>NC_083871.1:116349922-118749922 GCF_032452875.1 Bos javanicus | reverse complement strand
GACCTCCAGTCATAGAACAACTCATGCAAATGGTTACCATGGTGCCTGGCCATGGAGGGGAGTTTTAGTCAGCGTGCTTCCCCTAACAGTCCCACCTCAGCAGTAGCTAACATGCATAATGCTAAGGTGTTTTTTTCATTCCAAATCGGGACGCTCGTCCTGGTGTAATTTACAGCCTCAGGTGACGGTGCCGAGGCTCCTGATGGTTTCCGGAAGCTGTACGTGCAGACGGAAGGCGGTCACTAACCACTGTCGTGTGCGCCAAGCTGCGCACTTTCCGTGCGACACCGCATACAGGACGGGACTCGCGCTGCGAGCAGCTCCGGGGAGAAGGTCGGAGCTTCTGTCCGGCCCCGGGCTCCCCCTTCACAGGGCAGCTCCCGCCTGCAGGCCTCTGGCTCCTTCTCCACCCGCCAGCCGCCCTCCGCCACCAGTTCAGTCGCTCAGTCGTGTCCGACTCTCTGTGACCCCATGAATCCCAGCACGCCAGGCCTCCCTGTCCATCACCAACTCCCGGAGTTCACTCAGACTCACGTCCATCGAGTCAGTGATGCCATCCAGCCATCTCATCCTCTGTCGTCCCCTTCTCCTCCTGCCCCCAATCCTCCCAGCATCAGAGTCTTTTCCAATGAGTCAACTCTTTGCATGAGGTGGCCAAAGTACTGGAGTTTCAGCTTTAGCATCATTCCTTCCAAAGAACACCCAGGGCTGATCTCTTTCAGAATGGACTGCTTGGATCTCCTTGCAGTCCAAGGGACTCTCAAGAGTCTTCTCCAACACCACAGTTCAAAAGCATCAATTCTTCGGCGCTCAGCTTTCTTCACAGTCCAACTCTCACATCCATACATGACCACTGGACAAAACATAGCCTTGACTAGACGGACCTTTGTTGGCAAAGTGATGTCTCTGCTTTTCAATATGCTGTCTGGGTTGGTCATAACTTTCCTTCCAAGGAGTAAGCATCTTTTAATTTCATGGCTGCAGTCACCATCTGCAGTGATTTTGGAGCTCAGAAAAATAAAGTTTGACACTGTTTCCCCTGTTTCCCCATCTATTTCCCATGAAGTGATGGGACGGGATGCCATGATCTTAGTTTTCTGAATGTTGAGCTTTAAGCCAACTTTTTCACTCTCCTCTTTCACCTTCATCAAGAGGCTTTTGAGTTCCTCTTCACTTTCTGCCATAAGGGTGGTGTCATCTGCATATCTGAGGTTACTGATATTTCTCCCGGCAATCTTGACTCCAGCTTGTGCTTCTTCCAGTCCAGCGTTTCTCATAATGTACTCTGCATATAATATGTTAAATAAGCAGGGTGACAATATACAGCCTTGACATACTCCTTTTCCTATTTGGAACCAGTCTGTTGTTCCATGTCCAGTTCTAACTGTTGCTCCCTGACCTGCATACAGATTTCTCAAGATGCAGGTCAGGTGGTCTGGTATTCCCATCTCTTTCAGAATTTTCCACAGTTTATTGTGATCCACACAGTCAAATGCTTTGGCATAGTCAATAAAGCAGAATTAGATGTTTTTCTGGAACTCTCTTGCTTTTTTGATGATCCAGCAGATGTTGGCAATTTGATCTCTGGTTCCTCTGCCTTTTCTAAAACCAGCTTGAACATCAGGAAGTTCACAGTTCACATATTGCTGAAGCCTGGCTTGGAGAATTTTGAGCATTACTTTACTAGCGTGTGACTGCTGCGGGGGTAGAAAGTATTACAGGGTAGGGGCCCTTCCATGTTGGCTGGAGTTGAGCCTTTGGGGACCTGTCTTTCCAGACTTTAATTAGGACTTGAGTTCCTGGAGCATATAGTGGTGACTCTTTAGAATCTTTTGGGTCCTGGTTCATACCCCACAAGCGTATACCCTGTTGGAATTGCCCAATGGCCATGGTGTAAGACTGGAGGGTCTGAGCCTCTGGATCTAGGAAGAGGTCATTGACATAAACAAAAGGTCTCCCATATAGCATCTCATAAGGACTAAGACCAACCTGTTCCTTAGGGGCAATGCGGGTGCGGAGGAGAGCTATTGGTAAAGCCTCCTTCCATCTCAGGGAGGTCTCCTGGGTTATCTTTTTTATTGCTGATTTTAAGAGTTGATTGGCTCTTTCTACTTTTCCTGAAGATTGAGGCCTCCAGACACAATGGAGATAATAAGTAATGCCCAATGCTTTTGAGACTCTTTGGGTGACCTTAGAAGTAAAGGATGCCCCACTGTCACTTTGTAATGACCTGGGCAGATCAAATCTTGGAATGATTTCACGGAGCAGTTTTTTTACCACCTCCTCAGCCTTCTCAGTCCTGGTGGGAAAGCGTTCAATCCATCCTGTGAATGTATCTATCACGACTAATAGGTATTTATACCCTTGGGAAACTGGCGTCTGGGTGAAGTCCACCTGCCAGTCCTCTCCTGGGTAGGCCCCACGTCGTTGGACAGGCTGGGCCAGCTGGGGTCTTCGAGCTCCTTGAGGGTTGTTTAATTGGCAAGTGGGACAAGAGGAGACCACCTGTCTTATAGTTGTTTGGAGGCCTGTTCCTCTGAAGGAACTTTCTAGTAATCTTTGGAGGGCCTTTTCTCCTAAATGAGTTGTGGCATGTAAGGAGTTAACCAGCTTCCATTGGAGGTTCCCAGGCAGAAAAAGGAGTCCCCCCTTTTGGAACCACCCCATATGATCTTGAAAGCCCTCGCTCTCAGCTTGAAGAGTCTCGCCTTCAGTATACGAAGGAGTCTCTGGCAGACTAGTCTGTGGAACTAAGGTGGCAATCCCTATTAGGTCATGGTTCTGTAATGCTGCTCTCCTAGCTGCCTGAGCAGCTGCTTGGTTCCCTCATGCCACCTCCGTGTTCCCTTTTTGGTGTCCTTTACAGTGGGAGACTGAAATCTCAGTGGGCAGATGGACTGCCTCCAAGAGTCGAAGAATCTGATCATCTGTATTTGATTGGGGACCCTTGGTGGTCAAGTGGCCCCTTTCTTTCCAAACAGCCGCATGTGCATGTAGCACCAGAAAGGCATACTTGGAGTCAGTGTAAATGGCTATTCTTTTTCCTTTTCCCAGCTGTAAAGCTCAAGTCAGGGCTACAAGCTCAGCTAATTGGGCTGAAGTACCTGGTGGCAGAGGCCTAGCCTCTATGGTCTCAAAATTGGAGACTACTGCATACCCGGCTCTTCTTTTTCCATCCAAGACAAAGCTGCTTCCATCAGTGTACCAGATTTCCTCAGGATTGGTCAGAGGATCTTCTGACAAGCCCTCTCGGGGTTTTGTCCAGTGGCCCAAGATTTCTAGACAGGAGTGAAACGGGAGAGAGCCCTCGGGGGTAAGGAGGAGGGGGGCTGGGTTAAGAACCTCACAAGGGGATATAGTGAGGCCTGGACTTTCCATCAGCATTACTTGATATCTGAGGATTCTTTGATCAGACATCCATAAGTGGCCTCTCCCATTTAGGAGTTGTTTTACTTGGTGGCTGGTAAAAATAGTTAGTTTGCTCCCAAAGGAGAGTTTTAAAGCATCTTCTATCATGATTGCAATAGGTGCAAGATTTCGAAGGCAGGGGGGCCAGTCTCGGGCAGTTGGATCGAGCCTCTTGGATAAGTAAGCTACAGGCTGGGGCTCAGATCCCAACCTTTGAGTTAACACTCCCAAGGCTATTCCCTCTCTTTCATGGACATAAAGTTGGACTGCTTTTTCTGGGTCTGGCAACCTCAAGGCAGGTGCCTGAGTTAAGGTCGGTTTTAGTGTAGCCTCTGCCTCCTTTTGAGGAGTTCCCCACATCAGTGGGATTGAATCATCTCGTCCCTTTAAGCTTTCATATAAGTGCTGGGAAATTAGACCCTAGTTGGGTATCCAGATTCTACAATAACCAGTTAGCCCCAGGAAAGCTCGCAGTTGTTTTCGAGTCGTGGGGGAGGGCAACTGTACCTGATCAGAAGACAGCCTCCTGGACCCGTGTGTAATCTGAACTCCCACGTAAGTGACCTTTGTCTTGACCATCTGTGCCTTAGCACGGGAGACTTTATATCCCCTTTCTGCCAAAAAGTTTAGAACCTGAATTGCATGTTGTTGGGCGCTTTTCTCATCTGGAGAGCAGATTAGTCGGTCATCTATGTATTGTAATATTTTCCCATTAGGTCCCAGGTCCAGATCTAGGAGATCCCGGCTAAGGGACTGTCCAAACAGGTGGGGGCTATCTCTGAACCCCTGAGGTAATACTGTCCAAGTCATCTGTTGGTGTTTTTCTCCTGGGGCCTCCCACTCAAAGGCAAAAAGGTATTGGGATTCTTTAGCCAGTGGTAAGCAAAAAAATGCATCTTTGAGATACAAGACTGTAAACCACTTGGCACTGGGTGGGATTTCTCCCAAGATTACATAGGGATTGGGTACTGTGGGATGGAGGAGGGCTACAGCTTCACTTATGATCTGGAGATCTTGAACCAGTCGCCAGGTTCCGTCTTTTTCTTTACTGAGAGGACTGGGGTGTTACATGGCGAACTGGTGGGGACCAATAGCCCACAAGCGAGGAATTTATTTCTTAAAGGCTGTAGTCCCTCCCGAGCCTCTCTTTTGAGAGGATATTGTTTCCGGTTAGGAAACCGAGTGGGATCTCGGAGGACAATGATGACCGGTTCAGCTTGGTGGGCTCGTCCAGGAATCCCCTGGTTCCACACCTGGGGGTTAATTTTGTCTTCCCATAGTTTTTGGTCCCTCTCTATTGAAGGTGTAATGGGTTCTTCAGTAGTAACCAGGAGCTGTAGAGCTCTAGGGGCTGAAAAACTTCCCATCACAAGGGTGGTCCCCAGTTTAGTGAGTATGTCTCTTCCCAATAAGGGGGTAGGACACTCAGGGACCACCAGAAACTGGTGGGAAAATATTCGTCCATCCCAGCAACAAAGAAGTGCTCGGGTGAACCTTTTAGTAGTTGCTTTTCCTGTAGCTCCGCCACCAGGTCCCCAGCAAACCTCCTCTCCAGGCCCAGCATCATTTAAAAAATTTTATGGCGGTTCCTCAAAAAATTAAATATAGAATTGCCACACGGTCCAGCAATTCCTCTTCTTGGCACATGCCCCAAAGAATGGAAAGTGGAGACTCAAACAGGTATTTGTACAAAAAGCTTCCTGGCAGCACCATACACGGTAACTGAAACAGGAAACAACTCAAGCGCCCACCGACGGAATGGACAGACGTGCTGCATGCCGGCAAGCGGGTCATGTGTGGGCCTAAACGAGGAGGAGGTTCTGATAGTGCTGCAACTGCCAGAACGAAGAACCCTGAAGACGTTACGCTGAGAGCAACAGGCCAGACACAAAAGGACAGATATTAAATGACTGAGCCAAAGTGGTCGGATTCTGAGAGACAGAGAGGAAACTTGTGGTTGCCAAGGTGGGGAGAGGGGCTGGGAGTGTGTAAGTGGGCAGAGTCTGGGGGGATGAAGGCATTGTGGAGATGGACAGCAGCGATGACCGCTGGGCAGCGGGAGCGCACTTACCGCCACTGAACGACACGCTTAACATGGCTGCAGTGGTGAACTTGACATATTTCATCACAACAGAGGTTCTAACCACAACCCCCCTCCCAGTCGGCCCCTCCCGGTTTCTCCCCAGTCTCCCCTTCTGCCCTACCCTCGCTCACCAGGCCGCAGCTCACTCTCCTTTCAGCAACTGAGGCACCCGAGCTGCCTTGCTTCAGAGCCCTGCGTGTGCCTCTGTCTCCGTCAAGAACATCCTTCCTCTGTTCTTTGGTGGTGGTGGTGAAGTCGCTTAGTCGTGTCCGACTCTTTGCGACCCTGTGGACTGTAGCCTGCCAGGCTCCTCCGTCCACGGGATTCTCCAGGCAAGAGTACTGGAGTGGGTTGTCATTTTCTTCTCCAGGGGATCTTCCTGACCCAGGAATCGAACCTGGGCCTCCTGCATCGCAGGCAGATGATTTACCAACAAGCTATGAGGGAACTGCAGGGACAAATCCTCTTAACCCTGTGAATCTATGGTGGAAGCTGGCTGATGTTCACCAGCCTCCTCCTGGGTGCATGGCTGGATCTGCCCTCCCTTGCAAAAAATGAAAATAAATAAATAAAACCTTTTCTGTTCCTAGGTTTGCAGCTTACAATAGCTTGGACTTGTCTGTTAACACTGTAAAGCCGTGTAAAGGAGACTCACGTGCCTTGCCCTGGGCCTCCCCAGATGCTAATGTGTCACGGGACCTGAGCGCGTGGTCCCATCCAGCTCGGCCTGTTGATCCAGCGCTGTTGATTCATCTGTCTGCCCCACTGGGCGTCCTCCTAGTCTCACTGAAGCCCGTCTGCTCTGCCTCAATTGCACATGTGCTCAGCTGGCTGCCCCTTGGGCCCCTCAGGACCTGGCCTGGCACCTCGGTCTTTGCTTCTCTTGACGCTTCTGTGGAGCCCGGGCAGGACCCTCCTTGTGGGCCAACTGATGCGTACTCAGAGCAGACTGAGAGATGCTTCTCTGGCAGGAGTGTCTGGGAGGGGCCTGCACCCTTCTGAGAGCCTGGCCCCAGACTTCCTCACGCGGTAAAGGTGCCGCCGCTTTCTCTGTGCAGTGAGTACAGCCCTGGGGCGACGCTCTGAGGCTGCGCCCAGGTCCGAGTCTCAGCACCACTCCCTGCTGGTTCCAGCATCCGGGTACCACTGTCATCGCTGTGCTTGTTGTTCAGTCATTAAGTCACGTTGGACTCTTTGTGACTGCGTGGACTGCAGCACACCAGGCTTTCCTGTCCTTCACTTTCTCCCATTGAGTCGGTGTTGCCATTCAACCATCTCATCTTCTGTTGTCCCCTTCTCTTCCTGTCCTCAATCTTTCCCAGCATCAGGGTCTTTTCTAATGAGTCGACTCTTTACATCAGGTGGCCAAAGTATTGGAGCTTCACGTTAGTCCTTCTGATGAGTATTCAGGGTTGATTTCCTTTAGGACTGACTGGTTTGATCTCCTTGAAGTCCAAAGGACTCTCGAGAGTCTTCTCCAGAAAAACAGTTTGAAAGCACCAATTCTTTGGCTGCCGCCTTCTTTATGGTCCAACTCTCACATCTGTACATGACTGCTGGAAAAACCATAGCTTTGACTATACGGACCTTTGTTGGCAAAGTGATGTGGCTGCTTTTTGTCATTATGGTCTTGGCCAGATGGTCATTTCCTATTTCTAGCCCCTATCTACTATATTTAATAGCTGTTAATCAACTGTAAGAAAGAACCTTTCCTATTATTTATTCAATGATTTATTTCTATCACTGTAGATTAACAGATATTTACTTTATTGTCCTCTTACTTATTCTTGCTCTACTTATCATTACTGGGCTTCCCTTGTGGCTCAGCTGGTAGAGAATCCACTTGCAATGCGGGAGACCTGGGTTTGATCCTGGGTTGGGAAGATCCCCTGGAGAAAGGAAAGGCTACCCACTCCAGTATTCTGGCCTGGAGAATTCCATGGATTGTTTAGTCCACGGGGTCACAAAGAGTCAGACACGACCAAGCAACTTTCATTTATCATTACTATCTTTAATTTTTGCTCAAACTGTCCCCACCACTGTTTTTATTTTTTTTTTTTCCACCACTGTTTTTAAACTTTAGTACACACATATCTTTCTGTAAGATTATAAATTAAAATAATTTCTGTATCAGAGAAAATGGTACTATTCATCTCAACTAGATTCTTTAGCTCTAGTAAGTCAAAATAAGAGTGATGAGATCAGCTTACCTAAAGTTAATGGTGGTGGCTTTGGATCAAGAACATATTCTTTTTCTGGATCTTCCGCTTTAGGGCCACCTTGTGTGGTTTTCTTCAGTCCAGTATCTGTTGTTGCCTTTGCATTTCTTTTCAGAGATTTGGATCTGTTCTCTGCCTTTTGTACCTTTGTCTTAGAATAATCTGCTACTGAAAGATTTTGAAGTTGAAGATCATGTACAATGTGATCTTGTAAAGCCACTGCAGTGACTGCTAAGTTATCCTGTTTAGAGGAATGACCCTAAAAGCAGGAAAAAAGCCTTTTGGTTACATTATCTAATGGCTCATTTACAAGAAAGCTTACACTTTAATACTCAACCTTGATGGCATACCAGACCAGATCCAGTAGTAAAGAATGCTGCATGGATCGCTACCCAAGTCGGGGGACCAAAGGCCAGTCTCATTTATGTTAAGGACACAGTAACATCTTTTCACTTAATTACTAAGGCCTTAATCATAATAAGAATAAATACATTCTGACCTATAAAAGCTGTGCATGCCCGAGCACATTGTTTCACTATAATTAGATTAGGCAAAGCTTGTTTCTTTTATACTACAGAGAACCTTGCATTTAAGTGCATGTTTCTTTGGTGAAAACTTATACAAAATAAAATTGCTCTGCAGCTAAGAAATGCTAGCACCAAGCACTACAGCTGGCAGTGCCTCACTGATGCAAGGTTTGCAAACCATTTTTATACCGTCAAATAGCTGAATTAAAACATATTCATGAGTAAAACAATGTGTTTTAAACAGGATTGTGTACCTTATTTCTTAACATGCTGATTCAGGAGAAGCTGTTGCTTAGCTATATCAAAGTATATCATCATTTCATATCCCAGTCCTTTAATTCTTCCACTGTAAAAAAGTCAACAGAAAGTCAAAGTTAGAGTGTGCATAAAACATGTGGTGAAGTTTATGGGGAAGAGATCAATTGAGGGTCTAACCGATGGTGAAGGACAGGACCGCCTACCACCACAGCCCACGTTCCGAGGTATGGTCTTGGAGGAATTCGAGCCAGTTGCATCTGGATCAGGCCCTGTCCTCAAGCAGTTCTCCAGTGAGTTGGGGGAAACAGATTAATGTGAACGAGAATAATCCATTGCTAAATATAGTGATATCATGTGTGAATACAACAAAATTTCAGACTAAAAGATCAGAGAATGTAAGCAAAATGCTTCTTGAAAAGTCAAAGTGTTAGTTGCTGTGACTTTTTGCAACCCCATGGACTGTAGCCCGCCAGGCTCCTCTGATCATGGGATTTCCCAGGCTTGAATACTCAAGTGGGTTGCCATTTCCTTCTCCAGGGGATCTTCCTGATCCAGGGATCGAACGTGGGTCTCCTGCATTGCAGAATCTTTACCATCTGAGACTTCGGGGAAGCTTCTTAAAGAGATAATACTAAACCTGGGATTTGAAGGACAAAGAGCGGGCAATGAACATGCTGCTCAAAGCATGAGGAAAGCAAAGGCGCTCCAGAACTCAGCAGAGGTTTGCGTTTCAGAGGAGAAGGGAACAGTGGATGCCCTGGGATGGAGGAGGAGCGCTCTGTGACTTACCCCCACTAAGGGTACAGACTACAGAATGTGAGCCAGGTTCCAGTCTTGCTCTGTTTGCAAAATACATAGCATATCTGAGTCTGCTTTCCCATCTCAAGACACACACACAGCACTTTCCATGCAGGACTGTCAGGATTAAATGACACAGCCCAATTCCCTTCAAAGCTGGAGGAAGAATTCGGAGTTGACCCTGTCAGTTTTTAGACAAGGGTGTATCTTATGATTCTTTATCATCTGAGAAGACAAGACACCAAAATACACTGGGGTGGGGAGAGACAGTACCCTGTTGAAGTCATCTAGGGACCAGTATTGAGGGCCTGACTGTAAGAGGAGAAAGGAAGTAATCCCTCATGTGTGTCTCAGGATGGACACCTACATCCAGTTAGTCCCACAGTATGAACTTCCTAAGGAGAGAGTGTCCAATGAGAAATGTAGAATGAGAAAAGTCAGGGCTTAGCTGCTGCCAAGATCCCCTAGAAGTGAGGTGACCGTTTCCATGGCAACCTCATTCCCCTTACATTCCGGCTTCAAGAGAAGCATGAAGGAAGTTTCCTTCCAATGTTTCATCACAACAGTCTAGGCTGGAGAAATGGCAGAAGACATTTAAAATGCTGAAAGATCACTACCAGAATCTTCTACTTTCAAAACGCCCACAACCTGGCAGAGTACAATTTACATCATCCTAAAAATTGTTTAATAATCACAGCTAACCATCTGCAGTTGACAGTTTTATCTCGTGTAAGCCATTGTGATTAACATCAGGATAAGAGCTTTTAAAAACGGTGCCCCTTGTAAGTCCTATAGTGTCATTAAATTTCAGTATTAGAAACTATTTTCAAGTATTTAGTCCAATTTCATTTTTTTGAGGTATAGTCCAACTTCATTTTGGGTCGCAAAGAGTCGGACGCAACTGAGCTCGCACGTGCGTGCACGCACACACACTAACTTCATTTTAAAATGAGAAAACGTATCCGGAGATTACTGACTCCTCCAAAATTATATAATTAGTCTGTGGCAATGGTAGGGCTAGAAAGTTAATCCTTACCCAGTATTTAGAGCTAAAATTAATAGGAATATTCTTTCTTTGTAAATTCCATTGTTAACAATTAGTTAAAAGATGTAGGACTTGGTAACAAAAAACCACTACTGTGGTGCCAAAGTAATTAGTTACCAATTTGTCTAAGTGACTTTAAGGTAATTTATAGACACGCTAGTTAAAAACACAGGCATACAAGAGAAACCCAAGTTTTAAAAGACAATTGGACACTGTCTTATTACGTTTTATAACTTAGGAATCCCTTGTTTTACGTTTTTGATGAGACTGCACCTAGGTTGGCCAGAAGCACAGAGACAGATGTAAAATGACGTCCTCGGGTCCCTGGGTACCAGTAGTTTGACCAAGTCCCCAGGACGCTCAAGCCCCAGGAGCGCCCCCCCACCCCCCGCCGCCCCCGTCCCCGTCCTCCTCCAGGGAGGATACGGCGCTGTAGCACGTTATTTATTGAAGAACATCCGCGCACAGCACACGGGAGGAATCAGCAGTTCACTCTGAGTTCAAGGGTCAACTGTACACGTGAAGGGTTTCAGTAACGGATTCTCAAGCATTGACCCTTCAGGCCCTCCCAAGGGATGGCCGCGGAGCAGGTGGGCTGTCCTGGGGACAGTGCCGACCGCTTTCGCTCGCAGGGCGTCCCCTTCCTTTCCTTCCCGCGTTCCCTACCGGAGACCACATCTGCAGCGCAATCCACCCCGCCTGCCGCAACGCCCACCGCAACGCCCACCGCAGCCGGAGCCCTCCACCGACGCGGCTCGCCGTTGCCTAGCAACCGCCGTCGCACCAGGCTAGCACCAGCGCGCATGCTCATCAGCCCCGTGCCTCCCGGGGCCGGGAGCCGCTTTCCGGAGGCCCGCCGCGGCTCTGCCACACTGCGCATGCTCGCCGGTCCCGCCCCGCTTGCAGCCGCTTCGCGCATGCTTGCCGGCCCTGCCGGGCGCCCACTATGACCGGGCGGGGCTTTCTTACCGCGCGCGCTCGTCGGCCGCGCGCTGCACAGGCCGCGCCGCGCGTGCTCGCTCGCCCGGCCCTCGCTCGGGGGCGCGGCGCGCGCGCAGGCGTGCGGGCGGAGCGCGGGGCGCGGGGTCGCGAGGGACGGGCTAGCGTGCGGCCGGGCCCGGGGCGCTCTCTCCGCGGCTCTCTCCCCACGCGCCCCGCGCGGTTCCTGGAGCCCGCCGGCCCCGGGCCGCCGGGCCGCCGTCTTGCCTCGGTTATGGCTTGGACTCGCCTGGGCCCCCCTGGTTTCCCTTCTCTAAGCATCACATCACGCACTACCCGTTGTCCAGAGTCCGAAAACCACTGTTTCGTACATGTCTTTGGCTTTTTAGTCGTTAGAGGTGAGCTTGGATCCAGTACTTAACGCCGCACTCTGGCCCAACCCGGAGACCAACAGAAGCTTCTTGAGACACTGACTCAGTTGTACTATTTCAACTTTTATTCAAATGAAGTTCAGCTGAAAGTACAGAGACAACATACAAAATGCAAATAGTCCCTTTTTTCTCCACTCCTCTGAAAGCGAGGTCTAAAGAACTTACCAAGTTGGTTGGAAATAGATCATTGATTGTTGAAGGCCACGTTAGTGATGTAACATGGGAATGAATGGTATTATATTGATGAAACAAGGCAATTAGAAGCTTCGTTGAAGATTTTTTTTCCTCAGTTCAGATCAGTCGCTCAGTCGTGTCCGACTCTTTGCGACCCCATGAATCGCAGCACACCAGGCCTCCCTGTCCATCACCAACTCCCGGAGTTCACTCAGACTCACGTCCATCGAGTCAGTGATGCCATCCAGCCATCTCATCCTCTGTCGTCCCCTTCTCCTCCTGCCCCCAATCCCTCCCAGCATCAGAGTCTTTTCCAATGCATCAGCTCTTCGAATGAGGTGGCCAAAGTACTGGAGTTTCAGCTTCAGCATCATTCCTTCCAAAGAAATCCCAGGGCTGATCTCCTTCAGAATGGACTGGTTGGATCTCCTTGCAGTCCAAGGGACTCTCGAGAGTCTTCTCCAACACCACAGTTCAAAAGCATCAATTCTTCAGCACTCAGCCTTCTTCACAGTCCAACTCTCACATCCATACATGACCACAGGAAAAACCATAGCCTTGACTAGACGGACCTTTGTTGGCAAAGTAATGTCTCTGCTTTTGAATATGCTATCTAGGTTGGTCATAACTTTCCTTCCAAGGAGTAAGCGTCTTTTAATTTCATGGCTGCAGTCACCATCTGCAGTGATTTTGGAGTCCAGAAAAATAAACTCTGACACTGTTTCCATTGTTTCCCCATCTATTTCCCATGAAGTGATGGGACCAGATGCCATGATCTTAGTTTTCTGAATGTTGAGTTTTAAGCCAACTTTTTCACTCTCTTCTTTCACCTTCATCAAGAGGCTTTATAGTTCCTCTTCACTTTCTGCCATTAGGGTGGTGTCATCTGCATATCTGAGGTTATTGATATTTCTCATGGCAATCTTGATTCCATCTTGTGCTTCTTCCAGCCCAGCATTTCTCATGATGTACTCTGCATATAAGTTAAATAAGCAGAGTGACAATATACAGCCTTGATGTACTCCTTTCCCTATTTGGAACCAGTCTGTTGTTCCATGTCCAGTTCTAACTGTTGCTTCCTGACCTGCATACAGATTTCTCAAGAGGCAGGTCAGGTGGTCTGGTATTCCCATCTCTTTCAGAATTTTCCAGTTTATTGTGATCCACACAGTGTAATTGATTCCCCCAATATTTCAGCATTTTCAAACTGTTTCAGTTACTGACAACTAGTAGTTTAGTTTCAGAATGTGGTTTATCTTGACGAATATTCCATATGAACTTGTGAAGAATGTACATTGTGCTGTTGTTGAATGAACTATTCTTTAAATGTCAATTAAATTTGGTTGAATGATGGTGCTGGTCAGCTCAACTATGTCCTTAATGATTTTCTACAGGCTGGATCTGTCATTTACTGTCACTCCCATTTACTGTCACTACCATTTACTGATGGGAGGCTGTTGAAGTTTCCACTTATAATAGTGGATTTATCTATTTCTTCTTGCAGATCTGTAAATTTGTGCCTCACATATTTTGACCTGTTGTTAGGTACATACACATTAAAAATAGTTATGTCTTCATGTAGAGTTGACCCCTTTATCATTATGAAATGCCTGTCTTTATCTTTGATGATTATCCTCTCCTTAGGTTGGCTTTGTTTGACATCAATACAACTTCTCCAGCTTTCTTTTGATTAGTGCTAACATGGTATATCTGTCTCTATCCCTTTACTGTTAATCTAGCATTGTCTTTATATAAAGTGGGTTTCTTTTAAACAACATGTAGTTGACTGTTGTATTTTAATCCACTTTGTCAGTCTCTGTGTTTTAATGTAATACATTAAATCATTCACTTATAAAGTGATTATTATATAGTTGGATTAATATTTATTGCTATATATGTTTTTTTAATTTTTTTGGTATTTGTTGTTTCTTTTTGGTCTTTCCTTCTTTTTCTGCCTTTTGTGATTTTACTTGAACATTTTATATTGTTTCGTTTTCCCTCCTTTCTTAGTATATCAATTATACTCCTTTAAAAGTTATTTTAGTGGAGACTTCCCTGGTGGCTCAGATGGTAAAGCGTCTGCCTACTATGCGGGAGACCCGGGTTCAGTTCCTGGGTCAGGAAGATCTCCTGGAGAAGGAAATGGCCATCCAGTCCATTATTCTTGCTTGGAAAATCCCATGGACGGAGGAGCCTGCTCCAGTCCATGGGGTCTCAAAGCATCGGACACGACTGAGCGACTTCACTCACTCACTCACTCACTCACTAAGTCTACTGTATACATTTGCAGCTAACCTGATCTGATTTCAAATAACATTATGCTGCTTCATGGATATGAGTAGATGCTACACTCTCTGCCATTCCTTATAACGTTGGTGTCATTTCACTTATCTGTAGGCTATAAATCATCCAATATGTTGCTCTTTGTTGATTATATTGAAGAAACAATAGATCTATTAGATCAGTGAAGAACATGAAAAAATGAAAAATTTTGTTTTGCCTTCATCTGTTCCTTCTCTAACCATCTTTTTTATTCAAATGTACTTTTTAAAAAGTATATTTGAATTTCTGACCATGTCATTTCCCTTCTTTCTGAAAAACTTTAGGCATTTCTTGAAAGACAATTTTCCTGGGAGCAAATTCCTTCAGGTTTTTTTTGTCTGAAAAGGTCTACATTTCTCCGTTATTTTAAAAACAATTTATCTAGGTGAAATTTACACAGCATAAAGTTAACCGTTTTACAGTGAACAATTCAGTGGCATTTAACATCTTCAAAATGTGCAACTACCACCTCTGATTAGTTCCAAAACATTCTGATAACTCCATGGAGAAAATAAAATCCCATACCATTCCCTCCTCCCCCCTGGCAACCACCAGTCTGCATTCTAACTCTATGGATTTACCTACTCTGGATATCTCATATACATAGAATCACACACTATATGACTTTTTGTGTCTGATCTTTGTAAGTTAGCATAATGGTTTTGAGGTGCATCCCTGTTGTAGTCTATGTCTGCACGTCATTCTTTTTTCTGGCTGAGTAATATTCTACTGTATGTATGTGCCACAATTTGTATATCCATTCTTCATTCTCCGATGCCCGGGCTGCTCCCATGTTTTGGCTGATGTCAGTACCGCTGCTGTGAACACACATGTACTTGCATATGTTCAATATCTATTTTCAATTCTTTCGTGTACACGCCAGGAGTGAGATTGCTGAGTCATACGGTATGTGACCACCACACTGTTTTATGTGGCAGATGCACCATTTCACATTGTCCGTAATGCACCAGTTCAGTTTCTCTACATTATCTCCAACGCTTGCTATTTTGAACTTAAAAATGTTACAGCCATCCTAATAGTCGTGAGGTGGTATCTCACTGTGATTTTAATTTGCATTTCCTTAATAACTAATGACATTGAGGAGCTTTCCATGTGCTTGGAGACCATTTGTATATTGTCTTTGAAGAAATGTTTATTCAAGTCACTTGCTCATTTTTAAATTGGATTGTATGCTTGTTTTTGAATTTTAGGAGATCTTTATATATTCTGGAAATGAAACGTTTATCATATATGGATTTGCAAATATTTTTTCCCATTTTGTGGTGTGTCTTTTCACTCCCTTCATACGTCTTCTTCTATAAGCAGACGGGTCATAGTTTAATAGTCCCATTGATCTGTGTTTTCTTTTGTTGATGCTCTTGGTGTCGTATCCAAGACATCACACTAAATCCAATGTCATGCAGATTTTCCGTTAATGTTTTCTTCGAAGAGTTCTGTAGTTTTAGCTCTTACACTTAGTTCTTCAATCTATTTTGAGTTAATGCTTGTATATGGTGTAAGGCAAAGGTGCAGTTCATCCTTTTGCACGTGGATATCTATTTTTCCCAGCACCATTTTCTGGGAAGATACCACCCTTTCCCCATTGGATGGCCTTGGCACCTTTGCTAAAAATCAGTTAACCATAGACGTATACCTGGAATCTCAGTTCTAGTACATTGGTCTATGTGTCTGTCCTTATGCTGGTGCGAGTCGTATTTTGCAGTAAGTTTTGAAATTGAGCCGTAGGAGACTACAATTTTACTCTTCTGTTTCAGGATTGTTTTAGCTATTTTGGGTCCCTTGAGCTTCCATATAAGTTTTAGAATTTATTTTCCCATTTCCACAAAAATACTATTGGGATTTTGATAGGGGTTCATTGCAATGAATCTCTGCACCGCATTTGGTAGGACTGTCATTTTAACAGTATTAAGCCTTCCAATCCAAGAACACAGGACATCTTTCCATTTATTACGGTCTTCTTTGATTTCTTTCAGCAAGATTTTGCAGTTTTCAGTGTAAAAGCCTTACACCTCCTTGCATAAATTTATTCCTAAATATGTTATTCTTTGGGATGCAGTTGAAAATTGAATTATTTCCTTTTCAGATTATTGTTAGTGTCCCCTTCACTTTGAAAGGATAATTTCACTAAATACAGAATTCTAGGTTAGTGGGTTTTTTTTTTTTTTTCCAATGCTTTAAATATTTTACTGCACTTTTTTCTTGCTTGCCTGATTTCTGAAGGGAAGTCTGATGTAAATATTGTCCTTATCCCTCTATAGGTAAGATGGGTTTTTTTTTCTCTTGACTTTCAAGATCCCGTCTCTTCCTTTGGCTTTCTGTGATTTGTATGTGATGTGCCAGGCATACAATTTTTGGCATTTCTCTTGGTTGATGTTGCTGGGCTTCCTGGATCTGTGGTTTGGTGGCTACCATTAATTTTGAAAATTCTTATCCATTATTATTTCAAATATTTCTTTTTCCCACCTCTTTCCTTCTCCTTCTGATGGTCTAATTGCACAAATGTTAAATCTTTGGGAACTGTCCCACAGTTACTGGATGTTCTCTTTCTTTTTCCTTCTTTATCCTCTCTGCATTTCAGTTTGGGAGGTTTTCACTGGTGTGTCTTCAAGCTCGCTGAGTCTGTCCCTGGCCGCGTGCCACAGTCTCCTGATGAGCCAGAAGAGGCACTCAGTTCTCTACAGTAGTTTTGATTTCTCGGGTTTCCTTTTGACTCCTTCTTAGAATTTCCGTCTCTGCTTAAATTACCTGTCTGTTCTTGCGTGTTGTTCATTTTATCCCACTCGAACCATCATCCTATTTGTCGTTGTTCTAAAAAAGACCCATTTGATAATTTCAAAATCTGTGCCATATTGGAGTCCGGTTCACATGCTTGCTTTGTCTTTTCAGACCTCAGGTTTTTTAAAAAGCAGATTTGTTTCGTGAGTCTCTGGCTTCGCTGGGCTTGGTTGCTGTGGGGGCTTTTTCTGGCTGTGGCGAGCAGGGGCCACTGTCCGTCTCGGTGCTCGGGCTCCCTGTTGCAGCGGTTCCTCTTGTTGTGGAGCACAGGCCCTAGGGCGTGTGGGCTTCAGTAGCTGTGGTGTCTGTGGCATGTGGGAGCTTCCCGGACCGGGGATCGAACCCATGTCCCCTGCACTGGCAGGTGGCTCCCCATCTGCTGCGCCACCAGGGACGTCCCGACAGCGGTTTTTAAAGTGCCTTTTGTATGTCTTATTATTTTTGGTGGGAGCCAGGCATGTTTTGGGTAATAGGAAGTGAGGTAAGTAGACCTTGAGTGTAGTGTTCTTTGCTTCTCTGGTGAGGAGCTGTGCTGTGTTTAATCCTTGCTGTAGCTGGAGGCACCAACGCTTCCATTTCCACTGAGGTCTTTGTTCTTCTTTCCCCTACTGCCATTGGATTTCCCCTGAAACTCTTAGATAGATGCTCTGCCTCATCTCTCTTAGTCGTAATCCACTCTGATTATCCTGGAGCCCTGCTGATGTGGTGGCTGGGTATGGGGCAGGAGAAGCATTCTATAATCTTAGGATAAATCTTCACTTTTTAACGGGCCAGTGTCCATGGGCTGTGAACTTGACAAAAGTCCGTCAGCCTTCCTCGCCTCCCTCGTATGAGACAGGAAGAATAGCTGGGGATCGACTCACCCACCTGTCCTCTCCCCAGGTCCCTGGCTGCAACAGCGAAGTTTCCCATGAGGGCAGGTCTCTGGGCAAAGAAGAGAAAGCTCCGTGTGTGTTTCAAAATGCCGCTTCCTTTGCGTGTTCCCTCCCACTGCCATGGACCCCGGGGAGGGGAGTCTTCCTGCAAGATTCACCATGAGAACCTGGTGAAACTCCTGGTGGTGAAACTCGCAGAAGACCTGGCCTCCCAGTGGCTTTCAGCTCTTTTTTTTTTTTTATTTTGAAAGCTGTATTATTTACATCTCATAACACAAAACAGTACAGAAAACTCATGTTCTTTTTTTGACATTGACCTAATAATTAAGAAAAAAGTATTATGAATTTAGCTTTTATTCAAAATTAAATAAGCAAAAGCAAAATTTTTAAGAAACTTGGCTTTCAGCTCTTAAGCTGGTCCACGCGCCAGTGATTAGAGAGCCAGGTCTGTTTCTTGCGTGATGGCTTGCCCTCTGATCCTAATCTCTGGTCATCCTAAGAAAAGTTGTTGATTTTTTCAGCTCTTTCCTTGTGAGTATGGGAGTGATGTCTGCAAGCTATTTACGTGTCAAAGTAAAAGTCAGCATTGTGAGTCTAGATGTTTTGTCTTGTTTTTTTCCCCATATAACTGTCTTCTTCTTGGGTTACTTTCTTTCATTCCCTTTCATTGGGTAATTTTTCTTTGTCCCTCCCTCATTATCTGTTCTTTTAGTTTTTCAACCTTTTACTTTATATGATCCCTGAATTTTTTTACTTTCTCCCTTAGCTCTCTTGTATCTACTATTTATTTGGTATATATATGTTTCTAAACTCTTCCCTGATTGTTTTTTACTTTCATAAATTATCAGTAAGTTATTGAATAAATAGATGTTTATTTGTATACTTTCAAGTTTTGGGTTTTCAAAAAGAAAAACGTCACTGTTTTGTAAAATCACAGACCCTTTTAAACAACTTCTAGTAATATATAACTGTACAAAGAAGAAAGTGAACACACACACACGTATAAAACTACGTGGACAGACTTAAGGCCCCACCACAAGGAGTAGTCATCATGAACATTTGGTGAACACCATTTAGCCATCTCTCCAATGCATGTATACAAAGCGAGAGACTGTGAAAATGAATGTGTGATCAAGGGAATCACACTTGACATGCTATTTAAAAAATAAAAAGTATTGAGGGTTGTTTTTAGATAAAATTTTTTAATAGAATGTTTTTGTTTCCAAAAGGCCTTTCTAAAACATAAGAAGGTTATGAAAGCAGTGAAGTATCGCTGTCCTGGCATCATGATCGAAATTGATCTACCAAAGCGCCTACAGAACTAGCTCTAGAGAGACGTCCCCTCCACGCTGCACTATCAGCTGTGCCGCAGCTCCTCCGTCCACCTCTGACCGAGGGCGGACACTGTACACTTTAAGAACATGAGGCAAAGGATTGCAAAGCTGAGATTACAGATCTTGTGAGCATCACGACGTACTGTAGCTGATGGAAATGGCCTCGTGGGAAAAGCCATTGCTGATTGAAGATCTGGTGGATTCAGACTAGGTGGTGACTTTAGAGGAGATGGACAAGGATGATCACCAGGAAAGGGGCTTCGGAGGAGAAAGGCTTTGAGGCTGAAGGGTTAAGAGAAGCTCCTAGGCACACCGTGAGGAATGTCTCAAGTCATCTGCGACGAAAGACTCTGCTGTAAAAGGCAAAGCTGAAGCGAAAGGATGTGAAAACACAGCTTTTTGACCAGGCGCTTTTATTTACATCATGATTTGGCTCCTGGTTATACCTCTGTCAGAGCTGGTAATGACGTCTACACGCCTCTGCTCCCTCGTGCAGTGGAAGTAAAGAAAGACCGACCAGGAAGACGTGCTATTGATTAAGGGTTTTCTATCAAGGGGGCGTTGGCCACCAGCACTCCTGTTCAGCAGAGCCTCGAAGACGGGCAGGAGTGAAAGGGGGGAGGCTCAGTGTGCCCTGCGGGAGGCCGTGGGCACAGGGAAGCTGGAGATGGGGACATCTGGTGTGCCTGGTTTGGGGCACACTTAGCTTTTCTGCTTTGCCCTGACTTGACAGGATGGATAAAACACGCCAAAGCTGGAGTGGATCAATCCTGACTGCCTGGCCTGGTGGCTGCAGAGGCGATGGGCTGGCTTCCTGGCTGCTTGCTGCCAGACTGTGGGTCAGTATTCTGTTATCACATACGGTCTGGCTGTTGTCTCTCTGTAAGCTCAGTCCGTCCATGATTCCATGTCCGTTGTCTGTGGTCACAGTAATGACCCATCACAGCCCCTCTCCACCCGGGACTCAGCAGGTTTCAAGCAGTAAGACTCATCCGGGCTGTGAGTAAGTCCACAGGTTGGGGATTTTAGCTGGGCTTAGCCGGAGGCCTCAGCAGGGATGACTTCTTACACCAACAGGCAACTTACTCAGGAAGAAACCGAAAAGCGCTCTCATTCAAGTGGGCTTGGTGGCCTCGGCAACTGGGGTCACTCAGTCCTGCCGCACGAGCACTGCCGCTCAGGCCGGCCCAGGCGTGTTCTCCGCGGGGCTGCTCAGGGCTGTGTGCGCGTGTGCGGCTGCGCTGACAGCCAGAGCAGGTCCAGGCCGGGGCCCGGATCAGAGGGTGGCACCCCGGAGCGCCTGGGAGACCGTGGGTGCGCGAGGACGGGGGGGCCAGGCTGCGGGGAGCGCTTCGCCCGACTCTGCGCCCCTCCGGCCGCCCCTCCACGGCCCCTGTGCGGGGCCACAGCGTGTGCTTTGTCCGGGGAAGTGAAGCTGTCCGGGAAGACAGCCTCATTGACCGTAGTTCATTCGTTTACACGTGCGAAACGTATCATTACTAGTTTTTAAGTGAAATCTTAGCTCATGGGCCAGAATTTATTAATTAATCAAGAAATTATTTAGAACGAGTCCATTAAACTACTTTTATGCAGTTGCCTGTGTGTTTCTTCAGAGATAATTTGGAAGTAAATGTTTTGTGACAATTCAGTGTCATACATGTCATACATGTGGTATTTATTCTCACTGTTACTGAAATCCTCTAGAAGTTTCTATATGAAGTATCCATGATTTTTTTTGCCAACTGCACTCAGTTTCTTAGTTCTGAGCCTTTAGGTAGCAACGGTCTTACACACAGGTTATACTTTTCATTCATATTAAATCCTATTATAATAACTGTCACTGTCTCTTTATTGCCCTTAAAATGAATCATAAAGAAAGTGAGTTTGGAGTATATTTAAGTACAGCAGGTGTGTGAATTTTGTAAGAAGACGTCACGTTTTGTGTGCACAGCAATGCATGAAGTTGAATACTGAAAGGGTCCAGCTGCCTCTGTTGTGACAGTGTCGAGCAGGAAATAAACACCACGTTGGAACAAATGCCATGTTGAGAACTTTTACGAAGCTTAAACGCCTTTAACAGAAAAAGAGGTAGTCTTGTGTCAGTAGAGATACAAAAAGAAACTCCTAAATAAAAGATAGTACATAAAAAATGAGTTCTCTTTTTCTAAAGTTGATCTATTATATGATAATCCTCTGAGTGGCTTGGTTTGGAAGTATTTTCATGTATAGTATATTTTAAATAAAGTTTGTTCCTGTGTTGTTCTCAGCATAACTAATTTACATGGCCATTATTTCTAAATACATGTTTGATTGCCTAGTCATTAAACTAATATTTATGAAACGCTTAGTCTATGAAAGTATGATGCCAGGAACTCCAGTGACATCGAAGTGAAATCAGTTCAGAGTCCTGCCCTCAAGGAGATTATTGTTTAGAAAGAGAAGAAACCATGCACGTGAAGAACTGGCATTAAGATAAAAAGAGTTGCCGTCCACTCTTGGAGGAGGAGGGATAAGCTAGGGCGGGGGAGCTGGGGGCGGGCAGTGATGACAAGGGTTTGGGGTGAGAATGCAAGATCAGAGAAGACCTGAGGGGAAGTGGGCCAGAAGAGACAAAGCAACCTGAGCAGCATGTGCAGAGCAAGGTCCTGAAAGGAGCCACACAGGTGAGCAGCTGGGGCAGGCGTGTGTCCAGGGCCCGGGAGAGCAAGCTCGGGTGTGGCAGGAGGGGAGGGGGGACAGGCTTGCAGAGAGCGGGGTGGGAAGGGGAGGGCTGGAGGTGCAGCTTGAGGGCAGGCCTGGTGGCCCCGTGCTGCTCAGATAGGAGAGCCTGGGTTGGGGAAGGGGCGGGGGGGGGGGGGCTTTGGGGAAGGGATGCGGTGTCAGGGGCGCGGGTGGCCAGGAGGTGGCCCCATGGGACCCCCAGGATGGCCATGAGGGGCCAGGTACCCTGGAGCTCGGGGAGCACGTTTGCAGAGGCGCAGGAGAGAACGTTCAGTGCACAACGCCAGGTTTACCTGTGTGGCCTCACACCATCACGACTCATTAGAAATGGTTTCAATGTGGGAAAGAAGAAAGCTTTAGCTCCATAATCAAGGCTTATTTTTTTCTGTAGGGATTTCTATAATAACTTTAACAAAAGATGTCGACGGCCAAGAAACTAAGCGTCACTAAGCACGGCCAGTGAGTCCACTTTGCTTGAGAGTGAAGCGTGAAAGCGGCTCCTTGCTGTCACTTCTGGCGTTTCCACGGCTCAGGGCTTCCTGCGTGTTTCATCGATTCTGATCTCACGGAAACGGGCCAGCCGCTTTCATTCCACAGTTTGCAACTTCCCTATTTTTGTTCTCTGATTATCAATTGTCGCCCAAATTGTGTCACCTAATTTTTCTGGGTAGTTGTAGAGAATACAAGGATTATTCAAAATTTAAAATGTTAGCTCCAGTTTGAATTTACTGGTTTTTGGATTCTGGCAGGTGGAGAGGGCAATGGCACCCCACTCCAGTACTCTTGCCTGGAAAATCCCACGGACGGAGGAGCCTGGTGGGCTGCAGTCCACGGGGTCGCTAAGACTCAGACACGACTGAGCGACTTCACTTTCACTTTCACTTTTCACTTTTATGCATTGGAGAAGGAAATGGCAACCCACTCCAGTGTTCTTGCCTGGAGAATCCCAGGGATGGGGGAGCCTGGTGGGCTGCCGTCTGTGGGGTTGCACAGAGTCGGACACGACTGAAGCGACTTAGCAGCAGCAGATTCTGGCAGGACATCTGAATCCAAAACTACATTAAAAAAAAATCAAACCAAGAAGTCTGATGGAACTGAAAACTGTTTTACTTGACTTTCTTCACTGTGGTGTTCCCAGCATGCAGCTCAGTAACCCACCCACAGCAGGCACCTAGCAACCCAGTGCGGACTTCATCCTTTTCCAAGCTGGAATAGCCATGTAATTTAAACCTTCAGTTAGGGATAAAAAAGAAGGACTTTTTTCTTGGATTCTGGAAGGATTTTGAAATAAAAGATCTGCGTGTCAATTCTTAAACCATTATAGAGACTGTTTATTGGGCTCCCCTGGTGGCTCAGTGGTAAGGAATCTGCCTGCAGTGCAGGAGACACAGGAGATGCGGGTTTGATCCCTGGGTGAGGAAGATCCCCTGGAGGAGGGCATGGCAACCCGCTCCAGTACTGCCTGGAGAATCCCATGGACAGAGGAGCCTGGTGGGCTACAATCCACGGAGTCGCAAAGAACTGGACATGACTCAAGCGACTGAGCACACACGGTAAATATTAGGATAAACTGTTCTTACTGCAGAGCAGTAAGATTTGGGTTTTAGAAGTGAAAAGACTTCGGTTGGAGTCCAGGCTCTGTCACTTACGAGGTGTGTGTGGTCTTGGGCAGCACAGCCAACTTCCTGTGCCTTGGCTTCCTCCCTCGGCGAATGGGAGTAGTCACGTCTGCATTAGATCACGTGAGGGCTGCATGCACACCGTGAGGGACTCTGTAGGCTCACTGAGGGAGTGTGTGTAGAGCGCTCCCCCAGTGCCTGCAGGTAGCTCGTGCTTGTGGATGGGTGGTGTTTTTGCTGCGATTAGTGGTTACAGGTGGCGTGAGGTACGAGCCGGCTGAGCGGGTGTTCCTCTTCCCATATTATTTGACGACCATTCCTGATCGGAGCATCCCTGGTGAGTCCACAAGGTGAGAGCAGGTTGCGTGGTTCCATGCCATCTGAGTGGCCATAGATAAACTACAAATTATTTTCAACTATGAAAAGAGAGGGCTTCCCTGGTGGCTCAGCTAGTAAAGAATCTGCCTGCAACGCAGGAGACACAGTTTTGGTCTCTGGGTTGGGAAGATCCCCTGGAGGAGGGCATGGCTACCCACTCCAGTGTTCTTGCCTGGAGAATCCCATGGACAGAGGAGGATGGTGAGCTACAGTCCACGGGGCTGCAAGGAGTCAGACGTGACTGATCAACCAACAACAATGAAAAGAGAGGCAAATTAACACGTTTTATTGGAACTTACGCTACTTAGTTTAAACTTTACGACTGGATTTCAGACAAGAGCAGATTGAAATCACAGTTCTCTGAACAATGGAAACTTCAGTGCTTGTAGTCTGTGAGTTTTATTTATATCTTTTCCTTCTTATTTAAAGCTCTTCGTTCTTTGAGAATGTAGTCAAGTTCTATCATTTCAGACCTCAGAATTAGCATTGAAAACATGGGATTCTTTACCAGGATTGATGAAAGTAATTTATTGTTTGCCGGGTCAAACACAGCATGCTATTTGTCACCCTGTGGTTTGTGTATCTTTCTAGAAGCTTTCAACTTTGATCTGAGTCAAAGTACACTCAGTAGCACAGATGACAGAGTTAGGAAAAAACCAAGTGATGTACACTGTCACTCACAGAAACTCTAAGTCAACAAGCACAGAGACGCAGAGTGAAAAACCCAAGCCCTTTAAAGAGGCTTGTACGTTCTTGTGAGAGAGCAGGCCGGTCTTTCTCGGCGAGACAAAGGTGCGGGACAGTTTATTAGTTCAAGGCTGAGCTCCCTGGCTGCCACTGCCGGCGCCTCTTCAAGGCCAGCTCCCGGCCCTTGCCGGTCCTTCAGGTAAACACTCGCATTTAAAAGGCCTTGCACCGCAGGGCTCCCCGCACATAAAAGCAGCTTTCTTAAACTGTCATCAGAGCGGATTTCAGAACGTGCTTTTAATACTTACAAGGTTGATGTTTGCCTTTTAAAAATGCTATTTGAGATAGCTTTTTATTTAACTTTCCCCTCGGCCTGGCTTTTACCTGATGGGCGGCAGCATTAAGGAAACTCGCCTTGTTGTGAGACCAGACAAAGATTTAGGGAAACGGTGCTCATGTGACCTTTTGAAAGTCAAGGCTTTAAAAAAAATCCTTGTTTCAACACCATAAAAACTGGATGGAAAACAAAGGCATGTAATCTTCATCTGAACATTTGGTTTCAGATTCTTTTTATTGAGCCTGTGTTGATTATATTGGGAGATAAATTAATTGTTTTCTGGGATGCCCTGTACTTCTATTTCCTCTCAGGTTTTAACAAGCAATGGCTCAAATCAATAAAAAGGTGAAGGAGGGAGGAGTGGGACAGGGGACATTTGGGTATGCTTAACTCGTAACTCTTCTAGATTACGATTCTCATAAAAGAAATTTAGCTCTGCTCTTCAAGCTGCATTTGTAGAGTTAATTATTGGTAGGAAATTCAAGCTTGTCTATTACAAGTATAATCAATAGCTGCAAAGTAATCCGTGGTATGGGTGTACCAGAATTTACCCAGGTAAAAAATAATTTACCATTATTTTTTGACATTCCCTTTGTCTCCTCTTTGAAGCAATACTATTCCTTTAAATTTATATTTCTACACCTGGAATATTTATAAAGTTAAATATATCAAGGTAAAAAATACACACGCCTTTTTGATTGTACAGTTCCATGCATTTTGATGAACACAAACAATCACGTAACCAGCACCAAAACCAAGACATACAACCCATCATCATAAACATCTCCTTCCGTCCATTGTAACCAATTCCTTCCCTTTGTCCCCAGCCCCTGGCAGCCATGCAGCTGCTTTCTGTCCCTGCAGCTTTGCCCACTCTAGTGTGTCCTGTACACGTAGTCACACCGTATGTGACCTCTTGGGTCTGGCCTAGGTGTGATGTGGCTGAGATTCATCCGTGTTGCAACATGCAAGCCAAGTTCCTTTTTTACTGCTGAGACACATTCCATTTGGGGAGTGTGCCTCACCTTGTTAATCCACTCACAGCTTAATGGGCATTTGGGTTGATCTTAGTTTTTGGCAACTAGGGATAAAGCCCCTATAAACATTCATCTACTGCTTTCTGTGTGATCACGTGTGTTCACCTTTCTTAGATAGATATCTAAGAGTGGGGGTCTGGTGCGGAGCATGCGCAGCTTCACAGGATGCTGTCAGCGAGTCGCCGCCGCGTCACTTCCTCCCCAGCACCGGGTGCTGCAGGCTTGCCGGTCCTCCTCGCAGCGTCCCAATGCGTGTGGTGTATACATAAGTGAAAGTCGCTCAGTCGTGTCTGACCCCGTGGCCCACACAGTCCATGGGATTCTCCTGGCCAGAATACTGGAGTCGCTAGCCTTTCCCTTCTCCAGGGGATCTTCCGAACCCAGGGATTGAACCCAGGTCTCCTGCATTGTCGGCGGGTTCTTTACTAGCTGAGACAGCGGAAGCCCAATATATACACGTACCTGTATACACACATACCTGTATACACACATACCTGTACACACACATACCTGTACACACACATACCTGTATACACACACATACCTGTATACACACACATACCTGTACACACACATACCTGTATACACACATACCTATATACACACACATGCCTATATATACATATACCTGTGGCTGATTCACGTCGATGTATGGCAGAAACCAGTACAGCATTGTAAAGCAAATATCTAGCAATAAAAATTAACAAAACAAAACTTAACATTCAACAAACTAAAAAAAATTTTAAAAAAGCATTGCTTGAATCCATCGTGGTTTCTGGATACAAGTCTTCTGGTGGATAAGTGACTTACAAATATTCTCCACTACCCGCCCCCCCCCCCCCCCCTTAAAATTGGTTACTGGGAGTCCTCCAAGTTTGCTGTTCTTTTCCACAGTTGTTTGGCTATTTTGGCTACTTTGTCTTGCCCTATTTTTTTAAAAGCTTGTTTATTTACTGACTTCTGGCTGCGCTGGGCCTTCCCTGCCCCCCGGCTTGCCCTGGTCGTGGCGAGCAGGCGCTGCACTCCGCTGTGGTGCACAGCGTCTCCCCGTGGCGGCTCTTCCTGTCTCCGAGCCCAGCTCTAGGCACACAGGCTGCAGCAGTTGCAGCACTTGGGCTCAGTCGTTGTGGCTCACGGGCTTAGTTGCTCCTCAGCGTGTGGGATCTTCCTGGACCCAGGATCAAACCCACATCCCCTGCATTGGCAGGCAGACGCTTATCCACTGAACCACCAGGGAAGTCCTCCCTATTGGTTTTTGAATCAGCTTGAATGCACAGACAAAAGTTCTGCTGGAATGTTCATTGGAATTTCATTAAACCTGTACCACGGTTGAAGAGTGTTTTATAATCCATGAACATTGTATGTCTCTCCATCTAATTTATATCTTCCTTCCTTTCATCAAGGTTTTACAGTTCTCAGAATATGTTTAGCATTTATACCTAAATGTATGATTTTTGGAGCTACTGTAAATATTTACTATTTACATTTTTTTCTAATTGTTTATTGCTTATATACAGAAATATGATTCTTGTAGGTTGACTTCTTATAACTTTCTGTTATTTCCTCTTCTGTGAAATCCCTGATCATGTCTTCTTTTTCCATTTATATAATGTCACTTACCTTTTCTTTAGATGACAAAGGTCCATGTAGTCAAAGCTATGGTTTTTCCAGGAGTCATATACATATGTGAGAGTTGGACCACAGAGAAGGCTGAGTGCCAAAGAACTGATGCTTTTGAACTGTGGTACTGGAGAAGACTCTTGAGAGTCCCTTGGATTGCAAGGAGATCAAACCAGTCAATTCTAAAGGAAATCAACCCTGAATATTCATTCGAAGGACTGATGCTGAAGCTCCAATACTTTGGCCACCTTATGTGAAGAGTCGACTCTTTGGAGGACACCCTGATGCTGGGAAAGACTGAGGGCAAGAGGAGAAGGGGGGAACAGAGGATGAGACGGTTGGATGGCATCACTGACCCAATGGACACAAGTTGGAGCAAACTCCAGGATATGATGAAGACTATCCTGAGATATAATATGCAGGGAAGCCTGGCGTGCTGCAGTCCAAGGCGTCGCAGAGTTGGACACGACTGAGCAACTTTCACTTCCCTTCCTCAAATGTGCATGTGACAGGCACCACGCCCCTGGGCATTTTAGATTTTCAGGTAGGGGGGCAAACATGTAGGCGGATGATGTTAGTCAAGTGCGGTAATGATCATGATAAAGGGTTAGAAGGATATTTGCAAGAACCCTGTTCAGTCCGGGGACATGTACATCTGGGCCCGTCTGACTCAGGAAAGACTTCTGAGCTGAACGCTGGACCTTCCTTGGTCATGGATTCAGAGCATCCAGCACAGCTGGGAGGACACTGCCCCAGCCCTGCGTGGCGCCCCGTGTCCCTGGTCCTGTGGCCAGGCAGGGAAAGGAGGACGTGCTGAGGGTGGGGACTTGCACAGACAGGAGCTGGCTTGCCACAAGATGAGTCTCCCTGTCCAGAAGCAGTGTTACAAGGAATATCGGTTGATGAAAAGGGTATTGCATCATTCTATGGATGGCAATTTTGGCAAAAGCATTGTGGGCAGAGAAAGCGAATCTCTTTCTGGAGCCCCTGTCTGTTCTGCAGAACAGACAGGCCCGCCTCTCCCACGACGGTGACGCTGTCCACCCGCTGTCAGGGGCAGCTGGTTGCCCTGCAGGCTGGAACCACCTGAGGACTCAGCACTGGCATTTGCTGCTGGCAGCGTGTGGCTCAGGGTGGCATAGACACAGTGGCCTCTGTGAGTGGACACTGACACCGAGGAGCCCCAGCCCAGGCTCTATCCCCGTTGCTGTAGCCACTCTTTTTGAGAGTCTATCCACATGGCCGTGGTGGCTGGGAAGGAGGCCTCGGATGCTCACAAACCCGTCCTTCTGGGACAAGGCTGCCGTTTGGAAGCTTTCCATGGGACCCGGATCCTCTCCTTCTGTGTCCACTCCAGAGGTCTCTCCACGGGCCTCCTCACACCTCGTGGTTGACTCTCCACCTGTTTCCTTTCAAATCTCTGACCACCCAGCCCAGCAACAACGCCTCTCGGGGAAGCTCAGCTGCGCTTCCTTCCAGGTAGAATGAATGGACGCTGGCCCTGAAGTCCTGCCTGCTGGGTGGATCCCCTCAACCGCGGCTCTTCAGAGCAGCCTGCGTGGGGCCAGGGGCTCCTGCTGCCCACTTTTGGGAGGTACCAGCAGGCCGTCGCACACAGCCGTTCACACGCGAGGTCTCCGCATTCTGTTCCTGACTCAGCTGGTCCCGGGCACTCCTTCCTGAGGCCACTGGTGAGGGGTGAGCTGCCGAGGGGCAGGAATTGGATGCTCGTGCCCCGAGCACACATGCGCTTCCAGGAGTCTGTGTGGGTCTGATCTAGTGCTTGTCTCCTCAACATGAAGACAGAGAGCTGCTGTGTTGGCCCGATTTCATGGCACTGAGGTCAGACAACACGCAGTTCATGATGAAGAGAAAGAGAAAGACAGGAGACACAGGGAAAGGCAGAACAGAGAGGCCTGAAGCTGTCTCTGTAACCTGTCAGTCAGACAGTTGAGGACGCCCTGGTAAGTTAAGAGTCAACAGATGTTCTCCAAAGAAAGCCATACGCCTAGCTTCCTATCATTGAGTCCTGCAGCTCTTACCTCCGGCTTAAAACTCGCATCTCTCCTTGCCTTCCAACATTCTCTTTATCTTTACCAGGATCACCACTGTGCAAAAAAGATCTCTCATTTCCTGCTTAAATCTGTCTGAGGATCTACCTAAAATGCACACTCTGCCATGACATTCCCCACGGGCAGGATTTTAACGGCTCCCAGGTATCTCTCAGTAAATGCCACACTGAGGGCCTGCAGGTGCCGGTGCTGGCGGCACAACGGGCTGCAGAGCTGCTGGAGACCACGGAGCTGCCCGAGGTCCTCGCCTGTGCAGTGTGAGGTGGGCGGGGCCGAGGCCCACGCCCAGGGCCGTGTGATACCTGTGAAGGAGCTGGTGTAAACTGGGAGGACAAATCTGATGCTGTGTTTCCTGACTCCAGCTTGTTCAAATCTCATCAGTGGCCTTGATGGGGAATTATGGTTCCCAGAGGGGATGGGTGGGAGAGGGACAGTCAGGAAGTTTGGGGCTGTCACGCATACCCTCCTGTATTTAAGATGGGTAACCAATAAGGACCGACTGGAAAGCGTAGGGAACTCTGTTCAATACTATGTAACAATCTAAGTGGGAAAGACTAGACACACATATGACTGAATCACTCTGCTGTGACGTGGTTAATCACCTGGACTCCCACCTAGAATAAAAAGCTAGGACAAAAAGAATATCCGTGTGTCAACAGTGACACGAGGCAGGGAGAGGCAGCTCACGCCCTGACCAGGGTCCCCGGGTGTCACCTCGGGTGCACTTCATGGTCCCCTGGGAGTTTTACAGGCCTTTGGGGTGGGGCCCGGGCACCTGTACCCAGCAGTCCTTCCTGTCGCGGGGCCCTCTGCCTTGGCTCGTGCCCACCCTTGTGCCCCTGTGTTTCCTGGGCTTGGTCCCGAGATCAGTGACTTCGGGTCAGGTGGGAATCCGACAGAAAGGCAAATTCTTGGGCCACTGTGGACTCAGTGAACCAAGAAGTCTGGGAGCAGTCCATTCCAAAGCAGCTACGGTCAGAACTGTGCCCCGAGGGGCTGTGTCGCCCCCAACAAGTCCTCATCTTTTGAGTCGCAGAGCTGCCTCTTCTCATGAGACTGCTCAGCCACCTGCCTCCCTGCTCCACGACTGCCCCAGCTCTCGGCACTGGTGTCTCAGCGAGTGTAGGCGGCGGCACCTCTGCTAGACTCAGGGTTCCCCAAGGAAAACAGCGAGGGCAGCGATAAACGTGGCTGAACTGACTTCAACTAGGCTGAATCCCGGCTCCTTGGACACCGCAGCCCCGTCTCTGGGACTCATGTCCCAAGCCCACTCCCACCTCACTGGGCGCTGGGCAGAGCCGCTGACCCCGTGAGTGCTGGCGCCGCTCAGCATCTGCTTTCCTTCCTCACACCCTCTGGCTCCTGCGGGGCAGGACCCTTGGTCAGGCCGCCCTCTGTCCCAGCAGGGCCTCCGCACAGACCTTCCCACCTGCATCCACCTTTGCTTCTGCACCTGCCCCTGGCACCGGTGCCGTTCTTGCCCCGTGGAGACGGCGCTGACCTTGTGGAAGCTGGGGTCGGCCTGCCCCACACCTCCTTCCCTCCGCAGCCTTTCTTCTTAATTCTGGGAAGAATCTTCTACAAATGCAGGTGTTCTCTACGGCTGTGTCTCTATTTCTGCTTTGCAGCATGAGATAATATATATATATATATATATATTTTTTTTTTTTAATCCAGATTTTTGTGTTAGTATACAGTATCTGTCTTTCTCTATCTGACAGCCTCTAGGTCCATCCGCATCTCTACAGGCAAATATATGCACACCAAGGGGGAAAGGGGTGGTGGTGGGAGGAATTGGGAGACTGGGATTGACCCATGTACAGTATTGATAGTATATATAGAACAGATTACTAATGAGAACCTATTGTATAGCACCGGGAACTCTACTCAGTGCTCTATGGTGACCTAAATGGGAAGGAAATCCAAGAAGGAAGGGATACACGCCTCAGTCAGTTCAGTTGCTCAGTCGTGTCAGACTCTTTGTAACCCTACGAACTGCAGCAGGCCAGGCCTCCCTGTCCATCACCAACTCCCGGAGTCCACCCAAACCCGTGTCCATCGAGTCGGGATGCCATCAAACATCTCATCCTCTGTCGTCCCCTTTTCCTCCTGCCCCCAATCCCTCCCAGCATCAGAGTCTTTTCCAATGAGTCAACTCTTCACATGAGGTGGCCAAAGTATTGGAGTTTCAGCTTCAGCATCAGTCCTTCCAATGAACACCCAGGACTGATCTCCTTTAGGATGGACTGGTTGGATCTCCTTGCAGTCCAAGGGGCTCTCAAGAGTCTTCTCCAACACCACAGTTCAAAAGCATCAATTCTTTGGCACTCAGCTTTCTTTACAGTCCAACTCTCACATCCATACATGACCACTGGAAAAACCATAGCCTTGATTAGACAAACCTTTGTTGGCAAAGTAATGTTTCTGCCTTTTAATATGCTGTCTAGGTTGGTTATAACTTTCCTTTCAAGGAGTAAGCATCTTTTAATTTCATGGCTGCAGTCACCATCTGAAGTGATTTTGGAGCCCCCAAAAATAAAGTCAGCCACTGTTTCCACTGTTTCCCCATCTGTTTGCCATGAAGTGATGGGACCAGATGCCATGATCTTCGTTTTCTGAATGTTGAGCTTTAAGCCAACTTTTTCACTCCTCTCTTTCACTTTCATCAAGAGGCTCTTTAGTTCTTCTTCACTTTCTGCCATAAGGGTGGTGTCATCTGCATATCTGAGGTTATTGATGTTTCTCCCGGCAATCTTGATTCCAGCTTGTGCTTCCTCCAGCCCAGCGTTTCTCATGATGTACTCTGCATATAAGTTAAATAAATAGGGTGACAATATACATCCTTGATGTACTCCTTTTCCTATTTGGAACCAGTCTGTTGTTCCATGTCCAGTTCTAACTGGTGCTTCCTGACCTGCATACAGATTTCTCAAGAAGCAGGTCAGGTGGTCTGGTATTCCCATCTCTTTCAGAATTTTCCACAGTTTATTGTGATCCACACAGGTGTGGCTGATTCATTTCACTGTACAATAGAAACTAACACTGCATTGGAAAGCAACTATAGGCCAATACAATTAATTTAAAAAGAAAAGAAATAAAACCGGAAGAGGCATCCTGATCATCTGGTCATCCCCATGATGACACTCACTGCCCTGAGGATGAAGGCCCAGGCCTACTGTCCAGCCACCTTGCCCGGCACCTCACGTGGTCTTGTGCTCTGGCTGTGGTCATCCCTGAAGCGGGCCCCTCGGCCAGGGCAGGTCCCCGTGTGCCCGTTCTCTCCCCTCTGCCAGGCTGGCTTGGGCATCAGTCACGTGTGGCTCCTCCCAGGACAGGCACCTGCTCCTCAGGGTGCCCGCACCCCCGTGTTTGTCCCTGGCGGCACCCAGGGAACGCTGTGTTGACTGTGGCGTGTCATGTGCCCACCGGTCACCTGGCTCCGTGCCCGTGCGGATGCCCAGGGCAGACCTGCACACACCTGCACACACCTGTGCTGGGCACACAGGAGCTCCCAGTGGGGGCTAACTCCGGGTTACTGTAGGGCTCTAAAGAGAAGCTGCAAGTGAGAGAAAAGATGCTTGCTCCATGCTCACGGATGTCACCTGTGAAGGGTTAAAAAGTCACCTGCGGGGAGACGACCCCCGTGCGCCGTCCTCACCGAGGCAGTGGAGTTGCCGGCGGAAATAGGCCGATCCAGGGACTTCCGCGTGGGAGCCGCACACGCTTGGTGACGTCACGGGCCAGGCGTGACGCGAGGCGACGTCAGGGGTGGGGGGCGGGGCTTGAGCGTGCGTGCGCGTGTCTCGGGCCTCACCTCCAGCCTCCTGAACGTCTGGGTTGTTCTCGGAGGCCGGTCTTCAGAGGACCTTCTCCTCAGAGGTTGCCGCACGAGACGTTCATCAGCATTTCCCGCACTTTGAAAAAATGGCTTCCTTCCAGCCAGTGAAGACGGCCCCGCAGGTGAGGTGAGTGGAGTCAGTGACAAACCGGGCGTTCTCCCGGAGCGGCTCGGGGCCGGGCGGCCACATGGCCCCTGGGTACCCCCGACCCCTACCCCCGGCATCCGCCTCACAAGCCGGGTGGGTCGGGTGGGCTCCGTCCCCGCTTCCCTCGTGGGGCGGGGCGGGGACCCCGCGGGCCCCCCGTCGCTGCGGTGGCGGCGCTCTGCGTGTCGTCACCGCACACGGCCCGCTCTGGCGGCTCCGCAGAGCAGTCTTGGCCCTTGGCCGGAGGGGCTTACGTCCTCAAGGTCGTGGTCCTGGCTTAAAATAGCGCCTGAAGACCCAGCTGTCTAGGTAAGCCGGCCCAGGAAGGAGAGGAACACAGAACAAGGAGGAGGCCCTTTCTAGCTGCGCGAGGCCTCTCACGGTTCGGCCGGCGTGCACCCGCGCCCGGGGCTTAGTGCTTCGTTTCCAGGGAGGGTGGAGACGCCACCCCTGGGCGCTAAGTGCGGAGCAGGCGTCAGGCCGTGTTAGCGGGGGCGAGGGTGCGCCGGGGGCGAGGGTGCGCCGGGGGCAGGCAGCCTGCTGTCCTGACCGCACAGGTGGTAACCCGACCGGTGATGAGGTCAGAGCTGCGGCCCCACAGCTGACGGTGGGGGTGCCGAGCGTGAACGTGGAGAGTGAAGAAGCCACCTGGTGTTTCAAGGCTCTAAAGTCGTCTGTTCCCAACTGGCTTGGGAAACAAGGCATTTACCAGTCCAGTTGACTGGGTTGTGCACTGGGGTTGGGGCCAGCGGCCGGAGACGCCTGAAGTTCCACATGGCCTGGAGGGTGTTTCCCATGTTCACCCCTCAAGGCCTCAGGGGGCCTGAGGGCAAGACTTGGTGTCCCTGGCCTCCCTGCCCAAGGCTCATCACGTTGTCCCTTTAGTTTCAGTAACTGAGAAAGCATCCGCTGGCTGTAGGACCAGGTAGTTCAGAGGCCAGTCTTCTGCTGTTGATTTAAGTCAGAGTCACTAGTCACTCCTGTTTTTTGCAAGTAATTTTGCTTAATAATTGGGTGGATAAAAGGATTGAAACCTTGGAAAGGGTAAGTTAACCTTTTAATGGACAAGCTACATCGTGTGCTCATTTGGAATTGGGTTGTTTTTGTTGTTGACTTTTAGGAGTTCTTTGTATATTATGGATCTAAGTCCCTGATGAGGCATAAATGATTTGCAAATATATTCTGCTGTCCCATCAGCTGCCTTTAAACTCTTCAGATATTCTCTGAGACACAGAAGTAACATGTGTTACTTTGAAGATAAACAAGTGGGGGCCTTTCTTGAAAATAAAGTTCATTGGTGAAGTAGAATATTCTTATTAGTTAGCTTCATAATGCATTAAAAAATGAAGATCAGACTTTTAAACCACATAGTCCACAAATTAGAAAATTAGTGTATAATACTGGGAAAATATTACTCATTGTTCAGTGAATAACAACAGCAAAATTTACTTCCATCTTTATTAATACGTGTAATACCGGCACTGATTTTTTTCTTAATGTTTCCAGATTTAATGTTGCCATTTTACTCTGGAATCTGGTTAAAATGAATAACCCCTTTGGAGAACAACAGAAGTCATCTTTGCTCTGCCATCTTTCACCACTTCCAGGTGGGTTCCCTTGGGAATTCCCTCCAAAGAATTCTGCCAAATCGGGGCACAGTGTATCAAAACCTCATCTTTTAGTTACAGAAATGTTGAAGAAATAGTTGCTCAGGTAGCACAGATTGGCTCTTCAGCTGCTCTTTTATGGAGCTATTAACTCAGAGACAGCATTACTTAAATGTAATTTTTATTATTACAATTAAAGACTGATTTGATTTTATGAGATCATGCATTTTTATTTTATGGAAGTTTTATAGTTAAATTCAATTTAAAGATTACTTTATATTTAAAGTAAAATATAAGCAAGTACAGTATTACAATTATACTCTACATCTTTTGCAAATCTGATATTAAAACTTCCAGGCAGCTGATTACTTTGGTAGCATCAAATGTTTCCTGATATAACTACGTAATAGCCAAAGAAAAGCATCTTGGTTTATTCTGTTTGTGAAATGCCAAGCAATTGTTCCCTTATTAAATATGTCAGATCTAATTAAGTTTATTGCCAGACATACAAGTCGCTTCCCTTTCTGCTAATTCCCAGAGGAGCGGGCTTCTTTGGATCAAAGCAATCTTTTATTGGGCTGTATTGTTTGTGTGACACAAAGTTGTAAAAATGGAGACCAGCACTCAGAAAGCCAGCTTCTGGTCTTAACTTTTCACAAAGGGAGGAAGTTGGGAGAGCTGAGCGAGGCGTGTGTGTGCAGCTGAGATGCACACGACTGTCACGTGGCCTCGAAGGCCAGTTTGTGACTTTCAAGTTTCCCTGCGATTTTTGAAGGGCTTTGTTTCTGATGGAGGAAAAGAATGTAAGAGTATTTGCACTAAACAGATTAAGCTGCTGGTAAACATGTCCCCTTTAAATGAACTGATGTGGAGACAAAGAAAGCGCTTTGTCGTTGTCAGCTGGGTTTGTGTGAAGTCACAGGGGCAGACGAGAGAAGCGGCGGGCCTCTTCAGATCCCTAAATCAGAAAATCTGTGAAACGAGTCAAGACCGAGTTAGACTCTACTTCCCACTTATTTTGGCTAAAAACTTGCTTTTCCTCTCTCACTTGCACTTCTTGGGAGGGAAACCTGGTTTTTCCAAGATAGAGTTAGCAGAGGAGCAAATATTACTTGGGAATGGGAGCGCTTTTCAGGGTCTGAGCACTTGTGATGAATCAGTCCTGCTTGGTGAGGAGCTGGTGGCACATCGGGGGCCCAGCCCCTGGCTGGTGATGGCTATGATCTCACTGTCAGCACAGATGAGCAGAGGGAGCTTGTCCAGCTCGTGGTCTGGGGCTCATAAGGGGGTTGATGGGCCGATGGGGCACTGGTGGGGGCTGATGTGGCTGATGGTGGCTGATAGGGGAGTTGATGGGGCAATGATGGGGGCTGATGGCGGGGCTGGTGGGGACTGATGAGGGGCTGGTGGGGGCTGGTTGGGGGAGCTGATGGGGGAACTGATGGGGGACTGATGGGGGCTTATGGGACCCCTGAAAGAGGCCATCCTTTTTTGAGGGGGTGTGCTGTGCAAACTTGTAGGATCTTAGTTCCCCAACCAGGGATTGAATGCTGACCATGGCGGTGAAAACACCCGCCTGGGCCTCACAGAGATGCGAGCAAGCCCGGCTGGAAGCATGTTATGTGGACACAGAGCTTCTTTCCCATTCAGTGGGGTGTGTTTTTGTTGTTTTTTGTTTGTTTCTTTTTAAGGAAGTTACCTCAGTAAGTAAAGTTTGGGATTTGGGATGTTAGCTGTCAAAAGTTAGGGTTCACCAAAAAGAGTTCAGAGTAACGACCAGGGGGATGTCCTGATGTCCAGAGGTCCAGCAGGTCTTTAGCATCTCTCATGGGGACCTCGGACAAGGTGCCCTGAGGGGAAGGCTGAGTCACTCGGGATGGACGCTTGCGCTGGGGCCGCTGCCCCTGAAGGCGGCCAGGCCCCTTGGGGGTGGAGCCGGGTCTCTGGGTGGGTGTGGGTGGGGGCTACCAGCTCTGGACAGTACACGTGGCCTCTGGAAGCCCCGCATGTGAGGCCCCGCCGCCAGACACTGTATTGTGGATTCTGGGGACGTGTGACCTCAGACTCCACAGCCCTGGAATGGACGTGTCCATGCTGGAGTCACAGGGTGGGCGTGAGTGTGATGCCAGGTCCCGATGTGTCCACACCTGGCACAGGCCTGGCCCTAGGGTGCCATGGAGCTTCGTCCCTCCATTTACTGGGGCTGGCCTCCTGCAAGCCGAGTCCAGAGCTGAGGCCTCTCCTCTCTCGCTCTTGACCCACTAGAGCAGAGCAGCTGCCAAGCACGGCTCATCAAGGCTCTGCAGTGTCCTGACTGCTGACCCTTGACCCCAACCACAGCTTCAGACCAGTCACCTCCTGGGGTGACAGCGACCCATCTCGGCAACCTCTGGCTACTGAGGCCCAGGGAAGGTCTCAGAGGTCAGGGTGCTGAACATCTCCACCTGCACCTGGGTGAGGCTGTGATGGCTGGTAAGTGACTCCCGGGGTCAGAGGTCAGAGTCAGGGCCACCAGTGCCGGTCACATCACCTCGGCTTCATCTTGGACTCACAGAAAAACTTCCTTTCTGTGACTTGGGTGTGACCACGTGACTTGGTGGTAACAACAGACTTTGAGCAGAAGTGATGGGTTTGCTTCCTGTCTGGCCATGAAACCCAGGGCCAGTGCCTCACTTCTCTCTCCGGCCACTGACGCTGCCATGTGAGAGACCCCAGCACCACAGACTGAAGACCAAGAGCCGGCTGGCCTTGGAGGCAGCTTCGGAAGTGCTGGGGACTGCTTGTTACAGATGCTGGTGTTGTCTTAGTAAATAGAGGGTCTTGTTCGCAGTTGGGGGGGACCACCATCTGTCCAGTCCTGAACCAGAGAGCCGGCGACCACGTATCTCCTCCACTCATTCATGTCCAGGTCAAATCCAAAGCCAGTGTTTTGTTTTTCTCAAGCTTTTATTTTGAGATGATTTTAGACTTAGAGCCGAGTTGCTAAATACCACAGATTTGTGTGTATCTTTTACCAGGTCCCCTCTAATGTGAACACAGAACCATCCTGTAATCATCAAAGCGGAGAAAAACACCTAAGAAATCACCACGGGTACAGCTGTGTTAACCCAGCTGCAGACGTTGCTGGATGTCACTGGCTTAGATGTAGTGGGGACAAGGTGTGAGGCTCGTGCGCGGCTCAGATTCTAGCAGCAGAATGTGGTCCTCACGCTGGAAGGTGACTGCCCGTCCTCTGTGCCTCCAGCCCCGCAGCAGAGCTGCAGACCCCTTCTCGTGCTGCTGCGGTCTGCGAGCCAGGGGCGCTGGAGACATGAGCCTCATCTGCCCCCAGGATGGTCGCACTGAGGTCGCCACAAAGAGGGTGGTTGGTGGGGACCTCGGAGAAGTCAAGAGAAGCAGCAAAGGAGTGAAATCTTCTGTAGGAATTTAAGTGTTTATAGAAATTTAGAGTTTTCCATAAACATGTAAGCACAAGTGTGTTGACACAGACTTACTGGGTACAGCAGCCCTGTTGCTTCTCCTGGGGCGGGTCACAGGGCTTTATGGGCGATAAATCTCACAGCCGCGTGCCTCTCTGCCTCGCTTACTCCACCACTGCACCGGGTAAACCATGAGTCGGCCTGGAGTCGGGCCAGGCCGAGCATCCCCTCCCTTGGTGTGGCCTCTCCTCTTCCATCGTGTGAAAGGGTCAGGTGCCCCCCGCCCCACCGTGTGCTAGGTGAGTTCTGCTCCATTGCTGTGGCTGCCCACGTCTGTGTGTCCACGCGGAAGGCTGTACCCATGGGGTGGGTCCTTTGGTGTTGAGGGTGGGAATCTTCCCCAGATCCAGTGCAGGGTCTCCTGGGGAAGACACGTGGGGGGAGACCTGTGCTCTGCAGTTTGCTGGGGCCTGGAAGTGATGGGTGGGGGAAGGACAGGGCAGGTGCAGACACACAGGAGGGCCTTTGTCCGACAGCTGCGTGTGGGGCCCGTGTATTAGTCAGCTCGTGCAGCTGTAACAAAGCACCTGGACTGGCTGGCTCAGCCCCAGACGTGTGTCCTCGCACAGTCAGGGGGCTGGAGGCCCGAGCTCAAGGGGCCAGCAGGTAGGGTTTCTCCCAAGGCCTCTCCTCGGCTTTTTGCTGGGTCTTGTGGCCTCTTCTCTTGTCAGATTCCTGGGGTTTCTCCCTGGTCTCCTGTTGGATCAGGGCCTTACCCTCGTAACCTCATTTAACCTGAATTGCTTCTCCAAAGGCCCCATCTCTGAAAACTGTCACATTTGGGGTTAGGGCTTCAACATAAGAATTTTGTGGCTGACAGCCCACTGTAACTATAGCGATCTGGAGATTTGACATGGAGCCTGGTTAGGTAGTGCTAGTGGTAAAGAACGAGGCTTCCCTGGTAGCTCAGCTGGTAAAGAGTCCGCCTGCAATGCAGGAGACCCCGGTTCTATTCCTGGGTTGGGAAGATCTGCTGGAGAAGGGATAGGCTACCCACTCGAGTATTCTTGGGCTTCCTTGGTGGCTCAGATGGTAAAGAATCTGTCCACAATGCGAGAGAGCTGGGTTTGATCCTTGGGTTGGGAAGATCCCCTGGAGAAGGGAAAGGGTACCCACTCCAGTATTCTTGCCTGGAGAATCCCCAGGACAGAGAAGCCTGATGAGCTGCAGTCCATGGGGTTGCAAAGAATCAGACGTGACTGAAGCGACTTAGCACACGCAAGCATGCACTGGTTATGATTAGTTTAAAATATTATTAAGAGTTGAAGCTCTTATTTGCTGTAGAGATCCTTTGTTCCTGAGGACCTGGGTGTGAGAGGCAGATGCAGAGGCGGTAGTGCGTGTCTGAAACATGTGCACACCCCACAGAAACCTCACCCTGGGGTCATGCTCTCAGTGTTTTCTTGTGTGTATGGACCCAGCCCACCAGAAGGGGAAGTGCGTGTGCCCACTGAATCTGCCCCACACCAGGCTAGTCACTGTGGACAGTTCCTGCTTAACCTCTGTTTTGACCCAGAGTTTCCTGTAAGCTGGTTATTAATTACACCTGCTTTCACAAAGATTAAGATCAGTTAGTGAAACTCTTGGCCATTACTGGACTCAAATAACCTAGCTTGGCCCTTTGGTTCCATAGATATTTATAGAGAGCTTCTTATGTTACAGTTGGTGTTGGGGATACAGAATTGAAGAAGACAGGCCTTGTTTTCAGGACAAGAGAGAGACAAGGGAGGAGAAGATGGTGTCATCTAAGAAGCATTTTAGAGACGTGGATGTTGACACAGGGTGTGGTCCATGCCCAGAGTAAAGGGCGCTTGGCTCATCCTGGGCTGAGGATGGGGGTGGGTGGGAAGAGTCCAATTCTGCTAATGGGCTGAAATCTAAGTAACCTGGAAGCATAATTCCTAAACATTGCTTTAAAACACAGAGTCACACTGCTACCGAAGAAACCATTCAGCAGATAGAAAATAGTTCCAGTGTTTGATTCAGATTCAGTGTGCTCAGATGTTGTATTGAGTAGTATACATAGAAAATCCGAAGAATCTACAGGTGAATATTAGAATTGGTGGGTAAAGTTTTCACGGTTAGTACTTGCACTTCTATACACTGTCATTAGATAATTAGAAACAAAATCTTAATAAATTACTTGTAGCATCACAAAGATGAAATGGCTGACGGTTAATCTACTGAACAAAGTGCAGGGTCTCCATACGGAAAAGTGTAAAACTTGGTTGAAATAAATTAAAGATCCTTCTATGTGAAGAGACTTGCTGTATCAATGATTAGAAAACACTTTTTTGTAAAAATGTCATCACAAATACATCTGTAGATTCAGTGGAGTTCCAATAAAAATTGTGCAGTGTTTATGGAGACTGATAGGCTGATTAAAGAATTTGTATGAAAATGAAAACGGCCAAGAGGCGTGAAGGCAGTTTTAACATGTTTTATTGTTTACGGCTGTGTCTAGCTGCTGCGAGCGGGCGACTCTCCTGCGGTGCGCAGGCCTTTCGGGGTGGGTTCTCTCGTTGTGGAGCATGGGCTCTAGAGCTCAGCCTCGGTGGCTGTGACACATGGCTCTTCTGAACTGGGATCGGACCGAGTCTCCTGCATCGGCAGGCAGAGTCTTTACCACTGAGCCACCAGGGAAGCCGGGAGGCGATTTTTAAGAGAGGAAATAGTTGGAGAATGGCCTGTTTGTGAACATCCGGCATCGTTGACAAAGGCCCGAGCTGTAGAACAGCATCTCGCCTCACGGTTTTCCGTGTCGTGATCCTTCATTTCCTTCTGTGTCAGTCAGCTCAGCCCGACGTGACCAAGTACCGCTGACCGGGCGGCTTCGTCAGCAGGCGTCTGCGTCTCCCAGTTCTGGAGGCTGGACCTCTGAGCCCAGGCTGCCAGTGAGGTCAGGCTCTGGGGAAGGCCGCCCTCGCTTGGGTTGCAGAGGCCGACCTCTCCCCGTGACCTCTGTGGGCCTTCCCTCAGTGAGGGTCGGGGAGCTGTCTGGCATCTGCTCCTGTGAGGACACTAATCCTGTTGGACTGGGGGTCCTTCCCTTGTGACCTCATTTAACCTTTATCTCCTTCGGGGCCTCATCTCCAGATGTGGCCATGCTGGGGGTCATGGCATCAGCCTGTAAGTCCTCTGGGACACAGACATTCATGTCAGTGTCCTCTCCTCAGGATTTACAAGCTTAGGCTGGACTCTTGGTTATTAATTTGTAACTTTTTCTCATCCATGCACATAAGGTGAATGTTTTCCTTCAGGTGCCATGGGAGCCATTTCCAAGGTTTGTATCACGTTCCTCTGCATTTGGTTCAGAATCTGTCGTTTCTTTTCAGAGCATCCCCTGCCGGCCCAGATACATTTCCCTCCTACCCGCTTCAGCTGCAAGGGCAGCACTGCAGAGGTTAAATCTTGGACTTTACTACTGGGTTTTAATGACTCTGTGACCATACTGCCTGGGTTCAAATACCAGCTGTTTTATTTATTAGCTCTTGACAGTGGGAAATTACATAATTCCTCCGTGACACAGTCTTCTGAACTGGTCTGGGTGTGGTATGTGTGTGTGTGTGTGTGTGAGAGAGAGAGTGTGTGTGTATGGTGTGTGTATATGGTGTGTGTGGTGTATATGTGGGAGTTTATATATGGTGTGCATGTGTTTGTGGTGTGTGTTTGAGAGTGTGTGGTGTGTGTATGTGGTGTGCGAGAGAATGTGTGTCTGTGAGAGTGTGTGTATGTGAGAGTGTGTATATGGTGTGTCTATATGGTGTGTGGTGTGTATGTGAGTGTGTGTATATGGTGTGTGTGAGTGTGCATATGTGAGTGTGCATATGTGAGTGTATGTGTATGGTGTGTGTATATGGTGTGTGTGTGCGTATGTGAGTGTGTGTATATGATGTGTGTGAGTGTGTATGTGAGTGTGTGTATGGGATGTGTAAGGGGTGTATATATGGTGTGTGTGAGTGTGTGTGCGTGTGTGTATGGTGTGTGTATATGGTGTGTGTGTGTATGTAAGTGTGTGAGAGTATATAGTGTGTGTATATGGTGTGTGTGAGTGTGTGTATGTGAGTGTGTGTGTATATGGTACATGTGAGTATGTATGTATATGGTGTGTGTGTGGTGTGTATGTGAGAGTTTGTGTATGGTGTGTGTATATGGTGTGTGGTGTGTATGTGAGAGTTTACTTATGGTGTGTGTATGTGGTGTGTGTGTGGTTATGTGAGAGTGTGTGTGAGTGTGTGTGTGGGGTGTGGGTGGGTGCGTGACCTCCCTCTGGCCTGGTTTGCACCTATCCAACCAGACCGTCTGCTTCTTGGCTCTTTGCGGGGCTGGATGCAGGCGCGGTGGCTCTGGCGCGTGTAAAGGGGGCTCTCTGCCTGGAGTCCCAGGTCCCTCCCGGCGCTCACGTTCACGCCCCAGCCTCCTGTGCTGCGGCTGGTCCTCCGTGTCGTGTGGATAATCTTGCCTCTCCAGACCCCGTGGAGACAGCCGGCATCTTCACCCTGCGTCTGTCCCCGGTGCCTTTGGTGGTTCAGCGTTCATCCCTTGCAGGGTCTGTGCTCCCACTCCAGACTCAGGCCGCATGCTCAGAAGCTGAGGGGGGCAGCCCTGTCTCCGGTTCCCAGGGCCTCGGGGCACCAAAGTCCTGCTGACAACATCCTTCTCTTTTTACTCTTAGCTTCTGGTGTTTTCTATTCTTTCTGTTGCACTCAGCTATGTAGTTTCCTGAATGTTGTATTTTAAACTAGTTCTCCATGTAATATAGTGGGAGTTGTCCTGTTTTCATTAGTTCCACCCCCCAAATCCCTGGAAGTAGGCCTCATCAGGGTACCATTTTTGTTTTACTAAGTAAGTGACACCGCTTCAACTGGCCTGGAGTGAGTGAGGCCACATGAACAGTTCCTGAAGTTCGTTTAGTCTGTACTTTCCCCCAGAGAAGCATCAGCACCCCTCCTCCTTACTCAGGTGTGACTTCCCATCTCCGGATGCACCACTTCCAAGAGACACCTCGTCTTACTCAAAACTAGAAGTCAGGCTGACCGTGGTGCCCCCTGACTGGGCAGTGCAGGGCCATCCTGTCTGTGGACTTTGTCCACAGTAACTTTTCACATAGAGAGTTTGTCTAATGGTCTAATAACCCCAGCGTCTGCATCCTGGAACCCTCCTCATACCAGCCCTCTGCTTTCTTCCACATGTTGGTCAAAAGATCCATCAAGGACCAAGTATTTTTTTTGCAGCCTAAGTAGGTTCATAAGACAGCTCAGGGGTTCTTTGGGAGGAAGTGGATGGCTATCCAGACTGTATGTGCGAGTGCGTTGCACAGTCTCAAGAAGAGTGTGTATAGAGTGTAATGGGACACCTAAGATTGTTCAGATTCTCTTCTGTTTTGTTGAATTTCATAAAACTCTTAAATTATAACTATGAAGCAAGTATCTTGTACTCTTGGCCAAGTGCCTGGGGTTGTTTTAAGTTGGATCTTATAAATATTCCATGAAGTCCTCTGCAACGGGGTTGCTTTCTGCTGGCAGTCAGCCTGGGTGGATGGCATCTGAAACATTTATGCCATCTCTGCAAAACTTGACAAAAACATTTTAGGCATTAGTAGTTGTGTTAATAAATTACTCAGCACTAAGACCATATATTATTTAAGAAAATTCTTGGAACCGATTACTCTACTGTTTTACTTGTGACACTTGGCAAACCATTGAGAGCCTACAAAGATCAATTTAGCTCTGCACCTCCGAAGGGAGCATGGAAGGAATACCCAGTGCAGCGGCGCTGTGCTGTCTTCCCAGTGAGGAGAGGGACCATAGCACAAGGTCACTGCTTTGGTTTGAGGAGCTCATTACATCCTGACAGTCGTATTGAGCATTTGGAGTGAGATGCCCTTTTGTGCGTGTTCCAGTCAGGACCACCTCCACACGCCAAGGCAGGGTGCATTCATGCTGTGAATAGGATATTATCTTCATATAAATTTAAACTCTTTTATGAAAGACTGGAGTATAGTGGATTCACAGTGTTATGGTTCAGGTGTACAGGGCAGTGACCCAATAATGCATATACAAATTCTCTTAATATGTATTTTTTATATATATGATTCAGTTACAGATATATTTTTTATATACGTATGCTTTTCAGATTCTTTCCCCTTATAGGTTATTACAAAATATTGAGTATAGCTCCCTGTGCTACACTAGGTCCTTGCTGGTTATCTGCTTTGTGTATAGGCTTGTGTATATGTTAATCCCAAACTCCTAGTTTATCCCTCCCCTTCCCCTTTGTTCTTTGATAACTGTAAGTTTGTTTTCTGTTCTATGCCTGTGAATTTCTTTCTTAAGCTCCTCTTTTTTTTTTTTTAAATAGTGGGAAAATTAACATCCTCAAATACAAAATATTCTGTATTTTAATACATTGAAAGATATAAAAAGCCATTAGAATGTTGATTTATGCTTTCAGATTAATTCTTTTGGGAAAACTTTAAGGAACATCTTGCCATTGGGGGCATTTCTTATAACTCTGTAGCTTTATTGTTAATTCTAAAAATTTTGTCTCTTAAATGATCTTTTTTCCCCCTTTTTCAAAGAAAAATTCAGGCTTGTGATTCCTATAAAAGATCATGCTACCCAAGCGTGTGTAACCGTGTCTGTACTGTCTGCTGGCTCCGTGCAACGTGCGGCAGGCTTTGGAGTGTTGATCTGGACATGACCTGGGAGAGCCCGTCAGCCTGCAGGCTGAGGCCAGGTGTGTGGGCATCTCGGAGTCGTGCTCTTGTGCTTTAGCTTGGTGTAGTGTGTATTGTAAGTCCTGGGGCTTCTTATTTTTATAGTTTCCTATTCCCCTTCCTTCAGACTTGTGGATCACTTTGAATTGAAGAGTAGCTTGTGACTGCAACATAAAAAATGTTAATAACCCATTGCTTTTCAGCTGTGTTGAGTGCTGTGCAATGGAAACAAAATACAAGAGTAAATTGATGCAGAGCCTGAAAAAATCGCTACCATAACAGTAATGGCTGATTTCACATGCTCATCAGAATTCATTATTATGCTCATTGATTTACTTTATAATGGGGCGTGAATATATTTATTTGTGATTTATGGGTCCAGTATTTATGAGTGGGCTTCCCAGGTGGCACAGTGGTAAGGAATCGGCCTGCCCGTGCAGGAGACATAGAGGCACGGGTTCAAGCCCAGGGTTGGGAAGATGCCCTGGAGTGGTAAATGGCAACCCACCCTAGTATTCTTGCCTAGACAGTTCCATGGACAGAGAAGCCTGCCAGGGTGCAGTCCAGTGGGTCACAAAGAGTTGGACATGACTGAGAAGCATGGCATGGCTTGGAGTCCAGTGATTTGTTTTGTATATTGAGATTCCATGTACATTTTTCTCCAGAAAGGGGCCCTGTTACTAAAGATATTTAAAAACTCTGATATGGTGGCGAGAACACGGGGTGAGTCAGATCTGAGTCGAATTCGACCCTGAAAGGTACTAATGTGTCAAGTGTCAAGTTACCTGACTTCTCTGAGACTCAGTTTCTCTGTGGATTAAATACGGATGGTACCTACACCATAGGTCTATCATGAGGAGTAAATGAAGGGCTGTGTGTAATACATCCTTTGAATACAGTGCAGAGTATAGTCACAGATGGTACCTGTGGTCTTGGTACTGTGGTGATGTCATGGGATTCTTTAAACCGGCAAAATCAAGAATCAAGAATTCAGGACAAATGAGTGGAGAAGTCTCAAAGTTGTCTCTTCATCAAGAAACATGGTGTTAATTAAAACTGAAGTAAGTTTAGAAGTGAAGAGAGGTAATGAATCTGGTGTGGAATGGGCTGTTTTTATGTACATTGTGTTTACATTTGATAAACAAGAATCACCAGTTGGCTTTCAAATGATGAAACAATGAAGGCGTTGTTGGCAATGTTAATAGTGGAGATTTACCTTGCCGTATTTTGTGTTGTCTGCATGCACAGTCACGTACAGTCTAGAATTGCACAGTATACTTGTATACATTTAGTAGCTATTGTATTACTTTTATCAATTTAGAATTCAAGAATTGTGAATTTGGAAAGACCGTTAGCTATTACAGTAAGTCCCCTACATACGAATGAGTTTCATTCTGAGAGCATGAATAAGCCCAGTTTGTTCGTAAATCCAACAAGGTTAGCCTAGGTGCCCAACTAATGTAATCAGCTATGTAGTACCATATTGTAATAGGCTTATAATACTTTTCACACAAGCAATACATAAAAAAACAAAAAAACATTTTAACTCTTACAGTACCTGGAAAAGTACAGCAGTGCTTATTTAACTTACATGCAGAGCACGTCATGAGAAACGCTGGGCTGCATGAAGCACAAGCTGGAATCAAGATTGCTGGGAGAAATACCAATAACCTCAGATATGCAGATGACACCACCCTTATGGCAGAAAGGGAAGAGGAACTAAAGACTCTCTTGATGAAGATGAAAGAGGAGAGTAAAAAAGTTGGCTTAAAACTCAACATTCAAAAAACTAAGATTGTGGCGTCTGGTCCCATCACTTCATAGCAAAAAGATGGGGAAACAATGGAAACAGTGATAGGCTATTTTCTTGGGCTCCAAAATCACTGCAGATAGTGACTGCAGCCATGAAATTATAAGATACTTGCTCCTTGGAGGAAAAGCTATGACAAACCTAGACAGTATATTAAAAAGCAGAGACATTACTTTGCCAACAATGGTCCATATAGTCAAAGCTATGGTTTTTCCAGTAGTTACCTATGGATGTGAGAGTTGGACCATAAAGAAAGCTGAGCGCTGAAGAACTGATGCTTTTGAACTGTGGTGTTGGAGAAGACTCTTAAGAGTCCCTTGGACTGCAAGGAGATCCAACCAGTCAATCCTGAAGGAAATCAGTCCTGAATATTCATTGAAAGGGCTGATGCTGAAGCTACAATAATTGACCACCTGATGCCAAGAGCTGACTCATTGGAAAAGACCCTGATGCTGGGAAAGATTGAAGGTGGGAGGAGAAGGGGATGACAGAGGATGAGATGGCTGGATGGCATCACTGACTCCATGGACATGGGTTTGAGTAAACTCCAGGACATGATGAAGAACAGGGAAGCCTGGTGTGCTGCAGTCCATGGGGTTGTAAAGAGTCAGACATGACTTAGTGACTGAACAGCAACAACACTGCAAGCATACAGCAGCTGGCACACGGGCTGGCATCACGTGAACAGGCAAGAAGAGTCACTGACTTGGGGAGGGCGAGGAGGTACAGATGGTAGAGCTGAAGGGCTGTCAGCAATAGGAGACAGAAGGCAAGCTGCAGTTCCTCTCATGCCTGTTGTTGATGGAACACGCGTTTGCATCTCTGAAAGTTCAAAACTTGAAGTTTCGTATGTAGGGAACTTACTGTGTTTAGACTATGTTAGCTCACCTTAAAGATGATAGAAATGAGGCTGGAGGAGTGAAGAAACTGGTGTAGACTAATTGTTAGCTCATCAGCAGGAGGTGAGACCCAGAGCCCGATTTCCTGATGCTCGGGCTGGCATCCTGTCTTTGCCCTGGGACCACCCCAGGCTGGGCTGCTGAGACTGTCTGCTCCAGACATCCAGCCGCATCTTCGGGCTGGGCACCAAAGAGCATGCGGGTTGAGTGTCGTTACTTCTGGAAGGGGAGATAGGATCCCTCGGATGGGATTCCTTTGAAGGCTTTGCTTAACAGGGCGTACCTTTCTCTGTTGGGGTTAGATAGTGGTTCTTTGGTTTTAATTGATGGTCTATGATCAAATATTGTACTGTCCCACTTTCTGTCCTCTTAGCACGTCAGTTATACCTACTTCTAAATTTTTCTTTAGTGACTGTGGACAGTATGCAACATATGTTTGCAGCTAATCTAAGTTCACTTCCAGCTACCTTTTAACTAGGCACCCCAGTCCCCTGATGCCCCCGCCCACCCCCTTCTAACATTGCTGCCGTTCACTGCCTGTACCCCAGGACTGTAATCGCCTGCTACGTCCTTACTGTGATGACTTCCCACAAACACTTGTCTGTGACATGAATTAAGAATAAGGATAAAATTATTGTACTTTTTTCGCTTATTCCTTCTCTGATGCTCTGCCTCTCTGTAAGTAGAGCTGTGAGTGGCTTCTGACCTCTGCCGTGTTCCTCAGGTGAGAGGAAGGTGGGGCGGGCTGGACAGTGATCCAGGTTGGATGGGTCTTTCCCCACTGAGTAGACCTTTGTGACAGCGAGCGCCCCAGGTATCTTTACAGAATGATTCTTTTCCCTTTCTGCCAGAAACAGAGGAGGATTTTTCTTGGCTGCTCACCTGAGAATCTGGAGGTGTTCCTAGAGGTTTAGTGTGACTGTGTAGGGTCCCCCGGAGACTGTGGCCCCAGGAATCTCTCCAGCGTGTCCACCCATAACCCCAGCACTGACACCTCCACTCCCAAGTCCCTGCCGGTTACGGCTGCACTGCTTCTGTTTCAGGTAAAATCTCTCCATGACTGTCTGACTCTTCTGTCTCCAGTTCTCTGGGCAGTAGTTTGCCCTGTGACCCCAGTTTCTGATGGACCCAAAAAAGGTGACTGATTTTCCGTTCAGTAAATGTTTTCCTTGCTGTCGGGACAGGAGGAGCAACTTCTGAGCTCTTACGTGTTGGGATAATAGCAATGACTGACTTTTTATTAATGTCCTTTATAACAGTTGGACATATGAGGAAGGACTTGTTTTCAAGTCCTTTATCTGTGTCTGCTGCTTCATACATTTAGATAATTTTCCTATTAAAATACCTTACAAGCATTTGAAACCAGGAAGTTTGTTTAGGATATTCTGAATATTACCATTTTTATATTATTATTATTTTTTTCTTTTTGCAAAAAGTGGATTAATGTTATTTTTCTGCAGAATACTAGCCAGTGAAATTGAACCAGTGAAGTTGCTCAGTCGTGTCCAACTCTTTGCTATCCCATGGACTGTAGCCTACCAGGCTCCTCCATCCATGGAATTTTCCAGGCAAGAATACTGGAGTGGGTAGCCTTTTCCTTCTCTAGGGGATCTTCCCGACCCAGGGATCGAACCCAGGTCTCCCGCATTGCAGGCAGACGCTTTACTGTCTGAGCCCAATTCTGGAAATATCACGTAAGAATGTAATTCTGCACGAAACGGCTTTGAGCACAAAGTTGTGTACTGTAGTACTCTGTGTGCAGTGTCTGTTGGGGTTAGTATCTAAACCATTCGTCACTTATCTTACACTGTCTACTCTGTGAATTACCTTGTGACATGGTGACGTTCTGTCTGTCCAGCCATCTGTAGCTCCTTGGCTACAAGGATGCTGTGTTATATTTCTCTAAATGCCACCTCCCCCCTACCGCCATGAAATGTGGCACACTTGTGGTTTTTAGTCAGTGCAGATTAGCATGCTGGGCACTGGGCAGTGACGTGATGAGCAGGAAGAAGTGGTCCCAAACTGTGGGGTCTGGGTTCCGATCTAGAAGACAGCGATCCTGGGAAGACTGTGCAGATGGTTTTAGTTGAGTTGAGATAGGCACTGTGAAGGAAAATACCATTTGCAGAGTCGCACAACGCAGGGTGACTTAACTGTCGTAAGTGCACAGGCTCGGTCGGTTTATGCTGAGTAAGCTGTGTCTGAGGACATTTTTGCTTGTGGAGGAGGCACAACTTTCCAGTTCACCCACGATGCAGGTGACGTTTTTCAGAAGCAGCCCTACCCCTTCCCGTCGGACGCTGTGTCAGCAGACCTTGATGTCACCGAGGCGCTGCTGCGGAACTTGGCCTTCACTTTGTAAACTCCGTCAGAATCTCGCTGCTGGCTTGGTGTGGCTTCTCTTAGTGTTTTAGGGACTGTGTGGCTGGATTCCATTTATGCTTCCGAAAATCCATGGTCCTGGTGAGTCACCCACGGAAGCAGAAGTGAGCGCTCAGCCCAGGCGTGACTGAGCGTGGTTGCGACCCTGTGGTTTGTGCTGTGACTGCTGTTATTTGTGTTTCACTGCAAATATTCCAGACTGAAGAGATACAGATCTGGAGATTTCGAAAAGTCAAAAGAAAAAATCATGACATTTTACTTGATTGTATTTCTGATTTTCAAAATTGTGCATGAAAATTGACATGACCATTGTGCATTTTGACTGTTAACCTTAGATGTTTCTTACACCAGTGATCAGACTTGCTGAAAGAGGAGTTTATAAAAGCTGGGGAGCAGTTGCTGGAGGGGGGCAGGTGGTTTCTTGATGCTGAGATGGTGATGGGAAGATCTCTTGGCTCTGGGGTGTTGCCTGTGTCTGGGTTGCAGTCTCTCCGGGCCAGGTGTCCCCCATCCCGGCCCCCACCGTGCAGAGGCGTCCCTGTCATGGCGTCCACACAGGGATCAGCTGTGACTGCTTACCTTGGAACTCACTCATTGGATTGAAACCTCTTAGTGGGGGGTCACGTCTTCCTCGTGCACCCTTGTATCTCAACATAACATTGGTGACCTGGCAAGTCTCTAGAAATATTTGTTGCATGAATCAAATAGTGTTTAACAGCTATTATATACCCACTATATATTCAGTAGTAAGAATCAGTTCAGTCGCTCAGTTGTATCCAACTCTTTGCGGCCCCATGGACTGCAGCACACCAGACCTTCCTGCTGTTGCTGCTGCTAAGTCACTTCAGTCGTGTCCGACTCTGTGTGACCCCATAGACGGCAGCCCACTGAGCTCCCCCATCCCTGAGATTCCCCAGGCAAGAACACTGGAGTGGGTTGCCATTTCCTTCTCCACCAGACTTTCCTGTCCATCACCAATTCCCAGAGCTTGCTCAAACTCATGACCATTGAGTCAGTGATGCCATCCAACCATCTCATCCTCTGTCGTCCCCTTCTCCTCCTGCCTTCAATCTTTCCCAGCATCAGGGTCTTTTCCAATGAGTCAGTTCTTCGCATCAGGTGGCCAAAGTATTGGAGTTTCAGCTTCAGCATCAGTCCTTCCAGTGAATATTCAGGACTGATTTCCTTTAGGGTTGACTCATTTGATCTCCTTGCAATGAGAATAATGAAAAATAAACTTTAGCTTAACCATTTCATTGGTGGAGACAAAATACATGAGACAGTGATGCAGTAGTACGGCTCTGTACTTAGGGAGATCCCAACTGTATGCAGATGGTAAGTTCAGCAAGATTTCAGAGAAGAAGCTGAACGTGCATCCTTGTGGTCCAGATCTGTTTCATGGAGAAGGAGCCTGAAAACAGTCGAGGGTGAGGTGGTGAAACCGTGTTGGTGGACGTGTGTGCAGCCCTGAGCGTTTGAGTTCTAACGTATGAAACTTCTGGGGTCCAGGTCGATGAGAGCTGACATGTATGATATCTGTAGGGACAGGGGACTGATCGTATGAAGGAATTGGGAAAAAGTGACGAACAGAAACAAACAAAGCGGGGGGTATGGGAGCCGTCAGTCAGAACAAACTGGTGAGCCCTTTTTCCCTGGACCGAAAGGGCCTGAGTCCCGGCGGTTGGGTGTTCTGCTCTTGCTTCATGGGAGAGCAGATCCATGGTGACCGTGGCGTGTGTTTGGCTCCTTATGGAAGGTAGGGAAAGTAGGGATAGTCAGCCCAGAGCCTTCCTTTGTAAGTAATTTTAATGAAGAGAGGCTTGTAAAGATCCAGCTCTGCTCCTTGGACAGACCTGGGAGGTTGTTTTTTGCATCCTGAGATTCTGAGAAGCCTAGTGGCCATTCATTTGTCAGAGCCCTCACCTCTTCAGCCGCTTGTTGAATCGCCTCCTTGTTTGCCTGTCTGTTCAGTCATTTCCGACTCTTTTCAACCCCATGGACTGTAGCCCGCTGGGCTCCGGTGTCCATGGGATTATCCTGGCAACAATACTGGAGTGGGTTACCTTTTCCTTCTCCAGGGGATCTTCCCAACCCAGGGATCGAACCCGCATCTCCTGTATCTCCTGCATTGGCAGGCGGATTCTTTATCACTGGGAATCTGCCTCCTTGATTACATAACTGCTTTTCTTTTTTTTTAAATCTGAGGTTTCGTTGTTTTTCATGTTCCTTTAGTTTTTTGTTTTCTCCCTTACAATGTGACTTCTTGTGTATGTCCTAAATTTCCTAGAATTGAACCCTATGAAAAGACTATTTGATAAAAAATAAAATCAACAGGACTCCTCCAGTGGTGTAGCAGATAAGAATCTGCCTGCCAGTGTTCAGTCCCTGGTCTGGGAGGATCCCACATGCCTCGGAGCAACTAAGCCTGCGCACCACAACTGCTGAAGCCCCCGTGCCTAGAGCCTGTGCTCCGCAGCAAGAAAGGTCACTGCAGTGAGGAGTCCGAGCGCTGAAACAGGGTGGCCCTGCCTGCGGCAGCCGGCACGCCCGAGTGCAGCAGTGAAGACGCAGCCTGGCTGAAAGTAAATGCAGTGAGAAAAGAGCTGACCGTCGTGAACAACGACACAAACAAAGCCCCCGAGCCAGAGCACTGGGACACCGCCTCTGTTTCTTAGCACCCTGTGGCTTTAACACCGTTTCCTTTCTCGAGACCTAAGCAGCTGAGTGAAACTTCCGCAACAGCACGGCTGACCATTACAGCCACACTGAGTGGTGGTTCTATACTCCGATAGTTTCCTTAATAGTAATTACATTGAACGTGCCGTGTAATTTGATGTTTATTTGCTAGGCAACTTTTGTATTTCATTGAAATGATGTGACTTACACAGCAAAGGTAATTATCTTATGATTATGAGGCTTTGACCCTGAACTGGGCCTTAATAATTACTTGCAGTTTCTGATGTAATTAAATCATGAGCCAGATCTTGCCTGGCCGGCAGGCAACTAACAGCAGGCACATAAGGACTGAACCGCAGGGGCACGGCGATAAAACCCTGTGCGCGGGCTCTGGCAGCCGCGTGTGAGCAGAGCTACTCCCGGGACCCTCGCTGGCCACTGAGCCGTGACTGGCAACCACTCTGCTGTGTGCTTGGAGTGTTTTGAATCTGCCCATGTCTGTTTGGAGCTCATGGAAGGTCAGCAGCACATGAGGGATGGGCCTTAGCCATGGACCTGACATCCAGACAGCACCGCCATGTCTCCCCATGGATTGCTCAGGACTGGGGACGTGGCCCCGCTTTGGACAGTGACACTTAGAATTTGCTGGGGGCCGCGGGGCAAGCTCTTCCTCTCCTAAGACTGAAGGAAAATCTCGCCTCCTGTGGTGGCGTCTTCCGAAGGGGGAAGTACGGAGCCCAGGTCACCGCGGGGACCCACCTGAGCCTGAAGCCGAGCCCGGGATGCGCCTCGTGGGAGGGAGGTCGTCGGGGTCCTGCTGCTGTCTCTGGGCCCTCGGATGGGCCTTTGGAGCCCAGCTGACTGTGGCAGGCTGAGTCTCCTGTTCCGTGGAGGCGAAGGTGCAGTCGCTGACGTTGGTGATGGGTGGCTGTTTCTCAGGCAGCTTCCCGTGGTAGAAACGTCCCCTCTCTTCTCCACCTCCTGTTGCCTGCTGAGTGATTTCTGCCCGGGCCCAGCTTCCCCTGAACTGGGAGTGGAAAGAGACCCACACTACTGACAGCCGTCCAGTCAAGTGACTTGGAGGGACGCTTGCAGAGAGGCGGTTCCGGTAAATCCCAGCAGGCGCCCGGGCAGAGCGACGGTGTGGGCGTGTGTGCTGGTGCGTGTGTGCGGGTGCGTGTGTGTGGGTGCATGTGTGCTGGTGCATGTGTGCGGGTGCGTGTGTGTGGGCGTGTGTGCGGGTGCGTGTGGGCGTGTGTGTGGGCATGTGTGCTGGTGTGTGTGTGTGTGCATGTGTGTGCGGGTACGTGTGTGTGGGCGTGTGTGTGGGCGTGTGTGCTGGTACGTGTGTGCTGGTGTGTGTGTGTGTGTGCGTGTGTGGGCATGTGTGTGTGTGCATGTGTGTGCGGGTGCGTGTGTGTGGGCGTGTGTTTGTGTGCGTGTGTGTGCGGGTGCGTGTGTGTGGGCGTGTGTTTGTGTGCGTGTGTGTGCGGGTGCGTGTGTGTGGGCGTGTGTGTGGAGTGGTTACTTGTGGTAGCCATCCTAGTGGGGCTTTCCTGCTCCATCATGCACCCAGAGTTTCTGATTTAAAAAATTCACAATGGGCCAGAAGACATCATAAACATGAGGATTTTCTTCAGGAAATGCCTTCTTCATCTTCAGGGATCTATTACGTTCTCTATTTTGTAAGCTCCCAGTTTGGTATGGGGCAAACTTGATTTTTTTAATTAATAAAGTTTGGCGCTTTTCACGTTTTTAGTATGTCTTCATTTTAAACCTTGATTCAGCTAGCAGCTTCATAGATACCTTGTTTGTATTTTCTGGTCTTTCCAATTGTTTACACTGAAGGAGTCTCGACACCCCCCTCTGCCCGGCATCCACATGTTTGTAATTACTTATGGTTAGTTTATGTTTCTAAATTTAAGAAAACACTTATGGTGGCCCATCTATTTGATTAGGTATATCCTTGTGATTATAATATTGCTTCAGAGATTAATTTACAAAACATACAATTGACACTTTTAATTAATAGCCTGCCACAGAGCGGAGTTCAGTGATGTAACCTGGTGGTCCAGACCTACAATTTATGAGCTATTAGTTAGCCATTAACTCATCTGCTCACACGACCTGTTGATCCATCAGCTGATGGAGAGTAGAGACCTGAATGATCCTAAAAGATATTTTACAGAACTTTCAAAAAATTTCCAGGAAAAAGTTGATCCTTGGATGAAAAAGAGAGTAGAAAAAAAGTTCATTAATTTCCAAGGCATTTCCTGCCCTCCACCACAAAACAGGCATGTAGTCATTTCAGTAACGCTATACTTAAAAAATTATTTCCCTAACTGCACAGCTGAAGTGACATGACTATTTTTAATTCTTAAAAAAAGAAGGGGGAATCAAAACTGATTTTTGCAAATCTTTGGAGTGCGTGGTATGAGGCATCAATTTTAATTTGGCTTCATTTACTAAGTGTTTCATTACCTCATCCTTTGGTTTTAACTATGGATTTTCTATAAATCTTCGTACGGCTAAACATGATAAACTGCTTAACACGCCGCGGAACAAGGCAGTGCTTATTAGCACTTGAGAAGTTATTGATTGCTTGTCTTGATTAATCTTTTATGGGTCTCTGCTGTATTAATTCCAGAGAGGAGGCCCACTTCTACTGCAGTGGGCCTCATTCATACTTTCTACTTCAATTACAAGGTTTTTGCTCCCTACAGCTATTAGTCTAGTTATGACTTTCCCAGCACAAATTCTTCTGGTCTCTATTTGTCAATAGTGAGCAATTAAAAATTAAACAGACTTTCTGTTACGTGTCAGCCTAGATGGGAGAGGGGGTACTTTGGGGAAGAATGGATATAGGTACACGTATGGCTGAGCCCTTCTGCTGCTCACCTGAAACTGTCAAACATTGTTCATCGGCTGTACCCCAAAACAAAATAAAAAGTTAAAAAAAGTTAAATTGATTTTCAAGATGTGCCAATAAGATGAAAAGTGGGACCCAGATGTGTTTTATACACTTTAAAGCAAATTGAGATTTTAATTCATGTTTCAAAATAAAGTTTCCTTTCCTCCATTATGTAAATTTAAAATATATACACCCTTCTGCGTGTGTGCAGCTTCCAGTGTGTAAGCTGGGAAATCAGAAGTTCTTAAGCAAACAGCCAGTGGTACGTTCATCCTGATGTTCACTGCCAGTCTGGCCTGGGAGCTTCTGAAGCAGAGAGATCTCGCCTTGCAGGACTGAGTCGAGGGTGAGGGGGTGCTGGGCGTGGGGCGCAGGGTCCCTGGTGCAGAGGGGCCGGGGGTGTGGGTGCAGGACCCCGGTTGGCGCAGGGCAGCCTGGGGACACGCTTGAGGCCACACCTGCCAAGCTTCTGTTCCCAGACTACAGGGGGGCTGATGCGCCCCCACTTCTGGGCCACCATCGCCTGAGGAACAGCTGGAGCCCGGACATGTTAGCCATCCCACCCAGGGCCGGGGAGTCATTCCTCAGAGTAAAGCGTCCTCCACGTTTCCCAGCAAAGCTGTTCCCCGAGTCCACGTCAGCTGACTAAGATCTAGTCTACCACACACAACACGCGTTTATCTGCTTCAGCCTCAGAGCCGGCTGGTCAGTTAACACCGTCGGCCGGGATGCTGCGGCCAGAGGTGGAGAAGGATGGAGGAGAAGGAGCAGAGGGACGCCTCTGGGTAGGAGGCCGAGCACAGAGCTGATGGAACTTCAGAACCTGCCAGGCCCCTGCGGGCCGGCGCTCGCACGGGCTGGGGGAGGCGTCACATCGTGCATCAGCAGGCTCGAGGAGCAACACTCAGTGTCAGCGTCATGTCCGATCCTTTCTGAGCTCTTGTTTCCACTGCCCGTGGAACCACATATGCTCCAGAAGGGTCGTCGTAAGGAAAATTTTTAGGCAACCGTGTTTACCGACTGCCATGTCGTGTCATGGGCTGAAACCCCTTCTGTCTCTGTGTTGTCCTTGACCCATCTGGGCAAGATGGGACATGGATGCTCCCTCATCCCAGGAACAGCGAGCCAGCCTAGCAAACGGATCTTAGGCTGGAGATGCAAGTCACTGTGTTCACGGCCCAGCTCCAGAGGTGTGTTTCCAGCTGACTTTGGTTCTGTTGGTCTCCTTGAGGTCGTCAGTTCTGGGAACGAGACACCATGTGTCAGTGAAAGGGCGGGTTAACTGAGACTTAACCAGGAAGGGTCATTCATTTTTAGCTTTTAACTGAAATCAGAAAATCGTCTCTGTCCTTTACCAGCTTTCTGAACTTGGGCAAATCACTTAATCTCCTTTGTTCCTCCTGCTAATCTGTGCCTCTGAATGTTCTTGCAGGGATTACAGTAGGATAAGTGTGCCCCTGCAAACAGGAGATACTAGGAAGGGGAAGTGTGCCCTGGCACACAGGAGATGCTCAGAGAGAGAAGTGTGCCCCCCACACAGGAGATGCTCAGAGAGAGAAGTGTGCTCCACACAGGAGATGCTCAGAGAGAGAGAGGTGTGCCCCCCACACAGGAGATGCTCAGAGAGAGAAGTGTGCCCTGCGTACCGGATATCCTCGGAGTGTGGCAGCTTGATTTGAGTGAGCCAGAGTGTCAGTGAGTGTTTTGATGTGCTGCAATGAAAATAGCTGAATCCTTCAATAATGATGATGTTGCTGCTAAGTCGCTTCAGTCGTGTCTGACTCTGTGCAACCCCATATACGGCAGCCCACCAGGCTCTGCTGTCCCTGGGATTCTCCAGGCAAGAACACTGGAGTGGGTTGCCATTTCCTTCTCCAATGCATGAAAGTGAAAAGTGAAAGTGAAGTCTCTCAGTCGTGTCCGACTCTTAGCGACCCCATGGACTGCAGCCCACCAGGCTCCTCAGTCCATGGGATTTGCCAGGCAAGAGTACTGGAGTGGGCTGCCACTGCCTTTTCCATGATGATGTTGACATAGCTCTATCTGTGTGCCAGGGATGGGGTCGGTGAAGATGAAGTTCCCACACCCTGGGAGCCCGTGTTCTACAGCAGTCTTTTCCTGAGTGCTGGTTTCCAGACTGATTTCCCTTCTTCCGCATCAGAACAGTGGACCCTGGAGCTGAAGGCTGAATCCAGGGTGGTGGGTTGGCTGTGACGCCGAGGTTTCTTTTCTCAGTTAAATGCTGGGTCTCTTGCTGAGGAGGTGACGGAGGTGGTGAAGGCAAAGCCTGGGAGTCCACCTGGGGGACGGGGGAGGTCAGGTTAACCTTCCTGCTTCTGGCACGTTCTGACTCCTCCAGCTTGAAACTGTCAGGATGCCAAGGTGCCAAGTTTTGGGGTCCAGTGTCTTGAAACCCACCCCTTCCTTTCTTCCCTCAGCACGCTCGAGTCCCAAGAGAATACAGACGAATATGTGTTTACATTTGTTTGCAGTGACAAGTGCAGTCAGGAGAACATGTAACTGAGGGTGACCAGGGCCTCCTCAAGCTGGCCACTCAGGGAAGGTCTTTCTGAAGAGGTGATTGTTTTTTTAAATAAAAGTTTTTAATTTAAAAAAGTCAGAAGAAACAGTTTTATCAGAAGTGACAATGATTCATATCCTTAAGAGTGTCTTAAAATCAGAGAAAGTTTCCAAATTAGAAAGGCACCAAACCGCAGTGTCTGAGTGGGGAGGGTGAGTGGCGTTTGGGGCTGCCCGCGTCGCATGGCAGGGGCTGAGGCTACCTGAGCAGAGCCCCTGCTGTCAAGGGATGGCCCTCAAGTCCAGTGCTGGTCCCGTGGCCTTCCAGGAGAGGCAGCCTGGACGCTGGCTCCGGGGGACGGGCGCCCCAGCCGAGAGGGCAGTCACCGTCTCTCCCCAGTAGCGGGGCCGGCCTGCCCCCCACGCGTGTCTCATGCCTGTCTGCAGGGTCCTGTTCCTGCCGTTCCCACTGTCTGCTGAGTTTTCTCTTCCGCTGTGCTTCCCAGTTAAATCCTGCCTGGAGGAACGGGTTCAGGATCAGTCCTTAAATCAGCATCTTTAAAGGTTACATGTGTCCTGGCTTCCATGAGCTGTTCGTGGCTTGGATGTTGTTTTGCCCCAGTCATTCTTAAACCCACCTGTACTTCCTGCTCCCACTGCTGTCCACGGCAGTGACATGAATCAGTGTCACCTGTGAGGCTCCTGGAGCCCACTGGAGGCAGGCACCCCGACGGCGGCCCCGTCCCGGGAGGAGAGAGCGCTGGGCATGAAGATGCTCCGTGAACTTGGGGGGCATGAGCACCCCATTCTCTGGGACAGACGAGTATGTTTGGACCAGCCTGGCTAGTTCCTTCTTCCCGGTTCTGATCAGTCATTCTGAGAGCCTCTTGGAATGACTGAGTTCCTGATGAGTCTCCCACGATGGTTGTGAATGTGAATAACAAGATCGTGGTTATGTAGCTGCTCACCCCTGTGGAGTGAGAGGGGGTCAGGACTCCACAGGAGGCGGGGCTGGGCAGAGTCCCTGCCCGGGGCCTGCACCGTCATGGTCGTAGATGACTGAGGTAGTACACGCTCATGGTCACTGTGAGATGACCGGTAAATCTCTCTGTCTCATAACAGATGTCAGCATAAAGCCTTCATCCAAAGCATGGGGAGTGTGAGGGACAGCCACTGGGGTAGACACATTCTAGAGGCGTTTCCTTGACCTTTGAGCCAGCCCCCTTTCTCTGCGGCCCTCACCTGTCCAGGTGCGCTTGGGTGCAGATGTGTTTGTTTGATGTGCTCCGGCCACTGCAGGCTGGAGGGGCAGGACCAGGGTGGATGCTGGCCTGGGCCCTGCCATCAGGGTCTCCAGGAGATCTGAAGTTGGAGTCCCTCCGCCCCTCAAACAGTCACCTGTCTGCTTCTGTCTGGACGTGTGCGAGGTTCTCCCAAGCTGTAAGGTAGCTGAGAAGAGAAGGTCCAAGAAAGACAGGAGAGGGGGCCAGAGCAGGCGAGCGGCTGCGCTTCCCTCCCGCCACGGTTTCTCCATCCGCCAGCGCCGTGGGAAAGCTTGTGGGAAAGCTCGCTGCTGGAATGGAACCTGCCCTTTCCATAAGAAAGGCCTTGTGCTGGCTGGAGAGGGGTGTTACCTGTGGTCACGTTCGGCTAGTTTTCCCCTGCAAGGGCAGCCCACCAGCTTCGGTTGGGCTTAATGTTTTCCCGTCTTCTAATGGACAGTAATTGGAGTGGATTTATTATCTGAGTTACTCCTTCATTCAGGATATCACTTAGAAAGATGGGATCATAAAATGAGATGCTCCCACCAGAAAGTGCCTGTGAGGAGCAGGTGAGGGGGACAGCTGGGTTCCTGGGCCTGGCACTCTCCTTGTAGAGTGGAAAGTAGTTCTTCAGATTTGGAAAATTTATGATATCATAAATGGGATTTAATATCTTTCTTTACCCAATTTAGCAAAAATTGTCAGAAAAAAAAAATTCAATTTTACAGGCAATTTCAGATGTAGGTGCCTCTGCACGTGAATAAATCCCAGGCAGGGTCACCTTCAGAGCTGGCCTTGGACCTTCCTCCTGTTCTGGCCGAGTCACCCTGGTCCCCTCTGTCCCTCCCCTGGCCTGGCATCTCTGAGAGGCCACCAGGCCTGGGTTTAGGCCCGCCCCAGCTCTCATGTCCACACATCCGCCCTCCCCGCCCCCCCCCCCCCCCCCCGCAAAGCTGTCCCTTGAGAGGCTGGGGTGGACCTGGTGCCCCTTACCTGCTGCAACTCTAACTTCCTGAGCACCTCCCCCCCCAACACCCAAGTTCCTGGTGCTGGAGGAAGAGACCTGGAGCGTCACTCCATGGTAATTTCCTGTGAAACAGCAGTAAATGTTACCCGGGTTGGGCTTCCCTGAAGGCTCAGATGGTAAAGAATCTGCCTGCCAATGCAGGAGACGTGGGTTCGATCCCTGGGGCAGGAAGATCCCCTGGAGGAGGCAATGGCAACCCACTCCAGTATTCTTGCCTGGAGAGTCCCATGGACAGAGGAGCCTGGCGGGACTGCAGTCCATGGAAGTGCAGAGTCGGATGTGACTGAGCACACACATATGCGAGTTACCCTGGCTTTTCGAGCGGTGTGCATGAGTGTGGACGGAGCGTGTGCTTCGTTGGTGGTGAACCCCAGGGACCTAACAGTTAGATGATAGGCGCTCCATCTCTGGGAGCCTGCTGTCCAGGGAGATGGAAAGCGCTGTATGGAGGAGTTGGGGCCACCCACGGTAGAGACCCTGCAGAGTGGCTCCCAGTGGCCTGGGGTGGGGTGGAGTCGGCTGGAACAAAGGGGAAGCGAGGCCATAGGTCTCAGAGCTGAGTGAGCTTGTGAGGTGGGCTCTGGGTTTCAGGGCAGGCGTGGCGCTCAGTCCCCTCCCCACCTTCCCAGACATGTGGCTCTGCAGCTGGTCCAGCTCATGACGGGTGCTGGACTTCCTGGAATAAAGAATAAAGAACCCACCTGCTAGTGCGGGAGACCTGGGCTCCACCCCCGGGTTGGGAAGATCCCCTGGAGAAGGGCATGGCAACCCATTCTGGTATTCTTGCCTGGAGAACCCCATGGGCAGAGGAGCCTGGGGGGCTGTCCACGGGGTTGTAGAGAATTGGACAAGACCGAGCGACTAAACAGCAGCACTGTGTCTGCTGCTGGGTCTTCATTTTCAGCGGGTTACAGTTCCTGACGGGCAGCATGCTGGCTGTGTCCAGGAGCCAGGCAAGGCCCACCTGGCCAGCTTTCATCTCCCTGCAGGATGCAGCCCCCTGCCCACTGGGACCCTCCACACCACCCAGTAAGGCGGCCCTCCCCGGACCCACGCATCCACCCATGGCTTCGACCCTACAGGCGACACTTGGCCTTTACGGCCCTTTAGGTCCAGTCGGAGGAACGACAGCCTTAATTATTTTCGGGAGTACTTTATTTTATCTAAGCTCCCAAGATGAAAAATGATAAAACTGGTGCTTGAACACAGGCCTCGCACCCCGTCACGCTGCCTCCACAGCCGCCTGCTTACATTTCCCGCGGCTCCTGGATGGATCCTAGACACAGATTCTGTCACTTTTGGCTCTTCTGCAAGGAGGAAAAGTCACATGACCCAGGAGACGTCATGTCCCGCTGGGCACCTGCTTAACTTTATCCCCAAGTTTAGTGATCACAGGCAGGACTTTGATCATCCAGGGAACAGGCTGTGAAGAATTTGAGTGCTTTCATGAGATAACCATCACGCCAAGGTTTTGTTTCCTTCTGTGCTCTTTAGAATTCCCTCCTTCCCGCCCTCCCTTTCTCCCTCCCTTCTTGCCTCCTCCTCTTCCTCTCCCCCTCCTTCCATCGGTGGACTTGCGCGTTGTCATTGCCTGAACACCTGCCCGCCGGGGGACGTGTCCTCACCAGCTCTGATACCACGGCTCGTGCGTCAGGCAGCGGGCCGGCCTGGGTGAGATCAGCGTGAGAGGGAAGCCGGTGTTCTCGGCGCCCGAGTCCCCAGCTGTTGTATCAGTGTGGTCACAGAAGGATGCATGGGAACGGGCGGTGGTCCTTCTGCTCAATTTAACTGGCTTTACGGCTCTGATTTTGTAAGGGGTTGATGCTGGAAAGGCAAGGACTCAAGCGTATCTTTAAATCTAGAACTGAACCCTAGATTAAAGATTAATGTATGATCAGTATCAAAATACTCAACAGAGACAACTTCAGATGAGAAAAGAAAAATCACTCAGATCTTACTATCTGTTAATAATCATAATTAGCATCTTGGTTAAAAAACCCTTCCAGATTAATTTTTGGCCATGAAAATATACAGAGGTGCTGTCAAGGAAACCACAACTTATTTTTTACCAGGTATGTTACTTTATAACCTTTCAAATATATCTTTTGAACATATTTTGAATTCAGTAAATACAGGTAATCACCACCACCATAGAAATTTCATTTCATTGTCAGAATGTAATGGGTTTACACTAATTTAACTACATTGTTTTCATATTAGTTAATTTAATTGTATAGCTTATCAGTTTGTTTCCAGTTTCTGTTTTTGCAAATATGAACAGCCTGATGATGGATAATCTCAAATGCTCTTGCTCGTCCACTGCTGGGGTTAGTAGACGGAAGGCTTTGCAGAACATCCCTGCTCTTCATCCGAGTGAGAAGGTGTACATGTTAAAAAAAATTGATGTATGTTGTTGAATTTCCCCCCAGAGAGCTTGTGTTAATTTTCGTTTCTTCCAACAACACAAGAATGCCTATTTCTTCAAATTCTTTCCCACCTTAGGCATTATTTTATAAAATAAAATTTTTATAGGAAGGTTTTAAATTACAAAATCAGTTTCTTTTTTTGCGTCTTTCTACATTTTTAAATTTCTTGAGTTGGTTATTATTTGTGTGCTCCTTGAAATTCGTTTCTGCTGGAATTGTTAAATTGTTGTCATACGGTAGTTCCTCATATTTCCCTCTCATCTTTTTGTAACCTGTAGGATTTCTTCCGGCGTCTCCTTTTTTTTATTCCTGATACGGGAAATTTGTGTTTCTTCTATTTCTTCCTACAGTGTATTACTTTTACTTGTAATTCAAAAAGCAAATTGGTTTTTCTCTAATTGTTACTCAGATATTAGTTTTATTTCAGTTCTTGCCTTTATTACGTTCTTCCTTCTGTTTCCTTTAGGTTTTATTTGATTCATACCCATTGATCATCCAAAGTAATTTACTTTCAGAATACGTCATTCAGTTCAGTTCAGTTCAGTCGCTCAGTCATGTTTGACTCTTCGTGACCCCATGAACCACAGCACGCCAGGCCTCCCTGTCCATCACCAACTCCCGGAGTTTACCCAAACACATGTCCATTGAGTCGGTGATGCCATCCAACCATCTCATCCTCTGTCGTCCCCTTCTCCTCCTGCCTTCAATCTTTCCCAGCGTCAGGGTCTTTTCAAATGAGTCAGCTCTTCTCATCAGGTGGCCAAAGTATTGGAGTTTCATCTTTAACATCAGTCCTTCCAATGAACACCCAGGACTGATCTTTAGAATGGACTCGTTGGATCTCCTTGCAGTCCAGGGGACTCTCAAGAGTCTTCTCCAACACCACAGTTCAAAAGCATCCATTCTTCGGTGCTTAGCTTTCTTTATAGTCCAACTCTCACATCCATACATGACCACTAGAAAAACCATAGCCTTGACTAGACGGACCTTTGTTGACAAAGTAATGTCTCTGCTTTTTAATATGCTGTCTAAGTTGATCATAGCTTGCCTTCCAAGGAGTAAGCATCCGTTAATTTCACGGCTGCAGTCACCATCTGTAGTGATTTTGGAGCCCCCTAAAATAAAGTCTGTCACTGTTTCCACTGTTTCCCCATCTATTTCCCATGAAGTGATGGGACCAGATGCCATGATCTTAGTTTTCTGAATGTTGAGTTTTAAGCCAACTTTTTCACTCTCTTCTTTCACTTTCCTCAAGAGGCTCTTTAGTTCTTCTTCACTTTCTGCCATAAGGGTGGTGTCATCTGCATATCTGAGGTTATTGATATTTCTCCTGGCAATCTTGATTCCAGCTTGTGCTTCCTCCAGCCCAGCGTTTCTCATGATGTACTCTGCATATGTTAAATAAGCAGGGTGACAATATACAGCCTTGACGTACTCCTTTTCCTATTTGGAACCAGTCTGTTGTTCCATGTCCAGTTCTAACTGTTGCTTCCTGACCTGCATAAAGGTTTCTCAAGAGGCAGGTCAGGTGGTCTGGTATTCCCATCTCTTTCAGAATTTTTCAGTTTATTGTGATCCACACAGTCAAAGGCTTTGGCATAGTCGATAAAGCAGAATTAGATGTTTTTCTGGAACTCTCTTGCTTTTTCGATGATCCAGCGGATGTTGGCAATTTGATCTCTGGTTCCCTTGCCTTTTCTAAAACCAGCTTGAACATCTGGAAGCTCACGGTTCACGTATTGCTGAAGTGGTGTGTGGCGCAGGAGTGGCTGAGAGGAGGACCCCACGTCCCAGGTCAGGAGCGGCGGCCAAGAGGAACGCACTGGTCATAACAAACACCCTCTTCCAACAACACAAGAGAAGACTCTACACGTGGACATCACCAGATGGTCAACACCAAAATCAGACTGATTGTATTCTTTGCAGCCAAAGATGGAGATTATGTCACAGTATGACTTTATAAGGCATCCAGGTTGTAAAACGGTCAGAGGAAACGCAAGCTCACCTGCATGTGCTCTGCTCAGTGACAGCAGACCTCAGCACTCGGGAGTCAGGCGCCTGTGATTTTAACTGAGTGGAACTGTTTCGTGCAGAGTTCAGTTACTTCTGTCATTTCTCACGTCCGTATCCTTCTGGAGTCCTCTCTGGGTCCTCCTACGACAATATTATTAAAAACACGATGTGTGTAATTTCATAACGCTCTCCATGCTACTTAATAATAATTAGCACATATTTTGGCATATGTGCTTTTCTGTTCATTGTTTTATATCAATTCATATTATGTTTCCCTGTATCTTGATTTTTAAAAATACTTATACATAAAATATATAAATATATATAAAAAATATACTCATAAATGCATGATAGATAATCAAATAATAAACGCAGTAATCCCTCCAGGTCCATTGGTAGAGTTCTCGCTCATCGTTTTTATGGATTCTGTGGTGGTGTACAACTATTTCTGTACATAGAGCCATTTTTATTTTGTTTAAAATTTTTTTTTGGCCACTGAAAGCTTGTTTTTGTTTCTTAGTTGCTAAGTTCTGTCCAGCTCTTTGTGACCCCATGGACTGTAGCCTGCCAGGCTCCTCTGTCCATGGGATTCTCCAGGCAAGAATGCTGGAATGGATTGCCATTTCCTCCTTGAGGGGATCTTCCTGACCCAGGGATGGAACCCACGTCTCCTGATCTTCTGTGCTGCAGGTGGATTCTTTACTCATTGAGCCACCTGTGAAGTTCAGATCAAGAGCCCACAAAGTTCCTGAAACTGGTTTGTCCTGGTGGAAGGAGAGGTGAGAATAGCAGAGGAGCCAGGCTGTGGCCCCAAGTCTGGAGGGGCTGATACCCCGGTGGGACTGGCCCAGCGCTGCTCTCCTCGGGCACCTGCCTCCTTGGGAAGGGGTGTGCTCTGCGGGTTCAGGAACCGGCCCTGAGGTGCTCTGGGTCGGCTGGCAGCCTGTCCTCACCCTCCTTATTCTGGAGAGGTTGGAAAACTCAAGCTGCGCTTTTGAGACCTTGGGTAGCTGGGTGTGACTGACCAGGTCTGGGTGGCGAAGGTTGCAGAAGTAAGAGCGTCCCTTGCCCGGACTGTCCCTGCCGTCCTGCCAAGACAGCCGCAGTCCTGGGTGCAGAGACTGTCTGCAGTGCATCCTGCAGAGCTGGCTGGCCAGCCAGGGCCCTTGGGTGACGTCATGCCATAGTCTTCCACCCAGTGACTGTCTGGGTTGTGAAATGAGAGAAAAATAAGCTCCCATCTTACTTATCCCACTGCATTTTGGGTTTCCTTGGCCAGACTCTTATTAGAAGTGTGAACCTCTAGGTGGGTTTCTGCTGCAAAAACAAAAAACAAAAAACCCAAATACGTGCACGGACTAAGTGGTCAGGTGTGAAGAGCAGACTTTGCAGGCTGAGTGTGTGGTGCCCGTGCTAGGCCGTGGGAGACACAGCGCTGCTCGCGATGGCCTGGTGCCCAGGAGGCAGACTGTGGCCACGGGGCCTGTGGCTCTCGGGAGAGCTGTCTGGGCGAGAGCTGCTGCTTCCTCTCTGCGCCTAGCGCTCAGCGAGGGACTGGCTGCTGTGCCAGGGTTTGGAAGGTGAGTGATCTGCTTGTCTTTTAAAAACTGCATGGTCAGCCTTTGAGAACAGGAATGTGGTTTTTGATCTTCTGTGGGTTTTGCAGGTTGCAGAAGTCTTCTTTTGGGCTGCGACTCATTTGCCCTCTTCTGTCGTGCTTCAGACTCTCCCCAGTGAGCGCAGGGCTCCCTGGGGACCCCCACCCCATCTGTCCTGCTTGGAAGGTGCTCGGCTTCTCAACTCTGTGGCTTGGTGATGTCTTCCATTGGTTTTAGGGAATTTCGAGTCCTTACCCCTTCCAGCTGTCTTTTGCCTGCAGTGACTCCCATTTCTTCTTGGAACTCCAATTCCAAGAAGAAATGTAGATATTAACGTAATGTTGGATCTCCTCTTGCTCTTTTTTCTTGTTATGCTCTGGTTGGGAGACTTTCTTTTCATCCTGCTTCTGGTCCATGAATCTTTCCTTCTATTAAATGCCATCTCCCTCTGAACCCATCTTTGGAATTCCTAATTTCAGTTACTGTATTTTTCAGTTCTAATATTTCCATTCGGTCCTTTTTAACAAACGTCAGTTCTCTGATGAGATTATCCTTTATTCATCATCTTCTCCATCATTTCCCTGAGCATATTCGTGACCCTTGTAACTTCCTTATCTGATGATTTCAGTATTTCCATCACATGTGGGTCACTTTCTGTTGGCGTTTTTTTCCTTGATCTGGGGTCAGATGGCTCTGTCTCTTAATGTGTGAGTCACTGTTTTCCTGAACGTTGTGTATGAACGGCTGTAAAATCTGTGATGTCCTCTTGTCCAAGGCAGGGTTTACACTGCTTGTGCTGGAAGGGTGTGTGACAGCCTTTATCCATTGGTGGGCTGAGCTGCCGTGAGGCTGGGCTGGGAGGCTCTCGTCTGCCCCTCTCCCCACATTGGTCACCGGGGTCCCCCCTCCCGCCCGACCCCGCCTCCAGTCCTGATTTCTTTGCATTTGGCTGCACTTTGCTCACTGTGTCCTGGGGTCTCTTTCTGGCTGCATGCTACCTGCCCTCATGGTCTCACACCAGCAGGCCTCTGGAGGGAGAGACTGGCATGCGGTGGGGCCAGTTTCACCCTTGCCCTCTCACCGGGGTCCTGGCCCCTCGCACCTCCAGCTTCAATCGCTCCATCCTTTTAAGACAGTTGCCACCTTGGTAGGTGTCTCTGACTCTTAGCTGTGGCCTTGCACGGGCTCTTTGTTTAGGTCCAGAACCTTGCTGGTACTGGGACCAGCCGGTGCCTTGGTGGGAGAAGCTGCCGATGTCAGCTCAGCTCTGCTGTGATCTCCCTGCCCCACGATCTTGTCCCCTAAGTCCTGGTTCCCTCAGAGGCGCTCCAGCGCCTGTTTGGCACTTCCAAACAGGATTTTGTTTTCCCCAGATTTTGTGTTTGTTCTTGGTGAGAACACTGGTTTGCTGTAAGCACTTTCATCATAGTTGGGAGGGAAGCCTACCTTAGGTTTTGTCTTTTTCTGGGGCGGGGGAGTGTCAAGTTAAGGAAGTTCCTTTCTATTTCTACATGGTTTAAACACATGAATGATTGTTGACTTTATAAAATGGTTTTTCTGAATCTGTTGAGGTGACTCCATGGCTTTTCTTCCCTAATCTGTTGGGTTAATTGGTAGATGCCCTGATTAGATATTTTGATGCTGAGTCATTTTAAATTCTTAAAGCTAAATCCTACTCTGCCACGAGAGCTTATCTTTATACGCTGCTGATGGGCTACTATTTTATTTGGGATTTTTTCGTTTATGATCAAAAGGAGGGATGGGGTCGCTGGCCTCCGGCATCATCATCAGCGTTCTGTAGACCTTGTTGCGTGAGTCATGAGCTCTGTGCCCACCTCGCCCTGTGCGGCCCTTGCTACCGTGGTATCTTAGGGATGCCGACAGTCAGCTGGCCGGACCGTCCTGAACCCAGCTCCCAGGGAGCCCGTGGCTTCCTCTCAGCTCTGCGTCCGTGTGTCGTGCTGGTTCATAAAGCCGTGCAGCCGGTTTTGAGCTGGAGCCTGTCTGTTTTCCCGGTTGATAGATCTTATCCGTGGTGTTAGTTGTCAGGGCTGAGAGGGCTCCTGGAAAGCTGACTCTCACAAGTCCTCCACTGGATATCTGTTTACTGTTTTCAAGTTTTGTTTGGAAGCATTGTAAACACAGAGGGAGGTTTAAAGACTGAGATAAGGGACACTCAGACACTGTTGTGAGGGCCCTGAATGTAAACTGAAGGCTACCTGAGTGTGTGCCTCCACGAGGGGCTCTGGGGCTCTGCAGCCAGCCCGCCCCACTGGGTAACAGCGTCCCTCCCCAGCGGCCCCGCCCCGTGTCGTCTGTAACTGCTCCTTGCTGCGCGCGGGTGGCAGTTACAGCCGGGGCACGTGCCCGGGGTCACAGTGGTGCCCTCGCTCCACGCCTCCCACCCCCATCCGTCCGGTTAACCACAGGTCAGCACTGCCGTTCTCAGCCCCCTTCCCGGGGACAGTGTGTGTTTTATTTGTTCCTCTTCAGCTGACACTGAAATGTTTTAAACTGTTTGTAGGCCCCAATAATGCGTTTTCTCAGGCCTATACTCTGACACTAGTTCAGTTCAGTTCAGTTCAGTTCAGTCGCTCAGTCGTGTCCGACTCTTTGCGACCCCATGAATCGAGCACGCCAGGCCTCCCTGTCCCTCACCGACTCCCAGAGTTCACTCAGACTCACGTCCATCCAGTCAGTGATGCCATCCAGCCATCTCATCCTCTGTCGTCCCCTTCTCCTCCTGCCCCCAATCCCTCCCAGCATCAGAGTCTTTTCCAGTGAGTCAACTCTTCACATGAGGTGGCCAAAGTACTGGAGTTTCAGCTTGAGCATCATTCCTTCCAAAGAAATCCCAGGGCTGATCTCCTTCAGAATGGACTGGTTGGATCTCCTTGCAGTCCAAGGGACTCTCAAGTCACAAATCCACTTGTGAAATGTGTTGGATTCGGAATAAGTGAGCATCTAGTTCACGAAGATATGCTTGGATAAAATGCCACAGCAGTGGGAGAGAAAAGGCTCCTTCAGTCCCAGCAAACTGAAAACCATCTTACATCCAGGCCATTGACTAAACTCTTCCCAAATCTCTCACATGTATGTCCTTATTCCTAAGTTCTTTATAAAAAGGAAATTCTTCACTTTTTGATTCAGATTACAAATCCGCTTTGCTGTTCATTTCCGTTTTGAGTATGTGTTTCAGAAGCGCAGTTGCATGAAACTCACATTGACGCTCTGCGTGTTTTCTAGGATCCTGTGTAGTGAGAAGTGGTGTTCACGCGCCACGCAGGTGCCCATGTTGCCTGGGCAGTGAGTGTATGTGGACCTGAGTTCAGGGTGCTGAGGGGTTGTTGCACCAGGTCCGTGATCCTGGCCTCCCACCCCGTCTTGTTCAGAGGTGTTTGCGACAGGTACTTAGTAAGTTAAGTGAGTGGGTTCCAGCATCTGGGTGGGAGCACTGGCTGTCAGGAAAATCAGCAGCATGGACTGAAATCCCTGTCTTTGATTCACTTTTCCTGGCACGCGTTGGCGTGATGCTGGTGTTTCCGCCCGTGTCTTCACTTCTCTGTCCAGAGAGGGAAGTGATGGGGCTCGTCACGTGACTCTGCAGACTCCCACTGATGGAGGTTTGCCTCCCTGCCCCTCAGCTGCGGGTTCAGACGTGTGGCAGCTGCAGTGGCGCGGTGAGCACCTGCACTTGGAGACCCGTGTGTCTTGGCCCCTACCCTGAGGTATCCTTGCTTGGGGGGATTGTGCAGGAGGCCTCTGTTCCCCAGAGGAGCTGAGCCGCTCAGCTGGACTCAGCCTGCATCAGCTGACCCCTCACTGACCTTCAGACGTGTGAGACAGCTGCCTGCCTGTGCTGCGCTCCCGAAGCTCGTGGGTACTCCTTACGCAGCGTCGTGGCGCCTGTAGGTAACTGACGGTCGCCAGTGGGGGAGGAGGGCTGGAGTCTCTGTCTGAATCCAGGGATACCAAACGTTATATGTAACAATGATGTGTGCTTTCTGTGTTCTTTTGACAGCGTTTGTAATAAACATAATGTGAGAGCCATGGACACGAAACTGTTTGTGTGGTTGACTTCAGACGAGGGACTAGCACGATGAGTCAGTAACAGAGCTGGGCCAGGAGCGCCAGCCTCTCAGCTTTTCGTCTGATGCTCATTCTCTTGCATCCAGACTTTCCTCAATGATGAAGAAGGCTGTAAGAACCCCCGTTTGCCTGCTGAGTATGCTAAGAGAAGAGTTACCGCTGTGGTTTGTTCGCAGGCCCAGGGGCTTGCCGGACTTTGGAGCAGTCCGTGCTTGGCTTGCACAGCACGGGCCTGTTGCTGATTCACCAGGCCCGGGTTTTAACTGGGAGCGGCCGGGCTGCTGGTAACTCCTGTGCTCCTAGACACAAGATGTCACTATTGTGCTTACCGAGCGGATCACATTCTTGTTGTGATTTTAATGCTTTTAGATGGTCTGCCTTTTTAGCCCAGAGTGAACTAATCAGACAGCCTGCACGGGGGCATAAATCATAGCATATTGCTGGGGAACCTCAGGTGAAATAAATCAAGGAATATTTTCTTCAATCAGCTCTTCAATCATTCTTTTTAGTCACATAGAAAATACGGTCCATGCTGTATTTACAGTTTGATGGTAAGGAGATGTTTAACATCAGTGTAGGAGATTAAAAATGACAAGTTATATGGTGAAGAGTGTGAAAAGGTGTTTACACTGACATGTAATATCTAGGTTGATCTACAACCCAATAATAGATACCATAAATCTAAGCGCAGGCCCCCGAGACCTTGTGCTGGGTGAGTTACCGTGGCGGGTCAGTGCGTCCGAGCGGCCTGGGTCCCACGTGTGGGAGGCTGCGGCTGCTGAGCAGACGTCCGGCAGGAGGGGTGCGGGCCGCTCGGTTCTCCTGGTCTGGGGCAGGCTGCCAGCGTGCTCACACGTCTCCCCTCCCTCCAGACTCAGGGTTCCTGAGCTTTGTGTTGACATGTGTGTGTCTGATGCCCATTCGCCTGTTTGGTTTTTACTTAAAAACAATAAAAATCTAACCCAAGAGAACACTGTTTGTATTCCACCTCTGGCCCCAAACATATTCCAGTTCTTGCAAGAGATGACAGATGTTGTTGGATTTTATTTTAAAAAAATAACACTTTTATATATTTTGTAAAATGTAAACGTTTGACAGACTATTAAAATTATATGTAAAGGAAGAACTGAGTTCACTTTGAGTGAAAACCTGAAGTTACCTCTTACAAACTTTATGCTTTGCCTTGGAGAGGCTGTCCTTTCCCTGTTTCTCTTCCAAACAAAAAACCTATGGAAAAGAATCAACATTTATTTGTACACATGCATGCACGCACACACACACACACACACACACGTGCACTGACAGACTCATGTTCTCTGGTCTTCTGCTGTGTTACAGGTTGATGGTTTTCAAACTGGGGTGGGTAATGGGCTTGCACAGTCTGTTTACACTCATCTGCGCTCAGTTGAACTTAATACCCATAACAAGCGTTCATGAGATAATGACCAGGTTAGAAATGGAATCCCTGGCTATCAATAGTGGTCTGGTAATATTGTCTATACTTAGTAAGTATTTATTGAATACCTATCATAGTTACAGCAAAATGATAGCTGTTGTGTAGAATATGAAAGAAGTACAAGCCATGACTACTGCTCCAAGATTCTAATCTATTTGGAAAGGCAATAGAGAAATATAGTGCTAATTAAATCATATTATAATCAACCAAACTGACAATGCCATGTACAAAATAAAGATATTTGGCCATAGTAAATTAAAGGCTTTTAAAAAAGAAAGGAGTTTGACTAATAGCATGCTGTAATTTAAAACAAAAAAACCCTCAATTTCAAAATAATATATAATGTAAGGATTTCTGGGGCAGGGTAATTAAATATTTTCATAGCATATTATTTTTATCCATTCCACACTCTCCTTCAACTCCCAACTCCCCCCACTGCCTCCCCCCCATTTTTTAAAGGTGACTGTCATCCCAGGGGCTGATTTTTGCATGCGTCTCTCTGGGCCACTTTCACCATCGGGAAGAGCAGGGTCGGCCACCACCACCCCAGAGGGAGCCCTGTCCACGCTCCAGGCTTTCTGTGTGGCTTGGCTGTTGTGTGAAGCCTGTGGTTTCAGGGTGGCCGCTCCCACACCCTCAGTGAACAGGGGTGTTTCCAGAGCTGTCTCGTGATTGGCTCAATCCTCTTCATCATCTCAGGTCTCAGGACTTCTCTTAGGTCTGGGAGCGTCAGGCTGGTCCTCACTGTCTTGTCCTGTTACATCTGTGTTGCATCAGCATTGCTCACCTGCATTTCTAAGCCATTTGTGATCATTCGAATTCCTTACATATTATTTAACAGTAAAACATTAGAGGAGATCTGCTAAAAATAGGAAAAACATGAATGTTCGATAGTTTCATTCTTATTTCATGCTATTCTGAAAATCCTCAGTTCAGTTCAGTTGCTCAGTCGTGTCCGACTCTTTGCGACCCCATGAATCGCAGCACGCCAGGCCTCCCTGTCCATCACCAACTCCCAGAGTTCACTCAAACTCATGTCCACTGAGTCGGTGATGCCATCCAGCCATCTCATCCTCTGTCGTCACCTTCTCCTCCTGCCCCCAATCCCTCCCAGCATCAGGGTCTTTTCCAGTGAGTCAACTCTTCTCATGAGGTGGCCAAAGTATTGGAGTTTCAGCTTCAGCATCAGTCCTTCCAATGAACAACCAGGACTGATCTCCTTTAGGATGGACTGGTTGGATCTCCTTGCAGTCCAAGGGAATCTCAAGAGTCTTCTCCAACACCACAGTTCAAAAGCATCAATTCTTCGGCGCTCAGCTTTCTTCATAGTCCAACTCTCACATCCATACATGACCACTGGAAAAACCATAGCCTTGACTAGATGAACCTTTGTTGGCAAAGTAATGTCTCTGCTTTTCAATATGCTGTCTAGGTTGTACATAACTTTCCTTCCAAGGAGTAAGCATCTTTTAATTTCATGGCTGCAGTCACCATTTGCATTGATTTTGGAGCCCCCCAAAAATAAAGTCAGCCACTGTTTCCACTGTTACCCATCTATTTCCCATGAAGTGATGGGACCAGATGCCATGATCTTCATTTTCTGAATGTTGCGCTTTAAGTCAACTTTTTCACTCTCCTCTTTCACTTTCATCAAGAGGCTCTTTAGTTCCTCTTCCCTTTCTGCCATAAGGGTGGTGTCATCTGCATATCTGAGGTTATTGAGATTTCTCCTGGCAATCTTGATTCCAGCTTGTGCTTCTTCCATCCCAGCATTCCTCATGATGTACTCTGCATAGAAGTTAAATAAGCAGGGTGACAATATACAGCCTTGACGCACTCCTTTTCCTATTTGGAACCAGTCTGTTGTTCCATGTCCAGTTCTAACTGTTGCTTCCTGACGTGCATACAGCTGAAAATCCTAGGAATCGCAAATGACCTGATAAGAGTACTTAAAAAAGGTCAGTTTTCATTCCAATCCCAAAGAAAGGCAATGCCAAAGAATGCTCAAACTACCACACAATTGCACTCATCTCACACGCTAGTAAAGTCATGCTCAAAATTCTGCAAGCCAGGCTTCAGCAATATGTGAACCGTGAACTTCCTGATGTTCAAGCTGGTTTTAGAAAAGGCAGAGGAACCAGAGATCAAATTGCCAACATCCCCTGGATCATGGAAAAAGCAAGAGAGTTCCAGAAAAACACCTATTTCTGCTTTATTGACTATGCCAAAGCCTTTGACTGTGTGGATCACAATAAACTGTGAACAATTCTTCAAGAGATGGGAATACCAGACCACCTGATCTGCCTTTTGAGAAATTTGTATGCAGGTCAGGAAGCAACAGTTAGAACTGGACATGGAACAACAGACTGGTTCCAAATAGGAAAAGGAGTTCGTCAAGGCTGTATATTGTCACCCTGTTTATTTAACTTCTATGCAGAGTACATCATGAGAAACGCTGGACTGGAAGAAACACAAGCTAGAATCAAAATTGCCGGGAGAAATCCCAATAACCTCAGATATGCAGATGACACCACCCTTATGGCAGAAAGTGAAGAGGAACTAAAAAGCCTCTTCATGAAAGTGAAAGAGGAGAGTGAAAAAGTTGGCTTAAAACTCAACATTCAGAAAACGAAGATCATGGCATCCGGTCCCATCACTTCATGGGAAATAGATGGGTAACAGTGGAAACAGTGTCAGACTTTATTTTAGGGGGCTCCAAAATCACTGCAGATGGTGACTGCAGCCATGAAATTAAAAGATGCTTACTCCTTGGAAGGAAAGTTATGACCAACCTAGATAGCATATTCAAAAGCAGAGACATTACTTTGTCAGCAAAGTTTCGTCTAGTCAAGGCTATGGTTTTTCCTGTGGTCATGTATGGATGTGAGAGTTGGACTGTGAAGAAGGCTGAGCGCTGAAGAATTGATGCTTTTGAACTGTGGTGTTGGAGAAGACTCTTGAGAGTCCCTTGGACTGCAAGGAGATCCAACCAGTCCATTCTGAAGGAGATCGGCCCTGGGATTTCTTTGGAAGGAATGATGCTAAAGCTGAAACTCCAGTACTTTGGCCACCTCATGCGAAGAGTTGACTCACTGGAAAAGACTCTGATGCTGGGAGGGATTGGGGGCAAGAGAAGGGGATGACAGAGGATGAGATGGCTGGATGACATCACTGACTCGATGGACGTGAGTCTGAGTGAACTCTGGAAGTTGGTGATGGACAGGGAGGCCTGGCGTGCTGAGATTCTTAGGGTTGCAAAGAGTCGGACATGACTGAGCGATTGATCTGAAGAATAAAATTTAAAAAGAGAGTGCAAAAATAAGTCAGTATGTTAGAACTGAAAACTCTAAAAGGAATAATTTAAAAACCATTGGATTTCATATGTAATGTTGCTGGATACATAATAAAAACACAAGTGTCAAGGTTATTACTATGTACAGGGATAGAGTGTGGATAATACAACGAAAAGCGACCCCTGCTCATGGTAGCAGACTTGTGGATAATGTATAGCAGCACCGCTGGACAGGCCTGTCGTTTCCTGACCTACTTGGGGCGCTTGTGGAGGCCTGGTCCTCTGCTGTGCACACAGCAATCCTGCTTGTCACATCTCGCTGCCTCGCTCAGCTCATTGCACCATCTTAGACCCGAGATGTGACATTGGTCCAGGAGTGAAATTGCTAATCTGAATTAGCTGTTGACTAGCCAATAACATTGAAGGTCAGGAAGGGCGGCGGTGAGGAGATGCCCATCGTCCAAGGTAAGGAGAAATGGCTGCGCTTTGCTGGAGCAGCTGTGAAGAGATTCCCCACGCCCAAGGTAAGAGAAACCCAAGTAAGACAGTAGGTGTTGCAAGAGGGCATCAGAGGGCAAACACACTGAAACCATACTCAACAGAAAACTAGTCAATCTAATCACACTAGGACCACAGCCTTATCTAACTCAATGAAACTAAGCCATGCCCGTGGGGCAACCCAAGATGGGCGGGTCATGGTGGAGAGATTTGACAGAACGTGGTCCACTGGAGAAGGGAATGGCAAACCACTTCAGTATTCTTGCCTTGAGAACTCCAGGAACAGTATGAAAAGGCAAAATGATAGGATACTGAAAGAGAAACTCCCCAGGTCAGTAGGTGCCCTATATGTTACTGGAGATCAGTGGAGAAATAACTCCAGAAAGAATGAAGGGATGGAGCCAAAGCAAAAACAATACCCAGCTGTGGATGTGACTGGTGATAGAAGCAAGGTCCGATGCTGTAAAGAGCCATATTGCATAGGAACCTGGAATGTCAGGTCCATGAATCAAGGCAAATTGGAAGTGGTCAAACGAGATGGCAAGAGTGAATGTCGACATTCTAGGAATCAGTGAACTGAAATGGACTGGAATGGGTGAATTTAACTCAGATGACCATTATATCTACTACTGCGGGCAGGAATCCCTCAGAAGAAATGGAGTGGCCATCATGGTCAACAAAAGAGTCCGAAATGCAGTACTTGGATGCAATCTCAAAAATGACAGAATGATCTCTGTTCGTTTCCAAGGTAAACCATTGAATATCACAGTAATCCAAGTCTATGCCCCAACCAGTAACACTGAAGAAGCTGAAGTTGAACGGTTCTATGAAGACCTACAAGACCTTTTAGAGCTAACACCCAAAAAAGATGTCCTTTTCATTATAGGGGACTGGAATGCAAAAGTAGGAAGTCAAGAAACACCTGGAGTAACAGGCAAATTTGGCATTGGAATACAGAATGAAGCAGGGCAAAGACTAATAGAATTTTGCCAAGAAAATGCACTGGTCATAACAAACACCCTCTTCCAACAACACAACAGAAGAATCTATACATGGACATCACCAGATGGTCAACACCGAAATCAGATTGATTATATTCTTTGCAGCCAAAGATGGAGAAGCTCTATACAGTCAGCAAAAACAAGACCAGGAGCTGACTATGGCTCAGACCATGAACTCCTTATTGCCAAATTCAGACTTAAAGTGAAGAAAGTAGGGAAAACCACTAGACCGTTCAGGTATGACCTAAATCAAATCCCTTATGATTATACAGTGGAAGTGAGAAGTAGATTTAAGGGCCTAGATCTGATAGAGTGCCTGATGAACTATGGAATGAGGTTCTTGACATTGTACAGGAGACAGGGATCAAGACCATTCCCATAAAAAAGAAATGCAAAAAAGCAAAGTGGCTGTCTGGGGAGGCCTTACAAATAGCTGTGAAAAGAAGAGAAGTGAAAAGCAAAGGAGAAAAGGAAAGATATAAACATCTGAATGAAGAGTTCCAAAGAATAGCAAGAAGAGATAAGAAAGCCTTCTTCAGCGATCAATGCAAAGAAATAGAGGAAAACAACAGAATGGGAAAGACTAGGGATCTCTTCAAGAAAATCAGAGATACCAAAGGAACATTTCATGCAAAGATGGGCTCTATAAAGGACAGAAATGGTATGGACCTAACAGAAGCAGAAGATATTAAGAAGAGATGGCAAGAATACACAGAAGAACTGTACAAAAAGATCTTCATGACCCAGATAATCACGATGGTGTGATCACTGACCTAGAGCCAGACATCCTGGAATGTGAAGTCAAGTGGGCCTTAGAAAGCATCACTACGAACAAAGCTAATGGAGGTGATGGAATTCCAGTTGAGCTATTCCAAATCCTGAAAGGTGATGCTGTGAAAGTGCTGCACTCAATATGCCAGCAAATTTGGAAACCTCAGCAGTGGCCACAGGACTGGAAAAGGTCCGTTTTCATTCCAATCCCAAAGAAAGGCAATGCCAAAGAATGCTCAAACTACCGCACAATTGCACTCATCTCACACGCTAGTAAAGTCATGCTCAAAATTCTCCAAGCCAGGCTTCAGCAATATATGAACCGTGAACTTCCTGATGTTCAAGCTGGTTTTAGAAAAGGCAGAGGAACCAGAGATCAAATTGCCAACATCCCCTGGATCATGGAAAAAGCAAGAGAGTTCCAGAAAAACACCTATTTCTGCTTTATTGACTATGCCAAAGCCTTTGACTGTGTGGATCACAATAAACTGTGAACAATTCTTCAAGAGATGGGAATACCAGACCACCTGATCTGCCTTTTGAGAAATTTGTATGCAGGTCAGGAAGCAACAGTTAGAACTGGACATGGAACAACAGACTGGTTCCAAATAGGAAAAGGAGTTCGTCAAGGCTGTATATTGTCACCCTGTTTATTTAACTTCTATGCAGAGTACATCATGAGAAACGCTGGACTGGAAGAAACACAAGCTGGAATCAAGATTGCCGGGAGAAATCCCAATAACCTCAGATATGCAGATGACACCACCCTTATGGCAGAAAGTGAAGAGGAACTCAAAAGCCTCTTGATGAAAGTGAAAGAGGAGAGTGAAAAAGTTGGCTTAAAGCTCAACATTCAGAAAACAAAGATCATGGCATCCGGTCCCACCACTTCATGGGAAATGAATGGGGAAACAGTGGAAACAGTGTCAGACTTTATTTTAGGGGGCTCCAAAATCACTACAGATGGTGATTGCAGCCATGAAATTAAAAGACGCTTACTCCTTGGAAGGAAAGTTATGACTAACCTAGATAGCATATTCAAAAGCAGAGACATTACTTTGCCAGCAAAGGTTCGTCTAGTCAAGGCTATGGTTTTTCCTGTGGTCACGTATGGATGTGCGAGTTGGACTGTGAAGAAGGCTGAGCGCTGAAGAATTGATGCTTTTGAACTGTGGTGTTGGAGAAGACTCTTGAGAGTCCCTTGGACTGCAAGGAGATCCAACCAGTCCATTCTGAAGGAGTTCAGCCCTGGGGTTTCTTTGGAAGGAATGATGCTAAAGCTGAAACTCCAGTACTTTGGCCACCTCATGGGAAGAGTTGATTCATTGGAAAAAACCCTGATGCTGGGAGGGATTGGGGGCAGGAGGAGAAGGGGATGACAGAGGATGAGATGGCTGGATGGCATCACTGACTCGACGGACGTGAGTCTGAGTGAACTCCGGGAGTTGGTGATGGACAGGTAGGCCTGGCGTGCTGGGATTCATGGGGTCGCAAATAGTCGGACACGACTGAGCGACTGATCTGATCTGAGCCAATAACACAGGCTTCCCTCATAGCTCAGTTGATAAAGAATCCTCCTGCCATGCAGGAGACCTCAGTTCGATTCCTGGGTCGGGAAGATCCCCTGGAGAAGCTATAGGCTATCCCCTCCTGTATCCTTGGGCTTCCCTGGTGGCTCAGCTGGTAAAGAAGATGCCTGCAACTTGGGAGACCTGGGTTCGATCCCTGGGTTGGGAAGATCCCCTGGAGAAGGGAAAGGATACCCGCTCTAGTATTCTGTCCTGGAGAATTCCATGGACTGTATAGTGGGGTCCATGGGGTCACAAGGAGTCGGACACGACTAAGCAACTTTCACTTTCACTTAGCCGATAACACACCGGATTTTATATCTCATGAATTTGACCTAAGAGACACAGAGACTTCTTTGGTGGAAGGAAGCAGAGGTAGAAATTCATGAAGAGTTAGGGGTGGAATTGGGCCATGAAAAACCCAAGCCATGTGCCGACTAAAATTATAGAGAAACAGAAGCTGTGAGGAAGCAGAGAAGTTGGTCTGAAGAGAGAAGCACAAGAATGAAGCAGATTCTCGACGAGCAGAGAGGAGGGACCACTGGCTCCAGAGATGGAGGTGGGAGGAAGAGCCTGGGCTCCCGAAGGCCCCGTTTCAGTCCCTGTGATGGGGTCTGTGTTATCTTCTGTCTTTGAATTCCACGAGAGGCAGTCTAACAGTAAAATCTCTCTTTTTCCTTCTTAGCTTGAGTGGTAATTCTTTTTATTGAAGCCAGTGATTCCTGCCTGAAATAATGATATTGAGATGAAAAGTGTAGAAACTATTAGAAGGAAATATCATTTATTTTATTGGAAAATAGGAAGAAATAAAGAAGCATTCCATGTTGATGCATAGGAAAACTGAATACTATGCAGATGTCAGTTTTTCCACAGTTATTTGTTGGGGGTAAAAATTCAATAAAAAAAATTGGATAGAAATCCCTCTTCTTTACTTTTATGAGTTGACAAAATTGTTTTAAAGTTCATCTGACAGAATAAAACTAATAAGCATTCAGTTCAGTTCAGTCGCTCAGTCATGTCCGACTCTTTGCGACCCCATGAACTGCAGCACGCCAGGCTTCCCTGTCCATCACCAGCTCCCGGAGTCCACCCAAACCCATGTCCATTGAGTTGGTGATGCCATCCAACCATCTCATCCTCTGTCATCCCCTTCTCCTCCCGCCTTCAATCTTTCCCAGCATCAGGGTCTTTTCAAATGAGTCAGCTCTTTGCATCAGGTGGCCAAAGTATTGGAGTTTCAGCTCAAAATCAGTCCTTCCAATGAACACCCAGGACTGATCTCCTTTAGGATGGACTGGTTGGATCTCCTTGCAGTCCAAGGGACTCTCAAGAGTCTTCTCCAATACCTCAGTTAAAAGCATCAATTCTTCGGTGCTCAGCTTTCTTTATAGTCCAACTCTCACATGCATACATGACCACTGGAAAAACCATAGCCTAATAAGCATTAATACTAATAAGAACAATGACTATTTATTTAGTGACCCTATTTGTCAGATTTTTTTTAACTGCTTTCCATGAATTTGGAAGAGAATCTCACTGAAGCAGAGAACAGGCTAAAGATTGATGAGTGTCTTCTTCTGCTGTTTTTGCTTTTTAATTTTTTGTTCAAATATAGTTTGCCTACAATATTGTGTTAATTCCAGGCGTGCTGCATAGTAATTTGACATTTGCCTACATTTTGAAATGATCACTATGGTAGGTCACATGACTGTCTGTCCCTATACAAAAGTATTGCAATGTTATCTACCATATTCTTTATGCTGTATGTTATATCCCGTGACTTCTTTATTATCTAACTGGAGATTCATGCCTCTTAATCCCCCTCAACTGTCTCACCTCCCTCCCAGTCCACCTCTCCCTTCCCGTTTGGCAACCCCCCATGTGCCCTCGAGGGCTTCCCAGGTGGCAGTAGGGGTAAAGAACCCACCTGCCAGTGCAGGAGACATGAGGGATGCTGCTTTGATCCTTGGGTTGGGAAGATCCCCTGGAGGAGGGCACAGCAACCCACTCCAGCATTCTTGCCTGGAGGATCCCATGGACAGAGGAGCCTGGCGGGCTACAGACCTTGGAGCCACAAAGAGCTGGACATGGCTGAAGTGACTTAGCCTGCATGCATTTGCTCTCCGTATCTTTGAATCTGTTTGAGTTTAGTTTAGATGGAAACTGTATATTTCTGGGAATTCATTAATTTCTTCCAGATTGTTCATGTTATTGGTGCATATTGTTTATTATAATCTCTTATATCCCTTGTATTTCTGTAGTGATGGTTGTAACTTCTCTTTCATTTCTGATTTTATCTATTTGGACCTTCTGTCTTTTTCTCAATAAGTCTGGCTAAAGGTTTATCATTTCTGTTTTGTCTTTTCAAAGAAGCAACTCTTAGTTTCATTGCTCTTTTTTGTTGTTGTTGTTGTTTCTGTTTCAGTCGTTATGATTTCTTTCCTTCTACTAACTTTGGGTTTTGTTTGTTCATCTTTTCCTAGTTCCTCGAGGAGTAAGTTTAGCTTATTTATTCTAGATTTTTCTTGTCTCCTGATACGGGCTTGTATTGCTATAAACCTCCCTCTTAGAACTGCCTTGCTGCATCCCACAGATTTTGGATTGTTGTATTTTCATTTGTCTCCAGGTATTTAAAAAAAATTTCTTCTTTGATTTCTTCAGTGATGTGTTTGTTTTTTAGCCTCCACATGTTTGTGTTTTTTGCAGTATTTTTCTTTTAGTTGATTTCTCGTCTCATAGCATTGTGGTTGGAAAAGATGCTTGATAAGTTTTCTTAAATTTACCGAGACTTGTGTTGTAGAGTAGCATGTGATCTATCCTGGAGGATGTTCCAGGGCTGATGAGCGTCTTAAAGAGATAGGAGTGGTGCAGACAGGCTCCGCTCTGGGTTGACTGAGGTGCACTGATGGAAGCTGGTTTAAGTCATGAAGCCGTAAATCTTCTCCAGAGACCAAATGGATCTTATAGCCAGGAGGAACTATGGGCATCTTTCAGTGGAAAAGATTTCCATCCAAATGTTGCCTTTTGTATGATCTGAATGTCTGTGTCCCCACAGGTTTATCCATTGAATCCTAACCCCCAGGTGATGGTGTTGGAGGTGGAACCATTGAGAAGTGATTCAGTCATGAGGGTGGAGCTTCATGAACGAGATTAGTGCCCTTATTTAAAAAAACCCACAGAGCTCCTTGCTCCTTCCTCCCCACTTAGGCACATGGGGAGAAGGACCCTCTATGAACCAGGAAAGGGGTCCTCAGCAGGCACTGAATATACTGACATCTTAGTATTAGATTCTCAGCCTCTAAAACCATGAAAAATAAATTTCTGTTCTTTATAAACTGCCCAGCCTATGAGATTTTGTTATAGCAACTGCTGTCTTAGATTTTGTGTAATTTTCAGGTTTTAATTTTGTGGGTAGGATCACAACATTCTCTTTAGAAAGGGCTTGACTCCTCGGAGCAGAGCAGAGAGGTGTCTGCATTTGGGGTAGACTGAAGTGTGTCTCCAAAGACTCCCGAAGCCCTGCTGAACTTCCTGTGAGAGACTTTGAAATTCCAGCATAAGACACACTGGAAGTTTTCCATAATTTGCTATTGAAATGCAAAAACAAAACAAAACAACCCTCAGAGAAATAGCACTGACACCTGCTACCACCTCAAGAGGGACTAGAGTGGACAGAGGGGTGGGAATGTTGGCTTCTGGATGGGGAAGGACAGGGAGACCAAGTGGACCTGTTTTACACCCTCCATCTGAAGTGTAGAGAGAGCCGTAAGCCACTTCTAACCATGAGAACATTGCCTATGAGAGCTTTAAAAGTAGAGACCTGACTAACCCTGTCTCGCTTTTTTGAGAAATTAGAAGTGCCCCTGGGTGACTTGCAGTTGTCTGTGTAATGCGTCTGTGAGGTGATGGTGCGTTTGTCCCATTCCTTTTATTTTTTGGCCTTGCCCCTCAGCCTTTGGAATATTAGTTCTCAGTCTAGGGGTCCAAAAAAAAAAAAAAAGCCGGCTTAAAACTCAGCATTCAAACAACTAAGGTCATGTCGTCTGGTCCTGTCACTTCATGGCAAATAGAAGGGGAAAAAGTGGAAGCAGTGACAGATTTTATCTTCTTGAGCTCCAAAATCACTGTGGATGGTGACCACAGCCAGGAAACGAAAAGACACTTGCTCCTTGGAAGAAAAACAATGACAAACCTAGACAGCATATTAAAAAGCAAGGACATCACTTTTCAGACAAAGGTTTGTCTAGTCAAAGCTATGGTTTTTCCACTAGTCATGTATGGATGTGAGGGTTGGACCATAAAGAAGGCGAAGTGCCAAAGAATGAATTCTTTCAAACTGTGGTGTTGGAGAAGACTCTTAGAGTCCCTTGGATAGCAGGTAGATCCAACCACTCAATCCTAAAGGAAATCAGTCCTGAATATTCATTGGTAGGACTGATGCTGAAACTCCAATACTTTGGCCACCTGATGCAAAGAGCTTACTTATTGGAAAAGACCCTGATGCTGGGAAAGATTGAGGGCAGGAGGAGAAGGGGATGACAGAGGATGAGATGGTTGGATGGCATCACCGACTCGATGGACATGAGTTTGAGCGAGCTCTGGGAGGCAGTGAAGGATGGAAGTCTGGTGTGCTGCAGTCCGTGGGTCACAAAGACTGAACAACAGCAACAGCAGTAGGGCTGAACCTGTGCCTCGTGTGCTGGAAGCACAAAGGCTTAGCCACTGACCCTCCAGGGACGCTCCTCACCGTGTTCTGTAGTTGAGAAAATCGAGATATAAAGAGGTGAGATGACGCTGACATATCTGGGATTCTGCTCCAGCATTCTGTCCGCCAGGTGAGAATGTGCAAAATCTAACACCTTGGGAAAAAAGACTAAAGGACCCAGGCAAAGAGAAAGTACTGAGGCGTTCTGGAGTATAGGGTATGCTTTTGGGGCCGACTGGGAGAACTCCCCGCTAACGAGCGAAATTCCAGTTCTGCTGGGGAGGCACCTTTCACAGCCTACATTATGTTTGGTCTCAGGTGAAGTTCTGTTTTGGTGTCAGAGCATTTTATAATGCCATGCCAACTCTAATGAAGTTAGCTCCTGATCTGAAAACTCTGATGGTGGATGAGTCTTTCCAATGGGAACACAAAAAGAAATGTAGAGAACCCTCAGCACACGGTGAAGATCAATAGCATACCATTCCCCGAATGGCTTATGAGTGGTTGGAGCAGAAAGACCTTGGCAGGTCTTCCATGATTCGTGATGCATTCGCAGGGAAATCAGGAATTTGAGACTCACTGCTTTAAACAGAAATCTCTTTTCCTACTAGATCAACAGCCAGAGAGTTTTTTTTTTACTCCAAGAGACTATTTTTAGGTCCCAGAAGTAGTGACTTCTTTATTTCACCCTGTTATCAGACTTGTTTAATTTTTAAAAAGTGCGTTTTCCCATTTTTTTAAATCAACACATTGACTTCTTGTGTCTGCCCTTAAGTAGAAAGGCTTTTTTGGTGGATACTGGTTTTGTGAGTCACTGTGAGCAAAATGCTTGGCTCTCAGGGGGTCCTTGAATGAGTTGAAGGCGGGGAGGTTCGGTTGGAGGCCACACCGTTGTTTTTTGTTTTTTTGTTTTTGTTTTTTTTTTTCACACCGTTGTTTTTATCTGCCATTCCTGAGAGGACACAGTGTCTTTCCACGGAGTGGAACCACATGAAGGTACAGGAGGGGAGAGAGTGGGCTCCAGGGGCCGTTTGCCCTTGCGGACCACCCCTCTCCCAGGGGTGTGGACACAGGGCAGGCAGCCTGTGTGGCCACCATGCTGTGCGGGTCTCTGAGTCCTGAGTGACAGGCCCGTCTTCTTAAGGACGTCCCGATGGAAGAATGGCTGTGCTGGGGGCCGTGGGCACCTGAAACGCACCATCTGAAGATGCTAAACCACAGCAGCGACGGCTCTTCTCTTGAGTTCACGTTAGTAAGGCCCCCGGTGCCTTTGCCACATTTTTCACGTGGAAAGCATCTTACTTGTCGTGAAGCGACAACACGGTGGTCGGATGAAGCCTCCTCGTTTGCTGCGGCAGTGTCTTATGGATGAGGTTCTGGCAGAAGCAGAGAACGCAAATGCAGAGACCATAGTGAAGGGCTTCCTAAGTGGGGGCACTGAGGGAGTTTAGGGGCCAGACCCCGGAGGCTGCTCCAGCAGGAAGCTGTTAGCCAGGGCCAGGGGGCAGGTGCCGGGGTGGGGTCTCTGGGGGAGGTCCCTTTATGCAGCTTCTTACGTCTCTGTCTCCCGACCCTCACAGTGGCTCAGCCCGAAACTCGGGGTCATGGGGTTGGGGGGTGCACTCCCATGAGGTCTGCTGGCGGCACAGAGCCGTGCAGAGATGGGTGGGGCCGCTGGGTTGGGGGTGATGTTGGCTGTTTGCAGGGCAGTCAGGTGAGAACAGTATTTATGTGGCCTGTGGCCATGCTCAACCCTGCCTGGGACAAAGATGGCAGCGAAGATTGTTAAAGAAGAAATTACTCCCGTTTAGAAAACTGTCAAGGGTTTTCTTTTTTTCTTAAGGGCTGAATTATTGAGAAATGATTAAAATTATATTATATTTTGCAGGGACTGAGAGATTTTTAGTTCTCTCATGAACTTAGAAGTATTAACTAGAAGAGACTCTCTTATAAGTACTTCTAATGAGAGGAGAGAGTAAATTCAACCTGATAATATAAAATTTAGAAAGTCTGTGGAGAGAGTCCCCTGAGTGAGGGCAGGAACGGGGACCCTTGGTCAGCAGAACTGGGTGGACTGCCCAGGCCCTGACTCACAGGGTCAGTGCTGGGTAAGTCTGCCCCCTGGGGCCTGTGGTTCAGGACAGCTCCCTCTTTTCAGTCTCCTTCTTCTGTCTCTAGGATCCCTGTCTGTGAGCGGTCATGGGCCTCGGCTCTTCCAGGAAGCGGGAAGCATGCCGAGTCCTTAGTGGAGACGCAGCCCGTACGCTCCTGACTTCAGCTTTGTGTTGTCCTTCATTCACTCAGTCGTGTCTGACTCTTTGTGACCTCGTGGACTGCAGCACACCAGGGTTCCCTGTCCTTCACCATCTCCCAGAGTTTGCTCAAACTCATGTCCATTGAGTCAGTGGTGCCATCCAACCATCTCATCCTCTGTTGTCCCCTTCTCCTCCTGCCTTTAATCTTTGCCAGCATCAGGGCCTTTTCTAATGGGTCAGCACTTCTCATTAGGTGGCCAAAGTATTGGAGCTTCAGCTTCAGCATCTGTCCTTTTAGTGAACACTCGGTTGATTTCCTTTAGGATTCACTGGTTTGATCTCCTTGTAGTCCAAGGGACTCTCCACAGTCTTCTCCAACAACACAGTTTGAAAGCTTTGTGTAGAAACACTCTGTTTTCCCAGCGTGACCACCCTTCTGAGTGTCAGGGTCTCCCCCAAGCACTTACTCCCCTCATCTGCTCCCATTTTGGAATCCCTGGAGCAGAAGCCCAGCTCCACGTCTCACCGTGAAGTCCCATCCCGTCCAGTGCTTGGACACATAGCCCCAGCCCACCCGCCGCAGTGCAGCATTTACTGACATTTTTCTCCCACTTTCATCACTAACTGTGAACTGTGGACGATTCCTGGACCTGTGGTTCAAACCCTACTCTTGAGAACCCAGAGGTCTCTGTGTACCAGTTCACCTCTAAGGAAGAGAAGGGTGTTTTCCAGCCCGTTATGGCCAAATCATGCCCCAAATCCATATGTTGAGGTCCTGACCTTAGTACTTAGCATGTGACTCTGCTTGGAGACTGGCTTTCACAGAGATGCTGAAGTTACATGAGGTGAGTCCGCTGTGACTGGTGTCCCCTGAGAAGAGGATGTGACCCCAGGGCTGCACGTGTGGAGAGGTAGTGGTGGGGGGGGTGCCGTCTGCGAGCCCCGGAGAGAGGTCTCGAGGACATGCTCCCCCAGAACAGTGAGGAATGAGGTTCTGTGCTGGTAGCAGCCAAGCAGACTGGCCACCAGGGTGAGTGAGGGGCCGTCCCTGGGAGGAGCCTGTGCTGGTTCGTGTGCTCATGAATTCCGCAGAGGTCCGCCGTGAACATTGGTACATGTGGTGGCCAAGACAGTACATAGACCTTCATGCAACTTACAGAAGGAAAGCATAATTTCAAACTTTGTATTTTTACGACTCAGTCGCCTCAGAGAACATAGAACATGGACTCCTCATTCACCGTATATTGTGAAAAATAAGTCGATCTTAAGTCGGCCATTGTGTGTGTGTGTGTGTGTGTGTGTGTGTGTGTGTGTGTGCACTCAGTTGCTCAGTTGTGTCTGACTCTTTGGGACCCCATGGACTGTAGTCCACCAGGCTCCTCTGTCCATGGAATTCTCCAGGCAGGAATACTGGAGCAGGTTGCTCCAGATCTCTAGGGGATCTTCCCAACCTGGAGATCAAACCCAGGTCTCCTGAGTCTCCTGCATTGGCAGGCAGATTCTTTACCACTGCACCGCCTGGGAAGCCCAGCCATTTAAAATTGCTATCTTATGTGGATTCTTCAAAAAATATAGCTACCATATGGTCCAGCCAACCCACTGCTGGGCATATATCCGGGGAAAAACATGATCTGTAAAGATACGTGTACCCGAGTGTTCACTGCAGCACTATTTACGGCAGCCAAGACACGGAAGCAAAATAAATGTCCGTGCACAGATGAATGGATAAGAAAGCTGTGGTGTGTACACACAATGGACTACTACTCAGCCACTAACAAAAGAAACAATTCCATCTGCAGTAACATGGGTGGGCCTGGAGATCATCATACTAGGCGGAGTAAGTCAGAGAAGGACAAATACATGGTATCTGTGATAGGCGGAATCTACATGTACTTAATTACGGAACAGAGACAGACTCACCGACTTAGAGAGTGAGCTTACGGTTACCTTGGGGGAAGAATAAGGGGAGGGAATAGTGAGTTCAGGATTGACGTGAACACACACTGTGTTTAAAATAGCCCGTAGAGAAGTACTGTATGGCACAGGAGACAAAAAAATTACTATTACAAAATAAAATGGTGTATAGCTTTACGGATATATTCTTCAGTTTACATTAGTCAGAAAAGGGTAACTGGTCTGCTTTCTTCGTCACTGTTAAGTAGTAAGCATAGGAAGTATAAGAAGTAAGCTTGACGCGCCTGATCCTGACGTCTCCAGTTATTTTCCCTGACACGTCAGTCTGGTGCAAGAGAGGGGAGGTGACCAGCCTGCTTCTTGTGACAGAGCAGGGTGAGGCTTTCTGCACACACTTCACACAACACCCATTGTAGAACATGCGCGCGTGCAGGCACACCCTTTGTAGACACATGTATGCACGTGCCCTGTGCTCTTTCTGTTGTGAGTAGGAGGTAACTTCATGTCAAGATAGATCTGGGGAGTGCGGCGAAGCTGAGCAGCAGAATGTCCCGGGGGAGGCTCGGGTCCCACGCCGCTGACCGTCCAGGGCCCTGGTCTCCTGGAGCCGACCCGGCTCCTACAGCCCTTATGCGTGGGATTTCCTGCTTAGTCCGCTCCATGGGGCACGTGGCGCGGTTGAGATGAGCCCGGAGCGACAGGTAGCGCGGACACTGGGGCAGGCCGCCGTTTCAGCCCCGCCTTCAGGCAGCGGCCGCGGCAGCGGAGCCGAGCCTGGTCGATCACGACGCCGTGGCGGATCCGAGGTTAAAAATAAGTGTTGGACAGGAAGGGAAGGCAGAGGCTGTGACTGGCCGAGGCGGCGCTGTTTGCCTTGGCAGGTCTTCTGAGAGCCGCGGTGTCAGGCTCAAGGGCAGGCCGCGTCTGGCTGGACGATGGCTGGAGCCTGAAGGAGCGGGCGGACTGCGCCTTCTGCGCGGACTCCAGCAGACTTGACGCTCGTTTGTCCTGCGTTGCCCTCACGAGGTGCGGAACCGGGCGCGTGTGTCTCCTTCTTGCCCCCAGCAAACACTGTTCAGTGATCCTGGGATCCGCTTCTGTAATTTACACACAGTGATTCCTGAGGGTCGTGTGTGAGGTCAACAGTAGGCATGGTCTGCTTTGTTTTTTGTTGTATTTATTATCAGAAACTCCAGGCATATGAAAGAAGGATAGAATAAGCGCCCGGTCAGCCACCGTCTCCTTCTGCCACGACACTGTTGCGGAAGCACCGTGGAGTAAATTATAGGTGCTCTCGACGTGAGGGCACTTAGCCCTCCAGCGCTCACTGTCTGTGCTTCCAGAGCAAGGGCATTTCCCTGAGTAAACACAGTGCCCTCACCTCGCCACACAAGCTGAAGCAGCACCGTCAGATGCCCAGGCTGTGCTCACAGTGGCCAGCGGCCCCTCAAGGTGCTGGGGCACTTCCGTCCTGTCTGCAGCATCTGGCCTGCTTTTCTCCTTGCACGTGCTAAGTGATGACATGGCTGCCCGTGCTTCCTGTCTCACGGAAATGTGGTGAGAGCAGGAGAAAAAAGGCATGGAGCCCCCCTTGGCAAAGGAAGGAACTCAACTAACTTCCAGGGTGATTTTTATATGGAAATGAGGTTTCTCCCAGGTAAAGGAGGCCAGACTTTCCAATCAGTCCTCACTCCAGCAGGTTCCATATGTGTCTGAGAGAAGCCTTGTGTCTGGGGACTAACAGGCAGCCCCTAGCTCCTTGCCGGAAGTGGCCCACCACCCGGGATGGCGTAAACACGAAAGCCAGGGAGAAATATCCCATCTCAGGGATCACGGCTGGAGCTGTGGTCTGGTAACCGCTCCCCTGAATGAGCCCCTGCTTCTGGGGGCATTGAAGCCCCACACTGTCCTCCTGGGATGGAATGCTCAGGTTCATGCTCTCAGCCCTGCAGGCCTCAGTAGTCTCTCCAGATTAGCCCCAGTGTCTGTGGCCTGACTCCTTTGCTGCACAGGTTTGCCTTGTGAAATCTGGCACACCTTGAGTTCTGTACTTTGACATGCTCTGGTCTTGACATGTTCTGTATTTTGACATGCTCTGGGTCTCTGACCTCTGCACCCAAGTAATTAGCACCCCATTGGCTAGAGATGGTGTTATATGCCCCTTTCATAGTGCAAAAGCTGCCACAATGCTGGGAATATCTGATAGTCATAGATCATAATTATTGCTCACAAACTGGGAAACCCTCCTTCATTGCTGAATAGTAAGTAAAGAATGAATGCCCATTTTATAGTTTTGATTAATTTACCACTTAAAAGAAAAACAGAGGCTTTTTCAAGATAAAATTTATGGCCTAAGGCAGCTGGCTTCATGTTGCCGTTTTTTTTTCCTGGGAAATATTTTGTATCCTTTATTTCCTTGAAGAATTTGACCTTAGATCAAAATCAGAGGCATTAAGGGCAGGGACAGTGGTCTTGAGGGAATACCTCCCACTGGTATAAATTCAGAGGAAGAGGAGTCTGGCTGGGTAGAAAGGCAAGAATCAGGAGAAAATCAGAGTGTTTTTAAATGATTAGCTCAGCCTTGCAGGGCACTGAAGACAAATGCCTCCACACCTTGACAACATCTTTCCCTTGCTTCTAACACCCCGCCCCGACACTTGAATCTGCCACTCAGCACCCGCCATCATGAACGTTTATTGAGTGCCAGACCTGAAAAGAAGAGAAGCGAAAAGCAAAGGAGAAAAGGAAAGATATAAGCATCTGAATGCAGAGTTCCCAAGAACAGCAAGGAGAGATAAGAAAGCCTTCCTCAGCGATCACTGCAAAGAAATACAGGAAAACAACAGAATGGGAAAGACTAGAGATCTCCTCAAGAAAATTAAAGATACCAAGGGAACATTTCATGCAAAGATGGGCTCTATAAAGGACAGAAATGGTATGGACCTAACAGAAGCAGAAGATATTAAGAAGAGATGGCAAGAATACACAGAAGAACTGTACAAAAAAGATCTTCATGACCCAGATAATCACGATGGTGTGATCACTGACCTAGAGCCAGACATCCTGGAATGTGAAGTCAAGTGCGCCTTAGAAAGCATAACTAGGAACAAAGCTAGTGGAGGTGATGGAATTCCAGTTGAGCTATTCCAAATCCTGAAAGATGATGCTGTGAAAGTGCTACACTCAATATGCCAGAAAATTTGGAAAAGTCAGCAGTGGCCACAGGGCTGAAAAAGGGCAGTTTTCATTCCAGTCCCAAAGAAAGGCAAAGCCAAAGAATGCTCAAACTACCGCACAATTGCACTCATCTCACATGCTAGTAAAGTAATGCTCAAAATTCTCCAAGCCAGGCTTCAGCAGTACGTGAACCGTGAACTTCCTGATGTTCAAGCTGGTTTTAGAAAAGGCAGAGGAACCAGAGATCAAATTGCCAACATCCGCTGGATCATGGAAAAAGCAAGAGAGTTCCAGAAAAACATCTATTTCTGCTTTATTGACTACGTCAAAGCCTTTGTGTGGATCACAATAAATTGTGGAAAATTCTTCAAGAGATGGGAATACCAGACCACCTGACCTGCCCCTTGAGAAACCTATATAGAGGTCAGGAAGCAACAGTTAGAATTGGACATGGAACAACAGACTGGTTCCAAATAGGAAAAGGAGTACGTCAAGGCTGTATATTGTCACCCTGCTTATTTAACTTATATGCAGAGTATATCATGAGAAAGGCTGGGCTGGAGGAAGCACAAGCTGGAATCAAGATTGCCGGGAGAAATCTCAATAACCTCAGATATGCACATGACACCACCCTTATGGCAGAAAGTGAAGAGGAACTAAAAAGCCTCTTGATGAAAGTGAAAGAGGAGAGTGAAAAACTTGGCTTAAAGCTCAACATTCAGAAAACAAAGATCATGGCATCCGGTCCCATCACTTCATGGGAAATAGATGGGGAAACAGTGGAAACAGTGTCAGACTTTATTTTTGGGAGCTCCAAAGTCACTGCAGATGCTGACTGCAGCCATAAAATTAAAAGATGCTTACTCCTTGGAAGGAAAGTTATGACCAACCTAGACAGCATATTGAAAAGCAGAGACATTACTTTGCCAACAAAGGTCCGTCTAGTCAAGGCTATGGTTTTTCCAGTGGTCATGTATGGATGTGCGAGTTGGACTGTGAAGAAGGCTGAGCGCTGAAGAATTGATGCTTTTGAAGTGTGGTGTTGGAGAAGACTCTTGAGAGTCCCTTGGACTGCAAGGAGATCCAACCAGTCCATTCTAAAGGAGATCCTGGGTGTTCTTTGGAAGGAATGATGCTAAAGCTGAAACTCCATTACTTTGGCCACCTCATGCGAAGAGTTGACTCATTGGAAAAGACTCTGATGCTGGGAGAGATTGGGGTCAGGAAGAGAAGGGGATGACAGAGGATGAGATGGCTGGATGACATCACCTACTTGGTGCACATGAGTTTGAGTGAACTCTGGGAGTTAGCGATGGACAGGGAGGCCTGGCATGCTGCAATTCATGGGGTCACAGAGAGTTGGACACAACTGAGCGACTGAACTGAACTGAGACCTGAGAGGCAGGCTCTTGTGTGTGTGTATATGTATGTGTGTGTATCTGTTTGTGTGTATGTATATATGTGTGTGTATATGTATGTATGTATTTGTGTGTATGTGTATATGTGTGTATATGTATATATGTATTTTTGTGTGTGTATGTTTGTGGGTGTGGGTATTACATATGTATGTATTTGTGTGTGTGTATGTGTGTGTATGTATCTCTGTGTGTGTATCTGTGTGTATCCGTGTGTATGTTTTTTTTGTGTGTGTATATGTATGTTTGTATGTGTGTGTGTATGTGTGTATGTATCTCTGTGTGTGTATCCGTGTGTATGTTTTTGTGTGTGTGTGTATATGTATGTATGTGTGTGTGTGTATGTGTGTGTATATGTATGTGTGTATTTGTGTGTGTGTATGTGTATATGTGTGTGTGTGTGTGTGGTGATGAAGGGCTTAGGTTGGGTTTGAATCTCCATCTTCTGCTTTCTTACTGACCTTGGGCAGCCTTCAGGCTCAGTTTCCTCGTTTGGAAACTGTGGATAGTTATCTTGTCTCTGTCATAGAGATGTTTAGTGTGCCGCCTGACACAGTAAGCATTCAGTAAGCCACAGCAGTTCTTGTTGTGAATCAGTGTGTGGTTGCTATGGTGCCTCCAGGATTCAGTAAGCATAGCAGTGGATTGACCGAAAGGAGGCTGTGTACAGAGACTACATATTCATGTTCAGTCTCTGCACAGAAATCACGATAACATGGAGGCTGCAAGGCTCGTCGTTTGGGAGGATCAGATGGAGGGGGGCAGGGGGCCTGCCTTCCAGGCCTGGGTCCACCCCCTGGACCCCATTCCATCTCTGTGTAGATGGATCCATTTGTTCAGTGGTCCCCAGCTCTGTCCTTTAAAGCATCAAGCCTGTGAGATACTCCAGCAAAGAGGAATCCAGTGTCAAATAAGTTTGTGAAACAAAGAACATTTAATCTCCTGCTTGGAGAATCACAGTGTCTTTAAATGCTCTAAATTACTGTTTAATTTGGTTAAGTTCAAAATTTCCTGTAACGATCTGTTTGGCACGCCTCCCCCATTTTTACTTTTTATGATGCCCTTTAGCATCGTGTGAACCTGGTGTTTCAGAAAAATTCTTAGAAAATGTTGTACTAGATGATCCCCCAAGTGCCTCTGAAAAGTTCATCTTTAGGTACAACACAGTGGGTAATAGAGACAGTAACGCTTATTTTGTTTTTAAGTCAGAATTTCAAGGCGGAGAAAGCAACAAATCTAGTTACTAATAACTTCCTTTGTTTGGAGATAATCTTAAGATTTAGCTAGCAAACTCAGTTAATCATCTTGAAAAATTCATGGGCCTCCAGACTATTTGAGATGAGAAGTATTCACTTTTTCACAAAATGTAAAGAGAGAGGAGCTGGAATAAGGAAGGTTAACCATGGAGTCCAGAATTGCCATAAAACCTTACTTATCTGAAACACAGAGTGTCCCCTCTCCCCATCTGCTGGGAACTCAGGCATTGACTGGGCCCTTTTTTTTCTTCCTCAGTTATGAAAGTCCTTGTCAGACGTATGAACTCTGCTGTTATTTTTGTTAAAGGAATCAATAGCCAGTGGGGGAGATTTAATCTTTCTGTGTGACTAAGAGTCTTGCAGTTTGTCTGGGTCATGATTCTGAAAGCAAATTTCATTTTGTGCGTGAGGTTGCCATAGAGGCTGGACGTGGGGACAGAGTCCTCATTCGGCCACTAAGTGGATGAGTGAGCCAAGCACCGTTTGCCTGAATAGAAGATGGAGAGAATAAAGGGCCCTTAAATAGCGTTCCTGAGAGGCTCCCTGGAGCAGGCAGGTAGAGGTCTCACCTCAGGTTTGGCACATGGAACTTTGTAAATGTTAGTTCTGCTCATTGTGGACTCAGATATTATGATACCCACTCCTCTCAAGGGTGTCTACAGATTCAGTGCAATCTCTATCAGAATTCCAGTGGCATTCTTCACAGAAATAGAATAGGTGACCCTAAAATTTGTATAAAACCACAAAGGATTCTGAATAGCCAAAGCAGTCTTAAGAAACAAGAACAAAGCTGGAGGCACCACAGTCCCTGATTTAAAACAATATTACAAAGCCATAGTAATTAAAACAGTATGGTACTGGCATAAAGACAGATGCATAGATCAATGGAACAGAATAAAGAGCCCAGAAATGAACTCATATGGTCAGTTAATTTAGGACAAAGAAGTCAGTAATGTATGGTGGGGGAAGGGATAGTCTGTCCATTAAATAGTGTTGGAAAAACTTGACAGCCAAAAGAATGAAACTAGACCACTGTCTTACGCTATACATAAAGATTAACTCAAAATGCTTTAAAGTCTTGACTGTAAAACCTGAAACTGTAAAAGTTCTAGAAGAAAACATAGGCGGTAAGCTCCTTGACACTGGTCTTGTGATGGTTTTTTGAATACGTCACCAAAAGCGAAGGCAACACAAGCAAAAATAAACAAATGCGGCTACATCAAACCGAAGAACCGAACACAGAGAAAACAAGCGGCAAAATATAAAGGCGGTCTACTGAATGGAAAAATATTGGCAAATCATATATCTGATACGGGATCAATACCCAAAAGGTATGAAGAACTCATACAACTCAACAGCAGAAAGTGCACAATCTGATTAAAAACTCGTCAGAAGATCCAAATAGACATTTTTTCCAAAGATGACATACAGACGGCCAACATGAGAAGATGCTCCGTACCACTGATCATCAGGGAACCGCAAACCAGAGCCACACTGAGATACGGCCTCACATCCGTCCAGGCGGGAGTCACTAAAAAGACCATGAGCAACACATGCTGGTGAGGACGTGGAGAAGAGGGAACCCTTTTACCCCATTGATGGAAATGTAAATTGATACAATCACTATGGAGAACAGCATGGAGGTTCCTTGAAAAATTAAAAATAAAACTGCCATATTTTCAGTGATTTCACTTCTAGGTATTTATCTGAAGAAAACAAAAGCACTAACCACCCCCCCCCCTCCAAATACATGCCCCTCTGTGTTCACTGTAGCATTATTTACAAAAGCCAAGATATGGAAGCAACTTAAGTGTCCATTGATAGATAAATGCATAAAGTAAATGTGTAAACATATGTACATACAATGGAATGTTATTCAGCCATAAAAATACGGAAATTCTGCCATTTTTCGACAACATGCATGGACCTTGAGGGTGTTTTGCTAAATGAAATGAGTCAGACAGAGAAGACAAGTACTGTGTGATCTCTCTTATATGTGGAATCTAAAAAAAACCAACCAAACGAAAAAAAAACTCGTAGACACAGAGAACGTATTGGTGGTTGCCAGAGGCAGGGGTTCAGTTCGGTTCAGTTCAGTTCAGTCGCTCAGACGTGTCCAACTCTTTGCGACCCCGTGGCAGGGGTAGTGAGCAGGAGAAATGGGTAAAGGGGGTGGAAAGTAAAAAGAAAACAGAAAACAGTAGTGCATGTTCACTGTAGAAACTCGATATACTACAGATAAGCAAAAAAGAAGAAAGTGCAGTGTATAACAACTTTGCTGAGCAGAATATTGCCTCTTTTTAATAAAAATGGAAGCCATCCAAATAGCATTTAAATGAGGTGTTTGTGTAACTCAGTTCTGCTCTTCTCCTTTAGAAGAAATCAGTGACATCTCAGCCTTAATAAAAAAGAACAAAAAAGAACATCAAAATTTAAACAAGAATTATGACCCAAGGAGCATTTGATGAAGAACTTTCTGTGAAAATCCTGCAGGAGTCTTCCCTGTTAACAGTCTTTTAGGGCATGTGGGTCTGTGAAAGTTGGAAAATGGCTCACTGTCATTGGTAGGATTTTGTGCTCCCCGAATTCAAATGTTGAAGTCCCTGCCCCATGACCTTAATTGAAAATAGAGTCGTTGCAGATGTAACCAGAGTCTGGGTGTCATCAGGGTGACCCCGATCCAACGTGACTGGTGTCCTTACAAAAAGGAAACACTTGGACAGACAGAGGCAGCTCTGCAGGGAGGACACCACATAATGACAAGGATGCTCCCCTTCCAGCAGGGAGAGACCCTGAAGAAGACGGTCCCCTCAGCCTCAGTGGGGAGCCAAGCCATGGGCACCCAGCCTCCAGGACCTGCGGTCAGTTTGTTGTCTGAGTTATAAAGTTTGTGGCACTTTGTGATGAAGCCCTTGCAAACTGCTACACTTAGCTAAAGTCTGCTGGATTCTCACCTGGAATTTTGGTTTCCGAAGCTCATGGTGGGACTCTCTTCCCTTGTTTTCCTGGGTGCTTGCCGAGTCATTTTTCACCCTTGGGGTTTTGTCTTGGTGTTTCTTCTGCAGTGCTGCCCTCCCTCTGCTTCTTCACAAACCCAAGAGATGTTCAACCTGGGTCTCTGTGCAAGGACCACTTTTCTCTGTGAAGCTTCTCTTCACAGTGCTGCCCCATCTATCCATCCATCCATCTGACCATCCATCCATCCATCCATCTGTCTATCTATCCATCCATCCATCCATCTGTCCATCCGTCCATTCATCCACCTGTCCATCCGTCCATCCATCCATCCATCTGTCCATCTATCCATCTATCCATCCATCTGTCCATCCATCCATCCGTCCATCTGTCCATCCATCCATCCATCTGTCCATCCATCCATCCATCTGTCCATTAATCCATCCATCTGTCCATCCATCCATCCATCCATCCATCCATCTGTCCATCTATCCATCCATCTGTCCATCCATCCATCCGTCCATCTGTCCATCCATCCATCCATCTGTCCATCCATCCATCCATCCATCCATCCATCCATCCATCCATCCGTCCATCTATCCATCCATCCATCCATCTGTCCATCCGTCCATCTATCCATCCATCCATCCATTAGTCCATCCATCCATCCATCCATCTGTCCATCCATCCATCCATTCATCCATTAGTCCATCCATCCATCCGTCCATCTGTCTATCCATCCATCCATCTGTCCGTCTATCCATCCATCTGTCCATTCACCCACCCATCCATCTTTCCATCTGTCCATCCATCCATCCATCTGTCTATCCATCCATCCGTCCATCCTTCCGTCCATCCATCCATCCATACATCTGTCCATCCATCCATCCATACATACATCTGTCCATCCATCCATCCATCCATCCGTCCATCCATCCGCCCATCCATCCATCCATCCATCCATTCATCCATTCATCCATCTATCCATCCATCTGCCCATCCATCTATCTGTCTATCCATCCATCTGTCCACCCATCCATCCATCCGTCCGTCCATCCACTGGTTCACTCAGTTCCCACCTGGCCACAGCCCCACAGAGCTCAGGCTTAGCCTTTTCTTCCCTCTTGTTGCTGGCGTTGCTGCCCACTGCCTGTGTTCACAAATACAATTGTAGCAAGTAGTCATCATTATTCAAACCATGTCAGGGTTTAATACATTCTTGAGAGATTTGGTGTAGTTTTCTTCACTAAAATACATGCTTTACATATTTATTAATTTCTCTCAACTCACAGTTTCTTGCCCTTTGCAGTATTTATTCCTTTTGGAAATAATTTTCATTTGACAATTTCTCTGAAAGTAATGGGTTTGTCAGTGAACTTCTTTCCACCTTTATTTCTTAAGATTTAAAAAAATACTCAGAAGGTCTTCACGGTTGTTGAGCTCTTGGAAAGTTGGTGCTGTTGAGAGGTTAAGGCATATTGTTGGGTGTTGGGCTGGGGAGGTAAGGAGATCCTCCTGCAAGGATCCAACAGGCTTTGTTTGAATAGTCTTGAACCCTCTTCCTGACACGCTGTCTTGAAGGGGTGGACAGTTAACAGCACAGGGAATGGAATGCTGCTTCCTAATGATTTACTGGTGTCAGGACTCTTTACAAGCGTTCAGAATTACTTTTATTTATAACCCTGTTACTTGGCAGATAATAAACACTGCTGATATATTTCTGCTATTAGACTGACGTTTTGTTTTTAAATAGGAGGGAAAAGAATGAGTTTTATTGTATTAGCCGTCATATCTTTGCAGTTTCCTCCAATATAAGCTATTTGGAACTTGTAGCTTTGTGTCAGACTTCTGGATTGGTTTTTTTTTTTTCCCTAAGTGATGCCATTTGGCCAATAATCCAAGAAAACTCTGCTATGATTTTTTTTTAAGGTGAAGGTAATGAGGACTTCGATTTTGAATAGAAGGTCAAAAACCATCAAGTACAGATCATCAAATTGAAAATAACTGAATTAATAGCATTGCTGCTGCTGCTGCTAAGTCGCTTCAGTCATATCTGACTCTGTGCGACCCCATAGACGGCAGCCCACCATGCTCCCCCGTCCCTGGGATTCTCCAGGCAAGAACACTGGAGTGGGATGCCATTTCCTTCTCCAACGCATGAAAGTGAAAAGTGAAAGTGAAGTTGCTCAGTCGTATCCGACTCCTAGCGACCCCATGGACTGCAGCCCACCAGGCTCCTCTGTCCATGGGATTTTCCAGGCAAGAGTATTGTAGGAGGGTAAAAATACTATTCAGTACTGGAAAACTCATAGGGCTATGAAGGCATAAGATTAAAGAAGCATTAACACAATGGAGTAACTTTCTAGTAATTGAAGGCACAGATGAGAAGGGGAGGAAGCAGGAAGGGGCAGATCGTGATAGAAGCTGAATAAGAGAAACGTAGGGGGGTGCTGACTTGTCTTTGTGGGGACGCTGGGCTGTGTGTCGGTGGAAACCAGTGTAAATAGGAGACGTGGAAACGCGCTTCTTTATCATTCGTTAATAGTTGGGCACTTAACAAGTGTCAGTCACTCGGTCGTGTCCAGTTCTTTGCGACCCCCTGTGGCCCATCAGGCTCCTCTGTCCACGGAACCCTCCAGGCAGGAACCCTGGAGTGTGCAGCCATCCCCTTCTCCAGGCAATCTTCCCAATGGTGGGACTGAACCCGTGTCTCCTGCACTGAAGGCAGGCTCTTGACTGTCTGAGCCACCAGGGACCTCATCCCCACACTGAGGGTGATTTTCATCAGAGCTCATCGGTAGAGGCCGTGTCTGTTAATGTTTCCTAGATCCAGATGGATTCTCTCTGTCTCTCACACACACGCACACACACACTCTTTGTTGTGGGAAAGTCCGCCTGTTCCTCCGCTCACCATGACCTCTTCAGACTGAGGGCTTGGGAGTCTGTAAGTGAATGTCTAGGAGGAGTCCCTGGGTCTGGACCTGAGCATGGACCTGCTCTCAGTCTTCCCTTCCTCATCTGTAAGACGGGAATGTTACTTCCCTGGGTTGTACTTCCTTTCTCTTCTTCTTCTGCTCTCTCTCCCTGTCCTTCCCTCCCTTCCTAACTTCTTTCCTTCCTTCCTTTCTTCCTTCTGCTCTAAGCCTTTATTTAATGGAATTGATTAATTGAGATATAGTTGGTTTACAATACTATTTCAGTTTCAGGTGTACGACAGCGCATCAGAATTTTTAGAGGTTATATGACATTTAAAGTTACTATGCGACTTCTCTGGTGGTGCAGTATATGAGGATCTGCCTGCCAGCGCAGGGGACATGGGTTCAGTCCCTGGTCCAGGAAGATCCCACGTGCTGCAGAGCAACTGAGCCCAAGCACCGCAACTACTGAGCCGTGCTCGAGGGCCCCTGAGCCGCAACTGCTGCAGCCTGCAGCCCTGAAGCCTGTGCTCAGAAACGAGCGAAGCCACCACAGTGAGCAGCCCGAGCATCAAAATGAAGAGTGGTCCCCTCTCGCCGCAACTAGAGAAAGCCCAGTGTGACCAACAGTAAATAAATAAAACATGAAGTTATTATAAAGTATTGCCTCTGTATCCCTGTGCGGTGCAGCAGATCCTTGTCATGTGTGCATTCTGTGTGTAGTAGTTTGCACGTCTTAATCCCCTGCCTCTCTCAAATCCTTCCCCGCCTCCCTCTCCTACCTTCTCCCTAGTTTGTTCACTGTATCTGAGACGCAGTTTCTGTTTTGTTATAGTCACTCATTTTATTTAAAAAGTTCCACATATAAGTGATGATGTGCAGTACTGATCTTCCTGTGACTTGTTTTACTCAGCATGATACCTTCCAAGTACCTCCATGTTGTTGCATTTGACAACATTTTATTCTTCTTTTATGACTGAGAAATATTCCTCTGTGTGTGTGTTTGCGGGTGTATTACATCTACCTTATCCGTTTGTCTGTTGATGAACACTTAGATTGCTTCTTGTATTTTCTTTTTTGAGGTGAAATTCACATGACATAGAAGTACCCATTTTAAAGTGCACAGTTAAAAAAAAATAAAGTACACAATTCAGTGACATTTAGTATATGCATGCGGTTGTATGACTACCACATCTAGTCCCAGAATGTTTTCATCACTGCAGAAGAAAACTCCGTATCCATTGAGGGGTCACTCCCTGTCCCCCTGTCTCCCAGCCCCTGGCAGTTGCCAACCTGCTGTCTGTGTGTATGGAGGCACCTGTTCTGTGTATTTCACATAATGGAATCGTGCAGCATTTGGGCCTTTGTGGCTGGCTTCTTTCAGGCAGCACGCGGTTTCCTAAGATTCATCCCTGCTGCAGCCCGTGTTGGTACTGTACTCTTTTCCATGACCGAGTAATACTCCCCTGTGTGGACGTGCCACATTTTGCTTGTACATTCATCAGTCGGGGAACATTTGGGTCATTTCCACCTTTTAGCCCCCTGGGGGTGGGGTTTGGTAACACACACGCCATGCGTGTGACAAATCACACTGCCCTCCCGGGGAGGGACAGTATGGTCCAGGGAGTGAGCAAACGTTGGGTCACTGGTGACAGTGGGTGCTCAGCCTTCATCCATTGTATTAGGCAGGGTTCGTAGTTGACAATGGTAGAAATTATGACTATTTAAGATAAGAAAGGAGGATCTACTGGAAAGATGTGGGGTTCCTAAGTTTGACTGAAGGTTGGAAAGCAGACTTGGAAGGGACAGAGGCCCAGGGGCTCAGAGGGTCTGAGCAGAGGAGCCATAGAGTGGTCCCCGTGTGGGGCCTGCCTCAGCAGAAGGATGCAGGGCCAGGCCACAGCCGGTGCTTTCTCCACATGCAGACCCCCCAGAAAGACCTCGCTCTGGCAGGCCAGCAGGGAGCTCTGCCAGGGCTGGGTGGGGAAGGGGGCCAGCCCTCCTGTCTAAATGCTCCCCCAGGTGTCAGAGGAGCAGGGTGAATGGAGAAGAGGGGAGCAGGATGCTGGACAGGGAAAATGACTGTTCACTGCATGAATTTTACAGTTTTCTTGCAATATGCCACACTTCAGAAAGGATTAGCCCATCTGAGCTTTTGATATCTCCCCTTGGAGAGAAGTAACAATCTTGATTTATGAAATGGACACAGATCACTTCCCTTTCACTGAAATGACCGCCTTCCTTTCACAAAGATTCACACTTTGTCAGATGGAGAGGACACTTATGGGTCTTTTAAAATTTTAAAATCCTATCAGTGGGTGTAGATTTGTAAGAAAAAGCAATTTAGCAAGTAGGGATGGTTTTTAAAAAAGGATCGTGTAATTGAGACCTCTTGGCAAGGTCAGCGTTAGTTCTGGTGGTCTACCCTAAGGCAGTGTCAAACAGAATTATGTACAAAAGGTGTTAACGATAAAAAGTTAAACGACAGACAAAAACGAGGATTCAGAGTTCGGTTGTTCTGATCTGAATGGGCTAGTGTTATGCTTAGTACATCGATGCTGAGGAAAAAGATTTGTTAAAATGTTTATCTGAGGGGTTCTGCTCATCTTGGTGTTCCTGGTCTGGGCACCAGAGTCTCTCCAGGAACTGTCCTCAGGACGCATCTGGTTCAGACAGCTGCTTGTGACACTGCCAGGGCGGTGAAGGCCAGAGGGTGGTGACACGGAACTCGGCGGAGGCAGCAGAGGGCTGGGTGGGAACAAGGGAGCCTGCAGAGGGGAGACTCAGCAGCCGCTGTTAATGGGGGCACAGGTGGTAATAACCATGTTATTAGCAGGCATTTACTGAGCAGGTGCCATGTGCCAGGGGCTTCCTTGGTGGGTCAGCGGGAAAGAATCCACCTGCCAATGCAGGGGATGCAGGTTTGATCCCTGGGTCGGGAAGATCCCTTGGAGAAGGAAATGGCAACCCACTCCTATATTCTTGCCTGGGAAATCCCATGGGCAGAGGAGCCTGGTGGGGTACAGTCCACAGGGTTGCAAAGAGTAGGACATGACTGAGCACATGCGCGCACACACAGGTAGAAAAACCCTGCGTCTGAAATATTGTATGTGAGAACAGTAGAGACGATAAATGTCTGGACTTGGAGAGGATGAGAGCGCTTTCTAATGGAGGGCGGTATTGATTTGGACCTTGCCGGCTGGGAATGGTTTGCAGGGTAAGCGAGCCGGCAGACGCACGGTCGGCCAAGGAGACGAGTGAGGGGTGGGGCGCTGAGGATACCTGGAGAAAGCCCCGAGAGGGGACACGGCCTGCGTTACGGGAAGCAGCCTGCGTTTCCAGGCTTGGAAGACCAATAGGAAGGCTGGCACCAGCGTTAATGGTTTGCGTGAGAGACAAGCTGCTACGCACGGAAACCAGCACGTGCGTGCTAGTCTGCGGCTGTAATTTACGTGTGAGACACACCGGAGGGCTGCGGCGGGGGTCAGGGAGAGGAGGCAGCAGGCAGACGAGACCCAGCACGGTCACGAGCCGCAGATACGCAGCTGCAGCATTTCCACCCAGAAACAGCGGCTGCTTGCATTAGATGGGTGGAGAGCTATCTTCGTAATGTTGACCCAGGAAAAAATGAATAAGCTTGACCTCCGTGCCTTTGCAGCCGCATCACTGGGGTAAGATAAATACACAAGAAGAGTGCGTTTTAGCTGAGGGGGCCCGCTGGGAGAAGTGGGGAGGGCACTTAAGGCAGCTGCCTTGAGGGCGGGGGATGCCCTGTCGAGGCTTGGTGGTTCTGAGCCCGGTGTGATGGGCACCAGGGAGTGGAAGGAGGTGGACGGCTGGAGGGCGGGTGCTGTGAAGCCGTGAACGGGTAAGTTCTTTGATTGAATATTCACAGGAGGGCAGGCTGAGAGGCTGCACGTTGCGACGGTCCCAGCTCTGGGCTGGGAGGAGAAAGTGGGCCAGGAGTGGAAGTGAGGAATTTTGAAGAGGCTGGACGTGGCTCAGGAATGAAAGTGGCCTTCAGAGTCGTGCTGGTCAAGGGGAATGGTACTGAGCGGAGATCTTGAGCTTTAGCATTAGGAGGTCGGCCACAAGCAGCTACAGATGTGGCCCAGCCGGTGAGAGTCCGCCTGCAGTGCGGGAGACCTGGGTTCGATCCCTGGGTGGAAAGGTCCCCTGGAGGAGGAAATGGCGACCCACTCCAGTATTCTGGCCTGGAGAATCCCATGGATGGAGGAGCCTGGCGGGCTACAGTCCATGGGGTCCCAAAGAGTTGGACACGACTGAGCGACTTCACTGTCTTCTTTTGCAACCAGCTCGTGAGAGCTTTAGAAGGGGGAGCAGATGACAAGATGAACATGGTATCTGTTCACCAGCCGCCACGTTAGCTAAAGGTTTATGAATTTTATTGACAGTTTCAAAGAATCATATCTTGGTTTCGTTTTTATTCATCACTTGATTCTTTTCCATGACATTGATTTCTGCATGATTTCAGTATCTCTTTCCCTCTTATTTTATTCTTATCTTCCTAGCTTTTTAAAGTGGAATTTTATGTCACTAATTATAGATTTTCTTCTTTTCTAATGTAAACTTTTAGTGATGAATTTCCCTCTAAGCACTATCTTACCTGCATTTACAAGCTTTGGTGTGTTGTGTTTTCATTTTCATTCTTTTTAAGCTACATATTTCTTCACAATTTCTTCTTTAACCTGTTGGTTATTTATAAGTATCTTATATACTTTCCACATGTTTGGGGATTTATCAGAGTATTCTTCTGTTGTCAATTTAAAATGTCATTTCATTGTAGTCAGAAAACATTCTTTATGATTTCGGTCTTTTAGGATTCATTGAGACCTGCTCTGTGGTTCAGCATATGGTCTATCCTGGTGAATGCTCCACGAGTGTTTGAAACAAGTGCATGTTTTGCTGTTGGGTAGGAGTGTTTCATAGAGCTCAGTTGTCTGACAGTGCTGTTTAAGTCTTCTGTTTCCTTACTGGTTTTCTGTCTACCTGATCTACGAAGCATGGAGAGAAAACAGCAAGGTCTTCAGCTGTGACCGTCTCTTCTTTCCACACTCTCAGTTTGGGCTTCATGTGTTGGGGGCTCTCTTATTAACTGTGCGTGTACCTAAATTATCATGTATTTCTGCTAAATTGAACATCTATCTCATCATTATGAAATGTCCCTCTTTGTCTGGAGTAACACTCTTTGGTTTTAAAACTATTGGATATGAACACAGTCACTCCAGCTCTCTCATGTGTAAAGTTTGCCTGTTTTTTTCACTGTTACCATCTTTGTGAAAGTGTTCGTCACTCAGTCACGTTGACTGTACGCCCTCATAGACTGTACTCTGCCAGTCTCCTCTGTCCATGGAACTCTCCAGGCTAGAATACTGGAGTGGGTAGCCATGCCCTTCTGGAGGGAATCTTCCTGACCCAGTGGTCAAACCTGGTTTCCCACATTGCAGGCACATTCTTACCATCTGAGCCATCAGGGAAGCCCATCTTTGTAGTTTTGAATTTAGAGACAGCATATAGTTAGATTTTGCTTTTAGATCCAGTCTGAATATCCTTGCTTTTTTATTGGACTGATCAGTATATTTATATTTAATGTAATTATTGTTATGATTGGATTCATGTTTGCCATTTTGCTCTCATGTTCTTCTTTTGTGTTAAATATTTAAATAGAGCACTTTAATATCCTTATTGATTTCTTACCTATATTTCTTTGTGTGCTTTTCTTTCTGTGTTATTATCTTGTGGTTACTCAAGAGGCTGCATAGTTATTTTAAACCTATTATCAGTTCAGTTCAGTTGCTCAGTCGTGTCCGACTCTTTGCGACCCCATGAATCGCAGCACGCCAGGCCTCCCTGTCCATCACCAACTCCCGGAGTTCCCCCAGACTCACGTCTACAGAGTCAGTGATGCCATCCAGCCATCTCATCCTCTGTCGTCCCCTTCTCTTCCTGCCCCCAGTCCCTCCCAGCATCAGAGTCTTTTCCAATGAGTCAACTCTTCGCGTGAGGTGGCCAAAGTACTGGAGTTTCAGCTTTAGCATCATTCCCTCCAAAGAAATCCCAGTGCTGATCTCCTTCAGAATGGACTGGTTGGATCTCCTTGCAGTCCAAGGGACTCTCAAGAGTCTTCTCCAACACCACAGTTCAAAAGCATCGATTCTTTGGCGCTCAGCCTTCTTCACAGTCCAACTCTCACATCCATACATGACCACAGGAAAAACCATAGCCTTGACTAGGTGGACCTTTGTTGGCAAAGTAATGTCTCTGCTTTTGAATATGCTATCTAGGTTGGTCATAACTTTCCTTCCAAGGAGTAAGCGTCTTTTAATTTCATGGCTGCAGTCACCATCTGTAGTGATTTTGGAGCCCCCCAAAATAAAGTCAGCCACTGTTTCCACTGTTTCCCCATCTGTTTCCCATGAAGTGATGGGACGGGATGCCATGATCTTCGTTTTCTGAATGTTGAGCTTTAAGCCAACTTTTTCAATCTCCTCTTTCACTTTCATCAAGAAGCTTTTTAGTTCCTCTTCACTTTCTGCCATAGGGTGGTGTCATCTGCATATCTGAGGTTATTGAGATTTCTCCCGGCAGTCTTGATTCCAGCTTGTGTTTCTTCCAGTCCAGCGTTTCTCATGATGTACTCTACATAAAAGTTAAATAAGCAGGGTGATAATATACAGCCTTGACGTACTCCTTTTCCTATTTGGAACCAGTCTGTTGTTCCATGTCCAGTTCTAACTGTTGCTTCCTGACCTGCATATAGATTTCTCAAGAGGCAGGTCAGGTGTCTGGTATTCCCATCTCTTTCAGAATTTTCCACAGTTGATTGTGATCCACATAGTCAAAGGCTTTGGCATAGTCAATAAAGCAGAAATAGATGTTTTTCTGGAACTCTCTTGCTTTTTCCATGATCCAGCGGATGTTGGCAATTTGATCTCTGGTTCCTCTTCCTTTTCTAAAACCGGCTTGAACATTATGAATGTCACGGTTCACATATTGCTGAAGCCTGGCTTGGAGAATTTTGAGCATTACTTTACTAGAATGTGAGATGATTTCAAATTAACGATGACTTTCTTCTGGAAAAGTATAGGTACTTTGCACTGGTGTAAGATATGTGCGTGCATGCTCAGTTGCTAAGTTGTATCCAACTCTTTGCCACCCTATGGTCCATAGCCCACAGGGTCCTCTGTTCATGGGGTTTCCCAGGCAAGAATACTGCAGTGGGTTGCTATTTCCTCCTCCAGGGGATCCCCCCAACCCAGGGATCAAATCCACGTCTCCTTCATTGCAGGTGGATTCTTTCCTGCTGAGCCACCAGGCAAGAATTATATACATACATATAAACCTGCACGCACATTCTCTTTGTTAAAATCCATCAGAATGATTTGCTTTAAACATTCTTTAAAAGTTAATAGATGGAAGAAAATTTTTTTGAGGATTTATCCACATACTATTTCTGGTGTGCTTCATTCTTTCCTGGGAATCTGAGTTACTATCTGGTGTCATTTTCTTTTCTCCTGAAGAACTGCCTTATCATTACTTGTAGTGCAGTTTTTGTAATAAATTTTACTGGTTTTGTATATCTGGAAATATCTTTATTCCACTACCGTTTACGAAAGATAGTTTAACTGGGACTAGAATTCTCAGCTGAGAGTTTTATTCGATTTGCGTGTCACCCCCGTGTCTTTTTGCCTCCGTTGTCTGTGATGCGAAGCTGGCTTTAAATGGTATCTTTACTCCTGCACGCCACGTGCTGTTCTTCTTTTGCTGCTGTCACGATTTTACTTTTATCTTTGACTTTCAGCAGCTTGACTACTGCGTGCCTAGGTATGGTTTTCTTATTGTTTATTCTGCTTAGGTTTGGTGAACTTCTTGGCTAAGTTAATGTTTTCACCCAGTTTGGGAGGTTTTTGTACAATGTCTCACTTCATTTCCTGTCTCTACTTCTGGGACTCCAATTGCATACATGTTGGTTCATACAACATTGTTCCACAGACATGTGTTATTCATTTCTTTTTCTCAGATCTTTTTTTTTTCTTTCTATCTGTTCTTTGGATGGAATGCTTTCTATTGCTCTGTCTTCAAGTCTACTGGATATTTTCTTCTGCCCCCTCATATCTGCTGTTGAATCCATTTGGTGAAATTTTAATTTCAGTTACTGTAATTTTCAACTCTAGCATTTCTGTTTGGCTCTGTTTTATGGTTTCCAACTTTCCCCCCATTCCTTCTGTACTCACTCGTGCTTAACACATTTTCCTTCAGTTTTTTGAACCCATTTTCCTTTAATTCTTTGAGTGTATTTATAGCTTCTTAGAAGATCTTTGTTAAATTCAACTTCTGGTCCACTTGACATCTCTTCCTATTGATTGCTCTTTTTCCCTCCTGAGTATGGGCTATGCATGCACTTTCTATTTTTCTGCATATCCTGTAATCCTGGTTTATTCCTCTGAGAGTGTCGGCAAGTAACCTGCCTGGACTCGTGGTGTGAAATGTCTCCTTGTAGTGCACAGCCATGAACATCTCAAGTCATTTTTTTGTTCTTCTTTGCCCGGCCCTAGAGGGCTCCCTGTGCCTGTGCAGCTTAGCAGCCAGCTGACGATCCGAGTGGAGGTTATTTTCTGACATTCAGGATACTGAGGATTCCTTTCTGCCACTTGGGCTGTGTGCAGACTACGTTCAAATGCACAGCAACTCATAAATGTCCCATGCTCGTGACTTTTACAGACCTCCCTGGGACCTGCTACCTGCACAGGTAGCTTATTTAATTTAATTTATTATTTTAATTTTTTTCCCAAGGCTCTGTGGAAGGAGGACCGACTTTCTTTTTTTCATTTTCATTGAAGTATAGTTGATTTATGTTGTACAGCAAAGTGATTCAGTTATACCTATATTTGTATATTCTTTTTCAATATTCTTTTCCACTGTGGTTTATAATGATTTAAGCTGATGCTGAAGCTGAAACGCCAATACTTGGGCCACCTGAAGCGAAGAACTCACTCATTTGAAAAGACCCTGATGGTGGGAAAGATTGAAGGCAGGAGGAGAAGGAGACGACAGAGGATGAGATGGTTGGATGGCCTCACGGACTCAATGGACATGAGTTTGAGTAAACTCCGGGAGTTGTGATGGACATGGAAGCCTGGTATGCTGCAGTCCATGGGGTCCCTAAGAGTTGGACCCGACTGAGCGAGTGATCTGAACTGACTGATGGATTATAATAAGATGCTGAGCGTGGGGTCTGTGCTGCAGTAGCACCGTGTTTACCCATTCTCTCTATAAAAGCTTCATCTGCTAACCCAGACTCCCGCTCATCCCCCCCCAGGGTCTCCCCCACACGTGTAGTTTAGGGACCAGTTTGTGCATCTCAGGGCTCCCCTGGCTTGTTTGCTTCCGTGGTACCACCCCAACCACACCCGTGACCCTTGCTTGTCTAGCTGCTTTGCCAGCACCGAGACCAAGTCCATCCCTCTGACCATAAAGCTGCAGGCCCTCCCCACCTGCTCTGGGGGGAGGGTGGGAACGCCCCCAGGTAGGAAGGCCCCAGACTCACCCCCCTTACCTGCTGCAGGCGGGTTTTCTCCCAGTGAATAGCCCTCAAGTTGTTGCCCAGCCTGGGTTGTTTTCAGTGCCCAGTGCTGGAAGCAGGCAGTGCGGGCCGGAGGGCAGCGCAGAGCAGAGAGGACAGGTGCGAGGAGGTGTCGGTGGCTGGGCTCATGGGACACGTGTTGGAACTCACCGAAACTCGCAGCTGCATTGCTGGAAGGGAAAAGGTGCCTCCAGGGGAGCAGTAACAGTAGCTGTGGAGGGAAGGGGGCAGTTCGCGTGTCGGTGGGGGTGGAGAGCTGTGCAGTGTCGCAGGCAGACAGGAGAGTCAGCGCGGGGCCCCTCTTGAGTCGTGCCTAGGCTTTCTGGATATTACACGTGAGGCCCAGCTGCCTTTGCTCCAGTGGACGCTGACCACAGTGGAGCTCGTCCAGCACTGCCCGTTAGGCGCACTTGCTGCCCGGTGTGGAGAGCTGGCACCTCGTGGTGTATGGTGAGCCCCTGGGCACTGCCCTCCCCTCCCTGCCGAGAGCTCGCTTATTCTTGAGAGGGAAGAGGGGAGCCTGGGCATGCCTTGTTTTCTAAGTCTCTGGATGTAGCTGTGTAGACAGTGGACAGGGAAGAAGGTGGTTGGCCACACTGGAACTGCGGAGCTGGAGCAGGGCATTGCCCGGTACTGTCGAGCCGTAGAAAAGTGAACGGTTGCGAGGGGGTGTCGTGATGACACACCCCCTGTGCAGGTGGGCGAGTCTGCGAGGCAGCACGCGAGGGAGGCAGTGACCACCAGCCACGTGACCACCGGTCGGCCATGCTGATTCAGCCCAGCAGGTTCCTTGTCGCCCCGAGAGACCGGACTGGGAATGTCTAAAGGCCTCGTACTCTGTAATGACCCCAGAAATCTGGTTGGGAATATTTATTTGAACAAACTTCTAGATTCTTGTACTAATAGCTTCTTTGATGTATGCGCAAAGGAGAGGCTGCTTCAGTCTCAGATATTTTTGTTACATTTGTGATCAAAGCTGGAGATTTAAGCAAACCCTCTTGGCGATGTTCAAGATGCCGTCTTCTTAGGCTCACTTCCTGCCCCTAATGACGGGCGTTGCCGTCCCACTGCAGGGCAGCCACACCACGCTTCCCTGGCGGTGTCTGCGTCACCAGCGGGGAGGACTTGAAAGGCTCACCTGCTCGAAATTATCTTCCACCCCTGGGCACTCTGGTGCCTGCAAGTCCGCCTTTGGTAACTGCTTCCCCAGGGTTATGGAGGTGCATTTCCAGGATTCGTTTTTAAATTCTGAATTCTTCCTGGAAATGATCATGAACTGCACCCCTGGCGGCAGAACGGGTTTTTGTTCCTGTCACACCTTCTCACTCTCCCCGGGGGCGACTGTGATCAGTGGCACAGTTTGGGGGGAGCAAACGCAGCTGGACGACTGTCCATCGCAGCAACTTCTGAGTTCTTATGACCGGTCCCCCGCGTCCCGGGACCCTTCCTTCCTCTCCGCCCTGAGTACACGCACTGGCCTAGTCTTCTGCTTGCAGTCAGAGCTCTTTTTGCTGTAACAACCAGAAGCCCATTCAAGCTAGCTGTAGTTAAATTGGGAGAGGTGTTTATGTTCAGGAGCTGGAGAAGCCAAAGATGGGATGTGACGATCAGTGGGGTCTCAGGTCAGCCGGGAGTGCAGACAGATAATCCTTCCCAAGGTGGCTCAGGGGTAAGGAATCCCCCTGCCGAAGATGCAAGAGACGCAGGTTTGATCCCTGGGGTCGGGAGGATCTCCTGGAGAAGGAAATGGCCACCCTCTCCAGTCTTCTTGCCTGAGAATCCCGTGGACAGAGGAGCCTGGCGGGCTAACGTCCATGGGGTCGCAAAGAGTCGGACAGGACTTAGAGACTGAACACTGAGCCGGTGCTGCTGCTCATGCCCTGGTCTCATCCCTCTCACATCATGCACTGGCTTCCTCGACTTAAACAGGGTCAGGTCTGGCCACCGCACGGCACCCCAGCCCCTGTGCCCTTCGCGCGCTGCCTGAATTCCTCTGTATCACTTGGCTCAGATTTCTGAGAAAAACTCTCACCAACTCAGCTCGACTTGGTGTGGGAAGTATCTTTGCACCAGTGATGCTTCAGTAGCTGTGCCAGGGAGGGTGGGGTCCTGGGATCTTGCTCTCCGCCCCTTCTCCGACTAGGAGGGGGGTCCCCGGAGGTGCTGGTGGGTGGGGCAGACTGTCGTGACTGTCTCTAGTGCACATGGAGACCGGGGGCTTTGTGGGCGCAGCCAGAGCCTCGCTTTCTTGGGGGTTGGCGGCTGCGTTTGTAAAAATACCTGTAGTGAAAATCCATTGTTTCCGAAAAGTTCAAGGCAGTGTGGGCAACAGGAGGAAGTCAGGGTAGTGGTGCAGGTTTGAAAGGAGGATGTGGCCTGTGTTGTGACATGAAGTGTCGGTGTTGTCCCGGGCGACAGAGGGCCAAAGAAATTATAGCTCTTTGGGGTTACCACGTTAGCCAAAGGTGAGGAGAGAAATTGGGCCCTGACCTTCCCACTTCCTGAAGCTGGCCAAGCGACAGCTACACGGAGCCCCTGTAAAATCCGTCAGTTTCCTAGGATCTCCAGGTTGGCAAGGCCCTGACGGGAGGAATGCCTGGTCCCAGCTCAGGTCCATCGTTGTTCAGGCGTGTCTGGTGATGGGAAGGCCGAAACCTGTCCTCCACGTTCCAGAGCAGCCGTGCGTGTTCCCGGCTCTGGGGGAGCTCTGCCGGACTCGTCCTGTGCGGCTCATGCCCTTCGGGCAGGCCGGGTGGCCGTGTCCTCGGGGAGGCAGCCTCGTCCTCTGCTCCCGCCTTTGGCGCAGACGAGCTAACCGCGTCTGCAGGTTCCTGTTGGCAGTGGAGTGTCTCTTTCTTATCTGCGTGACCCCAAACCGACACGTCTGTGCTGTGAGCCCTAAGGTCTCACCCAGAAAACCCGTCTGCTTGGACTTTGCTTCATTCTTGTCTTTTCTCTTTTAACAGTGTAGCTGAGAATATGGGGGTGCCCTCTGCTCGTCTCTGCTGGCGTGGGGGACCACGGCTCATGAGGCGGTGTCTGGGGGAAGGCCTAGGGTGGACTGAGGGGAAGGGCTGTGCTATTTGTTTATTTTTTAAAATTCAGAGTGTTTATCTTTAAAATGGAAGTATACTTGATTTACAATGTGTTAGTTTCTGCTGTACAGCAAAGTGACTCAGTTACACACTATACACGTTCTTTTTTTCATATTCTTTCCAGTGCGGTTCATCCCAGGACACTGAGTGTAGGGCCCTGTGCCACGCCGTCCGACCGTGGTGTTTATCCATTCTATATGTGGTGGTGTGCATCCGCTCATCCCAGCCCTTCCCCACCCCCGAGGCTGTGTTATTTTAGGTGTGTTATTGCCTGTTTGAAGAAAGAAAGAATATTTTGTCCAACACGCTGCTGTCGGCACGTTCATTTCCCTCACAAAAGAACAAGGTTCTGGAAGTGCCGTTTCTCTGGATCGCTTGCTCATTTAGCTCCGAAGGTTGGGAGCCTGTGAGCGGGGTCTGAACCATAGATGCAGGTCTGACAGGAAGATCCAGTTCTGCTTACTGGGCCCATTGGCTTTGACTTGGGAAGGGTCCCTGTTGCTCAGGGACCTCACAGTGGGTGCCTGGCACGGAGCATAAACCAAGGGCCAGCAATAACAGAGAGGAAGCAGGCGGAGGGCTCCGGGGAGATGCTGAGATGTCACTGTTTACAGAGGCTTTGACTCTGACGTGGGGAGCATGGGCCTGTGGACCAGCTCGGGGCCCAGGTTTATCCAGAAATGATTCCCCACGCTCGTCCTTAATTCTGAGATTAAGAATAAACTGTTGCCTTGGAGAAGGTGCTGTCTAGGGGCCAAGGAGCAGTCGCTGTCTTGGTTGGCCTCATGCATTGTCATCACTGTTAGCCTCCAAGAGACCGAAAGCAAGCGCACGTGGACTGCGATCGATTCACAGAAACGAAGGCAGACAGAACGCACCAGCGGTTCTGGAGGCTCCCAGAAGGTTCTGATGCACGGAGCAGTTACATCCTTTCTGTCTTCTTCCTAAAGGATCTTTAGGGAAAGATGATGCTTTCTGAGCTTTCTGTCATATGAGGAGTCAGCCTTATGAGCTTCATATTTATTCATTTTGATACAGTTGTGGTTTCTTTCTGAAGTCCGAGTGGATCTGAGACTCTCATCGGGATGTTCTGTGGGCAGCACACAGGTTGGGAGCCTGCATTACTGAGGGTCAGGCTCCTTTTCAGAGTTGGGTGTTTGGAGCAGGGAGCAGGTCTGTCCAGCGTGCACCGACCACGTGTGATGGCGGGGAGAGGGCAGCTGCCTGCTCTGAGCTCCTCCGTCTCCCACGCGGCCGGTGAGTCACGCAGACGGTGCTCACCCACGGCGGACACCGGGCACTCTCAGACGTTGTGGCTTTTCTACAAGAAGCTGAGCTTGACCGACAGCGCTGTGAGCTGCTGCTGTGGTGCCTTTTCATTAAAACCACCACGCTCTTTTGGAATGCAGAGAGCTTCATTGTGGAAATACTGTTAATGAGAAGAGGGTTCGGTCTGGACATTTTGGGTAAACGTGCTCTAGTTGACTTCTCTGGTGGCTCAGATGGGAAAGAATCCGCCTGCAGGAGACCCAGGTTGGATCCCAGGTTGGGAAAATCCCCTGGAAGAGGGCATGAAAACCCACTGCAGGATTCTTGCCTGGTGAATCTCATGGACAGAGGAGCCTCGCGAGTACAGTCCAGGGGGTTGCAAAGAGTTGCACACGACTGAACACCTGAGCACACACAGAGGAATCGTCGTGATTGAAATGCTGGTGGAGAAGGACATCAGGTGGAGACCTTTATGCTTGATTAGCGGATTTTGGGATTTGATATGTGTGTTTATGGGAATGATCAGCACGGTAAGTTAGCACTCGCCACCTTTCGGTAAGTTAACACTCGTCACCCTTCAGCTACAGGGTTTTTCTTTCTTCTGATGAGAACTTTCAAGATTTACTCTCTTAGCAACTTTCTTTTCTCTTTTCTTTTTTTAAAATTATGTGTACAGTTCCCTGTGCCACACAATAAATCCTCGGTGCTTATCTATTTTACTTAATTTATAAGAATTTTTTGGCCTGCCACGCAGCATGTGGGATCTAGCTCCCCAGCCAGGGATGGAGCCTGTACCCCCTGCGCTGGCGGCATGGAGTCTTGACCCCTGGACCGCCAGGGAGGTCCTGCAACTCTCAAACGTACAACTCAGGGTTGCTCACCATAGTGTCCAGAGACCTTTTGGTCAGATGTCATGAGATCTCACGCACACCCGCGTTGTTGGGATGTTGTTTCCAAAAGAGTGGCGAGCACTGAAAGATACATGTAGAGAGATGTGAGAGAGGGGTGTGTGTGTGTGTGTGTGTGTGTGTGTGTGTCCTTCCAGGCAGGAGGTCACTGAGTGCCCGCCACCCGGCGGGGAGAGAGCCAGCTGACGGGGCAGCGAGCGTCCACCTGCTCCGTCCGGGACGTCTTTCCCGAGCGAGTTCAGCTTGCCTCTTCTCTTGGTTTCCCTGTGCTTAATTGCAGGTGCTGATTCAAACAGAGCCTTCACCTGTTTGCGCCCGGCTTTCATCTTTGGCAGACAAAGCAGGCTGGGGCTGGGGCCTTGATCTGTGGTGTGCTCAGGGTCTGTGTATTAAAGGCGCTGCATCACCCTCAGGCTTTTAAGGTTTTTTTTTTTTTTTTCTACTGGGTTAAATTGATGAGCATGTATAATAAATTGAAGCTTTGTTGTTTGGCAGATTTTAAAAAATTTGTTATTCTTTTATCAGTTCAGAGGCTGCTGGGGGTGTAGCATTTCTCTCCACGTCTCAGATCTGCCCTGAGATTTGTAATTAACTCGGATGGGCTTTGATATTACAAATATTTTCGTATGTTTCTCCTTCTCAAACAATCACCCTGAATCCAGGTATCTGAGAGGCTGGCTATGTAGTATTTGGAGTCACTGCAGAGTCTGAGCCAGGCCTGGCAGCCCACTACCCTTTCCTGCATCTCTCTGCCCTTAAGTGAGGAGCCAGACACACCTGTGCTGACCTCCACAAGTGACCCTTGGGGCACCTGGGATGTGCTGGAGCCACTCTCTGCTGGACACGGGGTGCCACGTACCATGCTTACACCTGTGCTGACTTCCTCAAGTGACCCTTGGGGCACCTGGGACGTGGTGGAGCCACTCTCTGCTGGACATGGGGTGCCACGCGCTGCAGACCGTGCTTACACCTGTGCTGACCTCCTCGAGTGACCCTTGGGGCGCCTGGAACGTGCTGGAGCCACTCTCTGCTGGACACGGAGTGCCACGCGCTGCAGACCGTGCTTTTCTTCTGTTTGTTTCTTTGGAGTTTCATTTCCATTCAGAGAACAAGTGAAAGAATTGAGTGAATATCTGATGCGTTCTTAGGGCTGCTTGCCTTTGTGAAGCACCCCAGATCAGAAAGGCCAAATATGCATAACTCCTGAACTGGTAAATCTGAGAGCAGTCGGTTTTGGACCAGCTTGTCTGGGTGGTAAGCGTACTGTCGTAAGCAGAGGGTGTGTAGGCCCTGCATCCTGTGTGGAGATGGGCTCATTTAAAGGAAGCTGTTAAACATCACTCAGCCCCGGCGTGGCTGAGGACGAGATAACACGTGTGTGTGTCTGTGTGACGTGACATGTATGTGTGTGATGTGTGCGTGTGATATGACGTGTGCATGAATGACATATCCACCGTGGGGTGGGAGGAGAGGACAGGGGCCACGTGGCCTTCCCTTCGATTCCAGCGCCAGGCTTGGCGGCGTGTGGGGAGGCGCCACTTGCGCGGGTTTCAGGCTCCACTGTTCTCCTTGGGGTGAGGTGATTGAACTCTGCCTGTGCTTGCTGAAATGCTCGGCTCCTCTTAATTCTTTGTAAACACAACTGAGTCCCTCGCCCCCGCCCCATGGCTTACTTCTGGTTTCATTCACTGGTGCGCTTCGGCCTAATCGTATCTCTTGGAAATAATATGAGAAAGTTACGCTGTTTTACTCCATCAGATTTAATAAGTTTGGATGCTTTCCAAGTGTGAGGCATTAATCACTCTTAAACCCAGGCCTCAATAGTTCATGCACCCGGAGTATTCATGTCAGAGACATAAAACAACCGGCTTTAATGCCCACAGTTTTCTTTAAATTGAGCACTTGCCTTGTGTTAATAAAACTTGCTTTGTACTGAGGGGCTGGGATAAGGACTGGGGGTGGGGATTTTTATGTCATGTAAAGCATTTCATGGCTGAATTTCCCTCCCCTATCTTAAAGCTCTGCAGGAGTGATTATATACATATATGTATATGTATATATGTGTGTATGTGTGTGTGTGTGAGAAAGTGAAAGTGTGAGTCACTCAGTCGTGTCTGACTCTTTGTGACACCATGGACTGTTGCCCACCAGGCTCCTCTGTCCGTGGGATTCTCCAGACAAGAATAAGAATACTGGAGCAGGTTGTCGTTTCCTTTTCTGGGGGATCTTCCCAATGTGGGGGCTGAACATGGGTCTCCTGCATTGCAGGCAGATTCTTTATCATCTGAGCTACCAGGGAAGCCTATATATACGTATAATATAATATATATACATACGTAGTGCAGAATAAGGAGACAGGAGTTGCGCCTTAGCTGTGTGCAGAGTGTGGGCCCACCAACGAGATGGAGAGCAGCGTGGTCTTTACCACCAGATGGCCTCCCTACCCTCAGCGATTCCATTTGAGACGACGGTGGAAGTGGATACGGGGATCTGCCTGCTGACCAATGGGTGGGTGTGATGTTCGTTGGCTGGGTGGCTTGCTGTGAGTGTGGGCAGGGCTGCAGGGAGGCAGATACGTGAGCATGAAAAAGGACTTCCTTCAGCACCAGTGTTTGCTCTGTTCCTCAGGCCGGTTTGGCTGGAGTTTCCCCCAACTCCCCCTCCACCATTTTTTTTTTTTTTAATCCAGGTCTCTGTGCTGCCCAAGTCTTGGGTCTTCCCTAGACATTACTTTCAAGGTCAGCGTCAAGTTGAAGCCATCCCCAAGGAGCCCTCTAACACCCCAGAAGTATTTCACTCTGGAGGTCAGTTCTTGGAGTCCCTCTAGTTCACGGTCTCTCCTCCATCATGAAGAGAACGCTGTCTAAACCATTTTTGTTTGTTTTGGCAGGAAAGTCTTCGTGTTGTAGCAGTTATTTTAGTGTTTACTCAGTGACAAGAGTTCTCATTTGTGGGTATTTTGCTGATGAGTCTTCCATGTCCTTAGAGAGACTGGCCCCGGTGGACTGAGTTCACCTGAGCAGGAGGGGGTGGCCTTCCTGACACGGGGTGGGCTCCTCCCCGCTCCTCACCCCTCTGACCCTCCTCGTCTCTGACCTTCCATGCGTCTCACGCGTGGTCTTCAATCGGAGGACTTTTTGGAAGCCTGCGTGAACACATTTTATTTCTTTGGGGTAAAACTACACATGTGAGCTGTTTCAACTTCAATCTGAGAACAGAATAAACTGGACTAAAACAAAACAAGTGAGCAAACAAACATATACAACAAATTGGAAAATCTAGTGTAGCAGGAGATGGTTTATCCTCGTGTAGCAGTTGAGTCACTTGAGGCAAACGAGATCGCTGGACAGTCTTTTTCTCTCTCTTTTATAATCTACGCTGACAAGGAGTCTGTATTTAGAAACTATGGCTCAGATCTATACGGAATTTGTTGGTTTTAAACTGTGCGAATGTCCAAAATTAACACCGCCCTTGGTTTTAACGTTCAGAGTTTAGAATATGATGGATTGGGGTTGGCTTTATCTAAGAGGTCACATGTAAATCCATCTCCATGTGTTTGTACTGTGTATTCAAGTCCAGCATAATGTGGGGCACCCATGCGATCAGCAAGTTGAAATGCAACCTGTCCGCACGCTTTGCAGGGCTGACCCTGGGAGGGAAGCTCGATTCTTAGGAAGTCTGTAGGTTCACATGGCAGTCGTGACTTTCCTGGAAAACATCGCAATTCACATGACGTCATGCTGTGAAGTAAGCTGTGTTATGTGACATGTTCCTTTAACAGTAGTTACGGAGATGCTGGTTGAATGCCGGTTAGGATCCAGGCCCTCTTCTGGATGTTGGGGACAGAGTAGAGAGGGGACAGACCGAGTTCCTGCCTTCTTTCCTGGGAGGGGAAGGCGGAAGAGGGTTACACAGGAAGAAGCCCCGTCGGTCAGGATGGACAGCCGCCGGGAAGAGATGCTTGTCTGGTGAGGAAATGGAGCAGGTGGGTGGAGGGTCAGAGAAGACCCACCGATGCAGAGCACTCGGCAGAGACCTGAGTGCAGCGAGGGAGCGAGCCCTGGAGGCAAAGAACATTCTGGAATCTGGAAGGAACAGTGGGTGCAAACACCTCAAAGTCAGAGCGTGCTTGATGTTTTCAGGAAGCGTCTCTTGTTCTCTCACAGCATGCATTGTCTATGTGTGCGTGCTCAGTTGCTAAGCCATGCCCAACTCTTTGCGACCTCATGGACGGTAGCTCGCCAGGCTCCTCTGTCTACAGAATTCTCCAGGCAAGAATACTAGACTGGGTTGCCATTTGCTTCTCCAGGGGATCTTCCCGACCCAGGGATTGAACCCACGTCTCCTGTGTTGGCAGGCAGATTCTTTACCATTGGGCCACCAGGGAAGCCCACTGTCTGTATAAAAATGTATATAAATACATTTTTAATTTAATCGAAGTCTTCAAGTATAAATAGATTGCTTTCCTAGCCAGATTTATAACTGAGAGCTGAAAGTGAAAGTGAAGTTGCTCAGTCATGTCCAACTCTTAGCGACCCCATGGACTGCAGCCTACCAGGCTTCTCCATCCATGGGATTTTCCAGGCAAGAGTACTGGAGTGGGGTGCCATCGCCTTCTCTGTTTCCAAGAGAGCCGAAACCACGTCTTAGATGTATCTTGTGCCTTCATCGTGTTTAGCCCAATGGTGAACCCATAACAAGTCCTCGACAGATGCATGTTAGAGTTGATGGACTCAGTGATTAAAATATTAATATTAGCTGAAAAGTGATGGATGCTTAGTTGATATGGAACATTTTCCAAGGACGAGAAACAAATCCAGCTATCTCAACCCTCCTTTGTCAGCCGCCTTTCCAGTAAGATGTTTTGTAGCCTCATCAAGCTCAGATTAATAATTGAACACGGTCCCAGGAAATGACCCACTCCTGGATGTTGGCTAGAACTTTCTCTTCCTGGGGAATGTCCACAGATAAAGGCTCTATCCTCTGAGACTGTGTGGTTACGTGGAATCGGATGGGCCGTTATAGCTTCCTCATGACGCACGGTGACATGATGCAGATTTTGGAAGTTAATTCTGAGCTTGCTGTTGTTTTTATTAAAGTCGCACTTGGATGATACTGGTGATATGCTCTGAAGAGAATGTACCTGGCGATTGGAATGAACTCAGAGTGCCTCACGTGTTCGGGTTTAGAACTGACCTGGGGTAAATCTTCAGTAAAGCCAAGGACGTGTGCGTGGGCCTCCCAGCCTGTCACCAGATGACGCCTGGTGAAGCCTGTGTCGTCTGCGCGCGTGGGTGTGTTTCTGTGTGTTGTGCAGCTATCATATGTAAAGAACATTCCAGAAGGGCCCCAAGGTGGAGGGGTTCTTGGACTGATCAGTGAATGCAGGAAGACCCTCTGTGGTGTTCAGCACTGTGGGCAGACGGTGGCTGGGCGCCAGGGCCCCCGCTGTGTGTGCTGGTCTCTGTTGGTCCCCGGAGAGGCCGCCTCACCGGGACCAGGCTTCAGGCTGCACGCTCCTGTGGCCAGTGCAGCGCTGGGGCACCCTGTGGGTGCTGCTGGAGAGTGGGCCCGAGGGGGCCCTTGCCTTTAGCCGGATGCCCTGGGGAGACTGTGATGATGACGGAGACGCGCACGTGACTGCAGGTCAGTGAGAAAGGCCGTGGAGGGAAGTCTGAGCGAGCGCAACAAGCCCGGAACGTGACCATGAGGCAGCCGGTCGAGTCCTCATCCCCAGCTGTCATCCCCTCGGGAGGATTACACCGCGCCCACCCCCTCCGTCTCAGAAAGGCACAGCTTTTCTGCCGGGTAACAGCACGGCGGCAGGACCACGGAGTTTGTAAGCCAGGCCCCGAGGCCTCCGCGTGCTCGCTTCTGAGCACATCCGTTTCCTGGTCTCTTGGTTCCTGCTCATGACCCCCCGGGGGCCGGGCGGTGCTGACCGGGACAGCTCTGGGTGGGCTGCAGGGATTCTGGGGTGGACAGGACAGGACAGCCCCTGCACTCAGAGACCGCGCATCCTGGTGCGGGGGACAGACGACGGGCCAGTGAGCAACCGATCGGCCGCTGAGGGCAGTGAGCGTGCTGCGGAGGAGTGCAAAGCGTGCCAGGGAGACAGAGTCAGGGCTGGTGCAGATGGGAGAGTGAGAGAGGCCTCACAGAAGGGACAGCATCTGAACTGGACCCAAGTGGTAGGGAGGAGCAGGCCCCGCGGAGCTCAGGGCCGGGGCAGCCCCGGAGCAGGAGGAGACAGCACGGGCACGTCCGGAGTTCGGGATGCGGGCGGCGTGTCCTGCGGTGTGGAAGGAGAGAGAGGGACCAAGGGTGTGCTTGGTGTTCTGACTTAAAGCCCCTTTAGGATGGTGGCGCAACTCCCATGGGAGTACTGAGCAGGAGCCTGAAGCCGGGGGTTGGATGGGAGGAAGTGGGGGAGACATGGCTGCTGCTGCTGCTCTTGATGGACTTTCCACCAGGACTGATGACTCTGTGGGCTTACTAAGCCTGTTTAGGACCGTCATTGATGATTCTCCAAATAAGTGATGGAAGTACAGTTCTGAAAAAATGGAAAGTTTGCTTTTGGGGCAAGAATATTTTCTGCTATCTTAGGTCCAAATTCTGTACTAGAGCAGCATTCAAAGTTTTCTAATTTCTAAAGGTTTGGGGAAATTTTCTCTGCTTTCCTGGAGGTGACTGTGCGACTGTGTATGAAGCATAAACTCTTTTGTTTGTCTTTGTGCAACTGATGGGAAAGTTGTTTTAAAATATAGCCCACAACCCTTCCCTAGGAGCGCACACTAGCTTCACTTTGATGTAAATTTACAGCTATTTAGTGGCCTTAATAATTAAATGGCATATTTTGGGGGAAATAATTCTGCACATGGAAATGCATTGCAGTCTGAAAATGAGATACTCTCCTTATTAATCTTGGCCAGAGTCAGATTTCCCCAGCAAGCTGCTTACATTTGGTGAAAATGCTAAAACAGGACTAAGAAAAATAGATGATAGCCCACCCCGTGACCTAAAGCAAGGGCTGGCCGACCAGGCTGGACACAAGGAGAAATTATGAATGCTGGTTTGCATCTCCTTCTTTTCTGCACACTTTCTGCCTCGGGAGGAGATCGGTGAGACTGGTGCTGCCTTTGGGGAGCAGGGAGACGTGGGGGCGGGTGTCTTCCGAGCTCACACAGAGCAGCGGAGACTCGCCCGGACAGCTTGACTTGAGTCTCCTGCAGGTGGCACCATCATGGCCCAGGGTCCCAAATGCTGTTGGCCACGAGGCTGTCCCTTAAAGCCTGTCTTAGGTCATTTCTCTCTCTCAGATCACTGTTCCCTTCTAATTTGTAGTTCTAACACCAATCGCTTCAACTAATAGGAAAAAAAGCTGTCAAAAATCTTTTAAAACCTTTTGTAGAATTTATGTATCCACCATCAACCTTTGACTCAATAGACAAATTGTTAATTGGGCAAATTGAATGATTTTAATATTGATTTAAGCTTTTAAATGTTTTTTTTTAAAGGTGTTTTATCCTAATGCCATCATGAGAATCAGGAGGGCAAAATGATTTTCTGATTTATCAAACCTCTGTATTAAATGGTGCAAACCAGTGTTGAGACCTTTGATATTTAACTTGCACTTCAGCATTTTTGCTTTTAGACGTCTTAGACTTTCCTCTGAGTGGATGATCAGAGACCTGGATTCATGTTTCTGGAGTGATGTCCAGAAGCCTTTGATTTAGCAAATTATGGTCAAGAGTATCATCTGAATTGTAATTTTGCCCAAACTCGGTCATTTTTGGTAGTTTTCCTTCGGCATTTACATCATTGCTGTTGTTCAGCTCAGTTGTGTCCAACTCTTTATGACCCCATGGACTGCAGCACACCAGGCTTCCCTGTCCTTCACCCTCTCCCAGAGTTTGCTCAAACTCACGTCCATTGAGTCGGTGATGGCATCCAACCATCTCATCCTCTGACGCCCCCTTCTCCTCTTGCCCTTAATCTTTCCCAGCATCAGAGTCTTTTCAAATGAGTCAGTTCTTCGTATCAGGTGGTGAAAATATTAGAACTTCAACTTCAGCATCAATCCTTCCAATGAATATTCAGGACTGATTTCCTTTAAGATTGACTGGTTTGATTTCCTTGCTGTTCAAGGCACTCTCTGGAGAAGGCAATGGCACCCCACTCCAGTACTCTTGCCTGGAAAATCCCATGGATGGAGGAGACTGGTAGGCTGAAGTCCATGGGGTCGCTAAGAGTCAGACACGACTGACTGACTTCACTTTCACTTTTCACTTTCATGCATTGGAGAAGGAAATGGCAACCCACTCCAGTGTTCTTGCCTGGAGAATACCAGGGACGGGGGAGCCTGGTGGGCTACCGTCTATGGGGTTGCACAGAGTCGGACACGACTGAAGCAACTTAGTAGCAGCAGCAAGGCACTCTCAAGAGTCTTCTCCAGCACCACAGTTCAAAAGCACCAATTCTTTAGCATTCAGCCTTCTTTATGGTCTTACTCTCACATCCATACATGACTACTGGGAAAACCATAGCTTTGACTATACGGACCTTTGTCAGCAAAGTAATGTCTCTGCTTTTTAATACACTGTCTTGGTTGGTCATAACTTTCCTTCCAAAGAGTAAACATCTTTTAATTTCATGGCTGCAACTGCCACCTGCAGTGATTTTGAAGCCCCCAAAAATAAAATCTGTCACTGTTTCCATTGTTTCCCCATCTATTTGCCATGAAATGATGGAACTGGATACCATAATCTTCATTTTTTGAATGTTGAGTTTTAACGCAGCTTTTTCAACCCTCCTCTTTGACCTTCAAGAAGCCCTTTAATTCCTCTTTGTTTTCTGCCATAAGGGTGGTGTCATTTGAATATCTGAGGTTATTGATGTTTCTCCGAGAAATCTTGATTCCAGCTTGTGCTTCATCCAGCCCAGCATTTCACTTGATGTACTCTGCATATAAGTTAAATAAGCAGGGTTACAATATACAACATTGACGTACTCCTTGCCCAGTTTGGAACAAGTCTGCTGTCCCATGTCCAGTTCTAACTGTTGCTTCCTGACCTGCATACAGATTTCTCAAGAGGCAGGTCAGGTGGTCTGGTATTCCCATCTCTTTCAGAATTTTCCAGTTTGTTGTGATACACATAGTCAAAGGCTTTCTTATAGTCAGTGAAGCAGATGTTTTTTTTTAGCCATGAAATTAAAAGACACTTGCTCCTTGGAAGAAAAGCTATAATAAACCTAGATAGCATATTAAAAAGTAGAGACATTACTTTACCTACCAAGGTCCTTCTAGTCAAAGCTATGGTTTTTCCATTAGTCATGTATGGATATGAGAGCTGGACCATAAAGAAAGCTGAGCACTGAAGTGTTGACGCTTTTGAACTGTGGTGTTGGAGAAGACTCTTGAGAGTCCCTTGGACTGCAAGGAGATCAAACCAGTCAATCTTAAAGGAGATCAGTCCTGAATATTCATTGGAAGGATTGATGCTGAAGCTGAAGCACCAATACTTTGGCCACGTGATACAAAGAACTGACTCATTTGAAAAGACCCTGATGCTGGAAAAGATTGAAGGCAGGAGGATAAGGAGATGACAGAGGATGAGATGGTTGGATGGCATCACTGACTCAGTGGACATGAGTTTGAGCTCCAGGAGTTGGTGATGGACAGGGAGGCCTGGCGTGCTGCAGTCCATGGGGTCACAAAGAGTAGGACACAACTAAGCGGCTGAACTGAACTGAGATGTTTTTCTGACATTTCCTTCAGTTCAGTTCAGTTCAGTCGCCCAGTCGTGTCCGACTCTTTGCAACCCCATGAATCGCAACACTCCAGGCCTCCCTGTCCATCACCAGCTCCCGGAGTTCACTCAAACTCACGCCCATCGAGTCCATAATGCCATCCAGCCATCTCATCCTCTGTTGTCCCCTTCTCCTCCTGCCCCCAATCCCTCCCAGCATCAGAGTCTTTTCATGGATGATATAAAATACTTCCATTAAAAACCAGGTGTGTGTGCCTGGATGTTCAACCGTGTCCAACTCTTTGCAACCCCACAGACTGTAGCCTTCCAGGCTCCTCTGTCCTTGGGATTTCCCAGGCAAGAATACTGGAGTGAGTTGCCATTTCCTCCTCCAAGAGATCTTCCCAATGCAGGGATCAAACCTGTGTCTCTTGTGTCTCCTGCATTGGCAGGCAGATTCTTTACCATTAGCTCCAGAAACAAATGTGACTTACTTAGTGGTTCATGTTTAATGTAATCTACTGGTACTTATATAAAGTGGGATATGTGAAAATGTGGTAATACCCTGTGAGACAACCCAGACCTTGGCTTGTTTGGGGTAGAGCTCCATGCTTTCAGGAAGACACTCACACAGAGACAAAGGCTGAGTCCGCCGGGGTTCCTCATGCCTCTTAGCTCCCTGCAGTATGTCTGGTGGGCACATAGATCCTTTGCCATTTCCAGAAAGCATCTTTGCTCTCTGCGTGGCCGAAAGCTCTGTTTCACAGCCGTCCCGCTCACCTCAGGGAAGGCTCTGCCGAGACAAGGCATGCACAGTGTGCGTCAAGGCGGTGCTTGTTATCTCACCCCACTGCTTTCTCCATCTTTAAAAACAGAGAAGGCAGTTTGGCCTGAACCCCACTATCTGGACTCTTAGAGAAGGAAATGTGCGTGATTGTGCATCCACATTGTGCCCACAGGCCAGTAAGGACACAGCCACAGGGAGCCTACGTTTGCATTTTAAGGAACACTTTCATTGACGACATTGTTTAGAATCACATTGCTCGGGTCCAGGAAAAGCTCTATTTCCACCAGTGTTGACTTTAAAGAAGGATGATGTAACTCAGCTCTGGCTTGATGGACAGGAAGTCTGTCTGTCCATCCATCCACCCACCTATCCACCCATCTACCCACCTATCCACCCATCTACCCACCTATCCACCCACCCATCCACCCAGCCCTCCCCCCATCCATCCATCTATGTGGGCAGATAGAGAAATAGTGCCCACTTATCAACATTCAGAAAACAAAGATCTTGGCATCTGGTCCCATCACTTCATGGGAAATAGATGAGGATACAATGGAAACAGTGTCAGACTTTATTTTTGGGGCTCCAAAATCACTGCAGATGGTGACTGCAGCCATGAAATTAAAAGACACTTACTCCTTGGAAGGAAAGTTATGTCCAACCTAGATAGCATATTCAAAAGCAGAGACATTACTTTGCCAACCAAGGTTCGTCTAGTCAAGGCTATGGTTTTTCCTGTGGTCATGTATGGATGTGAGAGTTGGACTGTGAAGAAGGCTGAGGGCTGAAGAATTGATGCTTTTGAAGTGTGGTGTTGGAGAAGACTCTTGAGAGTCCCTTGAACTGCAAGGAGATCCAAGCAGTCCATTCTGAAGGAGATCAGCCCTGGGATTTCTTTGGAAGGAATGATGCTAAAGCTGAAACTCCAGTACTTTGGCCACCTCATGTGAAGAGTTGACTCATTGGAAAAGACTCTGATGCTGGGAGGGATTGGGGGCAGGAGGAGAAGGGGACGCCAGAGGATGAGCTGGCTGGATGGCATCACTGACTCGATGGACGTGAGTCTGAGTGAACTCCGGGAGTTGGTGATGGACAGGGAGGCCTGGCGTGCTGCGATTCATGGGGTCTCAAAGAGTCGGACACGACTGAGCGACTGAACTGAACTGAACTGTACCTACTGCCAGTTTTTACTACTTAACTCACATCTTTTTCTCAGTCATGGTTAACTTTGGTCATATTATGTCTGTACTGTTGTAAACCATCTGAAATCCTATTTGGAGATAGTCAAAAATGAAAGAGAACCTATTGGTTCTGAGTGTTTAAGGTTGATAATGGTGTAATATGCTAATACACTCCATGAAAGTGTATTTGAATTTCTCTATAAGCCGAACTTTATGTGTTAAATGGAAATGAATGAGCAATGTTGGGAATTTCAAGCCCTGATGGTAAGTGGTGGGGTGTAGGGGCAAGAATCCTGCCTTGCTTTGTGTAGACAATACGTAAGGCCAGTCGTGTGTGTTCATGCGCCATGCGTGATTTTAGTTTACTAAATAAGACTAGTCAAGACTGAGCTGGCTGATGAGAGAGTTTCTAAATGAAATCCCGGAGTCCCTGCTGTTAATCTTTGTGAGCCTGTTACTGTGTGACACTTGAGTCTTGCTGCAGCCTTACCGATCTGACTAGCAAAGAATTGACAGGCACATCCTTTGTCTTTATCAGCTGGCGTTTGGTGAGCCTGTACTATGTGCCTAACACATAGTCCGTGGGGACACAGCTGCAAACACAGTGTAGGCAGCCCCTGCCTCCTGCTCCTGAAGCCACGTGGTTAAGAGAAGGCTTCATCCGTCCGCTTGACTGTGGAGACAGCAGGGCCGGGTGCCGCAGGAGGCGCAGGCCCGGGTGGTGTTCCTGCGGGGTCTGGGCCGGGAGGGGCTGCATTCCTGGCTGGGCTCCCCTTCTTGGTGGGTGTGGCTGTCCCCTGGCTTGGAAAGCCCTCCTCCCAGCCCTGTCCACCCCAGCCCCTCCTTCAGGACCAGCACTGTCCCGTCTCCCAAGAGCCCTGCTGTGGCCTCCCGCCCGCCTGGCCAGCCCTGTGGGCTTTCCCTGCTTGTGTTACCTGCTAGCATTTCTCTTCAGGCAGACAGTTATATATTTTTTAAACTGGAGTAAAGGTCTAAAAACAGAGCCCTAAAATACTCCTTAAATACTTAAGAAAAACTCTCATTATGTGAAAAAAAAAAACAAACCAATGGTACTAATGTAGCACATGTTCTTGGCAGAAAATGCAAACAAATAGGAGAAAATAAAATTTACCCACAACTCCATTATCAAGAGATGAATATGTTTTTTTAAAAAATGATTTGTTTCTTTTTAGCTGCTCCGAGTGTTCGCTGCTATGCGGGGTTCTCCAGGCTGGGAGGGGGAGCTGTTCTCCAGCCGCGGAGCACAGGCTCTGGGCCCACGGGTCCAGTTGTCGCAAGTGGGCTCGGTAGTTTTGGCTCAAGGGCTAAGTGGCTCTGCTATGGTGTGTGGAATCTTCCCGGATCCAGGATCGAACCCGTGTGCCCTGCTTTGGCAGGCGGATTCTCCTCTGCTGAGCTTCCAGGATGTGCAAGAGATGAACACTCTAACGTTTAGGTGTAACGGAAACCTAAATAACCGTGTAGGCTGCGGTTTCTCCCCTATTGTTGTTCAGTCGCTAAGTCGGGGCTGACTCTGCGACCCCGTGGGCTGTGGCACACCAGGTTCGCCTGTCCTTCACCGCCTCCCGCAGCTTGCTCAGATTTCTGTCCATTGACTTGGCAGTGCGATCTCACCATCTCATCCTCTGTCACCTCCTTCTCCTGTTGCCCTCAGTCTTTCTCAGCATCAGGGTCTTTTCCAGTGAGTTGACTCTTCCCATCAAGTGGCCAAAGGATTGGAGCTTCAGCTTGAGTTTCAGTCCTTCCCATGAATCTTCAGGGTTGATTTCCTTTAGGATTAACTGGTTTGATCTCCTTGCAGTCCAAGAGACTCTCAAAAGTCTTCTCAAGCAGCACAGTTTGAAAGCATTAATCCTTTGGGGGTTAGCCTTCGCTATGGTCTGACTCTCATGTCTGTACATGTACATGTACTCATGAAAAAAAACCACAGCTTTGACTACACAGATCTTTGTTGGTAAAATGATGTCTTTGCTTTTTAATATGCTGTCTAGGTTTGTTATCGCTTTTCTTTCAAGGAACAAGCATCTTTTAATTGTCTGGCTGCAGTCCCCATCCCCAGTGATTTTGGAGCCCAAGAAAATAAAATCCATTGGCTTCCACTTTTTTTCCACCTTCTCTTTGTCATGAAATGATGCGACCAGATGCCCTGATTTTTTTTAAATTTATTTTTTAATTGAAGGATAATTGCTTTAGAGACTTTTGTTGTTTTCTGTCAAACCTCAACATGAATCAGCCATGCTGCTGCTGCTGCTAAGTTGCTTCGGTCATGTCTGACTCTGTGTGACCCCATAGATGGCAGCCCACCAGGCTCCTCTGTCTGTGGGATTCTCCAGACAAGAATACTGGAGTGGGATGCCATTTCCTTCTCCAGAATCAGCCATAGTCATACATATATCCCCTCCCTTTTGAACGTCCCCCCCATCTCCTGCCCCATCCCACTCCTCTAGATTGATACAGAACCCCTGTTTGAGTTTCCTGAGTTTTTTGAATGTTGAGTTTTAAGCCAGTTTTTTCATTCTCCTCTTTAGTTCCTCTTCGCTTTCTGCCATTAGAGTGGCATCCTCTGTGTATCTGAAGTTGTTGATATTTCTCCCAGCAATCTTGATTCCAACTTGTGATTCATCCAGCCCGGCACTTCACATGATGTACTCAGCATGTAAGTTAAAGAAGCAGGGTGACAATATACAGCCTTGACGTACTCCTTTCCTAATTTTGAACCAGTCAGTTGTCCCGTGTCTGGTTCTAACTGTTGTTTCTTGACCTGCATACAGGTTTCCCAAGGGGCAGATAAGGTGGTCTGGTATTCCCATCTCTTTAAGAATTTTTCGCAGTTTGTTGTGATCCACACAGTCAGAGGCTTTCTTTTTTTTTTTCATATTTAAGTTAACTTTATTACCTAGTTTCATGTCTAATTTTATCTTATGTGGCCTTAATTCATTAGACTTCCCCCATATTTTTTGTGTAAACACGTTGAAGATACAATAATCATTTCCATAAAACCACTTCGATTCTGAGAACAACAGAGAATCACAAATACTGCAACATGGCTACACACTCCACGGCAAAATCCTCTTGAACTGGGTACCTTTAAAGATGAAACCAAAGTTCTTAAAAGAAATTCTGTATTTCAGATTATTTTTCCTTAAGGAGAGAAGAGAGGTGTGAGCTAGGAGGGGCGTGACTGCCATGATTTGTTTTAAAGGCTCCTCTTAACGAATGTGTCAGTAGCTGAATGTAGGCAGAAGGGTGTGTTTAACAGACTCTTGAGGCCGACCTCCGCCTGCCTGGCCTGCCCTCCCTCCTCCTCCATCGAGCTGGTCTGAGGTTTCATTCCACAAATAAGCAGCAGATGAAATACTTTACAAGATACAGCACAGCTGATGTGAAGACTAAGGACCCTACTCTTACTTTAAGAGCAACAGGCCCTGGGCGCCCCTGCCCCATGCAATAAAACAAGTTTTATATACACTTCCCATATCCTTTTCTAACATTTTCTTATATAAATTTAAATATCTTACAAAAAAGGCTTTTTCCTCCAAACATACAAATTTGAGTGAAACATATATTCCCCACCTGTGAACTTGTTTCTTCACTAAATAAAAACGCTACCTGATATTAAGGGTAAGTGTCTCTTGGCCCCTGGAGATCACTGGAGTCTGAACTGCACCATGGAGAAGGCACTTGTGTTTCTGAGGTCTCCAGGAAGTATCTCAGCGGGCGCTGAGCCGCTGTCCTCCAGAGCCGGGCCCAGTCACTGAGGCGGCTAGGGAAAATGGTGAGTAAACTTGATTCTAAAATTACGGAAATGAAAAATAACGGCATGGACTAGTTCTTAGTCTAGAATCAAACTACACACAAAGTGTTCATTCATGAAGATTCAAACCTGTTTCATTCTCTCATAAATTAGAAAATACAAAGGTGGCTATCTGAATGCCAAAGCTCAAATAGTCCTGAAAGGGGTCTGCGTCAGTGGCCGAAGGGCAGCCCCTCGGGGCGGGCCTGGGGCCAGGCGGGGCCCTACTGCTGGGCCAGCAGCGCCGTCCTGTTGGCCTTCATCTTCTCCAGCCGCTTGGCCAGGTGGCTGTTGGTCATCTCCATCTCCTCGATCTTGTCCAGTGCTGTTCGGAGCTCTCTTTGTAGCTTCCTCTTCTCTGCTTTCAGCTCATCCTCGACTTTCTCTGCATTCTCAGCAGCGGTTCTGTATCTGAGCACCTGCCGCTCCAGGGGGCTGATACCAGAGGCTTTCTTGTAGTCAATGAAGCAGAAGTAGATGTTTTTCTGGAATTCCCTTGCTTTCTCTATGATCCAGTGAATGTTGACAATTTGACCTCTGGTTCCTCTGCCTTTTCTAAGTGAAGTGAAGTCAAGTCGCTCAGTCGTGTCCGACTCTTTGCGACCCTGTGGACTGTAGCCCACCAGGCTCCTCCGTCCATGGGATTCTCCAGGCAAGAGTACTGGAGTGGGTTACTCACTACGCTGAGGTGATAGTCTCTGGTGAAGGAAGGAATTAGCTTGGGGATGTTCTAAATGCGTTTGCTGCACTTTGAGGCCTTGGGTGCATCTCCCAGACCTGGGACTGTCTGTCCTCATCCACCTCTTGCGTCTCTCAACCACAGAGTCATCTGTTAGTTAAATACTTCCTGACAGACACTGAAATATTTGGCCTCCCTCCTTTTGCTTTCTTCTTCTTCCATGGAATAAGGTCGCGATATTCTGCCCACTGGTGAGGACTGTCTTACTCTGAGGCATGATTTGCTGTAGCCTGCAAACATAAATCTTGGCTCTCAGATTCCATGGAATCATTTGGAATTGTGGATCAGTGCCTTGGTTATCAGTCAATTGGCAGTTGATCTTTGATGTCCCTTCCCCAGCCCTGCTGCCTGTGGGTGGAGGAAGGCTGATGGGAATTGCTGGGGTCGTCTGTGCGGCCTCTGCACGCAATCACTGAGGACACCAAGGTCTGAGAGGCCAAGAGACCTGTCCGACTTCATAAATCAGCCAGTTTTGTGACTCGAGAGTGGATGTAATAAAGTATTGATGGGAGAACGTTTTGAAATTGAACTGGAATGAGGTTTCTGGATTACCTGTGAACTTCAATTACCTGATCCATCTCTTTCTCACTGTGGGACAGGTATTCTGTGATTCCATATAATAAAGGTTCTTTTTGAAATGGGTTTGGCCCAGAGAAAAATGGCAGAAATGAGTAGCAGAGTAATGAATTTTGTGTTTTTTTATAGATCAAAATCTAATTTTAGACTTTGGTATCACTGTAGCAACATGCTATTTCTAGCTTATTATTATTGCATTTTTGCTCTAATTTTAAACCTCTATTTGGAGAAGAAACTTGATAAACTGGAACTTTTAGGCTCGAAAGGAGGAACTTGAATGAGACAGAATAGCGACTGACAAATAGCAACTTGAATCACCTGAGGGGGAATCAGTGACGCAGGAAGAAGTTTGGAAGTGGTGGTTGTTGTTGTTCAGAGGCTCGGTCATTCAGTCGCTCAGTCGTGTCTGACTCTTTGTGACCCCATGGACTGCAACACACCAGGTTCCCCTGTCCTTCACCGTCTCCCAGAGCTTGCTCAAACTCATGTCTATTGAGTTGGTGATGCCATCCAACCATCTCATCCTCTGCCGTCCCCTTCTCCTCCCACCTTCAACCTTTCCCAGAATCAGGGTCTTTTCCAATGAGTCACTCTTTACATCAGGTGGCCATAGGATTGGAGTTTCAGCTTCAGTGTCAATCCTTCCAATGGATATTCAGGACTGATTTCCTTTAGATCAGATCAGATCAGATCAGTTGCTCAGTCATGTCCAACTCTTTGTGACCCCATGAATCGCAACACGCCAGGCCTCCCTGTCCATCACCAACTCCCGGAGTTTACCCAGACTCACGTCCATCGAGTCAGTGATGCCATCCAGCCATCTCATCCTCTGGCGTCCCCTTCTCCTCCTGCCCCCAATCCCTCCCAGCATCAGAGTCTTTTCCAATGAGTCAACTCTTCGCATGAGGTGGCCAAAGTACTGGAGTTTCAGCTTTAGCATCATTCCTTCCAAAGAAATCCCAGGGCTGATCTCCTTCAGAATGGACTGGTTGGATCTCCTTGCAGTCCAAGGGACTCTCAAGAGTCTTCTCCAACATCACAGTTCAAAAGCATCAATTCTTCGGCGCTCAGCCTTCTTCACAGTCCAACTCTCACATCCATACATGACCATAGGAAAAACCATAGCCTTGACTAGATGGACCTTTGTTGGCAAAGTAATGTCTCTGCTTTTGAATATGCTATCTAGGTTGGTCATAACTTTCTTTCCAAGGAGTAAGCATCTTTTAATTTCATGGCTGCAGTCACCATCTGTAGTGATTTTGGAGCCCAGAAAAATAGTCTGACACTGTTTCCACTGTTTCCCCATCTATTTTCCATGAAGTGATGGGACCAGATGCCATGATCTTCGTTTTCTGAATGTTGAGCTTTAAGCCAACTTTTTCACTCTCCACTTTCACTTTCATCAAGAGGCTTTTGAGTTCCTCTTCACTTTCTGCCATAAGGGTGGTGTCATCTGCATATCTGAGGTTATTGATATTTCTCCCGGCAATCTTGATTCCAGCTTGTGTTTCTTCCAGTCCAGCGTTTCTCATGATGTACTCTGCATAGAAGTTAAATAAACAGGGTGACAATATACAGCCTTGATGTACTCCTTTTCCTATTTGGAACCAGTCTGTTGTTCCGTGTCCAATTCTAACTGTTGCTTCCTGACCCGCATACAGATTTCTCAAGAGGCAGATCAGGTGGTCTGGTATTCCAATCTCTTTCAGAATTTTCCACAGTTGATTGTGATCCACACAGTCAAAGGCTTTGGCATAGTCAATAAAGCAGAAATAGATGTTTTTCTGGAACTCTCTTGCTTTTTCCATGATCCAGCAGATGTTGGCAATTTGATCTCTGGTTCCTCTGCCTTTTCTAAAACCAGCTTGAACATCAGGAAGTTCACGGTTCACGTATTGCTGAAGCCTGGCTTAGAGAATTTTGAGCATTACTTTACTAGCGTGTGAGATGAGTGCAATTGTGCGGTAGTTTGAGCACTCTTTGGCATTGCCTTTCTTTGGGACTGGAATGAAAACTGACCTTTTCCAGTCCTGTGGCCCGTGATTATTCATGTCGTGAAGTGACTGTTGGCTTGAAGGGTGGTCTCCCCATGCTTCCTAGGCCAGGTACCTCGTATGCCAGTCACTTGGCGAGTCCAGAGGAGGATGGTAGCTGGGGTGCACTGAGCGCTTGCTGTTCGCAGGCTCTGTTCCGTCTCAGCCGCCTCTGTCATCTCGTGTCTGCCCAGCCTCACGCAGGCTCCCAGGGGTTTTGGGGTCAAGGGTACGCCTGCCTGAGGGCCTTCGCACTTAGCGTCTCCTTTCCGCATGAGCGCCGTCCCCCGGTTACGCATGTGGTCTCACCCCCGTGTCCTCAGGATTGCCCCTCCTCTTCATAGAGTGCTTCTCTCGCCCGAGTCTAGATTCTCCTCCGCCCACTTCTCCCACCCTGTGTGTCCGCATCTCCGAGGATGGCGTCACCTGGCCCCCCGCACGAGACTGAAGCTCAGGACTCCTCCCTGACTCTCCCCGTAGCTGAGGTGTTGCCAGGTCCTTTGCGTTTCTCTCCCAAAGACCCACAAATCTGTCCGCCGCCGGCCATGGCCTTAGTCTCAGGTTTTAGCATCTCATGTCCCCCAGCTGCTGGGCCCACTTCTTCCCTTTCGGTGGCTTTTGGCACGGCAAGGAGACGTAGTTGCTGTGGCATGGGGCAGCTGTCTACTCATTTTCACGACTGCGTGGCATTCCTCTGTGTGAGGCTGTCACAGTTTATCCATTCCCCAAGTGAGGACGTTGGTTGTTTCTGCTCTCGCTGTTGTGAACTGTTCTGCTACTACCAGGGTTGTGTATTTTATTTCAGGCTCGTGCCCAGGGGTTTCTCTGAGATGCGTCTACCTGGGAGGGGAATTGTGGGGTCACAGTGAGTCCAGATGCTCGACTTCACAAAATGATAGCAGGTTCCTTTCCAAAGAGGTGTGTCAGCTGGTCTCTGTGGTCCGTCGGTCCGTATGCTCCCTGAGTTCTCACGTTGTCAGAATTCTTAGCTTTTATCAATACAGCGGGCAGAGACTGGTGTCTCACGGTTCTTAGTTTGCCCTGAGCTGATGACTAGTGAGATCAAACGTCTTCTCACGTGTTTATTGGATTTTCTTGGTATATCTCCCGTGGCTGGCAGTGGCTATGCCTCTTCCTTTCCAATGCTGGTGGCTGTGCTGCGCTATAACTCTCGGCTGCACGGGCTCTGACCGCCCCTGAGGGCTGAACTCGAGCAGCAGCGCTGGCCGGCCGAGCGCCTCCCTGGCTGTCGGGGGCGCGGCTCCCAGGGCGTTCCCAGGAAGGACTGTGGTGTGGCAGGCAAGGGCCTCCTGTCACTGTGTCATTCCCAAAGTCAGAGAATCTGGAATTCCCGGGGCACGCACCCGGCGTCCTCTGTCCTCTGGGAGCAGCTCCCAGGGGTCGTGCCCTTCTGGTCACCTTGTGGTCCCTTTCCCCGGAGGGTCTCCTCTGCTTCTTCACGCGACCACAGGGAGGACGCTTTCCCAGAGAGCGGGCTAGGCGACGGGAGCGGGACTCCCCGCGCCTTCTCGGGAGCTCAGGCGTCCCGGGCTAGGGTGTCAGCCACTGCCCTGGGCTGGGGTTCCCGCGTGAGCCGCTCTGCACGTGAGCCGGGCAACTTCAGCAGCAGCATCCTGCTGATGTGCACACACGCACACGCTCTTACACATACACACACACTCAAACACTACATGCTCACGTACACACACTCATAAATCACATACTTCACACACTCACACAGTCTTACACATACACACACACACTCTTACACAGACACATACTCTTACACATACACAGACTCTTATACACTATACACTCTTATACTTAACACTTATACACACCCACATGCTCTTACACACCACATACTTATATACACTCACACACTGCTACCCACACATCCTTATACATTCTACTCACATATTCTTATATACTTTCACACACTCTTATCTTACGCCCTCACACACACTCACAAACTCTCACACACACTAGTCACACCTATACTACACGTTACACACTCTCACACATACACACTATACACTTACACACACTGACTCACACTACACACTAACACACTCATATACTACACACCCTGCACACTCAGCCTACACACACATGTACTACACACACCACACACACACAAACACACACCCTGACAAACATACCACACCCACTGCACATGCAAACACACACGTACACTATACATACTGCACACGCTCACACACACACTCCACACACCTGGCTCACACACACACACCCCAGTGTGGTGCCGGGCGTACTCAGTGTCTGGCCACGCCCGCAGCGGCTGCACACACGCTGCGGGAAGCCGTGCGCCTCCCCCGGCCCCTCCTGTCCCCGCCTTTCACCGTCTCTCCCCCCGTGTCTGCCGCGCCTTCTCTGCTTCTCTTTGAGGGGACCTGCCTTTATGTCTCTACTTGCCCAGGACAGTCCCATTTAAAACAGTGTCAGAGACACCTGCACAGTGTGACTTAATCCCGGGCAGTGTTGCTAAATCTTTTGCTCCAAGGAAAATGTTAACTGACGGTATACTGCTAATGGTGCAGGCCTGCCTCTCTCAAAAATAATTATAGATCAATAAATTATGGGGTGAATTATAAAGTAATTGACTACAGTGTTCCTTTAAATATTGATGATAATTGATTTAATTTATAAGACCATTTCTTTCCCTCTTTTCATAACTGTTGAGTAGAGCACTGGTATCAGCCCCAAAGACAAGTCCACCTCTTGTCTGGGTGAGTGTCATGAGGTGTGTCCTGTTTGGGGCTGTCCTGAGGGATGCCCTGCTTTCTGGCTGTCCTGAGGTGCACTCTGTTTGTGGGTGTCTTGAGGTGTGCCCTGTTTGGGGGTGTCGTGGGGTGAGCCCTGTTTGGGGGTGTCGTGGGGTGTGCCCTGTTTGGGGCTGTCCTGAGGGATGCCCTGCTTTCTGGCTGTCCTGAGGTGCACCCTGTTTGTGGGTATCTTGAGGTGTGCCCTGTTTGGGGGTGTCGTGGGGTGAGCCCTTTTTGTGGGTGTCGTGGGGTGTGCCCTGTTTGGAGCTGTCCTGAGGGGCACCCTGCTTTCTGGCTGTCCTGACGGTGCTCTGTTTGGGGGTGTCCTGAGGGGCGCCCTGTTCTCTGGGCCCTGCTCCTGCCCTGGGAGGGGCGGCTGCAGGGTTTGAGTCCGTGTCAGTGTTCTGACCCCTTGCTTACCGCCGTCAGGCTTGGCACTCGCACGGTCACCAGCCGGGGAGGATGAAGCCCAGGGGTGAACGTGCGCACGTCCGGAGCCGCAGGGAGGTGTGGCTGACGGCGGTCATAACCGGCCCAGCGCGGCCTGGCCGACACACGCAGAGGCGCCTTCCGGGAGACGCGGCCCCGCTGGTGTGGAGAGACCCAAGCAGGCTTCGTGCCTGGCAGCTCAGCGCGCACCGGGCTCTGTTGGTGCCAGCAGCAGAAGTGGGCCGCGCAGAACCTGCGTCCTGCTGCTCCAGGGCGTCACAGCCCGACCAAGGCCCCGCCCGTCCCCGGGGCACCCCCACCCCAGGAGTCTCCCGCAGAGGAGAGAGACCTCGGCTTCTGCAGGCCTGGCTCTGAGCCACATTCGAAGCGACTGCCACCTGAGGGTGGCCTGGACCCACATCCCACTGCCCGGGGATGACCAGGCCGCGGAGGTTTTCAGCCTGTAACCCAGGCTGTGTCTGTACGGGGCGTGTGACTTGTATCATAACTAGCATGTGCGATGATTCGTTTCTCACACGCCTGTTGAGAACTGAGGGCTGATGGCACTCATGCCGTGTGGCAGAAGGGCTGCCTCCCCTCCTGATGGCCCTGGAGGAGGCATTAAGGACCCCATCAGTTTCTGGCACCCTGAGTTGCTGAAATTACTGAATTCCCAAGCAAAAGTCATAAGGAAAAGGGTTATGTTTCAGTTCAGTTCAGTCGCTCAGTCGTGTCCAACTCTTTGCGACCCCATGAATCGCAGCACACCAGGCGTCCCTGTCCATCACCAACTCCCAGAGTTCACCCAGACTCACGTCCATCGGGTCAGTGATGCCATCCAGCCATCTCATCCTCTGGCATCCCCTTCTCCTCTTGCCCCCAATCCCTCCCAGCATCAGAGTCTTTTCCAATGAGTCAACTCTTCTCATGAGGTGGCCAAAGTACTGGAGTTTCAGCTTTAGCATCATTCCTTCCAAAGAAATCCCAGGGCTGATCTCCTTCAGAATGGACTGGTCGGATCTCCTTGCAGTCCAAGGGACTCTCGAGAGTCTTCTCCAACACCACAGTTCAAAAGCATCAATTCTTCAGCACTCAGCCTTCTTCACAGTCCAACTCTCACATCCATACATGACCATAGGAAAAACCATAGCCTTGACTAGACGAAACTTTGTTGGCAAAGTAATGTCTCTGCTTTTGAATATGCTATCTAGGTTAGATAAATCTGACACTGTTTCCACTGTTTCCCCATCCATTTCCCATGAAGTGATGGGACCAGGTGCCATGATCTTCATTTTCTGAATGTTGAGCTTTAAGCCAACTTTTTCACTCTCCACTTTCATTTTCATCAAGAGGCTTTTTAGTTCCTCTTCACTTTCTGCCATAAGGGTGGTGTCATCTGCATATCTGAGGTTATTGATATTTCTTCCGGCAATCTTGATTCCAGCTTGTGCTTCTTCCAGTCCAGCGTTTCTCGTGATGTACTCTGCATATAAGTTAAATAAGCAGGGTGACAATATACAGCCTTGATGTACTCCTTTTCCTATTTGGAACCAATCTGTTGTTCCATGTCCAGTTCTAACTGTTGCTTCCTGACCTGCATACAAATTTCTCAAGAGGCAGATCAGGTAGTCTGGTATTCCCATCTCTTTCAGAATTTTCCACATTTTATTGTGATCCACACAGTCAAAGGCTTTGGCATAGTCAATAAAGCAGAAATAGATGTTTTTCTGGAACTCTCTTGCTTTTTCCATGATCCAGCGGATGTTGGCAATTTGATCTCTGGTTCCTCTGCCTTTTCTAAAACCAGCTTGAACATTAGGAAGTTCACGGTTCACATATTGCTGAAGCCTGGCTTGGAGAATTTTGAGCTGACTTTACTAGCGTGTGAGATGAGTGCAATTGTGCGGTAGTTTGAGCATTCTTTGGCATTGCCTTTCTTTGGGATTGGAATGAAAACTGACCTTTTCCAGTCCTGTGGCCACTGCTGAGGTTTCCAAATTTTCTGGCATATTGAGTGTAGCACTTTCACAGCATCATCTTTCAGGATTTGAAATAGCTCAACTGGAATTCCATCCCCTGCACTAGCTTTGTTCGTAGTGATGCTTTCTAAGGCCCACTTGACTTCACATTCCAGGATGTCTGGCTCTAGGTCAGTGATCACACCATTGTGATTATCTGGGTCATGAAGATCTTTTTGTACAGTTCTTCTGTGTATTCTTGCCATCTCTTCTTAATATCTTCTGCTTCCGTTAGGTCCATACCATTTCTGTCCTTTTTCACGCCCATCTTTGCATGAAATGTTCCCTTGGTATCCCTAATTTTTTTGAAGAGATCTCTAGTCTTTCCCATTCTGTTGTTTTCCTCTATTTCCTTGCATTGATCCTTGAAGAAGGCTTTCTTATATCTTCTTGCTATTCTTTGGAATTCTGCATTCAGATGCTTATCTCTTTCCTTTTCTCCTTTGCTTTTCGCTTCTCTTCTTTTCACAGCTGTTTGTAAGGCCTCCCCAGACAGCCATTTTGCTTTTTTGCATTTCTTTTCCATGAGGATGGTCTTGATTTCTGTCTCCTGTACAATGTCACGAACCTCATTCCATAGTTCATCAGGCACTCTATCTATCAGATCTAGGCCCTTAAATCTATTTCTCACTTCCACTGTATAATCATAAGGGATTTGATTTAGGTCATACCTGAATGGTCTAGTGGTTTTCCCTACTTTCTTCACTTTAAGTCTGAATTTGGCAATAAGGCGTTCATGGTCTGAGCCACAGTCAGCTCCTGGTCTTGTTTTTGTTGACTGTATAGAGCTTCTCCATCTTTGGCTGCAAAGAATATAATCAGTCTGATTTCGGTGTTGACCATCTGGTGATGTCCATGTGTACAGTCTTCTCTTGTGTTATGTTTAGCCCTAATGATTTTCAATCTAATCTGGTTTTTCCTTTTTTATGTATTCACATGATGTAACATTGATTGTTTCAAAGGGAATAATCCAGGGACATTTAGTACATCATTGTACAACCATCACTTCTGTCTAGTTTCAAAATAATTTTCTCGTCCCTAGAGGAAACCTCCCACCACAGGCACTTCCTCCCTCCCCATGTCCTCCCAGACCCTGGGAAACCCTGCCTTCTGTCTGTAGGCGTGACCTGCTCTGGACACTTCAGGTGAATGGACTCATCCTCTGTGAGGCCTGTGGCTGGCTTCTTTCACCTGGAGAGGGTTTTGAGGACCCTCCCCCTGCAATGCTCTGGCATGAGGCCCCCAGCCCTTTTTTATGGCCAAATGGTATTCCACTGTGTGGCTAGACCAGATCTGTATAATGTCCGTTGTTCATGGACAGCTGGGTTCTTTCCCAGACTCTTAGCTGCTGTGAATAACGCTGCTATGAGCGTATCTGTACGAACATTTGTTTGAGCCTCTGTTTTTACTGCTTTGGGTACCTACAAGTGGGATTGGTGAGTCGTGCAGTAAGTCTGTGTTTAACTTTTTGAGGACCCGTCAGATTTTCCAAAGCTGCTGCGTCATCTGCATCTCCACCAGCAGCGCGTGAGGGTTCCAGTTTCTCCGTTCCACCTACAGTCACCAGCATCCAAGGCTGGGCTGCGGTCAGGCTCCCAGTCGGGAAGACCATGGGCTGCGGGCCTGAGTGCTGGCCTGGGAGTATCTGTGGACGAGCCACCAAGATCTGAGTAAGCCGTAAAGTCTTTGTCCACATTCTGAAACCTACGAAGTCGTCATTGAAAGGGTGGTGGCCAAACATGAGGCATTCTCATCCTCTCTTTTGTCTGCATTTCTGTTCTCAGAGAAAGTTCCTGCAGTCATCTCGCCTCTTGCTTCACAGAAAATAACTTTAGCCAGAGTTCTGAGTGGGGTAAAATGGGATCAAAAGATCAATTTCCTGATTTACTTATTATTAAGATTAAATGCAGTCACTGACCACCCATCTGTCTGTGGATTTGGTTGTTCCTCAAAAGGGAGGGTGAATTACATTCACAGAGCAGGCGTCTGCTGCTGAACTATGGCATAAGCCTCAGAGAGTGTAACATAGAGATAGTTAGAACCAATGTACAGAACTCAGTTCTTTAAACTTTGCCGTTGACTTCTCTGAAGCTTCAGTTATCTGAAATAAACTTATGCAAATATGAAATATAATGTTTCAGACTGCAAGGTAATATGTTATGTAGTATTTGTAAAATACTCTAATATTAACTAGTGATGATTTGATTTGTACAGTCATGAGTTGTTAAAATGACTTCATTTTAACATCCACCAATGTAGATTAATAACATAAGTTCAGATTTAAAGATTGATGGGGGAAACGATGCTTGTTCATACTTTTCCAAGTATTGGGAGTTTGGTATGTTTTGAAAAGAGTAGTTTAAGTTTTGGGTGTCAGGAAATGGGTTTTCTCAGAGCCCATTGCTGGCAGTGGGTGGGCCTAGATACTGGCACAGAGCATTAACTGTACTCCTTACTAACCTTGAGGTGGATAACTTGGAATAAAGTTTTAAGTGTTAAAAAAAAACAGTGGGGCAAGCTGCTCAGGCCACAGGGTGGGATTTCTGGGGCTGGGAACCCCCTGGTGCCCTCTCCGTGCTTCAGAACCTCTGAGAGGCAGCGTGCCTGCTGGCCGCCACTGGATGAAGCTTCAGAGTGGTAGGGAAGCCCGAGGGACATCATCAAAAAAGTTAAAGGTGAGGTCGTCCCGCGGCTGGGTCGGGCGGTGATCCTTGGCGTGATGCTGGTGCCTCCACGCCAGCCGCGGTGACCCCTCTTCTCATCTGTGCTGTTTCCTGCTGGGTTGGGAGGTTGGGAGCAGGGAGGGGGAGGGAGGAATGGCCTTTAGTGAGAGTCTCACATTGCCCACGGCTCCCTCGTGGGCGGTGGTGGGTTTTGGAGGAGGCAGAGGGGCCACGGTGGGGGCAGACTTGGCCTGGGCTTCCCGTGGCCAGATGGGCCTGGGGGTCAAGCCTGTCCCCCTCTCTCCATCCACCTCGTCCAGCAAAACAGGGCAGTGCGCGGAGGGCAGCAGGCCGGGCCGCGGTGGAGAGGAAGCAAATGGGTTGGGACTCTCCCGTCTCCAGGGGAGCGATGATGGCCCTGGAGGCCAGTGGGCCGCACCTGTGATCGGGCTGGGCACCCTAAGGGTGGGCACCCACTGCCCGCCCTGCGCCCTCCTTGTCCTGCTCCTGGTCCCCATCTTTCCTTGTGGTCACTGCCTCCCTGTCTCTCTCTTCCCCCATCAGTCACTGTCGGCAGAGCCCTAGGCCTGCCTTTGTCCAGGTAGAGACCCAGCAGCAGAGCTGCCCTGCGGTTGGGGTGGAGGGGCTTCGGGCAGGGCTGCCCCCCGACCCCGACCCCCGCCAGGGGAAGGGCCCTCTCAGCCCGTGTGAGGCTGCCGACAGCCCCGTGGAATCAGGAGGTGGGCATCCCCTAATGGATGTGCACAACGGGGCTGGCCGGGTCACGCCCTGAAGAGTCAGGTCTGAGTGTCCCCTAAGGGGGTCCCGGGAGAGGGCGGAGCTTGGAGGGCGGCGGGTGGGAGGGGCGCGCCTGCTGGGGGCCCTGGCTGCCACCTGCCTCCCGCCAGCCGTGGTGCGGGATGCTGCGCCTTCCCGGGAGGCACGGGGGCTCCTTTGCTTGCCTCGTCCCCATCTCTGATGCCGTTGTTGGACTACAGTGCTGCCTGCGCGGTGACCCATCACTGTGAGCGGGGCGGCGTGGCTCGCGGGCTGGTCTCAGCGCTGTCTGTCTCCCAGGGCCCGAGAGCCTGGATGGCGGAGCCTGTAGCGTCGCGGGGGCGGCTCTGTGGTCACGAGCATTTCCGGGGAAGGACGCGTCCGCTCTGAGAAGCGGAAGTCAGCTAGAGTTGGAGGTCTTTGCCGTTTTCCTTGCCAATCAGTCTGACCCTCCAAGTCCATTGTAGAGCCTTGACTTTAAATTTACCTCCTAGGAGGGGGAGGAGTACCCTGTCCCCCTCCACAGCAGAGTGTGATTGAGAAAGTGCCAATTCACGAAAAGCATCTCACCAGCAACCCCAGTTGGAAGTGCTTTCATTACTTAAAAATAGATGAACATGGAGAGAGCTGTTGTTCAGTCACTCAGTCGTGTCCAACTCTTTGCAACCCCATGGACTGTAGCACGCCAGGCTTCCCTGTCCTTCATTTTCTCTTGAAGTTTGCTCAAACTAATGTCCATTGAGTCAGTGATGCCATCCAACCATCACCTCCTCTGTCGTCCCCTTCTCCTCCCACCTTCAATCTCTCCCCAGAATCAGGGTCTTTTCCAATGAGTGAGCTCTTGGCATCAGGTGGCCGAAGTATTGGAGGTTCTGCCTCAGCATCAGTGAATATTCAGGATTGATTTCCTTTAGGATGGACTGGTTTGATCTCCTTGCAATCCAAGGGGCTCTCAAGAGTCTTCTCCAGCAAGCAAAAGTTAGTATGTTCTAAGAACTCAGTGTTGATGTTAACTGATCTTAAGTTATACCTGCTCAAAATAAGATCATTTTAGGCAGAATAGTTTCAGAGTTAATTTTCAGACTGTATTTGTTTTTAGTAGTACTTTAGGATTTAATGTGATGAAAGACAGCTGTCGTGTGTTTTAAAATTTTCACTGTTCAGGCTAACAAAGGGATTGCGTCCTACTTGTCTGATCGAAGCATCTTTCTCTGTGTCAGCACCAGATGGCGCTATGGTGCAGGTCCTTAAAACGAACTCATTTGAAAAATGAATTTGGGAATCATAGCTGCTGGCATCCTAGTTTCAATAGATTTTCTTCAGTATTTCAAACAGTAGATCAGAGAGTCAAAAACTGAATTTAGTGTGTTTTTTTCCCCCCATCTCCATTCTCATCTGTTGTTGTGGTAGAAAGACTCTTTCCAACAAATTCTGGGTTTTCACGGGGTGGCGGGGGTGGGGGTAACACACAGGGTGTCTGGGGTGGAATTTCCGTGGCTTTGCCCCACAGCCTCTCTGTTTTTCTGTTCTGTTCTTCTCTTCCTTCTGCAGGAGAGTGAGTTACTAAGAGTAACTTACAGCACAAGGTTAGTGGCTTATTTCACTAGAGGAATGGGTGCAAAGGAAGAATAACGTTTGAAGCAAAGAATTGAATTGCTGATGGAACATAGCTCTCGGTGACCAGCCAGTTCAGAAGATTTGTTCATTCAAGACTGACACTTACTTTCACTTTAATCTCACCGGTGTTCTTTTTATCTGGGTACAGAATAAAACCGTGTCATTTGCTGTGATAAAGACATCTTGCTCAAGGCAGATTTGGTTTTCCTTGTTTTCACAAGAATGCTATAACTAAGAATGGCCCCCGTGAATTTACAGTGAATGAAAAAATGTTTTCGGAGCGTTGATTTGAATTCAGAGAGGAACTGTGTAAAAATGGAACAGGAAAAGACATCTGAATATCCAGGAACGCTATAATTGATGCGTTTAAATCCTAAAACACTATTTATCATTGTCACTAATGCAGATATAATATGTACTGCTGATGCTTCAAACGATAGGGTAGATTCCATTGTTGAAGTTACAGCGTCTAGTGTATGTTCTTACAGGTTATCCTTTATTTTTATAAAAATATTCCTCTTGCTGAACATATATTTTGAGATTAAGAAGTACCTTTTCTGTCTCCGAGAGGAATGTTTCTCACCCCTCAGTTCTGAAATCAGACGCGTGCTTTAGAAAGACGACCCTGCAGTGTGTGCAGGATGGGGTTGGGGGGCGTGAGGGCCAGCGGGCCCCTCCTTCCCTCCGTCTGTTCCAGTGAACACCTGCTCTGCGCCCGGCAGTGGGGCACAGTGGCCAGCGACGGGAGTCCATTCCTGGGGTGTGGAAGGTCCGAGCACACCCAGAACACGAGGGTCTTTGGGGATAGAAGGCAGGGAGCCCTCACAGTCCCCCGGGGTCCACAGCCCTGAGACAAGCGTGGGTCACACGTACGTGGGCGGAGCTCTTCTGACTCTGTTTCTGCCCACCTCACCTCTCTCCACCCTTGGACCTGGGTGTTTCGCTGATGCCTTGTACCCACGCCGCACCCCAAAGTTAGTTACTAGTGGGCTTACTAGTAATAAGTTTTAAAATTTCAGGCAGGCCCTGGAGTTAAATCTGATGGTGGACTCAAATACTGATGGGTTTCCTTGATGGGAGTATTATGTAAAGGAACTCATATGTGAATTAATGTTCATATAGACACCGTGTCTGTAACATGGCAAAACCTGAAAGCATTGATTTCTGGTGCCTCTTCTCCTGATTACAGTGGAATAAAGGCCTGCATTTTTCACGGTGTGGGAAGGGAAATAAGTCCTTTGTTAGAGTACGGGACGTCTACTGACTCAGCCATTCAGTGAGTATTGATGGTGGCCCTGTCTGCGCTGGGCTAGGTCTCTGTGACACCACCCGACCCTAAAGGATCTGGTGGGCCATGCTGCCTGCCAGCGTGGAGACCCTGCCTTCATCTGTAGAGCTGGGCTACGTGAGGCCCTCGAGTGGCTCTGGGCACACAGTAGGAGCTTAATCCCTCCTAGTTCCCTTCATTCATAAGCAGGTCACAGGCCAGGTCCTGGGACGCAAGGCCAACGCCAGCAACCCAGGCCTGCACTCCGCTCCCACCTGTCAGGCGAGAAAGGCTTCTGCCCTGGGAATCCCATGTGGGGTCTCAGCGTCTTTTCTGCTTCCCTGCTTTGAGGACACGGGTGTTGGTTTGTAAAGCTTCCGACACTGAGACCCAGGCCGGCCCGGGCTCTCAGGGCCCGGGGAGTGATGAGTGATGGCCAGGGAGGGCTGGCCTTGTCTCGGTGAGGTGCACGGGTGAAGGGGCCAAGAAGGCAGAGGCGGCCCGCGCTGCAGGAGGAAGCCGGCCCTGCAGTGTTCATGGAGTCCTGGGCTGGTGCTTCCTCAACTCTGTAGGAGAGAGCGAGCGAGCCCGGGGCCGCACGTTTCAGTGGTTCCTGCGTGCCCCTGCCCCGTGCCCTAGCCGGCCCTGCAGTGTTCATGGAGTCCTGGGCTGGTGCTTCCTCAACTCTGCAGGAGAGAGAGAGTGAGCCCAGGGCCGCGCGTTTCAGTGGTTCCTGCATGCCCCTGCGCCATGCCCTCTCCTCATCGCAGTGTTCGGACGAATCTCTGAGACGTACATCAAGGGCTACCTCCCGGCGCGTGGCCCTGTGGCCCTAGGATGACAAAGAGCCTGGACGTTACATAGGCTGTGCCCCGTGGCATGAGGGATCTTAGTGCCCCGACCAGGGATTGAACCCACGCCCCCCACATCGGTGGCCGGGGGTCTTAACCACTAAAGCACCAGGGAAGCCCCAAGATTCTGGACTTTGATCCTGGAGCAGGGGTGCTGGAGAGTTGTTTGCTTCCAGTTCCGCCCCAAACCACAGAGGACAGAGTCTGTGAGGACGCTCGCCCTCCCTTTGCAGAGCCGAGAGCAGGACAGAGCTGCGATGCGGGCGCTAGGTGCTGCGGGCCCTGGGCAGGACTTCCGGGACTGGGGCGGCCCGGGCGCGCTGGTGACCCGGCAGGGTGGGGGGCGTCTTTCAGCACCTGCTGCATGTGCCGCGAGTCCCCGGTTTATGAGATGGATGTCGCGCTGGGTCACGCGGGCGGTGCTCGTCAGAGGCGTCCCCGAGCTGGGGGGCTGCCCGAGGATCCTGGGCGCCTCGTCGTCACGGCCACTCCTGCTCAGCGCGCCGATGTTCCGGCTCTGGCGCGGTGCCCATGGTGCTGGGCCGTGGTCAGGGTGGATGGAGACGGGGTTCTGTGCGGTCCGGCGGGGTCTGCCGGTGCGGTGGTGCCCTGGGATCTGCGTTTCGGGTGTCCTTCTCAGTGAGCGGTCTGTCTGGGATGAAGGCTGGCTGGCCTGGTTTGGCCTTCCCCTCTGTTTCCTGTGTGCGCTGGCGGGGGCGGGAGAGCGGCAGTGGTTGCTGAGTTCTGCGGTGCTTCTGTCGGAGCATCGGTGACGGCCGGCTCTGCCCCGCCTCTCACCACTGCAAGAATTCCAACCATTCCAGGCAGGAAAACCCACTTCAACTCCTAAGCTACAAGCAACAAAGACACACACAAAGCTGCCCTCGGAACGCAGAGAAAGGGAGGTATTTGCATGATGTCCTTCTTTTCGTCCTCCGGGTATGAAGTGTGTGATTTTAATGACTCATCGATGGTAGGAACTTAGGGGCCACTCTGTTTGGTCTGTTGGCTTATCGACCAGACCACTGCAGCTTGCTTGTGATAACAAAATTTCACTGTAGGAGAAACTGTAGAATTTCTGTCTGTTTCACGTATGGGGGTTTAGTTCGTGTAAGGAGTCTCGTTGTGAATGGGCCTGGATGACATACACGGCTGAAGCTTTTGTCTCAGACGGTCAGAATAGTAAGTGTAGTCACCACTGAATTATGTCCTGGACTGAAGTAGATTCTCACCATTAATTGGATGTAGGCCCTCTGACCTTTCTGCAGGAAGCAAACTAAAGGTATAATAATTTTTATAAAGATGAGCTTTCTGTACTTCCAGTAATTTTTTTTTTTAAAAAACACTGAAATAATTTCTAGACAATGGGAAGAACTCTGACTTTACTGTCCTTGAAATAAGTACAGTTTGGTTTTCAGGGTTGTCACCTCTTCTTTCTCTCTCACCGTCACTCTCCTGCCCCCCGCCACAGCCCCCGACCAGGTGAGGATGATCCAGGAAAACGAACGCAAAGATCACTCACATTCAGGAACAAACATCTAATTGAGTCAAACTTAGATTTCAACCAATGTTGTTTTTAAAATGATCTCATTCAGATTCTTTCCCAAAATGTCAAGCCAAATAGAAGCCAGACCAACACTTGACAAAACTAAAAGCCTATCTTCAGTGGCACTTTTTTCATCTGAGACTAAATACTTTATGTAACATTTACAAAAACTCAGTAACTAGAATATGGAAAGCAGGCTAAGAAAATCAAAGGCTCCCAGTGGGCTTTTGAGATAAGATAGCGCGGATTAAGCAGGAGGAAGTCGCACATGGGCCTCAGCTTGTTTATTTCAGATTCTGCTTTCTTTTATCATTATTAGTTTTTGAGTTCTGTCTCTTTTTCATGGGTTTTGCTCCACTTATTGGATGGGCCACCAGTGTTCCTCCTGAACACTGTGAGTTCAAGGTTTGTTTTTTTTTTTTTTTTTTTTTTATCATTTTCTAATTAATGTTTGCAGGTCAACTGATTGGCTTCCCTGATGGCTTCAGATGGTGAAAAATCTGCAATGCAAGAGACCTGGGTGTGATCCCTGGGTCAGAAAGATTCCCTAGGGAAGGGAATGGCTACCTACCCCAGTATTCTTGCCTGGAGAATCCCATGGACAAAGGAACTTGGTGGGCTACAGTCCATAGGGTTGCAATGAGTCAGACATGACTAGTTTGCTTCATGATGTAAAGACTGGGCCAACTTTTCTGATTTCAAAAATCTGATGACCTGGTCAAGAGCTACGTACGTAAGAAGGGCCCAGTGACTACTGATGGTGGTTTAACACCAGAGCAGACTTGAAAGGGTGTCGGAACTTGCCTTTGCTGAGGTCTGCCGTTCTCATTGTCCCCCCTCAGTGACGCCTGGCGCACCCTTGCCTCTCGCCGCCCGGAGAGAAGCCTGATGGCTCCAGGTTGGAACGTGGGAAGAGTAGATGCCTTCCAGGTGCCCTGAGCCACATCCCACGCTATGCAGTCTGGGGACAGCCTTGCAGAATGGATCAGTTAATTGTTCAATTATCTTTAGTGTTTATAAATTTAGGTGAAGTAACCAGTCTGACCTTTGGATGTGAAATCAGTGTCTTGATGTAGCAGCGTAGACTCTCTCGTTTAGGATGGCTGTGTCAAAGGTGAGAGATAATCACTCTGTTTTGCAGTTAGATAGTGTACAAAAAAGCACGTGCCTCTATGCATATACTTGTCTACGTGCATTTTTATGAAATAATTTTAAAGACACAGATGCATCTTCTTATATGCCCTACTTGTGCAACCATAGAAGGATAATTAGCAACATATATAAAGTGTGTTAGTTGCTCAGTCATGTCCGACTCTGCAACCCCATGAACTGTAGCCCACCAGGCTCCTCTGTCCATGGGAGTCTCTGAGCAAGAATACTGGAGTGGGTTGCCATTCCCTCCTCCACGGGACCATGTTTTGTCGGAACTCTCCACCACGACCCGTCCATGTTGGGTGGCCCTGCATGGCATGCCTCAGAGCTTCATTGAGCTATGCAAGCCCCTTCGCCACGACAAGACTGTGATCCATAAAGAGAAGCCTGGCGTGCTGCAGTCCGTGGGATTGCAGAGTCAGATATGACTGAGACTGAACAAGAGCAAATGAAGTACTTTGTCAGTAAAGACAAGAGTGCTGTCCATAAATACTCCTGCCTCTGCTGAGCTGCCAAAGACTGTTTAGAGTTAAGGGCAATAGGCTGCTGGCTACGTGACTGAGTGGTTTATTTGAAGTAGACACGTGTGGTCTTTGAAAGACGTTATCAATGATGTGACAGAAATCTTGAAAAACACCCATTTCAATGGGAAACTATCGTGAAGGCTTTGTACTAACAGGTTAGCTGCCGAGACAAAGCCTTGGGGAATATAATATTACGCTTGAAGGTATTAGTTGCGACAATAAAAAATGCAAAAAGCCACCACTCCATTAATCTTAGTCGTTTCAGCTAGAACTTTGTCGCGATAGTGTATTGCACAGTTAGTGGGTTTCCTAATTAGGTGGGAACTTGATTTTCCTAGTTTGCGTCTAATAAGTATCGATGCTGGTTGTGCTAGTGAATTAGCAGAGGATTTCATTTAGTGCTCGCTCTTGCTTCTGCCACTGGGCTATCACGGAGACCTGTGGGGAGGGGGTGGCAAGGCTGTGGGGCCAGCTGAGCGGCCGGAAGGTCAGGGCAACTTGTGCACACACGCGCTGAGGAAGGCTGCACCCGGTGGGTGACGCTTCGTCCTGGAGACCCTGGTGCTCCTCACCAGCTGCTGGCTCCTCCTGCTTGCGCTCAGTCGCTCTGTCACGCACGACTCTTTGTGGACTCCCCGTGGACTGCAGCCTGCCCGGCTCCTCTGTCCATGGGATTCTCCAGGCGGGGATGTTGCAGTGAGTTGCCATTCCTTCCTCCAGGGGATCTTCAAGACCGAGGGATTGAACCCACGCCTCCTGCATCTCCTGCATTGGCAGGTGGTTTCTCTACTACCTCGCCATCTGGGAAGCCCTATCCTGGCGCCTGTTATCTCCCCCAAATAAACAGATTTGGGGCCATTTATGGATGAGGAGCCACTCCACTTAACAGAGAGAAAGCCTTCTCGGAGGGAGTGGTGCCAGCCGCGGCCATTCTGGGAGCTGGTCTGGGAGGCGTCTGTTCTGGTCCTTGGGGCGGAACTTGGGGTGGGGGGACCACGGCCCCATCTCCTCCTTCACTGTCTCCTGCAGACACCAGTACCGGGCCAAGAGCCACCGTTCTTCTGTCCTCAGATAACCGGAGTGTGCAGGTAATAGAGCTTTGCTGCTTCTGAAAACAATGTGAGTGTTTTTTTGTAGCGGACTGGAAGCCAGCATTCTCCTGTTGCTTTCTGTTTACGGCACGGAAACCACTTCTTCACCCCGTGGGTCTCCAGTGATCAAGAGCCGCATGTAAGGGAGCCTGCCTCGTGCCATCTGTCTCCAGATTGATAGTGGCCTGTGCTGCTCAGAGCGCGTGAGCTGCCGTTTAAATCCCCACCAACTCAGAGCGAAGCTGGGGAAGCCAAATTCTGGCTTGCCCGCCTCCCTCACCTCCTCGAAAACAAACATCCAGAAACGCGTTGCTTCTGGGCAAAAAGGCACTGCTCCTTTGTGTTCTCTTGGAGCACGCTGTGCTCCCTGGAGCTGCGAAATATCCCCCCATTGTCTGTGTGAGGCTCTGTCTGTCTCCTGGGTGTCTACCTGAGTCTGTCCCGCATCACGTGTGAAAACGCAGCAGCCCTCCCCAGCCTGTCAACGTGATAGAACGGCGGCCTGGCTCTGAAGGGAGATAATCAGAGCTTATTCTGATTAAAAGGAAACAAAGTATTTTAAGTGGCTGGTGGGCGAGGGGAGTCAGGCGGCCAGGGCATCTGATAGGCAGGATCTCAGCCGGTGTTGACAGCTGAGGTTTTAGCAGAAAATGCTGCAGAGTAAAGAATGCTCTTCTCTTCCAAACATCAGCCATTGTTCCAATATTATCGACTTTTCAAGAAGGGTTTTAGAATGTGTGCAGACTTCAAATATGGAGCCTTGAGTTCAGTTTTTTGAAGCCTGTGAAACCTAGTGCGGCAACCAGAGCTGGACATTTTTTCACAAAAATAACCCACAGGGAAAATGCGGAGTGTTCTTCCAACAGCTTCTTACTGCAAGCTTGTTAGAGCCTCATACGTACGTGCACACGCACACGTGCCGTGCTCCATACGTTTGTGATAAAGTCATTGTGATACAGAGACTTACAGTAGAGATGGGGAATAGAGATTGGCCCTTGTAGAGCCGATTTCTGTCTAGTTATTTTTTCTGTGCTTTATACACATATGGACCATATACATTTTTGAAAAGAGCATCACCTTCACATGGAGGGGAAAATCAGTATAACCAGACTCAGAGTTTTAGAAAATGCTAATATTAAGGAAAAGATTTCTTCTCTTTTTTATATAGTCAAGCTTGACCTACTCATCCGTTTATTCACCCAACAGCTATAAGAGGCACGTGTGTTCCAGGCACTGTCTGGGATGTTTGGAACAAAAAAGGAGACCAAATCTGTGCCTTAATAGGACCTAAATTCTTATTTGAGGAGACAGATAATAAATAAGCAAATAAGTAAAATATGTCAAAGTGGTTAAGTGGAGAAAATAAAGGCGGTGTGTGCCGGTTGGGAGGGTGCAATCACAGCAGTTGGTTTGGTCTGTGGTGGATGGAGTCACAGGGGTGGGTGGGCCTCAGTGGTGGGTGGAGCCATAGCAATGGGTGTGGTCACAGCTGTGGGTGTGGTCACTGATGGGTGGGTCTCAGCGGGTGGGGTTACAGTGGTGAGTGGGTCTCAGGGGTGGGTGTGGTCTCAGTGGGGTTACAATGATGAGTGAGTCTCAGGGGTGGGTGTGGTCTCAGTGGGGTTACAATGGTGAGTGGGTCTCAGGGGTGGGTGTGGTCTCAGGGGTGGGTGTGGTCTGGTGGGTGGCTCTTGGGTGGGTGTGGTCTCAGTAGTAAGTGAGTCTCGGGGGGTGAGTGGGTCTCAGGCGTGGGTGGGTCTCAGTGGTACGTGGATTTCAGAGGCGGTGAGTGGCGTCACGGCGGTAATTCATTCAGAGGGGAGTGGCTGGGTCACACAGTAATTCTGTATTTAGTCTCTTATGGGCTGTTTCCACCAGAAGACCCCAGGGCTCTAACTTCTCCGTGTGCTCACCACTTGTTACGTTCTGTGTTTTGGTGATGGGTCGCAGGGCCAGGGCGGAAGTACGCCCGAACGCAGGGGAGCAGTGACCGTGGGGGCTCAGGTGGGGCTGCACCAGCTGCTGTACCCAGGTGTGCTTTGCAGGCACCATCTCGTGTGTTGCTGATGGATGTTGGGTTTGGGAGAAGAAATGTCCTGGAGGAGCCTGGTGATTTTGGCAGAGCGGCCGACAGGAAGGGCATGTCCCTTTGCTGAGATGGAGATAGAATTTGGGTGTGTGATAAGTCATCTTCGTGTGCCTGTAAGACTAGGAAGAGCTGTGGTATAATCGGTGTGTTTCTGATCCAATCCTGAGCTGTCACGTGTAACACTGGTGTCCCGAGAGCAGGTGCCCAGCGTGACATGGGAGTGCTGGACCTGTTGCCTGGCGGTGCTTCAGAAGAGGCTCAGCTTTTCACCACCCTGGTCCCCTTGAGCCTGTTTCTTCTCCCACCTGCCCCCCCAGTCCCTGTCCCTGAGGACGGTCCATCCCTCCCTGGGGCCAGGATCTCCCTTGGGGGTACCTCTGTTTTCCCTCTGGTCTTCATGGTTTCCCACCCATCTGCATGGTGATATCCGTGTATGATTTCAGCTTTCTGCAGTAGCCACTGATACTTAATTGTTTAAGCTCTTAAGCCAAGGATGCAATGCATGTTATGCTGTTGCTCTTTCCGATCTGAAGTTTATCTCTGGTTCCAGAGTGTAAGGTGTCAGTGTCCTGGGAACAGTAGAGTCCAGTGAGGGACGTAGGAACCTGTCCAGAGGCAGGTGTCCTCCGGTTGCCGAGCCGTCTCCCTCCCCCACTCTCCCTCTCCCACCCACGCTCCAGTCTCTTCTGGTTTAGATGACACGCGATGAAACCCAGTTCTGGCCACTGTCTCCTCTGCATCTGTGGAACTCGGCAGTTCTCAGGGCCTTTCCAGTACCTGCTCTTCCATAAGGTCTTATCTGGCCACGGCAGCCTGTATTAATTACCCCGTTTTTCAAAACCTCACTGCATTTTTATTTTTGCCAGTTTCAAGCCATTTGGCACTTCTGTGAAGGCACATTTTGCATCTCAGCTGCAAGGTCAGGGTGTCTGGGGACGGGAGCAGTCTCTCAGATTGTCTTGTCTCCCTGTCATCTTGCAGCTCAGTGGGAGACAGATAAGGATGTGCTCAGTGAACACTTGAGGGGAAAGGGTCTCCTTCCCACACGTCGTACTCCTGGGGCCTCAGACTTTCTTTCCTGTAGACGTATGGGTCATCGTAAAATAAGTGATACAGGGAATAAGCAGGCCATTTATGCTGGGCGACCATGGTCCTGTCTCTGCAGGGGATGTTGGGTGACATCCAGTCTGACGTCAGCTCAAGCGTCTTGATCTGGAGACAGAACTCACTCCAGGAGGCTCCAGCTTAGTCACGTGCTCCAGCGGAAGCCTAGCTATGGACTAGACCTCGGGGCGGCCTAAACTCTCAGTAGACAGATACACATATGAAGACGTCGCCCCAGGCGCCTTGAACACGCGTGCACTGTGAGTCCTGTGTCCACGGCGACACCAGACGTTTCCGTGTGGAAGCCTCCTCTCCCATTGCAGACAGCACCGTCCAACCGTGTTGTGCCGTCCCCTCCTGGGCTCACCCCTGTTCTTCCATATTTACTCTCAAAGGTCTAGTTTTCGGGGGTTTGACTTTTCTTAATTGGTCTGAGGGCTTCCCTGATAGCTCAGCTGCTATCCACCTGCAATGCAGGAGACCCCTGCACCCAGGTTTGATTCCTGGGTGGGGAAGATTCTCTGGAGAAGGGGTAGGCTACCCACTCCAGTATTCTTGGGCTTCCCCTGTGGCTCAGCTGGTAAAGAATCCACCTGCAGTGCGGGAGACCTGGGTTAGATCCCTGGGTTGGGAAGATCCCCTGGAGAAGGGAAAGGCAACCCACTACAGTATTCTGGCCTGGAGAATCCTGTGGACTGTATAGTCCATGGGGCTGCAAAGAGTTGGACATGACTGAGCAACTTTCACTTCACTATCTTGGGCTTCAGTATGCTAGAACTCCAAAATTTTGGCCACCTGATGCGAAGAACTGACTCATTTGAAAAGACTCTGAAGCTGGGAAAGATTGAAGGCAGGAGAAGGGGATGACAGAGGATGAGATGGTTGGATGGCATCACCGACTCAATGGACATGAGTTTGAGTGAACTCCGGGAGTTGGTGATGGACAGGGAGGCCTGGCGTGCTGCAGTCCATGGGGTCGCAAAGGATCAGACATGACTGAGCGGCTGAACTGAACTAACTGCTGGCAACACTCAGAATGCTTGTTTTAGTACCTTTGAAGTCCTTGAAGGTGGCGGCGTGTTTTCTGTACCCTTGCATCCATAGGACCCAGCACAGAGCTGAGATGACAATGGGCACCGTCGTGTTTCCTGAACCAGTGAAGGAATGCCATGATGTGGGGCCCCCAGAACTCTGCCTGGAGCTGGGCAGGCAGAAATGTCTTCTGTGGTTACCACGGCAGGTTACTACTCAAGAGGAATTTCTTTCAAATGTCTTCTAGTCTCCTGGAAATTCTATACCCTCTCAGTCACCCACCAGGGATCAAATTCAAGCCAAAAGTCATCTTATGAGGCTGAATACAGTTCTCCAAGTTTTATTTAGTAACCTCCCTCTACAAAGTGATTTTCTTTCCTAAGTGAGAAACAAAACCAGAATTCTAACTCTGCGTTAAACCTAAGCAAACAGTGGGTTACACAATGGTTTAGGCAGCTGTAACTGGAGAAAGCCCGGCCCTGAGCAAACGTGGAGGGAGGCGTCTTTGATGCTCTGTCCTCCTGGGCCCCGCCCCGCCGGGATGCAGGCCCCCAGCCTTCTGGGGACTTCAAAGCTGAGCCGCACCTCCAGCCTGGCCCCACCCGAACCCCGGGAGCCGGTGGAGCGCGCACCCAGCCATACTCGCGGCTGAGACGCACGGCAATTTGTTCTCGCTGCTGCGACTTTGAACTTGGAATCTCAGGTTTCTCTCTGTGTCACTGGCTTTGAACTGCAATTCCTCGCTGCCTGAATTATCTCTTTACAACTGCTCCTCGATACCTGTCGGAGGGCCTCACACATTCCAGGCCCTCACCTGCCGGGGCCCAGCTGCCACCCCACCGCTTGAGCCTCACCTCTCCTCATCATCTCCACCAAGACCTGGGGTCTCCGATGTGCTGAGGTCACTTCCTAACACCCTGTGCGTCTTCGCTGCCTCCGAGGGTCTTGAGGTTGGAGCTGTCCTTCCAGGGCAGAAGCAGGCAAAGATGGAGCCGGGAACGGTGGCATTCCTGGGGCTGTCCCGGGACCCTGGTCCCTGCTGCACCCACCCCCAGGGGAGGAGCAACCCCCTCCCCCTGGAGCCCCGCCCCTGGAGCCCCGCCCCCTGGAGCCCCCGTGCTTGTCGCGCCTTTTCGCTCCTTTTCCTGACCAACCTCCAGGCCTCCTAACCAAAACGCTTCCTAAATCGCAGGTGTGCGCTCGGGGCTGGGACTTCACCCTGCTCTAGTCACAGATTCCAGGAGACGGGAAATGGTTTTGGGGGACCTGCAGTCCTTTTCAGACCGTGGGCATGCAGGGCTCACCTGTACTCCCTCTGTGAGAGGCATATGTGTCCAGAGGTTCCCTTCATCACAGGAGAAAAATACACGTGGTTGCCACTTGTGCAGAAACCACGATGAACAGCTGTCTAGATCCTCCTGTGAATCCCAGAAATGTTACCTGGACACCAGGATGTAGCCATGGTCACAGAGTTCTTGCGTGAGATGTGTTCATGGTACAGATGAAGATTGTAAATGCCCAGTTCCAGCGCCAGGCCCTGGGGGATTCTGGCTGTGACCCCAGCTCTCGTGGGCAAGCAGGCCTGGGGCCCCCGAGGTTGGGGTTCCTCTTTGCTCTGCCCTCCTCTCACCGCCCCCATCCTGTCGCCGCCTCTGTGAACCTTTTCCTCTAGGTGCCTGGTCACGAGGACGTGATCTGCCCCAGGGCGGGGGCCTTGTCCTGTCCACTGAGGTACTGGGCCCCCGGGCACGCCTGCTCCCCTTGGCTTCCTGGTCTGTGTTGGGTGACCGCCTGGCTTCTTGGCCACACCTGGAGCTTTCTAACTCCACAACTTTCAACGGGATGTTTTCTTGCTAAAAATCCTTAGTTTTTACCCAACTCTCCAAAACCGATCCCCTTCTTGAAGTTCCCGCTCAGACTTCCTCTTGATTTGATTTGATTTGTTTTATTTTGGCAGCGCTGTGTCCTCGTCGAGACACGCAGGCTGGTCCCTGTGACGGCCGGGCTTCTCCAGCTGTGCTGCGTGGGCACGTGGGATCTCAGTTTCCCCCACCAGGGGTCGGACCCTCGTCCCCTGTGTTGGAAGGTGGATTCTTAACCCGCGGACCACCAGGGAAGTCCCTGAAATTTCCTTGCATGAAATCTTCCTGAAATGTTCTTCCCTTTCCGCTGAATTCCTGTAGTCTCTGTGTGTTGTTGTTGAAACGTAGTTTTCTAACCATATTACGAGCATCCAAAGAAGTGTCTTTTATGCCAGCTCAGTGATGGATCCCGTAAATGGGGATTTAAATGAACTTTGTGTTGCAGGCTGTCGGGTCCGGCTTCAGGGAGGGTGCCATGAGTCATTGGCCCGCAAAACAGACACTTCCCCCGGTGGGGCAGGTGCTTGGCCCCGGGACAGAGCCGGGGCAGCCGAGGCCGAGATTTGGGCAGAGGGAACCCACTCAGTTCCCGAAAGGCATTAATTCCGATGCTGGGGCCCGGCAGACATCTCAGCGTCGGTGGGCTTTGGTGGACGGTCGGACAGTGCAGACAAAGGGCATCATCATGAGGAAGGGCCAGGATGGGCGTCTCGGGGCCTGTGGGAGCAGGACACGCATCTCGCCGTGGCCAGGCTGGGGACCCGGAGGGAATTCAGTGGTCTGGGCCACGAGCCCCTGGGACCCGGGGTGGTGGGCCAGCCAGGTCACCGTGGGATAATTTTCTGAGCCTTCTGTCTCTTAGTCTTGTAATTCTGGTCCTCACGCTTTTAGCAACCATCTCTTTCTTAAAAGACACGGGCCCTCGGATCAAACTCTTCCAGCGGCACTGATGCTGTCTGTGGCGTGTCCTTTTCTTTCCAGGTCAGCCCTCCAGATCCTCTGGGAGGTTAGTGGCTCTGCGGGCCCAGGGCCTGGGAGGGGGGCGCCGTCTGGCACAGCTCCTGGTCTCACGTCCCAGGCTCCTCTCGCTTCTGCTGAGTAGACTGGGGCCTCGGGAGGACCAGCGTCATGTCCGAGATCTCCACTCATGCTTATTTGGTGATGGGTTTCATTCCAACCCAGGAATTGAACCAGGGTCTCCTGCACTGCAGGTGGATTCTTTACCAGCTGAGCCACCAGGGAAGCCCTGGGTCGGGAAGATCTCCTGGAGAAGGGATAGGCTACCCACTCCAGTATTCTTGGGCTTCCCTGGTGGGAGAAGCCCTGGTGGGCTTCCCTGGGTTTGATTCCTAGGTTGGAAAGATCCCCTGGAGAAGGGAACGGCTGCCCACTCCAGTATTCTTGCCTGAAGAATCTCATGGACAGAGAGCCTGGCAGGATGCCGTTCATGGGGTCACACAGAGTTGGACATGACTGAGCAACTAAGCAGGCATGCACATCTCTTCCTAAGTCCTGAATCTCGTGGCCTTGTTCTTACAGCGCTTACGGCCCTTCACGCTCAGTCCAGTCTCCTTCAGCCTTGTCCTCCCACGCCCCTGGGCTCTGGGGCGGTTCTGTGCCCCCTCTGTCTCCTCGTCACTCCTCAGCCTCCTGACTAAGTGTCCACTCCTGCGGGCTCAGCCCTCACTGCCTTTAGTGGTGTGGTTTTGTGACATGGAAATGCATATCCTTTGAAAACAGAACCAAGAGCATAACGCCATCGGTTGTACATCCCACATGTGTGTCCACAGCCCACCCAGGAGCTGGTGAAGGTCCCTTGTTGTGAACTGGGGTGTAAAGCGGGAGCATGTAGGAGCCCAGACTGCAAACCTACACGTTGGTTGTCGGTGCGTTGAAGGGAACATTCTTGACAGGTGCGCACCCCTGCGCCAGCGTCTTGCCTGCTGTGCGCTGTGTGTTACGGTGTCGTCCTGACTGGCACATGTGGCCCAGGGCAGGGTGCTGTGACTGTGCTGACTCCAGGAGGGTGAGAGGTGCTCTGGGGCTGGAGCCTGCAGCCCGGCTCTCTGCGCTGCTTCTCCTCCCAGAGCCTGGAGGACGAGCGCGTCCCCAGCACCAGCCTTGGCTGCGGTCAGCAGGGACACTCGACCCTCTCTGCCGTCCGTCACTCGGTGCTGTGGGGCTGTCATGAGCCCGCGGTCACGCTCGTCTGTGGGGACTCTCCAGTTTGGGGAGCTGCCTTCTCCTCCCAGCTGCACACCACACACACAGGGTGGACAGCCCCTTTCCACTGCCCCATGGGGTCTCCAGTTTAGCCTCTGGATCGCACCGTTGCTGTTTGCTGTTGCTGCTCAGTCACTCAGTCGTGTCCGACTCTTTGTGACCCCATGGACTGCAGCACCCCAGGCTTCCCCGTCCTTCACTGTCTCCCGGAGTTTGCTCAAACTCATGTCCTTTGAGCCAATGATGCCTTTAGTCTGAAATATTTACTATAAAATTGTGTCTGTTCTGAGAAGAGATGTCTTTTGATTTGTACTTTTTCCTTACGATAGATGAAGATTGGGGAAGGCATTCATGGTTATAAGCCTAGGATTCTGAACTCTGTGTTCAGGTGGGTGTGTCTTTCCCTTTCTCCCTTGCCTTTCACTTCTTTTTTTCTTCAGCTGTTTGTGAGGCCTCCTCAGACAACCACTTTGCCTTTTTGCATTTCTTTTTCTTGGGGACGGTCTCAATCAGCACTTCTGTACAATGTTAAGAACGCCTGTCTATAGTTCTTCAGGCAGTCTGTCTATCAGATCTAATCCCTTGAATCTATCTGTCACCTCCACTGTTAAAAAGCAGAGACAGTACTTTACGAACAAAGGTCCATCTAGTCAAAGCTATGGTTTTCCCAGTGGTCATGTATGGATGAGGGAGTTGGACTATTAAAAAAGCTGAGCACCGAAGAATTGATGCTTTTGAATTGTGGTGTTGGAGAAGACTCTTGAGAGTCCCTTGGACTGCAAGGAGATCCAACCAGTCCATCCTAAAGGAAATCAGTCCTGAATATTCACTGGAAGGACTGATGCTGAAGCTGAAACTCCTGGGCACCTGATGCAAAGAACTGACTCACTGGAAAAGACCCTGATGTTGGGAAAGATTGAAGGCAGGAGGAGAAGGGGACGACAGAGGGTGAGATGGTTAGATAGCATCACTGATTCAATGGACATGAGTTTGAGTAGGCTCCAGGAATTGGTAATGGACAGGGAAGTCTGGAGTGCTGTAGTCCATGGGGTTGCAGAGTCGGACACGACTGAGTGACTGAACTGAACTGAACTGTATAATCATAAGGGATTTGATTTAGGTGATACCTAAATGGTCTAGTGGTTTTCCCTACTTTCTTCAATTTAAACCTGAATTTTGCAGTAAGGAGTTCATGCTCTGAGCCCAGTCAGCTGACTTGTTTTTGCTGATTGTATAGAGCTTTTCCATCTTCAACGGCATAGAATATAATCAGTCTGTTTAGGTATTGACCAGGTATTGACCTGGTGATGTCCATGTGTAGAGTCATCTCTTGTGTTGTTGGAAGAGGGTGTTTCCTATGACCAATGTGTTCTCTTGACAAAATTCTGTTAGCCTTTGCCCTGTTTCATTTTGTACTCCAATGCCAAATGACTTTCTACTTTTGTATTCTAGACCCCTATGATGAAAAGGACATCTTTTTTTTTTTTTTGGTGTTAGTTCCAGAAGATCTTATAGGTCGTCATAGAACCATTCAACTTCAGCTTCTTCGGCATTAGTGCTTGGGGCATAGACTTGGAGTACTGTGGTATTGAATGGTTTGCCTTGGGAACGAACAAGAGATTATGCTGTCGTTTTTGAGATTGCACCCAAGTACTGCATTTCGGACTCTTTTGCTGACTCTGAGGGCTATTCCATTTCTTCTAAGGGATTCTTGCCCACAGTAGTAGATATAATGGTCATGTGAATTAAATTTGCCCTTTCCCATCCATTTTAATTCACTGATTCCTCAAGTATCACTGTTCACTCTTGCCATTTCCTGCCTGACAATGTCCAATTTACCTTGATGCATGGACCTAACATTTCAGGTTCCTGTGCAATATTGTTCTTTACAGTATCGGTCTTTACTTTCACCACCAGACACGTCTGCAACTGTGCATCGTTTCAGCTTTGGCCCAGCCTCTTCCTTCTTTCTGGAGTGTTTCTCTGCTCTTCCCAGTAATTTAATCTTGGACACCTACTGACCTGGGGGGCTCATCTCCGGTGTCATATCTTTTTGCCCTTTCACACCGTTCATGGATTCTCCCGGCAAGAATACTGGAGGTTTACTATTCCCTCCTCCACTATTCCCAACATTCTCATCACATTTGAAGTGCTTCATATGTATTTAAATGTCACCCCCCCGCCACACACACACACAGAAACCCCCTAACACTCGCAGTCACGTCCAGAAAGCTCTGCCCTGGTCTCCATCACCTCCCGTCAGCTGCCCTTTCACATGCATGAAGGGGTAGCACAGTTTTATGAGCTGTAGTTATCTGGGTCCTTTCAGGTCCTGGGCGGTGGCGGTGGCCCCCTCCTCCCTGGTGGGTCCAAACGGATCTTTAAAGTCCTCAGCTGCGTCCTTAGGTCAAGCGGGGGCCTTGCAGCAGCGCGGTCAGTGACACAGCACTTTAATGTGACCCGAAGTCAGGACATCAGCGCACGAGGCTTTCTCCCTCATGTTTATTTGATCGCTGTGCCCATTAGGAGGCAGGTTTGTTTTCGGCCCCTGAGCCTGCACGCAGGGGCCCAGCCTTAGCCTCACACACTGTCGGCGGTGGGCAGCCTGCTGCTGGGTGTGGTGTGAATGCCGTGCGGGCGGGAAGGAGGCCCTGCGCTGAGGACCGACCTCTGGGAGAGGCCGGGGACACGGATTCCCAGCCTGGTCATCAGCCGGCACTGGCCCTTGGAATAGGAGGGATCTTCACTGTGCTGAGCCTCAGTCTCCTTGCCTGTAAGATGGGGCAACGGGACCCGCCCAGGGACTTGGAGCTCAGGAAGCTAGAGTGTGTGACGGCTTTTGGGAAGGGTGCTCCCCGTGAGGGTGGGCCAGTGGGTGGAGGTCTCTGCATCCATGTGCCTGCGGTAGGGTGGGCGCCCTGCTGAGCCCGGCTCAGGCTGTCCTTCCCCTGCACAACAGGCTCCCTGCAGACACTGCAGCCAGACTGCTCACCTGCGTCCCCGTCGCAGACGTGGGGGGCTTGCACGTGACTGTAGCCATCACTCTTTCACCTTCTTTGTTCATTGATGTTTGAGCTTGGTGCCTCTGAAGGTGTGTTCCCAGGTGCCCAGGTTCCAGGCACTGTGGATTTATGCGAGGATTTTTAGAATGATCTTCTTGGGTCCAGTGAGAGCTGAGTCCCAGTGAAGAGGAGACTCTGACACCCAGACCCAGCCTGAGTCACCTGCCACTGGAGAAGAGCCTGGGGAGGGCCTCAGCTGCAGCCTCAGCTCACACGGAGGAGGAGCCCTCCCTCCAGCCCAGGGCCATCTGGGTGGTTGTTGCTGTTCAGTGGCTCAGTCGTGTCCGACTCTCTGTGGCCCCATGGACTGCAGCATGCCAGGCCTCCCTGTCTTTCACCATCTCCTGGAGCTTGCTCAAACTCTTGCCCATTGAGTTGGTGATGCCATCCAACCATCTCGCCCTCTGTTGCCCCCTTCTCCTCCTGCCCTCAGTCTTTACCAGCATCAGGGTCTTTTCTAGGTCCCCCCAAAGCAAGGCTCCACAGTCCAGAGAGAAAAGGCAGTCTTGGGGAGAACTGATTTTTTTAAAGCTTTGAACTGTCAGGAGACCCCCAGGTCTTGTTGAGCTTCTTTATTTTGCAGAATGAGTGTTTCGATTGCACTAAATACAGGGGAACAACAATCCTTTGGGGAACTCTTGGGCCCTGCAGGTCTTTGTGTGGTCTTGGTTTCACAGCATCCTCAGAAATCTACTCAAGTGGCGCCATCTCCACGCATGCAGCACAGAGCAAAGGAGGGTTGGACATGAGAGTGGACGTGCCTGTTGGACCTTCTCACCCCGAGGACGGCAGAAGGGGGCAGAGTGCGGAAAGGTGTTACCACGTGTGCCCAGATGCATAAGCAGAGAACAGAGGACGCAGTGCAGGAGGGACCCCAGGCCGGGCCCCGTCTGCTCTCGGGGGACCAACCTCTTGGCCTTCCGTGCCGGGGAGGAGCCATCGCACGCACCTGATGAGGTGAACTGAGGACACGCGCTGGAGAACAGGGATGGTGGAGATTTCACTCAGTGCAGATTGAGGATACGGTTTCTAGAATCACAAGAAGTTGTAGAACTAAAAAAACATACTAGCCTGTGTCTGAGTTCATCCTTGCCTTCAAAAAAACCACACCATCTGTTGCTAAATAAATAGATAACATAATCCAAGCCGTTAAGGACGGACACAGCATGCTGGATAATGGGGGAGAAGCCATCCTTGATCATATGGTGTGAAGGCCGTCAGCATTTTAGCAAAGTCTGTGGGAAGCACACAAAATATGGAGAAGTGAGAGGTTTTCCCAATGGTGTGAGGGATTCAGTTTTTAGTTGGCCAAGTCGATAATGAACAGCTAACAACCGCTTGTTCATTTCGGCGACTGCAAACCGAAGCCGCCTCCCAGCGGGTCTTGTTGGTGGCTTCTGCTTCCTGCTCTGAGTAAGGACTGCGTTGGTCACAGTAGCTCCTTGGTACCTGGTCCCTTTTGCCCAGTGGGAAATAATCTGCCTACCTATGAAGGAGACGCAAGAGACTTGGGTTCAATCCCTGGATGGGAAGATCCCCTGGAAAAGGAAATGGCAACCCACTCCAGTATTCTTGCCTGGGAAATCCCATGGACAGAGGAGCCCGGTGGGCCACAGTCCATGGGGTCGAAACGAGTCAGACATGGTTGAGTGACTTAGCCCACCCTTTTGTGTCTCTGGAAGAAGGTCTGCACAAACGGAAATGAACAGTGAGCAGTGTGGCTTGTGGAAAAACCTTAGATTATTTCTTTGTGATTAGGATCAAGACATGTGCTTTCGTGCTCAGTCACTTCAGTCGTGCCTGACTCTTTGCGACCCCATGGACTGCAGCCTGCCAGGCTCCTCTGTCCATGGGATTCTCCAGGCAAGAATACTGGAGTGGGTTGCCACGCCCTCCTCCAGGGCATCTTCCCTAGCCAGGGATCAAACCCACATCTCCTGTGTTTCCTGCTTTATAGGTGGTTTCTTTACCTCTGAGTCACTGAGGAAGCCCAGGATTAAGACATGGATGACTGTTATCTGTGTTAATTTTCAACATCTCTCCTGAACAGAGAAATAGTACATGTCAAATACAAGGATGTATGGTATAAAAATGTGAGAAGGTAGGCGAAACTGTCATTTTTCATATGATTATCTATAGAGAAAACCCAGCAGAATTAATGAATAAATTACTGAAACCAAACAGGGCCTAGTAAGGAACCTGGATTATTAATAAAATTAACCTACAGTTCTCAGTAGTGTTTTTCCTCATCAGTAGCAAACAGTTGGGTTATATAGTATAAGGCACCATCAGAATAGCCACCAGCTCTTCAGCATCCAGAACTTAACCTGACAGAGAATGCATAAAGACCGTCAGAAGAAAATTTAAATACTCTTTCATGGAGCACAAAAGGGGGTTTTAATTAACGGGAGGATATCCTGGTTTCATGTGCGGGCTGACGAACATGACCATCCAGAAGAGAGAGCCCCTGCCACGTATCGAGGGTCACTAAAGGGCCGGAGCAGACGCAGGGCAGAACCAAACCCAGCCCAAGAGGAACCGTGAAGGTGACCAGAGCTGGCCAAGCGCTGGGAGGTCCACTGATGGTGAGAAACGGCGGTACCTGGGTGGGTGGGTGAGACGGAGGCCACGAAGTTGCGGTCCAAGCACCAGGGGCAGGGGCGTGGCCTCCCCAGGGGGGCGGGGCAGCGCCGTGCAGGGGCGGGGCCTCCCAGGGGGCGGGGCAGCACGACAGCCTCCCTTTCGCACCCAGGCCCCGAGAAAGAACCGGAGATCACGATGGGCCGAGCGAGCGGCGACTCCAGGTCACTCCCGGCGTGTCCCAGTGTGAACGCACCGCTCACACTGCGGTGGAGGGCCGCCCTCCGGGGCCTCCTTACTTCTCGGGAGGGCGGCGAGTGCGGGCTCTGGAGTTTCCGCTGAAGTTCACCCCCGAGTCCTCCGAGGGAGCCAAGTCCTCATCTGATAGCTCTTTATGACAGTTTACGACGTGTTGCATAAATGGAGAATCTCGTCTAAATAATCCCCTTCTATCCTCGCTGCTTCTACCCTTTAAATATCTGATGATGTTTATCTTGTCTTCGCTTAGTCCACGATTAGGAGCGCTGTACACACTTGGCGGCCTTAATCTTTTCCTCCTAAATCAATCCCTGAAGCCAGCCTCTTAGTATTGTTGTTGCTCCGCTCGGCTCTGAACCTCGTCCAAGTCGTCTGTCTTTCTTGCATTGAGCTGCTGGACTGGGGGAGCCAGAAGCAGTGCTGCTCTAAGTGCAGACTCTCCGACGTGCCCCCAGCCTGCCAGGCTCTGGCCTAAGCCTCCTCTGCTGCCCCTTGACCTCTGCTCTCTGCCAGCCCTGTTTTTTTCATAGGGGATTGTTGCTTTCCAAACACCTTCCTGACACCCAGAGACTGACATTCAAATCAGGAGGAGAAAGAAGTGCAGGAACCCCAAGGGGGACCTTCCTCCACTGTCTTTCCAGTGCCTGGAGGCTCTTTTCTCTTTCCTTGACAATAACTGTTTGACATGAAACTATCCCTTTGTATTTCCCCAGAGTTTTCATGCAAGATGCCTCCAGTTCCTCTGCTCAAAGGTCTGAGTGTCTCCTGCGAGAGGCGTGGTAACCTGAGGCCCTTCTAGAAGGAGGGTCAGTGGGCTGCTTCCGGTCCCCCGCTGTCCTGCCCCACTGTGCGTCTCACAGCGTTGTCTGCTCTAGCGGCCGGCTGGGACCTCCTCCCCTTTCGTAAATCTGGTGTCATGCTCTCTTCCTAAATGAAGCCTTAAAATCTTCCCTGCAGTCGACACACTGCAGTTTGACAACCTTTCATCGTGTTATTATTCACCCTGTCATTGCAGCCTCTCTGCACAGCTGGAGTATCCATGACTTATTTACATGTTATAAATACAGCATGAGTTACCAAGCGAGGTTTTACAACTTGCTTTATTCTGATTACTTCTAATGTGTGACCGGGGCTTGCTTCCAGTCCCCAAATAGCTGACTGCCAAAACTGGCCTTGCGTACAAAAGGCCGCTGAGCAGAAAGTGAAAGTGAAGGTGGGGTGACTGCGTGGGTGAAGAGTGCACAGGTCTGGGGGTGCTGGTCCCCCAGACCGCCACGGGCATGGCAGCCTGCCCTTTGTGAGCAGAGACGCTGCGGGGCAGGCAGGGCTCCTCCCCAGGCCCAGGAGGTGGAGGAGCGTTACAAGCTCCGTTGCCTACAGGATAGAGGTGCAAGGCGGCTTCCAGACCAGCTGCAGTTTGCACTTTAAGCTTCGTCTTCTCCCGCTTCCTGTCCCAACACAAACCTGCAGGATCCCCCAAGCTTTATCTCCCTGAACCTTTTCACAAGCTGGTCGTTGGCAGTAAGTGTCCTCTCCCTCCGCAGCCCACTTCCTCCGGGATGTCTTCCCCTGTCCTGTCTGTGGAGGGACTCTGCTCTTCTGTGCTGGTCACAGCCATGCGAGGGGTCCCGTCATGGCCATGTGAGTGCCCCGATTCTGCTGGGCCAGGGTGAGCCCCCAGTCAGGTCACAAGCTTGCGGACCGGCCCGGCTTCCGCCCTCCTCTCTTCTGTGCAGGGTGTGTGCAGGTGAGTGCCCAGCTCCGGGTGGAGTGACTGTTTGGAGAGATGATTCCTCGTCTCCTGTCTCTCTTCTCTCTTCTCCACATTCACAACATCTGATCTTGCGGAAACAATGCCGCTAACCGACACGTTGGAAAAGACCCAGATGCTGGGAAAGACTGAGGGCAGGAGGAGAAGGGGACGACAGAGGATGAGATGGTTGGATGGCATCACTGACTCAATGGACATGAGTTTGGGTAAACTCCAGGAGTTGGTGATGGACAGGGAGGCCTGGCGTGCTGCAGTGCATAGGGTTGCAAAGAGTTGGACACGACTGAGCGACTGAACAACAACCACTACAAACTATCACAAGAAAACTTTTCAACGCTCAGGTCCTAATGTATGCCCATTCTGTAGGGAAAAACCCCTTGTTCTCGCTCTCCAGGAGTTTGGACGGGTAAGTCCAGCCTGCTCTGCGGGAACAGCCAGTCAGTGGTGGTGTCAACTGGCAGTGGCTGAGATCGGACGTCCTCATGGAGATCGCCACATTGTTAGGCTCCCGAGAAGGTATAGAAGACACAAGGGAAAAGGCTCCAGGGCTTTTAAGGGTCCTGACGGCTTCCCTGGGGGCTCAGCGGTGAAGAATCGGCCTGCCAGTGCAGGAGACTCGGCCTGGGAATGACCGAGCCTGTGTGCCACAGCCACTGAGCCTGTGCTCTGGAGCCTGGGAGCCGCAACAAGAGAAGCCACTGCAGCAAGCAGCCCGCACACCACAACAAAGAGCGGCCCGCTCACTGCAGCTGGGGGAGAGCCAGCACAGAAGGACAGCCCAGCACAGGCGCAGCCAGGAGGAACAGGGGTCGGGAGAGAGTGCGTGTGGGCTCTGTGGGCTTCTGTCACCCGGGACCCGTGAACACGATCTGATTTGAAAAACAGGGTTGTGGCAGATGTGACTCAGTTCAGGATCTCAAGACGTGGCCAGCCTGGGCTAACCAGTGGGCTTTAAACCTGAGGGCACAGCCACAGAGGCGCACGTGGAAGCCCTTGATGCCAAGGGCAGAGGGTACAGCCCGGGAGTGCCCTGGCTTGCTGGTGGGCACAGGAAGCAGGAGGGCCTGGAGGAGGGTCTCCAGAAGGCACAACCCCCTGACGCCTGGATCACAGCTCAGTGCCCCAGAACTGGGGCAGCGTTCACCTGCAGTGCTTTCCTCTCGTGGCCCTTGTGTGCTCGTGCCGTGCGGCTCCGTGACGGACGACTGGCCAAGGACATGGGCCCGCACCCCCCGGAGGTGCCCTCACTCACTCAGCTCAGTGGCTGCTGCCTGGTCTGTTCGGTTGTGTTTTTAGCCACGAGCAGCTTACTCCTAGGCAGGAGTGGAGAGGGAAGAGCTCTGGGCATGCCACGCAGGGAACTCGACTTTGTGTAAAGTCCATTGGCTGGGAGTAGGGGGCATGTGTCCCCCCAGAAGGTGGGGTGCTGACACCGCCTCCCTCACCAGTTCCGGGTGATTGGACCCTCGGTGTGTCGAGCGGCTGTAACTCAAATGACTGTTTCCCACCTCTGGCTGGATCCTGGAGCTCCTCTGAGATGGAAGAGGGGAGCAGAGTCCACCCGCCAGTACCTGTGGTGTTTACGTGACCCGTTGGAGGCCCTGGGGTGTCTATTAGGATAAAACTCTCCTTGGACGGTTGCAGTCCAGTCTGAAGCGCTCTGACTCCAGCCCTGTCCATTGACAGACTAAGAGGAAGGCGCCAAGGCTGTGGACATGGCATGGGATGCCCGGGGTCTCCACGTGCAAGGGGGCTTGACGCTGGTTCCTATGCCAGAGCTTCATTCGCTGCAGCTCAGCACAGCGACCATGCGTGGCTGTGATATCAGTTACCCCGTGGAACAGAGTGAACACAGACGTCTTTTCTGCTCAAACAATCTAGACCATGGTGAGGACTGTCTGGTGCGCACACACCCATGGGTTCTAGGACGCTCTGCGGACACTGTATTTTGTTAGTTCCACATCCAGGCAAAGTGTATCTGAACGAGAACAGGGACACGCACCAGGCAGGTCATTCCTGCAGCCTCTGGATTTATTATTCATTATGGATTTTGATCACTGAGGAAGGCTTTCTTGTCTCTCCTTGTTCTTTGGACCCTGCATTCAAATGGGTATATCTTTCCTTTTCCCCTTTGCCTTTTGCTTCTCTTCTTTGCTCAGCTATTTGTACGGCCTCCTCAGACAACCATCTTGCCTTTTTGCATTTCTTTTTCTTGGGGATGGTCTTGATCACTGCCTCCTGTACGATGTCATGAACCTCCGTCCATAGTTCTTCAGGCACACTGCCTATGAGATCTAATCTCTCGAATCTATTTGTCACTTCCAGTGTAAATTGTAAGGGAGTTGGTTTAAAGGCAGGAGAAGGGGACGACAGAGGATGAGATGGTTGGATGGCGTCACCAACCCGATGGACATCAGTGTGAACAGGCTTCAGGAGTTGGTGGTGGACAGGGAAGCCTGATGTGCTGCAGTCCATGGGGACGCAAAGAGTCGGACACGACTGAGCGACTGAGCTGAACTGCACAGATGGTTTTTGGGATTATTCGTTTTCCTGTTTTCTGAGGGCTGAAGAATCGATGCATTTGAACTGTGGTGTTGGAGAAGACTCTTGAGAGGCCCTTGGACTGCAAGGAGATCCAACCAGTTCATCCTAAAGGAAATCAACCCTGAATATTCACTGGAAGGACTGATGCTGAAGCTGAAGCTCTAATACTTTGGCCACCTGATGAGAAGAGCTGATGCATTGAAAAAGACCCTGATGCTGGGAAAGAGTGAAGGCAGGAGGAGAAGGGGGTGACAGAGGATGAGATGGTTGGGTGGCATCACCGACTTGATGGACATGAGTTTGGGCAGTCTCTGGGAGCTTTGTCCATTGGTGATGGACAGGGAGGCCTGGCATGCTGCAGACCATGGGGTCACTCAGAGTCGGACACGACTGAGCGACTGAACAACAGTGATAAGCTTCTCTTGATTGTGATGGTCAGGACGCTTTCTTTTCCTCTCTGTGTACTTTTTATCTCCAGTCTAACACATCGGGATCTTGTCTCTGGGTAGGATTGCCACGGGGCGGGGTGGGATATTATTATCCCAATTATTGTGAAGACATTCCAGATAAGCTTTAAAACAGGAAGCACCATTGGAAATACATGCTGGTAGGGAAGATGCCGCGAGTTCTGAAGGGGAATAAAGACCCTGGGGTGAGACCCTAGCGGCCCCACCGCAGCTGGACCAACTGCTTCCTCCCTGGGCGGGGACTGAGGCAGTTTGGGGCAGGGAAGGATACAGAGAGGAGTCAGCGATAGAATCTGGCTTTAAAGGGGCTTAGGGCATAATGAATGAGCTGGGACATAATTACAATTACAAGTTAAAACGCAGCGAGTTTTGTGGGAGGGATAAAAATAAAGAACTGTGGGGGCTTAAGGGGAGTGGTTTCTTCTTTGGGGAGGATCAGAAAGCCACTGTCACGAGGCACTGAGCTGTGGCTTTGCTACTGACTTCCAGAAGCCAATACATTTTGTAATCTTAATTTTCTAGATGTTCTCAAAGCAGGCAGCCTATTCAGCTCTCTTTGAGTTGAACTTAAAAAGCAGGGAGCAAATTAAGGTGGAGAAGCTTCTAGCCTGGGACACGGCGTACTGCGCTGCACTGAGCGCTTCGCATGCCTCTGGAGCTCGGTAAAGGTCATGCTTTCCATCTCGTCACACCGAAAAGACAAAATTTTTTTTGCATTGGGTTGCTGTAATAAACTCCCTTTCTTTTTAATTGCTTGGCATTCATAACCACTGCTTATGCTCCAGAAGAAGATACTTTGATGATTGCTTAGTAGTGTGTGAGAGGGGAAGGAAGGGAGAAAAAGAAGAGAAAGAAAAAGAAAAAAGAAGAAAGGAGGAAAGGAAAACCAAAGGGCAGGCAAGCTGAGAGAGACATCTTAGAAATGAGATCATCTTTTCATGTGTGCAATTTAATGATTTCTTTCGTTTGAAGCAGTGTAAAAAGCAAGTAATTATTGTTATTCCTAATATTCTAATGCCAAATTGGAAACCAAGGGCTCTGGAGAAATAAATGGGGTGCCAGGACTTGATGATCCTGTGTGCGATAGATCACGGGTGATAAGATATATTAGTGCCATTACATAATTTGATCAGGTAGCCAAGAAGCATGTCAGCAAGCTCACTTGCATTTATGGGTCTGTTTGCTGGGTGCTCTGAGTTCCTCGCCCTGGAAAATAAAAGCAATTTGCAGAAGTGCACGTGGCTGTGGGGAGCCTCCTCGGGTGCACACCTCGGGCGTTCTGGAAGGCTCCGTCCGGGAGCGGGTGTCAGAGGCTCCCCCTGTGGCCGGTGCGGCTGCGCCTCCATGCAGCCGGAGATGCTAAGCGGGTAATTAACGAGTCACCAGGCACAGGTGTGCCAGGTGAAGTTTGGTAAATTGCTTTTGATCTAAATTGAGATGCTTTGGGGATTTAACTTCTTAGACAAAAAAGGGCATAAATAAATAATCAGGGTTTTGAGGTTGGGGCTTGCCAGCGAGCTCTAAAACTTCTTAATGCACTGGGGGCCAGCCCTCGACTCACCCAGCGTGCCGTCATGTTGGTTCACCTGATTAGCTTAGAACTCTGGCTTGGCAGCATGTCCTGGGAGTGTGGAGGTGTGCGAGTTGCTCTCAAATGCCTGCAGTTTCCTTGCTGACCTCCTAAGAGCCAACAGGGGAAGAGACATGAGCCCCTGAGAGGTTAGGATGCCAGCCCGCCATCAGGGGTCGTGCTGACTGTGGGATGGGGGAGTGTGCCAGCCAGGGGAGGCCCTGGGGTGCCCATCCTCAGCACTGGGCACGAGGCCCGTGTGTGCAAGTCTCACATCGAGTGCCCGCGAGGACCCGCTGGATGAGGAAGCTGCAGGGGTCAGAAGGGTGATGCTCGGCCCTTGGAGGCGGGACCGCAGGGATGATAAGGGTGCTGACGGCCCTCTCTCGAGCCTTCTGGGCCACTCACGGGCTCTCTGTGCTGGACTTGGGGGCCACCCTCTGTGGGCCCTGACTTCTCCTGGGCTGGAGCAGCGAGGGGTGGTGAGGGGCCAGCGGCAGACCGGCTCTCTCCCTCCCGGCCAGGGCTGTTGGGGTCCGTCCTCCTTCCAGGGCCAGTGGTCTGTAGAAGCGGGTCTCCCTGGCCCCCAGATGCTGGCAACCAGGTGGCCCACTGGTGTGACTCCGGGGGCGCTTCACCTCCACGGTCGGGGCCCGGATCACACGTGTGCTCAGCTGCTCTGTTCACAGTGGGCTCTTCTCCCCACTGCATCTGTGCTGACACCACAGACCGCCTCACCCAGGCGGTCGTGCATCGTCCTAGGACTAAGCCCTGACATGCCATGGTCGGCTTAAGTCAGTAAGCACACGACCCTGGCGAGAAATCCACTCCCCCGCTGGAGCTCACTTGGGTCGCATGCACCGTGGAATTAATCTATCGATTGTTTTGATTGGCTTGCTTATTCACCCACTGGGAACTTCAGCAGGAAGTGGAGCTGTGCTGGGCAGAGAGGACGTGCAAGCATCAGAAGGCATTCTTGCCAGAGCATGGACGTTAGCCAGTTAATCCCACTAGAACGTGAGTGTCACCTGCCTGGAGAAGCAGAGCGTGTGAGGGCACAGAGGGGCTGGGGAGCTTCGTGGGTGCGCGGCATTCAGTGGAGCGGAGCCCAGGGCGGAGGAGTCTGTGGGAGGAGCAGCCTGTGCAAAGACCCTGGGGTGGGAGGAGGGTCAGAGACGCGGGCTGTGGGCTTGGCGGAGGCTCACGCGGGGGCAGGGGCGGGTGTGGGGTTGATCTAGGGGGTCTTGGAAAGACATTGGAGGTTTGGGGCACATGGTGACCAGCTCAGATTGTGGTCGTAAGATCACTGAGGCCGCTGGGTGGGGGTGGGCGTGTGGGCGAGGTCTCGGGTTCAGCTGATGAGACGGACTGTCAGGAAGTGCATGACAGCGGCCCCTTTATTGGAAACCCGGCAGGCCTTTGGGAGCAGCTTGAACGTGAATTTGGGGTGCTCTAGAGGGGGGCGTCCAGAAGGAGCCCTGGGGTATGGCTGCTGCCGCGGGGTGAGGCAGGGATCCTCGGGGGAGGCCGACGGGGGAGGAAGTTGTCACTTATTTCCAGAGTCTTCCGATGCCCCCGCCGTCGACTCTGACCCTGAAATCGTGTGCAGTTTTGCTGAGCTGGGCCCTGTGCGCACGGCAGATGTGGTCTGGGGGTCTTACTGTGTTTTGGTTCATGGCGATTTTCGAACATGAAACCATCAGGCAGAAATACAACCCTGTAAGAACTGTCATCCTTGTCATCACTTGGCCGGCACAGATGACTGTCAGGGAGGTCAGGAAAGGAGAAAGGTGTGTCCCCGGGTCCGAGAAGGCCTCCTTGCCCTCGGCAGGCAGCTCCCTGCTGTGGGCACAGTGCCACTGGGGGCCCGGTTCCTCCTCCCCCTCCCAGGGAGAGGTTTACGGCTCAGCTCGACGTCCTGGGTTATTTAACATTCAGAGCCGGTGTAACTGGATGGTGGTGGTCTGGTAACCGCAGACCGTGTTCAGAGAGCTGGACATCTTAATCAGCACGTTTTTGTTGGTTTTTTCCCCAAACACGCCGTGCGTACCTGGGGAAGGAGCACGTTTTCCCTCGGCGACGGGCCGGGCCATTCACTGAGAGGCACACCCTCCTCGGGGGTCTATGTGTGCCGGCACCCCTGTTCTCGCGTGGGGATGGTGGTTCACCGCACCGTGCCTTGGTCCCCGTGGTCACCACAGCCAGCCTCCCAGGGCCAGCCTTTGCAGCTCTGGCTTTCTCTCCAGCTGGTCAGCAGGCCTGAGCTCCCCCCGGCATCCGGCTCCAGCCCCGCGGATGGTGTGCTGGGTCCGGTGCCTGCGATCTGTCTGTACCAGGGGGCCGGGCTCGGGCAGAGAGCCGGGGGGAAGGATGCTCCGGCGGAGGGGATTCCCGTGGCCTGCTGTTGGGGCCCCAGCTTGGAGCCTGGCACGGGCTTTCACGCGAGCAGAGCAGGACAGCCCTGACCTGGCCATGGGGCTGAGCCCAGAGGCGGGGAGGCAAGAGCATGCCCGCTGGGAGGGCCAGGGAAGCGGGGAGCCTCAGCGGCTCCACGCCACGCTGCCGCTCCCGGCCCTCAAGTCCACGCGGGGTGCCCACACGGTCTCGGACCCCACACCTGCAGGCCAGGGCCACCTGGCTGGAGTGGCAGGTGGGTGTGGCTGGGACCCGGAAGGAGCCCCGTGACCTGCTCCTGCTCTCCGCACCGGGCCTGGCTCCAGCGACTCTGTCTCCCCAGAGCCTGCGGACGATCCCTCCTACCCCAGTGTCCTCTCTAGGGGCCCCGCTTGGGGTCCTGCCACCCTCGGCCTTAGCTGCCTTCTCTGGGGTTTGTCAAGAAGCACCTGCTTTACAGACCAACGCTTCAATGCCTCCGGAAGCTTCAAGTTCAAAACCCTTTCCAGCATCTCCTTTAATGTAAAGAATCTTTTCTTGGATGGATGATCCCTGCTGTTCGGCCTTTCCTTTCTTCATATGACCTGTTTTATGAATGTGTTATGTTGATATCATATTCTTATGTATTGTTATATGTAATATTATATATGGGCTTCCCTGGTGGCTCAGCTGATAAAGAATCCACCTGCAATGCAGGAGACCTGGGTTCGATCCCTGGGTTGGGAAGATCCCCTGGAAAATGGAAAGGCTACCCACTCCAGTATTCTGACCTGGAGAATTCCATGGACTGTATAGTCCATGGGGTCACAAAGTTGGACACGACTGAGCGAATACACCTTGATATCGTATATATTTTAAATCAAAGCAGAGGACAGTTAACATTGTCATTATTTTCAAGCAGTAATGACAGCTCAACTGTTACCTGGGCAGACTTGCTGCTCGATGGAGTCAAATGAGGCACACTGTTGACCCTGATCCAGATGGCCTTAGGAGAAGAGTTCATTTTCATCTTCTGTTTCCCAAACGAAGCTTTAAATCTAATTGGATCCTGAAATAACTGTGATATGGTTTCTCTAAGTGAAGGGCCTCTCGTTTAAATAACTTTCTTATTTGTTTATGTGTGTGATTTACAGTAAGTGATGACATTCTTTGCGGCTGGCACACTGAAGGGACCCTCTGCGTGCAGCACTTTGAGCAAGTTATAAACCATTCTGGACACAGAGACGTTTAATTGTTATCACATTGAACAGTGCAGCAGCAAGCCCCAGACCCCAGGACCCCGCATGGGCTGCGTTCCACATGGTGGAGGCTTGAGAAACACTTTAACTGAGTCAGTGAACTCACGCTCGCCCGCCACCTGCATCAGGATAGAGCAGCTATCTTATGAAGGTTCACCTTCTTCAGGAGTTTTCCGTGGGGAGGCTTGAGGGGAGGACTCCTAGATGGTATCGCTTGTTTCAGCCTCTGAGCAAGAAGGGTCCACCCAGACCTGTATCTGGGAGACCTCTGAAGTGGTGGACGGGCCTGAAGCGGGAGGGTGGGGCTGGCTGGCAGGAGGTGACTCAGGCTGCTGGAATGTCCCGCTCTTTGTTCCCAGCCCTGTTTGAAGGGTTTTTCTACTTGTAATGGAGTAAGTTACCTTACTCAGGGCCTCAAGCTATACCTTCAGATGGATTTGCAGAACATCCAGAAACAGAACATCTGCCTAAGCACTTTTCCATAAATTACATATTATTGTTTAGGTTGCTAAGTCGTGTCCGACCTTTTATGACCCCAGGGACTATAGCTGGCCAGGCTCCTCTGTCCGTGGGATTTTCTAGGCAAGAGTGCGGGAATGGGTTGCCATTTTCTTCTCTAGGGGATCTTCCTCACCCAGGAATTGAACCCACGTCTCCTGCATTGCAGGCAGATTAGAGCTAGAGTAGCCTTCGAGTATATATATACATATATATATTTATAAATTAAAAAAATGGATTTCCATGAAATTTGCTGTGAGATGAGGAGTTCAGATGTTAACGCAGGCTCACAACCCAGAGGACCACTGTCCGGGCGGCGGGTTCCAACGGCCGTGGCTGGCGCTGGGCATCGCCCACAGCGCTCTGAGCCCCCAGGTGTGTGAACGGTCCCACGAAGGACGAAGGTGGCACCATGGCGACACATACTGAGGGGCTGTCACCACGGTTAAAGAGCGTAACCATCTCTTGAACTTGGAAGAACTGAGCCTCTGGTTCCTCAGGAAGGCCTAGCTTCATCTCCTCCCCACTTTCTTCTCCAGGAGGCAAAGCTGAGCCTTCTTACCCCTCCACTGTGTGTGTGCGGAGTCACTCAGTCGTGTCCGACTCTGTGCGACCGTGGACTGTACCTGCCAGGCTCCTCTGTCTACAGGACTCTCCAGGCAAGAACACCGCAGCGCGTTGCCATGCCCTCCTCTGGGGGTGGAACCCGCGTCTCTTACATCTCCTGCGCTGGCAGGCGGGCTCCTTACCGCAGCCACCCGGGAAGCCCCGCTCTGGGGAGGTTTGTAAATATTTGAGAGAGTCACACTGAAGATCGGAAGGACAGCGTGGCCCGCTCTCGGGCTTTCTCTGTGCTCCCTCCTTTGGGGCACGGCGCCGTAATTAGGACAAAGGGATGCTTGAGATTATGCCTTAAATAAACTGGGACAGAACTCCGTTCAGCTCCGCCGGTTATTTTTATCTCCGAGGCAGAAGCACCGATATCAGTGTCGAGCTTAATTGGGCTCTCACAGAACGTAGGCAGGAGGGAGCTGGGGCCACGGTAGGCTCGGAGGCCTCGAGGCCAAGTCAGGAGAGGGCTCCGAGTGTCCTGCTCCCAGGGGACGCAGCACTGTGGCCTCTCTCGGCTTGGGGCTCTGGGGGAGCAGATGAGCAGGCTCCTCCTCTGCCGAGAGACCCCCTCCCTGTTGTCTCCCCGTCTGCCTTTCCGGGTGAACGGGACTGTTGGAGCCGACGTGGTGGCAGGCGGGCCCGTCTGGGCTGCGTCCGCCCCAGGCCCTCTGCAGCCCCCGCGTGAGCCCCAAGGGGCCCTTTCTCCCTCTAGCCTTTGGGCTGCACGCCCTCCCATCGTGCGGTCCAGGCAGGCGGCCCGCGTCCCCGGCGGGCTCACGGGAGAAGGGCCGGGTCCCGCGCTCCCGGCCCGCAGGGTCCTTGAGCAGCAGGAGTGGGCGTCCTGGGACAGCGAGGTTCTCCGGGGTACTGGGGTCCTTTTCTTTTCTGGGTGGGAGCGCCCTGCCGGGGCGACAGCCTGTAACCAGTGACAGGGTTTTGCTCACTCAAGAGAAACAAGACGCAGCAACATAGAGAGCGGCGAGGAGGGACCCAGAGGGTTGAATGTGGGTGTTTTTTCCCCTTGTTTCAAAAATGACATTTTAATAGGTGTTAGCACAAATCTTTCAGTTACTTACAACCCTGTAAGCTTGAGCACACGAGACACCCTTCTGAGCCTGCTTCCTCGCCTATGAGAAGGGATGGTGTTATCACTTGTTTCCAGGCGGCTGGGGGGCTGAGCAGGGTAGTGACTATCTGAGGCGTTGGTGCAGCCCCGTTCACGGTGCCCACTCGCGACGTGCGCACTGCTAGCCTGTTTTTAAACTGAAGCATTTACACTGCTGTGTCAGTTTCAGGTGTCCAGCGAAGTGGTTCAGTTACACACACGCACGCACGTGCACGCACGCACGTGCACACATGCACACACACGCGCGCACACACGCGCACATGCACACGCACACGTTAAAGCTTTCCGAGAGTCTTTTTGACTAGAAGTTATTAAAAAATCTTGAATATTTTCAAAACCGTGCTGTGCAGCAGGTCTTTGGTGGCCGTCTGTGGTGTGTGTGTGGTGTGTGTCTGTTGGTTCCAGACTCCTGACTGCCGCCCCCCCTCCCCTCTGGCGGCTGTAAGGCGGTTCTCTGTGTGAGTCGATTTCTGCTCTGCAATTAAGCCCATTCGTGTCACTTTTCTAAGCCCCACGTATAAGTGACATCATGTGACCCTGTCTCTGACTTGCTTCAGCTAGTGTGCGCGTCTCCAGGTCCACCCTGGAGCTGCAGATGGCGTTGCTTCATTCTCTTCCACGGCTGAGTGGCATCCACTGCGCGGCGCCCCGTCTTCTTTGCCCACTCCTCTCCTGGTGGATGCTTAGGCTGCCTCCATGCCCGGCTGCTGTGAGCACTGGGGTGCATGGATCTTTTCAAATCCAAGTTTTACCTCTTCTGGAAAGATGCCCAGGAGTGGGATTGCGGGATCGTTCGGCAGCTCTGTCTTCAGTTTTTAAGGACCCTCCATTGTGTTCTCCAGGGTAACAGCTCCAATTTACCTTCCCACCACTGTAGGAGGGCTCCCTTTTCTCCACACCTTCTCCAGCGTTCATTGTTTGTAGAGTTTTGAACAATGGTAATTCCGACTGTTGTGTAATTGGTAATTCTGACTCACTTTGGTTTTGATGTACGTTTCCCTAATAATTAACGATGTTGAGTATCTTTTCATGTGCCTGTTGGCCATCTGTATGTCTTCTTTGGAGGAATGTCTGTTTAGGTCTTCTGCTCATTTTTTGACTGGATTGTTTGCTTTTTTTGGGATATTGAGCTGCATGAGCTGTTTGTATATTTTGGAAATTAAGCCCTTGGTTGCATCATTTGCTAATATTTTCTCCCAGTCCATAAGTTGTCTTTTCATTTTGTTTATGGGGTTTCTTTACTGTGCAAATGCTTTTGATTAGGTCCCATTTACTTATTTTTGCTTTTATCTCTTTTGACTTGGGACACTTGGTCATTTCTAGTTTTATTGTTGTAACAATAACCTGAAAGGGGAGCAGTCTCTTAATTAACTTCTTTCTTAAATATTTTAATGAAGATGAAGGAATTTTGAAGGCAGTTTCTATAAAAGTCTCCTGTTGGCAGATACGTGTCACATTTTGCTCTTGGAGTTAGGCATAAAGTGCTGAATATCACCTAACGTAACTCTTCTCTCTAGTGAAATGCTTGGTTGTTCATCTTCAACTGGGTTTTTCTCGGAGATATTATTTTTCCTCCCGAATGTGATCTTAAGGTTGGGCTGAGGTATGGGAGGTCACTGCTGCTGTTCCTTGTCTGATATTAAAACAGGAAAGAATTGTAGGCACACGGTATCCATGTGATGTGTGTGTGTGTGTGTGTGTGTGCGTGCATGTGTTTGGCTGATTATAAATGATTGTAAAAGCTGAAACCACCCTGTTTCCATCCATCCATCCATCCATCCATCACCCACCATTCCATCTATCCATCATCCATCCACCCATCCCTAATTCGGTCCTCAAATGCCTTGTGTCTCTGTCGACCTTGCTTCCCCACCCTGAACTTCACATCGTTAACTCTTCACATTTTGGGTCTCACTCGGACATCACTTCCTCAGGGAAGCCTTCTGGATCCCAGACTGTAGTTTCCACAGATGATGTGAAGTTGTCAACCACCAAACGCTGTCTTCTTCAGAACCCCACTGCTCCACCCTTGTGTCTCGCATCACCGTTCTCCCCAGGTGACGGGCTCCAGCCTAGGGTTACTTTACCTTCCTCCTGGCTCCAAGCAGCGGTGCGGCGCCCAGCCCTCTGCCGACACGCCGCCGTGTGGCCTCTGCTGCTGGGGCCCTGTCTCTGCGGGATGCTTGGTCATCGCCCTGACTGTTTCCTCTGCCGGGAGTGACCATCCCCCCGCCCCACCCCGGCTGGCCGTGTCTGCTCTTCTGGGTGTCCCCACCCCGGGGGGCCGCCCAGGGCTGCACCTGCACCCCCGCAGCCAGGCCCTCCCCTTTCTGACCACATCCAGCGTGGCCCGTCCGCTCCCAGAGGCACGCACCCGCTTCTTGCTGCTCCTCTAAGAGGACGATTGGCCGGAGGGAAGCGATTTGCTCATCTCTACGCGATGCGCGTTGTCCATATGGAACTTTAAATTTGACACGTGTTTCCGGTCACTTTTCTCACTGAGTGCTTTTGAGCCGTCTTACCCTCTCCTTTGCTGGATCATCTCTTATGTCACACGTGGAACATTTGCTTGGCTCCTCCTCAGTTTCCATCCACGCTCACCTCCCACAGCCGTGAGCAGGAGGCCATGGGGAGTGGCCTGCGGGGCTGGAGGATGACCCCCCCTGCCCTGGTGCGTCCCGCCTGCTGCTGGCACGCTGCCTGGAGTCCCCTGGCAGCACCCCATTAGCAGACAGGTGTTCCACGGAGCTGACACAGGCAATCTCCCGCCCCTTCTTGGCAGTTAACCTGGGATATTGATTAGTTCACTAGCCATGCCTCAGTGATTTGAGCCTTTTCTCAAAGAGAAGAGAGAGGGACCAGTTTGCAGCAAAGGGCAAGTTGGGATCAATTCACAGCCCAGGGACAGCATGGGGGTGATGACTAGGGAGGGTCTCTGGACAGAGGGAACCCCGTGGACTCTGGGAGGGGCATCTGAGGGCTGTCCCAGCTGCCCTGGCTGCCGCCCACCTCTGCACTGGCTCAGGGCCTCGTGTTTACCACTGTACACTGAATGAACGTGCCCGGTTCCTGACAAGCGCTGGGTCCTGACCCAGATGCCTTCCGAGCAGTGGCTGAGCCTGCAGGAGAATCTCCGTGTGGCTCTGGGTGCTCAGCTTCCTGGAGCCACAGGAACAGGTACAAGACTTGCTCTGGTCATCAGGAGGATGGGCTGCTGGCCTGGACCCAGGAGGGGCCATCAGTCGTGAGCCCATTTCCGTGGGTGATGTCTGGTCCTGCCCAGGGCGGCGCCGGGCTTGCTGCACACGCAGGATGTGAAGGTCCCACCGGAAGGAGCCAGGTGAGGCTTTGAGAAGTCGGGGAGGGAGAAGAGAACCCTGTTTCAAGGCAGGCTTGAGGCAGCTGGGTTGTGAGAGCCATGGGCTGACCCGCCCGCACATCTGGATCCCGGCCCTGGGGTGGGGCGCTCCGTGGCTCCTGCTTTCCTGGACTCTCAGGGTTCTCCCTGCTCCTCACTGAGGTCCCCCGTCACCCTGGTCCCCAGTTCTTTGCACTGAGCTTTCCCTGTTGAAGTGACTAGAGGTTTTCTCTCCTTCTCAGACCTTCCCTGCTGCTGTCAGTTCTGCTGTCCTCTGTTGGTGGAAGCCACCCTGAGCCCATCTCCCATCGGGGGTGTCAGATATTTGCAACCACCTGCTGACCCCACCCCAGGCCGAGGCAGGCATTCTCAGACCTGAATGGTGTACGGGTGGTGGAAAGACCTTGTTACTAGGGGTCTTTGGGAAGTTTTCGTTTTCTAACCCAGTGTGCTGTGCTCAGACACAGCTGTGTGCAACTCTTGCAACCTCATGGAACCTGCCAGGCTCCTCTCTCCATGGGTGTTCCCAGGCAAGAATACTGGAGTGGGTTGCCATTTCCTTACCCAAGGAATCTTCCTGACCCAGGGGTCGAACCTGTGTCTCTTGTGTCTCCTACATTGCCAGGTGGATTCTTTACCAGCTGAACCACCTGGGAATCCCAGCTAACCCAATAGTGCTTTAATTTAGAAAAGTTCAGGCCTTGTACGGAAGATGTACCATGGCAGACAGCTGTGGACTATATTATTTGTCAAGATGACCTCATGGCAGGCCTCAGATTTCTCCATGATCAACAAACCAGAGTTACCTTTGATTTCAGCCCATAATCTCATTGCAGGTCATAGCTTCATAATCCTGCTCTATTAGAGCTGGTGAGTCTAGGCATCAATACGATACCAGTAACTGTTCTTTTCTGAGCCTCTTCCTAGATCCCGAGCACTGTGAGCACCGTTTTCATGAACTGTCTCGTGAGGCTGCCCCACACAGGCTGAGGCTTCCCCAAATCTCAGACCAGGAAGCTCGAGGTCACATGGCCACAGATGTCCAGAGTCAGGACTCACACCCAGAGTCCAGCAGCTGCATCCGTGGCTCCCCCGCTGCAGTCCAGGGGACCTAGAGGTGTTTCTCTTATTCTGTGTAACCCTGCAGGTGTTTGAGGACAGCTGTCGTAGCCTGTCCAAGCCGCCCTCCTCTGGTCTTGGCTCAGTGGTTCCTGGCCAGGCAGTTTCTAGCATTGAACGCTTTCTGATGACCCTTTCATGGTGGATTCTACCTCATCAGTGCTTTTCATCCATGACACCCACTGGACAGGCACTTCCAAATCGTCAGGGTGCTGTGAAGTTACTGAAATAGTTCTTAAGGATGTGGATATTTATGCATGGATATTTATATATGTTTCATCAGAGAGACGAGGTGCAGACAGTTGTCCGTCTGTGACGTTTGGAGACATGGACAGACAGTCAGCTGTGTTAGCCACTCACCTTCCCTTCCCTTGTCTTGAAACTCACAGCTGTAACTAAAATGTCAGGGACTGGGCGGCTTAAACAAAAAACACGTCTGTCACAGTTCTGTGGGTTGGCAGTCCACGGTCATGGCACCAGCCGATTTGGAGTCTGGTGGGAGCCCACGGCCTATTCATAGCCAGCTATATTCTCACTGTGTCCTCACATGGCGGAGAGACTATCCTCTTTTTTAAATTTATTTTACTGAAGTATGATTGTGAACCGTGAACTTCCTGATGTTCAAGCTGGTTTTAGAAAAGGAAGAGGAACCAGAGATCAAATTGCCAACATCCGCTGGATCATGGAAAAAGCAAGAGAGTTCCAGAAAAACATCTATTTCTGCTTTATTGACTATCCCGAAACCTTTGACTGTGTGGATCACAATAAACTGTGGAAAATTCTTCAAGAGATGGGAATACCAGACCACTTGATCTGCCTCTTGAGAAATTTGTATGCAGGTCAGGAAGCAACAGTTAGAACTGGACATGGAACTACAGACTGGTTCCAAATAGGAAAAAGAGTACGTCAAGGCTGTATATTGTCACTCTGCTTATTTAACTTATATGCAGAGTACATCATGAGAAACGCTGGGCTGGAAGAAGCACAAGCTGGAATCAAGATTGCCGGGAGAAATCTCAATAATCTCAGATATGCAGATGACACCACCCTTATGGCAGAAAGTGAAGAGGAACTCAAAAGCCTCTTGATGAAGGTGAAAGTGGAGAGTGAAAAAGTTGGCTTAAAGCTCAACATTCAGAAAACAAAGATCATGGCATCCGGTCCCATCAATTCATGGGAAATAGATGGGAAACAGTGGAAACAGTGTCAGACTATTTTTCTGGGCTCCAAAATCACTGTAGATGGTGACTGCAGCCATGAAATTAAAAGACGCTTACTCCTTGGAAGGAAAGTTATGACCAACCTAGATAGCATATTCAAAAGCAGAGACATTACTTTGCCAACAAAGGTCCGTCTAGTCAAGGCTATGGTTTTTCCTGTGGTCATGTATGGATGTGAGAGTTGGACTGTGAAGAAGGCTGAGCGCCGAAGAATTGATGCTTTTGAACTGTGGTGTTGGAGAAGACTCTTGAGAGTCCCTTGGACTGCAAGGAGATCCAACCAGTCCATTCTGAAGGAGATCAGCCCTGGGATTTCTTTGGAAGGAATGATGCTAAAGCTGAAATTCCAGTACTTTGGCCACCTCACGTGAAGCGTTGACTCATTGGAAAAGACTCTGATGCTGGGAGGGATTGGGGGCAGGAGGAGAAGGGGATGAGAGAGGATGAGATGGCTGGATGGCATCACTGACTCTGTGGACGTGAGTCTGAGTGAACTCCGGGAGTTGGTGATGGACAGGGAGGCCTGGCGTGCTGCGATTCATGGGGTCGCAAAGAGTCAGACACGACTGAGCGACTGATCTGATCTGATCTGATCTGATGGTTGATCTACAGGGTCAAGAGACTCTTCTCCCAAGGGCACTGATTCCACCACGAGGGCCCCACCCTTGTGGCCTGATCACCTGCTCAAGGCCCCACCTCCCAATACTGTCACTTTGAGGGTTAGTGTTTCAACATAGGGCTTCCCAGGTGGCTCACAGGTAAAGAATCTGCCTGCCAGTGTGGGAGACGCAGGTTCTATCCCTGGATGGGGAAGATCCCCTGGAGGAGGAAATGGCAACCCACTCCAGCATTCTTGCCTGGGAAGCCCATGGACAGAGGAGCCTGGCGGGTACAGCCCATCGGGTTGCAAAGAGTTGAACATGTCTGAGCACACCCACACACACATACACAAAAGCAGGCGTGTACGTGCACACACACATGTGTGCACACAGAATGCTTCTGAACCCACAACACGGAAGACTTTCAGCACCAGGAGTCTTACCCGTGACCGCAGGAGACAGGGGAACAGGAGGAAACCAGGCTCTGGGACGTGTCCCGAGTCCAGCTGTGCTCATGCGGATTGTCTTTGGCCACGGACGCCCAGCAGGGCTGCCATTGGCTGCTGCCTGGGGCACCAAGGAGGGCAGGGCTTGCATCAGAGCAGCTCAGGGTGGGGAAGCAGTCTAGGGCTCAGTGTAGGTGAGGAGAGAGTCCCATACAGAGGGAGCGGGTCACTGTGTCAGGATAAAGATGGGAAAGTGTCACTGAGCCCACAGACGGGGTCACTGGGGGTCAGGACCCGAGCTGTGAGGAGTCTGCAGACGGGGGTCACTGGGCGTCATGACCCGAGTTGTGAGGAGTCTGCAGACGGGGTCACTGGGCGTCATGACCTGAGCCATGAGGAGTCTGCAGACGGGGTCACTGGGGGTCATGACCCGAGCCGTGGGGAGTCTGCAGACAGGGTCACTAGGGGTCATGACCCGAGCTGTGAGGAAGGCAGGTAGGCTGAGTGACAGGTGGCAGATCACTGGATCACGTGTCCCCTGGGTCACCTCGTTCTGCCATCCCAGTGTTTGGGGACAGTAGAATCCCGTTTTCACATTATATCTCACTCAGGGCCTCCATGAGAAAACAGATAAGACCGGCCCACCTGGGAAAGTTGGGGTGAGGCCTGGACCCCCAGCCCCCAGAGCCTGAGAACCCACCTCTCACCTCTGGTGCCCTGGACCCAGTGCTCCTGAGGACACGGTGTGGACGCCAGCCTGCATCCTGCATCTACTCCGCTAACGAGCTGTCCTCACAGGTTGCTGGCCTCCCTCTCCTGGGAGTTGCAGCTCCGGACAGATTTGGTCCAGCCTCACAGAAGGTCTGTGAACTCCATCATGGGTGGGCGGTAAGATGCCAGCGGTTGTCATGGTTGCATTTCAGGTTAATTTCTCATGGGCATGTCTGAGATGTGGCCGTGGCACAGTGCATCTGACTCCCGGCTGTGCAGGTGACCCAGACCAGAAGCCCCATTTGCTTCAAGTGGTACCCAGTTCCCTCTCCCGACGGGGGCTTCCTCGTCACCTCTCTGTGACCTGGGCTCCTTGGAGGGTGGTGGTTGCAGTGGGATGGTCCCCAGGTGGGTGGGACAGGCGGCCCCGGGGCGTGAGGGATTTCCGAGAGGCTGCTGAAGATCCTGAGTTTCTTTTTCTAATTTATTTTAATATTTTTATTGGAGTATAGTTGATTTACAATGCTATTAGTGTCTGCTGTACAGCAAAGTGACTCAGTTATACATATATGTATATCATCCTTTTTTAGCTTCTTTTATTAGAGAGTATTGAGTAGAGTTTTCAGTGCTATGAGCTCACGTTTCTTCTTCACAAAAGACTTTGGGCCTTTCCGTGGTGTTTACAACACAGTCCAAGGCCCGAGGACCGTCTGCGCTCAGCGAGCCGTCCCCTGCACTCTGCCAGCTCAGCATGTCCTGTTCCCTCTTCTCTGGCCTTGCTTTCCTTTCTTCTCCACCTTCTTCCGCTCTGGTGAGGTCAGTGAATATGAAGACAGGGCGAGAATCAGAATTCTCTTCCTCAGAAAGGAAGAGACATTTTCGTTCTTGAGAAGGAGGAAGCCTTTTCCAAGAACTGAATGCAAAAAATATTCACCTTGGACTTTTCACATCGGGCCCCGAGGGTTGGTGCGCAGTGTCCTCAACCACAAATGCAGCAGGAGTTTCTTAATTATTTATGCCCCTGCTTCTCGGTGAGGGATTCAGAGTGACAGTGTTCATAAAGCAGTTTCTCGTAGTGACCCCCAGAAAAACACGCTGGTCCGGGGGCTGAGCTGCGAAACTCCCAGGGACGAGGCCCAGACGCCCCATCCTCCGGGGCGGAGGGCTGGGATGGAAAACCCCGAGCACCCACCCTGATCCCACGGGGTGACCCGGGACTCACAGCCGAAAGGAGACTGTAAAGTGCTAAAGATCGTCCCCGGTCACTTGCTCACCCATTAGGCTGTGACGCATATGCCGAGACACGAAAACTGTCTCACAGCTTTTCCTAAAACTACGCGCTTCTCGAGTTTTATGAAACGAGATAAGAATATGTCAGATCTTGTCCCACTTCCTAAAGCTGTGCAGAGAACCTGAAACCGTGGCCTTCCCTTCCTGCTGTGGCCTATTGATCCCAGGAATTCCTTGCAAGATTCTAGAATCTGTAATTCCAGGGAATGTTTTCACTGGCATGAGACTGGGAGTGTATTTCCCTGGTATTCCGCTTACTGTCCTTTTCTACTTTTGAAGGAGAGAGAAAATTCTGCTAAAAATAATGTACAAGGTCTGTGGTCAGGGTATAATCCCTCTAGGAAGTACGCCTCAGGACGGCAGGGTTAACTGTTCAGTTTTCTCCTTGGCACACAGAACAGAACTCGATCAACGTCTGCTGAAAAATTAGTGGCAAGGTCTGTGACAGAGAGGAAATAGCAGTGGGATATTTGAGAGAAGAGTTGTCAAGGGCCTGTGACTATCATCCCTGTGAAGCCAGAAGTGTCAGGGTGGAACCAAAGGAACCGGTCAAGAGGGAACTCACTCAAATCCTGCCGATGGTCCCCGGAAACTGGTGCCACGTGGCTGCTGACCCCTGAGATAAACTTGTTGTTATTCAGTCACCAGGTTGCGTCTGATTCTTCGCAACGCCATGGACTGCAGCACGCCAGGCCTCCCTGTCCATCACCAACTCCCAGAGCTTACTCAAACTCACGTCCATCGAGTTAGTGGTGCCATCCAACCATCTCACCCTCTGTTGTCCCCTTCTCCTCCCGCCTTCGATCTTTCCAGCTCAGGGTCTTTTCCAGTGAGTCGGCTCTTCGCATCAGGTGGTCAAAGTATTGGAGTTTCAGCTTCAGCATCAGTCCTCCCAATGAATACTCAGGGTTGATTTCCTTTAAGATTGACTGGTTGATCACCTTGCAGTCCAAGGGACTTTTAAGAGTCTTCTCCAAAACCATAGTTGGAAAGCATCTATTCTTCAGCGCTCAGCCTTCGTTATTGACCAGCTCTCACATCCGTACATGACCAATGGACAGACCATAGCTTTGACCATACGGACCTTTGTCGGCAGAGTGATGTCTTTGCTTTTAACACACTGTCTAGGTTTATCTTAGCTTTCCTGCCAAGCAGCAACCGTCTTCTAATTTCATGGCTGCCGGCATCATCTGCAGTGATTTGAGAGCCCAAGAAGAGAAAAATCTGTCATTGTTTCTACCTTCTCCCCATGTATTTGCCATGAAGTGATGGGACCAGATGCCAAGATCTTGGTTTTTTGAATGTTGATTTTTCACTCTCCTCCATCATTCTCATCAAAAGGCTCTTTAGTTCCTCCTTGCTTTCTGCCATTAGAGTGGTAACATCTGCATATCTGAGGTTGTTGATATTTCTCTTGGCAGTCTTGATTCCAGCTTGTAACTCATCCAGCCCGCATTTCCGATGATGTGCTCTTCATACAAGTTAAATAAGCAGGGTGACAGTGAACAGCCTTGTCACACTCCTTTCTCAATCCTAAGCCGTTCAGTTGCTCCATACAGGGTTCTAAGTGTTGCTTCCATACTCCTTTCTCAATCCTAAGCCATTCAGTTGTCCCATACAGGGTTCTAAGTGTTGCTTCTTGACCCGCATACAGGTTTCTTAGGAGACAGGTAAAATGGCCTGGTATTCCCATCTCGTTTTAAGAGTTTTCCACAGTTTATTATGATCACAGTCAAAGGCTTTAACGTAGTCAATGAAACAGAGGTAGATATTTTCTGGAATTCCCTTGCTTTCGCTATGATCCCACAAACATTGGCAATTTGATCTCTGGTTCCTCTGTCTTTTCTAAACGCCGCTTGAATATCTGGAAGTTCTCAGTTCACGGAATGCTAAAGCCTAGCTTGGAAGATTTGAAGCATAACCTTACTAGCTGGACCAACAGTACCTCTTAATTTTACATGAATACTGAAAATTGTAATGTTTTGGTAAGCGTCTGAGGAAGACTATCTTGTGAGTCTGGCAACTTAAATTCATGCTCGTAAAAACCATTTCATGCCCTCAAGTGAAGCTCTGGGTGGCAGGTATGGCCATCTGCCTGATTTTTTGTATCAGTCTAGCTCGATGCCAGTGGACAGAGGTGCGCCCACTGCCCCACCTTCCCGAGCACCAGCATCTGGCAAGGACAGTGATCTGCCGCGTAACAGGAGCCCCTGCCCCGCTTCAGACTCAGCCTCAAGTGTTCCTTGGGGTCGCATCTGAGACCTCTGTAGGGAGCTGGGTGCTGTTTGAACTGTGCCTACAGGGACCCCTGGGGTGGGGACCTGTGTGTGTCCTGTCAGTTCTGGGTCAAGATGGCTGCTTGTGCCCACCAAGTGCCATCTGACCTGTCCGTTCATGTCCAGACTGTGGTTTCCTGGACCACAGCCCGGCAGGAAGGGGGCATCCCGCTTGCTGTGCGCATGCTGAGGGCCATCCCGGGGGAGGGGGTGGGGCGTTGCTCCGCGGGGAACAAAGGACCTGAGGTCACATGTATTTGGGAAGCGGCTACCTCGCAGCCTCCCAGGAAAGGCAGCCTCATAACACTCTTCCTGACTCAGGAGGACGAGTTCTCATCCCCAGCGCGTCTGCTGGGCACCCTTAGCTCCCTGATGCCTGCGGTGCCGACGTCTGCCAGCCTGTTCGTCCAAGGCAGCCCCTTGGCTCAGATGTTTGCCCGTGAGCTGTGCCTGGCCAGCCGCCCTGTGTGACTTTCTTCCCGCACCAGGCGCGTTGGAGGAGACCTTGTGTACGCCTGGTGCGGGGCTCCTGGTGGCGCATGCAGGCCGGCGGCAGGCCTTCCGTTTTGAGAGGCACGCGGTTTGCCCCTTTAGCTCCTGTCAGGGTCTTCAACGTGGGGGTCGCACGACTGAACGGTCCCTAATGTCCTGGGGGTGGGCTTGTCCACGAGGTGGTGGGTGTTCGGGAGGAACCCAGGAATGCCCGTGGGTGCAATGTGTGGAGGCTGGAGGCCTCGCTGGGTGGGCCTGCCCCCACCGTCCAGGGATGCTGGCTGCAGGCTCCCCTGGGGTTTCCTTGGCGACTGAAGTTCAGCAGAAGGGCTTCCCCCTTGGTCTCCTTGGTGGGTGTGGCCCTCCAAAGTCGAAAACTTGGCCATCATGACTGCCTTGGTTTGTGCTTGCTTTTACTTTTTCACATTATTGCCATTTACAGCTTCCTCCCCAGTTTAATCTTTTTAAAAAGACATCATATTTTTAGAGCAGTTTTAGGTTCTTGGCAAAACTGAAAGGAACGTACAGGCAGTTCCCACCTACCCCTCGCCCCAGCCCAGCCTCCCCGCTTTCAACATCCCCACCAGATGGTCCATTTGTTACAGTCAGTGGCGCCGCAGGTTCGCGTGGTCATCACTCAGAGCCCGTAGCTTGCATCAGGGCGCACTCTTGGTGTGTCCAGTCTAAGTGAAACTGAAAGTCACTCATTCGTGTCCGACTCTTGGCGACCCCCATGGTCTATACAGTCCATGGAATTCTCCAGGCCAGAATACTAGAGTAGGTAGCCGTTCCCTTCTCCAGGGGATCTTCCCAACCTAGGGATCAAACCCAGGTCTCCCACATACCAGTCTATGGTTTTGGACAAAGAGGTAACTCCGTGGGCCCAGCACTGTGGTAGCATGCAGAGTATTTTCACTGCTCCAGAAACCTGTGTTGATCTTACAGCGCTGTTTCAAGACCCTCCAGCTAGTCAGTGGCGTCCTTTGAGCACTGACTCAGCACCTCCTCTGACCTGTGCTGGGCGAAACGAGTGCCCCGGTGGCCTTGCCAGCCCCGGGGCCATGCCTGTCCTGGGCTGCACAGAGCAGAGCGTCGGCACAGATCATCCAGCTGCTTCTTGTGGCCACTTCGTATCCTGCTTTGTCCATTCACCCATCCCAACACACGTTTATTAAGTGCTGAACATGTGTTAGTTGCTGAGGATCTGATGGTAAACAGAAAAAGCTTAGCCTCAAGGTGGAGGAACGTCTGTCATCTGGTGGACCATGCTTAAGTGCTATCATTCAGGAAGCTTCTCAAGTATTACTGTTATTTTTCTTAAAACACAAATTAGTATCCTCAGATCAGATCAGATCAGTCACTCAGTCGTGTCCGACTCTTTGCGACCCCATGAATCACAGCACGTCAGGCCTCCCTGTCCATCACCAACTCCCAGAGTTCACTCAGACTCACATCCATCGAGTCAGTGATGCCATCCAGCCATCTCATCCTCTGGCGTCCCCTTCTCCTCCTGCCCCCAATCCCTCCCAGCATCAGAGTCTTTTCCAATGAGTCAACTCTTCGCATGAGGTGGCCAAAGTACTGGAGTTTCAGCTTTAGCATCATTCCTTCCAAAGAAATCCCAGGGCTGATCTCCTTCAGAATGGACTGGTTGGATCTCCTTGCAGTCCAAGGGCCTCTCAAGAATCTTTTCCAACACCACAGTTCAAAAGCATCAATTCTTCGGTGCTCAGCTTTCTTCACAGTCCAACTCTCACATCCATACATGACCACAGGAAAAACCATAGCCTTGACTAGACGGACCTTTGTTGGCAAAGTAATGTCTCTGCTTTTGAATATGCTATCTAGGTTGGTCATAACTTCCCTTCCAAGGAGTAAGCGTCTTTTAATTTCATGGCTGCAGTCACCATCTGCAGTGATTTTGGAGCCCAGAAAAATAAAGTCTGACACTGTTTCCACTGTTTCCCCATCTATTTCCCATGAAGTGATGGGACCAGATGCCATGATCTTTGTTTTCTGAATGTTGAGCTTTAAGCCAACTTTTTCACTCTCCACTTTCACCTTCATCAAGAGGCTTTTGAGTTCCTCTTCACTTTCTGCCATAAAGGTGGTGTCATCTGCATATCTGAGGTTATTGGTATTTCTCCCGGCAATCTCGATTCCAGCTTGTGTTTCTTCCAGTCCCGCGTTTCTCATGATGTACTCTGCATAGAAGTTAAATAAACAGGGTGACAATATACAGCCTTGACGAACTCCTTTTCCTATTTGGAACCAGTCTGTTGTTCCATGTCCAATTCTAACTGTTGCTTCCTGACCTGCATACAGATTTCTCAAGAGGCAGGTCAGGTGGTCTGGTTTTCCCATCTCTTGAAGAATTAGTATCCTCAGTTTTCCCTACTTCTGCAGTTGAGCTTTTGAAGTACAGGACTTGTTACATGAAGTTAGTTTCAGTCATTTAGCTATTGTTTTTTGAAAGCCTGTCAGGTTACAAATGCTTGTACTGTGTCCCCTCGGGATTGTATACATATACACTTCATGGACACATTTGTTGATAGTTTCCTCTAGTTGTTGCTGCGGAGATTCACTGGGTCAGGGCCCCCTCCAGAGCCCCACGTCAGCCCCCTGGACACTTCCCTCCAGGAGGACATAGTCACACGTGGATCTTCTACACGGTCGAGTCCACCGTTCATGTCTCGTGTGGTCTTTCTTCCCAGGAGCTTGGGCTAAAATAGGGATTGATCTGCGGTGGTTACTGTAATTTCAAGCCCACCTGTCTGTGCAGGTTGCTTTCCTGGTTAGTTTATTGTGATACTATTTTGGCCTTATCAGTGGCTCTCTTATGCGTCTCCCAATAAATATCCTCTGTTTTGTTCAAGGAGGACGAGGAAGGCTGCAATCAGTTAATGCCCACAGAAGCGGTGACTTTCGTGTTCCTCCCAACCCATCCTTCTTTCACATGGTCTGAGATTTGTAGAAACCAGAAATCCTCAAATGTGACATATTGAGAAACCAGTTAGGTGTCTAAAGGGGAGTGTCCTTATAAGAGATTAATTCCAAGGATCCAGATGTTAATGGGGAAACCAGACCACCGAGGCCAAGTTCAGATACTTTCTAGTTATAATTGAGCTGGGAAATGAAGACCTTTGTGCAGTGTGAAGAGACCGGATTGATGTGTTTTTCCAGCCTCAGGGCTAGATTTGGGAATATACCCAGAGACATTAGTAGGGAATTTAAAATAATTTCAGGGTTTGATGGGACTCCGTCAGAGCCCCGAGGTGCCCCTCCACGTGGGGTCTGTGTTCCTGGGCGGGGACGCAGCTCAGAAGAAGAGACGAGCTCATGGGTGTGCTAATGGACAGCGTTCAGCCGAACAGAAGCACAGATTCATGGTGTTCTTACCTTGGCTGACCTGTGTGTTTACGCAGCCCTGGATGACACGGCCTCGTTTCTTGAACTGGTTACCAAGACTGCACGTGAGGGTCGGCGGGGGCCAGGGGGAGGGCCTGGAGAGGGCCCCCAGACTGGAGACGCCCTGGGTGGGGAAATCTCACAAGTTACACAGGGATCGAGGCTCCTGTGTTCTCCCCCTGGCTTTGATTGCGAATTACAGGCACACAGTTTGCCAGAAGCAGTGTCAATGTCCATGAAGATGAGCTCAGAGATGCCTTTGTTGTTGTTCAGTTGCTAAGTTATGTCTGACTCTATGCCCCACGGGCTACAGCATGCCAGGCTTCCTGTCCTTCAGTTCAGTTCAGTTCAGTCGCTCAGTCGTGTCCGACTCTTTGCGACCCCATGAACCGCAGCACGCCAGGCCTCCCTGTCCATCACCAACTCCCAGAGTTCACTCAGACTCACGTCCATCGAGTCAGTGATGCCATCTAGCCATCTCATCCTCTGGCGTCCCCTTCTCCTCCTGCTCCCAATCCCTCCCAGCATCAGAGTCTTTTCCAAGGAGTCAACTCTTCACATCAGGTGGCCAAAGTACTGGAATTTCAGCTTTAGCATCATTCCTTCCAAAGAAATCCCAGTGCTGATCTCCTTCAGAATGGACTGGTTGGATCTCCTTGTAGTCCAAGGGACTCTCAAGAGTCTTCTCTAACACCACAGTTCAAAAGCATCAATTCTTCAGCGCTCAGCTTTCTTCACAGTCCAACCCTCACATCCATATATGACCACTGGAAAAACCATACCTTGACTAGATGGACCTTTGTTGGCAAAGTAATGTCTCTGCTTTTGAATATGCTATCTAGGTTGGTCATAACTTTCCTTCCAAGGAGTAAGCATCTTTTAATTTCATGGCTGCAGTCACCATCTACAGTGATTTTGGAGCCCCCCAAAATTAAGTCTGACACTGTTTCCACTGTTTCCCCATCTATTTCCCATGAAGTGATGGGACCAGATGCCATGATCTTCATTTTCTGAATGTTGAGCTTTAAGCCAACTTTTTCACTCTCCTCTTTCACCTTCATCAAGAGGCTTTTGATTTCCTCTTCACTTTCTGCCATACGGGTGGTATCATCTGCATATCTGAGGTTATTGATATTTCTCCCTGCAATCTCGATTCCAGCTTGTCCTTCTTCCAGCCCAGTGTTTCTCATGATGTACTCTACATAGAAGTTAAATAAGCAGGGTGACAATATACAGCCTTGACGTACTCCTTTTCCTATTTGGAACCAGTCTGTTGTTCCATGTCCAATTCTAACTGTTGCTTCTTGACCTGCATATAGGTTTCTCAAAGAGGCAGGTCAGGTGGTCTGGTATTCCCATCTCTTTCAGAATTTTCCACAGTTTATTGTGATCCAGACAGTCAAAGGCTTTGGGATAGTCAATAAAGGAGAAATAGATGTTTTTCTGGAACTCTCTTGCCTTTTCAATGATCCAGCAGATGTTGGCAATTTGATCTCTGGTTCCTCTGCCTTTTCTAAAACCAGCTTGAACATCAGGAAGTTCACGGTTCACATATTGCTGAAGCCTGGCTTGGAGAATTTTGAGCATTACTTTACTAGCGTGTGAGATGAGTGCAATTGTGCGGTAATTTGAGTATTCTTTGGCGTTGTCTTTCTTTGGGATTGGAATGAAAACTGACCTTTTCCAGTCCTGTGGCCACTGCTGAGTTTTCCAAATTTGCTGGCATTTTGAGTGCAGCACTTTCACAGCATCATCTTTCAGGGTTTGAAATAGCTCAACTGGAATTCCATCACCTCCACTAGCTTTGTTCATAGTGATGCTTTCTAAGGCCCACTTGACTTCACATTCCAAGATGTCTGGCTCTAAGTCAGTGATCACACCATTGTGATTATCTGGGTCGTGAAGATATTTTTTGTATAGTTCTTCTGTGTATTCTTGCCACCTCTTCTTAATATCTTCTGCTTCTGTTAGGTCCATACCATTTCTGTCCTTTATCGAGCCCATCTTTGCATGAAAAGTTCCCTTGGTATCTCTAATTTTCTTGAAGAGATCTCTAGTCTTTCCCATTCTGTTGTTTTCCTCTATTTCTTTGCATTGATCACTGAGGAAGGCTTTCTTATCTCTTCTTGCTATTCTTTGGAACTCTTCATTCAGATGTTTATATCTTTCCTTTTCTCCTTTGCTTTTCACTTCTCTTCTTTACACACCTATTTGTAAGACCTCCCCAGACAGCCATTTTGCTTTTTTGCATTTCTTTTCCATGGGGATGGTCTTGATCCCTGTCTCCTGTACAATGTCACGAACCTCAGTTCATAGATCTATGGCACTCTGTCAGGCACTCTATCTATCAGATCTAGTCCCTTAAATCTATTTCTCGTTTACACTGTATAATCATAAGGGATTTGATTTAGGTCATACCTGAATGGTCTAGTGGTTTTCCCTACTTTCTTCAGTTTGAGTCTGAATTTGGCAATAAGGAGTTCATGATCTGAGCCACAGTCAGCTCCTGGTCTTGTTTTTGTTGACTGTATAGAGCTTCTCCATCTTTGGCTGCAAAGAATATAATCAGTCTGATTTCGGTGTTGACCATCTGGTGATGTCCATGTGTAGAGTCTTCTCTTGTATTGTTGGAAGAGGGTGTTTGCTATGACCAGTGCATTTTCTTGGCAAAACTCTATTAGTCTTTGCCCTGCTTCATTCTGTATTCCAAGGCCAAATTTGCCTGTTACTCCAGGTGTTTCTTGACTTCCTACTTTTGCATTCCAGTCCCCTATAATGAAAAGGACATCTTTTTTGGGTGTTAGTTCTAAAAGGTCTTGTAGGTCTTCATAGAACCGTTCAACTTCAGCTTCTTCAGTGTTACTGGTTGGGGCATAGACTTGGATTACTGTGATATTGAATGGTTTGCCTTGGAAATGAACAGAGATCATTCTGTTGTTTTTGAGATTGCATCCAAGTACTGCATTTCGGACTCTTGTTGACCATGATGGCTACTCCATTTCTTCTGAGGGATTCCTGCCCACAGTAGTAGATATAATGGTCATCTGAGTTAAATTCACCCATTCCAGTCCATTTCAGTTCGCTGATTCCTAGAATGTTGACATTCACTCTTGCCATCTCTTGTTTGACCACTTCCAATTTGCCTTGATTCATGGACCTGACATTCCAGGTTCCTGTGCAATATTGCTCTTTACAGCATCGGACCTTGCTTCTATCACCAGTCACATCCACAGCTGGGTATTGTTTTTGCTTTGGCTCCATCCCTTCATTCTTTCTGGAGTTATTTCTCCACTGATCTCCAGTAGCATATCAGGCACCTACTGACCTGGGGAGTTCCTCTTTCAGTATCCTATCATTTTGCCTTTTAATACTGTTCATGGGGTTCTCAAGGCAAGAATACTAAAGTGGTTTGCCATTCCCTTCTCCAGTGGACCACATTCTGTCAGACCTCTCCACCATGACCCGCCTGTCTTGGGTGGCCCCACGGGCATGGCTTAGTTTCATTGAGTTAGACAAGGCTGTGGTCCTAGTGTGATTAGATTGACTAGTTTTCTGTGATTATGGTTTCACTGTGTATGCTCTCTGATGCCCTCTTGCAATATCTACCGTCTTACTTGGGTTTCTCTTACCTTGGGCGTGGGGAATCTCTTCACGGCTGCTCCAGCAAAGCGCAGCTGCTGCTCCTTACCTTGGACGAGGGGTATCCCCTCACCGCTGCCCCTTCTGACCTTGAACGTGGAATAGCTCCTCTAGGCCCTCCTGCGCCCGTGCAGCCGCTGCTCCTTGGAGGTGGGGTTTCTCCTCCCGGCCGCGGCCCCTGGCCTCGGGCATGGGGTAGGTCCTCCTGGCGACTGGTGCCCTTAGCGCAGCTGAGAGGAGCTACCCCACACCCGAGGTTAGGGGCAGCAGCCGAGAGGAGCTAACCCTGTTCTTCACAATGTAATAAATATTACTGTTGCAAACTTACTTCCTCCAAACCTATTACCCTTTCTTCACTGTTTCCTTCACTAACATCTCTGATATTTAGAATCATATGTTTGCATTCACTGTTTTTTGTTTGCTTCCCCACTGGACTGTGGACTTCTTGATACCACAGATCTTACTTTGTCTCATATGCCTTGGCCCCAAGCAGGAGATCTGACACATAGTAGGCACTTAACTCTAAGGCAAAGTTGAAATTAAAGTCGTGTGAAGATCTGAGGTTGAAACTTCTTGTTCTGTCTCCAAAATGATGCCAATAAGTCATCCTTACGCGTCATCTGGGTGGCTGGGTTGGGTCATCTTTGGGACCCCTGTACTGGATATTGTAAAACCAACAATGGCTCAGGATTTAGGACCTCACCCATGGTCCTCAGTGTTGTGGAGACCACAGGAGGAGAAGGGGTCCTGTTGGTAGGGAGCTGTGGTCTAGTTGAAGGTTCCAGACCAACTCCTACAAAGTGATGGGTGACCATTCCTAGAAAGTGTGTGCCCACCAGGACTTCAGCAGAAAGGAGAGGTTCTTGCAACCTGGAGCCTGGATTCCAGATTTTGAGAGATGCTGTCTCTTAGTCATGCCCAACTCTTTGTGACCCCATGGACTGTAGCCCACCAGGCTCTTCTGTCCATAGGATTCTCCAGGCAAGAATGCTGGAGTGGGTTGCCATGCCCTTCTCCAGAGGATCTTCCTGACACAGGGATCCAACCCACATTTCCTGCATTGGAGGTGGATTCTTTACTGGGGAAGCCCTTTGGAGAGATGGTTGGTTCCAAATTGGCCTCAAGCAAACCCTATTTCTGGGGCTGTCTCCCAAGTCTAGGTTTCTAGTAAAGATACCAGGTTACCATATTGTTATTACAATAGCACAGCAAGAGGAGTGGCTGGTTCTAATCCAGGCTAAAAAAAGCAGCAAGGAAGGAACATTTTGTTACAGAAACAGACTTTCTGAAGTTCATCAGTTGTTTTTTTCCCAAAGGATTTTGAGAGGGGAACTGACCTGGGTGCCAGCTTGTTACAGAGCTTGTTGTTGGTGGGAGGTGACTGTGGTTACCTGTCTGAGGAGGGGATGGCACGTTTCTATGGATTCTTGGGTGGTACTTTTCACTTTGCTGTTCTGCTGGCCTCCAGAGCCTGAGAGGAAACCTCCATGGGCGATCCCGACACAGTCCCGTCCACTGGACTTCCTTAAAGTGCTGTGGGAGCGCCCGCTGTGGAAATTAAAGAGAAACACCTAACACTAGTTTGGGTCAGACCTGGGTACCAAAACCTACCAAGCGTATCCTGTGTGCTTGGTCACTCAGTCGTGTTTGACTCTGTGACGCCATGGACTGTAGCCCGCCAGCTTCCTCTGTCCATGGGATTTTCTAGGCAGGAATACTGAAGTAGGTTACCATTTCCTACTCCAGGGGATCTTCCTGACCCAAGGATTAAACCTGCATCTTCTGCATTGTCAGATAGATGCTTTACCACTAAGCCACCTGGGAAGCCTAGGTTTATCATAGGCAATACTCAAAATACAATATATGGAAGTTCAAGACTGTGGTGATGACAGAGTAGCTTCTCAGGTTAACTCTCCCAAGGATAATCATTGCAAAAGCTGAACAGAATATAATAATAAAAACCTATTCAATGTCAATGGAGAGTAACTGATAATAGGCAGAAGCTAGAGAGGAGCCCAGTCTTAAAATACAAGCCACAGAGGTGGCGATATTTTTGGGTTCACACTTGGGGTCTTTGCTTGAAGGCCCTCCCCGATCCCCAGTTTGTGTCTGGGATGGCAGACACGTGCAGAGTTTCTACACTGAGGGACCTTGGGGCTGGCTGACCATCTAGAAAGTTAGAAAATGATGGAAGAGAGGTGCCCCAGACTGTCACATACAGCCCACCCCACTGCCAGCTGACCGCTGAGCTGTGCTGTGTGTTGCAGGGTGAGAAAATGTCATCTGGAAACCAGTACAATTACACAGACAATTTAGCTGTTGTCCACTGCAGAGTATGGGGTTTGAGCCTTGCCAAACTAACTGCATATTAAAAAGCAGAGACATTACTGTGCCAACAAAAGTCCGTCTAGTCAAAGCTATGGTTTTTCTAGCAGTCATGTATGGATGTGAGAGCTGGACTATAAAGAAAGCTGAGTGCCAAAGAATTGATGCTTTTGAACTGTGGTGTTGGAGAAGACTCTTGAGAGTCCCCTGGACAGCAAGGAGATCCAACCAGTCAATCCTAAAGGAAATCAACCCTGTGTATTCATTGGGAGGAATGATGCTGAAGCTGAAACTCCAATACTTTGACCACCTGAGTCGGCAAAGAGCCAGCTCATTGGAAAAGACCCTGAGCTGGGAAAGATTGAAGGTGGGAGGAGAAGGGAACAACAGAGGATGAGATAGTTGGATGGCATCACCGACTTGATGGACATGAGTTTGAGCAAACTCTGGTAGACAGTGAAGAACAGGGAGGCCTGGTGTTCTGCAGTCCATGGGGTCACAAAGAATCGGGCATGACTGAGCGACCGAACTGAACTGACCTGAAACTAACTGCTTGCTGAAATAAAAATTATTCTGCAGAGAAGTGTAAAATAATCCAGAAACTACAGTGTTTCATCCCTAGTGACTTGTGTTTAATAGTAATTGGCGCAGTGGTAAAGAATCTACCTGCCAATGCAGAACCAAGAAACGCGGGTTTGATCCCTGGGTCAGGAAGATCCCCTGGAAGAGTAAATGGCAACCCATTCCAGTATTCTTGCCTGAAAAATCCCATGGACAGAGGCTCCTCAAGGGCTACAGTCCATGGTGTCAGAGTCAGACGCGACTGAGTGACTGAGCACTCCACGGATATGTGAAGAAGCAAGAAAATGTGCTTGTACTTAGAGAAACAGCAAATAACAACCAACTCAAGTGAGCCAGATGCTGCAATGAGCATAGGTATGCATTAAAGAACTTAATAACATGTATACCAGAAGATAAAGGAAAGTAAATGCCTAGTAAATGAATAGCTGGAGAGCTCTGGAAGAAAACTGGTAAGTAGAAATTATTGGCTTTAAATATTCAGAAATAGAACTGAAGTCATCACAGAATTGACTTCACAGAAGAATGAGACGAATGATGGAAGAATCAGTGAACTTGAAAACAGATCAATAGAGATCTTCTCCAATGGGCCAATGGTCAAGAATCTGCCTTCTCATGAGGGGGATGTGGGTTCCATCCCTGGTGGGGAAACGAAGATCCCGCATACTGCAGGGGAACTGAGCTTGCATTGTGAAATCAGAGAGAAGCCCGTTTGCCACAACAAAGACCAGTGTAGCCAAAAAAAAAAAAAAGAAAGAAAATAGATCAATAGAAATGATCAATTCTGAAGAAGAGAAAAAGCACTGAAGAAAATGAACAGAGCTTCCAAAGCCTAGAGTTAAATAGAGATCAAGGAATCTAACACATCTGTAATTAAAGTTCCAAAAAGCAATGAGAAAGATACTGGAATGGAAAAATAGATTTGAAGAAATAATAATTTAAAGTGTCCTGAATGTTTTAAAAAACATCAAGTTTACAAATCCAACAACCTCAAAGAATTCCAAGTAGGATAAGAGAAGAAAAACCAAAACTGCAGACCTCTAGGCATGTCGTAGTTAAGTTCCTGAAATCCAAGCATAAGTATGAAATTTTGAAAAGCAGTTAGGGGGAAATGGCATCTTACATAAGGCAAGTGGCGATGCAACCACAGAGGTCTCTTCTGGAACAGAGACCAGAAGACACTGGAATCACATTTTAAACCAAGGTGCTGAAAGCATCTGCCAACCTAGAATTCTATACCCAGGAAGCTAGTCTTCAACACAGAGCACAGAGACATTCCAGGGCTCAGCTGCCCAGCTCAGTGGCCACTGGCAGAAGCTGTTGAACACTTACAGGGGACTAGTCTGCATGCAGATGAAAAATGCATATATATATATATATATATATATATATTTCATAAAAATGCTGCTGCTGGTGGCTTAGTCACTAAGTCATGCCCAACTCTTATGACCCCCTGGACTGTAGCCCACCAGGCTCCTCTGTCCATGGGATTCTCCAGGCAAGAATCCTGCAGTGGGTCACTGTTCCCTCCTCCAGGGGATCTTCCCAATCCAGGGATTGAACCCTGGTCTCCTGCATTGGCAGGCAGGTTCTTTACCACTGACCCACCAGGGACTCCTATATATAAAAATAGATGTGTATTAAATAGATATATAATATATAGATATAATAATATGTAATATATAAAAATAGGCTTTGAGGCAAAACATATCACCAAATATAAAGAAAACCACTTCATACTAATGAAGGTCTATCAGGAGGACATAACCATAAACACTTTGTACAAGCCTTAGGACTAGAGGTTCAAAATAACTGCACCAAAAAGGACAGAATTTACTAGGCTTAGTAAAACTGTGTTGTCAGGAATCTATAAAATAACTAGACAAAAAGAATCAGTAAAGACAGAGAATCTCGATTATGAATTATGATTATAAATCTATATGTTTATAAATTTACCCACTTAAATTATAAACCTAAATTATAGGATCTCAGTGGCTTAATTGACTTTGATGGAAACTCTGCCCAAGTCTGCAGATTTCACATTATTTTCAAGCATACATGGAATGCTTATCATGATAATTCATATGCCGTGCCATAAAATGACACTTAATCACCTTCAGAAGGTTGAAATATTACAGAATGTGTCTTATGGCAACAATGGAATTGCATTTGAAATCAATAAGAATAAGAGCTCCAGAAAAGTTCCAAATATTTTTATGTTAAATGATGAACTTGAAAAAGCCCCACATGTCAAAGGAGAAATCACAATGTGAAAGAGAAAGAATTAAAATTGAATGAAAATACAGATGCTGCATATCACATTTTATGAAATGTAGTTAAAGCAGTGTTCAGAGGGAAATTTATAACTCCAAAACGCTTATTTTAGAAAGAAAGTGATTTAAATCAATGATCTAATTTTCCACTTCAAGAAACTAGAAAAAAAAAATGAGTACATGAAACCCAAAGCAGCTAGAAGGAAGGAAATGATAGAACTGGGAGCAGAAATAAATCAGGAACAGCCCGTAACAGCCGGGATCAGGACAACGCCCAGTGAGATCTACTGAAAATGTTAGTAAAGTCACAAACTCCTGGCAAAAATAATTCAGAAAAAAAAAGGGAAAGCAAAAGCTGATGGTATTAGTCATGAAAGAAGGGAGATCGTTACAGATCCTGCAGGCACCTGCAGAAGTGTAATAAGGAAATATTACAAACAGGTTTATGCCATAAATTTTATAGATCTGACAGTTTGACATTTGTCTTTTGACATTTGTCAATAAATGAAAATTGAAATGGACAGATTCCTCAAAAAACATACAGCTTATGAAAAATTACACAAGGTGAAAGGAAAAAGCCAGGTAAGACCTTAAAATTCCTATCAAAGTAATTTCCCACAAGAGAACCCTAGACCCAGCGGGTTCCTCAAATATATAAGGCAGAAAAATCATCAATCCTACAATAATCTTTTAGGAAATAGAGAAAGGAAACTTTTAAACTCATATCGAGTGTAGCATAATTGTAATACCCAAACCTGACAAAAAGAGTCACAGAAAAAAACAAATTATAGACCAGTATCTTCTAAGAACATTGATGCTGAAATCTTTAACAAAATGTTAACACACTGAATCCAACAATACATGCGAAATATACATCATGACCAAGTGGGCTTTATCCTATGAATGTAAAGTTGGTTTAATGTTTGAAAATCAGAGACCACAGAAATTGAAAATCATTGAAATTGAATAAAAAAAGAAAGATTCATTTCAGTAGATTCATAAAAAAATTTGGTAAAAATTAAAACCTGTTCAAGACAAACATTCTCAGGCATCTAGCAATTGAAGGAAACTCCCTCAATCCGATAAAAGTGTGTGTCGGTCGCTCAGTTGTGCCCAACTCTTTGCGACCCCTTGGACTGTAGCCCAGCAGGCTCTGCCCATGGAATTCTCCAGGCAAGAATACTGGAGAAGCTATTCTCTTCTCCAGGGAATCTTCCTGACTCAGAGATCCAACCCGGGTCTCCTGCCCTGCAGGCAGATTCTTTACCGTCTGAGCCACCAGGGAAGCCATTTACTAGACAGTGATGCTTTTCTCTACGGCGGGGAACGAGGCAGGGATACCTCTTACCATCACTACATTCAGCTTCATATGGGGGTCTGCCCAGTACAGAAAGATAAGAAGAAGAAATAGAAATAAGGAGGTAAGACTGTCCTGTCTCAGACAAGCTGATTATTTACACAGAAAATCCTAAGTTATTGACAACAAGCACCACAACAATATCTTATTAGGACAAATCTGTACATTTAACAAAGTCTTAGGATGAAGGTCAATATTCAAAAATACAATTGAATTTCTATAAATTAGCAGCAACCAGTTGGAAAGTAAAATTTTAAAAAATCAATGTGTAAAAGCATCAAAAAAGCATAAAGTAGAAATAAAGTTAACAAAAGACATATAGAGTATGTCACACTGAAATGGGAAAACTTTGATGAGAGAAAACAGGCAATCCCTCAATAAATGAAGAGGCACGCACCATGTTCGTGAAAGGCTGGAAGGCTCAGTACTGGTAAGCTGTCTCTCATCTCCAATTTGATTATGTTTTCAACGCAATCCCAGTCTCACACAGTAAGCATTTCGGTAATTGATTCTAACATTGATTTAGAAGCCTAGGAAAGATGGGCCAGCCTCAAGACTGAGAGAGCTTGTGATGCTTGACATCATGACTTATTGCAAAGTCCAGCATCAAGCAGTGTGGCTCTAGTCTGAGAATATAAAATAGACATTAGTAAACAGTGGAGTGAAATAGAGGTTCCAGAGCCCACCCTTATATGGCCGATTGGTTTTTAACCAAGACGTCTAAAATGTTCAATGGTAAAAGTAAGGTTTTGTAAAAAGACATATTACTGAAATGACTTGATGCCCATAAAGGGGGAAAAAAACAAACTTTGGACTTCCCTAGTGGTCAGTAGATGAGAATCTGCCTGCCAGTGCAGGGGACACGTGACCCCTGGTCTGTGACGACCCCACATGCCGCAGAGTAAGCCTGTGAGCCACGACCAAGGAGCCCGTGTGTCTGGAGCCCGCACCCTGTAGCAGGAGAAGCCGCCGCCCGCCGCAACTAGAAAAGCCTGTGCAGAAGGAAGACCTCGCATGACCATAAACAAATAAATAAAGAAGAAACTTGGCTTCCCTTCCCTCATAAACAAAAACTGAGGTGTGTCATGTATATATAAAGTAAAGCTAAAACTAAAAAGTGTTTAAAAGAAAACATTGGACAGTATCTCTCTAACCAGGAGGTAGGCAACAGGTTCTTGCATGGGACACAGAAAGCAATGTTCAAAGGGAAATTTCTGATTGGACTTCATTTTAAAAAATCCTTCCAGTCCATTAAAAGTATATTTTAGGAAAGAGAATGAGCAGATCTGGGCTGGGAGAAAGTATTCTCCAGGCAGAGGTGACGTAGGACTCATACTGAGAATATAGTTCTTATTCTCAACAACAAAAAATAAACGCCTTATTTTTAAAAATAGGCAGAAGAGTTGACCAGTCAGTTCACCAAGGAAGATGTCCATTGGTCAAATGAGCCCATAGAGAAGCGCTCAGCATCGTAGCTGTCAGGAAGGTGCAGATAGATGTCACGAGGGTGCAGCTCCACCCGCCCAAGAGCATGGCTACGTCTGAAAAGAGCAGCTGCAGTTCCAGCCTGATTCCGCCAGGTTTGCAAAGCGGTGAAACCACTTTGGAATGTGTTTGGCAGTTTCTTATAAAATTAAACTCATGCCCCTAGACTCCAGTAATGCGATCGTGTTTTTATATAAAAAATAAAAACAACAAAACAACACAGGAAAATATTTGTCCAAAATATTTACATCCTAGTGTTCACAGAACCTTCACTCACAATTGTACAAAACTGGAGACAGCTCCAGTGGCCACCCGTGGGTGAAAGGACAAGTGAACTGTGGCGTGGTCACCCAGGGGATGCCACCGGCCACCGGAGAGGAGGAAGCAGTGGCCGAATCAGCCGGGCGGGTGACTCGTGGATGTGAAGCTGAAAAAAAGAAGCCGAGCCTCTCTCCAACAGCGTGCTTTATATGACTCCATTTATGTGACGTTTGAATCCCAGCTATGCTGGTCTACGGTGAGGTATGTCCGAACGGTGATTGCTTTTGGGAGGTGGAACAGGAGGCCGCCTTCTGACAAGCTGGGGATGCTCTTTAAGGGGATAGGGTGTGGGCTTCACAGGTGATTCAATTCGTCACAATTATTCAGTTAAGATTTGTGCATTTCAGCGTGTTTAAGTTTACCCCCCAAAGAAAAATATAAGGATGTAAAAATATAAGGATAAGAGTTGACTGGGACCTTGAGATCCCAGTGGAAGACAGGGAAACGAAAATGGCACGATGTTGGTAACCGTTGAACCAGGTCGTGAGAGTTCGACGTGTACGGTCCGATGTGAGTGTCAGTACCGGTCCAGGTGGGAGGTGGGATGCCTCTGGCTGTCCTGGCTCCTCTTCAGTCTTGATCACTATCACAGCTTGGTGGCAGTGTGAAGGCAGGGGTTAAGAACTGTCCCAAGAGATCCCCAGCGCGTGGGATTATAGCCTGCACCTGCTCATATGGGGAGCTAAGGGAGAAGGCCTCCGTGGGAGGCGAGGCAGCCCTCAGCCCCCTGACGGGGGGCCGTGAGCCCCTGTGATTTCTGCTCCACCCCCCTCCCTGGGCCAGCCCACAGAGCAGCATCTCCAGTGACCGTCTGCACAGGTCTGGGCATCCGTGCCGTGTGGAAAGGTGGATAGAGGTCCACGCGTGGGGGCTTCCTGGAGCCAGTGGGATTCTAGCAGCTTCCTTTCCCACCACCCTCATGTTCAATCCATGCAAACGGAAATGAAACCAGCCCAAAGCTGGTGGGTTCCTGGGCAGCAGCACAGGTGTCTGTGCCCAGAGGGCCGTGGTGTGGCCCGTGGATGTGGCGTCTGGGGGAGCAGTGGCCGGTTTGGACCGAGCAGCAGGGTGGCCGTGTGCGGTCATCACTGCATGTGGGCCTAGAGCAAAGCAGTCGCTCAGAAAGAGGCCATGTGCTCTGTTGTCTTTAAAATTTTTATTAAAATATAGGTGGTTTACAATCTGTGGCAGTTTCAGGTATACAGCAAAGTGATTCAGTTATACATACATATTCACTTTTTGCATCCTCTTCCATTCTCAGTTATTACATGTGATTGAGTATAGCTCCATGTGCTGTATGGTAGGTCCTTCTTGGTTATCTGTGCTCCGTTGTCTTCTGATTTCTAAAGTCTTAGGGGTGCTGACAGAGAGACAGTACTATATAATAGGAAGAACCCCAAGTTCAAAGTTTGGAAAATTGTGTTGGCGTTCCACTCCACTGCTTATTAGCTAGTTGGTGGTTCTTTTCTTCTTGTTTGTTTGTTTGTTTTTTGTACTTACTGATACCATCATAGGGCTTCCCAGGTGGCACGAGTGGTAAGAACCTGCCTGCCAATGAAGGAGATGTAAGAGACGTGGGTCCAGTCCCTGGGTTGGGAAGATCCCCTGGAGGAGGGCATGGCAACCCACTCCAGTATTCGTGCCTGGAGAATCCCATGGATGGAGGAGCCTGGCGGGCTGCAGTCCATAGGGTTGCAAAGAGTTGGACACGACTGAAGCGACTTAGCATCATAACTCCAATAGCAAACACTGAGTGCTTTGTCAAGTTAAATCTTTCTGTTCACTGGTGTAATTGTTGCATATCTGTTTGGCAGCAGAAGAGCTTGCTTGGTGTTGTGGTAATCATTTTTGAAAATGCTTTATTGGCTAGAAAGTTAGGATGGTAGGTCTACCTGGACTCCACCCGCGGGTGGATCTTTGGAGATGCTGTGTCTGCACAGATCCGGGCTTCGGAGGTGTGCGGACGGTTGGCACTCGTTGCTCTGACTTCCTGGGCCTCTGCTCTAGTTCATCTCCACTTGGCCCGTCCAGTCCACCGTTCTCACCCACGTTCTGTTCTTTCTCAAATGCCGGTTCAGACTGCCTGCTCTGTGCAGACCTCACCAGTGATGTGGTGAAAAGCAAATAGTAATTCTAGATGTAATAAAACAGCAGTAACGCTGTAAAACCAAGTTAGCTGTTCCCCTCTGCTGTCCCTCTAAAACCAAGTTAGCATGCTGTTCCCCTCTGCTGTCCCTCTAAAACCAAGTTAGCATGCTCTTCCCCTCTGCTGTCCCTCTAAAACCAAGTTAGCATGCTGTTCCCCTCTGCTGTCCCTCTCCATGCGGTCTCTCCAGTCCTCCCCGAGTCGTGTACCTTGTGACTGGAGGACTGGGAGTGTCACACCAGGAGAGGAAAGAGAAGAAGGACCTTGACTGTCGACTGGAGACATTCCAAACGGGATTTGTATGATGTCAAAACCATCAGGAATGCCAGGCTTTGTCAAGAAAGGACACCTTTCCTGAGGCCCTTTATTCCCACTGTCCTGCTGAGGGTGAGGTCCATGGGGCAGCGCTCGTGTCCGAGGAGAGGAGGCCCAGGACATGAACGGCTGGCTCCTCCGACCCTGGGAAGACGGGCAAACGGGGGTGATGAAGACAGCAGACAGGAGGCATCCGATCCCAGCTAGTCCCCACAGAGACAAGACTCCAGAAGGCTGCCGTGCGGAGCAGGAGCAAAGCCAGGTGTGTCCGCCGCTCCCCCACGTGGAGCCTGGCTCCACAGCCTGGGTGGGTTCTGCCGAAGGCATGCAGAGCTGTGGGCTGGGCTGGTGGGTGGGCAGAGGCCTGGGCTTGGGACAAAGAGGAGCTGTTTGCCCGGGGGCTCCGTACCTGGGGCCCCAGACGGCCCTGGTTGCAGTGCAGGTCAGCAGTGACTGGAGCATCGCAGCTCGGGGTGGTCCGGAGACGGTCCTGCGAGCAGCATCCTTTACTCCTTGTCAACACCGGGTCACTGAGGCCCAGACACTGGGGCAGGAAGAGTCCCCCCCGGGAGACGTGGAAACGGCTCGGGCCGGGGTGACATCTGGGCTGCTTTAATCTGCCATCCTGCTCCCACCCCCAGCCAATCCGCCCACTAGTGCCCAGGTGCCCCCCATGCCCAGGATGGGCAGATTCACTGGGAGCAAAGGCCTGCAGCCTGATGTGTCTCTGCATCCAGCCTGACTTCTTGGGATTAAGTCCGCATGTGGGGTGCCCACGTCTTGCCTTCTCTTTGTCACAAGATGTCATCCTGCGCTGTATCGAGAGGGAGTGTGCAGCGCCCACCAGAAGACTGTCTTGTCGCCCCACGTCCCCCTGACACAGGGCCCACCAGAGGTGGCTGTGTTTCCTTATGTCTCGTCGGCCCGCCCCAGAAACTCCCATAATGCCACACGGATGAACGCCCAGTGATGCAGTAGCTGATGGACGCGCCATGCAGTGGGTGGGCCCCTCTGTGCCTGGGCAGCCCGAGACACCACCCCGGTCTAGGCCGTTGTCACACCTCCTGGGGGTGAATGTTACTGAGGGCCGCTCCTGCCAGGCCCCTGGCTCTTTCCACAGCACAGCCAGGGCACCGCGCCTGGCCTCGATCTCTCTCATACACTGCTCGTTGTCTGATGAAGGCATGGTAAGCAGCACAGCCGGGACAGCGCGCCTGGCCCGTTTCCCTCACACTCTGCTGCCTGATGAAGGGACAGTAATTTGTGTTTCGTGGTGCTGACCTGCCGTGTGTTTCTCCTCATTTTCACAAAGTCGCTGACTTACTGAAAATTTCCAAGTGCCTCATGTGCAAAATATGTCTCTGAAACAAAAACAACTCACAGACATAGAGAACAGACCAGTGGTGGCCAAGGGCGGGGGGCAGCTGTGGGGAGGGGAGGACAGGGAGTCAAGATTAGCAGATGCGGATTATGTAAGGGACAGATAAACAGGGTCCTCCTGTTCAGCACAGGGAGCTGCCTCTGATGTCCTGGGATAAACCGTAATGGAAAAGAATATGGAAAAGAATGCATATTATGTATAACTGAGCCTCTTCGCAGTGCATCAGAAATTAAGCATACCATTGTAAATCAACTGTATGTCAGTAAAATTTAAAATTTAAAACTAAGTAAAACAAGTCAGAAAAACCCCCAAATCTAGCTCTGAGACAACCTGAGCTCCCAGCAACGGATAACGTCTGGAAGGGAGAGACTGCCTCGGTGAACTAGCCTGCGTGTCCGTCAGCTGGAAGAGCCTCAGGGCTCCATGATGCGCACCCTTCTCGCCGGAAAGTGGACCATCACATCCAGAGATGAGTACGTTCTTGTCTGGGAAGCGGCAGCCGTTTCTGAGAGGCGTTTCTGTAATTAAGGAATCAAACAAGCACGAGTGGGGCTCTTTCAGAGGTTCCAGGTACAATTAGAAGACACCTAATCGCTCATCACTCTCCCTTGATTAAAGCCATTGTCTCTGTGCCCTTGCTTGCCCGGGTGAGGAACAGGTGCGGGGCCCAGATGCAGCCGCCTGCTCCCCGCTGGGGCTGCTCGCCGAGCCCGTGCTCACCGCCAAGCGGCGGGAAGCAGCTGCCGGCCTGTGGCTGCACCCCGGCGGCCTCCGCCCCGGGACCTGCAGGAAAACTGTGCCCACATCCCGTGTCGCTCACCCAGCCCTGCAGATCCGCACTTGTGCCAAGCCAGTTGAAACCCACCAAGTCGCCCCTTTTAAGTTACGGCCCTTCAGAAAAGGAGGTAAAAAAAATCTGAAATGGGTTCACTGGGACCAAAATGGTCGTTTTAAAAATGAATTTGCAGCTGTGCCCAACTGACGATGGATTTATCGCATCACCCTGGGATCGGTAAACATCGTGCCCTGGGCAGAGCCCAACAAGCCCTTGCCTGCCGCGCACTCATGGCAGAGCTTCTATCAAAGCCCCATAAACTTCATCACCGACCACAAATGAGGCTCTGTGTTTTACACGCGGCCTCTGTCCTTGTTTTTCCACCTGTTAAAATGAAAGATTCTTGGAATATCATAATATGTAAAATTTGTTTATGATGCAAATAGAGAGATGCCTTTTCATCTCTCCCCGGCTTTGATGTCGTGATACGAAGCTTCTACCGCCCCACCTCCCAGCCTCGCCCCAGAGATGCTATCTCCTCCTCAAACCTGTGTGCCCAGTGTAGGACGTGGGAACCAATTACGAGCTGGTTCTGCTTTCAGTACTTTTTATGAGGAATTTGTCCACTTCTGAATTAACAGGAAGATGAGAGGAGTTTGTTGATATGCTTTTCTTGAAGGTTTAGAATTACATCTCGAGTCAAGTAAGGGAGGCTGGTTCAGGTGGGAGAATAAAAGAACTCAGAGTCTATTTACTCCTCAAACTCGAGGTAAGTCAAGCCCTCAGTAATCTGGCAGTAAATACCTGCTTCAATAGTCGTCCCCTGCAAGTCGGCATCTCTGCACACAGAGGTGTGAGCTGCTTTCTCTCCGGTTTGGATGACACAGGTATTTCTCATGTTAATAAATATTTGATTAAGAAGCCCAGTTTTTCCAGAAAGAGACTTATAGACTTAGAGAAATGATGTTGTGCTTGCCGGGGGAAAAGGATAGTTAGGGACTTTGGAAAGGTCATGTACACGTTGCTATCTTTAAAACGGACCATCAACAAGGACCTGTGGTGCAGCACAGGGACCTCTGCTCAGTGTTAGGTGGCAGCCAGGAGGGGAGGGGTCTGGGGGAGAAAGGACGCATGCCTTCGTGTGGCTGAGTCCCTTCACTGTCCTCCTGAAACTACCACAACATCGTTACTCGGCTACACCCCAGGACAAAGGAAAAAGTTTAAAGTCAAAAAAAAAGAAGCCCAGTTTTTCTCTCTACCACAGTCTTGGGCTTTAACTTTGGTTAGAATCTCCCCAGGTTTTAAAAATGTGGATGCCTGGACCCCAGCCCCATTCACCTAAGTGGAAAAAAAAAATCTCTCAGGGCTGGGCGTGGCCTTTTCTAAGGCTCCCAGTTCACCCTTAATGTACGACCAGGACAGATTGACTGAGTTACACAAGGTTTTAATATGATTTTATTCATTTAAAAATATGCTCATCATTTGAATACTTTTGAGCATGTAAGCATAAAGAAACCTAAGTTTCCCAAGCTAGAAAAGTTGGAAACAATAGTTGATACATTTGTTTTTGTACACTGCAGAGTCTTGGAATAAGCAACTGGAAGTTGCATGAAAGCTGTATCAGATCAGATCAGATCAGTTGCTCAGTCGTGTCCGACTCTTTGTGACCCCATGAATCGCAGCATGCCAGGCCTCCCTGTCCATCACCAACTCCCAGAGTTCACTCAGACTCACGTCCATCGAGTCAGTGATGCCATCCAGCCAGCTCATCCTCTGGCGTCCCCTTCTCCTCCTGCCCCCAATCCCTCCCAGCATCAGGGTCTTTTCCAAGGAGTCAACTCTTCGCATGAGGTGGCCAAAGTACTGCAGTTTCAGCTTTAGCATCATTCCCTCCAAAGAACACCCAGGGCTGATCTCCTTCAGAATGGACTGGTTGGATCTCCTTGCAGTTCAAAGGACTCTCAAGAGTCTTCTCCAACACCACACTTCAAAAGCATCAATTCTTTGGCGCTCAGCCTTCTTCACAGTCTAACTCTCACATCCATACATGACCACAGGAAAAACCATAGCCTTGACTAGACGAGCCTTTGTTGGCAAAGTAACGTCTCTGCTTTTGAATATGCTATCTAGGTTGGTCATAACTTCCTGTATGCATAAACTAAAAGTTAACTGCTTCGGTCTTTGTTGAAATGGCTGGTAACCCGTATGACCAAAAGCAGGATTTTTAAAGAGACAATATTACAAGACAGAATTCTGAGACTGGGAAAGACCCCTAACGTTCAAACTCCCAGGAAGTCTGCCCTCAAGCTTTCTTCTCATTCATTTTAAAACCTAGAAATAATACTCTCTTTAAATGATTGTTTTTGCAGAATTACGATAACCAGGAAGTTTATGTAAGTAGTTAAAGCCTCAGTTATTGAAAATAATGCTGATACAGGAACGTCTAAACTGGCATCTCGTGGGTATTGGTGCCAGGGGAGATGTAAGCCCCTCCCTGAAGCTTGCTGCATTTGAGGGACCACAGACTTTCCCTCGGAGCTGCCCAGGTGACGGTGTTAATGGTAAAGAACCTGCCTGCCAACGCGAGAGATGAAAGAGCTGTGGTTCAGTCCCTGGTTGGGGAAGATCCCCTGGAGGAGGGCATGGCAGCCCACTCCAGTATCCTTGCCTGGAGAATTCCATGGACAGAGGAGTCTGGTGGGCTGCAGTCCGTGGGGTCGCAAAGAGTCGGACACGACTGAGCGACAAAGAACACAGATTTCCCCTCCAGACTGATGCCTTCTGCACACGCTGCATCAGACACAGCGGAGTCCTTTAGATCATTTTCCAACGATGCGGGTCCATGGTTGGGTAATTTCGGGGCCGAGTATATCTTATTTTGTAAAAGTATTCTCATTTTGTAAAAGCCGGTCTTCTGCATATATATGTCTTTTTTTTTTTTTTTACTGACCAGAATGTTTAATTAATTAGAGCACCCCAATTTACCATCCTCCTGCATAATGAGAGTTTACTGTACAGCTATTTTTGGCCGCCTGAGAGCGTGGAAAGCTGTCGGCAGTGCTGAGTACCTGGGTCTGCTGATTGTAGACGTGAGCGGCGCACAATAGCCCATCAGCGGTGATGGCGGCAGAGACGCTAATCGGCCCACTTGAAGGCTCAGGCTCCCCAACGAGGGCTGTTGTTCACAGCTCAAGTTCCATTAATCAGCGGGCACTCGTCGAGCCCCTGCTGCGTGCCTCGCCTGCAGTTGGAGACGAGGGGTGCGAGGCATGAATCAGGGCCCACGCGGCCCGAGCAGCTTTTGATTCAGCTGGGAGGCAAGACTCTCCCAGTTAAAAAAAAACCTTACACTTACGAAAATGATCACAGTGTATGCTCACGAGAGGACGTGCTCTCTTGCCTAGGGTGGGCGAGATGGATAAAAGAAGACACGACTGCGTGCCCTGGACGGGGGAGACGATGTGCCGAGCCGATCAGAGAGCTGCTGACCCGGACGGGGAGACGGGCCGTCAGGGGCGGCGCCCGAAGCTCTCCCGGGGAGAAGGGGCTGTGGGGCCTGCTCTCGGGCTCCCGAGAAGGAAGATGTGGGGCTTTGGGCTCCTGTCCTGTTGTGGTTTGTGTTTTCTGTTTGTCCTGAGACTTTGCTCCAGGAACGCAGAATCTCTGAGTTAGGAAACGGGCCTTTCAGCCCCAGGGAGATGTGGACCCCAAAGTCAGACACCAGGTCCGGGTCTGAGGCACAGCCCGAGGGAACCAGCTGCTCAAGCTGGGCAAGCTGACCGCACCGTGGAAGCCCGACCGCCGGGCGGACGCCGTCACGTTTCACCTGCACCAGTTTGTTTTTGCCCATTTACAGGTCCCACTAAAGTGAAAATCATGTCCTTCGCTCAGTTTACGCCATCAGCATCTGAGATCCGTTCGACTGACCCCTGGGTGGGCCTGCAATGCTGGACACCTGAATTTGATCCCTGGGTTGGGAAGATCCCCTGGAAGAGGAAATGACAACTGACTCCAGTATTCTTGCCTGGAGAATCCCACGGACAGAGGAGCCTGGCAGGCTACGGTCCATGGGGTCACAGTCAGATGTGACTGAGCGATTAACACAGTTTCTTTCACTTTGGGGCAGGCAGTGTGCTGTGAGTATACATGGACGGGGTGTCAGGGCCGGGCACCACTGGGGGCACTTGGGCGCCCAGGGCTCCTCCCCCAGGCTCGTACCTGACTGCCGTCATGACTCAGAAGCTTCACGAAGCCTGAGGCCCGGCCAGGACTCAGGAGGGCGGAGGAGGTGGCGGGTGCCTTGCTCAGACAGCCCCCGAGCGCTGTGCGGCCCCGCTGGCCTCTGTGAGGTCGGCTGTCGAGAGGTGCGTCCGTGTGGCATATGTGGGGCCCAGCCCACGTTTGCAGTGGTCTGTGCGGCTGTGTCATGTGCCCTTCGAGGTTTTGTGGGGAGAAGGGGCCTGGGCCGAGCCTGGGGAAGGGGCTGGGACCCCAGCCCACACACTGTATCCACTGGCATTGCCTCTCGTGACATAGTCTGGGTGTGACTTTGCAGAAAAGGGGTAAGAGCTGAACTCAACCTAATGGCAGGTTTTAAAAAGATCACAAGAAACGTGACATGAGGCCAAAACCATTTGAAATAACACTGGATAGTCCACTTGGGAACGTCCAAGGGAGGAAGCGATTCTGCCCAAGAGGGCCTCGCCGGCTCCAGGAAGGCCTCGCGTTTTTAAATTGAGCATCACGACGCGACACGCCACTGCTTCTTCTGTTTCATCCCCACTTATCCCTGCCACTCGGGCTCGGTTCACATACTTTTGATTTGATTTACAAATTCGCTGTTGGATTTTAGAGGCATTATGGAACCCATGCTGCTGCCAAAACCCCCCAGCATAACCTCTCTGTTAGGCTTTCTGGTGTCAGTTCAGCTGTCTCCTGTCACCTCATACTCCTGTGGGGACAGCTCCCAGGCTTTCACCAGACCTGTCACTGCAGCAGGAGAGACTCGAGGCAGACCCACGCAGCACAGGCAGCCCTTCTGTTTCCCATACACTGTGTCCCTGAGAACCCATCAAGGGGCAGGGCGGTCCAGAGAGAAATGGCCCTGCTCTCTAAACGGACAGTTTAGAATTTTGCATGTGATTTCGTTTGTCTTATTTAGTCCATTTAGGCAAACTACTGAGTGTTATGCGGAGAAATATCAAATAAACACAAGAAAGACTTAGCTAGCATCGCATCAAAAGTAAAACGTGTAGCGGACATGATGTAAGGTAACAAGAAGTGTTAGAAACGGTCGCATCCTCTCGGGTTCCACGGGGGCAGGTGGGCCTCCATAATGTAGGATACTCAGTCTGTTCACTTATACTAGACTTTGCATCTATAAACATCTTTTGACTTATTTCCTGGCTTTGGGGAGAGAGGGGCTCCAATGGAGAACATCATCTCACCTGAGAGATCGAAGTCTTCATATTTTGAAAGCTTTTGCTACAGTTTGCAAAGAGACGTTCAGAAAGGTTATACTCAGACTCCCAGCATGTGACACCGTTTCCCCAAACACCTGGCAAATGTAGGTTTTAATCTTTGCTGGCTTGAAAGGGAAAATGCAGCCTTGTAGTCTTTCTCTCTGAATTAACCTGTCTCATACCTTTATATTGGGTATTATATTAGAGCATCTGGTCCCATCATGTCATGGCAAATAGAAGGGGAAAAAGTGGAAGCAGGGACAGATTTTATTTTTTGGGGCTGAAAAATCACCGTGGATGGTGGCTGCAGCCACGAAATTAAAAGATGCTTGTTCCTTGGAAGGAGTTCTGACAAACCATTGTGGTTGTTCAGCTGCTCAGTCGTGTCCAACTCTTTGCAGCCCCATGACTGCAGCATGCCAGGCTTATCTGTCCTTCATTATCTCCCGGAGCTTGCACAAACTCATGTCCATGACAAACTTAGCATATTAAAAAGCAGAGATAGGAGAAAGCAGAGAAAGGAGATCCAACCAGTCAATCCTAAAGGAGATCGGCCCTGAATATTTATTGGAAGGACTGATGCTGACGCTGAAGCTCCAATACTTTGGCCACCTGGTCACTGGAGAAGACCCTGATGCTGGGAAAGACTGAGGGAAGGAGGAGAAGGAGAGACAGAGGATGAGAGGACTGGATGGCATCACCAACTCAGTGGACATGAGTTTGAGCAAACTCTGGGATGTAGTGAAGGGCAGAGAAGCCTGGTGAGCTGCAGTCCATGGGGTTGCAAAGAATCAGATGGGACTTAGTGACTGAACAACATTATATGTCTTTTTGTTAAGTATTTCTTTGCGCCAGTTGCCACTTTGACCACAGTTTTCTTAATTTTCCTGTTGACTATAGTTGTCGATATTTTAAAATGTTGGTAATTCTTTGATTCATTGAGTTTATGAAGTCTCAATTTGCAGAAGTTTTCAGTTGTCTTGTAATAGCATCTACCAAGGTTTCCCCTTACTTTGTCTTATCTTGCTACTCTGCTAATACAAGTTACCTTTACCTCAGAGTTAAAAACAGGTTTAAGGAATATGGCTTCTTTTAGTTTATTTTTAATTAATTAATTAAAATTAATTATAGTTTTATTAATTAATTAAACTAAACTATAATTTATAGTTATATAAATTATAGCTATATAATTTAAATGATAATTAATTATAATTGATTAATTATATCAATTATTTTAGCTTGTTCTTTCTGGTTTATTTTTCTTTTACTTTATCTATGGGCTTCCCTGGTAGCTCAGCTGGTAAAGAATCCGCCTGCAAATCAGGATACCCTGGTTTGATTCCTGGGTCGGGAAGATCCACTGGAGAAGGGATAGGCTACCAACTCCAGTATTCTTGGGCTTCCCTGGTGGCTCAGCTGGGAAAGAATCCACCAGCAATTCAGGAGACCTGGGTTCAATCCCTGGGTTGGGGAGATCCCCTGGAGAAGGGAACGGCTACCCACTGCAATACTCCAGCCTGGAGAATGCCATGGATGGCGCAGTCAGTCCATGGTGTTCCAAAGAGTGGGACACGACTCAGCGACTTTCATTTTTACGTTTCTTTAGTGTCTTATAGTTTATTTTTATGCATAGCTTAATTTATTTCTTTCCAGATAGTTCATGAGCTTTCTCTGGATCATCTTTAAACCCCCTCCTCCCCCGGGTGATTCTGGACACCATCCCATCAGAGCCTAAGTCTTATTCCCACGAGGACTGCACTGCCCAGGGCATGCTCTTCAGGCCATGGTTATGAGAGGTTTTAAGAGAGGTGATGTTTGTAAAAACATGCTCGCTCCACTGGTTTTGGGAAGCTTGGGCTGGTCGACGCTCACCAGACTTCCGCACTGTGGGCGTTGTCGCAGCCTGTCCCGTGCTCAGCGTCACGGAGGACGGCGCCACCGAGGACGCCCTGACCCTCCCGTGCCCGGGCTCAGCGCTCAGGGCTGTCGTGTGTGAGCTGTGCCATCCGCCTCGCTGTGAGGTCCGTGTGGCTGTTACCCCGAGTGACAGGCCGGAAACTGCGCCCCCGGCTTCCGGACGGAGCGACGTTCTAAACCGGCCTGGCGGCCTGGCCCGCGCCCGCGCCCGCGCGTGTTCCTCCGCGGCCTCCGGAGGCCCCTGCAGACTGCACGTGTTCCCCCGCGGGCCCCCGTCTTGTGTCGTCTCCCCGCATTCTTTTAAGCTCTGGTCGTGGAAGGTTTACCTTGAAATTCTCAGCTGCATTAATTCTTTTTGCCAGATTATGCTTTCATATAGATGTTACACTCATTTGTCTAATTATACAAACAGCAATCAAGCAAGCAAATAAAACTAATGTGAGTAAAATCGCAAGACGCTCACGAGTTAATTTGAGGAACGTAGACGGTGTTACAGTCCTCAGTTTAGCGAATGTGATAGGAATGCCGCATCTGTCCATTTCTCTAAGTGTTCTGTCTCTCAATTAGGCTTTTACATTTTCTTCATGTGGATCTGGCACATTTCCTAAGATGTGTATTTCTAGATATTTCTGATTTCGTTGTACTTTTTTTGTTAAGTTCGACCTTTTTTTCCATTTTATTTTTTCAGAGCACGGAAAACGAAGAAGCAACAAGGGGTCATAAAATGCAAATTATAAATATAATGAGAGAAGTGAAAAATCAGTTATAACAATAAATACAAGTGGGTTAAAATTCTGAATGAAAAGTCAGAGGTTTTATCCTGGTTCAGAAAGGAAAACCATGTGCTCGATGAGAAACACAGACCTAAACAAAAGGTTGGAAAGGGTTAGGCCAAACACACCAAGAAAGCAAACAGAGGAAAGGCATGACATTAATATTGAAATATTGAAACATCATTAAAAGCAAAAATCGCTGTGTGATACTGAAGTCTGTCCCATATTTATAAACGTGAAATAAACTACACTGTTTTAGTAATCATTCATCTTTAATGCCCAGTAAAATAGTGAAGGATATACAATAAATATGGTTTTAAGTAGAAAGAGTAGAAATTTTTTCTTATGTTATTTGTAACAAGCTTTCCTGTTTTACTTTTTGTGGTTAGTTCTGTCATCTCCATGTAATTAATTTATATGCATAGTGTGAAGTAATAATCAAGGCTCTTAAAAATATATCTGAGTGTCCTGAACTCTTTTATTAGGAAGAATAACTTCTCACTCTTTAGCAGAACATTTGTATTATGCAAAGTGACTAAATTTTAGGGTCTGTTTCTGGCTGTTGTTTCTGGTCTGATCATTAATTTGTTTATCGTTCTATCAATACCTACCATAACTTTAAAAGATCTTATATTTAGTAGAGCATGTCTCCTGTCTCCAAAGTGTCTTGGCTGTTCTTTGCTCTTTGAATTTTCATGAAATTTTAGGATCAGCTTGCCAACTTTCTAAATAAAAAAAATAGTCTCTTGGGTTTTGGTTAGGATTGCATTTACTATACAAATCCATTTTGGTGAATGAGTATATTTACCATATTTAGTCTTCCAATCCACGAATACTATATATGCTTCCACTTAGCTGATCTCTTACTTACAATAATATCCTATATTTTTTTCTGCAGAGAGGCCTTGCTTATCTCCTGTAAGATTCATTCACAGTTTACAGATATTGTTTGATGCTGTTGTAGATGGTGTCTGTGTATACTTCCCTAAAGTAGAGCCTGAGGCAAGAATGCAAGCACGGGCAATTTAGTTAGAAGGCAGGTCCAGGAGTCAGGGCACAGGAGTGGGCCAGGGGAGAGACGAGAACCCCCAGAGTGGGTGTTAGTGGATGGCTGGGACCCAGTCTCACCGAAGACGGAGGAGAGAGGGCCTGGGCTTTGCCCACCAGAGAACAGGTCGGGGCATTTGCCAGCAGCCCTGGTCCTCTGGTGGTGCAGGTTGCCCCAGGGTGTAGCTGCTGGGCCTCTGAGTGTCTTTGTGCACAGGCGGCAGGGCCCTGTGCAGCTTCAGAGCCCGCAGCATCAGCCTGACGTGGGGCCAGGGCATGCGTGGAGCTGTCCACCGCAGCTGTGCTGAAATCAGGCCAGCCCGAAGCCGCATCCCAGCGCACCGCAGAATCTCCTCCATTATTATTTTTAAAAAATGTTCCGTTGGCTCTTGGTGGAAAGATATCCAGTTGATTTTTATACAGTGACCTCAATCTCATAACCCTCCTCAGTTGACTTACTAATTCTAATAATTTGTCTATCGAGCCTCTGGGATTTTATTCTTAAAAAGTTGCATCACCTGTGAATAACGGCAGTTTTACTTCTTGTGCACCGATCCTTATGCCTTTTATTTTTTTTTATTGAAGTAACTGTGCTTTCCAGGGCAGTGCGGAGCAGAAGTGGTGTGCACAGGAGCAACCCTACCTCGTAGAGAAGCTTTAAAATGTCGCAGTTAAGCTGGGAGGTTTGCTGTAGATTTCTTGAAGCTACTTTTCATCAGGGTGAAAACGTTCTCTTCTGCTCATAGTTTCCTAGAAGCTTGGATTACAAGTGGATACTGAACTTGATCATTTTTAATTCTGTAGAGATGCTTTTTCTTGTTTCCTATATTTTGTGGTGGATTACCTGGGAACACATTGTGATTCAGTTATTACTGAAAGATCTTTATAAGAAATGGCATGGATGGAGAAATCAGATATTTTGTTCATCCATTCACTACACTATGACATGAGTTTGAGCAAGCTCTGGGAGCTGGTGATGGACAGGGAAGCTGGCGTGCTGCAGTCCGTGGGGTCGCAAAGAGTCGGAAATGACTGAGCAACTAAACTGAACTGAATACTTAAGAATGGTAAGAACAATTGTTTTAAGGCAGAGGCTCTTAATTTTACTGTCATTTTTCTTATTGATTAATTGATGCATTTCCCATAGACCTCTGGTGAAGCCACTGGGACCCTTCACAGAATAAAATTTCTTGGTGCATAAAATAAAATGTACAGGATTTTAAGAGAAACAAATTATGGTGTAGTCTGTTGTTTCAAAAGAAACCAGATGTGTTGTAAAAATATAATTGGTGGTGTAGTAATATATGTACGTTAGGAGCACCGTATCAAATCACAAGACCTGGTGGCAGATTTTGTAATCACCAGCACTCTAAAGTAGTTCTGAGCCTCATAGTATTTGAGAAATCTCCGACAACGGTCACGGGATGGGAATTTTTCTATGATTTCACTGGTAGTCGGTTTGATTGCCTAAGAGGTTAGTCAAACTGAAGCTGTAATTTCCGCCTAAGTGTGCATGCCCTTGAATTCTCTCCATGACCCCTATGGGGCTTGTTAATCCCCGGTGAAGAATTTCTGCCCTGGGGTGCCGATCCTGCCTGGGTGGGGCCCTGCCGTGGGTGACCTGTGCGGGGACGCTTCCTCCTGAAAGGCCTCACGCCCCCTCCCCCTGCCGTTCTCCATTCACAGATGTGTTGCCACACCTCCGCACGGCGGGTGCATTTTGCCCGTGTAGACTGACTTACGGATCTGCTGCCCATCTCCCTGCTGGACTCTAAGCCTCTCAAGGCTGTTCCATTCCTCAGCCGGCCTGCATGGGAGGTGGTCGTAAATGTGTGTTGAAAGAGTACAGATAGCTCCTTTCCTCGTGCATTTTAGCTACTGAGGCTGTTGCAGGAGGAAACCCAGTGAATGGCATTGAGAGATGGTTGCCACCGTGTTATCTGCACCCCTAGTCTGGACGAGGCCAGAGCAGGCACTCCTCCGTCTCAGGGCCTGGAGGAGCCGGGCGCACTGCATCTCGTTTGCCACCACGGTGCCTTCGCTCTGCCCCAGGAACTGTGACGCTGTTGCCCGTCCACTTCATTTGCTTGAGAACTTAGATCCAGACTGTGGCCCCATCGGGGCCCACGCGGGGCTTGAGCGTGTGCTGGATGTTGCAGGGCGGCCCCTTCAGCCTTCCTTGTGCTTCCATCTAATCGCAGCGCTCTCCGGGAAAAAATTGTATTATCCCGTTGTGCTTCAAAGCAGCGTCTAAGTGTTTCTTTTTAAGGAGCGTGTGTTCCTGTGTCTTACTGGGGTGGAGAGCAGGGGAACAGACAGGTGGGTCCAGCCTGGCGGGGCCAGATGCTCCCCGGGGCACTCTGTGCCCAGGCTGGTGACAGCGGGTGGGCGTGTGGCTGCCCGGCCCACAGTGGGGGAGGCGGGGCAGCCCCTCCCTCTGGCTGCACAGAGCCCAGCGCTTTGTCTTTCAGGAGCGTGAGCCCGAGGTGGGCTGGGCAGGTGCCCCCTGGGATGGAAGCTGTTCCTCGTGAGGGCCGACCAGTCAAACACACCCCAGGATTTTAGGGAAGGTGGGGCAGGTTCCAGTGAGCCACTTGCTGTTCTGACGGCTGGCTGACATTCGTGTCTGGCTATGAGCTCGTTCTTGGCAACCCCTGTCCGTTTTAAGTTCTGCTGCGTGGCAGCTTTTAGAAAGGCTTTTTGGGCAGAGGCTTTGCATGAGGGTTCTCAGCACCTCCGCAACCTTGCCTTCCAGCCCCCAGAGTGCAAACCAGCTCCCCATTAACTGCCCCAGAGGGGCTTTTCTTGGGCTGGATCTCAGCGTGGAGCGGGTTCTTGGGGGGATGGCAACATGGTCAGTGGTCCTTAGAGAATTTAATTCTGCACAGAAGACAGAGAATAAGATCCAGCTTTTTCTTCTTTTATTTTTTTGGTAATTTCTTTATAATATAATGACACATTCCTTGGTGCTATCTTCGTAATGAGACACTTTAGCTTCAAGCACGGTGTAGCTTTGGCACAGTTAATACCATACGTGATCAGAGATGGTCTTTACCACGGGAGCTGCTGTAAAGTGCTTCACACCTTCCCACGTGAAGGAAAAAGAGCGATTTTTGCCCCACATTTTAGCGTTTCATTCCGCTGCTGAGGACGTCGAGTGAGGCCCGTGCCCAAACCTTTGTGGGCCTTTCGAATTCCGCAGCCGGCTCCTCCGAGGCAGCTGGCTGTTCCGTCGGAGCTCGTCTCACGTCCATCTTTTCATTTGGCCCAAACAAAATGAGACTCGTCTCTGAGAGCGTGCTCTTCTTCCTGGTTCAGATGGACACTTCTGCGGCGAGTTACAAAGCCATCTTGATTTTGTGAATGTCCAGTGAATTTTGGCGCCTGGTAAACATTGCTTGATGTCATTATCATCTACACCTGCTGCCTCTCGGGGCTCAGTCTGCCGAGAAAGGACACGTTTGTCTGAATTAATTGGAGGGGAATGGGGAAAGGCAGCTGGTCTCAGCCCATGGCCCTGGATAGCTACACTTGGCCGCAGCCATTCCCGCCCCTGCCCAGGAGTGTACAGGCCTGAGCCTCTGACAGCAGCTGGCCCAGGGCAGGTAGCGAGCATCGGGAGGCGTGCTCGTGGTCACCGAGCTGTTCACTTACACAGCACGTTTAACACAATTCTACGGCGGTGACATCAACCTCTGCTGAAGCACTGGGGTTAATTGAAGGGGAGACATTGGTTTTCTTCTACAGCTTTCAATATCACCTAGACGTTTTCCTGAGAATTTGATGGGAAAATAGCCATGCCCCAGCTCCTCGAAGTGGGAGCCGAGGTCCAGCCAGCCTCAAGGGTTCGGTCTGGGGAGGAGGCCAGAATTGTGGCACCGGCCATCCCTTGGGCTGGGTTCTTTGCTCAGCTCCCTTCCAGAAATCTTGGCGTTTGCAGATGACAGTGAGAACCAGACATGTACCCTAACTTCTGGGAAGGATCATTCACATGACTCAGGGAAGGCCGTCATCCACCTTTACTCAAAACAGAGACAGTTGGGAGGTTAGGATCAGCAGACACACAGCACTTCATATAGAAGGGATGACCGGCAGGACCTGCGTGTGGTGTGGGGACTCTCCTCAGTACGTGTGCACTGAGCCCTTGTGCTGCAACCTGAAGCTGAGACAACACTGTAACTCAAGTAGACTTCAATTAAAAACAGACAGCCAATATTAGGGATGACTTCCTATAAAATTAAAATATTGAAAAATATTAGGGGTAAGAAAGAACTCAGAAATCATCTGGTTCAGCCGTCCCAGAGAGCTGGGGTTCAGGTGGGTAGGGGCCCGTGTGGCTCCCAGTGCAGCAGGATGGCCAGGCCCCTGCTCCCCGAGCCAGGTGTGTTGGAAGCCATGCTGGGCTGGCTGCTGGGGCAGGGAGGGACATCGTGTAAGGAGCCCTGGAGCCCCACGCTGACCCTGTGGTTGGAGCCAGGAGACCCCAGGGCTGAGCACCCGAGGCAGAGCTGGGGGCTCTTTCCTGTTAGGAAGAGGGTGGGCACCATGTGACCAGTGACACGGAGTGAGATGATCACAGACAGACAGCAAACCGGGGCCCGGTTCCGCACCCAGGCCAGGGGGCTGCTTTCCATCAGAGCCGAGCTCCTCTCTCCAGGCCGCGCTGCTTGAGGCAGGACAGGAGCCCGCACCCCGCAAGGGACATGGACCCCCAGGGACATGGACCCCCCGGGAGCAAACCCCATTGACTGGTTGGGTCAGAGAGACCCAGAGAGGTCAGCGTGTGTCCCGACTGTCTCACGTGCTGTTCAGATAAGCAGTTCAGCCTCCCCACTCTTGTCCATCCTTATCTACAAAGCAGGAATAATTGTACCATCTTCTAGCAGGTGATGCTGGGCAGTCCACAGACAGTGCTTATTGTAACACCTGGCATTTTATTCACAGCAAACTTCAGCTGGGGTGAAGTGAGTAACGGGAAACCTCCACGTGAGCAGTAAGGTCGTCCGAGGACGTGAACCACAGTGACTGGACCATGGCCCCACGGTTCCGGCCCGCCAGGCCTGCGGTCAGCTCTGGGCCGTCCTGAGCCTGCTCAGCGTTTCATGCTCCTGGGAGTGGTATGCCGGGCGGTTCCACACATCTAAAGCTGACTGCCACATGACACGTCAGCACACGGACAAGCAGGGGTGACCCTGGGTGGGACGGCTTGGCAAGCCCGGGTCTTTCCTCCTCTGCCCTACAGGCTCTTGAGGAGAGGGGCTGGGGGCTCCTGGAGGCGACTGTGAGTGGACAGGGGGCCACAGCTGCCCTGATTCATGGAGGAGCCTGAGGCAGAGTTGAGCCCCTGTCCGGGAGCTGGCGGCCCGTGTTCAGCACAGACTCCTATGAGCCAAGGGGGTGGCCGCCAGCACCGCCAGCCTGCCGGGGACGGCTGAGTCCATCCTGCGGTTTCATCTGTAGGTCTGGTGTTTGGCACCTGCTGAAGCATGGTGCTGCCCATGGTGAGAGCAGGCAGAGGCGTTTTCGGCTGATAGCAGTTTTCCACCGACCCCCACCGCCCAGCACTGGCAGACTCAGAGCCTGCCCCTCGGTCAGCAGGGGCTCTAGGTGGCCTGGGGCCTCCGGTCTCTGCGTGTCTCTGCTGGCGTCCTGAGTGCGGCGCAGCTGGGAGTGGCTTTCGCGGGACCCGGGGTGGGTATCTCCAGGCTGTCCTCGTGGAAAGGGAAGCGGATGAGCAGATCCTCTGGGTGCAGGACAAACAGCCTCTCATGGGTCACGGTCTGTGATGAACGGCGTGTGTGCCGTGCTCATTTGTGTCCAGCCCTTTGGGACCCCATGGACTGTAGCCCACCAGGCTTCTCTGTCCGTGGGATTGTCCAGGCAAGAATACTGGAGCAGGTTGCCATTTCCTTCTCCAGGGATCTCCCCGACCCAGGGACTGAGCCTGTGTCTCTTAGATCTCCTGCATTAGCAGGTGGATTCTTTGCCGCTGAGCCACCAGGGAAGCGCCATGGATGATGGCTCCTCAGCAAACATCCTCCCGCTGGACTCTTCTCCACATGGCAAGATGCCACTGAGGCGGTCTGGAAGGGCAGCGTGGCTGGTTCTGAGAGCTTCCGGTTGCCGTGTTCAGAAGGTTAGCCTGTGCGTTATTCCCAAGAACAAGAAATGCACCTCTTCCCTCCTGGAACCTGCAGCAGGGCCCCCAGATCCATCCATTTGCCTCTGCTCCTGGATGCGTCCTAAGCTGCTTCACAGGGAGGGACAGCAGTAAGGAGAGCCAGGTCGTTGCTTGTGAAGACACCCACTTGGTGGTTTCATTTCATGAAAATACTCAACATTCTTTGTGGTCCTGTGATCCAAGAGCATCCTTGGATCCAGGATGCAAGTTGTGAGAAAGTGCCAGCATGGGGAGGGATGGGGTTTGATGGCTGGAGAGCTTGGGGACTGCTTCTTGGGAGACCTTAGCCAGCAGGCCATTCTGTGCTCCCCCGAGCACCTCGGTGCACTCAGCAGCAAGTCCTTGATGTTGTTCAGGCCATCAAAAGTTTTGCAGGGGATCTTACAGTTTTCAAGCGTTCTCCTTCCAGTGGTGTTGATGGGTTAAAGAACTCCTCTGGGTTCAGACTTGTCTTTAACAGCTCGAGCAAATGGCATGGTTATTATTGGTATGATTCTTTTTCCAGAGTTTAACCTCATTCCTCAAATGAAGCATATAAAGTTTAAGGGCATTTCCTCTGGTTTTGAATAAATAAAAACTAGGGGAACGTGGGGCAAAATAGACACAGGGATCTGACTCCTCATTCTCCTGCTGAGTGGCCTAGGCGATGGGACGCACGCCTGTCTTCCTTAGGAATGAACATCTTCTGCTCCTTTGAAGAATGAAGGTATCACCTTAACTTGCTCAAATGTCTTAGAGTTAAAAGCTACCTCTTGAACCTGCAGTCCTTTAAAATTTACAGAGAAACGTGCTACGTCAGGCTCAAGGAGGCTGGCCCCATGTAAAGTCAATACTTGTCTGAAAGCAAACACTGTCTTCGAATACAAGGTCAAAGCGAAAGAATGCCACCCCCGATTCCTGCCCCCGGCCACTCATCTCCCCCCAGAGACGTGATGGTGCCCAGCCCACCGCCCCCCTCCCCACACCAGCCCATGTGGGTCAGATGCGTGTCATAGCAGACACCAGAGTTAATATTAAACCCCAAATTAATAGATTCGATAACCAGTACATGCCTTTAGTGCCAATTCATGTTATAGCTGTCTTCCTGCCTCCTTTTACGAGACAGAAAAGTGCAGCATGTCGTCGCCTGTGGAGGGTTCTCAGGAGGGGGCCTTTGTGCTCCGATCGTCCCGACTGTCCGGACACGTGTAATCCCCTCGGATTCTGCCCTGTGCCGGTGTCGCGAGGGCCCTTCAGGCAGGGCCATTAAAGGGTGCTCCTCGCTGCAAGATTTATGCGAGCTTATGCTAGAACAACAATGATGCAGTGGTATTTGTTTGAAAATGAAAGGATTATATGGTCTTTGTAAAACGAGGAATTTAGTTTTGGGGAGAGGCAGTGAAAGGGTGATTTATTTTTTGTTGATGTTCCTACGAATCCTTTGATATGTCAACTTCTGCCACTGAGCATTAGGACACTTGTAATTTCTTGAATCAACCAAGATGAAATACACACGGTCTCAAATGATTTATGTCAGAAACTCAGCTGCGCGACGTAAGTGCCCGTGCTTATCGTAAGGTGAGGCCGGGCCGGGCCGTTGGGGCTTCGCGGGGCTGCGGGCCATCATGCTTGGCGCTCTAGCAGGAGAAAGCCACGTGCTGCTCCGCGGTGGGGGCTGTGCTGCTCTCACTGGCGGCTTTTCCCCAGGAAGGGACAAGAGAAGAGGTCACTCCTCCAATTTTGGTCAGTTTCCTTGGAAGCTGCTGCCGTTTCCCAGGATGATAGACCTCCTCTCCGCCTGCACTTGGGAGTCTGGAATTTCCAGATGGGGTCATGTCCGAGGAGAGGGGTGACTCGGGTGTCGGGGTGTGATAAATACGTTTGCCTTCCTCTGGCTTCCCCGGGGGGCGGCCCCGCATGTCTGAACCGTGCGTCTCCTCATCTACATCTGCCGCCCGCCCCACTCTGAGCTCCCAGGAGCGTGGCCACCGGCTCGGTCTCCCCGTTCCCTTTGTCCTCCATGTGTGGCCCAGGCTTCGTGGACCCTTACTCCATGTCCGTGGACTGTTAGATGTGTGGGTGCAGACCACACCCAGGCAAGTGAGGAAGCTGTGGCCTGGGGGGGGATGGCTGCCCAGAGGTCACCCCGCTGCCCAACAGACCTGGGTCTTGGACTCAGATTTCTGGATCCTGGGTTCAAAACCTTAAAAGGATACTGTGCGTTGTTGACACTTCCCAGTGGCTTGCTGACAGGTCACTGTTCCTGCAATAAGTCAACCAACTGCGAAGAGACAAATTACCTCAAAGTGAAACCCAACTGGGCTCTAATTCCCACTGGTAACAGCACTCAGGTTCCCAGGGGAACTTCGTGTGCGTCCCTTTTCACTTGTGATGGTGTCAGTTGGCATTTTTCTCTCTTATTCTCGTTCTCGTCTGGTGCTGTCCTGTAACAAACTGACTTCAGTGAAGCATGCTATTTGATCAGTTAACAGGAAAATAGCCAGTTTAGAATCTGAGGAAGGCACAGGAGCGTGGAGAGTATGTGAGGGCAGTTGGTGGTAAGGATGAATTCAGATCCAGCCACATGGCCTGGTCGCTGTCCCTCAGGACACTGGCCGATCCCAGTGCTGGTCTGCAGTGATGCTCACAAGAGCTGTGCTGGGTCTGGGAGCACATGGGTCTCACATCCTTCCTGACACAGGGAGGCTGTCCTTGTGGTGTTGAAGGCCTGGCCTGGTTTTACCCGAAGGTAAAGCGGGGGGCCTGGCTCCGTGTTGGGACAACATCTGTCTCAGAGATGGGTATTCTTGTTGGAAGCGGAAGTTCATTACTGAGCCCTCTGGGAATCGGAGACGACAGAGAGCGGGGTCCTGCATTTCCTGCTATTAATTATGCATCGCGATCGGATGGCTCGGTGGAGTGCCGTGAGCACGTGGAGCAGAGAGCCGGGTCCCTTCTCCAGCCTGGGAGCGGCAGCTGTGCCATTTATGACCTCCTGGTGTCTACTTGCCCCTCTCGGAATGGAGGGTGCTGGTGGGCACACGGAGGGTTAGAGACTAAATGGGAACATGGGGTGAACTCTTGGAAATCTGTGGCAGCTGAGCCACGGAGCGGGCGTTCTCTCTTTAACTAGGTGTTCCAGGCTCTTCCCTTCTGGCCCCCACCTCCTTCATCCAAAGCTGCTGCTTGTCCACTGAGCCTCACTTGTCCTGCTGAGCGAAGTGGAGGTCAGGAGTGACCATTCCAGTCTGAGAGGACGGTGTGCCAGCAGGAGGAGTCCTTTCTTTCATATGTCTCGTGCACACACACACACATGCTCACTCGTACACAGACACACACAGAGACACACACTCAGACACACAGAGACACACACAGAGAGACATTCACACACACACACACTCAGACACGCACACACACACACAGACACACAGAGACATTCACACACACACACTCAGACATGCACACACACAGAGGCACACACACGCATGCAGGTGCACACACAGGCACACACATGTGCCTCGTTCATTTGTTTTATGATTTTCCCTGAATCGAATCATTCTCTGCTCTTCACCTTTTTCTCCCTGGGCTGATCGTGGATGAAATGAAGAAGATGCTGTTTTTATTTTCCTCGAGTAAGCTGAGACTGTAATTTATTTATAAAAAGGGAATTTCACTAAAAGGAAAAAGAAGGCAAAGAAAAGTTCAGAACGCAGGTGCACGCTGTCTCTCTGCCTCTGACGGTGGGTCCTGGGGACACACGTCCCAGACCGTTGCCCATGGGAAGACACCTCCGCCCGCCCGCGCTGATGTCTGGCCCCTCATCCTGGGGAGGGGGGCGCAGTCTCTGGTTTCCTGGTGAGATCACCCGGCAGGCTTTAAAGCCCCCTCGGGTCTTCACTTGATCTCCAAAGAGCGTGGGGCCCCGTGCGCAGGTTCCTGGGGGGGCAGCCTTTTCCTGGGCTCACCCACCAGGCATCTGCCTGTGTGTTCCCGAGGCCAGCGTGACTCAGACCTCAGGAGTCCTCCCGTTAGCCTCTTTCTTCCCTCTTTGCATTTAAAAACTTACTCAGAATTTACCGGGAGATTCCTGTTTAGAATTAGCTATGTAAAGATGGCATTTTTTCCATCTGGGTCTCTTAAAAATCAGCCTGAAGCCTCAAGAAGAATAAGAATAAAAATGCAAATGCCCTCTTTACAATAAAATCGGGAGACATCTATGAGCCTGAAACACAATATACGAGGGAAGGCTGCCAAGGAGAGAGAAGGTCAGAGAGAGCCCCAGGAGGGAGGGCTCCTAGGAGGGGCACCCAGCTGCAGACCTCCGGAAGGCAGACGGAGCCCGCCTCCGGAGGGAGGGCCCTCGCCCCTGGGGAGAGCCAACAGTCCCTCGCTTGGAAGGAGGGAAGGAGGCGGGCTGGGTCCAGTGTGGCACGGCGTCTCAGCAATCAGGGGAGGCAGAGTTACCATCAGGAGGGATGGAGGAAGCTATGTTAAAAGAAATATACGCGTGGGTATCAGTGTGTCGGTGAGGCCGATGGAGAGAAGCCCTGGGTCAGGCAGTCCTGTGCTGCTGCCTTCAACGGCGGGAACAGAGTAGACCTACACGGATTTACTCACGAAGCCACCCAGACAGAAGGAGGATTCCCATTTGCTCAGAGCACGACCTCGGATTTGCAACGGTGCGGCTTCCTCGCGTGGAGGAAACCGCTTTCTGCGACAAATGGTCATTTAAAAGGTCTACTTGAAAATGCCAAAGGAAATGTATTAAATTCACAGGATGCGCAGATGGCAAACGAAAGCTCTCCTGTTTGAGACACACTGCCTGGAGGTAAGGGGCTGTCCTGACCCAGTCTGTTATCATGAGTTGTTAAAACTGCTAAGGCAACTTACCTCAATAAAACAAGAGGACAAATACAGACTCTAGGAGCTCATGAAGGAAAGAGTCCACCAGTGAGCAGGTAAAGACCACCCGTCCACTGCCAGACTTAGGAACGACGTGAAGAAAGCTACCATACGGTCTGGCAGGCCCGCTTCTGGGTGTGTGATCAAAGGAGACTAAGCAAGGTACCGAAGATGTGCTGCAAGCCCCGCGTCCACTGAAGCGGAGTCACCGTGGCTCAGTCCTGGAAACACCCCGAGTCCGTCGGCAGAGGAACAGCCCAGGAGGGCGCAGCGCAAGCACCTCTGTCGTCGCCTCGATTGAGAGCTGGGGCCGTGTCTCCTGCCAGCTCTGTACCTTTGAGTGGGCACACGCCTGTCCAGAAAGCACCTCACAGTGCCTCTAAGCATTCAAAGCCTGGGGTTTTACAAAAGTTACCGTGCGCCTTGTCTTCTCCTGTTTGACTCCTAAGCCCCACTTCACTGATGGAGACACACGCTCACCTGCGTCACGGTCTCTTCCACGCGACCCCTGCAGCCCCTCTTCCGGGCCGCTCGAGTGTACCCTCTGCCTGTACTCACGCTGTCTTCCACTGCTGAGAGGTCCATCTTCTCTTAGGGGACGCAGATTTTACCCCTCTGCCCAGGATCAGGTGAAGCCTCGTGTGCCTTTTTTTTTTTTTTTTTTTGCTCTTCTACATCTTTCAACAACTTCAGCCAAATCCTAATCTCTTCCTTTTCAGATTTCCTACTTAGGACCTTGATCTTCAAATTCTTTTGAATATTGGTGATGATAAACTTGAGGGCCTTTTCTAATGTATTCTAAACCACACCTGAGATCAGGCTGGGTAGAGAGTCAGGGCTCAGTAACTGTCTTTTTATTAACTGACCGACATACTGGTGGGTACTGCAGAGGAGCAGACAGGAGGCAAGGTTGCCTGGCTTATCAGGAATGTGTGTAATCGTGTTTAATTGTCCTGCAGGTGTTTAACCATCTGTACCTTGTGTGCTGCGAGTGCATTTCCAGACATGCTGCAGTGTGTCCGCAATTGATTTAGGGGACTTGCTGGTTAAAATATTGGTGGTTTAAAAAGGATGGAAACTTGAGTGGTAGTAGATTAATAATTGCTGTAAAAGTGAAAGCAGAGATGCGTTTTTAAGCCTTTGGCAAGGGGAACCAGAATGATTCTCTGTGAAGGATGGTCCGAAGAGAGGGGTTGCCTTCTCTAAAATACCCTTTCATCCCTAATGCTTTAGGACTTTTCTCTCTAAACATTCACCTCTTGGCAGCTTCTCTTACACAGACACGTGGTTGTTTCTCCAAGAGCTGAACCAGTCTTTGCCTAACTGATAAATTGCAACTGAAAATTAAGCTGGAGGGGAAGGAACTTAGTTTGGCCATTGAGGTGATTGCTGGACACATACCTACCATTCTTCCGATGCCCCATCCTCTCTGCCTGCTGGCTCTGCTTGGGCGTCTCAGGTCACCAAGGAACACTCCTAGTGCGAGACTGATGATGAAGAATAGGTTTTTTGATATTTGGGTTTTTTTTGCTGCATCGGATCTTGATTGCAGCACTCAGGAATTGCCATTGCGTCATGTGGGACCTTTCCTTGTGGCGCACAGACACTCCAGTTGTGGCCCATGGGCTCAGTTGCTCTGCAGCACGTGAAATCCCAGTTCCCCAGCCAGGGATTGAGCCCATGTCCGCAGCATTGCAAGGTGGATTCTTAACCACTGGATTCTTCCCACCAGGGAAGGCCTAAGAAGGGTTTTTAAAAGAAGAAGCAATAAAAATTTTTAGAGATTTTCTTATTTGTTCAGGGAAAAGATACCTGATGTCGGCAAACTGGTTCAAAATCTATGGTTTTCCAACAGCTGTGTGTTCCTTTCCTCCTGTTATTTAATTCCTAGTCCATTTCTTCAATGGAGACTTCCCCAAGATCATTAAGATCCAGGAAAGACATTATTAAGGAATTAGAACTCCTTAACTTCATAGAAGGAGGGATTGAGGTCTGGGAAAGCTTATTGGATCTGCCCAAGGCTTCAGTCACTGTTTAGTCACTGTATTCCTACTTGGCCACCTACTTGGACACACTGCGTGTGAGATCTTAGTTCCCCGACCAGGGATCAGACCCACACTCCCTGCATTGGAAGCACAGAGTCTTAACCGCTGGACCGCCAGGGAAGTCCCCCTCGGATACTTACTTGGTTTATCTGAGTGACTTGCCTGCCTTTGTGTGAATTCCAAATACAGGCCACTTGTTGGCAGAGAATGTTCTCCATGTATTTTCACTTTGGCCTTTATATCCCCATTGAGACGTGCCTCTGGATGGCAGGATGGCGCCAAAAGCTGGGTTTTTGTTCACACCTTCAGGCTGACCAGCCTGTGCCCTGGGGCGAATCCTCAGAGCTCTGCCGGGCTCTTCTGTCTCTGGAGGATGCAGAAATGGGGCCGGATGTCTGCAGTGACCCTTCCAGGGTGACATTCCCTGCGTGACCCGGCAACAATGCACGGGAGGTCATGGGGTGATCGTGGGAGGTCACAGGGCACGGGGCTGCGAGCCCCTCCCTTGTGCGGGGCACTTGACCTCGCCTGTCGAGGGCGTGGCTGGCAGCGGCCACCATGGTCGCTGCAGGGAGCAGAGCTCTGGTAGGAGATTCTGCTGAGTGAAGGGCTCCTCGGGCAGCTCCTCACCTGGACAGACTCCCTTGAGAGGCTGCCCCAGCTCCTTCTGCAGGCTCGAGACCCTACACGTGTGCATCCCAGGACACAGTGCCCTCGGTGGCAGGCGTGTCGGGGAGAAGGGTGGCTGCAGGCGTGAGGGGACCCTGTTCTGTGGGGGCCTCACTGGGGGGCACAGGAAGGCCTGTGATCGCCCCCCTCCAACCTGTATACCCCACTCGGTCCTCCTGGTCCCTGGGGACAAGCACCCTGCTTGTCATTCAAGCTCGGGTTCTTAGCACAGAGAACATGGGATCCTGTGAGAGAGGGCTTGGCTGTCCCTGCCCATGGGTCCTAAGACGAAAGCGGGCATCTGGTTCCTGGCCGCTCCCCCATCCACACCTCACAGCCCACAGATGGGAGGCGAGCCCGAGTGACGGAGGGTGGGCCGGGCTGCGGGCAGGGCTGAGACCCCGGCCCCTCTCTGCAGGGCGCCGCCTGTCCTCGTAGTGTCTTCTCCGCCAGCTCTGCCGCCCGCTGCTCCACCAGAGCCAAGAGCAGTGGACAGTCCAGCCTCATCTGCTGTCGGTTTGGACCCTGACGGTACCCGCGATCACAGGCCAGTGCTGGCGTCGGGTGGGGTCCCGGGCTTCGGTCCTCAAGCGCCCATCGTCATCTCGGGGTTTCAGCTTCCTCGTCTGTCGTCTGGGGAAAGTGCCCTCCTGATGGGTTAGACGTCAGGCTAGAGGTGGGGGTCCCTGCTCGGGGTGCTGGCCTGTTTCACAGGCGCTGCCCAGGGGGCCTTCTGGAGGGAAGCCTGGGCACTGCCCAGAGGCTGTGGTGGGAAGTGGAGAGAAGAGCCCCATTGTAGACGGCGGATCGACTCAGTTCAGTCACAAGCTGGTTGGTGGCCCCAGCCATGCACCCAGGACTCGGCAGAGCGGGGGTAGCTGAGAACCCATGTAGTGCCTGTCCCGAGTGGCTCTCTGGGGCTGGCCTGGGCCCTGCGGCGGGAGGGCGATGGGAGCCCTAGCCCAGCAGCCCAAGGGCCCGGCTCCAGGCCGCGGGAAGCTTCCAGCCTCCTTCCGCAGCTCCAGCGCCCAGACTTCCGGTCACAGCGATGCTCACGCCGCACACCCGGCGGGGCTTTCTGGTTCACATAAGCTCAAGTGCCGCTGTTATCTACCCCGAGTCTCACAACAGCCCCAAGACGGGCATCTTTATCTTCATTGTTCAGCAGGGCAGCTGGGCGGGGGCGAGGCGGGTGGCAGTGTGGGGAGCCCGCCCCGGGCAACAAGGCCACCCTCGGGAGTGGCCCCAGCATGACCCCAGCCCCACCCCCACCATGTGTGAGCAGGAGACGCAGGCTTCTCAGGTCCCACCAGCCTGAGTGCAGGAGAACCTGGGAGGGCCTGCAGCCAGGGCTGGGGCGGCCCTGCTGGGGGGCCCGCGGTGGGCTCTTGCAGTCGGGGGCTCTTCTCCGCTGCTGCCGACTCCCGTCCTCTCCTCGCTCCCCCCGGGGCTCCCGAAACCTAGCACGCCCCCGACGGGGCTCCTTAAAGAGTCACTCGGCAGAGGTAGTAATGTGCTACCCCCGAGAGCTCACACGATCTGGGAACGATCCCCCCACTAGGCTGTGTTTCCTTTGCCTTCGCGACTTCTGGGATGAAAGGCAGAGAATAAGGCCCGGCCACCGAGCCAGCACTTCATTAAAATGTTGGGGCGGGCCTGGTGAATGAATTAATAACACAGCCACAGACATTGGGGAGAATGACCGTGCGGGCTGACGTCCGACACGGAGGGCTTTGGCTCCGCTTTCCTTTCCCGAGCGCCTTCGGGTGGCACAGTAGAGCGGGAGAGGTCGGCAGGGGAACAGTATTTTGGGTCTGCCGCTGGGAACGTTTCTGCGTGTTGCTTTTTCCTGACTGCAGTAGCTCAAGTAGACGAGTGAAGCCTCTTCATAACGCCTCCCTCGTTTCAATGAAGTGGAGAAAAGCACTGAACGCAAAAACGGCCCACAGACAGCAGTCGTCTGAGAGCAACCTGCGTGCGGGAGGCTGGCTGCAGGGACCAGACCCGCGTCCCCCACCTTGGCAACGTGTGCATCACTGGTTCTCAGCGAAGGTGGAGAATCTCCAGCCAGGGATGCAGGGAGCACGGCTCGGCTCGGGGACGACCCTCTCTGTCGGAAGAACGCTGGCCTGTCACCGGAGGTCTGGGTGGCAGAGGAGGCTGGGAGACATGAGTCTCGGAGCAGCACCTGAAAACGGCAGGAGGGTCGGGTCTGGGCTGGACACCCGGCCCAGCTGCGGTTCTGGATCCCGGGAGAGGGCGTGGGGCAGGGTGTCCTCGACCGCAGAGGCCTCAGAATTCACCGGGAGGAGACCACTGCAGACGGAGGGAGCAAGCCCAGGAGGAACCGGAACTCGAATTACGGACGTGCGTGCGGAGGTGGGGTCTCTGTCACGTGGTCACCCGACCTGCCAAGGCCCTCGGGTTCCGCCTCTCGGTCTGAGCTCCTTCCTGCCACCGCTGGTGGCTGCCAAGAGGGTCTTGGTGAAGACACTGAAGTCCTCTTCACACAAGTTCCCGCCAAAGGGCCTGAGGCTGGTTGGGAAGGAGCTGTGGTGATACTCAGAAGTGTCCTTTCTATAGGACGCGTTTTTACCCGTAAAAATTGAATTTCTTATTAAAATGATGGAATTGAGATAAAGGACGCATGCTTTCCACACAGGGTCAAGCTTTATGTTTCCACCAAATCCAAGCTTTGCCTTTGAACAGGGAGCAAACAGATCAACCAGACCACCACCACCCATGGCATCAGTAGCAGCAGTGACCCCACTGACAGCTGGCTGTCCACATGTCCTTCTGTCTACAGGCTTTAGGGGTAACGGTGGAGATGCAGGTGACCCCAGCGTGTGTGTGCATGCTCAGTCGCTTCAGTCGTGTCCGACTCTTTGCAAACCCGTGGACTGTAGCCTGCCAGGCTCCTCTGTCCATGGGATTCTCCAGGCAAGGATACTTGAGTGGGTGGCCATGCCCTCCTCCAGGGGATCTCTCCGACCCAGGGGTTGAAACTGCGTTTCCTGCATCTCCTGCATTGCAGGCAGACTCTTTTACTGCTGAGCCAGCAGAGATGCCCAGGCGACCCCAGACTAGACCCTGGGTCCCGAGTTTCCACCTCGTGTCCAAGGAGCTGCTCTCCAGGCCCCCCACTGCGGCCTCTGAGGGTGGCCCGGGACGTTCAGCAGCCCTGCTGTGCTCCGTGCAGTGTCGGTGCTTCTCGCCCAGTGACAGGGATGGGCCTGACCCCGGTCTCCGTGACAGTCCTTCTCTGATGCCTGCCAGTGTCTCTGCAGCGGGTGACACCGCTTCTCGTGCTGAAGCCTCCCTCAGCACTATAGCCGAGCCACTCGAGCAAGCAGGCCACCGTGGGGTTGCCTAGGGACCCCAGGGAGTGACCCTGCGCTGATGCTAGGGACCTTGTGTGAGGGTGCATGTCCAGTGCCCCTGATGTACACGCAGAGAGGAGTGCGTGGGGAGTGAGTGTCGGCTTGGCTGTGGCCTTCACTTCCCTGTGTGTCGGGCCATCACATTGTGCATCGGCTGCTGCTGCTGCGAAGTCGCTCAGTCGCGTCCGACTCTGTGACCCCGTGGACAACAGCCCGCCAGGCTCCTCTGTCCATGGGACTCTCTAGGCGAGAACACTGGAGTGGGTTGCCATTGCCTTCTCCAATGCGTGAAAGTGAAAAGTAAAAGTGAAGTCGCTCAGTCGCATCCGGCTCTGTGACCCCGTGGACAGCAGCCTGCCAGGCTCCTCTGTCCACGGGACTCTCTAGGCGAGAACACTGGAGTGGGTTGCCATTGCCTTCTCCAATTGTATATCTAATTGCATACAATTCTTAAGAAAATAAAGTAAATGAACCAGGTGGTATCCTTGATCCCATCACTGGGGGCGTGGTGCCTGCCACATTGGGGCTGCCGTGAGCATGGGTCAGTGGCTGGCCTGGTGGCCCTCCCGCCCCGAGCTGCCCCTGATTGACAGCACGAAGTGAGGATGGAGGTGGGGTTTTTGGGTGGCCAAGAGGGGGAGCAGTACATGGATGTACCCCTCCTTCATGCTGTTTGGACACGGGGTCTCTGACTGGGGGGTGAGGGGGACGGCGCTGCCTCCCCAGACCCACACACTTGCTGGCTGTCCCCTGACCTGGCCCCAGAGTCCTGCGGCTTTTGGGGCTCCCTTGTGAGAACCGGCCCTCGCAGGATGCAGGCTGCCCCAGGCCCTGGGCTGGAAGGAGTGGGATGAGCTGGCGGGGTTGGGGAGATTTTCTGCTGCAGCTTCTGATGGTGATTTTGTTCTAGAAATGACCTTGAGTCCTCTCCTGCCTGAGGCGCGGGCAGAGTCCTGGCCGAGCTGGAAGCTCAGCGAGGTGCTTTCTATTTTTAGGTGCTATTTTATGACTCAAGTGTTGACTTCCTGGAAATGATGTCATCCTAAAAGTTGCCTGAAAATGGAATCTTCCAACTCTCAGCCCATTTCTGTATTGACTTATGGAATCATCTCAGGGCAGGAAACCCTAGCCTAATTTCTGATTGATTTTCAATCAACATTAGCTCCTAACACATTAAAAATCTCCCTCTGCCTGATTCCTTTGACAAGTAATTAACAAACCATAGCAAATGCTTATTCTCAAAATTTAAAGGAAGCACAGAGAGAGAGGCATTGTATAAAGCAGAATTCTTCGCTTGCTGACCAGGGGTCCTGGAGAAAGCATCCTACAGATACTGCTTTTTGAAATAAGTTAAATAAATAAACAGTCGACAGGTTCCCTTGTGTTCCTCTGTCCAGCCCTGGAGTTGGGTGCACTGATTCCTTGCTTCAGTGGGCACCTCGACAAGCCCCCGCCCCTTCCCCTCCAGGCTGGGTCCCTAGCAATGGGTTCCTTCTTGCAAGTCCAGCCACATGGAGTTCCAGGCCTGCATCGGGAGCAGGAGGCGTGTACCAGCGGCTTCAGCCCTGCTGGTCGTTGCCCTGGAGGCCCCCAACTGCCCCTCCGCCACCTCCTGATACCCGGGCCGCCCCCTGAAGCCTGCCCGGTGCGTGCAGGCTGAGTACCCCTCTACCTCTGACTGATGGGGCCGGTTCTTTTTCTGAGCGTTTTTTAGTAGCTTGGCTGGTCTCCCAGCACCACGTCCCCAGGTTCTCCAGCTGTTTGGTTTCTGGTGGCCTCTGCTCCCTGATACATCTCTGGGTGTCGATAGTCTCCCCACACCCGAGTTCTGTACAATGTACGGGCATCACCCACTTTTCCAAAGTTCACTTTATGCTATTTTGCTTTTATGAAAGACTGCCAACAGAAAGAAATTCAGATTTTCCTTTTTTTTTTTTTTAAAGGTAAATCGCATTCAGCTCAGTGTGTCTCACTGTGAGCGTCACAGAGGTGGCGCCCACACCAACAGTGAGTGGCCCTGCCCAGCCCCCTCCTCCCCGGGGACCACACTCAGCATCGAGCCGCCACAGCTCTGAACTGGGAACACCTGGGCTTCACCTCCATCTATTCTGTGAGCAGGAGGGGTCCTCCAGTAACCTCTTCTTTGCTTTGTGTCATCTTGGCTTACTCTACTTACTCTACTTCCGGGGAGCAGAGACCCTGTACTCCCCGTGGTGTGATGCTTTCAGTGGGGTCCTTTCCCCACTGGCTCACGATGCGGAATCTCGGAGGGTCAGCATGCACCTTTTCCTCCTGCAGGCAGAGCGGGGTGTTCGATGTGGTCCTCCTTCCCTGGCCAGGCATCCCCACCGCCAGGCTGCCTTCCTGCCCCCTTCTTGGCCGCCAAGCTCCCCGAGAGCAAGGGAAAACCAGGGGTTCGCGTGGGGGTGTGCTTTGTCTTGCTCGGCCTCTCGCTGGCGGGAAGGCGGCGGGGGGACTGAACCAGGGTCCACTTTGGTCAGACTTTCAAGATCAAGTTTCCAGCAGTTCAGTGCGGCACTTTAGGTATGGGCTTAGTCTCTCTGGGCTCACCGTCCTGAGCCCTCAAACATGAGCGGCTACGGTCATCATCACTGTTCCACTTGAGAGTTTGTCTCTTAAGGTGCCCGATCCTTGGCCCCTCCGCCCATCACCCCCAGTTTAGGTGGTCTTCCTCTGGGGTCCCTCCGCACGTCGGCCGTAGTGGGCGTCATGTCCAGTGACAGCATCGCATACATGGGTGTGTCTCCCAGGTGAGTGGAGGACAGAGGCCTCTCTTACTTGCCTGTGAGGTTGTGGAACTTAGGGAAGTGTCTGGCACACAGTAGGCTCTCAGGAAATATTTACACCTTGGATGAGCTCGGACCGATGCAGGCACTGCACACGTGCACCCGGATACCTCTGTGCTCACACCACGCTCTTCGATCATCATGAATTTCAGATGCTGAAGGCTTTCTGGTCACCTCTCTGCATTGCAACAGGATCGCTTTGTCTTAAGGGTCACTTCCTCCGCTCACCTGAAGTCACAGACGTGTCTGTCACCAAAGCCTGGGTGTGACCTATGAGCGGTCACTTGTGGCACTGAGCCCCCCATGTTCAGATCTTAGGATTCATGACACCGGATGGTTATTAAATGCGTCTCGTAAGAAGGTATTAGTTTGATTGAAGGAGCTTGCTCCCTCCTCGGGGACCTCTCAAGGACAGTCACAGCCGGGTGCTCACGTGACCGAGGGGCTCACTCCCTCTCCCCCTCGAGCTCCCGTCCCCCTGAAGCTAGCCCTCCCATCCTGCAGCTCACCTGGGGTGTCAGCAGGGGGGTGAAGTGAGTCAGGGGCCTGCAGGGCAGGGCTGTCCACGAAAGATGGGCAGGATGGGGGAGGGGTTGGAGAGACAGTGGAACAGTTGAGTGGGGTGACGGGCTCCCCGCCCCTGGGCCCAACCTTTCCTCGCCTCTCTGGACCCCGAGGCAGACACGCCCAGAGCGCCCGCTTCTCGTATCTGCCGTCAAAATCCCGGGTCTGCTCCCCTGTGGGCACACCAACCCTGTCCATCTGTGCTGGGGACTCTTCCTGCCAAAGTCCGATCAGTTCTTCCCCAGAACCGCTCAGAGGGGGAGAGAAAGTGACGCCAGCACCTGTTTAATAGAAACTAGCAGGGATTCCCTCAAAGGAGAAGGTCCCTCGTGGACTCTCGGGCCTGAGAACGTGGCTCAGAAGAGAGGCATGGCTTTAAAAAAAAGAAATGCTGTTAGTGCTGCTGTGCTTTCAGAGATTGACGGGATCTGTCCCTTTACGGATGTGTGGAGAGTCCCTGCCCATATAAGTGCTGCTGTGCTTTCAGAGATTGACGGAATCTGTCCCTTTACGGATGTGTGAAGAGTCCCTGCCCGTATAAATCTTATTTCCAAGCATCTGAGTCATTCCTTAATTTCCAGCTGAGCCAATGACACACCTTAGATAGAAGGCCATTCTATCTAAGGCCATTCCTGGCCTTGTGCAGGTGGAGAAGGTACCGCTCCTTGTGGTCTGAAATTTGGGATGAATAGAGAGAGTGGGAAGAGCTTCAGGTCACAGGGTCAGCACGTCACGCGATTCAGGGCCGCGTCCGTGACAGCTGTGGCCAGTGGCCGTGCCTGCTCCCCACCCCTCGGTGGCCGCGGACCACTTGGTGATGGAAGCGATGCCTCTGTGGCCCCCTCGGTCATGCTGCTGGTTCATTGGCACCGATGGTGTCTTATATTTCCACTGACTGGTCCCTCCAGTTCTGTCTCTAGGAGCTCCACAGAAAGCAGCTCAGAATTTTGGAGAAGAGCAGTGTGACTCTCCCTCCCCACAGATTTCCTCAGCCATTCTTATCAGCCGTGAATATTTTGCATCATGGAAATCACTTGGATTTCGGAGTCAGACCTGAGGTTGGCCGCTTCCTAGCTGCATGAGATTGGGTGCATTTGTTCACATTTTGAGGTTAATTGTGAGCTTGTGTTTTCTCACTCGTGGAACTGGGACGAAATGCCATCTCGTGAGATGGCCATGAGACTGTGCCAGCAGCTGCTCGACACGACCTCCGATGTCACAGATGTCTGTCATTGCTAGTGGGATGACGGGCCTTGGTGTTTCCTGTCTCGTTTGTTCCTTGCTGGACCCGGCCTGGGGGCTCACCGGCTTTTTTAAAATGAAGTATTCCAATTTGAACATGCTACTTTGAATGTCAGTCCAGGCAAAGGGCTTCCCAGGGGGCGCAGTGGGAAAGAATCCATTTGCCAATGCAGGAGAGGTGGGTTCGATCCCTGGGTCAGGAAGATCCCTTGAAAGAAGGCATGGCAACCCAGTCCAGTATTCTTGCCTGGAGGATCCCGTGGACAGAAGGGCCTGTCGGGCCACAGTCCAGGGGGTCGCAAAGAGTCGGACACGACTGAGTACCTGAGCACGAGGCAGAGGGGTGCTGGTTTCACGGTTTTCTCTGAGCGTCCACCTGTGTAAGTTGACTGGGTCTGTTTTAAGCAGCCTTCCGTTGTGTGGTCTGCGTTGCTGTGAAGGCCCCTTGAATCTGTCATGCAACCCAGACCTTCAGGTTTATGTATTTTAAACTTAAAGAGCAAATAAGTGGGAAAAAAAACGTGCTTTTCTGGAGTCACTTCACCTTCAGCCTGGTATCTTGCATTTACGACAGCCCCCAGAGGCACTCACAGGCGCAGTAGTTAGAGGTGAGGCCGGGCTTCCCGATCCTGGGCGCTGCAGCGGGTTTGTAAATCCGAGAGCAGGGCTCCCCGTCCTTCAGGCTGAGCTGCCGGCTTGCTTGGCACCCGGCTTGGCTTCTGAGGTCCAGGTGAACCCCGAGTCACTGTCGGTTTAATGCTGCCTCCCCTGCCTCTGTGTGTCGTCTGCAGCTTGGTGAAGCACATCTTGTATTAGAATCAGAGGCTGATCCGGCTGCAGTGTCTTGTCTTCATTGATTAAGGAGGGCCCAGGCGGCCTCCCATGCTGCTCCTCCAATGTGCTTGCAGCTGAAGAAGGTGACCTCCCAGCTCAGAGAAGGGCTTTTCTTCAGTCAAGGACACGCTGTCTCTCTCTTCATCCAGTCGATTCACAAATACGCTAAAATGGAACCTGGTTTAACTCAAAAGCTGGCCTTACAGCGCCTTCCTCCAGGATGATTAAATCCACGTGCTCTTGGCAGTATATTTACGGCTCAGCCGGCTGAGAATCCATCTAGTCACGCTGTTGTCCATGTCGTCCTGCGTCACCAGGGTGCAGACCCTCGCACCAGCCATCCGGACGCAGGAGGCGACAGTCCTCAGGGCAGAGGACACGTCCTGAGAGCCCCACACCGAGTGACGGCCCTGAATGGTGAGAAGGGGCCGCTGTCATCACTGCGGTCACTGTCCTTACTCTGCAGATGGGGGACCGGAGCTTGGAGGAGATCAGGGGCTAGGAAGTCGAAGAGCTGGGCTTGAGAATGGACAGACCAGCCTTCTTGACCCCTACAGAATTTCTCCTGAATTGGTTCTCAATTTGAGCACTTGCATAATTTGTTTCAGTATTAATTCTTGACCTTATCACAGACAGAGCTCAGATTTTTTCTGGAGAACCAAGGGATGGATGGTGCCTTTGGGGAACGGCATGGGGTGTTCCTGCTATGGAGAGGGCTGGAGATGAAGGAGAAATGTTACTTTTTTCATTCCCATTGAAATTTCCCCCTTGGATTTTCTTCCATCCAGCTGCAGTTAACACTTTCATGTACAGCGCTGTTGTTCAGTCGCTAAGTCGTATCTGACCCTTTGTGACCCCATGGACGGCAGCACGCCAGGCTTCCTTGTCCTTCACCATCTCCTGGAATTTGCTCAAACTCATGTCCATTTAGTAGGTGATGCCACCCAGTCATCTCATCCTCTGTCGTCCCCTTCTCCTCCTGCCTTCAGTCTTTCCCAGCATCAGGGTCTCTTCTAATGAGTTGGGTCTTCACATCAGGTGGCCAAAGTATTGTATATGTCGTGTACAATATTATCACAAATTATGACACACACTCTTTTAAAATTAAAGAGCAAATAAAAAAAAATTGCTTTTCTGGAGTCATTTCAGCTACAGCGTGGTGTCCTGTATTTACGACAGTCCCCAGAATAACATGGACATTCACATCCACCGGGAGTCAGAGGTGGTCATCGCTAAGCTCTGAAACGATGACCTCGAACCACATTGCACTGTCTTCAAGAAAGGTCATTTAGAATCCATTCACCAACTTTGCTCACTGAGCAGTGACCCGGAGATGAGTAAAGGCCGTTCCCTGCTAATTCTGGGTAAACGTTGCATGTTGCTAGTTACACCATTTCTTCGCCCAGTATTCCTGTTCAGCAATACTCTCGTGCTTTCTAGGTCCACACATCTGGTTATTATTTCAGGATCTTCAGAAATATTTGAGCATATGATCAAACTACTGCACAATTGCTCTCATCTCACATGCTAACAAAGTACCGCTCAAAATTCTGTAAGCGAGGCGTCACCAGTATGTGAACCCAGAACTTCCAGATTTCAAGCTGGCTTGAGAAAAGGCAGAGGAACCAGAGATCAAACTGCCAACATCTGTTGGATCATAGAAAAAGCAAGAGAATTCCAGAAAAACATCTACTTCTGTTTCATTAACTACACTAAAGCCTTTGACTGTGTGGATCATAACAAACTGTGGAAAATTCTTCAAAAGATGGGAATACCAGACCACCTTACCTGCCTCCTGAGAAATCTGTATGCAGGTCAAGAAGCACTGGTTAGAACTGGACATAGAACAACAGACTGGTTCCAAATTGGGAAAGAAGTACATCAAGTCTGTATATTGTCACCCTGCTTATTTAACTTCTATGCAGAGTACATCATGAGAAACGCTGGGCTGGATGAAGCACAAGCTGGAATCAAGATTTCTGGGAGACATATCAATAACCTCAGATATGCAGGTGACACCATCCTTATGGCAGAAAGCAAAGAAGAACTAAAGAGCCTCTTGATGAAGGTGAAAGTGGAGAGTAAAAAAGCTGGCTTAAAACTCAACATTCAAAAAACAAAGATCATGGCATCCGGTCCCATCACTTCATGGGAAATAGATGGGGAAACAGTGGAAACAGTGACAGACTTTATTTTCTTGGGCTCCAAAATCACTGCAGATGGTGACTGCAGCCATGAAATTAAAAGACCCTTCCTCCATGCGAGAAAAGCTATGACAAACCTAGACAGCATATTAAAAAGCAGAGATGTTACTTTGCCGACAAAGATCCGTCTAATCAAAGCTATGGTTTTTCTGGTAGTCATGTATGGATGTGAGAGTTGGACCATAGAGAAAGCTGAGTGCCAAAGGATTGATGCTTTTGAACTGTGTTGTTGGAGAAGACTCTTGAGAGTCCCTTGGACTGCAAAGAGATCAAACCAGTAAATCCTAAAAGAAGTAAGTCCTAAATATTCACTGGGACTGATGCTGAAGCTGAACCTCCAATACTTTGGCCACCTGGTGCGACTGACTAGCCAACTGACTCATTAGAAAAGGCCCTGATGCTGGGAAAGACTGAAGGCAGGAGGAGAAGGGGACGACAGAGGATGAGATGGCTGGATGGCATCAGCAACTCAATGGACATGTTTGAACCAGCTCTGGGAGTTGGTGATGGACAGGGAAGTCTGGTGTGCTGCAGTCCATGGGGTCACAAAGAGTTGGACATGACTGAGCAACTGAACTGACCGACTGACTAATGATCCTATTGTATCAAACTATACTTCAGTAGAAAAGATAATTATTTCCTAGGGTCCTATCTCAATTTTCTGGTGGCTCAGACGATAAAGAATCTGCCTTCTTTCCTTCTGTGTAGGAGACCTGGCCTGGATCCCTGATCAGGAAGATCCCCTGGAGAAGGGAATGGCTACTCACTCCAGTATTCTTGCCTAGAGAATCCCCTGGACAGAGGAGCCTGGTGGAATACAGTCCATGGGGTCACAGAGTCAGACTCGATTGAGTAACTATCACCACACTGTCTTACTTTCTTTAGGTCTTGATTGCCCAAGATCCTTTTGAGTCCTTCACACTGCATCTTGTTTTGTACCAAAGGTTGCATGGATTTAAAATCCTTCAACAGCTGGTTTTGTTCAGAGAGAATGTCAAGTACTCTAAGTCACGAAAGATCTGGCATTTTCTTAAAATTCCTTAAATAGGATGGGTACTCAAGACATGGTGAGACCTCTGACAGACTGGGAATGGTTCTCCGGACAGAGAAGTGAGAAAAAAGCTGACGAGACTGGAACCCTTCAGAACGGAGAAGTGGATGTGAACCCAGGAGAGGCTGGGTCCCGAGGACAATTCGCTCTGCTTCCCGCCTCCATCCTGTCTGTATCATTGCCCTTCACTCTCAAGGGTGCTGCAGCCACTGCTGACTTGTCATTTCCCGGCCAAGATGTCCATTTAGTGTATACTCAGAGTGCATCTTTGCTGGCTGCTCACGGGCTGAGGCTGAGGGGTGGCTCACGTTGCAAGCCCTGCCCCCGAGCTCCGGATTATTCTGGGAAGGTGTCCTGCAGAGCGCACCATGTGAGAATCCGTCCGGCACCAACCGGGGGCCTGGAAATGAAAATGTGGGAAATTCACTTTTCTTTGAGAGACTGCCAAACACTTGACCTCGTTCTTGAGTTTCTCAGAGCAAGCGTGCTTTGAGTCCCAGCTTTTCGAATCAGCCCCAGTCTCTGGTTTGTCTAGAATGTAGCAGTGTAAGAGAGTGCTCACTCGTCTTTGTACCCGTCATAAGCCTGTCCTCAACGAGTGTCCAGCAATCTGGCAAGAATAGTTTGCATCTCCAGGTTCATTCCCGTAAAGAAAGATACCTGATCTTTCCCCACAGGGATTGAAGGAGAGAATGGGGCTCCTGGTGTGGTGGCCGTAAGGCACCCAGTCACCAGAGTTAAATTCTTCAGAAAACGTATCAAATGCATGGTGGGAAATGCACATGTGGGCGCCATAGTGAAATTTTGGTATTCCCTGATTCAAAATTGCCATGAGAAGCTAGAGGAAAGTTCACTGATTTATCCAGAATATCCTGAAGTGACAACTAGATGCAACTGAAGGGAACTGAAAGTAAACGTGTCTTTTCGTGGCCGCTGAAAGGAGAGTCTCAGAGACGATCAGGGGTCTACGCTCACGTGTGTGGACGAGAGGCTGCAGAGCCTCAGGCCCAAAGCACGACAGTGGAGGGGAGGCACCCCAGGACCGAGAAGCCGGGAGGCGGAGCCGGGCTGGGACTGATGAAGGACCCGGACCCAGAGTGCTGGGGTGGGCTTGACGGGGGGAGTCTGAGTCACACCAGCCAGGCCGCAGGTGACAGATGGAAGGAGGAGACGGGTGTGTGACACCTGTGTGCACACTCTGTGTGTGTCTCTATCACGTAACATGCGAGAACCTGCGGGACATTATGCCATGTGAAATAAACCAGACAGAAGCTGCGGGATCGCGTTTACAGCTGGGACCTAAAGGAGTCAGATATGTGGTGGCCGAGAGCAGAGCAGTGGTCGCCGGGGGTGGAGGGCAAGGGGAGAGGTTGGCCACAGGGCACGGCGTGGCCGTTGTGCAGGAGGAGGGGGTCGAGGGGATGGAGGGGGCCTGGGGACCCCCACGACGGACCCCGCGCTGATGCTGGTGACGGTCTGCGTTTCCTGTGCCTGTCGCACATGCGGAGAACCAGCCGTGCGAGGAGACGGTTGTCAGTGAGCATCACTGCGGTCACGTCATTGTGTGTGTTCAGATCACCATGTCACATACCTTCAGTACATACATTTTCATTTAAAAAAGCCCCACTGTTCTCTATACTTGTGGTTTCCAAGGGGGGGGGGGGCTGAGGAGGGAAGGAGTGGGAGTTTGGATCAGCAGATGCCAACTATGATTATGGGATGGATATGAGGTACTGCACAGAAGAGGGAACTGCAGTCACCATCCTGTGATAGATGGAAAAGAAGAAACAAAACCAAAAATAAACAAAATACTCTTCTCAACTTCAAAATAAAAGGATTTCAGGTACAGCAAACCGACCCACCTATCCGAGAATCCGCATCTTTGAATATCCATATAACAATCTGTATGGCAATTTTTTTCCTCAGTGTGTTAATAGGGTATTTCAGTGTCTATGCCTACATTATCAGTCCTGTTGACTTGACAGGGGACAAATAAACCCACAGGACTAGACATATTCCACAGTTACTGCACCCACAGCAGCTCGAGGGTCTGAGCGTCTCGGAGTCCCTGCAGCCCCGCTCTTGCTGGAGGCTGAGCCAGGGTCACAGGTGGTGGGAGGCGGCACATGGATGAAGGTCGCCAGCACAGACACGAACCTCAGAGCAGTCTAGGAGCGACTCTGGGCAGTGAATGGACAGCTCACTACAAACCAAACTCACAGGTCAAGCATGTGCAGAATTAAAGCTATTTTGAAAGACTGAAATCATTTCTTTGACATCTTTGGCAGAAACAGATCGAAAAAATCACAACATATAATGTAAATAGTAGCAGTTTAAAAAGAGCCAGGTGAAAACGAACACATAGATTTCCAAAATAATCAAAAGGCACGTTGCTGGTATTTCCAACACCCAGTCACCGTCCGGGAGGAGGGTGAGATTCCCTTTAAAGGGCGTCAGAATTCTAGGCACATCCCCAAATACCAGCTCTCGGAAGCCAAGCAAATACCAGAACCGGGACTGTCAGAGCAGTCTCCTCTCTGCAGCTGGAGGGGACACGAGCCGGGTCCTTCTCGGCCGTGGCGTGGTCCTTCCTGTGATGGTGCAGAAATTACTGCCTGGAGACATCTGTCCTCGCACCTCTTTTTCTGTTTGTTTTTTCAAAGGGTAGCGAGGCACCTCTTGTTAAACCAGAAGACACGGACGGGAGATCTAACCCGATGAACATCCATGTGTATTTCTACAGATAGCTACTTAGTAAGATCGTAAATCCCACGTGTGCTAAGTTGCTCAGTCATGTCTGACTCTGCGACCCCATGGACTGTAACCCGCCAGGCTCCTCTGTCCATGGGATTCTCCAGGCAAGAGTACTGGAGCAGGTTGCCATGCCCTCCTCCAGGGGATCTTCCAGGCCCAGGGATAGAACCCGTGTCTCACGTCTCCTACACTGACTGGCATGTTCTTTACCACTGGTGCCACCTGGGTAGCACCTGAAAGCCACAGGTCCTGCCTCCTTTGTTTTTTTAACATCTGGGAGGTGGTGAGGAAACCAAGTAAAATTGGGAATAGAAAACATCAGCCCTCCAAGAAGCAAAGGGCACATGGGTGGGGGCTGAGGACCGTGGGAAGACTCTGACCTGAGAACATCTACCTCCGGGCTTCCTAGACGTCTTCATGACAACATTTCCCGGCTTAGTTTCACTTTAGTTCGCTGTAGGATGCCGTCTCCTGGCATCAGCGCTGAGATGAGGCTGGGGGTGCAGAGAGGGAGGGGGGCCCTGCTGCGCACTCTGGCTCTTTCAGGCCCAGGGTGAGTTCACAGGCACGGGTGCCGCCTGATTCTGGGAGCATGCAGGAGACGGAGGTACCTGGCCTACCTGGAGGCTGTTGGAAGCACCCCGGGGGAGATGGCAGACGGTTTCCAAGGGCAATGGAGATTCACAGGGTGCTGGGAGCAGGAGGCGTGCGTGCACACACGTGTGTACCTGTGTGGCCACGTGGAGAGGGACTGGATGAGACTCAGGCCCAGGGAGGGCAGGTCCAGCCGTGACAGGAGGTAAGTACCAAGAAACGAAGCGGGTTGGGGCAGGATGCTCGAGCCAGGCCTTAGGAGCCCAGGAGCCTCTGAAGGACAGTTGGTACCTGGGGCCTGACAAGGTCAAAGTGGCACTTGAGTAGCCTATTCTGATGGGTACTTGTCAAGGGTCATAAGACTAGAGAGAAAGGGAGAGAGACAGATGGACAGACAGACGTTGATGAGCTGACAGACTAGTGGACAGTGACGTCACCCCCAGAGTCAGAGCACGGATTCTCTGTGATTTGTGTGGTTTTAAGTTAAGTTCTGGGCTTCCTTTGTGGCTGAGCTGGTAAAGAATCTGCTTGAGAGGTGGAAGACCTGGGTTCGATCCCTGGGTTGGGAAGATCCCCTGAGACGGGAAAGGCTGCCCACTCCAGTCTTCTGGCCTGGAGAATTCCATGGACTGCATAGTCCATGGGGTCGCAAAGAGTCGGACACGACTTTCAAGTTAAGTTCTGTAGGTAACTTTCCTCTATCATTAGACTGGAATCATTTTTTAAACCCACCCTCTGAATATTAACCAGTTGTGACTTTTCTTCCTGGGACTTGAAAAAATCACTTGACTGTGAAGGACTTAAAAGCCTCAGAATCTTGTCTAGAACGCAGGTGTGAATATGCCGTGTCCAGCCTCCTGCCTGGTCTCCACGTGTTCCCCAGTGTCCCAGAGAATACATCCAGCACCTTCCCATTTTAATAAAGTGTATATTATCTTTCTAAGAAAAATTTCAAACATAAAGAAAAAATAAAGAGAATAGAATAGTAATATTTTATTACTGTGACCTGCCTGGCTATGCTTTCTTTAGCTACTTCTCTGCAGTGACACTTTGGAGTAAGTTGAGACATACTGACAATTTATCCCTGATTTCTTCAGTACGCATCTCTAAAATATAGGCACAGTTTTCCTCGTCCCACAGTGACAAATGCCTGCCTGGTGATGCTGGCTCCCTGGCACCGTCTGTTACCTGATCCACGTGGATTTTCCCTGTGTCCCAGTGTGTCTTTTACAGCTGCTTCCCCCAAATCAAGAGGCAGTCCTCAGACCGGAGGTCAGATCACTCTCGGTAGTCGCCTCCCTCATTTCCCCCCTGACAACGTAATAGGCGTGATTTCATTTCCAGTGATAAGGGACCGCATGGATAAGATAGCCTACTCCCATTACAGCGGTAATCAGACCACCCCAAACGGCAGCTGACCGATGAGTTCGTTTTCTCTTTCCTTCGCCCTGACGGGGCCAGACAGGCTCTTACGTCTCACAGCAACAGGAGCCCAGGGCCTGAATGACCCAAAAAACAGAGCCTGGCTCCCTGAGTGATGCATACGCCTGTCCTGTGTATTAATCGCCTCAGGCAGCTGCTCACTGTACTAACACACCAGTTAGGGCTAAAGCACGTGAAATGTGCAAAAGATTAGCATCCAAGTAGCAGAGGTAAGAACAGGACAGGATGGAAACTGTGCCTTAGTGCATGTCAAAGAAATTCACATCGATTTGGGAATTTATTAAATAAACTAATATGTTAAGCTGAGTTTACTTATCACTGGTTATTAAATAATCATTACTATTAAATAATCAATTATCATTACTTTTTAAACTTTCCACCTACAGTACAGGAGACCCAGGTCCAATCCCTGGATTGAGAAGATCCCCTGGAGAAGGGAATGGCAACCCACTCCAGTATTCTTGCCTGGGGAATTTCATGGCCAGAGGAGCCTGGAAGAGCTAAAGTCTATGGGGTCACAGAGAGTCAGACACTGAGTGACTACACTTTCACTTTTCATAGCCGATTAACAACGTCGTGATAGGTTCAGGTGAACAGGGAAGGGGCTCAGCCACAGAACACAGATTCCCGTTCTCTCCCAAGGCCCCCTCCCACCCAGGCTGCCACAAGACACTGAGCACAGCTCCATGTGCACAGAGAGTCCTTGTTCGTGATCCATTTTAAATATAGCAGTGTGTAAGAATCATTCATTCTTCTATTTAATTAATTAAATGTTAAAAATTTTAATCTGACAGTTTAATGTTCATTTTAATATAAAAAGGTACATCTAGTCAAAGCTATGTTTTTTTCGGTAGTCATGTATGGCTGTGAGAGTTGGACTATAAAGAAAGCTGAGCACCGAAGAATTGATGCTTTTGAACTGTGGTGTTGGAGAAGACTCTTGAGAGTCCCTTGGACTGCAAGGAGATCCAACCAGTCCACTCTGAAGATTAGTCCTAAATATTCATTGGAAGGAATGATGCTGAAGCTAAAACTCCAAAACTTTGGCCACCTGATGGGAAGAACTGACTCATTTGAAAAGAGGCTGATGTTGGGAAAGATTGAAGGCAGGAGGAGAAGGGGACGACAGAGGATGAGATGACTGGGTGGCATCACCAACTTGATGGACATGACTTTGGGCAAGCTCCAGGAGTTGGTGATGGACAGGGAGGCCTGGCATGCTGCAGTCCATGGGGTCACAAAGAGTTGAACATGACTGAGGGACTGAAGTGTACTGAATCTTAATACATTAATTCATAAATAGGTTAGTATTAATTTAGAAAGTTAGCATTGATCTGAGGATTTTATAAGGCTTTTGTACTAGATGACGTATGTTTTTTTCAGCTGAAATGTTTACCTGAGCCAGATTTCAGGTCTCAGCTGAGGTTTTATACTTTTGGGGTTTTCATCTCATCAGATTTACATGGTCCCTTTTGTTTCCCAAGGAGCTTGTCAGACTTGATTGAATTATAGTCCTCCTTTAATATTAAGAAACAGAAAATCAGCAAGGTGCAGTTTTGTTAAGATGTCGGTTCTTCCCAGTTCAATCTACAGATTCAACAAGCCCAGCATGTCGCTTACGAGGCATCAACAGATTCTCAGGTCTGCGTGGAGACATGAAAGCAGAGTAGCCAGCGCAAGCTGGAAGGCACAGAGGGCTGAGGACCTAGGCTACCGCCCCCCGGGTGTTTCGTGTTTTAGTCGTCATGCTTCGCACACCGGTGATCGCAAAACACTGTGCTTGCGGGACGTGCTCCTTCCCGCTGCATCTTTATGGCCGTGTGGAGGCAACACACACACAGATCCAGCGACGTGTGCCAGTCCCAGCTCTCATGCTGCAGTGACGCTCCACTTGAGAAGCATGACTTCTAGCACAAAAACCCTCCTTCTGGCGGATTTGGGAGCTCCCATCCCTTCTGCGAAATGAAGCGTTCCTTCTGTGTCAGTAACATGTAACTGACCTTGGTCTTGAGACTTGGCTGTTGGTTTTAAAGGCTCCACTGTCTGAAAGTTAGGGAGAACTGATGACGGCGCTAAGGACACAATTTCTCGAACATTTGGTTCCGTGTCCTTTGCCAAAGCTTCTCAAGATACTGTAATTCCAAGAAACATGAAATCTTAGCATTCTTAGTAAAAGCCACACTGACACTCTATTTCAATGGTCACTTCCTCAAACACTGATGATTCCACTGGGACACAGTGTCCTCACGGCCTTATGAGGACAGTGGGCTCTGTTTCCAGACACCTGGTCCTGCCTCCTCCGCTGTCCATCTCGTCCCTGGGCCGGTCACCATCCGTCTGGGTTCTGACTCCAATTTGATTACAAACGAGGGTGGGGTCTCTAGTTGACCTGAAGGCCCCTTCTGATCTCCACTTCCGTTTGTGAATACTTACAGATGACTTAGTTTTACTTGCGCTTATTTCCTCCCCCTCTGGTTCCCCTTTCATGCTTTCTTTCAGAGGCTGTGCACCTAAGTCCAGAGTCTTGCACACTCTTGCACTTGCACACACATGCAGAGCCATTCTGAAATCCTTGCAGATTTCAGACACATCAGCAGGAACTACACACGTGTTATTTTTACTCATCACCACCAAGAACCACAGAGAACATGAATCCTGTGCTTGCTACCAAGTGAGTGACCACTAGGGCTTCCCAGGCGGATCCTCCTGCCAATGCAGAAGACACAGAAGATGCGGGTTCAATTCCTGGGTTGGGAAGAGCCCTTGGAGAAGGGAATGGCAACCCACTCCAGTACTCTTGCCTGGGAAAACCCATGGACAGAGGAGCCTGGCGGGCTGCAGTCAACGGAGTCGCAAAAGAGTCAGACACGACTGAGTGATTAAACAACAAAAAGTCACAACTTGGGAGGGAAGAAATGGTCATCTCAGATGGACCATCAGGATGAAAACGGACGACAGAAGGTTAGAAGACGAGCGATGACGACACGCGACACGGAGACCCACAGACGTGGAGGGGCCCTGGGACCTGCCGGGGCTGGTTCCACCCGTCGGTCGCCTGGAGCCCTCGTCCCAGTGGGAGGATCGTGGACTTGCACCTGCTGTCCAGGGTTAGCCCAGGTCAAGGGCCGAGTAGGACCGGCACTCTGACCGCCCTGCACAACGGCTACAGATGATGTCCAGAGGGGTGGCATCCAACCATCTCATCCTCTGCCATCCCCTCTTCCTTTTGCCTTCAATTTTTCCAAGCATCAAGTTCTTTTCCATTGAATCAGCTCTTCATGTCAGGTGACCAAAGTATTGACGCTTCAGCAACAGTCCTTCCAAAGAATATTCAGTATTAATTTCCTTTAGGATGTACTGGTTTGATCTCCTTGTAGTCCAAGGGACTCTCAAGAGTCTTCTCCAACACCACAGTTCAAAAGCATCAATTCTTTGGCGCTCAGCCTTCTTTACAGTCCAACTCTCACATTCATACATAACTACTGGAAAAACCATAGCTTTGATTATATGGACCTTTGTTGTCAAAGTGATTCTCTGCTTTTTATACACTGTCTAGGTTTTAAAAAATTTTATTGGAGTAGACTTGATTTGCATGATATGTTAGTTTCAGGTATACAGCTAAGCTTCGGGTATACATGTATCCGTTTTCTTGTATGTGTATAAATGAATCACTTTGCTGTATACCTGAAAGTCACACAGCATTGTTAACCAACCATACTCCAATAAAATTTAAAAAATTAACAGAGCAGAGGAGTCTCTCCTGAAACTTTGATTTGGGGCAACCCCCCAAACACCAGGGTCCTGCGGTCCTAGACGTGTGGCTTCAGCCAAGGGGCCTCATCTCTCTGGGCCCATCTGGGATCAGAACGGCAGGCTCGTCCTCTCAGAACTTACAGCCTTCAGCGGCTTCACTGCGTGTAGAGAATAAGGCGTTTGCGTGGCAGCGGGGTTTTTATTTTTACGTTTTTCCTTCCTGGGCAGAAACAGAGCCAAGCTACCCAGTGCGACTTTGTGCCAGGACTTTCAAACCTGACTTTCTGTCAGCTGTGACATGTTTCAACACCCCCAAATACTTCAGGAGACAGTTAACTTCTGGGTTTTAAGAAAGACTTAATCAAGGCGTGCGTGTCCGGACTTGCTCTGGGGCACTCGCGTCTGCAGCTGGCCGCGCAGGACCCAGGCTGGGACCACGTGCTGCAGGATTCGCTTCTCTCCACTTAACTCCTCATTCATTGCAGGCTTTCTCAGGGCACCTTTGAACATGGAGCTTGCCACACGGAGGCCCAGATAACCCATTAACTGTGCTCTAATCATCTAAGAACCCCAGCTCAATCCTGCTGCAGCTGGGAGACGGGTGATGGTACCCTGTGCCAGGCGGGGCTGGGGTTGGGTTATTTTGTAGCTGCCTCTGGGTCCTCCGAACGCCTGCCATGGAAATACCCTTTGGTTCTGCAAGCAGTTAAGATCCTATCTCTGTTCAAAATCATCATTACAGGAGAGAGGAGTAATTTCAGGGAGACCATTAGCAGCACGCCCGAAACATCCTTATTAACTTTTTCTTCTTTTGTGGCCTATCTTTTATCAGGCTCTATCTGCGTTCAGCATCTGGCCTGGCTGCCAATCCATTTTCATAATAATAATAACACGTTGCACTGCTCGAGTGCCCTTTCATCCGCGGAGCCCAGAGCACTTTGCAAACATTAATTAATGAAGCTCGGCGCAGCGCTCTTTGAGGCGGTGAGCCCTGTGAGGTACAAGATGGTTCAAGTGGTTCTCCCAGGCTCCTCCACTTCCGAGCTGGAGGAAAGCCCCAACAGGGGCTCCACGGATACAGGGTTCGGCCGAGTCCACGACAAAAGCGCCACCCCCTCCCCCAGGCTGAGAGCTCCCTGGCCTGGACCACAGAGCCCCTCACCTCGGTGTCCCATCCTGAGGTTGACGGGGCCCAGTGACCACCCTGGACCTTCTAGAACCTTGTTGCTTCTCCGGACTCTGGCCTCGCCTTAGGAGACTCAGTTCTGCAACCACCACCTGGAGTGGAAACGCGAGAGAAGAAGAGGCGTCCACTCCTCCCCGTCCTGCTGGTGCTGAGGTCAGGGCGGAGAGAAAGCACGACAGCTCCAGGGTCCCGAGGCACCCAGCGTCGTGAGCGTCCCACGGAGGGACCAGAGACACTCGGGGAGCCTGCGGGTCCACCCATTCACTCCTCCCGCAAGTGCTGACCGAATGCGTGCTCCTGGGGGCTGGGGTCGGCAGCAGAGGGGACACGTCTGAGACCCCCGCCTTTGGCCTCGTCCTGCATGAGCACACATGCCTGGGCGTTGAAGGGCATCCTCTGGACTGTGACCTGGTGATGATGAGGGGAGGGGTGCCGGGTTAGGGGCTGAGACCTGAGGAGACGAGGCTGAAAGGAGGCCTCTGAGGTCCAGGGAGGCGGGAGGATCCTCCCAGAGTTCTCGGTGGCAGGTTGATGAGCCGGCTGGCAGCTGGCAAGGGCTTCTGTGGTGACTTGGTCCTAATGATCCCGATTCCTGGGAGTCTACTCAGGGCGGCCCCCGTGGGGCTGAGATGAACGTCCTGCCTCTTCGTGGCCGGCGCCATCTGATTCAGCCCATCTGAGGGTGAGGGCAGGGCACAGGGTCGTCATCCTCCAGCGAGGACGGGGGTCCCAGGGTGGCTGCTCGCCGCCTGCTGACACCTAGAGATGGCATCTCTGCATGACCTCCTGGGCCCCCGGACGTGGTCTCAGCTCCCCAGGTTGGACACAGGATCCCAGGAAGAGAGAGGGACTGACTCTGTGTGTGTGTGTGTGAGTGTGTGACTGCACACGTGAGCGTGTGGTTGTGCCCGTGTTCAGGTGTGCTTTCTGTGTGAGGGCCTGTGTGTGTGTGTGGGTGTGTCTGTGTCATTGCTGTTCAGTCGCTCAGTCGTGTCCGACTCTTTGTGACCCCATGGACTGCAGCACACCAGGCCTCCCTGTCCATCACCAACTCCCGGAGCTTGCTCACACTCATATCCGTCGCGTCGGTGATGCCCTCCAGCCATCTCCTCCCCTGTCGCCCTCTTCACCTCCGGCCCTCACAGGTGTTTGGGTCCGTGAGTGATTTGCGTGTGTCTGGGGGGAAGTCCAGGCTGCGTGAAGAGCTGCCCTTCTGGGCACTGGCTCCACACCTCATGTCTTTCTCAGATGTCAGGAGGGACCCAGTGATGCAGCATTTCCAGGACCTGAAGAGGAGGCCGTCAGACTGGAGCCCGGGCCGTGTGTGGTCATGCGTGCCCTGGCTGAGCACTGTCCCCTGAAGGACCCTCCCCTTCTGCTTCAGGCTGCTCAGTGTGTCCCAGGGTTTACTGTGCGATGAGCCCGCCCAAGTGCTTGCAGAAGCCCCGTGCCACAGCTGCCCCCACAGAGACTGGAGCGGGCCTGGGCGGCGGGACGCTGGCGTGGGTCTTGGGAGCCTCTCAGGTGACCCTGCGTGTGGCTCCGCTCGCCCTCCTCTCGCCAGGACTCAACCGGCGGCACTGCCCAGGTCGTGGCTGCTTTTGCCCAAAACGCTCTCATCTGGAAGCCTGAGAATCGCTGTGCCTCTTCTGGGCCTGCAGACAAAGAGGTGGACGCTCAGCGGAGGCCGCAGTGGACAGGAAGACCCCTCCCGCCCAGGGGAACCTGAAGGAAGGCCCTGGAGTTCGGATGTTTATGGGGAACTTGGAGGTCCCTCCATGCCTGGAGTCTCGAGACCACCCAGGGGTGGGTGCAGGATTCCAGTTGGAATGCTCCCCACGTGCACCACTCCACACCCTCCGGAAATTCCCTGATTGGTGATCTCCCCCACCCGGTGGACTAGGAAAATCAGAAAGCACCTCTTCCTCCTGCCGTCTCCTGAGCCAGGACAGAGGGCGCGTGGGGACGGGTGATGGGAGGGGAAGAGGCCCCGCGGACAGCCTGACGGCATGCTTGCCTCCAGCTCCATCTCCCAGCAGCGCGATACGAGGTGATGAAAAGCGTCAGGGACCTGGGTGTGGCCTCTGCCCACAACCAGCGCTATTTTCCTCCAAGAAAATAGAGGAAAATATTGTTTTTCATTTGTGAAATGAGACCCACAGATTATCTGACAGGCTTATGGTAATGTCCAAAAAATGAGTTTTAAAGAATTCTGAAGACCACGTAAAGAGAACACTGCCTATTCACGCAGTGTGTGAAGTCGTATCATGCTTGCATGCTCGGGCCACTCGTCAGGAGCTAGGATCAGATGAGCTTGTCAGATGCTTTTTCAATAAGAAACTGCGAGTTGGAGTGGTAGAAAGGACACCTGGGGGACTTATTATTGAGATCTTTATTGAGTTTTAAATAGATTGTTATGTGGTCTTGGTATGTGCCTGCCATATTTTATTCAGGTTTTAATTTTAGTTCCTTTATAGTTTCAGTGGACGTTTACCACATTTGAGTACAAAGCACCCCAAAGTCTTCTCCTTTCCTCTTCCTCAGAGAGTCATTAGTTAAACTGTTCTTCCAAAGCTGTTTTCTGAAAGGGCCCAGACCCTTTACAGGAAGCAGGGCTTTCGGAACCATTTTTACATGATGTTCATGCGGCCTGTGATCTTCACACAGTGGAAGGGCGAGGGGGCAGCAGGGATGGGGAAGGTTCTGCCCTTTCCCACACTGGGGAGGTGTTTGCATTTAGTGGGACCCAGTAAAGGGGGCTTCCCAGATGGCGCTAGTGGTAAAGAACCCACCTGCCAATGCAGGAGGCATAAGAGACGCCGGTTCCACCTCTGAATCGGGAAGATCCCCTGGAGGAGGGCATGGCAGCCCACTCCAGCATTCTTGCCTGGGGAATCCCCGTGGACAGAGGAGCCCGGAAGGATTCAGTCCACAGGGTCACAGAGTCAGACACGACTGAGCCCAGACACACAGGGACCCGAAGCCGTGATCTGTAGGAGCAGATGTCCGGTGGCACCGTTTTAAGAACACACAGGAAGCGCTTTTTGTCTGTTTGAGGTCTTGTTTGGAACTTTGGTCTCCTTTATCCTTGGGCATTGTTTATTGAGGTGTAACTTATATATGCGAAAATGCGCTCATTAAATGTACAGTTAGATGAGTTTTGGCTAATGCATATAGTCATGTACTCACCATGATTGCAACCAGTAGAGAAAACACGTTCCTCGCCTCACAGATTTCCTCCTGCCCTTTGCAACAGATTCTCTTTCCTCTCCCAAGACCCTGAAGCCACTGACCTGATCTGTGTCCTCTGGTTTATTTCCTTTAAAATAGTCCATCAGTAGCATCTTACAATATGTGGACTGCTTAAAAATTGAAATATGGTCCATTTATGATGTTAGTTTCAAGTGTGCAGCAAAGTGATTCCGTTATACTTAAATATATATATATATGTTCATTCATTTTCAGAGTCTTTCCCTTGTCGGTTATCACACAACATGCAGTAGAGTCCCGTGTGCCGTGTGGTAGGTCCTTGCTGACCATCTCTTCTTTATGTAGTCGTGTGTATATTGCGAACTCCTAGTTTATCCCTCCCCACCACCTTTCCCCTTTGGTAACCATGAGTCTGTTTCTGTTTTGTAAATAGGTTTATTTGTATCATTTAAAAAATTCTACATGTAAGTGGAATCATGAGATATTTGTCTTCCTTTGTCTGACTGACTTCAGTCCATATGATCATCCCTAGGCCCATCCATGTTGCCGCAAATGGCAATATTTCAGTCTTTTCTATGGCTGAGTAATACTCCATTGTGTATACGTACCGTATCTTCTTTACCCATTCCTCTGCTGAGGGACACTTAGGCCCCCATGTCTTGGCTGTTGTAAATAGCGCTGCAGTGAGCACCGGGGCGTGTGTATCATTTTGAATTAGAGATGTGTGCTCACATGCAGACGTTTACATCTGGCTTCCGTCAGCATCGTGCTTTTGAGGCTCACCCATGTTGCTGCATGGCCAGAAGTAGCTGTGCCCCTTAATTTCTGAGTAGTACCCTATTATGTCATATTTGACGATTTGTTTATCATTCACCAGTGATGGACAGTTGTGTTGCGTTCACTTTGGGGCCACTGTGCATAAGACTAATAGAAACATTCATGCAGGGCTCTTTGGGTGAAGGTATACTTATATTTCCCTTGGGTAAATACCTGGGGTGGGATTGTATGGTAAGCTTATGTTAACTTTGTAAGAAAAAACCTGTCTTCCAAAGTCACTGTACCACTCGGTATTTCCTCCAGAAATGTGGGAGAGCTCCACTTGCTCTCTTGTGGGAGACGTTTGTCAGAATCCCGGTCACTCTAGCAGGCGTGTGGTGCTGTCTCGCTGTGATTCTAATTGCAATCTTCCTAATGAAAAACGGTGGTGTGCATTTCTTCATGGGCTTATCTGCTGTCTGTATATCTTTTTTCAGTGAAGTGTCTGTTCAGATCTTTTGCCCACTCTTTTAAAACTGAGATTGCTTGCCTCATTATTGAATTGTGAGTTCCTCGTAGATTCTGGCCAAGATCTTAGATGTGTGTCTTGCGAATACTCTCTCTCCATCAGAGGCTTCCACTGCATTTCCTAGTAGTCTTTCAAAGAGCATGTTGTTAACTTCTGATGGACTCCAATTTATATCTGTTGGTTGATTTAGCATTTCTTTAACTTCTCTCAGCAAAAACCTTTTCCCAAAATTTGTGCCACAAAGACTGCCAATTTCTTCGCTTCATTGGCATCATTATTATTTTAAAATCTGACTCCCTAATTGGCAGGGAATGCTATCACTTTATCATCCTCTATTGAATTTATTTTCTGATTGCAAAATTGGACACGCTTCCTGCTTTTTGGTCACTTGTTTTTCTCCTGGGAATCGTGTTCCTGCCCTTTACTTATTGTTCTCTAGGGAGTCTCTGTGATTTTTTTTTTCTTATTGATTTTAACAGAACTTCCAAAAAGCGTTAAATATTAATGATGAGAAGGGGCTACTTGTTTGGTCCTTATTTGAATGAGGGCTACTTTGTTTTTTTCTTGTTGCATAGGTTACTATTAAAGTTTTCAATATTAAATTTTGAAAAAAATGTTCTTTTAAAATAATTGAACATCAGAAATGTTTATTAAAATTGTCCTTTGGGTACATACCCTAGTGTTACACCATTATATCCTAGGATAGTTACAATATTATCATGATGAAAAATACCTTTTATCTACTCATAGGTAAAAATTTAGTGTGACAAAAATTAGGAATTTTTGTATGTCAACATGTGACATGCATCACCAAGAAAGGAAAACTGTGTGGGCATCTCAATAGACGCAGAAAAGGTTTTAATGACATTCAGGACCCAGGTGCAATTAAAAACAAATTCTCAGCAAACAAAATAGGCAGCTCTGTCTCAATCTGATAAAGGAAGCTACGAAGACTTTACCGCTGACAACACACCCGTGGCGAAAGGCTGGGTGCTTTTTCTTACAGGTTGGGCTGAGGGCTGGTGTGCTTTCACTGGTTCCTTTCAACACTGTACCTGAGATTGTGGCCTGTGGGATAAAGAAAGAAAAATTAATAAATTTACACATACTGGGATGGAAGAAGTAAAACTGTTTAGAACCAACAGAATCCACAAAAAAATACTGGAACTAATGAATTTAAGAAGGTCAGAATGCAAACACTTGTATCTCTGTATACTTGCATTGAACAGCGGAAGACAAATAGAAAACAATGCCATTTGCAGTAGCACCAAGATTTAGGGTTACATCTTACCAAATAAGTGCAGGAGCTGTAGGCTGAAAACCACAAAGCTTGAAATAAATTACATACGAAATGATAATGTCCTTGCACGCTAAGTCTGTAAAACTGCACAAGCCTTCCCTCACCGGTATCTCTCGCGTGTCACTGATGGTCAGCTTCCTCCTACACACTGTGGACTCCTCAGAGCAGAGCCTGCTTGGGGCCAAGCTGAACCAGCACCTTGAGTGCCCTGGTGATGAGGGTAGGGCTGGGCTGGGCCCCACCCACTGGGCCGCCTCTGGGTTTACAGAGACGCAGATGTGAACCTTTTCATTTGTGAAACTTCTGATGGAGCAACATGAATTCCCTAGCACTTCTTGTAAAAATGCATGAAAATTCCTTCTTTCCTTTCCTTGTTTACTCGAGATGTTCAAAAACTGCCCCTGCACAGTGAGATGTCTCAGCAGACCCTCTGGGAACACCTGGCCCCTCATCTGGACGCAGCTGTGCCCCACAAACAGATGGCATCTCCCCTGGGTCCAGACAAGCAGCCTTCCAGAGACCCTGCACCCCCATCATGATTCCGCAAGTGGCTCCCCCCACCCCGTCCTCACCAGGTGTCATGGTGGGCATGGTCCACGGGAACGTGACGAGAGCCACACAGGCGGCTATGAATCAGTAGTAGCCACTATAAACATAAAAAATGGAATTATTTTAAATAATATGTTCTATCTAACCCAGTGGGTTTTATCAAACAGTATCATTTCGTGTGCAATCATTACAGAAAATATAAATGAAATATTTTATATCTTTCTAAGTCCTTGAAATCTACACATGCAGCACACCCCCACTTGGATGAGCCACAGTTCAGGGGTCCCGAACCTTCCTGCGGTCTGGCCTGACTGTTAAACCTCAGAGCACTGATGTTGAAGACACAGTCACGCAACACTGCAGGGACCAATGTGTCCCCCAGATCGGAGGCCGGGAGACTGGGAAGCCTGTGAAGCTGTCACAAAAGGTGGACAAACGGGAGGCTTTGAAATAAAGATGAGGAGGGAAAAGGTGTGGGCTGAGAGGAGCATTTGGCAGCGTGGCAGTCCTTCACACGCCAGTACAGTGGAGGATCTCAGGGCCGACTCTGATGAGAGAAGGAAGAGTGGGACTCGGCTTCCTGGCGGGGGCGGGAGGGAAGAGGAGACGGCCTTGTGGGCTTCCCGGTTCTGGTCTCAGCCCCCGTGCCCGCGCGATGACGCAGGAGAAGCAGGCCCCTGAGGCGGTCGCCGGCCAGCGCAGGCCAGGGCCGGCTCCCACGTGGAGGGAAAGCCACGGGCTGGCGCGGGTGGCTGGGAGACGCGCCCCGTGGCATCGCGTGAGCATGGGACCAGGTCGTTTCTGGGATGGGTTCAGGCAGACACGCTGTTCAGTTATCCTCACTGTTCTATTGCCAGGCTCTTGCACTGAGTCTTAGGCTAACTGGATTGTTGAGGGGAAACTGTTTCTGGGGAACGTGGAGCCTGTCTGAGCTGCCGAGGACCAGGGGGCTGTCCTGAACAAGGCAGGGAAGCCGTGACTGGTACCCTTCCTGCCGCCCCATGTCCTCCTGGGAGCCCGCACGAGGCGGCCACAGACCATCACCCCAGGAGACACACGGCCCGCGGGCTCCTCGAGTCGCAGTGAGCTGGAAGGGACGAAGTCTTCCCTGGCCTCAGTGCCCTTACGCATCACCATGCAGCTCCAGAGGCGACGGGCAGATTGCGGTCTGGGCCCCCCAGCTGCCCACCCCGCAGCTCTGGCCTGGCCCCCACTTACAGAGTGTGGAGCAAAACCGTGATGCCCTCTGCTGCCTCCACCCCACCCCATCCTTTCTCCAGGGCTTCTGACCACCGTCCGTGTGCCCTGCACGCTCAGGGCAGAGACCTGGACTCACCTGGATGCTCCCGTCCCCCGTGGAATCACTCTCCAGGCCGCACTGACCCGCCCTGAGCCCAGTGCCTCACCCGACGGCAGCGTCTTCCTGGGTCAGCCTCCTCTGCCTGTGGTCCAGAGGGAGGGTCTCAGAGTCCTTCCTGGGCTTCTTCTCGACATGACGCTGGTTCAGGGCCCCATGCAACCCTCCCTCCCTCATCTCATCCTGATTGCCTCGTGCTCCGTGAACTCTGCTCCACTGACCATATTTCTTTAAAAACTTTTTTTTAAATTTTTTAATGGAAGGATAATTGCTTTACAGAATTGTTTTGGTTTCTGCCAAACATCAACAGGAATCAGCCGTAGAGCTGCATATGTCCCCTCCCTCCTGAGTCTCCCTCCCACCTCCCTCCCCATCCCGCGCCTCGAGGGGCTTACAGAGCCCCAGTTTGAGCTCCCTGAGTCACACAGCGTGTTCCCATCAGCTGTCTGTTTTACCTACGCTAACATGAGTTTCCACGTTGCTCTCTCCACGCAATCCACCCTCTCCTTCCTCCCTGCCTCCCCATGTCCGTAAGTCTGTTCTCAATGCACTAACCATATTTCTTATCTCAGTGTATTGAGAAATGTATGTAATTTAATGCATCCGAACTGTTCTGTATGCTCTTTCCCCTGCTTGCCTCAGTTACCCCTCCTGTTCCCCACCGCACCAGTACACACACATCTCCTCCCTGTGTCCCACACCCCGCTGAGGCCAACACAGGCCCTCCCGCATGCCTGGCCTGGGTGAGTTCTCCCCAGAGAGATCTCCCTTCCCTTGGGATGACCTCCTGATGAACGCACCCTTAAGTTGGAAATCAGAAGTGAATCCAGTACCCCACCTACTGCACATCACGCAGCCCTGCCCACCTTAGATGTGCTCAGAGCACCGAGGCCAGCACCTAAAGCCCACATGTTGTCGAAGTGTCGAATAGCTCGCTTGCTTACTGAATCCCGCACTGGAGGACACGCAGAGTGGCTGTCTGTGTTTCCGTGGTGACGTGTGACGGGGGCGGGGGCTGCCGACTGGGAACCGAGTCTTGCGGCCTTGCCCAGCATCACAAGTGAGCACCAGACGGGTTATTGCCACCTGAGGAAAGATGGAAGTTCACAAGTCTAAGTACAGCGTCTGCAGAATGAGGGTCACTTTCGCACCATCACGGCTTCCCAGGCGGCGCTCGTGGTAAAGAACCCACCTGCCAATGCAGGAGCCATAAGAGACATGGGTTCTGTCCTTGGGTTGGGAAGATCCCCTGGAGGAGGAAATGGCAGCCTGCTCCAGTATTCTTGCCTGGAGAATCCCATGGACAAAGAGCCTGGTGGCCTAGCGTGCATAGGGTCGCAAAGAGTTGGATACGACTAAGCAAAAATACATTTTGAAAGTTGAGAAATCTTCAGATGAACCAGCGTGTCCGGGGATGTCTGTACAGATAACTGCCCCCTCCTGTGCTCTCCTGAGTACACTTCTCATCATGGGGATCTCGGGGACCGCGTGCCTGGGGCTCGAGGCTGAGCGCATCAGCGGGCAGGACCCGCACCCTCTCACCATCAGTCGGGTCCTGTATGTGACAGTATTCTCACTGATTTTACTGGGAGGAGTTTCACACCAGCTGCAGAGGGAGGAGACGAGGGGAGGGAAGTGAGGGACGGGGCTGGATGGGGAGGACGTGGACAGGTGGGGCCGGCTGCGGGGGATGGAGAGGCTTTAGCTGACATGTTTGGAGGCGGGATCTGTGCGGAGGTGAGCTCCTGTGAGGCCAGCCCTGACCGTGGAACCTGCAGGACTGTGCAGAACAAGAGTGGCTGTTTTGTCTGTGGTCACCGTGAAGGTTCTTGAAAGGCAAAAGAGAAACTGGGTCATCTTGTGTTAGAAAATGAAATCTGAAGAATTTTGAGTAGGGAAGGCTTTCTTTTTTAAAGTGGAGTCTGGCTTTGAGATCTGTAAGTCCGTCCTCAAAAGGCACTGCCGGGCTCCTGGCGGTCCAGCCCGGGGCCAGCTCACGGCAGCTGGCGGGCTGGCCTGCCCACGACACTCTGTAAACAGTTCATCGCCATAGAAACATAACACAGTCACTGGAGGTGCACGTGGCCAACTAATTCAACCTGTGCAATGATTTTGCAGAATCCAAATTCTTATTTCTCTTGGTATTGATATAAGATTAACTGAATGTTATCTTCATGGAGAGCAAGTAGACAAACACTAAAATTTACTGTCCTTTTGTCTCTTTATATTCAAGAGAACTTAGCTTTTTTATGTTTTTTTATGAGTGTTAGGATGTAGGGAAAATGGCTTTGAATGAGTGATGGGAAAATTTGGGTTTGCGATTCTGTCTGTCTCCCTAAATGGCCACCCAGAACCCTGGTTTTCTTGTCCTTCAAATGGAAGTAAAAACATGCTTGTGCTGCTGTTTTTCCCATTTGACAGGGGAGTGATCCCTAATTATTTTTTTTTAGATTTTAATTTGAAAATGTTGAAAGTTGCTGAAAAACTACCAAGAATCCCAGGGTGGGTGTGTCAGCTATGTCTTCTTGCAAATTCAAACATGGCAAGGCTCCCAGCGCTCTTACGAGAGCCCAGTCACCCTCATGGCAAAGCTGTTGGTTTCACGGGAGATGCTTGGAGGTTGAAAGTCTCTGAAACGTCTTATGCTGCTGACTGAGGGCAGACGTTTCCCTGAGCCGAGGAGGAGTCTATGGCCTGGGACCACACTGGCTTCAGGGGCTGGTGGGTTCAGGGTGGAGAGCTGGTCGGGGGTTGGCAGGACTGTGCCATCTGTGATTGATCCCAGCCCCAGGAGGTCTGTGCCAGGGGCCAGGGGAGGGAAGCTGTGGTGAAGAAGGAACTATAGACCTGGGGATTGTCACACAACATGGAGTCAGACAGAAAGCAGGCGCCACGTGGTATCACTTCTAGGTGAGTCTAATATACAACACGAGTGAGCTTCTTTACGAAAGAGAAACAGACACGCAGATGTAGAAAGCAGACTTGTTACCGAAGGGGCAAGGGGGTGGGGCGAATTAGGAGTTTTATATTAACGTTTGTTGTTGCTCAGTCGCCAAGTCATGTCCGACGCTTTGCGACCCCGTGGTCTACGGCCCACCAGGCTCCTCTGTCCTCCACTGTCTCCTCGAGTTTGCTCAAACCCGTGTCCATTGAGTCGATGATGCTATCAGCCATCTCATCCTCTGTCTCCCCCTTCTCCTCCTGCCTTCAATCTTTCCCAGCATCAGGGTCTTTTCCAAGGAGTCAGCTCTTCACATCAGGTGGCCAAAAGATTGAAGCTTCAGCCTCAGCATCAGTCCTTCCAATGAGTATTGAGGACTGATTTCCTTTAGGATGGATTGGTTTGATCTCCTTGCAGTCCAAGGGACTCTCAAGAGTCTTCTCCAGCACCACATTTCGAAAACATCAACATACACATACATGGAATTTTCCAGGCAAGAATACTGAACTGGGCTGCCATTTAGTTCTCCAACACACACTATATAAAATAAGCAACAAGAACCTACTGTATAGCACAGAGAACTACATTAAATATCTTATAATAACCTATAGAATATGAAGAATAACATATATATATTGCTCTTTATATGTATATATATATATATATATATATATATAATCACTTTACTGTACACCAGAAACTAACACAACATTGTAAATCAAGTTACTCCAATTAAAAAATAAAGAAGGAATTAAACCAAGGTACCGTCTGGCAACCCACTCCAGTATTCTTGCCTGGATGGAGGAACCTGGTAGGCTACAGTCCACGGGGTTGCAAAGAGTTGGACACGACTGAGCGACTTCACTTTCACTTTCACCATCTCAGTAGAGGTATGTGAAGAGCAGATCTCAGGACTATGCACATGCTGGATTTAAGAAAATCATTCGCCTGAGATGGAAGCCTCGGGCCAGTCTAGTTGCAGCCAGCGGCATGGAGGGCCAGGGCTGCAGACTCACAGAAAGCGTAAGGAGGGGGTCCGGGATTCAAAGGACGCAGACGGAGCCCCGCAGGGAACCCTCCAGCCAGAGGTCACGAGTTGGAGCGTCGAGTGTCCACAGCTTCGCTCAGGAGGGTGGTGTGGGGAGGCGGCCCCCACACTGCCATCACGTGCTCTTGCCCTGTGGGGCCCCGCCCTGCGCTCGGGAGGTACCCGTGCCCGGTTGGATCAAAACTCCTGTCTCGTGGATGTTTTGGAGCCAGCATTCCAGGCAGCTCGCCTCGACTCCCCACCCTGGAAGTGCGTCTCTGTGTTTAGTGCGGCAACACATTTGTTCAGCTACGTCTGTTGCTTTCGAGTTCATCTTAATATTTGTTATCCTAGCAATTCTCCTTAATTTAAGAGCATGAGAAATATAATAGGTGAGTTTTAGGGGAAAACAGCCATACTAAAACCCCAGTTTTAGCAACAATTGAATTATTTGTTCTTGGCTTCTTCGACCAAGAAGGAGCAAGGAACCCTCTGTGCTCTTGCTGATGATTGCCAACATTTAATAACGCGCTGACTCAGCCCACAGCACTTTCCCTGTAGCGTTTCACTATCCCCCAAACGGTGAGGCAACGGCAGCATTTGGTTTAGGGCGACCGCCCCAGTACAGAAGGCTCTTCTCAGGCGTTGTTCTGCACGTGGACAGGCCCCAAGCAGCTCTGACATCCATCAAAGTGTCTTCAATGATTTCTTCCATTTGTTTTTTGCTTTCTTGGTGTCATTTCCAGCCAGCCTTGGAGCAGGGGCACGAGAAAGGGAGTCTCTCTGAAGCGGCCATTCTTGCTAAAGGCTGCGTGATTTCCTTTTCGTGCGGAAGCAGTTGGCGGGTCTGGCGGGGCGTGGCATGGACCCTCCCCACCAGCTCGCCCTGCACCCTTGTGCCCCGCCTGCTGGTGGTCTTCTCCAGCCATGGAGGCCTCAGGTATCTTTTCATTCCTGTTTGCTAAGGGGAGCTTCAGGGGCGGTGTAGAAATCATACCCCAAGTCTAAACCTGCGAGAGCGAGGGTGGCCTCCCGGCTTTTTGTGGCGGCTGTCTTTGTCATCCCACGATGTAGGATGTTTTCCTAAGGCAGACGCAGGCCGGCAGCTGCAGACCAAGTGCCCTGCGAGCTGCTGAGTGTTTGCACCACAGTCCTCAGGGGACCTGGAGCCACTGCAGCCTGGGCCTCTCCGGGTTCTGCTGGCCTCCGGTTCTGTCCAGACTGCCCGCTGGCCGAGGGAGCCCTTGGGTCCGTGGCTGGGGGTAACCTCACACAAAGCAGAGCCAGCGCCGGTGACCCCAGAACTCTGTGCTTGCCGGAAACCATGACATGCCAGTTGGGAAGGAAGGCCACTTCTCTCAGGGACGTCCTGGTGGACGTGCATGCCCCGTCTGGACCGGATTTCTCCAGGGACAGAAGGCCTGCGGGCCAGCTCTGCGGTTAAGGCTGGTGTGAAGTAGGCGGCAGCCTGACCTGAGTGATCATGACATGCTGTAGGGGAGCCAGGAACCCGTCAAAGAATCGATTTGGGCTGCCAGCTCTTGGAGTAGATGTTTTGCTTGGGAGAGCAGCGCGGCCATGGATATAAATCCGGCCGTCAGTGCGGGCTTCCCTCACAGCTCAGCTGGTGAAGAATCTGCCTGCGGTGCAGGAGACTCCAGCTTGATTCCTATGTCGGGAAGATCTGCTGGAGAAAGGATAAGCTACCCACTCCAGTATTCTCAGGCTTCCTTTGTGACTCAGCTGGTTAAGAATCCATCTGCAATGTGGGAGACCTGGGTTTGATCCCTGGGTTGGGAAGATCCCCTGGAGAAGTGAACCCACTCCAGTATTCTGTCCTGGAGAATTCCGTGGACTGTATAGTCCATGGGGTTGCAAAGAGTCGGACACGACTGGGCGACTTTCACTTTGACCTTCACATCCATCAGTATCCACTGATGTCTGATGCTGGTGTCTGATCAAACTGGTGTCTGAAGCTGTCTGAAAGTATCTCTTGGTAAGGAGCCCATGGGGCCAATGGGAGTGTGCATGCAGGGCTGTGACTGGGAGTGTGCGTGCAGGGCTGTGCTTATGGGGGTGCTGAGATGACCCTCTCTGCCGTGGGAGGAGTGTGGGGCCACCCTTCTTCTGGACTTTGCTGCTGCATGCTCTGTGTAAACAGAGCAGAGAGACCTGATTCCACGGAAAGTTGCACGTGGGAGAGTTGACAGCTGCTGAACAGGAGCCATAAGAACGGAGGGACGTTTGCACAGGAAGTGCTAGTGAGCCACAGACAGAACCGCAGGTCTGGGCTCAAGTGCTGCTCTGCTACATTCTGTTACTTGAACTTAAAAAAAAAAAAAAGTCATTTAGTGCGACTTAATAAATACTTTTTGAACACCTATTTTGCGTAAACTCCTAAGTCATCTGCTGGGAGAAACAAAGATCAGAAGTCGCTGCCCACTCCCGCAACCAGGAAAAGCATAAGAGGATGGATGGAATATCAGCTGTGGACAGGTGCTCAGAGGGTGGCAAAGGCCATCGCTGTGTGACTGTGAAGGAAGGCTTAAACCATCTAGCTGGGAAGCGTTGGAAAGCACAGAAAGTGGTTAATGCTGATGCGGGGAGTTGCGGGCGGCCTCATGGGGAGACTCTATCTGACCTGGGCCTTAGGAAGAGAATGTTGGACACTTACAATAGACTTTATTTCTGGGGGGCTCCAAAATCACTGCAGATGGTGACTGCAGCCATGAAATTAAAAGACACTCCTTGAAAGAAAAGTTATGACCAACCTAGACAGCATATTAAAAAGCAGAGACATTACTTTGCCAACAAAGGTCTGTCTAGTCAAGGCTATGGTTTTTCCAGTGGTCATGTATGATGTGAGAGTTGGACCATAAAGAAATCTGAGTACCAAAGAATTGATACTTTTGAACTGTGGTGTTGGAGAAGACTCTTGAGAGTCCCTTGGACTGCAAGATCAAACCAGTGAATACTAAAGGAAGTAAGTCTTGAATATTTACTGGAAGGACTGATGTTGAAGCTGAAACTCCAATACTTTGGCCACCTGATGTGAAGAACTGACTTATTTGAAAAGACCCTGATGCTGGGAAAGATTGAAGGCAGGAGGAGAAGGGGATGATAGAGGATGAGATGGTTGGATGACATCACCTATTCGATAGACATGCATTTGAGTAAACTCCGGGAGTTGGTGATGGACAGGGAGGCCTGGCTGCTGTAGTCCACGGGGCTGCAAAAAGTCAGACACGACTGAGCGACTGAACTGAACTGAACAACAGTGACCCTGCATGGGGGGTCATTTCAGTTTCTGTAGATAGAGGTCCCTGTCCTGCAGGTCCTGGGCGTTTCTTTCAGCTTCTATTTCCACCTAGAAAGGAGCAGATAAGCATCTCTGATAGAAGGGCATCTGGAGAATTCTGCTCTGGCAAGACTTCAGAAAACTCTGTGACTAAAGTAGATACTACTTTGTATTAGAAAATCTCAGGTTGGGAAGACTTTGTTTCCAAAGACAAATACTGCCTTCGGTTTTAGGAGGTACACATTGGCTGGCTTGCCAAACTTGATGTTTCCAAAGTGCCCATTTCAGATGTGGGTTCATTCCTTGACTGACCTGTTGGGAACATGCACTGTAGAGAATCTATTTCAAAATGAAAAATGATACACATTCAACCCACTTGACATTGAACTTGAAGATACAGTGACTTGCTGTATGCTGCTGGCCATTTAGACCCTCATATTTGAGAGCTCATGCAGCAAAAATCTATAGATGGAGAAAGACCTCTCCCAAGTTCTCAAAGTGTCTTAGTGTGCCTGCACAAAGGTCTCTGGATCTGATATTCTGGGGGCCACCTCCCAAATTGCATCAGCCCATCAAGAGCATAGGAACTTGCCGTTTTTGGTTTCACACTGAGGAGCTGTCTCTCTTGGACACAGAACCTTTCAGAGTTTTTGTCACTCAAGGCCCCGACCTTTGTACTCAAGTCAAAGGAGTTCACAGACACTTAAACTCAAGGGCTTCATCAAGTAGGACCTTATGAACACCTTACTATTGTTACTTGCATTCAAATTTGTGATACATAGGATCAAGGCTCCAAATATATTAATAGTTTTACCTCATCAAAGAAAGTGAAAGACAGTGAAGTCGCTCAGTCGTGTCCGACTCTTCGAGACCCCATGGACTGTAGCCTACCAGGTTCCTCCGTCCATGGGATTTTCCAGGCAAGAGTACTGGAGTGGGTTGCTATTTCCTTCTCCAGGAGATCTTCCCAACCCAGGGATTGAACCTGGGTCTCCCATATTATAAGCAGACGCTTTACCATCTGATCCACCAGAGAAATCCTTACATCATCAAAGAGAAAATTAATAAGTTATTTAGGGGTGGGGGGAGTTTATCAACAGCCTGGAAAATCCCATGGACAGGGGATCCTGGTAGGCTACAGTCCATGGGGTCGTAGAGTCGGGCATGACTGAGCGACTTCACTGATGGAAAAAGCCGCCTGTCCTGTCTCTCAGGGTGGGTCAGAGTCCCCGGCAGGCAGTGACCTGGCTGCATGCCAGGGCTTGGACCCACTGCTCCATGCAGAGTGTGCAGTTGAGCACTCAGACTCCCGACGAGGTAGTTATTGGCATCCTGTTTTATAGGTGAGCAGACTGAGGCTTGGGCAGACAGGCCATGTGCTTGGAGGAGCCCAGGGAGGGCAATGGGATAAGACAGAGGACCTGCCCTCCTCTCCTGAAGCCTGCTTCCCTCCCGCAGGCGCTCCAGCTCATTCCCGTACTTCTGCTAGGGTACACCCTCTTCTGGAAGCTCTCCCCAGCCCTCCAGGGGAAGTTAGCAACTTGTCCGCGTCCTTTTCTTCTTGTATCTAATTCAGGCTTGATGTTGGCGGTCCTCAGGGTACTGTCTGATCCGAGCCTTTAAGATCTCAGCAACTCGCAAATAATGCAGTGAGGTGTCGCCAGGCCGTGCGTTCCAGCCCAGCGCTCTGACTTTATCCCTGGAAGCCTGCACCTTTTCACTCCCTTCCCCCCTCTCACCCCCCACCCCCACCTCTGGCAGCCCCCAGTTCTCTGTGTGAGTTCTTCTGTTTCTTAGTTTTGGTTCCACATGTAGTGAGACCGTTCCGTGTTCGTCTTTCTCTGACTTACTTCACTCAGCGTGAGGCCCTCAAGGTCCATCCACGTTGTGCCGACGGCAGGGCGTGATAGTAGAGATCTGCGTAGCCCCGTGAACACCGGCTCTTTGGGGTCCTGCATAACTTGTAGGAAGGTGAGGGGGTCCGGCGGCCACAGTGCTGGGGGGCCGGTGCTTCAGAGCCCGCCCATGTGCACGCTGCACCCGCGGGGGTGTGGATGGGCCAGTCCTGCCCAAGCGCCCACCCCGAGCACTGGCCTCAGCCCCGCGCTTAACTGGGAGGAGGAGCGTCTTCCGGATGAGCGAGGGTGCTGGCTGCAAATCCACGTTCACGCCCCGTCTCCCATCACCGTCCCAGTCACTGCCAGAGGCGCTGGGGCCACAGCTCTGGTCCTGACCACCAGCCCGAACCCTGCCCTCTGACCCCTGGCCCTCAGCCGACCCACAGGGCTCTCAAACTCCAGCGGGAGGAGCCGAGGCCGTGGCCATGGTCAGGACAGGACCACGTCTGCGTTCCCTCTGGGTTTCCAGAACACGCCCGGGGCTCCCCTGCGGGTCCGCTGAGAACGCAGCGCCCCGGGCGCCACGCGGGTAATTCCCTCGGATTTTGTCTTTTCAGCTGGATCCTGTGAACATCAGGCAATGGAGCCACGTTTGCATTAAACCGAAAACCTCCCTGACTTTCCCAAACAATGCTTCTGGGTTTCTCTTTGACTTAAGCATGTACTTTGTTTCTGACACTTTTAAAAGGGTCTTCGAGATCAAAGATTTCCTTCCACACCTGTTCCAACATTATTTTCAATGGCTATTGACCCATTCTTTGAGATTTTTATGTTATGCAGGTGCTTTTTCTTTTGCCTTAGATTATAGCATTAACCTGAACAAAACCAGAGGACATGCATTCATGTGGGTGTGTACACGCGCGGACGCACGCCGCGCAGGGCTGGAGACCTGAGCAGTAAATCCCCGCTGTCTCTGTGCTGGGCTCTCAGCACTCCTTTGATGATCTGTTACTAACAGTCAAATGAATAACTCTGAGGGATTAACGTCCAAAAGAAGGAAACAAATATATTAAGAAATGTCTGTTTCACGTGAAAAATGCATCTGGACATTGGTCACTGTCCCTGTCTGAGCTTTCATTACAATCAAAAGCCAACTTTTAGAACCTTAATGCCCTTCAAAAGCTGTGATCAAAGAAAAATCAAATAGGTTAGTCACCACGGAGCCTGAAACACACCCAGACGAGGGTCTAAATGCAGACATGGAATTACTGTGAATTATAATAGAAAACAGGGGCTCCGCCAGTGGCTCAGCAGTAAAGAATCCGCCTGTAGTGCAGGAAACGCAGGAGACATGGGTATGATCCCTGGGTTGGGAAAAATCCCCTGGAGAAGGAAATGGCAGCCCACTGCAGTATTCTTGCCTGGAGAATCCCATGGACAGAGGAGCCTGGTGGGCAACAGTCCATGGAGTCAAAGAGTTGGACACGACTGAGCTACTAACACTTATGCACCTTGAAGGGTTCCCCTGGTGGCTCAGTTGGTAAAGAATCTGCCTGCAACGCAGAACACAAGGGTTCATTCCCTGGGTTGGGAAAATCCCCTGGAGAAGGACATGGCTACCTACTCCAGTATTCTTGTCTGGAGAATCCCATGCACAGAGGAGCCTGACGGGCGACAGTCCACAGAGTCAGAGTTGAACATGACTTAATGACTGACCACCGCCACATACACCTTGCCACTGTCACCAGAGTCCATGCTGAAGCCTGCCATCACCTCCTAAGTCTCCTCCAGCCCTGCTGTTCATTACCGTTGTGAGCAGTGCTGCAGTGCTGTCTCTTTAGACTGGTCTCCACTCCTTTGGAGAGATGCCCAGGAGCAGGACTGAGGATTGGCTGCGTTTCTCCATCTCAGGGTTGGTATGAAAGGCCACAGTCACATCTGCCTGAGTGAGCGGGACTGCATTCTCCAGGAGGCCCTTCCCTACGTGATTCTGGCTCTGGGGCCCATTGAGACACCTTGTGATATTTGGAGGTCGAGGCTGCTGGGGGCATCTGTGACTCAGGTGGGCAGAGCAGGGGGGAAGCCATGGGGTGACCCCACTCCTGTGCTCATGGCTGGCTGCCCGGCTCCAGGAAACCCCCCATAATGCTCTGCCCTGTACCTCAAGGGTGGATGGCACCCACTTCTCCTGCGGGCACCCCATTATGAACTTGGAGGTGCTCGTCTTTTCATTGGTTCATTTAAAGTTTCCTCCCTCCTGTGCTCTGGCATTTCTTGGTTGGAGAGCTCTCCTCTCTCCCTCCATTCTTCCTATCCTCCCCCATCTCCCTCTCTTTCCATTTCTCTCCATCTCTCTCTTCCTTTCTCCTCCTTTCTCTTATGTCCTTCCAATCCCCTTGTTATTGTTCAGTCGCTCAGTCATGTCTGACTCTTTGTGACCTCATAGACTGCAGCACACCAGGCTTCCCTGTCCTTCACCGTCTCCTGGAGCTTGCTCAAACTCATGTCCACTGAGTCAATGATGCCATCCAACCATCTCACCCTCTGTCACCCCCTTCTCCTCCTGCCTTTAATCTTTGCCAGCGTCAGGGTCTTTTCTAATGGGTCAGCTCTTTGCATCAGGTGGCCACAATATTGGAGCTTCAGCTTCAGCATCAGTCCTTTTAGTGAATACTCAGGACTGATCTCCTTTAGGATGGACTGGTTGGATCTCCTTGCAGTCCAAAAGACTCTCAAGAGTCTTTTCCAGCACCACAGTTCAAAAGCATCAATTCTTCAGTGCTCAGCCTTCTTTATAGTCCAACTCTCACATTTGTAAATGACAACTGGAAAAACCATAGCTTTGACTAGATGGAATTTTGTCTAAACCTCTACTACCTCTTAAATAATTCCATTATATTTTCTACTGAATATTTGCTACTTCTCTTATTTTTTGAGGTCCCAGAACCATGTCCCACAGGTGTACTCCCCATGTTTTCTATGAATACAGAGCTCCGCCTCCAGCAGGTACAGCTCTGTGGTCTCTATCCACAAAGTTACGGAAGGATCAAGAAGACAGAATGGACCACCACAAATCACCCTCAACCTCACTCCCAAGAAGCCTTGGGGGTCACTCAGATTTCTAGACATGTATCAGTTCAGTTCAGTCCAGTCACTCAGGCATGTCCAACTCTTTGAAACCCCATGAACCGCAGCACACCAGGCTTCCCTGTCCATCACCAACTCCCGGGGTCCACCCAAACCCGTGTCCACTGAGTTGGTGATACCATCCAACCATCTCATCGTCTGTCATCCCCTTCTCCTCCTGCCCTCAATCTTTCCCAGCATCAGGGTCTTTTCCAATGAGTCAGCTCTTTGCATCACGTGGGCAAAGAACTGGAGTTTCAGCGCAGCATCAGTCCTTCCAATGAACACCCAGGACTGATCCCCTTTAGAATGGACTGGTTGGATCTCCTTGCAGTCCAAGGGACTCTCAAGAGTCTTCTCCAACACCACAGTTCAAAAGCATCAGTTCTTCTGCACTCAGCTTTCTTAGTAGCAGAAAGAGTTAACACAAGATTCAGAAGCAGCTGCCTCCTACTTCTGTAAACATGCTTCATTCACATCCATAGCCAGCTACAGCTGTTGGCCCCATTTCACAGACACAGTTGTTGTTGTTTAATCCCTCAGTCATGTCCAACTCTTTGCAACCCCATGGACTGTAGCTCACCAGGCCCCTCTGACCATGGGATTCTCCAGGCAAGAATACTGGAGTGGGTTGCCATGCCCTCCTCCAGGGGCTCTTCCCGACCCAGGGATCGAACCCGCATCTCGTGTGTCTCTTGTATTGCAGGCAGCATCTTTACCACTGAGCTATCTGAGAAGCCCAGTGTGTGGAGAGCTGTGTTTCAATATGGAGACGGAGGACTGAGTCAGGTCTTAGAATCCAGCCTCACTGGACAGCGGGTAGCAGCATGTGGTAAGGGGTTTGCATTTTTCCAGGCAGTGCTGGTGGCTGAGGATGGCTGGACAAACTTCCTGTCCATCCCCAAACACACATACCCCACGGTGGTTCTCTTCTGCCAGGAAGCCTGAGGTGGGGGGGATTCTCCCATGGCTGGGCCAGACTGCAAGGTTCAGCCTGCATGCTCGTCCTGATGTTGAGCTTGCTCTTCCGCTCAGCTGATGGGAGGAGGGACATCCCAGTTCCTTGGAACGGGCCAAGAGGCTGATCAGATTGTTCCGGCCCATTCCAATACACAGCATGCTTCAGAGGGGAATGGCACTTTTCGCCTGTGAACTTTTGAGTGGGTGAGTTCATGGCTTCTTCCTTCGAAGCTGAGGTCTTGGCAGCCAAGGGCTGCCTCCACCAGCTGGAGCTGGTCCTTCACCAGGGGATTATCTGGGGGAAAGAAACGTGAGTTGCCTGCCTCGTCATTGGTTTTGCTACTGTGGAATTTTAAACGCATACCCTTTAGATAAATATATTTTCTGCTTTTGCTGCCAGGAAACATTTACGTTTTTCTGCCAAAGTGAGTACAGCCTCATCGATCGGCAAACACCGAGCTCCGTCTGGATACAGAACGTGGGGCTGGCGTCTGGGGGTTGACGTGCGAAGTGTAACAGCAACCGCAAACGTGGCTGACGCCCGTCTCCTCAGAGCTCCGTCCTCGTTTCATTTCGTCTTCCCGCCAGCTATTTGCTGAGATTTCTTGATGGCAGAGTCTCGGATTCATCTTTTGATCCCTCCAACTGTGCATGCCGTGTGGGCCCTGGATGTGTGCAGGAGAGGCAGGGGGCACCTTGTCTCCTGGACCAGACCGACCGTGTCTGGGAACCGGGGCTCAGTCCCACGCCTGCCGCCACGGCACTTGGTCTCTGGGCTGGGCAGTGGACGGTGACCCTGAGGTCACGTGGACCAGGCAACAGGAGCTCAGAGCTGGGGCCCCTCTACCCGTTCCAGCTCTCCATCTCCCCTCCGTCCATCATCTCACGTTCTGTGGGTGTGCTCCACCGGGACACTCAGAGCAGGAAGACATGTCCCTAGAGAAGGGGGGACACCCTTCACTCTGTCCCCGTCACCTCCCATCAGTCCACCTCCCGGGGTCAGCTGTGGTGGGGTGCCCGCAGTGGGGGTGACCGAAGGGGAGACACCATAGTGGGGGTGTCTGTAGTGAGGGTGCCCGAGGGGAGATATCCACAGTGGGGGCGCGTGCAGTGGGGTGCCCACAGACTCCCCAGTACAGGGTCTCTGTGCTGCTAGCTCTGTCTGGAGCTGCTGCCTCCGCAGTGGCTGAGTTTCTTGTCCAGCTCAATCTGCGAGGTGGGGACCTGCTCCGCCCTGTGTCCTGAGTAGCTTCAGGCAGGATCGTGTTCCTTCTCAAAGGGGCATGAGGCAGACACTCCGGGAGTGGAGAGCGAAGGGCAGGGGCGTCGGGGAACAAAGGGGCTCGTTGGAGGGCAGGTGCGGGGCGGAGGGCAGGGTGGCTCCAGCTGGCGCTGGCGGCCTCGACAGCCACTCCTGAGCTCGCAGGCCCGACAGATAATCAAGGCCTCATTATGCCGGGTGTCGGGAGAGGGTAATGTCTCCAGAGGGCGGCTGCTTAAAAAACAATTTCTGTCACCCGGCCTTGCGAGTGCCAGGCCCGCCGGCTCCACGCCCCGCCACTGATTGGGGGTAAATTATGCTGATTGCGTCCACGTGCGGGGTGCCATCATCAGGCCGCCCCCTGATTGCCCCCGGCCAGCCTCCAAGAGGCCGCCTCGTCCTCGGGGTGCTGGGGAGATCCAGGCCCCCGTGTCCTCCAGGGAGGTGGGGAGGCCTCCGGGGTGGCCAGCGAGCCTGGGAGCCTGGGGGCCTCTGCCCCTGAAGCTGCCCTCCTGCTCCATGGTCCCTGGAGTCGGCCCTTCTCTGAGGTCACCGGACAGCCCCCTGCTGACTCCCTGACTCCACACCAGTGACCCCAGCTGGCCGGGTCCACCAGACGGAGGCCGAGGTTTATTCTCTGCATTGTTGCCCCCCAGCTCTCTGCCGGTAGTTCTGAGACGGAGAACCAGACCCCAGACTGGTCCCCACCCTGCCTCCCTTCTCCCCTCTCCTTCAGACCTGATGTCTGCATTATGAACGAAGAAACAAACATTTCCCACCATGGAGGGTCTCCTCTCTACGGGGATTCTGAGGTCAGGGCAGAAATATCTCCTTGTCCACCCTGGAGACCCCGGGTTTGGGTGGGGTTCAGTAATCTGTATATTCCGTTAAAGCAAAGTGTGAGATAAAAATAGACCTAAGAACACTCTGAAAAGTGGAAAGTTCTAAATGAATGTGTTAGGGATTCTTAACAGGGGGCTAACTGGCAGCTGATGCAAGATTTTGTGCGTGTCTGTTCACACCCTTCTCTGGAGTTGGGGCTTGAAGCTTTCTTCTTTCTTTTTTACTTCTGTGTGTCTTTTACTTTTTAAAATTGAAATATATGTGACATGTAACACTGTGCGTGTGACATTGCTGGAGGGGTTTGTTCTATTTTTTTTATTGAGGTAGAGTTGTTTTACAGTGTTATGTAACCTCACCACAGGTGTACAGCAGATCGACTCAGTCATATATGTGTGTATATATATTCATGTATATACACACATACATATGGGCTTCCCTGGTGGCTCAGCTGGTAAAGAATCTGCTTGCAATGTGAGAGACCCCTGGTTCAATTCTGGGTCAGAAGATTCCCCTGGAGAAGGGTTAGGCTACCCACTCCAGTATTCTTGGGCTTCCCTTGTGGCTCAGCTGGTAAAGAATCCACCTGCAATGTGGGAGAGCTGAGTTTGATCCCTGGGTTGGGAGGATCCCCCGGAGGAGGGAAAGGCTACCCACTCCAGTATTCTTTCTTGGAGAAACCCCGTGGACAGAGAAGCCTGGAGGGCTACAGTCGCTGGGGTCAAAAAGAGTTGGATATGAGCGGGCGACTGAGCACAGCAGAGACGCATACATACAGCGCAGGCGTGTCCGACTCTGCAACCCTGTGGAGTGGGGCCCGCCAGGCTCCTCTGTCCATGGGATTCTCCAGGCAGGAATGCTGGAGTGGGGTGCCAGGCCCGCCTCCAGGGAATCCTCCTGACCCAGGGACTGAACCCCGGTAGTGTGTGTATGTTAATCCCAAACTCCTGATTTATCCTTCCCTCCCTTTCCCCTTTGGTAACCATAGGTTTGTTTTCTATGTGGGTCCGTTTCTGTTTGTATATAAATTCATTTGTATCATTTTTTAGGTCTCACATGTAAGTGATATCAGTCTTTCTCTTACTTCACACAGTGTGGTCATTTCTACCTACATCCATGTTGCTGGGGATGGCATGACTGCACAGCTTCCATCAGATCCTCAAGGGATTTGTGATCCCTGATAACTAGCTAGTGAGAGTCGCTCAGTTGTATCTGACTCTTTGTTACCCCGTGGAATTCTCCAGGCCAGAATACTGGAGTGGGTAGCCTTTCCCTTCTCCAGGGGATCTTCCCAACCCAGGATTAAACCCAGGTCTCCCACATTGCAGGCGGATTCTTTACCAGCTGAGCCACCAGGGAAGCCCAAGAACACTGGAGTGGGTAGCCTATCCTTTCTCCGGGGGATCTTCCTGACCCAGGAATGGAACCGGGGTCTCCTGCATTATAGGCGGATTCTTCACCAACTGAGCTAGCAGGGAAGCCCTGATAACTAGCTAAGTCACTAAACAGATAAGTGAACATAGCCCATCGCGTCACAGTGATGGCATCGCTCGTACACTGTTGCTGGTTGGAGGCACTCCCACTTTTGTGTCCAAATGTTGGGATCTTCTGGCTCATCCTTATTTCCCTGGTGAACCAGAGCAGCGTGGGACCAGAACCTGGTTCCCCGTCTCCGTGCGGGGTGTTGCTACCCCGAGCCTTCCCGTGGGGACTGTGGTGCCGGGCCTCCCGCAGCGCGGGTGCTGTGCACGTCCTCGCTGACTGTGTGCCGTTGGTCCTGAGTGGGCGGGCACAGTGCGCCCTCGCCGTCGACTCCGCTCTGTTCCTCTCTCGGTCTCTTAGCACTGAGCTCCCGCAGGGTCACTAGTGGTCTGCAGAACTCGGCGTCCCTCCCAACCGCTACCCTGAGCTGTACGTGGAGACTGGAGAACTCTGCTGATTACGATGTGATGTCGGCAGCTACGTGAGTTTGGAGATAAGTTCATACCCATGATTCCCTGGTGGCTCAGCTGGTAAAGAATCCGCCTGCCATGCAGGAGACCTGGGTTCGATCCCTGGGTCGGGAAGATCCCCTGGAGGAGGAACTGGCAACCCGCTGCAGTATTTTTGTCTGGAGGATCCCATGGACAGAGGGGCCTGGGGGCTACAGTCCACAGGGTCGAAAAGAGTTGGGCAGGGCTGAGCCACTAAGACTTTCACTTTCACGCCTGTGACGCCACGGCCACACTCTAGGACATAAGCCTTCCCGAAGTTTCTCCCACCATCTTCAATTATCATTATATTTTACTGGATGTAAGACCTACCCTCTTAGCTCCCCCGCACTGCTCTGTATGGTCCCAGCGGGGGGTGAGGGGGACACAGGCTCTGAGCACCCACGGGCCCAGAGGCAGCAGCCACGAGCGTGGCGGTCACCCCTGGACAGCACGGCGGTCACCACTGGTCGCAGAAGCCCGTGGACGTCGCCTCGTTCGCTTCTCATTCCTCAGGGGTCACTGCTTTTCACTGCCTGACTCACCAAGTCCGAAGTACGGCTGTTTCCTGTGTTTCATTCCGTGTCTTCGTTTATTTTTCCTGCAGGAAGGTAAGCCTGGTCCTTGTTTCTCCATCCTGCCAGGAAGCAGAAGCCTTGAAGTGGATTTTGGTAGAACTGAGTGTTGTTTTAAAAGAGAGATGACAACGGGGAGCTGGGTGTTTCTTCTGCTGCTCGGGAGGCCTCTGCCTGCCCCTGCTGTGTGTGTGAGTAGATCTGCTGCTGCTCGGGAGGCCTCTGCCTGCCCCTGCTGTGTGTGTGAGTAGAAACAGCCCCGAATAGGAGGCAGGTGACCTGAGATCCTAGAACCAGCCTGCCCCTTCTCACCTTTGGTCCCAGAAGCTTCAGTGTGCTGCCTGGACCACCTCGCGTCCCTGAAACACGGAGCGGGGGTGGAGGGCTCATAGGTGCCTTTCTGCTCTCACATTCCGTGAGTTCATTTGGAGGATTGTGCCTAGATTGTGCAAAACAAGCAGTGCCTAGTGATTTCCTAAGAGCAGATGTGTTCCCAGCGTAAAGCGAAGCGTGACACGTCGCCGCCTCCCCTGCAAACCATATCGTGTGGCCTCAACCAAGAAAGATGTTAGGGGATAGTTGGAGATATAAAGCTAGTTCCTAAGAAATGACCAGAAGATTATTTCATTTTGGACCACCCATCACAGCAAAGCCCATAAGCATTTAGAAGACAGGTCATTTTGAATTGGAAAAATTGTAATGACCCTTACAGAAGACGTGGCTTATCTTTCCAGGCTTCCAAGAATTGCCGGGTGATGGATGGTCTTTGCACAGCAGAAGGGTGAGGAGAAACATCCTAGCTGCAGGTTGGTGTTAGGCTGGTGCAAACGCAGTTGCAGTTTTGGAAAGTGAATTTTAAATCATTTATAACTAGGCTCAAACACATCTTTGTTAATCAAACTAGGAGCCATTACAATCAACACATTTTTGCCAGTGAGAAATAAGTTTGTTTATTCCTGTAGCATCAAAATCCATGCTTGGGCATTCAGGGAGCTCTTGGAAGGCATTTTCCACCTCCTGCTGGCTGTGCAAGCACTTTTCCTGAAAAAGGTTGTCAAGATGCTTGAGGAAGTGGCGGTTGGTTGGTGAGAGGTCAGGTGAATACGGCAGATGAGGCAAGACTTTGCAGCCTACTTCACTCAACCTTTGAAGTGCTGGTTGTGTGACGTGCTGGCTGCTGTCCTGGGGAAGAATCGGGTCCTTCCTGTTGACCACCACCAGCTGCAGGAGCTGCGGTTCTCAGTGCGTCGCAGCCACTTGCTGAGCACACTTCTCAGATGGAACGGTTTCGCTGGGATTCAGAAAGCTGTAGTGAGTGGATCAGACCGGCAGCAGACCACCACACAGTGGTCATGGAACACGACCTTTTTCGGATGCAAGTTTGGCTTCGGGAAGTGCCTTGGCGCTTCCTCTTGGTCCAGCCACTGAGCTGGTCATGGCCGGTTGTTGCATGCACTTCACTTTTTGTTACACTTCACACTCTGATCAGGAAATGGTTCACTGTTGTTTTGTAAAGTAAGAGAAGACAACACTTCAAAATGGTGATTTTAAAAAATTTTCGGTCAGTTCATGAGGCACGCACTTATCGAGCTTTTCAGCTTTCCAGTTTGCTTCAAATGCCGGACGACTGTGGCAGGGTCGACATTGCGTTCTCTGGCCACTTCTCATGGAGCTGTGAGAGGACCAGCTTCGATGAAGGCTCTCAACTGGCTGTTGCCAGCTCCCGTCGACCAGCCGCTGTGCTCCTCGTCTTCCAGGCTCTCATCTCCTTTGCAAAACTTCTCAGCCCACCACTGCTCTGTACGCTCGTCAGCAGTTCCTGGTCAAAATGCACTGTTGGTATTGTGAGCTGTCTCTGAACTCGAGTAAGAAAATCGCTTGAATTTGCTCTTGCACTAGCATCGCTTCCCTAGGCCAGCAGGAGCAGACAGGTCCCTGGGCAGGGGCTGGCTCCTGGCCCAGCCTGGGCAGCGGGGAGGCAGGACGGGGGTTAGGGCTGTGGGGGCAGTACGGAGGCCCTGCTTCCCTCTCAGCCCACCCGGGAGCAGCGGGGCACAGGGGCGCTGGCTGAAGCTGGGGTTCCAGCCTCAGCTCACCCTGAGCAGAATCGTCACCCCTGCACCCGAGCCCTCAGCTCTGATAGATGCAGATCATGAGCGCCAGCCCCGGGAAAAGGCATGAGAATTCAAGGGTCCAGTTTCTTTCTTTATTTTAATTGGAGGCTAATTACTTTACGGTATTGTAGTAGCTTTTGCCATATATCGACACAAATCAGCCACGGGTGTACACGTGTCCCCCATCCTGAATCCCTCTTTTTGTAACGAGTTCATCACAGGGCAAGCACGTGACCAGTTAGCTCTGACCATGCGTCCGCCCTCAGTCTCTGAGCCCATCCTCCACAACCGTCCACACGCTCGACGGCTATACAGAGACTGCCGTCTGCACGAGCGCAGACCTGGACGCGCCCTGAACTGTCAGGTCTGAGGCTGTTTCTGGTGGCTGAAGGAATCAGACACAGGTTTTCACCCTGCGGTGCCTGGGAGCTCCTGGCACTTCACTGCCAGCTGCTCTGTACTCAGCACCCACACCAGAAATGCCCTGACGCGTGCCTTCCTGGGAGGAGCAGGCTTACGAGAACGTCAGTGCTCCTGGTCTTACCAACACCTAGCAGGCTTATTCTGTGTTTATTTCTTAGTTCTTCACCTCAGAGAAACCACTGTAGCCTCCACCATGAAAACCTCCATGTTAAGCATCTTCTAAAATTAACACTGAGATTGTTTCAAGACTCGCTGGCTTGGAATGAGAGAACATCGTGGTTTCTCTGTTAGATCGCTTCAAAGTCCCATGGTGACTTCAGAGTCCTTTTTCTGTTTTTAACCCAGCCACCGTGTCCTGTCTTCATTTTCTTCATCTCTGAGTTGTCTTGGTGGTCCTGAGGGGAAAGCCTGCTGTCATTATTTCGGTTAGCAAGGCCGTGGGGCCTTTCCTTACCCTCTTCCTGCCCCTCCTTGGAAGAACAAGGGGGCTGAACTCAGCTTCCTGTGTCCCCAGCGCTCACTGTCGCCGGGGCATTAGGTGGCCTTGATGACCCAACCATTGCTCAGAGGACCCTCTGCAAATGGAATAACGAGGGATTCAGGACTGAACATGCTTTAAAAATACAGTTCAGTGATTTAGTTTCACATGGAAAATCACTAGATGTTCAGGTATGCCGTGCGAGGAGCTTCCCTGGTGAGTCGGATGGTAAAGAATCCACCTCCAATGCCAGGGACCTGGGTTGGATGCCTGAGTCAGGATGATCCCCTGGAGAAGGGAATGGCACCCACACCAGCACTCTTGCCTGGAGAATCCCATGGACAGAGGAGCCTGGGCATCGCTAAGAGTCGGACACGACCAAGTGACTTTCACTTTCATTTTTAAAAATTGGGAGCTAGGCCGAAAATAAGTTCACCAAAGTGATGATTTTCATGAAGTTTTGGTCTGGGACAGAGCCTGTTGACTGGCCTCAGGAACAAGGATGACAAGAAAGGAACTGAGAAAGGAGTTATCGTCGGCGAACCAGGACTAAAAACCCTTGGAAAGGAGGTGCACCGTTGCTGACGGCTCTTATAGGAAAGCCGGAATTTCAGCCTCTGTGTCTCGTGGTTTCAACTGCCTTTTCTGAACACAGCTGTAAAGGGGGAGAGAATGACAGGTTACAGGACGTCTTGATTGAAGTAATTATAACTCTGCCTGGATCCTTAGTGGCTCATCATTGAGAAGAATCGAAAGCTTTTATGAAGCAACTCTAATGGAATAAATACCTGATACGGGAAAAGCAACTTAAAGTGAAGTATGTCATAGGATGGGAAGGGCGGGATGATCCGAAGCATTCGGTTCCACGTCCTTCACCCTTCAATCCCACCACGACTGATAAATAGACGCCAAGCCGTCACCTGTTTCCTCCTGAACATCTGATACTGATTTCCTAACGTTCTGGACTTTCTGTTCTGATCTGTCAGCAAAGCCAAAGTCACGGTTGGTGGCAGAATTCAGTGGGGAGTGTGACACGTGGCACCATTTCCTCCTCTGGTAATTTCTTGGGCTACAGGGAGCGGAGAACACAGGGAAAGAAGAGAAGATGAAGCAAATGAGGAAGAGATAATTGTCCTTTTCATTTTAAGAATCCCACCTAATTTCTTCTTCCCAGGAGTCCAGAATAAGTAGTTTTTTCTCCTTATTTAAAAAAGAATTAATTTGATTTCTCTAATTGGAACACTTTCTATCTGCTGATTACCAACTGGAATTGGGAATCATGAATAAAAGTTTAGAATGACAATTCAAGAGGATCATGTGGTCAAGTAATTAAGTTATCTGCAAAAGAAAAAAGCAAGTCTTGATTCAATGAGGAATAAGTTGGACCATAAAGAAGGTTGAACACCAAAAAATTGATGCTTTCTGACTGTGGTGCTGGAGAAGGCTCTTGAGAGTTCCTTGCACTGTGAGGAGAACAAACCAATCAATCCTAAAGGAAATCAGTCCTGAATATTCATTGGGAAGACTGATGCTGAAGCTGAAGCTCCAGTACTTTGGCCATCTGATGCAAAGAGCTGACTCACTGGAAAATTACCCTGATGCTGGGAAAGATTGAGGCAGGAGGAGAAGGGGACCACAGAGGATGAGATGACTGGATGGCGTGGTTGACTCAATGTGCATGAGCTTGAACAAGCTCTGGGAGATAGCGGAGGACAGGAAGCCTGGCGTGCTGCAGTCCATGGGTCACAAAGAGTCGGACATGACTTAGTGACTGAACAGTAGCAAACTCTGGGCCCCTGGCCTTTCCTATAAACCCGGCCCTGAGATGCAAGGCGAGATTCGGGTGATGGACAGTCTCAAGGAGCTCAGCACTGATGAGGACGTGACCTCAAGTGGGAGCAAGGCGGGCACGTCTGGTGTGAGAGGTGAAGCCCAGAGGGCCAGGAGCTTGTCCTTCTCCATGCGTCCTCTTTACACTTCTAGGCAGAGACCTGTAAATCATTACTCACAGCAGCTTTATGCATAACGGATAAACACGAGAAACAACCAACAGGAACATCAGCAACTAAATGGACAGACACATTGTGGATTTCAAGCAATGGAGCAGCCCTCAGTGAGAAGAGGAACATTACTGATACGCAGAGCAGCATGGCCACCGCTCCGGGAAGGGGCTTGGCACCCGGTCCTCTCTCCTCCAAGCTGGGCGATGGAGGTGCCAGCTGACACCTGGATCGCAGCTGAGAGCCGCTGACCTTTAAACCATTTTGAGTCTTCTGATACATAAACATGGCATATTTCTCTACTTATTTAGGCTTTTAAAAAAGGCTTGTCTCAGCAATATGCTGTAGTTCTCAGTATCCGTGTGTTATGCATACACGCGCATGCACACATTTATCCCTAACTATTGGATGTTATTACGGTGGTGTTAAATTTCAGTGCTCAGTTGTTCACTAGTGAGCAAGTGTTTCTTTGCATTCTGAAAACTTGCTGAACTCACTCCTCTGAGAACTTTTTTTGGTATAAATTCTTTAAGATGGTCTATGTCTTCTACAACCAAGTCATTGTCAGACAAGGACAGTTTTTCCTATTCTTTTCCACATGGTTTAACCTTCCCGCAAATAAGGTTCCCAACCACAGGGGAAGATTTTTATCTTTTACTGTTGAAATTAGTGTTAGCCATTGGGATATTTAATGCTATACATTTCCCTTGAATTAGTACTCTAACTTCATCCCACAAGAGTTTTGTTATGTTCTGTTTTAATTTTCATTCAGTTCAAATTCTTTTCTAATTCCTCCTGTAAATACTTTCTGACACACATACCATGTAGAAGTATGTTGCTAATTTTGAAATATTTCAGGATGTTCTGAAATATTTCTTTCAACATTTTATGTTCAATTTTGTTGTAGTTGGAAGACATGCTATGCTTTATTATGATCCTATGAAATTTTTTATGAGGCTTCTTTTATGATCCAGAACATGGTCTCTTTGGTAAATGCGCCATGTTCACTTGATAAAAATGTTATTCTGATCTTCTTGGGTGTCTTCCTCTGACTGTTAGGTCAAGATGGTTGGTATGTGCATGTTAAGTTGCTCAGCCATGTCTGACTCTTTGTGATCCCATGGACTGTAGCCCGCCAGGTTCCTCTGTCCATGGGACTCTCCAGGCAAGGATACTGGAGTGGGTAGCTGTGTCCTTCTGCAAGGGATCTTCCCCACCACGATCGAACCTTGTGTCTCCTATGGCTCCTGCATCACAGGAGGATTCTTTACTGCTAGGCTACCAGGGGAGCCCTGAACTATTCAGATCTTTATCTAAATACCATGACATTGACAGTTAGAATTTCAGCGTATGAATTTTGTGGGGTTCAGTTCACTGTGAGCTTCAATTAAAAGGCAAAAATATCTGAGTGGATTGACAAATAAAATAGCACCCAACAAGCACGCTGAATGAAGGCGACAAGGTTCCCAGCCACAGGGGAAGACTTTTATCTTTTGCTGTTAAAATCAGCGTTAATGGTATGCCTAAGGGCTGTCCAAATCTTTATCCAAATACCCTAACATTAACAGAATTTCAGCGTATGAATTTTGTGGAGTTCAGTTCACTATGAGCCTCAATTAAAAGGCAGAATTATCTGAGTGGACTGAAAAGCAAAATAGAGTCCAGCAGTGTGCCGCTCACAAGTGACGCGCGCGCAGTGAGGGGGCAGAGAGGCCGACGGTGAAATGATGGGAGGAGATGCATCCTATGCTCCAGGGCAAGCTCAAAGGCTGACGCGGGGCGCTTTACACTTTGGAGAGAACACAGCCAAATCCGCTGGGCCCTGCATAGATAATAGCTCAGAGTCCTTCCCGGTTCCGACATCAGATGTCCACATTATTTATGACGATGTCATATCTTTGTGAAGATGACCTTACCACAGTTGCTGAGGGTAAAAAGCAAGCACCGTGCGGAGATCCTGTGGTCCTGGCGATGCGGGGTGACGTCCTGACTCCAGGCGCTGAGGGGCTGCACCCTGACCAGTGGGTGCCAAGCTCTGTGCAGAGATGCTGTGGTCCTGGCGATGCGGGGTGACGTCCTTCTGACTCCAGGCGCCGAGGGGCTGCACCCTGACCGGTGGGTGCCAAGTTCTTAGGACAGAGATGTCTATCGATTCGTTTGGTCGTGTTTAATAAATGGAACACCTTGGTTTTATGTTTGTCTTAGGACCATCTTGACAGAATTACTGACATCCCGAGGGTGCCTGAAGCACAGAAAGTTTGGGAACTTACAAAGTAAAAGACAAGACAATAAAGCGTAGTGCTCTCATATTGATGTCAAAGCAGAAATCAGACTTAAACGTTTCACCAGAGATATACAGGTTATGTCATGATAATAGAGAGTTCAAGTCACCTGGAAGACTTAAAAGTCTAAGACCACCTCTGCTGTAGGAAGCATAAACTGGCAAAGTGATGTGGAGAATATCAAATCCCCACAGCCGTGTGGGGAATGTGAAAACATCTCCCCTCGTTATTCGATAAAACAACTTATTAAATTATTTAAAATGTTTATGTAGGTTGCGAGATCAATAAGGTTAAAACATCTAAACAATTAGCAAATTGGACTTAGAGATGTATTTTAAAAACTACACCCAGGAGAATTCCTGCCGGGCTAGTGGTTTGGGCTCCGTGCCTCCACTGCAGAGGGCGTGGGTTTGATCCCTGGTCAAGGAACTGAGATTTTTCATGCTGCATGGCACTGCCGAAAAAATAAAATAAAAACTATACCCAATGACTGCAGAGTGCACATTATTTTCAAACATATGAAAAGCATTTATAAAAATCAACTATATTATGGCCATAAAACAAGGATGTCTCAACATATTTCAATGAATTGAAATCATACAGAGTATATATTTTGACTATAATTTACTTAAACCCAAAGCCCAAGAAAAAACCCTACATAATCATTTGAAAATTAAGGAATAAACTTTCAAATAATCATGGGTCAAAGGAAAAGTATTGATGAAAATTATAAAATGTTTTGAATTGGATGATAAAAATACAATATATCAATATTAACACCTGTAGGACTCAGTGAAAGCTTTGCTTAGAGAAAATAAACAGGTTTATATGCATTTTTAAGAGAAAAAAAAATCTCAAAATCTCTGAGTACCTCTCTTAAGTAGTTGGAAGATGACAAGTTAAACTCAAAGGAAGTAGAATGATGGAAAAGACAAAAAAAAAAAAAAAACAAGTTAATGAACTTGGAGATGAACAAAAAGAAGATTAAAAAAAGTCAAAAAAATTGGATCTTTGCAAAGAAATGAACGTCAGTAAATCCCTGGCAAATTTAATCAGAGTTTTCTCTGAGAGAAAGAAAAATTAGTGGTGGCAAAAATGAAGAATTTGTTTCTCCATATATTTTAGACTGTAACCAAACAATAAACGTATTTTAAAGGAAATAGTTTATTAATACATTTCTAAAGGTGGGTGAAATGGACAAATTATTAGAAAAGTAAAACATCAAAAATTGGTGCCCGAAGAACTATAAAAATACGAATAGTTCTGTAAGTATTAAAGTAAAGAAGCTTAACAATCTGTCTCTGAAAACCTTGGGACGGTTTGTTATGCAGGTGAGTCAAATTGTGCCAGATACGTCAGGAGAAAATCTGTCAATAGCGCACACGCTCTTCCAGGGAGTAGAGGCTCTGGGGACTCCTCACTTTCCAGCAGTGCGACCTTGTTTATTTATTTGCTTTTTGGTCCCACCACAAGACACATGGGAGCGAGTTCCCCGACCGGAGACTGAACCCCTGTATTGGAGGCACGGAGTCTTAACCACTGGACCACAGGGAAGTCCCCAGCAGTGTCCGCACAGTGATGGTGACCCGATCAGATCCCTGTGAGCAGTGAATGACCTGAGTTCCTGAAGTGCCTGAGACAGTTCGTGGCACTGAGTAAGCAGCTGCTAATGTCTTTAAGTAGACTAGCCTGTCGGGATAGCAAGACGATCAGCTCTCTGAACGTATAAGCTTGTCTACTGATGGAGCCAAGCCCTCTGGGCTCAGTCTCGAGCTGACTTCTCTCTGCAGCTGTGGGTGCTGAGAACCATGTGGATGAGGAGCTGCAAGGCAAACAGGACCTTAGTCATCTTCATCTGGCATTCCCTGAACCCCTCCCACTTAAAGCGTAAACTTGAACTCCCCCAAAACACAAGAAGACTGTCTTTGATGAAGCATCCTTGGGGGGAGAGTGGTGCTCCCAAAGCCAGGCTCCTCCAGCCTCACCAGGTGTGCCCGCGAGGCTGTGCTCCCACAGCAGCTCTCCTCTTCCTTGGAGGGGGGAACCGGGGGTGGGGGCAGGGCCCCTCCCCCACTGGTTGGTTCTGGTCAGGTGTAGCCACCAAGGGCCTGGCGGGAGACCAGAGGGCAAGAGGAGAAGGGCTCTTCCAGGCCAGGGGTGCTGTTGCAGGGCTGGCCCTCCTGCACCGGCAGTTTCTGCTAGGGGAGCCCTCCTGCAGCCCCCTCCACTCCAAGGCTCCCCTCGTGCTGACCCTTGGCCTCCTCGTCTCAGGCTGCTCCCCTGCAGCTCCCCCCACACCTCTGGCCTAATTTCCTCCTCTCATTCGTTATAGGATCCCTGCCCAGGTCGGGGAAATCCTGATGGATGCATTCAGCCCTGTGTGGGGCTCTCCTTCTTCTTGGGGTGAAGGGCTTCTTCCGCTTCACTCTCTGCCTTCAGCACTTGCTTTGCCTGGACTCTGAGATTTCTCTACCTTCTTGTTCCTTCAGTTCTGCATAGAAAAAGATCTTTGCTCTATTTTATCTAGAAGTTTTAAATGTCTTGTCCCCAAAAGTTTGTACTTGCTTTGCCTGGACTCTGAGGATATCTTTACCTTCTTGTTCCTTTGGCTCTGCATAGAAAAAGACCTTTGCTCTATTTAATCTGAAGTTTTTAAATGTCTTGTCCCCAAAAGTTTTATCAGAATGCCTAGTCTGCCATGGGCTTCTTTGGTGGCTCAGTGATAAAGAATCTGCCTACAATGCAGGAGACCAGGGTTTAATCCCTGGGTTGGGAAGATCCCCTGAAGAAGGAAGTAGAAGCCCACTCTGGGATTCTTGCCTGAAGAATTCCAAGGACAGAGGGGCCTGGCGGGCTACAGTGCATGGAGTCGCAAAGAGTCAGAAGTGACTCAGCGACTATATAGCACCTAGTCTACCACATTGTCGAAAAGGAGGTGTAGCCAGTGAATTCCAATATTGTTATGATGGGGACTGCGTGTGTGCAGGCTTAGTCGCTTCAGTTTTGTCCAGCTCTTTGTGACCCTATGGGCTGTAGCCTGCCAAGCTCCTCTGTCCATGGGATTTCCCAGGCAAGGATACTGGAGTGAGTTCCCATGCCTTCCTTCAGGGGATCTTCCAAGCCCAGGGACTGAACCCCTGTCTTTTGCATCTCCTGCATTGCAGGTGGATTCTTTACCCACCAAACCACTTGGGAAGCCCATAATGGGGAGTACTGCTCTTCAGATTGTATATAGATACATACAATTAGACTCCTAATGTAGACATACAGTAAGAAAAGAGTGATGCCTCTTGCAAAAGTGCCTGGAATCGTTGGTCTCTACCCGTGAGGAACTTGGACCCCTGGGACTCTGTACAGCTCAGCTTGCCACCTTCTTGTCTAACTCAATCCTGACTTTAACAATATAGGCAACAGGTTATTTGCCTTAAAATGCTCCGTTCATTGATGGTATGTTTAGAAAGAACCAGGTCTCCTATGACAAACCTAGCCAGCATATTAAAAAGCAGAGACGTCAGTTTTCTGACAAACTGAAGCAGTTTCCATATAGTCAAGGCGATGGGTTTTCCAATCGTCATGTACAGATGTGAGAGGTGGACCATAAAGAAGGCTGAGCACCAAAGAATTGATGCTTTTGAATTGTGTTGGAGAAGACTCTTGAGAGTCTGTTGGACTGCAAGAAGATCAAACCAGTCAACCCTAAAGGAAATCAACTCTGAATATTCGCTGGAAGAACTGATGTTGAAGCTGAAGCTTCAATACTTTGGCCACCTGATGCAAAGATCTGACTTGTTGGAAAAGACCCTGGTACTGGGAAAGATTGAAGGCAAAAGAAGAGGACAACACAGGATGAGAGGGTTAGATATCATTATCGATTGACTTTAGCATTATCACAATCTTGGACAAACTCTGGGAGATAGTGAGGGACAGGAGGCCTGGACATGGACTGCAGTCCACGGCGTCACAAGTAGTCAGAGACAGCTTAGCGACAGGACAACAGCCACACAAACTCTGCTTATGACTAAAAGAAAGCATTTGACATTACAATTAATACTGTTATAAAATGTGACACAGTAAAGACAGCAACTAAGAAAAATTTACAGTAAGCATTGAATTGCGTTTGTTGGGCTGGATGTTAGAACCTGTGGATCACAAAGACTTCACTTTCAAACATGTGCCTAGGACCTTAAATTAATTCAAGGCTTGGTTTCAAGCTGGCTTGAAGAGCCACACGTTTTCCTACATCGAGTGAAAAACTGCTCCTGTTATATATCTTCAGCTTTGTGTACCGGCTTATGATCCAGTAGAGTGGTAAGTTATAGCACATGGTCATTATTCTTCAGGAAGAAGCTTCTAGGATCCAAAGTGATCTTCTGTTTCCCTACAAACTGTATATCCTAGAGACACAGATGACAGGCTTGAAGGAAAATAGGTCAACAGTACTTAAGATAAGTAATACTTTAATCAATTTTAAGATAATTTCTGATGGCTAGTGCATAATGGTAATATACTACTTTTTAAATTTCCTTTTAAAGTGGTGCAGACATTTAAAAACCCTATTGTATAAATTGCTTTGGAAAGACACAGCTGCCCATTTTATCTTCCCTCAAAGGATATGTCTATTGAAATAGGACATATGGAGTTTTTATATTTACTGCAATTGTCGTCGCTCTGTAGGTACCTCGTGAATTCATATATCCTGGGGATATAAGGGTGACCTATATTGTTTTCACGGCTCTAGTGCTACAGAAATTGGCTGATTTTGTGACTGATGGCTTTGGAATCGGCAATACATTCTTAATGCCCAGTGAAGCCTTGTTTAAATTCACACTAATTTACATTAAGTCCGTATTGTAATATCCCAAGGGCAGGAAAAGAAACAGGTAGGGGGAAAATAAACCACGGTGAGTGAAAGGAGACGCAGTTATGTATCATGTGACTCCGGAGCTGCTCTGGATTGGGCAGCCTGCGGGTGCAGAGGTGAGGAGGGGGTCCGTTTCGTGGGGCGGTGGAGCAGGAGGCTGTCCTAACAACTTAGGTTTCCAGCCCCAAGTCCCATGCAGTGAGCACACGCCCCTGATACACCCATTTCCACCAGGCACGGGTGATGGAGCCAGGACAGGCCTTGAGGACACGTGGTCCAGGCATGGCACACGTGGTCCAGGATTTCATCTGACTGGACGGTTGAGATAAACCAGAGTGACGGCTCAGGCGCAGCATCTGCTGCGCTCTGGGGCCAGGGGTGGGGCCTGAAAGGGGTGTCGCTTAGTCCCACCCCCTCCTTTCCCAGAGCGGGCAGCAGACACCGGGGAGGTTGCTGGCTCAAGGTCATCCCCGTGTTGTTAAAACAGTTCCAGAGCTCAGTCCCCTGGTTCTTAATTCAGTCTCGCTCTGACACCTTGATCTGGAGGGTCAACTGTCTTATATTAAACGTGATTTTTAAGTTGTACGTATCCCTGGTGGCTCAGTGGTAAAGAATCCGCCCTCAATGCAGGAGCTGCTGCTGCTTCTGCTAAGTCGCTTCAGTCGTGTCCGACTCTGTGCGACCCCATAGACAGCAGACCACCAGGCTCCCCCGTCCCTGGGATTCTCAAGGCAAGATCACTGGAGTGGGTTGCCATTTCCTTCTCCAATGCATGAAAGTGAAAAGTGAAAGTGAAGTCTCTCAGTCATGTCCGACTCTTAGCGACCCCATGAACTGCAGCCTACCAGGCTCCTGCGTCCATGGGATTTTCCAGGCAAGAGCACTGGAGTGGGGTGCCATTGCCTTCTCCGCAATGCAGGAGACTTGGGTCCAGTTCCTGAATTGGGAAGACCCCCTGAAGAAAGAAATGGCCACCCACTCCAGTATTCTTGCCTGGAGAATCCCATGGACCGGGGAGCCTGGTGGGCTGCAGTCCACGGGGTCACAAAGAGTCTGACATGCCCTGGTGACCGAGCAACAGCAATATTGACATCAGGCAAGTCCAGGTGTTATTTCGGTCCTTCCTCCGTTCCAGTTGGTGGAGGCAGAGTGCTCTGTCTGCTTCCAGTGTCATCTCAGGGCAGATCTTCTGTAGATTAAAAAAAGTAACGATTTTTATGAATTCAGTATTTAATTTGTTGAGGGCATTAATCACCCTCAATCAAGTTGAACATCTTATCTTTGAAAAAAATTAATTTCCTGATCCTTCTTCAAGTAAATGAAGCACCAACTAAAGGATAAAATGTTGATAACTGTTCTTTTTCTGGATATTAAAACAGAATTGTCTTCTACCTACAACTCACATAGCCTTTACTTTTCTGAAAAATCATCTGTAAAGAATCACAAGTGTGCATCCCACCCAGAGAAACTCAAGTGTCCTTGCTGGCAAGGAGACATGCCTTGGAGGGGTCACTGCAGCCTGGTTCATTATGGCAAAACTTGGAAGCCACCTACAGGTTCTTTAACAAGAGTGCAGACAAAAAAAAATCATGATTTATTCATATAATTGAATATGATGTAACAGTAAAAATGAGTGAATTGGAATTTCATCTATGAGTATAATAAATGTAAATAAGAATACTATTTTACTGAGTTGAAAACTTTTACCTCTAGTATGATGACAGGTATATGAAGTTAAAAACCTGTACAACCAACTTGTGTAACACTTATAGGTGTTCATGGTTTTCCCTTTTGACTCAGCTCGTCAAGAATCTACCTGGGTTCGATCCCTGGATTGGGAAGATCCCCTCCCTAGAGAAGGGAAAGGCTACCCACTCCAGTATTCTGGCCTGGAGAATTCCACAGACTGAATAGTCTGTGGGGTCGCAGAGTCTGACACAACTGAGCGACTTTCACTCATTCACTCACTCATGGCTGTTCACCATGCGTTTCTTTATCTTTGTCTATTTGAAATGCAAATCTGAAAATGATACTACAATGAAAACGAAACCCTTAGTTCAACCAAAAAATAGAAAAGATTTCACTGGCGATGGCAAAAACATATTTTGAAATAACAGATTAGAACGGTACCGGATTTTGGCCTCCCTGACTCGTCCCTTCTCATCAGATTTCACGTATATTGTGTGAAAGTGAGAGTGTTGGTCCCGCAGACGCACCCGGCTCTGTGTGACCCCGCGGACGGCAGCCCACCAGGCTCCTCTGTCCACGGGATTCTCCAGGCAAGGATACTGGAGTGGGTAGCCATGCCCTCCTCCAGGGGATTTTCCTGACCCAGGGACCATTCTTAACCATCTGAGCCACCAGGGAAGCCCATTGGATGGCTTAAGAGAACTTTTGTACAAAAGATAATTGACTTTGCTCATTTTAAAGCAAAGGCAGCTCTTCTTCTATTAGTTTGCATTCTGTAGAATTTGTGGAGGTACCTGTGTTGGTGAGGAAACTGGGTTCGCGGGGCTGGCTAGATCAGTGCAGAGGTCAGTACAATTGTCCTGGGTACAACTGTCCTGTCCCCAGATGGCCAGTGAAAACCAAGAACGAACCCCCATAGCTGCAGCCCTCAAAACCGGAGTGTGTGCATCCCCAAATCCCCATGGACCCCAGCTCCTTCCACCTCCTGTCCGTGGGTCTAACGGCACGCACAGCACCCTCCCGTCTGGTCTTTTTCACTCTCAGGGAACCTTCTAGGTTGATGGCCTGGTCTCCATCTTCATCCCCAACCGCTCCCACCGACCCCCACCGGACTGTGCAACTTCGGTTCCCGTCGACAACACAGACTCAGCGTTTCCAAAGCAATCGGTTCCCCTTCCACTCAGGCCTACCTGGCGTCAGGATCTCTCTCTTCCTGTTCCCCGGAGACAGGCGGGGACCGGGGACCCTTTGCTGCAATGCTTGCACACCTCTCCTCGAGCTACAAAATACAAAGAAACTGTGGGGATTATCTCTAGCTCACAGAGACGCCGGAGCTGGGGGCTGCCTGGTTTTCACACTTCTGCTCTGTCCGCCAGTATCTGGACAGCCAGAGCCTTGGTGAAGTCTGACACCATCGTCCCACACTCTGACCGTGATCCCCCTCTTGCTGCTCTAGGTCCACGAGCAGCCTCTTGGCCCCGGTGCTGCTGTGTCTTCTCCTCGTGTCCTTCACGTGCACTCCAGTGATGAAAAGTGAAAGCGAAAATGTTAGTCACTTGGTTGTGTCTGACTCTGCAAACTGTAGTCTGCCAGGCTCCTCTGTCCATGGGATTCTCCAGGCAAGAATATTGGAGCGGGTTGCCATTTCCTTCTCCAGGGGATCTTCCCAATCCAGGGATCAAACCCCAGTCTCCTGTATGGCAGGCAGATTCTTTACCATCTGAGCCACCAGAGAAGCCCCCTCCAGTGATGGGGAAGCCCCTTCAACACCTCTTCCATCCTGTTTCTCTAATAAACAGATTTGCCACTTGGCAAAGACTAGACTTCTCAATCATTCTCGTCCACACCTATCCTGAGAGCCTTGTTTCCACCCCTCTCAAACAAGAATCCTGTAATTCTACCAATTTAGCTACTCTTTTTTTTTCCCTGGATGTCAATACCAGTAGTTTGATGCTTATGATAAATTGGGCTTCCCTTGTGTAGACTGAGCCACTACACTTATGATAAATTGCATGGTTTCACCTTTAAATTTGCATTCTCTCCCATTGGGTCATGAGTTTCAAAGATGTGTGCATTATTTCTTTGTATTTCTTGTTTCCTGAATAATCACTTGCTGTATGTCTTTTGGGCCCGCAAAAAGAAATGAATAAGTTAAAATAAAAATGTGTGCATCTGAAAAAAATTTTCCTTTCAATAACTGTAAGTAATCATATCAAAAAACCCTGTCAGTTTTCCTTTCAGGATTTGTTTTCTTTTATTGCAACAATGCTGATAATATTGGGTTGGGGTAGGAAGTTGAGCCCACATTCTGGTTAGGCTTGAGAAGTAAGCCTGGAAATGAATAGGTTATTTAAGTTATGAGAAACAGATGTGATTCCGATTGTATAAAACCAGAACTGTTGAAAATGAACTACTCATCAAGTTGGTCACTTTTCATGCTTTATATACAATGGAAACCAACCCTTTAACATGTGAATTCAAGGACTCTTAGATGTGTGTGCACGTGTGTGTGTGAGGTGTCGGGGCATGTATGTGTGCACACCTCTGTGTGTAATCTCATATATTCGTTGATAATTGCCACATGACCCCAACACAATGGACTGTTGTATGATAATCTTAAAGAAATTCTTGTAACCAGCAAAGCTACAGTATCTGAAACTAAAAGCTTCATGGAACCAGCGTTAGTCTGAATTTGATCTGTAAATATCTGTGATTTTATAATTGTGATGATTCAAGACTTCAATTTTGTATCAAGACAGAATAACCTAAAAGCAGGTTGTCATCTTAATGTTTTCTGATACATAGCTCTGGGAGTTGGTGATGGACAGGGAGGCCTGGCATGCTGTAGTCCATGGGGTCACAAAGAGTCGGACACGACTGAGCCACTGAACTGAACTGAACTGAATACATAGATTAATTACATTTTTGATGCAAGTTCTGAGAATGGAGGTGCAGATCATCTGCATGAATGAGGGTGGGTTGTGTGACGCCCACAGATTGGGTGAGTGTTTCCGACGTGCATCCTGACCGCATCAGATAAACGGGGGACGGTCCTGTGACCTGGCGTTTGCATGTCCATCTGCATATGTTTCAGTTGAGAGTGAATGTGACTTGCAGGATAACAAAGGGTCTTAGAGAATCTTCAATTTCATATTCTAACTAGTTAGCACTATTTGTTTGCTTTGAATCACTCATTTCAATAAGGTGAAAACTTGCGTTAATCCCCATTCAGCAGTTGCCTGGATGCGTGCGAAATAGATCATGTGGACAAAACAAAGCCCTGCCAGACGCAATCTGCCATTGTCCCCTAAGCTGCTTCGAGGGGGCTCTTCACAGGTACCAAGAAGCCACTCCAGCCACTTCACATAGTTTGGAAGGTCCTCTCCTTTCTTCCCCGCGTAGCACATGACTCAGCGCAGAAGAAAAGCCAAAAGCGGGCGTCAGATGAAGGGGAAGCCGGAGGAGGCCGAACTCATTTTCCACTCTCAGAGAGACAATCAGCTCTGCGGTAATTTGGAGAGTGAATTCAGTGAATAAATTGTGACATGGGAAAAAGTGAAAAGGACAACAGGCTCCTGGCTCGCACAGAGTCATTACCTTGGCTTGGCATTTTTCTTGAAGACCAATTGATAAAACAGGACAAAAATGTTTTTCCCTGTTAATTGCTTTCAAACACTGTCCTGTTAAATACCCAATTAAAAGGTAGAAGTGTGGTCCTCTGTTTGCTTCTAATGACCGTGCAAGAGAGGCTGGGGGCGGGTGGAGAGAAGGGACGAGAGAGGGAGAAAAGACATAATGGAAGGGTCCAGCATTTTCTTTTATGGCTGTGGAATAAAAAAGATCAATGGAGAAGGTTTATCACGTCTTTAGCTTGCAACAGCCTCCTGAAAGACTAGGGCCTTGGAAACACAGCATAAGCCACACAACTCTTCTGAAAGGGAGTCATTCTTTGGGACTCCATTGGAACTCACGTGTCTAAACACATTTGCGCACGCAGCCAAATATCCGGGTTGGTGTGTGCACGAGGAAATAACATGGTCAGCTCAAAACGTCTAAAATCTACCACTTATGGAGTAATGTCAGACTGTGATCTTCTAAACATTGTTTGAATCACAAATGTAAACCCTAACAGAATAAGAAGGGTTGGTTTTGACCACAGTAAGGCTTTGAATCTGGGAAGAAACCAAGTGGTCCACAGTGTGGCTGGAGTTGGTCTGGACCAAGTTTGGTCGGGGCCGGGTGCCGAGGAGGGGGAGGGGAGGGGATGTGTAGGGGGAGGTGTGTGGAGGAGGGAAGGGGGTGAAGAGGGAGGAGAGAATGAATCTGAGACCAGCGGCATATCGTGGACACAGCCCGTCTTCTCCTCTCTCATCCGTCTCTCACTTTCTCCCATCCTTTCCCCCCGAGCCCTATTTCTATACCCATCTTTCAGCCTGTGGGATTGGATGAAGGAGGACTTTGCGTGGTCCTTAGTGACTTGGGGGTGGGAGGCGTGTGTGATGATTTCGGGGATACACTGAGTCTCTCTTCCTATGGATTCTCTTGGGTTGCGTGCTAACTTGCTTCAGTCGTGTCCAACTCTTTCTGACCCTATGTATTGTAGCCCACCAGGCTCCTCTGTCCATGGGGTTCTCCAGGCAAGAATGCTGGAGTGGGCTGCCATGCCCTCCTCCAGGGGATCTTCCCAACCTAGGGATCAAACCCGCGTCTCTTATGTCGTCTGCACTGGCAGGCGTGTTCTCTCTTGCATTAGCTTTCAGAAATTGGATCCGTACAGGAAAGATAATAAGCGATTTGAAGAAAGCACCCAGCACCCACTGAAGCAAGCTGGGGAGCTGAATGGCAGGTCCCATGTACCTAGTAAGCCCAAATCCGATCAGGTCCCTTTTGACACAGCCAGCCCACGGGGATGCAGCGCTGGCCACAGATACTGTATCATGATTTACCCAGCAAATAATAACAGGAGCTAACATTTCTTGAACACTGACTATCTGCCTTGTTGTTTCAAACAGTTTTCATCCATGGGCTCACTGATCCTTGCAAAGATCTATGAGGCAAGGGCTAATAAACCCCACAGTCTGGGGAACCAGACTGTAAGCTAGTGTGCTCGTGTGTGCACAGCTGAGAAGCACTGGGGCTGGGTATGAGTTGGCTCACTTTGCCTTAGTGTGGGAATTTTCATTCTGAGCCGAGAGTTTGCGTGAGAGAACCACCACCTCAGCAATTTCCTCCACAGGGATCTGACAGATGACATTGGCCTTCAAGATGCTATGGTTACAGAGAAGCACAGTGAGGCAAAGTTAGTTTGGGGTTCTGCAATGTTAAACAAGAAGGCTGAGCACCAAAGAATTGATGCTTTTGAACTGTGGTGCTGAAGAAGACTCTTAAGAATCCCTTGGACTGCAAGGAGATCAGACCAGTCAATCCTAAAGGAAATCAACCCTGAACATTCACTGGAAGGTCTGATGCTGAAGCTGAAGGTCCAATCCTTTGGCCATCTGATGTGAAGAGCTGACTCACTGGAAAAGACCCTGATGCTGGGAAAGATTGAAGGCAGGAGAAGGGGATGACAGAGAGGGAAATGGCTGGATGGCATCACTGACTCAATGGACATGGGTTTGGGTGGACTCCGGGAGTTGGTGATGGACAGGGAGGCCTGGCGTGCTGCAGTCCGTGGGGTCGCAAAGAGTCGGACACGACTGAGTGACTGAATAACAAACAACAACAACAAGCATACAAGATGGAAAGGAGGTTTGCAGGGTTACAGGCAGAGCAACTTTTCCCCAGTGGAAGTCCGACACCTCGAAAGGCGTTCTCAGAGCCAAAGCAAGGCTGACTGTACTTGCTGCTAGGGTTCTCCTTCATTCAAGATACCGTAGGAGTAGTTGGAATCAAACGGCAGCCTCGATCAACTCGGGTGACATTGGAGTTGACTGTATCTACAGGATGTCTAAGGACAGGCTGAGCAGCTGCTCTGTGAGTGAGAGCTGTGTGGCAAGTTGTGAGTCAAGTTTAATCCACACAGATGGTGCAACTTTCCACTTCGTACTTAGATCATCCAGACAAACGCAGGCTTCAGAAACACACTGAATTGTTGTGATGAGTAGAAAGCCAAGCCTGACCTTGGGAAGGGCTGTGGTTCAGGGAGATGGTCTTGGAGGGACCATCTCTCGAGATACTAGCCCAGTTATTGAGTGTGCAACCGCTGGCTTTCGGGGAATTTCCTTCCAAGCATGTTTACGAGGTGCCATCCTAGCCCCCCTTTTAAAAAAATGTGGTCAAACAACAACAACAACAAAAGTCTGCTTAGAGAAGTGGACGTCTACATGGCCTCTGTGCCCCCCCAAATTGGGAGTGGATGGCAAAATTTATTGTTGTTCAGTCGCCCAGTGGTATCCGACTCTCTGCGACCCCATGGACTGCAGAAATATCCAACTATTTAAACATGAACAAGAAAAGCCAGGATTACAAACTCCATCTGGTCACTTCTCTAGTTTGAATCTTAAGTGGTAGCATCCATACAATTTAAGGTAAAAGAAGTAGGAACTAGAATCAAGAGTTTCAGGCCTCAAGTGCCACTCACAGGCCTCTTACAAGGAGGAGGTAGTTAAATCTGCAGTTACCGTTTCATTTTCAGTAGCCAGCCAGCATTTAAGGAAAGCCGCTTTACTGGGTTACTGAGTTAGAGGCTTCTGCTTATGCGAAGGTTTAATATGAGAGCCCTTACTTCAGGACCCCAGCGCATAGGTGGCCACGGGTGCAGAGAAAGCTGTATTGCTCTCGCCTCCACTTTCAGCCTTGACATAAACAATACTGACAATGTGATTTCACTGATCACTGGTGAACTCTGGATTGCACTTGTATCACTCAGCGCGCTCCTTCTTACTAAACACCGTTGGCTTGTGGACGTTACTTGTAGAACTTTAATGCATGTCACCTCACTCTTTGAGATAATTAATATAAGAAAAGCCAGAAATGTAATTCTGGATAAAGAAATTAGTTTCTAATGAGCAGTGGTAAAAACTGGCTTGTCTAAATTTACCATGGAAACAAAGACACTAGATAAGAGGCCTCAGAAGACAAATATACATGTACTATCAAAACACAAATGCAAAGCAAAAGACATCCCTGGAAACAAGGCTCTGGGCTTTGGTCATGTGAGGCTTCTGAGTGGAACTTTTCAAAAACAATTTTTATTGAACTGTAGTTGGTTTACGGTGTTGCGCTTATTTCCCCTGTACAGCCCCGTGACTCGGTTACACACGTATACATATGTATATATGTACTCCACTGGGGAAGTGTCACAGAGCTTAAATCACAAATATCGACGTGTGTGGCCTGTGTTTTATTTCTTCTTGGAAATGTAAATTTCATGTTCAAAATAATTTTCCCGTGTTTCGTCTGTAATTAAAATATCCTTTGTTTTGGGTTTTGTTTGTTTTGTTTTAGTTTCATAAAGATATTGAAAATTTGATGCTTTCAAATTCTGGTGCTGGAGAAGACTCCTGAGAGTCCCTTGGACGGCAAGGAGATCAAACCAGTCAATCCTAAAGGAAATCAACTCTGAATACTCATTGGAAGGACTGATGCTGAAGCTGAAGCTCCAATACTTTGGCCACCTGATGCGAAGAGCCAACTCATTGGAAAAGACCCTGATGCTGGGAAAGATTGAAGGCAAGAGGAGAAGGGGAAGACAGGATAAGATGGGTGAATGGCATCATCAACTCGGTGGATATGAGTTTAAGCAAGCTCCAGGAGATAATGAAGAACAGAGAGGCCTGGCATGCTGCAGTCCATGGGTCTCAAAGAGTCGGACACGACTGAGTGACTGAACAACAGCAACGATTAAAACATAAATAAAAACAAGTCTGTAAAATCCTATAGAAACCCCTGTCCAGAAGAGCCATTTGGGTTGTCAGCTAATTGTATCCCAAGGTGAATAAGGCTTAGATCTTCTCCTTGGGGTTTATCGTGGTCCTGCGAAGGGAAGTGAGCCCGAGGGTGTCGGCACCTGAGTGGGGGCGACGGTGGCGGGATGGTGCAGTGTGGGCACAGCCCGATACACGCACGAGATGCCCTCGTGTCCTCACCAGCCTTGGGGTCTGTGCCAGTGTGGCTGTTCTGTCCTGCACTGTGCTTCCTGCACAGCATAATTTTAAAACTCACAAAGCATTTGGATCATAGCTGGTAGATCAGACTAAGGATGAGAAAGGAAATCAAATTAGATAAGATCTCAATAGAAGAAAAACCAACATTTAAAGGAAATTGCTAAGTCTTGGCTCACATCTTAATCGTGAACACCCGTCCTATTCCTTTCTCAATTATTTTCTGAGAAATGGTGGGCTTTTCTTTAAATTACCTTTAAATTATCTGAAACCTATGTCACATTCCCCACGCATCTTAAGAGCAAGCTGATCAACAACACATGCATTTTTAAAGACCTCATTAAAATAACTATCTATTAAAGCCCATAGTTCAGAAATAAATTTAGGAACTAAATTAACGGGAGAAGCAGAGTGAGGGGAAGGGAGATAATTACCATGACGTGTCACAGAGAGTGTTATTTAATTAACCATAATAATAAGAATTATGTGCTGTTCCGCATTTGCAATTTCTTAGCTATTTAGTTTGCCGTGAAACATTAAGAAGGAAATAAAAGAGGAACAAAGAGAATAATTGCAGACAGAGCATTAGAGTCAACTTGTTGATGCCTTGTTCCCACTACCAAGCTGATCAATATTGGCATGCATTGTTCCCATAGCTACTGTATATCCTCATGAAAGGGCCCACCCTCGTGGATCTTTAAAATCGGCAGAGAGGGAGCTGGGTCCTGCCCCACGTAGGTGCTGATGGGGATGAAGGATGTAGGTACCCTGTCTGCAACTTGAGAAGGTCCTAGCCAGTCATTATGCTCACTGGTAGCGTTGGAAAAGTGCCAGACTCCTGAGAATCATTTGGATTCTAGTTTTGCCTCGTAGACTTGCCCCTGGGACTTGGGGTGGGCTGGGCCTTACGTGACTTAGCAGAGTCACCACGTCTCTCTCTCTCTGCCCATCAGCCACTCTGCAACCCTGAGCTTGAAGTCAGAAAGAGATGAGTATAGACCATTTGATGGATTACTTACCTTTCAGTATTATTTATAAGCTACTGGCCAAAAAGTAGACAGATGCTTTTTTATTGAACAAAAATACATTCATATAAACATGAAATCCCTTATTAAAATTAAAGTGTTCGTCTCCACATTTTATTTGTAATTCAATTACTTTAATTGAAGCACATGTTCCCATAAAAACAACATTGTAAATGGTGTGGAGGCTCCTAGACTAGCCCACAAGGCATATTTAAACTGAAAATGTGACTATGATACATGGACTACTGGGAAAAATAGTAGAAATTATGATGAGAGCACCACTAATTAAAAAAAAAATCCTCTGAACACTGATACCATCACTTTTCTTTTGCTGTTGCCTAAAAATAGATTGCTTTAGCAGAAGGAAGGAGGTAGGTGGGTTCTTTGGGAAGGGGATTCCTGAATGTTTAAAACCCTTTGGAGACTGACAGCACTAACTCTTTATTATATATAATTTAATTGTAAAAACCTGGAAGTCTCCTCATTGTGCCGGCATGCCACTCTATCATCACTGAGCTCTATTTGTCAAGAATTTCTTGTCAATCCGAGCATCACCTTCCCTACTTCAAAGGGTGGTCTCCTTTGAGGCTGACGTCCAGCCACAGTACTTTCTCTTGATTCTGCTGTTCTGGTCTAACAAGTGTCTCATGTCGTCTTGTGCTGATGGGAGGTTATTTTTGTTAATTTTTACTGGAGTATAGTTGATTTACAATGGTGTGTTAGTTTCTTACTGTACAGCAAAGTGAACCAGTCATAAGTATACATATGTCCACTCCTTTTTAGATTTCCTTTGTTTGAAGGTTTGAACACCTCCCCAGGGGCATCCCCTCCTTTCCTGGACATGAGCGGGCGTTGTGGCCGTACTGAGTCTGCTGACCATCCGCTCCAGTCTCCTCTAGCCCTGTCCATGTGGGGGCCTCTCAGGCATCCCTGCCCTGGGTCCTGCACGTTCCTCCTGGCAATCCGTCGTCTCAACCTGAACTCCACTGTGCAGAGTGCCTAAAGGCTAATGTCTGTCAAACCGTCTTACAGATCCCTGAAGGGCTTCCCAGGCGGCGCAAGTGGTAAAGACTGCCCGCCAAGCAGGAGACCCAAGAGTTGCGAGTTTGATCTCTGGGTTGGGAAGACCCCCGGGAGGAGGAAACGGCAACCCACTCCAGTATTCTTGTCTGGGGAATTCCATGGACAGAGGAGCCTGGCGGGCTACAGTCCACGGGGTCACAAAGAGTTGGACACGACTGAGTACAGCGCATGATGCGTATTAGTGACTGAAGTGCAGCAGCCACCACCTATGCATTTACTATCAAAAGTGAAAATGTATTATTAGTTATAACAAAGGAAAACATCAAAGTTCTACCCTCCATTCCCCTGCCCCATAGACAACAAATTTCACGTTTTTCTGTATTTATCACACACAATTTCACTCTCCAGCGTCCCTTCAGCTCTAATACTCTCAATCTGGTAAAAGTGCCAGGGGACCCATGCATTCTCTTATCCCCGGCTCCCTCTTTCTCCTGCTCCACGAGGGTCTAATGCTCTGGGCCGGCCACGCTGTGATCACTCGGAGCTTGAACCCTTGAGTGTGCTGAGAATGCCCTGTTGCCCTCTTTGGAGCTGGAGTTGCTGTTTCCTGGAGGCCAGCATTTCCTTTATTACATTCCTCTCGTGCTGTGTGGGAGCACGCCCTCAAGTAACTCACTGAGAAAGAGTCAATTTCTCGTGGATTTCCGTACCCGGAAACGCCTTTACTCCACTCTCACACTTGCCCGTTCAGAGGGGTGTAAATAAATCCCCCCGCCCCAGTATTTTGCCCCGCTGACGTCTGGCTCCCAGGGCTGCTTTAGTCGGGTGATAAATTCCCCCCCAGTATTTTGCCCTGCTGACGTCTGGCTCCCAGGGCTGCTGTTGAGAAGTTTGATTGCGGATACTTTGCTTATGGCGGTTTGCTCCTCTCTTAGAGGATTTAAGGATTTTTCTCTTTCTTCCAGCTACTGCTCTGTTGAACATCATCTGGGACTTCAGTTCAAGGGTTTGTTTGTTTTCACGCTGTACTCCTGCTTCCTCCAAGGTAATCTCTTAACAATCGCCTTTGCATTTCTCAGCCGTACTCTCAACAGTGAAAATATGTCCTTAGGTTTTGTCTGTCATTCTTTCTGAGCCCTGTTATCTTGTGCCTTTTGTATCATTTCTGTTGTCGTGTTTGCTGGAACATCAGTTCCTTCAGAGAGATATAACTCTCGGTAGATTTTCTAAATCAGACTCTGCAAATGTCTTTCTCTTGTCTTCGTGGTTGTATCAACTTTTAACTTGGTGTCACATTCTAGGTTTCAAATAATTTCCCTAGTAAAATCTAAAGGCATTATTTCGTCTTCATCGATCAGAGCTTGTCAACCACAGATTTCACAGCAGTCTGGTCAGTGAACCTTTGTAAGTAAGCTGGTTGCTTCCTAAGTCTATGTTTTCTGTGTTTTTGTTAAAATCCTGATGATCAGAAATCTTACCAAGTTGTGTCTGCATGTGATGAAGCGGCGTGCTGGTCGACGGGCAGATCCGAGCCTTTATTCTTGCAGTGAGCCTCCTAGTATGTCTTGGCTCACGTCTTCCTCTGTCCAACACCCGCTAAAGGTTGAGCGTCTCTTACCCACATGTATGAACCTTCCTCTGCCACTGCCTGTCCTTCCTTCTGCACTGCCTTCTGTTCAGACCACTCCCACCCCTGCACCCCCACCTCCAGCCTCCCATTCCAACACGTCCTTTTTCCAGCTCTTCCTGCTGTAGAGACTTCTACTGAGGTTTTTGTTTGTATAATCCTATTTGTAATTCATAAGGTATTTGCTAAGTTATTTTTCATATCAGTCCCTCTATTTGTATGCATGGAATATCCTCTCCGGTCCCTCTGAATGTCTTAATTGTCGGTGTTTTGTTTCACTTATTCCAAGACTCAAAACAGCTCTGGTTCCTTAAAGAGATATGTCTATTTTTGTGTCGAGCTGAACACCTTTCTTCACATCACTGGCTTTCTCCCACGTTGCCGTTTCTTTCCTCAGGTGTGTGGGCACTCCAGACTGGATGTGGACTGAGGGTTTGAGCGTGGCGGGGCATGACTCCAGCCAGCAGGAATCAGTTCTTACAGAGGGCACACAGACCCTGGCCTGGGAGGAGCAGGAGGGGAGGGGAGGAGTGTGTGGGGTGAGCATCCCTGGGGCTTGTGAACCCTGGAGGAAGCCCAGCCCCCTGACAGCTGCGGCTCTGCCTGGGTGCGCCTCACTTCTCTGGCCACGGGGTCTTCCCGGCCAGAACCCACACTTTGAAACCACCTGTGGAGTTTGCCTAACTGAGCGCGCCAGGCCCGCTGGCTTGAGAGCAGGTGTGCCTTCACCCCGCTCCCACCCTTGGACACACCAGCCACATCTCAGCAGCGTCAGGGGACCCCCAGCTTAAGTGCTCACAGCCTCTGATTCAGGCTTTTCTGAGTTCTGCTGGGAAAACTCACTTTTCAGATGTTCTGTCTTTTGCCTACATGGGAACCCTGGTCCCTGATGGTTTCATCCTCAATCAGGTCCCATTTGCTGGCTGTCTCCCAGTGACTCCTTACGGCCCAGGTCTGCTGGTGGAAACCCTTTTCAACTCTTTTTCTCTTGTCATTTCAATGGGGCTTGAAGAAGCACGAAAAGTGAACACACGATTATTCAGCCATCCCGACAAAAGCCCTTCTTTTATTTTTCTCCACATCAGCTTGTCTCAGGGCCTTGAAAGCATAGGCACATCCCACCGTCTCCAGCCAGCTGTCACGTGTGCCCAAAGTGAGCCACTGGTACGGCTCGAACAGTCTTTGAGTTAACCACCCGCCTCACGACCCACTCTGTGTCTTAGCGACTCTGGGCTTATGTTTTTATTGAGACCTGCTGGGGCAGTCGGCCCTTGCCCCTTTGTTGTGTTGTGGTCATCCTGAAGTAGGGTGACCTGCAACGCACCCTGAGTCCTTGTAAGAAGACAGGGATTTGGGCATCGATGTGGGAGGAGAACGTACATCGGAAGGACTGATGCTGAAGCTGGAGCTCCAATACTTTGGCCACCTGATATGAAGAACTGACTCATTTGAAAAGACCCTGATACTGGGAAAGATCGAAGGCGGGAGGAGAAGGGGGCAGAGTATGAGATGGTTGGATGGCATCACCGACTCAATGGACATGGGTTTGAGCAAACTCAGGGAGATAGTGAAGGACAGGGGAGCTCAGCATGCTACGGTCCATGGGGTCACAAACAGCTGGACGTGACTGAGCAACTGAATGTCAGCCATGCACCAGGAGACGGTCAAATGTGAAAAGGTGGAGACTGGAGGGCTGCGTCTAAACACCGAGGGGCTTGGTGCTTAACACAGTACAGGCTTAGTGTTCCCTCTCAGCTCAGTCCGCGGTTTGAGGGGTGGGGAGGGGTATATGTCCAGCTGGAGGAGAGCAAGCCCCTGCCCCTTGAAATCCCCTGGGGGCTCAGGCTCCTTCCTTTGGGTGGCACAGCTACTCCATCCCCTGTTCAGCTGGCAGACAGGAAAGGGAAGAGGGAGAGGATCCTTTGGAAGCTTTTTAGGAGCAAGACTTGGAACTGGGGGCTACCCAATTTATTTCCTTCTCAGGGAAACACACACAATGTGTAAGTCCATGGGTAGTTTTGGGGCTTCCCAGGTGATGCTCATGGTAAAGAACCCACTTCTCAGTGCAGGAAACACGAGAGATGTGGGTTCAGTCCCTGGGTCGGGAAGACCCCCTGGAGGAGGGCATGGCAACCCAGCCCAGTGTTCTTGCCTGGAGAATCCCATGGAGAGAGGAGCCTGCAGGCTACAGCCCATGGGCTCGCACAGAGATGGGCATGAATGAAGGAGCTGAGCCCACACACTTGGGTAGCTTGCTGGCTTTGATATATGGTGAGTCATCTTTCTGACCTCCCCGCTCAGTGTTCCTTAGGACCAGCTTCTATCTTCAGGTTACCTCATAGTGAAATGTGGCTGCCAGAATTCCAGCCATCATATTTGTGTGGCCAGCCACAGAAAGGAGCAGAAGCAGGATACCCAAAGGGCTGCACCTTTGGCTGAGTTGGCTTCCTATAATCATGTTTCTAGAAGTTTTACTCAACATTTCTACTTACATCTCATTGGGCTTATTTGTAGAGCTGCCCCCAGTTCCAAAGAAGACAGAAATATGATGCTTATTGTAAGTGGTTTCGTGTCTTGCTAAAATTAGGAGCTGTTGGGAAGAGGAGAATAAATACTGGGAGACAACCAGCAGCAAGAACTTCAGCAACAAAACAAGTCTTACTTTCATGGGAAGTAGAATAAGCTGTTTTTCTGGATATCAACTTAATCTGACTTAGCTTCCTTCTCCCTTGGCAAACTTTCTTCACTTTTAACTGACTTACCCATTATCAGTCCGTACATCAGTGAAAAAAGCTCATAGAATAATTTTTGAATAAGTTGGAAGGGCCAGAATGTTATTGGCGAATGCATACAGCCCTGTACATTTGCGAAATCTTGTTTCCGAGAGAATGGATGCAGAATGTTCTAGAATCAGTGACTACGGAACTTATATCAAAGCCTAAGTTACTAAAAAAAAAGTATTCTTTGAAATGTTATTAAATAAAATCAATTAATTATAAACAATACCAAACACCAGGGGTCCAAAGTGAAATTACTTTTCCTCCTTTTAAACTTGCCCTGCATGACCTAAAAATTTTAGAATTTGTGGTTTTTCACTAGTTTTTAAATGCGAAATTAATATATTTTGTGTAGGTAAATTTAGAAGAGGAGAATATAAAGGAAAAAGTGAAATCCCCACCTCTTGCTTGGCCCTCCTTGTCCCACTTGAGCACGACTAACCATTTCTTGGACACCTTGACAAGTGAACACGTGCGTGTGTGTGCATGCACACGTGTGTGTGTGTGTGTGCATTATCTTTCCTCTAAATGTAGAAATACAGACATTACTGTGCAGCTTGCCCTTCTGCTCTGTAAGTCCCCTTGGCTGTCCCTCATGACAGTCCACACAGATCCATTCAGACTGTGCCCAGATCCTTGTACAGGGGGTGGGGAGGGATTTAAACAGTCGCCATGGGAGACACCCGTTTCTGATATTTCTCTGTCGCACATCAGGCTGCCGTGGCCGGCCACAGTCACACCTGGGCTGGTTTGTGTGAACTTCTCTGTAGGCTGAGTTCTTAGTGGTGAAAGTGTTGGGCGCAATGCTATGTACATTCTCGATTTTATAAATGACGGTAAAGTTCTCTCTGAAAGGTTGTTCAGTCATAGACTATGATATTCCGCCACCGTGCCTGAGAGTTTATCCCTCATTCTTAGTGATGCTGCATACAGCTAATTTTTAACCTTTGTCAATCTGATAGGTAAAAAAAAATTGCCTGAAAGAATGTAGTTGACCATCTTTAGGAAAAGAGACAAAGGACATGAATAATAACTTCTCAGAAAAAGTAAATGCAAATAGCCATGCACTCAAAATCCTAAGATCAAACGGACATGCACATCCAGCCGGGGCAGCTCCTCACTGCAGGGGCCACACAGCTAAGCACCGACTTCTCCAGAGACAGCAGAACTTTCTGGGCTCCTTTCGCCCTGAGTTTGACTATTGTCAAGTTACCGCTTATTTTGAACAACAGAAAGCACGCATTGCACAGCGCAAACATATTTCATAAATGTTTTTTAACTTGAAAAAAAGATTGGGCTTAGGTATTGCATATTTCAAATTATCGAGTAGCTTGATTTATGTATATCCAGGCTACAGAAAATTGCCAGGAAGCACATCACAGCCAGACACTAAATTGGAGCTTGTGAAAGAGGACAGAAGCCTCCGGTTCTAGAAGAAAAAGTCAAGGAGCATTTTACATAAATTTGTTGATGATCGCTCCCAAATTAATTATTAAGGGGAACTCAAGGGTGATCAAAAATGTCTCAGTTTTTTGAGGTTCCTGTAATGAGGATAAAATATACTTTGTGCAAATAAAAATCAACAATAAATATTTATGGCTGTGCTCAGACAGGTGGAGGAGAGGCGAAGGGAGAAGGTGTGAATTGGAGGCGAACACGTGACGTGGTGTGGACCTCAACTCCGCATGCCCACCAGCCACAGCGGAGAGGGAGAGAGCTGTGGGCGGGGGGGAGCTGGGGGATTGTATGTTTTGAGTGGGTTCCCCAGACGGAACCTCCAGAGCGTCTGTGAGCAGGGAATATATTAGGAGGAGCCCCAGGACCCCCACTTGTGTCGGGGAGGGAGGCTGAACCCACCAGAACTCCAAGAACTGGGGCGGTCCCTCAGAGCTGGTACTACCTGGGCTGGGAGAGGGGCCTGGGTACTCCATGTCAGCTGCCCACAGGGTACAGGTCGCCTCAGGAAGGGGACTGGCTTGGAGGAAGCCGGAAGCCTTCTCTTGGCTCAAGAAGCAGGTCTTCCCACCCCGAGGGGTCAGGGTGTGGCCGCACATCCTCCATGGGCCCGTCTGGGGAGAGAAGAGGGGAGGTAGCAAGCAGACGCAGCCCCTGGAGCATCCCTTCCCAGGCCTGGGAATGACTTCAGAAAGAAGCGTGTTCCATCACTGACTTTATCCTCTGGGGTTGAGGAGCTCCGTTTTTTTTAAAACAATGTTAGCTTTTCTCTGAAGGGATGAGAGGTACCCAGGCTGTAGTCAGGGTCTTCCGTGCCCCGGTTGCGTCTCATCTTGATGTGATGATGATGCGTGCATGCAGGCGTGAGCTTGTCACCCCGTCGTCAGCGGTGAGGGACCGTCTCCGCAGACTTCCGGGGCTCTTCGTGGATGCTCCTGTGTTCCTTGACCCTGTTGGTGTGTGAGCTTCCTTCAGTGAAGCTCTGCTGGCCTGCCCTATGTTCAGAACTGTTCCAGGGGTTCGCAGCTGCGAGAGGTCAGACCAGCAGTCTCTCCTTCCCTGCTGAGCACACGGGAGGTGGGGCCTAGGCTGCTGTCACACCTCCTGAGGTCCCGGCTGCTGAGGGGCGGCTTTCTCAGGGACGTCTGTCCTGCCCATTGCTGCTCAGCGGGGCCTCCTCGCCCCAGCCCCCGTCTCCCCATGTGCGTGTTGCGCCCTAGATCACCCATTCAGTACCATACCTCAGTCACTCCTGCACCCAGAAGAACCCCACGGTCCGCTAGCTCTCTCAGGTCACCTGCCCGATTGGTCACCCGCCTGTGAAGTTCTCCTGGAGGCCGGACCCCTCAGGATGCAGGGCCAGCACAGACCACCGGGAGTTCTCACCTCCTGGTGGGCCTTTGACTCATTGCGTGGGGTGAAGCGGAACCTCATAGCAGGATCTTCTTCTCAGGGCCCGTGCTGGTGGCGGCCCCGCCCTCACAGGACAGCATCCTCGGGGGGCAGCGGTCCCCAAGTGGGGCAGCTGTTTTGCTCACATAGCAGAGAAGGGCCCGGTGATGCTTCAGCAGGTCAGAGGGCAGGCCCCAGGGGCCAGCTCTGTGCCGGGAACCAGGCCCATCTCTGCACCTGGCATGTTCTCACCGACGCCCTGGACCAGGCCAAGGATTCCGGCTTCTCTCTCTCCCAGAGTAGGTGGAGTGTGAACTGGCTGGCTGGTGTCCTGAACACTCTCTGCATGTTTTGAAGAGTCCCTGACTTCTGGTAGGCAGATACACTCCCTCTAACAGGAGCGGCACAGGGATCCCCCCACCCCACCCCCAGGCCTGGTGTAGACCTGTCATCTCTGAATAGACAGCTAAATGCTGGTTTGCTTTCACAGAATGGATCGGGGCTGCGACAGAAACGCGCGCGGCAGCCCATGCATATCAATCACTCCTATTATGAGCCTCACGCTCGGGAAGAGTGTCTTGACGAAATCAACAAAGCGTGTTCCTCCTCTCGGGGACCAGCCCTTGGAAACCGTGGCAAGCTGCAAATGTATTTCTTAGTTCAATAAGCACAGAATAGCTTTGTTATGGTAGTTTTAATTTCCGTTTTTTCAACTTGTTATTATACGTCTCTTTGTGGATAAAAACGACAGTCTCACGGGAGGCCCGCATTTCCCCGGGGCCTGCTTGCTGTCTGCACACGCACAGCTGTTCTCGCAAGAAGCCAGTCCCCTGTCTCCTTTGATGGTTTTCAAGGTCGCTGGTGACCAGTCTCCTGGGCACCACGGTTTCAGCCCCCGCACTGATCTCAGCGGACAGAATCTTATGCCCACCTCGCTTGCTCACTCAGCTCCAGAACGTCGACTCTGGAGTCACTGAGCTGGGGGTTCTCCAGTCGTGGGAGCGTGGACTCTGGTCTCAGGCCCAGTGTGGCTGTTTCCGTGGCAGTGAAGTGATGACCACATGCTGTGCCCCTGAGAACAGCACACACGTTTCCACGGGTTTGGGAAAACACATTTCCACACATGTTTGATCTCACGTTTTCCACGTCCAGCTTGGCTGGATGCTGCCCTGGAGGCTTCACTGGAGGGTCTGGGCCAGGGCTGGGGTCTCACCTGAGGCATGCGGTCCTCCCAAGCTCATGTGATTGATGGCAGAATTCATGCCCTCGCAGCTGTGGGACCCGGGGCACCCTGCTTCTCTAGGGTCAGTCAGAGGATCCCTGACTCCCAGCCTCCCTTCAGGGACATCCTGGCCCATTGGGTTAGGCCAGGCCCACCGGGACCATTTCTCTCCAGATGGACTCACAGTCTGCTACATCGGGACCTTCATCATTGTTCGGTCCTTCCTCCCTTGCCACAGAGCAAAACCTAATCCCAGAGTGACAGCCGCTATGGCCACAGGCCTCCCTATGGTGGAGAGTGGACTGCTCTGGTGCGTGCACGAGGCAGGGGTCGGGAGCAGCCTCAGGGTTCTTGCAGTGCGGACCGGGGCTCAGACTCTCCTCTGTATGTCCCAGGGCATCCAGTTAGGATTGCTAGTTACCCGCCTACTTCTCTGCGCCTTCCTTTCTAACCTAGAGATACAGATATCAGGACTTGTTACAGGGCTGTTACAAGTGACCGAGTTGTAGAAGGTCCTGGAATTCCATCAGCGCCTCCTTGTCAGCTCCCTGACCCAGCTGTCCCAGCATCCCAGGAATCACGCCTGTTCTCTGGGGCCGGACCCATCAGACACTCTCTGTGACCCGCTCGATGTCCTCTAGACGGAGCACAGGGTTCGGGCTGTGTCACCTCGCACAGACGTGGGCTCTCGGTGGTTGGGAGCGGTGGTGCCAGGCTCGTGGGGGTGTAGGATGTGGTCCCTAAACCTCCAGGGGCCATCATGGGAGCCGCTCGGCTCCTTCCCGTGCAATGGCCCAGGTGAGGAGCACAGGCTCCTGGTGGGCACAGCGCTCCATCACCGCCCCACTGCCGGTTGCACAGGAGTCCTGCACAGCTCAGCCGTGGGGGTGTGTGCGGGTGTGTGTGTGGAGTGTGGAGGGGCATGTGCACTGAAGGCTTGAGGGGGGCACGCACGTGTGTGTGTGTGTGTGTGTGTGTGTATGTGTGTGTGTGTGTGTGTGTGTGGGCAAGTGTGTGTAGGTGTGTGTGTGAGTGTGTGTAGGTGTGTGTGTGAGTGTGTGTGTGTGTATGTGTGTGTAGGGGCGTGTGTGTGCATGTGTGTGTGTAGGTGTGTGTGTGTGTGTGTATGTGTGTATGAGTGTGTGTGTGTGGTGTGTGCGTAGGTGTGTGTATGTGTGTATGTGTGTGTATGGAACAGTGTATGTGTGTGTAGGGGCGTGTGTGTGCATGTGTGTGTGTAGGTGTGTGAGTGTGTGTACGTGTGTGGTATGTGTGTAGGTGTGTGTGTATGTGTGTGTGTGTATGGAGCAGTGTGTGTGTGTGTGTAGGGCTGTGTGTGTAGGAGTGTGTGTGTAGGTGTGTGTAGGGGTGTGTGAGTGTGGGTGTGTAGGGGTGTGTGTGTAGGTGTGTGTAGGTGTGTGTGTGTAGGGGTGTGTGTGTAGGTGTGTGTGTGTAAACGTGTGTGTGTAGGGTGTGTGTAGGGTGTGTGTGTGTGTGTAGGGGTGTGTGTATGTGTATGTGTGTGATGTGTGCACCACCGACTGCGGGGAGGGCCTGGCAGCTGCGGGGGTTCTTGCCCCTGGCTTCACTCAGCCACCTCCCGGGGCTGGGGAGAGGCACGTGCTCGGAGCCCCGCTAATCTCCCAGCAGCTGGCTTTCCGCAGCCCCAGGAGTGCGGGCCGTGTCTGGTTCCAGAGGCTCCCGGGAGGCCATGGCTCCTGACGTTTTGATCTTCGGGAAGCGAGCCGGGTGGTCAGCACACGCGGATGTGGACGTGTCTTCTTGGGGCCACGGGTGCAGGGTGGCTGTGCACCAGCATCTCGCATAGGATTGTGCGCGTGCCTGGGCCCGGAGGACCAGTGTCACACGTCCCGAGCGAAGGCAGAAGCTCCGGTTGCCATGGCAATAGCCAATCGAGGGAGCTGTGACCTAAATCGTGAGTGAGGAGAACGGTCCCTTGTCAGTGTCTGCTCCGCGGCGCGGCCAGGCGGCGCGCGTCACCTGGAATGAACTCGTTCACCTCCGCGGGAGGGACGGACGCTGGGAAGGAACACCGGGAACGGACAAATCCGCGCTGCCGGAATCCAGGGTCGGGCCAGAGCGGCACTCCCCTGGGCCCCACGCTGACCAGCGCTTCCTGACATTTGGGGGTGAGGACCAGTCCTCTCCCTGAGCCAAGGCTGCTCCCACGTGGACGAGTGGACGGTCACCTGGGAGCCGGTGTCCACCCTCGTCAGCGTGTCCACGAGTGACACGCATGCACATGCACACGCACACACACACACACGCACGCACACACGCGCACGCACACACACACATGCACACACGCACACGCACACACGCGCACACATGCACACACACGCACGCACACACACACACAGAGGAGCAGCGCTCGGGGGCGGGACCGGTGCAAGCAGCCCCTGGAGCCTGGGTGGGGAGGGTGAGGCGCCCGGGACCTGAGCTGGGGCGAGGGGCGGCAGGAGGCCAGAGAACCGAGCAGCCTCCGTGCGGTCTCCCCCCACACGGTGGCCCCGCCTCGCAGTTCGCTGGAACCACGTCCCCTCGTCTGGCGGCACCTGGACGTCTGGACGGTGGGCTGCGGCCACAGTGGCTCCCCGTGCCGGCCAGTGCCCCAGGTAGCCCTCCAAGCCCCGGGCACCCTGTGGGAAGGGCTGAGTGTGGGGTTAGTACGGACCCTGTGCTCCTGGGGACTCAGATGAGGCTCGGTGGCTGCGGGGCTGATGCCCCCCCCGCCCCGCGCCCAGAGACCAGGCATGCACCGCCCGCCCCCCGCCCCGTCAGGGTTTGCTGAAGAAGCAGGATGTCCCCTTCACTGATATTCTCCTTGGCTCCCCGAGCCAAGCATGAGTTTCTGTCTTGTTTTGTCTCTGACCTGGTGATTTGAAGCAGCACGGCTCTCCCCAGCCCGGCTCCCACGCCAGCCCAGCCCTCCTCCGAGTGTCCGCATCAGGGTCCCCCCCAGAGGGCGGCTCGGGGCGCCAGGCTGGGCCTCTCCCCTTTCCGGGCCGTGGAGCCGCCTGCCGTGCAGGTGTGGCTCTCAGTTCCTCCCCGCCTGCTCCAGGCTCACCCCTGGGTCCCACCCCCTCCAACACCTGTGGGTGAGCATGGCTTGATCTCGCACTCCTGGCAAGGAAATACCATTTTCTCCTGGACTCTGAAACACTCCGAGTAAAAAAAAAAAAAAAACAAAAACAAAACTCTCTCCCACCGAGGGATCAGGTGCTGTTGAGCAACAGGAAGGTGGGGAATGGATTTGAGGAGGGGGTGCCTGGACCCCGCATTGGTCTCCTGCAAGCGTTCCTCTCTTCAGTGATCCTTCCGAGGGTCCCCAGCCCGTTCTCTAGTCATTCCACCTGGGCAGAGCGGCTCAGGGGGGCTCAGCTGTTCCAGTTGGTGCCCACACCTTCCCCCGAGAGTGACCTGGTGGCTGGTCTGCCCATGAAGCTGGGAAGGGACCTGTGTGATAGGAGTCTGTGTGTGGACGGTCTTGGGAGGACCATCTCTCCCAAGCCACAGGCTGTGATTCTTACTTCTGGTTAACTGTCTCCTTTTTTTGTATTTAAACTTTATAAAGTTGTAAATATAAGTGGGGCTTTGCCGGTGGCTTAGATGGTAAAGAATCTGCCTGCCAATGGAGGAGACGCGGGCTCCATCTCTGGGTTGGGAAGATCCCCTGGAGTATGAAATGGCACCCCACTCCAGTATTCATACCTAGAACATTCCATGGACAGAGGAGCCTGGCAGGCTACAGTCCATGGGGTCATATCCAGTCGGACATGACTTAGTAACTGAACAGCAAGGACAGCAAAGAATACGTGGATACAATGGCAGGTCAGCTTGGTGCACAGAGGCTCTCAAAGTGGCCGTTCGGGGTGGGCCCGAGGCGAGCACCTTGCTGGCCTGGAGGCTCTGGTCGGGGACCAGGGTGGAGCAGGAGGAGGGCTCCGGGCGCCATGCCGCCTCCCCGGTGGGCAGCTCTGTCGACCTGGGAGGGCCTTGGCTGTCCGCTGGCGGGCTTCCATGCAGAGGGACAGACTGCGGCTCTGAGGGCGCCCTGGCTGTGTCGCCGCCCGCTGTGCCCTCCGCGAGGCCCCTTTCAGGGCGGGTTTTTGTGCTGCCAGCTCTGTGTATCCTCCTTGCTCATCTGCGAGTGCGGGGGTGGCGACAGGTGTGCGCCCTGTCGGGGACTGTCATGGGGAGTGAATGCTTTTGCGCGTGTAAAGCTCGCTGTGTACCCGTGCACACTAAGTCGATCTAGTCATGTCCAGCTCTGTGGGCCCTATGGCCTACGGCTGCCGATGCCGATGCTGACAGCTAATGCCAGTGTTACTGCTGGCGTATACCAACACGCACGCTAAGTTTTGTTGTTCAGTCTCAACACTATTAATATAGTTTCAGCACGGGTATCAGTATGAGTGTTAGTTACTGGGCTCACTTCCGGCGTAGCGTCAGGGCCAGGGTCAGGACGGGTACCGGGTGGGCTTCAGCCGGAGCAGCTCTGTTAGGATCGGGGTCAGTGTCAGCGTGAACGAGCAGACCACAGTGGTGCCAGGGTCGGCGGCAGTGTCGGCGGGGTACCAGCATCACCCTAGTCCGTGTCAGCATCTCCAGCAGCACCATAGCAGTGTGGGCATTAGTGTGCCAGCCTTGGAGAGTGGGGAGCCTGCCTCAGATGCCAGGACTGAGTTCTCTGTCTGCGGATGGGGGAGTCATTCAGAGGGCTGTCACGGCGGGCAGGGGCCAGAATCCCGTTTCCCGAGGCCCCTGCTGCTGGGCTGGTGTGGCTGACGTTCTCCCCAGTTCTCTCTGCCTTCTGCCTGAAGCTCCCTGAAAGCCCTCCAGGCTCCCCTGAGACGGGGTCATCACACCAGCTGTGCCTCCAGGGCACAAACCCAGGTGTTTTCTCTTTTGTCCTCTTGCAGACCCCCGGCCCTGGGGATGGTGGGCGCGCCTTTGCCAGCTCCCTCCCCCGCACCTGGCAGGCCGAGTCCACTGCTGATGCCAGGCCCTCTGGCTCCCCACGTGCGATGGTCTGGACCCTCGTGCCAGCCTCCCCTGTGTGGAGGGAACCTCGGTCCGGGGCCCCCTGCCCGCCAGGCTCGGGTCCACCCGGAGGGTCTCCAGGCCCTTCCCACCCTCTCCTTCCCCATCTGCCGCTCCCAGCGCGTCCCTTTGTCGTCTGCATTCTGCCGCAGTCTGTAATCAGCGAGGGCTTCAGCATCTCTCATTACCAGCTCTTGAAGGGATTCTTCAGACTCAGCAAGAACCGCCGCCTGGGCCCTGGCCAGCACCTGCTTCCTGGGGCTCAGGCAGGGCGCGTCTGCGTTCGCCCGCGGCCCTGGGGCGGCCTGGCTTGGCCTCACCTGAGCCACCTGTCTGGGTTCTGGGCGTCGTGGACGATCGGAGCTCTGTCTCCCGGTCCTGCTGCGTACGGCGACCACAGTCGGGGACGAGGGAGCTGGGGACGTGTCCTTGTGAAACCCTGCCTTCCCCAGAAAGGACAGATCAGGTCTCATTTGAAAACTCCTGTAAGAAACAGGCGAGCCCCGTGTCTGCCTGTGGGCAGTGGTGCCCGCATATGCGTGTTTCCAGGTAAGGGGGGACTTTCAGAATTGCAAGACCTGAGGGCAAGACGTGAAAATGTGTCATAGCTCTCACCCAGGTCAGAACCAGAGCCTGAATTTGGAAGCCGCCACTAGCCAAATCAGAATGAGGCTGCGGCATTTCCCCAAGTTCCCCTTTTCTGGAGGCCGAGGTCACCCCAGCTGCTCAGCAAAGGAGAGGTTGCTGGGGACCCTTCCCTGGGGCTGGCGGAGGGCTGCCTAGCGGTGGTCTTCCCCTGCCCGCCCCCCAGCATCATCAAATAACCACCTATTCAGTTGACAAGGGGCTGTCCCCACACACAGAAAGGGGTGGGGACAGGGTGTGACGGAATTCAGTAAAAGCAATTCTGAAGGGGAGAAGGAAAGTGGGGAGGGGGCAGCAGTCTCTAGTTTGGAGTTAACAGAGAGACGCCAGGGAAACGCCCAGAACAGACAGGACCCAGTGGCGGCGCCCCCCCCCCCCACACCGTGGGCCCAGCAGCTGGGTCTCCTGAGCTCCAGCCCCATTCAGGGCCCCCTGCGCCCACACCTGCCCGTCCGTCCACCTGTGATGACGCTCTGAGCACACGAACGACCCCGAGCCGCCTTCTACTTTCATTCTTGCTCACCAGGAGCATCTGTGGTCCATGGAGAAGCTTCAGTTTACCACTGTTCTTACGAGTTCACAGCCAACCTCGAAACAACCGGAGAAGGACTTTTCGGAGCTTTGTCAGGGGCCTGCTTTTCTGTCATCTCCTGCCTCATCTGAGCGGTCCAGAGACCTCCAAGCAAAGCCACAGTGACTGCTCCCCCATTGCGCAGGACTCCGTTCGGTTTCAGAGGCAGACGTCTGGAGAGCAAAGACACAGAGTTGTTGTCAGCGGCCCCAGAGGCGGGCGTCAGCGAGCGTTGTCTCAGCAGAAAGAAAATTCATTTGGCTTGAGAGGCAGATGTTGGAACAGCCAAGGGGGAGAAGTTGTCGAAAACACAGCCTCCCCTGTTCCCCCACGGAGGTAGGACTCTGCTCAAGGCACGGTGTCACTCAGAGACCTGCCCTAAATTTACAGAAAATGTAGGACAGGAAAGGGTAGCCGTGACGCCCAGGCGTCTGTTACTCCTCTAGGGTGGCTACGAGCTGCTTGGGTCAACACTGGGCCAGGACATGCACAAGGCGGTCACTTAGGGGACGGCCGATCGACCCTCGCTTCCAGGCCACGTGCCTGGAGCCGGTCCCTGGCTGGTCAGACTCTGTGACACAGAGGCCTGATCAGGATACGGTCACCCAGCATCTCTGACCAGACCCTCAACGAGGACACAAAACCTCCTGCCACCAGAAATTCTGATGGATTCCCTTTTCAAAAATAGCTTGATTATCTTCTGAGGGTTTTTAAAGTAGCATATGCAGACGTACAAAATTCTAAATTATGAGAAATATAGAGTGAAAAAAATCTCCTTTTCCACTCCTGACCCCTGTCACTGGTCCCCTCCATGGAACTGTGTTGTCAGGCACTTCCACATATAAGGACACATGGGTGTGTACGCACACACACGAATACCATCCTTTCACACACCCTCATATGTATATGTCCTGCTTTTTTTCAGATATATATATGCCTAAATCTTCTTTTTCAGATTCTTTTCCCTTATGGGTTATTACAGAACACTGAATAGAATCCCTGTGCTATATGATCGTCTTTATCGACTGTGTGCGTGTGTGCCCAGTCGCTCAGTCGCATCCGACTCTTTGTGACCCCATGGACTGTAGCCTACCAGGCTCCTCTGTCCATGGAATTCTCCGGACAAGAATACTGGGGTGGGTTGCCAGTTCCTTCTCCAGGGGATCTTTCAGACCCAGGGATCAAAACTTTTTCTCTTGTGTCTCCTGCATTGGGAGGAGGGTTCTTGACCACTGCCCCGCCTGGGAAGGCTTTGTTAGTTGCCTATTTTATATAAATAGTGCGCGTCTGTTAATCCCAAACTCCTAACTTAGGCCTTCCCCATTTTCCCTTTAATCCTAAGCGTGCTGGCTGTGTCTGTCAGTCTGCCTTTATGTTGTAAGTGAGTTTGTTTTCGTCTCTATCCTAGATTCCACGTATAAGTCAGAGTGTGTTTGTCTCTCTGACTTACGTCACTCAGTGTGGCAATCCCTGTGTCCGCTGATGTTGCTGCAAATGGCATTGTTTCGTTCTTTTTATGGCTGAGTCGTACTCCATTCTGTGTATGTATCACATCTGCTCTGTCCATTCATCTGCTGATGGACATTTGGGTTGCTTCCGTGTCCTGGCTATGGAAACCCTGCTGCAATGAATACTGGGGCACGTGTATCTTTGAAACATTAATTTACTTATTTTAATTGGAGGCCAATTACTTTACAATTTTGTGTATCTCTTCAAATTAGAGTTTTCTCTGGATATATACTTAGGAGTGGATTGCAGGATCATATGGTAGTTCTGTTTTCCACAGTGGCTGTATTTACATTTATACTTCTCTCCCAACATGTCCTGCAAATTTTCTGAGATGGTAGCACTAACGATTAATTAACAGTTATCCTGGAATTTTGTTTCATGTATGGCGTCCAAGTTGCCTCATTTTTCTGCACATCCACCTGGTATTTCACCGCACAGCTGTATCACTTACTGAACCTGTACCCTATGCTCTTCTCGATCTTTTGCATTTACAATCAGTGCTGAACTGAGGATGTTTATATATATTGTATATATGCCATTCTCGTGTGAAGAGTAGCTTCCTAGAAGTGGAATTGCCCGGGGAAATGTGTAAGAGGATTCAGTTTTTGTAGGCATTGCCATGGTTCCTCCCCGGGACGCTGTGCCTATTTCTTCTCTGACTGTGATGATGGTCACAGAAGAACCCCTGCTCCCCACCACCCACCAACTTCATGTGATCAGATGTTTTGATCTTTGCCCAACTGACAGGAGTTTGAAACTATATCATTGTACTCTTGGTTCCCACTTCCCTTCCTTTGAGTGATACCAAGTTTCTTAGGACACGCACAAGAGCTACTTGCGTTTCTTTCCCTACATGTGCATGAAAATGAGCCATTTTTTCTATTGCGTTATTAGCTTTTATTAATTTTTTCCTTTTGAAAAAGCTTTGTAGATAAAAAAATTGTCTCTTTTTCTGTGATATCTTCCACAAATATTTTGTTTTCCTAGTTTGCATTGTCTTTTGACTGTATTTGTGTTTTTCTTCTAAAACTCTTTTCTCTTATATTTGTTGATTTTGATTTCTCAGTTTTTATGCTGCGCTGTGCTGCGAACCCATGGACTGCAGCCCGCCAGGTTCCTCTGTCCCTGGGATTCTCCCAGCAAGAATACTGGAGTGGGTTGCCATTTCCTTCTCCAGGGGATCTTCCTGACCCAGAGATTGAATCTGGGTTACTTGTGTCTCCTGCATTGGCAGGCGGATTCTTTATCACCATACCACCTGGGAAGCCCAATTTTTCCCCATGGACGGCAGCCCACCAGGCTCCTCTGTCCCTGGGATTCTCCCGGCAAGAATACTGGAGTGGGGAGCCTTTCTCTTCTCCAGGGGATCTTCCCAACCCAGGGATCAAACCTGGCTCTCCTGTGTGGCAGGCAGATTCTTTACCGTCTGAGCCACCAGTTTTTATGGCTTCTGAATTTTGTGTCGTAGTTAGAGAGGCCTCCCATACGCTTAAGATTGAAATTTACCCAAAGTTTCTTTATCATATTTTTATGGTTTGAGTTTTAGGTGTAAAGCTTCCATCTTTTAGAACTTACATTTGTGTCAGGAGCGAGCAGGGCTCTCACTTCCTTTTTCTTCCAGATGGTAGCCCAGCCGCCCCAGCACTGGAGATCAGCCATCTTTCCTTGTACTGATTTGAAATTCTGCATTTGCTCTTCATTAAATTCTTTATGTGTCTAGTTCTGCTAGTGGACTTTCTGTTCCATTACATTAATCTGTTTATCTGTTTGTGTTCCAATATAATACAGTTTTAATAGCTGCAGTTTCACGGGGGGTTATAGCATTTTAAAAGATGAAGTCTCACCCCTTCCTCTCCTGCAGAATAGTCCTGGTAATTCTTGCAAGTTTTCTTTCTTATTTTTTCCTTTTTCTTTTTTAATGTGAACTGAATCTGCCCAGTGGGCTTCCCACGTGGCTCAGTGAGTAAAGAGTCAGCCTGCCAATGCAAGAGATGAAAGAGACGCAGGTTTGATCCCTGGATCAGGAATATGCCCTGGAGTAGGAAATGGTAAGCCACTCCAGGATTCTTGCCTGGAGAATCCCATGGACAGAGGAGCTTGGCGGGCTACAGGGGTCACAGAGAGTCGGACGTGACTGCGCGGCTGCGCACGCACGCGCAGATCTGCCTGGCGTTCCCCGTCTTTTGCAGGATTTCCGAATCGCTGTTTCAGGTGCGTGTCCATGGTGGCATCTCTTCCTTTAAATGCAGGAGTTTATATTCATTTTTTTAACCCATGGGTGTGTGATAATGATAGGAATTCCTACTTTAGGTCATGCTTTGGCTTTTTATCACTTCTCTTTGTCAACCTTTTATGATATGTCGCTGCTCGCCTCGCTCTGGTGCAACATTTCAGACGTAGAATCAAGATTCGTCTGGTTTCTTGGAAGTGTAAGTTACATCTTGAAATATTTTTATGTCCTGTTATTTGACTTCCCTTCGTGGGGACCAGTGTGCATGTGTTGAGAGGCCTTCTTTGTCCTTCTTTCAAGTCCCAGATGTTTTCAGCTCTGAGCAGCCTCCTTCATGGCTCTTGTCGCGTCCTTTACCTCAGGGATGCCCAGCCTCTGGATCTAATGCCCGATGATCTGAGGTGGAGCTGATGTAATAATAATAATAGAAATACAGTGCACAGAGACGGTAATGCCCTGGAATCATCCCGAAACCATCCCCCCACCCAGCCCATGGGAAATTGCCTTCTGTGAAACTGGTTCCTGGTGCCAAAAAGGTTGGGGACCGCTGCTTCATGTAATCTTGGGAGAGTTTGTTTCAGCTCCCCACCTGGCTTCCCGTCTGGGTGGATTCTGTTCTCTGCTTGTTCCTCCGGCACCTTCAGCTCCTGACACTTGCTGCCTGGGGTCATGACCATGAACTTCAAGGGCCTCCCACTGCCCTGGACTATTTCCTGGTCTTTTCTTATTATAGGATCTTGATTAGGATCTCGAATCCTAATATCCATTCCGTCTTCTCCACTCTCAACATGACAGCCCAACTTAAGGGGATCTGTACGCAGATAACCGTCTTCTCCCCGAGATTTGGGGTAACACCTCCTGGCTCCTATCCTAAGTCAACCCTCACATGTACAGGAAAGCCCTTCTCTCCTGCTTGGCCACAGCTCCCCTGCCCCATCTGTTCTGCATCACCATTTTCTCGTCTCGTAGAATCGTCATCATCTGCAGCCACACGCACTCTCCCATTGCCCATCCGAACCAGAAAATACATTTACCTGTTGCCTTCAGCTGCTGCCTCTCTTCTCTGCTCTCACCCTGAGCAAAGCTCTGCTAAATACCATTTGAGTCTTGTCTTAGGCTTCCTTTTCTCCCATGTTCTTTCGAGCCCATTCTAATCTGCCTGGGCTTCACGTGGCTCAAGTGGTAAAGAACCTGCCTGCCAACACAGGAGACTTAGGAGATTCAAGTTTGGTCCCTGGGTCTGGAAGATCCCCTGGAGGAGGGCATGGCAACCCACTCCAGTATCCTTGCCTGGAGAGTCATCTGGACAGAAGAGCCTGGCGGGCTATAGTCCATGGGGTCACGAAGAGTCAGACATGACCGAGTGACAGCGCTCAGGCACTCTAATCTGCCCCTCCCTCCCCATGTCCAGGGAGCCCGCTCTCCCTCACGGCAACAAGGTCTCCTCATTGGCGAGCCCGCAGATGCCCTGAGGGTTTCTGTTCATCCTCTGGTCCCTGAAAGTTGTCTTGTCCCAGATCAGTCTGGTCCATCTCTCCTCCGTGCACGTCCGTTCTCTTAGTGACCTCATTTGGCCCCGTGGCTGTAGCACCATCTAAAAAACACGCCTTGGACCCGAGGGTCCACCCCAAGCACCACCTGTGGCCTGTGTTCTGACGCTGTGACTCCGGTGCCCGGCAGACACACCATCGCACGTGGCAGCTCAGAGGCCCTTCACTCCTGTGCCCGGCAGACACACCATCGCGCGTGGCAGCTCAGAGGCCCTTCACTCCTGAGTCTTCTCCTTTCTGTCGCCTCCCCCCCAACCCCACTCAGAAAGGACAAGTCCATCCTTACAGATGCTCAGACTTGGACTCTTAGAATTGCTTTGCTTTCAGTGTGGCTCACCCCACATGCACGCAGTCTGCACTCCTTGTCAGCTGTACTTTCCAAGTATATATAGGACTCACCCGTTCCTTGCTGTTGTTGTTGTTTAGTAGCTAAGTCTCGTGTGCCTCTGTGTGACCCCGTGGGCTGTAGCCCGCCAGGCTCCTCTGTCCATGGGATTTCCCAGGCAAGGATACTGGAGTGAGGTGCCATGCCCTCCTCCCACCCATTCCTTAACTCTCCTTATACTACTTCTGGGCTGGTCTAGCATCCTCTGGACCATGGGGAACAAGCAAGTGTCTGAAATCTTTTGAGAGTGAGCTCACGTTTAATGGGATTTCAATTATGGGAATTTTCTGAGGCCTGGTTCCAAGGTAGGTCTCTCAGTGGCTTCTTCAAATGCCTGGATGTTTTACAAAGTCCAGATCATGATCAACTGCAGTCTTGGCTTGAGGTTTCAGGGATCACCAGGTCGTGTGAATTTGAAATGCAAACCTGAGAATGTTTGAGGATGGCTTTGGATTTTGAAAACTCGTGGGAGGTGTTTTTGCCTTTCCTGCTCCAGATGGAAAATGTCCAGTCTTGTAGGAGGTATTTTTCCCAATTCATTTAAAGTCATGTGGCGAGAACAATAAACATTTCTGAGGATCATTCTTCTTAAATCCCCTGCCCAGGGCTGGCCCTGTCCCTTTTCCTCCAAGCTCCCCAAGACGCCATTGGAACCAAAAGTCAAGTTCATCTAGATTGTCAAATCCCCTTAAAGCAGGACTGGCTTCTGGCTTATGCTTGCTTCTCTCTTAGTCCTGAAAAACTCAGAATGCAACGTTGGTTGTCCTCATCACTGGAGCCCTCTGGTCTTCCAGGAACCCTCCTCCACCCCAGGTTCCGCTGCTGGCCCAGTGGAGCCATGTCTAGGGTGACAGCGAATCTTCCTGGACACTGATCTGGCCAGGTCTCCTGACCCTGTAGCCCCGTCTGCCCTGGCATTTCTTATTCCACCTGGGTCCAGTACTTGAGTTAGCTCTCGTCTCCTGGTTCTTCCCGGGTTTCTCCCTATGGCCACTCTTGAACAGAGCACCGTGCTTCTCAAGTCAGCCCCAGTCTCAGCGTAGAAAAGCTTGAACTCGAGTCCTTACGACACACAACTGTGTGAGCCAAGCTCCACGAGAGAGCAGGCTCCACCATGTGAGTGTGTAGATGGGGCCCCTGGAGGGCCTGCCCTGCCAGTTTATGTACACTTCCGGGATCTCAGAGGACAGGAGGGCACCAGGACTCTCCCGTGGGGTCGTGCAGAAGCCGCAGACCTCGGATTGACAGTCCTTTTGAACGGAAACCAAGACGAGAAGAAGAAAGAGCAATGGCCAGCAACACACCCGGGAAGCCTCTGGGTCTTATAACTCTCACCTCCCAATTCTTTTCCAGGTCACTGGAGGATAGTTCAAGAAAGAGAAGATATTGATCATGACTTTTTTTAAAAGGTAAGGCAAAAAATACAAGAAGAAGGAACAAACTGTATTTGAAAACCCTAGTGTATTGTGAAGTTGCGTGCTTTTCCTTTGGGAGGGAGCATGATTCCGGTTCTGCAGACACACTTCTGCTGTCGGCGGGCCCTCAGGACTGCTCTGTTTAGACAACTGCATTTGTATCACTGGAGCTCCGATAATATGGGAACCCCTGAAAACGAGTAAGCCAGAGCCTTCGTGCTTTCATAACCTTTGTACTTTTTGGAGCTGACTTCTCAAAGACAATTCTTCTGTAGCCCAATTTCCTGGTCTCTACATGATGGACTGAGCGGTCATTTCAAGCTGTTGCCAGCCTCTGTCCCAGTTCCTCTTCCCAGTGGGACCAGAAGAGCCTGGCAGTGGCACCCTGGGCTGAAGGAAAGGCATCACTGCTCAGAGACTCTGCAGACCGAGCCCTAGGAGCCAGGCGGTGGGCTGACTTTCTTCCAGCTCGCCCATCTCCCCTATCTCTGCCCTGCACCCTCCTGGCGCATCTGCCTTCTTACCTGTATCAGGTATCTTGCTGACCAATATTTTCCTAATATTCTCCACTATGGTCTAAGCCTTTGTCAGAATCCCTGGTGGCTAGAAGAGCTTTGAGCTGAGCCTCTTCTGCTTTCTTTGACTCTAGCGATAGGAATAAGATAGAAAATGAAAGTGAAAATCACTCAGTCATGTCCGACTCTTTGTGACCCCATGGACTACATAGTCCATGGAATTCTCCAGGCCAGAATACTGGGAGTAGGTAGCCTTTCCCTTCTCCAGGGGATCTTCCCAACAGGGATCAAACCCATTGCAGGTGGATTCTTCACCACCTGAGCCACAAGGGAAGCCCAAGAATAAGATAAGTTAGCTCTTTGCAAGTACCAGGCAAAATAGAGGATTCTGAGAAATTGAGGGATCCATCAACTGTATTATTAGCACCATTTTTTTTTTGGTAGGAGCTCAGGTCACTGAGGGGACCATTGGGTGCCTGGGTCATTTTTATCCTCAATCCTTTTCTCTCCTAGCAACGCAGCCCTGCCCGCTTACCCCCAACACCAGCTCGGGCCCATCAGCTGTCACTGTTTAGCCCTGGAATGGAGCTTCCAGACTCCATGCATCCAGCCACATTCAAGGCCACTGAGCTGGGCCCCCTGGGCCCTCCCCACCCCCAGTTGTTAACAGTGTTGACCTGTGAAAGACACATTATAAACAGCACCGTTTCGTAGCACACAGGACGGGGAAGCTCTCAACAGATACGAAGAGAAGAGAGGCGTCTCGGCTGCAGCAGAGACACTCTCCTACTTGTCAACAAATGGAAACTGAGGTTCTGTATTTATTACTGGATGTATCACTCTTACGCTTAGAAGTCTTACCCTCTGGAAAATAACTGTGTTGAAAAGTGTACACGTTCATGACAGTCACTAACTTTTGTCGGTTTGAGTGTGGTGGTCATTCACTGTGTGCGTGCTAAGTCCCTTACGTCGCATCTGACTCGCAACCCCACGGACTGTAGCCCACCAGGCTCCTCTGTCCATGGGATTGTCCAGGCAAGAATGCTGGAGTGGGTTGCTGTGCCCTCCTCCAGGGGATCTCCCCCACCCAGGGATTGAACCCGCGTCTCTTATGTCTCCTGCACTGGGGGGCAGGTTCTTTACCACTGGCACCGCCTGGGAAGCTCCAGTCATCTATTGCTGTGGAACCAGTCATCGCTGAGCAATGGCACTTGCCATCTCTCAGTTTCTGTGAGTCAGGGTCTGTGCAGGCTTAGCGGGTGTTCTGATCCAGGGTCTCACGAGGCTGCAGGCAAGGAGCTGCCTGGGGCCGCATCTCATCTGAAGGCTCGCCTGGGGACCGTCAAACCCAAACATGCTCTCCTGATTGTCGGCAGGATTCAGCTTCTCGAGGCTGCCAGCTGGAGGTGGCCCTCAGCTCTTTGCCCATGTGGCTTCTCCAGCATAGCACCTGCTTCACGGAAGCAGCCCAGTTGATAGAGAGGTGTCACAGGACGGAAGTCACAGCCTTTCGTAACCTAATCACAGAAGTGACACTCTGCTAACTGTGACTTATTTCTTTTAGTAAAAGCTAGTCACCAGGCGTAGGGCTGCCCTGGGGGCTCAGGTGGTCAGCAATCTGCCTGCAATGCAGGAGACCCTGCGTCCAATCCCTGGCTCAGGAAGATCCCCTGGAGGAGGAAATGGCAACCCACTCCAGGATTCTTGCCCAGGATAGCCCATGGATAGAGGAGCCTGGCGGGCTACAGTCCATGGGGTCGCAAAGAGTCAGAGATGACTGAGCATGCATGCATGCAGGCATGCAGGTCACTAACGCAGCCCACACTCAAGGGGAGCCATCCTATGGGGCCGTGAGCTGGAGGCTGGGGCCACTGAAGATCACCTTTGACGGTCGCCACTTGTCAAGGCCTGCCTGTCTCTCACCCTCGGAGGAGAGCAGGACCCCTCCAGGCTTTCTTGCTGTTCAGCTGTCTTCACCTGGTCTTGGAGATGGAGGAGTTGCATGTGCTTGCATTCTAACCCTCAGCTGAGAGCAGAGACACACGGGGCTTTTCCTGAGAACATCTTGGAGCCCAGAGGTGGGTTGAAGGCAGTAGGAGACCAGGAAGGTCTGAGGCCAGCCCCAAGGAAGGCCCAGGAGGCTGGTCACAAGCAGAGACATACTCCCAAAGCCTTGAGACAAGTGCTGTCGGCCTGGGCTCACGGTTGGGGATTTTAAGTCCTGCAGTAATCCCTATAAAATCCTATATCTTTAATTATCCAACCCACAGAAACTCTTAAAATAGATGATTAAATGGGAGATAATTAATGACTTTCCGTGCAAACCTGCACATTTGCCAGTGGAAGCCATCAGCTGGAAGCTACCCTAGTGCCCCACCCTGCCGGCCGGAGGGTCTGCCTGCGAGCCTTCTGAAGGCTTGGGAACCCCTGTGTCCGAGATGCCCAGGGGCCCAGGTGCCATCCTCTGGCTCACCCCTTCCTGGGCGCTGAGACTGGGCTCCGTGGTCGGCCTCCCCGGAAGGGCTCTGATGATTGGGGGGCCCACTCAGTGGACAGAAGATGACCCCATGGGTGGAAGTGGAAGCACCGTCCCTGACGTTCCCACCAGGCAGCAAAGGCCAGAAGTCAGGGAGTGGGTCAGGGGAGTTTCTTGTTCCCCACACCAAGGAGACGCCTGAAAGCAGATTTTTCACTGATAATAACCTTGCTTTAGACTGAGAGTGAGCTTTCCCCGTGAGGAGCTTAGCCTACTTCTCTGCTTCTCATCCAATGGAAACGTGTGTGTGTGTGTGTGCACGCGCGCCCGTGCCAGAGAAGAGAAAATGTGAGATGATAAAACATGGTCACCCTGCACCTCAGAACCGGCATCCTGATAGTGACAACTCGTAACCCCAGGTTCCTGACCAGCAGCACTGACGCCCTGGCTCTCGATGGACGGGAGACGAGACACGGCTGACCACATACGTCACTGTTATGGTTAAAGGCCAATGCATCAATAACCAGAAAAATTGGTGTGGCTGCCTGTGTGTTTTCAGGAGAACACTTCATTTTCTTATTCATAGATTTCATCTTAAGGGGGACCGCTTACTACACAGAAGGCAAAGAAACGTGAGGATCTCACAGAAGGGTGATGAATCAACAAATTGCATTTTGTTCAACACGTGCCCCCCTCAGAGAGCGGTGGGGGAGCTTGATTGCTCTCTAAGACTTTGTCGTTAATCAATGGATAGTCATTGACTTAGGCATTGCTATGGTGATTCCATTTCTGATGGACCCTAAATTAAGATTTATCCATGTTATGGATCAGAGGTTAAAGCATCTGCCTGGAGTCCAGGAGACCCAGGTTCGATCCCTGGGTTGGGAAGATCCCCTGGAGAAGGAAATGGCAACCCCCTCCAGTACTCTTGCCTGGAGAATCCCATGGACGGAGGAGCCTAGTGGGCTACAGTCCACGGGGTCTCAAAGAGTCGGACACGACTGAGCGACTTCACTCACTCACTCACTCATGTTATGACAGGTTGAACTGGTCAGATGCTTCACCTCTGTGTTAATTTGTATTTTTATTTGATCTTAGAGGAGAGTTGGTTTAAACATTGTACAGCAGCTCACGTGTGTGCTCAGCAGTGTCTGACTCTTTGCGACCCTGTGGACTGTAACGCACCAGGATCCTCTGTCCGTGGGATTTTTCAGGCAGGAGTACTGGTGTGGGTTGCCATTTCCCCCGCCAGAGGACCTTTACGACCCAGTGATCGAACCCATGTCCTCTTCATCTTCTGCATTGCAGGCACATTCTTTATCCACTGAGACATCAGAGAAATCCCCCAGGTATACAGCAATGGATACACATATTACTTACAAAACTGGAAGAGACTCACAGACTTCACAAAACAAACTACGGTTTGCTTTATTGTTTAGTCGCCAAGCTGTGCCCACTCTTCTTGACCCCACGGACCGCAGCACGCCAGGCTTCCCCGTCCCTCACCATGTCCTGCAGTTTGCCCAAGTTCATGCCCATTGCATCGGTGATGCCATCCAACCACCTCCTCCTCTGTCGCCCCTATCTCTTCCTGCCTTCAACCTTTCCCAGCACAGGGTCTTTTCCAATGAGTCAGCTCTTCGCACCGGGTGGCCAAAGTATTGGAGCTTCAGCATCAGGGTAGATTTCCTTTAATATTGACTGGTTTGATCTTCTTGATGTTGGAGGTGGAGATAAATTAAGAGTCTGGGATTAACACACACACACACACACACACCACTATATATAAAATAGACAATCAGCAAGGGCCTTCTGTACAGCACAGGGAACTCCGCTCCACCCTCTGCAATCACCTGTCTACATGGAGCCTGGGTGATGTGGTTGTCTTGGTGTCTGATGCTCTGCTTGCTGGGGCCCAGGATCCTCCACAGGTCAGTGAGCTGGAGGGAGTCTGGCCTGGCCTCTCAGCCCGAACCCCCACGCCCCCAGCATTCAAGCCGACCTATGGTAGAGGGTCGTGTGCCTGCAGCCAGGCCCCCCAGACACGCAGATGCAGAGGGAACTCTGATCCTGCGTTTTCTCCTTTCAGTTCACACCGCACAGCTTGCCAGCTGCAAGTGGAGCTGAGGCCTGAGCCAAGGGCCTGGTGCAAGGTCAGCCCATGGCTGCTGGGTGGCATCCTCCACTCGGGTCCAGGCAGGGAGCAGTGCTGGCCGTCGGGTGGAAGGTGAAGTTGAGCCTCTCCACCCGCCTCCACCCCACCCCAGGGAGCATCTGTCGTGTGCGGGGTGCCGGGCTTTGTGGCTCCAGAGCCCAGGCAATGTGAGTCTCTGTCTTCCAGGAGTCTGGTCATCGGCCCCGATACAGGTCACTGCATGAGAGGAGGGGCTCCTGGGATGGCACTGTGCAGGCAGGCCTGTCCTGGGCTGGCCCCACAAGGACAGTGTCCTTGAGCTGGTCGGTCCATCTTCTAGACCTGCCATCACCCCGCACCAGACTTGGGGGCTTCACAAAGGAGCTTATCATCTCCCAGTCCTGGGAGCTGGGAGCCGCGGTCCCAGGATGGGCAGGGCTGGCTTCTCCCGAGGCCTTGAGCCCCAGCCACGTCCCCCGTCCTCCTGTGGCTGTCCCTCTGAGTGTGTCCATGTCTCCATCTTCTCTTCTATAAGATGTGCTCAGTCACTCCTGTCTGACTCTTTGCAACCCCATGGACTGTAGCCCACCCGGCTCCTCTGTCCATGGGATTCTCCAGTCAAGAATACTGGAGTGGGTTGCTATTCCTTCCTTCAGGGGATCTTCTCAACCCAAGGATCAAATTCAAGTTTCTGGCATCTCCTGCACTGGCAGGTGGGTTCTTTACCGCTAGCACCACTGGGAAGCCCACCTTCTTATAGGGCCATGGGTTCTATTCGATTGGGACCCACCCAAAGAATGATGGACTTCCCTGGCAGCTCAGCTGGTAAAGAATCCACCTGCAATGGGCAGGAGATCCCAGTTCAGTTCCTGGATCAGAAGATCCACTGGAGAAGGGATAGGCTACCCACTCTAGTATTCTGGCCTGAAGAATTCCATGGACCATGGGGTTGCAAAGAGTTGAACACGACTGAGTGACTTTAGCTTTCACTTACCGATTAATGATCTCATTTAACCTTCATCAACTCTGTGAAAGTTCTGTCTCCAAATACAGCCACATTCTCCCACACCAGGGTTAGGGCCTCAACATGTGAATTTAAGGGAGGGGGACACAGTTCAGCCCACAGCCCCAGGGATCTCTGAGAAGGGTAGACGTTTGGGAAGGCAGGAGGAGCTGCAGGAGCAAAGTGAGTAGGGTGAGAGAGGCAGAATGCGTTTGGAGGCGAGGGGGGCCCCAGGCAGGGCTGTCCAGCTCCAAGCCCAGCTCCCCTTCTGTCTCCAGCCGAGGGGCCTCCTCGGCTTCTGATAAGGACAGAGGTTGGCTTTTGCAACCGTGGCACCTTTCAGAGGAAAGCCTTAATAAATAGGTTCAACGTGGTTTGATACCCATTTAGAAGAAGATACTAAAACAAAAATTAGAGGTAAAACATTTATTATATCAACATATAATCTGTTTGCAACTTAGGCTAATGACAGTCTTTAAACCTGTCATTCTTAGGCCAAAGGCAATACCGACAGTAAAAAGGAGAAAACGATCAATCCCGGCGTTTCCTTGAACAGGACGGTCCCACAGGACGCGTAAGCCATGGGATCCAGGCCCAGCAGACAGACCCGGCTCATACGGAGAAGGCCAGTCATGCCTTCACACATCAGCAACTTCCTGCCCACTCTCTGCGTCGTCGTCTCAGCCTCTCTGAGCTCTCCAGCGGCTCCTACTTTCCAAACGTCGTGTGCTGATCACTCACAGTTTCAAGGCTTTGTGTCTCTCTGGAAAGTATAACAAACGCAGGTCTGTGGGGGCCGTGGACCCGCCCGGGGTGGGGCGGTGCCGGTGCCCCAGGCCCGCTCTGCGTTTGCAGCGCCTCCTCCGGTCCTGACCCGGGAGTCCTTTCGGAACCACGATGGTTAATCCCACACACGTATGTGCACAGGTCACACACCTTGGTGGGCCGTTACCCACGCCGTGCGTGTGCCTGCGATTTCTGGGTTATCTTGGCCTCGTTTCTCCAGCAGTTGAAATGACGGAGATTAAAATGTCAAAGCTCCCGCTGAAGAGCTGCTCTCAGTGGTACACACAGCTCGTCTGTTGTGACAGTCTTTACCTGTTAATGGTGATTAATGGAAAGCCTCCCAGAAATGGAAGTCTCAGTTTTATCCCAAGCTTTGCAGCTCAGATCCTCGGCATGTGGATGCTTTAGCCTTCAGCCCTCAGGAAGGCATCACTGATCCTGATGTCGTGAGTGTGTTACCTGTGAAATCTCTGTTCATGGTGCAGTGACTGGTCCCCAAAGGGCCAGGTGGAGAAGACCTGGATTCATCAGCCTCAGCCGTGACTCCCAGGCCCCCTGCACCCTGCAGACGTCAGATCTGAGAGGAGGAGAGAGCTGGGGGACAGGTTCCGTGAGACAAAAAGGCAGGAGACATAGGAGGGAAGGCAGGAAATGCCTGCAGTGAGGCAGTGACGCCAGCTGACTATTCTGGAAACGGGGTCTGAACAGACCCAAGTCCTGAACAGACCCAAGTCCAAGTCCCAAGATTCCAGAGCCGTCCAGCGTGTTCTCCTGGAGATGCTTCATCCCTGCTCCTCAGCCCTTTCTTGGCAAAACTGAGTTCCTGGGGAGCCCCTGATCCTACCTGGTTCGGGGCTGCCCTCATGATGCCCCTGAGGGACACTCCCCTTCTTAAAGGTGGGGTTTGATGAGCACGTGCCAAGGATAACTTATGTGAGGATGCTTTGTCCTAGATGTTCGCCAATTCTGTCTCCTTAGATGTCATGTTGATTGCACAGGAAGAACAGGAAAACATCCTAGAAATGTGTGAACACAATTTCTGCTTCCCCAGCTCCCTCGGTGTTGGCTGGCATCCAGGGTCAGGGATCGTGGCGGTGACCGTCCCCCAACTTACCCTGAAGGGGCAGCAGAGGCCTCGGGGGCTTGGGGCGGGCGCGGGGGGGGATGTCAGCGTGTCCGTGGCAGCTTATGCAGAAGTTGTGAACAGACAGACTCTCTCTGCCAAATTCTCCAGAGAAGGAGCTTCCCCGACAGCTGACCCGCCAAGGCCCGAGGTGACACATGCTGCTGGGTCCACCCCGGGACTCACCACTGTCAGCTGGTCCAGAGCTTAAAGCAGAGATGAGAGAGCTTCCAGAACCCTCTGAGCTCTGTTATTGGAAAGGATGAACAGAATGGAATAAGCGACGACTGAAATGAGAAGATTTTAAGGAAACAGAGGTGGTTTTTCCAGTAGTCATGTATGGAGGTGAGAGTTGAACCAGAAAAAAAGGCTGAGCACCAAAGAATTGATGCTTTAAAATCCTGGTGCTGGAGAAGACTCTGGAGAGTCCTTTGAACAGCAAGGAGATCAAACCAGTCCATCATAAAGGAAATCAGTCCTAAATATTCATTGGAAGGACTGATGCTGAAGCTGAAGCTCCAATACTTTGGCCACCTCATGGGAAGAGCTGACTCATTGGAAAAGACCCTGATGCTGGGAGGGCAGGAGGAGAAGGGGATGACAGAGGATGAGATGGCTGTATGGCATCTCTGACTCAACGGGCATGAGTTTGAGCAAGCTCTGGGAGAAGGTGAAGGACAGGGAAGCCTGGCATGCTGCAGTCCATGGGGCTGCAAAGAGTTGGACATGACTGAGTGACTGAACAACAACCACAAATCAAAGACTTGGACTTCCAAACAAAAGAAACCAAGGAGAAACAGTGGGTCAGCAGCCCTGGTCCTCAGCTGGATTCCACGGGGACAAACTCCGTTCACGGTGGGGCCTTGCTCCCAGGAGGAGATGGGAGGGCTCATGATTCACTGGCGCAGAGGAGGGAGCTTGGAGGAGGTCTTCCTGCTTCCTGTGGACCACGCGGGGCTGTGGGGAGTGGGCACCCCTGGGGCACCTGCCTGGGGTGGCTCAGAGTGCATCCCACGCCCCTGACAGCTGTCGATCTACAGAGGCAGAAATAGGGCAAGACGAGACCACCGGAAGGAGCATGCAATACATATGACAGGGACTCAGAAGTTCTGGGGGATGCGACATAAAGAGCTCGCCTCTTCACTCTTAAGTGCATGTATGTGTGAGGACTTGAGATAAGCTGAGAATCGAGAGGATGACAAGCCTTGGTTGGAAGGTTGTTTCCCCCATCACCAGCCGTGACCATGAGACAGTTAGCTCTGTGGAGCTCGGTTCATTTATAAAGGGGTGGGCTGTCTAATCAGAGAAGGTATGCATAAGATTGTTGTTGTTGAGTTGCTACATCGTGTCCGACTCTTTACGACCCCATGGACTGTAGCCCACTAGGCTCCTCTGTCCATGGGATTCTCCAGGCAAGAGAACTGGAGTGGATTGCCATTGCCTTCTCTAGGGGATCTTTCTGACCCAAGGACTGAATCCAAATCTCCTGCAATGGCAGCCAGATTCTTTACCACTGAGCCACCTGGGAAGCCCAGGTAGAATATTACACACAGCCTAATACATAGCCCTTGTGTTATATAGATACTGAAATTACAGGATAAAAGAGAAAATATGCAGATAAAACTAAAAGCAGATGGACTCATTTGCCACAAGATCGTGTCATTGAAACACTTGGCTTGGGTTGGAGGATGTTGATCAAATATGTAAATGCTACAGAATTAACATGATGCATATTTAATCCAGTCTCAACAAGGTTGCAAGAGCTTTTAAGGTTGCCTTGTCTTCATGCACTAATTCCACTTTTAGCAATTTAAAGTAAAATAATCAGAGCAGCACAGAATGATTTATGAACAGGGAGCTCATTGCAGGGAACTCATTGCAGATTAATCGTTGCAGACTAATTAATATTAATTAATTGAGAGAAATCTCAATGTCCAACAATAAGGATTTAGTTGCATAAATTGTGATATATCTCTAAAAATATTTAAGTTCATTTAAATAAGAATATTTAATGATGCGGGAAAATACTCACAGTATATTACCAAGCAACCACTATATTATATAACACATCTATTACATGTTTTGTGTGCTTGTGCCTCAGAGAGAAAAAGAAAAGAGAGAAATTTGGAAAAAGATCCTGTATCGAGGGAGTTATTACTAATGGATCTTGTGGATCATTTTAATTCCTTATTTATACTTTTCTTTGTGTCTCAAATTTCCTATTAGAAACAGAGGGGCACTGTCCGAATGTCTCAGCAGCCTGTAAGAGTGACCAAAAGGAAGGAGCAGAGATGAAACAGGATGCCATACAGTATTCTGAAGTTACCTCCAAAAAAGTTCAACTCTGTGCAAATCAAGATTAAAAAGATGAGAAAAAAAATCTACTGAAAAATTATTTTGCCAGAGATTTTATTTTAACAGACTGTGACCTCAGTGTGAGTCATCAGTGAGACTTAAATTCCCCCAAATATTTTTTCAAATCGTCTGTTTATTGGGCTGCGTTGGGTCTCGGTTACGGCACACAGGACCTTCCTGTGGTGTGCAGGCTTAGCTGCCCTGGCCCACATGTGAGTCTAGTTCCCTGATCAGGGATGGAACCCGAGTCCCCTCCATTGGCAGGCAGATTCTTAGCCACTGGACCACCAGGGGAGTCCTTCCCCCAGTTGTTTTTAGGAATGTTCCTTCTTACTCATTTTGTGAGACCGAGGAGGTTCAGAACATGTCGAAAGCATGGTAGCAGTTCTGATGACCACATCTTAGGAGGAGCGTCGCTAACTTAGATGGTGCCTCTAAGTTATAACCAGGATGGAGAAGCTTCTGGAAACGGCGTGAGAGAAACAGTTGAAAGATCGGCGCTGGGACGGCGTGTCGAGGAAAGGTGCCTTCGGGTGTTCGAAGGCTGTCGTTGGATGAAGGGTCGGGCTTCTCAGGGATGAATCCAGAGGAAGACCTGGCCCCGGGGGTGCTGGAGGGCACGCTGGAGCGGCCTGCTCAGAGGACTGACCGGCTGTGAGCGTGATGGTCAGGGACGGGGCTGGGCTGGTCGCGGAGCAGCTGGGGCCTGCCCGACCCAGAGGAGGGCGCGGATCCTCCCCAGCAGGTGTGTGATGACAGCAGGCCGAGTGCGCCTCAGCTCCGGTGACAGCAGCTGTCAGATCCTTCATCGACTTCGCTGCGTTAACTGGCCGGGCAGAGGTTCGCGATGCCCTTCTGCCCGGGGCATTCTTACCGCACAGAGGATCACCATGTGGATGCCACTCTATCGGGAGAGGAGTCCTGAGACGTGGACCATGCTGCAGTCCACGGGCAGAAGTCCTTAGGGTCACGGTCAGGCAACCTGGAAATGGGCCGCTTAGGACATATCCCTGAAGACAGAAACCAGAACTGTATGGAAAACAGTCAAGTAAAGAGTACATTAGCAGTCTGTCTAGAAAAAATATGAAACTATTAATAATAATGTGAAATGTATATTCTTCTAGTTAGTAAAACATGTTCTAATTTCAAGTATAGGTTAAGTTTTTAAAAAAATAATAAAGGAATCAAGGGTTGCTTATGTCATAATCTTCTCAACAAACTTGTACGGTAACATGATGTCATATCTCATACTTCACAGCTGGACTTCATAACCCCATCAAAAGAGCATCAGATTTTGCAAGGAAAAAAAAAAGAAAAGCAGCTTCCATTTTCCCAAGAGATTCTCTTAAAATTTGGGCTTTAAGTCCTTCTCTTCTGTGTGTGCAGTTCCTCACCGTCTTTTATAGCCCCCCTTTCTGGCTGTTAATCAGTTAGCTCCACTGTGTCTTCATTGGTGAGGTGTGTGGATTTGCTCGTGATGTGGATGGTTCTCCCACATCCCTGTGGGTGACTTGAAGCCCTTCATTTTGGGTTATATTTCCAATATCTCCTTGGAACTGACTCGCACTGGACTTGCCCTGTAGTTTTGGGTGCTTGCGACATCAGACCATCACGGACCATCTGGCCAAGGAGACTTCAACCAGTGGAGACAAAATGTTGGCGGTGCTAAGCTCTTTGCTGTTGTTTAATTGCTGAGTCACATCCCACTCTGCGCTCCGGGGGCTGCAGCAGGCAAGGCTTCCCTGTCCTTCACTGTGTCCTGGAGTTTGCTCAGACTCAGGTCACCGAGTCGGTGATGCTGTCTGACTGTCTCCCTACTCTGCCGCCCTCGTCTCCTCCTGACCTCATCAGGGTCCTTTCCAATGAGTTGGCTCTTAATTAATTACTAAGCTCTTAGTGCTTAGTGTTTTAATCCTTGGCTGATTTCTCTTTCTGTCTGAAATCTTACAGAGGCAGGGACTCGGGTGCTGAGCTTGGGGTGACGAGACCTCCACAGGACTCAGAAACAAACAGGAGCCTCGTATGAAGGAGCCCCGAGCCATTCAGGGGGTGCCAAAAACCACATCATTGGGGCTCACTCTCCTCTCTGAAAGCCTGGGGGCTGGGGGACTTTCAGAGTCCTGAGGGTCCAGACTGTGAGAAGGTAGTAAAGTCCTCATACTGAATATTATGCAACCAACCCAGGAAACGTGGAGAAGTCCCCTAGAATCAAGCACATGATGACTTCTGCAGTGAAACATGAATATTCATATTAAGTGGGATAAATGAGGACTAAAAATAGCCTCCTGTCACTTCAGGACAAGTTTCATCGTCAAATGAGTAAAGAAAAATGTTTGATGTGGAGGGTGTTTGGAGACCGGGGTCAGGCTCGGACTGAGGGTGTGTGGACCACACTGCGTCCGAGCCTGGGCTCATGCCTATTTATGCGGTGGGTGGTGCAGCTGAAGTTCAAACCCGGGTCTTCTGCTTCTGGACCTATGGCCTTTCTCCGTGATAACCGAGCTACACAGCCCAGCCCATTCATGCCTTGGCAGGAGGCACTTTCAAGAACCCAAGGGGAGACCCCCAAACACAACTCCAGCTTCGGGAACCGTGACCAATGAGGAAACGCCCTTTCTGTGTTTTTCTTCGCAATGTAACCAATTCTGAACTCCTCCAATGTGGAAATGTTTCCTGATCTTCTGATTTTTCCATGGGGCTTACTGTAAACTGCTGAGCAGTGCTGGAGGTGATAGTATTTGGGAGGGGGTCAAGAATCAGCTGAGTTTTACTGGTTGGGAAAGAAAAAGAGGAGAATTCTAACAGAGGAATTCCTCCCTGAGAACAGACAAGAGGCCCGCCTTGTATCCAGGAGAGAGAGAAGCAGCAGAGACCTGAGAGACGAAGTCGGAGGGTGTGTGCTCGGGGACCTCGGTGGGTCAGACCCGTGGGACGTGCGGGGGGCGGGGCTGGCGACGGGGGTCCTTGCTGCCCAGCAGAGCAGCTCTGCTCTTCCTGAGGAGAGGAACTTGCTGCAGAGGAGTTTTGAACAGAGGAGTAAGTATCATGAATTCAGCAGGTTACCAGAGTCTAAATAACCACTGCAGAGACTTCTCTGGTGGTCCAGTGGTTAGGGGTCCAGGCTTGATTCCTGATCCAGGAGCTAAGATCCTGCAAGCCATGTGGCACAGCCAGAAAACAAAACAAAACAAAACAGCCACTGCGGACTCCAGTGTGCTCAGGATTTGAGGCTGTGTCAGTTAAGCACTTGAGCATGAACGGGAGTATATATATATGTTGTTGTTGTTCAGTCGCCAAGTCATGTCCAACTCTGTGACCCCATGGACTGCAGCACGCCAGGCATCCCTGTTCTCCACTATCTCTTGGAGTTTGCTCAAATTCATGTTCATTGAGTCAGTGATGCCATCCAACCAGCTCGTCCTCTCTCGTCCCCTTCTCCTCCTGCCTTCAATCTTTCCCAGCATCAGGGGTCTTTTCTGATGAATCAGCTCTTTGAATCAGGTGGCTAAAGTACTGGAGCTTCAGCTTCAGCATCAGTCCTTCCAGTGAATATTCAGGGTTGATTTCCTTTAGGATTGACTGGTTTGATCTCCGTGCAGTCCAAGGGACTCTCCAGAGTCTTCTCTAGCACCACAATTTTAAAGCATCAATTCTTTGGCTCTCAGTCTTCTTTATGGTCCAACTCTCACATCCGTACATGACCACTGGAAAAACCATAGCTTTGACTATACAGACCTTTGTCAGCAAAGTGATGTTTCTGTTTTTTAATGTTATTGGGTTTGTCATAGCTTTCTTTCCAAGGAGCAAGCATCTTTTAATTTCATGGCTGCAGTCACTGTCCACAGTGATTTTGGAGCCCAAGAAAATAAACTTGGTCACTGCTTCCACTTTTTCCCCTTCTATTTACCAGGAAGTGATGGGACCAGATGCCATGATCTTAGTCTTTTTTTAAATGTTGAGTTTCAATCTAGCTTTTTCATTCTCCTCTTTCACTCTCATCAAGAGGCTCTTTAGTTCTCCTTCACTTTCTGCCATTAGAGTGGTATTATCTGCATATCTGAGGTTGTTGATGTTTCTCCTGACAATCTTTATTCCAGCTTGTGATATAATATATACTCATCATTGGTCATGTTTTATTACAACTTGTAACTCCACTGCCTCACACGTGTAGTCTTATAACTAAAAGTTATGTGTTTACCACAACATCTCTTTTCTTTATAATGAGCACCCACTGATCCCCACGTTTTGCAGATTTTTTAAAGCGTGTGCATTTTCTCCCATGGCGTTAGTTTCAGCCAGTCCTAAAGTGGGATTCAGAGGCCACGTGCAGTCTGAAGAGAGCAGCTTCTAAAAGCAAACTTCTGGAATCCTTCTCTCACTTACAAGCTGTGGGGACAAGGCGCACAAGTCGCAAGGCTTCCTCATCAGTAAGGTGAGGGTCTTGGCAGTTTTGAGGGTTGAGGAGGGCAGGTGATGCAAGCCCCCAGCCCTGGGAGGGCTTGTCCTCCCACGTCAGCAGCATCGTTGGAAGTCTTGGCTGGTCAGGGTCAAGCTTGGATCCCTCAAACCAGTCACCACGAGTCCTCACGGAGCTGAAACGACAGAATGGGTCACGTTTGATCAAGGGTGAACCTGATCATTGCAGAATGGCTAACAAGCACTGAATCATTCAAGAGGTCTTAATCACCACTTAAATACACTCAGAGCTGGTGTGTAAATCCAGACTAGGTGGAGGAAAGGTTGTGGCATGGTATAGATTCACACTGAAATTCAGCAACACGCCGGAAGAGCAATAAAGCCTGCGTCTTACATCGTTTCATTAAACGCTGCTTCTTCCATCTCACTTCTTACGGCCTTTTTCCTGGGGTAGTGAATGTTTTCTCAATAGACTGTCAATAAAATGTTTTGCATCTATGCATAAAGGGTAGATATGATGTAGATTTTAGACTCACTGCTTCTGTGCACTGCGTCTGTGGTTACTCCTGTCTTTTTAACACTGAGTTGGGAGGAAATGCCTAGACCTGAGATGGACTGCTCAGGGGTGTCTCCACACGGCCCACCACTACAGGGGCGCGAGTGATATTGAAAGCAACGGGTCTGAAGTTCGAGCGAACGCGCAGTTTTTGGTGCCTGACTGTTGAAAGAGCAAGCAGGCGGCACAGCCGGGTGCCCGGGGCCCCGGTCTGCCCGCTGAGCAGGGCAGGGCCCTGCGGTTCTGGGGAGGGCTAGACTGGCACCAACTTTCATTCACCTTGAATGATTTGGTTACTCATTAATAACCTTGCTCATTTTTGGTTGTTATTTATCAGTTATTTGGTTCGGCTATTATTAGTGGACAGAATCAGAGATGAATGGTTTCTTGCATTCTTTTTTTGGACTTAAGCTAAAATAAGACCAAAATACCACCTTTTTGATATTTGAAATAGAAATACGTCCTGGGTTTGTGAAGATGACTTGATCTTATTGGGGAAAATACTACATGGAGCTAAATGAATGAGTTGATCTTCGCTCAAGCTTATGTTCCCAGGAATTCAACTGTAGAGTCACGCAGTGGTGTTCAAATTTCCAAGAATCTCATGTCTTACATTTTGGATATTAGAAATTTCCTAAGGTTCAATGCCATCCACTCTGCATCCAGTTGATCATTTTGCTCCTTTGCAAATACTCAGTCCTTACTGAAAAGAAGTGGATGCTTCTGAAATTTTAAATAAGTCATGTATGCTCTCCGTTTTAATACTTGAAGTCCCGAGATGATCTAGGAAGTGTGGGTGCTTGGGCCTCTGTCTCCTTCTCCGGAAGGGCGCCCTGAGCCCTTACTCCCCTTCCCCAGGACACAGAAGGGAGGACTGCCCAGAGAAAGGCGGGCGCCTCCATCCCCAGAGCCCGGGGAAACACTCTGGTTACTCAGGAGTTAACCTTCAGGGCCTATAAATAAATTATGGATGCATTTTTAGACCACTTTGCTAAGAACAAGATGGCAGAAAATATCACAAGGCTGTCAACTCGCATTAAAGCTCAAGCCCTCGCCATATTCTGTGGGGAACACTGACAAACTATACTTTTGTCGCGTATGAAGACGTCTCGTACTGATCGGCTGGTCGGAAAGGAAGTGGATTCGGTGCTGGTCGCTGCGTCCCCCACGCTGGCCCGCGCTTCCCAGGCTATGGACGGTGCAGTCGGGAACATATTTCACGGACATAAATATCATCCATTAGGGCCTTTAAAAGTGAAGATAATATCATCTTTAATGTGGATTCCATTATGGAGAAAGCTGCCCGGGACGGGAGCCGCGTCTCAGGCACCATCTGCTCGGCCTGCCCGGGTCCCCCCTCCGCGCCTAATGCGCGCGCCCCGCCCCGCGGAGGCCGCCCCGCCCCGCCGCGCCGGCCTTCGGGCCCCTGGCTCTGGAAGCCGGGCCACGTGTCTGCGCAATTGCACAAAGGAAGTGATTTAGGACATTACAGGCCGAGAAGAGGAGGGGAAAAAAATCAATATCCATCACCATCAGATAGAAGTCTTGTCACCACGGCTGTGAACCAGAACCCTCCTTCCCCCCGGCATCCCGCGTCTCCACTGTGAATCCCACAGGAAAGAAACCCTCTCCCCTGAGGCTCTGTAACAACCTAGAGGGGTGGGATGGGGTGGGAGGCAGGTTCGAGAGGAAAAGGACATATGTACACCTATGGCTAATTCATGTTGATGTATGGCAGAGATCAAGCCAATAGTACAAAGCAATCATCCTTCAATTAAAAATAAAAACGTTTAAAAAAGCAAACTAACAAAGGGCAAATTTTCAGTGTATCTGACAGCGTCTCCCGTTCATTCATGCATGCTTTCATTTATTCCAGAGTATTTATGGTGTGTCTCAGTCCTTGAGAAGCCTTTCTGCAGGAAAGCCCTTCCTGTGGACCCTGCTGTCTTGCAGATGACAATGTCCCAGCAGATCTGGGTGGATGCGGAAGGGAACAGCCTGAGGACAGTCAGATTGTTTAGACCAAGAGTTCTGAGCGATGGGAAGGGTCTGGGCCAAGCCTCGGTTCCTGTAGGACCAGTGTGGGTGCCAGAAGAGGAAGCTAGATGAGAGGAGGGCTGTCAGAGTCCAGGTGGGGGTGGATAAAAGTGGCTCAAGAGCCTCGATCCCCGGCTGGGAAGACACCTGCCTCGGGACACAGAGACCGAGTAGCTGAAATCTGGCCTCACGTCCAGGATCCTGGATGACACAGAACCAGTTCTGAAATCTGGGTGAAAATGTGGACAATGTCTCCAAAACGTGGGCAGAGGATGCAGAGACCCAGCCCTGGGTGAGTCCTGGGGCGGCCCAGGGACAGGCACGGACGGACAGGCGCCAGACAGGCCTTCACTGTGCTTTCGTTTCTTCTCTTCCTATTTTCCAGCCACAGACAACAGGAGCATTGCTTCCAGAAAATGCAAGATCGCAGTCTGTAGCAGAGAGCTTGGTTCAATTCCCCATTCTTGGCCTTACCCCAAAGATAAGGAAGAAAAGCTGCCCCTTCCGCCCCGAATCCTCCCTGAAGGACCAGCCTCGGCTGGGAGAATCAGATCTGGTAACTTCTGGTCCCAAGCGTGTTCCCTTGGCCACTGCTGCAGTGAGAGTGAGGCCAGTAAGGGTGGATTTGGAATCCGGGAGCCGTCCGTTCAGTTTTGGATCCTAGGAAGGAGTCGATGATCCCTACCAAGGCGCTTTCCGTGGTCCACCGGAAAAGGGCTTCCCTGAAAGCAGATGAGGAATCCAGAACTGTGATGGGATTAAAGTGCTTCTCCCCAGACCATGTCCCTCCAGCCTGAGGAACCTGCCCTACCTACGGTGTCTCCCTGCACAGTGGGGAGTTAGGGTCTCCGTGAGCTGTCTGGATCAGCCACATGGGTTAAATAGAGAAGCCCAGTTCCTCAGGAAATCTCCCTCTTCCTATCTTGAAACCCCTAAGGCTCCTCCTTCAGAGGGCAGTGCCCAGCGGATTAGCTTAGGTTCTGGTCTGCAGGCCCTAGAAATGGCCTCTGATGAACTCAGTCAAACTGGGGACACCTGAATTTCCGGTCCTCACCAGAGGCTGGGGACGGGGCCGCTCCGGGAATCTCAGCAGTGAGCGATCACGGTCAGTTCCTGGGGCTCGTCTCGGGGGCCGCCACCAGAGGCCAGGCCCCAGCCGCCCACATGAGCTCACTGTACAGGCTCCCAGGGGACAGACAGGCTCTGGGCCCAGTGTTCACCTCGTGGTCACCAGCAGACCCACCCATGGACCAGGGATTGACAATGCCATGATGAAGCCAGTCCGCTGCAGGCGACCTTGTGGGCAAGAAGTAGGACGTTTCCTTATTGAAGCGGGTGGTGTTCTGATGTGGGTGGCGCCATGCACATGGCCCTCTCGGCCCCCGGCACCCTGGACATGCCCCTCTTCCTGCTGGTGCCCCCTGTGACATAACGTGGCTCCCCTGCGAGAAGCTACCAGCAGGCTTACTTCCTGACAATCAGAAGAAATCTCCAAAGTCACACACAGCTCTGCTCTGCCGTTGAGGCCGTGGGTCAGAGCTCTGAGTCCGGGAGCCCTGGCTGGTAGGCACTCCGCCCTAATTCTAACAGCATCCTGCCCTGCTATTTGGCAAAACATGGAATAAAGGGTGACTTTTCCCCAACATCAATGCATGTTCTGATCTTTTAAAGTCAACAGAAAGAGCAAATACTTTTTAAATCGTATGAAATGGTACGAGTGAAGCCTCGGGGCCGCAGCTGGTCTCCAGGTTGGTGCCCAGGGCACGCATCCTTCTCACCCGGCTCTCCATCTGCTCCCAAGTGATGGAGTGGCTTTTCTTGGCAGGTGTGACCCCAGCGTCGATTTCTGTGGCCTAGGTCTTGGCATTTTCTACGCAGGGCTGTGGTGCTTTCCCACCGCCTCTCTCACTGAACCTGTTAGTACGAGGACGGATCCCATGAATCCTTGCATGCCACCCATGTCCCTCACTTCCATTTCAGGCAGAAATCTTGCTTCTCCTTTTTCCCAGTTAATCTTTGATTACCTGATGGTCTAGTTGCAGACTCAGCTTCCAGTTCAGTAGGGAAAGCCCTGTACCCTGGAGGCACAGTCCTCCCCTTCAGACTGGACGCTGTGGAGACTAGAGCTGGCGTGTGACTGCGGGGACAGGAAATAGGAGACCAAAAACTTGACCTTGAGCTGGGCGCCTCTTGGGCACCTCTTCTCCACCGCGGCGCCCTATGTTGTCGTGGGAGGGCGCGAGGGAGGTGCAGGGGGAGAGGGCGACCCCCGATGGGGGTGGCCAATGACACACCATCGCAGTCTCCTTTTGTAAAATCCAGATTCTAGGGCTGTCTCCTGGGGCAAGGCTGGGGAGCAGACTCTGTGTGTCCCTCTAGTCCAAGGATGTGAGAGAAGACCACCTGTCACAGCGTAGACCCCAAGGTGACCTTGCCCACTGCTGCCCAGGGGACATCTGAGTGGGGGGCTCTGTAGAGAGGTCTGCAGCTGCCCGGTGGAGAGGGTGGGACCCATACCCAGGGCCAGCAGGAATGACCTCCAGACTAACCCACCCTAGAGTCTCGGTGCCGGCAGGACCCTGAAACCAGAGTGTCCTGGGGACGCAGAGGAGACACAGAGGCCGAGGGCAGGGCGGGGACCGCATCCCAGGAGTGCCCGCGAGGAGCCTGGCTGTGGTCCCTGCGCCACCTCCTTTTACTTTCGAGTCTAGTTGATTGACGGTGTTGTGCTCATCTCTGCAGTGCAGCGGAGTGACTCAGCTGCACAAACGCCTTTCCACATTCTGCTCCATTCTGGTTTACCCCGGGAGAGTGATCATGCTTCCCTGCGCTGTACAGTAGGGCCTTGCTCCCTGTCCATCCTGTGCAGGACAGTTGCCTCTGCTAACCCAAAACTCCCCTTCCAGTCCCCACCACAACCACTCTCCCGAGGAGCAAATGCCAAGTGTGACCCGCCCACAGCCCGATGCACCCAGCGGGCTGACCTGGAGCAAAACATGACTTTAGGGGCAAAATTAGATCATGGAGGCAGCCACCCTTCCTGCTTTTGTCTGAACCGGTGAGGTTTTCACATTCTCTTTGCGTGGTGGTCACTGTTACAGTGTTACGTGTGTGTGTGTGCCCGTGTGTGTGTGCCCGTGTGTGCGTGCATGCACACGTGTGTGTGTTTGTGTATGCAATTGACCAAAGTAGGGGCTGGATTTGGGGGCAGTGAGTGAGGTTGACGCCTGGTGATGGGGGAGTATGTTTAATCCTTTCTCAGACAGGACCGTGAGCTCCTCAGACAATAGCCCTTCTTCCGGAGGCTGTATGTTCCAGTCACCATGGAGATTGCTGACTGGCGCCGTGGCGATGGTGACCATCTCTGTGTTCTCTGCATTTGCCTTCATTCCAGCAATTGCCTTGCACTTAGGAACCACCCGCAGGGAAAGGAAATAGGAGCACATACTGGACACTGACGGTGGGCACTTGAGCAGTAAACGCACTTCTGTTAAGAAAGAAGGTGAATTTGGAACCAAATCCACTCTGCTTGCACAGAATCGAGCAGCTCCAACACTGAGATGAGTGGATCTGAGGCTGTGCTGTGTTTTCAGGCCTCACATGTTAGAAGGAAGCATCTGGAAGGCCCTTGGAAATCTTGTTGACATGGAACATAACTGTCCTTCGAGTAGAACCCTGACCATGGGGGTCAGTTCTGTTCAGGTTTTGACTCCCCAAGGAATCTAAACCCTCAGGATGTCGCTCTACAAGTTCCCTTTTTCACTTCTCCTGGGATTTAGGTGGCTTTTTAACATTAGTTTTGGGTTTCCCTTCTGGTTCAGTGGGTAAAAATCCACTGGCCAATGCGGGGGACGTAAGTTCAGCCCCTGGCCCAGGAAGATCCCACATGCCTCGAGGCAGCTATCCTGAACACAGCTGCTACTGAGCCCTCGCGAGGGCTCTAGGGCTGTGCTCCGCAGCAAGAGAGGAGCCCCCGCTTGCCGCAACCAGAGAAACCTCTGTGCAGCAGCGAAGTCCCTGTGCAGCCAAAATAAATAAATAAATAAATCAAATCAAATCAAATTGGTTTTGATGTGAATGGTATCCTGAAACTTCCAAGGAATTTGAACTGTGTCCTGGGTCTTTAGGAGTGGAGGAGTTGGAAAACATGAAATCAGGGTCTGCCCACTGCGTAAGAGGCTGCACTCCAGGGGCGCAGGTGGCTCAGAGACCTTGCAGGGAGCCAGAGGGGCGAAGCTGGGGCGATAGAGCCTGCTTGGAAGTGCAGGGAAGGTTCCTGGCCCAGGGTAAGGTCATCTGAACTGACAGAGCAGGCAGTCACCATACGTGACCCATCCTACCCGGAAACCCACTCAGCACTGGATCCACACGGATGGGGGCTGTTTACAGCAAAGGACCGTGTTGGTGACAACTTCGGAGGGCGAGTTGCTTGGGCAGACGAGTCTTCAGCAGCTGCTCGCAGGTCTGCCCACCGCTCTGCCCATGCAGGGTGATCTGTGCTCCGTCCCCAGGACAGGGCGCAGAGCTCCAGGTTCACATCCAGTCTGGGGCTGGGTTGTGGCTTGCAGGCACCTGGTGGCCCCGCCGGCTTCTCCGGTGCCCTGTGTGCGGGAGGAGCTGTTTTCACAGATGGGCTGTTGAGAAACACCCGTTGGCTCACTCATAAAAGGCCTGTGCCCCGAGCTCTCTGGGAGGTGAATGTGGGTTTGAGTTAGGAAGGGCTGGTAGGCTGAGATGAATTTTGGCTCTGTGGCCCCAGATGAGATGGGGAAGCGAGACCCTCCGCATCCATCCCATCTGTGACATGTGATGGTTCCCAGCACGCTGTCCAGGTAAATCCTCGCGGAGCCTCTCCGTGGGGTGACGGGCCCTCCGTGAGCACCCCCCTCTTCCCAGAGTGACAGCCCCTGCCCTGCAGGCCTCTGGAAACTTCCTCACGTACCCCTGGAAGACCAGGGGATCGGGTTTGGCCTGAAGCTAGAGAAGGTTCTCACTCCTTCCAGAACGCACACCACCAATCTAAACCCCAATCAAAGGTGGGAGACTCCTGGCCAGGCCGTACTTCCCCTGCATTTGGTGGCTCCAGGCTGATTTTTTTTCTTTCTTTCTTTCCCGCTCAGAGATGAGGCGGTGTTCCCAGGAGGGCAGGGAAAGCCATGTGCTCCGAGACGCCTGGCCAGTCTCCCCAAATCCTGCCTCCCGGGGCTCTTCCCCTTCTGCGCTCCCAGCTCCAGGGTTTGAGACTCAGAGGAACCTTTCTACCTGTCTGACCTCCATCTCCAAAGTTGAGAAGGGTTGCTTCCCACAGCACGCCGTGTTGGTCTCAGGCGCAAAGCAGAGCTTTAAATCCTAGGGATCAGCCGGGAGACGGAGGCGGCAGCGTTCTCCAGAGAGGGTGAGGACCTCGAGCCGTGTGCTCCTTTCATCTCCGAGGGACGGCCGATGCTGGTGTTTCCCCTTCCTGAGAACTGGGCACAGGACTCGGGACGCTTCGTGTTTCACAGGGGAAAAGAGAGAAGCAATTACAGACTGAAATAATCCCAGTAAACAATTATTTGATAAAATGACGAATCTGCATAGATTTCCAAGTCGCATATCATAAGATTATTAAAGTGCAGGAATTCTGAATAGTAACCCAGACAATGGGCGATATTCAAAGTTTAGGTAAATAAAAACAATCATTTTCCTTTGCAGCGGCAAATGGTTCAAGTAAATATATGGGAACAGGGAGACACTCCCACGGAAAACATTAATTAAGTAAATGGTATTTGGTGGAAGGCGGGGAAGTCAGGGTGGGTCGGGGGAGGACAGAGAAGGAAGCCTGCCTCTCAGTCACCCCACCAGCTCTGCCTTAAAGAACCCGAGAAAGATAAGTTACCTGTGTATGTAGAACCCCATCTCTTTGCTGTCCACCTGAGAGTAACTCAATGCTGTTCATCAGCCGTTCGGGGTACGTGCGGGCTCAGCTGCTCAGTCGTGTCCGACTCTGTGACCCCATGGGTTGTAGCCTGCCGGGTTTCTCTGTCCATAGCATTCTCCAGGAAAGAACACTGCAGTGGGTAGCCCTGCCCTCCTCCAGGGGATCTTCTCTACCCGGAGATCAAACCCAAGGCTCTTACGCCTCCTGCACCGGCAGTCGGTGCTTTACCACTAGCACCACCTGTGAAGCCCCCTAATCGACTATACTCCAATATAAAATAAAAATTTACAAATGATACATAGGTAGGTCATGCATGGCCTTCCTCCTTGGAAGGGCCTGGGTTTGCTGGGTTGCAGAGATCCACTGAGAAAGGAGGAGTCAGGAGGTGGCAGAATATTCCAGACAGGAGATGGATGGGAAGGGTTGGCTTTGAACCGGTGGGGTGCCTGGTCCAGAAGAGTGGGTGGAAGGGCTGGCTTTACTCTGCTTTCCGTGAAACACCAGAATAGATTCCCCTAACCCTTTTTATAATGCGCCATGCCCACAGAAGAAAAGAATTCCTTTTTCTTGATATAGTTTTCTGTCTGACTCTTTTTCCTTCCCAATTTCAGGTTTGTCTTCTCCTTGGGGCCAGACCCAAAGAGATGCTTTTGATGATTCCCTGGGACTCCTCTCTCTCTCTCAGTGCTATCAGCTCCCAAGAATTCTCACGGGAGTCTGTGGCTAATGTCACGCGGACCTGAGACGCACTCGATCGGGAGCCGTGTCGCTCTGGGTGTGTCGCTGCCAGAAACAGCTCCCGGGTACACACAGTGCTTGGCAGCTTGTGCTGCCCTCAGCCCCGTGTGCGGTCGGGGGCAACATGTCTGTAACCGTGAAGGGCTCTCTCAGCATCCCCGGGACCTCTCCACCAGGCTCCGGGAAGGTGTCTGCCTGAGATTCAGCTCTTGTCGAGTGTGACCTGAGGCCTTGGGTGCTGGCAGAGGTAACATCAATGAGAAGGATGGAGTCAGTCATTAACACATACTTGTGGACTGGCCAGACCATAAGATGACTTGATTGTCTCTGGGGCATCCGTCACTGGCTAGAGCTGGTTTGCATGGTTTATGAGATCCCCCAGTCAAGTGTCCAGGAGTATTTACACCACAGAAATGGGCAAACGCTGTGAATCAAGCCCCCCCAACCCCGGCCCACTTCACCTGCCCGTTACTGAGACCCCACGGTGGCAGCACGGTGTGCTGGGGAATGCAAGGGCGCAGGTCTGCTGTTCCCGGTTCTGGCAGTGTGGGGTCGTGAGGGTTTGGCGGGTGAGATCTGATCTGTGAAACACCCAGGTAATAACAGGCCTCCGGTTTCTTTCCTCAGCATCAGCGTCTCCTTAAGCCTGCTTCCTGAAGGTGTTAAGTTCGGGATCAGAGGTGGGAAGACAGTGCCGTCTGTCTTTCATCTCTGAGTTTCGGGTGCCCTGCGGCCCCACTGTGAATTAACATGCCTTTGTTTGTCTTTGCTCTTTGGCCTCAAGTGGATAACAAAACATCTTCATGAGACCGTCCACTGGGAAGGAATTTCCTACACTGTGTTAGAATCAGTTAGCCCTCAACCACTGATAGAGGTATATAGTTGTCATGAATTCTTTAAGAACTCTTGGGGTTCCTTGCTGCTGCTGCTGCTAAGTCGCTTCAGTCGTGTCCGACTCTGTGCGACCCCATAGACAGAAGCCCACCAGGCTCCCCCGTCCCTGGGATTCTCCAGGCAAGAACACTGGAGTGGGTTGCCATTTCCTTCTCCAATGCATGAAAGTGAGAAATGAAAGGGAAGTTGCTCAGTCGTGTCTGACTTAGCGACCCCATGGACTGCAGCCCACCAGGCTCCTCCGTCCATGGGATCCTCCAGGCGAGAGTACTGGAGTGGGGTGCCAATAACATCCTCTAATTTTGTTGATTGCGTGCGTGCAAAGTCACTTCAGTCGTGTCTGACTCTGTGTGACCCCACGGACTGTGGCCCGCCAGGCTCCTCCGTCCTTGGGATTCTCCAGGCAAGAATACTGGAGTGGCTTGCCATGCCCTGCTCCAGGAGATCTTCCCAACCCAGGGACCGAACCTGTGTCTCGGATCTCCTGCGCTGGCAGCCGGGTTCTTCACCTCTGGCATCAGCTGAGAAGCCCAGTATCATCGATTAGATCCAGCTAATTAAACCAAACACCTCCGGTCCTCCTCCCTGAATTGTCAGATATTTCAAATAGAAACATCGTTTTGGACTAAAGTGTCTGGATTTGCTTCACTTGGCCACACGATGCTTCCTGTTAAGACCTGGTTTGGCTTATTTGTCCTTTCTTGCCTCTTCTGTCTAATTTTGTAGATTAATTTCCCACAGAACAGAAGCCCTCTGGAGCTATTCTTCCTCCCTAAGAGCCTCACCCTCTTGTTCTTTGTCTCCTCTGGAAAGTTGGAGGACATTCCCTTTAAACGATTTTAGATTAAAGAAAGCCACCATGTTCCATTTCCAGCTCTGCAGCTCACCAGCATATCAGACTGTGCCCAGGCAAACAAACATTGCTGAGGGCCAAGTGCCAATCCCAGACCTGAGCCTCCTGATGGACGGAGAAACAGGCCAGGGCCGTGCCCGCTCAGCTCACGTCACCAGGCAAATGCCAGGGGCCGAATTGATGTCTGCACACCCACCAGACCCGGCCCGGCCCCGCACGGCTCAGCCCAGCATGAGGAGGCACGGCCAGGATTACCTAGACTTCCAGATAATCTTCTGATGCCTTCCTCCTGGGAACATTACTCCTGAGGTCACTGTACACAGTGGGGTGCTGACATGGGCCATGAGGTCACTGTACACAGTGGGGTGCTGACGTGGGGTCCAAATGAGCTGCAGTGAGGCGGGCAGGGATCACCCCGGCCAGGGGAGCACGGGGAGGTGTGGTCAGCTCATCTGACGTTGCGTTGACCGCAGGGCAAGGTCCTGGCGGGGCGACAGCACCTTCTGTCACCAAGGATGAGTCCCGAAGGCTGAGGGGGACTCACCCACTGGCAAACACGCCCTAATGGTCTCACAACAAATGAAGTCACATCACTCAGACACGGCCTCTGTGGTGCTCTTTCCCCGACATTAGCTCAGTTGGTATCTGCCTGCAATGTGGCAGACCTGGGTTCAATTCCTGGGTCGGGAAGATCCGCTGGAGAAGGAAATGGCAACCCACTCCAGTATTCTTGCCTGGAGAATCCCATGGACAGAGGAGCCTGGAGGGCTACAGTTGGTGGGATCACAAGAGTTGGACACAACTTAGTGCTATCTTTCTTTTCTTTCTTTCCCCAACAAAGGCAGGCAGAGTGGAGGGATGACCACTGTCTGCCCACAAAGGAGAGTCTGCACATGCAATCAGGGGCTCCTAGGGGAGGGTCTGGAAGGGAGCCGTGACCTTGATCAGGGCAGTGTGCCTCGCCGAGATGATTCCCAACAAGTCAACACGAGGACCATCTGCAGGCAGCCCTCCCCAAAGTGGGGGTCAGGGTCTGTGTCCTGATGCAGATCTGGGCCGTGCACTCACATCCATCACAGTGCGGGGGTGGAGTTTGGGATTCCCACTGGACCACACTTTCTTCCTCCCTGAGGCTTCCTTCCCTCCGTCTCTTCAGCTTCTCTCAGGCTCAGATTTTCTTAGTTTAAAACACAGCACCCTCTTCCCTCCACAGTACTCCCTACAGCATCTTCTCTTGATCAACTGCAAGTCAGCATCCTTATTCCTCCTGCGATATTCTCAATCACCAGTGGTATGTTCGTTATTTATCCTGTTACTTGTTTATTTGACCGCAGTACAACGCTGTTTTCTCAAGTCAAGAATTTAAGTCATTAGGATCCAGACCTGAGTTCTGTATGAGGACATGGAAAGCCAGGACCCTTTGGGAGTACGCCCGGAGGAGACACTTCCCTGAAAAGCTGTAGGGCTTGGGCTGACCTGGACAAACCGCATCCTGGGAGTGACCGCGAGGAGGGACCTGGTGGACGCTGCTGACGTGCTGGGGTCCCAGGAGACTAAACAGGCAGCTTGTCTGCTGGGTCACCTTATGCTAAATCCAGCTTGAGTCATTGACAGAAATAATAAAATGAGGCATCTGTGGATTCAATTAAGCATAAGGGAACCCTGATGGGCACACGCAGGAGAGGCTGAGAGTTAATAACCCGTGAGCATGCCAAGGAAGAAAACAGGGACTGAAAGCAGATTAGCGAGCGGAGATTTGTGTTAGAAACGAAAGCTCCCATTTCTGGATGTTCGAGCACCTGACGGGTTTCCTGGTGTCCTCCAGCATCACTTCCTTCTGCTCCTCCATCCAGTCAACACGCATCGCCCAAGGACATACCATGCCATGGGCCCCGTAGGGACTGCAGATCCTAGACATGGGAAGGGTGGGAACTGAGAAAACAGTAAGGGAAAGCTCAGTGCCCGCGTGTGGGAGCCAGTGTTGCTTAGATCTTGAAAACCGCCTTTACTTGTTCAGGGTCTTACTTCATTTTAGAGCATGCTGAGGATGCAGATAGCTGTGTTAGCGCCACACGCATATTCTGTAGATGAGGGGACAATGGCAGCGGCATTTACACAACCTCCTTGTCACACACGTCCTTCCGGGACAGACCAGGACAGACGGCAGGATTCCTGCTGCCGTGTCTGCACAGCACCAGGCTGCCTACCCAATCAAGCCCGGAAGGGAAACCTCCTGGGAGTTGTCAGTGAGACAGGATTCCTTGTGGCCATGGTGGGCTTGGGTCAAGTTCCTACAGGAAAGGGTGTGTAATTATTTCATCCCTGTAACCCTGATAGCACTTAGCATCAGCAATCTTGCATTATTATTTCTTTTCTGCAGATGTGTCCTAAATCCTCAGTGCTATCATGAGTCCAGAGGGTCAGAGGGCGTGACTCAGCTCCCACGCAGGTCAGCCCTGGCACGTGGGTGCCCAGTGGTGGTCACAGGCAGAGGTAAGGTGTCTTAATAATCAGTCTGCACACAGCATCAGCAATGTTGTTAATGGTTGTAGTAGACACGTGCTTGAGGATGGTGGTCGTCATGGAGAACGGGTGGAAAGCCGTCAGGGATGCTCAGCAGGAGGGCACCCTTGTAAGGCCAGCAGTTTTCACAAGGAGATATCCAAGTAAAGACAATTAGTCTGTAACAGCCATGTACATATTTTCAACAGATTTCAAAAGAAAAGAAAGCTCGGAGTGAGCGTGTGTGTGTGTGGACGCGGCTGCCTGCTAGCTTTACCATGGTTTCCAAAGAATGCCTTTAGTAAATGGAGATGTTGCAGGTCCGACCTGCTTAGTTTCAGGATTGTGGGCAGACTCACAGCACTTCCATCCTCCACTCTTTGTGATGTTTTCCATCTCTCCCTCTCTCCAATCCTATGTTACATGTTGGCCGCAAGATAACAGAAAAGGTTAACTTCGCAGTGATCCATAATTACAGAGAACCAAAGCTTCCATGGCAGAGTAACGAGATTAACACCTTTTTGACAGAATTTAATAATATGGTTTTATAATATTTAATTTTGTTCAGAAAATATCTCCCAGTAGGAAGCCTTTTTTCCTTTACTTACCTAAACATTATTTCTTTAAAACAATTTCCTGGCACAGAGAATTTATTATGTAGACGCGTGATCTGGTTCTTATGGGCCTCGGGGGGAGGGATGGATTAACGTCGAGCTACTTTGGACATTCAACTGAGTTTGACAAGCGGAGTCGTCAGCCTGCTGTAAATAAGGGCAGTTACATCCGGATTTGCCTCATTTTAAGGATGATGGACTAAAGGGAACATCATTCCTCTCAGATAATAAGGATTCTACTTCCGCTTCCTTTGCACTGAGGTTGGAAGCAGTTGGCCACATTAATCTGTCTTCCCCATGGGTCTCAACAGTCTCACTGCATGTCAGAGCATTTCTGCTAAATGACCTAATTACTCACTTTAACACCTCAAACAGTGATTTGCATCCATAGGAAATTCCTGGTGGAACCTTCTTGCTAAAGTTCTGCTGGTAGAACCAGTGAACGGGATTTGGTTCTGTCGACTCTCTTCCTATACGGCTGGAGTGGACTCTTCCTAAAGAGGAAAGAAGGAAGGAATTCCACTTTCCTCAAATAATCATATTAGTAGATTGAACAGCCTTTCATCAGTCTTTAAAAATTATTTCTTTAGAAAGAGCTAAACAGAACGTCCTCAGACACATTGCACAAAAGGGAAACAAGAGTTTCTGGATTCTCCCTTGGCCAGAGTCCTTCCTCCTTGCCCCTTCCTCCCTCTGGTACCCACTGTGCTGGAGGAGGTGACCTGGTGAGTAATGATGCCTGAGGGGCCACCCTGGAGACGTTGGCTGGGCAGGTGCAGGAGGACCTCGGCTCCAGCTCTGAGCTGGTCGTCGTTGAAGGTTGGGATCCAGATCCAACGTTTCTTCCCCCCCATCTTTCCTCCCAAATTGCTCATCAGCACGTAGCCCCATGAAGAAGGCTGAGCACCAAAGGACTGATGCCTTTGAACTGTGGTGCTGGAAAAGACTCTTGAGAGTCTCTTGGACTGCAGGGAGATCAAACCAGTCAATCTTAAAGGAAATCAACCCTGAATATTCACTGGAAGGGCTGATGCTGAAGCTGAAGCTCCAATACTTTGGCCCCCTGATGAGAAGAACCGATTCATTGAAAAAGACCCTGATGCTGGGAAAGATTGAGGGCAGGAGGAGAAGGGGACCACAGAGGATGAGATGGTTGGATGGCATCACCAACTCAATGGACATGAGTTTGAGTAAGGTCCAGGAGATAGTGAAGGACAAGCAAGCCTGGAGTGCTGCAGTCCATGGGGTCATCAAGAATCAGACACAACTTAGGGACTAAACAATATCAACCACGCGGCCCCACGGAGAGGTTCAGATGCAGTCATCTCAGAGCGAAAACTCCTGTGAAGAGGTCGGAGCTGGGGAGAAAAGGGACGAAAGACAGGCTGGTGGTCCTGGGGTGATAGGCGGGGGCACAGCTCACCTGTAGGACAGGATGCGGAAAGCTTTGAGTGCCTTCTCTTCCTCATCCTCCCGAAGCCCCCCAGTCAGGCTCTGTCCACATCCACATTCAACCAAAGCCCCATCAGAAGAGGTCCTGCGAGTAGTAAGGGGCAGGACCAGTTTCTTTTCCAAGGAGAATGAAATAAATATGGAAGATCGATGAACAAACGCATCTAGTAATTTCTGCATTTGAATCCAGCCCTTTGAGGGGGTCCTTGCTAAGTGGGGTGGTGGGCGCTGTGCTGAGCCTCGGCCCTGCACAAGCCAGATGCACGACTCAGCCAGCCTCTCCACCCGGCCACCGAGAGGGGCCCCAGAGGGGAGACTCGTGGGGGCAGAGGGGAAGCTGCACTGTGCTCACATGGGGACCACCGCCTGTGGCTGGAGGGCTGGCTGTGCTGGAAACGACATCAGCCTTGGCGAGAAGGACCTGTGATGCTGTGCTCCTGGATACAACCGATGTCGACAACAATGTGTATTGCTCCTCAAGTTAAAACAGTCAAGGTTTTGACTGTACCTAAGGAGTAGCTGAGGAAAGGTTAGGTGTAAATGCTGGACAAGCAGACCCTTCCTCTTGCCAACACACATAAGTAGGCATTAGTGACCCTCATTTGATGACTCAATAGTTAGAACTTGGCCACTTCCTCAGCTGAGCCCCAACCCTACCTGTGACATGACCACTATGATTTGTGACTCAAAAGACCTTGTGTGGAGCAGCATTTTGTAGTTCATGAGAAAGTGGTAAATTATGATTTGTATAGGGCTTCCAAAGGGAGCTCCTGGATGTCCTAAGAGGGGCCCTAGAGGGTAATTGGAAGGACTGATGCTGAAGCTGAAGCTCCAATACTTTGGGCACCTGATGTGAAGAGCCAACTCATTGGAAAAGACCCTGATGCTGCAAAGGTTGGAAGGCCAAAGGAGAAGGGGATGACCGAGGATGAGATGGTTAGGCAGCATCGCAAATTCAATGGATGTGAATCTGAGCAAACTCTGGGAGATGATGAAGGACAGGGAAGCCTGGTGTGCTGTAGTCCATGGGGTCACAAAGAGTCAGACATGACTGAGCGACTGAACAACGACCCGGAGGGTAAAGGAGTGTCCAGAGCAGGATTCGAGGCATAATCCCTCCCGTCTTCAGGCCCAGTGGATCTGTTTTTATGTTGGACTTCCCTGCAAGGTTTCCTCTGAAGAGTGTGGTGTCTTTGATGAGTCCAGCTTTCATGACTTGCTTGAAGACAGGAGATGGAACGTTTTGTCTGAAGTGTCTCTTAGCTTCTGCATGCTCTCCTGTCCTGAGGGCAGTTTTCCAGTGAACTTAGGCCCCAACCTGCCAGATATCCTTCAGGAAGCATCATGCTCCTGCTCTTATGTGACCATTATCTCCCAGCCACTGTATTCTGTGCACGTGTGCCCTGGATACCAGAGCAGAAGCAGCAGCCAGCTGGGGTGAGCAAGGACGATGCAGCAAGTGGCCCTCGCCGCTCTCTTGGAGGTAGTTTTGTGCACGTGTAACGTACCATTGCTCGAAGTTTTATTGGGGTATAGTCGATTGACAATGTTGTGTTAGTAAATTTGCTCTGCTGTACAGCAAAGTGACTCAGTTATACACACATACACGTTCTTTTTGATATTCTTTTCCATTATGGCTTACCACAGGATATTGAGTATACTCCTAGCATACTCCACAGCAGGACCTGGGTGTTTATCTGCCCTATATATAGCAGTTTGCATCTACTCATCCCGAACTGCCCACCTTGGCAACCACAAGTTTGTTCTCTATGCAGCAAGCCTGTTTCTAGTTTGTAGATAAGACCATTTGTGTCCTATTTCAGATTTCACGTGTAAGCGATATCATGCGATAGTTGTCTTTGTCTGACTCCTTCGCTTAGTGATAGTCTCTAGCTCCACCCACGTTGCTGCAAATGGCATTACGTCGTTCTTCTATGGCTGAGTGGTATTCCAGTGTATGTACACACCACACCGTCCTGATCCAGGCATCTGTTGGTGGACATGTCTTGACTGTTGTGAACGCTGGTGCTGTGAGCATTGGGGCACATGTATCTTTTTGAATTGTAGGTTTGTAGGATATATAGGGAAATGGCAACCCACTCCAGTGTTCTTGCCTGGAGAATGCCAGGGACGGGGGAGCCTGGTGGGCTGCCGTCTGTGGGGTCGCACAGAGTCGGACACGACTGAAGCGACTTAGCAGGAGGATATACGTGCAGGAGTAGGATTGCTGGATCATAAGGTAACTCTAGTTTTAGTTTTTTTGAGGAAGCTCCAGACTAGTTTCCACAGTAGCTGAACCAGCTTGCATTCCTTCCAACAGTAAACTACTTGTGTTTTTAATAGAAAAGGTCATATGAATCTAAGGTAATTCCATCACTGAACAGTTTTTATCAGTGGTGATTAATGAATCATGATCATGATCCCAGTAATACCAGTTACCTTTAACGACATAAATGCCTGTTGTTAGGGGTATTACTAACCATCCCGACAGCAGCAGCGTCCATTTAGTGCTTACTGTGTGCCAGGCACAGTTCTAACCACTTTGTTATTACAACTCATTTGATCTTCCTGGCAATTCTTTGAGATCAGTACTACTAATAACTCAGGTTTGTAGATGAAAAACCAGAGTCATAGAAGTAAAGGGATTTGCCCAAGGCCCCATGGCTAAGAGGTGATAGAGTCTGATGTCTACCCAGGCCATCTGCCTACCCTCTGCCATGGTCACAGGTCACAGATATCATGGTTGTAATATGACAGAAAACCTTGCTAATATTTAATGGACCATCTGTTGCTCTCTGGAGAACAAGGAATTTCAGGATAAGAGAAAAGAATGCTGGTCTCCATAGTTTTAATTGCTTAGGTATCTCCTTTAAAGGGAGATTGTGGGCCAAGGAATACATCTTACAGGGATCAAGTTTGACACCTTGCTTATGTTCTGTTGTTAAAGCCCCACGTCTGGCTGGAACCTGCAGAGTTTGCCTGAGGAGGCCTTTTGAAGGCCCGGGGCCCCAGGAGACAAGGCCACAGGATTTGGGAGCCACTGCCCTGGTCACACACAGCAGCGTGACGATGGAGGACTCAGGCCCTGTCACATACGTGGAACAGAGGGTTGGACGGAGCTGTCTCATGCTGACTGGTTTCCTGGAGGTGGTGCAGGAGATCCCCGGCCTGTGATGTCACAGTTTGTATTGGAATGTTTGCAGTAAATGGTGCCCACTTGTGCAGCTGGTGGTGCAGTGAAGCCATCTGTACCTGCACCCCGCCCCCGCAGCAGGGGTAGGCGATGGTAACCCCACAGCTTACGCAAGCGTCCGCGTGTGTGGTCGTGTCTATTTCTTAAGCTCCCTGGGCTGTGAGCTCCTCAGGGTCGGAGCCCACTTCATTCACGTGCCCAGAGCCCCCAGTGCAGGGCGATGCCCGGGAAATAGTTCCTAGGGACGTGGATCAGTCAGTGGAAGTTCAGATGGAGGAGATCCCTGGGATTTAGGGGAACAACTTTATGGATGAGCGATGTGAGCTCTAAAAGCAATATTTGTGGCTGTATTGATCCAAGGCTTCCCTTAGGGAAAGTGAACTTCTTCATAAAGGTTCCTTCAGCCAGCGGGGACTGCAGGGGTTTTATTTTTTATCCCTTTTTAAGATTTCCTTCCACAATTTTAAGAGTGGCCTAGTACATTCTAAGAGTGGCTAACCAAATGTGGATAGGAAGCTCAAATGCATTCCTAGGGAGGGATTTCCATTTTAGCTGTGGTGTAACCACTGGCGTTAGACTCCCTCCCACTAAGAACGTATAAAACCCATGGGCAGGAGTTGGGGGGCAATGAGAGTAACAAGACTGAGAACCTTTGGGCCTAACAAGGTTTTGGTGAACCCAACAGGGAGTGCCAGATCAATGATGGCCCATTAGGGATCCTTCGTGAGGTAGAGATGACCAGTCATCAGCAGGAGACTTCCAAGAGAGGGCATGATGGTGGGCTAAAATCTGAAGTGGGGCCCGAAGACCCTGAGCTAGCAGCTGCCACCCAAATATACTCACCTGAGAAGAAGGCAAGTTCTTGCTTGAAGGGTGGTCTGAGCAGCACACTCCATGGCTGCCACAGAGGCTGGACAGGAAGGTATCATGTGTGTGTAGCCAGAGTTACAGAGGATAGGAAAAGAAAGAATGGGGGCAGAAGCAATGTTTGAAGAGATGCTGATCAAGAATGTTCCAAAATTGATGAAAGATGACAAGTCACACATTCATGAAACCCTAAAAAGTATCAGCAGGATAAAAATAATCACAAAACACCAAGTATATCACAGTCAAACTACAAAGCACTGGAGACAAAAATAAATCTTAATAGAAAGCAGAGAAAATAAGCATATCCTTTAGACAAGTGATGTGAAGGACACTGATGACTTTCAATAGAAATAATGGAGTCTGGAGGACAGTGGAAGGGGTCTTGAAAGTGGGTGTTGTGAGATACCACACCTGCATCTGGGTGGCAGCCACATGGATCTGAGAACCTGGTGGAAGTATGCTGAGCTGTATAATTAAAATGTGTATCCTGTCCTGTATGCATGTGACATTTTAATAAAACTATCTACCGAAAAAGGACTGTGTGAACATACCCAAAGAAAAAGCCAATGAAAAACAGGATCTTGTTTACAGTTGTGAAAGCTCCTTTATATTCTGTGCTTAGATCTGCTTGTAAAGGAGAAAAGGTGGACGCTAGGAACCATCTGGTCTTCCCAGGTCGTGCTAATGGTAAAGAACTGGCCTGACGATGCGGGAGATGCAGGAGACACAGGTTCAATCCCTGGGATGGGAAGATCCCCTGGAGTAGAGCATGGCAACACACTCCAGTATTCATGCCTGGAAAATCCCTTGGACAGAGGGACTGGGAGGCTACAACCCACACAGTTGCCAAGAGGTGGACACAGCTGAAACGACTTAGCACACACACAGGAACCGTTTAGACTGTTTAGGAGGCTTCTGTAATAACACAGGCAGACTAGGGAGGCGGTAATAATGAAAAAGGAGAGAACTTAAAAAACAGAGGACGAGTTTTGCAAGACAGTTCCTAGGTAGGTGGATGAAGAGGATGGAAGGAAGGATGAAACTGAGAAGATATGTAGGGTTTGGCATCAGCCACTGGATGGATGGGCTTCCCCGGTGGCATCAGTGGTGAAGAACCTTCTACCAATGCAGACCTGGGCTCCTTCCCTGGGTGGGGAGATCCCCGGGGAGGGCACGGCAACCCGCTCCAGTGTTCTTGCCCGGACAATCCCACGGGCAGAGGAGCCTGGTGAGGGCACGGCAACCCGCTCCAGTACTCTTGCCTGGACAATCCCACGGACAGAGGAGCCTGATGAGGGCACGGCAACCCGCTCCAGGATTCTTGCCCGGACAATCCCACAGACAGAGGAGCCTGGTGGGCTGCAGTCCACAGGGTCACAAAGAGTCAAACACAGCTAACACGACTTACTGTGCGTGCCGTTGGATGGATGGTGGTGTTCTTTACTGAGATGGTGATTACCTTGAGAAGAGTGCATGGAAAATAAAGGATCCCATGTTCTACATTTATTTCAAATATTAGATGCCTAACTGGAGGTGGAATATCAGCTTATATCTTGTCATTTTTTGGCTAACTTTTCATTTTAATTTCTGTTTTTATTATGCATATATTCATATATATACAATATATAATTTTTGTGAATGTAAAAATGTGATTCATGTACATACATTGACTTACTGCAGTTTCTCTTTTCCTTCTTCAAGTTTGACCCCTAATCCTCTTTCAGTCTTGACACTTGGTTATCCCAAGGTAATTGTGTAAACAGCCATGTGGGTGTCCTTATATTCTATAATCTGTACTCTGAATTATCACAAATAACAGGTGGTCACTGCATGTTATTAAAGATCAGATTGTTAGTCAGACTTATCTACGTCACTCGGAAATTCCTCATGGAAATCTCACCAAGTGACCTTGTTAAGCTTTGGTTTATTATATTTAACGGCGGCCCTATATTCCACGGGGTGGGCACTATAGCTAACTTAACAATGCCTCTATTAATGCGCATTTCTACTTTTTTCTACTATGAACATTGCTGAAATAAACATTCTAGGATATATGTCCCTAGATGCCAAAGATTTTATTCTATGAGAAGTTTTCAGGGAAGAATTTCCAGGTCAAAGAGCAAATGTATTTTTAACTTTAATAGGTGTTGTCACGTTGCCTTCTCTTCCTTCAAAAACCTGTTTAACACTTTATAACTCCTCTAACAATGTGTGAGTGCTCTTTCTCATATCACTACTAATTCTGAATTTTTGCCAGTCTGCTGTATGTAAAGAATACTTATTATCATTTTAATTAATCTTTTATCACCATTAATAAATTTGGGTATATTTTCATATTTTTTGCCACTTGAATATGCTGTTCTGTGAATTGCCTATTCATATCTTTAAACATTTTTCTATTGTTTTATCTTTGTTTTTTTATTTAACTTTGAAAATATATGTTTAACTGTCTTCATCACAGCTAATATTGTGTTATAGATATTAAGTGATTGTCATCTGAGGTGTAAAAGTATTTTTTCAAATCTGTTACTTGTATGAAGTACAAATATATATCTTATATGTATGTTATTTGTATATAGCTTGATTAGAGCAAATTCTGAGCTTTTAATATTATATATGTAATCTATTAGGGTTTCCTGGTGTCTCCGTGGTAAAGAACCCACCTGCCAATAAAGGAGATGTGGGTTTGATCCGTGGGTCAGGAAGACCCCCTGGAGAAAGAAATGGTAACCCAGTCCAGTATTCTTACCAGGGTAGTCCCATGGACAGAGGAACCTGTCGGGCTACAGTCCATGGGGTCACAAAGGGTCGGACATGACTGAGTGACTGAGCGTGCACAGAGACACACACCCCCGCCCCAACATCAGAGTTTACACATTGTGGCTTAAATTTTCTTACTAGAGTTTTATCTCTTACATTTGATTCCTTTACTTTTCTAGAACTTGTCTTTTGTATGAGATAGTTTGGTGTGTGCATGCTCAGTTGCTTCAGTCGTGCCTGACTCTTTGTGACCTCAAGGATTAGAGCCCACCAGGCTCCTCTGTCCATGGGATTCTCCAGGCAAGGATACTGGAGTGGGTTGCCATGCCCTCCTGCAGGGGATCTTCTGGACCCAAGGATCTAACCTGCATATCCTCATTGGTAGGTGGATTCTTTACCACTGAGCCACCTGGGAAGCCCGTGGACATTCTTGTTGCTATTGTTAGTTGCTAAGTCATGCCTGCCTCTTTGCAATCCCATGAACTGCAGCACATCAGGCTTCCCTGTCCTCCACTATCTCCCAGAATTTATTCAAACTCACGTCCATTGAGTCGGTGATGCCATCCAGCCATCTCGTTCTCTTCTCCAGCCACCCCCTTCTCCTCCTGCATCAGAGTCTTTCCCAGCATCAGAGTCTTTTCCAGTGAGTCAGCTCTTCCCATCAGGTGACCAAATTGCTGAAGCTTCACCTTCAGCATCAGTCCTCCCAGAGAGTAATATTGAGTTGCCTCTAATTCTTCTGTGTGGATCAGGAGTTACGTCAGCAACATTTACCGAATGGTCCATTATGTTTGTGCTGGTACGAGCTATCACCTCTGTCCCATATTAAGTTTTCGTACGCACTGTGACACGTTTCAGTGCTCACTGTTCACTGCAGTGCTCTCCTGGTTCCCTTCTGTCCAAGCACCACGGTGATCTCATTTCAGTGGCTGTGTGTTATGTTCTGGTACCTGGCCATGCTCTCTCCCTATTCTTACTCTCCATAATCTTCTTGACTTCTTCTGGGTTCTTGTTCTTTCATATAGATGTAATATCATTTTTGCCAACTAAAAGCTTTGCATGTTACATGGAATTACTTTAAATTTGCATTACATTAGTTTTGGGAGAATTACCATTTTTATGATAATAAATCTTCCCATCTTAGAACACAATTACTGTTTTATTGGTCCAGATTTTTTAAGTCCCTGTGTAAGATTTTCTTATGGATATTAGGGCTTTCTTATTAAATGTATTCCTAACTAATTTAAGTGCCTGTCACTATTGTGAATATAGTTTTTTTCTTTTATTCTCATTTTCACTTTTAGGTTCTTATTGTTAGAGTGAAGAAAAACTATTAATTTTTGTATATTTACATATATATGCCAAGATACTAAAATTTTAAGTAACCTTTAGTTGCTGTCGTTCAGTCTCGCAGTTGTGCCCGACGCTGGCAACCCCAAGGATGGCAGCGCACCAGGCTTCCCTGTCCTCCACTATTTCCCGAAGTTTGCTCAAACTCACATGCACTGAATCCTTAACGCTATCTGACCATCTCATCCTCTGCCGTCCTCTTCTCCTCCTGCCCTCAGTCTTTCAGCAGAATTGGGTCTTCACGTCAGATGGCCATGTTTTGGTTTTAATAGTTTGGATTCCCAGTACATGCTCAGTCCTTAGCAACCAGCTGTGGTTTCATCTCTACTTTCTCTCTGTTTATACAAGGTAATGTACTTTCTTGCCTTACTGAGTACACTAAAATCTCTGAGACAGTGTTAAAGTGGGATGTTGTTATAGACAACCCTTCCAAGTTCCTGATTTTAATTTAAATGACTTTAATGTTTTATCATTTAGGAAAATATTTGCTATTGGGTTTTATTAAATAATCTATATTCAAATTTTCCTCCTCTCTATTTTATGGAAAGTTTTATGAGGAATTACTGCTCAGTTCAGTTCAGTCGCTCAGTTGTGTCCAACTCTTTGCGACCCCATGGACTGCAGCACACCAGGCCTCCCTGTCCATCACCAACTCCCAGAGTTTACTCAAGCTCATGTCCATTGAGTTGGTGATGCCATCCAACCATCTCATCCTCTGTTGTTCCCTTCTCCTCCCGCTTTCTATCTTTCCCAGCATCAGGGTCTTGTGCAATGAGTCAGCTCTTCGCATCAGATAGCCAAAGTATTGGAGCTTCAGCATCAGTCCTTCTGATGAATATTCAGTACTGATTTTTTTTAGGATGTTCTGGCTGGATCTCCTTGCAGTCCAAGGGACTCTCAAGGGTCTTCTCCAACACTACAGCTCAAAAGCATCAATTCTTCCGGCGTTCAGCTTTGTGGATGTGACTGGGGATGGAAGCAAGGTCCGATGCTGTAAAGAGCAATATTGCATAGGAACCTGGAATGTCAGGTCCATGAATCAAGGCAAATTGGAAGTGGTCTAACAGGAGATGGCAAGAGTGAATGTTGACATTTTAGGAATCAGTGAACTAAAATGGACTGGAGTGGGTGAATTTAACTCAGATGACCATTAGATCTACTACTGTGGGCAAGAATCCCTTAGAAGAAATGGAGTAGCCATCATAGTCAACAAAAGAGTCTGAAATGCAGTACTTGGAATTACTGCAGTATTTTCCAAATACCTCTTAAGTCTCTGTTGATAGGATAATTTGTGGAGTAATGGCCTATTTTGATAGCCTTCTTTATATCGATCTATTCTTGTGTTCTGCCTGGTCATGGTGTGTTATTCTAATACAATGCTAATATTTTATTTATAATTTTTGCCCTTATGTTTTTAAGTGACATGAGTCTATACTTTTTAAATTTTTATTGAGTTTTGTATGAAAAGTTATGATGCCTTCATAAAATGAGTTTTCTGTGTCCTGAAATAGCTTCAATAACATTAATATCACACATTTGTCAACTTTTAACTCAACCCCTAAATGGTCGTCTATTATCATTTCTGAGTTTTGTAGTCAAAATACAGCCTGGAATCAGTTAAGATGAAACTGCAGCCGTTGGCAAGAGGCAGATGCTTTAAAGTCCTCTGTGTTAAGTGATGCCTGATTTTTATAGCAGAAGTCCCCATAGAGGAGAAAAAAAAAAGTAATAATCAACTTCGAAAACTGTGTTAAACTGCTGTATGTTTTTGGTGTGCAGTGGGGCTGGGGAGAGAGCAGGCCCATCAGAAGTAGGAGTCTCATTGCTGGTAATGACACTTTTGTCCTGAGGGTGTGGCCTTGAACCCAGGTGCCCTCAATCCCCTTACTGAAAAGGGAATAACTTTTCCCTGCTTCAGAGGGCCCCAAAGTTACTGACTTGTCCTCAAACACCATTAAAACTGAATAGAACTTGGCTCCGGGGAAACTTATTGTTTGTTAAACACCTTCCTGACTCCCCAGGAAACCATTTCTGTGTAACCCGGTGGCTTCATCCTTCTCTCCTGGAAGCTGTAGCCACTCGGGTAGTCTTCTTGGGCCGTGATATGTACCAGACAGGTGAAAAGGGAGAAGAGTCGTCTTTTGTTATTCCTGCTTTATGTCCAGGATGTGCATTTTTAAAGGGAGTTTTGAATTTGAAGGTCAGTGCCACAGTGATGGTTTTATAAAAATGTTCCCCAGTCTGTATAGATTTTAATGACGGCTATTTCTACATTAGACTTCCATTGTATTTCGAGTCCTCTGGATCTCAGCTCCCCACCCAACGGTCTAAAGGCCAAGCATAATGAAGACTTGCAGTAATTACGCGTCTTCAATTGCACTCAGCCTGCCTCCATCACCGCCTCCAGGAGCCTGCAGTTCCTGCTAATGGCACATTTCAGATTCCATTTTGCCATGCTCTCGCCCAGCCTACTTGGGGCCAACATTCAGAAAATGGCTCAATTAGGGCAGACTCGCAGATGTTTCTGCTGGATAGTTGGACCTATAAAGCGGACGGGGAGACAGAAAAACGTGTGGCTCTCTTCACCTCAGAAAGTTCACACATAATTGTGATGAGTGATTTTCTCTCAAAATTGGACACAGGGTGAGGAGCCTAGTGATTCACTGGGGCTCAGGCTTGCCCTCGCTGAGGCAGAGGACACGGCGACCAGCAGGTGACCGGACGTGGGCATGTGCGGAAAGAGGGGAGGGGCACTGGCCCTGTAAGCCCGTCTCTGGGAGGCCGCCCGCCCCTCTCTCCCTTTAGAGGTCTCACCAACAGGAGCTGACGGAGCGCTGGCACCAGGGTGCGTGTAAGAAGGACCCATGTCTGCTTGGAGAAAACCACGTTTATTTTTCTGTCTTCTCACCTGCTGGCTCTCAAAGCAAGATTTAGATTTAATCTAAAAAGTGATGCTCTGTGGCCTGTGTCAGCCTCCTGAGCACTGATGCTGGTGGCTAGCTGGGGGTGGATGTTTCCCAATGATTAAATTATCCTCTGAGGTGAATGACTAACACGCCAAAGCGACAAGCCTAGACAGCATGTTGAAAAGCAGAGACATCACTTTGCCTACAAAGGCTTGTCTAGTCAAAGCTATGGTTTTTCCCATAGTCATGTATGAATGTGAGAATTGGACCATACAGAAGGCTGAGCACCCAAGAATTGATGCTTTTGAATTGTGGTGTTGGAGAAGACTCTTGAGAGTCCCTTGGACTGCAAGGAGATCCAACCAGTCCCTCCTAAAGGAAATCAACCCTGAATATTCACTGGGAGGACTGATGCTGAAGCTGAAGCTCCAATACTTTGGTCACCTGATGTAAAGAGCCAACTCATTGCACAAGACTCTGATGCTGGGAAAGATTGAGGGCAAGAGGAGAAGGCGATGACAGAGGTTCTCCTTCCATCCCTCATTCCTTCTATTCTGGCTTCACCACCACCCCAGGCCCCCTGGCTCCCCACTGCAGCACGGCCCCAGGCCCCCAGAACCGTGTCCTGGCCCCGATCAACGTTGAAACTGCTCTTCTCTGCATCCTGCTTCCTTGAAGTCTGATAAACTCACTCTCAGGACGGTTTACCATGCTCCTTCCCAGGTGGTCTTACCCTGTAGGAAGAACCTCTAGAAAGAGCCATGTCTTCACCCAGTGAAAGGTCTCCCGTTAGGGACTCCTTGGGCCACAGGTTGGTCACCTGGGAAGAAGCTTTGGACGTGTTCCTCACCGCAGACGTCACGTTCCTGAGAGGGACAGCTCTGCCACCTCCGTGTCTGGCCCTGGACTCATGACAGGAAAGAGAAATGAGCCCTAAGCGTGGCCGGGCTTAGCCTGGGGGGCCTGGTCTCAGGAGCCTCATGCCCCTCCAAGCTCCCCACCCACGGGCGCCCTGTTCTCAGCGCCTCTCTCCACTGACCCAGGAAACATGCCATGATCCTGCTTCAGTTTTCAAGCCCTTCATTCAAAGTCGGCCTGAGCAACTGGCTGCGGCATCATCTGTGGTCTCTCTCGGGTGAACTTGGGAACCAGAGATGCATTTGAGGGCTGAGCAAAGGCAGTTGGATGGGGCTACAGGACAGTTTCAGCACTGCCTCCTCAGGGGCGCGGGGACCCCAGTCCTTCCTGTCGTGATGTCCAGGGTGGAGCCCTTTCTACTGATGGGCTTTAGAGACCGATGCCAGGGCCACCTCACTCACAAAATGCTCATAAAATGCCATCTATCTTGGAGGGTTAAATAAGTACCTTTTATAAAGTACCTTTTATAAAGTACCCTTTATAGGCAAGGTGGGCGACAGGAAACGAGCTTTCTGAAGACTCTGTGACATTTACCCTCCTTGCTTTGAAATTTCTTTTTGGGTTCCCTGCCATGATTGAGGGGGCTTCCCGGGTGGCTCAGTGGTAAAGAACCCACCTGCCAATGCAGGAGATGCAGGAGACAGGGATTCAATCCCTGGGTCAGGAAGATCCCCTGGAGGAGGAGATAACAGCCCACTCCAGTGTTCTCACCCGGGAAATCCCAGGGACGGGAGCCTGGCAGGCCACAGTCCATGGGGTCGCAGAGTCAAACACGACTGAGCGAGTGATCACACACAGCACGCAAGCCTTGACCAAGGACACGCTGCAGGCAGAGAAGAAGCATCGGAACCCTCGATGGGGCATTAGCTTCCTGATTTGTGCCAGCTCTGGGCTCGTGGCAGCCCTCTCTGACTCTCAGGTCCTGTGTCCCCCTGGCCTAATGAGGTCCACGCCTCCAGGAACTGTGTTCCCAGACCCTTTTGCCCTCTGGCCTCTGGGGGGTTCAGCCATCAGGAGACACAGGTGGGGATGGGACGGCAGGAGGTTGGGGGAAGGCACACCAGCACCCCTCCGCTCCTGGGGCCCCTCCGCGGCTCCCTGTGGCCCTCGGGGGACCCTGACTCTGGGCATCCTTCCCACCTGCTGCCCTCATTGAGGTGGCTCCCATCCCCCATTTGCCCCTGGGCACTTACTGTGTAAGTAACTGTCCCGTGAGAATCTCCTGTCCAAGAGCCTGGATCTCTTCTGCTGTTTTCCTGACTTGGGGTTCTTCCCCTGCCAAGTGGAGACCAGAGCTGTCTCGCTCACAGGGACCACAGGCGAATGCAGGTGAACGCATCACCGGCAAAGTAAGCCCTGGGGCAAAAGCCGTGGGAGAGGGTCTCGGCGGCGGTGTCACAGTCGAGGGGGCCCCGCGGTCGTGTCCAGCTCGAGGGTCAGCGTCGCTGTGAGCCGGCGCAGTGCCGGAGGAAGGGAGGTTCTCCTTCGAGTCTGCCCCCACGGGGGCCTGTCAGAGAGGCGCCCGGCTGGTCCCTGCGCTCCCCTGCTTCCTCTCCTCTCCCGGTGGGGCTCCGGGCTGGCCCAGGGACGGAGGAGACCATGTCTTCACCCCTCCTGCCGCCGGGAGCTCACTCTGAACAGTGGCAGTGCCGTCCAGGACGCGGTTCGCAGGGGCCTTTGAGGCTGTCGGGAGTCAGGCTCCCGGATGCCGAGTGTGGTAAGCAGACACTCCCCGGCCTCCGTGTGTCTGCAGGCGGACGAGCCCTCTCTGTCCTGTCCCCCTTCCTCCTCTCTCTCTGCTTCTCTTGTCTCCCCTCCCTGCCCCTCCTGTGACCTCCCATTCGAAACCGAGCCCCAGCACAGTCAAGGATAAAGAACCGCAGCGTCCGAGGAGGGAGCCGAGCACGTCGGAGACCCCGTTCTGCTCATGAGGGGCAAGGGAGCCACAGCTTTCTCCCTGCCAGGGACCCTGACCACCCCTCGGCCCCCTCCTGTGCCCGACTTAGAGATCGCAGACACCCCCAAACAAAAACCGACAGATCCACGCTGGCCGGGAAACACACATCCCCTAATTGCTCATGCTTCCTCTTTGAGAGCGAAAAAGGCGCTGTGCATTAAACAGGAGGTTTAATTTCTCGTTTAAATACAGCTGCCGTGACTCTGGCGCACCACGCAGCTGGCGCGAGGCTGGCGCGGGGCCACGGCCGGGGGGCTCCGTCACGTCTGCGCCCATTGTCTCTCTGACACGCGCGCGCAGAACATCTTGGCGTGTTTGGGAAATATTTTCATTCATTTGCAGGTCTGCGCGGCCCCACAGAGGGACGCGCCCGCCAGCCCCACACCTCCGAGCTCACTGCACCTGCCAGCCTGCTTGGCTTCTCCCTCCCTCTGGCGGGTTTCTTTCTGCAGAGGAGAAGCTCTCGTTTCAGCCTTTCTTTTCCCATTCTGGGCAGGGGCAGGCCCCATCGAGTCTGCCTAATATTTCTTAGGCTCGTGAAAAAAAAAATTGTTTTAAAGAAAAGGACAGATCACATGTTTTTATTTTGAAAAACCACGGGAACAGAATTTCAGGCTGGCGTCTTAAGGCGACGTTGTCCGTCGGGGGCTGTGTCTCCGGGCTGGAGAGGAAGAGAAATCGCTGCCAACCGGGGTGTCACAGCCGGTTCATCTCAGAATGAAGGTGATCTTAGACGACGGAGGACAAAATTAGAAAGATTAAAGTCTTCAAGGACGCTCTGACCACCAACTTTAATTTAGGGGCTCTCCTCCAGGACTGAAGCCACTCCTGCTCGTGTTCCATAAAACAGAATTGCCGCCCTTGGGTCCTTGCGGGTTCCTGCCATCTGGGGGCTCTTTCCTTGGGAGGGTCTAAGTGTCGGGAGCACAGCAGACGAGTCCCCCTAACTCCACAGTGTGACGACGGCACGGATTCACCTCCCACTGTCCTCAGAGACTGGCTCCTGGTGACCCGCCCAAACCCCCAAATGCAGCCTCTGCCCCACCCTTGTGGGGCTCCACAGAAGCGCACGTGCAGCTGCTGGGGTCCAGATGTGGTGGGGTTTCCTGCTGCACTGTGAACCTGTCAGCCTTCTCCCTTCCCAGAGGGGTCCCCAGAGGGGTCCCCAGGGGGTCCAGGGAGTGGAGACAGAGGTTCAAGCAAGAGCCCATTCAGGTACATGGAAATCTCAGCCTCGCTTCTTAGCAAGGACATCAATCCCATCAACCCACTGCAGGCAGGCGGTCTCAGCGTCCGGAGGCTGTCAGAGCCAGGGACCAGCAACGGGTGTTTGAACAGAGCTTTGTTCTCTCGCAGTCTGGAAATCCAGGTGTGGGCAGGAGGTTCTTCCCAAGGCCCCTCTCCTTGCCAGGTAGACGCCCTCACGTGGCCCCTCTGTGCATGTCTGTGTCCTGATCTCCTCTTACAAGGACACCGGTCACAGTGGACGAGGGCCCACATGACCTCATTTACCTTCATCACCTCCTTAAAGGATCTGCCTCCCAATAGTCACATTCTGGAAACCTGTGACTTCTACCTATGAACCTGGCCTGGTGGGGGCATGACTAAGCCTAAGCACAAGCTGAGCCCATTAGAGCTGAATGTAGCTTCTAGCCTGAGTGTGCATCCAGCCCACCCTAGGGCCCTCAGTCCCCTGACTGAAGATGCAACCAGCTTTCCCACTGAATGGATTTAAGCCATGGCAAGAGGAGCAGTTCTTCACATCAGGTGGCCAAAGTATTAGAGCTTCAGCATCAGTCCTTCCAATGAATAATCAGGACTGATGTCCTTTAGGGTTGACTAGTTGGATCTCTGCAGTCCAAGGGACCCTCAAGAGTCTTCCAACACCACAATTCAAAAGCATCAATTCTTCGGTGCTCAGCTTTCTTTATGGTCCAAGAAGAACTGACTCATTGGAAAAGACCCTGATGCTGGGAAAGACTGAAGGCAGGAGAAGGGGACGACAGAGTATGAAATGGTTGTATGGCATCCCCAGCTCAATGGATGTGAGTTTGAGCAAAGTGTGAGACATAGTGAAGGACAGGGGAGCCTGGCGGGCTTTGGTCTATGAGGTCATGGAGAGTCAGACGTGACTTAGCAATTGAATAAGAACAACCAGAGGAGTAAAGGGGAGACAGCTCCATACACTCTGAACAGGCACCTCAGACCCAGACCCAGCTCGCCACACCCCTTGGGAACACAACTGTCTCTGTGACGGGGAAGGTGGGACTGAGTGATCTCAGAAGTCATCCCCAAGGTGACCTGACTCAGGAAGAAACACAGAATCTGCAAACCAGAGCAGAGGGCCACGCTCAGCCCCTAAGCTGCCTTTGCAAATAAAGTTTTATCGGCATGCAGCCACACTCAGATATTATTTTGCTGCTATCATGGCAGGGTTGAGTAGCTGTGACCAAGACTGTATGGAACACAGAGCCTAAAATATTTAAACATCTGACACAGAGAAGAGATGTGTGGTTGCCAAGGGCATGGCGGGGTGGAGGGGGTGGGTGTTTCGATTTAGCAGATGCAAACTATTCTATATGAAATAGATAAGCAACACAGTCCTACTGCACAGAACAGGGAACTGTATTCAGTATCGTGTGGTAAACCATAATAGAGAAGAACCTGGAAAAGAATGCATGTATATGTGTGTGTAACAGTCACTTTACTGTACAGAAGAAAGTAATACGGCATTATAAATCAATTATACTTCAATAAAATAAATTTTAAAAAAGAAAGAAAGAAAATGTCTGAGAATGTCTGGATTTAGAGCTTAAAAGTTGGTCGTTGGTTTCCTTGGGAGGGGAGGGCGGCAGTCCGGCAATGCTAACTTACGAGGGTTCAGTGGGAAGTCCATTCGAGTGCTGGCACGTGTGTTTCAGTCTGTGTGGCTGAGGCTGGACCCTCAGGGGCAGCAACCCGCAGCGCTGAGCTTGGAGACCCACACCACGCACCACCTCCCGATCTGGCCCACTGGCCAACGAGCATCTTGAACGGAGGAACTGCGCATGCTCAAATGCAAACAGCCCTTCCCTAGCTGCCTCACCTGCCTGGAGGGGACAGCGGAGGAGGAGAAGCCATGGCCTCCAGCACATGGGGCCCTCCAGCGATGGACTCATCTGCTGGGTGCTGCTGCTGTTGCTGCTAAGTCACTTCAGTCGTGTCCGACTCTGTGTGACCCCATAGACGGCAGCCCACCAGGCTCCCCCATCCCTGGGATTCTCCAGGCAAGAACACTGGAGTGGGTTGCCATTTCCTTCTCCAATGCATGAAAGTGAAAAGTGAAAGTGAAGTCGCTCAGTCGTGTCTGACTCTTAGCGACCCCATGGACTGCAGCCCACCAGGCTCCTCCATCCATTGGATTTCCCAGGCAAGAGCACTGGAGTGGGGTGCCATTGCCTTCGCTGCTGGGTGCAGTAGCTGCGAAACCCAGCGCCAGGGGCAAGACCTGACCTTTGTTTAACTTCTTTTGTCATAAACAAGCTAAAAAAAATTTTTTAGGCATTGATAAATCAATCTACTTTTTCTTTCAAAATTAGAAAAAAATTTAAAATCGCTAGATAGTGTTGTGATTCCATCCAGGGCCGGATCCCACAGCTGCATCTGGGGGCAGGGTGGGGAGCCCAGTGGCTGAGCTAGAGCTCATGGGACCCCTGAGCCCTGACTGCCGGGGTCCTGCCCCCAGTCATTCCCCCAGCAGGTAGGACGGACGAGGCGAGCCCAGAGGTCACACAAACCCAGGCGGACTTGCAGTCCCGTGTCACCTCCCCTCTCCTTCATCAGAAAGGGTGGTCAGAGCCTCTCCCCACATAGCCTGTGGTTTCCTCGGACCAGGATTAGGGGTGTGAGCTTCGCCGGCTGGTATCCCTCTGAGCCCCGTGGGAGGGGTCTCCTGCACGGAGCTCACTGGTGTGTCCCCACTCGTGCCATTTCATGTGGTCAGCACCAGCCAGGTGTGCAGGGGTAGGGGTCCCCAGAGCCCACTTGGCATCGGGTGCTTTAGCGATCCTCCAACTCAGACGGAAACTACACCCCACCACCCCCAGCCACCCTTAATGCTGACCCCCCTGCCCCGAGGTAAGGGGGTCACTCTGCCTGGCACATGCACCCCCAGCCCCTCTCCTTGCACCAGCTCATTGGTATCTGGCCCCTCCTTCCACGCTGTTAGCACTGGGAAGGTGGGAGCCATGCGGGCCGCCTCTGCGTGGACACTGATTCTTCCAAGTGTCCACTGTGTGCCCAGGCCAGAGCCCAAGGCATGTCTGTCTTGGGCATCACCCCCTAACCTGCCCCCCCGCCCAGAGAGGCCATTCTATCTGGAACGTGCGTGCTTCACTGGCGCCTGGGATGGGCAGGGCAGGGCCCCACCCCAGGGCCACCACCTCCCAGAGGAGGTCCCCTCCCTGAGTCCTGGTCCCTCTGGCCCCTCCTCTGGGAGTTGGTGCTGTGGGTGTAGGACCAACAAGAAAGCCAGGCCTGGCCCACTCAGGAGTGGGCATGTGTGCACACACGCGCACACCTGCTCACTTAGGCTCACACTCACCGTAAACATTAAGACATACGACCCGCAGGGGAGAGACGAAGTGCTCGGCATCCAGTGGGCCATGCTGACCCCCCGAGGGCCCCGGGAGGGTCTGGAGCAGCCCTGCAGCCCCCTCGTGCCCCCCTGGGCCTGCCTCACCCTGGACTCTGGCCGGCGAGCTCCACGCTGCAGACACTGGGGACCGAGAGAGCAGACCCAGGGAGACAGCGTGTCTGTGATTCCTTGGAGCACAGCTCTGCTTGTGGCCATAGAGGCCACGGGGCAAGTGCTAAGGGGTTCCAGAGGCCCCCACTCCCGCCCCTCCCAACCTCCCGACCTGGCTCAGACGTGCGGTCATGTCCACGTGGCCGGAGGAGCCCTGGAGGAGCAGCTGCCCGGCAGTGGGCGGGGTTGGGGCGGAGGGGGCTACTGCGTCGTTTTCAGCTGTGAGTATCTGGCCGGGACCACGCTTCTCGGACGAACTGCACACAAGGTTCCCCTAGGGACGGTCTGACCACCAAGGGCTCTCGGGGGTGGGGTCAGGGCAGGCTCCAGGGTCTGAGCGCTTGTGGGTGGGGGGCAGTGCTTGGAAGGGGAGAGGCAGAGATGCGGAAAATGGCCGGAATCTAACTGGAACCTTCGATTTCTCCTCTTACAAGAGCAGTAGGAATCCCTCAACTGAATTCTTCCATGAGCTGTTTTTTCCCTTGAAGCATTTGGAGAGTTAATTGGGCTGCAGCATGAGACTGTCTGTGGATTATCCACCAAGGGTTCGGCCCCTTGAGTTCCCACTGGCCGCTGGCCATCAGCTCCTTCGGAGGCCACCTGCCCTACCACTCAGGTGGTTCCTCCTGAAGCTGAAGCCCACTGAGCTTCAGAATTCCAATGGGGCCTAAAAAATACCACTTACTTACATTTTAATGTATTTAGTTCTTCCCCTGGATCAATGACAAATGATTTGCAGGTACAAACCTCAGTGAATGAACAGTGTGTTCTGGAGTTCCAAGCCAGGGCCTGGCTTAGCATGAGGACTCTGGGTGAATTTATCGGCACCTGAGTTACTAATCAGAGAAGCTGGAATCTCACAGGGAGACCCTCAGAAGCCTGGGCCTTTGCCCTGTGATTGTAGCCCATCTGATGCTGTTGAATCTGCGGGCATCATAAGCCTACCTTCCCGCCTGAAGCCAGCACCAACCCTCAAAACAGACAGTGGGGTCTGGAACGATCTCTTGAGGGGATGGATGTTCAGAGCAACGGCTGTGGAGGTTTAGGGACTTGAAGGACCACCCAGGAGCCAGGCAAGAGGAACAGTGGCCAGTGTTGGAGGAGCCCCGGGGGGGCCTCCAGTGAGACGCTGGTCAGGCTTCAGGAAGCGGGTGGTCAGCAAAGGGGACAGTCCAGGATAGATGTGAGCCAACTTCTGCGGGGCCAACTCCGATGGCTTTCCACTGCTGGCTTTCTATTCCCTTTCCTTTTCCCCTGAAATGTGACAAAGAAAATCCATCTGGGGGCCCTGAGTTCTGGGGACGCCTGAAAGGAGAGCCAGTTTAAATACCAGCGACAAAGCGGAGATGTGGCCCTCCAGGGCCCCAGGCGTGTCGGTCCTGGAGAAGACGCGTGTCACGGGGTGGGGGCCCGGCTAGCCTGCCCGGGGGGACTGGCGACGTGGAGGGGTGCTCTGAACTGGGGTGGCGGGGGGCCCGGACCCCACGTCTGCCTGCCCTGGCCGCAGACACCGCTTCTCTCTTCCAGCGTCCCAGCCCCAGCTGTGCTGCCCGTCGTCTTCAATACCTCCATCTCTCTCCCTCTGCGAGCTGTTTACCAGGCAGGCAGCCGGCTCCCTTCCAAGGCCAGGCAGAGGCGGAAGGCTCTCCTTATAATTGGGGGGATTTTTGAAATCATAACTCTTTCATTAGAGAATGCCTTACGCCTTCAGACACAGCAATCAAGCTCAGCAAGATCCGGTGTCGTTTAAGAAGGACCTGTGGATTTTGAAAAGGCATTATCAAACAGCTCTAATGTACACTCTGTAATAATCTATATGGGAAAAGAATCTGAAGAAGAATCGATGTGCGAATATGTATCACTGACTTACTTTGCTGTACGCCTGAGACTAACAGAACATTGCTCATCAACTATACTCCAAGGCGAAATTTACAGAGAATTTTTAAAAAGACCTTAAGGCTAAATGATGCTTCTGGAAGGAGCACATTGACAATATTGATGGCTAAGAGGTGCAAACGTTATCAATGGGAAATGCGAACGCCTTCACCACTGTGGATTACTTAATATCATAGTCTTCCTTGAGGCAATACTGATTTTTGACACTAATTTATAAATGTGTTTTAATGCCTCTGTAACCAACAATTTATAAATCAACCAGACATCCACTCTATGGAGGCAATTCAGGACTTTTTGCCTGTGAAACCCCCTCAGGAGACTTGAAAATCCAGTTTGCGGTGTCTTTTTTTTTTTTTTTTTAAGACTTAAAATAAACTAACGCGGAGCTGAAACATGCTGAGGCTAACGTGCAGCCTCTTCTGCAGATGAGTTTTCACGTTCCACTCTTGGTGCCTCTTCTTTGCCTCTTAAACTCTATAAGAACATTCCAAAGTTTTAAGTAAAACAGTTTGAATCTTTTCTACTTGAGAGGCCACACACGTCCATGAAGTTGGCGGGTCCCCACTGTGCCCTTGAAGGTCCCTGGGGAGAAAAGTGAGTCTTGTGGATGCAGGACCACGCCCCACAGGGCCTCACCCACGCTTAGCTCCGGCCGACATTTGTGGTCAGCAGGCTGGTATCATAAGGGCTCAAGAACCCTGGCAGGGGAATGGGGACAGGTCAGTGATGAAGGAAGCATTTCAGCAGCTTGAAACCCAAATGCAGGACTCTCCATGGCAGACAAGAGAAACACAGAGATTTGACGGATCCTTGATTTTTAAAGAGCATCCCTGAAAAATCAGTGCCGGAAAGTATAATACTTGAAGTGGTACAAATGCAGCCCTGATTGCCATGGGGTCATGAGAATGCGTGACAAAGTAATGAGTAATCCATCACATTAAAAAAAAAAAAAAAACGCTTCCAGGTCCTGTCCCGGGCGGTTACGCCAAGAGTCGGCCCGAGAACACTGCCGCTGAGCGTCGCCTGGTCTGCTGCATTGCTTTCAGCCTCACAGGCTGCTGGGCGCTCAGAAAGCGGCCGGTCCATGCCTAGATGCACTTCGTGGGCTCTGAAGACTTAGTGAAAGAAAAAGAATGCAAAGTGTATCACTGAGGAATTTTTATGTTGAGTATATGTAGAAATGCAATATTTTGGATGGTTAGGTCAAAAATATACAGTATTAAAATTAATTGGCCTTCTTCCTTTTTTACTTTAACAACTATACTCCAGTATAAAAATTTTTTAAAGAATTTAAGAGCTTAAATCTGAACAATGTTCATTAAAGGAGCACTGGTCTGCGAGGAAATAAGCAGCCATATGCCTGTGATTGTTGATGGCACCTCTTTTTCCTCCTACTGGGCAGCGCTGAATTAGAATATAGATAAGTGAGCAGATGTCCATACAAAGCAGTTTGTAGGCGGTCATGCCAAGGCTGGAAATAAGAGGTAGGTGCCCTGGGATTTCATAAAACAGGGAGGATCCTGGGACCTGGGTGGGCAGCTTCCTCGGAAGGATGCTTCTTTTCAACTTTAATAACAGGGACAATTTAAGCGAATGGTCTGGAAGTGGAAGGATGTTCCTAGATGGCATTTAAGGAAATAGCAACCTACTCCAGTGCTCCCTTGCCTGGAGAATTCCATGAACATAGGAGCTGGGCAGGTTACAGTCCATGGAATCGCAAAGAGTTGGACACGACTGTGTGACTAACTTCCACTTTTCACTTTCACTGTCCAGCAAAGGATGACGCAGGTATGCTAGTAACAGCCAAGTCTCCCGAGTAGTGACGTCCACCAGGGACCCGCAAGGCCCTGTGCTCACGAGCCGGCATGCTTGGGGCCTCGCGGTGTCTGACGAGTTATGTACCAGCGTCCTACTGCGTCACAGGTAAGGACACAGGTCCTCCAGGTGAAGGGACCACTGGCGAGTCACACCGCGAGGAAGGCGGGATATGACTAAAATGTCCCACATTCATCATGTAAAACGTGCATCAACCCCTCCCCCACTGGACTCTCAGCCTGGTGAGAGCAGGGCTGTCCGGGCTTGTGTCCCAGCAGCAGGTGTGGCCACGTGGACACAGGCAGGCTGAGCCGCCTGCTCCAGCCAGGAAGCCAGCCCTCGCCCTGCCGGGGCTCAGCCGCCCTGCCTTCCGCACTGTGCAGCCCTCCTCCTGGGGGGTCAGGAGATCGTGAGGCTGTAACGTGCCCAGGGCGGATCACAGGGAGCAAGCATGGAAGCCATCAGGTCTGGGGCTGGCAGGTGGCAGAATTCCACCACAGGCCAGTTGGTCCCTCTGCAGTGGGAGGGGTTTGTCCTTTTGGTGCGGGCTGCCCCGGGGCGGGGGTCAGAGCTGTGGCACCCGGAGGCTGAGTCGTCAAGGACCTGGCTCTCCTTAAGGAAGTCAGGAGCCCAGGACTGTGACGGGCGACCGTGGAGGGGACAAGCGGGGCGTCCAGGCCTGCTGGTCACAGGGTGCTGGGCCCTCCCCATCACTGGCGCCCCTCCCCACTGGCTGTTCCCGAACCAGACACCTGCCCAACTCGTCCCGCGACGGGAGGCCAGTAGGAAAGGGGATCCCTGGAGCACTTCACGGCAACAGTCAAGGCCACAGCCAACGAGCTCCAGTCCAAACAGCGCTGCACACGGCCCGCCGCCTGGAGTCCTCTTCCTGGACCTACGGACTTGAAGCTGGTGGGGTGGGACAGAGAAGGACCCATCCTCGCCGGCTGCACCATCTCCCTGGAGGCTGAGGGTCCACGGAGGCAGCCTTGGATCAGGGGCCAGTCCAGCCCCTCGCCTAAAACTGAGCACGCTGATGATCGAAGGTGCCAGTGACACTGTGGAGAAGAGGAGCTAGTGATGAGGCTGGAGAAAACAGACGCGGGGCTCCAGCTTTCGACCGAGTTTCCCTCTCTCTCCGGAACTGCTGTCTGTCTGCCCCTAAGACCTCCACCTGGCCCATCCAGATGAAATCTGACCTGGAAATGGTTCTAATGGGGTCAAAGGTCAAGGTCATTTGGACCTTCCCACCATCTCAGTCTCATTCTTTAAAATAAAAGAAGCACAATAATACTGCCTCTCTGGTGGCTGAGCCAACCCGGCCCTGAATTCCAGATGAGATGGTTGTGAATGTTCCCCCTGGGCTGCCCTCTGGATAACAAGATCCCAAACTCTGTATGGCCCATTCCTCCTCCTTGTCCCTGGAAGGCCTCTACTGGGATTGCAGAGGCTCCCTGACTTTAGGGACACACTGCCAGTGTTCTAGCCTGGAGAATCCCAGGGTCAGAGGAACCTGGCGTGCTGGCCGTGGGGTCATGAAGAATCAGACAGGACCAAGTGACTTAGCATGCACGCACATGCCCTTGTTATCCATTAGTGCCTCATCTTAGAGTAATTAATCAAGTGAGTTAGTGCTCCCTATGGCAGTACCCCTAGGATGGAGATGAGACAGAGTCACTAGTGTGAGACTCTCAGGAAACTCCAAAGTAGAGTTCTATAGTGTGATGGGGAAGGAGATGGGTTCCCAGCAAGAGAGAAAAGAGGGCAGTGAATTACTGTGATGCTGGTGATGGTGGTGGTGGTGATGGTGGTGGTGGTGGTGATGGTGGTGGTGATGGTGGTGGTGGTGATGGTGGTTGTGGTGGTGATGGTGGGGGTGGTGATAGTGGTGATGGTGGTGGTGGAGATGGTGGTGGTGGTGGTGGTGATGGTGGTGGTGGTGATGGTGGTGGTGGTGATGGTGGTGATGGTGATGGTGGTGGTGGTGATGGTGGTGGTGATTATGGTGATGGTGGTGGTGGTGGTGGTGGTGGAGATGGTGGTGGTGGTGGTGGAGATGGTGGTGGTGGTGATGGTGGTGATGGTGATGGTGGTGATGGTGATGGTGGTGGTGGTGATGGTGGTGGTGGTGGTGGTGGTGGTGGTGGAGATGGTGGTGGTGGTGGTGGAGATGGTGGTGGTGGTGATGGTGGTGGTGGTGATGGTGGTGGTGGAGATGGTGATGGTGGTGATGGTGGTGGTGGTGGAGATGGTGGTGGTGGTGATGGTGGTGATGGTGATGATGGTGGTGGTGGTGGTGGAGATGGTGGTGGTGGTGATGGTGGTGGTGATGATGGTGATGGTGGTGGTGGTGGTGATGGTGGTGATGGTGGTGGTGGTGGTGGAGGTGGTGGTGGTGGTGGTGGTGGAGATGGTGGTGGTGGTGATGGTGGTGGTGATGATGGTGATGGTGGTGGTGGTGGTGGTGGTGGAGATGGTGGTGGTGATAGTGGTGGTGGTGGTGGTGATGGTGGTGATGGTGATGGTGGTGATGGTGATGGTGGTGATGGTGATGGTGGTGGTGGTGATAGTGGTGGTGGTGGTGGTGGTGGTGATGGTGGTGGTGGTGGTGGTGATGGTGGTGATGGTGATGATGGTGGTGGTGGTGGTGGTGGTGGTGGAGATGGTGGTGGTGGTGATGGTGGTGGTGGTGATGGTGGTGGTGGTGGTGGTGGAGATGGTGGTGGTGGTGGTGGAGGTGGTGGTGGTGGTGGTGGTGGAGATGGTGGTGGTGGTGATGGTGGTGGTGGTGGTGGAGGTGGTGGTGGTGGTGGTGGTGGAGATGGTGGTGGTGGTGATGGTGGTGGTGATGATGGTGATGGTGGTGGTGGTGGTGATGGTGGTGATGGTGGTGGTGGTGGTGGAGGTGGTGGTGGTGGTGGTGGTGGAGATGGTGGTGGTGGTGATGGTGGTGGTGATGATGGTGATGGTGGTGGTGGTGGTGGAGGTGGTGGTGGTGGTGGTGGAGATGGTGGTGGTGGTGGTGGTGGTGATGGTGGTGGTGGTGGTGGAGGTGGTGGTGGTGGTGGTGGAGATGGTGGTGGTGGTGATAGTGGTGGTGGTGGTGGTGATGGTGGTGGTGGTGATGGTGGTGATGGTGATGGTGGTGGTGGTGATAGTGGTGGTGGTGGTGGTGATGGTGGTGGTGGTGGTGGTGATGGTGGTGATGGTGATGATGGTGGTGGTGGTGGTGGTGGTGGTGGTGGAGATGGTGGTGGTGGTGATGGTGGTGATGGTGGTGGTGGTGGTGATGGTGGTGATGGTGATGATGGTGGTGGTGGTGGTGGTGGTGGTGATGGTGGTGGTGGTGGTGGTGATGGTGGTGATGGTGATGATGGTGGTGGTGGTGGTGGTGGTGATGGTGGTGATGATGGTGATGGTGGTGGAGATGGTGGTGGTGATGATGGTGATGGTGGTGGTGGTGGGGGTGGTGGGGGTGGTAGTGGTGGGGGTGGCGATGGTGGTGGTGGTGATGGTGGTGGTGGTGGTGGTGATGGTGGTGGTGATGGTGTTGGTGGTGATGGTGGGGGTCGTGATGGTGATGGTGGTGGTGATGGTCCTGGTGGTGGTGTTGGTGGTGATGGTGGTGGTGGTGATGGTGGTGATGGTGAAGAAGGTCCCAAACATCACCTATTGAGCCCAGCACTGATCCTCACTAATGCAGACACTGACCTGGTGTGTTATTTCAGCAGTTCCCCCGAGGGTCACTGGAAGCAGTTACTCCTGGCTCCATTTTACAAATCGTAAATAAAGCTTAGCCAGGAAGGTCTTGTGCCAAAGGCTGCAGCCAGGAAGTGCCGAGTTGCGCTGGCCCTGAGTCTGAATCCTCCCGAGGCCCTCTTCTAAGCAGGGATGCCCCTCCCCCACAGGAGTCCAGGGACCAGGGTAGAGAGGTGGCCGTGGCCGGGAGGACAGTCCGTCCAGGAGGTCCTCTGGGCAGAACCAGTGCCACCCTGGCCCTGCCCAGCTCCTCGCCACCCCCCCAACCCCATCACATCTGCCAAGGTGCTTCCTCTTCCTGGACCCCTGTGCCCAGCTGTGGAAGGAGGTGATAATATCTGCCCAGAGGCTGTGCTCAGCGCCTGTGTTCCTGCACACAAACTGATGAAAGACCCACGCTAGTTCAAAGGCTCCCAAGCCGTGTAATTACTCTTTTAAGCAAAACACTTTTTAGAAGCCTTGAATTAGCTTTCTCTCTGAAATGCATATTTCTTCTCAGATGTGTGCTCTCTGAATGATAGGAAATTGGAAGTTGGCATTCGCTTTACCAGCAAACGCAGGATCCTCAAGGGCTTCTGTAAGTCGGCTGCAGTCTTGTGGGAGGTTGTCCGCAGGGCCTCGCCAGCAGAGAGGGCACTACCGGGTCTGGTAGCTCTACTCCATTTGGCTGTGTAGACACTGCCCTTCAGAGCCCGCTCCCAGGGCTCGAACACAGGAAGTGTGGACCCAACTCACCATGGGACCTGAAACCTGTCATTCTGTGCCTTTGGCCTCAGTCTCCTCAGTCACGGGGACTGTGGACTGTGGACTGTGGGTTGCTCTCCTGCCCGCTCCAGTCTCAGCCTGGCATCTGGGGCTCTGGCCAGGGTGCCAGGCCTACCTGTTCTCAGCTCACAAACAAGCAGCAGGCAAGCGAGAGCTGCCAGCGGATGAAACTGTCCTTTGGGTTTAAAAAAAAAACAAAACTATGAAGGATAATTCCATTCAACCCCTCCACACCTTGGACAGAATTTTACCCATGGAAGCAGAGTTGCTGAGAATCTATTGGAAAAATCTCCTCACCAGCGAGTGCAGCTGCCCGAGGCTTTGCGCCCCGCTCGAATAGCATCACAGAGATGGAGACAAGGGAGTAAGACACAGGGTGGGGTTTTCCCCGGAAGAGCAAGCTGGAGGGTTCCCCACCGTAGACTGCTTAGTACCTGCATACTGCACGCTTCCGTACAGTTCTGGATCCTGGATTTTATGGGTAAACTCCACTCCTTTCTTCCTCTGCCCTGTCTCAGGGGAGGGGGCGGGGAGACAGGGTGCTCAGTGAAGCGACCTTGTCCCTGGAGCAGGCCAACCAATGCCCCAGATGCAAGGGTGGGGCCACGTGTTTCCAGACCATGGTTCATCTCATCTCCTCATCACCTGGACAACCATCGCCATCTCCAGGGGTGCAGGGGACGGGACAGATGTCACACCTCACGGGAGCTCTATATGGTGAAAGTGAAAGTCGCTCAGTCCTGTCCGACTCCTTCTGATCCCATGGACTGTACAGTCCATGGAATTCCCCAGTCCAGAATTCTGGAGTGGGTAGCCTTTCGCTTCTCCAGGGGATCTTCCCAACCCAGGGATCGAAGCCAGGTCTCCCGCATTGCAGGCGGATCCTTTACCAGCTGAGCCGCCAGGGAAGCCCCTATATGGTGCAGACAATGGTAATATGAAAGTGATTTGTGAACAGCTAAGGTGTGCCAGGCGCCGTGGGCAGCATTTCTCAGGCATTAGCTCGTCGTATGAGGCGGGCAGCATTAACATGCCAATTTCACAGAGGGCACAGCTGAGGCACAGAGGCGAGGGCCACTCCTCTCAGCTCCTCACCCACAGGTGACCAAGCTGGGGACGTGGCGTTCACATGCTTAATCAGTGAGCTCAGGTCTGTGCCTGTGTGCCTTCACTAGACATTATAATACAGAGTATGCAATGCGGGAGACCTGGGTTTGATCCCTGGGTTGGGAAGATCCCCTAGAGATGGGAAATGCTACCCACTCCAGTATTCTGACCTGGAGAATCCCACAGACTGTATAGAAGGGTCGCAAAGAATGGGACATGACTGAGCGACTTTCACTTTCACACTTTGCACTTACACTGCCGGATCCACCCTGTCTCACAGGGTGGTCGCTGTTATCCCAGCTTTCTGAGCTGAGCAGTGCTGCGCTGTGTGACAAAGTGACCCCATGGTGAGGGGCAGAGCTGCAGGATTGAGTTCCAACCTCACTGACCCCAGGTCCAGGGTCTGCCCTCTCTGGGCTTCTCTGGGACACCCTGTGGGAACCACAGAAGATTTCTAGCTGGGGAGGAAAATGTTCAAAGCAAGATTTTGTCCATCCTTATCTCCTGGTGCTGTGCCAGAGAGACACACCCCTACCTCCAGGACGGCCTCTAGGCAAGTCTGTGATAAATGACAGGAAACCAGGAAGATGGATGTCGTGTCCCAGCCCGATAGCCCTGGGTCAGAGGTGCCAGGATCAAATGCAAAGATCTGCAGCCGTCCTCTGGCTGTTACTATGGGTGTACTGATCATCTCTACGAACAACAGCAATAGCCATAATGATAGATTTGCAAATGCTGACAATGTTTTGCTTGCTGTATCTCCTTTCATCTCAGGATATCAAAGTACCTTGGCAAATATTAATTAAGCTCTGGGAAATAAACATGATGACGTCACCATAAGGAAGGGGGAGACTGAGATACCGAGAGGTTATGTGCTTTGTGATGGACCCTGCCCCCCACTCCAGCAGAGGCAACAATCAAATAAAAAGGTGGTACTTCTATGACAAGCCTAAACAGCATACTAAAAAGCAGAGACATCACTTTGCCTACAAAAGTCCTTATAGTCAAAGCTATGGGTTTTCCAGTAGTTATGGACGGATGTGAGAGTTGGACCATAACGAAAGTTGAGTGCCAAAAAACTGATGCTTTTGAACTGTGGTGTTGGAGAAGATTCATGAGAGTCCCTTGGACTGCAAGGAGATCCAACCAGTCAATCCTAAAGGAAATCAGTCCTAAATGTTCATTGGAAGGACTAATGCTGAAGCTGAAACTCCAATACTTTGGCCACATGATGCGAAGAGCTGACTCACTGGAAAAGACTGTGATGCTAGAAAGATTGAAGGCAGGAGGAGAAGGGGGCAACAGGGGATGAGATGGTTGAGATGGCATCACTGACTCAATGGACGTGAGTTTGAGCAAACTCTGGCAGAGGGTAAAGGACAGAGAAGCCTGGCGTGCTGCAGTCCATGGAGTTGCAAAGAATTGGGCATGACTGAGCAACTGAAAACCAACCCCTTAAATGTTACTCTCGTCAAAGTTCTTTGACTCAAAATGTTTGTATTGACTTGAATTCCTATAGACATCTATTTTGTGTCTGTAACTGTGTGTATGAGGCTATGAGAGCTGACTGAAACGAATATGCAGGTTTATGCTTTCTGCCCTCTGATGGAAGGAGACTAGAGATAATACGTGAGCTATTTGGTCACTTATGAAGCTATGGTCAAAAGGCCAGAGAGGGGACCTCCCCCGCAGCAAGACCCAGAGAGATGGTGCCTTCAGGCGAAACGGGGTGGGTGTCAGGAGGAGAGCCCTTCAGGCAGAGGACAGAGCGAGCCTGGCACACGGCAGGCCCGAGGGGGACGCCTCCTGCCCAGGGGCAACAGGCACAGGTGCTGTCCCGCTGGGAGCTCCCAACCCTGAGCTATGGAATCCAGGTGACACCGCGGGCTACGGGCCACTGTGGTCAGCCCGGTGCCTGAGCCGCGGAAAGGAAGGGGACGGCGAGCTGGGTCCTGATGGAGCAGCATCTGTGGTGGAGTTTCGATCTTTGGCAAGAACAGCTATGAAGCAACACAGCTCACAATGTCATTTCTGGACTGTGCATGGGAGCGTATTGTCCCAAGTGGACATGGCTGGCGTGGCAGCCTCCCGCCCCTGCTGGGGGGCGAGGGAATCCAGTGTGTGTTCACTAGTCTGGCGTGGCAGCCTCCCGCCCCTGCCAGGGGGCGTGGGAACCCAGTGTGTGTTCACTACCGACTCAGAAGGCGTCTGCTGTTCAGTGTTGCCCTGCTTGCAATTACAAGCAGGGCCCACGACCCCCAAACCCACACTGGAGAAAGATCTCTGCTTCTAAACAATTGCCATGGTTACTGGTGACTTTTTGTATTATCCATGGAGGCTCCCAATGACTGTTTTGTTATGTATTCTTTATGAAGCGTTTTATTGACACGCAAGGGGATTTGGAGAATCCCAGTTACATGCAGTGGCGAGCTTGACAGGTCAATGTCCCCTGAGCTCACTTTGGGCGAAGTCCACATCTCCAAACTCTGTCTTTAAGCAGTAGATCCAAACGAAACCCCTACAAAGAAGAAGGCTCAGAACGTGAGCGTCTGCGTTTCTAGGCGACACTTGGCGCTTTAACGTGTATTGAAAATGTAAAATGGGCTTCCCGGGTGGTGCAGTGGCAGAGAACCCACCTGCCAACGTGGGAGACACGGATTCAACCCCTGGGTCAGGAAGACCCCCTGGAGACGGGAGTGGCAATCCACTCCAATACTCCTGCCTGGAGAACTCCACGGACAGAGGACCCGGTGGGCTGTAGTCCATAGTCACAGAGAGTTAGACCTGGCTAAACAACAACAGCAAAATGTAAAACAGCGAAACAGATGGCGAACGGCTGAGGTATAAGATTTTTATTGGGCAAGTACAAATTTTCTTATGTACATGAAATCACTAAATTTAAATAGTATCCTTAGAATCGAAATTTATTCTTTTAAAAAGTATTGCTTACTTTAACCCTAAAGAACAAATCAAGAAAATAACCTTTGCAGGTTATTAAGTGATTATTTCTGAGAATATTATGTGTGGCAGACAAGACCTAGTCTGGGGGTCACAATACATGAAGCTTGCCCCCCTCCTGGGCCCACAGGCATGGAGACAGATGGCGGAGCAGGGTGGGCATTCATCAGGGCTGGAGGAGGTGCTGAGAGCAAGTTCAAGGCCAAGAGGATGGAGAAAGGGTCACCTTATTTGCTTTATCGATTGATAAGGTTGGCCACAGAGATGAAGGCAGAGGGAAAGGCTTTGCTTTGCACTCGCACGTAGGCCAGAAATCACATTCTGAAATGTACTGTTTCATAACCGTTCTTGCCAAAGACATAAATTCCACTACAGAAGCGACAGTCAGTTCTTCTCGGATTTCCCTCTCTGCCTTCAACAGTGCTGGACACGAGTGACTGATGTCTTTCAATGCATGCCCACGGAGAATTCTTTGCAAATGATACTGTTTTCTTCACAAAGCCCTTCCTTCTCCCCAGAGACAGTCTGCCCCACTCACAGCCAGGGTTACGGCTGGGTGGCACCCATCAGACCCTCCTTGGGATGTCTCTTGCCTTGCGGGTACTTGTGGTGGTAACACGCTGGGAGAGGGTGAACGGGGTGCTAATGGTCTGTTGGGGGGGCATGGAGCCGCTGACCTCTGCCACCAGGTGTCAAAATGTGCTTCTCAGACCGTTAGTCCCAGAAGGCTTCCGGGAGGTGGTGAAGTTCTAGATGAGCCTAAAGAAAGGGCTGGATCTGGGAAAGAGCCAAGAACAGGGGTGGAGTAAGGTGGGCCCAAGTGTGGGCCATGTCCAAACCTGTGAACAAGGCTAGGAGGGGCCAAAAGCTGATCCCAGAGAACCCTGACGCATCATTCGTGTATGTGATGCTTGCCTTGATGCCCAGGAGTGTAGGGAGGACATTGCACCCCTGTCTGCGGTGGTCATCACGGAGCCCCCAGCTCTGCCTACACTTGGGTCAGGCACAGCATGGCCAGTGCTGCTCCGGTTCATGCCCACACTCAGGTCGGGGCCGCCTGGCGAGGCTGGGCCCTCCACTACTCTAGGTCACTCAAAGCACACTGGGGTCCCTCAGGGAGCTGGTGACTAGGTCTCAGAACCGCTGGCCTCTTCTTAGGGGAAGAGCAGAGCTTCAGAGAGTGAGCCAGGCTTTCTCACTTAGTCAACGCAGAAGCTGCATCATCTGGGTTGTGCAGAGCCGACCTCACCTCTGCATAGCTGCTGGATCTCCTCGCCCCCTGATGGCCCGCAAGCCTGCATCCACGAGCTGTCCCTGCTCCCTCCCGGGATCCCCCATGGCCAGGCTGGGAGCCCCCATCACCCACTCCCCCATCTCCGCTTTCAGCTCCCCCGGCAAACGTGTGAACTGTGTCCAGATGAGCATCACCATGCACTGGGGGCCTCCTGCACCTTCAGAGGGATCTCTGTCCATCAGAGGTGCCTGAGACCACAGGAAAGGTGGGGGAGAGCCGACAGAGAGCTGGACAGACTCATATCCCGGGAGGGGGCTTTCCTCGTGCCCCTGCTCAATGCACACACGCGTGCACATGCTCAGCACACACACAGGCGGCCCCCACCCTGCCCCCCAGGACGCCTGCCCGGAGCAGAGGATAAATGCAGCCCTCCCACACACACACCTGTGAGAGCCGCACCTCCCGAGGTGCGTCTGTCGGATCCCAGACGGCGGGGGCTGTGCCGGCGTCCGGAGACTGGGTCCTCCTGGGCCCGCGTCTCTCTGTCTCCCCAGCCAAGGGCAGAGCGGCAGGGCCAGCTGGTCCGCTCAGCCGGCTTGCCGATAGCATCGCCGCTGCTGGGTTTTCCATGTTAATAGGTGGTTGCTACAGGTAAGCACAACAGCCAGATGGTATAGAAGGCACATTTCAAAGCCAAATGCTGTGTTGTTGTTTGGGGTTGTCTTAGAGCGATCAAAACAGCCCAAGTCATGTTAATCCCAGCCTTATCTCATGATCAGATAGGAGCAAAAGTCAGTGATCGGAAAAGCAGCTGGATCCAGAGTCTGTAGGGAGCACTGCGTCCCTCACCTTGGCCCGGGAAGGATGCCAGCCACGCCAGGGAGACAGCAGCCCTCCTCATCCGGGCGTCTCGTGCCAGATCGTGGCATTTGACTGCCCCTGCCGAGAGGAGAGCAGAGATGTTTCTCCCCTGAAGAATCCCAGAGTTCCAGCCCGAGGCTGAAGGGAAGTCACCGCTGGGGCTCTGGGCCTGTGGTGGCGTTTGTTTATCCTACTGGGGTCTGGGAGGGTGGAGCTGGCTTCAGAGACGGCGCTCAGATGACCAGAGTGGACCTTGCTCTGCATCTTTAGGGAGCTGCGGTCCTGGGACAGAAGACGGAAGGGCAGTGGGGTGACCTCCTTTCTGCTTCTACCTGAAGCAGCTCACAGCCCTTCCCGTGGGCAGGGTCTGGGACAGCCCTGCTCAGCTCCGTGGTATCCAGTCCCACTGCACACTGTGCTGCCCACACTGGACTGCCCACACCTGTGCTGCCCACGCCTGTGCTGTCCACGCCTGCTCTGTCCACACCTGGACTGTCCACGCTTGCTCTGTCCACACCGGCACTCTGCAGGGTGTTGCAGGGGCTGGAGGTGCTTGCACCTGGGCCCTACCTGAGGGGGCTTGCAATTCTTTTGAGGATATTAAAGTTACTCCTGTCAACCATTTCACTTACAATTTTTGATAATTCCTATACTAAGAATGACTTTTATATTTTTATATGACTGAAAAAGTCAAATGAAGAAAAATAGTTTGCGACACAAGAAAGTTATATGAAATTAATGATCAGGGCCCATACATAAAGTCTAGTTGTAACACAGCTCTGCTTGTTCCCTCGTGGCTGGTGGCTGGCTGATTGGCCTGACTGGCAAAGCTGATCAGCTGTGACAGAGACCGTATGCTCATGGAGCCTAAAATACTACCATATCCACCACAGAAAAGACCCCTAAGTAGACTCTGAAGTTCATGGAGGCAGCGCTGAGAATATTCCAGCCAGCCCTGTGTCCCATGCCACTCCCCAGGACTCGGCACCAGTGGGCAGTTTAATATGATGGATGGATGAAATAAATACATAGTGTAAATCCTCGACTAAACAACTGTTCTTTAGGAGTGTGTTTTGTACACTAGGGGATACCTGCGATCCATTTGCAGGCGTTTCCCCCTTGGTTTATCTTAAAAGCGTTTCCCTTTAGTGGTTCCGGAAACAAAAGCCCAGGGACAGTCCCCCTCCTCCAGGAAGCCATCCTGGACTTCCATCCTGGAGATCCATATCTCTCTCCACCCAATTCTGTGTTGTCCTCACAGCCTTGGACTTCTGATAACAGAGCCTCTCCTGGAGTCACTGACTTGTTAAAAGCTCCTTCTGTTTGGGACCCTGGAAGCGCCTGCATCTCCATTCAGGGCGGGACCAGGGGAGTCTGTGCGTGATGCGTGTGGTTTCCCTTCCTTCCTTGTCCTCCCCTTTTGTTGAGTGGACTCCCTCCACTCAGCAACCACAGACACCGTCAGGATTCTGCGCTTTGACACCAACGCCCTTGGACTTGCCGACAACCCAGATCAGTGGTCCTCAGCTGCCCTTCCCAGGGTCCTTCCCGTCGGGGCACGAGCTCCCGTATTCTGCTTTTACCACCTTGTTTTATCCCAGGGCCGTGGCGTGTTGGCCAGCTTAGCCGTTTGCTAGACCAGGACTCTAAGCATCTGAGTGGAGCTCACCACTGTACTCTGGGGAAAAGAGGTCTCCAAACGTAGGACACACAGCAGGTGGGTGAGCACAGCCTCACAGGCTGCGTGCCGCCCCCGATGGAGCATGGGTCAGAGGTCAACCCGACCACACGTTCCCTATTCGTCCTAAACAGGAGTAAAAATACCAGCTTCTGGGAATCAGAACAAGAACTGCATGGAGAAAGGTACACAAAGTGCTTAGTCCCCAGCCTGTGGTGAGTGTGCGCTGAGCGTTCTCTCCTGGGCTCCACAGGGCAGGGGCAGGGTCTCCTCTTTCTGTGTGATCCTGGAAGCTCCCAGCACAGGGATGCGAGGGGCAAGGACTCGTGTGCAGGGATAATCAGTGATGAAAACAATGGGGAACCCGTTGGCTGCTCAGCAACAAACAGACATAGCAACAGGGTTACTAGACTTTGCAACTAAAGATACAGGTGTTCCAGCTAAATTGAAGCTTAAATATATGGGATATACTGCTGCTACTGCTAAGTCACTTCAGTGTCCGACTCTGTGCAACCCTATAGACGGCAGCCCACCAGGCTCCACCATCTCTGGGATTCTCCAGGCAAGAATACTGGAGTGTGTTGCCATTTCCTTCTCCAGTGCATGAAAGTGAAAAGTGAAAGTGAAATCGCTCTGTCGTGTCCGACTCTTAGCAATCCCATGGACTGCAGCCCACCAGGCTCCTCCATCCATGGGATTTTCCAGGCAAGAGTACTAGAGTGGGGTGCCATTGCCTTCTCCCATATAGGATATACTTATGCTAAAAAGGTATTCCTTGTTAATTTCTGAAATCCCATTTTAACTGAAGATCCTGTTTGTCCAGAAGCCATAAATGGAGGGGGTCTCGGCGTCACGGTAATGGACAGATAGAGGTAGATAGCAAGTGGAGGGGCTCTGCCTTTCTCCCCATCAGAAAGGGCGGGGAGGGGAGAGCCTCCCAGACGGATCACGGTGAGTGGCTGTTCTCCTTCATGGGGACTTGCCTCCGTCTACGGGCCAGGACCCAGAGCATCTAACGAGGAAGACGTGGGGATTCACGTGAACTTGAGGAAAGACCAGGAAGCTGGCTCCTCCTGACTGCCCCTGCGATTCCACCAGGCACTAGAAAGACACTCTGCTCGCGCTTCATGGCATTTGAAGGCAAACTGAATTTGAGGCATCACTTCTCTTCCTCACATTCAAGGTGTCTTGTGCATATGGCAGTAGCGCTTCTTATTCTATGCCTGATCTGATGTGAACTCGTTACATCTTATCCAAAAGGCATAAATAAATTTCTTAAGCCTTCTTAAACAAATATCACAGTTTGGTCTTCCTTTACTTTTAATGAATACTTGAAGACCAAGCTCTTCTTCTCCCTTCTTGACAAATGAGGCCTTTCTCATTGTTGTAATGGTTCTTAAGTCTTCCTGGTCAATTAGCAAAATATTTACTATTATTATTTATCATCCTCTTGATCATTTCTCACACTGCTGTGCATGCAACAAAAACTGCTCAGAGATAGCACCACCAATTAAAAGGTAAAACAAGCCTGGAGAATTCTTTCTTAGTAATAAGTTATCCATTAAATACCACTGAAGCTGTTCTTGTTGTAAAACGTATGTCAACATAATCTCAAATACTTTTTATAAAGTACCAGTAGTAAGACATTAAAAATGACAAAAATGTCTTTAATCTATAAAAAATATAATTGCCTGAGATCATTTGCTGCACAATGAAATAAATATTACCCAGACGGGTCTATCCAGCTGGCAACTGTACCACGGGGCAGGAAGACTGTTACTTTCTAATAGATCATCAGTAACTGTTGTATCATTTCTTCTCCCTTCAAGGGAGAGGAACGGTCTCATGATCCCTAACCCATGAAGAGTATCACAACATATCCCCTTCTTTGGGAGAAAACAAACGCACTGGCTTTTGGAAGCTAAAATATGTCTGTTAGTCAATCATTTCACAGACTGTGGTTGGCAGGGGCGGGTGGGGGAGGGAAGGACTGGGCGTTTGGCATTAGCAGACGCAAAGTATTGTACAGGCGACGGATGAACAAGACGATCCTGCCGTGCAGCACAGGGAACTCATTCAACACCCGGTGATGAGCCGTAACGGAGAAGAACGTGGAAGAGTGTGTGTATATGTACAACTGAGTCACTTTGCTGCACAGCAGAAATTAACGTGCCATTGTAAATCAACTACACTTCAATAAAATACAAGCTTTTAAAGAAGAACTGCTTTAAAGAGCCAAAGAGAGAGACAGAGAAGGACGCGGTGCTTCACAGTGGGGAAGCCGCAGTCTTTGTTCCAGTCAAATACGAAGACAATCATGCAAAAGGCAATGCCAAAGAATGCTCAAACTACCGCACAATTGCACTCATCTCACACACTAGTAAAGTAATGCTCAAAATTCTCCAAGCCAGGCTTCAGCAATATGTGAACCGTGAACTTCCTGATGTTCAAGCTGGTTTTAGAAAAGGAAGAGGAACCAGAGATCAAATTGCAAACATCAGCTGAATCATGGAGAAAGCAAGAGAGTTCCAGAAAAACATCTATTTCTGCTTTATTGACTATGCCAAAGCCTCTGACTGTGTGGATCACAATAAACTGCGGAAAATTCTGCAAGAGATGGGAATACCAGACCACCTGATCTGCCTCTTGAGAAATCTGTATGCAGGTCAGGAAGCAACACTTAGAACTGGACATGGAACAACAGACTGGTTCCAAACAGGAAAAGGAGCACGTCAAGGCTGTATATTGTCACCCTGTTTACTTAACTTATATGCAGAGTACATCATGAGAAACGCGGGACTGGGAGAAACACAAGCTGGAATCAAGATTGCCAGGAGAAATATCAATAACCTCAGATATGCAGATGATACCACTCTTATGGCAGAAAGTGAAGAGGAACTCAAAAGCCTCTTGATGAAAGTGAATGTGGAGAGTGAAAAAGTTGGCTTAAAGCTCAACATTCAGAAAATGAAGATCATGGCATCCGGTCCCATCACTTCATGGGAAATAGATGGGGAAACAGTGGAAACAGTGTCAGACTTTATTTTTTGGGGCTCCAAAATCACTGCAGATGGTGACTGCAGCCATGAAATTAAAAGACACTTACTCCTTGGAAGGAAAGTTATGACCAACCTTGATAGCATATTCAAAAGCAGAGACATTACTTTGCCAACAAAGGTCCGTCTAGTCAAGGCTATGGTTTTTCCTGTGGTCATGTATGGATGTGAGAGTTGGACTGTGAAGAAGGCTGAGCGCCAAAGGATTGATGCTTTTGAAGTGTGGTGTTGGTGAAGACTCTTGAGAGTCCCTTGGACTGCAAAGAGATCCAACCAGTCCATTCCAAAGGAGATCAGCCCTGGCATTTCTTTGGAAGGAATGATGCTGAAGCTGAAACTCCAGTACTTTGGCCACCTCATGGGAAGAGTTGACTCATTGGAAAAGACTCTGATGCTGGGAGGGATTGGGGGCAAGAGGAGGAAGGGACGACAGAGGATGAGATGGCTGGATGGCATCACTGACTCGACGGACGTGAGCCTGAGTGAACTCCGGGAGTTGGTGATGGACAGGGAGGCCTGGCGTGCTGCGATTCATGGCGTCGCGAAGAGTCAGATACGACTGAGCGACTGATCTGATCTGATCTGAATCTCAGGTCAGTTGACATGTCCGTCCACCACTCCAGAGGCGCTCACTTGGTTCAGACGGAGGAGAGATGCATGCACAGAGGGGACAGGATACGAACCTGCGGCCTGTCCAGGGCGGCCGGAAGAGGACACTGAGCGGTGAGGAAGAAAAGGGCTGTGCCGGCCAGAGTGCTGGGGGCCAGGGCTCCCCAGCTGGACCAGGGTCCCCATGCACAGTAAGCAGGACAGCAGCCAGTAGAGTTCTTGTTAAGTTCATCTGAATGATAAAATAAAATCTCCTGGAGATGCATGGAGAATTTGTTTATTCTGCATTGAAGGGTCGGTGTGTTTCAAGCCTTGGTTTGCCCCAGCTTGTATTTGTGAAGAGTCACAAAGAGTTGGACACGACTGAGCGACTGGACTGAACTGAACTGTATTTGTGAAAGGTGGTCGGCTTGGGAGCCACACAAAGGTGTGAAATAGCATTTTCCTTGGAGAATCCCACGGACAGAGGAGCCTGACGGGCTACAGTCCGTAGGATCATCAAGAGTCGGGCACGACTGAAGCGACTTACCATGCACGCACACATGGAGTCTTTGAAGCTCTTAATGTCCCAGTGGGCAGAGCAGCTTGACTGTGCCCTTAGTTTCCTTTTCTCTTTGAAGAATCCTACCCAGAGGTGACTCTCAGCACTGAGCACCAACTGACCAGGGGGACGCAGATGGGTCCTGGGTCGAAGGGCATGAACGTGAGTCCTCACGGCTCACAGACCACGCCTCAGCTAAATAGTGGACAGTTCCTGGCACCTTCCCTGATGAAACTCAGCTTTCCTTTCGCACTTTCCCCTGCAGCCACAGCCCCATCTGCAAGTCCCGTTGTCTTTGGAACAATGAGCAACAGGTTAGAACAGTCAGCACGTCCCAGCATCTCTCAGCTGTTTTCTCCAGGAGCCTCCTGTGTCTCGTTTCCATGGCCACCCTGACCCTGCAACAGAAGAGAACCTCAGCCCATGCCCAGTGCACCAGACCCAACGCAGGGCCTCCAAGGATGGCTGTAAACCGGGCCCCTGCCTTCTATTCATGTGAGTCCTCACCCAGCTCCCCTGATGCTCAGGTCATAGTCATCCCTCCCAGGCCCACGTGGTCCCCCCACCCCCCACCACCCCTTCTGCAGTAATTCTTCCCAGAGGATGATGGCCCAGACCACAGACATGGCTCGGAGCCTGAACTGTCCTGCGGTGCTGGGGCTGTTTTCCTGCTTCATGTCTCACATCCTGATGAGACTGCCTGCTGCTCTTGGGGAGAAGTAGAGTCTTCCTCCCCCACCGTGGACAAAGCAAAGAAGAAGTCTCAGTCAAACATGCTGATGGCACTACTGAGCCTGTGCTCTAGAGCCTGGAAGCCACAGCTACGGAGCCCGTGAGCTGCAGCGACTGAAGCCACGTGCCTGGAGCCCGTGCTCTGCAACAGGGGAGCCCCTTCAGCGGGAAGCCCGCGGACCTCAGCCAGAGGGGAGCCCCTGCTCACCGCACCTAGAGAAAAGCCCGCATGCGGCATCGAAGACTCAGTGCAGCCAAAAATAAATAAATAATTTTTAAAAAAGGAAAACTGTTGAAAGGAGACAGTAACACTGGACACCTTCAGGCTGCATTTACTGATGTAAGAAATACCCAGGCCCGCGGAACTGTCATGAGGACCTCTGGTGACCTTACACAGAACGCCAGCAGTGAGACAGGAACCGGAATGCAAAACCTGGTCAGCTGTATGGGCTGGTGCAGTGACGTTTTCCAAGGCATGAACGTTGGAAACAGCATGAAAACCCCCGCTTCCTTAAGAACCGACCTAGAAATTGAACTAAAACCAACGCGTCATTAAAACTGTGCAGAGTGGCGTGCAGCGTGCTCTCCGCCAGTGGCGTGCCTTCACAGCAGCTCACGCCTCTGTTTTGTGCCCCTTTGCGTCTAGATGAGTGACTGTGGTGCAGTAGGGAAAATCCACCAGGATAAACACGAGGCAAACATCATGGGCTTCAAGTAATGGCACGGGGGGAAAAAAAAACACGCAATATCTCTTTTTGAGTCACCCGATTCAGATGGACATTTTCTAAATCTGACAGTGAGCTCTGAGGATTGTAAGTGAACAGGAAGCACCCACCACAAAATCGAGTTAAGAAAGTCAGCTGTGCACGAGCCACCTGGCCTGGGGGCTGTAGGAGAAGACGGGGGCTTCAGTGAGGATGTGGGGAGAAGCAGCCTTGCTTAATCCTTGGCTCATCAGGAATTCCTGCCGGGTCCTGTCAAGTTGGGGTGTTACGTTCTAAGAGGTTCTTGATAAATTGTGCCTGCCCCAGGGGTGACCAGATGGTGAGAGACCATGATCTCTGTCATCAACACGTGTGTTCCAAAGACTAACAAGCTCTCTTTGTTCTGGAGAAAAGCAGGTGACCAGGATGAGCCAGGATCCAGGGCCACCGGAAGGGAGACACAAAGGAGGGTGGGATGAGAGCTTTGCAATAACTGAGCTGGACGCCTCACAGTGGAGTTTGGAAGTGGGGTCACATTCCCAGGGATGCTGAGAAGTGGAGCAACCAGCCACGGAGATGTGGGGGGAAGCCAGGGCGGGGCTGACCCCTGGGGCCATACCCACCCCTGGAGGGTAGAATAGAGTGTGACAAGGATCTCGGAGGTTGGGATGGAGGATCCATCATTCCCGCCGGGGATGTGCTCACCCCCAACTGGGAAAGACCATGCTAAGTGGTCTTCTAGCAGTGGGGGCCTGGGACCGGAATCCAGGGGAAGTGTCTGGGCCACAGTTTCATCCAAAGATGGTGTGCCTGCTTCCCAAAACCTTCTGCATGGGGGACCCCGGTGGCCCCAGATCCCCAAAACCCTGCAGCCCCTCTGCAGGCCCCTGAGTCCGGCTCCCTGGGCCCAGGCCATGTGGCGTGGGGGACCCTGATGGCCCCAGACCGGGGGTGTCAGGCCACACGGGAGACTTGAGCTGGATATGCCAGCAGTGCTTACCCTTCCCCAGGCAGGTGTCGGTCAAGATCATTCCAGAAAAGGGGTCTTTCCAGGTAAAGCTGAGCCCTGGCAGAGGTGGGAAGACACCACACCTCCCACCTGACCAGGCAAACTTGACTTCCTCTCGCTCCCTCTTACTCGCTTTGGGAAAGAAGGTGTGCAGTGACAGGCGTGATGTGCAGTGACCTCAGACTGGAAATGATGGGACTGGAGCCACGGCTCAGGGGCTGAGGTCACCCAGGGCAGCTGGGCACTGGGGTCCTGTGTGAGGCCTTCCACTACCCAGCTCTGTTGTCTTCGGCAAGTTAGTCCTGGTATTGTGAAATTCTGGATGGTTCTGCTCAGAAAACCATCCAGCTCTTAAACTTTCTGTGTATGTTATTATATTCGGTCTGTATTTAAATTGCACTTCGATTTGCAGAATCTAAGGGTTAGATTCATTGGAAAAGACCCTGATGCTGCGAATGATTGAAGGCAGGAGGAGAAGGGGATGACAGAGAATGAGATGGCTCGATAGCATCACAGATGGGAGGGACATGAATCTGAGCAAACTCTGGGAGATGGTGAAGGACAGGGAAGCCTGTCGTGCTCCAGTCCCTGGGGTCACAAAGAGTCAGACATGACTGAGCGACTGAACAGCAGCAAAGGGTAGAAGAATCCAGGCATCCTACTGATCCCTACTATGCTGTGAAGACTTTTCTATAGTAGGGTAAGAAGCAACATTTTATAAACCTTTAATTTTCTATTAAAAATGTGTGGCCAGCAAGGGTGAGTTAATGGAATTCATTTATTAAATAAGGCAAATGTCCCTGGAGGTAGTCTTCTCTTCCTCGATAGTCCACAAACTCCCCTAAATCTATTAATAGAAAACTGCTATCTTGCTTATACTTAAAAATAAAAGTTCGGTTTTCACATCGACGTTATTCCAGGTCCATCATATTTTGTCTGCAATTTATTCTAATTTTCTTTCACTCTTTCAGCCGTCCACTTACAAAGCCGGATGTGCCCCAACATAAAGAGATGCGGAGTTTATATAGAACGTGTGTGGCTGGGTAATCAATGCACGCTCCAGAAAGCTGCTACATTTTTAACAGCATTTTTGTTTTAGTTGAGTCTTTAAGCTGATTAGTGAGGATGGCGGGGTTTTAATTGGGGTTCTCGTTTTCTTTGGGTCTTTGGGAGACATCACTTTTTTTTTTTTTTTCCATCCCACATAGCTAATCAGTCATGAAAATCTTCCCAGAGAGTTTTGTTCTTCCTTTATTCAGAGAGAGGGTTCTCCAGTCCTGGCCAGGGCAGGTTAGCATTCTGTACAAAAGATATCCTAATGATGGCAACATAATGTATACGTTCTCACCTCTGGACCCAGAAGACGGAAGAGTATCTTTTTTTTTTTAACAGCCAATTTTTGCAAAGCATTCAGCCCTAACTTCATTATGAGCTCGACTTGTCCAAATCCTTACAAGTGTGGGTGCCTTTGACAGCCCCTCCCCGCCTGGGCCTCTGAGTGGCAGTGCGAACGGGACTCTCCATCACGGCAGGAATGCGTTTATGATCATGCAGTGCTTAAGTCTGTTTTTATTTCTCGTTTTATGGAAAATGCAGCGGTAATCCCTTTAGAATTCCCCACAGCTTAAATCTCAGAGACCGTTCACGGCGTCTCTTAATGTCTCAAGGGTCCTTCAAGTCGCGTAAGCCCCATATTCAACAGGTAAAGCCCACTTTGTTCTATAGACATGGCTGGAAATAATGTGAAATTAAAGATTTAATCTTCTGGGGGGCACCTCAGCCTTTCCGTAGTCCGTCACAAAGAAACTAGAAAGTCTAGCCCCTTTTCAGCGAGGAGAAAAGTCTCTGATTGGCAGGAGCGGGGGCATTGATCCCCAAAACTATGTTGCTAAAAATTTTTATTAATGCAATTAGGCAAAGAGGCCACTGTCCAGCCCCAAATGTTGGGGGAGACTTCATGTCACGATGAAATTTGCTTCCATTATTAACCTAATTGATGGGATTTATGTTCAGAGCAGGGGGAGAAAAAAGGAATCAAACTTTGGTGACAAATTAAGTACTTTTTTTGCTCTCAAGGAAACCTAATTCCACCAACACAAATTAGAAAGGGTGGTCAAGGCCCCACTGATATGAGAGGAAGGATTAGATAAGGAGAGATTGCACTGACCTGAATGCATGGTTTGTGAATCCATCACTGTGTACCCTTGGGCTGTTTAATGGCATGTTCTCGACCTAGTCTATAGCATGAATTAATTTTCCATATTGAGATTTTTTTGGAAATGTGTTACAAAAACATCAAGAAATAAGTGCTATGTCATTTATGGAACCCTGTCCGACACCCTTACTGTTTAGCTTTTTAATCCAAACATCCTGCCAGTGAGTCCGGGGCTGGCCTGGGTTGCATGGCCTGTTGGTTCCTGCCTCCCTTTGCTTCTTGTAGGGAGCAGGTCTGCCTCTGCACTGTTTGGGGGAGGGGGTCCCTAGAAACAGACCTTTTGCTTTGTTTTTACAGAAAAGTCTGAGAGTCCTGGGGAGGTTGAGGTATAGATGTTTGCTGAGGCAGAGGGCCCCGAGGCCAGGCAGACGGGCTTAGGCAGTGTGAACAGCCAGCACCAGCAAAGCCGGCCCAGGACTCGGTCCATCAGAACCCGGGAGCCCTCAGCTGTCTGCAAGGTCCCACACCTGGTGAGGCTTGCTCATACGGCGATCCAGGGATGACAGCCACGCTGCCACAGCCGCGTTTCAGAAACACAAATTAGCGGAAAATCCGAATTAATTTGAGCAGATCGCTAATGATTAAAAACAATGGATTTTTTTAAAATTGGAGTATAATTGCTTCACGATGTTGTGTTAGCATCTGTTGTACCGCCCTCTTCTTTGGATTTCCTCCCATCTCGGTCACCACGGAGTGCTGAGCAGACTCCCCATGCCGTACAGTAGGTTCTCGTCAGTTACCTACTTTAGACATAATGGTGTGTGTCAGTCAATCCCAGCCTCCCAATTCATCCACCTTCATAACCCCCTCGGGATCCGTACTTTGTTCTCTACATCTGTGTCTCTGCAAATCAGATTGTCTATGCTGCTGTCGGTGGCTCAGGCAGTAAAGAATCCGCCTGCAGTGCAGGAGACCTGGGTTCAATTCCTGGGTGTTGAGGATCCCCTGGAGAAGGGAATGGCAATCCACTCCAGTATTCTTGCCTGGAGAATCCCGTGGACAGAGAAACCAGGCAGGCTACAGTCTATGGGGTCGCAAGAGTCGGACACTACTTAGCGACTAAACCATGCTATTTTTCTAGATTCCACATATATGCATTAATATACCCCAGCAATCCCCCTCCTGGGCATATACGCAGAGAAAACCATAATTCAAAAGGACACATGTACTTCAAGGTTCATTGCAGTGCTATTCACAATAGCCAGGCCACGGAAGCAACCTGAATGTCCATCAGCAGAGGAATGGATAAAAAACAGACCTTTTATTGCAAAAAATAATTAATGAGCAGAAGAGACTGGAGGGAAAGCAGAGCATCTAAACTGGATTCTCTTGAAGGAGGATTTTGCAGAAATGCAGCTTGCTTCGCCTGGGGTCCCACCACCTCCAGATTTCTGGACCCGGGAGCCCCTGAGACTGTGCGATCGTGGTCACCACTGAAAGGCTCTGTTGAGTGGAACCTGCCCTGCCCAGCAGGAAACGCTGGGATTGGAGAGGCCACCCACATCTGGACTCTGAAGTCCTGAGAATATGCTCACTTTCACGGAAGGCTTCAGATGCAGGTATTTTCACCCCGAGCGCCTACAGGGAGGTTCTTAGTCCAGGACCACAGCCGTCTGGCCCAGGGTTCCGCCCCCTTCTCTGGGCTCGGAGCGACTCAGGCGGCTCAGGAACGACTCGCATGATCAGTGTTCGGATTTAAATCCTGAAGGCTGAACCGAATCCGAGTCTACATGGCCACAGGCTCTTCACAGAGCAGTGGCCTCAGGAAAGACTGGGGCCTGGGGCCCCGTGCTGAAGTGCTGTGCCTGGCTAAGCGTCTCCCAGAAACAAGATAGAAAGAAACTGCAAGGGCCGAAACTGCTCGCACAGTTGGGGCAAATTACGGACAATGAGACACAGAGAGCCAAGAGAGCGCACTGTCACCTCTGAAGAGCTGGGCGCAGAAGCATGGTACTCCCTGCACAGAGCACCCGCAAGGCGTGGGGAGACTCCCTAAGCCACCCGTCTGGCCTGACCCTGGACACACCCCTGCGTGCGTGTGTGCTAAAGTCACTTCAATCGTGTCTTTGCAACCCCGTGGGCTGTAGCCTACCAGGTTCCTCTGTCCAGGGGATTCTCCAGGCAAGAATACTGGAGCGGGTTGCCATGCCCTCCTTCAGGGGGTCTTCCAGACCCAGGGACCGAGCCCACATCTCTAGTGTCTCCTGCACTGGCAGGAAGGTTCTTTTCCACTAGCGTCACCTGGGAAGCTGGGATACACATCTACCCTCACCCCATTTGAGGAACCAGCTCGCCACCCCGAGGCGAGCAAGCAGGTGGATCACCTGGGAAGCTGGGATACATCTCTACCCTCACCCCATTTAAGGAACCAGCTCGCCACCCCCAGGCGAGCAAGCAGGTGGATCTGCTGCTTGTTCTCGTTCCCCACTGCTGCAGCGGGACCCCAGTAAAACCTCGCCCGAATTTCCCGTCTGATCACTGATCGATTCCTATTGATTAAGGATGCCAAGAACGCTGGTTGGTAACAGCCTCCCCTGCAGATGGATTCCAAGACCGCCAACCACTTACCAACCACAGGGAGGGACACAGTTCATTTCAGCAAGCCTGTACCCATCCACATGTCAGTTGTCAACTGCACTGTAACAAGCCACACTCAAAACTCCAAATGCAGTGACACAAAAACCATGGATCATTTCTTGACACTTTGCTGTCTGGACTGCCCAGACTCAAGGGTGACCTTGAGGCTCCTGCAGTGATGAAACCCTCAAGGAGGCCCTTGCCCTCAGTGGTCCAGCCTGAAGCCAGCTGGTCCAGCTGAGACGGGCCCAGCCACGTTCTCCCAGGAGGCCCGCCCCCAGGAACACCTTGGTGTTGTGTTAGCTTCCTTGGGATGGCTGTAACAAAGCACCACCAGCTGAACAGTTTAGAATGACAGAACTTCACTTTCTCATAGTCTGGAAGCTACGAGTCAGAAGTCACGGGGTCAGCTACGCCATGCTCTGTCCCCCAGCTTCCTGCGGGCCCCGGGGAGCCGTGGAGCTGCTGGATCTGCAGCAGCATCCTCCGGTCTCTGCCTCATTTATTGCTTGGGCGTCTTCTCTCTATGCATCTCTGTCTCACCTCTTCTTATAAGGAGAGCAGTCAAGCTGGGTTAGGGTCCACTCAACTGCTGTACATCTCCACTTCCTCTACATCTCAGTTACATCCACAAAACCCTGTTCCCGAACAAAGTCACCTGTTCAGGTGCCAGGGGTTCGGACTGAACCCTGTTGGAGGAGCTCGTGCCAAGCAGTGTGGCCTCGAGGGCATGACGCTGTTGAAACAGGTCGATCAGAAAAGGACAAACACGGCATTTCTGTGCTTACGTGAAGTAGGCGTTCAGACAGTCAAACTCCTAGAGACAGAAAGTCGTGTGGCTCTCAGGACCTGGGGAGGGGGCGTGGGGGAGTGTTTCTAATGGGTATGGGTCTCAGTTTTACAAGATTAAATGTTATGATGATGAATGGTGATGACGGCTCACAACGTTATCAGTTCAGTTCAGTCACTCAGTCGTGTCCGACTCTTTGCAACCCCATGGACTGCAGCACACCAGGCCTTCCTATCCATCACTAACTCCCGGAGTTTACCCAAACCCATGTCTATTGAGTCGGTGATGCCATCCAATCATCTCATCCTCTGTCATCCCCTTCTCCTCTCGCCTTCAATCTTTCCCAGCATCGGGGTCTTTTCACTACATTATAAATGTATGTAATATCACAGAACTGAAAACCAGTTAAGATGGTAAATTTAATGTTATGACATTTTACTTCGATTTTTAAAATGTTTTAAAGGCATATGGATTGGAAAGGAAGAAATAAGACTGTCGCTACTTAGAGATGATATGATTATACATATAGGAAATCCAAGGGATCTCAAACAGCTCCTAGAGCTAATGAGTGTAATCAGCAAGTTCACAACATGTAAGATAAACATTCAAAATTGATGGTATTTCTAGCAATGAATACATGGGCACAGTATTAGAAATACAATACCACCTACGATTGCTCAAAAACTGGAATTCTTAGGAGGAAATCTAATAATACACGCACAGGCCTTGTATGCTGAAAGGCATATCATGTTCATGGATTGGCAGACTCAATGTAGTGAAGACATCAACTTTCTGCAAGTTGATATAAGGTTTTAAACAATTCCTATCAAAATCCTGGGCTTCCCTAGTGTCTCAGATGGTAAAGAATCTACCTGCAATGCAGGAGACCTAGGTTCTATCCCTGGGTTGTGAAGATCCCCTGGAGAAGGGAAAGGCTACCCATTCTAGTATTCTTGCCTGGAGAATCCCATGGACAGAGGAGCCTGGAGGGCTACAGTCCATGGGGTCGCAAAGAGTTAGACAAGACTGAGCGACTAACTTTTTTATCAAAATCCTAGCAAGACTTTTTGTAGATACAGCAAGATTATTCTAAAATTTACATAGATATGTAAATGAACTGAAACAGCTAAGCCATTTTTTAAAAAGGAGACTCAAGTGGAAAGAATCAGTCTACTGATTTCAAGCCTTATTACATGGCTATAACATAAGCTCTACAAGAGTGTGGCGTTGGAGTAGAGACAGACATAGATCAATGGGACTGAAGAGAGAACTCAGGAATAGACCCGCCACGCATATGCCCAACTGCTTTCTGACGGAGGGGCAAAAGCAGTTCAGGCAGGATTCTCAGCCCCGCCAAGAACACAAGGTGTGGGGGTGGAGTGAGCAGAGTGGACACTCACAGCCCTGGCGTATTTAAACAGAAATCAGGCTTTCCAAGAACCAGGCATTTTTAAAACCACATGCCGCCAAGTAGCCAACTGAAGAGCAGGAAGTTCGGCAGAGCCGTTGCCATGTACTTGCTTCCATCCCACAGAGGGTCCTCCTTCTGGGGGGGAGGGGGGCTGCAGAGGCCGCTTGCCCATCAGGGGCCACTCGCCCAGCAGGGGCCCCTCCTGTTTCTCCAGGTGTGGGTGGCGTGGACCTCGGCATTGCCAGCACGTGGGCGGTGGGGCATGGATCTGGGGCACTAGCCACGAGCCTGCATTCAGACCTAGGGACCTCCGGCCTCAGAATCGCGCTTCCCCCGTTTCTCTGTGGCCTTGAGAAGGTCATGTCCTTTATGTCTGCCTTTGTTCTTTCCTCTGGGGTGGGGGGTGACCCCTGTGCCTGCCGTGCCCACTCCAGTGGGATGGGGGTGGAGACAGGAGGGGGCGGGAACAGAGGGGAGGGGAGCGGAGAGGACCCGTGTACAAACAGCCCATCACTAGGAGGAGGAGCACCTCTGCCCAGGCGGGGGCCCTGTGGGTGCCTCTGTGTGGCACAAGGAAGGCAGGACAGAGCAAGGGACTCAGAGGGACAGAGAGACGTCAGAGGAACGACAGGCGCCCAGATTGGGCTGTGCGTTCTCCAAGGAGGGACTGGCTGTCATCCAGGTCTTGGCTTCCTCCGGCCCAGTGAAGGTACTCGGTTCCCCAGGGAGCTTAACTGCCCACACTCAGGAGTGGATTCGTTGTAGCTTCTCCTCCAAAGGTCCCTGTGGGCCGGGGAGCTACCCCCCAAACCTTCAGGGAGCTACAGAGAAGCAGAGGGCTGCACGCAGCCCTTTGCATGTTAGATGAGATTACTATTTACTCCCCAGTTAGGGGATGCCACAGGAACCTTCCAGTTTCATGTCAGGGAAACCCCTCTGCTCAGAAGTTATAAAAAGGCCGTGATGTCGATGACCCCTTCCAGCCCGGGAGGTGAGGTGGATGAGAAGACTTCCTTGTTGTCGTCGGCATCGCCAGCAAACAGCAGTTTGTAAGAAGCGTGGTTGCCTGGTGACAAGCGCTTGTATCTTGAGTCGCCTATCTGTTGTCTATGCCCCCGCTGCCTGGGCCCAGCTGGGGGTTTTCTCCACAGTGGCTCTTTTAGGATGGGTAAAGTCTAGCCAGTAAAGCTGCTCGGGTTCAGCCTGCCTCATCCCAGACAGTGTTTTCCTAAACACATTGCTAGGCACCAAATCAGGAAATCCTCAGGCCGGCGAGTGCATGTTGAACTGTGCAGAACTCCAGGGATCTTCAGGGAGTCTTCAGAGACCACCTCGGTGGCGGAAGGCGAAAAGGGTTCAGGGGAAATGCTTCTCTTACAGCCTCTTCTTCCATCTGACCCCCTGACCCTGCGATCACACAGCCCACCTTGGCGGGAAGAGCGGCTCGAGATGGAGGCGGGCTGAGACCACGGGGATTCAGACCTGAATCCGCTCTGCGTCCCCCGCGGGGCGTACCTGAAGCTGACCCGGCGCGTTCGGTTGCCATGGTATCCAAGGCCTGCAGCGGAGCCTGCGGAGGCGGGCTCACCAGCGTGTTTGTCTTCTCTGATATAAAAAGCTCGGAGCAACTAGACTGTGGAGGAGTGAAGGCCAGTGAAGAAAACTGCCAAGGTCCCCAGGACCGCCACACGCCTTGGCTGATGGATAAAGCCAGGCAGACACACCGAAACCACGGGAGGCCTCGCACTCAAGGCTAAAACTGAGGTGGGACGGAAGAGGGGACCCCCACCTCGCGGACGCCTTTGAATGTTTTTTCTAAAGTCCATACCCTCTGCGACAAGAAGTGTGGCTACCTGTGCCAAGGCTGAGTGATTGTGGGCTCCTGAGAGATGCCCCCTAAGTCAGGAGAGAAACAGACCTGGTTTCAGCCCCTCCTTAACCCCCCAGCACCCCCGCCCCACTCACTAAGGAACGCAAGCTCCCTCAGGAGGCACCCAGGCGATGGACCTTAAGGGCGAGTAAGAAACCAGACTCGGGGCCGGCTCATCCCGGGACGGCCTTCGCTCCAGCTCTTCAACATGGAAACATCCAGCTGTGTCTGGAGGTTGTTCTGACTGCATCATGGAAGCAGGGGCTCGTGGAATCCCAGGGTGCACAGTGAGAATCGAGTACCATCTCAGACTGCTCCGATCTCACAGCAGCCTCACCTCTGGGCCCTGATGTCCCAGGTCCACGAGCCGGACAGTGCACAGCAGGGGCTGGCCGTGCGTGGACGACATGGGTGCACAGGCCAGAGGAGTGGGCACGGCCCACTGAGCGCCATCCACTGGCCTGCACTCCAGACCAGTGGGTCCTCCATCCTGGGGCCCGGTTTCAGTCCTGGGATGTGGTGTTCCCAGAGCCTCCCCCCCCCCGGAAACTTTTCTTCTACAGGCCCCCACGTCCAGCATCTGCACCCGTCCACCGGATTCTGCCAAGTCTTCAGTTTCAACGAGGGCTCCTTTCCACACGTGTTCAAGTTCTCCAGACCAAGACAAGATGGGATTGTCTGACTCACAAGAAGCTGATGGAAGGAAAGTTCTCTCTCCCAGGCCTCCTGGTCTGTGGTCCCTCTTGACACCTCCAGGAACCTGCCTTGACATCCCCACCAACGCTGCTCACTCCTGACCCTCCCCATCCCCCCGACCTGGGCTCACGCATCAGCCGTTCCCAGGTCCCTGGGGGCCCGTGCATCCCCACCTCTCTCCTGTCCTCACTGCAGCTCACGCCCCCTCTTTCACTTTTTCTAGATGACTGAGCAGGATCTACTTAGGAAAGGAAGACCCACTCCAGATTTTCAGAGAAACGTCAACGCGGAAAGCGATTACGAGGATTAGACAGGACCAGAGGGCTGGAGAGGGGAGAGGCGGATGGTGAGGCTGCAGCTGCAGGAAGCAGCCTCTGCCTGGGCAGAGGCTGGGGTGGCGAGAATCTCGGGGTTCACAGGAAGAGCCCAGCAGAGTGGCTGAGAGGAGGGGCCCAGCACGGTACTGCAGACGGACAGGAAGCGGGTGCTGCTGACCTCTGGGGGGTCCACCAGGAATGCGGGGCACAGACCACGGCCCCCGTTTCCCTGGGCTGCAGGGCCCCCTCCGTGGGCTCGTCCCTGCAGGGACCCAGCTGGCCAAGGAGACAGTTCAGGCCATTGCCCCACCCCCGCCCCCCAGGGCTGAGTCTGGAGGTGAAGCTGAGTCAAGAGCCTTGGTCACTGACTTGGGATGTCTGACTTGCGGTGTTCCTCACCACTTTCTTCTGAAGCAGGTGCTGGAACGCCCAGGCCCTTAGCCCCTCCCTTCTAAGCTCAGGCCGAGCTGCCATGGACCCTGCTGGCCACCCTAACTCAGGCTTCCTCCAGAGCTCAGGGAGCCATCTGGCCCGGCCCTGAGGTCCTCCCCTGTCTCACAGATCCCGCTCCATAACTCATGTTTCCTGCGCGCTCCTTCCAAAACCCACCTGCCCCAAGCCCTTCCCCGGGGCCTGCTCTTCCCATGAGCCAGAGGCCCCTCTGCCTGGAGTCCAGCGGCCGTCACATGCAGACCATGTGAGCCAGTGGCCAATGTAAGGTTCTCCCAACAGTATGAGGCTTGAGGAGCTCTTGTGGGAAATTGGGAGCTTGGTGGGTTGGGGGAACTCACTGGCCTGCATTTCTAATTTCCAGTCTGCGTAAAGCTATTATTCTGAATCTTGCTGCTTCTCTGCTTTCATCTCTAAGCCACTGTCTCATGGTCCCTGGTGATGCCACACGGCACCTCAGAGAGAAGACAGCCTGTGAGTCACCCCATGGGGCCGAGTAACAAAAGGTGGGATGAGTGAAGACCCTCTGAATGTCCCCACCCAGCCTTCCTGCCTCCATATCTGTGTGTTTCATGTCAGCTCTGCCCTGTCGAGCCCACCGCCACTCCCCGGCTTAAAAGCACACTGTCCACCTGAAGCACTTTCACAGTAACTCTTTCTTTTGAAGGATTGTTGCTTTACAATGTTGTGTTAAGTGTTGAGTTATACAATGTGTCAGCTTATGCCTCTGCAGTGTAACGATGCAGATTAGCTAAATGTATACATACACACCCCCTCTTTCCTGGACCGCCCTCACACCCCTCTAAGCCGTCACAGAGCACAGAACTGAGCTCCCTGCATTACACAGCAGCTTCTCGCTGGCTATTTATTTTACACACGGTCGTGTACATATGTCAGTCCCAAGCTCCCAGTTCGTCGCACCCTCCCCTTCCCCCACATCCACAGTCTTTTCTCTGCGTCTGCATCTCTACTCCTGCCCTGCAAACAGGTTCATCTGTATCATTTTTCTAGACACCATACATACCCCATAATATACAATATTTCTTTTTCTCTTTCTGACTTACTTCACTCTGTACGACAGACTCTTGATCAAGATTTCAGTCTGTTTTTAATGGAAAGGGCCTGTGTCTACCAACACCTGCTCACATCCATAATAGAACCTCAAGCCACCTGAGCCCAGATTAAATTCAAATCTGAGATGACAACTCCTTGACTTTCTTCCATAGAGTAGTTTCACGATCTACACCCTTTCCCCACCACACAGTGAAAATAACTGTGTGGCTCAGAAATGAAAGGTCTCATCAGACATAAAATGGATAAAAGCACTGCCTCCCCTTCCAGGCGGTGACATTTTCCTGAAGAAGCGGGAGCCTTCTGTGCGTTTGCTGCATCTCCGGGAAGAAGCACTGCCGTGCAGTGGACTCGAGGAAACCCAGACCGTTGCTGATGCTCTGAGAGCTGGTCTTGGACGAGGGCAGTGACGGCAGTGGTGCAGCTCTTCTCTGAGCTCCGTAGATGCGTGTGCACTAAACTCCAGGTCTGGGCACCACATCTGAGGCTGATGGCTCCCGGAGGTCAGGCATCTGACAGCCACGCCAGGTAGAGTGGAAGGAGCGAGTAAGGATGTTTCAGCAGGAGGAACAGGTGAATGAGAAGAGACGCAAGGTGGGGGGCAATCCCAGTGCAGGGGAGGGGCTGGTGTCTGTCCATCATCACCCAGGTCAGAGCTAGCACCAGGGCATGGGAATTCGGGGGACAGATTCTGGTTCACATCAGGAAGAATTGCCAGCAGCTGGAGCTAGAAAGGAGCTACAAGGTCCCGAGCAGGTGCTGTTAAGACTGGCCTCCGGGTGTCCTATGGATTAGAATCCAGGTTCATCTAGATGAGCCTTTAATGTTCTGGCCGCCTCTGACAGTATCTAGGTCAGCTGGGTCCACCCTCCAGAATCGGACCCTCACCAACCTTATTAGCTGTTGCCTAGCATCCTGCATATATGCATGCTAAGTTGATTCAGTCATGTTCAACTCTGCAACCCCATGGACTGTAGCCCGCCAGGCTCCTCTGTCCATGGGATTCTCCAGGCAAGAATACTGGAGTGGGCTGCCGTTTCCTACCCCAGGGGGTCTTCCTGATCCAGGGATCGAACCCGCGTGTCTTGCATCTCCTGCATTGGCAGGTGGCTTCTTTACCACTAGCGTCACCTGGCAAGCCTGCTTAGCATCTTACTCCATCTTAAAAGCTTGGAAAGTGACTGTTTATTTTGTTAGAAGCTTTTCATCCTCAGTGTAGTTTTTTAAATGTCTTTGTTTTTAATTGATTCTTGCATTTTCTCTATTTTGTTTTCAAGGCTTTTGATCATCTTTGTGATCATTATTCTGAGTTCTTTCTCTGGTGGTTTGCCTATTTCCTCTTCATTTATTTGAACGTCTGTGTTCCTAGTTTGTGCCTTCATTTGTGTAGTATTTCTCTGTCTTTCCGTTATTTTTTTCAACTTATTGGGTTTGAGGTCTCCTTTCCCCAGCCCTCAAGCTTGCATTCTTTCTTCCTCTTGGTTTCTGCCCTCCTAAAGCTGGCCCCGTGGTCCGTGTCAGCTTCGTGTAGGGTGAGATTTGTGCTGAGTGCTTGCTTGCTGCTTGGTTTCCTCTGATGGGCAGGGCTGAGCGAGCTGGCTGCTGCCCACTGAGGATGGGTTTGTATTTGTGTGTGTGTTGCTAGGCGAGGCGTCCTGCACAGGTGCTGCTGGTGGCTGGGTGATGCAGGGTCTTGTATTCACGTGGTTCCCTTTGTGTGAGTTCTCACTGTTTGGTCCTCCCCAGGGTTAGCTCTCTGCTAGTCTAGGGTCTTGGAGTCAGTGCTTCCATTCCAAAGGCTCAAGGTTTGATCTCTGGTCAGGAACGAAGATTCCACAAGTGGTTTGTTATGGCATTACGTGAGATTAAAACAAATGTCCAAGGGTGAACCCCAGACAAATGGCAGTTACAGAATCAGGCAAATAATATTTAAAATAATGAAATATACTCATAAACATATACACCCACGAGCAAAGTGAAAAGAGTCCAACTAAAATATAGTACAGGAGATTGACCCAGTGAACAAAGGAAATAAAAAATTATATTTACCAGTTAAGAACAAAACTAACTAGAGCACAAGCTGGAAAACAAAACTGAAGCAGGGTGCCAAGTGGGGAAAACTAACTAACAAATATGTTGAGAGGAAAGGAAGGAAAGAAAGAATAGATATGCAAAGTTAAATAGAGGTATGTGAAGAAGATTAATGTACATTAAAGATGAACTGCAAGGGGGACAGAACAGTAGGAAAGGCAAACAAAGGAATAAATGTAGAAATTTTCTTTAATTGAAGGATAATTGCTTTATAATATTGTGTTGGTTTCTGCCATACTCAGTGTAATTTTTTTTTAATTCAAAGCTATTTTTTGGGGCTCCAAAATCACTGCAGATGGTGATTGCAGCCATGAAATTAAAAGACGCTTATTCCTTGGAAGGAAAGTTATGACCAACCTAGATAGCATATTAAAAAGCAGAAATATTACTTTGCCAACAAAGGTCCGTCTAGTCAAGGGTATGATTTTTCCAGTGGTCATGTATGGATGTGAGAGTTGGACTGTGAAGAAAGCTGAGAGCCGAAGAATTGATGCTTTTGAAGTGTGGTGTTGGAGAAGACTCTTGAGAGTCCCTTGGACTGCAAGGAGATCCAACCAGTCCATCCTAAAGGAGATCAGTCCTGAATATTCGTTGGAAGGACTGATGCTGAAGCTGAAGCTCAAGCTCCAACACTTTGGCCACCTGATGCAAAGAACTGACTCATTGGAAAACACCCTGATGCTGGGAGGGATTGGGGGCAGGAGGAGAAGGGGACAACAGAGGATGAGATGGCTGGATGGCATCACTGACTCAATGGACATGGGTTTGGGTGGACTCCGGGAGCTAGTGATGGACAGGGAACCCTGGCATGCTGTGATTCATGGGGTCACAAAGAGTCGGACACGACTGAGCGACTAAACTGAACTGATAGGACCATTACCATTTTGTATTTTATTTTCATTTCCTTCTATATTTCAGTGTCACATCCAAATCTTAACAAAACATAGCTAAGAGGCCTATTGGTTTGCTGAAGCTTAGGGTTTATTGAGTTATATTTTTCTAGTATGCCTGTAATGGAACCTTATGTAAGTTCAGTTCAGTTCAGTCGCTCAGTCGTGTCTGACTCTTCGTGACCCCATGAATCGCAGCACGCCAGGCCTCCCTGTCCATCACCAACTCCCGGAGTTCACTGAGATGTCAATCGAGTCAGTGATGCCATCTAGCCATCTCATCCTCTGTCGTCCCCTTCTCCTCCTGCCCCTAATCCCTCCCAGCATCAGAGTCTTTTCCAATGAATCAACTTTTCGCATGAGGTGGCCAAAGTACTGGAGTTTCAGCTTTAGCATCATTCTCTCCAAAGAAATCCCAGGACTGATCTCCTTCAGAATGGACTGGTTGGATCTCCTTGCAGTCCAAGGGACTCTCAGGAGTCTTCTCCAACACCACACTTCAAAAGCATCAATTCTTCGATGCTCAACCTTCTTCACAGTCCAACTCTCACATCCATACATGACCACAGGAAAAACCATAGCCTTGACTAGATGGACCTTTGTTGGCAAAGTAATGTCTCTGCTTTTGAATATGCTATCTAGGTTGGTCATAACTTTCCTTCCAAGGAGTAAGCGTCTTTTAATTTCTTGGCTGCAGTCACCATCTGCAGTGATTTTGGAGCCCAAAAAATAAAGTCTGACACTGTTTCCACTGTTTCCCCATCTACTTCCCATGAAGTGATAGGACCGGGTGCCATGATCTTCGTTTTCTGAATGTTGAGCTTTAAGCCAACTTTAATTTTTCTGAGAATTAAAATATATTTTCAGCTCATGACATGAGCTCTTGCCAGAAAGAATTTAGAGAGGAGTTTGAGATGGAAGCCCTGTTGAATGTTTTCTAAAATGTTTGCATCTCTGTCTCTTGGTAAAACGATCTGGTGAGTGCAACTGGAATTTAAGACAATACCACAGCTAAGACAGTGTGTGGCGATTCCTTTAAAAACTAGGAATAAAACTACCATATAACCCACAATCCCACTACTGGGCATATACCCTAAGAAAACCATAATTGAAAAAGTTACGTGTACCCCAATGTTCATTGCAGCACTATTTACAATAGCCAGGATATAGAAGCAACCTAGATGTCCATCAACAAATGAATGGATAAAGAAGCTGTGATATATATAAACAATGGTATATAAACAATGGGATATGACTCAGCCATAAAAAGGAACACATTTGAGTCAGTGCTAATGAAGTGGATGAACCTAAAGCCTATTGTACAGAGAGAAGTAAGTCAGAAAAGCAAATATCATATATTAACACACATATATGGAATCTAGAAAGACGGTCCTGATGAACCTATTTGCAGGGCAGCGAGGGACATGCAGACGATAGAGAACAGACTTGTAGGCGCGGTGGGTGGGGAAGGAGGTGGGCAGACAGCGAGAGGAGCATGGAAACACACACAGGGCCGAGCGGGAAATCCGTGGCCAGTGAGAATTTGTCCTCCACTGTCACACCACTGTCACACCTTCAGTATGACCCACGGAGCTCAAACCAGTGCCCTGTGACAACCTAGAGGGGTAGGAGGGGGTAGGACATGGGAGGGAGGCTCAGGAGGGAGGGGGCATATGTAAACCTCCACCTGATTTATGTCGATGTATGGCAGGAACCTACTCAACATTGTAAAGCAATTATCCTTCAATTAAAAGTAAATAAAATTTGAAAAAGATACCACCATATCTGATCTCACAGTATGAGGAGGCAGCTAACTGTCTAGGATCAGAGGTTGAAAAAGGAAGGCTTAGGTGCTATGGAAGGTAACTTGTAGAATTCCTATATTGAATAGTTTGCTCATTTGCCTTTCAATACTTGACATTTGTCTCTTATTTAGAGCAGGATACAAGAAAAATGAAGAAACTTGGCTAATAACTCACTTGGATTTATTGGCTTTCTGTTAATGGAACTTCTATACACAAGACAAACTCCGGAAGACAGTGGAGGATAGAGGAGCACAGCATGCTGCAGTCCATGAGGCTGCAAAGAGTCGGATGTGACTTAGCGACTGAAATACACGAGCCATTAGTCTTGTATTTTCAAAGCCGAAGGTAGATGTCAAAACCTGTGTGCATTGAAATAGACAAATGGACAATGACGACCACTGCTGGTGACATGTTCATACAAACTGCCAATAACTGTGTAATATGGGCTACTGCCTGACGGAATAAACCACAGCCCTGGTCTGCCACCTTTTCTGGCTTCTCTTTGATCTTTCCTCCTGCAGTGATGACCTTCTGCACCATGCCCTTCCATTCCGGAAAAGGCCTGGGGTCAGTCACTGCCACCCAACAGTGAGTATAAGTCATTCTGTCCCCACTTTGGAAAATGTATATTATGCCTCGGTCACATTGTGGGAAAGAGTGCTTAGTTGGAGAAATTGAGGACTCGGAGAGCAAAAAGGAGAGGAATTTGTTTCAGGACACAAGGATGAACATGGATGTCCCTGAAATCACTGTCTTTTTACAAATCTCTTCCAGTGACGTCCTATTAACCACCCCCATCCGAGCACTCCAGTAATAGTCTCTATTTCCTGCTGGCTAAGAATCCAACTTCCAAATGCAAGGTCACTTTTTGAAGTTGAGTTTCATCTTTGCTTTGATGAATGGATGTATTTGAATGAACAGAACATTCTGTCCCACTGCTAAAGATAAAGTGTATAGATAGCATTTTTAAAGGCTGTAGAGCAGAGACCCTACCAACAAAGACATTTAGTTTGCTTTAATTGTGGCTATTTTAATGCATATTGGTGATTCAAATCCATAAAGCCTCCATGAGATAATGCAATTGTGCTAAAAAAAAAAAAATTTCCAGCTTTATAAATTGGAGAAATTAATCAAATTAAAATAGTCTCGAGAAAGCATTCCATGGGATTCCATCCAAATGGTGGACAAGATCTCGGCCTTTGAAGTGGCAGATTGCCTGAGCCCTTCCCTAGCGTCGGTCCATGTGGCCGCTGATCAAGGCTGCTCATCCAAGCTCAGGAGAGGTGCCTCATGCCTTAGTTAGGAAACAGCTCATAGTTGTAATAATATCGGTAGTGCTAATTTGAAAAGTTCAAGATTAAAGGGCAGCTGTGTTGACATTAAATCATCTCTTGATAATAGATTTGACTTTTAGAAACATCCAGGATTATAAACCAATGAAAAGGAAATACTATTTCCCTTACCAATATGTTAGAAGAGAATGGAAACTCATTGTCTTACTGCACTTATTTGATTGCTCATAAGGTTTAAGGGTTTTTTTTTTTTTTTCAGACCTTTATTGACCATGTATTTCTTTTGGGGGGAATTGTCTTTTTATGTCTTTTGACTATGAATGACTCATAATGTCCTTAAACATGAAGGTTCAAAATTTGTCAGACATGTTTCATTGACCTTTGGCGGTTTTGTTTGTGTTTTATTCTTCCAAAATAAAAAAATCTCTATTGTTTTCAGGAACCATAAAAATTATATATGCTCACTGCAAAGAATGAAAGAAAGACAGAAGGAAAATAAGAGAAAAAGGAAGGACTCAAACATACAGAAAAATAAGAGGAAGAAGACCAAAATCATCCAAAATTACCTCACTAGAGAAAACCTCTAAGAGCATGCTGGCAGATATTTTTCTGGACAATTTTATGTGAATTAGAATTTTATACAAACGTATTCAGTTCAGTTCAGTCACTCAGTTGTCTCCAACTATAATCTTTTATTTACTAAAGTATATATGATAGATCTTTTGGTCAATACCAATGAATATAGCATTCTTTTCAGAACTGCTATTCCAGCCCAAGTATGTACTAAATCATTAACATTTTTTTATTGTTAGACTTTTTAATTGTTTCCAATGTGGGGCTATATTACAGACAATAAATGGAAAACTTTGACCATACAATTTGGTAAACACTTTTCTGGTAATCTCGCATAGGTAAACTCTCAGAAGTGGAATTGCCAGGCGAGGTTTACATTCTGACACATTTCACCAAGCCATTTTCTCAAAAGATTGCATCCGGTGGCACTCTCGTCCATGGTGCGTGAGAATATCTTCTGCTCCACACTTTCTTCAACACCTAGTTTTTTCAAATCTTTAATTCTCTTCTAAAATGAAGAAACCAACACAAGAAATGTATTGTCTCATAGTTCTGGGAATCAGAAGTCCTAACATCAAGGAGAACATGGGCCTGCATTTCTTCCAGAGGATCTTGGCACTGGCCAGTTTCCAAGACTGTCTGTATCCCATGAGTTTCGGTCTCTTCCTCCATCTTCAAAGTGCAAAGTTCAGCATCTTTAAACCCCTCTCCCTCTCTCTGCAGCACCTCCTTTCTCTCTGACCCTCCTGCTTCCCTCTTTTAAAGATTTCCCTCTTTTAAATAAATAAATAAATAAATAGACTCTTGTGGTTACATTGGACCCACCCAGATAATCCAGGATCAGCTCCTTATCTCAAGACCCTTAATCACACGTGCCAGATAAGATAACATATTCGATTGTGTTTGGGGAGTTGGGCCTCTTGTGGTTCTGGGGGGCGGGGTGCAGGGAGGGACAGCTGTATTCTCTCTCCCACATCGGTCAAGGCCACCATTATCACCACGCAGTCTTTGATCTACCCTATTTTCATAAATCATTTGTTGCCGATGAAGTATTTTTTCAAGATTCAACAGTGACATCAAAATGTATACATGGTTAGGATTTGACTGAACTGCAGACATTTAAAATTAAATGTGTGGTTGTTGTTTTTACCTCAGAAGCAAAAATTGAGTTAATCACACCCTTCAGTTCATCACTTCAGTTCAGTTCAGTCGCTCAGTCGTGTCTGACTCTTTGAGACCCCATGGACTGCAGCACACCAGGCCTCCCTGTCCATCACCAGCTGGCAGAGCTTGCTCAAACTCATGTCCATTGAGTCAGTGATGCCATCCAACCATCTCATCCTCTGTCGTCCCCCTCTTCTCCTGCCTTCAATCTTTCCCAGCATCAGGGTATTTTCTAATGAGTCAGTTCTTCACATCAGGTGGCCAAAGTATTAGAGCTTCAGCTTCAGCATCAGTCCTTCCAATGAATATTCAGGACTGATTTCCTTTAGAATGGACTGGTTGGATCTCCTTGCTGTCCAAGGGACTCTCAAGAGTCTTCTCCAGCACCACAGTTCAAAAGCATTAATTCTTCGGCGCTCAGCTTTCTTTAAGTCCAACTCTCACATCCATACATGACCACTGGAAAAACCACAGCTTTGACTAGATGGAACTTTGTTGGAAAAGTAATGCCTCTGCTTTTTAATATGCTGTCTAGTTTTGTCATAGCTTTTCTTCCAAGGAGCAAGCATCTTTTAACTTCAGGACTGCAGTTACCATCTGCAGTGGTTTTGGAGCCCAAGAAAATAAACTCACAGTTTCATTGTTTTCCCGTTTGTCATGAAGTGGTGGGACATGATGCCATGATCTTAGTTTTCTGAATGTTGAGCTTTAAGCTGACTTTTTCACTCTCTTCTTTCACTTTCATCAAGAGGCTTTTTAGTTCCTCTTCACTTTCTGCCATAAGGGTGGTGTCATCTGCATATCTGAGGTTATTGATATTTCTCCCGGAAATCTTGATTCCAGCTTGTGCTTCATCCAGCCCAGCGTTTCGCATGATGTACTCTGCATATAAGTTAAACAAGCAGGGTGACAATATAGAGCCTTGACGTACTCCTTCCTTGATTTTGAACCAGTCTGTTGTTCCATGTCTAGTTCTAACTGTTGCTTCTTGACCTGCATACAGATTTCTCAGGAGGCAGGTCAGGTTCTTGTTCAGTTCATGATGTGTTATTATCACTGGGTCTTAACAGGACCCAGCTCTCGGTTTACTTAATCTCTGAAAGAAATAACCAGTCTAGTGTTCTAACCTGCACCCTTTTCTTCACATGTATTCCTTTAAGAGCACTTTGTTTCTCTCTCTCTCTGTTCTAAATGTATAAAATGTTACCACAGGTCTTACTCATTTTCCCATTAATTTCACTAGAATTATATTTTAAGATCTATGTTTGTTGCTGTTTATATGTCTGTCATCCTAATTGTTGCAAAACACTCCATCCCATGCATTCCTCAGACACATCAGTGAAGACCAAGCAGGTGATTTGCTTTTATGTCATATTTTTCATCACTGGAAGTCAGATCTTTTTCCTGTTATATTTTCAAATTTGTCCTTTTTATCCTGTAAAAGAGAGAGAGATCTCTCTTTTTATCCTGTGTAAGCTCTCATATTGGTACATTTATCTTATATCTAACAAACTCCCTCATCTCATTCATTCATTGTGATAGGATTTTGGCCAATAATTTTGCACTTTTAGGAAATATTTGGTACATTTATAAGTAACAGGAGTGTGTTTCCTGCTTCTGGACTAGTTTGCTAGCACAGGACAAAGTGCCACAGACGGGTGGCAGAAACAGCAGCAGTGTGTGGTCTCACGCTTGTGAGTCTGGACGTCCCAGGTCACCATGCAAGCCGGGCTTGTGCGAGGGAGGCTGCGAGGGAGCCGCTGTGCCACGCTCCCGCCTGCCTCCTGGGGTTCTGTGTGCTTCTTGGATCGCAGAGGCATCCCCCCCATGTCTGCCTTCATCTTTACGTGGCCTCCTCCCTCTGCACACGTCTCTCCCCGTATCCGAATTTACCCTTTGGAGAAGGATGTCAGTCCTAGACTAGAGTCCACCCTATGATTTCATATTAACTTGATAATTTGCAAAGACCGTATTTTCAAATAAGATCACATCCTGCAGTGTGGCTGTTAGGGTTTCAACATATTAATTTTGGGGTGGTGGTTCAACTCATTTACTTTCCAATATTTATAGTTTTGATTCATTTTCTTATTGTACTGCTTCATCTTAACCTTAATAATTGTTAATAATAGCTATTACAGTAGCCATATTTGTGTTATTATATGGTTATTATTGCATTGTCATTATGTATTAGTATTATTTGCATTATTATTACTAATGAGACTATCTCTCTATAAATTATGGTGTCAGATGTTGCTTTCAGACAGATCTGTTTCAGATGGCAGAGATACATTCCTAATTTTCAAAGAGGGATTTCTTTCTATTTTAATCAAAATAGATATTCTTAATCAATGCATTTTCAACATATTTTTGAAATACCTGAATTAATTTACATTTAGCCTAAAACAGAACCAACTGACACTGCACTGTAAGAATACACTATCGCTTGGGCTTTGTGTGTTAGTCAACGTAGTGCTGAATTAATGTTTACTAATATTTTACTTAAGATTCTCACATCTACTTATATAAGCAAAATTTCTTTATAGAATTCAGTGTGTGCTATTTTTTGCAGTTAATTTTTGAGCAATTACAATACGCCAAGAAATGAATTAAATAATACTGAATGTATCATATTATTAATATCTAATCCTCACTCCTCACATTTCCTCCCATTTTATAGATTTAACTAAAGGCCACATTGCAAGCATCACTTGGAATCTGTGGGAGATTGTTCTGGAGCCTCAAGAACATGAAAATCAACAGATGCTCCATGGCCTCTGAATCCACGGTTCTGCAGCCTCAGACTCAGCCAACTGCAGACGGTGTCATCCTGTACGCACATACTGAAAAACCTGAGTGTAAGGTGACCTGCGCAGCTCAGACCTGTACTGCTCAAGGCTTAACTGTACTCGTCCAAGGATATAGCGGGTGAGTGCAATTTTCCTTTTTTCTTGTCTTGCACTTAGCATCATTTCCTCTATCCTTTCTTTCCTTTCTTCCTCCCTCACTCTCTTTCTTTCCCCCCTTTTTTTTTTCACTTCTCCCCTCTTCCTGCCATCCTTTTTTCATGATTCTATGTATTTTAATCTTTCCTGCTGCCTCTCCTCTTTCCTCTCCTCTCCTTTCTTCTTGTCTTTTTGTGTCCACATGTTGTGGTCCTGGGACAGAGCCTGCATAGACCCTGCTCGTCCAGCTTGAGATTTTATTTATGGCATAATACTTGCTGCATTTTAGCCAATTTTCCACGGTCCTTTCAAAAAGTTACATTTTCTCTAGGGTATTAATTTCTATATTAAATCATTCTTAATTTCTTTGTTAAATCTCTCTATATCTTTCTTTAAAATTTGCTTCATCTGTCAAACACAGGTAGAAATATTAATGATAGGTTTCCTATTACATTTTGTCTCTGTCAGCATCTCATGAATTGCTAACATTAATTTATCTATTTAAAGACAAAGCTTCAATTCAATGCTGAAAGTTCAGTACAACTCTGTATCTGTGTTGTGAACGGTACCCATTATAATATAAAATTATCGTCTTAGCCCTTCAGTGTTTTTCCTTTGAAGTCTGCAGTGTATGGTTTTTCAGCGATTTCTTTTCTGTATACATGTACACAACCCAACTTTTGAATCCTTTTCCGTCACTTAACTTTATATACTTGTAAGTAGCACATGGGGGGTTATAACTCTATCGAGGAGCTGTTATTTAACTGAAAGAGTTATTCATGCAGGACTGGTCCCTGCATGCTCCTCGTAGGAAGGGCCCAGCTTCCTGCAAAGCTCAGTGGGAAGCAGACTGCAGCCTCAGGCTGGGACCCCAGCCCCCGCCACACCAGGGAGGGTCCATCGTGGCTCCAGCAGCGACGCTGCCTCCCCAGGAAGGGAGCCACAGCCCAGCTGCTCGGGTCACTCTGCTGGAGGACGCCCATTCCTATGAACACAGAAGGGGGCCAGGCGTGCCAAGCCACACAGCTTCTGAGCCCCGCGGTCCGAGGAAGGGCCCCTCCTGGAGCCGCCTGCTGCCCCAGTGCCTGTTCTTGCTCTTGTGTTTGTCCAGCATCTTTTTCCAAAGATGCAGCTCCTTCTGCCAGACCTGGCCTGCTGGCCACTTGGTCACTTACCTCTGTCTGCCCAACAGTTACTTATCACTTTCTCGGATGGTTTCAGCGACTGTTCCACAGGGCATCCTGCCCCATGTGCTCTGCCACCCCAGGCACCCCCCAGACCCTGACAGTCTCCTCAAGGCCGTGGCCCCAAATAAAAACACACCTGAGAGTCAAGGCAGCTGAGGACCCCCAACAATGTGGGCATCACCTAGGTGCTGTGAGCTAGACTGAGCCTCAGAGAGTCAAAGGGATGGAGTGAGTAAAAGTCACTCAGTCATGTACAACTTTTTGTGACCCCATGGACTATATAGTCCATGGGACTCTCCAGGCCAGAATACTGGAGTGGGTAGCCTTTCCCTTCTGCAGGGGATCTTCCCAACCCAGGGACTGAACCCAGGTCTCTGGCATTGCAGGCGGATTCTTTATCCGCTGAGCCACAGAGAAGTCTGAGAATACTGGAGTGGGTAGTTTATCCCTTCTCCAGTGGATCTTCCAGACCCAAGAGTCAAACCGGGGTCTCCTGCATTGCAGGTGGATTCTGTACCAAGTGAGGTATCAGGGAAGCTTCTGTGTAGGAGTTAAAAAACAAACCAAAACAATACAAAATTAGACACACAACGATAAATATCAAACAATGAGATCAGTGAGGCTAAGCCACCTGAAGGCAGAGATCAGTGCGGCTAAGCCACCTGAAGGCAGTTCTCAGGCAGTCCAGTGGTCAGTACTCCACGCTTCCACTGTAGGGGGCGTGAGTGCGATCCCTGGTCAGGGAACTAACATCTTGCTTGCCACAAAAGGATGGAATGAGGCCCGAATTCCTTAGACCAGAGACAAAATCCCCTGTGGCTCAGCCTTCACTTCCTCTCCAATTCCACCCACCCTGTGCTCCCCTCTCCCCAGCGATCCGGTTACACTGGGCATCTTCTGATTTTCAGTGCTCTGCCTCTGTCCTTCCCTTTGGCATTTGCGTGAGCTCTTCCCCAGCTGTCGGGTTCCTGCCCCGGATTTTAGCACCAAAGCTTCCTCTCACCATTCAGAGCATTCCGCCCGCACCCCACCAAGGGTGTTCCGCACCTCCAGCCACACCAGCTGAGGAAGCCCCTTGGCTTCTCTCTGTCACCCAGCTCAGTCCTCTGCAGACTTCCCTGAAATTCTCTTGTTCTGTCCTGTTCTTGCTTCTCATCTGTCCTCTGACTAGGACAATCGGGGACACGTGTCCTGTCGCACTGTTTTGGGGCTCCTTTCTCTCCTAGGCTGGGTTCCACGTGGCAGCATGGCTCCAGCACTCTGTGGACCCACACTCACTGGGACAGAAGAGAATGGCAGGGGATGTTCACCGGCTTTCATGTCCCCGGCCAGAAATTCACACGGATCTTCTGCTCCTGTTTCCATGACCAGAGCAACTCAGTCCTGTGCGGGAATCAGGGAACGTGGCCACTTGCCTCCCAGTTCACCGCTCTGCAGCCAGTACCGTCACTGTGCTCGATACAGATGAGGTACTCAGCTCCAAGATGCTGATGACAGACAAGGTCTCTCCTTCCAGAAGCCTGTGGTCCACAGAGAGACCTGGGAGGTGTGTGAGTGAGTGGAAGAGGTTTCCTAACAAAGGCAACCTGATGTGCGGCATGGAGGTCCACCTGGGGGGTCACAGGGAGCAAGACAGAGTGTCACTCACTGAGCTGAGCATAAGAAGAGCAGAAATGCTCCATGGGGGGTCAGAGGTAAAGCAGGGCCTTCTGCTGTTCAGTCGCTAAGTCGTGCCCGACTCTTCATTATCCACTGGACTGCAGCTCACCAGGCTCCTTTGTCCTCCACTATCTCCTCAAATTTGCTCAGATTTCTGTCCATTGAGTCAGTGATGCTATCTAACTGTCCTCTGTCGCCCCCTTCTTCTCCTGCCCTCAATCTTTCCCAGCATCAGGGTCTTTTCCAGTGAGTTGGTTCTTCTCATCAGGTGGCCAAAGTACTGGAGTTTCAGCTTCAACATCAGTCCTTCCAATGAACACCCAGGACTGATCTCCTTTAGGATGGACTGGTTGGATCTCCTTGCAGTCCAAGGGACTCTCAAGAGTCTTCTCTAGCACCACAGTTCAAAAGCATCAATTCTTCAGCGCTCAGCTTTCTTCCAGGTCCACCTCCCACATCCACACGTGACACTTGGAATACAGGACCACTTGAAAAAGCAGGTCCTAGAGAGAGGGTGAGCGGTGTGCAGACAGGAGGGGGCTTGGGGCCCTAGTCCTCCAAGTTCAGAGCTGGCGTTACCCCCGAAACACCTCAAAGGAAGTGAGTGGCATTCTCCGGTTTCAGGGGGAAGGTCCCGCCGGCAGCTGTCTGGTGGATAGGGGAGGTGGTGGAAGGGAAGAGGTGTGTGAATCAGCTGGAGCAACACTCCAAGCACAGCGGGTGAGGGAAGGATTTAGGAAGGAGGAAGCACAGGCCTTAGCCACTGCGGTTCTGGCCGGCGTCGTGATGGGGCCATCTCTCGAGGCAGAGAGCCTGAGCCTGGAGAGGGCCCCCCACCGATGATGCCCTGAACCCACAGCCGCCATGACTTCCTGTGACTGTCCATGCTGGTGTCAGGAGCTGGTCATCTGGCTTCTAAACTTACAGCACAAACATTTCTACTCAGTGGGCTCAGCATTTTCTAACGGTGGATAAAGACACTCTCCATCTGCTGTAGAAAGCAGCCGGAACATTAAGCTCACCCCTAGACGTCCATCTCCCTGAGTTCTCATCATTATCGGTTCTGGTTTATTTGTCTAAAATAAGACATGGCTGTTCTTTAGCTGGAAGTCCTAGCTCAGCATCTGAAATTAAAATTCTCTGAAATTCTCCAAAATGCATTTGGCAGAGGGGGTGCCAGCTCTGGACGCCTCATTTCTTGGTTGCTGAATAACCAAAAATGAGATCCAAGTGGCCATGACCTGGGCTGACCTGTCTCATCCTGTGACAAGTGCTGAGGCCGCTGGAGCCCATCTTCAGGCACATGTGAAAGTGCGGGGGGCTTGGAAGAGGGGAGGGGGCCAGTGGCGCACCGACCAGCCTACTGAGTCTTCAAACTCGGGTCAAGGGTGTAGCAGAGGCCTTGGGGAGACCCAAGTTCTTTATGCCAGAGGGATAAGAAGAGTTGGGGGAGCGGTATGCTTGCTAGAATGATGCAGGTCAGCGTTTCCTTCTATTCAAAATTCTGTGTGGAATTTGAAGACTCGGGCCAGTTCCACAATGCCTTTGGGAAAAGCCCACCTTGCGGGCAACCCTCCTGGATGAGGGCAGGGAACACAGCCAAGGCAGGTGCGTGTGGACTCGGCTGAAGCTGGAACCAGGGTTTCTCATCAATTAGCCAAGGCCACCACTTGCTACATCTGAAGCAGGTCAAGTTTATCGCAGAAGAAGTGGTACCCTGACAAAGAAGCTCCACTCCATCTTCCAGCTCACAGGTGATGGGGGCGAAGGGTGGCGGGCCCACAGGAAGGACGGGGTTGTGAGCGCCTGAGTCCAGCATCATTCTCAGAGGCAGGACACCTCAGGCAGAATCCTCCACGTCACCAGGGAACACTCCTCAGCATCACTGTTTACCAGCTAGCACATAGGTTCTGTTAAGTCGCTCAGTCATGTCCAACTCTTTGTGACCCCACGGACCTCAGCACACCGGGCCTCCCTGTCCATCACCAACTCCCAGAGTTCACTCAAACTCATGTCCATCAAGTCGCTGATGCCATCCAACCATCTCATCCTCTGTCGTCCCTTCTCCTCCTGCCTTCAATCTTGCCCAGCATCAGGGTCTTTTCAAATGAGTCAGCTCTTCGCATCAGGTGGCCAAAGTATTGGAGTTTCAGCTTCAGCATCAGTCCTTCCAATGAACACTCAGGACCGATCTCCTTTAGGACGGACTGGTTGGATCTCCTTGTAGTCCAAGGGACTCTCAAGAGTCTTCTCTAGCACCACAGTTCAAAAGCATCAATTCTTCAGCGCTCAGCTTTCTTTATAGTCCAGTTCTCATCTGTAGGTAGCCTAAGGTAATTTAGGATAGGATGCCCTCCGACCTAGAACAGGAAGAAGCAACTGAGACCAGAGCCCAGCCCTCTGCCCACCCCTCAGGATTCCCCCACCCCAGGACTCCTTCCCTGCACTAAAATGAAAAGACTGGTCCTGTGTCAACTTCACTCTCAGAAAGATGACTTACTGCCCACGTCTTCCACAGTCACACAATATTTAGATTTTTGAAATTGAAATGTTTCCTTAAAACCATCCTATTTTCAGATCTCATTAAAAAGATAAAACCCAAAAGCCATTAGATCCAGCCACAGGTCCATTTCCTCTTTGCTTATCTTTCTCTCTGACTCAATATATTTTAAGGAAGGTTTTTTTCAGGCGACAGCATTTGCACCTGGGGGAATTATGGCTTTAACTTTCTTTGTAAAAAGAAGATCAAGAACTGTTGCCAAAATAAATTCTTCTCTATTCTTCTTTTCCTCCCGTGTCTCCCAAAAGAAATTAGCAGTCTCATTCTCTACCCCAACATTATCCTTAAAAAAATACCGTTGTGTTTGCTCCAGAATTAAGGGCAGCGCGGTGCCTGCCACCTCTTTTTTGTGGTTGTCTGCCGAGGAGCCCGGCTTTGTGCTAAGACCAGAGCCTCTCAGGCGTCTATTAAGTGATGTTCGGAGGCACCGGCATCTTGCCTTTCTTCCTACTCACCGGGGAGAGACAAGCCCACAGAATACACAGCAAAACGAGACGCAGCGCCCCAGCCTTCTCTGTGGCCCATCCCGATGGCAGATGCCCTCGGTTTCCTGAAGGTGGTGTGGAGCCGGCGGGAGGCTGTGCAGCAATGGGTGATGGAGGGGGCTCCACTTCCAGCTCAGTTCTTCTGACAACCAGCCCACAGACCCTTGCCACACTGACGTTCTCCATGCCCAGGTTCACCCACCAGCAGAGTGAGGGCATGGCTGTACTGGTTGAAGACACAGAGCCCACATCATTCCTGGGGTCTCCTGAGCTCTGAAACGTCCTGATTTTCCCTTATATTTCTCTCATTGAAAAATCCAGAGTGGCTCTCAGGATGAAGAAGTTGTACATTCCTCCCAGTAGAAACAGAAAATGCCCCTGAATTAAAACTGCTATCATAAAAAGAGAATTGGATGAGGGATCCAAAGACCCTGGTCCCTTTTCTGCCACGTCCAAGGCCACAAGGCCTCTAGTCCTCCTCCGGCCTCAGTTTCCTTGTCTGCAAAGTGGGGCCAGGACCAGAGGCCGCTCCCAAATTTCCCTCCAAGCTGGAAGTTAACTGGCTCATCCTGGGAAGACAGCTCAGCACGTGCTTCTAACGCCATGACAGCCGGCCAGGGAGGGTGATGGCGACACCATAGCTCACGGATGCTAGTCATAAGGGCACGTGGACTTTTGCCAGAGACAACTTCTAGAACAAATATTCGCTTTGTTTTCCCTTCAGGGTTGGTCTCGGTGGTAGACAAGGAGGCAACAGCCCGCATGAGGCAACTTTTGGCACCAAGGAAATCCCTCCGGCCAATGCCCAAGCCGCCTCCCCGGCCAGCATGGGGTCCCAGAAACCCTATCTCGGGGCTCAGCACTCCATCCTGAGGCTTCTGTCCTGTACAGCGCCAACACCTTTGGAGGAGGAGATGGTGGATAGTTCACTTTGAAATCCACCAACAGCTGTCTTCACCTGGCTGTGAATAGACTTTCCTTTGAGAAGGCTTGGTGGAGGTCATGCCCACAGGCCATGGCGGGGCCTCGAGGTCTCCAGAGGACAGAGAACTTTGACCTACTTCCCTGCAGCCTCACCTCCCCATCCATGGGCCTCCTTACGACTCCTCGGCCTGGGACAGGTCGCCTCTGTCCCTAGGGTCAGGGGCCAAAGCCCCACGCTGCCACTGAGACCAGCAGCCCCTCCCCACAGCGTCCCAATGGCCTGCGCCCACCCAGTCCGTCCACGCTCCTGTCATCCAGTCTTGAGTAACTGAACTGTGGGTCTGGGCTCAGTAAAACGCTGATGCTCTGAGGGACACTGTCCCGCTCTATCCCAGGATGTCCCCGAGCATCTGGAGGGGCGCTGGCCACGCCAGGGACACCCACAGGCTTGCTGGCCTCGGGGGTGGAGTCTTAGGCAACAACAGTCGGAGTGGTTAGGGTTAGTTGCTCAGCGCCTCCGACTCTTTTCGACCCCATGGGCCGTAGCCCACCAGATGCCTCTGTCCACAGGATTCTCCAGGCAAGAATACTGGAGTGGGGTGCCATTTCCTTCTCCAGGGGAACTTCCCAGCTCTGGGACTGAACCTGGGTCTCCTGCATTACAGGCAGATTCTTTACCTTCTGAGCCACCAGGGAGAAGCAATATAAATAATTAAATGGCAGGGATCCCCTTCCGCAGGGTTCCGCCAAGTCACAGAGTACAAAATAAATACCTCTGCTCAAGAGTCAGTGTCTGTCAAAGCCCCTCACGCTCCAGTCCTGTTTCTCCAAACACCTTACCTGCACCCCCGCTGTGCACCTTACCTGCACTTCCAGCTGTCGCCCCACGGGAGCCTGCACCCCTTGTCCCTCCAACTGCAAGCGCCCAGGAACCCTTCAGGACGTGGCTTCACGGCTTCCTCCCGCTCCAGACTTGAGCAGTACATGGGCACACATGGGCTCCTCCAGCCCCCACGCCATCAAGACAGACAGCTGGGGGAGGCAGCCAAGTCCAACCGTACCTGGCCTGGCCGAGGCCCCTGTAAACCTCTCTTTGGGGTGGCCCTCCCCCCAAAAAGAGAAGAAAAACCAGGCCTCACTTAGAAAACCGCACGCAGGAGAGACCAGGAGGGTGACTCATCAGAAAACTGAATTCTCCATTTTGCCCTAAATCGGTCCCGGTTGCAACTCAGGATGACAAAAGGGCCCTTTGAAAGGTACTGGTAATTAACTCATGAGCGCTTCGTGGGACAACCGGGCCTGGACCCAGGCCTTCTGGTGAGCAGAGTTTGTTTTTCTTGCCGTTTGGACGTGTGAGGCGTTTCAAAGGAGAAGTCGCCGCGTTTCGGAGACAACAATGGAGTCCCGGCGCGGAGGGCCAGCGCCGCGCTTGGGCGTTTGGTTTGCGCCGCGCCCGGGCGTTTGGTTTGCGCCGCGCCCGTTTAAAGGCGAGCGCGTTGAAAGCAGCTCCTGCTTTGTCAAGGGAGCCTTCCCGGTCAGAGCACCGGAGAAACCAAAACAACAGCTAATTCACAGACAGGCCAGGTACAGCAGTGGCTTCAAAGGGTGTTTGCACAAAGCGGTGATGATTTCAAAGGCCCGGGGGAGTGAAAGCTGCTTGTTTTTGGAGGTTTTTTCAAGGCCCGGCTTACAAGGGCCTGGCAACTTTATTTGCTCAACCGTTCGTGATGACGCAGGAGGGACAGTCGGCCCTGCTCGAGGCCGCACCTGCAGACTCAGCCCTGCAGAACCACGGCCCACGGTCCACGGAGAGGGGCCTGGCCTCAGCCCCTGCATCCCCGCCAGCTCCCATCTTCAGCAAAAGTCAGCAGACACACCCCTCTCGTCTGTTTATCTGCCCCTGCCCCGCCCCCGTGTCTCCTGTGGACTGGCATCCACCAAGCCCCTGGGACAGGAAGCCACGTGGAGTGCATGCCCCGGTTCCCCCCATGCCTGCCCCTGGGGTCCCTCAGTGACAGGAGGACAGCCCAGAGGTGGGGCTGGAGATAACATGCCGCCTGGTCCCCACCACAACGGTGACAGCCGGCATCTGGCCCTGGTCTCTCCCTGGTTTGTCCAGCCCCTCCCAGAGGACAGCCTTCTGGGCAGCAGGGCTGAGAGCCCTCAGGGTTCAGACGCATCGGGAAACCAGGGCCCCTGCACCCTGGATGGAGAATCAGAGGAGGGAGGGCCTGGGCCCCGGCAGCCTTGTTGAGGCCATGTGGTCGAGCGGGGATGGGGAGCGTGGGTCCCCCTCTAGCCTCTCTGTCCTCCCGACTCCTGGCCAAGCTGGCTGCATGCAGGGGCCAGACAGGATGCTGTGTCCCAGGGCCCAGAGCCCGTGTGTGTCCTAGAAGCCTCACCTTATTCAGCCTTGAAGGCCTGGTCCATCTCCCTCCTGGCTGGAGCACCCAGCCCTTCACAGGTGGGCTCCTTCTTTAGGAAGGGTGTCCAGGCAGGCTGGAGGGGCTGGCAACGCAGCACAGCTGACAGTGAAAGAGAGGGGTCTCCTCTGGGACCCGAGGTCACTGGCCGGCCCTGGAGCACTGGCTTTGCTGAGGGAGGGGACGGCTCGCAACCCTCTGCTCTGGCTGCTCCCGCCCGTTGAAGGCTGAGCTCTGGGTGCCCGGGGGTCTTTTTCTGCTGGTATTGTCACTCCACTCTAAGTCTCATTTGAGCCAAGGCTGATTTGATTTTTTTTAAAACAGCTCTATTGAGACGTATTCCACATACCACACATTTTCTGCATTTAAAGCGTCCAATCCAGTGGTTTTAGAATACTCACAGCTGTGCGGCCATCACCACGAGCAAACTGAGGACGCAGTCATCCCTCGGAATAGAAATCCTGGCACCATGAGCATCGCCCCCCTTTTACCCCGCTGCCCCCACCACCGCTCGTCTCTGTCTGCCTCTGTGGATCCGCCTGTTCTGGGCACTTCTTATCCATGGAATCATAACACGTGGCGTAAGGGCCTGACGTCTTTCCCGGAGCCTGACGACACTTTTGAGGTTCCTCCACGTTGCCTTGTGAGCTGGACCTCATGTGAGGCTGCTATTTGGAATGCAGTCTTGGTGGCGGTCCACAGGCTGTCTCCGTCATCCGTGTGGGGTCGTCTGTCGGGCCACCTGAAGGAGAGGTGGCCCCAGGGACAGTCTGGGTGGGGCTCCTGCTGCAGCCCGGGCAGTGGGCCACGGTTGCTTGGTGCAGGGCTCAGGGCTCACCCCAGCATCCCAGCCAGCACCCCGACACAAGTCGGGCTTCCTCGGAGTGGAGCTCGAAAGGGAACAAAAGCACCAACAGAGAGTGTGTGGACGGAGGGAGGGCTGAGGTCCTGGGCACTGGCGTGTGAGGATGACCTAAGGACTCGGATGCTCAAGGAAAAGAGTCAGACTCCATTCTCAGCCCCTTGCTGGGACACCCGGGAGGAGGGGGCGCGGTCCTCAAGAGCCCAGGAGCCATCCTCTCTCTGCCCCAGCTAGTCTTACTGCCAGGGTTGGGAACTGTCTGGCACTTCAGCTGCTTAGGTCTGGACTTCGTGAGGTATTGCAAGTAATGTTAGTCACTCAGTCGTGTCCGACTCTTTGCAACCCCGTGGACTGTAGCCCACCAGGCTCCTCTGTCCATGGGGATTCTCCAGGCAAGAATACTGGAGTGGGTTGCCATGCCCTCCTCCAGGGGATCTTCCCAACCCAGGGATCAAACTCAGGTCTCCCACATTGCAGCCAGATTCTTTACCAGCTGAGCCACCAGGGAAGCCCAAGAATACTAGAGTAGGTAGCCATTCTCTTCTCCAGGAGATCTTCCTGATCTAGGGATCAAACCTGGGTCTCCTGCATTGCAGACAGATTCTTTACAGTCTGAGCCACCAGGGGAGCCCACTGCAGGTAGACTGGAGGGCAATTCGAGGTGGTAATAGAAGAAAAGAAGTAACAAAAGACAGAGAGGGATATCAAGGCAGAAGACAGAAAGGTTTTAAGGCCTTAGGACCATCTGTCTAGCATGTTCCCAGCCTCGTTCTCTCCAGCTTCCCAGAGGATAACCAGGTGACCTGAGCAGACCGAGAAGATGGAGAAGCCACGAGGGCTGGAGAGGGCAGGATGGTGGGGGTGGCGGGGAGGGTAGGCAGAACCTCACCAGAGCTGGTCTCAGGGGCCCTGTTCACTGGCAAAGATCATCCTTAGCAAACAAGTCCAGGCTCCTAAACCTTTACACCCTCCTGACTGGGGAAGACCCCAGCTTCAAGGCGGCTAAGGCTTATGGAGTTTGTGGTATCCTTTAGAAAATAATGCAAACTCTAAATACAAAGTTCAGTATGAATGTAGGTCTTTATTTAGAATGAGAAAAGAGTCACAATCAATTGCAAGTTTTTAGATGTTAACAAATACGACAGACACCGCGAAATTGAAAGCTCTTGCCGCACACCTTGGGGTCGCCTCTTGAAGCACGGGCGTGGCAGCGCCCTGTGTTTGTACAGATTGTCTTTCTTTACATTGCTTTCATCTTCCGCCTTTTTGTTTCTTGTTTAGGAAGATTCTTTTTCTAGCTCTTCTGTTGTGATTTTTTATTGTCTTTATTTTTGGATGGCGAGATGTTTCATCGCTGTGACTGCCAAATCTTTATTTTTTTTAATTTTAGTTTTTTTTTTTTTTTTGGCTAGGTGGGCTCACTAGTTGGGCTTAACTTCTCTGTGGCACGTGGGATCTCAGCTGCCTCACCAGGGGTCACACCCGTGCCCCCTGCATTGGCAGGCAGATTCCTGCTGGACCGCCAGGGAAGTCCCCTCAGAGTCTGTATTTACCTGGGGATGGAATGAGAGGTTTGGACATTCTGAAACACTGACAGTCTCCTCTCTTTCAGTTTGTGTTTGTATCTTCCACTGGGATCATCCCTTCCCATTAAATTCTATTTTGTTATGGTCAATATGAAAAAGATACAAAATTTATAGGGAATTAAATCACACACAAGAGCAATCCTAATGCACTTCAAAAGTGCTGCTATGCTCCATTGAGCTGTTTAATTGAGTAATTAAATTTCTTACTGACTTATTTATGAGCGTGTTTATGATTTTCGCCATCGGAACACTTACGTCTTTACACCGTTCCACTATGTTGGTGGCCGTTGTTTATGACATTTTATTGGGAACAGGCGGAATAAGTCAATGAGATGCGTCGGATATACTACAATGAGATACGGTAAGTTGGAATACCAAAAATACGCGGTTCCACACAAGCCCTGTAAACGTTTTAATATAATACTGCATGAAGTTTACAGCAAGGCAGTCAAAAGGATGTATACTGCATTTAAGTTCATCGATGGTGCATTGGAAAGCATATTCTTATCATGAAGGAAGTCAGGTTTTGGTCACGCCTTAAAAGAAACATGCATGCTCCACGCTTATCCCAGGTTTACACATCTGATGGCTGGAAGACATTTCTGTAAACTAGCGTCTGGCTCCACGCAGTCTAAACCTGGCTTCTCACCACCACCCAGCTGTCCTGCTGCAGGTGTTTGGGGTACAGGGCACCATCTCAAGGCCTCTGCCCCTCGGGGCACCATGCTGTCCCAGGATGCTCTGCACGTTGGCACCACAGGTGGAAGCAATCTCAGAAGCCATTTCTACAGCTGGACGGCCAGGAGTCACCCTACAGTACCCTCCACCAGGGCGGTGGCGAAACACAGCATCTACCCTAGGAACCCAGCCCAGCTTCGCCTCTGGGGACCCCTAAAAGTCTATGGCGCCACCCTGACCCAACACAAGGGGATGTGTGATGAAGAGGAGGAGGCCATAGAAAAAGACAGCAGTTCCAACCGGTCGTGACCAAGACATCCTCCTTCCTGAATCCTCAGTGAGCACACTGCCAGGGGCCCTCCCCCAGGGTCTCAGGACAGACTCCCGCAGTGAGCACCCTGCAGGGCAGGCGTCTCCCCCTTCCTGCAGCTCCAGCTCTGCAAAACAGGACTTGATCTTCTCTGCACCGCCCATCGCATTCCCTTCACACCTTCTTTCCTGCTCCCTCCTTTTGATCCTTACTGTTCCCACTGGAGGTGGGGGAACGATATTAGACATTTGCAAAGTGAAGAGGATTCACAAAACTGTAGGAAGAGGCGAAAGTGATATCTAAAGCTGAGTTTTGTAAAGGTGCCAAGCCAAATGATTATAGATTTAGCATAATTTCAGGAAGACTTGCTTTGAAATTTCAGAAAATGACTCTAACCATCACCACAAAGAACAAGCGATGGTGACAAAGACATCTCAGAAGCCAGTGTGGTGAGTGAGGGGCGGGGTGTTAACTCCACCCAAGTCTCTTTACTCCACATAAGTGGAACAAAGTACTCGCCGTATCGGATACAAAGATAGGTCAACCGACTGGTCATTCATAGCTATTAACTGAGCTACTAAAGTGTTCAAGGCGCAAAATAAATGGAACTAAATCACTCCAGGAAATATACCAGAAGGCATTCTGTAAAACAGGGGGAGAGAATGCCTACTGAATAAATATATTGGGAAGATTCAGTATTGGGGGAAATTCTTGTCTATCAGTGGTGTGCTGGAACCAGGGCCGATTGCACGCACCCCTTCCCTTCCCTGCACCAGTGATGGCCTGACATTGGCCAGATGGGAGGACTCACACCACAGAAACTGACAAACAGTTTCGGTTTGATAATCAAGGCTTTTCCACTGGGAGAGACAGTGACTAAACCTCTGGCAGCTCAGCCTTCTATCACACCCGACATTAACTCCAGACCAAGTGAAAGTGAGATTTAAATGGAAAAAGTAAAAGTTTTAACAAGATAGAAAAACATACATGAGTATTTAACCAGCCCTGTATGAAATCTGTGAAAGGAAATTCAGAGTAGAGGACCCACAGGCTTTTCAAACAAGGAAATTAATGATATATAGACGCGACAAATATAGGACTAAATATTAAAAAGACAAATTGGGGAAACATTTATATATAACAACAGATAATCCTTTAATATAGAAAGGCTTTTTATATCAATAAGAATTATACAATATCCCACCGGAAAAATAAAGGGATAAGAAAAGGTAAATTCCTCCCAAAATGGAAAATATATAATAAATACTAAAAAACTCAACTTCAGCAACAATCAGAGAAATGAAAATGAAACATTGATGACATGCCATTTTTCTAATCCAAAAGAAGCTATTTTAAAATTGTGGTATTCAGCACTGGGATAAATGTAATTAAATTGAGGCTCAGATATTGCTGATAGAAAAAAATCTGCTAAGCTGTTTGACAATATACATCATGAGGCTTTAAAGTGTCATTTTAACCCCCTTGATGCAGTAATTAGGGGTCTATACTAAAGAAAAAATTGAGCTACACAAACGTCTGTGCAGAAGGATGTTTATTGTGATATTACTCGTAAAAGCACACGATTTACAATAAATGTCAAACAATAGAAATACACTTGAATAAATTATGTTTTTAATGGTGGGGTGCTAGACTGCCACGACCAGTATTGCTCTTAAACCTGTAGCGCTGGGGGGACAGAATTCCTGATACAACTTAAGGTTTTTAAAGATGCAAAGATATATGCCATTTTATCCCACTTATTTAAACACGCACTGAAAGGCATGCAGGAGAAGAGGGATTATCAGAATTCTGTTAATAATGTTCTCCATCTCAGGACCGGAGGTTTGGGGTGACATGTGTCTTCTTTGCAAAAATCTCGGTATCGGTATGCCAGTTATTACAGCCATGGGCCAGCAATTCTTACGTCCTGAGTGGAATAGCCAGTTGGGAGCCAGATTTTAGCTCTGGACCAGTGTGGTCAGAAATGAGTGTGAGCCATACCTGAACTTCAAAAGGTTCTACTTTTGTTAGTAGACACACTAACAAAAGGAAAAGGCAATGGGTGAAATTAATTTCATTAGATACTGTGGTAACGACTCTTAGAGCTCTTGTGGGCATCTGACCCTGACAGCACATGTCCAGATGGGCAGACGGACACACAAGGGCTCAGTGTCCACCTGCAGCCAGTGGTGGCCGTCCTGGACACGTGCCCTGGAAACACAGCACCTGTGCCTCCTCCCTCAGGGTCATGGTCCGGGGCCCCCAAGTAGCAGCCCCCACCATAAGAGAGCCCTGTGTCTTCACATGCAACTCCTCGGGGGTCAACGAGAGCTCTGTGACCTGCAGCTTAGACATCAGGAGTCTCAGCCCCCTTACAGCGGGGTGAGGAAGACATGTTTTGTTGAACTTAGTCACCAAATGTTTACAGATGAAAATGCCACTTCTATTTTGTCTGCACCAGGCGTAGAAGTGAAGGTGAGCTGCTGTATCGCAGATGTTTGGCCACCTGGGGGGCTGTGCAGGTGTTAACTTGAATGGCTTTTCTGGGATCTTTAATGACTGCCACTGTCCTGTTAGATTTGGAAGTTATTGACAAGCTAGCAATTTTGTGAATTCTGCAATAGGAAAGCCACACTTAAGTTAAAATTGATTTAATGTATCTGATAATTAGGTTCATGGAAGCTGTTCTTTTCTTAACTTAGCACAGCTTGTTGTTCAGTCGTGTCCAACTGCAGCATGCCAGTCCTCCCTGTCCTCCACTATCTCCTGGAGTTTGCTCAAATTCATGCCATCCAACCATCTCATCCTCTGTCGACCCCTTCTCCTCCTGCCTTCAGTCTTTCCCGGCATCAGGATCTTTTCCAATGAGTCAGTTCTTCACATCCAGTCTCCAAAGTATAGGAACTTCAGCTTCAACTTCAGCATCAGTCCTTCCAATGAATATTCAGGTTGATTTCCTTTGGGATTGCCTTATTTTCGTCCTTTCTGGAGATGGCTGACATAAGGCCTTCTGATACTAATGACTGTTTTCACGGGATGTCTGTGCTTTAACTTTTGAACACTGTGACTGTGTATTTGGCCACTTCCTCTCTGCTTTGTAACAAGAAACAATGACCCCTGAGATCTGAACCACCTTTAGCAGCCACACAAGACTTTTCTGTACATTTTTGTGTGTTGATGTGACTACTGACTTCCTTTTACCTTCGTCTCACAACCGTCTTAATCTCATCACTGACTTTACATCACACACGCTTCATTTCAGCTGCCTCGAATCCTTTTTGGAATGAGTCAGGATTTTTAATTAATTGATTCCATTTCAGTAAAACCCAAAAAGTGAAACTGTGAGTACCTATTAAGCATGCTGAATATAATGTACTTTGCAAATTTTATTTCTGAGAAATGGTGACATTCCCCACGAGTCATGCAGATGGAAAATGATGGTTAGAGATCCTTAAGATCATCCAGGGAATCATGAAGATTGACCAGGTTGTGTACATATTTCTGGTGTCTGCAAGGATCTCTCCATTCCTGCTTGGCATCCTCAGAGCTAAATGTACCTTGTACTGTCTTCTATGCTGTAACTGCTCTGCGGGTTTAGAAAGAACCTTGCCTTATTCAAGCAGCTCCTGTCTGCAGTAGGCACATTTGGGCCTTCCCATCCACCACCAGAAGACTTCATGGTATTGATTTAAATGTTTTCTTCTTTTTGACTCAATACACTTTGAATGACCAATAATAGAATAATTTGATGAAAGTTGTAATAAAAATGATCTTTATTGAATGATCCCTACATCAAGGCCACTTATTACCTGTCTGAAGAATAGACTGGCTTGCCTGTAATTCTGGGCAGTTCTACTGACCTATTCAGGGGGGGAAATTAAATGAAATAAAGTACAGCTTCAGCTAACAAGCAACTGAAAAAGGTCCAGGCTTCGGCCAAAGAGTCGGGTCTAAACACCGGACACGCTCACCCGACCCAGAGGAGCCTTTTCAACGTGACGGTGACGCTGCGACAGTCAGGCCACAAAGTGACATGATGGGGGCTGCGACTGCCTTCCACTCACACACCTCCATTGTCTAGGTTCAGATCAGACCAGATCAGTCTCTCAGTCATGTCTAACCCACGAAATAAAGATCTGATGCACTTACTATTCTCCTGCACCATCAAGCTGAACTGGAAAATTAGTGATCAGTTCAGTCGCGTCCAACTCTTTGCAACCCTATGAATCACAGCACGCCAGGCCTCCCTGTCCATCACCAACTCCCGGAGTTCACTCAGACTCACATCCATCGAGTCAGTGATGCCATCCAGCCATCTCATCCTCTGGCCTCCCCTTCTCCTCCTGCCATCAATCCCTCCCAGCATCAGAGTCTTTTCCAATGAGTCAACTCTTCACATGAGGTGGCCAAAGTACTGGAGTTTCAGCTTTAGCATCATTCCTTCCAAAGAAATCCCAGGGCTGATCTCCTTCAGAATGGACTGGTTGGATCTCCTTGCAGTCCAAGGGACTCTCAAGAGTCTTCTCCAACACCACACTTCAAAAGCATCAATTCTTTGACGCTCAGCCTTCTTCACAGTCCAACTCTCACATCCATACATGACCACAGGAAAAACCATAGCCTTGACTAGACAGACCTTTGTTGGCAAAGTAATGTCTCTGCTTTTGAATATGCTATCTAGGTTGGTCATAACTTTCCTTCCAAGGAGTAAGCGTCTTTTAATTTCATGGCTGCAGTCACCATCTGTAGTGATTTTGGAGCCCAGAAAAATAAAGTCTGACACTGTTTCCCCTGTTTCCCCATCTATTTCCCATGGAGTCTTTATCCAGCAACAGTCAACAGACATTCATGGAGTGCCTCAACTGCAGGTAAGGGGACCCGTCCAGGGCAGCAGGCTTTCTGAGCTTCAGCCCTCCTGACATCTTGGGGGTCTCCTTGCCATCTTGGGGGGACTCCCTCTTTGTGGGGCAGGGGCAGGACTGTCATGCGTATCATACAAGGTTTGAGAGCATCCCTGACTCCCCTCACTTCATGCCAGTGGCCCAGTGGCCAGGTATGACAACCAAGTATGTCTCCAGGCATTCCAGGGGTCTCCTGAAAGGCTGAGTTGCCCAGTAGAGAACCACAGGTCCAGTGGGGGGGTCAGACAAATCGATAGCTGATTCCTAGGTGCTGGTGTTAGGATGGTACCTAGAGCTGGGAGAGAAGCCAGAGGGGGCTGCCCAATCCTACGGGGTGGATGGAGGGTGGAGGAGGCAGGCAGGAAGGCTGGTGATGCTTGCATGGACCCCAGAAGGGGTCCTCAGATGGGCCAGTGGGATCCCATGGAGGGTGACCGAGCCCAAGTGAGCAGGTGAGCAGCTGGATCTTGAGGAGCCAGGGGAGAGGAACAGACTGGGAAGGGGACGTGCCTATATGTTAGAGCAGGAAGGAGACACGTATGGATTGCTTTTGAGTCTCTGTCATGTTCACTGTGGGCACACGTGTCCACATGCATGCACACACACATGCTAACCAGGCTTCAAATGTAGAAGTTCCCCTGTTGTTGTTATTCAGTTGCTCAGTCGTGTCTGACTCTTTCCGACACCATGGACTGCAGCACACCAGGCCTCCCTGTCCATCACCAACTCCCATAGCTTATTCAAACTCATGTCCTTCAAGTTGGTGATGCCACCCAACCATCTCATCCTCTGTCGTCCCCTTCTCCTCCTGCCTTCAATCTTTCCCAAAATCAGGGTCTTTCCCAATGAGTCAGTTCTTCCTATCAAGTGGCCAAAATATTGTAGCTTCAGGTTCAGCATCTGTCCTTCCAATGAATATTCAGGACTGATCTCCTTTAGGATGGACAGGTTGGATCTCCTTGCAGTCCAAGGGACTCTCAACAGTCTTCTCCAACACCACAGTTCAAAAGCATCAATTTTTTTACACTCAGCTTTCTTTATAGTCCAACTGTCACATCCATACATGACTACTGGAAAAACCATAGCTTTGACTAGATGGACCTTTGTTGGCAAAGTAATGCCTCTGCTTTTTAATATGCTGTGTAGGTTGGTCATAGCTTTTCTTCCGAGGAGCAAGCGTCTTTTCATTTCGTGGCTGCAGTCACCATCTGCAGTGATTTTGGAGCCCAAGAAAATAAAGTCTGCCACTGTTTCCATTGTTTCCCCATCTATTTGCCATGAAGTGATGGGACTGGATGCAATGATTTTAGTTTTTTGGGAATCGACCCCCTAGACCTGTTTAAGACATCCCAGAGGACCGCGTGCCTGCAGTGTGGCCCCGACCATGTCAGCTGCTCCACCATGTGACTTCCCTCTTCCCTGGGGAACCAACAGGGAGCCTTATCAATCTGAGTGGTCACTTCAATGCTGCCGCATTGAACATAAACAAGTACAGGAAGTCCCCTACACATGAACGAGTTCCATTCTGAGAGCATGTTTGTTAAGTCCAACAAGGTTAGCCCAGGTTCCCAACTAACACAGTCGGCTGTCTTGTTCTGTACTGTAATAGGCTTGTAATACTTTTCTTGTAAATAATGCATAAAAAACAGAAAAAATAAAGAAAGCATTTTTAATCTTCCAGGACAGTACCTTGAAAAGCACAGCAGTCCAGCACAACAGCTGGCACACAGGGGCTGGCATCAAGGGAACAGGCAGGAAGAATGACTTACTGGAGGAGGGAGAGGAGGTGGGAGACGGTGGAGCCGAAGCATGCTCAGTGATGGGAGATGGAGGGCCAGCTGCAGGGTCACTCATGCCTGACGCTGATGGATGCACGTTGGGGCCTTTACTACAAAGATAAAAAAGTCTCGAGGAGCCTAACTGATGATGGAATTCAGGTGAAACCAGCACAGTGCACCTGTGGGTAGGAGACCTCAGCCTTCCGAGGTGGCACAGGTGGGTACCTGTTCCGGGGGCAGCTGAGGTCACCGTGCCCAGGTACAGCTGGAGGAAGGGGGCGGGGTGAGAACTGCCGAGGAGAGGAACCTGGGCCAGTGAGGATGTACCCGGGTGTCCGGGCCGTGAAGGGTAAGAATAGCGCGTGCTGCCCCCAGGGTCAGCCTGCCCTGTGCTGGGCGGGTGGGTACGGAAATCAGGGTCCACATAAAGAACCTCAAACAGAAGTGACACGGACTTGGGGCCAGTGTCAACAGCAGGCTCTCTGCTGAGCGTGGCACTCCTGGCATTCGGAGCTCCTGCAACAACCGATTAAGCCTTTCCAAACATTCTGCACCTCCAGCATGTGCTGCAGACAGACACGAGCATCCCCGGCCTTTTACTCAAAACCCATTCTGCTTCCAGGGAGGAAGACGCTCCGAGAGGCGATGTGAGAACCACCATCATGGAACCTGCCGGCTCTATTTTTGCCCCGGGTGAAATAGATCCCTGTGTCAGTCACAGATAATGACAGCCTGGAATAGGACATGAAAATTAAAATGTATAAAACGTTCCTCTCATCTCCAATAAATGCCAGAAACGGCGCAGATGCCTCAGTGGCTAGACTTCGGGGTGGAACTGACGCAGTTACTTTATTTCTGCCTGAAGACAAGCTCGCGGTCCTCTGGAGCCCGCAGGCGCTGCCTTTGCGTGGAGGTTTGAAGGCTTCTTGAAAATCCGCACTGCGTAAGAGGAGGGCCCGGCACAGAGAACACAGTTTACTCCCTGCGGCTTCCGTGGTGGCTTCAAGAGCAGCGCGTTCTGATTCGGGACACAGGCCAGCTGACTGCTTCGAGAAAAACTATCATTCCACGGAACAGAAACCCTCTTTCTTAACCTGGGTGAGGGATTGGATCAGGCCATCCGATGCCTGGAGAACTAAGCCCCGACACTCCCTGCTGTCCCCAAAGCTGAAATGAAAAGCTTTTTCTGAACACCACCTCACCCCATGAGTGAGGGCTGTCTCCAAATTGTTACTTCTGGCTGGGTTCCCAGGCCAGAGCGTCCTTCTCCCTGAGGGACCGAGCCACTCCTAGAAGTTCCATCCCCTTATCCTAATAGATGCAAATTAAAATGTGAATTTTTTAATTGAATTACAGTTGATTTACAATGCTCTGTTAGTTTCTGCTGTACAACCAAGTGATGCAGTTATATGTATATCTCACTGAATTCTTTTTCGTATTCTTTTCCATTACGGTTTCTTACAGCATACTGAGCATTGTTACCCGTGCTACACAGTAGGCCCTTACTGTTAAAATGTGAATTCTCCTGGAGGAGGAGAAGCAACCTGCTAGAGCGCAACAGACGCAGGTATGGGGAGCGGACGCTGTGGGCTCCTGTCCAGATGTGTCAGCAAAGCTCCTGACCCAGCGAGCAGGACCACGGGGCCCAGGTCTCATAAATCAGGGACTGAGCTGCTGTTCCCCCAGCGCTAACAGGCCACCGTTCTAGGGGTTCTTTGCTATCAGCCGCTTTTGTCTTATAGCCAATAACGTTTCTATAGCAACTCTGATGCTAGGAGACAGGGCAACCGAATTCAGCAGGTGAGAAGGGAAGTGATGCAAGGGGGCCGGGCTCATCCCCAAGGTCTTCTGCTCTTCGGTTTTGCCGGCAGTGAGCTCCATTTTAACTCCACCCTCCCCACTCCCCCAGTATAAACGTATGTACATAGAGAGAGAGAGAGAGAGAAAGAAAGAAATACATCCAGACATATCTAGATAGATACATGGACCTAGATGATAAATGGATGGATGGATGGATGGATAGACAGATATGATGGATACATGGATAGAGAGATAGGATAAATGGATAGTAAGAGAGGGAAGGGTAGATAAATTGTGGAATAGATAGAGACAGTAGAGAAATGGGTAGCTAGATGATGGGTGGATGGGGAGATCGACAGACAGTGGGATAGACAGAGATGGGTGGACAGGTGAGAAATAGGGGGGGTAGAGTGATGGATAGATAGATAATAGGTGGATAGATAAGGCTTTAATGAAAGAGGCTTTCAATGGTTGAGATGGTGCAGGTATGTTTCAGACCCTCGTGGAGAATTTCATGCTTCCTTTCACTTAACACCTGTCACAGATAACACAGAACTCATTTGTCTCCTGGCATTCGCCGTGAGAAATCACACAAGTTTCCAGCCTCAGCTCACCTGGGGAGGGGCCTGCGCCGCTGCCCTCCTGCTGGTCTTCTCTTGTGAGTGGGAGGCCATAAGTGGGACCAGCAAGGACGGGAGGAAGGTTCAGGGAAGCAGAGGTTCCTGACTCTCAGAGCTGCCTGGCTGGGGGATCTGCTGCTTCATGACCTGGTGAATCGATTCTTCAACTTCAGGAGACATTCCAGCAGGGCTGCCCATCCGGGGACCTCAGTGGGGAGGCTGAGACACGGGAGAGAAGGGCCACTTTCTTCTGGGACTGGGTTCTAGTGTCTTAATGGTTCTGTGGTTCCTTTGGTGAGCAGGTCTTAACCACTAGTTCTACCGTCTCACAATCAAACAGAAGGGCTCTAAATAACCCATAGACACGAAGCTGAACAGAGACCACAAGGCAGAAAAAGCGACCAGAAAAATGAACTGGAATATTAGAGAGAAGCTCAGAAGCTGAGCAAAGGGTATGGCAGAGGTCTGTTTTTCCAGAAACCAAAAACAAAGTAACGGGCGGTTTTTGCTGGAGCCTGGACTGCACCAGGAGAAGAGCAGTCTTCCCACCATCGTCAGTCTTGGTCCTTGGAGTAGTGATGAGGGTCTAGAAAACAGCCCCCACAAGCAGGACTCGCGGGCAGGCAAAGCCTTGCTCCAGAGGTCTGGAACTTTTTCTTGGCAGAAAAGCCAGCTCAAGAAGTAAATATATTGTTGTTGTTGTTTACTCACTATGTCGTGTCCAGCTCTTTGTGACCCCATGGACTGCAGCACACCAGGCTTCCCTGTCCTTCACCAACTCCCAGAGCTTACTCAAACTCATGTCCATTGAGTTGGTGATGCCATCCAACCATCTCATCCTTTGTTGTCTCCTTCTCCTCCTGCCTTCAATCTTTCTCAGCTTCACAGTCTCTTCTAATGAGCCAGCTCTTCGCATCTGGTGGCCAAAGTATTGGAGCTTCAGCATCAGTCCTTCCAATGAATATTCAGGACTGATCTCCTTCAGAATGGACTGGTTGGATCTCCTTGCAGTCCAAGGGACTCTCAAGAGTCTTCTCCAACACCACAGTTCGAAAGCATCAATTCTTCGGTGCTCAGCTTTCTTTATAATCCAACTCTCATATCCATACATGACCACTGGAAAAACCATAGCTTTGACTCGACTGACCTTTGTCAGCAAAGTGATATCTCTGCTTTTTAACACACTGTCTAGTTTTGTCATAGCTTTCTGTCCAAGGAGCAAGCGTCTTATAATTTCGTGGCTGCAGTCCCCATCCACAGTGATTTTGGAGCCCAAGAAAATAAAATTCATTACAGAGTAAATGTATAGTCACAAAATATATAAAGGGCGAGTGTAGGTAAGTATGGCCTGGCTGTTCCCCATCTTCACAGAAGGATAGTGCAGAGAAATAGTCAACCTGTAGTGACAAAGTTTAGTTATAGAAAAGACCCGCACTCGGGTCAGTGAGAGGTAGAAACAACCCCCAGGAGACCTTCCACCGTGGGGGTTACAAAGGCCAGAGGGGCCCATGGTTACTCCGACCTCAGGGACAAAACATAACCAGGACCTTCACCCACACTCTTTGACCACTTTCCCTAACTTCTTTCAAATATTCACTAACCTAAGACCATGAACTCACACTGAGAGCAACTCCTATAGGTCACAGATATTTGACTTCGGCTTCGACCTGGTGATTTTAGAAAACCAAAGTGATTCTGGCTTTCGATTACTCCCTGAGTTTTCAGGCTTAGATTTCAGAAACACAACCTCAGACATATGTATCTTAGATATTCTTTTAAAACAGCTGGTTCATGCTGGTGTTTGGTAGAAACCAACGCAACACTGTAAAGCAATTATCCTTCATTTAAAAATAAATACATTTAAAATAAATGCAAACAAAATGCACCACAAATCCTGGGCTTGGATTCACAGGTGCGTGTAGAGTTAAGGTCTCCTGGGTGTCTGCTCACTGTCTCTCCCAACAAGCCTGCTCAGGAGACCCCTGGTTCGGTGTTGAACCGTGTGAGGACTCTGCTTCCCTTCTGTAGACCCCTCCGGGGACAACACACGCTGTTTTCACTCAGCGTCGGTGGCAGATGATCAATAGTTTCGAATGCAGGGATAGAAGAACCTTCGCAGTCATAGACCAAAACCGTTCTAAAGAAGGAACAGCTAGCGTACGCTAACTGATTTAGAACCTCAGCGCCAGCATAATAAGGATGATGTTTTTGGTGGGCATACCATTCAGCTTTGAACTCACTGGAGCTCCCTGACAACCGTCAAAAGGATGGGGTTTCCGTCTCGGTGAGTGGACAGGTGAGAATGTCTGAGGCAGTTCTGCTCCGCTGTCCAGGATCCCGTGTCACACTCGAGCAGTTGCAAATGACCCAAACCCTGCTCAAAGGGGCCTCGAATCACCAGCCACAGAAGAACTGCGAAGGGCCAACTGGAACGTTTCTCTTCTCTCCATCAGCGTGTTCCAGCATCACAAAACTAGCTCCGTGCAATTCTCCAGGCACGAATGGGTAGTCAGTCCCTTCTCCAGGGGATCTTCCAACCCAGGAATCGAACCCAGGTCTGCCGCATGGCAGGCAGATTCTTTACCATGTGAGCCACCAGGGAAGCCCCCAGTGAATGGTTTGGTGTTCTATACATCTATAGGTGTCCTCCCGTTCAACAGATGGCTTCAGAAAATGGCGTGTCTTGCCCAAGTCGCAGAGCGAGTTAGCATCAATATTAGGACTGAAGGAAGGACTCCCAGCTTCAGCCCACTGTCTCCTCTCTGGGCCACAGGGACCTCAGATAAAACAGACCAGGTACCAGAACACTCCGCAGCCCTTGATGGCTGGGCTCACCCGCCTTGACCTCCACGTTCCTTGGGAGCAGCCACAACCCCATCGCCTGGACCTGCATCCTGGCTGGAATCAAGCATTGACTGTAAGGGATGACGACAGCTGTCAGGGTGTCTCATAAAACTCCCAACCAGGAAGAAACACTGGGGCCTTTCTCCCGGGATCTCCAGGGGACGGAATAACTTCAATTTTCACAAAGCCTAGAGCACCATATCCCCAAGGGTCAGGCCAGGTAGGAACGTGTCAGTCTTAGAAAATTGTACAAGGCATGTTTACTCCATGAGATCCTGGTCACTTCCCGCGTGAGCACAGGCCACTGAGCGGGCAGTAGGCTTTGAGTGCCATTGGGCTGATGCCAAGCGCCTCCCTCCTCCACCACCTGGGATGGCCCTGCGGGGCCCTGTCCTGTCCTCTGGTTGCCTTTCCTCCTAGATTTTGGAGTTGGCAGATTTCACAATGTAAAGGAGCTTAGGATGGAGCCTGGTGCCCAGGAAGGGAAGCAGAGCTGATGGAAGGCTGACGCGGCTCAGGGCAGGAGGAAGCCCCTGGGGCCAGGAGCCTCCATGGGAAGAAACTGCTGTAGGAAGCACACGGGTCTGCTCCACCTTAGGTCTCCTTGTCTTCAGAGACGCGAGAGATTACGAGAATACAAGTCAGGGCGGTTCTTCCACACAAGAGCAGCCTCGGGAATTCCACTGACGTCCTGCGTGGAGAGGTCCACGACCCCACCTCCCACGGAGGCTGAACAAGAGAACAGCTTGTGTTTCAGGAAAGGGCAGACAGACTTAGAGACGACCGAGGATTTGTGTCTCTAATACTGGAGAATAAACAGGCGGGTGAACTAGGTGGTTGTGTGTGTGCGTGTGTGTGTGCGTGTGTTGCTCAGTCACGTCCGGCTTTGCGACCCCATGGACTGTAGCCCACCAGGCTTCTCTGTCTGTGGGATTGTCCAGGCAAGACTCCTGGAGTGGGTTGCCGTTCACTTCTCCAGGAACGAGGTATGACCTGAATTTAAAGGGAAAGGCATTTCCTGCCCCCTCTGCCACCTCTGCCAGCCTCTGGGGCTGGAATCCCCTGCTGCTTGTGGACGCTGAGCAGCCTCGGTGGTGCTGGGAGACTGCGGCTGATCCACAGCTAAACAGGCCCATTTCCCTTCCTGCGCCTGGCCTCCTTTCTGCAGCCAACTCCTTTCTCAAGTCGGGGACCGGAGCCTCTTGGCCCTGTCTTCACTGCTCTTGCTTCCTGGCAAGGAATTCGGATCTCAACTCCAACCTCTGGCCCTGCCCAAGGAGCCCGAGTCCTCCCTGCTGTCTTCCTGGGGGCTGCCTTAAGGGACATACCTCTGACAGCGGAGTCACCACTATGTGAGTTAGCCGACACCTTCGCGGGCCTTATCCCTCTCCGTTTGCCTCTCCTGGGAGGCTGTGAGAGGGACCAGCATCTCTCTAACCAGGAGACTACAGACAGGTCAGCAGCAGGGCTATTTTAGGTGGGGGACGCTCGCTTGCTGTGTCCACTGCCCGGGTATCTAGACCTGCAACCCAGCCAAGTGACTAAGTGTTCCAGAGGTACGCTGCCCCAAACAGGCGGCACTAACTGCCTGTGACTGTTTAAACTCCTGTTTAAATTCATGTAAGTGAGGGACTCTCCTGGCTGCCCCGTGGTTAGAACTCCGTGCTTTCACCACCATGGGCAAGGCTTCAATCCCTGGTTGGTGAATGAAGATCCTGTGCCACATGGCACAGTCAAAAAAAAACCTCATTTAAATGAAATACAATTTAGAATTTGAGTTTTTTAGTCATACCAGCCACATTTGAACAGTCGTATGGCCAATGGCTACCATTCTGGAGAGATACAGGGCATTTCTGTCATCACAGAAAACTCTATTGGAGGTTCAATGCATGAGACAGGGCACTCAGGGCTGGTGCACTGGGATGACCGTGAGGGATGGGATGGGGAGGGAGGTGGGGGGGGACAGGATGGGGGACACATGTATACCCATGGCTGATTCATGTCAATGTATGGCAAAAATCACTACAATATGGAAAAGTAAATGAAATTAAATGAAAGTCGCTCAGTCATGTCCGACTCTTTCTGACCCCAGAGACTCTCCAAACCATGAAATCTCCAGGCCAGAATACTGGAGTGGGTAGCCTTTCACTTCTCCAGGGGATCTTCCCAGCCCAGGGATCGAACCCAGGTCTCCCGTATTGCAGGCAGATTCTTTACCAGCTGAGCCACTAGGGAAGCCCATTGTAAAGTAATTAGCCTACAATTAAAATAATTAATTAAAAAAAAAAAGTGCACTGGACTGACACGTGGCACGGACTCGAGAGGACCCATAGGCTGGAGTTCGCTTAGACTGTGGGTTTCACGCCCACGAGTAGCGCCACGGAAGTCTACTTCCGCCAGAAGCGCCACGGGAGTCTACTTCCGCCAGAAGCTGCGGTCACAGTGCTGTTGCCCTGTCCTTGGGGCAGCGACTCGGTCACCTTCTCAGGTCCCCCAAACGCGGGCGCACCCACGGGGCCTGCTCGTGGAAATGGCAAACCAAACGCCGTGTGCTTGCAGATCTTGGTCGGAGGCCCTCGTCTCCTGAAGCCGCCCTGTCGTGGAGGTTGTTTTGTCTGCGGGGAGGTGTGGGTGGAGTCCCCAGGACCTGAAAGGCCAGCCGCTAACAAAGGCCGGGCAGACGGCCCCTCTCCCACCTCAGTGGGCTGGGCCCGCGGCTCCGGTTCACTGCCCGTGAAACGCTGCGCCGACACAGAGGCCAGGCATGCGGCAAGCACGCCGTGCTGCGGCCCCGCCGGTGTTGACGGGCGCGGAGCTCCGGCCTGCGGCCTCCCGCCCCGCTATTCACACGGGCACCAAGGCCACATTTTTCGTGATGCGAGGACCAAAGGGACGGAATTCCTGGCATAATTTTTAGTGCTGAGTGTTTGAGCATCACGGCCCAGCATGACTTCCTCTTGGCGGCCACGTGGTGTGCGCTTGGAAGGGGCTCGGGCTAGGAGCTGAGTCAGCCCCGTCCATCCACTGGATTTGGGGAGCAGGACACCCACGCGTAAACCGGGGTCGGATCATCCCAGCGACTCACCCAAGGTCACCCGGCTCTGACTTGAGGAGCGAGGACCACTCTCCCCGCCGAATCTCAAAGCAGATGTGTGCCCCAGGGATGTGCTGGGCTTCTGCCTTCTAAAATGGGGGTGAATGAGGGCCCCCGAGCCCACACCGCACCCTCTTTCCCGAGTTCATGCTGACCAGGCATTGCTGGTCAGTCCCTGGAAAACAGGACACACGAACAGCCAGCCTGATGAGGAGAGGAGAGGGGAAGCCACGGGGCACCCACCCAAAGGGAGCTCTGTCCTGAGGGCAGGGGGGGCTGGCCACTCGCCCGGAGACCACCCTGGAGCAGCCTCAGGGCCCCCACGGAATTCAGTGGGATGCTGTTCTCTTTTTCTCAGGTCTGAGCCATCTCCCAGAGGAAAGGTGAGCTCTGGGGGGAAAAAGTAATGCCAGGGAACCAGACAGACTTGAAGGCCCCGGGCCCGGCAGGAAGGTGGTGACTTAGTCATGTTTTCACAGAAGGCACAGCCCGCCGTGGGGTGAGGAGGCCTAGTTCCTCCTTTGAAATAGACAACCTCTAACCTTCCCATGAAATTAAAAGACCCTTACTCCTTGGAAGGAAAGTTATGACCAACCTAGACAGCATATTAAAAAGCAGAGACATTACTTTGTCAACAAAGGTCTGTTTAGTCAAGGCTATGGTTTTTCCTGTGGTCATGTATGGATGTGAGAGTTAGACCGTGAAGAAGGCTGAGCGCCGAAGAATTGATGCTTTTGAACTGTGGTGTTGGAGAAGACTCTTGAGAGTCCCTTGGACTGCAAGGAGATCCAACCAGTCCATTCTGAAGGAGATCAGTCCTGGGATTTCTTTGGAAGGAATGATGCTAAAGCTGAAACTCCAGTACTTTGGCCACCTCATGAGAAGAGTTGACTCATTGGAAAAGACCCTGATGCTGGGAGGGATTGGGGGCAAGAGGAGGAAGGGATGCCAGAGGATGAGATGGCTGGATGGCATCACTGACTCGATGGACATGAGTCTGAGTGAACTCTGGGAGTTGGTGATGGACAGGGAGGCCTGGCGTGCTGTGATTCATGGGGTCGCAAAGAGTTGGACATGACTGAGTGACTGAACTGAACTGAACCTTCCCTGGGAATGGCACCCCACCCCAGTATCCTTGTGTGGAGAATCCCATGGACAGAAAAGCCTGGCGGGTTACAGTCTGCGGGGTCACAGAGAGTCAGACGTGACTGAGTGAGCATGCAGCCTTCACTGGGCAGCACCCCATCCATCCGACATACAGATGCTACTACCCTCATTTTTAATGGGCACTGACTTACTGTCTGCTCCATCCCCTCCCTCCTTGGAACATCACTTCCTGAAGAGCCAGAGCCTTCACTGGACTGCCCCACGTCCCCGGACACTCTCTGCAGGGGGCTGGCAGGTACAAAGTATCTTTGTGAGTGAATGAGCCCTCGTGCCATCCACAAGCTGACCTCTGTGGCTGGCGGGATGGACGGTAGATTATCTCGGCTTGGGTGAGAATGAGAGCCGATGTGCCCCTCTGAAGGAGCGTGTGGGTGAGAAGGGAGACTACGCCCAGAGTGAAGGACAGAGTGTCCGTGGTGGCACTGCAAGCGGGGCAGGTGCCGTGAGAGTCTCATCTGCTTTTGCAGTGGGGACGCGTCCTGTGGGCAAGCGGGGCGGGTGCCCTGAGAGCCTCGTCTGCCTTTGCAGTGGGGACGCGTCCTGTGGGCAAGCGAGGCGGGTGCCGTGAGAGCCTCGTCTGCCTTTGCAGCGGGCATGCGTCCGGAGGGAAGCTTACAGTGCTGTCAACAGGGGCTCTATCTGGGATGCAGGGCGGGGAGAGGGGACGGGACGCAGCTTCCAGCCTCTGAGTCTCGTGAACTTACAAGGGACAGGAATCACACTGAAAAGAGCTTGTTTTTAAAAGCATATTCTTGGGAGGAGGGCTGAAAGCCACTGATCTAAGTCCAAATCCCCCCATTTCCTCCTTCAAAGGTTGGGGGGTGTGGAAGTGGGGCGTGTGCCCAGGTCGCCTCCTTCTCCTGGATTAAGTTGAGGGAAGCATGAAGCCTCTGAAACACCTACGGACGTATCTCCAGCCCAACCAGACAGAAGCGCCAAAAACCTCTTGAGGGGATTGGTTCTTTCAAGACTGGAAACCCACAAAATCGGGGAATCTCAGAGAGCACAGAGCAAACGGAGCCCTGTCGGGCTCTAAGCAAGCCTTCCACTTTACCTAGGACCCCCACCCAGATCGTCCGGGCAGCTTCCTACCGAGTGCTCCCAGGCCATCACTCAGAGCAACTGCAAATCTCTCAGTTCCTAGTTCACGTCTCCCGTTCACAGAGAAATCGTATTTGCTGATCTTCCCCACAAACACGTATTACCGTCTTGGGATTCTATCAAACCGTGTACACAAAGTAATTACAGAAAGAATAGTGCATTATTTGCATATCTAGTATTTAAAGGGTTACTTATGTAATTACTGAATGTAACTTAGAGTAAGCTGTTTGATTCTCTTTCATCGTGAGCCAAACATCGGGCTTTGAAAGGAATGCCTTTAAACTTCAATAATATAAAGGCACATGGTAATGTTAAGTTACAACTCTAGCTTAAGTGAGTCAGACAGGAAAGTATTTATGACTGCTATTCTATTAGCTTTAGATGCTTTTTTTAAGAAGGCAAGTGTCTATTGCTCTCAGTAGACACAAGGATATTATCTCAATTAGAAATTCTTGTGTCCGCGCTTTTAGACAGCACCCAGGCTCCACATGCATTTGTTGTCTTAAGCTCCCAGCGTAACAAACCTCTCCGAGCTGCCAGCACCTGAAACGAGCAAAAGTGGTTCCTTTACCGTCGCCTGGGGACAGGCCCCTTCCGAAACTCACCCAGAGAGGGGACGGGGTGCGGAAGAGAAAAAAGGAAAAAGGAGGAGGCCGCGAAACACCGGAACCAGCGCATGCTGAGGCCGGGCGCTGCACGGGAGAGACAGCCGCGCACCAAACGCTGCTTCTTCCTGATGAGAAGACAGACTGGGTCTCAGCGTTTTTCACGCCGGAGGCCAGGTGGTCAGCATGTGCTCTGTCAAACACCTTTTCCATGACAGCACGACTGTGACTGGGAGAGTCAGCGCCATCGGAAAGGTCCCTGGCCCGGTTGTCAAGAGGACACTTGTAGGGCTGCTTACCAGGTTCACTTGGCAAGAGCTGGGAGAGCTCAGAGATCACCTCCGAGAAGCTGGAGGCAGGGGTCTGGGCGATAGCTGGTGTTCACACCCACACATGCACGCGTGCACACGCACGGCCCTGCTTAAAAGTCTTCAACAAGAACTTAAAGCTGAGCACTAAGAGAGGAGCAGGTTGAAAGGAATCAACCTCAACTTTGATGTAAACACCCCAACCTTTTGGAGGACAGCCATATCTTTGATCCTACACAAACTGTTAAGAATCAAATGTCTTGAATCCTGATCAGTGGAAGTATAACAAATTTTACAGTTATTTCCAGTTCAAGTTGGCTTGCAGGTGATTAAAAGTGGGATAAAATGACAAGGAGCAGTCTCGAGAATCCCTCAAGCTGACAAAGACACTTAAATAAATTCAATTAGTCCCATCGTGTTGAAAAACTTGAAGCGATTTCCATGACATTCATTTGACATCTGGTAATCACCTTTAATATTTTCAAAGTGTCTTCCCTTCCTTTTCAGGTTTGCCAGGGAGCTTTCTGTGCCCTGGGCTGTGTTGCCTTGCGGTGTTTGGCTTCCCTTTCAACAAGTATGAAATCAGGTGTTAGAGAAAGAACACGGAGCGGGGCGCTGGTGCCTCGAGTTCTAGACTCGCCACAAACTATGCGGCTTTTGGCAAGTTCCTCTGCCCATAAAATGAAAGGGTGAAACTAGACAGGTTCTAAGACTTTTTTGCAGCCTTCAAATTTTAAAATTCTTTCTCTCCCAGCAAGTCAAGTCTTGTCTCCATTGTGGATTTTAATCTTGGCTGCAGTTTCCAAGCGGAGGTGATGGGAGTGGGTGGGGGGTGGGCGGGTGGAAATTTGAAAAAAAGAAAGCAGAACCCTACCTCGACTTTCAGCAGATATTCTGCTGGGTCCCAGACATCAAGATATTTGAAAAGCTACTCGGGGAACTCTAAGGTACAACCAAGACTGAGGCTGACTGGCTTAGAGGTGAGAGAGGTGCTATAATTAAAATTATGGGATCCAGAAACTGATCAAATCAGGAAGCACTTATTTCTCAGTCACCCCTGGGGAGCCAGCCCCAGCCTCTGAGAGATGCTGGGGACCCGTGAGCAGAGTTTAGAGTCCAGTGGAAACTGGCCTGGCATGCACCCATTCTGCAGTGCCAGTGGGTTCATGTCTCATGTTTTGGAGAGAAGGAGCATACTAAAACAATTGAGAAGAAAAATTACCCAAAGCTTAAAATGACAGAACTCTGGGGCCTCACTGTCCACATGGGGTCCCTGGATTGAGGTACAAGCATCGCCCAGACGTTTGCCAGAAACGTGGACCCTCGGACCCCACCCGGGACCCGCAGAATCCTCCTTTTCATTGTAACAGGATTCCCTGGTGATCGTCACATACATTAAAGTCTGAGAACCGTGGCTCTACCAAACCCACATGGCCGAGCGGCTTGCCCAGAGAACTATGAATATGTACGGCAAAACCCTATTATCGTCAATTCCGAGGGGCAAAGAAGTAATCCATCTTCGAGTGGGGAAAATAGCACAGCATGTCAGCCCTGAAACTGGGTCGCCTTTGTGGGGACTTTGAGACTTGAATTCTACAAGGAGGGACCAGGGAGGCTTTCCGCAGCAGGACTTTGCCGGTGCCACATACGTAACGCTCTCTCTTCCACGGACCCCGAGCCGCCTCTGCAGAAACCGTTACAAACCGCCGAGCTGCCTCCAGCCCACAGGGACCTGCGCGCAAGCGCGGGGCTGGTGCTGCAGCCCACAGGGCGCCCGCGTGTCCCCGCCCCAGGCCAGCACTGCCGCTTGGACCCGCAGGCAGAAGGTGCGGCCCTTCTCCGGACGGTGCCAAAGGGCTGAGGTCACCGCCCGGCCCCGGAAAATGCTGCAACCCAAGTGCGTTTGGGAAATGGTGACTCAGGATTCAGAGCTGCTGCGGCTCCCGCTGCCCCTCCTCCCCCGTGTCCAGGGCAACAGGCCCGCGAGCAGGAGCGGGCGGCCCTGCTGATGCCACAGTACTGTCCTCTCATGGGGAGGAGGCAGGCGTCCATGGGCCCAGGCCAGGGCAGGGTGAGGGCACCTGAGACTGGGCAGCAGGGAGGCTGCATGGAGATGGCAAGACTGGGAAGGAGCAGCACAGGGAAGCCTGGCCCACACAGAGGAGGCGCCCGGGGCCATGGAGAAGCCCAGCCCGCACAGCGGAGGTGAGGCCAGACCTGGACAGCGGAGGCGCCCGGGGCCACAGGAAGCCGGACCTGGACAGTGGAGGTGCCCGGGGCCATGGGGAAGCCCAGCCCGCACAGCGGAGGTGAAGCCAGACCTGGACAGCGGAGGCGCCCGGGGCCACAGGAAGCCGGACCTGGACAGTGGAGGTGCCCGGGGCCATGGGGAAGCCCAGCCCGCACAGCGGAGGTGAAGCCAGACCTGGACAGCGGAGGTGCCCGGGCCACAGGAAGCCGGACCTGGACAGTGGAGGTGCCCGGGGCCATGGGGAAGCCCAGCCCGCACAGCGGAGGTGAAGCCAGACCTGGACAGCGGAGGCGCCCGGGGCCACAGGAAGCCGGACCTGGACAGCGGAGGTGCCCGGGGCCACAGGAAGCCGGACCTGGACAGCGGAGGTGCCCAGGGCCATGGGGAAGCCGGACCTGGACAGTGGAGGTGCCCGGGGCCATGGGGAAGCCCAGCCCGCACAGCGGAGGTGCCCAGGGCCACGGGGAAGTCAGGCCCAGACAGCAGAGGTGCCCAGAGCCACGGGCACTGAGGTCAGGGAGATGCAGAGGGGAGCAGCCGAAGGAACTACAGCCTGGAAGACAAGTGCGCCTGGAGGGGCGTCAGGACGCCCGCAGAGGAGCCTGGTGGGGTGGGGAGGGCCCGGAAGGGACGGAAGCAGGAGGCAACATCGCACTGCTGGGAAAGCCAGTGGGAGATGAGCCTCGTTTCCTGCCCAGGGCCCCAGGCGTGCTGGTGGTCTGGCCTGGGAGACCGACCTCCACGGCCATGCCTCTCTTCCAGGCAGGTCCCAACCCCGCCTGCTGAGGGCAGTCAGCCCAGCTTCCCCGCAGCGGCCGGGAGGGGCAGCCTTCTCTTTCCAGCCCTCGGGATGCTTCCATGGGTGGTGGGGGATGGGAGGGGACCAGGCCCACCGTCACACTCAAGGGCCCGTAGAAAGTGCCCACCTCTGCCCAGAATGCTTGCCTGGCCCCAGTCCACCCCTGGGGACCCCCAAACACACACAGATGCACATGCACACGTGTACACAGGAACACACAAGCATACACGGACACACGTGTACACGGACACGCATGGGTACACACAGCCACGTGCAGACCTGCACACACACAGCACACCAGCACACACACTTGATGTGTGCACACCCACCCACACAGCACCGCGACTTGCCCCGACAGCTGACCGAGGGGCACTGGGTCGCACACAAGATTCAGAGAACGGCATCTCGGATGCACCCCTAGTGCCCACAGGACGAGGCCGGCCGCATGAGCAGGGTGGGACGCGCCAGGCAGGGTGTGGCTGTGTGCAGGTCCTAGGCTTCCAGAATCCTCCGCACCCCCGGGGTCTGAGATTCTCGAATATAAACCTGAGCAGGGCCAGCACCCTGGACAGCCTCGAGGGAAGCAGTGTGGTCACCGGACGGGCTAACACTCAGGGACTGGAGAGCCCTCTCTGCTGCGGTGCCCCAGGGAACCCAGGCTGCAGGGAGCGGGGGGCCTGGGGGGCAGGAGGAGGGTAGTCTGGACAGGAGGAAGCTGTGGGCAGCAGCCTGGAGTCCGTCAGACCCAGACCCGCCCTCCAAGGGAAACCAGCTCACTCTTGACCCGCTCGGCCAACGCATCAGGCCTCCGCCTGCCTCAGTCTGCTCGTCTGTAAAATGGGCATGACGTCGCAGCTCGCAGGGCTGAAGGAGGGACTGCAGGAGATGAGGGTCAAGACAGAGCGCCTGGATCCTGTCGGTGCTCTGCCGACAGCGACAGCTGCAATCACGTCGTTTCATTAATAAAAAGGAGGAACCGAGGAGGGGCAACGGGTTGGGGGTGGGGGGGGCTCTGTGTGGGATTGGGAGATTCCAGCTGGGAAATTCCAAGCCTGCCCTCCCCCCAGACCGGGCCCTGGAACCTGCCTCGAGAGAAGCCAGTGGGCAGAGGGGGTCTCTCAGATCTGGCTCCAGCTCTGGCCTCTGCCCCTCGTGGGACCCCCGCTTTCACATCTCTGATTTCAAAAAGCCTGAACCAAATTCCACAAGCTCTGCAAGGCCTCTTCCTACCCTAAGATGTGATACAATTACAGCGTCTAATTATCTCTGCCTTCCCTGAGAGTGCAGGTGAGGGATACCACGCCGCGGACGCCCTAATAGACCCTTCAGAGCCTGTCTTAGAAGAACAAAGACCATTTTTAGCCGATTTAATAAGGAAAGAAAAACATCACTAGCTGGAGTTGCTGATGTTCCCCTTTCACCTTTTGCCAAGATTGACTTGAATTCGTATGAAAGAAACAAGTTGCTGATTGCTTAAAATACACCCTACCTGCTTCCACTTAGCAACCCCTTTATTTTCTCAATTAGGAGTGGATCATGTAGAAAAGTCTTGAAATGTTAAGTCTCTGAAAAGGGTCATTGGGTTCGTGTAAAAACTGATTGATGGCAAGCGTCAAAACAGGAGTAATTAGATGTGCGTGAGCCTGGTGTCATTGTGAAGAGCTGGGAGCTCTGTCGTGTGCCAGAATCCCAGGAAGTTGGTTTGTATTGGGCGCAGACTTTAAGTAAAAGTCATCACTTCCAGAAGGATCGCCCTGTTTCCCTCCCCACCCCGACCAGCCCTTTGGTCCCAAGAGCCAAAGCCCCCAGCTCACCAGGCACCAACAGGACTCGGTCACCTGGGCCCTGAGAAGAATCGAGAGAACAGGCAGGCCTCCCCGGACTGCTAAGCGCCCACGCAGAGGGCACCACGCATCTGGGACACAAGTCCGCCTTTCCGAGGTGGCTGCACCCTAATTAGTCATCAAGTGATGCTGGCACTTTAAGTACCAGCTGTTGGAGGCTCGGAGGCCTCGGGCAGGACCGGAGCCTTGCTGCCCAGGCCTCTTGGAAACCCAGAGGGCTGGTGAGACTCCTTAGGAAGAGAAGCCGGTTTCTGTGGACATGAGGGCACATGCCCTCTGGGCTATGCCAAGTGCGGATTCCACAGAGCACACTTCCTGGGAGACAGGCCCTGTACTCACCCGACTGCTTTCCCACGCAGCTATCCACATGCAAAATGGAAATAAAGATTTCAGTAGTTCAGTTCAGTCGCTCAGTGGTGTCTGACTCTCTGCGACCCCATAAACTGCAGCACACCAGGCCGCCCTGTCCATCACCAACTCCTGGAGTTTACTCAAACTCATGTCCATCGAGTCGGTGATGCCATCCAACCATCTCATCCTCTGTCCTCCTCTTCTAAAACTTTTGGTAGGAAGTCAGCAAAATGCAAAGAATCAGACTTTGAAAACAGAACTGCTTTCCGGTGGAGCTGTCCCTGTACCAAACGGAAATAAGTATTTTGGTAGGAAGTCAGCAAAATGCAAGGAATCAGATGTTGAAACGGAGCAAAACAGAACAACGACAACAACAAAACTCTGGTTAGTGATCACCTGAGCTGTGGAGGGAGAACTTTTCATTTCCCAGCAAGAATGTAGGCTGCATGCCTTGGTTTTGCTGACATGCATGGTGGCTGGTTTGGTGAGCTTTGGTTGGTTTTCAACATCCCTAATTTTTTTTAATGTGCTTCACAGTGATTTCACAGAGAGAAAGACATCCATCACCTCCCCGCCTTTTGCCTCCTTCATCTGGATCGTGCATGGTGCTAAACCCAAGTGTCAACTTTGATGGAAACAGACTCAGAGCGTTTGGACAGGAAGGCTGGGAAGCTCAGCTTTCAGGTGGGCAGGGCTGTCCATGGAGTCACGGACATCAGAACCGGGCTTTGGCAGGTGAGGGGCCAGTTAGAGCGGAATCTGGGGGCCTCTGCCCAAGCCTCGTGCCCCCCACAACACAAAGGCAGGTCATCACTTTCTTAAGTGGAAGGTCTCTGGGCAGCCCTGGCTCCCAGCTGGGCAGGATCAGTTTCTTGAATTTCAGTGCTCGGCCTCCAGCATTGGGGTGCAGCTCCTGCAGGTGCCCCGAGACACCCCTACAGCCAGGGCTCCCCCCAGAGCCCCCAGGGGAACCTGGTTCTCTGTCCCGTCTTCACCTCTCCTGGGCAGAGAGTGCAGCATCTCCTCCCTCCAGTCTCTCCTGCACAAGCCCAGGAAGTCTGTTCTGAGAGGCCAGCACCTGGACCCTTGCCTCCCACCATCTCCTGCAAGACCTTGTGGCCTGCGTGGGGAACACTGCCAAGTCCAGCCCACCACACCCCGGAGGCAGACCCTCTCAACGCTTCAAAACACCACAGGGCTCCTACTATGACTGGAGTCATATTTGAAACGCTGACATTTTCACCTGTGGTCACTTGGTTTCCCCTCTTCCCGCCTTCTGAGCTCAGGAAGGAGACTGAACAACGGGCAATGCTGTGCCTCCCTCGATAGCCCCTCCCTGCTGTGCGGGGACCCCAAGGGGTGAGAAGCAAGGCTGCCTGTCGAGAGAGGAAGTGGGGAGCCCAGGGACCCCCCAGCCCGGCCCACCTAGGCATCCTGCCCAGGTTGGATTTTCTGCCAGCCCAGAGGCTGTATACAATGAGATGGTAAGCTGCGCCCTCTACCCTGCGGGGTGAAGGTCCCTGTCCTGAGGCTGACAAGCTGGGTGGGCACTTGCAGGCTCACTCGGAAGCCCCGTGCCTCCATTTACCCACCTGTAAAATGTGCTAGCTGAAGTCCCCTCTTTAATCCAGGCCTCCCAAACTGAGCTGTAAATGATGTTGGCTCATGCGAGGACTTAGATCCAGAAATCACTGCTTCATAGGCTGTGAAAATCTGCAATATTTCTTGTAAAATTGAGTTTCTGGGCTGTGCTCCCACACCCAGCCCTGCACCAAGTGACCAGGCTTCTGAGGGCCTCAGACCCTGGGTCAGCAGCGTCCCCAGCACACGGGGGAAAGTGAGGGGCCACGGTTAAGGAGCATCTCCTGGGTGAGTGCTTCGGGCCACCTGCAGAAGAGAGGCCTAACAGTCAATATTCACTTGTGATTGACAAGCAGGTCTGCCTGCAGGAGGAGGGCAACAGTGGAGGCAGAGCCTGGGCGGGGGTGATGAGTGGATACAAGTTACCACGCCTCCAGAGTTAGGTTTAGGACAGCTTCCTCCGTAGCTCAGTTGGTAAAGAATCTGCCTGCAATGCAGGAGACCCCGGTTTGATTCCTGGGTCGGAAAGATCCCCTGCAGCAGGGATAGGCTACCCACTCCAGTATTCTTGGGCTTCCCTTGTGGCTCAGCTGGTAAAGAACCCGCCTGCAGTACAGGAGACCTGGGTTCGATCCCTGGGTTGGGAAGATCCCTGGGAGAAGGGAAAGGCTACCCGCTCCAGTATTCTGGCCTGGAGAATTCCATGGACTGTATGGTCCATGGGGTCACAAAGAGTCAGACACGATTGAGCGACTTTCATTTCACCTCACTTCAGGCTCTGGCGGATTTAGGATGTGAGCCTGATGTGCAGATAGTGGAGGACAGGGAGGCCTGGCGTGCTGCCGTCCATAGGGTCGCAAAGGGTCAGACACACTGAGGGACTGAAGAGCAACAACCTGTGATGTGCAGACAGGACTCATGATGCTTGTGGGAAAGCTGAAGGTGGTAAGCGCTGCATTCCCGAGGGGACAGGCTACTCAGAGTGCAGGCTGCGGGCGACACAGGAAACGGGGCCCATCGTGTCGCTCATGCTGATCCTTCCAAGAAACAGCTGCTCCCAGAGAAGGCAGGAGAGGCCCTGCAGCATCTGCCCCAGGCAGGAGCTGGGCAGAGGGAGCCAGTCTCCAGTCCAGGGCGGACGCAGCTACAGCCTCTCCGGCCACATTTGAGACGAGAGGACGGGCCGCTGGGAGGGAAAAGGGTTGGGGAGCACGTGGTCAGTGCATCAGCAGCGCAAAGGCTGCCTCTGGTCCGCTGGCTGCCCCTGCCCAAGCAGAAGTCCTGCTGGGCCCGTGGCCGCCGTGTGTAAAGGAGGTGTCTATGCTAAAGGGCCCTGGTTCCGCCGTGGGGGGGTCCCACCCCACAGGACAGCAGGACGACCTGGGGCCACCACCTCAGGCCCCACAGGAAAGGCTGAACCCCTAAACTTCTGCCCTGGAAAGGGGTGTGGGCGAGACCTCCGACCCTCCAGTTGTGGCCCTGCTACCCACATGGGTGGTGACGGGCACACTTTCCTCTGCAGATCACCCCCTCCAAGGGTTCCCTACAGGACAACACAGAGACGTCACTCCCCACTGGCCACTGCTCACTCAGGGAGAGGTGCACGCAGGGTCCTGTGTGGAGGGCCAGGTTTCAGGTACGTTTCCAAAGTTGGGTGCCCACCTGAACCCTTGAGCTGCACAAATCATCAAGGCAGAAACAGGTACCAAATCCTCAAGATCAGAAAGCAGTGTGTTTGGAAACACTGAATTTTTTTTTTTTTAATCTGGAAATGAAAATGATTCTAAGACTTGACCAGTGTGAAATAAAAGATCCCCAGGGAAGATCTTGCCACCCGCTCCCATGTGAAGGATTGACAAGGGAGGAGAAAAGTGAGGTGCGCCGGGGTCGCCCAGATGGGACCCTCGCCGACGGGAGAGCAGAATCTGGTCTTCAGCGATGAGCTGGGATGAGGGGAGCTGTACACGCACACCTGTGCTGATCCATCCTCAGAAAATGAGAAAACACAGCTATGCCTATTATTTAAAAAACAAAGCAAAACACTAGCACCCAAGTGGGGATCGATATTCTGGAGGCTTGCTGCAGGATTTGCAAGAAAGAGAGAAAAACTCCCTATATTTTTGTTTGAAACAGGGAAGTAAGCTTCCTAACCTGCACGGCAGAAAAACTTGTGGACCGAAAGAAGGAAGCACATGACCGCCTTCTCAGCAGGAAACAAGGCTCCGAATCAGTGGGGTAACTAGTCCGTCAGCTCCTGTCAAGGCGGGCTCAGCTTTTAAAAGCCAGCGTTCACAGCCAGCCCCTGCGCTGGAGCACCAGGGGCCGCCCAGGGCTGGGGACTGACACCAGGAGGTGCGCATGCGCGTGCGCCTGCGGGAAGATGCGCTTCCCCGAGCCACGTTTGCCTTCCTCGAGGAGGCGTCCTCTGCCACTCTCCGTCTTCTTTCTTTTTTGATTTCACTTTTTATAGAAATGCTGGTCATGACCTTCTAGATTGATTTCAAAACCCACTAATGGTTCTTAGCCCGCAGTTTTAAAAGCAGTGCTGCAGAAGGTGCAGGAAAGAGAGAGGCTGGCTCTTCCGGTGTGCGGCGCTAGGCTGCTGGGTGAGCCGGGCTGTGTCCCTGCTCGGGTCTGGTCTCTGACGCGAGCAGAGCGCAGCGGACGAGGAGCGGCGCGGGCCCACCGCCTCCGGAGCCTGGGGCGGCCGTCATCCTGCAAATGCGCCAGCAAGGGCCCACATGCCCTTCTGTCCTGAGGGACTATCCGCACAAACCCTCGCCCCCGCATCCAGGCACAGTGACTAGGACGCGCCCCCGGAACTGGAAGCCAGGTTGGGGGGGCTAGAGGCTGCGCACGCCTGGCCTCCCCAGGGACCCCCGGGACTCCATGTTACGCGTCCTGCAGGAGTGAAACCAGCGGAGTCTCAAGCTTACCCACCTGAGCGCAGCGCGGGCGGACCTCAGGCAGCCGGAGCGTCGGGGTGCTGGGGAGACTCACCGGGCGGGCGGGGCCCAGCTGGAGCTAGGCGAAGAGTCCATGCGCGGGGAGAGGCCCCGGCTGGCTCAAACCCTTCTGCCTGCACACAGTGGGTGCTCAGGAAACACCCCGGGGTGAGTGCGCCCTCCGGCGCGCAGTGGGACGTGAGGGTGCAGAGACGAGGGGCGGCGGGGCTGCCGTCTGGCGGGCTCCCCCCGTCTCCCTCCGCCGGGCGAGCGTGGGGCTCGGACCCCTCACCTCCTCCGCCCGCTCCCACCAGCCCCGCAGGCCCACCACCCCGAGTGGCTGTCTTCGGCCTTTGAGGCAGAGGTGGGGAGCCCCGTGGGCCTGGCGGGGGCTCCACTTCAAAGGGCCTGGCTCGCCCGGGACTTCCCGGGACTGTGAGGCCTGGAGGCGGGGGAGAGCGGCCTGGGAAACTCCAGGGAGCCCAGCCTTGGCCCCGGGAGGAGGGGCGGGGGTGCCCATGCAGTGAGAGGCTCCTCTGCTGCCTCTGCCGCCCGAATGGCCCTTGCACTGGGGGTCGAGGGAGACCTGGGCCTGCCCCGCCTTCAGTCACTGGCTCATTCACTCACTGAACAGACCCGTCCGGCCCCCAGCCTCCCAAGAGAGGCCGACCAGGGGCCTCGTCTCCAGCTGTGGTTCTGCCTGGGTCCTCGTGGCCTCCAGGGGCAGAAGCACTGGTCTCGAGGGTCAGGAGCTCGCCGGGCATCAGCAGGCGGCCTGTCCGGGTCTCCTGCCCCTGCCACGCTGGCACCCTGGTAGGACTCCACTGAGAGGCCAGAAGGGGCCTCCTGGGCCTGGGGGTGAGAGCCCAAGGTCAGGCAGCCCCAAAGGCAGAGATGCGGGGGCCCCAGGGGACCCTGGTGGAGGTGGGGGGGCTGGGGCAGCCCGTTCCTGGGAGCAAAGCAACGCACCCCATGCCTGCAGCACAGGTGACCCTGGACCCTGCGGGCCTCACAGGCCGGGAGGGGTGTGCCCTCCTGGGCAGATGGTGTCCTCTGTCCCCTGGACGTCCCTGGAGCCCAGCGGTCAGAGCAAGAGACAGAACCTCCCAGGGTGCGGCAAAGAGAGGGCAGGCGGCATGTGGGGCCAGAGGCACGGGGTTCCACAGGGTCCCTGACCCGCCTCTGTGTCCCCCTCTGCTCCTGGGAGGCCAGTGGGAAAGTGCTCCCCAAGAACTAAGGAGCCTGAGAGAGGCTGCATCTGGGCCAACCTTGACCTTGACCTTGACCCTGACCCTGATGACGGGCTGAAGTGCAGGGGAGCCCGGGTCATCCCAGCTTCTTAAACACAGCAGAGCTTTCCCGTCAGGTCTCGGCCCAGGTTTTAATCTTATTTTAAAAAATCGTTCAGAAGCATCCTGTTCAAAGTGTTTCATCCGCAGGGCACTGGAGTGGTCTGTCCTTCAGGGGAGAGAGCCTGAACCTCCCTCCGCAGGACATGCAGCGGCGGGTGCGTCTTCACGGGGAGGGGTCTCTGCCCGAGGCCCTGCAGCTGACTGGGCCTTGGGGGCTCCAGAGGCCAGGCCGGCAGGCCCAAGCACTGGACATGTGTGGGGACGGTGCCAGGAGGAGCCGGGAGAAAACCAGTTCAAAAGCTAGAAGGGGAGGGGGAGGACAGGAACGTCCATGGTGATGGCCCCCGAACTGAGGGCAGGGGTCTGAGACCCGCTCCAGCCCTGGCCCAGAGGCGCAGGGCAGCAGCGTCCAGGCAGGCGTCTTCCCAGCCCGTCACAGCCCCCCAGACCCCTCACCTCCCAGCCCCTCCACACTCTGCTCCCTGGGGTTAGTGCCTATGGACGCAGCCCGCAGAGCCGTCCTCCTCAAAGCGCGCCTTCTCTTCCCCTCCCCGCGGCAAGTCTCCCACTCCAGCCCCCGGGACCCTCCTTCCTGGCACCACATGCGTGGAGGGCACCACCAGCACACTGCCAGGCTGGGCCCCACACCACACAAGCACACGCCTGTGGCAGGCACCCAGGAGGCCCTGAGCTCAGAGCCCTGGGCACCACTTCCGTGTCATCAGGAGGGTTCATTGCTCTGGGAGACGTGGGTCTGCACATCATCACAGCACCGTGCTCCCCTCTGCGGGTTGGGAGACGGAGGCGCCCTGGTCCCCTCTACAGGCCAGGAGACGGAGGCGGTGGACCAGGGCCTCGCCAGGGCTGCCTCTGCACTCAGCACCCGGCCCCCCGTGCCCGAAGCAGACGCCTGGCCTCCCTGTGACCAGCAGCCCATGATGCCTGAGTCATCCTGCACGAACGCTGGAGGTGTTTTCCTGTGTTGTCCTAACACCCGAGTGCACAGGAGGAGCAAAGCAATCGTGAAGCAAAGCAAAGCAAACCAACCCGGTGACAGGGGTCTGACCACACAGAGAAATGTTTGCGTATCACGTTGCCAGGAAGTTTTAAAAATATAAAATCCCACCGTTGGGAAAGAAGGAGAGAAATAGGAGCCCTCATAAACAGCCAACATGAGCAAAAAAACTATTATTCACCATCCAACAATACGCAAAAAATACATAAAATATTCACATACAATGCACAATACTTCACCTCCAAGAATGTAAACATCGATCCTAAAGAAACACTCCCAGTTTCCAGTAGTTATGTTCGGATGTGACAGTTGGACCATAAAGAAGGCTGAGAGCCAAAAAATTGATGCCTTTGAATTGTGCTAGAGAAGACTCTTGAAAGTCCCTTGGACTGTAAGGAGATCAAACCAGTCACTCCTAAAGGAAATCAGTCCTGAATATTCATTGGAAAGACTTATCCTGAAGCTGAAGCTCCAGTATTTTGGCCACCTGATGTGAAGAGCTGACTCATTGGAAAAGACCCTGATGCTGGGAAAGATTGAAGCAGGAGGAGAAGGGTAACAGAGGATGAGATGGTTGGATGGCATCACTGACTCAGTGGACGTGAGTTTAAGCAAACTCTGGGAGATAGTGAAGGACAGGGGAGCCTGACATGCTGCAGTTGGGGTCTCAAAGAGTTGGGCATGACTGAGCAGCCGAACAACACAATGACAGAGGTATTCCCTGCAGCCTTGTTAATAATGGTGGATGGTGAGAGACCTCTTAGTACAGTATCTGCAATAGGAAGCTGGGTGTGAGTCATCCCACTCAGGCAATGAAATACCAAGAAGGCATTAAGATGGTGTAGAACATTTGACAATACAAAAAATGTGATAAAATTAAATCGCAAAATAAGACTGCAACATGATCTCGTCTACAAATAAAATTCATACGCATGCATAATCCAAAGGAGGCACGAAAAGTGTTACAAGAGCGTTTCTTAGACAGGAATTACAGACTGACTTTTTTTCCTCTTATTTGATCGCTTTAACTTCAGTTTTCTAACTTTCTTACAGTGAAACCGTTTTATTTATCACATGCTGAATATGTACAAAGCACTTTTCTGAGATTTCACAAGAGACTAAGGCAGTCAAACCTGACTTAAGGAGAAAGGCGATGGTTCATCAAAAAATTAAAAAGCAGATGAGAGTTTTGAATAGTGATCAGTCAGTTAGTTCAGTCGCCCAGTCGCGTCCGACGCTTTGCTACCCCATGGACTGAATAGTGATGGGGAATGATTAAACAGAGCAAGATTTGGAAATCAGGGTGGGTGGAGGTGCAGGGAAGCAGGGCCCTGTGGGGAGGGCCTTCTAAGGAAGAAACATTTCATTTGGCTCCAGAATGAAACCTGAATAGTAAAAAACAAAACCCACAACCCAAACAGCCAGGACCAGCATGTTCTGGGGGCAGTGAGGAAGAAGGGGGAGTCCTAAGATGGGTCTGAGATCCAGGTAAGAATGTATGCCTCTCGAGGGGCTCTGGGATCACAGCGTCAGTGGGGTCAGGGCAGCTGCCCACTGCACACCACGCTCCTCACACTGAGAGTGTCCTTGCTGTGGAGCGAATGCTTGGCCGTGGTCCTTGGTGTCCAGACCCTCCTGTGCCCCGGGGGGCTGAGGGCTGGTTCTCGGCACTGAGGGTGGGCGGAGGGAGTGTGGTGCTCCCACCCAGGGGGACAGGAAGCGGTCTGGCTCCTCCACAAGATCCCTCCCCTGTCTTCTGACTGGTGATCCAGCAGCCGCAAGAGGAAGGGATTGCCGGATTCTGAACTCCCACTGTGGGGAGATGTTGGTCTAGGGGTGGCCGGTTCAAGTCAGGCGAGATGAGTCAGCTCCAGAGATCTTAGCGCAACAGTAAGGCTGAAGCCAACAGTGACGTATTATGTGCTTGAAATCTGTTGAGACGGTGATGGTTGTCCCCACAAAAGGGAAAAAAAAGAAGATGGTAACTGAATGACATGGTGCATTTGTTAATTCACTCAATTGTAGTGAGTATTTGCATTGTACACACATATAAAATCATCCCATCTTAAATAAATAACAATAAAATCATCCCGTAGTGCACCCGGGTTAGACGCAATCTCTAATTGTCAACTATAAATTGTTTAGAGTACATTTCCACGGTGTCAAGCCCCCGGGATTTCAGGGCCAAGTTCCGTACAACGGCTAGCTGGTGGTATCCTCATCAACAGCATGGGTCAGCAGTCACCACAGTACCAGTGAATGGTCAGGCCTCGAGAGTCGGAAAACACTCACCCCTGAACGTCATCAATTGGATTTAAGACCTCAATGCTCCGGCATCATCATGAATGAGAAAGCAAATGGCATGCCCAACCCCAGCTGGCTGGACGTGTGGCTGAAACTAATAACCGGTAAGATCTATTAGGCTGGAAATGAGAACAAGGGGAAATAAATCAGGGGCTAATTACGGGCTGCCACAGAGAGCAGCGCGAGGAGCCCTGCCTGTCCGCGCACCTTGGCAAGGAAGTGCCCGTCACACCTGCAGGTCTCCGGCTCTGGCTCCCTCGAAACGCTATCACCTTAATTACGGAGCGAGCACTTGGAGTTCCCTTGAAATATAAATGAACACGTCCCATCTAATTAGTAAATGCAAGAACAGTTCAACCATTTTCTCCAAACCGTTAATACTCAGAGGGGGAAAGTGCTTGCTGTTCCTTAATAATTCTGACTTCATTGGCTGAACCAGAGCCAAGTACCTGGACAAGGAGAGGATGGGGTGAACCCCAGAGCACCATGACACCCACACATCCCCCTGTGGGGGCAGGCGGGAGGACAGTGGCCCTCATGTTCAGACCTGGACTTTCAGATTTAACCCTGGCCCTGGGAACCGCAGAGTAAAAAGAGTGTTGAGAATAACAGATGCCGTCAGCGAGGCATTCACTGTGCCCAAAGCGCTGTGCTAAGCATTTCACATGCGATCTCACTTCATTCTCAGCAAGGCCAGGAGGTGGAGGTCACTGATAGACGGAAAACCCGAGACTGCAGCGATCACTCTTTGGCTCAAACTGCTCGGCAGAAGCAAGATTCGAACAGAGGTCTGTGTGATTCCAAACTCTGCGCTGTCCCCGCGCCACCTAGTATCCTGACCAAGGTCAGGAGAACCGCTTCTTCTGTGCCCCATTGATACTACTCCTTGAAACATAGGAAAACGCTGTAGCAAATGCAGTTTAAACAGGTTGCTCTCTGCAGGACTTATCAGAGCCTGTAAGATGCAAATCTGAAAAAAAAAAAAAAAAGATGCAAATATGCATTTTGAATCCACAGCAGGAGTTGTGCTGCTTCTCCCAGGCCCCCTGGCCCAGGCACCTAGTACCCCTCCATGACAGCGCAGCCCAGATGCTGCCTCACACGGACGATGCCGGAGGAGCCAAGAAGGAACAAGCCCTTCTTCCAACCGGACTGGAGGAGCTAAACCTGCAAAAGGGCCCAAGGGCAGTCGCATCCCCCTGGCTGAGCCTGGCCTGGCTCCTCTTGGCTGAGACCCCTCCCCAGGGACAGGGGGCCCGAGTGCCCCGTGCTGCCACTGACGAGGATGTGGGCTCCACGTCTGTGGGCCACGAGCAGCAGGGGTGCAGAGGGACCCAGAGCTCCCCTGAAACCCCCACGGCCCCCCGTGGCCCCGGATACACCAACAAGGGCAACCTCCTGGGCACAGCAAGTCAGGGGGGCTCCCCTTGGACACGATCCGAGAAGACTCTTCTGGGAGACTTTGGAGGGAAACGGGGGAGCCTTGTTGGGGTGGGGGACTTGCCCTGCAGCAGCTGTTACCCCGACTTTCCCCTGGGTCTGGTCGGACACTCAGACACAGACAGGCTGCCCCGGGCCCCCAGCCAGGGGGGCGTCTGTCCAACCCGCAGCCCAAAGACCTGCCTTGACCTTGAAGGCCCTCTGCAGAAAGAGTCCCCGCGTCCCTGCCTCCCCGGAGCCCGCCCCGCCACCCGCGCGGGGCAGGGCGGAGGGACCCGGCAAGGCTAGCTGAGGACAGGCCAGGACGTTCGCTCCAAAAGGCCCCCGGCCCCACGTGCCGCGATCGATGTTCCATTTGGCCGCCCGGTTCATCCATTATTAACCGCGAGACCGTAATAACTTCTACGGGCCTTTTCATCTTCAAACCACTTTACAAGCGCGACGGTTTAACCTGAGCGTCAGCATCCTTGCCCTGTCCACGCAGGGTCCTTTCCTGCCCTCTAGGAGTGACCGAGAAAACCACACGGAATCCGAGAAGCCGGCTTCTTGGGGTGGAAAAGAGCGCTCCCCTGATGTGGGCCCGCTTTATTTCCAAGTTCCCTCGCCTAAAGATAAACCAAGGGAAGTTCTTACTATTTATGTGCTTTTTCTTTTTTTTCCTCAGTAAGGAACGTGGTTTATTTATGTAATTAAAAAAAAAAACAGAACCACACTCTCCCTACCCTCAAAACAAACAGCCATAATAAGTAAAAAGAAAAATCACCCTTGTGAAAATGCCCTCCTCTTCCGGCCCGCAAACCGGGAGAGATGGCTGAGGATGCCAGTCTGACGGTTTGACCTTAAGGAAGTGTTTGCACCTTGCTGCCGAAGAACTCGAGGGGCTGTGTGCATCCCCAAGATGTGAGAGACGCCTGGAGACTGAGCCTGGGGTCCCTGCGGCCTGTCAATCTTGGCACACGAGGGGCTGGGCCGGGGGGCCTTTGCTTGGCTTCCTGGGGCCCCCGCGCCGTTCTCGGAGGGAAAGCCGCAGTCCCTATGTGCACGTGAAGTCCTGGAGCCATGCAGACCGCTGACAGCGAGAGGGAGACGACTGCTTCATAGTTTTCCCAAACCCCTCTTGTCGAGACGCTGTCAAGCTGAGACAGGGTTTCCCCACCTGAGCAGCTAGGTGAGCTTCTCTGGGGGCGGGTGTCACCAGCCTCACCCCAAAGGGACGCAGAGTCTGAGTGCACTCACGGACAGAGTGACCAGACTACGTCAAGGGTATGGGGAACCCAGGGGTGTTCTGAGAGCAGGGCCACCCTCCCTGCTTTCCCTGTGCAGGGACAGGACATGGCCCCTCCCCGCTGCCCCTCGCCTCAGCCATCTTTCCTGGTCTGCAAGCCGGGAGCCCCAAATGCAGGGGTCCAGTTCAGTTCAGTCACTCAGTTGTGTCCCACTCTTTCCGACCCCATGGACTGCAGCACACCAGGCCTCCCTGTCCTTCACCAACTCCCAGAGTTTACTCAAACTCATGTCCATCAAGTCAGTGATGCCATCCAACCATCTCACCCTCTGTCATCCCTTTCTCTTCCCGCTTTCAATCTTTCCCAGCATCAGGGTCTTTTCCAGTGAGTCAGCTCTTCGCATCAGGTGGCCAAAGTATTGGAGTTTCAGTTTCAGCCTCAGTCCTTCCAGTGAATATTCAGGACTGATTTCCTTTAGGATGGACTGGTTGGATCTCCTTTCAGTCCAAGGGGACTCTCAAGAGTCTTCTCCAACCACAGGTCAAAAGCATGAATAACCCGGGGTTAGCAGGGCACCACTCCTGCCAGAGGCTCTGGGGCCCCTGTGTCTTCCAGCGGGGGTGTGTGTGGCAGCCTTGGCTTCCCTTGGCTTGTGGACACGTCACCCCAGTCTCCACCTTCAGGGTCATGTGAGGTCCTCCTCATAAGTCTGTTCCCCTCGTCTGCCCGCTCCCCACCCCTCTCTCTTCTTACAAGGACTCCGGTCCTGCTGGGTTCGGGCCCACCCTTCTCCAGCATGACCTCACCTCAGTTACACCTGCAACAACCTTATTTCCAAACAAGGTCGCGTTCACAGATACGGAGTCTAGACTCGGACATGTTCTGGGAGGGACACAGTCCGGCCCCGCAGGCACGAAGCAGAACTTCCACGTCAGCGAAACAGTAGGACCTGGGCGCGCCTCCCCAGGGCGGAGGCCGGACACCCAGCTCCAGTGACCGATGTGCCCCGGGAGCAGAGGGGAACTCGTTCAGTGAGACGGGTGAGGCAGCAGAGGATGGTCCCCGGGGCAGGAGCCAGCGGCGGAGAGAGCCCAGAGGGGCAGGGAGCTGGGTTCCAGCTGCTTCCCGCTCTCTGCCCAGCCGGAGCTGGAGTCTGAGGCTGGAGGAAATTACCAGGGGTCGGCGGTGGAATCCAGCTGTGCGGGCAGAAAGCTGGGGACAGGAGGCTGCCAGGCCTTCATATAAAGGCTGCCCTTTGGAGCCGAGAGCCATCAGTAAGGACAAAAACAGCTACTCAATGAACTGAGAGTAAACGCCTCCACATCCGCCAGACAGATGATCATCTAGTTAGAAAGGCCGCGTGAAGCCCCGGGGCTGCTGCTGATGTAAGGGAGGAGATCAGCCCGTTCACTGAGACGGCGCCTGCATCTTCTTCACCTCCATGGAGGAAAGGATATCCGAGGGGCTGTCCTGAGACAGGAGTGGCTCTTGCCCTCCATTTCTTCCCTCTTTCGCGGAACCTCCTTCGCGTGGCTCTCTTGCTGTTGATTGTTCTGGAAGTGGAAGAGACGCTGCCATCCTCCAGGGATGTTCAGGGAGCTGGTCAGGTGCCGTGGTGAACGGGGCCCCAGGAGGCCTGCTGGGAAGTTCTAGAACGCCGTCTTCTGGAGAGTGCCAATGACACTCTTTTCAAGGTGACGTGAAGGAAAGTGCAGGTGCCCCCAGGTCAGCTCGTCTGAATCAAGTGTACACACCACCCACCTGCAGAAGATCCCAGCACAGGGGGTCGGGGTTAGGCTCCCTCCTGCTCCTGCCGATGCACTGGGCAGGTGTGTGGACCAAGGCAGGCGCATATTTCTGGCTTTTAATGTCTACCACCGCCTACACATTAGTTGTTCATGCCAACGAATTGCCAAGTTAAGAAACCATTTGATTTCATCATGAATTTGTTCCAAGAAACGGCACCTTCCCACGGACAAATGTGCGTCTCTGGAGAGCGGGGGCGGGCATCTGCGGAGGACGCTCGCTCCATCTTGCGGACGCTGGTCTGTGCCTCTCCTGCTGAAATGGTTTCCCAGGTACTTTTCTTTAAGGCTGTCAGTTTACAATGGTTCTTGCTTTTCCAAGCACTGCCTGTATCCATTGCTCAAAAACCATCAGAAGAAATCCATTTTCTTTATCAAAGGGAAGTCCTCCTCTTTATATTTGAAACTGAAAGTGTTAGTCGCTCAGTCGTTGTCTGACTCTTTGCAACCCCATGGACGGTAGCCCGCCAGACTCCTCTGTTCATGGAATTCTCTGGGCAAAATACTGGAGTGTGTTGCCATTCCATTTTCCAGGGGATCTTTCTGACCCAGGGATTGAACCCGGGTCTCCTGCATTGCAGGTGGATTCTTTACCATCTGAGCCACCTCCCTTTATATTTGCCCAACAGAAAATGTGTTTTGCCATTGTTAGCTATTAATGGAGTAACCTGGACATTTTCGTTTCACTTCTCAAAGCCGGAGAGAACACGCAGAGTCATTACGTAGTTCAGCAAGGAGGTGGCAATCCTGAGGATGGTTGCCCCAACCTGGTGTTTGCCAGGGGCTGTGTGTTATCTCTGTGAAGCCTCCGAGACAGCTCGGACCTTGAGAAGTTAAAGCAAATGCCTAAGTTTCAGCGGAAAGCAAACCCTAGTGTGAAACAGCTTTCTGTTCCACAAATCTAAAGTATCTGCCTATTCAAGGAGGCAGGAATTGCTACATTAGTAAGCAAAACTCAGTATATAGCGAGTGGGGTGTAACTGGCTCAAAAGATAAATGATTTGCCGGGAAGCAATTTGATTCCCAAGTTGAGAAATTTAGTTTTATCCCAGGAGCCACAAAGAAGATTGAGTAGGGTAATTAAAAAATTAAAAGCAATGAAAATCTGCCACTACTCCGGGATGTCGGTCCTTTGATTTAACACAGGAGTGGGGATCGTACATGTAACATGTGTGTTGAAGACATCCTGAGTGCAGAGCACGTGCTTCTTCTGCTTGACAAGAAGGAGGAGAGACAGGATTTGGAAAAGGAACAGTGGCTTGTGGAAGTCTTATGTTCAATTTCACACAACTTAAAATGTTATTTAATTATGGTTTTCTCTAGATGCTAGACTTAAGGATTTTCTTCTATCTACTTTTTTCTCTATGTGCTGACAATAACGAGCATGGATCAGGGAATAATTTTAAAAGTCGCTTATGAGGTCAATGAGGCTGGAAGTTGGGAATAAAGCGCCTTCAGAAAGTGAGGCCGTGCAACGTTCAGATGAGTTATCAGAGATGGATTCAAAGTCCCCTAAAGAGACAGGACCTGTGACCAGGACGTGAGTGGGTGATGGGGGACCAGCCCTCCCGCCGCAGCAGGTGACTCCCTGGGGAAGGGGCTCCAGGTTACCTGCTGCTCCAGGAGGATGTAGCTTCAGAAGACGCTCCCTGGGGACGACCACAGCTGGAGGGCCACCCGAGCCCCACCCCCAGTGGAGGGGGCCCGGGATAACGAGATGCAAGGGGGTCCTGCTGCACCCTGAGGAGACTCTGCAGGCGGGTCCCCAGCAGGCCACCTGGGGCTTCCCCGAGCCCACAGCCCAACACAGGCTCTCTGATCCACACCCCAGCTCCCTCCTCCGCACTCACAGGAAGAAGCCACCGCAGGGCTGTGTGTGCTTAGACCCCAGGGGCATGTTTCCTGGGACTGGGGTAAGTGCTTGGTGCTAGCCATTAGCTAACCTTTCAGGTAAGCAGCAGCGAGCGGTTAGCTTTCTGCTGTCCTCAGCTATAAAATAGAGATATGAACCCATACACACACACACACGTGTACATAGAGTTCTGTGTCAGCAGTAAGACACACACGTGAGCACACACACCATGTTCTGAATCAGCGTATAATACACATACACACCCCCAACCCGGCCGTGTATCTTTGTCTGAAGTACCAAGAACTCCGCCCCATGCATGAGCATTGACCACTTTCCTGAGCAAATCATGCCCACTAACACACGCGCCCCAACACCAGTAGGACTGAGCGGGTGTCCTTGGAGCTGCGAGTGTGGGTGGCGGGGCTGAGGAGACGACGCCCCTCCTGACCACGTTCCCTCTGACTTTAGAAAGGAAGCAGGCGTCTTGGACACCACATCTCCCTAGTCACGTGCTTTGAGGAGGAGAAACATTCCCCAGGGACGGCAAGTTCAGGAATCAGTTTCCTCCAGGGAAAGTGAGCGACGACTTCCCAGGAAGGCGGACGTGGGTGCTAATTAGATGTTTTTTGATCTAGTGTTGTCAATGATGGGGGGTGGGGGGGTCTCAGAGGGGAATTAACTGTACCTAAGTCTCAGGCTGCTCAGAACCTAATCACTCTGCAAGGAAGATCCCACCCAATTAACATGAAACTTTGAGCCAATTATTGATACATAGACAGTAAAATAGATGCCACAATGCAGGGCGGCCAGTCGAGTCCCAGAGCCAAAGAGAGAGGGATGCAGAGGGTGGGCAGGTCAGCTCAGGCGGCCTGTTGGCTCCCTTCTTCAAAATCTGGGGCAGAGAAGCTCCCAGCCCCCGCCCCCGACAGCCCCCGCCCCCGACAACCCCCGCTGAGCCATGCCTGGGGCCGCTGCAGGGTGGGTCGGTAGTCTCAAGGGTGTTTCTCGGATTCCAACCACCTGCCCGCTCACCCAGTTATCAATACACAGAGAGGTACACCCCTGGCGAGTCGGCCCGTTCCCAGGCCTTGGCTTCGGTTCCCTCGTTTCGTGGTTAATCCCCACGTTCAGCACAAGTTGCTGCAAGGAGGCGCATGTGCCTGGATTTGGCTGCTGGAAACAAGCGACCCCAAAGTCCGAGCTGTTGGGGAACCCGTCTTCCTTCTCTAAGAGCATCCACCTTGTCTCGGCTCGCTGCTTAAAAGACAAATCTGCGATTCAGAAAATCCCTCCGGCCGGCAGGACGGGCCGGCTTTACGTTAAGCGCTGTTTTGAAAGAAGACTGAAAAGCAAACTGTCAGTTCCCGAGTAATGAAGGCAATTGGCAGATCTGAGTTCACAGATTCCCCCTAATTGTCACCATCAGTGAAGAGCTTGTTAATGTGCCCTTTATCCTTTGAAGAATGTGGTGGGGAGGGGGGAGGAAGACTTGGCAAAAAGTAGAAAATCAAACAAGGTCCAAATATTTTGCATTCCCCAGTGTTCCTATCACCCGAGCAGACAAAGCCCTGGAAATTGTTTGTGAACAGTGATGGAAAGTGAGGACCCCAAAATGCCGACAGCCCTCCCCGGGCACCAAATACGGAAAACGGCGCTCCAGCCAGGCATTTCAGAGGTCCTCGCTGGAGATCCAGAGACCTGGTTAGAAATATTTAAGAGGAGAGGAAAGATCAGAGAGCTTTTTTCAAGTATTAACTACCCATGATTTTGCCCTAAGTATTGAATGTTTCGGAGTGTTTCCCTCATCATAGAGAAGGTAAGATGTAGACAGTCTGTGCATAGCAGTGCGAGCCCCCCTGCACTCCTCAGCCAGCTTCCACGTTCCTCTGCCCCGAGGGCCCGCCGGTCCTGCCACCTGAGCGTCACAGAGCCCCAGGGCGAGTCAGAGGGGACCTCCCTCACCCGGCTCCTTGAGTAAGTGCCCATGCGTGGGTGGGGTGGGCACTGCCGGGCACACTCAGGGACGAGGAAGGAGACGCATGTGTGAAAGGCCATGTGCCAGTCGGAGGCTCGGAGCCATGTGCACACGTGGCCTGCGGTGCGAGAAGCGTGCCCTCCTCCCGGTTCTACAGATGAGGAAGGAGAAGCCCTGCAGAAGCTCAGTGGCTGGTCGGCGCTGCTGCTGGGATTAGAGCTCAGGCCTCTTCATCAAGACTCGTGTCTCTCTCCATCCGATATCTGTCCAGCTCATGTGTCCATCCTGAAGGAGGCGACGAGGCCCCTCCAGCCCCAGTGGATGCCCTGTGTCCTGCCAGCACCAAGGATAGAGGCGCATTGAGACTTTAAATAAATACTTTTTGCCCTGAATCGGCTTCCCCCATAGCTCAGATGGTAAAGAATCCACCTGCAATGCGGGAGACCCCAGTTCGATTCCTGGGTTGGGAAGATCCCCTGGAGAAGGGAAAGGCTACCCACTCCAGTATTCTGGCCTGGAGAATTCCATGGACAGTCCATGGGATCGCAAAGAGTCAGACACAACTGAGCGACTTTCACTTTACCCTGAATACATGTGTACACTGACTATATAAGTATAAGCTTGTATACATATATCTGAGGTTAAAAATATGAGGTCAGTGACACTGGGCCTGATTCCCGCTGTCTGAAACTGTCTGGGAATGATGCCACCAAATGACAGAGGGTGAGCATTTGTGCCCTCACCAAGAAGTCACCTACTTTTATCCTTGAGAACAGGAAGGGACAAACGTGCCGGCTCACGGAGAGCTGCCCCAAAGCCCCGCTTTTGAAGGCCTTTGTCCGTGGAGGTCAGGACACCGGATGGCTCCTAGCAGGCTGAGCAGAGGCCCAACACCTGACCGGTCTGACCTCAGGGCTCCTCTGTCCGGGCACAGGGTCTCTGGGCTGCGAGCATCGGGGTCCTGCGCTGGGCCACTGTCCCAACCAGCTGTGGGGCTTGGGGAAGTCTCTTCCCATTTGGGACCCAATTTTCCCATCTGAAAAATCTCTTTCATCTTCCCCAGGTTTGAAAGGGTGTGACTGAAGGCCAGAAGTCACAGTTGACTTAGTCAAAATATCCACTGATTCAAATCCACGACCTACAAGATTCAGGGTCCCCACCAGACAAACCGCAGAATGCCCGGGCTAAGTGGACCGCATACAATATTCGGAACAAAATGCATTCACTATTTATCTGAAATCCAAATTCCGTTGGGCTCCCTGGATTTTTAGTTGCTAAATATATCAGTGCTGCCTGGGCCAAATCCAGCCTGCTGCCTACTTTTTAAACAAAGTTTTATTGGAACAGCCATGGGCTCTCATTTGCCAGCTTCTATGGCTGCCTTTGGGCTTCCCTGGTGGCTCAGATGGTAAAGAATCTGCCTGCAGTGCAGGAGACCCGGGTGCCTTCCCAGGGTTGAGAAGATCCCCTGGAGAAGGGAGTGGCAACCCACTCCAGTATTCTTGCCTGGAGACAGAGGAGCCTGTCAGGCTACAGTCCATGGGGTCACAAAGAGTCAGACATGACTGAGTCACTTAACACATGGCTGCTTTTGCAGGAGGAGTGCAAAGGTGACTAGCTGTGACTGAGACTATTTCACCAGGAGAGCCTAAAATATTTACTATCTGGCCCTTCACCAATGATGATGCTTCCCAAGCCCCGATTTAGACAATATACCTCATGTGCAAAGCTGAGCCAAACGGTTTGTCATCCACACCTTGTCAGCAGCTGCTTGTGACCTTGCCAGTTACTTAATGTGTGTTTCTTTGCCCCAAACACAGACGGGAGACCCTGGCACTAGCACCTCACACAGCGTCCGAGCGCTGCATGCACGGGTCGTGCCGACTGCCAGTACACGGTGTAGGCTGGTTTATCCACGAGCGGAGGCCTGACACTCGCGTGAGGCCGAGCACCGCCTGCGGACCGCTGAGCCGGAGCAGCAGTGCCCACAGGTAACCTAAGAGATGGGAGCCCGGGAGTCCGCCTTCATCTGCGTTTCAGCCTGCCCCAGGGGAGGTTAGGACAGTCGCCTGTGGATCAGCAACGTGACACAGGATGCCGCTCAACACGGTGCTCTCTCTTGTCAACAGAATCAAGTCCTCAGGAAAGGCTGGGCAGGTCAGTTCCCAGCCGGGTCGGCCCAACTGGTAACTCTGTTCCATTAAGCAAATATTTTTCAGGGGCAAAGGCTGACGCATTTAATTTCCAGGACACAATGGGAACATCCGCTGGGTTTCTTGGGGTCTAATGCCGAGGACAACATCTTAAGCCCAGAATCACATGTACTCCTCTGTCCAGCCTTAAACCCTCTATTGAAAGCTTTCCGAGAGCTTTGAAAGGGGCCGCTCCTTCATTCTGCAAAGAAACGCCAAGATGGGCCTTCCTCCTCTGTCTCAAAGGAAGAATGGGAAGCTTTTTAAATCTCACAAAGGCGGCAAGAAGCAGCAATCTCTTGGGCTGACAGATGCGGCTGGGGGTGTGAGGAAGGAATTCGAGAAGACCCTGAAATGGGGGAGAAGCTCAGACAGCCCAGGGCCGGAGACCAACATGGCCGCTTCCTTAGCGGCATCCTCGGTGTTTGGACAAGTGTCCCCTGAGCAGCGAGGGATGAGCTTTGCGGACAAGCATCTGCAACCGTGAGTGGCCTTCGGAATACCAGTGCTCGTCCAACCAGCTCAAAAGCAGGATTTTGACGGTGGCTTTGTGGTGAGGTGGATAGTGCATAGGACTTGCAGAAGCAGAATTCCGAGTCTTCCTAGGAGTCAGATGGACCCAGAGGCACAGCTCTGGGCTGGGCTCAGGAAGGCACACTCCCCCCGTGTCTGCAGCAGCCAGGTGGGATCTGAGGAGAACGCTGGGCGTCACAAAGAGCTTCGGGAAGTCCCCGAAGTACCCTGGCAGCATTTATTCCCACCCCAGATTCCTTTTTGCCTTCCCTTTGCCGTCCTGACTTACTCTCGGTGGCAGGAAATCCAAACCTACAAAGTCGTTCTTACGCAGAAAGTTATAGGCAATTAATCCACTTTATGATTGCATCTCTGCTTTATGCAGCACAGTTGACACTTGGAATGTCTCTAAAACAAGATGACTTTTCCGTGCACTTTTCGAGAACAAGGCTGTTACACACATAACGTGCACGCCTCTGGCTTTGCCATTTCACACTCAGGTGAGGAGGTTTGCTGGATCCACAGTGGCCCAAGCAGGGGCCTTGGAGCTAAAGTGTGATGTTTATTCTCTCCCGTGGCTCACCATGGAGCCTCTGTTCTTTGTTCAGAGCACGACTGAAGACCCTTTGACAGCACCAGGGAGACGCTGCATTCTTGCGACTTCCTTTTTTCTAGGTGGAGTGTCAAGAAAACTGGGATGGGAGTCAGAAAACCTGGGTTCTGACCTTCCATCCATCTGCCCCTGGACAGCTGTCTGACCTTTGGCTGTTTACTTCCCCTGCTCGTTCAGTATTTTCTTCTTTATAAAATGAGAGCCTGAGCTCTGCCTGGGCTGGTTGGCCTGATCGACTTTGGCCATAATTGAAAACATTAGGTCCTTAGTCATGTCTGATTCTTTGTGACCCTGTGGACTCTGTTGATGGAATTCTCCACGCAAAAATACTGGAGTGAGTTGCCATTCCCTTCCCCGGGGGATCTTCCTGACCACAGGGATGGAACCCCAGACTCCTGCATTGCAGGCAGATTCTTTACAGTCTGAGCCATCAGAGAAGCCCAAGGGCCATAATTGGTAGGTGACATTTCCCACATGGAGAAGAGCCCCTCTGTGTGTCCCATGGGCACTGCACTTGGGCTCAGGGCTCTAACAGACAGGGCATCCTGGGCAGCCACAGCCGAGGGGTCAGAGTGGAGGTGCCCTGAGCTCTCTTCTTCCTACCATCAAACACAGTGACCCAAACCAGGCCTCTCAAACTCCTCCGTGCCCAGGAGGATCTCATCAAAATGTAAGTCTGACTCAGTACACAAGAGGTGGGGTCCGAGAGCCTGCACATCTAAGGAGCTCTCACGTAAGGCCTCTGCTGGTGGTCCGGGGACCACACTTTGAAGAGCAAGGATCTAACCCATGGGAAATACGAGTCAATGTTGTCACAAAGGATTTTGGTCTCAGTTATGGGTCTGTCGTTTTTGCTTTTTGAACACGTTTGTTCCAGTTGACTAGGGACGTGAGACCAAGGTCAAGTGGTCAGACTTCCTGATTCACTCCTCTGAGGCGGCCCCTACCTGAAGTCCCTCGGGGGAGGTGGTGGGGGCGCCTTGGGGGCCTCAAGGAGGGGCGAGGGGATGAGGGGGACCCAGGGTGTGTTCACAATTGCAGACACGCACGGGGCACAGCAGCTCTGCTCAGGGTCCGGGCTCCAGCCTCGGGCAGCTCCCCTCACAGAGGAGCCCCGCAGCTTCAGCTTCAGAGGGCAACTCAGGAAACCAGTTTCAGTCCCCAAGGCTCCGTGTGGTCTCCACGTCCTCACCTCCCTTGAGACGTCTTGCGCTCACGTTAAAGACCCTGTGACCTGATTGACCCTTGAGGATCCACGCCAGAGAGCCCCGCCCGCCAGGGCCTGGCTCTGCCCAAACAGAGTCCCAGGCCCTTGACCTTCAAGACGAAGCACAAGTCTCCCCTGTTTATTCGGGTGTATGTCTGAGGGAGCGAAAATGACCACGGGTCTTGAAGCTGCCGGGAGCCGCAGGCCGTCGCGAGGCGTCGGTGCGACAGAGGGCGTGTCAGCAGGACTTCTGTTGTTGGTCATGAAGGATGGAGTTGAGTTCGTGTCACAGCAGCGGCTGAATTGTCCTCAATATGGCAAACCACTTCTCCAAACGCCTCACAGTTACTCAGGAACTTGTTGCGTGTCAAGCGCCGCGCCAGCCGCGTTTCACTATGTTGCTTAGAGGCCTTAAGTGATTGCTTGTCACAAGGATGCCCAGTAGTCGCCGGAAGAAATGTCCCAAGTCTAAGGCTGTCAAGTAAAGTTTTCAAATTTGCCCAATTCAAATTTGAATTCCAGATTAGGAAGAGAGAAAATTTCAGCACTTCCCAGATATTGTGAGGGCATACTTACGCACTAAAAAATATTATTTGTCTGAAATACAAATTTCACTGGGTAGCCCATATTTTTATTTTCTTCAACCTGGCCACCCTTTCCGTGACCTAGGTAACACACTTACATTTGGTTCAGAGCCCAGGAAGTCCTTCTGTTTGAGGTAGAATGGGAAAGCCAACACCATGGCGGGTTCCCCCAGTACAGAACGTTAGAAAGGCAGGAAGGTTTGATGTGAAGCTACTGTTTAGCATTTACACATATGTCTCTGTTTGGAAGTACTAAGAAAACCTCCGAGTGTAAATATCTTTATTCAAATTACTCACTTCTCAGACAGAAAAACAGTTATCTAAAAATAGAAACAAAATGTTTGGGGGAAAATAGAAAACACTATCCCCTCCCTCTACAGATGAGAAAGCGTGTGTGGGTTTTGAATTGTGTCGTTCGCCACCAGCCAGCACGGTCTGCACTCCCATGGAGATCTATGCAGTTCCCCAAACCTGAACCGGAGTGCTGGGCACCGGCTTAATCGCCTACACACTTGCTGGAGCATCCGGTCCTTCCCAACCTGCGGGCGGTCCACGCGCCTGCACCTCCCAAGCTCCCCAGCCCACCCACGGGCGGCCCATGTACCGGCGCCTCCTAAGCTCCCCAGCCCTCCCGGGTGCCCAGACACGCCTGGGGCTCTGGGTTAAGCCCTCAGGGACTCTGTCCCAGGGTCTTGCTCCAGACCCACCCCCTCTGTCTGGTCTCTCCTGAATCCACCTTCTACCTCCTACTGAACGATCTTCCCAAAGCACAGATCCAGTCCTGCCTTCTCTGATGGGGTCTGACCCCAGCTGACCTTTCCCCACGTGATCTGGCCTGGAGGTCAGCCCCTTGCGCACGCCTCCTGGCATGTGATCGTGTCAGACCCCTGCAGCCCCCCTGAACACATGGTATTCAGATGTGCCTCCGTGCCTCTGCCCCAGAACATCCCCTCTCTCAAGGCATCTTCCCTTCTGTCTCTTCCCAAATACTCATGTGAGTCCCTTGGAGCAGCCCCAGGGTCAGCTTAGTGGGGTCTCCTCTGGGTCTGTCTGCATCCTCCCCCTCCAATTTAACACACTGGGGTCAGACCATGCTACTCATGGCTCTTCCTCCAAGACAGCGAGCACCCCTGGGGACAGCACCTGCCTTTTTCACCATTGCATCCCAGTACCAAAAAACCTAGTCCTTGGTGAACTGTGGGGGCTGCAGAACATGTAGAGTGAAACAAGAGAGGAAGAGGCAGCCTCCAGGATGGCCCCATCCACAACCCAGGATTTTGCCCCTGGGCACTCTCTGCCCACTTTGAATGAAGACCAGCCCTGCGCGACCAAAAGTGTGGTGTAGGTGACAGGGGAGACCTTCAGAGTGGGGTCTTCAGAGGCTTTGTGTGGTGGCTCCTACCTACGTCTCCCAGGGAAATCAGTCACGGGCAGCCCCGTGGAGGTGGCCACGCACGAAGGAGCCTTGAATTGCCAGCCGGGTGATGGAGCCCCCTGGGCGGTGGGTCCTCCAGCCCCAGCCTGGCTCTCAGGTGAGGCTGCACCCCAGCCAACGGCAGGCTGCACCTGTGTGAGAGATTGCCAGGCAGAGCTGCCCAGGTAGGTCCTTCCTGAGGACCGGCCCCAGAGTGATGGTGAGTCATTAAAAAGTGATTCTTCTCAGCCTCCTTTTGTGACAGTGCACACTAGGCTCTAAGAATAAATGCACACATATGCACACTGCTATGAAATAATTATGCTGATTTTGTCTAATGCAGCCAAGGTCATTTGCGCCTTCATTCATTGAAAAGTCTCTTATTGAGCACTGACCACGTGCCAAGCGCTGTGTCTTAAGGAGGGACAGAGGTGAAGATGACATCCTTGACCTCAAGGAATTGGAGGCATATTCAAATCGACATTTAGATGTTTGGTGAGACATGGTGCTTGGTTTACAGTAAGACATATCTGACTGCACCTTTTTTCTTCAAGAAATAATATGAAGCATGATGAAAAATCTAGTGAGTGGCTTTATCGTCATTTAACTTTTGTATTTGTTTACATATTCAAAAATAGCATTATCCAGATTATTAACCTTTCTCATAAGTGTTGGCCTCAAATGACCTAGCCATTTCCGATCTCCTAGTATACCTTCAAAGGTGAAGTTTTGCCAACATTGCGGCTAATCCAAAGACATGCCCAAATCGTTTCCAAAAGACGCGTTCCAAGAGTGTCCTGAGATTCTGCCCGCTCGCTGCAACATGGGGTCAGCATACGGGCCACCCGAGAGGTCCTGCAAAAGATCCACCTTGAGGGAAATTCCTATGTTTGTGAAAAAGTCAGCCCAGGACCTCGTTGCCACCTCTGGTGTGTTTTAGAGAGCGCAGCTTCCTCACCCAGCGAGCGTGCATCTGGTCCAGCGAAGTTTGCTGAGCATTTACTATGTGTCACTGAGCCAAGCAAGGGGAAAAGAGGCTGCTCGCCCTCCAGGACCTTGGTTCTCCTTGAGGAAATGAAGCACGAATCCCGAAACAGCTTGTAACCAATGTAAGATCCAGGCCTTACAGAGAAGGGCTGGGAAAGGCTATTTGGAGGTCTTCGTCTTTGGGAAGATAAGAGGCAGAAATGAGCCCCCAGTGCTCCATGGAGAATGGCCAGCTGACTTCAGACTATTATTTCAAGGACCTCAAGCTTTTCCAGACTGCTCTGCCTGCCTCCAAACACCTCCCAGAGCACAAGGCAAGGTCACTCACTGAAACCTGAGGGACACAAATGTGTGGATTTTTCTATATATAGAAAATCACGTGGTGTGGAGAAAGAAGCAGGCCCTGGGGCTCAGGAGCCCTGAATTCCATCTCAAGCTTTGCTGCCAGCATTTGGACAAGTTGCTGGGGTGTGTTATGAAACCCCACTAAGAGAAAAGATGTGAAATGCTTTACAAAGTTGAAATACTCCCTGCTAATCCCAGGAGGGACAGCCTATAACACCCTGAACACAACAACCCAGGTGAATGAACAAATCTGCTGGCAACGAGGTGAGGTTTTTAATGTCAGAGACCTAAGGTGGCTGTGTTGTAAGAGGGAAGGAAGAGGTTGGCTTGCAGGTGCTATCTGAGGCAGTGAGGTTCAGGGACAGCTTTATGGGATTTTGTAGAAAAGTATTGGAACGTGATACAGAAAGGGAGAGGGGGGATCTGGCAGGGGCTCAAAAGATAAATGACTCTTTTTTACCAGGGTGGCCCAGTGGTAAAAAGAATCCACTTGCTAAGCAGTAGACATGGGTTCAAACCCTGGGTTGGGAAGATCCCCTGGAGAAGGAAATGGCAACCCACTCCAGTATTCTTGCCTGGAAAATCCCATGGACAGAGGAGCCTGGAGGGCTACAGTCATGAGGTCACAAAAAGTCGGACACGACTGAGCGACTGAGCACAAGTGTACTCGGAACCATTCTTGACCAATTTGCTGTCTCTTCAGCAGACTAGGGTCTTCCCTGGTGGCTCAGATGATAATCGATCCCTGGGTGGGGAAGATCCCCTGGAGGAGGGATGGCAACCCACTCCAGTCTTCTTCCCTGGAGAATCCCATGGACAAAGGAGCCTGGCGGGCTACAGTCCGTGGGGTCACAAGGAGTTGGACACGACTGAGCAACCAACACTTTCACTTTGAGCCAACTAGTGTTCAGAAGGACTGGGTCTTAGATTCAACCCTGCCACAGATCACAGTCCAGATATTAACCCGATCGGCAAGACCCATAAGGTATTAAAGGCACCTTCCTGCCTTGATTCACGACTGCCTACTTCACATTTCTGGGAGCACACGTGGCTGGAGACTTGCCCTCACCCCACATGAGACCCTTCAAAGTCACATCTCAAAGGTCTGCGCCGGCGGGAGCTCCTGGCACCAGGGAAGGCCGGGCGTGCTGCAGCACCGTGCTGCCGCCTGAGCCCCGCCCCCCAGACCGTCCCTGCGAGGTGAACGTGCCTCCCGCATGGCCACTTCCTGTTCCAGGAGCGCCACGCCCTCCGCTTCTCTCTCTTTCTCTCTCCTCCTGCTCCTCCTCAGAGAACCTTCCTGGCTCATCCACGTGCTGGAAGGGAACGAATCTATTCACATCGGACGCGTGTGACAAATGATAACTTAATAGACGCTGTTTCTTAAGGATGCTTCAGCAGGGCCTAATCCCTTTATCCACGGAAGTGTGAAGCAAGAAGGAACTTTCCGGGCCCTTGGCAGGCACTGCCGATGACGCTGGAAAGAGAGGGTCTTTTTCCCGCCCACCTGAATCAGCCGACAGCCACCACGCTTCTCCCGGCCAGGCTGGCCAGGCTCCTCTGCAGGTGCTAGCATCCGGGGACACACACACCCAACCTCTCACGACATCCAGGTTAACAGAAGCGGCTGGAACCTGACAACACCCACATACAAGCCGCTCCTTCTGGATGGAAGGCGAGGGGGCTGTGCTTGGAACTGCTCTAGAGGACAAGACATAGCTCTGGAGGGCTGAACCAAAGTGCTTTCTCATCTTGCCTTTCAGCGTCTGCATCTTACACGGGCAGGGACACCAGGGTCCCCAGAGAGAGAACCCTTCCCTTCCTTTGGAGAAGAGCAAAACCCAGGCTTTCATCTCCTAACCTTCAACCTAGCCAACCAAATCCCCAACTAGCAATTCAGAGGATTAATTTACACTCTTCCCTGCTCTTGAGCGGTTTGGAGCATCTTATTTTCATCTCCACTTAAACTTCTCAGGTGGCACTAGTGGTAAAGAACCCGCCTGCCAATGCAGGAGACATAAGAGAGCCAGAATCAGTCCCTGGGTCGGGAAGATCCCCTGGAGGAAGGCAGGGCAACCCACTGCAGTACTCCTGCCTGGAGAATCACACCCACAAAGGAGCCTGGCGCGCTACAGTCCATGGGGTCACAAACAGTCGGACACGACTGAAGAGACTTAGCGTGCATAAAGAGAAGTAGCTGGATTGCCGCAGAAGAGGATAACATTAGAGGACTTTGCCCCCCAGACATGGCTCTGAGGTGCACCTTCAATCACAGAGCTTCTGACGGACAGGACTTCAAAGACAGCCCCGTGGTTCCACCCTCTCTTTCTAGATGACGCCTGTATCCCCAAGAACAGGTGAGCCTTCAGTAGCCATCAGAGTTCACTGATAGGAGACATTTCAGGCGTTCCCTGGTGGCTTCGTGGTTAGAATCCTGGGCTTTCACCGCAGTGACCAGGATTCAATCCCTGGTCAGGGAAGATCCTGCGAACCATGAAGTACGGCTGGAAGAAAAAAGGTATTTCATTAGCTTCATCGCCTAAGAGAATTTCAAAGCCTTTACATTTTCTTAGATAAATTCTTTCTTTGAGGATAATTTGAGATTTGTAGGAAAAGCTGCACAGATAATTCAGGAAGTTCCCCGGACCCTCACCCAGCAGCCCCAGCGTGACCCGCAGTAGCAGGGTCAGGACCAGGTGTTGACATCCGTGCGGTTCCACGTGTTTTCCCCCGATGTTCTCTTTCTGTTCCGGGTCCAGCCCGAGACCCCGCAGGTTGGCATTCTAACATCTATAAAGAGACCATACACCCTCCCGGTCCAAACCCACATCACACCTTCGCCGCATTAGCGTGGGCGGCTGGTGACTAATTAGCTGAATCATTCATTAGGATCCAAGACACACTTCTTCATCGCAGGGCAAGCTGCTCTTGCTTCATTAGTGTCCCCAGCAGATCATGTGTTTGGGGTCTATGCACCACGCTGGTTGAACCGTGGTTGACAGTCAGAACCTTGTATATTCCCACTTTTCATCGAGGTGAGACACCTCATCAGAAGCAGCAAGCTTCATGATAGAACCACAAGCAGAACCCTGAATTTGCTCCTTGCTCTTTCCGGCTGCAGTGGGGAGAGAACAAAGATCCAGGGCCACGGGCATGTGGAGACGGGTCCGTGTGTCGCGCCTCATTCTTTCTTTCCTGTATCATTAGACCAGGCTTACAAGGACAAGCGAGATGATGATCTACAGTCTGTTTTGATGTGAAGTCGGAGATGAGGGATCTAAAAATACATTTGCAAGTTCAAATGTAATTTTTGTTGTTGTTGTTCATTGTATTAGAAGCAAGACAGAAAGTCTTTTTGGACACAAAGAATTCGTCTTAGCAGTAGCAGCTATGTAAACAAAAAAAAGTCCTTGGGCAGCATGGATACAAAGACGTGAGTAAGGTATAAAGTGTTAGTCCTGGACGAGGGGGCCGCTCTTGAGCACCAGCCACACCAAGCAGCAGGCGTCCCCCTTCCCTTGGTTCCAGGTTCTCCTCAATACAGAGGCGAATCGCTGGCGGTGGAGGCCGCAGGTCGGTATGAAAACTGCAGCTGAAGGGTGTGTTAGCTGCACTGAGACGGAGGATTTGTGTAGCTGGTAGCAACTCAGAGCCTCTCATGGGTCAGGCAAACTCAGTTCACAGCACATCAGCCCCCGCTTCAAATGAGAAGATTTTAAATAACCTCATACATGCAGACTTTTGAAATATCAGTGTGACCCTGCCATGAGAAAAACACCATGCCGATCACCCAAGAGGGGCAGCAACCCAAGAAGAATGGCTTTTGTGGTCAAACCCAAAGAGAGGCCCACGCTGTACAAGTGTAAAGTCATCTGCTCAAATGTCTGGCTCAGAAGGACTTCAGGTTTGTATTTAGAATCATGAAATCTCATCAACCAAAAGGGACTTAAAGACTTCCCCAGTCCAGCCTCTCAGCCAGGACACCACTCCAAACGGAAAACCTGCTGGACTCCATGTAAAATACTCCAGCTGTAGACAGCTTACCACCTTCTCATTCCATTCCTAAACACTGTTCCCAAGAAATATGTCTTAGTCATCTGCACCCCTGGCTGCAGGAAGGACAGCGTTTAGCTCGTCACATACACGCACATGTGTGTATATATACACACGGAGTGTTAGTCGACCCTGTGAACCGGAGCCCGCAGGTTCTTCTACCCACAGGACTTCCCGGGTGAGAATACTGCAGTGGGTTGCCATTTCCTACCCCAGGGGATCTTCCCAACACAAGGATTGAACTCACGTCTTCTGCGTCTCTGGCATGTCAAGTGGATTTTTACCACGCGCCAGTCACATATATATATATATAGAGAGAGAGAGAGAGAGAGTTAAATATGTGTGTGTGTGTGTGTGTGTGTCACAGGGCCCCCTCCCCTTCCGGCCATCAGTCTGGGGTTATGGTTCTCCCCTGGGAGGGACAGGCCACCAGCATTTCCCGTTTCTCCTAACTCTGTTACAGAAGCTGTATTCCAGATGAGAGCAGTTTAGAGGGCCGGAGACCTTTTCTTCCATGGAGACCCCACTCATAGTTCAGAACCCCTGGCTCAGGGGCAGCACAGCGAGACGGTGGGCTCCTGACCACCCTCACCCTGCACATTTATGGGGCAGGGATTCCACACACAGGAAGGACAAGCCGAGAAGAGCAGAGGCAGCGCCCCCACGCAATGCCTCGCTCACAAAGCAGGGGCTTTCCTTGAGAGAAGCGGGCACTGCCCCCTCCCCAAGGCCCAGAGACAGGAGTGGAGACCGGCCTGAAGAGCAGACAGCTCTGAGCTCTCCCAGAGGAAACTGATTCGTGTGAAACAGAGAGTGAGGAAGTTCACCCTAAGGGTGCTGTCAGAAACAGCCTCGATGGTGGTGGTGAGAAATTAACAGGGAGCTGGTAGCTCCAAGAATGCAAACCAGCTAGAACTTCATCAGAGAGAACCAGTGACAGAGACAGCCAAGACAAGCCTTCCTAGGGTTGGAGCAAGACTCAAAGGCAGGCCCCAGAGACGAGCCTCACAAAGGGGCCTGAGTTTAATTGAATCTGACCGTGGAGCAATTTATGCCCAGGGGCCTTGTCAAGAACAATAGCGCGATGAGCCAGCGTTCTTGGAGGCCAGCCGTGGAGTGTGACACCAACGGGGGAAGACAACGTAACGGAGAGGCGTCAGAGAGAGTCCTGCTGAAACCACTGTCACTCCAGAGCGGCTGGACACGCGCCAGGACGGTGCCCGCAGGGGGATGACATCAAGGGCGGCACTTGTGAGCGTAACAGACCTGACTGAAAGCGTCCAGCCCAGTCACCAAACAAAACAACAAGCAAACAATAATAAGCCCTGCAGATGGATGAATCAGTAGCTAGAGTTGCTACAATATATTATCTAAGACGTCAAATTTTCAACAAAAAAATTATGAGACACGCAAAGGAACAGGAAAGCGTGACCCATATACAGGAAAAAAAAATCAGGCAACAGAAACTGCTTTTGAAAGGGCTCACATGTCAGACTTAACAAAGGCTTCAAAACAGCTTTTACAAGCGTGTTCAAAGAGCTGAAGGAAACTATGCTTAAAGAAATAAAGAAAAGTGTCATGACAATGTGTCTTCAGAGAATATCAATTAAAAATGGAAATTATTTTTTAAAAAGAAGCAAGTGGAAATTCTGAAATTGAAGAGCATAATGACCAAGGTGAAGATTTTACTGGAGAGGTTCAATGGTAGATTTGAGCTGACAAAAGAAAGAATCAGTGAACTTGAAGGTAGACTGATAGTTCTTTTGGAGTCTAAAGAGAAAAGGAGGAAAATGAACGGAGCCTTAGAGAGACACAAGACGCGTGTGTGTTAGTCGCTCAGGCACGTCTGACTCTTCGCAATCCCATGGACTGTAGCCCATCAAGCTCCTCTGACCCTGGAATTTTCCAGGTAAGAATACTGGAGTGGGTTGCCATTCCCTGCTCCATAGGATACATAAGGCATACCAGTATATGCATGGGTTTCCCTTGGGGCTCAGCTGCAAATGCGGGAATTTGCAATGTGAGAATCCACCTGCAATGCAGGAGACCTGGGTTTGATCCCTGGGTTGGGAAGATCTCCTGGAGAAGGGAAAGGCTACCCACTCCAGTATTCTGGCCTGGAGAATTCCATGGACTGTATAGTCCAAGGGGTCACAAAGAGTCAGACTCAACTGAGTGACTTTCACAATATATGCACAATGGGAATGCAGGAAGCAGGGGAATGAAAGAAAGAAACAGAAAACCTATTCCAAAAAATAGTGCCTAAAAAAATTCCCAAACTTGATATACAAAAATGTTTCTTTGCACAGCTAAGAAACTCAACAACAGAGAAACTCAACAATCTCAGTGAGATCCACAGAACCATCATACTCAAAATGCTGAAAGATAAAGATCTTGAAGTCAGCAAGAGGAAGACAATTCATTACACACAAAGGAACTCCAATAAGATGTACAGGTAACTTCTTATCAGAAACAGCTGAGGCCAGGAGGATGTGGGTGACAGCCAAAGTGCTGAAGGAAGAGCCATCGAGCAGGTCTCCTACACTCAGCAAAGCTGTCTTAGAAAAGTTCAGGTACAGTGGACGTTTCTAGGTAAGTGAGAACACAGCGGTACTAGCTTTGTTGCTAGAACACCCAGCATACCAAAAAATGCAAAAGGAAGGGCTTCAGACCGAAAGCAGGTGAAACTAGATGGCAGTTAGAATGCACAAGGGAAAAAGCACAGGCTGGTGAAGCAGCAGCAGGCACGCCTCGTGTGCTGCGTCCGCTCTGTTGCACTCCACAGATCCGGGGTTTTCGCAGATGGAAGGTCTGTGGCAGCCCTGCATCGGGCAGGTATATTGGCTCCATTTTTCCAATGGCCTCGGCTCATTTTGTGCCTCTTTGTCACATTTTGGTAATTCCTGCAATAGTTCAACCTTTTATACCTTATTCTTATATCTGTTGCAGTGATCAGTGACCACTGCTGTTACTACTGCCACTGTTTTGAGGAGACAGGAACGGCACCAATACCAGACAGAGAACTTAGTAAGTGCGGCAGGTGTTCTGACGGCTCCACCAGCCAGCCGTTCCCCTCTCCCTCTCCTCAGGCTTCGCTGCTTCCCAAGACATGATACTGACGCGAGGCCAGCTAATAACGACAGCCTCTAAGAGTTCAAATAGGGCAAGAACTATACATCTCTCACTTTAAATCAAACGTTAGAAATGAGGATGCTTAGCGAGGAAGGATTGCGGGAGACTGGCCATCTGAAAGCTGGGCCTCTTGGGCCAAATGGCCACGTTGTGGGTGCAAAGGAAAAGTTCTAGAAGGAAATTAAAAGTGCTACTTCAGTGAACACATGAACGGTGAGAAAGCAAAGCAGCCTTGTTGCTAATATGGGGGAAAAAATTAGTGTTCTGGATAGAAGACGAATCAGCCAGAACACTGGCTTAAGCCAAAGTCTGATCCAGGCAAGGCCCCAACTCACTTCAGTTCCGTGAGGCTGAGACATGAGGAAGTTGCAGAGGAAAAGTCTGAAGCGGGCAGAGGTTTAAGGAGGTTTAAGGAAAGAAGCCATCTCCGTAACAAAAGTGCAAGAGGAAGCCGCAAGTGCTGATGTAGAGCTCACCCAGGAGATCCAGCTAAGATCGTTAGAGAAGGTGGATGCACGGAACAACAGATTTTCAGTGTAAGTGAAACAGCCTGATGCTGGGAAAAGATGCCATCTAAGACTTTCATAGACAGAGAGGAGAAGTCAGTGTCTGGCTTCGAAGCTTCAAAGGACAGGCTGACTTTCTTATTAGGAACTAATGCAGCTGGCGACTTTAAGTGGAAGCCAGTGCCCACTTACCATGTGCAAGTTCTAGGACCCTTAGGATCACACTAAATCTAATATGCCAGTGCATTCAGCAAAGCCTGGATGACGCCACACCTGTTTACAACATGATTTGCTGAACATTTCAAGCCCACTGTTGAATACTACTACCTGAGGGAAAAGATTCCTTTCAAAACATTACCAGGTGCCCCTGATCACCCAGGAGCTCCGGTAGAGATGTATACACCAAGACATTCATGTTGTTTTCACACCTGCCAACACATCCATTCTGCAGCCCGTGGATTAAGGAACAGTTTCAACCCTAAGCCATATTACCTAAGAAATATATTTCATAAAACTATAGTCACCATAGATAGTCTACCAATGGATCGGGGGAAAGTTGAAAACTTTCTGGAAAGGATTCACCATTCTAAATGTCATCGTGAACATTTTTTATGAACATCTGTGATTCACAGGAAGAGGTCAACATACCAACACTAACTGGAGTTTGGAAGACGTTGATTCCAGCCCTCACGGATGACTTGCGTAGTTTAGGACTTCAGTGAAGGAACTCACTGCAGATGAGGTGGAAGCAGCACTGGAGCTGGAATTGGAAGTGGAGCCTGGAGATGTAACTGCGTTGCAGCAACCTCGTGATAAAATTTTAACAGATGCAGAAGAGTTGCTTCTTATGGGTGAGCAAAGAAGGTGGTTTCTTAAGACGGACTCTGCCCCTGTGAAGATGCTGTGAAGATTTTTGAAATGACAGCAGAGGGTTTAGAATATTACATAAACTTAGTAGATAAAGCTGTGGCAGGGTTTGAGAAGATGGACTCCAATTTTGAAAAATAGGTGTACTGAGGGTAAAAATACTATCAAAAATCATTGCATGCTACAAAAAATACTTTAAGAAAGGAAGAGTCAATGCAGCAAATCGTGGCTGTCTTATTTTGAGAAATTGCCACAACCACCCCAGCCTTCAGCAACCACCGTCCTAGTCAGTCAACAGTGTCACGTGGCCGGGCTGTCCAGCAGCACAGAGATGCCTACTCACTTAAGGCTGAGATGATGAACAGCATTTTTTAGAAATAAAGGATTTTAACTAAAGTATGGACACTGTGTTTCTTTAGGCATAATGCTATCGCAGACTTAGTAGAGCACAGTATCGTGTAATCATCGCTTTCACACGCGCTGGTAAACCAGACAGTCCAGCGATCTGCTTTATTGGGAGAGTCACTTTATTGCAGTGGTTCGGAGCCAAACCGGCAACGTCTCCAAGGTACGCCTGTCGGTCAGTCAGTCCAGCCGCCCAGTCGTGTCCGCCTGCCTGTAGTTATAATAGATGCTATCATTACATACATCTTCCCTTTCTTCTCTTAACCAATTTAAAATGCAATTATATAAAATAATGTGTGTATAATGAGTTAGGGGGGCCTATGGCAGCATATATTTGACAATAACAACACAAAAGAGATGAGTGGTAGTAAAGCTGTACTGGAGCAAAAAACACCAGATGGTAACTTGAATCTGCAGCAATAAATTGAGAATGAGAAACGGTAAATAAGAAGATTAATATAACAAACATCAAAAATACTTGCACTCCTTTCTTCTCCAAGCTTCTTTAAAAGATATCTAACTATACAAAATAATTATATTAATGCATTGTTGGGTTTGTAACATATTTAGCTAATAACAGCACAAAAGGGAGTTACATGGGAGTAACACTTCAATATTTCAACGAATTTTTAATATAAACCTGAAGTACATTTTCAGTTAAGACATATACTGTGAGCCCTAGATCAGTTACTACGAAACAATTTAGAAATATAGCCACTTATATTTAAAAAGAAGAAAAATCTCAATCTGACAACCCAACTTTCCACCGTGCATGCTAAGTCATTTCAGTCATGTCCGACTCTTCGTGACCCTGTGTGAAAAACTGTATGCCAGCATATTAGATAACCTTGATCTAAAACAAAGAGTATTAGAGCCAATGAACAAGTTCAGCAAAGTTGTAGGATATAAAATCAACACACAAAAATCTATTGTATTTCTATACAGAACAATCTGAAAATGAAATTGAGAGCAATTCCATTTTAAATCACATTAAATGAATAAAATGCTTAGGGAAAAAAAAATAAGAAGAGACATACAAAACATGTACCCCCCAAACTACAAAATATTATTAAAAGAAATTAAAAACTTAAATAAACAGAATATCACCTATGATCGTGGATTGACTTAACTCTGTGAAGATGACAATACTCCCCGTGATGATTTACAGATTGAGCACAGTTCCCATAAGGATTCCAGCTGCTTCTTCTACACACTGATCCTAATGAAAGGGACCCATTAAAGTCTAAACCATCTCGAAAAAGAATAAAGCCCGAAAACACACTTCCCGACTAAAAACTTATTATAAAACTGTGTGACCAAGAGAGTATGGTAATGGCATAAGGACAGACATATAAATCAATGAAATTGAACTGAGAATTCAGAAATACACCCTCACACCTGTGATCAATTGATTTTCAACAAGGATTCCAGGACAATTCAATGGAAGAAGAACGGTCCTTTCCACAAATTGTGCTGTGGCCACTGAATAGCCACACGCAAAAGACTGAACTTGGACCCCCACCTCACACCACATACAGATAGTAACTCACAGTGGATCATAACATAGCTGCAAAACGAACACAATAAAACTGTTAGAAGAAAATATTGGAGTAAATCTTCATGGCCTTAAACTGGGACACGCATTCTTAGATATGACACCAAAAAACACAAGCAACAAAGGGAAAAGTAGACAATTTAGATTTCATTAAAATGTTTCAAAGGACAGCACCAAGAAAGTGAAAAAGACAATCACAGAATGAGAGCAAATATTTGCAAGTTGACTAACCGGTAAGCGACTGATACCCAGAATCTCTTATGGTACGGTGGTAAAAGGACAACCCACTGAAAATGAGTGAAGAATCCACAGAACAGATGTTTCTGCAGAGAAGACATTAGAATGGCCAGTAAGCACATGCAAAGGCTGTGCTAACTGTGCTTTCAGCATCCTTGCTAGCCGCCAGGGACACGCTCAGGATGTCCAGAGAGGTCTGACTTCACACCCACGAGGACGGCCATAGTCAAAGAAGCGGACGACAGCGAGAGCTGACGAGTTGATGAGGATGGAAGAGCTTGCGGCCCTCATGCACGCTGGGCAAAAGAAAGCGTGCAGCCACTTCAGAAAGCAGTTCAGCAGCACCTCGACATCAAACAGAGCTGCCCTATGACCTTTCGATTCCCCTCCTAGGTGTATCAGCTGAGATACGTGAAAACATGGCCACACAAACACTTGTACATGAGTGCTCGTAGCGCCTTTATTGATCATTGCCAGAAAATCAGGAAAAGCTGAATGTCTATCAACGGACAAAGGAATAAACAAAATGTGACCTATCTATACAATGAAACATTATCAGCTATAAAAAGGAATGAACAGCAGCTTGAACCCGGAAAATATGACGCTAAGTGAGAGAATCCAGCCACAGAAGATCACCTTTTATAAAATTCCATTTATATGAAAAATCCAAAATAGGGAAATCCATACAGACAGTGTACCTGCGGTTGCCTATGGCTAGGACGTTGGAAGGAAAGGAGAAGCGGCCACCAGCAGAGATGGACTGCCTTTAGGGAGTGATGGAGTTAAGCATGATGGCGGTTGCACATCTCTGTGAATATACTAAAAATACTGCATCGTTCCATTTACATCGGCAAATTGTATAGTATGTAAATAATACCCTATGAAAGCTGTTTTTCTGTTAAAAAGCTACATACAGAAGCAAATGTGAGAATCCAGCAATCTTGTTTCAAGCCAGACATTTGTAGAAACATAAATCAACACCAGCCTTCTCATTAAAACCTTTGCATTTTGGAAAATGTAGTTATTTCTATCACAACATGTTTCTATGTAGTGGGTTTCTTATTGCTACTTATAAATGAATTAATAAATTCTCTAAAATTCATTCATAAATAATCAATTCATTTTTCATTTCCTCTGTAATAAGCACAAACTCTTTGTGGTCCTCAATACTTTTTCAGCATGTAAAGGAGTCCTATCGGAAAATGTTTGAGAATTGAGTGTGTTCTCAGTCACTCAGTCGTGTCTGACTCTTTGTGACCCCATGGACTGTAGCCCACCAGGCTCCTCTGTCCATGGGATTCTCCAGGCAAGAATACTGGAGTAGGGTGCCATGCCCTCCTCCAGGGGATCTTCCCGACCCAGGGATGCGTCTCCTGTGTCTCCTGAACGGCAGAGCTGGAGAAAGAGGCCAAGCCAGCAAAACGGGGGCATCAGAGAGTGAGGCAGAAGTGGGGAGGCTGAGGGAGCTGGTCAGCCATGTCCCGCGCCCCTGAAGGGTAAGGGACAAACAGCTGGCACTCCAGCACGGCAGAGGCACTGCAAGAGGCTGATCATCCAAGGGGCCCCGCCTCCTCTCGTGTAGAGGGGCGAGGGCGCAGTGGGCAGAAGAGTCAGTGCGGGTGGAGCCGGGGCGGGACCCCTGAGGAACGGGTGACCAGGTCTGCCCAGCAATGCGGGGGCCCTGGGAAGCCAACCTTCCCCAACTCCACGCGCACTGGGCTGCCGGGGGCTGACCTGCCCCGGCTGCGGGCCGCTTTTCATCACGGGCTGGGCGCCGAGCAGGGGAACGTTCTGGCTGTGGAGGCTGCTCCCCAAACACGAGCCGCAGTTGTGACATTCTTGAGACCTCCATGGGGGACCCAGATGACAGGGTTGTATCTCACTCGGAACACGTGTAACTGACCCCGGGAGGGAGGCAGAGCCGCCTCCGCCAGGGATGAAGGATGCTCGTGGCCATGGTGGGGGCCCGGCCGCCCCTGGAGCACCTGCAGGTCCCCCACTCCTCACCAAGGGCAGAAGAGTTTCCTACTGAAGCCTCAGTGTCCTCGGGCGTCATCCGGGGAAGCAGACCCCCGCTTCCCAGAGTCAGACAGGGCCCCGCGGAGCCGTGCGGAGAATGGACGCGGTTACAGCGAGCCTCCTCCCGTCTCCCCCCTGAGCTGACCCCGCCCCCGACCGCCTTCCTCCCACCCTGACTGTTGTCTCGCGAGGTGTGGGGACCATCCCTTACATGGGGACAAGGGACCCAACACCCAGAGCAGACGTCCCACCCATGTTCTGGGGAAGTCACTTGCCCCCCACCAGCCATGGGAGGACGGGCTTCCTGGGGCTGTGGGCCCAGCGGGGCCCCAGGACCCCGGGAAGCCTCACCAGCGCAGGCTTCCTCCGCGGGCTGTGCTCGGGGCGGCGTCTGACTCCCGGACGCTGCCTGGCACTGGCCAGGCCCAGGGAGCAGCGCAGCCCTGCCCGGAGCCCGAGGGCAGCACACGTGGTGTTTGGGCTGCTGTGGCTCCAGGCACGCGCTCGGTACTTCTCGCCTTGAAGCATTCGAAAATGACGTTTGCGTCTCATTTCCAGAAAACAGCAACTGTGAGAATTGAGGGCGGCCAGCCGCAGGGAGGAGACCCAGCTCCTCAGCCAGCCCCACCTGAGACCACAGGTGTTGGGGAGGGGGGTGCACAGTGCATCTCCCTGGGCCTCAGGAAATGACTTCTCGGGCCCGTGAGACGAGGGGCCCTGCTGTGGACGTGCGTTACCGAGGGGCCATCCCGCCAGCCCCCCAGCAGGCAGTTGATAGAGAGGCGCACGGGCTCAGCGTCACCCGCAAGTCACCGTGCTGAGCTCACCGTGTAGAGGCGCACACGGTCCACGCTTACATCACAGACTCGCCCCCAGCCTCACCCGCCTCTCCCGACCCCTGCCCCGGCCTGGGAGCTGCTCTGTCCCCGCTTCAGCAGCACCAGCTGTGAGCTGGGGACAAAGTCTGTACTTCCCTCTCTTCTCACGCTATTGCACTGAAAACGTCGCATCACATTCTGCCGAAATTACTATAAAAAGACCCTAAAACTGAAAAGTACAAGCAGACGCCCTGACCTCTGGCTCCGGAACAAGTTCTCCCTTGGAACAAAAAGTCCTGTTTGCAGGGACACTTTTGTTTGGGGGGATCTTCTTCCAGAGGAGCATCACAGTCGATGCCTTGGACGATCCCTGGGTGAGCCCTGGACTCTAGTCAGGGTCCTGCGGCTCATTTTCAAGCTAGAAGACTTCAACTCCAGAACGGCGCTGGGGGAGCCACTCGGGGGTGGCGTGCGCCCCGCTTCCCTCCCCCAGCCCCGAGCTCCAGCCAGGGCCAGCTGAGTCTGGGCAGCCGGATGAGACCTCCCCTGGGGGCATCTCCGGGTAGCCCGTCTCCTCCCGCGTGGCTGAGGCTGGGAAGGGCCCTCCGTGTGTGCATGTGGGTCCTCAGGATTTGGCGCCGGCTGTGCCTCCTATGAACCTACATGACACATTTGGGTTCAAATGGACCATAAAAATGTCCCTACCTTGGCAGGAGGTGTTTTTGCTTTAGGAAGAAAGAGGAAATAATCCTCCTTATGAAGGCAAAGTTGAAGGGGTGGTGCTTTTTGATAACAGCACCTATAAGATGAGTAAGAACATGTTTTCTAGGTGCAGGGATCTACCAGGAGGTCAGCAGGGAGGCTCTGCCGGGCGGGAGGGGCTGTCCCGCCTCCGGAAGCAAAGCCGGACAGGAGGGAGGGGAAAGGCCACCCTCCCCCGGGGCAGCAACAGTGGCCAGCTGCCATGCTGAGGGCAGGTCACCAGCGAGCTGATTCACGGCTGATGAGGAGCCTGCAGAGCATGCATCCTCATCAACCCATTTCCCAGAGGAGGAAGTCGAGTCTGGACACGTGTTGCTCGTGGATCTAAGGTTACACCACTAGGAAGCAGCAAAGTGGATGCTCAAACCTTCAGAACCCAAAGAACCACGGTGCCGCCTGGGTCAGCCAGTGCTTGTCACCCACTTGGGGATTCAGGTGGCATCTTCTGCTCCTTAAAAGTGTGTGCGTGTGGCTCACCCGGAGCCCTGGCACGAACGTTCAGGACAGGCCCGTCCTCAGTGGCCCCGATGGGAACCGGCCACCTCGTCCCTCCCTGGCCACCGGGTGACCAGAGCGGCTAGAGGGGAGGTGGGAGGGGCCAGTGATAGACGAGACCACCTGGTGGGTGGAAGCCTGGCCCCACAGGTGCCGTGGGGACTCTTCCTGATCTCAGAAGGCAAGAGGAGCGATAGGGAAACAGCTGTGAAGCGAGGGCGGGGCGTGGGGGGACGCAGATGGGTCCCGGGACTGGGCTGCCTTGACCGTGCCGTGGACACAGACCCCACACCCGTGACGAGGCTGCAGGGGACCACACGCATGCGCACACACATACACCAGGGGAACACGCAGGGCGGGTGAGACCTGGTGTCAGCTCCCTGCTGCCACGTTAAGCTTTGTCTTCCACGGCGGGAACCGGGTGCAGGAGTCTGGAGTCTGACGGCGCCGTTTCCTCACTTACAGCCACACGACCAGCGTCTCAGAAAGCTCCCAAGTGCCCGGCGCCCTCAGCCAAGGCACGCAGCCGTGGTGGGGGGGTTACACCACTCAGGGCAGACTACCATCCCATTCACACCATCACTTGGCCAGAAGGGCTTGGATGAAGTATTCTGCCTGGGGACTGAGGAAGGTGTACTCCATGTTGAAGTGGTAACGTCCTCCGTGTTCTGAATGTTGAGCTGGCTTTCTCCCCTCGTCTTCTACTTTTGCATTGAAAATTCGTAGTGCAAAGAAACAAAGAGTGGTTTACATGATAAGAGGAGCAGTTATTCCTTCAGGCCTGAATGTGGCCGTTGGAATGAGACAGAGAGTTCTGGAAGGCCGAGGTCTCCCGGGGGAGGGGCCCGGGACTGAGCATGCCCTCAGCTCAGTGTCACCAGCTCTCATGGGGCTCGCAAAGCAGAGACGGAGTCAGACCCTTCACAAGTCGGGCAGAGAAGGAGAGCGTGGCGATGGACGCGGAAATCTGAGCCGTGGGCCCGAGCCAGAGACAGGCCAACATCAGCGGGCCGCGTGGGGCGTCTGAGGCTGGGCCCCGGCCTGCTATGGAACACCCCAAGCCCTGGACAGCGGGCCATCATCCACCCACCCTGCCCTTCACGGCCCTTCTGTCCCAGCCAGGGCTGATCCCCACGGGGAGAAGGCGTCAGGGAGCTTCCAGAACGAGGGCGCCAAGGAGCGGACAGGTGGGACGTGGATGTGCTCGGGGGGTGGGGGGCCGTGGGCCGCAGGCTGACCCCCTGGGGCTCCCTCGGCCCTCCGTGGGCCCGGATGCACTTGGGTAAGGAGGCAAGCCCGCCTGGGGGACTCCGGGAAGGCGGCAGCGCAGAGGGGCCGCCCCAACGACGGTGCGCGCCCCCGGCGCCTGCCCAGCCAGCGACGGTGCGCGCCCCCGGCGCCTGCCCGGCCAGCGACGGTGCGCGCCCCCGGCGCCTGCCCGGCCAGCGACGGTGCGCGCCCCGGGCACCTGCCCGGCAGGTTCCTGCACTCGGCACGCAGCCTGCAGCCCACGCGCCCGCACCCCGTCAGGTGCAGGTTCAGACCTGACCCCGCTTCCTCCTTCAACTCTCAGACTCGGCTGCCTGCCCCCGCAAGCCTCACCCTGACCTCGCATGGCACGCACCCGCGTTCATCAGTGAGTTCCAGACCAGGCCCCGGGCACGCACGTCACACACCCGTCCACGCACACAGCTCAGGCCGGCTGGCCTGGCCCCTTCTGAGAGAGGCCTGCGTGGACACGCTGGCAGGGGGCATCAGGGGGCAGTAATCCCAGCCCCGGGGTCCAGGCCTGAGACAGGTAGGAGCCCCCCCAGGCCCGCGTGCAGCCACAGGGAGCCCCTCTTAGCGGCAGAGACCTGGACGCCAGGCGAGGGCGCCGCTTGGCAAGGCACGGCGTGATTTAGGCAAAAAGGCATCTTAATGAATGAATGTGTGAGAGCAGAGAGAGGCCCTTCATCCTGCTGCAACAGCTTTGACAGCAAGGGTTTTGACAGCGAGCTCTAGGGGCTTGTCCAGAACTCACAGAGGGATGCGGGATGCAGCGACAAAGGCGCTGATGAAAGGGGAACTCGGGGAAGTGGCCACGGGGGTGATCCCGCGCAGACCTAGGGAGCAAGGTGCCCTGGGCCCTCGGAATCGACGGGGCCGGGAGACCCAGAGACCAAGGAGGACGAGAGGCAGGCCCCAGAGGCCAGCGTGCACCCGCTCCACCCCACCCGTCAGGGGGAGAAAGAGCAGAGGGAAGAGGCTTCGACCACAGCTGGGGGGCTGCCCGGAGCCCCTCTCTGCAGCCGTCAGGTCCGACGAGGCGAGTCCTTCAGCTGTGACGCTTGGCCACGTGGTTCCCTCCACACATCATTCCCACTGAGAGAAACCCTGCTGCCCTGCCATAAGAGAGGTGAGGAGCCCAGGAGGACACCAGCAGGTCCCAGGCACCCGAGGGGCGGGTACTCAGGGGACCCACAGCATCACGTGGTCCAGGAGCCAGGGCGGGTCACAACCTCAGGAAGCACAGCTATCGCAGACGACACACAACAGCATCCACGCGGGTCCGCCCAGGGACGACCGCAGCGTCCCCTGCTCCGACTCAGCCTACAGGGACTTGGGGGGCCTGCCGGAGTTCAAGGCGTCCACTGCAGCTCAACGGCCTAGGCCGTTCGCCATCCCAGTGAGCGGCCGGGGTCAGCCCTGGTGCGGGGACACAGAAGGACAGACTGGAGAGGGGTGACCCTGTCTACAGCTCCAAGGAGAGACAAGGAAAGGGGATGTCGGGGTTGACCCCACACCTGCCAGGCTGAGCTCAGAGAGACCCAGGGCGGCGTGGGGGCCCAGGAAACGCTGCAGGCACAGGGGCAGGGGGCTCCTCCGTCCACCCTGACTTCCAGACCAGACCGAGTGCCCAGGAAGGAGAAGCAGACTTCATCTCAGCAGACGGGGTGCCCGCAGTCACACTGCTGGGTCAAGCGCGTGACCCGACCCACCACCCTTGGACTCAGCCCCTCCGGCCGCTGCCTGGACCAGTGAGCGGGCCCCCGGGTGGGGGTGAGCTTGCCCGGGGGACTCTGACACCTGCACGCTCCTGATGCCTGCTGTCCTTTAATAAAGTGTCAGCTTATAAAAAGGGACTTTTCCTCGCGCTGGCTGCTTTCATCCTCTTTGTCAAGAGCCGTGGGTGACAGGGCTCAGGCGGCCGGGGGAGGGGTCCCAGTGTGGCCCCCTGGGGGCCCCCGGAGAGGATTCTCGCACCTCTGGCCTGCCTCTCTTTTCCCCGCTCAGCATTTAGTGCCAGATCCTTTCAGCAAAACCCCTGCTCTGTCCACAGAGCAGCCCCTCCCCACCAGGAGCCCCCCCAACAATCCGCCCCCTCTCTCAGCCCCTCCTGGCTGCCCTCATCCGGCCCTCGCGGCTCAGCCCCTTCCCGCCGCCGAGTCAAGTCCAAACCCGGCTCCTCCTCCAAGGTGCCTTTCATGTGGTTTCCACCTGATCCGAGAACACCTCCCGCCTGTTGTCTCCGTGTCTGTGGACTCTTTCTTCAGCCACCTTTTGAAAAGCACAGGAGAGGACCCCGCTTCCCCCTGGAGCAGGCGTCTACACGGGCCCCACCCCACACGCCAGGAGCCAGGGCCAGGGCGCTGCGTGGACGGAGGCGGCATCCTGCTCTTGGCATCTCCCCCGAGCCAGAAGCTGCCCCAGGCTTGGGGGGCCAGCCCCCAGCGGGGCTGGTGGTGCTGCAAACGCCCGGGGATCAGCACCTTCCACGGGCCTCCCCCTTCCCTGGACAGACGGTGTGTCTGCCCACCCGAAGCCCAGTTCCACGTGACCCTCCCTCTCCAGAACTCGCCCCGCCGGAGACTGAAGTGGGGCCTGAGGTCTGACAAAGCCATACTTGTGGTTTTCAAAAGAAGTCGTGTTTCGTGAGGAACTACCTTTCTTGGCAGAAAATAATTGGAAAGTACCACAGATATCTCAATAAAACACATCAAAAGTAACTTTCTCTGGCTTGTTGCGACAAGTCCACTTGTGGTTTCCATCAACCTCAGCTCAGGATCAGGTCTTCTCAGGCAGAGCAGACCATTAAAATATTCAACAGAAAAAGCAAATAGACGTAAGTCCTCTCTGTTTGCCTATGTTTCAAATAAAAGGCAATACCGAAAGAAGCAGGCGGCCCAGCTTAAAGTGCGCTTCTCTGATTCATGCGTTCACTGCAATTATTTGCGCAGGATTTAAATGCCTAAGCTCTGGATCCCACCGATCTTTTTCGATGCTGCATGGTGAAGCCAGAACATTCTGAGCCGGTTTCGTATTTACGAAGGCTTGTCCAGCGCTGTGCAGTCTAAGGACAGTCAGAAGAAACTCGTGTAGGATCGAGATTAGACTGCTAGAGTGGAGGCTTAAAGCAGACGAGAGGGTCGAGGGAGAGGGGCTCCATCAGCTTAGCCCCGAGGACTCTTCTCCACATCCCCAACCCCTGGAGGACAACCCCGCCTGCGGAAGGCAGACCCTGGAACCAGACAGAAGCAGGCCCACCTTGAACAGATGTGAGGAAGGCTGCGGCTGGGCCCTGGGCTTCCTGGTGGCCAAGGCGAAAAAGGACGCTGGCCCAGGAGCGTGACTTTCACCTTGAAACAAAAACAAAACTTACTCATTTATCTCAAGGCCAAAGAGAGAAAAATCCTTCACCTGGAGGTAAATTTCAGCAGGATCTTTGACAAGAGTCCCTGTGGGATGGGTTGGCTCTCCGGTCGTGTTGTGTCTGAAAGCTGAGATCTAAACAAGCAGAAGACAGTTTCTTCCCCAGGCTTTTACCGGGTGGTATAGAGGTGAACGTGGCTGCCTTCCAAGCAGCGGACCTGGGTTCGATTCCTAGCCAGTGCAGTAGATTTTAGGGCTTCCCAGGTGGCGCTATGGTAAAGAACTCGGCTTCCGATGCCAGAGACACAAGAGACGCAGGTTCACTTCCTGGCTCGGGAAGATCCCTTGGAGGAGGGCACAGTAACCCACTCCAGTATTCCTGCCTAGGGAAGCCCATGGACAGAGGAGCCTGGCGGGCTACAGCCTGTGGTGTTGCAGAGTCCGACACAACTGAAGTGACTTAGCACTCACTCTGCAAAGCACAGGGAACTCTGCTTATTATTCTGTAAGCAACCTAGATGGGAAAAGAATCTGAGGAAACAGATACATGTATGTGTGTAACTGAACCGCTTTGCTGTGCCCCTGAAACTAACACAGCCTTGTACATCAACTCTATGCCAGGATAAAATAAAACATTTTAAAAAGAGAGGCAAGATCATTTTTAAACTTCTGTAGACTTTGTTTTCTTTTTAAAAACTGTATTCAACTTGGACTGAAAAAATAAAACTATTGAACTGTTTTCGTAAAATAAAATAGATTATTAAACAACAAAAACAAGGCAGCCACACCAGCCCTGTTGGCAAACATGAGGAGGTGTTTCCCTGTCCTGGTGTGAGGGGAACGCCTGGACCCACCTGCCCTCCTAGCCCTGTCCTTGGAGCGGCTCTGAGAGGAGGGGTGCAGGGGTCCCATGGGCCGGCCTGTCCTGGGGGCCCACCCGCTCCCATCTCACTGGTCCTTGCAGCCCGAGGAGGCAGCCCCTGGCCTTATCACCCCCCACCCCTGTGCGTGTGCAGAAACGGAGGCAGAGAAGAGTCACCAGGCCAGGTCCGGGCACCACAGCAGGGGCTGCCTGCCCGGGATGCCCCCCCGCGTCTCCTGGAGGGGCTCGGCCGAGCTCCCTGTTGCAGAAGCCACCCTGACCTGCCCACCGCTGCTTCCCGGCCCCCCACAGGAGCCTCTGTGGGGCCCGACGGCATGCCAGGTGGGCCTTCCTCCGTCAGCTGCAGAAGCCGGTGTCCGGTCCCAGTGGAGAACGTCTGGGGGTCATTCCAGACACTCTTGGGATCTCACCCTGCCCAGGGGATGGGGTAAGTTTGGGACACAAAGCCCGCAGGACCCGTTCTTGCCCTCAGGAGCTCATAGCCCCCCAAGGCCTCAATCAGCAGGTCCGTGAGACCTGCTGGGGAGGGGAGCACTAGACCCATGGGAGGGGCTGGAAGAAACGCCAGCTTGGAGGCTCTGAGAGCAGGTGGGCAGCGGGGGTGCGGTGGGCAGACCCCGAGGTCTGTGGGGTGCCGGGGAAGGCGGGTGACCTGAAGGCAGAAGGCTGGAGGGAGAGCCCAAGCAGGACAGGGCGCAGCTCGGTGTGTGCGGACCCGGGCGGCAGTCGGGGGTGAGCCCCGTGTTGACCAGAGGCGTTGCAGCTGTTACTGCGGACTCCTGGGTGGGAGGCAGTGAGGGGCATTGCAAGGGGCATGGCAGCTTCTGGAAGGGGCACTCCCTGGGGTCTGGGCAAGAGTGAGGAAGAGAGACAGAGAGACACGAGTCAGGGACAGAATGACAGCAGAAGTCCCGGGAATGGTCGCAGAAGTAAACCCAGGGAGGAGAGGCCGGCTGTGCCAGGGAGCCCAGGACGGGGCGTGAGGCAGGAGAGAGGGGCCCGAGCAGAGGGGCGCCCGTGCCAGCAGGCCAAGGTGCGGGTGAGCCACGCGGGTCCGGCGCCCGACGGGGAGACGGGTAGCACGGCCAGGGCAGGGCTGGCACGCGGAATGGCTGCCTGGGGAGGTGGTCCTCCCGAGGAGTGACGACTATCAGCAAACGGGACAAGTGAGGCCCCGAGCAGAGGGCACTAGCCCAGCAGGAGAGGGGGCACCTGCCTCTGTTTCCTAGGCCGGTCCCCAGGACCCAGATCGATGCGGGCTCGCCCTGCCAACGTGCCTCGAAACATCAGGCCCTGTGCTCGGCGCTGGGGTCTGCTCTGGGGTGAAGTGTGTCTCCCCAAGTCTGTGTAAGTCCTAACACCCAGCATCTCAGGCTGTGACCCCGCCCCCCCAAAACAGAGCAGTTGCAGGTGTCATCAGCTGAGGGGAGCCGTCGTGTGGGCCCAGCACAAAGGGCAAAGTGGGATCCAGAGTGGATGGGCAGGGAGGGGGCCATGGGAGGATCGAGCCCGGCAGGGAGAGGCTGGACCCGACCCTCCCTCCCGGCCACAGGAGGGGCTGAGCCTGCGGGCGCCTGAATCTCAAGCTCGCAGCCTGGAGGACCGGGAGGCCACGACACCGGCTGTGGGGCCTGTGCCTTGAGACACAGCCCTGGGACCCCCTCAGGGTGCCGCGCGCCCCCGCCCGGCTCCAGCCGCAGCCCCCCGGTCACAGCAGGGCCCCCCGAAGACCGGCTGCGCCTTCCCTGGGAGGGAGGTGACGGCAGCAAGCACCTAGGAGGTGGGCAGACATGGTCGCCATGGTAACCCGGCTCCTGACTCAGTGCAGGATGAGTCGGGGGTCCAAGGCCAGACAGAGCTCAGGTGGGCTTCCAGGCAAAGACCCCACCGTCACACATTGGGCAGGACCCGAATTTAAGAGCGTGTCTGGGTGGGGACAGCTGAGTCGTTACAAAACAACAGGCTTGAGGGCGGGCAGACCTAGCAGGTGGCTGACCAAGCACCCCAGCCTGTGCGGGGCCTCGTTTAAGAACAGTCACCCACAGTGGCCCAGGCCTGCCGGCTCCAGAGGCCTCTCTGAGACGTGACCGGCACTGATGTCGCTCCCCGAGGCCTCTCGGGCCAGCGGGTCCAGAGAGCGGCTCCAAGTCCCAGGGCACAGGGCCGAGCCCCACCATCAAGGGAGCGCGCTCCGCCAGGCCTGGCGCGTAAAGTGGGCAGGCGACGTCCCGACCAGATGCTGAGGAGGAGGGGACCTGGGTTAACAGCCTCAGAGGCCGGGCACAGTGGGTGCCGTACAGCTGAGACGTCGCGGTTTTGTTAGAGAGGCTGGTCTCACTGTCCTAACTAGCCCTGGCCGCAGTGACATCAACAGCAGCCTTGTGGACACTGGAGATGCGTCCAGGGTGTCTCCGCTGGGCTCTGGTGTCTACAGACCAGGAGTCCTGGGAGCAGCCTTGAGTAGTGCTCGGGGGGGTGTTTGCGATGCCTCAGACAGTGGACCAGAGTCGGGAGCGCTGGGACAGGTCTGGGCATGTTGGGCAAGAGTAGAGGTGGGCAAGAGCAGAGGAACTCTTTGGGTTTCCCGAGAGGTGGGCCTCCTCTCTGGGCAGCCTCCCCCTCCTTCCAGGCCTGTCCAGAGGCCCCAGACTCCTCAGTCCCCTCCCGCCCCCCTGCCCTGTAGCCCCTGTGTCCTTCCGTGAGTCCTGCTGGACTCGGAGTCAACCTGACTCAGCAGTGGGCTGGACGTTGGCAACGTGTTCCTGAGAGAGTCTGTGAGTAAATGGGGAGGGTGCGGCTCCCCTGCAGCTCCCGAGACCCTGCAAACAGAGCCCAGGTGAGGAGTGGACTTGGCTGGCACGAGCCATCGGATCAGACATCAGTAGAAGGAGCTGCAGCCGCATCGGTCATCAGCATGACTCCTGGAGTCGATGGACAGGGGACAGCGGCCCGTTGTACAGCAGAATAATCCATCTTTGTTCTGCCGTGTGTTTAGACTCTTCTGAGTCAAATTCTGTGTAAATATGTGATTTTAGCTTGGTCCTTTCATTTGGGGCTGTGCGTCGAATGGATGTGTGAGCTTAGAATTTATCACCATAGCATGCAAAGTGCTAGAAGCAGGATGCGGGCCTGGCTGAACCACAGCTAAGAATAGATCCAATTTATGCAAGCTGATTATACTTGTAGCAAGAGTGATAATTAGAGATATTTTGAAGAGAAAAAAAAAAGAGCTCGAAAGTGAAGATAATTGGAAGATTTATCTCTCCTAGGCTCCGAGATAGCAAAGAATGAGATCTTTAATTACATTAATAAGAAAATAATTATTGATAGTCACAAATAATGTCTCTCCTGGTTCAGGGAGGCTCATGAACTATTAGACCTATCCAATCAATCGAAAACCTAGAGAGGTCTTTTAACGATACAAACTCGAGAGTGAAGAAGCCCACACGTCCACGGTGAGGGAAGTTGTTCCTGTGATTAAATATGTAACAGGTAATTGTTAGCAGCCAGGGAGGAAGAAACCCCACAGACCTGAAGGGAGGGATCTGGGGGTGCAGAGCCCCCCAGAGCTTCAGTGGGAGCCCTGCCTCCCTCCTCGGGGGTTTAGTGAAAACTCAGCGGGGTGTGGGTATGGAGCCAGTGACACAGAGGGCCTCCCCGCTCCTACCCTGCCTGGGGGTCACTCCCAAAGGCCTTTCAGCTCTAAGAACTCACACCCAAGACCACACTTGGAAAAGGCGTTTATATTTCCTCACAAAAGCTGCTGTACAGAGGCTTCTCAGAGGTCAGATTGTGGCAAGCTGACCTCCGTGGGCCCGTCCCCTCTCCAGCTCGAGGGCTCCCCACGTCCTTCCAGCCTGACCTCACCCGCTGGCTGGGTCTTGCTCAGGCTCCATCTGCCCACAAGCCTTGACCAGCACCTCCTCCCCTAGGACCAGAAGCCTGGCGCTGTGGGAACACTGAAGTCCTCTTGTGGGCAAAGACGTCCAGGGAGCCGAGTCCAGGGTGCCCTCCTCTCTGGCTCTTCGACGGGAGAGACCAGGCCCATCAGTGAGGCCTTCACCATCTGAACCAGCTCTCCTGGCCGTCCCACCCCTGCTCTACACCCTACACCAGGAGGCACACAGACCCGGCCTCAGGCTCAAGACCCCACAGACAGCAGGCCTCGGGGTCTCCCAGGCCCCTGGGCTGCCGGCGCCCCCCAAGTGTGCAGGGGTGGGGGCATGTGGCCAAGGCTCTCCTCGGAGCCCCGTGGTCCCGTGGGCCTCTGTTCACCCACCTGTCGCCACCAGACCCACTTCCGGACGGCTGGGCCCTCCTGGTGCCCATGACCTTCCCGGGGTCAAGCAAAGCTCCAGCACGCCATAAGCGCCTGGAGCAGAGAGTGAGCCCCGTGACACGAAACGGAGTTCTGATGGGCCTCAGACGCGGGCCGCGGAAGCCCTCGTCAAGCAGGGTTTCCAGCCACAGGGTGAAAGGGGAAGAGACTGGAGTGGAGCAGGAGGCAGGTCGTCAGCGGAGCGGGCAGGCGGGTCATCAGCGGACCCAGGCAGGCAGGTCGTCAGCGGAGCGGGCAGGCAGGTGGGTCGTCAGCGGAGCGGGCAGGCGGGTCGTCAGCGCCCACTCTGCGCCTCGTTTTGCACCCGCCCTGTGCTCAGACTCGGCTCCCGGCTCCTGCCCTCCTTCTCCTGGAGCCCAGGCTGTGCTGGGAGGTGGGGGAGGGTGTCTGGTGTCACCGTCAGTTCAGGCCATGCCCCTGAGAGTCCAAACGCCCTGGACAGGCCTGTGGTTCTCAGCCATCTTAACCGGATTTTGTTAACTGTGTCACTTTGCTAACAAAGGTCCGTATAGTCAAACTATGGTTTTTCCTGTGGTCACGTATGGATGTGAGAGTTGGACCATAAAGAAGGCTGAGAGCCGAACAATTGATGCTTTTGAACTGTGGTGTTGGAGAAGACTCTTGAGAGTCCTTTGGACTGCAAGGAGATCCAACCAGTCCATTCTGAAGGAGATCAGCCCTGGGATTTCTTTGGAAGGAATGATGCTAAAGCCGAAACTCCAGTACTTTGTCCACCTGAAGCAAAGAGCCAACTCAATGGAAAAGATCCTGATGCTGGGAAAGATTGAAGGCAGGAGGAGAAGGGGACGACAGAGGATGAGATGGCTGGATGGCATCACCAACTCAATGGACATGAGTTGGAACAAACTCTGGGAGATGGTGAAGGACAGTGAAACCTGGCGTGCTGCAGTCCATGGGGTCACAAAGAGTCGGACACAACTGAGCAACTGAACAGCAGCAATCAGAACTGATCCTTCAAGAGATCCAAACATTGATCTTTCCAGCCTGCTGTCCGCTGCTGCTGGGACGAGGCAGGTTTTACAAACCAGGCCACGCTGCTCAGAACAAACCCAAACAAAACAAGAAAAGCTGCAGCCAAGACTCGACTGTATACTCCCCGCCCAGTGCTCTTTCCAGAAGCCCAACTCCCTCAGCCTGACCGGACTTCTCAAACAGACGCCTCACAGCCTGACTGAGCCTTCGGACTAATGGGTCACAAACATCAGAAAACAACTCTGACCATGAAGAGGCTGTCGGCGCTGGGCCTCCCTTGATAAGGGAAGGACGCTTCACTCCATCTGGGCACTTGGATTTTAGTGTTTAAAAACATTTGTGGTGTCCAGAAGTGAAACCGTGAGCCTGCGTCCTGAGGGAGAAGGGGAAGGCTCTGGCACGGTCTGAGGCTGCCCTGGCATCAGGCAGCCTTCACTGCGGTGAGGTGGTACCCCAGATCCCAGGGCTGAACTCAGCTCAGAGGTCTGCAGGCTGAGCTGACTGCCCTGGGGTCAGGGAGTAGAGGGGGCCCTGATGCCCTCCCGCAAGGACTGTGTCCATCCGTGGGGACTGACCGCCTCATGAACCTGACCACAGCCAACCTGAGCGTCATAACTCACAAGGGACCTCCCTCAGCACCTGCAAGGCTTCATCTCTCCTGCCTGCTGCTCCCCCTAGTCTGACCGCCACTCCCTGTGATGAGTCCCCGATGGCTCAGGCTGTACAGACTCTGCCTGCAATGCAGGAGACCTGGGTTCGACCCCTGGGTAGGAAAGATCCCCTGGAGATGGGGTTGGCAACCCACTCCGGTATTCCTGCCTGGAGAATCCCATGGACAGAGGAGCCTGGCGGGCTACAGTCCATGGGGGTGCATAGAGTCAGACACCACCGAGCGACTTTCACCTTCAGCCACCTCCCTGTGGGCAGTGCTGAGCCAGCCCTGGGGACCCAGGGATCAAGGAGCCATGGTCCACGTTCCCAAAGCCCAGGGTCTCGGGGATGCTTCACTGACTGGTCAGTCCTTAGCATCGCTGTCTTCTGTGGGAGAGAAACTCCTTACAAATGAGCAGAAGGACGGAATTTCCCGCATTTACAAAGAGAAGCTGAAGGGAGAAAGCAGGGTGGGAGGGAGGGTGGAACCCCCCTCTAGCCATTTGCTTTTGGAAGACGTGGCTTGAGGCTTCTCACCAGAAAGGCTCTTAAAGCCTCGGGCTTCGGGCCATGCCAAGTTTAAAATTAAGGTGCCTTTCTGAGAAAAGATCATGAGTCAGAATTAATCAAGGAAAATCAATCCACTTCTTGCCCACACCCCAGCCCTCAGCCCCGTGGCCTTGAAGGAGGCTTCTGGGTCCAGCCCAGCCTGGCCAGACAGAAACTTCTAAAACCCGAACCATGTGGGGAGCAGGCTCACCAGGACTCTGGTGGCAATGACGATGCAGCCTCACCTGCGCAAGGTCGCTGCATGGAGGAGGGGTGCGGCCCCCTCCAGGGGCAGAGGGGCGAGGGGTGGAGGGGCGGGGACACAGAAACACTCAACGGGGCGCTGAGTCCAGTGCACAGAGGCTGTGTGCTCCATGGTTCGTCATCAACTCTCTGCTGAAGAGACATAGCGGGTTTAGAACACGTTTTCTTGACGTTTACATCTCTAAAGAGACCTCCCTGGTGGCTCAGACGGAAAGCGTCTGCCTATAATGCAAGAGACCCAGGTTCGATCCCTGGGTCAGGAAGATCCCCTAGAGAAGGAAATGACAACCCACTCCAGTCTTCTTGCCTGGAAAATCCCATGGATGGAGGAGCCTGGCGGACTACAGTCCATGGGGGAGCAAAGAGCCAGACACGACTGAGCGACTTCATTTTCACTTTCTATAAAGACACCAAATTCCCAGCCTCTTTCCAGGCAGGCCCCTCTCAAGCCCATGTCCCCTGCCCTCATGGACCTTTCTCTGGAACTCCACCTGAGGCCGGGAAGCCCCAGCTCCATGCCCGCAGCCGGGTCCCCGTCCCTGCGCCCCCTCTTCTCTGGGGGCCGTCTCGGCAGCAAAGTGGCACCAGGACTGAGCGTCTGCCCCCAGCAAACATGCCACGCCCTTGTAACAAGCTCAGCCTCGGGAGCTGCAGTGGGGCCTGGGGGCCACTTCCATCCGCCGGGCTGCCTCCTCTTCGTGGCCACACGGATGAAGCCCCAGGGAAGGGACAGGTGGTCCTTGGGGGCCCAAGGGGAGGAGGATGGCACGTTCCCTCCTCCCCTGAGACGGTCCTGATCGAGTGCAGGTGATGAGGCTGTCGGGCCATTCGGAGGGTGGCAAGCAAAACGTCAAAAGGAAAGTGTGCATATCGTACAGTGTGTGTGTGTGCGTGTGCGTGCGTGTGTGTGTGTGCGTATGTGCATGTGTGTGTGTGTGCGTGTGCGTGTGTGTGCGTGTGTGTGTGTGTGTGCGTATGTGTGTATGTGTGTGCGTGTATGTGTGTGCGTGTGTGTGTGTGAGTGCTGCCTGGACCACAGAGTCGGCTCTGATTGGAGGATCTCACTTTATATTGTTTGACTCCCTTTCAGAGAGTGAAAGGGAAGGCTGATACTTGTGCTGCCCCCTAGGAACTGTGTCTTAAACAGTAAAATCAAGGAGAAAAGACGGTGGCCCCGTGATCCAGCAATCCCACTCCCGGGCACAGATCCAGAGAAAACTGATTCAAAAAGGCGTATGCTCCCCAGAATTCACAGCAGCACTGTTTACAGTAGCCAAGATGCGGAAGCAACCACCTGTCCAACAACAGGGGAGTGGACAGAGAAGAGGTGGTGCGTTTATAAACGGAATAGTCCTCAGCCATAAAGAGAGTAAACAATGCCATTTGCAGCAACATGGGTGGGCCGAGAGCGTGTCCTACTCAGTGAAGGAAGTCAGAGAGAGACAAATGTCGTATGGTGTAACTTATATGTGGCATCTAAAAAACTATCTTGTTTATAAAACAGAAACAGGCTCACAGACATAGAAAACAAGCTTGTGGTTACCAAAGGGGAAAGGGGGGCATAAATCAGGAGTCTGGGATTAACAGACACGCCTCCCTTTATGTAAAGTGGATGAACAAGGCATGGTGTACAGCACAGTAGGTCTGTGCGCAAGGGGCTTCCCTGGGGGCTCAGACGGTAAGGAACCTGCCTGCAGAGCAGGAGACCTGGGTTTGAACCCTGGGTCAGGAAGATTCCCTGGAGAAGGGAATGATTGCAACCCTTCAGTATTCTTGCCTAGAGGTTCCCATGGACAGAGGAGCCTGGTGGGCCACAGCCCATGGGGTCGCAAACAGCCAGACCCAACGAGCGACTAACACTTTCACATGATAACGTTTAATGGAAAAGAATCTATAAAAGAAGAGACATGTAGATGTGTGTGTGAGTCACCTTGCTGCACACCGGAGACTAACACGCTGTAAATCAACCGTGTGTGTGTGGGGGGGGGGTGTCAGTCGCTGGCATGACTGACTCTTCCTGACCCCATGGACTGTAGCCCGCCAGGCTCCTCCGTCCATGGGATTCTCCAGGCAAGAGTACTGGAGTGGGGTGCCATCCCCTTCTCCAGGGCATCTTCCTGACCCAGGAATCGAACCTGGGTCTCGTGCACTGCAGGCGGATTCTTTGCCATCTGAGCCACCTCTACCCTAGTAAATCCTTTAAATGGTGACCAGTTCAACTTGTTATAAACTGTGATGTAGATGAGGCCTCAGGGAACAGAGGCATGAGCGCTGACCCTTCCTTGGTCCTTTCTAGAGGCTGCACACTCCATCCCACGTCCAGGCTGGAAACCTCCCAGGCCCCACCCTCCAAGAGCCCTCAGGAAAGCAGGAGGGTCGCCCCTGCTTTGAGGCCCAGCTCTGGTACCAGACACGCAGTGCCTTCTGCCAGGACTCCAAGAGTCTCCATGCCTTGCTTTGCCGTTGTGTAAAACAAGACTCAACAGCACGGCGTCCAGGGATGAATCCGAGGAATGCAGAGTCCGATCACAGTGAGTGCTCAGCAAACAGGAGCAGCTGTAGCCAGGGAGGGCAGAGGGGCTGCCTCCCCGGGAGCTCTGGTTTACAGACTCGCCAGGAAGGATTCAGACGATCTGATGAACAAGATGTGTGATGGATGGAGCACACGGCTGGGCAGTGAGACAGATTTCCTGCGTATCTGGCTCTGGTTTTTAAAGATTGTCTGCATTAAATATATGTGTGTGTGCGTGCGTGTGCGTGCATGCATGCGCGCGCACACGCGCACACACGCACGCACACACACACACACACACACACACAAGTGCTTGGGGGAGGGGCTCGACTGCCCAAGGGCACCCTTAGGATGCTGTGTACCAGCATTTCAGCCAAGCTCCACACGAGGCCTCAGTCTCTGGGCAGGTGGCACGCGGGAGCCGCCTGGAGATCCTTGCACACACGTTCTGAGTCAGGAGGGCCCATGGCGGGGGCACAAGCCTTGGTAGGTGACCTTGGCACTGGTCAGGGTGGACATTTAGGGACACTGCCCAAGCCCACAAGGGCCTTCGTCCTTCACAGCCCCTCGGACTCCGCAGCCCCTCTCCTAGTCTCTTTTCTTCTTCACGGAGGTCACAGCAAGGGCCCCACAGGACAGAAATCCAGGAGGCAAGGAAGGTGCCGGGCATAGAGGGAAGAAAGGGGGCAAGTCACAGAGCGGTTTCAGAGCCAAGGAGATGGTCCTGCTGGCCTTTTCCGTGAAACAGGGAGAGCAAGCCTGCTGTTTCAGTGGAGACCGCACGAGACGGACTTTCCCAGCTCAGCAGCTCGAGCGCTCAGAAGACACTTCACCCCCAGCCTCCTGCATGCACCCAGGGGGTCAAGTCAGCACTCTCACTCCTTGATAAGTTAAACCCAACTCACAACCGCGACAGCAAGAAATCTCTCCAAGAAGCTTTCAGCAAATATGAGACATCCACCTTCTGGGAAGGAGATGGCTGAAATGACCAGGTTCCTTCAAGGTAAATGTAAATATTTGTTATGTCAGGTACAGAGGAGAGGGTGTGAGGCTAGAGACTAGAGGAGACAGGACTGGGCGGGAAAATGGTAGGTGGATGGACGGGTAAGTAGATTAATGGAGGGATGGAAGGATGGATGGATGGGTGGGTGGATAAATGAGTGGATAAATAGATGGTGGATGGAGGGATGGATGGATGGGTGGATGGATGTGTGGGTGAATAGATGGGTGGATAAATGGATGCATGGATACACAGATGCAGATGATGATACATAGATGTCGGGCAGACAGCAGAGAGAGAGTGGACCTAAGAAAGGACCCAGCACAGGTCACCGGTGACAGAAGGAGCCCTGTCGTCGCCTTGTGCCCGGCTCCTCACTGCACAGAGTCCAGCCCGCCTTCCCCCGATGTGAGCGGAGGTCACACATGTGCCTCACCGTGCAATAGCAGCCCCACGGCCACCCTGCTCTGCCTCCAGGGCTGTGTGCGGGGAGCACAGCGCAGACTGTGGCCGCCCCCTGCCCCTGCCTGATCAGCAGGCTCCTCCCTGATGACCCCGGGCGATGATGCCCCAGGGCCTCTGCCTTAGGAGGATCAGCGTCCCCTCCAGGGACGGTCATATCCCTGCGCTGCCCGTGCCCCCTTGGTCCCCAGGCCCCAGAGCCGTGTTCTCTGTCCCCAGAGGTCTGGGCGTCTCTCCCCGGTCGCTGTCCTCCGCCAGGAGCTGGCAGGTGGCTCACAGAAACCTCACGCTGCTGAGGGCCAAGTCCTACCCACCTCCCCACCCCCGTCCCAAGACCTCATCCTCACCCAGAATCCCCTCCCCACACCAGGGGGAGTCATTCCGGTCATTTCAAGGTGAATTTCCAGGAGAAAATTTCTCTTATAAAACAGCCCCCAGCATAGGTGAAACAGTGGGCTGACGGGTGGAGGAACCGGGTTAGAGCTCAGGCTTCTCCCTCTCCGATGGGAGGGGGCCCAGCTCCCCTGGAAACGCGCCCCAGAGGCTCTGTGAGCCGGGCGTTCAGAAACCAGAGAGGAGGTCACACGGGGCAGCTTTAGCTGAGCAGCCCCCCGGGGAAGAGGAGAGGTTCCCCCAACGGGACAGTCGTGAGAAGCGGGATGGATGATGCCCGTCACACCCCCATTCGCCTTCGCCACGTCTGCGGGGTCAGCTCGAGCTCTCCTGCTCAGAGAAGTGCGTCTGGGCCCCCAGCTCGGTCGGGGTCCACCTTCCATGACCACCTGGCGCAGCATCTCCTCCGAGACCTCGGCATGTTTCATAACTGCTTCTCCATCTCCCCCCCAGAACCCAAGCTGACCAGACTCGCCAAGGTCCAGCAAGTGACTGACAACCTGATACAAGTTTTTTAAAAATAAATGAGTGAGTGAAGAGCCACGCACTCGGCAAGCAGGAGGAGAGCCGGTGACTCCCCGCCAGCTCTGCAGGTGATCTGAGAGGGGCAGCCCCCAGGGGGACACCAGGGAAGGCTTGGAGCAGGGAGTGGACATGGGGGCCCTGGGATCATGGCTTTTCTCTCTGGGGACCATGAGTAAAAAGGACAATGGCCCTCAGGGGTCCCCTCACAGCCAGCCTCCCTGAGGCCCTATTCCTCAGCCGTCCAGGGACCCCACGTCATCAACCACCCAAAGGCTTCAGGGCCTGGAGGAATAGGCTGCCAAGGAAACACATCATTTTCCATCACCCAGAAGGCTTCAGGTCTGGAGGAATGAAAGTGAAAGTCGCTCAGTTGCGTCCGACTCTTTGAGATGCTGTAAACTATACAATCCATGGAATTCTCCAAGCCAGGAAAACAGGACTTCAACCCTCAGGAAGTGACTGAGAACAAGAAGGTCAAAGAGCTGTCTGAGGCTTGCGGCAGGCGGCTCTGACAGCCTGGGACAGTCCGGGGTCCTGTCCTCAGTCAGGGACCCTGAACCGAGGCAGCGGGGATGTTCTGAACCTGAGGCTCCCGGCAGGATGCAGAAGCCTCCAGGGCCCCGGTCGGGAAGAAGGCCTTCTTGTCAGTTTAAAGAAAGGAATGGTCAGCTGACCAGGGTGACTGTCTCAGGAGTAGTGCCGTGTCCCTGCCCCCATTCCAGCTGGCACCTCGGAAAGCTGCCATCTGATCCGACTGAGAGGAGAGGGGTCTCCCCACTGAGGAGCGTGGCAAGATGGACCTGGGGTGCAGCAGGTCTCACTGGAGAACGAAGGGCTTGGGGTGAACCCTGTAAGCAGTCCCGGGAGGGGCCTGTCTGGGGGACCCACTGACGCATCCACTGCAGAGCTGTTCCACGTTTCAAACACGGTTCTCCGCCCCACGAGCTCACGGGACCGCTGCTGGAACCCCTGTCTCCTGACTGCCTCGGCCCAAGAGCCGGGGGCACAGACAGCCGTCAGCGCGCACGCCCGCGGGACGCCCGGCTCCCTGAGTGGGGCCAGGGGTCTCTGGGTCCACAGCACGGCACGGCGGTCTCCAGCGTGCTTCCCAGCCCCTCGTGAAGAGAGAACTCACAGGCTAGCCATGTTCATTCTGCCCCTTTCCTTGCTGAAAGAGCTCCAGTTCTGTTCAGGGCAGCAGAATTTCCTTTAAAACCTGCATTTCCCAGTTCCCACGAGGCTGGCATTGTCACTCAGAGAGGGAGGTGAGAGCGCCGGGGGCTTCTGAGAGGCTCCGGCCCCTTGACCCGGGTGGGCTCCTCTCTTCCTCACGGCTCCCTCCTGCCCCTCTCTCCCCCTCGCCCCTTCTCTCCTCCTCTTCTGCGTCTTCCTCCCCTTCTTCTTCCCTCCTCCTCCTCGCCCTCATTTTCTCCTCCTTCTTCTGAGGAAAGTTGATGTGAGGCAGGAGGTGGGGCATCCATTTTGTGGCCGTGAGGCATGTGTGAGAAGGAGAGCGTAGAAAGACAGGACTCCAAATGTGACGCCGTTACAGACCTGCCGCCCCGGACTCAACGGCCCCCCGGCCGGCAAACACCCCCGGCTGGCGGGGCCGCTATAGCAGATCAGAGACGCCCAGGCGCTGTTCCTAACTGACCAGGAAAGAGGACTGCTTTGGTCTTGGAAGAGCACGCCGACATATATGAGAATAACTCATCCTGGGGCTTTAAGACAACCCAGTGCTGACCCCAGGCCCGGAAGGGCACAGCTCGCAAGAAGGGGCTTATATCTTGCTGCGGCATCACTTGTACATAGAATCTTTGGGGCAGATGGCAGGATGAGGCACCTACATGAAAATAATAAAAACGCCCCAAAGTGTGGAGGCAAAACCGTGTGAGAAATCCAGAAAGGAAGTCAGTAGTGCGGGCTGGGGTTACCTAGAAAGCCTCGCTGGAGAGGGTAAAATTTGTGCTGAGACTTTGCAACTTGAAAGGCCTATATAATAAAGATACAGCAAGTCCCGTTAAGAGAGGGCACACCTGTGTTTGCTGACTCCATGGGTGCAGTCAACTCAATTTGTCCAAAATTCCAACAAACAGAAGAACTAATAAAGACTATTTGCATCTACAGCTGTAGACCTATGCATCGCTAATTGATGTTTATTAAGACATCTTTGGGGAAACAGAGAAACCCCAAAGGACCTTATTATCCAAAGAGTCAATTACTTCCAAATTGTTTGGATGTTAAGAGTAAGTTAGTACATTGTGGGTTCACATTCAGTCTGGGGTTTGTGAAATAAATGAAGATGCTATGTGTCTGTTCAGCCAGCTAATTATATTCCCCATAAATTTATCCATACAGAAAATCTGTGACTAGACAGTAATTTGCTTAAATTCAGTCTGCATATTAAATGATCATCTGCTTTTTTTCTCTTTGTTTTTGCTTTATTTCATTTTTGTTTTCCTTATTTATATTCAGTTACTGCCTCCAGCCTCCCCAAAAAACAGAAAGCGACTGTAATTAATTTCTAATAAGAAATAATATGAATTCAGATATCATGCAGGAACTTAATCTTTTTAGTCTAATTCCACAGAACGCCCTCAGAGCTCAATTCTGTAGTCATTAGTTGGGCATTCATGTCAAAGGCAAACCCATTTCTAGAAAAATGGAGAAACACAGATAATTTTAGACCCATTAAAAATACAAGAACTGTTCAAAATAGCTAGTCTAGTGCAGATTTTTTTGTTCAGACTTTTTCAGAAACAAGATATGACATAAGTGTGGCCTGATGGGCTAGTTCTCCAACCTTTGACCCGCACAATGCAAGCCAGCCCCCGTTTATCACATGTTCCCAGGCCATCCTGGGTTGGAGATGGTGGAAACCCACGGTATGTTCATAGATAAGAGAACGGTTACAAAGAATAGCTCTGAGTTCTTGCAAGCATCCCCAAACCAGAAGGATGATTAATATTCCCACAATGACCAGAAAAAATGAGCATCGACACCTTTGACAAAAGGTAAGCAGGTTATTTGCTCAAACGGGAGAGGGAAATGGCCCATGGGATTTTCCAACACCAAGCTGGGGGCCGAAAAGAGTCCTTAAGTACCGATTTGGCTTAGAACAATAGAATCCCAGAGAATGCCACAGGAGTAGCTTCTAAAGGTTCCCCCTCATTGCTGGTGACCGGTTTCCTGGGACTCAGCTTTCGGCCCCAGATCACATCGGGGCCTCTCCTGCCCCGGGTCCACGTCGTGTCAGAACTCAGCGGGAGGCACTGCAGGTATAATATAGCAAGAGCTGAGATGTTAGCCCGTCTGTGTTTGTTATTCTGCTTTGCATGTTTCTCACTGTAAAGAGCCTGTTTTCAACTTTTCTAAGTTTTAAGAATTTTTTCTCAATAAAGTTTAATGAATGGAAAACTAAAGATCTGAACTTTTTTCGTAATAGAGGCTCCTGGGCTCCCTGCTGTCGGGCTGATCTTGTGCTGGGCGCCCTGCAAGGCTGGTGACGGGGCGGTTTACCTAACAAAGAATGTGGCAGTACCAGAATTCACCGAAGCGGCCGGACTTCTTTGGCCAAAGATATTTACACTGTGATTAAGTCGAAGCCGTGGGAAAATTACGCTTCTCAGAGACACAGGCAGCGCCGGAGTTTTCCTGGGTGTGGGCACCTCTGGGGTCCTCGGGGGAGATGGAATCGGGTGCACACTTTCGGTCTCACAGATGATCATGACTGACCACATGCTGGACCACCAAGACAAGAGCTGAGTCAGGGCACACTCGTCCCTGCCCCTAGGAAAACAGCAGGGGGCATTTCTGATTCCAAGCCTGGGCAGAGGCTTGGCTTGCTGGCAGATCCAGGGGTCTCCACAGAGGCATGCTTGGAGGGGCTGCAAGAGGACCACTTCCTCACAGCACCTGGGCTCCCACCAGCAGACCCGGAGCCGTTCTTCTGCTAAGGAAGGTGCTCTTGCGCCCAGAGCAGATAATACGAAAACTAAAGCCTGAAAGGAAATATCCATCCTTCTCTGTGGCTCAGATGGTAAAGGGGAATCTGCCTGCAATGCAGGAGCCCCAGGTTCCATCCCTGGGTCAGAAGATTCCCTGGAGAAGGGCATAGCGCCCCACTCCAGTATTCTTGCCTGGAGAATCCCATGACAGAGGAGCCTGGCGGGCTACTGTCCACGGGGTTGCAGAGTCGACACGACTGAGTGGCCAAACCGTTCACGCATCCTTTGTTGTTCAGTCGCTCAGTCGTCTTCGACTCTCTGCAGCCCCGTGTACTGCAGCACGCCAGGTTTCTCCGTCCTTCACCAACTCCCAGAGTCTTCTGAAACTCATATCCATAGAATCGGTGATGCCATTCCACCGTCTCATCCTCTGTCACCCCCTTCTCCTCCTTCCCTCAATCTTTCCCAGCATCAGGGTCTTTTCTAATGAGACAATTCTTTGCATCAGATGGCCAAAGGATTGGAGCTTCAGCTTTAGCATCAGTTTTTCCAATGAACATTCAGGACTGATTTCCTTTAGGATGGACTGGTTGGATCTCCTTGCAGTCCAAGGGACTCTCAATAGTCTTCCCCAACACCACAGCGCAAAAGCATTAATTCTTCAGCCCTTGGCCTCCTTTATGGCCCAACTCTCACATCCATACGTGACCACTGGAAAAACCACAGCCTTGACTAGATGGACCTTTGTTGGCAAAGTAGTGTCTCTGCTTTTTATATGCTGTCGAGGTTGGTCACAGCTTTTCTTCCAAGGAGCAAGTGTCTTTTCATTTCATGGCTGCAGTCACCATCCACAGAGCCCAAGAAAATAAAGTTTCTCACTGTTTCCATTGTTTCTCCATCTATTTGCCATGATGTGATAAGACCAGATGCCATAATCTTAGTTTTTGAACGTTGAGTTTTAAGTCAGCTTTTTCACTCTCCTATTTCACTTTCATCAAGAGGCTCTATACTTCCTCTTTGCTTTCTGCCATAAGGGTGGTGTCATCTGCCTATCTGAGGTTATTGATATTTCTCCTGGAAATCTTGATTCTAGCTTGTGCTTCATCCAGCCCAGCATTTCGCGTGATGTATTCTGCATATACGTTAAATAAGCAGGGTGACAATATACAGCCTTGATGTACTCTTTTTCAGTTTGGAACCAGTCCGTTGTTCCGTGTCTGGTTGTAACTGCTGCTTCTTGACCTGCATACAGGTTTCTCAGGAGGCAGGTAAGGTGGTCTGGTATTCTCATCTCTAAGAATTTTCCACAGTTTGTTGGGTAGCTTATATAAAGCAAGGCTTGCAGAAATTGATCACTGGCTAAATGCCTAGAAGAAGGAAAGAAAGAGTAGGAAGTAGGTGGAAAACATCAGAAGAAAATCGTCTGGAAATAATACAATAAGGAACTTAACTCCCAAATAAGCATTTCTATGCCTACTATCAGGTCGCTGGCATTCGTGTAATCGAATGGGTCCTACTGGAAAGGCCCTTTCTACTGGAATGAATTTTTGTGGATAAATTCATTCATATAACCTTTTAAAGACTGCACATGTGATAGTCATATTTGTCTTTCTCTGTCTGACCTACTTCGTTTGGAAAATAATTTCTACGTTCATTCATGTCATTGCAAATGGCATTGTTTCATTCTTTTTTATAGATAAGATTCCACTGTTTATATGCGCTACGTCTTCTTTATCCATTCGCCTGTCAATGGACCTTTTTAGGCTGCTTCCATATTTTGTAGTTTTGGGTTTTTTTAATAGTTCTGAACATCTTGCAATAATAGGCATTACGTATTAAATAATGTTTAATATGGTTTATTCATTCATTTCAGTTGGAAGTTATCCTCATAACTTATTTAGAGCTGAGCAGGGTATTAAACATACCTTCTTTCAATCCTTTCCTTTTTACATATGAGGACACTGAGATGTGAAAAGGTAAATTCGTTTAGTCAGAGTTCTGCAACTAGAAAGGATGAAAGTCAAGACTGGAAGCACATCTCCCAAAGTTCACAGCAGTGTTTTTTCCACTTTAGCACTTTGTCTCATTCTCCTTTAGAAGGCAAGGGTCGTAGAGAGTTTGGTCCCCTTCTTCCCCAGCTTTAGAGAAACTTCTGAACGAAAGCTTGATCTCAGAGGGGCTCTGGTATGACACAGGTTAGTACATGAGTTTAAACCTACTCTAAGAGAAATAATATTCTCTTCCTCCAAAAATTAAACATAGCGTTACCGTATGTCTAGCAATTCCACCTCCAATAGCAGCATTATTCATAATAACCAGGAGGTAGAAACCAGCCACGTGTCTATGGATGGATAAATGCATAAAAGCAGTGTGATGGGCCCAGACGCTGGAGGATGACTCAGCCTTAAACAGGAGAGCAGTTGTGACACCTGCGCCAACACGGATGGACCTTGAGGACGCCGTGTTCAGGGCAGCAAGCCAGACAACGCGGTGAACGCCACGTGAGACCGCGTACGTGAAGCCGCTGGGAGAGTCACATTCGTGCGTGTGTGTGTGTGTGTGTGTGTGAGTCGCTCCAGTTGTGCCCGACTCTTTGCGATCCCACGGATTGTAACCCACCAGGCTCCTGTGTCCAAAGGATTCTCCAGGCTAGAACACTGCAGTGGGTTGCCATGCCCCCCTCCAGTCACATTCATAGAGAAAGCAAATAGAAGGACGGCTGCCCAGGGCTGGGGGAGAGTTCTGGGGAGGTGCTGTCTTGGTGGGCATAGTTGTTTAATGTTTGCAAGATGAGCAGGTTCTGGAATCTGTCACACAGTGTTCTGAACATTCTTAATCCTACGGGACCATACACATAAAATGGTTAAGATAGCAACTTTTGTATTAAGTGTTCTTACCACAATTGAAAAACATTTTTTAAAGAAGAATGTTCCCTAAATATAACCACCAAATGTAATGACCTCAATATAACACGGCCTCTAATGCAAACCACAGGCCTACAGGCTCAGATGGGCCTTGCAAAGTCTCAGTTATTTATCTGCAGTCACGGCCAGAAAGAAGGCACAGTAACACGTGGGGGGCAGTGGCCCTGTGCGTCAGGCGTCTGAGTGCAGACCGGGAGAAAACACGGCGATATTCCCGTCTCTTCTCAAACGTCACCAAAAGAAATACTTTGGTCTCACTATCCAGTTTCCGAATCTGCTGAGAAGAACTCAGCTCAAAGACCCTTCTTGCTGCAGGAGAGCTGAGACCACTCATTACAGCTTCAGCAAGAAGCCTCTGGACAGATGGCTTCACCATTTTGATTAAGTGCGTCTATTAGCCTGTTGGAACGCACACATGCGACACGACAGACGTTGCCTGCGCTCACTTAGGGCTTTCAGTCATTTTCTGTCTATGTGTTGTCAGCATTGGGGCCCCTTGTGAATTTGATTCTGTTCAGTTTAGCAGTTTATTCATATTTTGCCATTTTATAGTTATTTCTGAGCAGTCTTCAAGCAGAATGTGTAAAAGAAAATTTTTAAGAAATAAAGAGTGCTTCCGCTGTAGGCATGAGAACTAATTTTAGTTGGGATGAACCACTGAGTCCCCGTTAATTCAATTGTGATGTTTTCTGAGCTCCGCCATCATGCCCCATGGGGTCTTCTCTGCCCCTTTTCGGTCCAAACTTCAGTCCTTGCTTGTGGTTACAGCGTCCTGAGCAGCCTGCAGCCCAGCCCACTTCTTCATGCTTCTGTACCCTTTGCAGGAAGCTCCAAGGTCTCTGGTCCCCGGACTCCAAGCACTTGCTCCCTGGCTCCACTCCCCAGGTCACCAGGGGTTTGGCCGTATTCAATCAAGCCTGGGACCCAAACCCCATTGGTCAAGAAGCATCCTTGCTTGGTCATGCTCCTCTGTGTCTCTCACTGGGGGGCCCCCTCAGCAGGCTCTGTGCCCCCTTCAATCCTCTCCCATCCTCTTCACCCACTTCTAATGCTCATCAGAGCCCAGCTGAGTTGTTCCTGCATACCTGCCCAAGGAAACAGAAACACACCCACACAGACTGGCAGACGAATGCTCACAGCATCTGGTGCCACCAATGCCCCAAGTTGGAGACAATCCACGTGCCCATCACGTGATGCATGGATGGGTACCACGAGGCCCTTCTGTACAACCGATCACGTTCAGGAATAAAGAAGAATAAACAGCCGATGCTGAGTCATAGATGAACCTCAAAAGCATTATGCTGGGTGAAAGAAAAGAGCATGGACCTAATGATTCCATTTAACTGCACATCCAGAATAGGCAGATCCAGAGGCAGAGAGCAGGATAGAGGTTGTGGGGGGTGAGGGGACAGAAAGTGATGCTTTTGAACTATGGTGTTGGAGAAGACTCTTGAGGGTCCCTTGGACAACAAGGTGATCAAACCAGTTCATCCTAAAGGAAATCAGTCCTGAATATTCATTGCAAGGACTGATGCTGAAGCTCCAACATTTTGGCCACCTGATGCGAAGAGCCTACTCATTGGAAAAGACCCTCATGCTGGGAAAGATTGAAGGCAGGAGGAGAAGGGGGCGTCAGAGGATGAGATGGTTGGATGGCATTATTGACTCAATAGACATGAGTTTGAGCAAACTCCGGGAGATAGTGGAGGACAGGGAGGCCTGGCATGCTGCAGTCCATGGGGTTGTAAAGAGTCAGACTCGACTGAGTGCTGCTGGGGCCAGCGTTACACCCCAGGACACCTTCCCACCCTGGGCGCAGGTGACAGAAAGCCCTGCCCAGGTAGATGGGCCCTGCAGCTCACCCGAGGCCTCACCTGGCTTCCTGTCCCCATCCTATGAGCAGGTCTCCACCTCCTCCCTCTTCACATGAAGCCCAACCTCCTGAAGTCCAGACCAAACCCCTGCTGCCCCTTCCTCGCGTCCAGCTCAGCACCCACCTGCCTCAGCTTCCAGGAGCACGGTTTTCTCACAGGACTGTGTCCCACGTGGTCATGTCTGATACAACAGCAGATCAAGCCATGTTGCATCTTTCTTTGTATTCGCAGAGGCCCCAGAGCATAAGGAATCCCAAGAAATAAGCAACTGGTGGCCTTGGACCAATGCCCGGTCAGTACCCCACCCCAGGTTTGGACCCCGGAGGTCAGCTGCACCACCCCCACCTCCTGCCTGGACTTCTGTCAGTCCGTGATGCCCTTGTTGTGGGCTCGCTGGCCCTGAGCACCCCCACGGGTGTGACTCGGGCTCCATCAGAAGCCGCCCCCACTGATTTTGGAGAGCTCCTGCTGAGAGAAGGTCCTCCCCGATCTCAAGCCCGCTTTGCTACTAGCCCATCTGCTGGGCAGCTCCAGCCTTGAGGCCGCACAGACAAGCTCGCCCCTTCCTCCTGGAGAGGCCTCCCCCGTACCCCGTCCAGCTTTCCTTCCTTCCGTGTAGACATTCACACGCCTCACCAGCCTGGCCTCACCTCCACCAACGAGCACCGGGGTCCTCGCCGCTAAACTAAGACGGATCATGGTGTCCCCCATGCCTGACGCCCCAGGACGAAGCGGGCTGCCCCACCCGGCCCAGCACACCACGAGCGAATTCTCCTTCTGGAGGCGCCGCACGGCCAGGCCACTGAGCTCCGTCCCCCAAAACTCTCACTGCTTTGTCGCCCCGGCTGTTCAGCCCCAGCAGCTGTAGACTTGGAGCTTGGGGTGCCTCAAAAGCCCAGCTTTTCAGAGGCTCCCCTGCACCCGTTTCTGCGCCCACTCTGGGGGTTTATTCCTTCGTCCCAGCCTCGTGAGTTCTCAAAGTGGTTTTGGAAAAGATTCTGAGAAAATCTAGATACAGTACTTCCAGGGGATCTTCCCGACCCAGGAATTGAACTGGGGTCTCCCGTACTGCAGGCAGATTCTTTACCAACTCAGCCACTGCGGAAGCCCGTCCACAACCTTACCCTGATCAAACAACCCTTCTCTAAAAAATCATTAAGTAGATTGAGTAGCCAACAAGATGATTACTTTTGTACTTGTGTTCAAAATTGGTATAACTAATGCAAAGTTTAACCTATATATATTATGTGCAAGGGGAAACTCCTGTGTCCAAAAAGAGCTTGACTTTTACTAAGTATCGGTACAGAGATTATAAAGCCATGCCCTTGTCGGGGGTCAGCGGGCCCATTTTCATGATGACCTGTGAGTCACACCAAACACGGGGCCATGAGCCTGGGCTTCTGAATTCAGGTTCTAAAATATGATGGACACCATTCATGGGGGGAAAAGAGAGAGAACTAAAAAGTTGTTCTTGGAAGAATGAACGAAGGAAAGAAAGGAAAGAAGGAGGGAGGGAGGAAGAGAGAAGGAAAGAAAGAAAAGAAACAGGAAAGGGGGCAGGAAGAGGGAAAGCAGAGCTCCCCGAGCCCGAGAGGCTCACGCAGGACTCCAGGGCTCAGGACACTTGGCCGTGCCTTCCTCACCCCCTGTGTTGCCTGCACATGGCCCCTCTGCCGTGGACGGGGGGGTCCTCTCCTGGGGGCACCTGCACGACTGCAGGACTTCGCGAGCCTCTTCCTCATTCTGCTCTGCAGAATTTCACTCCTAGTCGTTGACTTTCTCCTCCAAGAGAGACATTCCACTCAGCACCCTGGCGGGAATGGTGCCTCTGACCTCAGCCTTGGAGGGGACGCCCTGGGTGGCCGAGGAAGACACCAGTGTCCGCAAGTCAGGCTGAAGACAGAAAAAAAAAAAAGAAGGGAAACTCAGCTCAGGAACGTGGGTGCTTTTCAGCAATAACTTGCAGAAATATAGATTGTGCATTACAAGTAAAGCTCATGCAATCGATGCTACTAGCCCAGGCGGTCTAAGGATACTGTCCCTCATCTGGAACACTGGAGGCCAGCACATCCCAGCAGAAGAGCCAGGCCTGGGAGCCACAGCTCCTGACTAGAGCAGTCGGCCAGCATCCTCGACAGCACTGGGAATAAGGGGTCCTGTCCCTTCTTCGCAGAACTCACATCGGGGCCATGAGACAAACTAAACACCATGTTTGATGTTTGTTTAGGCATGAAGGTTGCACAGAACTCATAAGGGATGCAGAGAAAAACCAGATTTGAGACTCGGGTAACTTTCATCCCAGACCCAGCCCAGGGAAGGTAATCAAAAAAATGTTTCTTCCAGTTTTTTCTAAATAGACTCAATACCTTGAGTCCAAGGGGCTGGATGCTCCCAGGTGAGGCTGCACAGGCAGACGTGTCAGACAGCCCCTTCTCTGTTTGGTCCCCTGCTTCCTTAAGATGAGATGAGCCTCCTTCCTGGGCAGACTGTCCCTGGGGACAAGTCTGGGTCACCCGCCAAGGGCCAAGTTACAGCAGAGGACCTGTGACATCAGTCCTGCTTTGAGTGAGGTCCCCCAGAACCAGTGATAGCATCGTCTGAAAAGGACGGTAAGAGGAAGATGAAAACCAGAAGGCAGAATTCTTCTTAAGAAACTAGTACAAAAAGGGAGGGAAATGGACTAAAACACACAAAGAGAAACTAAAATTAGGTCCTTTAGAGTTTTCATGAAAAAATAAAGGTGATTGTCAAAGTGCCAATTTTCTTTGTTTTTTAGGCTGCACTGTGCGGAATGCAGGGTCTCAGTGCCCCGACCAGGGACTGAACCCCTGCCCCCTGCATTGGGAGGGCGGGGTCTTAACCGCTGGACCACCGGGGATGTCCCCAGAGTAATACTTTTTAGGATCAATTTCTCACATGACACCTGGTCCTTGGGCAAGAATTCTGTGGGTGAGTGGGCTTCCTGGCTCCCTGCTTCCCCCATCCCTGAGTCCCTGCCTTCTGCCCCATCCCCTTGAGCTCCTAGCACTGAAGGGGGTCAGTCTCTCTCCCTATCCCTGCAATTTGAAATCAGCCACAGGACTTGCTTTGATGAATACAGTGGTTCTCAAAGTGTGGCCCGAGGGTCCAGGAGGCCCCTTTAGGGAGTCAAAGATATAAAAGCCTTTTCTGATAAATCTCAGATGCTTCATACCTGTGTCACTGTCTTGACTGTTTGACATTGTGTAACTGGCTTCCAAGCAGGGCTCCTGGGTCAGAATATCAAAGAAAGTGAGGGCCCAGACGGACCCAGGGGTGGAGGGTCAGCTTCTTGCCATCCATGCCTGCACGGTTTGAAACCTGCTCCCCAGCCCTGCGCCCCACCGCGGGCCGGGGGCCTTGATGAAAGCCCCACCATTCCACGGGCTCACCTTTCAGACAGGTGTCCCTGGAGCCCAGCCGGTCCATCCCAGCCGCCCGCCCCGCCCCCGACACCCCAGCCTGTGGACAAGTGGCAGGGAAGCCGGAGGAGACTTTCAGCTGTCTCTCCTCAGCCTGTCTGTTAGTGACGGGAAGCCATCCCGAGACAGGAGGCCCAGGGCAGCATGCCACCCCCGACAGACACCCACCCACCCGCCAGGCCGCGGGGGAAACTCTTCCCCCAGGTCTCAGGCAGCGCAGATGGGAAGGCCTGCCCAGCTTCCCTCCCTGTCTGATGCTTCAGTGAAGGAGCCGTTCTCATGTTAAAAACCCACCTGTGACCTCTCCCAGCCCCTCCCAGGTTGGAGGGACCCTCAGTGGAGAGGAGACCCATCAGCCCACCTGGGAGGGCATCACGGGGTGGGGAGCAGCCAGGCGCCTGGAGAGATGGGAAAGGGCCCCCGAGAAAGCGCCTGGGAAAAAAAAAAAAAAAGAAAGCACCTGGGGCCTGGGTCCGCGGAGCTTCCCCAGGACAGGCTCTGGGAGCAAGAGCGGCTTGTAAGCAGATGGCCGGCAGGCTCAGGCAGCCCAGGCCCGCCTGCAGGTGCTCACTGCGGGAGCTGAGGTTTAAGAAACAGCAACTCTTAAATCTAACTGAGATGCTGCCCTTCTAAATCACCCAAGACCCAGGCGATTTATAAATGTGTATCTCAGATGAAGCGTCCATGTGAGAGAAGCGGGGCCCAGAGGCATTTCCAGTGATTTTCAGGGCCATGATGTGGATCCGAGTGCCCAGACCCGTGCACACTTACGAACACCTCGGCTGACTGCGCCCAGTCAGCTAGCCCCCTGTCGCTTGGCTGCCTTTGGTCACTACCACATCCAGCTGTCCTATGGGATGAAGAGGGTCCCAACCAGACCTGGGGCTCAGGCAGGCCGAGGGCCCCAGGGCTCTGAGTCAGTCTGTGCGGAGGGGGCGACTCCTCGGGGGCTTCTGCCAGGAGCGGCGGGCCACGGTGGGGAGTGAGAGAGGCCAACCCAACGTCCTCTGGAGCCCCAGCCTCTGGGGAAGCAGAGTCCAGATAGAGTCAGGCCCATACCCCCAGCCAGCAGGAGGCCCAGCCTTCTTTGTGAGACCCCAGTGCGATACGAGTGTGTGCACACCTGTTTATGTACACATGTGTGTGTTCAGAGAGCTGCCCAGCTCCTGCCGGGAGCCCTCCTCCCCTGGCTGTGCTGTATGATGGCCTGACACAGACCCCGACACCTCTGGGGTGTGGGGACCTCAGACACCAGCAGGGCAGCCAGATGTGAACCGAGGCGGGAAGCCCGCTCTGCTTGGCCGGTGGGAGGCTCCCGGGTCATCTGCACTCTGGAGCCTGCCCTGGACCAGCACGGGCCCTGGCCTGCAGCCCAGGCACTCCTCCGGCCTCCATCCCGCACCTCCCCAGAGCCCATCCTGGCCCGACCCGTCCAGAGCCAGCCTGCCTGGGGCCACCCCAGGACGGGCCTGCCCGCAGCTGAGAGTCCCAGGAGGTGGGTGCCCACCAGGAGCGCCTCTGGAGCCCCCAGGTGCCCGCAGCCACCTCCCCACCCTCCCCAGGGCCTTGCTCTCGCCGCGCCAGGGTCACCCCTCATCCTCTGGCACGTGGCTGAGCAGCCAGAGGGGTCCCCAGAAGGCTGTGCTTCCCAGAGAGGGAGGGCGGGGCCGCCTCCTGCAGCCTCCCGTTGGTCCCCAGCTCCAGCCCTGACTCAGCCTCAGTCTTCTCGCCTGTGAAGTGTGCGATAGGGACGAGACCCGCCCACCTGGGAAGTGGGCCTGAGGACGGACGCCCAAGTGTGCACAAACCAGCTAGGAGAGGGCCTCCGTGACAGCTAGAGAGGGCCTCCGTGACAGCTAGAGAGGGCCTCGTGACAGCTAGGAGAGGGCCTCGTGACAGCTAGAGAGGGCCTCGTGACAGCTAGGAGAGGGCCTCGTGACAGCTAGAGATGGACTCCGTGACAACTAGAGAGAGCCTCCGTGACAGCTAGGAGAGGGCTTCCGTGACAATGGAGCCTCAGGCCTCACTTGCGACGAGGACGGCAAAGCCAGGTGGGCTGTGTGGATGAGGGGTGTCAGAACGTGGGGTGAGAGCGGTGGGGGACAGTGGGAAGCTGAGGTGTTTGGGGACGGGACCCCAGGGAGGAGCAGGGTCAATGAGCCCCGGAAGGAGACACCATCCAGGGTGGGAGTCCTGGGGTCAGAGTGAGGGCCCTGGGTGACCCCCTGGGTTCTGAGTGAGGACCCTGGGTAACCCCCACCATCACAATGTGGACACTGGGTGACCTTCTGGGGCCACAGTTAGGACCCAGGGTGACCCCTAGGGCCACAGGGAGGACCCTGTGAGACCCTCTGGGGCCACAGTGAGGACGCTGAGTGACCCCCAGGGTCACAATGTGGGCACTGGGTGATCCTCTGGGGCCACAGCGAGGGCCCTGGGTGACCCTCAGGGCCACAGTGAGGACTCTGGGTGACCCCCAGGGTCAAATGTGAACACTGGGTGACGCTCTGGGGCCACAGTGAGGACCCTGGGTGACGCTCTGGGGCCACAGTGAGGGCCCTGGGTGACCCCCGGGGTCACAATGTGGGCACTGGGTGACCCTCTGGGGCCACTGTGAAGACCCTGGGTGATCCCCGGGGTCAATTGTGGGCACTGGGTGATCCTCTGGGGCCACAGTGAGGGCTTGGGTGACCCCCAGGGTCACAATGTGGACACTGGGTGATCCCCTGAGGCCACAGTGAGGACCCTGGGTGACCCTCTGCGGCCACAGTGAGGGCCCTGGCTGACGGGGCCACCGTGAAGACCCTGAGTGACCCCTGGGGTCAAATGTGGGCACTAGGTGACCCTCTGGGGCCACAGTGAAGACCCTGGGTGATCCCCGGGGTCAAATGTGGGCACTGGGTGATCCTCTTGGGCCACAGTGAGGGCCTGGGTGACCCCCGGGGTCACAATGTGGACACTGGGTGATCCCCTGGGGCCACATTGAGGACCCTGGGTGACCCTCTTGGGCCACCGTGAGGGCCCTGGGTGATCCCTGGGGTCACAATGTGGGCACTGGGTGATCCTCTTGGGCCACAGTGAGGACCCTGGGTGACCCCCGGGGTCACAATGTGGGCACTGGTGATCCCCTGGGGCCACAGTGAGGACCCTGGGTGACCCTCTGCGGCCACAGTGAGGGCCCTGGCTGACCCTCTGGGGCCACAGTGAAGACCCTGGGTGATCCCCGGGGTCAAATGTGGGCACTGGGTGATCCTCTTGGGCCACAGTGAGGGCCTGGGTGACCCCCGGGGTCACAATGTGGACACTGGGTGATCCCCTGGGGCCACATTGAGGACCCTGGGTGACCCTCTTGGGCCACCGTGAGGGCCCTGGGTGATCCCTGGGGTCACAATGTGGGCACTGGGTGATCCTCTTGGGCCACAGTGAGGACCCTGGGTGACCCCCGGGGTCACAATGTGGGCACTGGTGATCCTCTGGGGCCACAGTGAGGACCCTGGGTGACCCTCTGGGGCCACAGTGAGGGCCCTGGATGTGACCCTGAATCACACTGCAGGTGCTGGGTGACCTGGGAGAGCCTGCCGGTGCCTCTGGGATCCTGGGTCCTCCTCTCCTGTGCTGATCCGCCCTGAGCAGATGTCCCAACTTCTCTGAGCCCCGGCCTCCCTGAGCAGGCCTGGCCATCACAGCTCTGCCTGGCGGCTGCCTGGAAAACAACAAGGCCTCGCTGGTCCCTCTGAGCTCAGCCGGCAGGACAGTCCCTTCCAGTCCATGTTGGGACCCCAGCCGACCCCCGGAGGCCACCCCAAGCCGCCATCTGAGAGGGACTGGTGGCCACAGGACCCTGCATCCTCAAATCCTCTCCATCTTTAAGATCCCGCCAGTGCTGTCTTGCTCCCTTGGACCCACCTGAACATCCTGCTAACTTGCCCCCCGCCCCCGCCAGGCGCCTGGCCTCGCTCCGAGCCCAGCCCCTGACCCGAGCTGGACGCACCACCCGCTCTGCGGACCAGCCAGAGGCCCTGTCCCCGCACCTGCCCCCGCTCCATCCCGATCAGCGACCCTCACCCCGGCTGGGCCCAGGCTGTCCCCTCCCGACTGAGACGCCCATGACTTTTTCCTGTGGGGCCAGCCCACGCAAAACAGCCATTTGTGTAATCCCCAGCAGTGGACTTGTGGTTCAGCCTGCGAAAAGCGGAGAGGACTGTATGGATTTCCTGCTCAAACCCTCCAGAGCCCCCAGCTCCAGGCCACCAGGCAGGCAGAGGGCCGGGCTCCAGCCGCCCGGGGTCCACCCTGCGGGCAACGCAAACTCCCAGCGCGTCCAGGCCGGGGATGTCGGGTGGGGCTGCATGCCCGCCCTTCTGCACGTCCACACCGCCTCTCGTCCCGCTCGTCCTGGAGACTCGGAAAGCCTTTCTCAACCAAGCCTTGTCCACGTTAAGAGGCACCCGGCTCCTGAAAGTGCCCCAGGCAGAAACACCGCACTCACCACCTGGACTTCTGTTTACCTTTCTCTTCCACGGCTGTTCTCGTCCTGAAAGTCGCAGGTCAGGGCCAAGACTTTCACATCCCTCCACCTCTAGCCCAGCAGCCCTTGGTTAATATTGACTGAATGAATCAGGGGGCATGTTAGCGGCAGCTCCTTCACACTAGCGTGTAAATGACTGATAGTCATCTTTTCCTGAGAACCACTGGTCCAGGGAGGGGAGGGGGAAACCCCGCACCCACGCTAGAGGAGAACAGGGACAGCCCCGCCCAGAGAGGCAGCTTCATCCGGGGGACCATGCCTAGCTCTGCAAGAGGGGCCAGGGAAGCAGGGCAGCTTGAGAAACCAGACCGTCTGCGTGCAGAAGCCCAGACGTGATGGGAAGATCCCAGCTGCTGCTGGGCCGGCCTCCAGGCCCAGGGCACCCGGTGGACATGGGCAGCTCATGCAGACTAAGTCACGAAGGGCAGTGAACGGACGTGAGCACTGTCTCTGACTGCTCAATGGCTCTGAGCACGGAAGGGCAGCTCAAACGCCCAGGTGATCTGCCCTCCCCGGAGAGACGGGTCCACCTGCCAGGTGGAGCTGCTGCTACCAACAGTCTCCCGCCCTGGCCCTCCCGAGGAGAGCGGCAGGAAGCAACCAGCCTGTCTGCCAGCCGGGCTCCGGGGCCCCTGTGCTTGGTTCTTTGCGTCCAGTCCCGTCCGCTGGACCCCCATTTGGGCTTAGTCCCTTCCTTGCCCCGGGGCTCCCAGCACGAGGCTCCTCCTGATGCCTTCCCTCCATCCCTGTCCCCATCTTCTCTCCGACCAGCCAAGCTCTAGCTCCCGCCCACCCCAGCCACGTCCTCACAGGCCTCCTGCCCTGAGGCCTCCCCGCAAGTCACAGTGCTCGTGGGAGCCCAGTGTCCAGAGTCTGGAGAACTGCACGGAGACTGGGCTGACAGCCCTGTCCTTGGAGACTGGGCGGCCCCTCTGTGAGCTGGCATTCCATCACCACGTGATGCTAGAAAGACAGACAGGCAGGGCTTCCCTGGTGGTCCAGTGGTTAAGAACCTACCTGCCAATGCAGGGGACGTGGGTTCCATCCCTGGTCTGGGAAGATTCCAAGTGCCTCGGGGCGATGAAGCCCACGTGCCACGACGACTGAGCCCGCGTGCCCAGAGCCTGCACTCCACGGCAAGAGTAGCCACGGCAATGGGAAGTCCACGCGCCGCTACTAGAGAAAGCCTTAGCACAGCAGCAGAGCCCCAGCGTGGCCAAAAATCTACAGATACAGTTTAAAAAAGACAGATGGATACAAGCGACTCTTCCTTGAAATGGAATGGTCAGATGCGGCGAGACCAGCCGCAGAACACCGCCGTCACTTGTTAAAACCATCCCTCACCTCTGTTCTCGTAATAAAGCTCATCAGAATTCATTGCACTGCTTAGAACTATTTCTGATTAACCAGAATTCTGATAGACCTGGATGCTACATAGTATCCAAGTTGGTCAAAATCGGTCAAGGCCATGAAACTTCAAATGAGAAGGAGAGAAAGATGCTATGGAAGATGTGAATTCATGGAATGAAAACAGAGGTGGTCAAAATGGGGGAAGCCACAGAAAGTGGAATGGGTTGTTCTCAAAGCCAGCTTGGAAAAGGACTCTAACACAGGCATACTGGACACACACGTGTGCACTCAAGGACAATCTCGTCACACCTCCCCTTCGTGACTCTCCTCCGACATGGAAACACCATTTTGAACGTTTTACCCCCTCCCCAATTATAGGGAAATAAGTCCCCGGAAATGAAATTCCACACAGTAGATAAATGAACCTCTGCTGATTATCTCATTTATTTAACAAGGCAGGCCCTCTCTTCATGAAACGGCCGTGCGTGGAGGAGCCATGAAGGTTTGTGTGGCTTTCTTAGGGAGACAGGAAGGATGAGACCGTCCCTGGGTGATCTCAGGGACCACCATCCATCTGGCGATGCCCAGAGGAGGCTGAAATCAGAGGAAGACACGTGCTGTGTGTGGGGTGGGGCTGCCGGGGGGTGAAAAGAGGGACCGCGGCTGACACAGAGTGGAACCCCCGATCAGAACTGTCCTCCCACGGGGACGGTCTCGCCGCACCTGAGATCACGGGGCCCCCAAGCCCGTCGTCAGGGGGACCTCCCCAAGGCCACCAGGGCTGGTGGCCAGCTCTGGGCCCGGGACGCAGAGGCCGTGGTGGGAGCCGGGCCATGACCCTCACCCCTGCCCCCGAGGCCAGCGTCACGGGCGCCACCGGAGCGTCGCTGGGCCCCGGAGCCCCACACCCCAACAGCAGGAGGGTGTCTGCGGTGATCTCAAGGTCCAGTCCAACTGCTCCAACCCCACGATACCAGTGTTGACACGCCGCGGGCGGCCATGACTCAGTGGCTCTTAACTGCCTGACTCGCGTCCAGGGGAAGGCTGCTTGTGTTCAGAAAGTTACCGTGATTCCCCTTTAAAGTCATCATGAGTAGAAACCATCACTTGTATTGGAAGAGAGCGGGCCGTGTAGGGAAGCCCCAGCTTGGACCGACACGTGGGCCCGCCCTGCTCCCATCCTGCACCAGGCACCTTCAGAACAGCCAGCAAGATGCGGAGCCCTGGCCGGCAGACCCTGGCCGCACCCGAGGAAACAGGCTGGAGGCTGCTGCACCTCAGCCCAGGGCCAAAGAGGAATCCAGAACCTTCCCCAAACCAGGGGCCACCCCGACAGCCCGAGCAGCCGCCACTGAGTCCATCAGGGGCCCTGACCGCTGCGGAGCCTGCACCCAGGGTCCCTGCCTCCGGGACAGGGTGGTGGGGGATGGGCAGGGGGCAGTCTCTCCACGCGGTGTCCCCTGAGCTATGGATGTCACACACCCACATCCACTAAGAGAAACACAGCCGGGCTCCAACCTCCTAGGAGACAAGGGCCCAAGGTGGGACCCAAGGACCCGCCTGCATCAGTGTCACTTGGGGATCCTTGTTAAACACTGCAACTCCCCCCGGCACCATCACACCAGGCACACACGCCACAGCTCCCGGTGGGGCTTGAGAATCTGCATTTTATGAAGCCCCCCAGAGGATTCTTCTGGAGGAGGGAATGGCAACCCACTCCAGGATCCTTGCCTGGAGAATCCCATGGACAGAGGAACCTGGTGGGCTACAGTCCCTGGGGCCACAAAGAGTTGGCCAGGACCAAGCAATTAAGCACAGGGGATTCTTGAGCAAACAAATCTAGGCGTTTGCAAGATAAAGGAGGAAATAGGCTGCGAGTGCCTAAGAGGAGGAGGAGCCCAGGAAAGGCCAGGTTCATCCTGGCTCTGCACCAGCAGGCCTGTGCCACCCCGGGGTGGGGTTCCGCAGCAACGGGGGGCTCAGTGATGGTGAAAGAGCCCCGGCACCCAGGTGTGCAGGGTCTGAGGTCCACAGGAGCACAGGGGTCAGGCCTCGGGCCCTCGTCCAGCCAGAGGCCTCCGACCATGCACGTGGAGTCTTTGGTACATGGCTGCATAGACGGGGAGGAGGCAAATGCGTGCCAGGGACCGAAGGCTGGAACACCGCACTGGAGACAAATATTTATTCCAGGGACGCTTGTCGTCAGGCTACACCACAGATAAGATTGGCGTGCCACGCTGCAGATAAATGGAGTCACGTGTCACATGCCACCCTGGGTCCCAGCCGCACGCAATCCAGCCACCCCAGGCCGCAGGCAGAGCCCTGGCCGCCCCCTCCCCTGGCCTCCCAGCTGGACCCCCCCTCATGCAGCGATCAACACCTGCTCCAGCTCCCCTAGCAGCTGACTGCTGAGAAAGATCAGAGGGAAAATGCAAGCGAAGAGCCAGGAAGCTGAGTGCAGCCCTGGGTGGGAGGAGGGGGCGGGACGGGACTCAACCTTGAGCCTCGGTGGGTACCCAGCGGACCCTCTGGCCAGCGCTCTTCTCCCAGCTCTGACTGCTTTATTTTTTTAAAGGCTGGCTTAGTATTTTAACTAGATAAAAGTCTTCAAAAGATCTGTTTGTTGATAGTGGTACACGGTGTAATGGAACACCAGGGAATAACCAAAACCTGTCATTTCACAGGAAATCTGAACAGGCTTGGGGACTGCAGAACAATGTACAATGAAGACTTGGTTACTGATGCTAAAGATTTGTTTGTTCATACAGCAAGTCCCCTACAGACGAGCGAGCTCCGTTCCGAGGGCGGGGTACACCTTTGACCGTGGCCCACGCTGGCTGTCCATCAAAATGTAAGGAGAAAAAAGAAAAACCAAGGAACGAACAAGCCACTTCTGGGCTGAGGCACTATTTCTGCCGAGTTGCCCGTTTCTACAGAGCTCGGACTCAGAGGGACACACGTGAGCTCCCTTCTCCCATCACTTCCATTCTAACATGTGTGTAGTTCACAGGAAGTTAGCATGCAGTCATTTCAGTTCTAACATGTGTGTGGTTCATGGGCAGTTAGCATGCAGTCTCCCAGCAAGGCCACAAGAGAAGTCCTTAGAGACTGGAAAAGTGGAGTGGGGGAGGGCTGTAAGTCAAGGAGGACCACATCTGGTAACCGCCCAGGGGCTCTGGAGCCAGAGAGTGCCTGGCGGTCACCAAGGGCCCGAGGGGAGAGGCGGCAGGGGCAGGCCCAGGGACCACGAGGAGGACCCACAGCCTGCCCCGGGGGAGGCGCTCTGCGACACCAGCTGAACAGAGAAGTGTGTTCGGGCTTAAGCTCAGAAAGCTATATCCAAGATCCGAGCACCCTTAGCGTGAGAGCAACGCTAAAGTGGTAACCGGAAGACTCGGTCCCCGGGCCGGCCGGACCATGACCAGTGCCGGCCCCCTGGCCTCCCTGTGTCCACGACTCCGTGTCCAGAGCCGGGCATGGAGGGGCGGGGATGGGGAGGAGGGCAAGGCTTGCGTTGGCCCCTTTGACCCCGATGTTCTGCCTTCCTGTGACTCACTCCAGCCCCGGTGGCTCGTCACTGGGCCTCCCAGGGAAGCCAGAGAACAATTGGAGGCGAAGAGGAGAGACCAGGGCATGGGGTTCCGGGCCTGGCGGGGGAGGCCCCGTGACACCCGGCGAGGGCTGACTCAGGCAGTACTTTTCCGACACGGGGGCCGGAAGTGTCCCTGAGCACGCAGGGCCGCAGCGGGCAGCGCCTGCACGGTATGGCAGGGTTCAGCTCTTGCCCCAGCACAGAAAACAAGCGAAATTCCTGGCCTGCTGCTGTCAGCTATGCCCTGGATTCCAGGTCGAGTCCGGTCCTGCCCGCGGAGCAGAGTCAGGGCTCACTGGTTCACTTGGTTTGAGTCACCACCAGCACCCTCCGAGAGGTCGTGATTCACGGCCGTGTTATTTAGGGAAAGAGTCGCAAAGCCACCAAAAAGCGCCTTCCTCTGAGCCGCCTCCAGCCCCAACTTGGCCCTCTCAGAGCCTTTGTTTTGCGGTAGGGACGCAGCCAAATCTCGGCTTCCTGGGCTGGGCAACTGGGGGCCTCGGATAAGCAGAACCCTGCCACGTTCAGTTTGTCAGACTCAGAGGCAACTCACTGCCAGTTCTGGACGCCCCGGGCCCCTCACAGAGCGAGTTCCAGCTCTGAGCCCTGGCAGGACCACAGAACGGTTTTTCAGCTTCCCCCGCAAGGCCCGGTCAGATCCCCAGGCCCCTGAGTCAGGGTGGACACCTCCGCAGCAAACGCCCCGTCCTTAACCCTGAGCAAACCCTGAGCAAACCCACGCTCCCCCGCCTCCCCACAACAAAGGCTTTATTATTATTGTCTTTCCTTACAACCAGGAGCGTTCAAGCTCTTCCTGATCCTTCCGAAGTCAGGCTGCCACCAACCTCCAACAGAAATGGCATTTGAATGAACATATTTGGGGGAAAACCCAAAAGAAAGAATCCTGAAGAACTGCTCTTGTCTGCTTGTGGGACCAGATGAACAGAAAGTCTTTCTAACTGTGTGGAGATCAAACCAAAAAAAACCCGAAATGTTCATGTAATAGGTCTTCCGTTTTATTCTGAGATGCCTTTTTTTGAGCCCATCATTTTAAACTCAAATGGGGCAGAACTTGGTTCCATACATTAAATACCATGATGACTTGTATTGATCCCTGGGTCAGGAAGATCCCCTGGAGAAGGAAATGGCAGCCCACTCCAGTATTCTTGCCTGGAGAATCCCATGGACAGAGGAGCCTGACAAGCTACAGTCCACGGGATCACACAGAGTCAGACACGAATGAAGCAACCTAGCACGCATTAGCACTTAAAATCTAAAATATTGCAGTAGTGTCATCTTACATCAAAAGTTCAATTTCTTCCTAGAAATAAAGGAAAAAAAGAATAGATTCAACATATAAATACATCTGTAAAATAAAACATTCAAAAATTAAATGAGTCTTGAGTAAATGTTTCCAACTCATATAATAAAGGAAGGCGAATATTCACTAAACAAAAAAAAAGCTATGGAAATAGCCACTAAGATGAAGACAGAAAATTAGAACAAGAAACAGAATTGACCCAAAAAAGGGAAATAAACATGAGTAATAAAAATTAGCTTAGTTAGTTTAAAAGAAACACAGATAAGACAACAGGGCAGCATTTGCTTGACTTAGCCAGGGCCTGCGCCCACAGCACTAAGGGCTTCCAGGAACAAAGTTCCCATAATAATTTAATTATTATCTGCAAATAATTTGATGATATTGGCCCAAAGACCTTTAAAAATGTTTATGTACACCGAAGAATCAATGTTTTTGAACTGTGGTGTTGGAGAAGATTCTTGAGAGTCCCTTGGACTGCAAGGAGGTCCAACCAGTCCATCCTAAAGGAAGTTAGTCCCGAATTTTCATGAGAAGGACTGATGGTGAATCTGAAACTCCAGTACTTTGGCCACCTGATGCGAAGAGCTGACTCATTAGAAAAGAGCCTGATGCTGGGAAAGATTGAAGGCGGGAGGAGAAGGGGATGACAGAGGATGAGATGGTTGGATGGCATCACCCACTCGATAGACATGAGTCTGAGCAAGCTCTGGGAGTTGGTGATGGACAGGGAATCCTGCTAGCACGCTGCAGTCCATGGGGTCACAAAGAGTCGGGCATGACTGAGCAACTGAACTGAACTAAACAGATATACTTTGGCCCAACAGGTCCACTTTTAGAAATCTATCCCAAGGAAACAACTTTTAAAAAATGCCAATAAAAACATTCCCAAACCACTTCATACACTGACTGCAGCCATGAAATTAAAAGACGATTTTTTCTTGAATGGAATACTAGACAGTGTATTTAAAAGCAGAGACACCACTTAGTCAACAAAGGTCAGTAGAGTCAAAGCTATGGTTTTTCCAGTAGTCATGTATGGATGTGAGAGTCAGACCATAAAGAAGGCTAAGGGCTGAAGAAATGATGATTTCAAATTGTGGTGCTGGAGAAGACTCTTGAGAGTCCCTTGGACTGCAAGGAGATCCAACTCCAATACTTTGGCCACCTGATTTGAAGAGTCAGTTCATTGCAAAAGATCCTGATGCTGGGAAAGATTCAAGGCAAAAGAAGAAGGGGGTGGCAGAGGGTGAGATAGTTAGATGGCACCACTGACTCAATGAACATGAATTTGAGCAAACTCTGGGAGATAGTGGAGGACAGAGGAGCCTGCTGTGCTGCAGTCCATGGGGTCAAAAAGAGTCAGACACGACTTAGTGACTGAACACCACCAACAAACAAAAACATATTCTGTGGACAAAGACAGGCATTGAACGTTGTTTGTAAACAGAAGAAAATTTAAACCGAAAAGCAAATCTAAGCCACAGGATACTATTCAGTCATTACAAAATCCTGTTTACAACAATCTCTTAATGACCTATATGGAAAAGAATCTAAAAAGAGTGGGATATATGTATAACTGAGTCACATCACACCTAAAACATAAAGAACATGTAAATCAACTACACTCCAATAATTTTTTTTAAATCTCAAAGAGTATAGGAAAGTAATGGGATAATGCCTGAAGTAAAAAAAGAAGAAGACTGTTTTAATGGACCATACACACAGTCACTGAAAAAATACTTCTGAGGAGAAAACAATGACCAGAGTGGTTGTTATTGTGCCTTTGATTTTATCTCTTTTTCTATTTTTTTAAACATTTTACGTTTTCAAAATATTCTATAATCCACACAGATTCAGTTCAGTTCAGTTCAGTCATGTCCGACTCTTTGCGACCCCATGAATCGCAGCACGCCAGGCCTCCCTGTCCATCACCAACTCCCGGAGTTTATTCAAACTCATGTCCATTGAGTCGGTGATGCCATCCAACCATCTCATCCTCTGTCGTCCCCTTCTCCTCCTGCCTTCAGTCTTTCCCAGCATCAGGGTCTTTTCCAAGGAGTCCATTCTTCGCATCAGGTGGCCAAAGTGTTGGAGCTTCAGCTTCAGTATCAGTCCTTCCAGTGAATATTCAGGACTGATTTCCTTTAGGATGGACTGGTTGAATCACCTTGCTGTCCAAGGGACTCTCAAGAGTCTTCTCCACACACATTATTTTTACAGTAATTAAAATTCTTCTGGAAGCTCTGCTCTCTGGCGTTAGTGCCCACCCTCCCAGAGCTGTGGTGTCGGAGCCTCTGACAGCCATGAGCAGCGAGTGTCCTCCCCACTGGGCATCAGGGACGTGCCAGGAAAGAGCCCAGTCCAGCTCTGCCTCCAGCCCAGGGCACCTGCCGCCCCGCCCCCCGCCCTCCAGGAGCACGATGAAGGGATGGGGGGCGCTGATCTATTTGGCCCCTCCTCCCTCTGGATGTGGTGACTCTGGGGGCAAGTGTGACCCATGGCTGAGGCTCCTGCCCCTTGCGTGCTCCCTGGAAGCTAGCAAACACTCAGTGAGCAGGGGCTGAACGGATGCACGGCACACACAGGTACACATAACTTCCTGCAGACGGAACGTGCTCGTGAACCGTGAGGACAGGGGGAAGGGAGCTGGCAGGGTACTGTGGGCTCCGGGATGTGCCCCAACACACCCGGGGGTCGGACCACACTTCCAGCAGCAGCCTCGTGGGTGGGGACCCCCTCCCTCTTTATCTCACACACCCCACTCTTGGACCTGCTTCATTCCAGCAAGGAAGTGAGAAACAGATGGTTTCAAGTCCCCAGAGTGGCTGGGTCCCCACCTCCCTGGAATGATGAATGCCCTGGCGTCCCCACCAGCCCAGGCCTCAGGCTGTTCCACGGGCTGGTTTGGAAAGATGCTTGTGGGGCAGAAGCAAGGTCGTGGGGCAGTAGCAAGGTCCTGGGGCCACACAGCTGGGGCGATGCAGCACGCCCAGCCCCCAGAGCAGACACCCACCGCTGCCTTACAAGACGAGTTCTTCATGGAGGCTCATTCCCGCCGGGAAAAGAAATTTAGACACGCAACCTGCTAGTAATATTTTAAATCAAGTCTGTTCTCGGGCTTCCCTTGCAGCTCAGCTGGTAAAGAACCCGCCTGCAATGAGAGCTGGGTTCAATCCCTGGGTCAGGAAGATCCCCAGCAGAAGGGAAAGGCTACCCACTCCAATATTCTGGCCTGGAGAAGCCCATGGACTATGTAGTCCATGGGGTCGCAGAGTCAGGCATGACTGAGCGACTTTCACTTCACTTTATTTTAGTAACACCGAGAGGATTATTATTTAATCTGAACCCCCTACAACATTTAGAAAGCAAGAAACAAAAAAAGTCAAGCTCATTTTGTTGGTTGGTAGATCAAGGAAAGACAGAAGCAACGGGTAATTTGTTTCTGTAAATAGGTCATTTCACAAAAACCCTGGCGCCCTCCACAGAAAGAAGGTGACGACTCGACTATTTTCTCCTTGTTGTCACTCCAGAAGGTGTTTCCCCACCCACCGACCCACGCAGGGAGGTCAATATACACTCTATATTGCAACCTGGCAGTTTGATGGCTAACGGGCAGTTAAGTGGAGATTTCTGTTTAAGAGGAAATGCCCAGTTCAGGCCTGCCAGGTGGCACTAGAGGTAAAGACCCCGCCCGCCAGTGCAGGAGACATAAGAGACACGGGTTTGATCCCTAGGCTGAGAAGATTCCCTGGAGGAGGGCATGGCAACCCACTCCAGTCCTCTTGCCTGGGGAATCCCATGGACAGAGGGGCCTGGCGGGCTACCGTCCGTGGGGTTGCAAAGAGCTGGCATAACTGCAGCGGCTTAGCACGCGCATCCACCCGGTTTCATCTTACATCAGAGCATGTCGCTCCGCTGATTCTTTTCGCTGTCACAAATGGACGAGCATTGCTGTCACATAGCAAACAATGGCTCACAGGCCTAAACTTAGTTTGACAGGGACATCTAATTTTTTATCCCGTGTGATAGTCCAACAATGTCCGGTCCCCACCCCCACTGGGCCCCACGCCCTTTGTTTAAACACCGCTCGGGCCCAAAGCCGAAAGTCAGGAAATGCCAAGTCAGGCGGATTCTGGGTAAGTCCGAGCCTCTGACAGGAAAATCAAAGACAGGACAAGCAGCTCGCAGGCGACGTCGCCCCACGTGCGTTTCCTGAAGCCCCTCGGTTTGAGCGAGCTACCAAAAATATCTCTGGCAAGTCCTCTCGAGTGCTGGAGAAAGCTGGCTTGTGAAAGATGCGGGAACATTAGCATTTTCTCCCTTGGATAGTTCCTGAATCCTTCTGAGGATTCTTGGGGAAGAACCATTTTGCAAATGGTCTGAGAGCATGACCCAATTTCTTCCTGTGTCTTAAGAACAATTTCCAGGTGACTGTGTAAATAAAGGCAAGCGAAGAGAACATCCCTGAAGAGCAGGAATGGTCTTATTTGTCCCACGTGAACGAGCTGCTTCCATGAGAAAGCAAGAAAAACAAACAAAACAAAAAAATAGACATTCTCCTGCCCTTGCGAACTCACCAGTGACAGAACCCGGAATGCTTTTTAGGAAAAAGCTAATTGTACGACAGCTGCATATTCAAAAAACACCTACTGTGTGCCCAGAATTGTGCCAGGTGCTGGATGCCACAATGAACCCTGCGGCCCCACATCCAGCCCCGCCCCGGTGCTGACGGGGCTGCAGGCACAGCTCGGCCCCGGGGGGCACAGCCTCTGGGGGGCAGGGGAGGGCTCCATCAACGCTCACTCGAGGTCATAGAAGCACAACCCATTTCGTAACAAAACGGAGGCCTTACTGCCCTCCAGCTCTGTGAGGAGGGAGACTCGTCTCCCCCTGCGGCATCTCAGAATTGAGAGGGGCGTCTGGCACCCGGTGGGTTCCAGGCAAATATCTGTCAAGTGCATGAACACGTCGTCTTGCCGATTATCAGGCTGTCCAGGGAAAACTCTGGACCATGGGTTTATGCTTATAAAAGGAAAATACCTACAACACTTCCAGGCTCAAAATGAAAGGGAGACAAGGGAGATGGCCAAAAAGGATCCCTGTGGCCCGAGCGAGCTGCAACCACCCAGCATCTCAGTCAGGATGAAGAGTCTCTGCATCTGCGGAGTCTACCATCTCGGAGGGAGTGTCCCATACCCTTTCTCCACTTTTCCTTTCAGGAAAACTCATACTAATACCAGATTGAACCATCAGGTATTTTAAACCTATGTGTCAACCCCCACAAGAAATTGCTCCAGCTCTCCTGCCTGGCACTGTTTAATAAATCAACAGGGCCATTTCAGGGCCTGGTGTGATCGCTTTATGAGCACATGGCAGGGTCCTGACCACTTAACCAGAGTCATCAAGCCATGCTTTCTTCTTATTATTAGAGAGCCTGGTGAACACTTGCAATGCAACTGACAGAGGAAAGGTGGTATTTGTGTCACAGAATATTTGTATGAAAAAACCCACTTTCTGTTATTGCTTGCTGCTACATCGTATTTGTCTTCTGGAAGGAAGATGAAATATTCCTTTAGATGGATTTGAGACTGTGGAGTGATTCAGTCCCCAGAACTGGTGCTCCCAGCGAATGACAGAGCTCCTCTAGAAATAGGAGCAGGGGCTGATCTTAGCCCAGCTTCTCCCTTATGGATGAAAAAACCAAGACCCGAGTAGTGGAGGGGCTTTGCCCCCATCTACCCAAGCCCGAGAATAGCCCAGCTGGATGGCTGCCTCCATCAGAACCTTGCAAGGCAACTTCACCCAGAGCATGAGAAGGGATCAACCCCCAACCCTGCCAGATCCAAGGACCCCGGTCAAAGACTCTGTCCCCCAGCTGGAAAATCCATATCAAGAGCCATGCACGTTTTTAAAATATTTTTAAATAAACTCGGCTTCCCTGATGGTTCAGTGGGGAAGGAACCCACCTGCTATGCAGGAGACACAGGAGATGTGGGTTCAATCCCTGGGTCAGGAAGATCCCCTGGAGGAGGAAATGGCAACCCACTCCAATATTCTTGCCTGGACAATCCCATGGACAGAGAGTGTTGGTGGGCTACGGTCCACGGGGTTGCAAAGAGTCAGACAGGACCAAGCACCAAAGAAGCTCAAGTCTACACATGTGTTTAAAACAAAATCTTAAACCCCCAAATCTTCACCCCAAGTGAAGCACCCGGCCTGCTCTCTTCACAGCCCTTCCTGACCCAACCCGCTGAGGGGTGGGCCTTGTCCTTCATGGGCTACATGACCTCAGCATGCTCGTGAGCCAGTCTTCTTGTGACTTTGGGGCCTTTGGACGAACCTGAGCAGGTCTGGTGTGTGGGACAGGCCTCCGTGGCGGTTTCTGAGCCTATCTCTAGGCCTGTTCCCAGCCGTGCGTCCCTGGGTTTGTCAAGGAGGATCCTACCGACACCAAGACCTCATTCCTCCTGCAGCCGCTGGCCCGGGAATTACTATTTTCCAGTGTCCACTCCTTTCCAGTGCCAACAGCCCCGTGGGACAGGCTCTATGCCACCACACTAGTGGTTGGCACCAGGCAGAGCCAGGCCCTGAAGCCTGCCGCGATCGATGCTGTCCCTGCTGATTAATCCATTAATGTCCATGCTGATCGGGACATGTGTCCTGTGGCAGGAGGGTGGGATGGGGCTCTCTCTAGGACTCAGTTCTCAGAGCTGGGAGAAGAAAGATCTGGGAAGAAGAAATGAAGCTGCTGAGTAAGAACAGCTGTCCAGAAGCCTGCCCAGTGGGCGTGCCCCTGTCTCGCTTCTCCCTGCCACAGCCCTGCTCACCAGAGTGGTCCTGGGTCCCTGTGCATCCCCAGTGCTCTGGCCCCTGTGAGGGCTCGGTCCCCTGACACTGAACCCTCAGCCGCAGCTCCTAGGGGACAGCACTGTCCTGCCGTGAGACGTTTTAAGTCACAAAGACTTCGCTTCTGAGAAATTTCTCACGTCCTCTAAGATCTTCTAGAAGAGACTCGTTCTAAGCCTCTTCAGGGCATTTATGCTCCTGGCTGGTTGCAATCAATATTTTTCCAAGTTTTATAACCATTTATCTAGGAAACTAGAAATAACCACAATAGATTTCCCACCCATTTCCTTATCCTTGAACTTCTTTTCCTTGGGGTTATCCTGCCTTCCAGCTACTGATTCATCACCTATCAGTTTTGACTTAATCTCTGATAACCCTGTCATGAGCATTCAAAGCCAGTCCCCCATTGTCCCTCGTCTTAAAATATCCCTGCCTTCATGTCTTCTTAAGATTCACTCTAAATAAAATCCCCAAAACAAAGACGAATGGAAACCCAGCAGCACGCTCTGACTCCGTGTGCAAGCAAACACCCTACGCCATATCTGTCCACTTGCAGTGTTTTCTTGACAACTCAAAATCTCAGGCCCTAGCACGTTGTGCAATTAACTGCATATGCAGCCTGTTTTCAGATTGTTTTCTGCTCCTGCACCTGGGCCAGCGGAGTTTTCAATCAGGTTATCATCAAATGGCGTGTTCCTCACACAGCCTCCGGGGGGATTGAGGGTAAGGGCTGAACGTCTAATACACACCAGGAGCTACACTCAGAACACGATGATTATGGTCCTTTGGTTAACCTCATTGAACATACAAGGAAAAAGAGTCTTTGAGGAGTAGCCTTTCAGGGAGTAGCCAGCAGAGCTGGGATTTGAACCCAGTTCTGTAGGACACAGAGGCTGGGCTCGCTCAGTAAGTCATGGCCTTTGCCCTGAGTGAGGGCATGTACCTTACGGGGCGACAAGGCCAACATGCAGGAGGGCTGCAAAGCGATGCCCTCCCACAGATCTGCTGGGAAGTTGCACTCAGGGCCACTCCCCATCTGCACACCTCCAGCGAATCTCCAGTCTTCTCCAGGCTTCAGTCCCCAGAATCCAGCTCTGCTGCTCCAGAACGAGGGGCCAGCACCAACGGGGAAAGTTACAAGACACCAGGCTACAAGTGGAAGCAGCCGGCAGCCCCCTGGGCAGCCTGGAGGTGGTGATGCCCACACAGACCTGAACGGCCACAGGTGGCAGAGGGACAAGACGAGCTTCCTGACGCCAGGGCCACAGCACCCACTGCCACGAGGGCATGGGCAGGCAACATCCACATCTCCCCGTGGGCAGCGTTTCAGGACCTCCGCCAGGAGGAAGACTGGGACCAGCTTTGGGCCCTTCACAGGCCTGGCCCCACAGCCCCATCTGTGAGACAGTCCTCCCGGCTCCCTCACCCAAGTCCCGCTGCCTCATCCCTCCTGTAACCCCCTTTCGTCCTCCGTACTCCAGGGTGGGTGCCTGGCAGCCTCTCAATAGTATTTGTCCTAGCCCTTCAGCTCTCACACATGCTGCATGCTACGTCACTTTGGTTGTGTCCAACTCTTTGTGACCCTATGGACTATATAGCCTTCCAGGCTCCTCTGTAAGGCAAGAATACTGGAGTGAGTTGCCGTGCCCTCCTGAGGGGATCTTCCCTGCAGCTCCTGCATTGTACGCAGATTCTTTACCACTGAGCTACTGGGGAAGCCTGTCAGCCCTCATTCACATCTCTAGACATAAATATCATGCCATCTTACTGATGAGAACGTGGAGGGCCAGAGCATTAAATGACTGAGCTGCTGCCTAAGGGTCAAGAGCAGGGACACCAGGACCGAATCCCAGCTGCACAGCTCCTGGGTGCAGAGATTGGCAAAGTCGGTTAACTTCTGAGTCCTCCATCCTCACCTATAACATGAGGGTGATAATAGCAGTACCTTACTTCTTAGGTTGGATGGCATCACCGACTCAATGGACATGAGTTTGGATAAACTCTGGGAGTTGGTAATGGACAGGGAGGCCTGGTGTGCTGTGGTTCATGGGGTCGCAAAGAGTCAGACACAACTGAGCGGCTGCACTGAACTGAACTGAACTTCTTAGGTTGTTGTGGGGAGTTAATGAATGAATGTGCACTAAGTGTTTAGGACAGTAGCTGGCGCGGGGCGACGCTGCACGAGTGATGGCACTGACGGTGGTGGTGATGGTGAGTGAAGCAGTGAAGATGGTGATGATGGTGATGAGGATGGTGGTCATGGTGATGGTAGTCATGGTGACGGTGGTGCGCGTACACAAGTGCCGATGATGGTGGCGGTGGGGATAATGATAGTGCTCCTGCTGGTGCTGGTGGTGGTGATGATGGCAGTGATGATGGTGGTGATGGTGATGAGGATGGTGGTCATGGTGACAGTGGTGGTGATGATGGTGGTGGTGGTGGTGGTGATGGCACTGATGGTGGTGGTAGTCATGGTGATGGTAGTCATGGTGATGGTGATGGTGAAGGTAGTCTTGGTGACGATGATAGTGGTGGTGATGATCACAGTGATGATGGTGGTAGCCATGGCGATGATGGTGGTGATGGTGATGAGGATGGTGGTCATGGTGACGGTGGTGGTGGTGATGATGGTGGTGGTAGTCATGGTGATGGTAGTCATGGTGATGGTGATGGTGAAGGTAGTCTTGGTGACGATGATAGTAGTGGTGGTGATGATCACAGTGATGATGATGGTAGCCATGGCGATGATGGTGGTGATGGTGGTCGGCATCACACAAGCAATCCTGATGATTATCCTCACCATCATTTGCTCGGGTCATAGTAGAATCAGGAGATTTAACTCACCCCTCGGGCTCCTTGTCCAAAAGGCTTTTCTTCGCATCACAGGAAGAGCATCAGGGCAGCCTGAAGAAACTGCTTCTTGGTTTGCTGCCTTTTTGAATAGGCTGACGACATTAAAGGTGACCATGCCAAAGCCTTGGACAGACTCCCTCACAGGCCATCCCTTGGTTTCACGGCCTGAAACAGACATTGGCTTTGGTAGCCTCGTCTCCAGTCAACCGGTCTGAAAGAGCAAAGGCAGCAGCCCCTAAGTCCCAATGATCCTGAAACCCACAGAGACAGAAAGTCTCCTCCATGGAACTCTTGCTTCTTTTGCTCTCTTGCTCCCTAACGAGCCACTGCTATGGTGTCAGGAAGCTCACAGCAGCGCTTTGCTGGAGGACTTCAGGGGGACCAGGAAGGACCGCCAGGGCCTGAAGTGCCTGAGGAAGGACATGGCCTTGTACAACCCCCGAAGGAGGAGCAGCTCAAACTCCAGAACCCCCAGACACACTCACGCACACGTGTGCGCACACACACACACACACACCTTCTTCCTGAGTGTCCTGTACCTGCAGCCCCAGCACCCTCAGGAGCAGCACAGGAGCGGGGACCACACTGCAGTCAGGAGGGGCCCCTCGGCAGAAGTCACAGAAAGGGGGCCCAGGGCCACCACTCAACCTGGCGCCTTTGCAGACCAGCCGAGCGCTCGCCCTGCAAAGCCTACAGGCAGATGGACCAAGCTCAGCTTCCTTTCCAGGACTCGTTTTCATTGGTGCAGAATTCACAGAATTGCTCCAGATGAAGATAGCTGATGGCACACCCCTCCTTCCTTCTGTCCCACCCTGACCGTGACCTCTCAGGGCGAGCCCACCTCCCCAGGCTCAGCCAGCGGCCACCAGGCCCGGGTCAGATGAGTCTCGCCTGGCAGAGCCGCGTGGGAAAGGTGAGCGCAGGCGTCCTGCCCAGCCGCGGCGGCACACATGGCCGCCCTCCAGGCCGACAGATGGGTCAGGCTAACGAGGGCCATCTGCACGGAGTCCAGGCTGCCATGTGTCCAGCAGATTCTCCTGGAAACCAGCAAGTTGCTGAGGCAGAAGGTGGAGGGAGGGGCAGAGCAAGCGGCCTGGAGAGAGGAAGGACCCGGCCCTGCGACTCACGCTCGCTGACAACTTCATCCACAGTCGCGGCAGGACACTTAGTGGTGAATGGCCTCAGTTTGCTCGTCTGCAAAACGGGGCTGTGACTAGTTCCCACAGCCCAGGGTTTTTATAAAGAATAAATGAAATAACGTGTCACACAGCAGTCAGGAAACTAAGACGACCCCTCCATGCCAGCATATTTTAGTAATTTTCAGCCTTTAACCTCCCATCTGCCCATCTCACCATTTCTGCTCTAGGAGTGGGTAGAATAGCACGGACAGAAGAGCTTTATTTCCGTCCTGAGACGAGCAAAGTTACATGTTGTAAAATAAGTATGGCAAGGGACTTCCCTGGGGTACAGGGGTTAAGAATCCGCCTGCCCATGCAGGGGACACAGGTTTGATCCCTGGTGGGGAACTAAGATCCCGCACACTGTGGAGCAACGGAGCCCGTGAGCCACCACCACCGAGTCCGCACGCCCTGGAGCCCACACCAGAGAAGCCCCTCATGAAGCAAGTAGAGAAAGCCCGAGTGCTGAAACGAAGACCCAGTACAGCCAAAAAAAATTGTTTTAAAAAATACAGTTATGTGCAGCCAGAAATCAGCCAGTGTGATCTGGAATGAGATGCTGGGTGTGGGTATCCATGCAGAGGTGGTGAATGGTCAAGGCACCCAGAGCTCCAAGAGCAGCCAGCCTGCAGAGGCAGGTCTCGGCTTAGCCGCGCTCGGCCAGGGGGCAGGACCACAGCTTCCTCCCCTGTGAGGAGCGAAGGAGCTCGTCTGCATGAAGGTTGAGAAACGTGGAGAGGGCCAGAGCATCGCTCAGAATTTGGGGGGCAGGAGTGAGCGTGCCCCACGCCTCTGCTCTTCCTGTTACTCAGAAACACTTGGCACATTTCTCTCAAGCCAAATCTCCCCTGCAATTAGGGTGGATTTATACGACTACCCAGATCCCAAGTGATTTCATTGAAACAAATATTTAGGGGTATAAGTATGCCCCACGCAATACTGGGGACATAATTATACTTTTAAAGATATCATTGTGCATCTGAAACTCAAGTTTGAGCACCCAGAGTATTTTCATTTCCTAAAAAAAAAAAAAAGAGACCATCTTACCTGCTGTGGAAATTGACTCGTGTGGTCAATGATGAAAGCACAGCTCAGCACCAGGGGCTGTGACACTGTGACTGAGATTTATTCCAATCCTCAAATTTTGAAAAGCATGACACAGACACGGGGCTTCCCAGGCGTGAAACCCAGACGTTGGCTGACTCAGGGTTCAGCCCGTGTGCACCTCGGGACAGAAGCCGGGAATCATCGCCAACACCTGCAGAGGTTCTGCCAGTGTTTGGCCCTGGAAATATTTCCATAATGATGATTAAATCAGATGTTAGTGGTGCCTGCTTAGGAAGCTCCAGTGATGAGTATTCTTTGCTTTCTTTTATGACTCTGAATATTCTGATTAAAGTTTAATTAAAAAGTAAAACATTTCAATCCAGCTCCTGCACTGCCCTGAAATTCAGGTTGGAACCCTGAGGTTGAAGGGTCCTGCTCTCAGCCCACGCCGTCTCCTCCTTCACCACCTTCTGTCTTCATCCAATTGTGTTGACACCAGCAGGCCCCAGCCCTGCCCTTCCCACAGGACCTAGCACTACAAAAGCTAAAACTGGGGAAATATGAGTTCTCAAGTGATTTTGCAGAAAAGTAAATGTGTAGGCCCCCGGGAGTCGGTCACTGAGCTTGGTACAATCGTGTGCGTCGCGTCGTCCACTGTTTACAGACGAGCACTTTTACACCAACTAGCACCAGCTTCTCGAAGGTAAAGATTGAATCTCATGTTGTCCGTTCACTCATTTATTCACTCAGGCATGGAACAAACAGTCCCTGAGCCTCAGAGACGGAGGCCAGAGGTAAGGACCAACGTGTGCCTGCCATCAGAAGAGTCACAACAGCTGGGGACACTCGAGTGAGTCGGGAACAGTCACAGCACCAGCGCAGCAGGCAGACCCACAAACCCAAGCCCTCAGGAGACAGCCCTGGGCGTCAGGCCTCCATCATCGCCTGCATTTAATCTGCACTTACTGGGCATCTGTTAAAGCCAGGCCTTGCTCCCGGCGCTTTACATAAGACAGCCCGGTGACAGCCGACATCTGAGCAGAGGCGGTGGCCCTTGAACTGAGACTCAGACGAGGAAACGAGGTGTGTTCAGGAAAGACTGGAGGAAGAGGGTTCCAGGCAGGGGAGGAGCGGGGACAGAGTCCCGGGGCAGGCTTTGGGTTTGGCTCATGGACCCGAAAAGTGGTCAGTGGGGCTGCTGCAGGGCCTGCAGGGGCCCTGGGCCCAGGGTTTCCCATACACTGGTCCTCTGTCGTGAGGAGGTCCCACTGATGAGACGAGGACAGTAAGGATAGTAGCGGTGACCTTGTGCATAAAAACTCAAGCTTATTCGATTGAAAAGATCACCTTTGTTCTGAAGTTGGTCTTTTCAGTCCAAGAATGTTCTGCCATTCATAAAATGATGGTGTTAATAACAGTGCATGCGTGCTCTGTCGCCTCAGTCGTGACCAACTCTTTGTGACCCCATGGACTGTAGCCCGCCAGGCTCCTCTGTCCGTGAGGCTCTCCAGGCCAGAATACTGGAGTGGGTAGTCATGCCCCCTTCCAGGGGATCTTCCCAACCCAGGGATCCAACCTGCATCTCCTGTGTTGCAGGGAGATTTCTTTATCCACTGAGCCACCTCGGAAGCCCGCTAATAATAGGAGGGCTTTTCAAAGTCCCTAACAATAAGTAAATAGGTAAAAAGGAGAGAGAAACACACACACGCACACGCAGAGGACACAGAGACACAAACGCAGAGAGAGAGGCCAGTCCCCGAGGTTACGGGCCCGTTTTGTGAAATTTTAGATGACATCCAAGTGTGGAAAGCACTCGAATAACCTACTCGCTTATGGTACAGGCAGGGGAATCCATCTTCAGACAGGCTGAGAAGCACCCCGAGATCACACGGGCTCCCAACTCGGGTGCCCGACTCCTTCTCCACTGTGACTCATCCCACCTGTCAGCCGTCACAGGTCCATCCTAGACCTGGAACTCACAGATGGACGGCCCTCCTCCAGCCAGCACGTGCTCTGGGCCTCCGTCGGGAGAGAGCAGACCCCTAATTCCACACGGAGCTCATCTGAGTAGCAGACAGCCACTCCTTCCTGGCTACAAAGGCCTTCTTTCCTCCTGCTCAAGTGGAAGGTTAAACTGTAGGTGACTGCTAACAAAGGTAAAACTATAATAATTTTAAAAATCCAAGAAGCCAAGTTTCCACAAATTAATTAGGTAATTTGTTTCAGAGCCTCCACCGTGAATTACCCACGAAATAAAGATCTGATGCACTTACTGTTCTCCTGCACCATCAAGCTGAACTGGTAAATTAGTGATCAGTTCAGTTCAGTCGCTCAGTCTCGTCCGACTCTTTGCGACCCCACGAATCACAGCACACCAGGCCTCCCTGTCCATCACCAACTCCCAGAGTTCACTCAAACTCACGTCCATTGAGTCGGTGATGCCATCCAGCCATCTCATCCTCTGTCATCCCCTTCTCCTCCTGCCGCCAATCGCTCCCAGCATGAGAGGCTTTTCCAATGAGTCAACTCTTTGCATGAGGTGGCCAAAGTATTGGAGCTTCAGCTTTAGCATCATTCCTTCCAAAGAAATCCCAGGGCTGATCTCCTTCAGAATGGACTAGTTGGATCTCCTTGCAGTCCAGGGGACTCTCAAGAGTCTTCTCCAACACCACAGTTCAAAAGCATCAATTCTTTGGTGCTCAGCTTTCTTCACAGTCCAACTCTCACATCCATACATGACCACTGGAAAAACCATAGCCTTGACTAGATGGACCTTTGTTGGCAAAGTAATTCTCTGCTTTTGAATATGCTATCAAGGTTGGTCATAACTTTCCTTCCAAGGAGTAAGCATCTTTTAATTTCATGGCTGCAGTCACCATCTGCAGTGATTTTGGAGCCCAAAAAATAAAGTCTGACACTGTTTCCACTGTTTCCCCATCTATTTCCCATGAAGTGATGGGACCAGATGCCATGATCTTCATTTCCTGAAAGATGATGCTGTGAAAGTGCTGCACTCAATATGCCAGCAAATTTGGAAAACTCAACAGTGGCCACAGGACTGGAAAAGGTCAGTTTTCATTCCAATCCCAAAGAAAGGCAGTGCCAAAAAATGCTCAAACTACTGCACAATTACACTCATCTCACACGCTAGTAAAGTAATGTTCAAAATTCTCCAAGGCAGGCTTCAGCAATACGTGAACCGTGAACTTCCTAATGTTCAAGCTGGTTTTAGAAAAGGCAGAGGAACCAGAGATCAAATTGCCAACATCCGCTGGATCATCGAAAAAGCAAGAGAATTCCAGAAAACATCTATTTCTGCTTTATTGCCTATGCCAAAGACTTTGACTGTGTAGATCACAATAAACTGTGGAAAATTCTGAAAGAGATGGGAATACCAGACCACCTTGATCTGCCTCTTGAGAAACCTGTATGCAGGTCAGGAAGCAACAGTTAGAACTGGACATGGAACAACAGACTGGTTCCAAATAGGAAAAGGAGTTTGTCAAGGCTGTATATTGTCACCCTGCTTATTTAACTTCTATGCAGAGTACATCATGAGAAACGCTGGGCTGGAAGAAGCACAAGCTGGAATCAAGATTGCCGGGAGAAATATCAATAACCTCAGATATGCAGATGACACCACCCTTATGGCAGAAAGTGAAGAGGAACTAAAGAGCCTCTTGATGAAAGTGAAAGAGGAGAGTGAAAAGGTTGGCTTAAAGCTCAACGTTCAGAAATTAGTGATAGTCACACATAAACACAGTAGAGTCCCACAGTGCTCCTATCCCCAGGGTCTGACAGTTTGCAGACTCCACTGAGATGAACTCACCCAGACTCCCACCCATTTTCCTGAGAGTAAAGCTGAGAAAAACAAACAAGAATTCTCTGAGTGACAAACAGGCCTTTTGGACTACTCATAATCCCCAAATATTTTGTTTGTGTATAAAGAAATGCTTGACTGTGCCTGCTACGGGCTGAAGTGCCAGCGACTAGAGAGAGCAGCAGGGCTTCGTCCTTCAAAGCCTCCCAACGAGAGGGTCCCAAAGGATGGCGGCAATGAGCAGAATGCCCAGGCCCCTCAGGAAACGAGGCCCAAACCACCCACGAAGGCTCATCTCCCAAAGGGCCCGGGAATGGACTTCGATGCTATTGGGTACCACCTGATGTCCTTGGCACCGTCTTGCTCCATGATGGTAACTTCTACAGCCATTATCCACAAACACAAGTAACAAAGCAGTTTGCAAGTGAATATGAAGCAAACGGGTTCCTGCTCCCACCCCCTGATTTGGATGTGTGTGTATATATATATTTTTTAATCTCTTTTTGAAAGCTCCATCTACACTCTTCCTCTAGCACTTCACCGATGAAAGACGCTGAAGAATCAGCCCCATGACTGTTCTACGGTGAACAACCCTACTTCTGCTTATTTTCCTGAGCACTTGGAAAGGATTTTTTTACCTTCGGTTCTGACTTAATGAGAACACACCCTCTCCAGGTGGATATAGCCGGTGAAGCTGCCTTTTCCCTGGTAGACGAGCGGAGTGTGCGATGTTCAGCTTGTCACTTAATTGCTGTAGGTTGTGGTTTTTTAATCCATTAAATAGAGAAATTCATGAAACTATTGCAAAGGATTAATGAGATAATATTTGTAAAGTGATTGGAGATAATCTGTTGAAAAGCACATATAAATACAGAGTATTACTACTAAGTCTCTAAGGAATAATAAAATGTGTAATGACATGCCTGTGGTAATCTATACTTAATTATGTAATTTTCTAATACCCAGAAGGTATGCACAAGCAGAGATGAGCAAATTGCATTGTGTGGCAGTCATTTTGTGAGGTCACTGGTCATTAAAGTTTAATCATGCCCCATTAAAAAATAAAGATTTCTGTTTTCACTCTCTCCCAATAATTACTAATAATAACATGTGCACATGGTGAGGTATGAAGTCATATCGATTTTTTCAAAGCGAGTTTTCAGAAGGTCCACCCAGCCACCTCCGCCCATGCCCACACCCACCTGTCGGGACATCAAAGATGCGCCTTCTCTGTCTTCGGGGGCAGACACAAGCAGCTCGTGTGCAAGGCAGCGACTGACACAGCACGAGCACCACTGTCTGCTGACCTCGGAGCTGGATCTTTCCGAGCTGGGACCTGGGAGTTCTGGAAGAGGCTCGACGGGGTTGGAGACTTCGGCTCTGTTCCTGTCATCAGAAGCTCCGTGGTTCTGGGACAGAGCGAGCGTCCTGTGAACATTTCTGAACAAGTAAATTAGTGGATGAGTGAACGAGGCCCGGATAAACCCAAAAGTATCTCCCAGACAAGGGCTTTGAGCTGGGCCCTGAGGAGGAGTGACTTGATCGCACATCCAGCCAGCAGGCCCAAAGGACTCATGGGGTGTGCCTCCGAGTAGGAATGTGACACTTCACCCCAGGGCTGGGGACGTGCTGGGGACCTGTCACAGGGGCCATCGAGTCTGGGGGTTCTTAGCTCCAAATCCTCCAAAAAGCTCTTTGGTCCAAAATCTCAGGCCCAAGGCAGACCCATACTTCCTGGAAACCGAGTATTATTACCATATCTGCTGCTTCCAGTCCAGCACACGCACATCCGAGGCCACAGGCCAGGACCCCCAGAGGCTTCCATATAAAGTCCTGAGGGGTGTGGCCACTCCCAGATGCAGTGGCCGTGAGCTGCGGGTCACCATGGAGCAATCCAGGGCAGACCCACTGTGCCCGGCCGAGGCAAGCGCACCGTGGGTTTCCGAGTTTTTCCATCGGCCTCTGGGCACACGCTCCTTGGACAGCTGGTGGATCCAACAGGTGGCAGCACCTGACGGCTTGGCGCGCTCCCTGGCGCCCGGCTCTGTGCACAGGTGACCTCGGGTGAGCCAGGCCAGGGCTCAGCTTCCTCGGGTCTCAGGTAGGAGCAAGTGAACCTGCCTCACCTCCTCTCTGACCCTCCCCTGCACCCACGTCGTGCACCGGAGCCCCCTGAAGCTCGCCGCAAACCAGCTATCATGGGAATCAAGGAGGATCCAGAGAACAAGCAGGCAAGAGTCTGTGGGACACTCCTGGATGCTGCCCAGTCTGGGACACTGGACAGGTGTGGGACACTCTGGTCTCACCACCTACCCACCCCCGGCCTCAGCCCCTCCGCCCACCAGGTGAGGCTGTTGGACGAGCTCAGAGGCCCCGTCCCGGCCCCCAGGTGTGCCAGCATCATCTGAGACAGGTTGCAAACGCCGATGCTGATGGCGGGGCCCGGAATCCACAACAACGGCCCCCAGAGTGGACACGCCAGCCAGGTGAGGGGATAAGCACGCGCGTCTCCAGAGCACCTCCCACCCTGCAGCTGGTGCGCCCCTGGACACGGAGCTCCGTGGCGGGGAGGGGCCGCAGCCTCCCACCGGCGCCTCCATCGGTGGCTCATTGGTCACCGATGACCAATGACCAGTCATCCAGGGCTGCCCGCCAGCTTCTTCCTCCCCATTTGTGAGAGACTCTATTCACACCAAGGTCTGCACCGTCCCCTGGGAGCCACAGCTGCATCCTGGGCCCTGCTGCTGCAGATTCCAGAGAGAAGGGCTTGACGTGCTCCCTGGAGGGCGAGTCCCTGTGACTCACCACTGATGCCTGTGCTCGAGACAAGGAACGGCAGGAAGTGAAACGCCACCTTCCCTCCCTGCTCTCCAACTTTCCCCCACCTGCCACCTTCCCTCAAACCTCAGCTTGTCTTGGTTTCCAGCCGGATTGCTGAGGACCTACTGCACACAGGGCCAGAGCAGTCAGACACACAAGCTGTCAGGTCAAACTGAGTCAGCTGAGTCTCTAATAGTCTGGTTTCTAAACCGATTTAGGTTCTCGGCTCCCATCATGAATGTACAAAATCTTTTGGGATTTCCAAGGTTGGGGGGACCCCTGAAATGGCTTGACCCGAGGTATCTTTTGACAGTGAGGACGCTGGGTGCAAATCAGGTCCCTCTCAGAACCCAGCCTCCGGCTGAGGGCAGGGGAGATTTCTCCACACCCACTGAAGCTGACGACCAGGCCAGGTGGGCACACGGGTGCCACCCACAGCCCCCGGCCCCCACTAACACCTGTGGCTGGACGCCTGTTTGCCTCCACAGCGCAGGACAAATGAAGCTTCAGAGTGTTCGTCTTCCTTTCAGGAGCGTCACTGAAGGGCCACAGCACTTCCTCCACGGGACGCAGCACGGTTTTCCAGAGAAAGTGAGCGTGTTCTGTCCAGTGGAGTACAAGGCGTGAGTCTGGGTGGGGGTCCTCTGCCCCCTTACCTCGGGCTGCCCCTGTGCCCGGCTCATTTCACTGCCACTCACACCAGGAAAGCCACCACCAAAAGAACACAGGTCCCAGTGTCTGCGACCAAACGGGAGGGCAGGGGCGCGGGGACACTTGTCTGGGGCTTGCTGTTCTTCAGTCGTGTCCGACTCTTTGCAACCCCGTGGACCACAGCACGCCAGGCCTCCGTGTCCATCACCTACTCCCAGAGCTTGCTCAAACTCATGTCCATCAAGTCAGATGCCATCCAGCCATCTCATCCTCTGTCGTCTCCTCCTCCCACCTTCAGTCTTTCCAGTATCAGGGTCTTTCCCAATGAGTCAGTTCTTCACATCAGGGGGCCAACACTTTTACTGGAGCTTCAGCATCAGCATCAGTCCTCCCAGTGACTGTCCGGGATGGTTCCCTTTAGGATGGTCTTGGGCTGGCGGGGCCTTTTGCAACAGTGTTGAAGTGAACCCCCAGCACCCCGCCCCCCGCCTCCTTTCCTGCGTTCACAAGCTCGTACCTGGGAGTTGCCACTATTTTTTAAACACGGCGTAAGGCACCGGATTCGGGCCCTCTCTCCTGCCCCTCCAGCCTCCTCTGTCCTGCCCAGGTCCCCGGAGGCAGACCTCTGCCCACTGCGGCCCTGGGCTCCCGTTCCTCTCCTTTGCAGGGCATTGGGCAGCAGGAAATGGCACCATTGGCCACTCTAAGCATCACCCGTGTCCTCGGGGGACAGGACTCCACGTCCCCTAGAGTTCAACACTCAGCTCCCCAACACACCCTCACGAGGAACAGAGCCAGGAACAAGCCAGATGGCGCGACCCTCACCAAGGAGCTGCCCCCAGCTCCCCCCTGCTCTCCACTGACCCGGGATGGCACCAGCAGGAGGGGCCACTGTGGCACCCAGCCGGCATCCTGCCCCCGGAGCCCCTGCAGCCCCACCCACTTCCTGCAGGGTCGTCAGGGGTCCAGGGGTGAACCCCACAGGCAGGTAGAGGTTGCTGGAAGACACCCCCACCCCCAACAGGCACTGTTGGGAAAGCCCCCTCCAAGTGCGGCCCCACCCCACTTCAGGACACCCGGGCATCTTGACCGAGCAGGTGGGAGGGTCTCCCCTCTGGGCCTGGGGGGAGGAAACAAAACCCAAGGGAGGAGGCAGGAGAGGAGGGAGAGAGGAGGGACAGGCAGAGCGGATGGAGACCGGGAGCACGCGGGACCCACGGCTGCAGCGAGAGTCACGACGCTCCAGAATCCACACGGGGGGAAAGCAGCTGCCGTGGGGACCCGAGGGCGCCCACTCATCTGGGCTCCCACACAGGTGTCCCCACAATCGGCTGGACATCGGGGGGCAGGGTGGGGACTGGGGGACAGGCGTGGGTCCGTCCTCCCACGTGCTCCTCCCCTCCCCTCCCTCTCCCCTCCCCTTCCCTCCTCTCTCCCCCTCCCTTCCCTCCTCCCCTCCCCATCACCTCCCTCCTCCCCCTCCCTCATCCCCTCCCCATCCTCTTCCTCTTCCTTTCCCCCCTCCCCTCCCTCCTCCTCTTCCTCCTCCCCTCCACCCTCCCCTCTGTCCCTCCCCCCTCTCCCTCCTGCCCCCTCTTCAAAACACTTGAGCTCAAGATAAAAACAAACAGTTGGCAAACTATTGAGATGAGAATAAAGAGTTAATTTTTTCAAAATTCTGGAGGAGCAAGGCGGCCCGGGCCCTGCAAGGTCGAAGCCAGAACCGGGCATTAAGGACAGCATTCATCTTGGCGTTGCCGCTTGACGTCTTGCGGCCCATCAGGGCCTGTCCGCAGAGCTATAACCATGCAATCCAATACTGCAAGGACAGGACGCCAGAAGCCCAGGCCGGGTATTTTTATAACTGACGCAACCCCAGGCGGAGGGTCTGTGCTGAGTGCCCGCCCCCACCCATGTCCCTGCAGCAGGGCACCCGCGTGTCAGGACCCCCCACCAAGGCTCGCCTGGGAGAGACCTGGAGCTCCAATACCTTGGCTGGACCAAGGGGACTGGCGGCTGGAGCCGAAGAGCCTGGACGCCTCCCACCCCAGCTGTGCAGTCAGCCATTGTGACCTCTCATGCCCGCCGCCCTGAGCCTCAGTCTCCCCATCTGCAGCCCTGAGACACGCACGCCCAGCATCACGGGAGACACGAGGGCAGGTGGTGCGGAGCTGCGCCCAGCAGGGCAGATTCCTCTTCACCGCGGGTCATCGCCACCTCCTGTCGAGTCGGGGGGAGGCATGCTGGCCCCACGTGCCTCCCCTTCACTGAGCACCCAGCTGCCCAGGCAGGCGCCCCACTCCACCAGCGCCCCAGTGCTGCGTGACCCGCAAGTTCCCCACGAGCGACGAGACGAGTTCTGGGGCCTCGGGTCCACGGCCCAGCTCGGCCTGAGTGATGGCTCGCTTGGGGCCCCCTCCACTCTGGGCCCTTCCCCGCCAGCACCGGGGCACCCCGGGCCCTGCCTGCTTTGGCACCATCCCCTCTGGCCCGTGCCCTGCCTCCTGCTCAGTCTCGTCCGCAGCAGACGCCACCAGCAGCAGCTGCGTGTTCTCACTGCCGTTTCTCTCCTCTCGAGAAGTGAGCTCCCGCAGGAAAGGTTTTCCTGTCTCCTCTGTTCACCTCCTGGAGCCCCGTTACCTACCGCATGGAACACGCATGCTCATATATCTCTCAGGCAAGCATGAGTGGGCCAATCGACCAGTCAAAGGCCCTTCCCAGGCCCTTCCCCTCATTCTGGGTGATGCAAGGGGCTTTGGGGGCCACCCCGGGGGCCAGGTTGAAGCAGTCAGCTTCCTTCCTCACCCGCTACGTGCCAGCCTGCCCCACAGCCAGAGTCTGGGCCACTCTGAGGTGGGTCCAGAAGTTACGGGTCCCCTAGCTGGTCCCGTCTGCAGTCACTGCAGATCGCAGCATCAGTGGGGCCACAGGAGCCTTCAGGGACCCCCCCCCCACCTGCTCACTGCCACCTCCCTGGGTGCCAGGCCCCTCCCCGTCTCCCAGAGCACCAGCTCTTCCCCCAGGGCCTGCGAGGAGCGGTCCTCAGGACCACGCCCGCCAAGGGAGCCTGGGACTGAGTCCCAGGGCCGTGGGTCCTCGCTCAGCCCTGCCGCCAACAAGCTTCCCACCGGGCCCTGTCCTCTGGGCTCCCCTCGGGCACCCGCAGAGCCGTGAGGAGCAGCGTGCCACCCCACTGGCCTGACCTGTCCCACCAGCACCTCGCTGCTACTTTCCACACCAGGAGGAGCAAGTCGCAGGAGAGGTTTCAACACCTGTATGGGGTTGGGGGGTGCCTGCTCCCTGCCCTCTCCCAGGACCCCTGGCTGGTAACCAGGCTGGAGTCCATCAGCGGAGGCAGTGCCGTGTGCACAGCCTCCCTCTGGACATGGGCCTCCGGCCAGGCTGCAGGAACGGCCCCACCATTCTTCGAGGTCAGCGTCCAGCACCCATTTCACAGATAAGGACACCAAGGCCGAGAGATAAGCCAAGCGTCCCTGAGACCGAGCAGCTGGGCCATAAACCCCAGTGTCCATGTGCCACATGTTGCTGGGATTCCATCGGGAGACAAAGCAGTCTCCAGGTGACCTAGGCGTGAAGGCCGCCCTGCCGTGGTGGGCGGTGGGAGGCGCACCCTGGACACCCAGGAGAACAGGCGGCCAGTGCCTCTCCTGGGGGAGGAGAGCACTTCCTGCGGCCTCGCCCGCCCCCTTAGTCCTCCACAAGGCCGGCTTCTCTGCCCCAGCCCCACAAGGCCCGGTCTGTGTGCATCCAGCTGTGCGACCCGCTACATTCCTCTGTACCTCGTGACATTCCAGCCGCCCCACCCGAGTCCTGTCGCGTGGGGGTGAGACTTTACTCACTGCCCTGCCATCCATCCAGGAGAGGTCAGACAGGCCAGATCCAGGATCCGCTGGGGCTTCTGGAATGTAGGGGTGCGGGCCCCGGGGCCAGGAGCCCCCCAGACCCCCACGCCCTTGCGGCACGTCCCGGGAGAGAGCCCGAGGGCGGCTGCCGGCCAGGCCCTGCCGAGAGTTAAGGTTCTCAAGGCTCGCTTGTTGCAGCGTCGCTATCTCAGACACCTACGGTTCTGAACGGGACAGATGGCCAGGCCGGGCGTTGAGAATGGCTGGCACTCGAGGTTCCATTGTCCCGGGAGAAAGTGGGCTCCTGTACCCAACTTCCAAGCGGTCCTGTCCTGAAGGTCACCGACAATGTGACCACGCCGGGCAGCCACGGGGCGAGCAATGCTCTGCCAGATGAAAATCCTTTTGTTGTCGGGCCTGGAAGGTCACACAGTGCCCTTTGAGATTGCCTGGCCAGCAGGAAGTCCCCCACCCTACTCCAGTAGAGCTGACAGCTTCGGAGGCAGAAATCAGCACCGTGGCATCAACCAGCAAGGCCATGCAAAGCCAAGGCCTATTTTCCCATCACAAACAAATGCCATCATGGCCCTGGAACCGTGGCAATAAAGAGGTGCTTGTTTGAAAGGCCACTGGCTCGGCTGGGCCCGGAAGGAAAGGTAGCCGCAGCTGGGCGCCGGGCAAGGGGCCTCAGGGAGCCCCAAGCCCAGCCGGCATCTCTAGGGGGGTACAACCCAGCCAGCCCTCTTGTCGTGGAAGCTGTGTTCTAGAAAGTCCACAAGCATCAAGATGTTGGGAACTGGGCCGTGGTTCCCAGGAAAGATGGGGCTGGGTGCCCACAAGCCTCAGGCTTCACATTTTGCCAACTGATCAGCATATGCGCTTCTTTTGCATGTTTCTGTTTAAAGACACCGTGCTGAGTGCATCCCATTGGTTCATGCCTGCGTGGATTCGATCCAGCAGGTGCTCTCTCCACACGCCCCAGCACCGCATCCTGAAACTTGGGAGCTGGGTACCGTGCTTCACTACACCTGGGGACCGTTGGAAACAGCCAGCAAATGTGCAAAGACGTGGAGCCCAGGGCTCTGGGCAAACCATGAGAAGGACCCATGCTTGCAGAGAGAGCTGAAAGGAGGGGAGCGGCCCCCAAAACCATTGAGGCCCCAAGCACGGATGGGGAGCATCTGCACTAACGTTTTCCAACAGTCATTTGACCTTGACTCTTAAATGCCTTCCTTCCTCGAGGGAAAGGTGGTATCCGGCCCAACAGAAACTCAGTTCCACTGACACCTGCCCAGGATCGTGACAGGTCTTGGGGTCATAGGTCTCTTCTGCAACCTGGCGGAAGCAAAAAAAATCCACAGGCACCTTTAAGGAGACAAGTAGGAAAGTGGCTATCATCGCAGACTCTGGCATTTTGACACAATGTAGGCGCCCAAACGGAGATCCTTGTAGAACTTAGCTTCTCAGCTGTTCCCAGCATGGAGGGCAGGGGTGCTGCTAAATACACCTGCTTTTTGGCATCTCCAGAGAAAGCTGCAGGGCCAGGGGAGGACAAACAACCCCTAACGTGCCCCGCGGGGGCACACGGGCCTCCTGGCCTGTACCTGCATCCTTGAGGAAGGGTCCGGAGCAGCTCCTTTGAAGGAACCTTCTAGAAGAACCCAGGGATGTGCCTGGCCCTCTTGAGACTCCACTCAGGCTTTGGGGATTGAGCAACTCTGTCTCAAGAAGCTCCTGAAACGGCATCAGAAAGCTCCACCTGGAGGCCCACCCTTTTCCAGGCTTCCTGGAGAACCAAGGGCTCCCATACCAACTCTGAGCATCCTCGGGCTCTTGTGCCTGAGCTCCGTGCTTGCCTTTGCCTCGAGGCCTCTCTCCTCCCCGCTTGGCTTTGTCTTAAGGGTCCCATGAGGTCACCTTGCCACCACCCTGCCAGCTCCCTCTGCCCCTGACCCCACGGTGTCACAGACAGCTGGCAGGAGAGGGAAGGGCAGCAGAGGCTGATGAAAGAGCACTTCCAGCTGAGAACAGCTCCAGGGCAGACAGCACATGGCTTCCACAGCCCAGACCCAGCCCTGGGCCTCCCCACCCTACACCCCCAGGGTCCAGACAAGAAGCGAGTAGGGTTCGGGTTTGGGTTTGGGTTCGGGTCGGGGCTGGTGAAGGCACTGGGCCCACGCAGATCGGCTCCTGGGAGAGGAGCTGAGCCAGGCCATGTGAGGCGGCCGCCTGGTGAAGGGGGCAAGCACCCCTTTCCATCCTCTTCCTCATCATCCCCCAGGGGCTCAGGGAAAGGGCGGGTCTTCAGGACTTGTCAGCCCCCTGCGGCCCCCGCTCGGGAACACCGTGTAGCCCCCCTGTACATGCACACACCGTGGGGCCAGGACCCGCAAGTGTGCACTTAGGACGGGGCTCAGGGTCCCAGCTGGACCTGATCAAACCGGCGATCGCGCACCGGGAGTCCTCCTCTGCTGAGTGGAAGGACTGACGATGCGATGACCGTTCACAACCGGCGGTCAGCACAGAGCAGCTCCCAGGCCAGAGCCTCCATCGTGAGCAGCCCTCAAGTTCAGGGACTCGAGTTCAAGCCCCAGCCTGTCCTGGAACGGTCTCTGGCCATCCCTGGAGGCAGGCCCTCTCCATGCTAGAACCAGGAACGTGGCGCAAACTGGCACGAGCTTGCCACCCCGTTTGACTTTCCCAGCGTCCGCTTCATCCCCGCAAAGTAGGCAATGCCGTCCGACTCAGCGTCAGAGTGCTTTCCTGTCCACCGAGAGCTGCCCCAGTGAAGAGGCGTGCTGTCCTTCTCCCGTGGTGGAGCTGGGGCCCCAGAAGAGAAGCAGACAAGCAGTGCCCTCCCCGCCCCACTTTTACGTGAACTTCCGCCTTCAGAGATCTGCTGGGAAAAGTCACGCCAATGTTGGCGCCGCGCAGGTCCCAAAGAGAAGAGGGACGGGATCTGAGTTCCCGGGTGCTAGCAAGAACCAGTCATCAAACACGAGACATTGCTTGTTCAACATATGTGGACATTCAGGTTCACATGCTGTAAAAGTTGTCCTCCAAAAGAGTAAGACGATTGCGACGATCACTGCTCCTCGGCCAGTGTCAGGAAGTCGACGGGCAGCAGAGCTAAGCGGAAGGGGCGCTGCCTGCCTCTGCTGGGGCTGACGGTGCGACGACAGCACAGGGAACTCTACTCAGTACTCTGAGTAACCTGCATGAGAAAAGGATCTAAAGACAGAATGAGCACACGGACGTGCTGACTCGCAGTGCTGGACGCCTGAAACCAACACAGCGAAACTGACGTCAAACAGAAAGAGCACTGAGGCCGCTGCTCCCCAGAGAGCCTTCCCCACGGGCAGGATGCTTAGAACCTAAGCAGGGGAAGGACTCGGGGTCCCTCAGTCTAGTCCCCTCCCCAGAACCCAGAGTACACCCCCACAGCTATCCAGCCCCTACACTACCCTAGCCTGGTGCGGGCAAGCCCACCGCCCTCCACGGGCCTGGTGGGAGCAGTCTGGTCCCTGAGCGCCCACCTTCCTGGGGTCCATCTTTCCCCCTGAGCCGTGTTTCCTCCCAGGTCCCACCCTCTCTCTTTAGGATCGGGGGTCCTTCGTCAGGGTGCGCATGAGACAAGTCTCCCTGCTCACCTCCTCCATCACCTCCTCCAACATTCTGGAAGGGAAGCTGGAGTCCCCCAGCCCAGAGTCCTGCACACAGGCTGGGGGATGAGCTCAGCGCTTCTGGAAGGGGAGGGCAGGGCAGGGCCGCCTGGTCAGCAGTGACTCAGGCCTCTTTGTCCCGAGCGCACAGTGGAGGACAGACAGCGGGCTCCGTGCAGAACAAAGAGGTTCTGTGGAGCAGCCCGAGCAGAGGGCAGCGCTGGGGAGGGAGCACTCAGAGAGAAAGGGAGCCCTCGGAGCGTGGGCCGGCCCGCCCGGAAGTGCAGCACAGCGGCATCGAAGGTCTCCCAAAGGCAGCGAGGAGCCAGCGGGTGGGGCGCCAGGAGGCTGGCACGACCACCAGGAGGCAGGCCAGGTGGGAGACGAGCCACGGGGGCCAGCATCAGCCTCCTTCCCGCGCTCATGGCTCCCCTGGTCAGCGCCCCCACCCCCCACCCCGTCCCAGGGACGACACAGGACTCAAGAGAGTGACAGCTGCTACCCCCCACTCCCCCCCAGTTCAGGGGCCGTCCTGCCTCCCGGGTGGTGGGCAGGCACTGGGCCAGCCCCCGCAGGGCCCTGCCACATCCTTCCAGGCTCCTGGGTCGTGCAGTCTGCCCCTCGAGGGCCAGGGGTCCGACTCTGCTTCTTACTCCCCGGGAGTTAGTGCGGGACTGAGTCCAAGCCAAGCAGTGGTCCTGCTGCCAGGGCCGCTCCTGGGGACGCTCCCACCACGGCTGCCTCTCGGCCCAGCGACCCCTGCCCCCTCCCCATGGGCGTCGCACCGTGAGGTCTGCTGTCTGGGTGTCTCCGTGTGAGTGCAGATCCCTAAGTGGGCACACCCCCATTTAGAACCCTCTGCAAGCCAGTGGTGTGTTTGCTACTCCGTGTTCTTCCACCAAAGAAGGGAGAGACTTGAAAACCTAGTTTTCCTGTGACAGTTTCGTTACCAATTAGGAAACGTGGGCCCCAAGCCCTGAGCAGCTTCACCTGGAGGCCTGGGCAGGTGGCGGGGCAGGGGCTCCTCTCCCTCCATCGGGCCCAAAGGTTGCCTCTGTGTGAGCTTCCTTTGTATCTGTTCTTCCGACTCTTGTTTCGTTTGCTCATCGTCATGTTTTAAGATTAATCCGTGTTGTTGCTTGTAGTTTTTATTTGGTTGTTCTTGTTACCAGAATATTCTATGGCAATTAGAAGGATGAGATGGTTGGATGGCATCACTGACTCGATGGACAAGAGTTTGAGTAAGCTCTGGGAGCTGGTGATGGACAGGGAGGGCTGGTGTGCTGCAGTCCATGGGGTCAAAAGGAGTCAGACGTGACTGAGCGACTGAATTGAACTAAGAAGGTGCCTGCTGTCAAAGGTACAGGATAGCCGGGTGCTTACCAAACGAAGTGAGGAGTAAGTTGGGGAACTCCTGGGGAGACAGCTGTGTTCTGCTTCTCGAGTTTATTGGGGGTCATGTTACTGTTTACGACCCCTCCTCACCCTGTTCATTATCCATTATGCCCCTCCCTGCATGCCTTAGGTTTCACAACAAAAAGTTTCCATGAAAAGTGGAAGCCCTATGAATAAGGCATTTGGGGTTGCATGCATGCTCAGTCGCTTCAGTCGTGTCCAACTCTTTGCAACCCTGTGGACTGTAGCCCGCCAGGCCCCCCGTCCATGGGATTCTCCAGGCAAGACTATTGGAGTGGATTGGACTATTGGAGCCCTTCTCCAGGGGATCTTCCCGACCCAGGAGTGGAACCCGGGTCTCTTGGGTCTCCTGCATTGGCAGGCAGGTTCTTTAGCACTACAAGCCCCACGGTTTGGGGGGCATTTGGGGTTGTTGTATACAAAGTGGGGCCACCGTGGGCGAAACGGAGGGAGACCCGCTCGAGACCTCAGGTCCTGTGCTCCTGGTGGGGGTGCTTTAGTCCCTCAGTCGTGTCTAACTCTTGTGACCCCGTGGCCTGTAACCTGCAGGCTCCTCTGTCCCTGGGATTCTCCAGGCAAGAATACTGGAGTGGGTTGCCATTCCCTTCTCCAGGGATATGTTCCCCATCCAGGGATCAAACCCGGGTCTCCTGCATCGCAGGTGGATTCTTTACCGTCTGGATCTGAGTTCCTGTGAATTTGTGATCTCCATTAGGACGCTTTCTCCAAGAGTAGGAAGCAGCTCTGTTTGCCAGGAGGATGTACAGAGGCCAGCATGCTGCATGCAAGTGTCCATGGGGTTGGGGGTCTCCCATAGCTGCCACGCTGCCCCTGGAGACCCCTGGGGGGGTGTATTTCAAAAGAAGACCATAATGATTTGTCCCACCAAGAGGTGAGAAGACAATAGCTCAGGAGGCCTGGAAGGGACCACTGTCTCCCACGAGCTCCAGCCAGGGGTGGTACTCAGTCCACACCCAGGGGAGCCACACTCCCCTCCGAGGTGCTTGGCCATGGAGACTGGGGCAAAGCATGGGCTGAACCGAGAATTCTCCTGGCGCCCAGATCGCACCCAGAGTCCACGGAGAACATTCCTCCCCACCTGGGCCCCCTCACCAGACACTGTCTCCAAGGGGCGGAAATCAACGCGTCTCCAGATGAGAGAGTAGATATACCCTCTCATGTGTGTCCGACGGTCACTCACTGCCTGGGTTTCGCAGACACCGCCACCCCCACCTGGACATGACCCTGGCGGGACCACTGTCCAAGGCAGGGAGCTCTGAGCCGCTGCAGGCAAGTGGGGGCCAGGGAGAACCGTGTGAGGTCACACTCCAAGGTGAGCTGGCTCCTGGAAAGGCCACAGCTCAGCCCTGCAAGCTGCTCCAGAGTGAAGACTGAACTCCTGGAAAACAGGAGGGAAACCGGAAAACCGTGGGGCTCACTTAAACTGCAGTCAGCGTTTCAGGCCGCGCTTCAGAACGTGCCCCAGTGGACACTCTTCATCGCACATAAATGCCTGCGGCACTTCTCGACAGAACCACAGGGACGGTCTTGTGCGGCTTTAGCACCCACTGTTTCACGGTCGTGTTACAGGGGTGTGACTACTGGCCATGTGACCTGCACACCAAGCATGAAGTCAAGCCCAGGAAGACACGAGTGAGATCAGACTCACTGGGGAGCGGCACGCTCTCTTAGTGGTCGGACGTTCTTAGATCCACCGGACGTCTGTGGTGAGCCTGCAGAGGACAGGAAGCACCAACAGAAGGGTGGGAACGCTGGTGAAGACACGGAAGCCCCAGAGTGGTGAGCAGCGGCCTGGAGAGCCCCCTGAGAAGACCGTGGCCCAGGAGGAAGCACCCTGGGCCCAGATAACAACAGGCACAAAACTCCCTCACAAGGTTGCCTCTCTTGAGTCTACTGCTAGAAGCTGAGAAATCTCGTTTAAACACACTCGTGTGGTGGACTGCTTTAGACAGCACCATTTCCAGGGTGTCCATGCCTGCAGCCACATCTCACCATATCCCAGGAGTAAGGACAGGGCTGAGTGGCCCATTTCCTGAGGAGGGAGATGGTGTCCATCCCCTGCCCCCAGATCCGGGCTCCTCCACATTGAACCCACATAGAAAAGGCCAACCTGCTCGGAAAATCTGAGGCTGATAGGAACCTTAAGATGCAGCTAACATTCAGAGGGCTTCCCTGGTGGATCATGGTAAAGAATCCGCCTGCCAATGCAAGAGATGTGCGTTCAGTCCCTGGGTCAGGAAGATCCCCTGAAGGAGGAAATGGCAGCCCATTCCAGTATTCTTGTCTAGAAAATCTCATGGACAGAGGAACCTAGCGGGCTACAGTCCATGGGGTCACAAGGGGTCAAACACAACTTAGCAACTAAACAACAATATTCAAAAGACTGCATCAAAAAAAAATTAAATAAAGAGTTTAGATATACAGCAAGCCTCTCTCTGAGGCATTGGTGGTTCAGTGGTAAAATTCTCACCTGCCACATGCGAGGCCTGGGTTTGAGGCTGATACAAACCTTAAGATGCAGTTAATACGCAAAGGGCCTCCCTAGTAGCTGACGGTAAAGAACTCACCTGCCAATGCAGGACATGTGGGTTCACTCCCTGGGTCGGGAAGATCCCTGAAGAAGGAAATGGCAACCCACTCCAGTATTCTTGCCTGGGAATTCTCATGGACAGAGGAACCTAGCAGGCTATAGTCCATGGGGTCACAAGGGGTCGGACACAACTTAGCAACTGAACAACAGTATTCAAATGACTGGATTAAAAATTTTTAAATAGAGTCTAGATATACAGCAAAACTAATAAGATGGAATTTATCCAACACGAATACAAATGCTAAACTCAACTAACCATGTGGTGTAAGCTGGAGGAGACGTAATTTAGAACATGTGAAGAAGACCAAGAGCATGTATTGCCAATGTGACAGATCTGAAAACTACAATAAAAATAACACGAGTTTGGGCTACCTCCATAGGATTTAATATTCAGACTCCAGCTGGAACCAAATTCAGCATATTGATTCCAGATCTGGACACTTTTGAGGCCAACTCTGAAGCAAGCCACATTCAAAAAACTAGAATCATGGCATCCGGTCCCATCACTACATGGCAAATAGATGGGGAAAAATTAGAAACAGTGGCAGACTTTATTTCCTTGGGCTCCAAAATCACCACGGACAGTGTCTGTAGCCATGAAATTAAAAGATGCTTGCTCCTTGGAAGGAAAGCTATGGCAAACCTAGACAAGGTATTAAAAAGCAGAGACATCAGTTTGCTGACAGAGGTCCGTATAGTCAAAGCTATGGTTTTTCCAGTAGTCATTTATGGATGTGAGAGTTGGACCATAATGAAGGCCAAGTGCTGAAGAATTGATGCTTTCGAACTGTGGTTGGAGAAGACTCTTGAGAGTCCCTTGGACTGCAAGGAGGTCAAACCAGTCCATCCTAAAGGAAATCAACCCTGAATATTCATTGGAAGGACTGATGCTAAAGCTGAAACTCCAATATTTTGGCCACCTGATGCAAAGAGCTGACACACTGGAAAAGACCCTGATGCTGGGGAAGATTAAGGGCAGGAGGAGAAGGAGACAACAGAGGACGAGATGGACATGAGTTCAAGCAAGCTCCAGAAGACAGTGCAGGACAGGGAAGCCTGGCGTGCTGCAGTTGGTGGGGTCACCAAGAGTCGGACACAATTTAGCAACTAAACAACAACTGAAGCAAGCTGGACTCAGTCCCAAGAAGAACGTGTGGAACAGACGAGAGAAGGTGGGCTTTGTGGGCCACTCCCAATCTACCGCTCATTATGCAGCTGTGTCCCTGCAGACAACTTACTTATCCTCTCTGAGCCACTGCTCTCTCATGTGAGAAAGAAGAATAATTTAGACACTTTCTCTAACTGAGATAATTAGGTAGGTCACGATGCCAGTCTCAAAGTCAGCACCCAGTAAATTCGCTGAATTATGACTATCATCTTTGTACTGTAAAAGATATCCTGGCAAAACAAACACAGTAGCTGTCTTTAGATGCGTGTTACAGGAGAGATGGGCTGGGAACACGGGGCTCAGGGCAGAGCGGAGGCGGTGGTGAGAGAGGCAGGGCAGGAGCTGGGGACAAGGAGGGACAGGGCTGAAGAAGACATGCCCTGAAGAAGAGATGCCCCCGCCTCCGAGCAGTTCGATTCTGACGCAGAATCCCTGGATCCCATGTTGAGAAACACAGCTCCGAAAGTGTGATGCTTCTGTTCAAAGTGTGCAACTGCGAGCAAAGAGTCCAGGATGTGATGGAATAAATGCCTGCCCTGCGGGGAATTCAGCTCCGACCTCTCCTGCCTCCAGTACGCGGCGGGTCTTTCTCAGGCTTTCTGCAGCTCTGGAGGAGGAGCTATTAAACAACGTCATGGGATCCCAGGCCTTCACAAGATCCAAGCGTAAAAAATGTCAACTAGGGCATCTCTGACCCTCTAGGGGGGATTAGCCAGCTCCCCTGAGCCCAAAACGGATCCACAACAGGGCTGGGAACAGGGGGAGGGGAGGGGATGCCCTCCAACACCCCCCACCCCAGAAACCCCTCTTCTGCAAGGGAGGGCCAGCATTCAGCACGTGCACAGCACAGGGCGTGAGGACAAGGCAGCCCCTCCAAGGGCCCCCAGCAGAGAAGCCGAGGGTACACCTGCAAGCCTGCTTCCACAGTCGGGATGCTGGTCCTGTGGACGAGGACTCCTGAAGGCACGCCAGGTACCCGGCGCCCTCTTAACACTTCCTTCCTCCCTAAGCCCTTCCTTCAGCCTCACAGCACTCCCTTTTCCCCCACGATTATAACAGTAATACATGTTCATTGTACAAAATTCGGAAGCTACACAAAGGTAGCTTTCAATCTGCCCTAATTGTACCAGCTAGAGTCAAACAATAACTATTTTAAGGACTTATACATACAGAACATTTATTGGACTTTAGGAAATTTCTTACAAGAAGCATCCTTTCTGTCACTTATTACATGATGCAAATTTTCCAACTCGCTAGATATTCTTCATACTTATGACTGTGGTATCACATTATATAAATAGGGCTTTTTTATTGGACAGTCTCCCATTTTAGCTATTGATGTTGTCTTCAATCTTTTGGGACAATTTATGACATTGAAGTAAAAATTATTGCATGCAGCTTTTTAAAATTATTTTTAGGATAAATTCCTAGGAGAGGTTTATTGCTAGGTCAAGTGGTTTAAGCATTAAGAAGCTTGATTAAAAGTAATAAAAGTGCTCCCAGAAAATCGTACCAATTCACTCACATGTGGACACAAGAGTTCTGTCACTCAGTCTTTTGCCAGTCTGGGCTGGTTGTTATCTCAGTATTTTATCTCTGCCCATTTGATCATTAAAAGCTATTATTTTAATTATACTGTTAGTTATTTAACTACTAGTGGGGTTGAATACTTTACTTACTCTCGCTGGCAATTTGTTTTGCTTCAGTGAATAGTCTATTGATGTTATTTGCTCACTTTTCTCCTTGAATGTTCCACTTTTTCTTATGGATCCTCATAGGAATGTTTGTATTTAAGAATTTTACCCCTTTGTGATGTGTGGATTTTTCCCAGTACATTTCGTTTGCATTTTAACTTGAAATACGATTTTTAATTTGCAGATATTTAAAATTTAACATAGTCAAACCCCAGTCTTTGCCTTTATAGGGTCCTCTCCTTTCTGCTGCTGCTGCTGCTGCTGCTAAGTCACTTCAGACGTGTCCGACTCCGTGTGACCCCAGAGATGGCAGCCCACCAGGCTCTCCCATCCCTGGGATTCTCCAGGCAAGAATACTGGAGTGGGTTGCCATTTCCTTCTCCAATGCATGAAAGTGAAAAGTGAAAGTGAAGTCACTCCGTCGTGTTTGACTCTTAGCGACCCCATGGACTGCAGCCCACCAGGCTCCTCCGTCCATGGGATTTGCCAGGCAAGGGTACTGGAGTGGGGTGCCATTGCCTTCTCCACCTCTGCTTTCTAAGGTCAGATAAACACTGCTCTGTTTTTTTCCCAATTCATTTTCTTCTCTCATGGAATTATTTAATCCACAGGAAGGCTCTTCTGATGTCTGATAGGAAGTATAACCCAAATCCTTCTTCTCTGAGTAGTGACATGGTGTCCCATCACCTTTCATGAATAGCTCACTCTTTCCCCACTAATGTGAAAGGCACATTTTATTAAATACTAGATTATTTTTAAATATTGCATCTGTTTCTCAGTCTTCTTTTTTTTTCCCTACTGATTTCCTATTTTCACACTGGTGGATTCAATATGTCCTCACAATACTTTTAATCTGGGATAGCAAATATACTATTAATATGCTTTTCTAAAAATCTTTCTCTATTCCCACTTATTTGTTATCTCTTTAATTTAGAATTACTTGGTCAAGTTCCAAAAATATCCTTACACAATTTTGGTTGAGATTACATTATATTTTTTAATTGAAATATAGTATTTTTTTAACTGATGTATTTTTTTAGTTGAAGTATTTTTATTTTTAATAAATTTTCCAGCTAGTTGTTGCAAACAGGTACAGGTATATTTTTTTAATTGAACAATATTGTGCTGTTTCAAGTGTATAGCAAAGAGTGGTCCACTTTTTTACATATATGAAACTGTATATATTTTTACATATATGAAACTGTATATGTGAAACTGTATATACATAAACTGTATGTACATACGTACTTTTTCAGATCATTTTCCACTAAGGTTATTACGAGACATTGGATACAGTTCCGTGTGCCATCAGTGAGTGCCTGGCGTTTACCTGTTCTTTGTATAGTGGTTTGAATCTGTTGATTTCATACTCCACATCCACCCCTTCTCCTCTCCCCTTTTGCAGGAGACCTGGAGCTGATCCCTGGGTTGGGAAAATCCCCTGGAGGAGGAAATGACAACCCACTGCAGTGCTCTTGCCTGGAGAATCCCATGGACAGAAGGGTCTGGCGGGCTACAGTCCACGGGGTCACAAAGAGTCAGACACGACTGAGCGACTTCACTTCACTTCACTTTCCCCTCTGGTGACCGGAAGTTTTTTTCCTATGTCTGTGAGTCTGTTTCTGTTTGAGTTATATTTTATTTTTAATTAATTATGAGAAAACTACATCTTTATAATAATGATTTTTTACATTTGGAAACATAGCGTACCTTTCCATTTCATTAAATGAAAATGTTTTGGTTGTTTGTTATGAGTTCTGTATGCTTCTTAAATTTATTCCAAGACAATTTATATACTATAATGAATATGATATTTTTTCCCCTTAAATTTTCCAACCAGTGGTTGCAAACAGGTAGAACACCTCCTGGTTAATGTTTTTCACCGTAAGTAGCCTACTGAGCACAAACTATCTTAATAGTCTCAGTAGCATTTTCAATGTATTCTCTTTCAATTTACTTCTTACAAAACTAAGCATACTCTTACCATACAATCCAGCGATCATTCTCCTTGCTATTTACCCAAAGGAGCTGAAAACTTATGTCTCTGCAAAAATGTGCACGTGAATGTTTATAGTCATTTCATTCTTAATTGCCAAAACCTGGACGCAACAAAGATGTCCTTCAGTGGATAAATAAACTGTGGTGTATCTAGACAATGGAATGTTGCAAAGTGTGAAAACCACTCAGTCGTGCCCAACTATCTGCGACCCCATGGACTGTAGCCCTCCAGGCTCCTCTGTCCATGGGATTCTCCAGGCAAGCAGACTGGAATGGGTGGCCGTTCCCTTCTCCAGGGGATCTTCCTGACCCAGGGATGGAACCCAGATCTCCAGCATTACAGGCCGATTCTTTACCATCTGAGCCACCAGCGAAGCCCAATGGAACATTATTCAACGCTAAAAAGAAATGAGCTGTCAAGCCATAGAGAGACGTGGAGGAAATTTAAATGTTGATAACTGAGCGACAGAAACCTGTCTGCAAGAGGTTACACACTGTGATCCCAACCACACGACATCCTGGAAAAGGCAAAACTCAGAAGACAGCACAGAGGCGGGTGGTGGCCAGGGACTGGGGCAGGGGCCTAGGTGGATAAGCACAGAGGATTTTCAGGGCAGGAGAACCACTCCATATGACGCCGTAATGGATACGCATACAACCCACAGTGTTCAGCACCAGAGTGAACCCTGCTGTGAACTATGGACTTTGGGTGATGATGGTGTCAATGTAGATGCAACCTTGGTTTAAAACAAACAAACAAACAAAACCTTCTGCTGGGTGCTGGGGGAAGTTGGTAATGGGAGAAGTTATGCATGAGTGGTTAATGCTTTTGAACTGTGGTGTTGGAAAAGACTCTTGAGAGTTCTTTGGACTGCAAGGAGTGCAAACCAGTCAACCCTAAAGGAAATTAACCCTGAATATTCATTGGAAGGACTGAAACTGAAGCTCCAATCCTTTGGCCACCTCACGCGAAGAGCTGACTCATCGGAAAAGACCCTGATGCTGGGAAAGATTGAAGTCAGGAGGAGAAGGAGACGACAGAGGATGAGATGGTCGGATGGCATCACCCACTCAATGGACATGAATTTGAGCAAACTCAGGGAGACAATGAAGGACAGAGGAACCTGGTGTGATGCAGTCCATGGGGTCGCAAAGAGTTGCACACGACTCTTTGACTCAATAGACTGAACAACACCAACAGATGCATGAGTGGGGCAGCAGGTATGTGGCAAATGTCTGCATGTGCCCTTCAGGCTTGCTGTGACCCAAAACTGCTCTAAAGAAAATAATCTGTTAAAGAAAACTATCCCTTCCCTGGAGGTTTAAAAGAATTTGCTGCTAAAACTCTCAGACTTATGTTTCCAGTTTGGTAGTAACTCTTTTAACAACATGAACAATTTATTCCCAGGACATCAATCCATCCATGCTTCGGACCTCTTATTGAGCCTGTTTTGCGTATCTGTATTCTCCCAGGAAACAATTCAGTGTGTGAAACATCCACACATTTACAGGCAGAGAATTACATTACGGTCATACTCATTCTCGGGTTTACTCTTAATAACGACATCTCCATGCTTGGATCTCATCTTCTAACACGATATATTTGTATTTTCCAATGCTGTACATTTCATTTCTTTGTATTTCATTTTTTGGATGTCTTTATCATTTCTTCCCAAGCAGACAGCTCATGCTAATTTCTGCATGTCATTTGCTTTCCCTGCTTTCTTGCTTTGTGCTCGTGCTTGTTGTCTTTGCTCCTGTCTTAGCTTCTTGCATGTCTGGCATATTCGTTTACCTTCTTCTGTATGTTAATGAATGAGCTGAACCCTACAAATGTTCATGGATACTACTAGGAGCACTCCCATGGACTTAATAACACACAGGGCTTCGTCCATCCTAACGCAACAGTAAGTGCCATTTTTATCCCTTCTTTCAGGCACCTTGTTTATTAAGTGACTCTTAACTTCTAGGAGGTTCAGTTGTTGTTGTTGGGTAGCTAAGTCATGTCTGACTCTCTGCGACCTCATGGATGGTAGCACGCCAGGCTCCTCCATCCTCCACTATCTCCTGAGTTTGGGGCTAAAACATTTAGTCAAGTTGGAGGCAGCATTTCATCGTGATCTTCATGGATGAAGAAGGAGGGGAAGGCAGAGGGTACCGCCTGAAGGGAGACAGAGAGCTGAGCACAGTCAGGGCAGATTCAGAGCCCAGGGAACCTCAGTCTCAGCCCCAGGGAAGGAGGACCCACCAGGGTCTGGACCCCCAGACCAGTCCTTGCCAACGTTCATGGAGATCGCTGATTAGAACCAGGTAGCTATTTCTCCCTCCCTGCCTCTCTCTCTCATCCCCTCTCTCCTTCTCCCTGACTGCCTCTCTATGTCTATCGCTTCTGAAAAAATAAAGGGAAAAGTTTCTCTAAGAAAAGTAAAAAGCACCTTTTTTAAAATCTTAAAGCAAAGCTCTCGAGTTGGAGGCGTTCCAGAGAAGACTCTCATCCCCTCCACACAACATAGACTTGCGTGTCTTCGGATCTTCTGCCCAGACAGGGACAGACAGCACAACTCGGTGACGGCCGGCGAGGACCCATGGATGGCCACGGCCTCCCCGCCGCCTGCAGCAGCCCCCTAGGTGTCTGCTGCCCCTCGGGGCTGCCACGCTGGCACCGATCAGAGTCATCCTAATGATCAAAGCGACTCTAAAACAAGGTGCGTCCCAAAGTCTCCCTTTGAACCAGTCCTCCTTCCAAGCAAGCGGCCATCTCGACCATGGTTTCTGTGGCCCAGGGGAGGAGGAGGGGCAAGAAGGGCATCGTCCACAGAGCAAGCGCTTCCCTCGGAGCTGAAGGGGAAGCCACCCCTGCCCCTGGGGCCAAGACACCCACCAACCCTGCGGCTGGGACTCCAAGGCCAAGACTCGGGCACCCTGCAACATCACACACCCCTCAAAACACCAGCCACCAATGTCCCACCCTGGTGGTTTAATCATTTCTTCAAAACAATGCAAATAGAAAACAAAGTTATTTTGACCAGCTCAGCGGCTGAAAGGCCTTGGCTGCTTGTGGCAGACAATAGAAGAAAGACTGCAAACAGAGAGGAGAGAAAACATGATTAAATCACGGAGGTGACATTAAATCAATAGAAGCAGCGCAAGATCGATCCTCCCTCCCTCCAGGGAGCGGCGGCGGGCTCGTGCGTGTTTTCAGATGGTTCCAAGATTGCTTCCCATCTGAACTGTGCAGATAGAGACTCTGGGGGGGAGGGACGTGGTAGGGGAACTGCTATTTCCCTAAATGTCTAATTGGATTCTTGAAGGATGGTTATATGTTTCTGGCTTGATCCAGCAGTTCAGCCAATCAGTTCCAGCCCCGTGCACACATGAGACGCCAATACCAATAACAGCATGGGCAGCTGGGCAATTACCAGACAAAAGCGACTCTGGGCGAACCAATCGGAAAATGAAGGCGCTGCGATTCGCCACCAGGACGACCAGGCGGTTGGAAATCCAGGTCATGCAAACAATTCCCTCTCGACGGCCTGGCTCTGCGTCATTTAACATCACGGACGGTCCACAGAGCAGACTCCAAGCTGCAGGATGGCCAACTCCATGAATCCATGCTTCAGTCAAGGAAGCATCAGCAAAGAGGAAATGTCCCACTAAAAAGAGGGTCCCAGCGTTCCAGCACTGACTGTGCTGCTAACTCACAGAGGACCTGCACCCTCTAGGTTCTCTTCCTTCCTCCTTTTCATCTCTGCGATGAGGCTGCAAAAGCCCACGGTCTTAACATCTTCTTTACCCTCCAAAATTCTGCCTTTAAAAACTGGACTAAAATTCCTGTGAGTCATCTGTGCTTGGTGATAACCTATCAGCTATCGGGATCCATTCAAGCACTCTAGACAAATCATACCTAAAGAGTACTAGACACAGCGAAACAAAATGTTTTCTCAGTAAAAAAAAAAAAAAAAACACACACACATACAGCAGAAGCAGCATCCTGCCATTGATCTGAGCACGGAACGGCGGCAGGATATGGCCACGGGTTTACATTTGTTATTAATAGGAAGGCTGAATTTTCAGGACAAAAATAACATTATCCTCGGAACTAAGGAAATGCGAAGCTGTAAATAAAACATAGGCAGTTGCCAGTTGAGATAGTGTATCCAATACTACTCTTCAAAAGATTTTCACTCCTTGGGACTCGGTGACTGTTCTAGACAAAAACACTCCTGCATTTCAGTCTGGGGAGGGGGTAGCTGTAATTTGGCAACACGAAACCTGGGCTGATTGTCCAGAAATACTGAAAATGGATTAAGAGGAGTGCCATTCTGCGAGGAGTGGAGAGAAGGAGCATCGGTCTACCCACAAGCGGCCCCTGGTTGCCCAGGAGGGGCAGAGACCAGCTAAAGTGCTGGGGGCAATGCCACCCAGCCTCCCTGCTGGGGAGGGTCAGGACTCCACAGCCAGCCAGATGGGAGGAGGGGTGCAGGAAAGACGGGAGACCAGGCGCCCAGGCCCCCAGCCAAAGTCCCTGTCATCCGAGACCAGAGGCAAGAGCTGCCGCCTCCCTGCCCATCTCCTCCCAGGCAGCAGATACGCTCACCTGCTTCCCCAGTCACTGGAGGCCAGACACCCCAACAGGGTGCTGAGAGGTCGACTTGCCTCCGATGGGCTTGCTTCAGGTCGTGCTTATATCCATTCTTATCTTTAAAAAAAAAATTGGCATTTTAAGCATTCTGGACCATATCGTCTATGGCACATAGAGCTCGATGTTACCCTTCTAATAATTCTCCACAACGCAGCATTTTGTGAATGATGAGATGCTTAGTATCCATCTGAGTGATTTTTTTTAACTTATTGGCCTTTGTGTATATATGTACACAATGGAATATTACTCAGCAATTAAAAAGAATTCATTTTAATCAGCTCTAATGAGGTGGATGAAACTGGAGCCCATTATACATAATGAAGTTAAGTCAGAAAGAAAAACACCAACACAGTATATTAACATATATATGGAATTTAGAAAGATGGTAACGATGACCTTATATGCGAGACAGCAAAAGAGACACAGATGTAAAGAACAGACTTTTGGACTCTGTGGGAGAAGGCAAGGGTGGGATGAATTTGAGAAAATAGCATTGAAACATGTATATTAACCACATGTGAAACAGATCTCCAGTCCAGGTTTGATGCATGAGACAGGGTGCTCAGGGCTGGTGCACTGGGATGACTCTGAGGGATGGGGTGGGGACGGTGGAGGGAGGGGAGTTCAGGATGGGGGACACATGTACACCCGTGGCTGATTCATGTCAATGTATGGCAAGAACCACCATAATATTGTAAAGTAATTAGCCTCCAATTAAAATAAATAATTTTTTTTAAAAACTCATTGATGTTTCTTCAAATAATAGCTTCAATTTCATTTATTTTCAGAATTTGTTATGGGTTGAATTGTGCACACACCCCCACCCCAGTTCATATGTCAGAGTCCTAACCCCTGGACTTCAGCATGTGACTGACTGCATTTGGAGATGGGGCCTTAATGGTGATTAAGGTGAATGAGGTCTAATCTGACTGGTGTCCTTGTAAGAGGTCAGGACACAGGCACGCAGAGGGGTGACGCCGTGAGGACACGGGGAGAAAAGCAGGGAGGCCTCAGGAGGAGCCCGCCCTGCCCACATCTGAAGCTTGGACTCCAGCCCCCAGGACTGGGAGAGGCTCCATTTCTAAGGGAAACTTACGCAGAGCACGTGACTAAACCCAAACATCCAGGGGAGAGGAAGAGCCACGAGTGAGCGGCGGTCTGGGGAGGCGGCTCAGCGCGTTCGACCAGCCCCCCACGCCGGGCGGCACCCACTGCCCAGGGAAGCAAGCCCCCGAACGCCCCCTGCGCAGCCCAGCCGGGCGTGCCTGGCCACCGGGAAGCCCCAAGGTGAGGACGGCAGCGGAAGCGCGGCACCGTGCCGGGTCCTGGAGAAACGTGAACGCGGAGGGACACGTGCGCTGTGCTCAGCGGTGGAGTGGGGCCGCGTCTGGGGCACAGAGGGCGTCTGGATCAGCCCCGGGGAAGGGGAGACTTGTGAGGAAGCGGGCGGAGGTATCGCTGAAACCCAGGCTCTGGGGGCCCCTTCATACAAGCGACGCTGCCTGTGCGTGAAGACGGGTGCCTCTCCTTCACCCCACCAAGAGCAGACACGGCTGACGGAGGCACAGTTACTTCATTGCTCCTTCTATCAGGGGACAGGAGAATGATGGAGGCCGTGCCCGGTCCGGGGAGGGCGGGGGGGGGGGTGGTGAGGGGGGAGGGCTGGCGTTCAGGAAGATGACCTCTGCCCCAGATGACCTCTGGACCACGATGGAGGTGGGATGCGGGACGGGACTGGGTGGAGGACGAGACATTTTTAAAACCCACCTGCCTTCAGGTGGGAGGACCGCCTGCAGCAGCTGGAAACCCCTGCACCACCCCCAACTCCATCCTGGCCGCCCCTCCTGGCCGAGCGCACCAAACCCCCATCAGATCGTAGCCCTCACGCTGCACCTTCTTGAGAACTTTCCCGGCAAAATCGGGTCATTAATTCTGAGCCCTCTATTCTCCCCATCTGTGCGTGAACAACTCCACGAAATGTTTGTAAACCAAGTCAGACCTGCTTTGGAGAGGGGCTGAGGGTCTGGGGGCTCTTTGGCTGGTCTATTTCACGCCCTCAGGGACTCCTCGGTTAGTGAGACACGACCTGGGACCCACGAGGCTGCCCCGTCCAGCAACATCTGGGTCTCTGAGCTCCTCAGAGGAAAATGGGACCCACTCCACCTCCAGGGTAATGCCTCTCTTTGGAAAAGCTGAACTCAGACTGAACTCATGCTGCTGATCCTCTGGGGACCCCAGGCTTGATGACAGCGGACAGTGGGGGCATTGCAGGAAGGGCCCCAGTCTGAGACAGAGGGGGCCTCAATGGCTAGTTCAGATCCGCTGTTCTTGAGGAGGAAACATATCCTTCATATACTTTTGTGGCACCAACATCTCCAGGGGGTGGATCCTCTAATGAAGTCAGTGCTCATTAAACATTTGCGGGATGAAGGTGTGCATGAACGAATGAATGAATCCTCCTGCTGGGGAGGGCCAAGCGAATGCCCACCCCTAAGGAGCATCCGGGCAAACCTGTCCCGTGAAGGGCAGATGGCAAGCAGCTGTAGCCAGGTATCTGTGGGGGCACTGGACCCAGGACTCCCATGGGCACCAGTATCCAAGGATGCTCCAGGCTCTCACATAAAACGGCACAGTATTTGCATATAACCTATGCACACCCTCCCCACGCTTTTGTTGTTTATAATACTTCATACAGTGTAAGTAGTGTATAAATGGCAGCCAGCCTACAGCAAATTCAAGTTTTGCCTTTTAGAACCTTCTGATTTTTTTTTTTTTTTGCAATAAAATGTGGTTTAGGGACTGAAATTTGAATTTCATATAATTTTCACGTGTCATGGGTTATTTCTAACCTTTTGATTTTTTTTCCAATCATCTAAAAAGGAAAAACTGCTCAATTCAACAGTCACCTAAAAATGAGTGGCCAGCCAGGTTTGTTGACCTCTGACCCAGGAGGTGGTTGCCCCATCCAAGGGACCCCGCAGGAGGAGAGGGGCCGGGTCACACTTCTCAGCACCGGCTCATCTCAGGGACACAGATCCTCAGCGCCGGCGGAAGCTGCCTCCCCGGCCGAAACCACAGCCGAGGCTGCACCTCCACCCCCAACCCCCCAGTTAACAGGAGCTGGAAATAACCTTCCCTCGAAGCTGCACAGCTGACACTTCTGAGCCTGTTTGTAAACAGCACAGCCTTGTCTGTCCCGGCAGGACAGCCTCTATTCCTTCAAGTTTTCAGCTTTAGAAACTCTCTGTGGGGGCCGCTCGAGACAAGCAAAGGGCCCCTCACTCACTGCTTCTCAAGACCCCCGGTCATATGGTAGCTACATTTGTTTTTCAGGGTTTTTTTTTGGGGGGGGTTGGCAGCTCTGGGTCCTCATCTCTGCACTGGGATCTTCTCTAGTCGGGCTGAGCTGGGGCTACCCCTCCCTGCGGTGCAGGGGCGTCTCATCGCAGCGGCTTCTCTTGTTGCGGAGCAGCGGCTCTAGGGCGCTCCAGCTTCAGTAGCTGTGGTGCACGGGCTTCATTGCTCTGCTGGACGTGGGATCTTCCCCGACCAGGGATTGAACCCGCATCCCCTGCATTGGTAGGTGGATTCTGATCCACTGCACCAGGAGAGAATCCCAGTAGCTATGTTACTATCCAATAGTTTCAGTTCTCCTCTGACTCAAGTTGATACATTGAGATGATACACTTTGTCCCTTCTGCCAGCTGTCCAGACCTCTCCTGACACCCGCTCTGCAGAACAGGGGCAGGGCACCTCCCCCTCCCTCCTCTCTGCGCTGGCTACCACTTTGCTGATTTTATTTCACGCTGTCAGGAATACTAACACTGGCATTCACTCCTGAAGCCATAATTAAGTCTTCTGGGCTGTATTCCTAGGTTGATTATCAAAGATAAATAAAAGTTTTTAAAACGTTAAGTGCATTTATACGACGATGACTGTGTAAAGACTGTTCCCTTCAGACCAGGGGCTTAAATCTCTGTGAATCCACGTTCAGGGTCCCCTGTCAACCGAGGGGGAATGTTCCTTGCATCAAAGTTACTTGCTAGAGTGAAAATGCCATGTTCTGAGTTTCTGTGGGAAGTCCCCTCTCCAATCGTAAAGGACCCTGGTCTTGGGAGCCCATCGCCTGCGCTCTGTCCTGGGTGGGAGGGAGACAAGTGGATGGTGGGTTATGAGTTTTCCCAGGACAGACTGGAAAATAGCATCTACACATGGAAAACCAGGCGCAAAATCCTGTGAGTGGCGTGGAACACGGGGAGCACAGCGTGGCAGGCGGTCTTGACTGGCGTCGGTGTCTGGGCGACAGTTCTCACAGGGCGTGTGGAGCCTGTCTTCGGCGGGGGAGTGGGGGGAGTTTCTTGAGCTGCCTGACTCCATCAGGGTGTTGGACAGCTCCGTGCCAGGCAACTCCAGGGGCGTCCCTGCCTCACAGAGCGGAGCCCCCGTCCTCCTGTACACAGCCCCCAGCCGCTCGTCGCTCACCCCTGACTCCTGGGACCACCTCCCACACGGACACTTCCCCACGCCCTCACCTGGTCCTCCCCAGGGCACAGGGAGCACCATGGCCTCCTCCAGGGGGACGGATCCTTCAACCTTTCTGGAAAGGCACCGACACTTTCCCCTGGTGAGGCTGAAAGCTGGAGGCCTGGGAGCTGGGTCTGGGTGAAGAGGCATGAGCAGAGGCCGTCAGGACAGTGGCTGTCAGGCCCCTAGGCCCGAGCCCTAGCAGTGGGGGTGGGAAGAGAGTGAAAAATGCCGAGGAGACCAAGGGTGGCGGGGCTTGCAGCAGACGTCAGGATGCAGCCTGGGTGCTGCCCACCCCGGGTCCTTGCCAGGATCGAACCACAGCACCAGGTCCAAGCATCGGAAACATGGTCTGAAAGGGATGCCCACCGTTCAGCCTCCTCCAACCCCCAGGAGAAGGCCTGGGAGTCCTTCAGGGGCCACAAGAAACCTCGGCGGCCAGCTTTCTTCTGGTCAATCAGGCCAGATCCTGTGACCAGAGTTGCCAGCAGAAGCGAGAAAGCAAACGGCCTCCGTGAGCATCCCCCCTCCCCCACCACACAAGGCACTCTGGGAAAATCCCTGTGGGAACAGGGTGCCTACAGGAAAGACCAGAGGCAAGGACCACGGTGGTGGAGCTTCAGTCAAGCCAGATACCCCCTCCCTTCCCTTCACACAGGGCCTCCCGGCCCTGGCCTCAGTGGAGGCCACGTGCCCCCTCCCCAGAGCTCAGTCCGAGCAGGCAGGACTCTCCCTGGTGGAACGTGAAGGGAAGTGACCTTGCAACCCTGTCACCACCTTCGCAGCCATCGCATCTCGTCTTCTCCCGTCCCCTCCTCTGTGGCCGGAGTGTTGTTGCAAAGGAGTCTGGACCAGACAGACCAGAAGCTCACGTTGGTCTGGGGGGAGCAGAGATTTCCAGGCCTCTGCATGCGAGAGGAATAACTCCCGGGCTCATTTAAGCACCATGGTGGGCATCTCTGAGCCTGAGGCTGCACCCGACAGCTAAACCTGGTTAATTGGGGTGTGGGAAGGTGCTCACGTGGAACTGGAAGAGGGGGGAAGGCAGGGGGCCCAGAGCCGAGCACCATGAAGGCCCGGCTGCTGCCTTGGGGTCGGGGACGCAGAGGGAACGGGGGAAGGAGCTGCATGGAGGGGACCTGGGCCCACAGTACCCTAACCCTTCCTGAGGGGACCCCAGGGTCACCACCTTGGGGGAAGCAAGAAGATGCCCTTCTGACCCCGCTGTCTTGGAGGGTCACACACCCACCCACTCAGCGAGAAGTTTGCCTTTTATGCTGAGAAAGGCGCACCCCGGGGCGTGAGGGTCTGGACTGGGACTCCAGAGGAACGGCCATGGCCCATCAGGCCCGGTGGGGAGAGTCCAAGAGTCGGCAGTCCTGGAACCGGTCTTGTTTGCTGAAGCAAGTCCTCGATGCGTGCCTGGGATCAAGGGGCCCGTCAGAGTCACTGTGTAGAGAGCCCCAGTGGAGGGGCGAGGCCAGGAGGCCTCTGGTGGCCCCTGTGAGCCCTGTGCCTCTGTGAGCCCCAAATCCACGAGGCCACCCCAGTGCATGGACATCCTGGGGCCCCAGACCGGGGCCATGTTTGGGGCGGCGAGTGGCCTGAAGGGGCGCAGAGGAAGGGGGACATGGGAGGCCACCCGCCATGTCCTGTGGACGCATGGGGAGGCCTCCTGATCATCTTAGTCTGTGGCCACATCAGGCCAGCCTCGCCCTGCCATCTCCATGAGAAGCCAGCCATGGCCGTGTGCATCTCCAGATAAAGGTGGAAAGCCAAGAACTGACTTTGAAGTATTTCAGGTGGTTTAAAAGACTTTTACAAAGTGTCTTCTCTCCTCAAAAAGCCCCAGGAAACAAAGAAAGTACATCAAAAACCCAGCGAGGCGGGCGCATGGAAACACGGACCCGTGAGATTGAGGAGGCCTGTGTGAGGGTTTGGGGGTGGTGGAGGGTGGCCTGGGGCCCAGGGCCAGCGACCCCTGTAGAGGCGGCCTCCACGGTCACCCAGGGCTTCTGGGGACATGCGATGCCAGAACCCAGCACGGATGGACCCGACGGCCACGAAACACCTGCTCGCTCCCTCCCCGCCTTCACCGGCAGCTCTCACAGAACCCTCATGAGACCCAAGGGGCAGGGGCCGGCAGCCCTCTTCCCAGACGAGGCCCTGAGGCACAGAGACCCTAAGCATCCAGGAGGGAGGATTCGGAGGGTGGGCCCGGGGCCCAGCTCACTGGCCTGAAAGGTTTTCTTGCACCTGCCAAGTCAAGCTTGTGCAGAGCCACAGGGAGACCAGAGGCCACAGACTCAGGGGTCCCTGCCGTCTGAACTGGGACCCCTTGAAGGGACAGCCACCCATCAGGACTGGGGTTAAATCTGAGGAGCAGCATCTTGCCACCTCGGACCAGCTTTGCACCGCCTGAATTCGCGGGTGGTGGCCTTCCAGAAAGGCAGGGCAGCGACCTGTGCTATTTATCAGCGTGCTAAACCCCAGTTTATTTGCAAGTGGAACTTTGCATTCCACTTTTTTAAACTGCAAACAGAACTCAACAATCCTGGAGTCTGTGCCCCTGAAATCACGTTCAGGACAAAGACGGAGCCGTGAGGAGAGCCGTCGTGGGCACGTGTGTGGTGGGACATGTATGCAGGGCGAGGCGGGCTGTTTGCAGCAGAGCAGACGTTCGCAGCCTGCAGAATCGCACACTCACCTGTAAAGCCTGAGTCACCAATCGATAGAGCTGGGGCTGCCCCTGGCAGGTGGGGCGCGTCTCCTTGGCCTCAGGATGGGGGACGAGATAAGAAAGCTCCATATTCTTCCCACTGAGTAAACATCGGCCCCCAAGGTCCCCTGCGCTGGCCTCGGTGGGCACTGATCACGTGCACTCTGAATGAAGGTGAGATGCACAGTTGCAAGCCTGTGCTCATAATGCTTCCTTGTGAGCCAGCATCTTAACTGTTCTACGTTCCGGGGAAAGGGTGCTCGTGGGCACTGCTGCCAGGCTTGCCCAGTAGAAGAGCTGAGCTCATGGTCACACCCTCTGAGCAGGTAGGTCCTGGCACGGACCTACCTGTAAACACTTGTGGATCAACAGGTGATTGTCTTTCCTGTAGGAACACCCGAGCTTGAGATGTAACCTGAACGTCAATATGCAGCCCTTATGTTGGGGTGAAGTCAGGAGCCCGGGGGAGGGTGGCCTGGACAGGGGAGGGGATGGGAGCCCCCTCGGGAGCCCGAGAAGGTGAGGACTGGAGACGCACCTGCCGGCTGGACAGGCTGGGCCCCCTCTCCACTGCGTGCGCTGGGGACAGCAACCTGGCAACAGAGACATTTCACAGCTCACTATTTATGGGTCTACAGGGGGCTGCTCTGTGGTGGAAATGCACTTACAAAATTGGAGCGATCACTCGGGGGGGCAGATTTTCTGTAAACTCTTGGCGACTCGGCTGGGCCGACGCGGCCGCTTGCCTCTCTGCCTCGCCCTCCTGGCCGGGAGACACCAAGCTCCACCATCCACTCCTGGGGGGGACCCTGGGTCTTCAGCCCCCCAGCCTTCCCAGCCTCCTTCCCGGGGTCCGTGCCAAGACATGCCTGCTCAGAGGGCAGGACCGCAGTCTCAGCTCCTCCACCAGACAAGCCTGGCAGCGATCCTCCCCCCCAACCCCGAGGGCCCTTTCCAGGGTCGGAGAAGACCCAGCTCTTTGGTGCTTCTCCAGGTCTGGGGGGAGCAGCGCCAGATGCCCCCTGAGACCTGGGCCTGGAGAGGCCCCAGCCGCATCAGAGACCCTTGCTGGGGAGCTGCGGCCTCCCCGCCCCCACGGTGGGCACTTGAGAAATGTTCCCAGGGATGGAACTGTGCCTTGGCAAGCCCACAACGGGGCCAGCTGCCAAATGCTCTCCCAGCAGCAGGGGCCGTTTTGCAGGAAAGAGGAAAAATGATTGCAAATATGAGCTGACGTCAGCTTTGTCTTTGGAGCCTGAGAGTGGGTAGCAGATGAGGTCATTTAAAACGCTCTGTCTCCTCCTGGATTCCTCCCTGCCCCGGGAGAGAGGAGCCCTAGGTCTCAGGGCCTCAGAGGCCTGCACAGCTGTGTACAACGGGCTCCAGGCACCCCAGGGGCCCTGCAGTCTCTGGTGACGAGCTGCTTCAGTCCTGCTGGAAGCACACTGACCAGTTAGACCTCCCTTGGTGAGGCTGCCTGAAAGTCGAGCCTTCAAATCCTCCATGTTTCCTGGAGCCCTCCCTCCCATCCTGAGTGCCCGCAAGGAGGCACCTGCAAGCCCAGGGTCCCCCTCACCTTGGGCTCCATCCTTGGACGCTAACATCGTGTGACCATTCGGCGACCCAGGAATCAGCCCCTGTGGCCACTTCCAGTTCATCCAGGAGGAAGCTGAGCCAGTGAGACAGAAGGGACCCATACTCAGAATCAACAGCAAAGACCTCAAACCACAGATCGGTGGTCCCCAGGGACAGCAAAGGGGGAGAGGAGCCCGGAGGGAGGGGCAAGGGGCACCGGGCTGGGCTGCTCAGATGCTCAGAAAGAGGTGCCAGCATACAGAATGCACAGAGGAGCCTGGAAACAAGGCCAAGACTGCCGAGCGTCAGGGACCCAAACACAGATCCCCAGCTGTGTGACCTTGGGGAGATCACTTCACCTCTTTGAGCCCCATTGTCCTCATCTATAAAATGAGGATAATAAAAACTATCTCAGAGGTGCTTTAAGAACTGAAGAATTATAACTAACACCTACCTATTGAGGGCTAACACTCAAGGCCCTCAGCTAAGAGGTTTTTGGGATCACTTTAACCCCCACAAGAACCCTGACACTGGTACCGAAATAACCGGCCCAAGGCCAAGGTGGCTCCGGGACCAACACCCTCCTGCTGACCCAGATGGCCTGGTGCCGTCCTGAAAGAGAGAGTGACCTCTGCCAAGCCTGAGGTGGCAACTGGGGGCCGTCCTCACCCACTGCCAGTGGACGGTTACTTCTGGACGCCCTAAACTTGCTCCAGGACCTGGGCAGTGTCTGGATGTGGGGGAGGGGAAGCCCCCCAAAGCCCCCTGCCCAAAAGAAAGAGGCCTCCGAACTAAGCAGAGACATTGTAGCACCTTCTGCCCAACATTCTGTCATCGGGGACCCAAAAGACCTCCAGCCCCCGTGCGTGTAAGACAGAGCCCGCATGTCGGGGACAAAGAACAGCACTCCCACGGCTCCTCTGAGCTCCAGGGGCCCCGAGTCCACCCCTGCACAGCTGCGACCTGGGAGGGGGCCCGTGCGTGACAGCCCCTCTCAGGGTGGCTGTGAGCAGGCCCTCCGGATAAACTCCAAAGTCCTCACCTCCAAGGACATCTCACGTCGTCAGCCTCACCTCTTGAGTGAGATTCAAAGCAGTGGGTCCACGATGAGAGGTTCCTGGCCCTCCGTCTTCCTGGTGCAAGCCTGGGGCGATCGCTTGTCTGTTCAGCCTGGGGGTCCCCTGGCTAGGGCTCCAGGCTCACGCCCCGGCTTCCCCGCTTCCAGCATCCTCCTCCCACTCTGGCCGCCGCCCAGCTCGGGGCTGTGCTGACCATCTTTCTGGGAAACCCCGCCCACGGCTCTGGGACACCTGTCCCCACATCCCAGCTGCTAGAGGTCCTTCCACCCCCGACAGCATTGCTGCTCAGCGTGCCCGTCTCCTACGTTCCTGGAATAGACTGGAAGCTTCGTGTGGTCCACACAAAGAGCCATCCACCCCTACACCTCCTCCGGGCAGACACGAGGCAAATACTGGCCGATGGAGAAGCAGAAAGTGGCTCCGAGGTGTGACCCTCCGACTTCCTGACCCGCCACATCCTCTGGTTGAGAAGGGGCATTCTTCCCAGCAGCCTGTCCACATAAAGAGCAGGGAGAAGGGAAAGGCCCACAGACCATAATTCCTCCCACTTTATGGCAGATAATTTAATATCAAAATGGAAAGCGGAATGGACGTAGAAATGACGGTAATAAATTGTCCGGCTGCTTGTCCTCCCACGAGACGGAGTGTTAACCGGGATGGGGCAGCAGGAATCTGTAGATGCGGATGGGAGCCACTCTTTCAGTTTCAAGGTGAAGCTCCTGCAGGAATAAAAATAAATGTTTTTTCTCAAAACTGAAAGGACGGCACGTGCCCATGAGGGTGGGTGCCCGCCGGGCTGAGACCTCCAGGGCACACAGGCAGGCATTGACAGTGGGGCTGGCTTTTCTCTGGGGCGGTGCGTCACCCGCCCTGGGGCCGGCAGGGAACCAAGGGCAGTGCAAGCCTCACAGAGAGGAGTGAGGGCCAACACAGCTTAACGCTGTCCTGAGGACAAGCTGGCCTCTGCAGCAGAGATGCCGCACACCCAGGCACAACCTGGGCAGGGATGCCAGGCCCCGCCCGCCTCCAGCGCATCCCTGTTGGCAAACCTTGGCAGGGCGGGTGGGCCTGGTTCCCGAGTCAGGAACTGTCCGAAATGAAGCAAGGCCAAGCAGGCAAAAATCCAAATTCCACCCAGAAGCTAGCAGTGCTGATCTGACTTAAGACTGAAAACGAGATAACTGCGTGCAGTACTTGATCAAGAAGGGCAGAAATTTTCAAAGTGAGAGTAGCCCAAGGGAAGACCAAAGATGACTCTTGGGCCAACAGGGGACTGTGTGACTCAGTCCCATTCCTGAGCCTCCGGCCCCCTGCCTCAAACAAGGAGAACAAGACCCGGACCTTAAGACACAGGGCAGGGCTTCTACCCACCCACCCGACTCCACCCCCATGGGCCCTGCCCCACCCCCGCCATGGGCCCTGCCCCGCCCCCCATCATAGACCTGCCCCGCCCCCACCATGGGCCCTGTCCCGCCCCCACCATAGACCTGTCCCGCTCCCACCATGGGCCCCTGCTCCTCCCCCACCATAGACCTGCCCCGCCCCTGCCATGGGCCCCTGCCCCGCCCCCATCATGGGCCCCTGCCCCTTCCATGGGCCCCTGCCCCGCCCCCATCATGGGCCCCTGCCCCTTCCATGGGCCCCTGCCCCCCCCCCCATCATGGGCCCCTGCCCCTTCCATGGGCCCCTGCCCCGCCCCCACCATGGGCCCTGCCCCGCCCCTGCCGCAAACCTGCCCCGCCCCCACCAGACATCCACACCACAGCTGCTCAGAAGCTGAAGCACATTTTCCAGAAGTCCTCAGAAGTGACCAGTGCTTGTCCTCTAAGAGAATTTCCTTTTTCACCACAGCCAGAGACTCTAGAAGGCAAATCCAGGCAGTGAGCGGGCGTCCACAGGCTCAGACTGCCTGAGGGCTCGGCGTCCCGAGGCCCGGCCCTGGGGGAGAAGCCTGCACGGGGTGTATGTGGGCCTGTGTGTTGGCTGAGGGAAGTGCGTGTTGTTCCTTGCCAGGGTTTGCATGTGCGTGCGTGTGTGTGTGTACACATGTGGGTGTGACACGCCTTGTTCTGAGGCCTTGTCGGGTTAACAGACTCACAGGTAAGTGGCTGGAGATCTCACAGCTTACAGGCACCTCGTCGCCCGTCTTTTCCGAGAGCTAATGGGAGACTACCGTGGCGCTGTAAATCAACTACACGCCAACATAAAACAAAAATCTCAAAAATCTGCGTTCAGGTATGTTTTAGAAATCTGCATTACTTATCTCAGCTCTACTTAAAATACAGCCTACCCGAACTTGGCTGAAAGGCGCATCTGTGAGAAATGCAATTAAACAGTCTGTGATGCCGAGGGGAAACCTCGTCACGAACTCCAATAAACGCCCGGCTTTACAAGCCCAGCAGGGACTCGGGCTCCAGAATCTACAAAGACGGAGAGAGGGTGGAGGTCTGGCCTCCCCGAGGCGAGGTCCCAGGGCCCTCCTCCATCAGACGGCTGACCCTCCTCCGTCAGAAGGCTGACCGTCCTCGTCCAGGCCGGGCAGGAGCCTCCTCCCGCTGAGGGCATAATCGTGGGCATCGGCGGGCGGCCCGTCTCTGGGAACAGCTGCGGATGAACTTTACCTGAGTTCAGAGAGAAGCAGCCTTCAGGTAAACAGCAGCATTTGCCAAGTGGAAATCCCAGCCCTTGTGTATTTAGTGAGTGAAGATAAGACTTCCTCTTTGACAGCAGATGGGTGCAGTCATGGCAGCCGTCCTGCCGCTGCTGACGGCGTGAACCTGCAGAGCAGGCCCCACGCCGCACCCCGCGCCTAACAGGCTGCACCCTCCTGAGACTTCCGGGCCCCGAAAGTCAGGAATTTTCCCGAGTCAGTGGTTCTGAGACTGCCAGAGCCCCAAGGAGCGTCACAATTAAACAGCCGGCTGAGCATATTTGCATAGCTTCGTCCAGAAGAGCTGCTGACTACAGAGAGCTCTGAGTCGCTGGGCTGCTTTCCCGTCTCTCCGCTGTCATTTCAGAGTAAAGCATCCACTCTGTGCCTTCGAGCTTGGCTCCCAGTGTTCCAGGGAAATGAACTCGTGTGTCTGACCCTAAATCCTCGGCCCCCTTCTTGGGGACACTGAGATTCAAGTCTTTCACCTGGGAGGTGGTCTGGCCTCTCCACCAAAGAGCAGGATTTCCAGCTCTCTTCTAGAAAGACACAGCAGTTTTTTAAGACTATCAAGAAGCATTTGTCTTTCTAGGGCAATCACAAAAAAGGTTTTATTCAATTTGACTTTCTCAGTGTTTCGGTGGATAATCACAACCATAAGCATCCATGTCCACAAAAAATAAGTCAGTGTAAAAACGTAATTCTTCTTGAAAATGTCCACACTTAATACCTCTGTTTTATGTGTTTATGTGTTTTTTGCCATCTTAATGCACTTTACGGAGGTGGGGGGTGCCAAAATTTAAAGAAAATGTCATGGGACATCAAGGGCATTACACCCAGTAACTTATATATTTTTTCCTAATTCAGTTCATTGAACTTGAAGCCTCTGTTACAGTTAAAAAGTGAAAGTGATAGTCGCTCAGTCGTGTCTGACTCTTTGCACGGACTGTAACCTGCCAGGCTCTTTGTATGGACTGTAACCCGCCAGGCTCCTCTGCCCACGGGATTCTCCAGGCAAGAATACTGCAGTGGGTTGCCATTGTCTTCTCCAGGGATCTTCCCAACCCAGAGATTGAACCCAGGTCTCCTGCATTGCAGGCAGATTCCTTACTGTCCAAGCCACCAGGGAAGTTCCTTACAGCCAACACTTCAGCAAACAACCAAAGTTCCTCTAGCTTTCTCTCGGACCCCTCCATTCGGTTCACAGAACCAAGGTGCTCTCGCAGAAGTGTTGCTGAAGCTTCTCAGACTACAGTTTGCTGTCTCACCTCCTAACAACTGGAAGCCCTTGACGCTGTCTTTGAAAGAACATCCACTCCACTGCGGACGACGCAGGATGAGTGGAACAATGCTGGGTGTACTCGCGTGTGCACCAAGACAACGTCCAGCAGAAGCAAACAAGCTGGTCGTGGGACAATCAGAATGACGGCCAGATGGACCTCTTTTCTGGCCGGATCTCAACATCATCACTTCACATCCACCCCCAAGCCCAACTCAGTGCAGACCCTCAGGATAACAGAGGTGCATCTTCCCTCTTCACCACTAAGAAACTCCGGACAAGTGATTTTCCCAAGTCCTGGCTCAAGAGGAGTCAGAACAGATGCCTTCTTAGAGCAGAGGAGTTGGGGGGCGGGGGGTGGTCTCCGTGCCCTAGTGACGGCTCTGTCTCTAGACCTGGAGAAGTTCTGGACTGTCATTCTTAATGAAAGGCAAGATCGAGGAAAGCCCTTATATGAATGATCAGCAGACATAGATTCTTGCACAAACCTGGCTCTGTAGTTGGGTCTCTCTTGGTTAAAAGGGCCATCGTCACAAACGTGCAGTGACTCAGAGCCTTGGCCAGGCGAGGCCCAGGGAGGCAGTGTGAAGTGGGGAATGTGTCCTCAGCATGACGAGTAGATTGCGGCCAGGTCACAGCCATCCTGGCTAAGAGCCCAAGGCATGTGAACAACTTTAATTGCTTTCCAGTGATGTCTGAATCCAGGGAGCTCTGAGAACACCGCTTAATTCTTCAAGCAGTTTACAAGTGTTTATTAAACACCTTTGCTTACCTAGAACAGTAGTAGGAGCTGGGGTTAGGGGGATAGACAGGTGGGATTCAGAAGACATAGGGACCTCTGTGGTGGTCCAGTGGTTAAGACTCCCTGCTTACAATGCAGGGGGCACAGATTCAATCCCTGGTCAGGGAACTAAGATCCCACAAGCTGCGGACTAACGAAGCCTACACGCGATAGCTGGAGAGTCAGTACGCCACGACGGAACGCCACATTCCACCACTAAGACCCGATGCAGCCAAATACATAAATAAATACTAAAAAATACAAAAGAAGACATAGGCAGAGTAGGAAAGCTTACAACCCTCCAAGACCAAGTTCCTAAGAGACCCTGCCCATTCCAGGAGTGCTGTACACCCAGCAGGGCTGTGGCATCTCCTCCTTGGACAGGGTTTACATCTCACACAGGACATGGACAGCACCATGCCTAGGGGACAGGAAGCCGGGCGGCCAGCATCCAGCCACTAGTGGCCAGGGCCCTTGCCGGCTCTCCAGACAGGAGCCCAGACTCTGACCGGACAACCGAGTCCAAGGACTTTGGCTTTCTGCGGGGGCAGCAGAGGCCCCTAGAGAAGCAGGGTGGACCCTGCGTGCACCTCACTCTGTCAACAAGGTTGGCTACACCCATAGATGCCAGGGCTGGGGACCTCAGAGACATCTCGGCAGGTGCACCCCAATGTCTTCAGGATCAGGAACCGAGGCAGCGGGCCCTGACACCCATTCCGAGCCTAGGACCGAGCTGACTCTGCATTTCCTCACTGCAGCGTCTGTTCTCTTAGGTCACTGTACCCGCAGAATCACAGGAGAGTCCACGCAGGAGTGATTTCTGCACAGACGAGTTCATATACCATTGATGACAGGATACATAAGAATTATAAGGATTATAGGAAAGAACTCAAACACCTTTGTGGGGCCAGGAGCTCAGACACTCACTGTCTTCAGAGAATACACCTGCGGATCAGGTCTCACGAGGGTAACCCTGAGAGTGACCACAGGCTTGGGGCAGAGCAGGGAGCTAGCCCCTCCTGGCCTCTGAGCAAGTCCTCACCCCTGGCCTCTGTCTCCTGAGCAGGCTCTGATGAACCCTCTCTGGGAGCACACATCCACCCAGAGACCAGTCCACAAATGGTCATGGCAGCACCTCTAGCCAAAAGCAAAAGCTCTCAACAAAGCAGGCATAGAGGGAACCTACCTCAACATACAAAAGGCCATGTAAGAAAAGCCCACAGCCAACCTCACGCTCAAAGGTGAAAAGCTCCTAGCTAAACTTCCACGCTAAGATCAGGAACAAGACAGGATGCCCACTCTCTCCATTTTTATACTATACAGCACTGGAAGTGCTAGCTAGAGTGACTGCACAAGGAAAAGGAATAAAGCCCTCCAAACGAGAAAAGAAAAAGTAAAAGTGTCTCGTTTGTACATGACATGACACTACACAGGGAAAATCTTAAAGACTCCACCAAAAAAATGTATACGACAGTGATTAAATGGATTCAGTAAAGCTGAAGGATACAAAATTAATATGCAAAAGTTAGGTGTATTTCTAAAAATGTACAACAATGGCTGTCTGAGGAGGCCTTACAGATAGCGGAGAAAAAGAAGAGAAGTGAAAGGCAAAGGAGAAAAGGAAAGATATACCCATCTGAATGCAGAGTTCCAACAAATAGCAAGGAGAGATAAGAAAACCTTCCTCATTGATCAGTGCAAAGAAATAGAGGAGAATGATAGAATGGGAAAGACTAGATATCTCTTCAAGAAAATTAGAGATACCAAGGGAACATTTCATGCGAAGGTGAGCTCCATAAGGGACAGAAATGGTATGGACCTAACAGGAGCAGAAGATATTAAGAAGAGGTGCCAAGACTACACAGAAGAACTGTACAAAAAAAGATCTTCATGACCCAGATAACCGTGATGGTGTGATCACTCACCTATAGCCAGACATCCTGGAGTGCAAAGCCAAGTGGGCCTTAGGAAGAATCACTATGAATAAAGCTAATGAAGGTGATGGAGTTCCAGCTGAGCTATTTCAAATCCTAGAAGATGATGCTGTGAAAGTGCTGCACTCAATATGCCAGCAAATCTGGAAAACTCAGCAGTGGCCACAGGACTGAGAAAGATCAGTTTTCTTTCCAATCCCAAAGAAAGGCAATGCCAAAGAATGCTCAAAGTACTGCACAATTGCACTCATCTCACATGCTAGCAAAGTAATGCTCAAAATTCTCCAAGCCAGGCTTCAACAGTACGTGAACTGTGAACTTCAAGATGTTCAAGCTGGATTTAGAAAAGGCAGAGGAATCAGAGATCAAAGTGCCAACATCTGTTGGATCATAGAAAAAGCAAGAGAATTCCAGAAGAACATCTATTTCTGCTTAATCGACTAAGCTAAAGCCTTTGACTGTGCAGATCACAACAAACTGTGGGAAATTCTTCAAGAGATGGGAATACCAGACCACCTGACCTGCCTCCTGAGAAATCTGTATGCAGGTGAGGAAGCAACAGTTAGAACCAAACATGGAACAACGGACTGGTTCCAAACTGGGAAAGGAGTACGTCAAGGCTGTATATTGTCACCCTGGTTATTTAACTTATATGCAGAGTACATCATGCAAAATGCCAGGCTGGATGAAGCACAGGCTGGAATCAAGATTGCAGGGAGAAATATCAATAACCTCAGACACGCAGATGACACCATCTTTAAGGCAGAAAGTGAAGAGGAACTAAAGAGCCTCTTGATGAAAGGGAAAAAGGAGAGTGAAAAAGTTGGCTTGAAACTCAACATTCAGAAAACGAAGATCATGGCATCCGCTCCCATCACTTCATGGCAAATAAACGGGGAAACAATGGAAACAGTGTCAGACTTTATTTACTTGGGCTCCAAAATCACTGCAGATGGTGACTGCAGCCATGAAATTAAAAGGCGCTTGCTCCTTGGAAGAAAAGTTATTACCAATCTAGACAGCACATTAAAAAGTAGAGACATTACTTTGCCAATAAAGGTCCGTCTAGTCAAAGGTATGGTTTTTCCAGTGGTCATGTATGGATGTGAGAGTTGGACTGGAAAGCTGAGAACCAAATAACTGATGCTTTTGAACTGCGGTGTTGGAGAAGACTCCTGAGAGTCCCTTGGACTGCAAGGAGATCCAACCAGTCCATCCTAAAGGAAATCAGTCCTGAATATTCACTGGAAGGACTGATGCTGAAGCTGAAGCTCCAACACTTTAGCCACCTGATGCAAAGAACTAACTCATTGGAAAAGACCCTGATGTTGGGAAAGACTGAAGGCAAGAGGAGAAGGGGACGACAGAGGATGAGATGGTTGGATGGCATCACCAACTCGATGGACATGAGTTTGAGCAGGCTCTGGGAGTTGGTGATGGACAGGAAGGCCTGGCGTGCAGCAGTCCATAGGATCGCAAAGAGCTGGACATGACTGAGCAACTGAACTGAACTGAACAATGTACTATCAGAAAGAGAAATCAAGAAAATAATCCTATTTACAGTTTCATAAAAAGAATAAAATATCTAGGAAGAAATTTAACCAAGGAGGTGAAAGACCTGTACATTGAAATTTGTATGATATTGATGAAAGAAATTGAAGATGACACAAATAAATGGAGCAGTATCCTATGTTCACGGATTGGAGATATTAATATTATTAAACTGTCTATACTGCCCAAAGCCATCTATAGATGCAGTGCAATCCCTATCAAAATTCTAATGGCATTTTTCACAAAAGTAGAAAAAACAATTCTAAAATTTGTAGGAAACCACAAAAGATCCCAAATAGCTAAAACAATACTGAAAATGAATGAAGAGGCATCACATTTCCTGATTTCAAGCTGTACGACAAAACTGTGGTTATCAGAACAGTACGATACCGGCATAAAAATAGACACATAGACCCACAGAAGATAATACACAGCCTAGAAATAAAGTCCTGCGTATATGGTCAAGGAATATTTGACAAGAGCACTAAGAATATTCAGTGGTCAAAGGATAGTCTCTTCAATACATAGATTTGGAAAACCTGGCCAGCCACATGTGAAAGAAATTACTATCTTACTCCACTCACAAAAATCAACTCAAAATGGGTTAAAGACTTGACTGTAAGATCCAAAACCATAAAACTCCTAGAAGTAAAAATGAGGCAAACTCCCTGATGTGGGTCTTGGCAATGATTTTTTGGATTTGACTCCAAAATCAAAGGCAACAGAAGCAAAAATAAACAAGTGGGTTTACATCAAACTAAAAATCTGTGCAGCAAAGGAAACCCTCAACAAAATTAAAAAGCAAATTACTGAATAAGAAAAAAATTTGCAAATCATATATCTGATAAGGAGTTGATATCCAAAATATATAAAGAACACATACCACTCAATATCAAATAATAATATGATTTAAAAATGGACAGAGGACCTGAATAGACATTTGTCCAAAGAAGACACACAGGTGGCCAGCAAGTACACGAAAAGATGCTCAACACCACTAATCACCAGGGAAACGCAGATCAGAACCACAGTGAGAGACGAACTCATGTCTGTTAGGATGGTTGTCGTCAAAAAGACAAGAGACCACAAGAGTTGGAGAGGACGTGGAGAAAAGGGAGCCCTGGTACACTGTTGGGGAGAATGGAAATTGGTACAGCCACTATAGAAAACAGTATGGAGGTTCCTCAAAAAAAAAAAAAAAAAAAAAATGGAACTGCCATTTGATCAAGCAATTCTATTTCTGGGTATTTATCTGAGGAAAAATCAGCATCGTAAAAAGATATCTGAATCCCCATGTTTGTTGAAGCATTATTTATAGTAGCAGAGACATGGAAAGAACCCAGGTGTCCCCTGACAGAGGAGTGGATAAAGAAAAACGGCCTATATCCACGCGTGATAGTTTCACATTACACTCAGCAGTGGTAGATTATTCAGCCATAAAAAGAAGGAAATCCCGCCATTTGCAACAACACAGATGGAGCTTGAGGGCATTTTGCTAAGGTAAATAAGTCAGACAGAGCAAGACCAACCCTGTACGATCTGACATGCCTTCTCTAAACACACACACTCCAAACTCATAAAGGCAGAGAACAGACTGGTGGCGACCAGAGGCAGGGACGGGGAAGGGGGACGAAACAGGTGAAGGTGAGCAAAAGGTGCAAACTCTCAGCCACAGAATAAACGAGCCCTGGGCACGTCATCTACAACGCGATGGGGGCAGCTGACAACACGATTCTGCATATCTGGGGCAGGGGGAGATGAAAGAAGGGATAAACAAACATGCCCTTTTCATACAAGGACATATATTTCTACTATTAAAAAAAGGCGTGACGCACGGACACAGGCTACAACACGGATGAACCTTGGAAACGTCACGCTGTGCGGAAAAGCCAGTCACGGAAGGCCACGCGTCCTGTCGCCCTGAACGTCCAGCACAGGGACCGTGATAGAGCAGAGAGCAGGTCGGCCTTGGGCCGGGCTGAGGGGACAGGCAGTGAAGAGGCAGGAGAGCTGTAACTAAAGGCTGCCTTTGAAGGTCATGAAAATGTTCTAAACTGGGGTGATGGCTGCACATATCTTTGATTATTCTAGAAACCACTGAATCACACTTTAAACAGATGAGTTGTAGGGTCTGTGAATTCCATCTCTACAAAGTCAAAGTTAGTCACTTAGTCGTGTCCGACTCTTTGTGACCCCATGGACTGTAGCCCGCCAGTCTCCTCTGTCCATGAAATTATCCAGGCAAAAATACTGGAGCAGGTTGCCATTTCCCCAGGGGATCTTCCCAACCCAGGGATTGAACCCAGGTCTCTGGCATTGCAGGCAGATTCTTTACCATTTGAGCCACCAGGGAAGCTTAACAAAGCAGTTTAAAAACCAGCCTCCTAGAGTGAGAAAAGCTCCAGTCAGTTCCTGCCGTGGGCTTGAGGACGGCCCCGCCACCACCGCCACCAGTCCTAGGGAACAGACACACTGTCCCCACCCCCAACAGCAAAGCTCCTGCCCGGCTCAGGCTGCCACCGTCTCCAGAGTGGAGGTCAATCTCCAACCTGTCCCCACTGGCCCGAGGGCAGCCAAGTTCCCAAGGGTGGGGGGGTCACCACTCAGCTGAGACGCAAGTGCCCACCCTCCCAGGGGGCAGCCTTCCAGGAATCCAGGGCTAACTGTCATCCCAGTTAGCCTGCTCTTCACATTGGACCAGAATGTCTCTGGAGAAATGTTGCACCATCTCTCCACTTTATTAAACTTCAAACTGAACAAAATCCACCTGCTCCATGAGCTTGAGTTACTGCCTTCTGCAGAAGTTGAACCCTGCCCAGTGCTTCTGGCTGCCAGCTCCCCCAGGCACCCGGCCACTGGCTCCTGGAGCCCCTGAGCCTGGCCCAGGGTAGTTCATTTTCCTGTCTCTTCCCTCATTTCATCTGGGCTCTAGTGATGCCAACCTGTAGGAAGCTCTCTTCTGTCTTGGATGTTTTATTTCTAAAAATGCCGGATGCTCATAACCAGAAAACCAAGTTTTAATTTCTCAAGAGCATGAAGATTGCAGGTGAGGGTCTGGACGGGATGGGTATGGACCTAGTACATCTATCTGGGCATCCAGAGCCCTTTTTAGTGGTAAAGAGCTCACCTGCCAATGCAGGAGACCCGAGAGATGCAGGTTCGATCCCTGGGTCAGGAAGATCCCCTGGTGGAGGGCATGGCAACCCACTCCAATATTCTCACCTGGAGAATCCCATATACAGAGGAGCCTGGTGGGCTACAGTCTTGGGGTCGTTAAGAGTTGGACACAGCTGAGTGATGGAGCACACACAGGGGCCTTTTCACTCTTCTTCTGGTTACTGGGTGTGTTCTGAATAAGTGAAGCTGCCATGTAAGATGGGTTCCGTCTAGGTGTCTGTTTGCAGGAGTCCTCCCTACAGTTAGTGCATTTGTGAAAGGCCTTGCTGGGTTGTTCCCTGGTGTCCCTGGCCGTGGGTTATGAGAGCTACAAGGGAGGGGCCTGGAGGCCTTCTAATTCCTTGGAGGAATAGTGAAGAGCGCTTTGACAACTGTCCTGTCTTCCTGACAGTGGGCATCTGTGAGGTTTCAGGCTGCGGGGTGGGGCCCTGTGAGGTCTCTTGGAGGCTCAGGGGTTGCAAGGCTAGGGACCATGCCAGCGTGCAGAGCGACACCCGCTCCACGCCTGGAAGGACACCCCCGCCACAGACAAACACCTCCCGACCCGGTGTGCCGTCCTCGAGGGCTGAGTTTGCTCCTCTGTAACATGGGACTGTTGGTGTGTGTGCGTTCGTCGCTCAGTCGTGTCCAACTCTCTGCAACCCCGTGGATGCTGCCTGCCGGGCTCCTCTGTCCATGGGATTCTCCAGGCAAGAACACGGAAGTGGGTTGCCAATCCCTTCTCCAAGGGGTCTTCCCAACTCAGGGATTGAACCCAGGTCTCCTGCATTGCAGGCGGATTCTTTACAGTCTGAGCCCCAAGGGAAGCCCCCAGGACTGTCAGTGCCTCCCCTATAGATTGCTGGGAAGGTTCCATCAAAGAGAGGAGGAGCTCTGAGAAGCTGGGGGCCCGTGTCCTCTAGAGCACGGATGCCCTCGCCCCTGCACACGGGGCACTTGTTATCTGGGTGCTGCTTCCGCAGTGACTCAGGGCAGTCTCCAGGGAAGGCCTGGGGGCCTGGGCCAAGCCTCCTCTCCTCCCCCGCCCCTTCCTGCCTGGAACCCAAAAGGCACTTGAAAAAGAAGACGTTAAATCCAGCCCTGTTTAGACAGCGTCCTCCCCGCGGCTCCTGGCTCCCGGGGAGCCCCTGACCCCGTTTCCTGTGCACGTGCACCCACAGGAGCTCCCCCCCCCCAGGGTCCCAGAGTAGCGGAGCCCCCTGCCCCGGGGTCATGCAGCTCAGAGGCCCCCTCTCTCGAGCCCCCTGCTTTTTCAGGCCCTCCCCTCGGCCTCACTGCAGAGCTGCGTCTCACTCGTGGAATCCCCGGCCTTACGTGATGAACACGGGCCCCCTCAGTTCCCCCACCGCCCAACCTGGTCTAGAAGCGCATTCACAGCGGCACAGGGGGAGCCTGCGGAGAACGCTGAACGACAGAACCATGGACAGCGACCCTGGCCCCGCACGGAGGACTGGGCGGGACCCTCATCCGCAGCCGGACGACCTCCCTCCCTCCGGCCGGCGGTGCCCTCCCCTCCCCTCCGCACGCCCGGCCGGAGGGGCGGGGCGGGCCAGGCTGAGCCGGGCCCTCTCCTGGGGGGCGTTTCTCCTCGTCACGCTGTCATCGGTCCTTCCCAGTGATGAGCGCCCAGGAGGGAGGCCAGAGGCTACCGCGGACCGGCACCGGGGCTCCCCGACTGCCGATGCCCTTCGGGGGTCGTGGCCCGGCCCCCTCTCGCACCTCTCCGCCCTGCTCCGGCCCTGCCTGGGCCACTGCCTCAAAGGAAGGCAGCAGACGGACGGGGACCCAGGCTGGACCCCTTCGCATCCTGGAGGAGACGTGGCATCCGGCAGCCGAGGTGAGCACTTTCCAGGCACCCGCCACACGCCCCACAAGCCGGAGGTCACCAGGTGACACCCTCCCCGGGAGTCCAGACAGCCTCGACCGAGAAGACCAAACGGAAGAGGCGCCGTCGCCACCCACATCACCGAGGCCCCTCCAGCTGTGAGGGCCGTCCTCAGCCTCACGCCCACCGGGCGAGGCTGTCAATCAAAGAGCTCCCCGCCCCCCACCCGCCACGAGCGGCCCGCGCAGCCTGCGGATCCAGACAGCCTGCACCTGCACACAGCCAGCGCCCGGCGCGGGGGAGGGGCGGGCGGCGAGCCAGGAAAGCAGGGGCTGCTAGGAGCTGCCGCCGCTCGCAGAGCTGCCTGGCGAGGAAGTGGGCAGGGTCTTGCCAGCACCTCGGACTGAGCCAGGCTGGGGCCTCAGGACCTGCGACAAGCACACCGCGCACGTGCTGAGCAACATCCCCGTTCGAAGGTGCTGAAACATACCTGGAAAGATGAATTTTCCAGCAGCTACAGAGCAAACGCTAAGATCCTTACTCTTAGAAACCGACGTTGCCACAGCCCTAGGGGGGCAGTCAGACCTGCTGTGGACCCTGGGAGCTGGCTTTAGTGGCCCCTGTGATAGACAGGAGAGCCACGCGGAAGGGCCTCTCCTGCAGGGAAGAAACTGGGAGGCAGCTGCGGAAACCCTACCCCTCAATTTGGAGAAGTAAAGAAACTCTAGCCAGGATTTGGTGTCAGGAACTGAACCCCACCCCCACCGCCCCAAGGGAAAAGGGAGACACCCCCCCCCAGCCCAGCCATAGATGGACGGATGTGGTCTCCAAACTGACACTACCAGGAGGCCCCTGCCTGAGAAATTAATGCCAACCCCAGGGGCAGAAGCAGGTGTGAAACCCCAGGGCTTCATTTCCAGGGGTAGCAGCCCTTGCCCTTGACTCTGGGACGAGCCTTAGCAGTTTCCACGATCACATCTCTTCCGCAGACTGAACGTGATGTCAGCAGATGGTTCCTGAGTTTGTAGGAAAGGACTTCTGAGCCCGTGTTAGCACCTCCTAGGAGTCAAGTGCATGTCAGTGAAATGAATGACTAAGCAGAAGTGTGGATACACGGTAGGAGATGAACCGGTGAACAAGCTTTTTCCAGTGTCTCCTACACCTGAAGAATAAGATGTGTGGTTCTTGGGCTCCAGGGCTGGTTCACAGGCTGGACTCTGAATCTCTGGGATGAGACGGACATGAAAGCGGGGCCTGATCTAAGGGTGGGAAGGGCCTGCTCTAACCCTGGCTTTGTAAACTCTCCACCCTTTGACAGGAGCAAGGGACTTGAGTTCGATGAACCTCAGTTTCCCCATCTATAATGTCAGGGGTTGAATCAGATTTCCCATTTTCCTGCTAGAGTCCTTAAACTTCAGTGATGCTCTCCAAAGATGACATCACACAAGCTTTTTTTTTTTTTTTTTGATGAGTCAGAAACTCAAAGATTTCCTGGGATGTCTGTGCACCGTGCATGGATCAGAAACGAGGGTAATTTTCTAGACCGCATTCCGAGCCTTCTTTTATGGCAGCCGTCTGAGCACTCTGTGTGTGTTTTGATTTTTCATCTTCACTCTCTGAATGATGATTTATCTGGCTTTCAGAATAGAAGGTTGAAAGGCTTAATTGTGTGTGTGGCTTCTGGGGTTGTTTAGATTTATAAATATTTTAATAGGGTTTTTATTTCTTTATAACATATATTTTGGAAAACTTTGCACTAGGAGCAAATTCCGTGTTTCTCTCCTACAAAACCTACACTAGAGAGAGAGAGAAAAAAACTCAAGAAAATGGTCACAGTTTTTAAAGTCCCTGAGGAGTAGGTGGCAGTTACAGCTGGTTTAAGCCCACTCTGCTCATCTACAAGCTCCACCCCCACCAACAACCCAAGAGGGCAGTCAGGAACAGATACGCCCCCTTTTAACTCAACTTCTCAAGGACTATATTATTGAGTAAATAAGACATACTGGATATTTAAACCTCCAGTTGGGGAAATTATAAAGCCAAGTTGTGAAAGTGACTGGGTCGTGTCCGACTCTTTGCAACCCCGTGGACTGTACAGTCCATGGAATTCTCCAGGCCAGAATACTTGAGTGGGTAGCCATTCCCTTCTCCAGGGGAATCTTCCCAACCCAGGTCTCCCACATTTCAGGCAGATTCTTTACCAGCTGAGCCACAAGGGAAGCCCAAAAATACTGAAGTAGGTAGCCTATCCCCTCTCCAGGGGATCTTCCTGATCCAGGGATCAAACCAGGGTTTCCTGCATTGCAGGCAGATACTTTACCAACTGAGCTATCAGGGAAGCCCAAGTTAGACCACAGAAAATCCCATAACTGAGTCATCTAACAGCCCAAACTTATTAGTAAGACTCACCTAGACCGGGGAAGGGAGGGGGCCCAGCTCTGGGAGGATGTGGAAACAGAAGTTCTGGGGATGGGTCACAGAGGCGGGGACCGAGGTCCTCAAGTTGCTGCCCACGGCCAAACCTGCCAGCACTGGCTTCCACCCTTCCAGTATGACTCAGCCACAGGGATATGGGTCGGGGTTTGAAAACTGTTTGCATGAGATTCTTGGTTCACCTCTGACTTAACGCCGTTCCCTCCTCCTATGCTGAATCTAAGATCTTATAAAAGCTTCCCCAGAAAATCCACTTCAATAATCCCGGGTTGTGCTCACCTGGCACCAAATCTTTCTCCAAAAACTAAGAAAAGATGACCTCTCCCAGAGACTCAGATGTTTGACATTCTGAAGACACAGACTCCTACGCACATCTCTGCCCAGTGGAAGTGGAGAATAAAGTGTGGACACAGGCACTGCATACCAACCTAATAGTTACGCACAGGAATAAATGCTGTCTGGCCTTGAACACCATCATCGTGAAATGTGTTCTTGCCCTTAGAGCTACTCGGATGATGCTGTGATGCCATGAGCCAAAAGATGACAGCAGAATTGAACTACTGCCCAAAAGCAATTACTGATTAGAATTGATTATTTCTACAGAGAAAGGTGACCGATAGATTAGTTGTCCTGTTATAGCAGATTTGGGCAAAACTGTGTAATTGTTAAAGGGGTGGAGCTACCTGACATTCAGTGGGAAGAGAGACCGTTAAGACTCAGGGATTCCTCTGGACGCAGGTCTGTGGACTTAAAGCTAACAGAATTCCAGGCTTGTCCTTGAAAGATCCCACCCTCCTCACCCGGAAGAAACCACGCTGTGCCTGTCTGAACACTCTGAGTTAGAGATTTAAAAATGAATCGTGCTTCTGCCGTGGCTTTTAACAGGAAATTATAAAAAGACGGACCTCGTTGAAACACAGTGAATTACAGAGGTGATATGCGGCTGGATGGCTGAAAGCTGCCGCCACGCCTTACTGGATTTGCCTAATGACACGTTTTACTGCCTCCTTTGAACAACTGTTGCCTGAGGTGTCCGTGGCCTTTTTACCTACTTCTTCCTTAATAGCGGAATCAGGATGCCACGTGATCACACTGGCGTGAAGTGCTACGTCGCTCCGAGCGCATCGAGAGCTGCGTCCTGCGGAACACTGGCTCGCCCAGCGTCTTGGCGGTGGCCTTTCAAGAACCCAAGGGACACACATTCTTGGCCAATCTGATACAAAAGATTCCCCTGGCCACTCCACAGCCTCCCACCCCACCCATCCTCCCCCAAACAAAGCACGAGAAAATTAGGGCATAAATACATCAGGGCAAGAAAGAACACACGTGCACAACACCCAGTGCCATCCGCTGACGGGGAAGAAGCGAGGGAATCCAGGGCAGTCGGGCACATACTTGGCCGGTTCCCAGGGCCAGGGAGTCAGCGGTTACCATGGCGGACGGGGCCGGCCCGAGGGAGGGCTGGGAGGGCAGGCTTTGTCTGGGCGCTGCTCAAACAGGGAGAGCTGGGATGCAGTCTGTCGGTTTGTGTACTCTGGGGTGAGCCGTCCTCACACTGAAAAGGCCCGGAGGAGCGGTGTCGGGTTTGACTTGATCCCGTGCCCTCAGGTTTCTCTTGGCATCCCACCCTCTCCGCACCACCCCCCGCCCCTGGCCCACCTCCCCCAGGCTGTCCCCACCTTCCCCTCCATGGAAAGAAGCATGGAGCGCTCAAGGGGACACGCCAATCGGGAGTCTCCCTTCCCTGTGGATAAGACGCTGGTAGGGACATCCCAGATCCTGCGGGAGGGAGTCAGCGCAGAAAACGAGGGAAGCTCCCTACATGGAAAAGGAAGTCGTTCAGAGCTCAGCAGGCCCCAGGCACACCAGCCACTCAAGCTTCACGGTGGAAAAGGTAGCATCCAGGGCCACCAAGTGCAAGCTCATTCCACGCCTGAGCAGAAGAGCCGGGGCCAAGCCTGAGGCTGAGCGAGTCACTCTGGGGTCCTGTCTGGTGTCCACCCTGATCTCAGAGCTTCGCTGTGGGGCTCACACATCCTCGCCTGGGACGGCCCTCTGAGGCCCCTTTGGGCCCTGCCAGACACCCTTCATGGATGCAACCGGGGCCCAGGTGGTGTTGAGACTGAGGGGAACCTGCAGGGTGAGGAAAAGGAGCCACGAAGGCAAGAATATGATCTAAATTCTGTTGGGTCCAGTGTCCTTTTCATCGGACTGAAGAAGCCACCTGGCGTAGACCCACTCTGGCGAGAAAAGGTGGCATTGCTTGACGCCCAGTTCCCCGCAACGAGAATCGAGTGGCCGTGTCCACCAGTCTACGCAAAACCACGTTTGTTCAGCTCATCGCCCATGCGGGGCCAGGCACTGCCAGGCACCGGTCACCTGCCCAGTGAGCCCTGCCACCCGGGCATTCATCTCGTTTCACAGACGGGGATCCCGCCCCGGCTCAAGTCCTGCGGGCCGCAGAGACCGGGCCTGACTCCGGCTGCACTCTGAGGCCCTGCGGCTGCTGTGGTCAGCGCCCGGGGTGCTATGTGTGGGAACAGGAGGAGACCCGCCACCCCGCAGCCCCTCTGCGATCACAGCGAAGCAAGACCGAGGCCTTGGAAGTACCCAGACTCTGACCTGACGTGGAGATTTCCGTTGTTGCTCTTTGCTCGCTTTGCCTTCTTGGGTTACTTTTTAAGCAGCGTCCACCAGAGTGCATCTCACAGCACGTCACCAGTCGAACTGGCTAATTAATAAGAAACATCTGTCAATTGACAAATATTTATTGAGCATCTTCTGAGCAGGAGCTGCTCGACTTAAACAGAGATGAATAAGACTCACACCCTGAAGGCTCTTCTGGAAATTAGCAAACGTGTTGAGGATACAAATAGCTCCCCAGTGACTCAAGGCAAACCACCACCCCTGAAGCCAAAGCTGCTGTGAGCAGCAACACAGGGGCCATCAGCTCAACGCTGAGGGTGGAACGTGGCGAGCTCTGGGGTCCACAAGTCGCGGTGGGGATACTGGGAGATAGACAGACTCCATGGAGGGCGAGAGGCCACAGCTGGCCCCAAAGATGGACGTGAGGCACAGAGGGCAAGTGATGGAGGCATTCCTGGGCCCGGTCACGGGCTGACCGCGGGTGTTGCAAGGATGGCATGCAAGACCCAACGGCGGACGGAAATGCGGGAGAGCAAGAAACTTGGAATCAGCCCATCTAAGTTAATCGAAAGAGATGTTTGTCACTAAAGACCCTGGTACCATGGGCTGCAGCTTTTCTTTGGGGGGGCTGGAATGGCCAGATCGGGTGCCAGCTCTCAGGACGGATTCTGACCTGTGACAGCAGCTGCCGGGGCTCCAGCGAGATCTGCAAACACGTGCATGCACATGAGGAGCTGGGGGATACTGCAGACACAGGCAGAGCGCCGTCTGTGACGCGGCCTCCGCCCCACAAACGGAGGCAGCAACGAGCTGCGGTGGCCCAACTTGCAGTTCCAGGGTCCTGACTGCCTCCGCTCACCCCAGCAGGAAACAGGGTCCCAGGCGGTCCTGACCAGGAGTTCACCTGCGGGGCGGAGAGAATCTGGCCTCTCACTGAAGAGCCAACACTTAATCCATCTTTGGTGGGCTCAGCGGGGGCCAAAAGTCATGTCCAAGAGGAGAAGGGACGACAGAGGATGAGATGGATGGCGTCACCGACTCCATGGACATGAGTTTGAGTAAACTCCAGGAGATGGTGATGGACAGGGAGGCCTGGTGTGCTGCAGTCCATGGGGTGGCAAAGAGTTGGACACGACTGAGTGGCTGAACAACAAGACCAGCCCAGTACCTGCGAATGGGGCCTTAGTGGGAGTTAGGTTCTCTGCAGGTGGAATTAGGGAAGATGAGGCCACACTGGCATGGGGTGAGCCCTAAGCCAGAGACTGGCGTGGTTCTAAGAGGAGAGACGCACAGACGCGTGGGGAGGAGCTGGCCAGGTGTGAAGCGTCAACAACCCATAAGATACAACGCCGGAGGCTGAGAGGATGCTGGGAGACTGCCCTCCCTGGCATCTCGCGGGACATGGCCCTGCAAACATCTGACCTCCAGACTATGAAATAACGTACTCCGTTGTCTTAAGCCTTTCGTGGCGCTTGGTCACTGCAGCCCGGGGGAGCTAGCCCACAACAAGACAACCAAGACGGAGAGCAGAATGGTGTGAAAATGAACACACTCAGGGACCAAGAGGCAAGAGGCAGTCAGTGAGACTTCCAGACGGTCTATCCTGCCCAACCCTGTGGAGACAGGGACACGAGAGGACCCGGCTCACTCAGCTGCAGGGAATCTCGTCGTCTGCCTGGATCTGAGTATCCCATAAGCCGCTTTAAACCAATCATCTGTTGGAAAAATAAAATTGGAATGAGCAAACGCTGAGATCTGGCAAGGAGGAAAGAAAGGCTCAGCATCCCAGCGGGGGATGGTGGGCGTGCATCCGATCACCTCCGCTCTCCATCCTGCAGATGGATAACACACAACGTGGGTGCTGCCCCCTCTCTGACTGGCCCGGTCAAAGGCCCTGGAGACCCACACGTTGTCACATGGTAAACAGAACGCTGAGTAACAATAACAGAGGACCCGTAGGTAAGGGAAGTCCTACATCTGAAAATCTCTGTCATTCCCAACTAGCAGCTGTCCCCTCCAAGTGAAGGTCCCAGGTTCTAAAACAGAGACGTCTCTTGGAGAGGCTGGCCAGGGAAGACTGCTCTTATTTTTAAAGGTTTCTTTCATGCTGTTCTGTGTTCTTTTCCACAGTCACCTGAGCGGTCAATAATTCAAGGATTCATAGAAGCAGCGTCCTTGAGCACACCTAACCTGGAACCCCCGCTTCTGTCCATACCTCAGGGGCCAGTCTCATGGTCACCCAGGAAATGCAGCCTTGCTGGCTGTCTCTCCTGGGCCTCAGGAGTGCAGAACCCAGAGCTTGGAGATGGAGGTCAGTCTGGTCCACGCTGACCTCTCACTGCCAAGTGGCCTTGGGCAGAGCTGCCTGCAGCTCATGCATGCGGCCCCAGCCCAGCAGAGGCTGCGAGCATGCCTCCAGGGCAGGGCCACCCTCTGCCACCCTTCTGCCTCATCTTCCGCAGGTGCCTGGGCAAGAGCTCTCCCCTCTCTGCGTCTCATTTCACTCAGCTGCAAGTTGTGGCTGCTTGATAGGGTCCTGCGCCTTGATTAGCTGAATGTCATCCAAGCACAATGAAAATGTATCATGAACAATGAATGAGCAAATATGAATACCCAAAGCTACAGGTGAGATTTAACTTCTCGCCACGCGGCACTCTCTGGGTGAGATGCTGGGCAAACACACAGGAGGGCACCACTGTGAGCAAGGGCCCTGTGCCATATTCCCCACCAGGCGAGGGGCCACGGGCCCCCAGGGAAAGTGCCTCCTGCATCCACAGCGTGCCTCCCCTCTGGACCTCCCCCCACAGGGCCTCCCCCTGGAGTGCAGTCTCAGTCTCCCCAGGAAACTCCTCACCCCCCTGCCAGAGGCACCGACAACCCTCCCAGGCAGTCTTGTCAACACTGCCTCCCAAGTGCTGGGGTAGATGAGCTGCTGAGGTTCCAGGGACTTGTTCTAATGGTGCGAAGCCCAAAAGTGTGCGTTCACTCCTCAGTTTCCCCTTCTGTTCCGTCTCCCACCTCCTGCCACTCCGGCTGCCACCTCTCAGCCCCCTCCTCCCGATTCCTCTGTGTTTCTGGGTCTTGCCTGGGCACCTTAAGAGGGATGAGGCAGGACGTCCCCAGCAGTCCAAGGGTTAAGACTTCCCCTTCCAATGCAGGTGGTACAAGTTCAATCCCCAGTCAGGGAGCTAAGATCCACATACCTCGGGGCCAAAAAAAAACAAAACAGAAGACAGAAACAGTACTGCAAGAGATTCAATAAAGACTTTAAAAGTGGTCCATGTCAAAAAGCATCTTTAGAAAAGGAGGAAGCGCATGACCCCCTTTCAAGGCAGCAAAGGAAGGGGATACTCTGTTGGGGGGTGGAGTTGAGGGTCCAGGAGGAGTGGCTGGCCAAGCAGGACCCCGAGGGCCCCCACCCCAGCTCCACACAGGACTGGTGCCTGGCAGAGCCAGAAGGCTCCTGGGAGGCCAGCCCAAACCACCAGTGCCTCCCTGCAGGAGGGCAGGATTGGGCCAAGGTGTCAAATCTGCACACCTAGGGGGCCAGCGGGGGTAGGGGGCTCAGAGTAGCAGAAGGGGCTGGCTCCCAGGCTCCACCCTAGACCAACTGCTGGCCAAGGTCAACACGGAATCACAGGCTCGAAGACCACCATTCGCTGGGGGTCACAAGCGGTCAGGTGACCGGTCAAGAGGGAGAGGGCAGAGGAGGGCAGACCTGGAGCAGCAGAGCTGCCAGCAAACGCCATGCCCCCCACCCCAGCCCACCCCGAGGTCTCCGCGCTCCCTCCTCTCTGGGAGGGGGTGACAGCCTCAGTGTTCCTGCATGTCAGCACTGCATCATTTTCCATCTAAAATAAAACCTTTGGGCAGAAGTTGCCCAGATGACGCAAGCGCCCTGCTAGCTGCCAAGAAGGGTCGCAGCCATCCTCCTCCAACGCAGCAGTGCCAGCGGCGGTGGCCAGAGTCCCCCACCCCCAGCCAGGAGATGGCAGGCGCAGCCGGACGTGGCCCCGAGTCTCCACTCCCCAGACGGGTGCCCTTGTCCAGGGTGCCCACTCCCAGAGGCAGGGCTGAGTCTGACCCGGGCCGCTCCAAACCCTGCTCCAGGACCCGTGGCCAGTCGGCTCTGGTTCTGGGCTCATCCTGTCCCTGGGAGAGATGCACGGCCCTCCAGGAGCAGATCACAGGTCCTCCGGGGCGGGGGGAAGGGGAGCTCACTGTCCCCTCCGCTCCTACTTCAGAGACCGACTGAGGCCTGGAAAACCCTGGGTCTGCCCCCCAGGCCCGTGCCCATCCCTGGGCAGGGCCCTCTCTTGGCTCTGAACGCTGAGAGACATGGCCATGCAGGCGCCAGCCCGTGCAGACAGCATTGCCCTGCTGGCCCTTCATGCCAGCGTGCCAGGGCTGGGGGCCTCCTCCTCAGTTCCTCCCAGCCCTGCCTGCCTCTCAGCCACAGCGTGATGGGGATACGGATGAAGGGCGGCCGGCAGCTGCCGTTGACCCGCGGAGGGGCGGGGGGGCTCCCGCTGGGGCCAGCAGGGCCCTGCCTGGACACCCCAGGAGGCCGGGGACCCTTGGCCCAGGGCCAAGTCTGTCGGGCAGGGAACATGGGGCGAGGCCTGCAGTGGAGAAGGGTGCATCCCTCCAGCATCCCAAGCGGGGCCTGGCTGGCAATCCCTAGGAGAACTGGAACAGCAGAGAGTCAATTTGCCAAAGCTGGAACAAAAATGTGAAAGCAATTGAAACTGGATGATTGGATAGCAAGAGACTGAGTACGAGTGTGATCGGGGAAAAGAAGTCAGAGTTGGGGACACATGGAGGAGGGAGGTAGGATCCGCGGTCCAGGCAACCCTGCAGCGGTGTGGCCATGCCGCTCTGATGGGGAGGCCAGCGCTCCCGCGGCAGGGCCCAGCCAAACCGGAAAAGGGAAGGGGCGATCGTGTAAACTAAAGACGGGGCCGCGGACGAGGAGCACGCCGTCTAGCCCCGCTTGCGGGGCCTCCCGACCCGGGCGGCACGCGGCTCCCACACGGGCAGAGCGGAGCCTGTAGGCAGACTGACGGGGCCATCTAGCGGCGGGGGCCGGCGGGGCGGCGGGGGCCGGCCTGGAGGCGCCTCCTGGGAGCGGGGGCAGGAACCGGGCAGCCACCTGTCCTCAGCAAGGATGCTGGCGAGGGATGGGAGGATGGGAGCCTGCGGGGAGTGGGGCGGGGTGGAGGGAGGAAGGAGATGACCGCGGGAAAGGCCGGCAGGGCCCAGACGGGTCAGCAAGGGACCCTCGGGGTTACATGGGAGGCCGGGTCAGCGCGGGCAGAGGCTGGGGCTTGGAACCTCGGACCCGCAAGGGGAGGGGCCCGGACCGTCTGGAGGGGTAAAGGCAAAGAGAGGGAGCCATCTGGCGTCTGGAGGTGGAAGACAACCGTGTCTGGTGTCTGGGAGGTGGGAGGGGTGGGCTGAAAGGAAGGGGACGTGGGGGGAGGGCGAGACCTCAGCTTCTCAGGGCGCGCGGCAGATGCCCTCATTTCTAGGGCAAGAGATGCAAACTGCAGTTGATTTGTCTTGATTCCCCAACCCCTGCCCCAACGACAGGGAGCAGGTCCTTGGAATTCAGGCATCAGTGGTGGGTGGACGGCCTATTGCTTTTTCATTACTGAGGATCCGCCAGTCTCTGAGCAGGCGGCCCTGGCAGGCTCTCAGGGTGTCCTGGGCTGGCGGGCACGGAGGGCCTCAGCCCAACCTCCGCCCCCCACCGCTGGGGCAGAAGAAGGGACCTCCCACCTCCTGGGAGTGACGGGCCAAGTGCCCGCTCCCCGAGGCCCCAGGTCTCCAAGCCCTCTGCAGCTGAGGAACTCAGGCTTTGGTTCCCCAAGTGCCAGCCTCGCTCTGGTGCCTGGCTGGTCTGGGGTCCTGGCGGGATTCTGGGGGAGCATTCCTGCTCGCATGGTGGCTACATGGGTCCTGGGTTTCCGGCTGCGGGGTCCGAGACCCAGTGCTGCAGGCCTTTTGCCTTTCTAAGAGAGGAAAAGGCGAGGGGAGGGAAGGGGCTGGAGGGAGGGAGACGCCACTCAGTGTCCGGGGGAGGGCGGTCAAGAGGCTGGAGTGTCCCCAGGGCCCAGGGGCTTGAGGACAAGCCCCCACCTCCATCTGTGTCACGACCACACTGAGCTGCACGAGGCCACCGCCCCAAGCAGACCGACCTCCGGGGTCCAGGCCTGTGTGACCCTTCGCTTCTGTCCCACTGGGAGGCCTTGAGGAAGTTGGGTTGATGCCCCACGAATCATAGACCAGCATGGAGAGGGGAGGGGCTCCTGGACGGCAGAGCCTCGGTGATGCTGGGTGTCTGTGAGGGCCGCATTGCAGACTCTGACGACTCCCCCCTTCCATGCCACCCCCAGCAAAGCGTGTCTGCGTGGAGCTCGCCCGGACTGTGGCTGGGGCCCAGCGACAGCTCTTAACTGCAGAGTGAGTCCCAGGCCTCGCTCAGTCCTCTCCACGTGGAGAGCCCCGCCCCCTTCCCCACTCCCAGCAGTTACTGTGTCTGAGCAATAGGGCAGGGCCCAGAAGGAGGGCATATTCTACAAAAGGGTGGGGGGGTGGATCTTTGCTTTTCTTTTTCTGGTTGAAATAAGACTTTGAGTTTGTTCTTTAAAGGCAGGACCTGAGAGCTCCAGCGTTGCCGGCCCTGAGCGCTGAGCTAGCTCCTGGACGCCCCTCTCTGACCAGGACGGTGTGCCCCCAGCGCCCTGCCCCACCCCAGGCTGCAGCCCCCAGGGCACGATGACTGGCTTGCCCAGCTCCAGGGAAAGCCAGCTCAGCGTGATGTGCAAGGAGCCTGAATTCCACATTCACCTCATCCCTGGCCTGCACTTTGCTCCGATCGATGCAATCGTGGGGGCGGTGTGTGCACAGCCTTGTCCACTCACCGCTGCCCCCCTCCGTCCCCAGCACAGTGGGCCTCCGCCCACCACACAGGCACCAGCACTGTCCTCTGCTCTGAGCTGGGGTGCAGCCCCCCAGACTCACTCGGGCCCAGCCGGCCGGCCCATCCCCTCTGCTCACTCTGCACCAGCCCCTGAGCTCATCTCTATTCTACTTTCAGGGCATTAAAAATAATGCATTAAGTGAAGCACAATAAAGAGCAGCAGGTTCGCGTTGTTTTAAGGTGTCAGAAGCTCCTCAAACAGCACCACATGGTGTGTGATGTGCGTCCTGACCAGTTGTAGCGACTGGAACCTTCAGGAGCAGAGGACGCCCCCCCACCCCTGTCTTTCAACTGCAGGGAGACCTGGCCTGCATGATAAAGTCCCTGGGAAAACATTTAAATAAGACCTGGGCAGCTCTGCCCAACAAACATTTGTGAGACTGTTTGGTGATGGAAGCTTGAGGGTGGGGGACACTGAGTCTAGATTGTCCTTTAAAAACTTAAGTTGGTTTTAACTGAAGCATCTACCATTCTGGAGGAAGGGAAGGGGGAATGGGAGGTGTGTGCAGGGCAGGGGTAACTGAGGTTATCCTCATCCGCCTGTCTCCTCCCTCCCTCTCACCTTTGTTTCGGTGAAGATGTTTTCCTCTCTTAACTAGAAGCCTTCAGGTAAAAATAAAGCCACAGCAGCAACAGAGGGGGGAAAAAAATGAGTCTTTTTTAGGGTTAAACATCAGAAGACAAGCTTGTGCGGCTTCGGCCAATCAGATCCGCCCTGCCAGCTATAATATAGTACTGAAGACAGCCTCTCGCACAAGCTCTCAGGCTTGCTACCATTTAAAATCAGACTCTTTTTGTCTTCTGCCGGCTGTCTTGAGCCCCAACTCCGATGCGTTCCGTTATCAGCGGCCAGCAGCCTGCCGTCCCAGCCCCCGTCTGGGTGCGGATCGGTGGCGAGTCCCCCGCAGCGGCGGCGGGCAAGGTTATATAGGAAAAGAAAGAGCGAGGCAGGGCGCGCGGGCGCCAGCAGCCAGCCGGAGCGAGGGAGGCAGAGCGCGCACACTCGCACACCCGCACCCTCGCGCACTCGGACCTGCGCCGGCCGGCCGCCAGGTCCCCGGGCTCCATGGACGAGATGCTGCTGCTGGCGAGATGTCTGCTGGTGCTGCTTGTCTCCTCGCTGTTGATGTGCTCGGGGCTGGCGTGCGGACCCGGCAGGGGATTTGGCAAGAGGCGGAACCCCAAAAAGCTGACCCCTTTAGCCTACAAGCAGTTTATCCCCAACGTGGCGGAGAAGACCCTAGGGGCCAGTGGAAGATATGAGGGGAAGATCACCAGAAACTCAGAGCGATTTAAGGAACTCACCCCCAATTACAACCCCGACATCATATTTAAGGATGAAGAAAACACTGGAGCGGACCGGCTGATGACTCAGGTAGAAACCCAGCGCGGGGCGTGGAGTGTGTTGCTTTCAAGGGGTTATGTGTAACCATGCAGTTCGGTCTGTTTGCTCTTCAGGCAGGTAGAAAGGCGATTTTGCCCGCTCCTTCCCCACCCACCTGCGGGCCTCCGGGTGCCTTCCTCTTCCTGGAGGGGAATGGAGGTGAAGGGTCCAGATGGACAAGTTGTGGGTGGGGGTGGGGGGTAAGGACGCCAGGACATGCGGTCCACGGGAGCCCCTGACCGCATGCATCCTGCTGGGATGGCCTTTCCATCCTGCCTGGCTCTGGCTGGAAACTTGGGGAGACCTTCCTTTTGGGGTCATCTGTCCTTTCCAAGTTGGGAGGAGGCAAGGAGGCAGCGTCAAGGGGTGTCGGGGTCACCGGGCAGGTGTAGCCTCTGCGCTTACCCTCTCCTTTCTCCTCGGTGCTTTGCTTTTCCCACCGCTACCCCCGCTCTGTCGCCCCCACCCCACCGAAGCCCCTCCACAGGCAGTGCTGACAAAGGGTCGGGGTTCCAGAAGCAGCCGGGCTGGCCCCTGCCCGGATCACAGAGCTTCCACCGCCACTCGGTCGCGGGCGGTTGTGCCCATCCGAGTGTGAATGTATCGATATTTCTTTAAGGATGCCCTCTGATTCTCCCGAGCCCGCGGTACTTGAGGGGAGGGACTTAGAACTTACTGGCATTGCATCACGCTAGTTTTCAACCTGCTTGCCTAGGAATTAGGAGAGACTCGGTATCAGCGGGAGGGGGCTGGAGAGACGAACCAAAGCGAAACACACATTCCTCTCGCCCTCCCTACCTCCGCTGAAGACTCCTGACTGCCCATCTCCCCGCCAGTGGGAGACTTTCCGCCAACTCCACGCACGTAGGACTGAAGCTAGAAATGGATTTCCTGAGGAATATAGGTCAACATCCTTTTTATTGCCCTATTAAAATATTCGAGTCCTACCTTTAGGGCCAGGAGCGCACCGCCGCTGACGGAGCGGCGCTGGCGGGGCGCTGGTGCGGGGGAGGCTGGGGGCGGGAGCGACCCGGGAGCCACCTCCGGGGCCGCGGCGCTCCCCGGCCCGCTGCCCGGCCTTGCGGCGGAGCCGAGAAGGGCGAGGGCCCGGCGGGGCAGCGGGCTTCCGCGGACGGGCAGAGGGCGGCGAGGGAGCGGGGGAGGAGAAGGTCCTTCTCCCCGGCTCGCTGGCATCTGCTCCCGACCACCTTAAATCTGGCCCGCGAGTGCGGACGCGCGCGCCGGTGCCGGGAGCGGCGAGAGCCGCAGTTAACTCTGCGCAGGCCGCGGGGGGCCCGGTGCGTGCGGGGTTCCTACCCCCGGCTCACGCTCGACCCCCGCGGGACGGAAGGGGCCTTCCCAGGACCCCTCGGAGCCAGGCGAGAGGGGCGCGATCCCGGAGAAAGCGGCGGGGGCGGGGGCGCCGGTGGTCCCAGAGCCAGAGGGCTCGGCGTGCGCCGCGCTCCTCTCGGGGCCGGCGCGGGAGGGCGCGGGGTCCCCGGCCCGCACCCTGCCGGGGCCGCAGGCCTCGCAGCCCCGCCACCCGGGCCGAGCGCGCGGAGCCGCGCACCCGGGCGGACGCATCCCGGCTCCACTTACTCCCGGGTTATCGATCCCGCGGCTCGGGTTTCAGTGCGCGCGGGGCTGGACCGCGGCCTCCCGCCGGCCCCTCCACGCGCCCGAGCGCGGGCTCGGCCAAGGGCTCCCGGCGGCGCTCCGACGGCCAGGCTGGCAGGGGCGGCACCGGGCGGCACCGGGCGGGAGGGGGCAGGCCGGTTCCCGGGCGGGGGCGCCTCCCGGGCCAGGGCGCCCGGCCGAGCCCCCCGCCGGGCCCCTAGTCGCCCCCGCCGGGACCCACGGCCGCGCGGCCCGACGCCGGGCCGCTCCGGCCGCCGTGTGCGCTGGCAGCATTTGAACTTCTGACCTTCTGTCAACTTCCCTCAGACGAACGAAACGAAAACAAATACTTTTTTTCCTTGGGCAGTGGCTATTCCCGTTCCCAACACAAAAGGAGGGGGGAGGGGCAGCCGGCGAGGGGGCGGGGTGGGGCAGGGCGGGCCAGGATCGAAGCCGGGACCCCCCCCCCCAACGCCCCCTGAAAATGGGGAGGCTGGCCGGGGGGCGGCCTGAGAGGTGCCCCCTTGCTCTCCGCCACCGCGTCCTTCCCGCGCCCCCGACCTAAGAGTTAAAGCGCGGAAGGCGGGAGACCTGGGCGGGGAGGGCAGGGCCGGCGAAGGGGGGGGAGCGGGCACCTGCGCCCCGCGGGCCCCCCACTTAAGATAACCGCCCAGACTGTTCTCAGGTGCGTGTCCCTCCTCCCCTGTCTCTGTGCGTCCCTGTCTCTCTAATGGGACTGCCGCCCAAGTCCCTCAACCATGGCGAGATCGTCCCCAGTGGAACTTTGAGAGCAGTTCAGGAACGCAGGCGCTCCTGTTAATATTAACTCGGGGCGGGGAAGGGGGAGCGCAGACCGACGCGCTCTCCCCGCAGGCCGGCCATGGGTGCCTGGGGGCTCCGAGGGGGCAGGGGGCCGCCGGGGGCCGGTCGGGGGCGGCGGTGGGGACCGCCAGATTTCCGGGGGGTGGGTGGCGGTCCCCGGGGAGCGGCGCTCCGCGATGGGTTCCACGGGAGGGGCCTGGTTTTCTGCAGTGGGGGCGGAGGCGTGGAGAGAGGCGCGTGCGGGACGGGGGGGGGACCCTTGTGAAGTTGGGGCACCCCTCCCCCGCGCCGGGGAAGCCCGTCGGCGGCGACAGCCCCCGCTTGGCTGCCCGGGGCGCGGAGCGGCTGCGCAGACGGGGGAGGCGGCGGGAGCCCAGGCGTGGGGAACAGCTCGGCCTTCCGCCGACACAAAGCCGGGCCCGCCGGCCCCGCCGGGCTTCACGGTGGCTGCACAGAGGCGGGCTTGATTCGCGGCACACGACCCAGTGAATTGATCACCGGCTCAGCCTTCCCGGCTCTGCCTGCGACGACCCCGCCCGGCCGGGGCGCGGAGCGTCCTGCAGCCGCGGGGCCGAGGCCCCCCCGCCCCCGGCGCCCGGCCGAGCGGGGGGAGCGCGCGTGGGGCGCGGGGCGCCGACTCGGGCCTGCCTTGGCGCGGCCCGGGGGCTCCTCGCCCGGCTTCTCCATCGCCTGCGCGGGTGGCGCAGCTCAGAAGGCGGGGGGCCGGTACAGGTGCTCCTCAGCCCGCCCTCCCCCTCGCCAGCGGCCCCCGAGGAAGCCATCAAAAAGCTCCGCCTGCCCCCCGAAAGCAGGGAGCCGGGGTGCCATGGGGGCTCGGGAGGCGAGTGTCTGCGTGTGCGCGTCGTGGTGTGCGCCTGCGCAGCGCCTTCCACATCCCGGCTCGAAACTGCCCCTGGTTTACTGATTGATTTTCATGTAAAACGCATTCAGTCCTCGAGATGACCTCACTCAAACTCTGTCCTTCCGACTTTTTTTTTTTTTTTTTAAGAAAACTGTTGGCGGGCCCAGAAACCTGCAAGCGCTGACCTGTTACCAGAGCCGCCCCCTAGTCCTCTGCCCGCATCCCCCCCCGCCCCCAACACACACATTTGTTGTATGTTTAACCCTACAACCATAGACTGGTATTTATTGCTGCCAAATACACAAGACTATTCCTGTTGCGCAATCGGTCACGTCCCCTTAAAATGCGGCAGCAGCCCTTGCCAGAGCCCTCGGCACCCCCCACCCCCACTCCGTAGGACGGGCCCCACCCCCAGCCATAATCAGGGTCCCGGCGGGGGGCGTCGTGTCATCTCGGGATCCGGGGTCCCCGCTGGAGGTCAGCCCCACCCTCTGCACAAGTCAGCTTGGAGTTGTCACCTACCTCCCCCTCGAGTCTGCCTCTTTGGGGGATGCCCCCGTCCTGACTTGGTCACCACTCCCGCATTTTGCAATCCCGCACCCACCACCCGCGGTGCAACAGTCCAGTGAGCTGCTGTCCACAGCAACGCACACGTGATCCAAGGCTCTCTCGCATCCTTATCTGAATGGGACCCAAGAATCCTGCAGGAACTCCCACAACTTTGCCTTGGCTCGAGTCCCGCCTATCCACTGCTTCTTTACCCCACAGGGAAGGCAGCTTCCTTGTGGGGAGGAGGGGGAACCCCAAGGACAGTTTCCAGAAGGAGGCTCCCCAAGACAAGGGCTCAGAGGGCCCCCCCACCTCCAGCCTCCAGTTCACCCTCCCCCCTCCCCATCCCCCATCCCCCCCTACCCCACCCCACTGCACCCCACCCCTCCCCTCCCCACCCCTCCCCACCCCTCCTCCAGCTCTTAAGTTTGCTCTTCAAACTTGCAGGACACCATTCTGAGCCGGCCAAGAAAACAAGAGGGGGGAAGGGAACAGGTTAAGGAAAACAAGAGTCACAATCAGACCGCAGAAAAGCTGGGGAAAAAAAGAGTTCCACGGGGAAAAGGAATGCGGCTGTCCAGATAAAGAATGTTTGCCATCCGGCCCTGGCCTTATAGAAAATTATAACTCACCTGGTTGCCTTTCACTCCCGGCTCCCCCGCCCCTCGAGTCGCTATCAGCGTCCCACCTGCCTCTCTACCTTTGGCTTAAGTCTTGCCCCAGATAGGCACAGGGCAGGCGGGAGGGCACAGAGATAAGGCAAGGCTTTTAATTCTTTGAGAAGCAGTGTATTTTTCTTTTTGCGGCAACGTTGCGCCCCGGCGTCTCTGCGGCCTCCAGACGAGGGGTTTGTCCAGGGAGAGGGGTGGAGCCTCGCACAGGTGCTGGGCGATGGGGCCAAGCAGGAGAGGGCAGGGCTGGAGGGCACCTTGGCCGAGGGTGCAGGCCTGCCGCCATCATCCAGAAACGCACAGTTGACTTGTTGCAGAGAAATTTCATCTGCTTCTCGCGCCACGATCCAGCCTCTGCTGTTTCAGATGCAGAGAAAGTCCCCAGGTCGTCTCCGAGGGAACTGACTCATCCCCCAGATGCCAGGACCCCTCCTACCCAAGTGCCCGGTCCAGGCCTTGTCTCCTTCCTTCTCTGGACAGTCTGCATCTTGGGGGGCTGGGCTGAACAGCCCACAGGGACGGGGGTGGCATAGGGTGGGGAGGCATAGGGTGGCCCGTGGTAGGGGTGGCTGGCAGGCCTGGATGCTAACACCTCTGGGGTGTCCTCTTCTCCTCACAGAGGTGCAAGGACAAGCTGAACGCCTTAGCCATCTCCGTGATGAACCAGTGGCCGGGCGTGAAGCTGCGGGTGACCGAGGGCTGGGACGAGGACGGCCACCACTCGGAAGAGTCGCTGCACTACGAGGGCCGCGCAGTGGACATCACCACCTCGGACCGCGACCGCAGCAAGTACGGCATGCTGGCGCGCCTGGCCGTGGAGGCCGGCTTCGACTGGGTCTACTACGAGTCCAAGGCGCACATCCACTGCTCCGTGAAAGCAGGTGAGGGGCCGGGCCCGCCCCTGCCGGCAGCACGCCCCCCTCCCGCCCCCCTCCAGCTCTGCACCCCACAGGCTGACGCCAGGCCCGGAGGAAGATAGGTGGGGGACGGGCAGGGAGGGCCCTGGAGGCCGACTGCTGTTTGCGGGGGGGCCGGGGAGGGGGGACAGCCGTGCTCTCTGAGGCCCTTCGCCATGCCCCACCTTGGAGGCTGCAGAGGCCCACGTCCTCGGAGTCCAGATGCAGAGCGTATCTGGCTTCCCGAGCCTTCCTCCAGCCCGGTTTCCGGAGCTCCCAGTGCAGGTGGCAGGAGACTGGGAGATTGGGGGTGGCGGGGCGGGGTTGGGGGTACTTTCCGGGTGAAAGAGGGCAGCCCAGCCCAGACAGCCAGCTCTGGCCCGGAGCCTTTGTCTCCGGAGGGCTTAAGAAGGAACCACTCCCCACTCCGCCCCCGCCCCCCTGCGCGGGAGGAGCCGCCCCGGGTGGAAACCCCGGCCCCTCCCCGCCCCGCCGGAGCCTAGGCTAACCCGGCTCACCCGGCCCGGGGGACGAAGCCCGGCGGCCGGCCACAAAGCCAGTAGTTACGGCTTCCAACATCTGGAGGGCGCCAGCCCGGAGCGCCCGTCCTCCCCGGGAACCAGCCTAGCCGCCCTGCGCCGCTAGGCCGCTTCCCTGGGCCTGCAACGCCACTCGCTGTTGCGGGCGAGGAACAGCTCCGGGAGTCAGGCGCGCGCGCGAGCGCAGGCCCCGACTCGGCCGGGCGGTCCCGCCACCCCGCTGCAGAAGCTGCGCCTTCAGCAGAGCAGTCCACAGGGGATGTCGGAGGAGCTGCGTCTCCCTCACCCCTGGGTTTGCCTGTTTGTCTCCTAACCTGTGTTTTACTAGCACATGTTAGGAGGAAAAACACTTGCGAAGTGTCGTCACACTTTGGAGGAAAGGAAAATAATGGCTTCTTGGCACACAAGGTGTGGACGGTGGGCAGAAGGTCTGGGTTTATAGCCCGAAAAAGGGTCTCAGCCGCTGGAGGGCGCGGAGGCGCGCCCCCCACCCCCGCCCCTGCGCGGGGCTCCCAAACGGAGGCGCGCCCCTCACCCCCGGCCCTGCGCAGGGCTCCCAAACGGAGGCGCGGCGCGCGGCCCCCTCCCGGCCGCCCCGGTCCGCGGGGTCCCCCCCTGGCGGGGCTGGCGTGGGTGGGGGTGGTCCCAGGAGGTCTCCGCGCAAATGAGCAACGGTCGTCCGGCCCGGGACCCCGGCGGGGGCGCGGGGCCGGGCGTGCAGCAGAGCCGCTCATTGGCATTCCGCTCACGCGGGCCGGGCGCGGGGCGGTGCGTGTCAGGCAGGGTCGTGCGACTCGACGACTCGGGCTCGCCTGAGTCCCGGGCGCATTGCGGGCGGCTGCGGCGGGCCTCCAAAGGCCGGCCCCTGCACTTCATGCCCGAGAAAACGATGAGAAGATTAAATACCCTCAGTAATTCCAGCAGGAAGATTCTTTCTGGCGATCTCTATTTGCCAAAAGCCTGATCCCGGAGATTGGAATGCAAAGAAGACGGGGGGCCGTCCCGCCCCTCCTCCCCGGCCCCCCGCGCGCCGCCCGACTCCTCGGGATTATTGTCCCGGGGACAGTGAGCCTCAGAGAGCGACGGAGGCCGGAGAAAGCCGGTAGTCAAGGGGCCTTGAGAACCCGGGGCTTCCCGAGCGCGGAGCAGGCCCCGCCATTTAAAATTCAAATACACATCTTGAGTGCTTGCAAGAGAGGCCTGGCTGTGCAAATAGTGCTTGTGAGGCCCGGGCCTCTGGAGGGCCCGCGTGTGAATCGCTGCGGGGCGGGGGGAGGGGCGTTGCACCTGAGCAAACAGGGAGGGGGGCGGCCGCGCGGAGAAAGTAGGGGGGCGGGGGGGAAGGGTCCCCTCTTCCAAGAGCGCCTCCTGTTTGGTGCAGAAATCACAATGACAATGGCGAGCCCTTTATTGGATTTTAATTAGAAAATCCACACAGCCCCGGGTTTTCACACCTCAGGAAAAGCTCTGGAATGTTTGTCCAGTTGCTACAACTACTACAGCTATTTTTCACCGCACTCCCCCCGACACACACACACACACACCAGCCGGCCGACCCCCAAGCCCCCCCACTCCAACCCCGCTGGGCGCTGGGGGTGGGCGGCCCAGGGTGCCAGCCGCGCGGCCTGGGTGCGGAGAGCACGAAGGCAGGGGCGTCGCGCCCCCCGCCGAGGCGGGAGGGAAGGAGGGTGCGCCCCGGCGCGCGGGTAAGCTCGAGGAGGCTTCCTGAGGACTCCAAGTGGAGAGCAAATACCCTGTGAATTCGCGGCGAGGTTGGGTGTGTGCGAAGCCGGCGGTGGGGGTGAGGGAGGCGGAAGGGAAGGAGGGGAACCGGCCTCCCGCCGGAGACGCCAGCCGACCTTTGGCACCGCCGGTGCAGCCCTAAGAGAGTCGTTAAGGAATGCGTCTGCATCTGAAATCGGCCTCCGGGGCGGGGATGAGGGAGGGAGGTCTGCGCGCGCCCAGGCCGGACTGTCTCCCCCGCGCCCCGGAGCCACAGGTATCCCCAGCCTGGGCGCGCGGGACGCAAGCGTGCGCCCCCGCCCTTTCCACCGGCGCCTCCTTCTCGGACTCACCGCCACCCCCTCCCCCCCCCCGTCTCCCCTTGTCTCGCCTCTCCCTCCCCGCAGAGAACTCGGTGGCGGCCAAGTCGGGCGGCTGCTTCCCGGGCTCGGCCACGGTGCACTTGGAGCAGGGCGGAACCAAGCTGGTGAAGGACCTGCGGCCCGGGGACCGCGTGCTGGCGGCCGACGACGAGGGCCGGCTGCTCTACAGCGACTTCCTCACCTTCCTGGACCGCGACCGCGGCGCCAAGAAGGTCTTCTACGCCATCGAGACGCGGGAGCCTCGCGAGCGCCTGCTGCTCACCGCCGCGCACCTGCTCTTCGTGGCGCCGCACAACGGCTCGGCCGCGGGGGCGCCCGAGGGGGCGGCGGCGGCGGCCGCGGCGGCGGCGGCGGGCGGGGGCGCGCCCGGGCGCCGGGCGCTCTTCGCCAGCCGCGTGCGGCCGGGCCAGCACGTGTACGTGGTGGCCGAGCGCGGCGGGGCCCGGCGGCTGCTGCCCGCCGCGGTGCACAGCGTGACGCTGCGCGAGGAGACGGCGGGCGCCTACGCGCCGCTGACGGCGCACGGGACCATCCTCATCAACCGGGTGCTGGCCTCGTGCTACGCGGTCATCGAGGAGCACAGCTGGGCGCACGGGGCCTTCGCGCCCTACCGCCTGGCGCACGCGCTCCTGGCCGCGCTGGCGCCCGGGCGCACGGACCGCGGCGGAGCCGGCGACGGCGGGGGCGGCGGCCGCGTCCCCCGCCCGCGCCGGGGGCGCCGGGGTCGGCCGACGCGCCGGGCGCCGCGGGCATCCACTGGTACTCGGAGCTGCTCTACCAAATAGGCACCTGGCTGTTGGACAGCGAGGCTTTGCATCCGCTGGGCATGGCGGTCAAGTCCAGCTGAAGGCCACGGGGGCCGGGGAGGGCACCGGAGGGGGGCGGGGCGGGCGGGGGGGGGGGGCCGGACGCCGCAAAGGACACACGGCAACAGCGCACGCAATGAGACTTTAATTATAATAAGAGTAAGAATAAGAATAAAGTAGGACAGTCCAAAGTAGACTATAAGGAATCAAAGACCCCGAGAAATTCTGTCGTCGTCTTTAGTTTATATATATATATTTTTTTGACTTTTTGATTCTTGTTTTAATTTTGGTTATTTTTTTTTTCACCTCTCCTGGCTATTTATTTGTTTGGTATGAATAGATGTTTTAAAATAATATGAACCGGACCTTCAAGAGCCTTAAATAGTTTGTTTCTTGGATAATTTATTATTATCATGTGAACTGTACTCACAGGGGAAAAGATTATTTTGTGAGGCCAAGCCACCCGCTCAGAGTCTATTTTTCTACATGCCCCTCGACCTGACTTTCAGAAAGCAGAATTCTGTCCTCTCCACTCCTCCTTTGCAACGCTCCTGCTTTTCGGCAAGTGTAAACTAAAACAAGCTTCATGGGGGTCCACAAATTATATTTTTATACACAGAATTGTAAATTAGATTTTTGAGAGATCAATACTTAACTGAATTACATTTCATTTTTGAAATAGTGTAAAATATGAAAATATATTATTTTAATTTAACTACCTTCCAATGTCACAGCCATCGCCTGTATTGTCTTCTGGGTTTAATATTTGCTTTGTCATCACCATTTTGGCCACATTCTTGGAAGTCAAGACTGTTACACACTCACTCACACATAACTTTTTTTTTTCTTGGACAAACTGGAAGAACTCTTATTTTTAACGTCAAAGAATTTATTAGAAAATAATATTTTTTAAAAGCGCACATAGTGATGAGCCCACAAGGATGGAGCCTGTAGTTTGTACAGAGAAAAACAAAGGATGTTTTTGCATTAATAAGTTGAGAAATAACTGCTGTAAATTTACTAAAATGTATTTTTGAATATTTTGTAATAGTTTTATAGAAATAAAATGTGCCGCGCACAGACTGGTTAGTGTATAATCACTAAGAATTCCTGTTGCTTCGCTTTTTTGGCTTGTTTGGGAAACCTAGTGCTAACAGGAGTTCCCAGTATTGTATTTAGATGTTTTGCTCAAACTGTGAGTTCAGATCAGCTTGCTTAGGGAACCAAAGCAGGTAACCAAACTGACTTGTTTGTTTTGGTCACTGGAGAAACCTCAGCTCTGTATTTATTGTGTGAAAGTTGCCCTGCTCCAAGGATGGCGGTGCCGAGCTGGGTACCCGCCAACCCTTGCCTCCTCATAGGTTAACCCGTCCGGAGGGGCTCGGTCACCGAGAACTTCCTCCCCAGGCTCCGTGTCGTCGTGGCTGACTCTGCTCCCCCAGCTTGGTGGCCCCAGGTGGGGGTGCACCGCCCCGGCCTTGCAGGGAGACAGTCCTTCACTGCTTTCTGAAGTCCTGGGGTGCCCTTTTCAGAAGGGTCCCCAAGGAGAGGGCCACGCACTGCCCACATGCTCCCCGCCTGCTCGGTGTGGCCGTTGGCCTTCGCGCCTTGCCCACAGATGCCTAGAGCCTGGGGGTGCTGGGGTCCTCGGGCCACGCCGGGTCTCCAAGCTGTCTTGAGTGGCGCCAGGCAAGGACCTTTGTCCCCAGGTCACACCCCTCCTTCCATGAGCTGCTGGTGCCCCACGCCTGCTGCTTGGCCGCCTCAGCGGGTCGCTCTGGGGGCTTCCGTCCAGTGAAGACCATGCTCACACTGGGCACTTCGAGCCCCGGTGTGAGCCTGTGCTTTGGGCAGGTGGGCCGTGTAGGTCCCAGGGCTTCTCAGCGGATGAAGCCTGTCTGGAGGCCGGCCTGGGGCGAGGGCACAGGACTGAAGCCGATGGCCTGGGCCCCCCTCCTTCCCACCAGGGCAGGGTCTGGGGAAGCCACTCCTGAGGCCCCTGGGGGCCTCTGTGCTCCAGGTCTGGTGAGACGTGGCTTTTCCACGAGGCCAGGGCCCCGATGGACAGGGCTGGGGGCCGGAGCTTGCCGTCCAGGCAGGAATGGTCCCTGATTCTCCTTGGTCTCCTAGGGGGTCAGCCAGGTTACAAGCCCTGCTGAGTCTGGGGGTTTCTGCTCTGGTGACTGTTCAAGTCTCAAGTCTGAGTGTTCAGTTAACCGGGCACACCGTGGGCTCAGGCCTGGGTGACCCCCTGACTCATTAGCGGTCAGAGAGAGGCCAGGCCCCCTCCTGGCCGGGCGAGGTGGTCCCGCCCCTCGGGGATCCCACCTTTCAAGGCCCTTCCCAGCTTCCTGGTGAGAATTCTCTTTTCCACCTCCACCATGTAGACAGACCAAGCACCCGGCAAGGATCAGTGCAGGCTGACGCCGGCCCAGGGCCCACTTCTCCGTGGTCGGGGGTGTCAGGACCAACCGACCGTTGGTGCCAGGCGTGCGTGTGGTCTTGCTGCCGCCTCCCTCGTGGCTAAATGCACGTCTGTTTGTCAAACACGCATATCCGAATGTACTTGAACCTGTTGTCTTTGTGCTCTATTGTTTGAAAAATTAAAGAAGTCACAGAGACGCTGTGCTGTGTCTGTTCTGTGGGAGGACCGCTGTCCCCTCCCGTCATCCGCGGCTCACGCGTTCTTCCACCACGGTGTCCCCAAAACGTGAAAGAAAACACTTCATGCAGAGCGTGCACGCTGCAGACCCATCAGGGAGGGGAGGGCCGGGCCCTGGGGCCCAGCCGGAGCCCATCCATCTGAGCAAGCTGCCAGCGGGGGCCTGGGAGAGACAGACCCCTCCTCCCCTGGTGGAGACCCCTGGCTGTCAGCATCACCTCCGCATGGAGCGGGCTGACATGCAAAGAATGCTGGCCGGCCGCAAGATGTGGCAAGAAATCAACACAGTGCCTGCCCGTGAGCCAGCTCCAGGCCCGGGGCGGGGGTGGCGGGGAGGAGCTGGGTTCCCCAGTGACGCAGAGAAGTGGCCAGTCCATCCTTGTGAAAGAACAGTCCACTTGAGGGGTGGAGAGGCCCAGGGAAGTGACCTTCACAGGATTTCTTATCGGCCATCCTCGGCCCAGGGACAGATCTGGCCAGCGGCCTGTGTTCGTGCAGGCCGGGAGCTGAGATGGGGTTTTCCACGTTAAGTGGTTGAAAACAAAACAGCTAAAGAAGAAGGATATTTTATGTGTGAAAATTCTATCAAATTCATAACTCAGTTTCCAACCAGTAAGTTCCCCTTGGACCCTCAGGCCCCTGCATCTGCCCCGCGTGGCTCATTCCTCTGCCTACTACTGCCTTCTCCCACCCAGGGCTCTCATGGCTGAGAAGCTGCACTGGAGGCCACATGGCCCGCAGAGCCTGAAATGTGTACTCTCTGGGTCTTTGCAAATCTCACATGGAAACCCTGGTGGCTCAGACACTAAAGAATCTGCCTGCAAATGCAGGAGACCCGGGTTCAATCCCTGGGCTGGGAAGATCCCCTGGAGGAGGGCACGGCAACCCACTCCAGTACTCTTGCCTACAGAATCCCATGGACAGAGGGGCCTGGTGGGCTACAGTCCATGGGGTCACAAAGAGTCAGACACGACTGAGTGACTGTCACTTACGCGATGGAGGTGGGGGGGCTGCAGTGGGGTACCCTGGGACGTTCTGGGGTGTGGCCAGCACACTGCATCTTCTACTGGGGTTCAAAGGCTGCCATGCTCCTCACTGTGTAACAAATCCAGGAAGACCTGCTGCTGTAACAGGCGAACTTGATGCCAGTCTGGAGACAAACTGGAGACAGACCCACAGGCAGACGCTGGAAGCCACGCGGGCTTCACCTCACCTGGTGAAAACCGCCCCCGCTGAGAAACTAGGGAGCCTGCATATGGAGGTAGCCCTCCTGGCTTTTCCTGGCTGAGCTTTGATTTTCTAAGGTGAACGAGAATCTGACAGTGATCCACGACTCTGTACACAGGCTCCGGGCCCCAGGGAGGAGACAGGGGAACAGTGTGAAGGTTTGGGTTTCCAGTGGGATCTTTGGTTTCCAGGATGAGGGCGGCTATGTTCCCAGAAGGGGGAGACTGGTTTAGATAAGAGGACCCAGAAATCCCAAAAGATAAATTCGAAGAAATATGATGCCAAAAATCCAAGGGCTCCCCCATCCGACCGAGCTGCTTGGTGGACAGAACCTACTGCTCTGGGTCCCGGGGCCTGTGTGTCTGCCTCCAGGGGAGGGGGACACCTTTTCTGCTGGATGCCCCTTTTCCATACCCCAGGAGGGCTCAAGGCTTCCCTCTCTGAGCCAGGCAACCAGAAGGCAGGGAAACCAGCCCTCCTTTGAAAGGAGCTTTGGGCTCTGGGTCCCTGTGTCTGTCACCCAGCTGGTCCATGTCATCAGCATCCCAGCTGAAACCCTCGAGCCAGACCCAACAGACAAGAACCCAGAAAACAGGATCTACAGCAGAGGCGGGCTGAGGGGCTGGGGTGGGGGGTGCCGTGTCAGAGCCCTGAAGTGCAGGCCTCAGCTTGGGGTGACCGAGTGGAGACTGGCCTGGCCGCTCCCTTGCAACTTGTGGCTGCGGGTGCTGTTATTCCGTGGCCTCTGTAGGAGAAGACAGCATCCTTCTGAGGGTCAGCGCCCGTCGCTTCCAGCGCTGGGCGGCCACTGCCCTTCCCGTGGACGCCTCCCGAGGGTGCCGGCCCCTCCACTTAGCGCCAGGACTCCCGGGCGGCCTCTCGTCCCCCCGGCCACTGCCCCGGGCAGCGGAGCGGCGGCCGTGCTGGGTCAGGCGGCACCCTCCGTCGTCGGGAGCAGCCTCCTCTCCGCCCAAGCTTCCCCGGGGTCCAGCATCCGCAGGGCCGGGCGGGCGGGACGGAGGCCCTGCGTGGAGTCCGAGCGCCCTCTGCTGGTCACGGCGCGGAACTCGGGCCGGTGGCCAGGAGGGGCCAGCAGGGCTGTGCCGACCGGCTGGGGCGTGAGCATCCCGAATGTCGGAACCCACCTTCAGGGAGAGGGCGGCGGCGGCCAGGCAGGCCCCGGGGAGACCTGCCGTATCGGGGTGAAGCCGGAAGCACCCGTGCCCCACCCCACACTCTCAGTGGCCCCAGCTGAAGCCCAGCCGTTCACGCCGCCCCAGAGCCCCGGGCCGGGGCAGGTGCTCTGAAGGATATCAGGGGTCACAAAAGGGAAGAAAGTGACCGTGTTGGAAAAAGCAGAGGCTGGAAACGCGGGCGGCGGGGCAGGGTGGGGCCCTTGGGACCGTGCCAGGCTCAGACCCTTCGTCTCCCTTCACTGGGGCCTAGGGTTCCCAGGCTGGAGGGCCCCCCGTCCAGCCAGGCTGCAGCACCTTCAGAGCAAGGCACGGGCCAGGGGTGCGGCCCACCGGGCCCTGCCCCTGAGGGTCCGGGTTCCTGGGCATGTGGACCCTTGCAGGGGTTCCAGGGCCTGGAAAGGAGTCCCCATGGCCATGGGCTGAGCAGATGGCCTGTGCGAAGCTGGTAGGAAGCAAGAGCCACAGACTCTGCTCCCACCAGGATGGGGGTTGCTGGGCTCTGCCCTGCCGTGGCCCTTTGGCCAGGGGCATTAAGCCCCCTCTCTGGTCCATCCCCAAGGAGATGGGGTAGGGGACACTGGGGCCCTTCCAACTCAGAAACGTCTGCTCTGAGGCTGGACCGCGCCTCCCAGGCACAGGCCTCACCTGGACTCGGCCACACTGTCTTCACACAAGAAAAAGGATGACCTTGTGATCTTGGAAAATTCCAGATGAAGGCATCTGAATCTCTGTGAACCAGCCTTCGGGGTCGGCTCCGTGGAGATCCTGAGCTATCACCAGCTGTCTCCTGAGTGACAGACACCCCCAGAACCCTTCCCTTGGGTGGTCTCCCCGGGGACCATCCCTCCATGGATGACATTCTCAGTGGAAAGGGACTGAGCCATCGGCCCTGCGCCAGTGTCCCCTGTGGCTACATGTAGGGGCCAGAGGCACTAAGAGAACCCCTCTCCCGCTGAACCCAGGGCTGGCTGGTGCACAACCAGGGTGGGAGGAGCCCGCTGGTCTTCATCCACGGCCGGTCCCTCCCGCAAAGAGCCCAGCGCGGACACTGCTGTCGGGAACACATCTTTTCAGCCCTTTCTCTTCTCCAAGGAAGATGTTCAAGAAGAAAGAAAAAGCCTGGCAGACTGACACTGACCACGCACCCAGAACTCCTTCCCTGCTGGTGCATGCTGAGCATCACGACTGACTAGCCCGTGGTGCGTCCACACAAGAAGCCCACTCCCCCCCACACCCGCCACATGGTCACCATCGCCACCGCCACCCACCCCACCCCACCCGCCCCCCCACCGCCAGCCTGCAGTACACACCGCCTTCGCCCTCCTGTTTATCCGCGCCCAGGGAGCCACTTTAAGGATTTTCCAGAGTGTGTTATGATCCATACAGTTGAAGGCTTTGGCATAGTCAATAAAGCAGATGTAGCTGTTTTTCTGGAACTCTCTCCCTTTTTCTATGATCCAACAGATGTTGGCAATTTGATCTCTGGTTCCTCTGTCTTTTCTAAATCCAGCTTAAACGTCTGGAAGTTCATGATTCACGTACTGTTGAAGCCTAGCTTGGAGAATTTTGAGCATTACTTTGCTAGCATGTGAGATGAGCAATTGTGCAATAGTTTGAACATTCTTTGGCATTGCCTTTCTTTGGGATTGGAATGAAAAGTGACCTTTTCCAGTCCTGTGGCCACTGCTGAGTTTCCCAAATTTGCTGGCATATTGAGTGCAGCACTTTCACAGCATCATCTTTTAGGATTTGAAATAGCTCAACTGAAATGCCATCACCTCCACTAGCTTTGTTCGTAGTGATGCTTCCCACTTGACTTCACATTCCAGGATGTCTGGCTCTAGGTGAGTGATCACACCATCATGGTTATCTGGGTCATAGATATCTTTTTTGTACAGTTCTTCTGTGTATTTTTGCACCTCTTCTTAATATCTTCTGCTTCTGTTAGGTCCATACTATTTCTGTCCTTTATTGAGCCCAACTTTGCATGAAATGTTCCCTTGGTGTCTCTAATTTTCTTGAAGTGATCGCTAGTCTTTCCTATTCTATTGTTTTCCTCTGTTTTGCCTTGATCACTGAGAAAGGCTTTCTTATCTCTTCTTTCTTTTCTTTAGAACTCTGAATTCAAATAGGTATATCTTTCCTCTTCTCCTTTGCCTTTAGTTTCTCTTTTCTCAGCTATTTGTAAGACCCCCTCAGACAACTGTTTTGCCTTTTTGCATTTCTTTTTCTTGGGGTTGGTCTTGATCATTGCCTCCTGTGCAATGTCATGAACCTCCATCCATAGTTCTTCAGGCACTCTGCCTATCAGATCTAATCCCTTGAATCTATTTGTCACTTCCACTGTATAATCATAAGGATCCCAAATTGGGAAAGGAGCACATCAAGGCTGTATGTTGTTGTCACCCTGCTTATTTAACATAGATACAGATTAGATCATGCAAAATGCCAGGCTGGATAAAGCACAGGCTGGAATCAAGATTGCCGGGAGAAATATCAATAACCTCAGATACGCAGATGACACCACCATAATGGCAGAGAGCGAAGAGCTAAAGAGCCTCTTGATGAAAGTGAAAAAGGAGAGTGAAAAAGTTGACTTAAAATTCAACATCCAAAAAACGAAGATCATGGCATCCGGTCCCATCACTTCATGGCGAATAGATGGGGAAACAGTGGAAACAGTGACAGACTTTCTCTTGGGCTCCAAAATCACTGCAGACGGTGATTGCAGCCATGAAATTAAAAGACTCTTGCTCCTTGGAAGAAAATCTATGACCAACCTAGACAGCATATTAAAATGCAGAGACATTACTTTGCCAACAAAGGTCCATGTAATCAAAGCTATGGTTTTTCCAGTAGTCATGGATATGAGAATTAGACCATAAAGAAAGCTGAGCGCCGAAGAATTGATTCCTTTGAAGTGTGGTGTTGGAGAAGACTCTTGAGAGTCCCTTGGACTGCAAGGAGATCCAACCAGTCCATCCTAAAGGAAGTCAGTCCTAAATATTCATTGGAAGGACGGATGCTGAAGCTGAAACTCCAATACTTTGGCCACCTGATGCGAAGAACTGACACTTTGGAAAAGACCCTGATGCTGGGAAAGATTGAAGGTGGGAGGAGAAGGGGACGACAGAGGATGAGATGGTTGGATGGCATCACCGACTTGATGGTCATGAGTTTGAGTAAGCTCTGGGAGTTGGTGAAGGACAGGAAACCCTGGCATGCTGCAGACCATGGAGTCGCAAAGGGTCAGACACAACTGACCAGTTGAACTGAACTGAGGGAGCCACTGACCTCAGGACAGCCTGTGGGCTGCAGGAGAAGCTTTCAAGTGACTGCCCTGCACCCTAGGAGCAAAGGGTGCCTCCTCCAGGCAGCCCCAAGCTCGATCCAACCCCTCACGGGCCAGCTCTCACTGCAGCCCCATATCCTCACGTCCCCTCCTGGCCACCGCCCCGCACACAAGGAAGCAGGAAAGATGGGAGTCAGGAAGGTGAGCACCGAGCGTGAGAAGGGAAACTGAGGCAGCCAGTGTGAGCTCAGATGCATCTGAGGAATAACACGGCCCGCCCTCAGCCAAGAAGCCCAGATGCCCCAAAGTGGGCAGGTGGCCAAGATGGGCAGGGGAAGCCCCGGGGTGGGGGGGTTTAGGGCGCCACTGGCACGGGGACTCCGGAACACAGCCGGCACAGGCCAGGGCGTAAGGAGCTCTGTGGATATATGTAGATGTGTTCCTTTCTCCTAGTTCAGTGTAAGGAGCACACTTCCATCGCGTGTTTGTAAATTCCAGGAACTCAGGTCCCACCAATGCAGCCAGGCCGCCCTCTGCCCTGCAGCCCTTCGTCCCACCCTGGGATGCTCTCGCGGGCCTGGCTGGCCCCGTTTCGTCTCTTCCAACCTGTGCGATTCAAAACAGCCTGTGGATTTCATTAGCGGTCCAACGCCGGGGACGCAGGTTCGGTCCCCGGTCCGGGAGGATCGCACTAGCCGCGGAGCCGCCCACTGGTCACCACGCGCATGCGCTTGGTGCCCGCGCTCCACAACGGGAAGGCTGTGTGCCACTCCTGGAGAGAGCGCACGTGTGAGCCGCAAGGAAGGCCCAGCACAGCCAGAGACAAGGAAATAAATGAAGTGCAACAGTGGAAAAATAAAGGAAATCTACCCGGGCACCCCCGTGGGGTACCCCACACCGGGCCTCCTGGACGCCATCACTGCCTCCCTGGGTGTTCCAAGCTATTCATAGGCGGTGTCGGGGTCTGTCCCAAAGACTAGGTGTTCAGTCCAAAAAGAGCCTTTTTAGGTCATGGAAATGAGTTTAAAAATACCTTGTCTGCAAGTGTGCCAGGCAGGGCACAGCCTCCCCGGCCTCAGCCTCTTCCAGATGGACCCCCTGACCCCAGGCCGGGGGCCAGCCTCCCCACTGAACCCAGGGAGGTGGGGGGACACGCCTGGGCCCTTGCTCCTCAAGGGTACAGGCCAAGGGGCCTCCTGGCCCTCCTACCAGCTGTGACTTCAGTCCCCAGGTTCGCAGAAGATCCCCCCAGGGCAGACAGACTTGCCCCAGGGCAGGCACACATCCCAGGGTGGACAGACACCCCCAGGGCAGACAGACACTCTTCAGGGCAGACAGACACCCCTCAGGGCAGACAGACACGCCTCAGGGCAGACAGACACACCCAGGGCAGACACAACCCCCCAGGGCAGACAGATACCCCCAGGGCAAGGCCCTGCTGTTTGCCCTGACCCTAGTAAGATGCAGATACACAGCTCAACACACTGGCATCATGATAGTGTTTGAGGGTGTGGCTGCACACACGAGCATATGTGTGTACTCATGAGTGTGCATATGTGTGAGAGTCTGAGCATGTGAGTGTACTTGCGAGTGTGCACATGTGTGAGCATGTGGGTCTGAGCATGTAAGTGTACTCATGAGTGTGTGAGCATGTGGGTCTGAATACACATTCAGAGTGTACTCATGAGTGTGCTTATGTGTGAGGTATGTGGGTCTGAGCGTATGTGTGTGTACTCGTGAGTGTGCATATATGGGAGTGTGTGGGTCCTCAGACCACACACACACAAGTGTGTGTGTCTTCGTGTGTGTTCCTGTGAGCGTGAATGTACATACTTATGAGCATGTGGGTCTGAGCATGTGAGTGTACTCGTGAGTGTGTGTACGTGTGAGTGTGTGGGTTTGAGCGTGTGCCCTGTGTGACTGGAGTGTGGGCATGTCTGCAAGTATGCTGCCTGAGTTGTGTGTGTACACACGTGTGTCTGCGCGAGCGGCGGGGTTGGGGAGGAGCCTGCTGGCGCTGTCTGGTGGCGCAGAGCGAGGCCCATCCTCCTTCCGCAGAGGGGAGGGAACAGCGCTCCAGACTCGGGGCGGGTGGTAGGGGCAGCCAGATTCCAGATTCTGCCCGCAGTGCGGAAGTCAGCAGTCCCCCTGCAGAGAAACGCCGCGCCTCGGGGAAGTGCAGGCTGTCCTGTCCTCACTTCTTCAGGATCAGCTCTTCTGAGGACCGGTCTGGAGAGGAACGGAGCAGGGAGGGGACTGATGCCGGGACACGTGGGGGCCCCGGGCCGGCAGAGCGGAGGGGAGGAGCCTCAGGGGGGCCGGGAGACCCCGCCCAGCCCTGCACTTCCATCCGCTCCTGGGCCCCCGCTTAGAAAGATTCTGTATCTTCAACCCCAAAGCGGGATTTCCAAAGCTCCGAATTCCCCATGAGCTTCTTGTGTGTCTTAAGACTCTTCACGGCATTAACCTGACAACTGAGCCACACTGCGTGGCTTCCACTCGGACGCAGCAGTCGCTGACACAAGTTCACAACGCACCTTGGACACTGTGTGTGCGTGTGCTATAGATTATAAGTAACACGGCACACGTTGCAGGTGCCCAGCACTTACAAGTATCCGGTAGACAGCAGCTGTTACACGTGCTATCCGATCGAAGCTGCCTAACTTATCTGTGAGGGCGCAGGCGGGAGTTTCCACTCACCTTGGAAGGAAAGCTATGAACAACCTAGAAAGCATATTGAAAAGCAGAGACTTCACTTTGCTGACAAAGGTCTGCGTAGTCAAAGCTGTGGTTTTTCCAGTAGTCATGTGTGGGTGTGAGAGCTGGATATTAAGAAGGCTGTTTAGGGAAGAATTGATGCTTTCAAATTGTGGTGTTGGAGAAGACCCTTGACAGTCCCTCGAACTGCAAGGAGATGAAATCAGACAATTCTAAAGGAAATCAACACCAAATATTCATTGGAAGGACTGATGCTGAAGCTGAAGCTCCAGTATTCTAGCCACCTGAAGCAAAGGGCCAGCTCATTGGAAAAGACTCTGATGCTGAGAAAGATTGAGGAGAAGGGGACGACAGAGGATGAGATGGGTGGATGGCATCACTGACTCAATGGACATGAGTTTGAGCAAACTTTGGGAGATGGTGAAAGACAGGGAAGGCTGGCGTGCTGCAGTCCATGGGGCGCAAAAAGTCAGACACGACTTAGCAGTTGAACAACACGGTCCTTCCTCGGTGGTTGCTTTCTGAAATGTCAAGGCCGCCGCTGTCTGATGACGCCTTCGAGATTAACAATGTGTGCAACTGTGCCCTGAGTGCTTCCATGGCAAGTGTCAGACACACCCATCTCAGAGACGTCAAGGGTGAGAGAAGTATCTTATGATCAGTGTACTCGATACGCTGTAGACTTTGTCTCCTTTTCTTTTCTTGTAGGTTGTGCTGGGTTTTCGCTGCTATGTGAGGGGCAGGGACTGCTCTTCGTTGCAAGACACAGGACTCTCGTTGCAGTGGCTTCTCTTATTGCAGAGTAGTTGGGGCTCCCAGACTCTAGAGCACAGGCTCAGTAGTTGCGGCACGGCTTAATTGACCAGCAGCACGTGGGATCCTCCTGGACCAGGGATTGAACCCATGTCCCCTGCTTTGGCAGGCAGAGTCTTAAGCACTGGGCCACCAAGGAAGCCCATAGATGTCTTCTCTAGAGAACTCGAAATTTGTTTTACAAAGGACAAGAAACATAAGGCCATGTTTTATAAAAATCAGTATGGAAATTTACATACATATATTAAAAATGCTTTTTTAACCTGAAACCTGGGGCTTACAAGTCACCATGAAATCCAGGAGGAGGAGTGTGGAAGGTGAGGCCCAGAAGTCACTGATGTCCAGTGTGACCTGAGGGCCCTTCATACGTCAAGATTCCCCACCGGGCATCTCAGAAAGCACCTGCTCTCTACTGAAGGACTGACAGCTTTGCTTGGTCCCTGGGCCTCAGGCCACGTCGGTTTCTGGGCCCCGAACACAGGAAGACGTGGCTGTGGGTGGTGGGGCCCCAGCTCAGGCTCCACCACTCCTGCCCAGGTCGGGACCCCTGAATTCCAAGGTGCCACTGGGGCACCACCTGGGGACAAGTCCTGCCTGCTCACTCCCTCCAGATACATCAGGAAAAACCCAGAAAACACGTCCTTCCTTTCTAGAACGTGCTTAAAGAGTGAAGATGGGCACGTGATCAACAAGATAAACAGAAGGTAACGTGTTACTGTGTGTTAGTCGCTCACTCACGTGTGACTCTGCGACCCCGTGGACCGTAGCCCGCCAGGCTCCTCTCTGTCCGTGGGATTCTCCAGGCAGGAATACTGGAGTGGGTTGCCATGCCCTTTTTCAGGGGATCTTCCTGACCTGGGGATTGAGCCTGGGTCTCCTGGTAATAAAGTCTACAGAGATAAGCCAACAGGATAGGAGCTCTGCTTCTAACCCCAAGCAGACAACCACAGACCGCCTGGCTGTGCCCCTTGACAGGTGTGAGGTAGGGGAAAATGTACGTGGCGTCTCTTCCAGGCCCTGGACACGGGCACCCGGGCTGTCACCATACAGGGTCGGCTCCAGTACCCCCAGGGCAGACTGGGATTTGTGGGACAGGATTCTGGGGAGGACAAAGCTACCCAGAGGAGGAACTCCAGACCTGTGCAGAGGGTCCCCATGAGCTTTCAGAGGGTTCAGAGCCGACCCAGCGGAAATGTCGCAGAACGTCCTGGTGGCCCGTGCGAGACCCCGGCCACAGGCACCCTGAACAAGGGCCATCGGAGATGGGCCAAACCAAGCTGGAAACCAGGTCTCAAGAGGCTCATGGCAGCCCTCCCTAAGGCTGGCTGCCTCCAGAATAAAAATGAACATTCTTTACATGTCAGGACAACAAAATTCAGGCTCCCAAAAATGTGTGCAAAGTGCCCCACATACAATACAAAATTGCTGGACATTGTAAGAAAGAAGAAAGCGGGGCAAAAGCCCCCAGGAGAATAACATATAAGGAGACAGAAAATGACGGAAGCGAGGGAAGGGGAGATCATTTAGAGACAGCGATCGGAAGGGGGCCGCCTCCAGAGGCCTGAGCGTGGAGAGGCCGGGACAACGTCCGTGGGCAGAAGGCAGAGCGTCGCAGGGCCAGGACGAGGGAGCGCAGTCCCGCGGGGAACCTGCGGACCGAGGCCTGGAGGCCATGGTCGGGGTCGGGGGTTCAGCCTGGGTGAGATGAGAATGCCTGGCGCGCCCCCACAGAGGAGTGGGGTCATCTGACCTGCACCTTGAAGACATTTCCAGCTGACGTCTGCTCACGGCCGGTGGGTGGAAGGGAAGAGTGAGTGCAGGGAAACTGTTGGAGCCCAGGCTGTGGGAGGTTGCGGGCGTCACTGGGGAGGCGTCTGCGGGCCAGAAGAGGTGTGATTCCAGGGGCGTTGGAGGGTGCGGTCGCTGGATGCGCCGTGGTCCGAGAGGAGGGGGAGGCAGAGAGGGCGCCGGAGTTCGGGGTCTGGGCACCCCCAAGAAATGAGCTGCCATGTCCCGAGATGGGGCTGAAGGTCAGAGTTCAGCTGGACCAAGTGTGAGCTGGATATCTGGGTGTCTCAGCAGGGACACAGGTTCGAATCTGGAGTTCAGGAGAGAGTCCATGGGAGGATGGGGGTGCTCAGGGGCCTCCGGCTGACCTTTCAGGCCACTGAATGGCCTGAGGTCATGGGGAGTGCTCGGGGACTGAGACAGGAGAGACCCAAGGGCTCCGGCCTTTAGCTGGAGGTGAGGCCCCACCGGGAGCCCAAGCAGCAGCTCCGGGGACGACCTAGAGGGGGCAGTGAGTGAAGTGAGAGTCGCTCAGTTGTGTCCGACTCTTTGTGACCCCTTGGACTGTACAGTCCATGGAATTCTCCAGGCCAGATACTGACATGGGCAGCCTTTCCCTTCTCCCGGGGATCTCTCTGACCCAGGGATCGAACCCAGGTCTCCTGAATTGCAGGCGGTTTCTTTACCCGCTGAACCACCAGGCAAGCCCAGAGTGGTGGGATGGGGTAGGAGAAAGATGGAAGAGAAGGCGGCGCCCTGGACACCAGGGACATCAACCGCTTTACATGCTCCGATGGCCTGAGATGAGTCCTGAGGCTCTATCCTTGAACTTGGTGACACGGGTACCAGGAACATTTTTAGCAAGAGAAGTCTTGGGGAAATGCAGGGGTCGAAAGCCACATTATTGTGGATTCAAGAGAATTTTCAAAAGAGAAAATGAAGGCGGCAAAAAGAGACAACTCTCAGTGACAGCGTCACGCTTCCCCACAGACCTGAGGCCCCCAGGCACCTCTGTCCTGGGGACTGTCCAGGCAAGAGGACCGCAGTGGGCTGCCATTCCCTCCTCCAGGGGATCGTCCCGACCCAGGGATCGAACCCAGGTCTCCTGTACTAGAGACAGATTCTTTACTGCCTGAGCCACCAGAGCTTTACAAAAACGGGGAAAGAATTGTGCATCGGCTGCTGAAAGTGGTTACGAGGTCAAGGAGGACGTTTTCTTTTTTCCACTGGAGGCTGTTTCCTGCACGTCTGCTGCTGAAAGGAAAGGTCCGGGGCAGAAGGGAAAGTCCCGGAGGGGAAGAGACCCACCCAGGCCCCGGGTCTTTGTGTGGCGGCCGTGCCGACAGGGCGCTGGCCTTGGACAGGAGCACCGCGGGGCAGGCTGAGAGGCTGGGTGGTGAGGGAGCAGGTGAATTTATGCTGAAAGGGGAGGCCGAGAGGCCATGGACACCGAGGGGAGGAGGCGGGAGGGATCCCCCTGAGAGTGACCCTGGCTTGACCGGGAGATGCAGCTGGGCCTCCCAGGGCACCTGGGCTCCTCCCTGAGGTGCGCGGCTGCCAATTCAAAGCAGGCTCGCCAGCCTGGCTGCCCACCGTCGGGATGCCAGGCAAGTGTCCTGAGGAGCGGGGTGTGGCTCCGTGAGCACGAGGGCAGGGAGTGGACTGGGAGGGTGCCCAAAGAGCCGGCTCCCCAGCGGAGGCAGCCAGGGGAGGCGGGGCTGAGGACTGGGGGTCCCGGTCCCCTAAGAACCTGCTGGTCGAGCTCAGCAGGTCAGGGTCCAGGAGGGGTCCATACAGGCCGTGGCCCAGGCCTGCGTAAGGGGCGGCCAAGGAAGAGAGGGAGTCACGGGACTGAGTCTCCATCTCAGATCATGTTGTTCAGTTCAGTTCAGTTGCTCAGTCGTGTCCAACTCTCTGCAATCCCATGGACTGCAGCAATGCCAAGTCTCCCTGTCCATCACCAACTCCCAGAGTTCACTCAAACTCATGTCCATCGAGTTGGTGATGCCATCCAGCCATCTCATCCTCTGTCGTCCCCTTCTCCTGCCTTCAATCTTGCCCAGCATCAGAGTCTTTTCCAATGAGTCAGCTCTTCACATCAGGTGGCCAAAGTACTGGAGTTTTAGCTTCAGTGTCAGTCCTTCCAGAGAACACCCAGGACTGATGTCCTTTAGGATTGACTGGCTGGATCTCCTTGCCGATCATGTTGGGGAAAGACATTTCCTAATGTCCAGAGTGATGGTGGAGAGACAGGAGTCAGGTCAGCCAACTGGGAGGGTGTGACCCGGGGGTGTGACCCTAGGGGACGTTGTGACTCAGGGCTGTGGCCATCGGGGAGGCCTTGACCTTGGGAGAAGGATGGGATTCTGGGGGTGTGACCCTAGAGAAGGGGGCAGCCCTGGGGGAGGGTGTGACCCCAAGGGGTGTGACCCTGTGGCAGGAGGGACTGGGTTGGGGGTGGCTGGTGGCCCTGGGAGGGATGACCCTTGGGGGTGTGGCCCTAAGGGAGGGCGTGACCCTGGGTGGGAGCTGACCATGGGATGGGCAGTGCCCTAGAGGTGTGATCCCGGTAGCTCCTCCAAGGGTTCGGGCCTCAGGCAAGTAGCCCTGAGAAAGGAGGGGGTCCTGGTCTCGCAGACCAAGAACCAGGGCTGTGGCGCTGAAACGCAGTCCCCTTTCCAGGTCTGCCTGATGGAGGGCTGGGAACTGGACGTCCTGGGGGACTCAGGTGGGCAGGTGCCGGGCAGGTCCCATGGTTTCGCCCTCCCAGCTGCCCAGTGACCAAGGCCGGAGCAGCCCAGGAGGCCTGCGCCCTCAGGCAGGGCTCGAAGCTGGAAGCCGCAGGGGCAGGGCCTCGCCCTGGTCAGGTAGGCCCCCACGTGACCCTGAGGGCCCCGCCCCACCAGGCCACCAGCACGGGACCTAAGCCGGGCATCAGGCCCAGGTGGGCTGTTCTCCGTCCAAACCGCTGCCCTCCTCGCCCACCTGCACCCTCGCCCACCTGTGCCCCCACCGGGATCTTGGACTTTGTTCAGGTGGACTCTTTCCTCTTCATCTGTGTTCCCGCAAACCAGCCTCTTCTCCCACCTTTCTTCCTTACCTGAAACCTGGGCGCGTTCTCACCCATACCTTGGGGAGAACGGCGCTGAGATTCAGGCTACCTTTAGGGACAGGTCTCCCTTCTGTCCTTAGTGAGGCAGGTAGGTGCGGCTGCAGCCCAGTCCCAGCCTGTACAGCGCGGGGGGGAGTGACGGTGTTGGGCGGGGGGACCTCTGGGTTTTTTTCCTCAAGCTTTTCCTTGAACGATGTTTTTTGAGGTGCGCTTTATTTTTAAAGTATTTAAAGACCATGGGTTATGAGCAGTTTGCAGCAACTTGGGAAGGGCCATGGGCGCCTGAACTGGAGGGCGGGCACGCAGCGCAGGTACATGGGCGCGTGCCGCTTCTCGTGACAGAAGCAGGGAGTCAGCGGGCGACGGCAAGTGACCTTCCCCACTCTCGGTGTCACGATCACCGACTTCCTCTGAAAAACGCTACAGATTAGCTCTGATGCTCCACAACATTTAAAAGGAGGATGTGCGTCTCCCACTTCCGGCTGACGAAACACAGTGGCCTGCCTGCTTGGTCACTGTCGCCTCATGAGACCTGGACTGGGAGCAAGTCGGTCACTGACCTTCCATTGGCCATTGGCTGGACACCTGTTCAGGGCGAGAGCTGACCACAGCGGGTGGGCCTGGGGGGCCTCAGGACAACCCCCGTCCACTGAGGGATGGTCCCGGTGGGGAAGACGTGGGACGGACCGAACCCGAGTGGGAGAGGGAATAAAAGCTACGGACAAAAGCAGAAAGTGCAAGGTATTTATTAACACATCTCTCGAATTACAATACAGTTCAAAACACATTTCTTGGCATGGAATCACATAGATGACACACACAGAATACATTTTTTCCAACTATGTCACAACGGTTCTTCACACATATTCCTGATAAAGCTGTCACAGCGATTAGCGCAAAGTGGAAAACGGGGTAAAACAAGGCACCATCCCCGCCCGCAAACGTGAGAGTGGTGCGCTGGGTGGAGACACGGAGCAGATCACCCAGAAGAAAGCAACTCGCTTAGCTCTTGATTCCTCAATCCCAGTGTGCGCCCCACAAACACAGCTGCAGACGCCGTGCCGAGCCGGCCCAGGCCAGCTCGCAGCACATAGCAATACGCTTAGGAAGGGTCACAGCCAGCCAGAGCGCGACAGAGCCCGACGGGCCGTCGCCTCCCAGCGGAAGAAGAGCGCGCTACCACTAACACTGACCCACGCAAGAGAGGTCCTGCAAAAGGAGAGGGAGGAACAGAGGGCTGGTGAGTGCCCGGGCGCGGGCCGGCCTCCGCGCAGCGCCTGCAAACAACAGAACCCAGAGGTTACTCTGCCAGCCGGAGACCTGCGGGAACAAATGGGGAGTCAGACCTGTCAAAGCAAAGGGTGAGACGACGCAGCACAGGGGACTCGCGACAGCTGAGTGGAATTCTCAACGCCAACACGGGACACAGCGGCCAGGACAGAGTCACCGGAGGCGGCAGCAGGAGGAGAGAACGGTCAGCCGGCAACGCAAGTGAGAGAAGGGCATGCTTGTGGGGACGGTGGGGGTGGGCTTAGCAGGGAACCCCGAGGGGAGGAAGGGGTGTGCAGGAGGCCTGGATGATGGGGCCCAGACTCTCAGCAGCAGGAGTGAGACCAGACAGGAAGCCCAGCAAAGAGAACCAGCTCAGAAATGAAAAGGAAAAAAAACAAATCAGATTTCAGGCTGTGTTGCTGGTGAACCTGAAAATTAAACAGCAGAATTAAAGCCTTAGAGTTAAAATCCTCACAGAGGAAAAAACAATTCTGGATCCCACGCCTGTGAAAAGCAAAGCTGAGTTATCAAAACAAGTGGTTATTTGCTCTTCCGTCAATAGCTATAAATGTGTGTCATATAAATGTTGCTTTAAAAACATAAATTATATATCCTGAGACAATACTGCAGAGAGCACAGAACTTAAACAGTCCTTTAAAAATCAGGTTCCATTACGTGCCCTTAAAATGAAAAACAGTTTAAAAGAAAATCATGCTAGAAGAATGTCAAGAGGTCTACTTTCTAGAGTATATTAAATTACTAAATACAGAATATATTAAAACAGTACATCTGTTTGTCCATTCTGTGGAAAGTATTAAAATTCAAAGACTACAATCATGTTTCTTTTTAAAGGCCTGTATTCTTCTACATACCTTTCAAAATCAGTAAACTAAAGCGCCGACATGAAGGCCTTTTTACATTTTAGTTGGTGAGAAGTGAGAGCAAGAAGCAAGTTCTCACTAGAAACGCCTGTACTACCTCCTCATCTTAATGAAAGACTTCCTACCAAAATACAGCACAGAAAAGAGACGTAAGATTTTTTGCACATTTTCTAAAAAGAGCAGGTTTTTCACACATGTAAAACCAAAGACCCTTCCCCACCAAACGCTACCAGCAGGTATACCCGGGATCCAATATGAATCAGAGGGTTGCTTGGTTCCAGGACACAGAACCATGGGCCCTTTAAATGAGGAAAATTAAACAGGTTGCAAAAAAACCTTACACAAAATCCTTAGGATTTAATAGTAAGTCAAGGCTCACTGCCTTTGCAGAGTTCATATTTACTGATGTCCAAAACAACACATCATTCACATGATTTAAAAAGAGGTGAAAAGGCTAATTTAAATGCTCATTAAGTACAGGAGAACATCTACATTCTCCCTGTAACAGATGTAATTCCTATGGCTTCCTCCAAGAGGACAGGGGTGTCTCCTGGTCCCATTTTGTATCATCCACCCCTTCAGTTAGTTAATCCCCTTTCAGAATACCGTCACTTAGAAAAACCTGTAAAAAAGTCATCCATGCCTTTCAAGCACCCCACCCACTCAGAGACAAAGGAGCTGGGCTGCGGTGGGGGACTGGGATGGGGTCTAGGCTGGGGCATGGTCTGCAGAAGGCGGCGGCGTGGTCTGCAGAAGCAGGGCTCCCGGTGGGGTGCAGCCGGGGGGCACGCTGCCACTCCAGGGACTGGGGGCCAGAAGCTAGGGGGCTCGGGGGCTCCACACCCCATGCGTGGCTCCAGGCGCTCTGCACACAGACCTCAACCAAAACCTGACTGTCCTCATCAGGGTCCCTGGCAGTCAATGGTCCATGAGCACACTGAGCTTACCTTCAATTAAACAACAGAGAAATTAAAAAATAAAAAGCAGAAAACAAACAACAAAAACTACAAAAGAGTCAAAAAAAAAAAAAAAAAGGAAAGAAGTGACAGGCTCTCAGAACAACCTGGCCCTAAGTCTCGTCTACCATCCAGATCAGCCAGCCGGGCCTCCTCTCGTCCACCAGCTCGGCGGTCCACTGCACGCAAAGCGCGCGGCCCTGGCGTGGCCGTCGCTGTGACCACTACCCGCCCGCCCACCCCAGCTGCCTCCTCCTCAGCGCCGGGCGTCAGGACCAGGCTCCTGGCCAGCCCTGCATGCTCTACCTCCCTGCACTCCGTCCTGTCCTTCTTCACCCTGGTCACCTCTCCCAGCCTCCCTCCAGCAACAAAGTCTGTTTGCATCATTTAGCAAAACGCCCTTAAAAAAAAAAAGATCCCCGAGTGCAGGATCTAAAGCTCTGTCACAATTCAGAAACTCTACAGAACTAAGCACAAACAATTGTTCATCTAGGACCTTTTACAAATCATGAGAAGACCCCAGTCAGAAATAGTTACGATGAAGTCCCCCCGCCCCCCTCCCCGCCCCACCCCCCACCCCCGGTGCAGAGAGGGCACAGGCCCTGCTGAGGGTGCTGCCCGGCCAGAAAGGGCGGAACCCTCAACATTGCTTTCGGAAAAAAGAGCTGGTATTTCTCCCTTAGAAGGATATCACGTAAGACTTAACAGATATGGACAGACCAACGGAAATGCAAGGTTAGCTCAGTAAGTAGCTAAGTGAACTTATATTACAGCATTAAAATCAAAACAAGATAATACGAAAAGAAAGGGTACCTGAGCTCCACATAATCGCTAAAGTCTTTACCTTATGAGATATAATGATATTTACTGGCTTCTTGAATTTGTGAACAAATAATACACAGATCAGGATAAATGTATTGACTTACTACCATCTTTATAAAAATCGAATATACACACAAACACATCAACATTATGGAACTGTATCCATTAAACTTTGATAAGACAACACAAAAGAACTAACAAATAGCTACGATGTTGCTGAACTGAAAGCATTTCCCATAACGATTTAATTTTAAAAGGTCCATATTTACATAGTGTGTTAACTGCTTCTGCATCTCACTTTAAATGCATGATAAATAAAGAACAAAGATAATGGTTGCAACAGATCTTCCCAGGGGGTTCATCGTGCGGTGGTCTGGTTGCACTGCACTGCGCGAGGCGGGAATAGTGCTCCTTTCTAATTCTGCTTCCTTCCTTTCCCAGTTTCCTCAAGGAAACCGAGGCTGCGTCCCCAGGCCTGGCCGGCACTGACAGCCCGTGCCCACGGGCCCAGCGTGTCAGGAGGCGACCATGGGGAGCCTCTCTAACCAGGCCTTGACGGAAGGCCTGGCCGACTTGGCCGATGGCCGTTCAAGAATGTTCTATCCAGAGAAAGCATGTTCCGGGTGTGTGCAGACAGTTACAGACGCACACGTGTCCCGGGGCACCATATCGGGCTCAGACAACACAAAAGCAGCCCTTAGGGTAGCCGTGAACAAGGTGCCCAAATAGGATTCGTTTATTATCACTAACTAGAAAAAAGGGTGCCTAGCTACGTTATGGAGACAACGGGCAGATTTTTAGCTTCAAAGTCATAGCACACTTAGACTATTTCAAAAAGCGGTAAAATCGGCAGGCTCATTTCACTGCGTCATCAAGCCCTGAAAGTCCCTTAACTGTGAGCCTCCTGCCGCCTGGGGGGGGGTGGCCTGGACCCCGCTGCATGGCGCCTGCAGCACCCCACTTGCCGCTTCAACCCAGCTCGCTGTGGTTGAGCCACACGAGCCATGCTCGTGTGAACACACCTGCATCTGCTCGTGAAGACGGGCGGGGAGGGGGGGTGGGGGCACGCGCCAGGCGCCCCCAGCGACAGGTGATCGAGGGTGTTCTACCAGTGCCTACCGCTTCCTGGAACTGCAGCCTCTGAGCAGCGGCCATGAGCACCCACCTTCACGTTGCAGGCTCCCTCCTAGCACGTGGCGCACTGTGGAGTCAGCGCTACAGAGGCTCGCGGGTCTCAACACTCCCCTGCAGTTCTGGTGACTTAATTTGAAAAAGATAAAATTTCAACTGTGAAAACAAGAAGATACAAGATCACATGACCTGTGTCTCAGCTCCCCACGAGAAAGCTGAGAAAGGGGTGCCCTGCTGAGGGTCCTCGCTGCGCTAACCAGCACAGGCGTCTGTTTCCCTTAATTCTACTAATAAACGTGACAGGAAATCTTACGTATAAAATTCAGCTAAAAAGTCTGAGTACGCCCCAGTTATCACCTGCCCCAGTAGTTCAGGCCCATGTTAGAAAAACCCAACAGTGAGACTCCTTCACGAGCACAAATACAGTAAGGACTTCTGCCATCGTCTGCCCACAACGGATTTCACTGAAGATGACTTTACAGGGTGCAAGCGTCTCACCTGCATGAAGCTACCCCAAGTTCTGCAGCCGCCCGCCCACACGCCTGTGCAAGCAGCCCCCTGCTCCGGGCTCCGCTCAAGGACAGTGCAGCCCCTGCTCAAAGGCCCCTGCTCAAAGGGCCTTCAGAAAAGAAAACGCTCGTCACAGCAGTGATAACCAGGCTTCCCAACAGTCACATACGTATCACAGAGCTGGTGGCATGACTATGCCTCTTGGGGCTGTGTCTAAAAAGAGGAAAAAACCAAACAGGTCCTTTCAAGCTTCCAGCTGGCCTACCCTCACCTAGCGGGGCCCCAAAACCTGTGCTTAGCCCGGGGGCTCACGCCAGTGCCCACCAGCTTCTCCATGGTGTTTGGGCAGAGTGTAGAAAGGGGCATTCCCTCTGGAACTGGGCTGGCGCTCTGAGAATATTTACAAGAAGCAGAATCTGCTGCACAATTGGCACCACTCCCAGCCACCCGCACACCCTGCTTCCCAGGATATCGCCACCCGAATTTGCCTCTACGTTTTCACAAATGCCCTGGAGGGCCTTCTGAGAAAGGAACGCGAGTGAAGCTGGGTGAGAAACACACTCGTCTAGCCTGCACTGAAGATAAGTGCAACCATTATCAAATATTCTTTGCTGTGAAAAATACTGAGCATCTGTGACGGTGATGGTCTCTCCTGACTAAGTCACTGGGATCGGTCATACAGTGAGATCACAAACAACAACGTCTACATGCATTGTAAGCACTTGGAAAACGAAAGAAAACGGAACTGCAGTTCTCTGTGGTGGCAACAGAGCCTGAGCGCTCTAACGGCGACGCGAGTCTGCCACGTCCCTCAAGTCCAGCTCTTCTGGAATCGACCCCGGCCGTAGGGCGTCTCGGACAACGGCCTGGCAGGGCTGTGGATGGAGAGACTCGGCTCGTGGGGCCTCTGCGCGCAGCTCCGGAGGAGTTCCACAGTGTGTGTGCGGCGTCCCGGTCAGCCCGTCCGCGGAGGTCACTCGACAATCAGGGCCACGTTGATGTGGGACAGGTCTATCATGTGCCTGCGGAAGGGCACACGGCACACACGTGAAGCCCCCTGCCCCGTGGGACCACCCACGGCACGCTCCGCACCGCGTCCTGCAGCCGACCCACCCTCGTCTGGCCCCAGGGACTCCACGCTACCTGTGGAACTTCTGCTGGAACGCCAACGCATGGGCTGGCTCCTTGAACTTGGCTATGGCTTTCCGCTGCTGGGGGAGCATCTGCAAGCTCTGCAGGAAGAGGACAGAAGCGTGTCAGAGCGGGGCTGTGCATCACGCGACACCGCGGCATAGGGTGTGACGCGCACGCTGGTCCGTCGGGGTTAACGCGAGGTTCCAGTCCAGGCGGACCGCAGGTCCCTGACACAAACTAGTACTTCAAGCTCCCCGTCGAAACAGCCCCACGCCCCGGCCCTAAGCAGCACTCAGCACCCTCCAGGCCCGGTGTAAAGACCCTCCTTCATTTGCTCGCCAGCTGCCCCCCTTCCCTCCACTTGCTCACGCAGGCCTAAGGCAGGCGCCCACCCTCGGAGACTTCCTTCCCCTTAGGCGACGTTCCCCGGGCCCCACTCACACAGGAGGGACGAGGTGGGCCAGGGGCTCAGGGCGGAGGGGCGGCGCTCCCCCGAGGACCACTGGGGCAGACCCAGGTCCTCACGCAGAGCGGGGCTGCCAGGGGGCGCGGCTGGGACCAGGGCAGCCCTCAGCTCTGTCTGCTCACACTCTGCACTTTAAAATGTCGGGGAGCATGAAGCGGCACCTTAAATTAAATCCTAGGATGTGAAACACCATTTCCGAGGCTACTCTCCCAAGTGAAGACCAGAGGCGTGCGTGGAGTGGACAGATCTGTCTAGCGAGGAGACCAGTGCCAGGACCGTGAACGGACAGATGGTCCTCACACCTGCCCCAAGGATGAGAGGAGCTCTGTGCTCCAACAGAGCACTCTAGGATTTGGGAGGGACACGCCGAAGGAGGACTCGGATTTCTCAGCCAGCCCACTCTCCAGAGTCTGACCCTTCTCAAGCATTTTCGTGACTGGCCACATGTCTCTGGGGCAGTGAGCAAAGTGCCCAGTGGGGTGGGGGGTGGCAGAGACCTTGCTCCCTGGAGGACCCGACCCGAGGAAGCAGCAAGGACTCAGCAACTGAGAGCCATCTGCTGTGTCTGGGCTTCTGCCCAGTGAAGTGCAGCAGCCAGAAACATAACCAGCAGCAAGACACCACCCTTGACAAGAGTTTACACATGTGGCGGTTTCGTTTTAGAGCACTTGTTCAAAGACCTCCAACAGAAGTACCTAGCCAAAACATCAATTCTCTGAAACACATTGAGAAAGCCACGTTGTGTAACAGAACAGGCGCCCCCAACTCTCATAAACACAGCACCCCACGAGTAAGCACGGTGAGCAGAGTACTAAGGAAACGCTTTCCCAAAAGCTGCTCTCCGGCACTTACACAGAAACAGTCTCCAGTGCCCAGCTGGCGTGGCGCTGAGCTTCATACCGGCCGCGCGGAGGGCAGTCAGGTCGCCCGGCACACCGCCAGGCAACCCTGACCGGCAGCAGGCCCAGGACGCCGGGTGCAGGGCAGCCACCGGCAGGCCCTCTTGACGCCAGCTCAGCAAACAGCAGATTCACCTCTTCTGTCAGATACAAAACCCAGAAGCACAAGAATTTTCTTGATAATTTCACTGATCACTAAGTTCACTGGACAAAGTGAAGTCGCTCAGTCGTGTCCGACTCTGTGCGACCCCATGGACTGTAGCCCGCCAGGCTCCTTTGTCCATGGGATTCTCCAGACAAGAGTACTGGAGCGGGTTGCCATTTCCTTCTCCAAGTAAAGCTGGACACGAAAAGCTCAATATTAGTTTCTCTGGGACACACCGGCAGCACACAGCTTTCCTGGCCTCTGAAATCCCACTTGCATTACTCGACAGACACCTGCTGGCCCCAGCTTTCAGCACACACCCGCTCTCTGTCTTTTCCTCCAACCATCTCCAACTGCTGACACTCTAGAGCTGCCCCCGAAGGGAAGAGGCAAGAGGAAACGCCGGGCTGTCCCGTGACCCGCGGAGCCCTGAGGGGAGCGTGGTAGGAGCTATCCTCCGGTCATGAGAACAGCCCCGCATTGCAGCAGACACCCCGCCAGGCCCGCCTCCTGACCCAGGTCCCCACTCCCGCCATGCGGCTGCAGCACTCAAGGATGCCGAGCACAGCTTCGTGCCAACTGCTGCCAACACCACGGCAGTTCTCAACACAAGAACCACAGCTTACTAGACTTATTCTGTCGAAAGATACAAAAATCAGTCAACTAGGAACAGACAAGGAAGACTAATTTGTTACGATGGCACAGATAATTATCCGCACTCTACGACTCACAGATGGAATCTAGATTTTGAAAACACCATGCTCTTCTTCTGAGAAAAAGAATGTTGAGGCTGTATTTCCTCTGGGTGACTTCACAATGTGGAGTGAAACATGACGCTTCCTGTTTACCACTTATCATATAAAATGGCATCTGAGGTAAGATTTGTTTATCTGTATCTACCTGGTTTAAAGCTCAATTTAATTGAAAAAGTATCAATCAAAAGAGCGTAAACTTTCAATGAAATTCTTAAATCACCGGCGTGAGCTGCTTCTCAACAGTCAACATAAGCAGTAAGAACACCGTCTTAAAATCTGTTTTTCCTCCCCTTATTGACATTTCTGCACCTTTTCTTTTTTTTTCAAAATACAGAGGCTATTTTCAGATAAAACATTAATACACTGCCAAAACTGAATATTTAACCATTTCTGACCTACCGAAGTGACAAATACTAGCGATCCCTCTACTGGGAAGATACAAGAAGATCCCGTGGACTATAAACTAAAGGGCATGCATGATAATCACCAGCTTCCACTCTGAAAATACATCCTGCGAATCAGCAGCCCATTTCCAAATAAGTAAGCACTTTAGTTTACCCAGAACAAACTGAGAGGTAAACTCTGTCTCCACTCTACACTCTCTGACTGGCCCATGGGGACAGGCTCACTTGCCCACCTCACCCAGATATACTTGTCATTTCTCAGAGACAAGACACCTGCAGACGATTCCCGAGAACACCTGCGCTACTGTGAACAGCAGAACACAAGCCACGACGCCCTCCCGGGGCGGCTTCCTGCACGTGGGCTCAGTGGCCCCGCTCAGGCCCCTGGACGAGCTGCCACAAGCACCGCAGGGGCAGCGGGCAGTTAAAGTCCAGAAAACTGTCCTCACCGTTCTGGGTCTCTTTTCCCTGTTCAGGGAAAGCTCCCCCTCTTTCCAGGAAGAGCCTGCGTTGGTGTCTGTGTGCTTGAATAAACGACCACGCTGGGGGGACTCTGCAGTGAACCCGCAGTCCTGAAAATCACCTACACTACTCTCCCTACTCTGGCCAACGCTTCCCGGTGCCTTCGGGAACCGACTGAAGCCAAAACTGACGCTGATATTCGGAGTTTTAGACACACACAAAAATGCTCAAACAGAGCCCCAGGTATAAGCCATCAGATTTATAGTGACAGCGGCCCCTGGGCGGCCAGGCCCCAGGGGCACCTGGGGAACCCCCTTCTCACACGGCAGCCCTGGGGCGTGCCAGGCGGCGGGCCTGCCCCGACTCCAGCTCTCTTCCCCAGGGCCCGCAGCTGGGCTGGAGTGCAGGGGCACCGCCCTCTTCATTCTGGACGCAGGTCACCCGACCCTCTTGCTGGTGATGGGGTGTTTGGAACAGCGACTCTGGCGTCTCAGACCACTCCATCACACGCTGCTTCCTCTTCACGTTTACACGAGATGTGGTCTTTTTTGACGCTGAGTCTGTGTCTTTTCCTCAATTCCAATGTCTGGGCTTCCTCTCACCCACAGCATAAGTGCTGTCCCTTCTGCTCTGACACAGTTAAGAGACACTCTGAGGCTCCCCTTCCCCTCTCATCTTGTACAAACTTACCCTACAGATCACAGCCCTTGGGTTACCATGCACTCTGCCTGGAATCCTCTTTTTCGGGAGAATTATTTACAACAGTGTTTTCAGAACTGTGCGTGTCAGCCTCTGGTTAACAATCTTCAGATCATGTGGCCACGCCTGTTTTCTTTAAAGCTCAAAACATCAGTTTTGGGAATATCTACATTTCTCTTAAATAGTCACTGGAAGGACTGATGCTGAGGCTGAAGCGCCAATACTCTGGCCACCTGATGTGAAGAACTGACTCACTAGAAAAGACCCTGATGCTGAGAAACATTGAAGGCAGGAGGAGAAGGGGTCGACAGAGGATGAGATGTTTGGATGGCATCACTGACTCAATGGACATGAGTCTGAGCAAGCTCCGGGAGTCGGTGAGGGACAGGGAGGCCTGGCGTGCTGCAGTCCATGTGTCACAAAGAGTCGGACACGACTGGGCGACTGAACAGCAACATTTAACTACACCTAGCGTTTTCTTCCCCAAACGTCCTCAACTCCAAAATAACTGAACTGCTTCCACTGAGATCCCGACTTCCTCCAGGTCACCCCAGACGCTCCTGATCCGTCAAAACCAGACAAGGCAGGCAGGAGGGCTCCTCACAGGAGGTGAGATGCTTCAGCACAATCCCACCTCACACGATGGCTCTAAGGGGCTCCTCCTTACCAGGTAACCCAAGATACCCCCAGAACAAGGGCTTCCCCTGTGCCTGTGCCCCGTAACAGCCGCACTGGCGGCCTGAAGTGACCCCAGAGACCTCACGCAGGGAAGACAGGCCTCCTTCTGAGGGCACACGCTTTCCCTCTGCAGCGCCCGGGGACCCGCGTCTCTTTCACCCCACCTCCGCGGTAACTCCAGAGCGGAGGCAGAGGCGGAGACGAAATGTGCACTACTGTGCGGTGCCTGGGGGAAGTCCTCGGCTGGGAAGCTGCACTCCAGGAAATAGCAAACTCGGGACCGAGACGGAAGCCGCCTCAACGCCCGACGCCCACGGCCCCACCACATCCTGGAAGGCCCGGCAGCTGACGAGGCTCACCTGTCCACGGAGCCCCCAACCACGACCCCCAACGTTAAGCCAGCCACCGCAGTCTCACTCCACCCCAGACTGCCTGTCCCTTCCCTACGAGCAGGACCCCTGGCGTGGTGGACAGGCAGACAGGCCCTTCTTTCCGGTTCCTCCCACAGCCCTGCTGGTGGGCACCGGGCAGGGCCTTCTGGGTGCAGACACCGCCTGCTCTCAGGGCACGCGGGCGCCAGGTGGCGCCACAGCCCAGCCCACCAGAGGCCTCACGTCTGCCTCTCCTGCAGCCAGGAGGCCTGGACCTCCTCACCACCCGCCTTGAAGGGTATTTACAGTTAAACCACATGCAAGTCTTGTTATAAGCATCTTCTCACAATTTAAACTTACCAACATTGGTCTTCAGCTATCTAATGCTGGCAACCTTTGTTACGTCAGCACTGTGTGATCTCAGTGCTTACAGACCTGTGGACGCCCCTCAACACCATCCCTCGGGACTAAGACTGGCAAGGACAGGGGTGCTGGCTCCTTGGGACCCTGGGGATGGCCCACAGGCCCTCCTGGGCAGCTGCTGAATTCCTCACCCTTGGGGACTCCTTCCAGCAGCATTCTAAGGGCACCTGATGTAACCACTCTTATCTTCCCGTCTTCTTCTCTAATAAAAAGAAGCCTTTAAATACCCAGTATTAGTTTTGCTCTGCTTTAACAAAGTGTCCTCCATTAAACTTTAACACAATGATCTCTAATCCTTCTTTCCAGAACAGGAGAAAGAAAAAAAGGCAAATGGGAAAATGGCCCCCAGAACGCAGCACTCAAACTCCGACTTCTGCAGGTTAGTCGCGCAGCGCTGAGCAGCAACGGCTCTGCCATCACGCGCTGACCCTGAGCGCAGGCTCACTCTCAAGGATGCACAGGAGAATCATCGGGACCGCGGGGCAGGAGCACAGCCCAGACCGACCGGGGTCACACGTGGAGAGCAACAGCACCACCACCTCCCGCCCCGACCCGGGCTGGGAGCCAGCCAGGAGCAGGGCCCAGGGCAAGCCTGGACTCGCCACCCACCCCACTCCACCCCAGCCCAGCCCAGCCTGGGGTCCCAGGCTCACTCCTCAACTGTGATCTGATCCCAGGTTTTCAACTACCATAGGTTGGAGAATCTCCACTCAGGAGACCTGTATTTTTAAAAGCATCGTAAGCTCTCTGACGCCAGCTGTGTTCCTGCAGGTTAACCCGTTCTATGACAGGCTGTCCAAGAAGAGCTCTCTGTGGATACAAGCTTAACGTGTCTGATAACAGACAAGCCACTCCTCAAGAATTCAAGGATAATTTCAGGATTTCAAAGGATAATTTGTTCAGCTGGAATAAACAGTTCATGAAGTTTCTGAGCACCTGAAAAACTCCAAACACTCTAACCCTCAGGCAAAAAGTTCTGGTACCAAGCGTGCACAATGGTAAAACATTCAGCTTTCTTCTCAGGGGCTTTAAAGAACTGAGTCTTGGGAGGGCAAGACGGAGGGCACAGACTGAAGGCACAGGGTGGCCCACCTGGATGGGCCCCACCGACGTCAGCAGGCTCTTCAGCTGGGCGTCGGTGGTGGACGAGGAGAGCCCCTCCACAGACACAACGCAGGGCTGAGGCTTGCACTCCACCACCCGCAGGTTCTGCTTGTTGGGCATCAGGCGGCCCCGGCCCATGGCTCCCGCCAGGCCCCGGCCTCTCCCATGCACGAGCACCTGGTAACGAGAGAAGAACCATTCAGGGTCAGGCTGCATGTCTGACATAGCGTGAGCGCGTCCGCCAGAGTCCACCAAAATACACCACGGGCTGCAGGGTCCTCTGCAGCTGCTCCCCACTGTCAGAAAGGGCCAGCACACTCGCATGAGGAGGAGAGGAAGCGGTGCAGTCTCGGTCAGCCTGGGCAGCACGCACGGTGCCAGGGGGCACTGTGTGCCACAGTCGACCTGCTCACACGGTCGTCCTGTGCATGCAGCAGCAGGACCACAGGCTCCAGAAAGGCGCTGGGCTGACACCAAGACACGGGTCCTCACGGGCCCCAGAGCCCGAAGTTCCCCACTGTGGGTCAGGCCCGCGCGGGGGGTGGGAGGCAGTGCCAGCGAAGTTGCGCGGCACTGCCCCCAGCCACTCCCCATCACTGCGGGCCACGGCAGTATCCGTCCTGAAAGGCAGATTCTGCAGCAGGGGTCCCCCACCCCCACCACACAACACTCCTTGGCACCCCAACGACAGCGACTAGAGAGCCCTGAGGGCAGTATCTGTGCACACAGCTATGGTGGGGGGCCCTTCCTAAGGCCCTTCTCATCACACATCCAGGGACAACACCCGACTCAAGGGAACTCAGACTGGAACATTCTGTAAAGCTCTGACCCGAAGGTACGATGAATGTGACTGTGGGGGTGCCTCTCGCAGCACAAACGGACAGTCTGTTTGCTCCTGCGTCAGAAGGTATTTATGAGATAACACACACGAAGTGATTTAAACATTTCAAAGACCTAGGTTGGTCTTCACACTAACACTACTCCTCAGTATCAGCAGCAAGACCAGCAGAGGAGGGACTGGCAGGGTCCAAGCGCTTCCAGGAGAACTCAGAGCAGGCGTCTGCCATCCTCCTCACACATGTGCGGCTGTCGGGCAGAGAGCAGGGGCCTTGGGAGGGCCATGAAGACGCCCCTCACTAGAAGCTGTGGGGAGGGGTGCCCCCACGGGACATGATGGGACATGGCGCACACTCCTCTCCTGGAAAGGTGGCCACGGCTCTCATCTCACACACGGAGCTCAGACAAGGCATCCCTCGGTGCAGAAAGAACCAGGGCCAGAAGCACTTCCTCGGGCAGGGGACTTCACCCCAAAGGCTTCCCATCTGTGAACGAGGCGCTGAGGAGGAAACTTCAGAGGAGCCTCTGGAGCAGCAGCTGGGAGGGCAGGGGCCGCGCAGAGCCGCACCCGTAGTGCACTCTGAGCTGCAGGAGACAACCGCTCCCTGGGCCCCGCTGAGCTTCCAGAGTCACACCGCGAAGCCGAGGGAGGGAAGCACGCCTGTGAGCACATCAGCTTTCAACCCAGGGGCGGAGGTGCTCTAGCTCCTTTCCCAGCACTCCCGAGGACGGGGCTGGGCCGCACCTTCTTGGCTGGGTGGATCCCCTGGATGCTCTTGATGCCTGGCGGGCCGGCCGCGTGCATGTGGGCCCCCAATGCAGGGTGCTGGGGCTGCTGGAGGGCCCCCTTGGTCAGTGTCACCTTGCGGGCGGGCTGCTGCCTCACCTCTGGGGGCTGAGGGATCCGCTGAGGCTGGCCCTCTGGGTGAAAAAAGCCGTCGCTCTCTCCTCCCTGCTGAAACAGACAAGGCAGCGCGCTGGTCAGTGTCTGCACAAGCAAGCCTCCCTCCCCAGCACCGGGGTCCACCTCGATCACTGCTCAACCAAGGGTGGGCCCACCCACCGGCCATCTCATGAGGGCCACTACGGAAAGGACACGCTCACCTGACAGGCGTTAAGGTTAAAGAGCCTTTATCAAATTTAAATCTAAGACCTTTAATTACTGGATCCACTCAAGAGATCTGTAATTATTAAAGTAGGTCCTCTTTAGTTCAATGAAATACTGCTTAACTTTAAAAATAGTTCACGCTTGACATGCCTTTTCCATTGTTAGAGGCATCCTTTTGAAAATCTGATAGTATGCATCAGCAGTTGCTTTGAACTTTTAACTCCCTTTCAAACCTCATGAAAGTGGGTCATCTTCCCGACAGCCCCTGGGCACATCCTAGCACATCCTCCCTACAGATACAACCCTCAACAGTGGGGCTCCCCGCAGCACCCACAGGCTGACAGCACCCAGTCACCCCTCCCCTCTTGAGTCACAAGTCCCCACATGCACGCTGGCCTCCAGCCTCAGTGCTGTTTGGGACAAAAACAGACGAGCTGGGAATCCACAAAATGGTGTGAAGAAACTCTAGAAATCAGTTACTGGAGGCCTAGACAAGCCCCCCAGGGCAGACAGGGAACCGCGGGGGACAGCAGGGAGAAGAGCTGAGTGGAGCGGGGACCGCAGGGCCGAGGCCAGGCACTGGGCGGCGCTGCCTCCTGAGCACCGGCCGGCCCCTGAGCGCGGGGGCACCACGGCCGCCAGCCAGGAGACCAGGCTCGGAGGTGGAAAGAGGACAGACACCGAGCAGAAGGCATTCTGAATGAAAATAAAAATACAACACATCAGAATCGAGAGGCTGCAACTAAAGCAGTGACATCAGGAAGGAAAACAGATCTAAAATCAAGAATCTGACCTGTTATCACAAGAAACTAGGAAACAAATAGGAAACCAAATCCAAAAGTGAAGAGAAGGAAATAAGATCACAGAGAAAAGCCAGGGCATGGTAAACAGAGAAACAACAGGGAAAAGTCAAGCACTGACTTTCCTGAGACCAGTAAAGCTTCACTAAACTAAGGAAAAGAGAAGAAGGACACAAATTACCGAAATCAGAAATAAAAGTGGCACTGCTGAGTCGCTTCAGTCGTGTCCGACTCTGTGCGACCCCACAGACGGCAGCCCACCAGGCTTCCCGTCCCTGGCATTCTCCAGGCAAGAGCACTGGAGTGGGTTGCCACTGCCTTCTCCAATGCATGAAAAGTGGCATTACCGAAATGTAAAAGAATATTTTGAACAACTTTATACCAACAGAATCAGGGAACTTAGACGAAATGGACAAATTCCATAAAAGATGTGCTGTGTGCTCCGTCACTCAGTCGCGTCCAACTCTTTGAGACCCCATGAACTGCAGTCCGCCAGGCTCCTCTGTCCATGGGATTTTCCAGGCAAGATGCAAGATACCAAAACTGATTCAAGAAGAAAGAGAAAATCTGGAAATCTAAGAAGACATCGAATCGATCATTAAAAACCTTCCACAAAGAAAAACCCGGGCCCAAATGGATTCTCTGGTGAATTCTATCAAATATTTAAGACAGAGAGACTACAAGTTCTACAGAGTCTTGTTCAGAAGGCAGAAGGGGAGGAACAACTTTCTGACTCATATTTGAAGCCTGTTTTTCTGGGATACAAAAATCAAAGACAAAAAAGAAACAAAAGCCACAGAAGACTATCCCTCATAAATAAATAAATATGTGTGTATATATATATATATATATATATATATATGAAAAAAATTCTCATTAAAATGTCAGCAAGCTAAATTCAGAGGATCATACACCATACCCATGTAAGATTTATCCCAGGAATGCAAGGTTGGTTTAACATTAAAAAATCAATTTACAGACCACATTAGTGGAGGAAAAGACCACATGACCATCTGCACTGATACAAGAAAGGCATTCATAATGAAAATTCTTGATGAACTAGGAACAGAAGGGTCTTCTGTCAACCTGATAAAGGACATCTGCCAAAGCCGAGAGCTCACATCACACTTGGCCTGAGACAAGCCAAGGGTGTCAACCTACACGTCGGTCACCTGGGCAGCTTTCAGATGTTACTGTTCCTGGGCTTTAGTCGAGAGCCACTCAGTCACACTGTCCTGAGTGGGAGCCCAGACGCGAGCGTATCTTAAGGCTCTTCCAGTGACGTCCAGCCAGGGCTGAGGACAGCTGAAGCGGAGGGTACCCCTACATTCTGTCATCAGGAACTGCCTAAAATGTGATCCTGCGGCGAGTTACTCCAGCCTGATGGAGAAGCACCCCCAAAGGAAAATGGAAGCCCTACGGAAAGGCAGGCCAGGCCGTTCTGTGGGACCACAATTCACATAAAGTTAATGAGAAGTCTGGAAAAGCTATGTGAACTCTCTCCAGTTCTGTATATGCTTGAAATTTTTCTATAGTAAAAAGCTGAACATTTTTAGGATATACACACATATTCCTAATTGTTAAGAGCCAGTAATCTATTATTTATTAATCTACCTAAAATCACATTGAAATTATGTTAGTATATGGTTCATAAATTCACTCTGCAAGGGTTAAGTTTTGCTGTTCTTTAAAACATCTTTTTTTTTTTTTTCTACAGGGGCAGACACATCACACTAGCCCCAGGTCCCACCAGAGGCTGTGTCTTACACGCAGGAAGCACTGGGTCACTAAATTCTCCACACAGCTCAGCTCCCGAACAGTCTATTGACTGATTCCCCTCCAACGTCTGCCTTTCTCACGAATGTGGATAAATGAACCCGCTGTGTATGGTTACCTCTATGGGAAAGTCCTCCACTTAGGGACTCACTGGAAGCTCCCGAGAGGAGGGTGAAGTCTGAGGACAACTAAAGCATATGCCATTTTTAGGTGTCTAGAGAAACCAGTGATTTGCATTTTGGTGAATCTGTTTTTATTCACCAAGCCAAAATTTCTGGTGCATGCAGATGGCACTGAGATATTTACTGAATAAAACAATAAACAGTAGACCAGGCATCTAAAAACTAAGTCGTCTGAAAGTGCTATGAAGAAAGCCTGTGCTATCAGGATCCTGGGGCAGTGCCCCTGTCAGTGCGATGATGCGGGCCTCAGCAAACATTCCACCACGCTGCAGGAATCAGCAGTTAGCTACTACAAGTGCCCTAAAAGGAATGATGTCTATATATACGACGGACAATGAGCAGTACTGTCATAAAATTTTTCTTTAGCAACCCAAAACTAAAAACGTAGACAATCCAGACAGTCACTTTTATTTAAAACGAAGAGCTTGTACCAAAAGTAGGGTGTGCCTGTTTTAAGGTATACACTATATGTATTTGGATGATACATATACTATACTGTGGTGATCTGATGATTTTTAAACTAGGAATTGAGAACATAAACATTTAGTCAATAAACACTGGCAAGTAATAAAAATTCTCTTTACTGCCATTTTGAGTAAGAGACTGATAATTCACACCTGACAATGTTAGGTCACGTAAAAACCCTGAAAACCCAAGTTCTAAACTTTTATTGTCCTTTCAAGAAAGAGTTTAAAGTAGGCTTGTTTTCCATCTACAGCTCAGAAACACAGGTAACAAGTGTCACAAGCGCCTCTCTGTCTAGGACTCTCTGAGACCACCTGAGATGACACAGGAGCCGTGTCTGGGCCGCACCATGCTCCTTCCTCCACACGGGCCTCCTCGCCTGGCCTGCATCTCCCCAGCGCAGTGAGCACCCCGACTCCGCCCTCGTGGGGAGCCACAGCAGCGCCTCCAGTCCTCGGGCTGCCCAGGCCGTGGAGCTGCACTCTTTTTCTTCAATGCTCACGAGAAGGGGAGCCCACAGGGACACCGGTCACCACGCAGCCTCAGGACCGAAGAGGAACAGAAGACGATCGGCACAGAGCAGGCAGACGACGAGCACTTAACGAGTCAGCGAGGAGCAAGATACAGGGATGTTTCAGGCAGGGGTTATGACAAAAGCCCAACTTTTAGGAAAAACAGCTATCATCTGCTCACACGAGTGGGGGGAGGCCTGAGCAAGCTCTAGAGTTACTCACATTCACAACAGGACAGTGCTTTACAGCCCCTGTAGCTAGATGACGGAAGAAACTTCAAAACAGCAATGCCCACGGCCCCCTAGGCTCTTAGTCACCAGAGTCTTGGTATCATTCCCCATGCTCTGCCCAGGGAGGATGCACAGAGCTGCTTTCTGAATGTCTCCCAGTTGACAAGAAGTACATTTGGGTCTGTTTCCCTCGATCTCCTTCAAAGTAAACACTACTGTTCTCACTCACACACTGAGTGCTACCGGGACTTCCTGTCCTGGTGGGTCCAAAGCATGGACTTCAGACGACCTCGTAGGCAGGAGCTTATTCTTAACATCCAACATAACGATTTTTAGCAGGGCTGGAAACAAAGGGACTGACCATCACTCAGTCACATCATTTTAAGGAAATGAAGGCTTACTGTAATACGCTGCTTTGACTTTTTTCTGAAAATCATGCTGAGGACTCAAGCCTTAAATATAAGTAACAAGTTTTTTTATTTTGTAAGAAAGACAGTGCTGCTTTTCTTCCAACTGAGAGAACAATTATTTTCTTTCAAAACAGCACTACGAAAAGCTAGTTCTCAGGGGAATTTCTAAATCCCAGAGTCACTCCCGTTAACACTAGCAAACAGTCAACCTGCGAATTTCTAGGCTGCGGCCAGAAACATGTTTTCACACCTATTCTCACACAGAGACACAGAAGAAAAACGGTGACTGTTTAGAACCAACCCAAACGGAACCCACCCATTGACTTACAAGTCTTCTACAACTCACACATAATAGTTAACAGCACTGAAAAGACATCCCAAAATTGTTAGTGTTCAGTTATGTAAATTTAAAGATACTGTCAATTCAAACGAGGACTTTTAGAAACATACTGTCTTAATGTAAGGAAATTACTAGTCGTCTGTGCATGGCAGATTCCAGCCACTCAAAGAAAGGAAATTCACCTTGCAAGTGAATTTCTCTAGGGCAGCACGGTTCCGCTTTAAATTCCTTACACACTAGTATGTTTAGACATGACCTTAAACTTCTTTTACTTCCTCCAGAACAGATGAAGAGAAAAGAAGTGGCCCGTCTTAGACCAAACTGGAAATATTTTGCTGGCTTTTTTCCACAAATGATTTATCTTTTAATGAATACTGTAAAAAGTGCCTTTTGAGAGTAGTTTTTCTTAAATATAAGAGGCACTTCCTGAATTAAGTAAGCTTAAGGAATACTTTTTATCAGCTTCATCGTTACCCAAAAATGAGGTTTGCAGCCACCAACATTAGCAGGACAAATTTACTTATAACAAATGGCTTAAATGTATAGATAAAAATGCCGACTGATACTGTCAGGGCGTCCTGCAGTTTGACAGATCAAATCTTATTTTCATTCTTAAATCCCATGAAGAAGTGATATCACTGACTTGCATTCACTGGTGAGCAAATTGATTAATCCCTCTCTATAGAAATCTCAACTCTTGATTACACCTATCAGACGTTAAGCAGCATTATTCGAGAGTGACAACACTTGACAAATTCCCCAACCATTTTTCTCAGCTTTTGTGGCCCTGCTAGCTTGTATTAACCCTGATGAAAAATTAATTTTCCTTATCTTCTTCTAAACCCTAAAATCCAAATCCGCCAAACTGGCAACTCTTTCTGTAAAGGTATTATGAAAACCTCTAAAAGATTAATTGCATGTCTTCAGGTGACATTAAATTAATTTCTGTACTCATGACAGATACGTGATACTCCGCGCTGAGAGGACAGATAACATTGTCGGGACACACGGCAGGACAGTGGCTGGGGTCCCAGGGCAGCCTCTTATGAATTCTCCTGCCGATAAGGCCTGCTTCACTGTCAGCGCAGCGCTGCTCATCTGCAGCCCACAGACCTCACGAGCGGCTCCTATTAGCTGCAACAATACTGGGTCTAGCCTGTGCTCTTTAGAGAGCTCACTCGGAATCTGGACAATAAATGATCTGCATGCTACGCAAAGTTTCTCAACACCAATGCATTTAAGGCTCTATTTTGTCTTTGAGACTGCTGTTTAAAGGAGAAGTGAATAGAAATAACGTTGTTCTCCAGGCTCCTGGGTCAATCCCCTACTTAAACTGCTACAGTATGATTCAAGGTGAGAACAATTCGCACGTGCAGTGTTCACCTAGTCTCTACAATAAATTATCCTTATATATGGCAAGCATGCAAAACGTGTAACCAACAACTTAAACCTAAAACGCTTCCTAATCAGTAATAGGTCTACATTGGCTGAACTGAAACAAAATCCGCTGAGACTAAAGGCACCGCCCCAGGGCTTGGCTTCCTGGAGAAAGGAAAAGGACCCACCAGCAGGCACACCGACCTCTCTGTAGGGCTCTACCACTGCGCAGTGACGCAAGTGCTCTCACTCTCAACATTCTACTTTCTGAGACTAGGCAGGTTTGGGGAAATCGTTTAAAAGCAAAATTGACTGGCCTTTGGAGAAACAAAGCAAGGTGCCAGGCCAACGAGGCGTCTCCAGTTTCCCAGGACGGGCAGTGGAGAAGGACCTCCTTCAGAGCACGAGGCGACATCCCTGTGCAGAAGACCCGTCTCCCGCTCTTGCCAGCTGCTAGGTGTGAGGACAGGGAAGGCACCCAGGTCACTGGAGGAAGCAGATTTCTTTCTGCTGAAGAAGGTGGGTGAGCAAACCCTGATTTCTAATTACAGATGAACTCTTTCTGATTTAACCACTCATCTCACTCGGAAACAGCATATGCATAAAAACACCCATAAATGAACGTGTAGACATTCTGATTCATTAAGACTGACTTCTGTCCTCTAATGAACTACAGTCCACTTTGCCCAAATGAAGAGGTCACGTGTTTAAGAATGATTAAAAGGTCATGTCTCTAGAAGTTATCAGTTCTTCCCACTAAAGTATTTTAAAGTTCTTAAAAATAAGTATTACCATACAGCGGCTTCTCCTCCAAGAAAAGTCTAGAATACACATCTTACCGAACAAGTGACTGTTCAAGACACATGACCCATTCTTCCTCAGGCCTGTGTTTCTGCTTTCCCACCATCTGAACTCACCAGCACCTCTAACAGGGAAATGATCAGGAGACAGAAGAGACCACTCTGCCTACCGGAGAGGGATGGACAGCAGGGAAAGGGGAACTGCAGTCAGCAAGCCGGGAGTCGGGCCGTTCCCCCGGCCCCGTCTGCCCAGGCAGGGCATCTCCTGGCTCTCTTCCCTGTGTCAGCACGGTTTCCCCAACTCGGCCTCCCAGAAGGGCTTCCTCCCAGAAGGGCTTCCCTGTCACAGGCCCGCTGCAGGCCTGTCCTTGACTGTCTCGTTTCTGACTCACTTCCACCAGACCTGCTTTACCCTGGTCCTCTAGAATGTTCTCGGCTCCCAGGTGCTGTGCAAAACCATGGCATCAAGTCGGCTTCTGCCAGAAACCAGTGAGGTGGTCAGCTGAGCCCTCCTCCTGGTCGGGCAGCTGGCTGCGTGATGCAGTGACACCCGTAAGCTCAGCCTTGCCCTGCCTTGGCCTGGGGCTCCCTTAGAACGTGTCAGCACCGCCAACTCACCAAACAGATGCGTGACACGATCCCATCTTGTAAACGGAGTAGAGGAATGTGGGAGCAGACTGTAAATTTCAGCATGAAAAGGCAGCCAGAAGAACTAACAGGGATTCATGGTACTTCTGGCGTTACTTTTGCTTACTAGAGAGGGCTTCCTTGGTGGCTCCACCTGTCAAGCAGACTGCATTTGATCCCTGGGTGGGAAGATCCCCTGGAGGAGGAAATGGCAAGCTACTCTGGCATTCTTGCCTGAGAATCCCATGGACAGAGGAAGGAGCCTGCTACAGTCCATGGGTCACAGAGAGCCGGGACTCCACTGAGCGCGCCCACACGCTCGCACACGCACGCACGCACACACACACACACACACACACACACAGAGCAACCTTACTTACTAGTGTCATCAACAGCTGCTTCTTAAATGAACCAAGGAGGAAACCCAGCCTCAGTTAGGAGCACTGACTGGGACACAGCTCTGAGAGAGGGCAGAGGCTGCACCGGGAGCCCAGGCATGTGCATGTGGGCGGGGCCGAGAGAGAGACGGCACTGCGGGAGCAGCGGCTGGACCTCGGGACGACAGGGACGACGGGGCAGCGAGCGGGGCCGCTTCCACCTCTGCCGGTGACTCCTCCTCAGACCAGAGTCCCCAAGCGTGGACCAATGCTGCTCTCTCTAGTAAATCCGGCAGATGTTTTACTAATCTTGCAACGCCTCTTAAATTGAGATTGTATTTTATCAAAAAATGCCTCTACTCCACAAAAGAGGACCAGGATTGTACACATTTTACCTCCTCTACCACCTCTAAAGAAAACCTGACAATAACTTTCGAGGAAGAAGAAATCTACAAATGCAGGGCAACCCCCTGAAGCAAGAGCCCCACACAAGCTGGGACCGTAGGCATGGAGCTCTGAGTCTCCCGCCCGGAGGCGGGCTCCCCTGCTCAGACGCTCGGTGCCCCTCTCCTCCTGAGTGGTCGGCACAACTAAGGGCTCCTCCCTTAATCTGCTGGCAAATTCTTAACATTTCATTACCTCAATCAGAATAAAGCAGCTGAATTCCACTTTCACTTTCTTAAAGAACAGCCATGTCTTGATTCTTTGCGACCCCATGGACTGTAGCCCACCGGGCTCCTCTGTCCGTGGGATTTTCCAGGCAAGAAGATGCAGCGGGTCGCCATTTCTTCCTCCAGTAAAGCACAGTGGAAGAAGGCATTCTTCCTGCCCTTAACTAAAGGAACGGTAGTAATACTGAGCATCCCTGAGTAACACAGGTAAGTAGCTCAGCACCGGTGCCACCGAGACCCCGGGTCACAGAAGGAACGCAGGTACTGAGCTGGCACCCTGGGCTGGGCACGGGCACTCGCCTCCCGGTGACACCGAGACCCCAGGTCACAGAAGGAACGCAGGCACTGACCAGCACCCTGGGCTGGGCACGGGCACTCGCCTCCCGGTGACACCGAGACCCCGGGTCACAGAAGGAACGCAGGTACTGAGCTGGCACCCTGGGCTGGGCACAGGCACTTGCCTCCCCATGACACTGAGACCCCGGGTCACACTGGTGCTCACGCAGGCCAGGTGGCCCGATACACACACCTCACAGGTTCCCTGTTTCCCCTAAACTGAAAGACAGAGCTGCAGGCCCAATTAAACTCCTGAATTTCTCCTGGCACATGCTCTTCTTTCTTTTTTCTGGCGTTTAATCACAAATCATGACCGGGGAAGACTACAGTAAGTTACACTGATCAGTTTGTATTTTTACGTATGCTCAGTTAGAACCTGAAGAGCTTTTCTGGACTATGCGCTGGTCATGAACAGTTGTGACGCTCGGAGGAGGGGCATGCCACGGGGCTTACAGGATCAGCTCCCCGCCCAGGGACTGAAGCCAGTCCCTGGGCAGCAAGGGTGCAGTCCTCACCACTGGTCCACCAGGGGACGTCAGCAGCTATGATTTAACAAGATTGCTCTCTTTTGCTTTCTGAGAATTAAATACTTAAAAGTAGCTTTCTGAGAAGTGAGCAAATGGAGAATATTCCTATGTTTTAAGTAATAAAAATAGAACCATTCCATCAAATGAAATTCTTTAAGGTGATTACAATATTCGGGGAGGCACACTAAATTTTACAAGCAATAGTTGATGATATGTAATACTCTTTAAAAGCAGTGTTAATGTGTTCCTTTTTAAGTCTCACCTAATAAATCCAGACAATAAAATACAAGTGGGGGAAAACAAAAATTCACAGAGAGATTTCGTGTGCCTCATAACAAAAGGTCTCTCTAAATTTCAAGTTCCCGTCATGATTTCAACCCAAAGTTTTAAATAAAAATCTGACCCACTCTGATTTATACAGAAACGTTCTAAGACACATTTATAGCACAGAGCACGTCCCAGCGCCCTCCACCGGGCACCGTCACCCACTTCAATTCTCCGTACCAGGCTAGTGGCCAGGTGATCACCCAAACGTACCAGGCCACTCCACACTCACCACTCAGGGTACTCTGCTGTACCTCCAAACACTTCCCAAAATTCTCAGGGCTGGTCGCCACCAACCAGGGTTGGCAAGCGACATGAAACATGATCCCTCCCTTACTCTAGAAAGCCCCCTGAAGATGTTCTGAATCAACCCTGATTACCATATACTCACTGGAAACAGTAGACTATTCTCCCTAACTTAGAACTAAGGAACACATGGGGAAGAGGAGCAGCAAAACAACTATTATAAATAACAGTAGAAAGCACAAGACTCAGAGGCCTCACTCTACCAGTTAGTGGCTGAGTGGCCCTGGGCAACTAATACAACCTCTCCGACACGCAATTTACTTAACTGTAAAAGGGAAATAATACAGCTAACCTGTAAGGCTGCTGTGAATACATGCTAAGCAGCGACTGTACTTGGTAAGCAGTCTGCTTGATAATACTTGATAAGCAGTAGCCACCACTTTTTATACGGCATAAAATCATGAAATGTGTTTCTAGACAGGGCCTTAGGAGCATTCTGAAAAGAAAATGGACATTTATAAAGTACCTTCTCTGTGTTGGAAAGGTCCCAAAGAAATACATAAGAGACCAGCATCCAGCCACGGGCCTCTCTCATCCACAGCCCTGTCATTCTCACCTCGCCCCGCCCTCAGGTACACACGTGTGCACTCTGCCCTGGTGACAAGGGCCTCAATCCCCACGCTCCACACACATAACCTCAGGACGGCCAACAACACACACAATGCCCAAGACCGCCCTCGAAGAACGTGAGGGCCGGCTCTGTGAGCTTTCAACCCAGACCACGACCCTGCTCACCTGACTGCGAGAGCCAACATCAAAAAAGGCTCTCTGTTACGTCCTTCCTGAAAACACTTCCCATGTCCATAATGCATGAACTCTAACAAAGAGGAACAATACAAAAAGACCAGAGAGTCTCCCTGGATGATCAGTATGAATTAAAATCACTTTAAAGACAATATGATTAATGAAAGGGCAGACTGAAAATCCTAGTCTTAAGACTCAGGCTCTTTCACCTTTTAAAAAACCCAATTTAATAAAATCCAAAGAAAAATTATTTAATTAGAGATAATAAAATATGGAAAATGACAAAAAGAGAAGTTCTCGTTGATTCACCATTGCCTCACAGGTAAAAGCTCACCTAGAGAAACCTAATTTAAATTGTAATATATTTTCAATTTGTATATCAGAATAAGACTGTCAAGAAAATTCTGTCTTCTTTAAAAATTCTGTAGATGCATATTTTGACTCTGATCACCACCAACGCATAATTTCTAAACAGCTTTACGTACCATGATAATTCAGTGTTCTGTACAGAGACCAATGAATGCAAAGAATAATTTAATTAATACATTAGATGCCAGTTTAGGTTAAAAAAAAAAAAGTGAAGGAAATAAAACTCTCTGAAGAGTAAATTTCTGTAGGAAATTTTATGAACAAAACATACACTCTGGTACTAACAGAAGGTGAAGAAGGCCTGGAATCATAGCAAAATACAAGAACATGGACTGGCTGACAATGAGATGCTTTTATTAAACGAGTAATTATAAACCTGAAATGCATAAATAACATTCTCCACAGATGCAGCACACAAGTCAATCCTCCCAGAGAGGAAGCCCCTGCCAGACCCTCACCGGGGTGGCCAGTTCAGCTCCAGGTGCGCGACACAACACAGTCCTGGGCATTAACACTTCAGTCCCTGCGAAGGGACAAAGACCAGCAGGGGCAGGAGGAAGAGGGAAAATGAGAGGGTACTTAGTTTAGCACTTAAACGGTCTCCTTTTTGCACAACGGATATGTTCTCTTACAAACAGTTCCTACCCACGAAAACACACACACACACACACACACACACACAACAACAACAACCCAGGACATGAGGGAAACACTATTCTACTCCAGAGATACAAACAAGAGACCACTATCCTCTGAAAAGGCAGAAGTTGCCAATATGGAGGCATTACTGGAATAGAAGCACAAGCTGGAATCAAGATTGCCGGGAGAAATATCAATAACCTCAGATATGAAGATGACACCACCCATATGAAAGAAGTGAAGAGGAACTAAAAAGCCTCTTGATGAAAGTGAAAGTGGAGAGTGAAAAAGTTGGCTTAAAGCTCAACATTCAGAAAACGAGGATCATGGCATCTGGTCCCATCATGGGAAATAGATGGGGAAACAGTGGAAAACAGTGTCAGACTTTATTTTTTTGGGCGCCAAAATCACTGCAGATGGGGACTGCAGCCATGAAATTAAAAGATGCTTACTCCTTGGAAGGAAAGTTATGTCCAACCTAGACAGCATATTCAAAAGCAGAGACATTACTTTGCCAACAAAGATCCGTCTAGTCAAGGCTATGGTTTTTCCTGTGGTCATGTATGGATGTGAGAGTTGGACTGTGAAAAAGGCTGAGCGCCAAAGAATTGATGCTTTTGAACTGTGGTGTTGGAGAAGACTCTTGAGAGTCCCTTGGACTGCAAGGAAATCCAACCAGTCCGTTCTGAAGGAGATCAGCCCTGGGATTTCTTTGGAAGGAATGATGCTAAAGCTGAAACTCCAGTACTTTGGCCACCTCCTGTGAAGAGTTGACTCACTGGAAAAGACTCTGATGCTGGGAGGGATTGGGGGCAGGAGGAGAAGGGGAGGCCAGAGGATGAGATGGCTGGATGGCATCACTGACTTGATGGATGTGAGTCTGAGTGAACTCTGGGAGTTGGTAAGGGACAGGGAGGCCTGGCGTGCTGCGATTCATGGGGTCGCAAAGAGTCAGACACGACTGAGCGACTGAAATGAACTGGAATAAAAAAAATTCTTAATTCACAGGACACGTTGGGTAGTTAACTTAAAACTTAAGGATTAAGAAGAGCTAAAAAACCACTTCAACGTTTGGCAGATAACTACTTCCATGTAAAATTCCTCTGTTGTTTTCCTGTGTATTGTAAAATCATACAGCATGATTTCAGAATATGATCTGATATAAAAAACATATTGTCTTCCATTAGTGCAAAAGAGCAAAAATTGAAGCAAATAAATTCTTCTGAAGACCAGGCGTTCATCAGTTGAAGACTGCCCGTAACAGCAGAGCCGCGCCCTGCACCTCCTAGTCCCCCAGAGCCCAGAGTGCACTGGCCCACAGGGCACCACCTGACTGCCTGGGCAAAAGGCCTACTCCCAACCTCGGCCCCAGGGCCCATGCTCTGAGTTTATAACTCCAGTAAAAACATGACAAAGACTATGATTAAAACAAGGTCCAAAGCAAGGAGCCACAAAGGCGCTAGAAACTGATGAACACTTGGGTTTTCACCTAGAGATAAAACAATCTGATACAACACAGGCCCGTTACTTATCAACATTCTGAATCACAATGAATGGAGGTGAGAAAAAATAGATTTGGTTTATCAAAAATTTTCTTACGGCATTTGAAATACTTCACATCTTTAGCATACAAACTGAGAAACAAAAGCAATGGAAACTCATCTAATTAAAGGGCTAAGGACGAGTTGCCCTTGATTCAGCACAGCAAATGACTCCACACTCCTTCCACTTGTAGTGGTTCTGCCGTCCCCGGAGGGACTGAGAATTTGAGGTCCTTTACTTTTCCTACAGGATTCCCAGGTGGCACTGGAGGTAAAGAACTCGCCTGCCAACGCAGGAGACGTAAGAGACATGGGTTTGATCCCTGGGTTGGAAAGATCCTCTAGAGGAGGGCATAGCAACCCACTCCGGTATTCTTGTTTGGAGAGTATCATAGACAGAGGAGCCTGGCGGGCTACAGTCCATGGGGTCACAGAGTTGGACATGACTGAAGCGACTAAGCACGCATTTTCCCTACTGTAAATATTTTGTGGTTAACTGATGACAATTAAAGCAAGAGATGGGCGTACCTTCTACAGTAAGTAGAGACTGCACGGCAGGGTTAAGAAAGCACTAGGTGGCTCAGTGGTAAAGAACCTGCCTGCAATGAAGAAGACGCAGGTTCGATCCCTGGGTAAGGAAGATCCCCTGGAGAAGGAAATGACAACCCACTCCAGTACTCTTGCCTGGGAAATTTCATGGACAAAAGAGCCTGGCCAGCTATACAGTCCATGGGGTCGCAGAGTCAGACACGACTGAGCGACTGAACAACAACAGCATTCCACGCGGGTTGACAGGAGGGTCTCCTACAGCAGGGTCTGTCTGCAGCCAGTCTGCTCGGTTTAAGCGCTGGGTTTACCCAGACTGCAGAGGCAGGCTGCTTCACTACAGATGCTCTAAGACGGGTTCCGAGCTAAGGTGAGGCGAGGAGCAACGTGCGCCCCACTTCCGAAGGACACTGCGGGAAGACCCCCGTGATTACATGCCAGGATCTGGTCGATCCCCTTTCTCCTCAAATGGGGATGGAGGGGTGGGGCAACCAGCCTGAACTGGAAGACAGGAAATGGTGTCTGGGACAAAGCTGCTTAAAAGCAACATACACTGTCCCCTCCCCACCCGTAGGCACCGCTAAATCTAAAGCTACACGCAATAGATTACCTCTTTTGTGGTAAAGGAAATTTAATTTTTAAAACAAAATTGAAGAGTCTATTATAAATTATCTACAAAAAGAAGTTAAAAATTCTACAAAACTCCTAAAACGGGACTTTAGGAATTGTCACACTGGTTTTCCACTAACACTCAAAGAGACCTGAAGCAGGGGTCCCAGCACTTCGGGGGACAGGGGCTGCCCACGGGACTGCAGAGGGTGACCTGACCCCACCTTCACAGACTCTCTGGGAGCTGGGACACACTCGGAGAAACACAGAGTCCAAGAGGCCCTGGTGACCTCGTCAACTTACCCCGCCTGACAACTTAATCACCCTGACCTTGGAGCTGACGTGCGGCCCGTCTCCACCGCCGCTGCTGGCCCGGTGCATGACAGTCCTCTTGGCGCCGGGCTTGGCTTCCGGGGGCCGGCCTTGGAGGGATGCGGCTCGAGCGGCCTGCGAGGGCGGCGGCGGCCCCTCCGCATCAGCAGGCTTTGCCTGCAGGGCTTTGTGCTGAGCTGGACTCTGAGGTATGGTTCTGGCCTGTCTCAAGTGTCTCAGTGGTTTCATCTGCTGCCCTGGATACTGTGTGTGAGCACCAGACGGCACAAAACCCGATGTTTTTGGTGGAACGTTTCCAACGGCCGCATCCTGGTTTTTGACGAGGAGTCTGTTTTTCACATTGGGTCTGACCGGAGGCCCCGGGAAGGGGAGCAGCGGGTTACCGTTGGCGGGCGGCGGGGCGGGCGTCGGCTCCCCGGGCGCGGCGGGGGCAGGTGGGGCGCAGAGCTGCTGCTGCTGCTGCTGCTGCTGCTGGGCCAGCCTCTCGAGCAGCTCCTTCTTCCGGGCGCCCGCCTGCTGCTGCCGCCGCAGCTCCTTCTGCTTCAGGATCTCTTCTCGCAGGCGCTTCTGCTCCTCTATCTTCAGGCGGTACAACCTCGTTTCTTCGTCTTCATCAGGAAACTGAAACCAAAAACACAAGTGCTTTACTCTGGAGTACAAGGCGAGCTACGGTTCTAGTCTGTTTCAACAAACTTAAGAAAAGGCACTTTCTAAAAACCCTTTAATTCAGGATCTGAAAGAAACCATTCAAATCTGCCTATACACTTTAAGTGGAACTCCTTCCCCGGGGGAGGGAAAAAAATTTACACAGCTAAAGCTAATTTGGAAAATCTTATCAGAATATTAAAAATTAAATAATGTAAATTTCTACTCATTTACAACTTTAAATCAATTAAACTATTCATTTACGATATCAAAATATGTTTGAAATGGAAACTGCAGCAGCAGGGAGGCCCTGCTGTCACAGGTTTTATCTGGCTCTTCTCTGACGAACCAACAAAAGGTGGGTGTAAATGACCTGAAAGGGCCTGATTAGAACTATTGATTTTTCGTACAGAATTTTCAGTCTGATCTCAAACTCATTTGTCACAGAATAATTGCTTATAATGAACAGCCAAGTCAATCTCTCTGACCTTGAACTCATGCACTCTCCTCAGAATCAAAATGCTGCCAATTGCAGTATTGGAATATTAATGGTATATAAGGGATGCCTTTAATATGCCAGCCTCAAACCACTGTAAGTCTATCAAAATAATCTTTATAAAGTCCAATAATTTTCAAAAAAAAAGCATTCAGAGAGGAAACTTTATTAGTAGTTAAGCATGTTTAAAATTGTAATAATTTTATTTCTAAAAAATCATAGATGTCATCACACACAGACCCTTTACAAGAGAATATAACAGGGTTGAATCTGCCCAGAACCCACTGCTAACAGATAAACCTTACAAGTTTGGGATTAAAGACCAAATTTGTCTGCAGCGCAGGAGACCCGAGTTCGATCCCTGGGCTGGGAAGATCCCCTGGAAAAGGGAATAGCAACCCACTCTAGCATTCTTGCTTGGAGAATCCGAGGGACAGAGGAGCCTGGCGGGCTACAGTTCCATGGGGCTGCAAGAATCAGACACGACTGAGCGACTAAACCACCAGCATAAGGCTAAAATACCGCTGAAGTTGGTGCCCCCAGGGCCCGTGCACTGGACCTACAAGGCACAGAGCCAAAGCCTCATTACCTGCATCTCAGAAGCAATTCTGACCAACTCAGCCATCTAACTTCAAACAGCAAATCTGAAGCTAGATGAGGGCTACACAGAGCTGGAAGGGACATTAGGGGAAGACAGGAAAACAGATGTTCAAAAAGCCCAAGAGCCAGGTCATTCTGGGGCAGCAGTAACAGGTCCAGAAGGCGCACTGTTTGAAAGGCAGGACAGTTACCACCTACTCGGATTTTTCCCCAAGGAATCAAAAAACAGTTACAGTATGTTCAAAAATATAGGTAGAAATATTTCAAAATAGACTTGTCCTTTATTGTATCTTTATCAACTGGGTGAATACAAGAGAAATCACATTTCACGTTTACCTAAGCAAAACAAATAGAAGACTTTAAAAAGCAAAAGAAACAAAAAAACAACCCCCACAAAAAACCGCACTCCTGGTTCCACCCCACTTGCACTGTGGCCACCCGCAAGTCCACGTCACGCACGGAGTGCCCGTCTTCCTCTAGGGAAGGCGTCCGCAGAAGCCTGCTGAACCAGCCACTACGGACGGGACGGGCAGACTGCACAAGAGCAAGCCTCAAAAGCCACCTTGCTCATTTTACTTAGCCACTGTCATCATACAACTGTGTGTGACCTCACTTTTCTGAGCCAAATCCATTTATACGTGAGTTAGGAACTACCTACATAAAATAAAAGCAAGATAAAACTGTTAGCAAAGATTTCTAAATTATCTCAGTCCACTTTGTAAATCTACATTATTTTTTCATATATTGATTTTAAAACCATAATGTCATCCTTCTTCTAATAATATGTTTTTAAATGTTAGCTCAATATTTTTACTTTATATTTACACCTCTGATTTGGAAGCATTACCCTAACAGCTGCTACAATAATTTATTAGAAGACAATCTAATAAGAAAACACGACTTGCTTGTATTCTTACCTGAAGAAAGTCTTTTTGCCATTACTCTTTTATACATGAAGTCAATTAACATTAAGTGAATACACAATACTTATTTCTTACACTCTATACACTACTATAAATTAGCATAACTTTCACATACAGGTCTCTGGCACGTCTCTGACACACACACCCAGGAGCATGCGTGAAGTCACAGGCTCAGAGCCGCTCTGCTGGCGATGGCAGTCGGCTGCTCGGGGGTGTGCTCCGGCCTGCACTACACCGGACACCCCGGCTTTGTGAAAGCTGCATCACACGAGACCCTGCCCAGCCTCCGTGTCTGTAATTCTAGGGGAGCCCAGAGGGAAGCTGCAGGGAAGTGCTAGATAAGCACACTCATTACTTGGACAGGAGACCAATGGACGGAAGAGGCTTGTCCCAGGAGTGAGCTAATACATGTTACTAATGGAAAGAAATACCCTAAAAGTTTTAAGCTTCATGACTAATACTGCATTAACACTGAGCCACCTCTAAGCAAAACACAACCAAGCAACCAGAACTGTATCAAATAACATCTCAATTGGAAATCACGTAGAACACGGACGTGCATTTTTATTTATTCTTACCTATTTATACCTGCTTAGAAATCAGCAATAATTACACAATTCAAAACAAAATACGCCCACCCTGTCTTATTTAAAGGTCCACAGTAAAGCCGGTCCTCTTCTGGTAGTTCACAGTGTAAAAGCAGAACAAGTCTCAGGAACGTAAGCGTGTATGTCAGGGGTCAGCTAGGCCCATGAGCCAAATTCGGCCCAGTACCGACTCTTCACACAAAGTGCTCACCGCGCACAGCCACGCCCATCCATGCAGGGCCGTCTATAACTGCTTCTGCGCTAAACCTGCAGAGCTGAGTCATTCTGAGAGACCATCCAGACTATAAAACCTGAAATATTTATCATCTGGGCCTTTTAGAGAAGTAGTCCGCTAAGATTCCTGATATACACAGATTGTGCAACATGTAACTGCAACTGTATAAATACATAAACACAGTCTAAGACAGGGCCAGTGAGAATGAAACTGCCTTCTCTGAATATGGGGGTTAGGCTGCAAGAGAAACCAGTGAAAAGAACGTGGGAAGGTTCTGGGAAGAACACACTGGATGCTAAGTGTGTTCTAAGCAGGAAGAAGTGCTTACCTCTTACCTAAGAGGTACAGGTTGATTGTAAGATCTCCTTGTCTGAGACCAAGTATTATTTTTTAATTAAAAAGAAAAAGAAGCCCCACCTCTGCTCCGGTCTTGGCTTCCTCTTTAGGCTGACCCACAGGGCTAAGCGGCTTGGCTCTCCCTTCGGCCTTCCCCTGTGTGTTCCTGGGCCCCACCCCGGGCCTCGGGGCAGGAGACGTGCTCATGATGGGTTTCACTTGAGCCGCGGGTGTGGAGGAGCAGCGACTGGTACTCATCTCTATAACGTGAGACGGCGCGATCGGTAATTCACGCAAATTACTGTTTCTCGGAGCAGTTGGCTGCATTTGCTGCATTGGTCGCTTGGTCACATTCTGAGAAGTAGTGTTCTGTCACAGGAAGAAAGAAATTCTAATCACAACTGGAGACTCGGGAGAAGAAACTGGGCACATGAGATTAATCTGAGTGAGTGAGTGACTTCTCTTTTGGGAGGCGGACACTGTCCCGCTGGTAAACCTTTTCTTCCTACATAAATGTCTCTTGTTCTATGTAGCAGCATAGCCTACAGCTAAGCCCTGGGACTGGGAAAGGCACCATACCAGCCTGCGAACAGCCTCCTCTTTATGCGTATTACACCAGATGACTGCAGTGGCTGCCTTACAGGACTGGGACATTTTTTAACAGAATCAACAGAGCAATCAACTCCTGCATGAGGAGTCAGCTGGGTTACTGGCACCCCCATGGTCAACGGGCCCCTAAATTCCAGTTAGAACAAAGAACGAAGCATTAAGTTAGTGCCCTAAAAAAACTACACTCTGGAGGAGAAAGATGCCCCAAGGTTTCATCGGAGAGGACACCTGTCAGTCATGTTCGTTCTCAGGATTCTCAACAGACCGCACACCTAGAGGAGCGTGCAGATCTGTGAGAAGCCAGCGAGGGAGCACCCAAGGCAGTTCAGCGCAAGGCTGAGGGCATCGTCTGCCGCTCTGCTTATAAGTCCAGGTTACAAAGCACCTCCTTTCCAGATCTGGAAATTCTTTCCAATTTTTTGTATCATTTTAGTCTCAACGTTACTTAGAGAAAAACACAGGTTTGCTTCCCTGGTGGTTCAGACAAGAATCCACCTGCAATGGACATGACCCGGGTTCGATCCCTGGGTGGAGAAGATCCCCTGGAGAGGGAAATGGCAACCCACGCCAGTACTCTTGCCCAGAAAATCTCATGGACAGAGGAGCCTGGTGGGCTATAGTCCATGGGGTCACAAAGAGTCGGACACCACTGAGATGACTTAGCATGCGTCCATCTAATGGGGGACAAGACAGTAATGATCACTAATCTTTGAATTTCAGAGCAACACGCATTTTCTAGTCTCTTTCGACACCTGACAAGCCACACATCTGCTGACAGCACTTGAATCAATGCGGCTCTCCCCAATGATTAAGCTCCATGAAGGCAGGAAATGCATCTCTTCTGTGCACTGGTCTATTGCCAGGAACTAGAGTAGCGCCTGACAACAAAGGATATTCAATAAATTCTTCCTGAATTCACTTACATATGCACTAGTTGCCTGAGGAGTTAGAGATAATCTCAGTAGCAAGTAATAAGCCACTGGCAAAGGTAGCATGACTATCACCCAAAAATATTCTCTAAAGTTATCCATCAATCAATAACCTCATCATCTATCACTACAGAAACAGGCAGATACACCAAAGTCCTGCGCCAGAACAGGCATCCCCGGAGCTGGCTGAGGACACGGGACACTCACGTGCCGCAGCCCCGGGCGCTGGGGGCACTGCATCCGGCTGCTGCTGGGCTGAGGCTGGGCCGCCGGCATGTGAGGCCTGAACTGGGGCTGAGCCACAGGCATCAGCGGAGGGGGCGGCACGGAGAGGTGGTGGTGGTGCTGCTGCGGCTGGTGCGGAGGCTGGTGCGGTGGGGGCGGCTGCAGCGGGGGCTGCAGCGGGGGCTGGAGCGGGGGCTGCGGCTGCGGCTGCGGCTGCGGCTGGTGTGGCGGGGGCAGCGGGGGGTGCAGCGGCCCCTTCCAGGCCAAAAGAGAGAGAGACGACAGTTTACCACGTGTGAACCAGTCACGCTCCAGCGCAGCCACTTCCCTGAAGACCCAACACCAGAAGGAACTTCAAGTGGCACCAATTTCATTTCAGATTGGTTGATGAAGGTGAATAACACCTTAAAGGCAGTAATTTGCCAAAAGCTACTATCTGGCATTTTCCATCTGCTCTAAACCGTCAAATACTGAACTTCCAGGAATGCATCCTGAGGAAATAACTGAGGAGGAAGGAGACACAACCTCAGGGACGCTCTCTGCAACACTGTCTAATCCCCACGCACTGAAAGAGCCAGCGCGTGCCTGAGCTGGGGAGCCAGATAATGCCAACGTCTGCCTGGTGAAAGATACTCACCACCATGAGAGATGGCAACAAGCTCACTGGGGAAAGAAAGCATCATGGGGACGCAAGCACTGAAAAGACTGAACAATGTGTCACCCCAGCTGGGCTAACTGTTTCTAGATGGTGGAACCAAAGTGAACCCATGCCTGCAGCACTGAAATAGAGGAGTCCTAATCACTGGTTCTCCAGGGAATTCCAAAATTATAGTTTTTTAGTAAAATAATTTAGGAAGAAAATGTTTATCTTACTTTAACATCTTAAGAAATAACCGTTTACCTGTTTTTATTTCAGGTATATATTCTATGTGGTTTCTAAACAATTAGTTCAAGCACATCATCGTTACACACCTCAAGAGGAAACTTAAAATACAGGACGAAACGCTCTGATGAGAGCACACTCCAGCAGCTGATGGAAAAACCACCAGCAGAGGGCACACTAATCTCTCAAATAAGGAGGCAGCAGCAACCCCTTTTTCCCCACTACACACTGCAGGAATGTGATCTGACAAAGAACCCAACTTCCTGTTAACCTTCTGAGAATCTTGCAGTGATAAGCGAAGGTATTATCAAAATATGCCATAATTTTATTAGCAGTATATAGAACATCCTTCACAAAATCTTAATACTGAATTTTTTCATTTCCCCAAAAAATGACAATCACTATCTCCATTTTTCCTATGGTTAAGAAGCAATATTAAGAAAGTTGTCTTTAATCAAGAGTACATTAAGGTTAACGCCCCTGTTCTCTAAACACTCTCCACATCTCAAAAGACTAGAATGAAAAGGTGGAGCTTGTCCTTTGGATTCTGAACCACAAGCCACTCACCTGCAGACTGGGCTGCGTGTGGGTGGGCAGGAAGGGCTGTCCCGGGCCTGGCAGGAAGGGCTGGCGAGGAGGGATGAAGGGCCTCGTAGCTGCAGACCCCGGCTGGCTGAAGTGCAGGAGCCCCACAGGCCCTGGCGGCTGGAGGGCTGGCCTCACAGGCCTCTCTCTGGGGAACACAGGCTGCTGCCCCTGCTGACTGAACGCTGGGCCGGGCTGGGTGAACGGCAACGGGCTGGGCGTGGGCACAGGGTGACCACTGCTGAGGAGCGTGGGAGGAGGTGGCGGTGGCGGGGGACTTCGCTGCTCCAGGAAGAGATGGCTCGGGAACCTCGGCTCACCTGAAACTGAGGGGAGTTGCAACATTACTTACCTCTAGTTAGAACACTCCGTAGCAATCAGCTTTATGTACTGTCCTACTAAGGACAAAAGTTACAAGTGGTGGCTGGGGGTGAGTATCTGAAAAGAACTCTAGGTTTTGCCTGTTTCTAGATCGCTTCCTTCGTTATTTTCTATAGATGACGGCCCCCTTCCTGTGAGGTCTTCACATTTCAGATGCCACTAGTGGCCAATCACAGCATCTGAAATGACAGGCAGGCTATGGCACAGAAACCGGACACTCTTCACAGAAGCTCCGGCTGGGGGCTGAGCGCGGATGAAGCATAAACGTGGCCAGGCACAGGGCCCCACACAGCTCTCTTCCCGTCCTCCGCACCCCCTTTTACCTCCCAAGAAGAAAGGGTCTCGCTCCTGGGGCGGGGGCGGGGCCCTCCACTGGTCCTGAAGAGGAAGCCGAGGGGGCTGGCTGAAGCTGTTGGGGACGGGGCCAGGCGTGTGCTGCGGGAACTCTGGAGGGCCCTAAAGAACAGCAGGAAAACAGGATGGAAGGCGGGAAAATAAACGGCAATGTTCAGAAAGGTGTATCTGTTTTAAGTTTTCCTCTGAAAACATCAAGTAACTGATCTCCTGCAGCCCCACCCCCATCTATGTACAACCTCATGTTACAAAACAGGTGTATTTTGTATATCTCTCCCATAATTAAACAGTCAGCCATCAAAATGCAACACCTAAAAATTAATTCAATGTTTGCACAGTACTACAGAACCAGCAGAATATTTTAAGCTTACTGAAATCCACGCAATTATTGACCTTCTTGCCCATTAATCTGAAAGACTAAATGTCTACTTCCAGCGTTCCTGACATTTATCTTCTCAAACATGCTATTCTTTGCTACCTTTCTGAAAGGACCATAAGCCACAGCTATGAAGCTGCTTTACTTCAAAAGAAGAAAAAGAAATTGAATGTGTACTGTAACAAAAATCAGCCACGTCTGATGAAATAGGAAAATGTGAAAATGTTGATGAAAATGTTTAAGAAACCACATTACTACAAAAGAAATACCACAGTCAGACTCTACTGGCTAAAAAATTTTGAACTCTTACAGATTACCATTTTTCAAGAACACATTACCAGTAAAAATTTACAAAAGAAAAAAAAAAACAACCTAAAATTACTTACTTCTTTTTCAGCCAGTATTTTATAATAATTTTCAGCCAGCATTTTATAATAACTTTAAGTGAAATATCATCTATAAAAATTTTAAATCACTATATTATACACCCAGAACTAATATTGTAAATCAACTATATCTTGATTCTTAAAAAGTCATTTTTCAGTTGGTTTTCCAAGTATTTATGGAGAATTTTTAAAAATACATTTACTTTAAAAAAAAAATATATTTACTTAAGAAAGCCCCATTTTTTCCTACTTATTTTTCAAGAAATTCATTAACTATATATCCTATCATTTAATAACACTTCATTAAGAATTTCTCAACTTTAAAAAAAAATCACATTTCCCACAAACTTGAAATTCTAATGATTCTCCTGTCCTTTTATTACTAATACAACTAGCGAGTCTCTCTAACTGTGGCATTTTATTACAATGTTGAAAACACTTTTGCAAACTACATTTGCTTTCCTTCTCTCTTTAAACAGCTGCTCTATCCACAGTGTTTTAAGGATAATGCAAAATGAACACCAGAATAAACATCACAAACCTGTAAGACCGTTGGCTATATGACATCAACAAAACTATATTTAGACACAAACATGACTTCTTCATAGACAGACACAGAGCTATGTGGTCAGAAAGCCGCAAGGATGGAATTCTTGAAGTCTGTGTCTATGTGGGTGAAACCGAGGACACTCTCACCTCAGAATGTTTGGCATCTGACGTAAGGGAACATCACCTCTCATTCTAGATAAAGGCACCAATTAAGATACAACTGAAGCATTAAATACTGGGAACTGACAAATGTCGGATTTATAACTGAGAATACATGACTGTATACTCTCAGACTAAATAATCACATTTTTGTACCCCTAATAAATGTACATATTTTTATCACAATGTTAATTTGAAACTTCGAATATGATGCTGTGATATGGATGCTCTTCCATATTTACTCTTCTGCACTAACCCAATACAATGCTGGAAAAGCCTATTTCTACCAGCAGCAGCTATCCTACATGGACACCGACTGGTCAAACCACACTAGGAATCCCCACGGACTCGCCTTCTGCCTTCCACTGCCACTCTTCCCCCCGTTTTAAAACGACTCGTATTTTTGTGTGCAGTCAATGAATATGTAGTGTGCATTTACATGGGTATTTTGTCAAGTAACTTAGAAAGAACAATTATTAATAAAGTATTTATGAAATACAGCACTAGTATCCTGTCTGTAGTTTTACAGACCTTCTTCCTCACATGTAAATGTACTTCAAAACTTTCTGGATGATAACATATTAGCAATCAAGGTCCAATCATTTTTTTTTAATGCTTAAATCATTTTTCTTGGAGTGGCCCAGATAATAAAATTTAAAATTGTCTGCCCTCTGTTTTACGACAAGATTTGACTGGTCATGCTGCCTCCCATCTGTGCAATGTGATACACAAATTAGCAACGCTCACCTAAGTAAAACCGGGGTCCAGCTGCACAGCCTGCTCCTCAGCCTACTATGGAGTATACTTGCCTGTCCCTCCTCCGGAAGAGGAGCACCAAGAGACAGTTTCAAAGAGACCAACACAGAAGGGACAGGTAAGAGACATTAACTACATACACCACAGCCTCAAACAAGGCACTGGGTGTAAAAGGTAAAAGAAACCACTAAATTTAAAGCCTTATAAAAATAAAACACATGAACTTTTCATGAGGTTTTAGCTTACAAATAGTAAAACATTAACACATACCTGAAGACAAGTAAAAAAACCTTTTCAACCTTTACAGCATCCTAAGAAATGTTAGCTCCCTTCAGATAACTGCACGGGGATCACGTGTAAGCCAGTGTGTATGGCCTGCGTCAGGCCACCAGGGCAGGGTCTGCCTGGGTGCAGGCTTGGCGGGGCAGACAGCACCCCGAGAGGCCTCAGGAAAGCCCCGTGGTTGTGGAAGTGCCCGTCGATGGCAGGAGGACGGCTGTGCCAGGAAAGGCCCTCACTCTGGCCGGCCCACCCGTGTGCTGAGAAGTGGGCGTGAGACGCCTGGGCTGGACCTGGGGGGGCTTACCGGCGCTGTCACCGGGACCTGGGGTCGATGCCCTGCCTCCCTGGCTAGTCTGACAGCCCCAAGGGCACGTGGTGGGAGACCCGGGGACGAGTCAGGCCCAGCCGGAGTCGGCACCGAGGCTCGCGTCTGGGCACCGTCACAAGAGGGAGTGAAAACCCTCCCTCCTTCCCAGGACTCAGTCTCCACGCGAGAGCCCCTGCTTCCAGTGCACTCCCGCGGGGCAGCAGCAGTGGCCGCAGCCATCGGCACGGGACTCAAGTCACTCTGTGAAGCTGGCGCGAGCACCTGTGTTGCAGGCAGGACGGGCGGAGACCAGACGTGACGGCCACAGCCTCCACCGCCCCAGCTCCCACTCCCCGACTCACGGTGAGGGCAGAGGGACGTGCCCCGCTTCACAGACAAGGGAATCCAATCACGTGACACTATTATATATTTTACTTTTTAATCACAGATTTTAGTACCCAAGAAAAACAAGTGAAAATACAGTAGGGGAAGTTTCAGTGCATATAAGTCATCAAAATGACTAAATCTGGGGATTCTAAAAATGACACTTTCCCGACTCAGATGTGAAAATCACAGTTTATAACTATTATGCAAAACATGAATTCTGGAAACCATCGCATTTTGTACAAATGTCCACATCCTGACTTCTTCAGGATGTTCACTCTGTGCTTCTGTTTCAACCAAAATGTGAGCCCTCTCATAAGCCCCTGGTTCAGAAACTTCCTTTCCCTGTCCCTCCTTCACTCTCCTGCCAGTGGTCTGTCCTGGGAGACACTGTGTGCGCCCGGGCCAAGGTTGGCCCCCAAGCCCGCATCCCCACAGAACCCGGCACTGCTGGGTGGAGCTCTACACACGCCACGTCAGACCCCTGCCAAGCTTCCCCTTCCTCTTGATGGGCCCAGCAGCGTCCCTTGAGGCTCCCTGGCTGCCTGCGACCCTCTCCCATGCTCCTGCCCCTCGAGCTTCCTCCCCAGGTGCACCTCCATCCACAGAGAACTTTCTGCCATGAATCATGTGCTCAAGGCTAATGTTAGCAGTACTCTAGAAATTTTCATTCACATTCTGATACTGCATTTGGCCAGCTTTCACGTAAAAAACACGAACAAGATGCTGAATTACAACAGCAGTTGGAACTATTACACTACTGATTTGCTAACAAGCTTTCAATCTGAACTACGGTTAGCACACTTCAGGACTCACAGCTCATTAGCTGTATCAGTCACTGCTATGCTAGCGAGTTGACAAAAGAGGACAGACATAGAGAAACGGTATCAGAAAGAAGGATGGGAAGAGTAAAAGCGTTTTCTGAGAAAGAGAGAAAGTCCTGTACGGCTATTTCCACTCAGCCCTCAGTGCTGATCTGGATGAACCACGGGAAGGCAGCGGCGCTCACCGGAACCTTTACTGACTTAAAGACTCTCACCGGTCCCCCAAGAAGTAAGACAAAGCTTAACTTCCACTGTTCAGAAGCAATGCTCTCAGAGTCCCTCGTCCAGGGCCTCCTGCACCCCGCCCAGCCCAGCCCACTTCCGCTTCAGTCCCGAGTGGCCACTGAAGGACACACGAGGTCTGCAGTGTTGCTGGCTGTACCGTCAACACCTGGAAGGCGGAACTCAGCCCCAGGTGCCAAAGAATCCTCCAGAGCTGCCGCCTCCGCTCAGCTCCCCAGAAGCCAGCAGTCGCGGATTCTGTCTTGCTTCCCTGATTCTGCTCACAGTTCAGAGAAGCTTGAAGCACTTCCTAACCTTTCTGTCCTGCCTACAAACACAGCTTTCTTCATTACTTAACATGTGAAGTCACAATACTTCACAGCATTTCTCCTATCAGGCTCACATCATGCTGGGAAAACACTCAGGCTTCCTCTGCCATCTGTGGTTATTTATAAACTCTGCCTTTTGTTTATAAATGCACCTTAGAGCCACAAGTCTCACCCCCGCAGATGAAGCTCTGAATGGCACTGGTCATGTGGCTGCTGCAATGGGGCTCTTTACAACCTTCTCTCTCCTTCTGTCACACAAGTGATTTCAAGTCCGCCCAAACCCAGGTTCTCTCATGACAAATTAGGCAAAGTATCCGTGGAGAAACACACTGGCTTTCCCCACTGTGTTAGTAGGAAGCTTGCTACTTTTTGACTTTCACTTTGCAGAGGAGGAGATCAGGGCACACATCCTCTCCTTAACCCCTTCAGCCTTTCCTAAAAGGAAGCAGTCACAGGGTTACAAGAATGAGCTCGAAGGAGACTGATGGAGCTAGTTTTCAGGAAAAATTTCAAGCTGCCTGAGGGTCTCTAAGCACTTTCAGATTTCCTGGGAGATTATTTTGAATATTTCTAACTTCTAAGGACAATTTTCAGAGAAGGCAATGGCACCCCACTCCAGTACTCTTGCCTGGAAAATCCCATGGACGGAGGAGCCTGGCAGGCTGTAGTCCATGGGGTTGCTAAGAGTTGGACTCGACTGGGTGACTTCACTTTCACTTTTCAGTTTCACGCATTGGAGAAGGAAATGGCAACCCACTCCAGTGTTCTTGCCTGGAGACTCCCAGGGACGGGGGAGCCTGGTGGGCTGCCGTCTATGGGGTCGCACAGAGTGGGACACGACTGAAGCGACTTAGCAGCAGCAAGGACAATTTTTGATATTAAACTGAACATATACGGGATCATGAATCTTGCCCCCTTGGAATCTTCAGACTGTGATTTTCAACTCCCCCCCCAAACCTTCTCTTTTACTGATCAGCCCTGTGCTAACAGCACGTACACATGCATTCAGCTGTCCTTTAGCAATACACAGCAAAGCCGCAGAATTCTTTCTGCATCAGTAATATTACCTGGAACTGGAACTTCCAAACGATCCTCCAGCCTAAAGCATAAGTGACTGAGAAAGTGGACTCCAGGGCTGGACTGACAGTCTCGGCCCGTGTCTCCCAGCCCTCCCATTACAATCACACTCACAGCCCAACACACACCATCAAATCGCTCTGGGCCTCGGTTTCCTGCTCCATAGGACAGGGGAGACGGGTAGGACCCACCTCACAGGGGAAGACGAAGCACACGCAAGCACTGAGGAGCACCCAGCAAGCAGCAGCGGCTCATCATGCCTGTCACTGTCACCCTCCATGGTACTCCTACAGACGGCACTCCCCACACACACACACACGTTACAGCTGTGTTAGCTTAGTATTCACATAATTAATGATTATGTTGGGCTTGTGCTTAGTTGCTCAGTCACGTCAGACTCTTTGTGACCCCAGGGACTGTAGCCCACCTGGTCCTCTGTCTATGGGGTTTCCAGTTCCTACTCCAGGGACTCTCTCCGACCCAGGGATCGAACCTCCATCTCCTGCACTGACACTCAGGCTCTTCCCAGGTGCTGACGCCCGAGGGACGAGCGTCCCGGGCCCACACCCATCGAGGACACCACAGCACACCCAGTGCCCGGTGCCGGGAAGCACAGTCGGGGCGGCTGGGAGCCTCAGGGAGGAGAGGGAGGGAGGCAGGCCGTGCTGGCCGAGGAGCCGGCGACCGGCCCCCGGTTCCTGACCCTGGTAGGTTCGGAGCACAGACAGGGCAGTCAGAACAGAGAGCAGCCAAGACCGACAGCCCCTGCCCCCCAACCTAACTTCAGAAGAGCAACATGCTGTAACCTGCACGTAATGATGTCATACGGTTAGAGAGAAGGTAACACGAACCTGGAGACTCGCGTCCGCACCCTGCAACCATGTCCCTATGGTTAGAGAAGAGGGACCTTCCCTGCAGAACAGACGGAAGTGGGAGGTGGGTGGGTACTCTCCAACACGGCTGTGAAGGAGCACAGCCCAGGCCAGTGTCCTCCTCCCCCTGGCTGCAGAGCCTACTGGAGAACCATGCCTCTGGAAAACACATGACGATCCTAAAGCCACGTGGCCCCGCGACCACCTTCTGGCAGACGGCGCTCGAGCACAGGTGATGGGGGCCGGCTACAGGCCCACCCAGTCCAAGACAACTTCCAGCGGATAGCCCTCCCTCTCTCCCCACCTGCCAGGGCTGGAGAGAGACCCGGGGGCCAGAGGAAGATGCCCAGAGCGGGACCTGAGTGAGAAATAAGCTTCCTAAGGTGAGCCACCGAGGGCTCAGGGCTGTGGAGTCAGTCCACTCCACTGACGCTCCCATGCTGGGCACTCCGGGGCCGTCGCCATGCCACCTTCACTGGCCAGGGCCAGACATCCCAGCAACGCATGTGCCACCCTGGCAGACGGTGGCGGATTCACCGAGGACTCCCTGCCATAGCCACACATTCTACCCAGGAAGGACAACTCAGGTCGGACTCACACTGCGGAGCCCCGCCCCCGCCCCCGGAGGTCAGGCCAGGGTGGGGGCCTCTGACCGGAAACTCTATGCCAGCCCGGCTCCACCACTCCTGTGCTGCGCCCCCCGTGCCCTTCCTAGCCATGCACCCCGACCCTCCAGGCTCTGCTGCCCACACTACAGAGAGCTCCGCTTGGGCAGCTCCTGCTCGTGACACTCTTCTGAGCACTCACCCGCCCTGCACAAAGCACGAGGCGGGAACGCACCGGAGCCAGGCCTCACCCCAAGGACAGACAGGGACGCCCAGCCACAACGCTGCCGACTGCGGGCTGTGAACAGCAAGGGCAGGGGCTTCCGTTCGTACCCCCTTTTCCGTCTCAGTGTCTGACTCGAGGGAGAGCGTGTGCATGCTTTAGAGTCAAGAAAAACAGTAAATTCTAAAGGCAAAAGTCAGACGGCCGTGGAGATTCCACAGCTGGCCTGAACGGGCAAAACAAATTAGGGGTGCTTATCTGATCAACCTGAGACACTGATAAAAGGAGGGAAGGCCACAGATGCGATCTACAGCTTAGAAAGAAACAGCTGACTCAAGCTGAGTAAACAAGGAAATCTCTGCCTTTGGAAGAGGCTCAACAGAGTAACAATGGAGACAGGGGTTTTGTGGGCTTAACCTTGAAACTAAGGGACACTGGCAAGGTGCGGGAGCCTAGGACAGCCAGGTGGGGGCAGCGGGTGCCAGGGAAGGTCGTGGCAGGTCACACACGGGCCCCAAAGGAGAGGAAAGCCACCCTGAGGAGGACAAACGAGGGAGGCCAAAACCGGGACAGAGCCAGCTTAACGATAAACGAATCCTGTCCAACTGGGAAGAAGCCCATTTCCAGGACGACAAACACCTGCAGGAGAGCCAGGTGGAAGCAGAATTGGGAAGAGGGCAGGTAAAACAACAGATGGTTCAGACAGACAGACAGACAGTGGCTGATACTCAACATACACAGTGACAAGGGCTCCCTCTCTGGCGATGTCAGCCAGTGCTGGACGCGAGGGAGACCATCTGGGAAGACGCACAGGCCCCTAACTGCCTCCATTCGCCTCGATGGGCGACAGAACTGGAGTGTGGATATCTAAACAGAAAAATTTTCAGCTCGAAGGTCCCCAAAGCTGCCGACTGTTACCAGTAAGTACTGGCTGTATAAAATACTTTAACAAATAGGTATCGTTAAGCTCACAACACCATTTTTCCCTCACCATTTTCTGTTCTGTTTTGAATACACATGTCACTTTCTTTTTGTCTATTTATACAACTTAACCTCGGACCACGTATTTTGTCCGTGTGGAAAAGCCTGCGCGTTGCTTCCCTAGTATAAACTCTCACCTCTCGCTCAGTAATGGAAGGACAACAGGGTGCCCAGCTGCAAGATCAGCAGACCCGCCTTGAGACAAGACGAGCTGGCTGCTGGATGGGGCGGCCTCAGTGGGCACATGCCTTTGCCTCCTGCTCCTTCTCCTCTTTCAGCCCGAAACTTGGGAAAAAATGACAACACAGAACCGATAACAACAGAGGAAACAATACAGAACTGCTACACCAACCCGGAAGAACTTTCTCTTTTATGCAAAAAATATGACAGCAGGTTTCTAAGTCACTGTTACCCGAGCTGTCCGTTACATGCAGCCTCATTCGCATCCTGGCTGATAACCCTAGTAGCAACTGTGTTTTTCATACACAGCAGAACCAATCGCTTTTCCCCTAAGGGATGAAGAAGCTCAGGTTTACAGGGTTAAACTGAATTAGCCAAAGTCACACTGTCAATGGCAGAAAGCGAAGAGGAACGAAAGAACATTCTGATGAAGGTGAAGAGGAGAGTGAAAAAGCTGGTTTAAAACTCAGCATTCAAAAAATGAAGACCATGGTCATGGCATCCAGTCCCATCACTTCATGGCAAACAGATGGGGAAACAATGGAAGCAGTGATAGACTTCATTCTCTTGGGCTCCAAAATCACTGGACAGTGACGGCAGCCACAAAAGTAAAAAGACGCTTACTTCTTGGAAGAAAAGCTATGACCAACCTAGACAGCATATTAAAAAGCAGAGACATTACTTTGCCAACAAAGGTCTGCACAGTTAAAGCTATGGTTTTTCCAGTAGTCCTGTACGGATGTGAGAGTTGGACTATCTGCTGAGTGCTGAAGAACTGATGCCTTTGAACTGTGGTGCTGGAGTAGACTCTTGAGAGTCCCCTGGACAGCACGGAGATTAAACTAGTCAATCTCTAAAGGAAATCAACTCTGAATATTCGCTGGAAGGACTAATACTGAAGCTGAAGCTCCAATACTTTGGCCACCTGATGCCAAGAGCTGGCTCACTAGAAAAGACCCTGATGCTGGCAAAGACTGAGGGCAAGAGAAAGGGACGACAGGATGAGATGATTGGATGGCATCACCAACTCGACGGACGTGAGTTTGACCAAGCTCCAGGAGACGGTGAAGGACAGGGAAGCCTGGCTTGCTGCAGTCCACGGGCTCACAGAGAGTCAGACACAACTGAGCAAGTGAATACCACCACCAGTGGCAATAAATAGGGCATGAACTCACACTGTCAGACTCCTGGCTTAAAAGTGCTTTCTCCTCTCACACACTGCTTCTCCCGGACCGATCTGTCCTCAGGTACCAAGGTTCCCAAGTCGGGCGCTCTCTTGATGTGAACAGTCATTCAATGATGTCTATCATTTCACAAGTAAAAGGGTAATAAATTACCTCTAGCCATTTTAATAGACTATCAGGGAGCTGGAACCTCGCTCAACAGAGTTTCTAGCACTGCTGCCATTCGGCCTTGATCTTTTCACGTAACTGCTCTGCTTTGCTTTCCTTTAATCCCTTTAAAAGTCCAAGGTAAGAAATTATCATCCTCCTCATATAATTCTTATACAAATTGTACTTCCTTTTTGCATCTCTTGTTAATTATATGATGTTATCTATGTTAATCCTATTCAGGAAGAACTGATAACTTTGGTTACAAAAAAAAAAAGATGAAAACTTTGCATAAATTGCTTAGCACAAAGTTAATCGTATAATGCAAAGAATAAAGAGGTTCTAATAGCTATTATGTGACTTATCAGCTTCCCTGAAAGGGTCAGTTGGTATATTTTAGTAAGACTAATTGAATACCTTAACAATGTCATTGAAACTTCGTGAATCTTTCAATAAATTACAGCCTGCTGCTTCAACGTGTTTTCATTTATTAATCTCACTTAAAATGCAAAGAACTATATAAGAAACCAAAAGACACTAAATAATGCCTCTCAGTTAATTCTGATTAAATGGGTTAAATGCAAGGAATAAAGACCACTGGTGACCCCCAACACCATTAAAATTAGAGCCCACTGTCACAGTGTTAATCCTCTTATTTCAGTGTTTCCCATAGATTTCTTTTTTCTTTCAGGTTATGCCTTGTTTAAATGTCTACATTCATTTTCCTAGAAGGTACTCGCTTATTTGCAGATGCATTCTAAACATTCCGAAGCACCATATTCCTAGCAGCCAGCCCTAGGTTTCCTACTGGGGTGGGGGCCAGAACTTTATATGCGCCATGGTAACATTATTGGTTCAAGGAGGAGCAGGCACCGCAAGTTGTAACACTTCAGTACAAAATACTGCTTCTGAGGAACCTACTAAAGACTATTTGCTACTTTTTTTCATAAAATGAAAAACTCTTTATCCCTGCCTCTCACCCCTCCTTTACCCTTTCTTAACAAGCTCACCCAATGACAGGCCGTACCATACACAGGACTCTCTCCACTGCAGCACTCCTGACAAGCACAATCTTATATGTTATGGTTATGAGTCAACTTACCAGATGCAATTATCTTTCTCCAGTTTACTGAGGTGTGTTTTAATATTTTCAGAAAAAAGGAGAAGGTTCAGCACGATCAAGAGACTCAGACTGACCTGGTTCCAATCCTACCTCCTGCACCAGTTATGTGAACTTGAACCTTTTACCCTTTCCAAGACTCAGTTTCTCTATCTGTAAAGTGGAGAAAATGATACCCTCTTAAGGTTGTGGAATGCTAGCTTTGCACAAAATCTGGAATACTGTAATTACTCAATGATACTCTTCATTTTCCACTGACCAATCAGTCACTAGTACGTGCTCCAGAAAGACGGTATTTCCTCACTGAATCAAGGACTGAGCACAGCAGCAGGACCAGCTCCATGGACTGAAAGCATGCAGCCTGTTTCAAAACTCTCATCTGAACGTATCTGCCATGTGGCTCACAACCCGCCCTCCTAACTACCCACTCTGACCACAGAGAATTCTGGCCAAACAGCAACTGGGGAGACTAACGGGGGCACACTGCACAAGGAGTACCGCTGGTCCGTGCGGGAGGACAGCCCCTGGCTGCTGTGACGAGGGGTGCACGTGTCTCCAACGCACTGCGCTGCGTGCAGGAAGCAGGACCCACAACGAAGCCCGGCACGCGATTCCCTTCACCCACATTTTCAGGAGCAGAAGCCAGATGAGGGTCTGCCAGGGGCTGGGCTGGGAGAGGGCTGCCTACAAGAGGCGGCACACAATGTCGTCTGGGGAGACAGAACTCCTGTCTACGGCAGTGGTGACGCTCCTGTGTGTAGCTGTGAAAGATCAGACTGTGCATCACAAGGACTAAATTTCACAAGTTAAAAAAAAAAAAACAAAACAAAACCTCTAGTCTTTTGTAAGAAGCGCTTTCAGGGACTTTAAAATAAGGTCACTTTCGAAATTTATCTGAAAAGAACTATGGCTCTTCAAGGACTCCAGGAAAAATAACATTAATTTTAAAAATGGTATGTTTTGCAGGAGAAATCAGTAAAAATAGGACAGAGATTTTCTTTGCACAGAAGTCATTCTAAGACTTTGAAAATTTGTGCTATTGTATTTCATTGGCTGAATTATTAAATTACAGATGGGCAAGTCATACTCAAAGTTTAAGTCTACTCTACAATGGAACTATATATCTCGGGATTTATGAAAGGTATTCAACTCAATTTGACGTTCTTACTTAGCCCAAAATTAAATAAAATAGTATATCACACTTTAACAGTGCAGTTTTTACACTGAGACTTAATGGCTTGACTTGATCTCTTGAGTATTCCTGTGGGATCCCAGGTTTGTTAAGAATCCACCTGCCAATGCAGGAGGTGCAAGAGATCCTCTGGAGAAGGAAATGGCAACCCACTGCGGTATTCTTGCCTGGGAAATCCCATGGACAGAGGAGCCTGGTGGGCTACAGTCCATGGGATCACCAGGAGTTCAGACTGAGCACACCTGCATACTCCCTGCCTTCGCGCTACGGGTGTGGACTCCCATCACCGTCTCTCCACTCAGCACACACAATGCACGCTGACAGGGCACGCAGTCAAGTCCACGGGGCGCTCAGCTTTATAGCCACCATATTTAATAGCTGTTACCACAGTGCTAAGCTGCTCCTGTTACTGCTGCAGATGGGAATTCACTGATATGATTAAATTTGATGGTATGATAATGTATGGTAATCATGATTAATCAGAAACCCACTAGCAAATGGAGGATGTTGGGTATTATGTCACCTGCATTTTAAAATGCATTCTCGTGCTGCAAGCCTGACAATGTCTGACAGCGGGAAGAGTCTCCTCCCACAGCTGCCTGCTACTACTCACAGATCTGATCAGAGAAAATGCCCATCATGACTTCCCCATCTTAAGTGCTAATAATTACAGAGCATTGAAGGCAAGTTGTAAAAACAGTGAGGGTTCAAAAGAAAGACTTCTTTTTCCTAGATGGAATAAAGTCTGGATTCACATCTGCAAGGGCTGTAATCAGAAAGAAATGTAATTTGATGCAGCAGTCTCATCAAACATGATTTGCATGAAACGCCATATAAAACACATCCAGAAGTGTCAATCACCACCACCTGATACCAGGCCCCCTGCTCCATGGAAGCACAGCGCAGTCAGACCCACCTGAGAGGCGCTGGAATCACACGGGAGACACAAATCTCAGCCCCAGGTATCGGGGTCTACCTCACAAAGGCATCACTACGAAGACTAATTCAAGCTCGGCATGCTAGTCCTTTCTGAACTTAACTTAGTTTTAACTTAAACAAAGATCACTAGGAAATTATTCAGCAGCCAAATTACTGAGTATTTAACTAGCTACCCTGAAATACCAACCTTGACAGAAACACCAATGCAAAATGAATGAATAGGTTTTAAAATACCCTAAGTCAAGAATCTTCACAATGGGAGTTAAAATTTATCCATACGCTTTATCTGACACTGAAAACAAATTACATTAGCAAAATCTCAAAGCAACACTTCTGAAAATATCATTAATCAACACTCCACTGTTACTTTAAGTGGACAAACTTTTAAAAACAACAAATCTGAGGACAAATACATAAATGAATAACCATACTTACAGATAAGGAAAGGACTTAAAACTTTAATGACAAAAACATCAGAGACAGCCTCTGTGGAAAGAGAAACCTATGAAACTAACGTGTAAAACACAGATGTTGGAACTCAGAACAGAATTCTAACAGACACAGAAACACAAGCCTACTTGCAGAAAGGTGAACAGTCTCCCCAGCCCCACTCCCCTGCAAAAACAAAACAAAAGAGAAAACCACACTGTCCTGCAAAATCCCACTCAAAGGTCCTGGCAGGAACGGAAACACTTCAGGAGCAGACTGGGGCACGGTAGGTGGCTAGATGCCAGGACTGGACAGGACAGAAGGAGCTGAAAGGGAGGAGGGACCGACAGGCATTCTGAATTCCTGAGCACACGCTCTCTTCCTGTGTCTGTCCGCGATTGTAAGCAGTCACTACTTCCAAGGCACATTTTACATTCAGCAGATTAATATTCTGATATGAAAGTAAGCATGAAAAGGATTCATTCTCTGATATGTGTGCTATCAACTGAGACATATTATAGTTTAAAAAAAGATTCACAATTCTGACCTGAAAAAATAAAATAGTCCTGGGAATAAAGGCTTAAGTGAGAAGAAAGCACTAATGGCTATATCTGTAACTAAAATTAAATACGTGAATCTAATTTTTAGACAGAAACCTAAATGACAAAGCACTTCACTAAATCCCATGCACGAAGGAATGAAGGAAAAACACCGTCTGGACAGAGGCTGACTTGACACAAGGCGCGCCGGCTCGCTGCTGAGAGCTTGAGCGGGAGTTTCCAAAACGATCAAAAGGAAGGCATCCCTTTCTTAGGATATTACTTTGACATTCAAATCTTTGTTTTTAGAAAATGTTTATTCAATTCTATAAATAAAATTCATTAACAGGAAATTAAAATATTAGTGTTGCTACACTAAGCGTAGCTTGTGTGTGCTCACTCACTCAGGCATGTCCGACTCCTTGACCTCACGGGCTGTAGCCCGCCAGGCCCCTAGAGTTCTCTCTAATTGTTTAATTCTAAGACTGCAGGTATTATCACTTAGTACAGTTTCTAGGCACACTAGTGCTAAATTGAGAATTCTCAAGTTTTTACAAAACTGTCCAACAAAATAGACTATTAAGAAAGTAAAATTGAGGACTTCCCTGGTGACCCAGGAGTTAAAACTCCCCCTGCCAATGTAGGGGACACGGGCTCGATCCCCGGTCTGGGAAGACCCACATGCTGCAGGGAAGCCCATGTGCCACAGCGAGTGAGGCCCTGCTCAGAGCCTGAGGCCACACTGCTGAGCCCGCGTGCCCAGAGCCCGCGCTGCCAAACGAGAGGAGCCCCTGCAACGAGAAGCCTCCACTCACCGCAACTAGAGAAAGCCTATGCGTATCATCAAAGACACAGCACAGCCCGAAACAAAGTTTTAAGAACAAGAGAAAGTAAAGTTTACTAGTGTTGAGAGAGGAGAAGGAATACCTTCACATTTATACCAACTGTATCCTAATCCCGTTAAAATCTGAAAACCTAGAGCTACTTCCAACTACTGTCTGCCTTTTTTACTCTCTAGTCAACTGATACACCTGAATTCTTGTACAGTTAAATGTGGATTATGGAATTCTACTGTGCAAAAGATATACCCCTTCTCTATACTGTTTCACACAGGTGCCTAATAAACAGCAAGGCAGCACACAGTCACATCCCTGCACACACGCACTGAACAACTATTCATCTGGACTTGTGCACACGAGGTCCGGGGTCAGACTGGTTCCACTGAGCACAGGATGACTGGGACTCTACAGAGACATGAATCTGCTTCTCACACAAGACGAGTAAGCGTACGAAGCTGTCCAGGAGCAGAGCAATGGAAATTCATTAAAGGGGTTTAGGCAGGGGAAAGACAAAGTCAAAATGCACTTTGCTTTGCTTGACACAATCTGTAATTCAAATCTTTATCCTGTGTAGCAAGAAAGCACACTGATTCACACAGACCCTATGATGAAACTGAAGCTAGCCTTCCTAACATATGTTTTATCAATTGGTGTGTGTGTGGTCACTTTACAAAGCAAAATTCAGTTTAACAAATAAAGACTAAACTCCTCTATCGAAAAGAACCAAGAAAGAGCCCACAGGGTACACTGCCATCAGTAGGAAATCCCCAAGGGGCTTTCTCAAGCCCCAACAGTATTCTCTCTTCAGGAGGAAACTAGGCTTCGTGGGCCTGTGCTCATACGCTTTATGGTTTAAGGACTAGCACTATCCAGAACACTCAGCACATGAGAGACGAAGTGGTCACGAAACCACATCTACATTGACTAAAAAACCAAGCAGAATCGATGAGTAGAAAAGGAAAGAAATAATGTTACTCAAAAAAGATAAACGCACCCCAATGTTCACAGCAGCAGTATTTACAGCCGCCAAGACTGGAAGCAACCTAAATGTGCACCAACAGATGAATGGATAAGGAAGACGTATATACATGTACACACACAATGGAACAGTACTTTGCCATAAAAAAGAACATTTTGCCATCTGCAGCAATGTAGGTGGATGTGGAGGATATTAAGCTAAGTGAAATAAATCAAACAGAGAAAGACAAATACTGTGCGAAATCACATATATGTGGAATCTAAAAAATACAACTAGTGAATGTAACAGAAAAGCAGCAGACTCACAAATATGGAGAATAAGCCAGTGCTTACAAGGCAGAGGGTGGCAGGGATGGAATAAGTGTGGGAGAGTGGGGGATACAAACCGCTGGGTATAACATAGGTTCAGGGATATATTGGACAACAAGGGGAATATATCCAAAACTTGGAAATAACTGTAAAAGAAAAATAACTTTTAAAATTATATAAAAATTGATACTCATTAAGATGTTTTAAAACTAAAAAAAAATCTGGTGTATGTAAAACAACAGGAGCCAGTCTAGAGTTAGCCTCCTTCCCAGTAATAATTTGAAGCACTTCAGAAAAAACCCTCTGTTGTAACTTAATCTGCCTGCCAGTGCAGGAGATGCAGGTTCAATCCCTGAATTGGGACGATCCCCTGGAGAAGGGGACTGCTACTCATACAAGTTTTCTGGCCTGGAGAATCCCATGGACAGAGGGGCCTGGCAGGCTACAGTCCACAGGGTGCAAAGAGTCAGACACAACTGAGTACGCAGTTTAAGAACCAGCACTGGGGCTTAAAGACACATGTTAAATGGCAGTAACTATTTCTCAAATTACATCACACATATGACTAACCTCTAGCCTGTTTCCCATCATCTGTACACATAACCCGCCTTAAAAATAACAAAACATTACACCTCGCAAAAACTGCTCCAAGGGCAGTTCAGTAATATTTACCATCCTCAGAGTATTATATAACTTTTAGTTTAATTTCTCACAAATTATTTTATTATCCTCTTTGTAATGACTTCAAGTAATACAAGGTTTCTTTTAGTATCAGATACAAATGTTTGCACAACTGAAATTATAAGTAGCTGAAAACTGCAAATGATTATTCTAATTTTATATTTACACACAACCCTGCTTTATAATTTTAAACTACATTTGCTTTCATCAAATTTTATCTCAGCATTTCTAATAAACTATAAACACAAAATCAATTATGATTCTAATGCAAAAGCTTACAACCCTGAAAATAAGAAAAACTACATTTTAAAAAATGTTAGTGCTTTATAATAACTAGCAGTTAAATTATTCACCAAACACACATATTTACCCTTGAGTAATGAAATTAATACATCCTAACTATTTAGACACCTGTTTCAAGCAAGGATCTGTGCTCAATAAATGTCACCTAATTTTTAAAATAACTAGATTTTAGAACTTATCAGTTAATTTTTTAAAATTAGCTAATAAAGCATATGAAACCAGTAAGAATCAGTTCTAGAAATAATATGATGTCATAAAGATTAACTACAAATCAAGAAAGTTCCTAAAAAATATTCTGAACCTTTAAATCCAATACTGTCTTTTTGAATAACCATCTGACTACACATTGAGATCTTTCATTTATGACCCACATAAACATGGTAGCTGCTGCTGCTGCTGCTGCTAAGTCGCTTCAGTCGTGTCCGACTCTGTGCGACCCCAGAGACGGCAGCCCACCAGGCTTCCCGTCCCTGGGATTCTCCAGGCAAAAACACTGGAGTGGGTTAACATGGTAGCTACTACTGAGGATCAAAGCTAGGGTCAAACAGGTCATTTAGGTATTTCCAGGAAATCAGATTATTTAGCATCAACAAAACTACATCTGTTTTATATACAAACTAAAATGTTATGGTCTGGTCCTTTTTTTTTTCTCAAATTGTTCTTAGAACACATTCTCACTGATTTAATAAAACTATGAACTAACTACAAATCAAACAAAAAGTCAAATAAAATGAAATTTATTTATTTAAATGGATAACTATTTAATGGACATTTTTCTTCTAATTAAAACATTATCAGAAGAATGGATAAAATTATGGGAACACAGGAAAGTGGGGCGAGGGTGTCTTAAAGATACTTTAAAAAGAAAACCTGCATTTTTAAAATATAAAACCAATGGCTCATGAAGACCTTTGTGCTTGTTTTTTTAAACAAGTAGACATCTCATTATTACTCCCTAAAATGGCATACACACACTCACACTTCCCCAAGTGCACAAATGGCTCCACACACAAGATAATAAAGGCCCTTCCTCACCTAACATAAGGCAACAATAAAATCAAAATTCATATTCTTTAAGACAAAAGGCATTCTACTGATGATCCTGATTCAACAATTTTACAGTTAAACAAAATTAATTCCATTCTCAAAAATCCATTGACCTTAAGCTTTTAACAAACATTTTCCACTGCAAAAATTATTGTCAATATTTACAAATCCTTAAACTTATATTTGGCTGGCACCACTTGTATTTGCCGTATTAATATTTCCTGGTAAATGTGTGCTCATCCCTACGAGAGCAGAAGGAGCAGCTGCTACTCACTGGGAATCTCTGGGGTCCCACCGCAGGTCTCGGCTGGCTCGGGACTGGCAGCAAGGGCACTGTGAGGAAAACAGCACTCGTTACACTTGGCTTCACCTGAACCCGCCAGGAGAGGAGCACGGCACACTGAGCGCCACACGGAACACACACGTGCACAACACGCTAGGTTTACACTTAAGCAAAGGCTGCATGTTTGTACTGATACGATTCCATAAAGGGACGGGGAGAGAACTTTTGTCTTCAGTGTACAACAGCACAAGCAGAAGCTTCCATTTCAACGGTGAATTCTTACTTAGAATTAAAATACTTCGCACCAAAGAAGATATTATTCCTCTACAGTAAGAAATCTCCTTTGTTTCCGACATCCATATGCAGGTGATCCAGGGTATCTAATCCGAGTTACATTTTCCGACGCCCATTGAACACAAATTTATATCCCAATCCTCCAGGCTCATAAGGGAGGGAGGTGGGAGACGAGTGAAGCAGGCAGAGAAGAAAACGCACACGCACAGTGTGGCTATCTGTGCCGGCTGCTGTGACGCAGGACAACCGACCCGACAGCCTGCCACGCCGAGACCTGTCGTCTGTGTGTTTCAAGAGGCACAGTTCCAGCAACTTGCCAGAACAGTGTCAAATAGTTTCAAAAACAGGGAAAAGGCCAGATGCTAGTTCCACACCCTGCATGTTTAAGCTGTTTCATACACAAGCCTTATACTGATTTTGATTTGGGAGGTAAAAAAATCCCCTCGCAAGAGGTGCCCACTCTATGGTAGAATGCTAACCCCTCCATTAAAATGTCCTGCCAGACGAGTCCAGGAAGATTTCGGACGGCCAGGTGCAAGGGCTGAAGGGCAGCCCCTTCTCAGCTTCACACCCCGGAATCTTCCTCACAAGGACTTCGGAAGGTCATGTGGAAATGCACCTTTAAAGAAGTGATGGAGGGAAAATGAGGTCACGGGGGCGGGGCAGGGGCCCTGATCCAACATGACCAATGTGCTTATAAGAGAAGATCAAACACAGACAGACACAAAGGGATACCATGGAGAACTCAGCAAGAACAATGTAACAGCATTTAGTTTTAATTTGAAAAAGTTCTGGTAAATCAGCACCACAGAAGTAATACAGCTTAAAAGTCAATCAACATTATTTTTAAAATAGAGCACTAAGATAAACTATTTTTTGCTTATTATGATTAAGCAAAGAAATCGGTACATTAGACTTCTAATTAAGACCACACTTCTCCCTACCTGCTTCCTCCTCCGCTGTGAACAGGAGACAATTTACAACCTGTAATGCTAAGAGACCGTTCCAGCTGAACCTTGAACTCTTTACATTTGGCATTTAATAGTTATACCCCACACTGTCCCATGAATTAATGGACTAGGTTTTCAATTTTAATACTGAAAATCTCAAAAACATGTTAAATTTCCAACAAAACTGGTTGATTACAATATGATAAAAACTCTTCATCCTTGAAAAGAAAGTAGGTGCTATCACAGGTACGCACACATCTTTTAATTTTTAAACACCTTTTGACTGTGTGAGGCTGACAATCACTGGGTTACTCTATCGTTTGCGTACAGGAGACAACTAGACAACCAGTCTCTCTCAAGAACAACAGTGGCTTTCTATTTAACTAAGCACAGTCAAGCTGCTGTTTCCAGAGCTGCCCCAGCCCTGAGACCTGCACGTTCTCCATGACCTTACACCACCTCAACCTTCCCGCCTCACTCCCTCCATGACCCCAACCTCCCGACTGCAGGACCCCACAAACATCTCCTGGCCCCTTATCATCATACACTCCATGGCCTTCACTGTGAGCAAGACGCCTCCTCTACTGCTTCGTCAACAGCCTAACTCCAGCAACTCCAATGCTGTCTAGGCTACACCTGACGCAGAAAGGGGAGTGTGGTTGGAGAGAACCATGCAGGTGGCCAGGTCTATCCAAGCTCATGGCCGACAGCTCCAGGGGGTGCTAGGGCTGCCCAGTACTCCCACTCTCCGGCTCCCCAACGTCCATCTTGGCAAGACACTCTTCATCCCTGTCGATACAATCGTCTCCCACGCTTGCACCCCATTCCCGCTCAAGCCCACCTCAATGAGGCGTGTACCGCCACCACGTCACCAAAAGCACCCTGCCTGAACCCCACGGACCCGGCGACTGTGGGCCCAGCACCCAGCCTGCAGCCCGCCCCCAGCCGCCCGAGCACTGGGCTCCCCCTCCCTGCAGACCCCCACCCTGGCATGTCACGTGCCCTAGGTTCCAGGCCCCAGGTCCATCGAGATGCCACAGAGCCCCACTCCAGCTCCGCACCCAGACCTCGTCTGCAAGCTTCCTGGTCACCTCACCCCGACACGCGCGCCTGCGTGTCTAGGTGCCTCCAACACAGCGCTCGCGGTCTCCCCTGAAGACCTGCTGGGCCTCCAGCGCGCTCCGTGACAGCAACCCCGCCCTCCAGCGCTCGGGCCCCTTCAGCGTCGCTGCGTCTTCTCTCCCGTCCACACTCAGCCCGTCCATCAGTCCTGCCCTGAGGCACGCCCGGCTCCTGACCCGGGCCACTGCACTCACCTCCCCACTCAACACCTGGTTTCCACCCCTGCCGCTCACGAGCCCACTCTCAACACAGCAGCAAGAACAACCCTTGTCAAACACACAGCGACGATGCTATTCCTGTGCTCAGACTCCTCTAATCACGGCCCACTTCATTCGGAACAAAAGCAAAGCTCTCAGGAGGCTCCCAGGTCTCACACGACAAGGCTCCGCATTTCTCTCCACCGCTGCACTCCACTAATTGTCACCTGGTCTCTCTTTAGTTACCTGAACACAAAAGGCACAGCCTCGTCAGAAAGAGGCGCCTCTGCGCCGGCCGGCCCCTCTGCCTGGAAGACCCCTCCGCTGACAGGCACGGCAGCAGCCCCCGCCCCTTCGGGTCTTCCCTTCTCAGCGCAGTCGGCCCCGCCACCACAGGGCTCCCCTGCTCTCCTCAGCACTGCGCTTCTGTTCTCCAACGCGCCACACGGGGCCTTCATTCACCGTCTTCATGGCTCACTGTCGCTGCTAAGGTGCTAGACGACACCCACAGCAAGCGCTGACCGCTGTGTTCACTGGCAGATCTCCAACCCCACGGAGAACGGCGTCTGCCTCAACGCTGCGCTGAGCGGGTGCGTGAAGATACGCTCCGTGCTCACTGCTCAGAACTAGTCTCCTCGCTCGAGGAACGTGCGTCTGTGATCATACTATCAGAACTGACCATGAACAGACGGGTGTGCACCTCTGGAACTCAAAAAAGCAGCGCGAGTCGCACCTGAGGGGACAGGCCCTTGGCACTCAGCCCCACCAGGAAGTTACGAGGAGGGCCACCCAGAGCACTCCACAGTGGCCTCTAAGGCCCTGCGCCTTTGCCGCACGCTCGCAATGCCCTCCCTGGAGCACCGTGACAGGAGACACACAAGCTGAGAGGAGCCTGACCCGGCAGCCGGCATGCATGTGAGCAGCGGGAAGGACTCGGGGAGCCCCCGGAGTCCTTATGGACCTGGAAGTGACAACGGACTAGCCAGTCACCTGGAACTTGACCACAGCAAAGGAGACACGTACCTTGAACGGGCGTCACCACGGCCCCTTTGAAGTGGGGGTTGATGTGTATGTTCTTGGGCTGCTGTGGGGTCACGGGAGGAGGGGTCATCATCACCCGGGGGGCCTCGATCTGGGGCGGCATGTGCATCCCCTGCGGAGGGGACGGGTGGTGCGGGTGCTGCAGGGGCAGCAGGGGCTGGAGCTGCTGCTGCTGGAACAGACTGCGGATCGGCTGCTGCGGAGGCGGTGGCGGTGGTGGCGGGGGCGGTGGCTGAGGCTGTGGAGGAGGAATTAATCTTGGAGAGTACGTCTAAAACCACCAAAAGAGACAAAGTCACAACAATCAACACTTACATGGAAAAATGCCAGTGCCTTACAGATTTCACACTGACTGCACTGTAAGAGTTGACTCAGAAGTAAGTTTATTAGTAACAAACGTATAGAACAGCAGGATAAATGAGCTGCTCCACCTGCTCACAGTTATGGCTACCGTCTGACGACGAGAGCCAAAATCAGGACAAAGAGGGAAGACCGCAGCCCCCGAACATAACGCATGGATTCCAAAAGGGAAAAACTGCAGCTCAACCATCAGAACTGCCTGCCACGAGCCACGCATTGTGGGCGGAGCACAAGCTGCCTGGGCGGGCCCACTCCTCCTCCAGAAAGCCTAAGAGACAGGCGGGCAGTGCAGGGGCAGCCCCGCTAGAGAGCAGGCGGCAGAGAGGGCCAAGGGCTCCCAGAGGGGAGGGACAGTTCCTGAGAAGGTGGCCTCTGAACCAGGAAGGAGGGGAAGGAGCCAGGCAAGCGGTGGAACGGCATCGCCTGAGAGCAGCGGAGGCGGAACACACGCCCAGAGGCGCACTCATGGGCCAGCGTGGCTGCAGCCACATTTGAAGATCGGAGGGTGCTAGAGTGGGAACACACACCCTCTGTGTGGTCAAGGATCTCGGGGTTACTTAGCGCAACAGTCTTGAGAGAGGAGGAGACCCCCACCACAGCCTCAAGAGCACTGGGCCTCCTCCCCTCCGCCGGTGTCTTAAGCACGCGCTGACAGGTCTGTATGTGGAGTAACTCACCGCCAACAAGCCTACGAAGCCGGCCCGTCGTGATCCTCCTCGCGGCTGGCAAGCAGAGGAGCAGAGAACCTGGTTCCACAAGCCCTGCCTATGAGCACTCATCCAACCGGCCGCACAGGGCGGCAGAGGCGACAAGCTGCCACCAGCCAGGGCACCCTGCACACTGGTCGCCTGGGATGACGCCAGACTTCAGAGGCTTCTGAATTCCATTCCGGAGCCTCTACAGTGTCTGATGACGATGACTAACAGTGTGTGACAGACGAGGGGAAAGGGGACAGAAGAAGACGGACCATTTAACAGGCTACAGACGCCGGGAGCTAAAGGAAAGAAACAGCCGTGGTCTGAGAATTTTGAAACCCAAGTGTGCACGACCTTGTCAAACCTGTCCTTCCTCGGGGAGGGCTTTCCTGAAGATGCAGAGCTAGCATAAATCCATGGGCACACATGCTCCCAGAGACTGGTCCGTTCCCTCCTCTGAGGCACGGCATCTGTACCGTGCACAGCTGTGCGTGAAGCAGCCTCTTCCATCCCATCAGCACTGAATCCGCACGGGCAGCGTGCTGACAGAGGGGCAGCTAAACTAAACCTGAACTCAACCGGGAAAGCACACAGAGCAGGGCCCCGCACTCGACCACGCGAAGGACTTTTAAGGAGATCACATGTTCTAAACAAGGGGAATTTAGGGCCTGGGCAACAGCCATGCAGAGAAGCCCAGGGCAGCTAGGAAATGAAGAAACTGAGCTGGCAAGAGGTGCAGGCTAGAGACCCAGACTCATGTGGAGAGAGCAGATGGCAGGAAGGACAATGTTGCCGAGTGAGAGCTCTGATCAGAAACTGGCCTGAGGACAATGCAGCCAAAGAAACAGGAGAGAGAGAAGGGGCCCCGTTGGAAGAGATGAGACTACACCCCAATCTCAAGACACTCAAAGTAAGAGAGGCTCAAGAAAGGAGCTCACAGGTGACGCCCAAGGGCCCAGAGAGCAGTCTACTAGGACAGACTGCAAAGGTGAGGAGGCGATCCTCAGAGCACGCTCGGGAGCGGCAGGAGCAAAGTGCCAGCGCCAACAGATGGACCAAGGAGAAAACAGACACAAGCAGAGCCACAGCAGAAAAGGAGCGGAGACACAGGCGGCTCTGGGCTGGGGTGCGGCCGGGACCAAGGTGGACATGAGCAGAGCAAGGTTAAGGCCATGCCAGAAAGCTGTGACTGCTTCAGCAACCTGCAGCTTTAAAATACCACTGCTAGCAAAGACGCGCGTACAGCTCACAGGCCAAGGCTCCGGCAGGCGGAGTCGGGCCGGCAGCAGGTTGAGCCCGCTGGCACCTAGGGAATTCCAGACACAATGCTGCTGTCAGGAGGGACTTGGGCCAACTGACACTTGGGTAACACTTCTAAAGCACTCAGGGCTCCCAGTTGAGCCTCTCTATCTGGGTAAGAAAGTAGGGAGTTCAGTTATTTTTCCAGGATCATGGAGGAACAGCTATGTAAAAACTCGTCACCTACTGGCTGTTTCCCCGCTTCGGAGGCCAAAATCATGGAGCTGGCAGTTCAACACACACAATGCAAGTTGGGGGCGAGGACGCAAGATGGGGAAGAAAAGGAAAAAACTGAAGGGCCAATCTTCCTGTTATCAGAGAAGCTTAAAAACAAATGGGTATGAGCAGAGAGCAGCTATCAGTATCATCAATCTCTTTATGCCGTGATCAACCCACCAGCCTTTCTTCCCTGTTCACTGAAATTAGAATTCTCATGCAAAAACAGTATATCACCTTTTCTACTTTGTTATTTCACAAATGAATGCCTACTAAAACACAATTTTCTACTCCGAGGTCAGGTGTGATTTTCCCCTACACGCACGTAATAACGTAGGAGGGTAGATAGTGCAAACACATATTTACATTAAATAAATCTGTCCTTGAAGACTAACTTCTGAAGGAAAAATTGTAAAATACTACAGTTAACTGAAAGAACAACAACCCCAAAAAAACCACTACACTTCCTGTCTTTGTTCCTGAGAAATTCAAACGAAGCTGAAATTACAATTACATGATTTAGTCCTAAATTATGAAAATTTTTAATGGATATGACAATCTCCATTTCTATGGAGAGGAGATGACAGTTATTTGTAAGAGAAACTGCTACATTTAAGGAAAAACCTATGGTAAGCAGATTATAAGAAAAAATATTTTATAAAATACACCATTATGGCTAGATTCTCAATGTAACACAGTCTGTGTTTTCAGGATGGTGTTCACAGGAGCAGCGCCCCTCCACCAGCAGAAGAGACGAGCAAGGTTCCTGTGTGGCTTGACCCGTGGAAGACATCAGCTCTCTCACTGATTCTTTCTTCCTCAGTACTGGCAAAGAATCAGTCTTCACCACCTCAATACTAGAAGACTGGATTTTTAAGACCATATACTGGATGAGTTACAAGCTGGAATCAAGATTGCCAGAAGAAAAACCTCGGATATGCGGATGATACCACTCTAATTGAAGAAAGTGAAGTGGAACTAAAGAGTCTCTTGATGAGAATGAAGGAGGGTGAAAAAAAGCTGACTTAATACTCAATATTAAAAAACTAGGATTTTTTTGGCATCTGCTCCCATCACTTCATGGCAAATAGAAAGGGAAAAAGTGGAAGCAGTGACAGATTTCCTCTGCTTAGGCTCTAAAGTCACTGCGGATGGTGACTGCAGCCATGAAATTAGAAGACAATTGCTTCTTGGCAGGAAAGCTATGACAAACCCAGACTTAAAAGCAAAGACCACCTTGCTGACAAAGGTCTGTATAGTCAAGGCTTCTGTAAAGTCAAGGCTATGGTCTTTCCAGTAGTCATGAACAGATGTGAGAGCTGGACAATAAAGAAGGCTGAGTGCCAAAGAACAAGTGCTTTCGAATTATGGTGCTGAAGAAGCCTCTTAAGAGTCCCTTCGACTGTAAGGAGATCAAACCAGCCAATCTAAAAGGAAACCAACCCTAAATACTCATTGGAGGGACTGATGCTGAAGCTCCAATACTCTGGCCACGTGATACAAAGAGCAGACTCAGCGGAAAAGACCCTGATGCTGGGAAAGATTGAAGAAGGCAGGAGGAGAAAGGGAGCACAGAGGAGGAGACGGTTGGATGGTATCACCGATTCAATGGACATGAACCCGGGTCAACTGCGTGAGATGGTTGAGGGACAGCGAAGCCTGGAGCGCTGCAGTCAGTGGGGTCACAAAGAGTCAGGCACCACTTCGCAACTGAACAACGAAATCATACCACAGGCTATAAAGAAACTTTAGCTGTGACGCCTTTTACTAAATTTTCATCTCAGACTAAGGCAAATGCAAAATACGAAACCCATACCAGAGAGAACTTTCCCTTGTTCTCAGCGTGCAGGCTCCCAGGACGGAGCTGAGCAACTCACCACCACAGGGGGCTGCGTGGGCAGCAGAGCGGGCCTGTGGTCCTTGGCGCGCCCCCGCTCGCTGCTGTCTCTCCTCTGGTCTCCGACGCCACGGCACAGGGACGCGCCTCCTCTCCTTCCTCCCCGCCTGGAGCCGTACCGGCCCTGCTTGTGCTGTCGCTCCCTCTCTTCAAACTCAAGCAACGCAGCTTTGGCTTCTGCTGAAAGCTCTATTTGAAAAGATGCATATGTGTTAGATACCTTCAAAGAGGCGAAATCAGATCTATAGGGAGACACAAAATAAAACAAGTATGTGACAAGGAAACTCAGGATCAGCGGGTGCTTCACCAACAGCAAACAACTCCACTTCAGCAGTAAGCAGCCGGGGGTAGGGTACAGAGACACCCGGACGCCATGAACGAGGCCTGTTACATGAAGACATGCTTCTTCTTTAACATACGAGGACCTCCTGTAAATCTGAATCTTCATTTGAGACCACTAAAATGTGCTGAGGAAAGCTAAAAAGGAGGAGCTGAAGAAGTTCAACCCAACCACCACTCCTCATCTGCTAGGCATCACGTTCTTTCACTGATGGCAGATGATGTTGGTCAAGACCTGGCTACCCCAGTAACCAGGACACTCGTCTATGCGAATCCAGTGTAAGTATTAATTCACAGTGGCACAGAGACTCAAAAATTAGAAATCACTGATTGTTCTGCTTTAAAAGCAAAACTACTAATAAAATCACTCTCAACCCAAGTACTTAAATTTCATAAAGAACGGAAACTCATTTAGTACTACACCAAGCCAGATTTTCTGATTTATTTAAAAACAACACCAACTTTACTCTGTGCAGACAGACCTCCATCCATACCACCTGACAGGGAAGCTACAGCAAATGCGAGCAAAGCCACAGAACATGCCCTCCTCTCTGATCAATGCTATGGGGTGACAATCAAAGTTTCTGGCCCTACTCAGTAGGCACATTATTCTGAATTCTTAGAAGAAAAAGTAACTTATTCAAATACAGTTCTAAGCTATGATAATATATGCTCTATTAGTAAACACCTTTCAAAGATTTCACTGAATTCTACTAAGAAGCATTCCCATGCCTTCTTCCCGGAGAAGGCAATGGCACCCCACTCCAGTACTCTTGCCTGGAAAATTCCGTGGACGGAGGAGCCTGGTAGGCTGCTGTCTATGGGGTAGCATAGAGTCGGACACGACTGAGTGACTTCACTTTCACTTTTCACTTTCATGCATTGGAGAAGGAAATGGCAACCTGCTCCAGTGTTCTTGCCTGGAGAATCCCAGGGACGGAGGAGCCTGGTGGGCTGCCGTCTATAGTGTCGCACAGTCGGACACAACTGAAGCGCCTGAGCAGCATGCCTTCTTCCACAGCAAAGGGTACATTTTAAATATTACCAGTTTTTCTCCTACCTTGGATTCCATAATCACCTCCAAACTCTTCCAAAATCTCTAAGCCACATTTCATTTTCTGGAAATTGTTTCTAAGGTAACCCCCTTCCCTTCAAATGGATCTAGACTCCATTCCAAAGAAAATTTAATCTCCTCTTAACAAGCACAGACTTTTATTCTAATCTTGACTACATGATAGGTTCACATACACATTTTATGTGGTGAATCAGCAATTATTTTTCTAGTGGTTCTAAGTGTCAAGATTAATTTCACTATCCCCAGTAATAAAATGGTTTCAAATGACATCTTTAATCAGCAAGTAAAAATGCATTCCTCCAATTGAGACAAGCTGTCACAAAAGGTCACCAAAATATGACAGGATGGAAATTACATTTGTAACTTCAACTGAAATGTTAATTTCTGCTTAAGTGTTTTCTGAACTTGGTCCATATTCCAAAGGAAAGAGATAAGAGTGTAATGTAACAAAGTTTTACATTGTGTTGTCCCCTTCTAAAATGTGCTTAAGAAAAACATATGTACCTAAAAATACTTTAACTAATACATAATGAATGTCTACAAAATACAGTTTATTTGGCAAAACAGAAACAACAAATGACAGTCTGAGGTTTTTATTTTTGGTTGTGGCTTTTTTTTAAATAAGATAATTGAATCAAGAAATTTTTGAAAACCTTGCAAATGCAAGGACCATTGTGTAAACTGAAGGTAGTTATCTTACTGCTGGCACTAGTGATCTTAAATTGTTATTAATAGATGAAAAAATTGTATGTTATTGCAGATGTTTATTTCTTTTCTCTATTGGAGTATTCTGCTGTATAAATACACAATTTGTATATCAATTTAAAAAAACTGTTTTCCCCAAAGATCATTTGCCTTAAGCAAAAGTAACCAAGGATATTATTTCAAGAGAACATTATGTGGGCCTAACAACAATGTTCTTCAGGCTAAAGCAATGAAACATAATTTAACGTATTACCTGTGCTCAGTGAAACTTGGAATACAGCAAAACCCAGCAGGGTACTTACAGATCACAAATTATAAAAGCCTAACTAAAATAAGCACAGCCTTTCGTTTCCCACTGGCACTGCTTCCAGAGAGAATCTGAGGTCCACCTCCTGGGGCAAAGGAACGGGCCCCTCTGGACCTCTGTGCTGACACTTGAGGGTGACTGGTCAGTGACACCCGTGTTTTAGAGACGGCTTTCGACTTTGCCATTCAAAATAAATCTTTCTCTTACACATGCATGTTCTAGAAACCCTTTTCAACTGCATTGTGTGAGAGAATTAAGCCCTCATATCCTATGGGATCCTTTTTATATAATGAAAAACTTGTCTCTTAAGTATATAGTTTTGTATCCTTGGGAAAACTGATGATGTCACATTTTCTCTAAGGTATTTAATTCCCAGAATCCTGGTTGAGGACAGAAGCTCAGTACTTAAGATCATAACTCAGGTAAAAGCCCAAAATTCTATGCCTGATCCAATATGAACTGAAAATACAGATCAACATCCGTGTCTCAGGCTCCATAATGGTCAAGACTGTCACAAATATGAATTACTTAAGGATGACGTCATACATTTGAATGTGAAGAAGACTAAAAGTGACTGAATGCCCTTCCAGATTCTGAAGAGAACTCACTATTCCCAGGCCAGAGCATTATTTCATTCTTCTTTGTAGAGCAGAATATTCTCAAAAGTAATCAATGGTATCACAAAATAACTGCCTTTATTTGTATTCAGAATGTTAAAAGAGATCAATTGTCAAGAAAAATCCATCACAGGAGATATACATACTCTGGTAGCAAGATATTTTAATCCCATTACAAAGAGTATGTGAGCAGCTTTACAGTCAAATCAATGCAAGCATCTGTATACAAAACCTGAAACTGGTGTTTCTATCACCAGGAGTACACAAAGTGATGAGTAAAAATTCATGGGAATATCTAGTATACCAAATACTATAGGAGCTTCTCTCTCTCAATGAATATTTTTCTTCTGTATAAAATTAACTTTTTGTTGGGGTGAGAGGTGTTAAGGAAACAAAGGAGCTCACTGCTTTAGGAAACCAAACTCTAAAATAGATAGAAAAATCATTTCTATACTGGGAATAATCCTAATTTTTCTAGAAAAATGAAAACCTGTTTTTAAACACGGAGCTTTCCTACTGCAGCTTTCCTACACGGGGCTTACAAATAGGGAACAGAGAAAGATACTTCTTAGCGTCAATTTTATTTGCCCTATTATCTAGCCAAAGAATCACATTCTGCACAAATACATTTAAAGGCTTTTTCCTAACGTTTAAAAGAATGGTAAATGGTCGAACTGTTAATGCTTCAGCCACTCTTGCCTCTCCGCCCATATTTAAAGGGCCAACCTGCCTATCAATAACCCTTTCCAGCCTCTTGTCTCAGAATGACATGACTATAGAACTAAGAAATGACTTAAAAAAAAAAAAAAGCAACACAAATTATTTAATAAAAGAAGTACAAATGACCCTGTGAAGAACCAAATGAGGCAAAGATCCTGAAAAGAAAGGGATGCAGGGATAAAACAAGTACAAATTATGAACACAGGCAATTCAGACACTTCAGAACTTGTCAGTGCTTGGGTCAAGTTCAAGTGAACAGAGGCGAGATAACCGTAGCTGAGGATCAGGGGACAGGAGGAGCAGGGGCTCTGGGGATGCAGAGAGGGTGATGTATAAAGTGTACCCGAGCCCATAAGCAGCTGGCTGCAGAGAGCAAAGGCCACCATTCCTAATGGTGTCCGAGAGCTGACTTCACACACTTAGAACATGCAGCTAACACTTACTAAGACATAACGTACAGCTCCCAGATTTATGTAATAAAGCCACAGCCCAGCTACACAGAAGCAGAAGGGACGCTCACCGCACCCCGCCCCTCGACGGCACTCTCCTTCCCTAACAAGCCGCAGCCACCGCTGTCTGTGAGCAGCGAGGGCGCCATCTTTCCCTTGCCCGTCTTACCCCAGTCCAAGACTGAGATGTCTGTTTCAATATGCTTGCTGTGTGACGCTGCCGATCACTCCTGATGACAACACTTTTCATTTTTTCCCATCCCCCTGTTTTAAGACCTAAGCTGGCTCCATCTCCTTTTACCCAAGGCCAACTTCTCAGCTCTTTCTTAGAAGCCTATGCTGTACTGGTTCAAACCAACAAGCAACTTAATACCATAACCTGAGCAAAGTCCAGGGAAGAGCCTGGGCCAAAAGCTAGAAGCAGGAAACCAGAAGGGAAAGACAGAAAACACTAAGACTCCAGATCAATCTCTCCACAAACCTCACCTAGGGATGTAACATGGTAAGATGGGCTCACTACTATTACGATGTGCACCTTGAAAGCTTGGTGTTCTCACAGAGAATTCATTTCTGCCACTGCGAGACACATGCTCAGGCCTCCAACAGTAAGTGGCTACAAATAACGGTTTTACAAAGTAATAAAGGTAGTAACTGATTTTACTTTGACCAAGACCAGAGAACAGGTATAATTCTCTGTTCTTCCACCCACCCACCCTACTCCTTGGAATACAGGACACTAGCCCAGTGGTTCTGAAAGCATGGACTTTGGAGCAACAGGAACAACAATACCTGCAAACTCGTCAGAAATTCAACTTTCTTGGGCACTATCCTAAACCTACTGAATCGGAGCAGCTGAGAGTGCACCCAGAAGTATGCGTTTTAACAAGTCTTCTGGGGGATTCTGTTGCTCAAATTTGAGAACCACTGCTTTATTCCTTGCAGTGGGCACTGGAAAGAACTCCAGAAGAATGTGGGCAGGGTGAACACTGGAAAAGGCTCTGTTCAGCAGCAGCAGCCTGCTGTGGGTCTGCAACAGAATGACGTGCAACTGATGGTGCGACAGACAAGCCCTTTCCCTGAGCACTGAGCAGGGCGGCGCAGAGGAAAACACACACGGCAGACACGGTTGTAATGACACTAAAAGGCACAGAATGAAGCCCATCTGGCCCAAAAGGAGCCCTGGCAACCTGGGAAAGGCGAGACGCCCCTGCACCACCCGACATCATGTTCCTAGAGCCAGCCAGGAACCACGCGGCATGCAGGAGAGCAAGTCTAAGTCACAGACTACAAAAGGAAAACTATTTCAAAACAACAGATATTTTATTCAAACATTTTTTTAATCCAGAAGACAAGTCATTTTTATAGAGCGACTTTTACAGCACTATTAACTCAGCTCTCACCTCATACAGACCATCCACCTTCTGAACACCATGCATAACAATCTATAATGTCAACTGTTTTTTATCTACTTCATTAATCGTAACAGTACTATACAGGAAGTTGAAATGGGAATGCAAGAGAATGTGAGACAGGTAAAAAATGTTACCCAAAGTTTCTGGAATGTTCCTTCTCTCTCTAGTTACATCTGAGAGCCTAATAATTGTTCCTTCTTTCCTTTCAGTTTTGAAACGTAATCGTCCAGATTCTTCATCATCATCATCTTCCTCATCTGACTCTTCTTTGATGTCCTTCTGCAGCTCCAAAGTCTCCATGCCTCCCTACATGGCAGACAGACAAAAGAGCAAGGAGGGAAAGTGAGCTCATACTCTTCTGAATTAAATACTGAACAACGGTTACGCATACAGGTATGTGTACACACACATAAAAGCTGTTTATAATTAAGACGTAAAAATACAGCACAATGTCCCATTTATAAAGCCATGAGAAACATTAAACTGATCCTAGGAGAAAAAACCTCTAATATTAAAAATTAACGACGTTAGAAAAAACTCAAATTCCTACTCCTAGTTAATACACACAGTCTTATACACTGTAACCACTCATACTTCTAAGAGAACAAACATGATTTCCAAACACCCGTGCTGGCCTAGACTCTAATTCAGATCTAAACAAAGTTCAGTAAGTTAATTAAACTGACCCTAGAGTCCCTGAGCCTGATTTCAGCATAGAAGCCACCTGTGGCTCCCGTTAGATGACAGCACACTCCTTCCCACCAATAGGCCCCACATTTCCTGGCACTCCTGACCCCATCTACTCTGACTTTCAAGGCAGCCAAGTGCTCCGAACCCACTGTTGGGTCGCCTGGCTTCTCTGGTTCTCTCAGCCTGTACAATCTTTCCTGCATCATTTCTCACCCCTTTCTACTTCCTCCCACTGTCCAGGGTTTGTGAGTTACTACCTCTGGTTCAGACTATTAACCACTATTAACCAGAAGACTATTTTTTTTTTCATTCGCTTCACACCAAAACCAGTTTTCGGTTTGTTTGGTTTTTTTAAATTCATTTATTTATGGCTGTGCTGGGTCATCGTTGCCCTGCACAGGCCTTCTCTAGCTGTGGAGAGCGGGGGCAACCCTTCTGTTGCAATACACACACTCGTCCTGTTACGGAGCGTGGGCTCTGGGGCACACGGGCTTCGGCAGTTGCGGCTCGCAGGTCCTGCAGCACAGGCTCAGCAGTTGTGGTACGTGGGCTTAACCGACCAGTAGCAAGTGGTTTGCAATTTGTGTGCCCTGCGTTGGCAGGCAGGTTCTTATCCACTGTGCCACCAGCCGAGTCCTTAAAACCAGTTTTTATCTTATATTTCATTATGTCAGGATTCCTACAAAAATTTTATTTAATCTAGTCCCAAACTAAAATAATTTATCAACAATTCTTACTGTATTAACTCATGTTCCGTCTGACACTGATCACTTTCATCTCATGTTAGATCTTAGTGCCCTATTGTCAGGTAATAAGACAGGTACCTACTGACGGCTAGATTCATTTATGCTTCTTGCAAACTTAAAAACTGCTCCTTTAGTCTCATCGCTCATAATTCTTACATGTCCTTTACTCTTAACAGAAACAAAAATGAACCACTTTACTAGAAAATGTGCAAGGGAAAGAAAATGATACAATCATTTTGGACTCTTTCCCCAACATTTTCTGCATAAAAAATGCACACATTCATTGCTATAAACCCTACAGTAGAGAATCAATGCCTGAAAATAAAATACTGAATATAAACTATAACTTTTAGCCTAATGATTGCAAAACCACCTTTCAGTATTCTGATACTCAGTATACTGTAGAATTTTAAAGCACCAGAACCTTGGCATTTTGTTGTTTTGCTGGTTTGATACCATTACTTCTATCTGACTGAACATCTGAAACCACAGGAATGACGTGTGAGATGGACCCAGCTATGTGTGTGCTGCACTACACTCACACCGAGCAAAAAGTCAACTCATTTACAAAATACTCTTCTCCACCTCTTAATGCTCCAGAGCAGTGCTTCTCAAATTGAAGGTTTATATTCATCACTGGGAATCCTGCCAAAATGCAGATTCTGATTCTGCAGGTGGGGGTCTAACATTCTGCATTTCCAACAAGCTCCAGGTGAAGCCAACATGCAGGTCCACAGACCACACTTTAAGCAGCAAGGCGAGAGGAGGAAAAGAAATCACTACCAATAAAGCAAAGATTTTATTAAAGTAGTCATTTTTAATTCAATCATTAACAATAATTACAGTTCAAACACTTTACAAGCAAGTTTAATGTAAAACATGACAGTACTGAAACTAATAACAGTTTATTCTACACACAGTCTCCATCTAAGAAATCCAAATATAACAAAGACAAGCTGAAAACTGTTTCTCTGAAACAAATACTACAGGCTACCAGAAACACATCAGCAAACAATTCTAGTCTATGACCCAGCATTACCACTGCCAGACACTTACTCAGGGGAAATGAAAACTTATGTTCGTGTAAAAACCTGCAGGGAAAGTATTACAGTTCTATTTTGGATGACCAAAAATAGAAAAACAGTGAATGGATACACAAACTGCTGTACATCCAAACTATGGCATGCTCTTTCAGCAATAAAGGAGGAAGCAACTACACAAAAACTGAGGTGAAGCCACAGAGGCACCATGCCGCAAGTCAAAGGTGCAGTGAGTCACTCCAAGGAGACACACCGCCACACCGCCACACAAAGGGGACACACCACCACACCACCACACAAAGAGGACACACCGCCACACCGCCACATAAAGGGGACACACCACCACACCACCACACAAAGAGGACACACCGCCACACTGCCACACAAAGGGGACACACCGCCACACCTCCACACAAAGGGGACACACCGCCACACCGCCACATAAAGGGGACACACCACCACACCACCACACAAAGAGGACACACCGCCACACTGCCACACAAAGGGGACACACCGCCACACCGCCACACAAAGGGGACACACCGCCACACCTCCACACAAAGGGGACACACCGCCACACCTCCACACAAAGGGGACACACCGCCACACTGCCACACAAAGGGGACACACCGCCACACAAAGAGGACACACCGCCACACCTCCACACAAAGGGGACACACTGCCACACCGCCACACAAAGGGGACACACCGCCACACAAAGGGGACACACCGCCACACAAAGGGGACACACCGCCACACCTCCACACACACGACACTTGCCAAGAGGCCGAGGATGAGCAATGGAGGGAGGGCCTGACTACAAAAAGGGTGGCACAAGGTCAACTTTTGGAGAGACAGAATATCCTAGGACGCAAACTTCTGGTTCACACTCAGGGTCCAGTTCCACTTGAACTTCATCAAGGATTACACGAGCCCTGAGCTGAACCTGAAACACTGCTGGCTTCAGCTGCCTCAAGTATAGGTCACCTGGCAACACTGACCAAGTTAGACTCACTCTTTCAGCCACTGGTCACTACCTCTTACTCTAAATACTAGGCTCAAAAAAAGGGCATCTTCTTTGGCCATGGACTTAGGATTAACTTACCTATCTGCCATAATGTTGACTTTCTCTGCAGAGAAATACTTATGAATGGAATATTCACATATATTCACAATATTTCATTCACAAGTAAAATTCCACTGAAGGGCAGTGTTGGATACCAATATAAAGATCAAGTTACCCTGATTATATTTTGTAAGAATTTAAATTGTATGTAAATATCTGACTTCATTATATAGACACTGCCAAAAATATTCAAAGGTTTGATTTTTAGATAATTATCTTAAAAACCTGAAAGATGCATTTGTAATGCTTAACAGAGGATGCATATGAAAATCATCATGAAAGTTCTTTACAAAACAGACAAGTCCACCAAAGTCTTAACATACACACATAATTAGAAACTCTAAGAGGCAGCAAGACCCAGTTTTGTTACATTCTCTAGCTAACTCTGAAATGAACTTGTGATCTCAGTTTCTAAAAGAAAATTCAATATTGCATCCCAAATCTGAAAGGGGTGGGGTGGGAAACTGGGTAGTTCTCTGAAATAGAAAGCTATAGAGAACACTGCTTCTAAAACCTTCCCTAACGTTTTTAGTGCTTATAAAATATTTGATAGAGAATAATTCTATACTATCATATCTATATCATAAATAAAAATCAATTCTAATTCCACCAAGAGCTAAAACTTACAAACTGAAAAGACTAGCAGTTATTAATAAATTGTGCAAAAATTACAAGAGAAGAAAATTACAGACCCATCTCCTTCATGAACACAGACACAAAATCGCTTATGTTGCCCCATCACCAAGTAGCATCCAACTGTTTGTGACCCATGGACTCTAGCACCCCAGGCTTCTCTGTCCACATGGAATCCCACAAAAAAGGAAAATATGTCATGACCAAGTGAAGGTTTAGACAAAAGCATACGATTGATTTAACATTCAAAAACCAGTCAACTTAACAAATCTCGTTTCAAAAATTCCAAATATATGTGCACACACTCTCCTTCTCCAGGCGGCACCTAAGTCCCTCTCGCTCACCTTCGTGAACACAGACAGGACTTCGTGAACACAGGTGAGGACTAGACTTAGTAACTTGCTTCTAAAGAACAGAGAACAGAATGTGAAAGACAGAACTTCACGGAATGACAATCTTTACTGGCCAAGGCCACCTCGGCACTTGACCAAGGCGGACACTGCCGGGGAGTCCTGCACACAGCTGCAGGATGGGCTGAGGACGCCTAACCTCCATGGTATTCTTTCCAAAAATCCCATCGCCCCAGTCTAACCATGAGAAAAGCACCAGACAAGGATGGGTTAGAAGACATTCCACGGGACACCTGGGCAGGACACTTCTTTAGACTGTCATGGTTGTGGAACTCAAGGAAAGACCTACAAACTACTGCAGACCAGAGGAGACAGGACAGCAATGTGGTGCCCTGGACTGGGCCCCAGAATAGAAAGAGGACATTAACGGGAAAATCTGCAAAACAGAAGTTAAGTCCGCAATATAGGCAATAGTTTTTAAAGTCAATTTAATGCACGTTAAAAAAACGAGGGATGATACAAGATTATCTCAATAGGAACCGAAAAAGCACTGACAAAATTCAACACTCATTTCTGATTAAAAAAAAAAACAAAACTCAGCAAACTAGACACAGAAAAGAACTGCTTCAATCTGACTGAAAAACCTCCAGGTAGCTTATATTACTTACTTGATAAAATACTGAATATTTCACCCCTAACATGAAGAATGAAGCAAAAATAAATGCCTTCAATGTTTCTATTCTACAGAATACTGGAGGTCAACAAGGCAAAAAGAATGAAATAAAAACACAAGTGAGAACCATTAAACTGTGGTTATTAACTTTCCTATTCTAGACTAGGAAAGACTAATTTAAACAGAACTAAGGACACTGCTCGCCTCTGAGAGAAGTCAGGACTGACTAGAAAGAAAACAAGGGGGGATCTCTGGGGATAATGAGGGTAACTTGGATGTACACATGTATCAGATCCCTGAACTGTATTAAGTGGTTATAACTTTTCCAGAAAAGGGAACTAAGGCAATGCAGTATTAAGTGGCCTGCCCAATGCCAAGAATCAGTAAGTGACTGAAAGGGAAAGTCGCTCAGTCAGGCCTCTCTGTGACCCCATGGCCTACACGGTCCATGGAATTCTCCAGGCCAGAATACTGGAGTGGGCAGCCTTTCCCTTCTCCAGGGGATCTTCCCAACCCAGGAATCGAACCCACGTCTCCCTCATTGCAGGCGGATCCTTTACCAGCTGAGCCACAAGGGAAGCCTGTGGTTATTAGCAGGCAATGTGATTATTAAGATGCTAGTTTTCCCCCAACTGGACTGAAAATACAATGCAGTGTTCAAAAACAATGCCAACCAGATTTTTAATAGATGCTGACAAGTCAATTGCAGAATTTATATACAGAATTCAAAGGACTCAGACTGCCAGAACAACCCTGAAAAGGCGCCACAACTGGCGGACTGCACTGCCTGATCTCACGCCACAGCGGCCAAGACAGCGCAGCGCTGGCGACGGGGCAGAGCGGGCTCCAGAAAGAGGCTCGGACACCACCGGCGCCTGAGCCTCACACAGCACTAAGGGCTCAACGGGGAAGGAAAGCCTTTAGACAAAAAAATGATACAAACACGAGACAGACAAGTGGGAAAACTGAGACTCTCATACATGACTGGTGGGAGTATAAACAGTACAAACACAAGAAAGCCATTTGGCGGTTTCTTACACCATCAAACATACTTCGACCCTGTTTCAGTAGTACCACTTCTACCTAATGCTACAGGGAAAAAAGATATATCCACAAAAACATAAGTACAATAAGCTCTTTTAATTATCCATGATAACAGAAAAACTGAAAACAACCCAAATATTACCGATTATCAAGAGAAAACAAACAAGGTATGTCCATCAAATGGAATGAACTGCTGACTGTGGGCATAAATGACTATTTGGATGAACCTCAAAAACATTATGGTGGCCAAAAGAAGCTAGACACCAGCACACCATCACTGGTCTGTTCAGTTGCTAAGCTCTGTCTGGCTCTTGGCGACCCCGTGGACTGCGCTACGCCAGGCTCCTCTGTCCTCCACTGTCTCCTGATGTCTGCTCACAGTCACACCTACTGAGTCGCCAACGCTAGTTCTAGACTAGCAAAGACTAAATACACAGAACCACAGGCATGGCTCACCCCTGAGAGGAGTCAGGGCTGACTGGAAAGGAACAAGGTAGGGACCTTCAGGGATAACGAGGGTAGCTTGGCTGTACACATCTATCAAATTACTGAACTGTATCAGTCAGTTCAGTTCAGTCACTCAGTCATGTCCGACTCTTTGCGACCCCATGAACTGCAGCACGCTAGGCTTCCCTGTCTATCAGCAACTCCTGGAGTTCACTCAAACTCATGTCCATTGAATCAGTGATGCCATCCAACCGTCTCATCCTCTGTCGCCCCCTTCTCCTCCCACCTTCAATCTTTCCCAGTCAGTTCTTTGCATCAGCTGGCCAAAGTATTGGAGTTTCAGCTTCAGCATCAGTCCTTCCAATGAACACCAAGGACTGATTTCCTTTAGGATGGACTGGTTGGATATCCCTGCTGTACAAGGGACTCACAAGTCTTCTCCAGCACCACAGTTCAAAAGCATCAATTCTTCGGTGCTCAGCTTTCTTCACAGTCCAACTCTCACATCCATACATGATTACTGGAAAAACCATTGCTTTGACTAGACGGACCTTTGTTGGCAAAGTAATGTCTCTGCTTTTGAATATGCTGTCTAGGTTGGTCATAATTTTTCTTGCAAGGAGCAAGTGTCTTTTAATTTCATGGCTGCAGTCACCATCTTCAGTGATTTTGGAGCCCCAAAAAATAAAGTCTGACACTGTTTCCACTGTTTCCCCATCTATTTGCCATGAAGTGATGGGACCAGATGTCATGATCTTAGTTTTCTGAATGTTGAGTTTTAAGCCAACTGTTTCACTCTCATCAAGAGGCTCTTTAGTTCTTCACTTTCTGCCATAAGGGTGGTGTCATCTGCATATCTGAGGTTATTGATATTTCTCCCGGCAATCTTGATTCCAGCTTGTGCTTCATCCAGCCCAGCGTTTCTCATGATGTACTCTGCATATAAGTTAAATAAGCAGGGTGACAATATACAGCCTTGATGTACTCCTTTCCCTATCTGGAACCAGTCTGTTCTTCCGTGTCCGGTTCTAACTGTTGCTTCCTGGCCTGCATACAAATTTCTCAAGAGGCAGGTGAGGTGGTCTGGTATTTCCACTTCTTAAAGAATTTTCCACAGTTTGTTGTGGCCCACAACAGTCAAAGGCTTTCGCACAGTCAATAAAGCAGAAGTAGATATTTTTCGGGAACTCTTGCTTTTTCGATGATCCAACAGGTGTTCGCAATTTGATCTCTGGTTCCTCTGCCTTTTCTAAATCCAGCTTGAACATCTGGAAGCTCTCAGTTGACGTACTGTTGAAGCCTGACTTGGAGAATTTTGAGCATTACTTTACTAGCGTGTGAGATGAATGCAATTGTGCGGTAGTTTGAGCATTCTTTGGCATTGCCTTTCTTTGGGATTGGAATGAAAATGGACCTTTTCCAGTCCTGTGGCCACTGCTGAGTTTTCCAAATTTGTTGGCATTCTGAGTGCAGCACTTTCACAGCATCATCTTTTAGGATTTGAAATAGCTCAACTGGAATTCCATCACCTCCACTAGCTTTGTTCGTAGTGATGCTTTCTAAGGCCCACTTGACTTCACATTCCAGGATGTCTGGCTCTAGGCTGGTGATCACACCACAGTGATTATCTGGGTCGTGAAGATCTTGTTTGATCTTCAAATATACACTGAACTGTATACCTCAGATGTAAATACCACTGCATGTAAATGTTACCACAATTTCTAAAGTATTTCAAATTTAAATGGTACAAAGATGTTATTTAAACTTCTCACCTGTTCCTCTATACAAGCCAAAACTATCAAATAGCAAACCTTTGTAACCACGTTTGAAGACAGAAGCATCGCTGGCACTGACAAGACTGTATAATTAGAAAGGCTCAAGAGTTAGTTTTCATAACTAGATCTTTCTAACTTGTTCCAAGTACAGTGATTCTTTTTGTATTAACCAAGAAGGAACATTAGTTAAATAAAAGGAGTCACTGAAAATAGACTTTTCAACAGAAATTTCTTTTTAGTTCCATAATTCAGAATCTAGTGTGTACTTAAACATAACTCTGAGAAAGAAGTTATCTGAAAAACTGCAATATGCTTTCCAGTCCATTTTAAGCAACCCAGAGCATGCACACTACAACACAAGGTGAGTGCAACGGTTTGGTTCCACAACACCCTGCAGCTAATCCCCAGAACACGAGTCAAAAGACTAGAAAGACACCAGAACACAGGTGTATGTGGCAAAATAAAACTGCTGTTCTCCCATGAGGACTATGTAATTTATTTATATGTCTAAAAAAGATGGGAGGACAGCCCTCCAAAAGCAAAGCCTACCAAAAGGTACCGAAATAATGTACAACCCTCACTCCCAGCACCTACAAAAGTACCACGCATACAAGTTCTCAACAATGATGCTCTGACGGACATTCAGTGATCCCAGTATGAGGAAGAAAACACCACCAAAACACCTGTTGCCAGGACAAAGTCCAGCATATTACCTGCCTCCAAGAAGGACTACTAAGACCTGAGAGCAAAGAGCAATACGAAGAAGTTTCCATCAATACAAAACCAAGCAACACAAACAAGGTAAACAAACCAGCAATCAAGGACAGAGCGTAAGAAAAATGTGTAACTTTTAAAAAAATACTTTGAAATATTTTGTTTAAAACTATGGGACATACATCTTGGAAGACAAACCCAACAATATACCTCTTAAGAGACAGTATAAAAAAGATAAACTATGTAATCTGGCTGAGAGTTTACTCTCTTCACTATAAAAATGTACATACAGAAAACCACCATTAAGATGTTTCAAGTTAGGGTTAATATCAACTAGAAATCACAGGAATTAAACAAATGCATCCCAGTTCTTTGCCTTCCAAATTACCACGGGTCAAATTTTAACCGCTCAGTATTTCCCTGTTCACAAAAGTTATCTTATTCACAGCAAAATATTTTACAGTATTTGATGTACAAAATATATAATAATCCCACCATCCAGAGGTGACCACTGTCACCATTTGTCTTGATCCTCCCAGACACGTGTTGAGACACACACACACACACACACACACACACACACACACACACACGTCTATACATGCACAGCATGGAGGACCTAGCAGAGGAACCCCACTAGCTTGCTCTTTTCGTGTCACACATCACAAGTCTCTTTCCATGTCCAAGAGGGCAAGGGCATCCTTTAGGAACGTGTAGCCCCCTGGCCATCATTCATCTAACCCTGCAGAAAAATCCACGCTGGGCCCACTTGTTTTCAAGGCTGCAGACAAACAGCTGGCACGTGTGTCCCTGAGCACATCTTAGGGGCTCTTGGGTAACTTCATTAACCTGGGATTACTGAGCCAAGGCACTTTCAGGCTTCTGACACTGTCACAAACAGGGAAGGGTCTGAAATTTCACCCTTCTTGCAGGCTACTAAGGTAGGTCTGCCACTGTTTCATGGAGGCTGTGAGAAGGCACGACACTCCTAGTCACAGATGAGGACAATTTACTACTTTTAACAGCAGCAGTGCCGTGTGGGGGCCAGCTCCGTGAGCCCCAATTCCCGGCGGGCTACCAGACAAAGAGGGCAGCTGACCCTGCACAGAGGGAGCTGTGTTGTGGGGGGACCTGCGTTCAGGGCACTGTCATCATGAACAGAAAGCAGGCCCGCCCCTTGCTCCAGAGACAGACACGTCTTTCCTTGAAAAGACAGGAACAAAGGGCAGTCAGTGCTCTGCTCCCCAAACCTGCACAGACATGACAGAGTCGTGGAAGACTATCTCCCATCTCCAAGATAATCCTCCAAGAGAATAAACAACACCTGACCAGTGTATTTATTTTTGCCAATATTAAGACAGGTTAGAATTCACAACTGCCTCAATTTTATTAAATATATTTTATACACTTAGTAATCATCTGTCTTATTTTTGTACTACCTTCTCACATTTTTTGCCCTTTTTACAAATATACAGAACGCACTGAATATGTTAACTTTACTAAATACATTAATTTCTAGTCTTATATGTATATTCTTTCCCCATACTGTCATTTCTCTGAACTTGTTTATACTGTTTTGGGGTATTTGTGTATGATCAAATCATTCTTTTCCTTTATGGCTTAAAAAGGTGTGATACCAAGAACAGTAGAGTAAAACCAAAACGACTTGGCGGGCACCTGTTCCCCGTTCCCTGTGACGTCCTTGATCATGACACTCCCCGCTTTAGCTGAACGTGAGGTGCTGTCACCTACTAAAACGCTGTATTAGCCAGCCTCCTTGGCTGGGAGGCACAGCCATGTGACTAATGCATAATTAACGAGACGTTTATCCAGTGCTGTTTGAGAACTCTGGGATGTGTCCTCCAACGGTGGGCACGGGCCTGTTCAGCCTTGCTGCAATCACTGCCTGGACGTGGGCCATGGCAAGCGCAGAGCCCTGGGACTGCATGGAAGTCTGAAAGAAGCCTGGGCACCCGGCTGCCTAGTGAGGCCAACACCAGATCTGAAACGCTTTGGGGAATGTTTTTACGTTAGTGAGAAATGAACTTGTACTATTTGGTGAGTTTTCTGTTTCGTAGGTGAGCCTAAAGCTAGCACACTATTATTAAAACATTTTCTTTGAGTACATATAAAATCTGGCATTAATTAATCTCAGATCAATACTGGCATTAAGGTTCAAGGAAGGGGTCTAACTTCTGTCCCAGTGATTAAGCGTTCCTAAGTATTAATATATCTGAGCTATTATCTTATTAATTCATACATGTCATGAGTTCATTTACTTTAAGGGCTGGGATTGATCATTAATGTTCCTCCAAAGACACCTCTCTCTCTCCCTAAATCTCTCTGTTCAGAAGACACTGAAAATGGAAGGAGTGATTACCATTTTTAAATAATAGCCCACTTTTGCTTCAATGTTTTAATGACTACAGCTCAAGAACAAAAGTTTGAAATATCTAAATCTATAAGTCATACCCTCTATCAGTTCCAGAAGGCATTCAAGCTAAAGTGTAACACCGATTAGAATTCTTATTAACTGCTTTACAATAATAATAGTTTATATTTCCAGAGATAATCTAAAGATTAATACCTACAAAACCTTTTCTCACTCTAAAATATACTACAAAGACAGTATGTTGTCACAGTAAGGAGAAGTACTGCCTAGAATACTGAAAGAGTAAGTTACAGGAAAAAAAAAATCAATGGAATTAATTTTCCAACTACAAAGTATTACAAATTAATGAAGAGGACATGAACTAACTAATGGGCGCTGGATCCCTGTTTCCCTCTCAACTACTCACCCTCAGAATGACCCCCACAGCCACCTCCGTCAGCACCCCCACACATACACCATCCTTTAACGACTTTTTAGCTCGCTCTCAGACATCTTTTGCCAAAATCAGCCTTCCACAAGTCTGACCTAATCGAGGCTCATACTGGCCTTGCACTGGGCAAAGAGTACACAGGATATGGTGCTAAGCACGACACGCATAAATCCGTCTCCCTGGACCTCTGGGCGGGGGCTCATTACTCAGAACAGAGCAGTTCAGTAGGAGAACCACTTCTTAACATTTCCTTTAGCTTTGTCTCGGTTCCTTTGATTACATGTATCTGTCTAAAATTGAAGAATCTGAGCAAAGCGATCTTTCTACTACTTTTCTATCTTTTCTCTTAAGTTTCAAGTATTTCAAAGAGCAAAAGAGAGAGAAAGCACAAAAATCAAATTTAGCTTATTGGAGAAGAACAAGGCTGTGTCCCAGAAAGTGTCTGTACACGTCCACACGCTCTGTCAGCCCATGTATCAGGGAAAAGAAAGGGTGGTGCTTTGTACACTGAGTTCATAGAGCACTGCTGTAAGACCTAGTATAAATGACCTGAGCCCGTGAAGCATCACTCTTCATGACCTCTTAGGGAAAAGAGGGGGGAGGTATTAAAAAAAATAACTGAGAAAACACATTAAGAAGAAAACAAAATCTTAAACCAACAAGTTCTAAGACTACAGGATGGCTTTATAGCTTGCATGCTTGGCCCATGGGACAAGTTCTAAGGTTGGAAACAGAACTCAGTGGCCTCCACCTCACAGCACACCCCAATCTGTCCCGACAACACGCAGTTCTCCAGACGTGCCTGACAGGTTACCTCTTCCATAAAGCCTCAACACCCCAACCCACCCTCAAGACACACACCCAAACCGAGAGGCCCCAGCGCGTGCTCCTGAGCAGGCCCAAGCCTCCCTCCCGGCAGGTCTTCTGCCTTTCCCTCACTGGAATGGGTGCTCGTCTTTTCTCCCCTATTTTAGACTGCAAGTTCCGTGAGCACCAGAACCAAGCTTCTCAATCATCCGCTTCTTCAATACCTAACACAGCACCTAAATCCAGGGAAGTCTGCAATATTTTCTGAATAATGGTCAAATTTAACTGATGCTAATTAACTTAAGATAATCCCAGTACTTCTTTCAAGGCACTAACATATACTACGCATTTCAAAAGATTCCTACCTACACCCCGTAAAACAGCTAAGACATTCTAACACTCAAAGGGCAGACATCTATCTGGAGACCACAGCTCACCAGAAGTCACTGTCCAAAGATTCTTGCAAGCTCAGGGACTTTGGTTTCTGCTTTTTTAGCTACACTCATACTTCAAAGAGGAGCTGTATTAACTTTTCACCAACATTAAAAAGATGCTCTTTTTAAATATGGAAGAAAAAAAAAAACCAGCAAACTTTTGGACTCTTTTTAAAAAGATGAACAAATACCTCTTCAGTTTCAGGATCAACCTGGGAATCAGTAATCTCATCTAATTCCTCTTCAGCAACACAGTCTTCCTGCTCTTTCATCCCTTGTTGCCCACAAGCCTGCAAGTACTCTTCATCCTAACAGCCATTAAACAGAAAATAAGTTTTTCTCGTATTGCTTTGGGGCTCGTAAGCACTTTTCCTCTTCATGACTCATGCTGAGCCACGTGAGCACACTTTACTATGACGATTACCAGACCGAGCAGAAAAGCACGAAGCACAGAACTAGAACGGGACCTCCCCGAGCGTTAACGAGAGCAAAGCGCAGCGTGCCCACCTGGTCAATACAGGCAGTGACACGGACTCTGCCTCAACCTCCAAGGACCCCAACACACAGCTCTTCTCAAAATCAACACCAAGGAGATGGAATCTTAAAAAACAAAGCGTGCATGCGCTTGCACAGAGCAGCTCAGCAGCAGTACTGGGGCTGGAATCATGCCCAACTTGAACTATTTTCATAGCAGCAGAAGCCACCATAAGTATGGGCAATTCAATTCAACACAGGAGCTGTATTAAAACTGCGTGTTAGTTTCTCCACCAGCCGCTCCTTTGAATTAGAAGGATGACCTCAGGCTCGCAGGGAATGTAAGGAGCATGGTAGCAGGCAGGCAGCTCTTAATAGCACAGGGAAGGAAACAGGCAAACTGGCTAGAAACAACTGCAAGCAAAGAAGGGCTCCGACAGGCACGTGCAACCGCTCCCCTCCAGGGGAGTTGAACTTCCCAGCGTCCCTGGCCACCAGCTGAAGTGAGCCATCGGCAGCTGCAAGGCAGCGGGGAGAGCAGACAAGCGGTGGGGCCTGCACAGCTCACCGCTTGGGGCCCAGTCTCGACACAAAGCACAGCAGCAGCACACAAGGCATGGACCTCCTGAGGCCCCTCAACTGTCTCTCAAGACCGCCCCTACATACTGCATTTACTTCCCCAAGGAAACTGCTGCCATTCCACCCAAAGTAGCAACCATCACTACCCAAGATTCACTGAGAGCAGGACTGTCAGAGTTCAAAGAAGGCCATAAGAGGCAAGCGAAATTTTCAGTAAACATACAAGGGAGAAGAGTCCACACCACGGAATTTTCACCAGGAAACAAAAATCTGCTGTTACACAAATTACCAACCTCAAGTTGTTTTTACAGAACACTGCTTTACAAAATCTCAATCTATGTTAACTTTAAAGGCACTAAGTAAATCCAGTTATGCTCAGAAGTACAAATCACCTAACAAAGTCCAAATATCCTGTTGAATAATAAAGAATTTACATCCCTTCCTAATACAAGAATACAATTTTTTATATCAAATCTCAATTCACTCTCAGGATTAGGACAGCAAAAGTCAAAAAAACTGCTTCTGAGTATGACAGGAAAGAACACTACAGTTTACTATCAACTTTTTAGGTAAGTGTCCCTTCTGGTTGTAACATTCTGCAATATTATAATTCTACTCCCAGTTACAGAATCCCTCCGTCTGGCCTGCGTGAGCTCAAACAGATAGAACACACTCAGGATCAGTAGAGAGTTCAACTCCAGCTCCAGTGTATGAGTCAACATGGCCTAACCAGGACACAAACCACAGTTAAATAAACCATTTAATAAACTAAAACACCTCTGGGACATACAGGGACACAATCGACTCATATGTTCATTAGTCTAATAATGAATAATTAATTAATCTGTGCACCAGTGACAGCCTAAGAAAACAGGAAGAGGCCCTCACTGCAGAGCTGGAGAAGTATTTCACAGCTTAAGTGCGTTTTCCTCTCCCCATGCAAAGAAGTGGCAGTGCCCGTGTCTACCACTGTGATAACTATAAAGAAGAAACCAGTAATCTTAAACAGGGAAGAAAAGAAAGAGCATGATGATAAACCTGGATATCCTGAGGGTGGCTGACACTGCTCCAGAAAGATACTGACCTTTACCTCACCTTTAAACTTTATAATTCTCTATAAAAATATTTAGACGCATTCAGAATTCTTAAGTAAACTTCAAGATTTTTTTAAATTCTGAAAAAATTAATTTTAATGTAGAAAAGTACTGTGACTGTATTGAATTTGCATATTTTTTTTTCAATACCTGAATCTTACACACAAGATGTCAGATGGTTTAAGCTGGATTTTATACAATGAGGAGCCTAATGTAACCCCAAGTTTGGAAAACGAGAGAGAGAAATTCCTCACTTGCTAGAAATCCTCTGTACAACAAACTCTGCAAGAACACCAGACAGAAGGGCCTCTTCTGTGACCATGTATAGGTGCTACCAAGCACTTCCCAGACGGTGACTGTTCTGCTAAATTCTAAGCTCTCAGTAGGCAGGGGCCATGCTTCACGTTTCAACAATTCTCGTGGCCGCACTGCTTCCACACTGGTAAAGATCTGTTGAAATGCTGAACTTACAAGGGATACGACTGACCAAGCACCTCATTTTAGAGATGAGTAGTAGAAATGACACAACACTAACCAGCAGATACTTGGGCACAACTTTAAAAGATTTTGGCCTAATTTTTAAGGAGCATTTTAAACTACGGTGTCTCACTTTAACACAGTATATGAACACACTGTAAACCAGAGATCACCAGTCCACACTACTGTAGGATTTATTACCAAAACAAACCATTACAAAGTTATCGAAAGAACAAGGAGTCACGATGCCTTTTATACGATTCTGTTTACCAAAACTACACACATCTTTTAGTGATTATGTCTACTAAAGAAAAACCATTCAAAAAGAATCAAACCTTAAAAATAACTATTGAGATATGGAAACACAACTGTGTCTGGAACTAAATATTCTAAGGCTCCATGTAAACAATCTCTTTCAAAACTACACACACACACACATTTTTTTCTCAAATGAAAAATCATTTACTCTGAATGAAAACATAAAAGCAGAATTCTTGCCCTAAATCTGCTGACCTCCACCCCTTCCCAGCAGCCCCCAACATGGTACCACAGGAGCCCAACATGCTGAAAACCCTAAGATTCCACTGCATCTATGGAGATCTCACCCTTCCAACAGAAATTTCACTAAGTGCTTGTTTCATAAACAAATCTCTTCCAATAATGAATCATTAAGACAGATGATCTTTCACTACTACCTTTTTCTACCTTTTTCTTTTTTGACTGTTCAACCTTAAAAAAAAAAAAAACCTACCCACCAAAACCTTTCTGAAATAAAAATCAGCACAATCTCTGCTTCCTGATTACAGATAACAAACTGTGTGTGACATTTCCTAAACTAACCTCCAATCTCTTTATTCATGTTTAGACAGTTCTCAGTTACAAAAAAGGATGAATGAGCAGGACATCAATCACTCTGGAATATTAGCACCTTAAAGATGTCTTTAGCAGGTCAATAATCTTTTCACCTTAGAAGGACTTTATCAGATCTTGTCTAAAGCCTGGATAAAAGCGCTGCATTAAGTACTTCTAACAATTGACAGTGTATCTCCACCACACAAAGCTGTTTTCTTCCTTAGGGTGCAATCCTCAAGGTCACAATTCTGTGCAGCCTTCCAGAATGACAAAGGAGCATTAGCTCCGGCCAAACAAGCTGTCAACACAAACTTTGTCATAGCTCAGATAAAGAAACTGGCAGACAGTGATAATAAGGTCTAATTTCCCTCCCTCCCAGGGGAGGGAAATAGATTTCAAATCAGTCTAGAAACCTATGCCCAGGCAGCCATGTTATCTTCAGCCATACAAAGGAGAAAGACTCACTGTGAATTCATCTAAAGGCTCATTGATCTCGATGTCTAGGACCTCGTCATTGTACAGCTGCTCCTCCTCGGGCTCCTCCACGTACTCAATGTGGTCTTCTGTGAGCTCAGCGTCATGGCCTTCATACTGCCCTTCTTCTGGGTACTCATGAGCATACAGTTCAGACCCATCCGATTTGTGATAAACGAGTTCGTCCTCTCCTTGCTCATACTCGGATTCCTGTTCTGCAGACTGGTCGTTAGTGTCAGACATCTCAAATGATGTGACCATGTCTGACGTGGCAGTCAGACTGATCGTGACATCCTGAGTACTACAGAGGACAAAAATACAAAGAAAAGTATGCAACTGGAGTGGAGCTCAAAACTAAATCATCACATTAAGTTAACTGTTATCAGAGACCAGTGACTGATAATGCACACAGACTACAAGAGAGACTACAAGTGAAACACACGTGCTACACACTCAGCCAGCACCAGACTCCTGCCACCCTGAGCGCCCGAACGATCGTCACTCCAGTGACCTGAGCAGGAGAATCAGACCAACTGTGAGAGACAGGTCTGCCTGGGAGAAGTCCAGGATTGAAACAGACCACTCTTCATTCTATCTTTCAGAATAAGGGTGGTGTCCATTTTCTAAGACATCCAAGTAAAACCAGGAGTATTACTCTATAAATAGGAAATCATAGATTGAACTTTTTTTTAATTGGGAGAATAACTGCTTTACAATGTTGTGTTGGTTTCTGCCATACAACATGAATCAGCCATAAGTCTACATATATCCCCCCCACACCAATGGAATTTTAAGAGCTTTTCTGTATCTGTGATGCACACTATAAACTTGTATTTTAAAAAAATAAAACATTAAAAGTTAGCATGTAAATACATTTCAACATTTAAATCAAGTTCACACTAGCCTCAAATTTTTTAAAAAATAGCTAATTTCTGAGTGAAATAAACAAAGGCAATTTTAAAACTGAAAAAAAAATCATATTCCACCTGTTAAATCACAACGGCCAAATGTCAAACAATTAAGATGCATAATAACAACATTTAAAAGGCAAGGTTTTAGGGCTAAATCTAAGTTTGCACCCATTAAGCATACAATCCTAACAAAAAAACTGAACATTCCACATACACGTGAAGATACTACATGGCTAAAAACTCCAAGGGCAACGCAATTCAAAAGATCAAAATCTAATAATGATATCAAAGAATGAAACTGGGAAACAAATAACTGGTAGAATAAATAATTTAAAACTTACTGTTACCCATAAAAATTACTTTATATTAAAAAACATCTATTACATGTCTACAGCTCAATAATAAATTGCATGTATTTGTTAATTACATTTGTACACAAGAAGTGTCTTTATTTTCACAATAAATGTTTCCTCATAAAATTGAAAATATTTCACTTAACAAGAGTATAGTAAATACCTCTTCCTCTTTTTATAACAGAACTTACTATTATAAGCTCTTAGTCAAGAGAAAGATATTCTCTACTGCCATGCACTGAATATTTGTATCCCCCGCAAAATTCATGTGTTGAGTCCTAACACCCAGCGTGATGGTGTCTGGAGGTGCAGACGTTGGGAGATGCTGAACAAGGGTGGAAGCTCATGAATGGGATCAGTGCCCTATAAAAGGGACCGCAGAGGGCTCCCACACACCCACCAGCCACGTGAGCACAGTGAGAGGGCCGGGGGCCTCAATGGCCCCCAACCAGGCCAGCACTGACCCTGGACTTCCCAGCCCTCAGAACTGTGAGAAATAAGTATCTGCTGCTCACAGGCCACCAGTTTATGATATCGTGTTATGGCAGCCCAAACTGACTACATCAATTATATTCAGATAGTCAACTACAGTCTAAAGTACAGTCCAAACGAATTTCCGAAATGACAATTTAGCTAATTGATATGCACAAGTAAAAAATGTCTAAAATGAAAACAAAAGCAGCAACATCAAACTGCAACCAACATTACTGAGTCAGAGGCCACTGCCCCATCCAAATAAAGGAATTCTCTAAAAGAGCAGTACAAACCTATCTGGAACTTCTATAACCGGCACTCAACAGAGTTCACAGGTTATTAAATGCAGGACCAGCAATGATTTTAGACAGTTGATCTATTTGTAGTAAAAGACATACGGCTTCCACATCAGTTATATTAATATAGTAACATACTTTATTAATATAATTATATTAGAATATAATCATATGGTAAAGATACAGTACAATATCATTTATATCCCACTATAACTATAAATCAGTTACTAGAAATTTAAACAAAGAACATTTTAATGAGATAATACTCAGTACCAGAAATTTTCTTCGTCTTCATTATCGCTCTGTAGGAGATCATCATTTAGCTCTTCATCTGACAAATCCGATTGATTCTAATTAAAGCAAGAAATCTAATTAATGTGTGTCACTTCCGTAAGAAAACTTGTTACAAAACTGCAAAATTACATTGACTGGATTATTTCTAACCTTGTTATTAAAACATTTGCCATTCACAAAGTTTTCTCAGTTTGATATAACCAGGGACAGTCAAGGTTCTACACATGGCATACTAGCTAACTCCCCCAGACTAATTTTCAGATGCTCAGACAAGTAAATACAGAAGGAGCAAGCATAAGAATCATATTATGACTCTAACAAAGGAGGAAAAAAACGACAAGTCCTTTGGTAGTATGATACAAACAATTTTTTCTTATCATACCAAAAAAATGGTATCCTTAAGATTTGATTAAATTTAACATAAACAAAAGAAAAAAATAGTGGAATTTTAGAAAAAAGCAGATTTTAGATAACTAGATTGCCCAACTGAAATGATAAGAGACTAAAATAAAACTCTGGTTTGTCCAGTAGATGGATACATGAAAATAAGTACAACTTGGATTCTTTCTCCTGTTCCTGACAGGTTTGTCTACTCATATTATGAATAAGCAGAGGCAGTCTACTGAGTGTGCCAACTGGCCAAATTTCTAAAGTTACAGGTTTTGTTAAGCTAACACATACCAGTATCTTAGATTTAAGATGGGGAACTTCACACTTTCCTACCTTATTAAAATTATTTCTATGGTATATATAAATTACTATTCCTCCACAACATGCACCCAAGGGGGGAAAAAGACTTGATTTTCTACCTAAGGATGAAAGAAAGAAACCAGAAATCTTTTCCTGCCATTTTATAGATTATAAACCTAGGCTTCTCAAACATATCTCTATTTACCCTTCATTAAGGTAGTTTTGATATAACCCAAAAAATATCCATCTTATTTGTAGTTTTTATTAGTTGCCCACAGAACCTGTCATCCATTAACAGGGATGAGCCAGGCCTGCTATGCATGTGTGCGTGCTAAGTCGCTTCAGTCGTGTCCAACTCTTTGCAACCCCACAGACTGTAGCCTGTCGGGTTCCTCTGTCCATGGGACTCTCCAGGTAAAAATACTGGAGTGGGTTGCCATGCCCTCCTCCAGGGGATCTTCCCGACCCAAGAATCAAACTTGAGTCTCTCATGTCTCCTGCATTAGCAGGTGGGTTCTTTACCACTAGCGCCACCTGGGAAGGCCAGGCCTGCTATGGGAGAACTCAAATTTAGCTGCCCAGAATCACTAAATAAAAGCACAAGATATCTTTAAAAAATAACAATTCAATAAAGCCAAATTTCATTCAGTAATAGGCTGTTCCCTTCAGGTTTTTAGGTAAACTTCTAAATATTGGTCAAAAACCCATTAAATCACACACCAAACAAAAAAGAGTGTGTGCTGCAGTAGGCCCTGGTGGTCATCACGTCTCACTGTCTGAGCTCTGAGGATTCAACTATGTCGGCTCTGAACTTGATGAGCAATGGACACAGGAGGCAGAAAATGACCAAAACACCAACGTCACTTGGAAAGCTGGAGTGGAGGGCCACACTCCGCCCTGAGGCCACAGCTGATTCCTAACTACTCTGTGCCGATGAGCTGCAGTGGCGTCTCCTCAGGCAGGAGGGGAACAGCTAGGCTGGACTCTGCTCAGGGTGGTCGGCAGGAAGGCAGGGCAAGGAGAGTGAGAAACCGGCCATGAACACTTGTGAAATCATTAGGGCCAGGTGGGCTCCCTGACAGAAACACAGGGCAAAGTACATCAGGCTTGCCCAAGAGTAGAAATCCAACCGCATGTAAAATTATTTTACTACATTTAAACATTTTAGCATCTAACTGGTATCCCTCACGAAAGCATTTTAAATACTTACAAAGGAAAACACGTGTTTACCTCAGGGAAGTGAGCTCCCAAAAACAGGGAGTGCACTTCAAGGCAGTGCAAACTAAGCCAGAGGCAGACAACCGTCCCCGCTCCTTCTGTGCCCACCCCGTAGGAGCACGAGCCCCGGGCCTGCCCCGCCCCAATCACACCACGCACGGGCACCCTGAGGCCAGCCCAAGCTCACAAACGGGCAGGCTGAGGGGCACGCTCACAGGTTCTTCCCTTGCAGTCATTCTGACCACACAGGTTTACAGGTAACAGAACGAATTCTTCTTTAGAGTTACAGGGGATGACAAAGGAAAGGCTGGGGGAAGCCAAAGCCAGGACGCGTGCAGGCCTCGGGGGCAGCACTGGAAAGGAGAGCAGCTACAGCAACTCATGTGTCAGAGAAGATGCAGACGCAGCGGAGTAAGAGACAGGAAAGGGGCGGGACTGGCACTCCTGCCAGGACTGGACCTTCATCAACCGAATTATAAATGAGATGAAAAGGAAAACCTCATCAGATCTGAGAATCAGACAACTGATCTGACCCAATCACCTAAGAGAACAATGAGCCTGAGTGTAACTGCTGACAGTAAGGAGCCATCACAGTCTGAAGACTTTAAAAAAACTAAGCATACAAGGCTACCTTGATATTTAGTGAGAATAACAAGTGTCTTTAAATTGTTAGTAAGTTAAAAAAAATTAGTATTTCACGTTAATATCTGGCTTTTTATTTCTATTTTTAATGTATGTTTCATAATGTTCAAAATATATTGGTAGAGTTAAGTTATACATATAAACACGATACATAAATATACACATTGGCGATAACAGCTTCCAAGTTTTTACTGATCAAAGAAGTTCATATATGAGAATAATTTTATCCTTATCTCTGAATCCCAAAAAGTAAATTTCAGATTCAGCATTCAAAATATTAACCACCAAATGTTAAGTTCCTTTAAGGCAAGTGGTAGTTTTGTTACAACTTTCATACACTCAAATGCCTTGACATGCCAGAAACTAAAACGTTTGCTTCAAAGGATTCACTGCCTGAATTACAAGTTATCAGATAATTTACGGATATACAGTCAACTCTTTGCATATAAAAAGTAATCAATTCACAATATTTTAATCTATACCCAACTTTCCAGTAACACATCCCATGCATAAGACATACTCCTTATTTTAAATGCAATTAAATATCATTTAATGTCAGGAAGAACTGTATCGTTACCTTTTTGCCAGATAGCAAATCTTCTCCAAGTAAGTCATCATCAAGTTCACTGTGGGGGAAAAAAAGACATGACAATGCTTTATTCCCACTAAACACTGGAAAGTTTGCAGACCACTGGGGAAATCTACCCAGGACTTTAGGGTTTGGTACTTTCTCGTTAAGTTTGCTATCTTTTCCTTTATCTCTATTAATAATGAAAATATTTTCAAATACACAGGGAACATCTAATCCTTTAAGTGTAGGACTCTTTGCTGCAACTAGTGGCTCTCACCAGACTTCTACTCTTAGTTTTTCACCTCAATATGGGATCTTCATTTCTTTGGACTTGTTCATCAATGAGCAAAAAGAAACCATACGTAATATCTATGCTTTCTCTTACCTTTCAAAACCTATAATGAAACAGGAAAAGACACATGCCCCAATATCATTAACTAGGAAAATTAAAACCAAAACCACTGGGAGACCATTTAACACTCATCAATAGTAAAAACTTAAAAAGTGAAAAATCAATGCTTATGAGAACATTCAAGTATAGCATAATAACTAAAGGAATTATTTTTGTATAACAATGAAGTCATGTCAGTTGTCTGCAATTTCTAGTCAGCATGCTTATGTTCTGAAGTGATCAAAAGCAGATTTTCTCATAATTAAAATAGAAACCCTTAGCAGATGAGAAACCTGGAGACATTTCCCATTGCTTCCTTTTTTTTATTTTTAAACTGATGGAAGATAGCTACCACTAAATTATGTCCTTTTTTCCTTACTTTTGTATTTATTCTTATTAAGTTATGTCTTTTTAAAGCAAATGTCTAAGGACTAACATCTAGAAGAAGAAAACAATTAGACTACGATTCGAGGTACAAACGCCAATGGAGACTCAACTGCACCAATGTTATTACAATTGTTATTTTCCATAAGGCTTCTGGGTACACACTTCTATAGACTCCATAGGCTTCGAGCACTATTTTACTCAAAACCCACGTTTACTTCCAGTGCGCTACTCTGCAGAATGACAGAATATCCTGGAAGGTACATTTGAAGTTACAAGAGAAATTCAATGTACTATCTCTTAGAACTAGAAACAACAAATTATTTCATTCATGCACTGAGTATCTCTTTTATTACTTTAAGTTTACCTTACATAGATCCTATACCATCATTTTATAGATAAAGAAAATAGGGACAACAGATTAAATGATTTGCCCAAGGTCACACAGCAGAGACAAATCCAGGACAAGAACTTAGCTCATGGAAAAAATCTTTCATGGACCTGCATAAATACAACAGTTATCAGAGAACAATGTATAACTTCTTTCAACATTTTCAATCCTCAAATCATTTAATCATCTTTCAGATACAATTTCTGTATCTTCATTGTTTTACATTCATTCTCCAATGGTGAGGAAATAAACGCTTGCTAGTCACAATATTTACAATAACTGCTTTTGAGAATTTGATTCTAGATGACCCAAAAAATATAAGCACCTCTCTGAGGACAAGCACCCCTCTGGAGCATCACTCTAAATAACTGAAAACAGAAGGTAATATCATTTGCCCAGGGGATACTAACTAGGAAGAACTCTTAAAAACCATAGTATGAACAGGTGCTGGTAATCACATAAGCAAAAATCTAGAAAGTGTTGATGCCTGTTGCTGACACATAGATGGAAATAAGCAATCAGTGACTCTGATGAGTATTTTTCCTAAACAAGAGCATTTTTTAAAAGATAAATGAAAATTGTATCAGCTGTAAATGAACACAGTGCACAGAGATGAACAGTTGTTTCCTTGACTAACAAAGGTAGTAAGAAAGAGCGTTAAATAAGCAAGCAAGAGGAGAGACCAACCGCACAGAGCAACACACATCAGCTGCAGCTCGAGCGATCACTGACGCCCACTCCATACACTGCTGGCGAGTCACTCTAGGCGCTGCACACACACTCACTCTTGTGCTGACACGCTGAAACGGAGCAGGACCGTATGGCCCTCGCCCCCCACCATGCCCTCTGCCCGCCTCTTGCCTGTGCAAAACTTTAGTCAAGAGTAAGTTTAACCAGAGAAGCGAGAAATGCTGAAACAAAGGAAAACGGTCAAAGGAGACTAAATAACAACAATGCAGTCGCTGAGCAGAGTCAGGACCTTTAGTTCCTTCCGAAGTGAAGTGAGACCACTCAGTCACGTCTCTCTGTGACCACATGGACTGTAGCCTGCCAGGCTCCTCCATCCATGGGATTTTCCAGGCGAGAATACTGGAGTGGGTTGCCAATTCCTTCTCCAGGTGATCTTCCCAATCCAGGGATTGAATCCAGGGATTGAACCCAGGTCTCCTGCACTGCAGGCATAGTCTTTACAGTCTGAGCCACCGGGGAATCTTTCTCAAGGGTTATAGATAACATTCTGAGCCATATCTTGTAAGCTGTCTTATAGATACTAAAAGCCCAGGTGGAGAAGTTAACTATACAACGACCAGACTGTACCCAGGACTTGAGCTGCCATAATTCTGAGAACTGACTGCAAAGAAATGGGAATGAAAGATTGAGGGCAGGAGGAAAAGGGGACAACAGAGGATAAGATGGTTGGATGGCATCACCAACTCAATGGACATGGAGTTTGGGTGGACTCCGGGAGTTTGTGATGGACAGGGAGGCCTGGCGTGCTGCGGTTCATGGGGTCCCAAAAAGCCAGACACGACTGAGCGACTGAATTGAACTGACACCCCAGAACTGAAGATTAAGTGTACCTAAAACAACCAAGATGATGCTACTCAGACCACTGATGACCAACTGAAGATGACCGTTAGAGACGACTGTGCTGTTTCTGCACGCAACCCCCTCGTCACCACTCTGTCTATAAATGCTTTCCTTCGCTGCTTCTTGGGCGGGGGCAGGAGTCGGCCTTTGGACAGATGTCCGCCACCCTTCCCACCCCAGGTGCCGGCACCTGAAGTAAAGCAAACTTGCCTTTCCACAAGCCTGGTTTGTTTACTGACTTCTGAGTGGCGAGCGGCCCGACCCCTCACACATCTCCAAAACTAGAACACAACCCCGTCAAGCAGACACGTCATTCTCCACTTTTTACACGTGAAAACAAGGATTCAAGATGTTAAATAACTGGCCCAAGATCACCCTGCCACCAAGTCAGAAACCAGATGAGTTGAGACAGTCTAGCGCCAGAGTCCAACTCCTACCTACTACACACAGACCACACAAAAATTAAATGTACTTCTCCGCTGTTATCATAAAGCAGGATCCTTATAAAGAGGTACACAAAAGGGAAGAAATTTGTAAAATATGAAACACTACCAAAATGACACCAATGGTCACCAAAAACAATGAATTAAAGGGAGTGAGTGGCCCAAATCGCCTCTTTTCAAAGGGGGGAGCAGTAATGCTCGCAGACAGTAGAGGTACTTAGAAAGTGACAGGAGCACCGCAAGGATGAGGTGGCTTTCTGCGTCCCACTGCACAGCACCTGAGAGGCTTCGCCAGCGACCACTAGTTGAGGAAGACAATCAGATCCTTGGGAGCAGGTACATGTTTCCTAACCGACAGAATTACACAGGAAACTTTTCAGGAAATAGGTATTTTGCAGGTAGTCATGGCTCAGATGGTAAAAATCTGCCTGCAGTGCAGGAAACCAGGGCTTGATCCCTGGGTCGGTACTCTTGCCTGGAGAATCCCACGCACGGAGAAGCCTGGTGGGCTACAGTCCATGGGGTGGCAAAGAGTCAGGCATGACTGAGTGACTGACACTTTCACTTTTCTTCACCTGGCTGCAGCCTTTCAAAATCAGGAATGCGAGTGCCAACACTGCGCCTGAGCAGCCTCCACGCGCCTCCCCACCCAGGCCGCCGCAGCAGCTCCCTCCCTGCCAGCTCCCAGCTCTGGCCCTTCTTCCATAGGACCGGCCCATGGAGGTCTCAACAGAATGTCCCAAGGCGGAGGAGACGGCCGCTCCCTCCCACTTGCACTGCTCCAGTACCACCCATTCTCTCCACAGCAGCTCCGGCTGGATCCTGGGACATCACTGCTCCCGTGTGAGACTGGCTGCTACATTCTGGACACCTCATCGACTCTCCCTGCTTATTTAACACTACCCCGTTTAAAAAAACCCTTCATCAAATGACCTTCAGTTAAAACCTTTTGAACATGCTCTTTCCTATGTGAATATACAGCCTGTTATACTTTCTGACTCTTTCTCCTCCCTAACTTTCAAAATTCACCCTCTATCACCCAGTACACGGAAGAGGTTATTTTACACTTTAGCAATATCAAATAAAGAAATATACATGATACTGCACCTCCACATGCAAACATGCACTGAAGACGAGTAAAGAAAAGAAGAGACTGTTCGTAAACAACACTGGGACAAGAGCTATTCCCACTGGAAAGGGCAAGGAAAATTAGAACCCTGTCTCACACTATAAACAAAACCCAGCTCCATCATAGCAGAAAGCCAACTAATGTCATGACAGCCAAAATAAATTCCCACTGAACAAATACTGGGGCAATTCAAGCATTAATAAGAAAACAATCATAATGGGTTATAAAATCGCACATGCAGTATTTAAATCTATGAATTCAAAATGGTTCAAAAACAAAACACCTCTGGAAGATGCTAAGGAACTGACCCATTATTTTGAAAACTTAAAGAATCAAGCACTTACTCTATACCTCAAAAGAACCAAGTATAATTACAGAATTATCACAACAGAAATGAGGAGGAATGACAGAATGAGAGCATCACCACCTGGACCATCTAACAGCTGGTAACAGGGCAACAAGAAGCTAACAGGACTGTTACTCCTGCTGGAGGAACAACACTGCAGAGCCCCTAACTTATGGGATTTGCATCTTTTGCACTCAAATCAAACTGTAAGAGAGAACACAGAAACATACCCACAATACACATGTGTATATACCTGTAATATATATGAAAGCGTAAAGTGTTAGTCACTCAGTCGTGTCTGACTCTCTGCGACCTTATGGCCTATAGCCCACCAGGCTCCTCTGTCCATGGGATTCTCCAGGCAAGAATACTGGAGTGGGTTGCCATTCCCTTCTCCAGGGGATCTTCCTGACCCAGGGATCGAACCCGGGTCTCCTGCATGGCAGGCAGATGCTTTACCGTCTGAGCCACCAAAAAACTATATATACATGAGACAGACAGCGAAGTGTGAACACTAATAAGACACTCATGTTAAGCAACTTAGGATAGAACTCTACTATGGCTATACTTGTAAATCGTTTATTTTTTATAGAGACACAATCTGGTATGTTTTCGGATGAAATTATGCCTGTGATCATAGATACACAACCGAGCTACATACTGATGCTGCTGAACCTGAAGGGCGGAACGCTACCTACACTGTACTAGTCTATTTCCATGTACACTTTAAAGTCTAAGTTTAAAAAAAATCAATCAATCTCAGGTAGATTATATATGTAACTATTAAACACACACACACACACACACTTCAAAGCTTTCCTAGGAACATAGAGAATACAGAGTAGGGAAGAATTTCTTACCAACATAAGGCAGAAAGCAGCTAGACTGACATCATGTGCCTCCTGCAGAGATGCCCTCAGGAAGGCCACAGGGTCACCAAAAGGCGCTCCTGACCAAAAGCACATCCTGAGTCTAGTCCCAAGGAGACACCAGCAAACCCACACTGAGGGCTGGTCCACAGGGAAATGGTGCACCCTCTTCAAAAAAGTCAGAAGTCATTAAACACAAAGGCTTTACAGAGCCTTTACAGAAGCCTTTAAAGACAGAATTCTTCCAGATGAAGAAACAAGGAGGAGAAAAAGAAACTCACTTTTGCTAAAAAGGACGTTATTTGGACAACTGACAAAACCTGGGTGACCACTGCAGATTTGGAAGCGGCATGACACCTGCAAACCGCTGTCAAATGGTGCAGGAAAGAACAAAGTGTTCTGTGTGTGTGTGTGTGTGTGTGTGCGTGTGTCTGTGTGTGTGTGTGCGTGCCTGTGTGTGTGCCTGTGTGTGCGCGTGTGTGTGTGTAAAATGAGTGAGAGGAAGATAACATAAACATGACGCAAAGCAACCCTAAGTCTGATCGAGGAAGCCTTGCAAGAATTTCCGTGTTACTTTCACATCTTCCTGTAAGTTTGAAAATGATTTCCAAATATATTTTTCCATCTTTACTAGTCAGAAATATATAAAACTAAATTACAAGATACCCGGCTTCCCTGGTGGCTCAGTGGTAAAGAATCCACTAACAGGGGAACAGGTTCAATCCCTGGTCCAGGAAGACCCCACACGCTGCAGAGCAGCCAAGCCCAAGCACCACAACTACTGAGCCTGTGCCCTGGGGCCCAGGAGCCGCAACCACGAGCCCAGGTGACAGTTACTGAGGCCCACACACCGAGAGCCCGTGCTCGGCAGCCAGAGAAGCCACCGCAACGAGAAACCGCACGCCGCAGCTGGAGGGCAGTCCTTGCAGCAATGCAGCATGTGGAGGAACTCTGTTGTTACTGTTGTTGCGGGCACAGAATTACTCCAAATAGCTCCGAGTGCCCACCAACTCAACATCGTCACTGGATAAACACACAGACAGCTCCACTGGCAGCCGGAGGCAGCACTGCCAGGGGAGGAGCTCCGCACAACGCCTTCCGCCTGGAACACCCACCCCTGCCCTTCTTTAGCCCAGTCAGGCAGACCTACTCAGGAAAGAGCATGGGCGGCTAACAGTGTTCTCAGGAAAGAGCTCTGCCCGGCCTAGCGGCAGAAGGAGATGAGCCAGCAAGGGCCCTGCATGTAACCAGGGGGGTCCGCACCTGTCCCAGTCCTCGTCCGCAGCTCTTCTCCTCCAGGACCGCTCCGCACCCGGCTTATCAAACTGGTCAAAGTCATCATCTGTGAGGGAGAGGCCATGAGTCAGTCTTACTCAATTTAAACAGATACATTATATATTGAAACAATGTTTCTTTGAGGGATTCCCAATAGGACATTCTAAAATATTAAACCATTACAAACGTTGTTCGTTTGTTGTTTAGTCACTAAGCCAGGTCCATGGACTACAGCCCACCAGTCCCCTGTCCATTTCCCAGGCAATAATATTGGAGTGAGTTGCCATTTCCTTCTCTAGGGGATCTTCCCAACCCAGAAATCAAACCCACATCTCCTGCACTGGCAGGCAGATTCTTTACCACTGAACCAACAGGGAAGCCCATAAATGCTTAATAAAAAAAAGCCCATTTTTATTAATTAAAATATTTTAAACTACACATCTACCTAAAGAAAATCAATTTATTGAACATTCTTAGGCATGAAAGCTCGCTGATAGAACAGTTAGAGGGGTGCAACTGACCCCTGCATTGCTCAAGGGTCAACTGTAATAATAAAGCTAAAAATCAATCCTAGAAAGAAAACTGAAAATGCACAAGTACATGGAAATTAAACAACACACTTCATCAACCAATAGGTCAAAGAAGAAATAAGAACCAGGGAAATAAGAATATACTTTGAGGAAAGTGAACACAAAAATACAACACACCTAAGTTTATGGGATGCAGCAAAAGCAGTACATGGAAGGAACTTTACTGCCTACGCTAACGAAGACAGATCTCAAATCAACAGCCTTACTTTAAGTCCTGAGGAACTAGACAAAGAGGAGGAAATTAAACCAAAGATTGCAAAAGAAAATAAAGATTAGAGCAGAGGCACATGAAACAGACTAGAAAAACAAAACATACACGTATAAATGATTTTTAAAAAATTAGCATATAGAACTCAACAATATATTAAAAGGATACCCTACATCACAATCACATGGATTTATCCCAGGAATGAAGGGTTCATTTAACATTCAAAAATCAGTACTTTTTAAAAATCAATGTAACAGATCATATTACAAAGTAGAAAATTACATTATCATCTCTACATAAGGAGGATAATCAATTTAAAAGTTAATCAAAACCGAATATCCACATTCCTAAAAACTCTGAACAAATTAAGTATAGAAGGGACTTTCCCCAAGCTGATCAAAGGGCATCTGTATAGAAAAACTACAGCAACCACCCCAAGTAAAGAGTCAATGCTTTCCTCTAGAATCAGGAACAAGATGGGGCTGTGACTCCTAACACTGCAACTCAGCACTGTAATCCAAGTTCTACCTAGTGCGACCAGACAAGGAAAAACAAAAGGAGCTCAGACTGAAAAGGAAGAAGTAAAAAACCACCATTCTTCACAGCAAACATCATCAGCTACGCAGAAAATCACATGGGATCTATGGGAAAAAAGTACAAAAACTAGTAAGTGAACTGAATTAGGCTGCAAAATATGAGATCAGTTTTAAAAAGTCAACAATTTTTTTTTTTACATACAAGGAATGAGCAACTGGAAATTAAAAAACAAATCCTTGCAGTAACATAAAAATAGGAAATACATACTAGGGATAACCATAATGTAAAAAAACGAGAAAGACCTATAAATTAAGGACTATGAAACACTGCTGAGAGAAACTACATACCTAAAGTGCAAAATCACCATAATTCCCCAAAGGAGACGAGAATGATTGCAAATGTGGGCAACCTTCTGCTTGGACAAAAGTACAATAAGCAAAGAAAAAACCAAACAAACACCTGATAAAGCAGAAAACAAAACATACTTTCTTTCCACTTGGATTATGGAATGCAAAACCAGATAAAAAAGAACCCTAACTCAAAATCCTAAGAAACAAACCAAGACCTTGAACTCTGTGTGCCTGTTCTTATTCCTCTCACATTTTCTGCATCATTTTCCTTCTGTTCTCATTTGGAATGTAGACAAGTCCTTTTTAAGTTTCTGTCTGTCATACTGAGTAGAACCAAGAAAACAAAATGTGCCCACACTAGTCCACAGTTTCACAGGAAGAAAGCACAGCACTGGATCCCAAGGGGAAGAGTGGTCTGCATCTTGAAATCTAGAAACCCCAAGGCCAAAGGTTACACTAGACATACATGCTACCGAGGGAATCAGTGTTCCCCATCAGCAAGACTAGAAACAGTTACTAGAATTTTTACACTTTTCAATTACACAGCAATTAGGTCTCTGTAACGAACACAAGTCTTCTACTTAGCATTCTTATTACTTCCTCATCTTTTCCAGGAACCTGGAATTTAAGATTAGAAACTTTATACAATACTTGTCTGGAACAGGGTTCCACCAACTGTCTAATCCAAGACTCAGCAAACTACAGCCCCCATACGTAGGCTCTGCTACCTGTTTTAGTCTAAATTTAGCTACTGCCCGATTTCTGTAAAAACGCTTTTATTGGAACACTATATGCTAATTCAGTTACACACTGTCTACAGCTCTCAAGCTACAAGCGAAGAGCAGAGAACTGCAAAAGAAGCCCTATGACCTGCAAAATCTAAAATATTTACCATTTGGCCCTTTACAAAGTTCTCCTGTCTTTGCTCTAGTCCAAAGGTTCTCAACCTTCTTTTTTGCCTCGACACCATTCTCATGTATACACCTCATATTCTGAATCACTGACTCAAAATTCCGTATTTTATAGGTGAGGAAATCCAGACCCTTTATTTAAACAGTATTTATTTAAACTTTATAGTAATGAGAAAAAAGAATCAAACTAACATTCAAGAACTTTCCAAGTAAGCATATTTGTCTTACAAAATAACTCAAATTCTGAGTAACCACCAGGCAAATTTTCAGAAAGAGCCCATACATTATGTTGCTTGAAAAATAATTTGTAGTCTTGTTTTAAAACTCTCTTATTTGCATGGGACCCTGGACAGGTTTCCCTAAAATAAACTCTGTACTTTGCTTCCGAAGTGTGGTACACACTGACCTGTTTGCCTGTCTTACAACTCAATCTTCTCTTCCTGTGTTTGGGAATCAATCAGAGTCCTGAAAGAAGACAGGGCTCTGCCTTCTGATATGCAAGCCATAAAAGCTAGACTCTTGGGTGCTCTGTTAGCATGAGGAACCTGGGAAAGGAAAATGGTCTGAGCTCAGCCAACTGAACGTTCCCATCATGACTGAGAATCTAGAGGAAACAATGCCCCACTTCTTTTCCCAAGAATCTAGACCCTCTTTCTAAAAGTGAAACCTTCTAAAATGCTAATGGTTAGTTGCTAACTTCGTGAAGTGTAAGGAAGAAATGTCACAAAAAGGGACAAAAAAGGACAAAAAGTCCTTCCAGCAACTGCTGCTCTTCCTTCCACAGAGAGAAGCCACAGCTATGCTGAGACTGTGGTCCCCATCACTCTACACAACAGGGCAGACAATGCTACACTTCCCAGAGCCTCCTTCCCTGTGCGCTTCTGAGTTAGAGAACGCAAGGCAAGGCAGTCACAGGAAGTCTGAGTCACAATTATCTCAGTTACTCTCATGACACAGGCACAGGACGGACAGACAGACACACACACCCCCTCACAGATATGAGGTTCTCATAAGTCAGAATGGGCTACTGAAAACCATGTGTGGCTCCGGGCTGGCAGGGGCTGTGACGGTCAGAGGGGGCCTCTTGAGACTCAACACCATCAGAAGTCAGCACCCAGTGCTGCAGACTGAGACTGACCACTGACGCTTCCACAAGGGTCTTCAGTTCCAACAGCCTCCAGACGAACTCTGAACCATCAGGCTCTGGTCCTCAGACTAAGTGCTCCTGACCACCAAGGGTGGATGATGCTGTTCAACCGCTCAGTCACGCCAGACTCTTTGCAACCCCATGGACTCCCCTGCCAGGAGTCCATGAGCACACCAGGCTCCCCTGTCCTTCACTTCCTCCAAGAGTTTGCTCTAACTTATGTCCATTGAGTCGGTGATGCTATCCAAGGGTTGTAGAAGCCTCTAACTGCTGTATTAAAAGCCATCATACTTGGAGTGCTAAGCATGACTTCCTTCCTAACTGAAATAAGACTAATAATAAAACTTCAAATAAGTCTAGCACTACTGAAGCACTGAAGAGAAGCTTCATTGTAATTCAACAAGTAGCTATATTCATTTTCTCATTTAATCCAGCCCCATACTCTCCTTTTACAGATGTGAAAACTAAGACTAACCAAAAATTAGTAAACAGCAAAATCAGATTTAAACTCAGGTCTACCAAACACTAAGTATAACGCTCTTGAGTTTATTTAGGAAGCAACTATAGTAACAACTGGGCTTCCCTAATAGCTCAGTTGGTAAAGAATCCGCCTGTAATGCAGGAGACCCCGGTCCAATTCCTGGGTTGGGAAGATTCTCTGGAGAAAGGATAGGCTACCCACTCCAGTATTCTTGGGCTTCCCTTGTGGCTCAGCTGGTAAAGAATCCGCCTGCAATGTGGGAGACCTGGGTTTGATTTCTGGGTTGGGAAGATCCCTGGAGAAGGGAAAGGCTGCCCACTCCAGTAGTCTGGCCTGGAGAATTCCATGGACTGTATAGTCCTACACTCCATGGAGTTGTAAAGAGTCAGACACGATTAAGCAACTTTCACTTCACATAGTAACAAACCCTCTGATACATAAAAATATTAAAGGGTAGCTAGCCATAACTTCCTCAGTCTTTAGGTAGAAAGATCACTAATCCATGGTACCTACAAAATCATGAAGGCAGAATCAACTATTAACCTATTAACCTGCAGGCTGGAATCCTGTGGCCTATAAGGAACATGCTATCTTTGAATTATGTTGTTTTTTTTTTAATCAACTTGATTCTCAACATTTTTAAAATATAACTATATGTAACTACCAGAGTTACAGCTTCTCTCAAAAAACAAAAAAATCTTATCAAAAGATCTGGAAAGTAGACCCACACTTTGGTGTAGCTAAATCAGTGAAGATATGCGGCACCCAGCCAAACAGGAACAACATTTCTGCTTCCATAAGAAAAGGAACTGAGGAGGAAGTGGCAGCCGGAGCCTGTGCAGAAGCCCCGCCAGCAGCCGCGAGCCAGCCCGGGGCCCAGACCGCCCTGACCCTGACGCCTGATATTCCACAGCCTGAGCTGCCCAGCTCTTTCTGAGTCTGTGAACTGCCAAAGCACCTATCCTTCCAAAAGATTCTCAATGAACTGCTTCATCATGCTCATGCTTTGTATATAAACAAAGCATCAAAATTCAATAACAAGGATTTCAGAAAGTGAGAACAGAGAAAAGGAGAGTAAAACAGTACCCCAAGATAATTTCCCAGAACCGAAGGACACACATTTCCAGACCAAAGTATCCACCAAATGCAGTACAAGAAACATAATTCGACCTATGCTAATGAATTCTGTAACAATGAGGAGGAACTGTGAAAACCTTCCTGGAAGAGAAAAAAGGTCACACAACTGATGAAGAATCAGAATGTCATCAGACTTCTCAAGAGCAGACCTAGAAGCCAGAAAACAACACAGTAGTACCAGCAAAACTCTGAGGAAAAGGGATCTAAGTCACAGCTAGACTTGAAGACTCGACCCTATCAGTCAAGTGTGAAAATAAGACTTCATTCTGACATGCGTGGGTTTTCAAAAAATTTACCTTCAACACACCCACTTAGGAAGCTGAAACGTTTAACTCTATCATTTGTTATACTGAAAATATAAACATAAAGAATAATTTTTCCAGAAAAAATTATCAGAATTGACCCGTGGATTTAAAAAAGTTAAACAGACCAATAATAAAAAAAACAAAAATTAAACAGGCAACAGACCCAAATGGCTTTGCAGACAAGAGTTCTTTCAACATTTAACAAAGAGATTTTTACAATATCCAGAAAATTTCACAACTCATTCAAGGCAGTTAGCCTATCTTACAAAAACACAGAAGAGCACAAAGAAAACTATAAGCCAATCTCTCTTATGATCAGACAGTCCTAAAATGAAAAGCAACCAAACACCAAAAAGAACAAAACCTGAACAACCAGAAGACTGTGAACCCAAGAATGTGTGGCTGATTCAGCACTGGACATCTATCGATACATCACAGTAAGGTATTAAAGAGGGGCCTCACGGGACTTCCCTGTGGTCCAGTGGCTAAGACAGCCCACTGCCAGTGCACGATTAGATCCGCAGTCAGGAAACTAGGTCCCACGTGTCACGGCCTTCCGACTCTCGTAATCCCACAGATCGCAGCCTGCCAGGCTCCTCTGTCCATGGATTTTCCAGGCAACAGTACGGAGTGGCCTGCCATTGCCTTCTTCAGGGGATCTTCCCAACCCAGGGATGGAACCTGCATCTCTGGCTTGGCAGGTGGATGGAGTCTTTACCACTGGCCGCCTGGGACACTAGATCCCACGCTGCAACTAAAATCCCACACGCCAGGAGGAATATCCAAAATCCACGTGCCGCAACTAAAACCTGGTGCAGCCAGGTAAAGAAACAGGAATGAATAATAAAAAGCAGGGACCTCATGATCACGGTGCAGAAAAAGCATTTGATAAAATCAAAACCCTAATTCAAAATACACACTTTTTTAGCTAAACAAACAGTAACTATCAGAAACCTACAGCAAGCACCATACGCACTGGTAAAACATTAAACGAACATTCGTTAAACTCCTAACAAGATGGCAAGATAGAGATGCCTGTCATCAGCCCACTACCAGACATTATATAGAAGGACTTGACAATGAAAACTTCTAGAACAAAAAGTACAAGAAGAAGAAATGAGACATAAATACTGAAATAGAGGAGACTGCAGATACAACAGTCTGAAAATCTAAAGCATCAAATATTAAAACAAAATTCCAGTAAGCCAGTTATATATAATGACCAAAAAAAGAAAATAGTTTTTCTATGGTAAATCAGCAAAAAACTCCAGAATACTGTATGATAAAAAAAATTGTACCATCCACAACAACAAATACAAAATATCTAGGAATAACACTAACAAGAAAAATAGAACTACATAAAGAAAATCTTACGAAGGTTAAGTTCCATTTGTTGTTCGGTTGTTAAGTCTCGTTCAACTCTGCGATCCCATGGACTGCAGCACACCACGTTTCCTGTTCTTCACCATCTCCCGGAGTTTATGGATACTCATGTCTATTGGATCCATGATGCCATCCAGCCATCTCATCCTCTGTCACCCTCTTCTCCTGCCCTCAATCTCTTCCAGTATCAGGGTCTTTTCCAATGAGTCGGCTCTTCGCATCAGGTGGCCAAAGTATTGGAACTTCAGCCTCAGTCCTTCCAATGAATATTCAGCATTGATTTCTTTTAGGATGGACTGGTTGGATCTCCTTGCAGTCCAAGGGACTCTCAAGAGTCTTCTCTAACACCACAGTTCAAAAGCATCAATTCTTTGACACTCAGCTTTCTTTATGGTCCAACTCTCACATCCGTACATGACTTCTGAAAAAACCATAGCTTTGACTAGACAGATGGCAGAGATCCTTTCTCCTCTGGAAGTTACCTTAGTAAAACTGTTTTCGTATCTGCAATCTCTTCTATCCCAATATTTATATAACCCAACCTCTTAGATCAGTGTTTAGCATGGAGGAAATACTCAAAAATGTGGTAGATGACTGATGGACAAAAAAGAGCTTGACAGTGAGACATTCTTATTGCTGAATGAAAAAATACATATTGTAAAAATATCCATCGTCCCCAAGTTGCATTGTGTGTGTGCTAATCGTGTCTGATTCTTGGCAACCCCATGTACTGTAGCCCACGAGGCTCCTCTATCCATGGAATTCTCCAGGCAAGAATACTGGAGGGGGGTGTCATTTCCTCCTCCAGAGGATCTTCCTGACTCAGGGATCAAACTCATGTCTTCTGCATTTCCTGCATTGGCAAGTGGATTCTTTAACACCTTGGAAACCCCAAATGCATTAATAAACTCAATGCAACGTCAAAGAATTTCAGCAGAATTCTTTATAGAATGTGACAATTCTGAAGTTTATTTTAAATGCAGAGCTAATCAAGAAATTTCTGAAAAAATTTCTATAATGTATATAGACAAACACATACTATGAAACAGTAATTTTCTAAAATTATGAGAATTTAAATACATCACAAAATGGAAAAGAAAGAATTCAATAAGGAAAGCTATGACAAACCTAGTGTATTAAAAAGCAGAGACATCATTTGGCTGACAAAGGTCCATATAGTCAGAACTATGGTTTTTCCAGTAGTCATGTACAGATGTGAGAGCTGGACCACAAAGAAGGATGATCACCAAAGAATTGATGCTTTTGAACCATGGTGCTAGAGGTGAGTCTTGAGAATCCTTTGGACTGTAAGAATATCAAACCAGTCAATCCTAAAGAAAATCAACCCTGAATATTCACTGAAGGACAGATACTGACGCTATAATACTCTGGCTATCTGAGGCGAACAGCCAACTCACTGGAAAAGACCTTGATGCTGGGAAAGAATGAAGGCAGAAGAAGGGGGCGGCAGAGGATGAGATGGTTGGATGGCATCACTGACTCAATGGACATCAATTTGCGCAAACTCCAGGAGATAGTGAAGGTCAGGGGAGCCTGATGTGCTGCAGTCCATGGGATCACAAAGAGTCGGACATGACTTGGTTACTGAACAACAAAAGAAAGAATGAGAATTTAAATATATCATAAAATAGAAAAGAAATAATTCAATAAATTGTATTAAAACTGTTAGAAGCCCTAAATTCACACAACATCCAAAATAAAATTCCATGTGGAATAAAAGCTAAACATAAAAAAGCACAGACATAAAATGTTAAAAGCACAGGGGAACTCTTGGCATGGGGACAACGTTAGGAAAAAAATTTTACAAAAACAAGTGACAAGAAAAAAAATCTGAACGAGAAGATACATATATAAATGAATCACTTTGCTATAAACCAGAAACTAACACAACTTTGTAAATCAACTAGACGTCAATATAAAAAATATTTTGGCGGGAGGGGGGAAGAGGGGGTCACCATTCCCTGGTGACCTAGTAGTTATGATTCTAGCCTTTAACTACCTTGATCTCAGGTTACCCCAGTCAGGTAACTGAGATCACACAAGCCATGAGAAGAAGCCAAAAAAAAAAATTAAAGTGACATTTTTCACAAGGTAAAATTTTAAAGCTTCCATAATCAAAAGCTTAAAAAAACAAAAGGAATTGGCAGCCCACTCCAGTATTCTTGGCGGGAAAATCCCACAGGCAGAGGAACCTGGTAGGCTACAGACCAAGAGGTGGCAGAGAGTTGGACACAACTGAGCGACTTCACTTTCACTTTTCATAGGACAAGCCAAATTTAAAAAAAAGTCTATAATCCTAACATAATACACAAAGAATTCTTTAAAGTGATAAGTCAACCACTCAATAAAAAAGACAAATTATATAAACAATTCACAGAAAAATAAATGTAATACATGAAAAGATGATTAATTTCAACAGATCTGGGAAATACAAATTACAACACTGAGGCTATTTTCCTGCCTAAACAAAGATTCTCAAAGCATGGGGCAACTGTCCTTTCATACAGTACCGTTGGAAAGATAAAGTGGTACCAGCTTTTTTGAGGATAACTTGAAAATAGCTACCAAAATTTAAAATATATGCAGCTTATTTCCACTTCGGGAGTTATCAAACCTCCAGAAATATTTGCTTCAGCACATCACGATTGTGTCTGTAGATGTTTAGTGCAGAATCTTCCACAGCAGTGAAAAAGGACATATAACTGAAATGTCCATCAATATGATATCGTTAATCAATAAATGGTGGAACCACATAACTCTCACCTACTAACACAGGAGAGATTGCCAAGACCTACTATTAAGTGAACAAAGCTAATTGGGGAACACTACATGACTCCATTCATACCATAAAAGGCAACACTGCTGTAAATGTGCAACTTACAAATGCACAGAAAAGGGTAGCTGCCAAGTATTTATTGAACATATACTACATGCCAGGAACCTGGAATACACAGCAGGTGTAACAGGCAGCATTACTTTCCTCAAGGGGCTTGCAGGCTACTGGGGAAGAGAGAGTAAAAAAAGAAGCAATCAGGTAACCAAATACAATCACAAACTCCACAAATGTTCGAGAAACAAGGTTGCCACAGAATAAGAAACAAGGTTGCAACAGAATAAAGATATCTGAGGGAGGCACATAAGCAAGAGATGGACATACTTGAGACACAAAGAAGAATGCTCAGGGAAGGCCTCCAGGAGCCTGAGACCTAGGGCATGAGGAGCTGGCTGACAGGAGTTGGCTGAGGCTGGGGGCTGAGCCACGCACGACTCAAACAAACCTTGGTAAGCAGCCTGGCTTTAGTCTAAGAACAATGGGAGAACAGATGTGCATGACAAAATGGAAGGGAAAACTCCAAATCATCAAGGATGAAGCCTAATCCTCTAAAACGGCAATTCTCAAAAACTTTCTGGATTCAAACTTATTAGAGGACATCACCCAGCTTTTATGTCAATTGCATTCATTGGTATTTGCCATTTTCAAAACATGAGAAACTTGAAAAAACATGCAAGCACACATTACATTAGCCATCAGTACGATAACGTCTTCACGTGTGATACATACAGCCTCTGGAAAACTCCTCTGCAGTCACGTGGAAGAGTGAAACATGCCAGGCTACATTAGTATTACTAATGAAAACAGTTTTGACCCAGGAGTATCCAGACTACCTACCTCTTGAAAATGATACAAAACTCCAGCAAGTAAACAGTAAGTAAAGCAAATATTTTCAAACTCTAACTAGAAAGCCTGGGGGTGGGGGGGTCACGTGACAGAAAAAAGGCATGCACAAATCATATTGCCTGAAGTCACATTTCAGCGCTGGTCTCTTAGGTTTTTCTATTTTGCCATAGGAACTCTTTGATACTTTGGCCAAAACTCCTAGACAGGATCGCTACAATGTAGTCTTAAATCAGCATTATTACTGAAGAGTATATAGCAGAATGGCCTAACGTTTCAATAATGAGAACTCCGCCCGAATGCAGGTGGTGTTCACCCTTTTCCACCTAAGGGTCCCCTTTATCAGAGTTTCCAAACAATCAGAAAACTCACTTCCAAGTGTTTTACTCATATTAAAAACAAACAAAAAACTTCAGTCAACAAAAATGTGATTTCAAGCAGAAAGTGATTTTGCCTGAAAAAATCAGGTAAAGTGTGAGTTAGGTGCTCTGCCAAACTTATCTATGTTTGGAAGACCAGACAAAAAACTGCCGTTTCTGCCCCAGTTCCACCCTCTGCAAGACGCTGACAAGCAAGCACTAATGGGTCCGGATTCAGACAACTGAGGAGTTCAGCTAAATTAGAGCAGTCGCGGGAGGTTCTTTTTTCAGACTCCTTACTCTCTGAAATGCCCCGCAAACACCTTCCCTCAGGTCCGTGCGCCTCAGCCAGGTCCAGTAAGGGGCTGGAAACCACGCCGAGCCCTCCCGAACGACCCAGCGGGGCCGCGACCCTCCCGAGCGCGCCCGGCGGCGGGCGCTGTCCCCCCGGGCAGGCCGCCCGCCGCCTCAGGACAAGGACACCAGAGACCCCGACCCCCCCGAGCCTCCCGGGGGCACTACGACGGCCGGGAGCGGCCCGCAGCCGCCCCCACCCGCCCCGGCGCCGCCGCCGCCGCCTCCCGCGCGCGGCCGTTCATTTACCTCCGGCGCCCGCTCCTCCGCCCGCTCCCAGGGCGGCCGCCATGGTGCTCGCTGGGCCCGGCCTTCAGCCTCGCCCCACCAAGCCAGCTGGGGGGGGCCGCCGGGCCAGCCGGGGCCCGGGGACGCGCGGCGGGGGGCGGGGAGGACGGGGGACGGGGGCGGCTGGCCGGGCCTGGGTGCCGGAGGCGGCGCGGCCGGCGGGTGGAGGCCCTCCGGCCTGCTCCTCCGCAGGAAGAAAACAACAAACTATCGCAACATGGCGGACGGCTCGCCTGCCGCCGCTGTGCACGCCGGGATGATGGCGGCCGGGAGGCGCCGGCGCGGGCCCTTCCCGCCGGCCGCGGCGGCTCCTGGCCGCCCCCGGGGAAACAAAGGCCGAAGGTGGAAGGCAAACTCGCAAGCGGCCGCCTCGCTGGGCTTCCAGACAGCCCAGTGTTGAACGCGGGGGCCTGGGCGGTTGCCGGCCGTAGCGCGGCCCGAGCTCTGTCGTAAGGCGTTTTGCAGCAGTTGGCGCCGAGCTTTACGCCCGGCGGAAGTCCCGTTGGAAGTGGGAGAGGCCCAGCGCCCCGCTACGGGGCGGCAGCCGGGTTTCTGTGTTTGGACTGTGAGGCGCGGGCTGGGGGCGGAGTCACGGCGCTAGGGGCCGACGCGTGGGGCGAGGGCGGGCGGGGCGGCGCCCGGCTGGCGCTCTGCGGGCTGCGGGGCGGCGGCAGGTTCGCTGAGCGGGTGGGCCTGAGACTGTTAGACTGCGCTGAACGAGAGCGCGAGAGGAGCGGGAAGGGTTGAGAGCGTGGTGCTAACGAGTGACAGAAAGGGCATCAGGGTGCGGAGGAGGCTGAGGGCTGCTGGGGGGAAGGCGTCTGAAGACGGCTTCTCACTCGGCGGGTGGGGGGGGTGAATGTAGCTAGGCCTTTAAGTACCGACGAGCTACTGACGTTGGTGCAAGAACAAGGAATGTGAGAAATATGGGGAAAGAAATGGGTCATTTTAGCTAGGAAGAGAAGGCCGAACATAGGCGCAGAGATGCCAAAGGACTTCATATGAATCCTCAAGCAGTACTCGTGGACGCTCTTAGGAGAAAAGAATGCTTTATGGTGGAAAAGCCTAGAAAACTCCGCCTTAACTGATGATAGTAAACGTTTTCCCGTAACGGAGTAAATCAGAATTTTGTGCCACCTGAAAGGATGCAACAGGAAGAAACAGTGTCACTCCGGTGGTAATCCAGTCGCAGATACGTAACTGAGTCTAACCTTGAAGAAATAAGGACAAAAAAAATTGAGGGACGTACCACAAAGGTCTTCCGAAGTGTTGGAAGTCACGCAAGTCAAGAAAAGACTGAGGAATTTTTTCAGATTGAAGAAAAAATAGACATGACAGCTGAATGCAATGCATGATTCTGAACTGGATCCTTCACGCTAATGAATATTATTGGAACAATTTGCAAAAATCAGAGTCTGGAAATAAGATGGGAGTTACGTAGCAGACTTCACTTCCTTATTTTGATGATTGCACGTACTATGCAGGAAGAAAGTGTTTGTTGGAAATACTATTACAGAGTCCACGTTTGTGTTTCTTGCTGCCTGGCAGGCCAATAAATCAAGAGGCAAGGTGTTGGGGCAAAGACTAACACTTGATTTGGAAAGCCTACAGACCCAAGAAGATGATGGACTAGTGTCCCAAAGAAGCATGTGTTAGAATTCAGGCTTCTTTTATATTAAAGGGAAGGAAGTGATGGTTACAAACTAGAATCCTTTGTTCTTGCAGCTCTCTGCAAAGGTCTGGTTACAGTGTTTCTATAAACCACCCCAGCAAGACAAATGTTACTCTCTGTTCTGCCACTTTTTTATCTCTACACAAACGGCAAAGTGCTATACTGTTAAAGGTCAGATCCTTGAGAATGGGCTGTCCTGAATAGTTCAGGCTATAGGCAACATTCTTAACTACAGCAAAAACAATAGAATACAAAGATTAACAGAAACAGATCCGACATGGACTCAAGATTTTTTCTTCCTTCTTACAAAAGTACCTGATGGCACATCAAGTCAGGAACTTATTCTCAAATGGTTCAGAATAAAAGGGTTCTACTCTATATGAAACTTCTAGAAAATTCTAATTGCTTCAAAACAGTGTAGCACAACTAACACAACACTGTGAAGCAGTTGTACTCCAAGTTAAGGTTTAATGAGAGAACCAAAGAGTAGATTGTTTGTGATGATGGTCTCACAGGTATATACACATACCCAAACATATCAAATTGTATACATTGAGTTTATGTCGTTTTTTTGTATATCAATTATAACTCAATAAAACTGCAAAAAAAATTCATTGTTGAAGTAAAAAATGCAAAAGAGGAGTTAAACAGAAAAGAGACTTGAGAAAATTAAAGACAGGAAAAGATTTCCCAGAATATGCCACAAAAGTGGGGGATGGGGGTGGAGGGACAACATGAAGGAGAAGTTTGAACATTTGAAGCTTGGAATGAAAAAATCAAATTCATGAGAAATTGCATTGCAAAAAGTAGAGAAAAAAGAGAACGGAAAAGAGGCAATGTTTGACAAGAGATGGAAGATACAAACCCACAAATACAGGAGGCATAACAAATACAAGCAAGAAAAATAAAGCCACACCTAGACATATATGATGAAACTGAACAGCATCCACAAAGGCGATCTTAACACAGACATAAAGAAACTGCTTCTGGTCATAATGGAGACATAGGGACAGACTCCCCTCACTCCATAACTTGAAAAGACGCATTTGAAAAAACAAAATTGCTTTCCGACATTGGGCCACAGGCAGCACAAGCCTGTGGGCACTGAGAGAAAGGAAACCTTATAATCGTCCAGCTTTCTGCCTGGAAACAGTTTCTGGACCATGAGGCAGGAGAGGACACTCAAATAAAACACAACTGTCTTAAAGACTTGAGGAGACAGACCAGAATTTAGAGGGGCTAACATGGGACATTGTGGGGGGTGGTAGTGCAGATGATGCAGCAATGCTTAGGAAGAGCTCCAAGAATCCTCACAGGGATACCTTGAATGTGCTGCTGCGTGGAGAAATCCCATGAATATCAACAGAGGACCAGAACAACCAGAAAGCTATCAACTGAACCGTTCTTGGAGCTCAGGCAGAGCTGGGCAACGTTTAAACTTCAACCACCCAGAGTGGGTAACCCTGGCTGACCACCCAGGACCTTCAGAAAGATCCAAGAGGGGTCCATGCATTAGAACTAAGACAAAGGAGCACTAGAATCTCCTAAAAAACAACTCTTGAAATGGTTTATGCTAATCAGCACATAATTTAATGGCCCACCAGAACAAACTTCAGTTTTCTTTAACAAAAAACCAACCTAGCCCTCAATAAAGTAAAATTCACAGAGGCCAGCATTTAAAGAAAAATTACTAACGAAAGGAAGAAGCAGGAATATATGACCAATACCAGGAGAAAAATTAATAAACAGAAACATACGTAACAGAGACAACAGAATTATCAGCCCAGGGATTTCTAAGACTTGATATAAATATGCTCAAGGGCTTAAGGTAAATGGGACCCTAATGAGGAAGGACAGAGAATATATGAAGTGGAACTTCTAGAGGTGAAAATGCAATATTTGAAATTAAGTACTCAGTGGAGAACAACAAAAGCAGATTAGAAATTTCCAGTTTCATCTGAGATATACAGAGAGCTGCAAAGAACATCACTGCCAAGCTCATGACAATAAAAAATTACAATCAATGGCAATTTTCTCAATCCATCAGAGAACCGAAGGGTTCCAAAGCAGCCGACGGAAAATGGAGACGCAGACATCTACAAGGAAGAACAGGACCTGGGCCTTTGCTTACCTGGAGCAGACGAGTCAAGGTATCTTAGAAGCTGGAACTAAGATTCAGCTAAAAATGTTCAGTGACATCTGAAGTCCACACGTGGGCTAACATGAGAGTATGAAGCCCCTCAGAGCTGCAGAGGCAGAATGACCTGCACCATCCTGCAGGCTTCTTCTCCACGAACCGCATCAGGCGTTGACCAGAAAGATAGGCAGAGTCCCGGGCACAGCCCTTGTGTGGGCTGAGAAAGGGAACAGCCACCACACACACCTACACACACACCTACACACACTCCTCTTCTTCCCCCGAAAATAAACTATAATCTTCAGGGCAGAAAAGCAACAAAAGCGTGGCCTTGAGGAAATAGGGAACCCATTTTCACTGTGGGAAGGGGACAGAGAAAGAAAAAGCCCTAGTTTTTTTGGTTGTTGTTCAATCACGCTTCAGAAACATGTTTAAAATGTCGATCTGGACAGTGCTCATGGGCATCACAGCTGGCAGTGGCTGGCCTCCCAACCTTGTTACCGTCTTCCTTTGTTGTTTTAACAGAGAATGAAACGACACTCACAGGGCTCCTCCACTACCAAGCGGTCCACCCAGGAGACCTTCCAGTCTGATCCCTCCCCCACGTTGTGGAGAGCTTTGTGCAGTTACTGTACAGTATGAATAATGAAACTGAGATCTGTGTAAAAGCAGAAAGAAAAACAGTGCTCCTGGAAATGGGAATGTTACCTTTCTAAATTAATTCTTCTAGCCGCTTATAAATCGAACTCATCTTTTCCTGCTGGTCCCTGTTACACCTTAGCTTTCAGTGTGAGTTCAACTCCCATCTTTTTTCTTGCTAACATTGTTTAATCTTTCCAAGTCCAAATGATTTGTGTTGTCTGAATACCCATCATCCTTACAGTCACTGTCCCATTGTGCCAACTGATAAGTAGTCACTTGGGTGTGCCCTCCTCACCTTCGGGGTTACCTTCCTGAGGGTGAAGGACCCATACATATTTCTAGCTTAGTTGCTTCCTGTTAACATTAGCTGCCCACCAGCCACCACGAGACGTGTGCAAGCATGGGGTGCGGCAGTGGAGGCACAAAAATGACCATGATGCTGCCCTTCCCCAGGGGTCCCCGTCTGGTGTCACCAACAGTTCTAGGCGGTTCACATAAGAACAGCCCAGTCCTAGGGTGAACGTATAAGACCAAATTATTAAAACACTTTCTTGTTGAAGGAAGTTAGACATCCATCCCCCTGTTGCAAAGCTGGCAATTAACTCTAATATCCTCAAGTACTGACTGCAGACTGGAAAAAGAAATATGGTCATTGTGTATTGCAACTAAAAATTGCTGTTTATCATTTTGACTAGTGACAAATCTTGTGAAGCCACGCCTGAGCCCTAAGCATTTTGAGCCTTGAGCCTTTTATGGTGTCTAACTGTGGAAAATTCTGAAAGAGATGGGAATACCAGACCACCTGACCTGCCTCTTGAGAAATCTGTATGCAGGTCAGGAAGCAACAGTTAGAACTGGACATGGAACAACAGACTGGTTCCAAATAGGAAACGGAGTATGCCCAGGCTGTATATTGTCACCCTGCTTATTTAACTTATATGCTGAGTACATCATGAGAAATGCTGGACTGGAAGAAGCACAAGCTTGAATCAAGATTGCCAGGAGAAATATCAATAACCTCAGATATGCAGATGACACCATCCTGATGGCAGAAAGTGAAGAGGAACTCAAAAGCCTCTTGATGAAGGTGAAAGGGGAGAGTGAAAAAACGTTGGCTTAAAGCTCAACATTCAGAAAACGAAGATCATGGCATCTGGTCCCATCACTTCATGGCAAATAGATGGGGAAACAGTGGAAACAGTGTCAGACTTTATTTTGGGGGGCTCCAAAATCACTGCAGATGGTGAATGCAGCCATGAAATTAAAAGACACTTGCTCCTTGCAAGAAAAATTATGACCAACCTAGACAGCATATTCAAAAGCAGAGACATTACTTTGCCAACAAAGGTCCGTCTAGTCAAGGCTATGGTTTTTCCTGTGGTCGTGTATGGATGTGAGAGTTGGACTGTGAAGAAGGCTGAGCGCCGAAGAATTGATGCTTTTGAACTGTGGTGTTGGAGAAGACTCTTGAGAGTCCCTTGGACTGCACAGAGACCCAACCAGCCCATTCTGAGGGAGATCAGCCCTGGGATTTCTTTGGAAGGAATGACACTAAAGCTGAAACTCCAGTACTTTGGCCACCTCATGCGAAGAGTTGACTCATTGGAAAAGACTCTAATGCTGGGAGGGATTGGTGGCAGGAGGAGAAGGGGACGACAGAGGATGGGATGGCTGGATGGCATCACTGACTCGATGGACGTGAGTCTGAGTGAACTCCGGGAGTTGGTGATGGACAGGGAGGCCTGGCGTGCTGCGATTCATGAGGTCGCAAAGAGTCAGACACAACTGAGCGACTGAACTGAACTGAACCTGGCGGCAGGCACATGTCCGGACCTTCATTTCCTCCTTTATGCACAAAGGGCATTGAGAGCTGTACCAGGAGCACAAAAAATGTGCCACAAAATTCCTGTAGCTTCTGAAATGGGAGGAAGGGTCAGTGTCCTGCAAAGGGCTTAAAAAGGGCGGAACACTAGGCCCGTTCCAAGGCAATGGCACTCCACTCCAGCACTCTTGCCTGGAAAAGCCCATGGACGGAGGAGCCTGGTAGGCTGCAGTCCATGCGGTCGCGAAGAGTTGGACACAACTGAGTGACTTCCCTTTCACTTTTCACTTTCATGCATTGGAGAAGGAAATGGCAACCCACTCCACTGTTCTTACCTGGAGAATCCCAGGGATGGGGGAGCCTGGTGGGCTGCCATCTGTGGGGTCGCACAGAGTAGGACACGACTGAAGCGACTTAGCAGCAGCAGCAGCAGCAGCAGAGAACAGAAGCCACTAGCACTGTCTCCCACGCCCTCTGTCTTCCATACTGCCCCCAGGGGTGGGCACTTAACCTGGGGGCATTCATCCTTCCACACAGCGAGGTTGGAACAAGGTGGCCTGAGAGATGCCAGTGACTGTGTCCTTCTGAGCCTTGGGCTCAGATGTGAAGGAAGAGGCAGGAATGACAGAGTCCAAAAATAACTACTCGCCACTTCAAAGTCAGGCTAATATAGTATGCAATGCAAAGGAAGGAATCTTCATCAGCAGAAAATGAAAGGAATGTAGATCGCTGCTTTGTGCACCATAGATAAACATTTACCAGCTATATAAAGCCTAAACAATCCTGTCCTAATGGCGTACCCCAAATGTTTGTTCAATTTTTCATTCACCACCTGCCATTTATAAGCTACAACACTTAAGCGCTGGGAGGGAAGAGCAGTTTACGCTTCCTCTGGCCAGAAGGAGTTTTAAACAAGGCTAAACAGACCAGGGAGAAATCGATGTGAAGCAACAGAAAGCAGTGCCAGTAGCGGGGGAGGGAGAGACCTTCAGGGAACAGCAGCCTGTCTGGATCCAGGGCAACAGGTCCTGGTTTATGCTGTCACTGTATCTAAGAGCATACACTAAGCTATTGTTAATTTTCAAGCTCTCAGTATTGAATTAGGTCCCTAAGCACTTCAAAGATTTTTTTTTACAATAATCACTCATATATAAGATATCTTGTTTGAACTGAAAAATGCCTATAAAAAGGTTTTGCTGCTAGAAAGAGTGTTGACATTTAGAACATTATAGGACTGACTGTGGAGATGACCGAAGTGCATCCATCAGCAAAGAGTGTAAGTGAAAGTGTTAGCTGCTCAGTTGTGTCCCACTCTTTGCCACCCCGTGGACTGTAGCCCCCCAGGCTCCCTGTCCATGGAATTCTCCAGGCAGGAATACTGGAGTGGATTGACACTCCCTTCTCCAGGGGAACTTCCCAACCCAGGGATCAAATGCAGGTCTCCTGCTTTGCAGGCGAATTCTTTACTGTCTGAGCCACCAGGGAAGCCCTAAAAGCCACTAATAAATCTCTCTTATTGAACTACATTGGAAATTAGAAGGAAAAAAAATAATGCTTTGATAAATGTTTGTCTCATAGAATTATATTAATTCAGTGGGTAAATGATTTTTTTTTGAAAAAGAATTAAAACAATAAAAACAAAAGCAGCTAGAGATTGGTAAACTAGAGCTCATTAAAATTTGAAACTGCTTCATTATCTAAAAATGTCACTTAAATGTGAAAAGACACTAGGAAAAATAAACTAGGAAAAAAATACTTGTGTATGACTAACAAAGTTTTAGTACCCAGAATACATACACACTAATTGGTAATAATAATAAAAACCAATAGCCCATTAGAAAAATGGGCAAAGGCTGACCTGGGTTCGATTCCTGGGTTGGGAATATACCCTGCAGGAGGGCTTGGCAACCCACTCCAGTATTCTTGCCTGGAGAATTCCGTGGACAGAGGAGCCTAGCGGGCTACAGTCCCTGGGGTTGCAAGGAGTCAGTCGGACATGACTGAGCAGCTGAGCACATAAACGCACAGATGACAGATGAGAATGCTGAAATAGCTGATTACAATACAAGAAGCTGGGGAGCCTGACTGTGCAGGAGGCATACGCACTGAAGCCAGCTCACACCCACCAGATCGGTAGAGATTCAGAACGTAAACAGTACCAAGTGCTGGTGGTGCTGATGGAAGAATGAAGTAGAACAACCGCTCTTTAGAACGATTTGACAGTATCTGGTAAAGTTATTAATTAGTGAAGAAAAGAATATGCACTTCTACTCAGCAATATTCCCGCTGGTACACACCCGAAAGAGATGTTCACACATGTGCATTAAGAACCAGAACGTCTGTGGCGGATTCATTTTGATATTTGGCAAAACTAATACAGTTATGTAAAGTTTAAAAATAAAATAAAATTAGAAAAAAAAAAAAAAAAAAGAATCCACCAAAAAAAAAACCAAACCAGAACGTGCTTGCAGCATTGCTGATTATAGCAAAAACCAACAGAACTCCCAAAAGAATAAAAATCCAAACAAGCACAGGGTCAAATGCATGTTTTTTCTTAATATATACGTTTTATTGACGTATGGTTGGCTTATCCTGTGACAGGTGCACAGCAAGGAGATTCAGTCATACATATCCACATATGCTATTTTTGAAAGTATTTTCCATTATAGGTGATTACTCAGAGAAGGCAATGGCACCCCACTCCAGTACTCTTGCCTGGAAAATCCCATGGATGGAGGAGCCTGGTAGGCTGCAGTCCATGCGGTCGCAAAGAGTTGGACACAACTGAGTGACTTCACTTTCACTTTTCACTTTCATGCATTGGAGAAGGAAATGGCAACCCACTCCAGTGTTCTTGCCTGGAGAATCCCAGGGACAGGGGAGCCTGGTGGGCTGCCATCTATGGGTTCCCACAGAGTCGGACACGACTGAAGCGACTTAGCAGCAGCAGCAGCAGCAGAGGTGATTACAAGATATTGACTATAGTTCTCTGTGAAATGCACATTTTTTAAAAAGAATGCATGAATAGATTGTGATATACTCATGAAGTGAAAGTGGTTAACCACCGCTAGACATGCCAAAATGGAAACACCTCAGATCAGAGAGTTGGACAAAAAAAGATTAAAATGTGTATATAGAGAAGACTTTCCTATAAAGCCAGGGTATAAAGACATGCACACGCGTGGCAGATATTCTGGGCGGGGGACGGGGCACAGGCTGCACAGTCACAGTGGAATTCCATGTGTTTTGTGCTGGGCGTGTTGCAGACTTCAGTCTCTGAAATGTATTGAATATCTGAACGATCACATCATAATAAATCAGGCTTTTTTTCCACTCGTATGATAATATAATCTTCTGAATTCTCTGACTACTTTCTTCTTGCAATATTTTATTTTCCATTGAGCCGTTTTACTTGTAAACATTTGACATCATAAATATCAAAAGTCTCAGATTTACTAGTCTGAAATTTTTAACACTTGAAAATCAGGGTAATGTTCTACTAGAAATTGTTTTTTGAGTTAAATATAGAAACAGAATGAAGTCAGCTGCTGATTTTTCACCCAAATGCTGGTTTTTAAGGCTAATTTGTGATGTAACGGGTCAAAAAAGAGGTTTTATTGAATCCGAACTGCCTAAGAACATTCTCTAGGTTGGTTTGAGTTTTGTCGGATTCTTCCAGCTTATTTTTTAAACTAAAGATCTGTTCAGTGTTCTTCCAACTAAAAAGTAATCCCAAAAGAGGGCATTTAGCTTTTTCTCTGGGGAAAAATGATCAAAAAAATTAAGGTCCAAATATTTTTCCACCAGCAGAGTGTGCAGCTACACACGTGCTGAGCACGTGCTGTGTGACTAGGTGTGAGACAGGCGCGCCTGCGTAGGCGCTAAGTGGGAAGTGCAGTGGAGACTTGTGTCCACGTGGAGATAGACAAATGGAAGACAGATGAGGAAATAAGGAATCAGAAGTTTGAGGGGTGGTGTGCAGAGCTCTATGGGAACAGGACACTCCAACCCAAACGGGGCGGCCAGGGAGGGGGAGCCAAGCTTTGCAGAAATCCCTGAGGATGGCGGATGAGGGGTTTGGGAGGGGTGGTTTTCATGCAGGAACAGATGGGGACAACGTCCTCATTCCTTGCTTCTGCGAACCAGTTGTTTTTAGTTTCCTCACTTATTTTCTAAAAATGTATTATTATTTTTAAACCATTTTAAAATATAGTTTACAATGTTGTGTTAGTTTCAGCCGTACAGCAAAGCGATTCATTATACATACACAAATATTCTTTTTCAGGTTCTTGTCCGTTATAGGGAATACCCAAGAATACCATTATAGGGTATTGCAAGATATGGTATATGGTTCCTTGTGCTGGACAGTAGGTGTGACCCAATTTGTTTTTAATGCTTAAAAATAATATATTGAGAGAAGGAACTGAGGTCTTTATGATGGAGATCTGAGAGCGACCACTCAGCTTCTCGACTGGGGTTTGGAGCAGCCCTAAGAGGAGATGGCTGGATGGCATCACCGACTCAGTGGAGCTGAGTCTGAGTAGACTCCGGGAGTTGGTGATGGCCAGGGAGGCCTGGCGCGCTGTGTGTGGTCCATGGGGTCTCGAAGAGTCAGACACGACTGAACGACTGAACTGAACTGAACTGAAGCTACTCTTCTCCCCCAAACCCCCACCCTACCCTTCCCCACCCCTCCCCGTCAGGGGCTGCCTTTGCCAGTCTTTGGGATTAGGGAGGGAGTGGCTTGGAGTGTATTTCTAGCCGCAAACAGTACTCTTCTTCAGCGGGATTCCAGCAAACATAACTTTTGCCCACCTCTACATTTCTAGAGGGTTTTTTTGATATGTGTGTCCCATGTAGACTGACGCCTCAGGAAACTGCCCAGCTGGTCCACCCCTAGAGGCGTCCTCCAGGCTTCTCCACTGGTTCTCGCCTCTGTAGTTGACAGCTGCCTGGAGGGGGCTACTCCGGGACTATGGACATGTACCGTCTCTATTCAAACCTTGCCTGTTCATCGATTCTTCTTGGGTGAATTCATTTTGAAGACATTGGGTGCTAAAGGATGCTTTTCTAACTCCACATTCTACATTTATCCCTTGTGACACTGCTGTAAGGAAGAGCTTTCACTACTGGCTCTTTATTTATTTATTTATTTATTTATGTCAGGACAGACTCAAGAAATCATATTCTATTCCATGGATCATAATCTATTATTATCATGACCCATCCTGCTCGAATTGTCACAGACTTGGCCATTTGAAAACCCTTCAGGTTGTACCCTGTGTCCTCTCGCCTTGAGCTTCAGAGTACGTCACGCCCACCCCTGAGTCCCTGTGTTGAAACCCTACCCAGCATCATGGTGATGTTAGGAGACGAGACTTTGAGGGCCGATTGGGTTTAGGTAAGGTCATGAGCATGGATCCCTCACGACGGGTCAGCATTCTCAGGATACTGGAGCTCAGGCCATGTACCCTCTGCCACGTGAGCACGCGGCAAGAAGGCGGCCGTCTGACCGCCAGAAGAGGGTCCTCGTCAAGAACCTGTGCGGCCAGATTTTGATCTTGGACATCCAGCCTCCAGAACCCAGAGAAATAAATGTTTTCTTCAAGCTGCCCAGTCGGGCGGTACTTTATCATAGCAGTCCACTCTGTTAAGATAGCGAGTGCTCGCTTCGGCAGCATGTATACTAAAATTGGAACAATACAGAGAAGATTAGCATGGCCCCTGCGCTAGGATGACACGCAAATTCGTGAAGCGTTCCATATTTTTGGAGCACATGTATACCTGTGATGGATTCATTTTGATATTTGGCAAAACTAATACAATTATGTAAGGTTTAAAAATAAAATAAAATTAAAAAAAAAAAAAAGATAGCGAGGTGAGCCAGAGAACGCTAGTCTTAGTTCTTTCCTTGTCCCACCTCTTCTGTGTTGCTTTGTTATTTGTTTGGAACACACCTTTTGGTTCTCTTGTTTGTTCGCATCTCATGGGAAGTCTCCCTCCATTCTTACTGATTGATGTGACATTAACTTGGTTCTAACCCCAAGCCTGCTAAGGGCATAATCAGCAGGGTATCGCTTTCCATCCCTGACACCCCTCCATATCCCCCATCTTTTGCACCCCATACTCACCATCCTCTGCAATGGTCTCTGACTTCCCTTTTCTGGGTTTCTACTTTGCAACAGACAACTTGCATGTTTCTTTATTCTTAGTTCTCAGATAAAAGGATCTCCACATATAGACACACACACACCATTTCCCTCTTTCTCGTGGGCTGGCGCTCTGTGTTATTTAGCATCTGGGGCTTGTCAGCAGCGCTGACACCTAGCCCTTGGGTAGGTGACGGCCTGGGGTCCGCTCCTTCGGCTGTTTTCGCTGGACACTCACCTCGATCGTTGTCCCCGTCGGGTCGTGTTGGAGCACAGAGGATGCTCTGAGATGGGAAAGCTGCAGTGGGCAGTTTGCTGGCTGGACCATTAACATGTGGTTGCTCCAAACAGGGGAGTAAATGCTCCAGAAGAAATCCCTTTATCTTTGAAGTTCTCCTGTGGAATGATAGAAACAGATGGGTGCTAGTCAGTGCCACGGACGTCCTCACCCTCTGCCCGACCTGGATACGCAATTTCACGATTCCATGCAGTTCACACAGCTCTCAGCCCACAGGCCATGAGCCCTGCTGAAATGTAAAACCGTGAGCATGGATACAAAGTCTTCAAAGGAAGGATGAAGGGAGACGGTTACTGCGGCTGCCCTAAGCACTCTGAAAGTGTCCCTCAGGGAAGTCCAAGGCCCCAGGGCTGGGGTCTGGTGAGCGGAGGGAGGCAGGAAGCCCACACGGCCTCAGGGAGCACTCCTCCATCACCCCACGTGGAGAGCTTGCCCTCAGGGAGTTTAGAATAGCTGCGCCTCGGGGGTGAGCCAATGCTGGTCTGGGCCCCCAGGTGGCCCTGAGGTGTGAAGATGGGCGGGGATGTCCAGGAAAAGTCTGTTCAGACTTGAAGCCCAGGTGTCAGCTCAGCTGGTAGCGGGAACTGAAGCGACCTGCAGTCTCCCAGGGCTTCCCTGACAGCCCAGTTGGTGAAGAATCCACTTGCAACGCAGGAGACCCTGGTTCGATTCCTGGATGGGGAAGTTCTGCTGGAGCAGGGATAGGCTACCCACTCCACTATTCTTGGGCTTCCCTGGTGGCTCAGCTGGTAAAGAATCTACCAAGGGCCCGGGCAGCCTGGCGGCAGGGCTGCTCCCCAGGCCAGAGAGCGTGGGGGGCCACCTTCCCACCCTCCTGCACATCTCGGACAAGGGAGGACAGGAGATCCAGGCCACCTCTTGTGGGCTCACGGGAGTTTACAAGCACTGGCCTTCTTTGAATAGTTCCTTCTCAATTTTATTTGACCTCGTTGTAGATTTTTTTGTGTGTGTGTGCAAAAAATACGATTATTTGTTTTTCCCTTTTTTCTTTATTTTTTAAAAATTAATTTATTTTTTAATTGAAAGATGATTGCTTTACAGAATTTTGTTTTCTGTCAAACCTAAACATGAATCAGCCACAGGTATACACATATCCCCTCCGTTTTGAACCTCCCTCCCATCCCCCTCCCCATCCCAGCCCTCTAGGTTGACACAGAGCCCCTGTTTGAGTTTCCTGAGCCAGACAGCAAATTCTCGTTGGCTATCTATCTTACATATGGTAATGTGAGTTTCCATGTTACTCTTTCCAGACATCTCACCCTCTCTTCCTCTCTCCATATTATTTTTATTTTAAAGAAGTAGCAGTTGGAATCAAATTGTACGCAGTGAAATAGTACACCCAGGAAACCAGATCAGTACACAGGGCTTCGCTTGGACTGGCCCATGGCCTTAAACAAACTGTCCCCGCTCTCTGCCCCCTTCCTCGCCTTTAGGGTGAGTGATAACATGCTGGTCTCTGGGGCTGTGGAGAGGAGTAAATGAGTTACTGCGTTAGGTGGTGCTCGGCATTGGGCGCATATTAACCAGCCTGCAGCCTGATTACTCCTCCACCATGGCCACCACTTCGGTTGCCATCGTGACTCAGCATTGCCAGCAGTATGTGCACAGTCGGGGTTAGTCAGATGGCGTGCTGGTAACCGCAAAGTCCAAACAGCTAGTTAGTGGGGGCTGGGGCTTATCTACAGCACAAACTCCTGGCCCAGGCCCTTAGACGCTCTACGTCAGCGGGTCTGGGGTGAGCCCCGGAACCTGCCTTTTTGGTGAGTGTGATGAGTGGTTCTGCTCCAGGCCCGCCCTCTGAGAAGCATCCTGTTGGCCTGAGCCTGAGGGTCGGGGGCACGGGTGGGAGCAGAGCCACGTGCCCAGCTTCTCTTCATCGACTAGATACGATGTGAAGCGTCTACCTGCCCATTCTAATCTGTAGAGAATACTCAAGAAACTCTGTCAGCGCCTGCTGAGTATCTTCCAGATGCTGCTTTATTCCAGGCGTTTGTGAAGAGACAGAAAGACCCCAGCCCTTCTGGAGTTATGGTCTAACTTGGACAAACAGACAATAAGCAACACATAAATGTACTAAATAGTGAGGGTGACATGACTGGGACGTGAAGAGCAGGGCAAGCCTGACTGAGGTGTGGCTGCAGCTCTCAACCAGCGATCAGGGAGGGCCTCACTGAGGCGACACTGCGGCCGAGGCTTGGAGGAGGCGAGGGCCTAGTCACGGGACATCTGGAGGAAGATACTTCAGGCGGAAGGAAGAGCCAGTGCAAAGGCCCTGCAACACTGCGGCCGAGGCTTGGAGGAGGAGAGGGCCTAGTCAGGGGACATCTGGGGGAAGATGCTTCAGGCGGAAGGAAGAGCCGGTGCGAAGGCCCTGAGGCAGGATGGTGCATGGAGGTGTGAGGACCAGTGACATGGTCCTGTGGTTGAAGCAGCCTTGGTGCTAGGAAATGAGGGTCTAAGAGGTAAGGACTTTTTTTTTTTTTAATACAGTTTTTAACTTTTAAGAAATATTCAGTTCACACACATAGTTAAAAGACCTTCAGTCTTTCCCCTACAAAAGTTGTTAATGAGACTAAAGCGTGGACTTCCCAGGTGGCTCTAGTGGTAAAGAATCTGCGTGGAACAAAAAAAATCTACCTGCAATGCAGGAGACCCAAGAGATGAGGGTTTGATCTCTGGGTCAGGAAGATCCTCCGGAGGAGGGCATGACAACTCACTCCAGAATTCTTCCCTGGAGAATCCCATGGACAGAAGAGTCTGGTGGGCTACAGTCCATGGGCTTACGAAGAGTTAGACACTACTGAAGCAACTTGGCATGCGTGCAAAGGATGGGTAGCCAAGCTCACTAGGGGTGTTTTTCAAAGCATGCTCACTTCTTAGCAGTGGGTGACGAAGTCAGCTTAGTGGGTCATGAGCAGTACTTGAAAAATGTAACCAGTCCTTTAGTATAGAACAGAATGCAAACCATCAGCGAGTGCTGAACCTAGCTAAATAGCTATTTCATGAAAGTTTTGTTTTCTGTGTCACAGAAAGTTAAGGAAACCGAGGCATTTGATACGTGAGTTTTGAATCTTATTGACTCAAATCTCTGCTCCAGCTACTGAATAAAATTAATTAGTGACCAAACTGTCCCTCTTTCCAAAAATCCATGCATAGCTTCAGGAAATACCCTTGCTGTCACTCAGCAAAGGAAAAGCAAGGAGCACTTAAGCTTTCTGGAGATGAACCGGCCAGATAGGGGCGGATAGCTGGGAGGGGAAGGGCGCCACCTGCAGGCAGCGTGCCTCACCTCATCAGACTGCTTACCGGACCTGTCTTCTAAGTTAAAGGGGGTCATTCCAAGCCAAACCAAACCTGTCAGTCCTGAAGGAAATCAACCCTGAATCGTCATTGGAAGGACTGAAGCTGAAACTGAAGCTCCAATACTTTGGCTACCTGATGCAAAGAGCTGACTCACTGGAAAAGACCCTGATGTTGGGAGAGATTGAAGGCGGGGGGAGAAGGGGATGACAGATGGTGAGATGGCTGGATAGAATCACCCACTCATTGGACATGAGTTTGAGCAAACTCTGAGGGATAGTGAAGGACAGAGGAGCCTGGCGTGCGGCAGTTCATAGGTCACAAAGAGTCGGACATGACTTAGTGACTGAACATTTGAAGCTCAGAGGGCTTTAGTGAGATGGGGATCAGTAATATGACAGAGATGAATGTGCTTTAAGTACTACCAATACAAATTGGCGGCTGGGTTAAATCGTGAGCCGCTGCAGCTGCTGACCTTCAACACTCCTTGAAAGGAGTTCAGAGTGGAGATCAGGAATGAGGTGTTCTGTACTCTGGGAAAAACAGGCCGAACAGGTCTTTGGATATTTAGATACTTTCAGGAGGTTTTATGAATCCAGTTCTTGCATCTCCTCGTGTCTAGAAAAGCGCTAAAATGCTTCCTGGTGACATCTGCTGCTTATGACCAGCAGAGACTTCTTGCAAAACATCTGTGCTTCCCTGTGGGCTCTCCCGTCGCCCAAATCACGCATATACCGGCCTCCGCCCGCCTCCTTGGAGCAGCTGCTTGGAGCTCTCTGAGGTGCTGTCTCCCAGGCCAGAGTCCTCGTTCTGCCCCAAGTAAAACTTAACACACAACTCTCATGTTATGCACTTTTTTCAGTTGACAGTACAGCCGCTATTGCCAAAAGGTAAAATAGAATATTAAAAAATTAATGAAATTAGCAATTATGAAATCTTGTTTTTATAGTGGTAAAATATACAAAACATCATTTTCCATTGTAAGCATTTTCAAATGTACAGTAGCATTAAGTACATTCATATTGTTATGCAACCATCAGCACTATCTGTGTCCAGAACCTGTCATCTTCCCCCAAATGATGAAAGTTTATTCATAAGAATAAAGAGCAAAATTCACTGCTTTTAGTGTACAAGTCTCTGAGTTCTTACAAACGCATAGAATTACCTAACCACCACCTCAGTCAGATATAGAGTAGTTAAAATCTCCCCAAATTCCTTCCTGTTCCTTTTCAGTCATGCCTTTCCCAACCACAGTCCTTGGAAACAACTGATGTGCTTTTTACATTTTATTTTGCCCTTTCTAGTTGTTGTTTTTCAGTCAATAAGTTGTGTCGGACTCTGCAGCCCCATGGACGGCAGCACGTCAGGTGCCCCTGTCCTCCACTACCTCCTGAAGTTTGCTCAAATTCATGTCCATTAAGTTGGTGAAGCTATCCAACCTTCTCATCCTCTGCTGTCCCCTTCTCCTTTTGCCTTCTATCTTTCCCAGCATCAGGGTCTTTTCCAATAGATTGACTCTTCGCATCAAATGGCCAACGTACTGGAGCTTCATCTTCAGCATCAGTCCGTCCAATGAATATTCAGGGTTGATTTCCTTTAGGATTGATTCATTTGATCTGCTTACAGTCTAAGGGAAGTCTCAAGAGTCTTCTCCAGCACCACAGTTTGAAAACATCAATTCTTCGGTGCTCAGCCTTCTTTGTGACCCAACTCCCACATCTGTACATGACTACTGGAAAAGCCATAGCTTTGACTATATGGACTTTTGTTGACAAAGGTCCCAGGTCCATAACATTCCAGAATGTTATGTGAAAGGAGTCACATGCATGGCATCATGCAATGAGTAGCCTCCTAAGTCTCATCGCACACTGCAGGGAGAGTCTCATGCACAGAATGGCATCATGCAATGAGTAGCCTCCTAAGTCTCATCGCACACTGCAGGGAGAGTCTCATGCACAGAATGGCATCATGCAATGAGTAGCCTCCTGGGTCTCATCGCACACTGCAGGGAGAGGCTCATGCACAGAATGGCATCATGCAATGAGTAGCCTCCTAAGTCTCATCGCACACTGCAGGGAGAGTCTCATGCACAGCTGAAAGGACCATTTGGGCAGGATTCCACTGGAAAGATGGGCCTGGCTGCTTATGCATCCCACAGCTTATCTGAGTTGTTTTCAGTGGTGGGTGATTAGAAATAAAGCACTGTCAACATTCGCAAACAGGTTTTTGAGTGAACATAAGCTTCACTTTCCTTGAATAAATAGGAGTGACATTTCTGGATAATATGAGGAATATACATCTACTTGTAAGACACTGCCAAGCAGGCTTCCAAAGCAACCATGCCATTCTGCAATCACATCCGCAGGGCAAATGGTTAAAGCTTTAACCATTCCCATGAATGTGCCGTGGTGTTTCGTTCTGGTCTGTCTGAACCCCCTACTCTGACTTAGGGCACTGAACTCTTGTCCCATGCTTGAGTGCCGCCCGTGTATCTTCATTCAGACTATTTCCCTGTTTTACGTTTGGGTGGTTTGTTTCTCATTATTGAGTTTTGAGAATTCTTTTCATGTCATGAAAGCAAATTTCTATCACATGTGTGTTTTAAAAATATTTCCTCCCAAGTCAGTGGCTTGTTTTTTCATAATCATTAGTATCTTTCAAAAAGCATAGGTTTTAAAGTCTGATGAAATCCAGTTTATCAGTCATTTCCCTTTTATGGTTATGGTTTTGGGGTTTTACATAATCTTTGCCTAGCCAAAGCTGCAAAGATTTTCTTCTGTGTTTTCTTCTAGATAGATGTTTTATGATTGTAGGTCTTCCATTTAAGTCTCTGATCCATTTTGAGTTCATTTTTATTATGATGCAAGTTATGGGTCAGGGTCCATATTTCTTTTTCTCTCATGAGACTTCTATTTGTTTTTTATTGAGGTATAGTTATTTACAATATTTTATGTTTCAGATCTACAACACAGTGATTCACAATTTTTAAAGATTATATTCCATTTGCCATTATTATAAAATATCCCCTGTGCTATACGAAACATCCTCACAGCTTATTTATTTTATCCATAGTAGTGTATCCCTCTTATCACTGAAAGGATACATAGTCAGTATACTATTGACTAAGTCTAGATAATCGTATGGCTGTTTTGCAACCTAGTTATCGATTCTGTGGGTGATATTTAGAATGTGTCCTGTATTTTTCTGGAATGAACAACTTCCTCTGTGTATCTTTGGATTTGAGAGTCTTTCCTTCAGTTAGAGTCCCAGAAAGATTGGCTCTCATACAATACTTGTGATTAATACATTTTTGTGTGTAATAATTTGACTGGTAAATCATGACATCTAGGTTTGGCTTTCATTCATATTTGATTGCTGTTGAGGTTAAGTGTATCTTCCAGTGTTCACATTCCTTCATAATGATCTCTTTCATGATTTGTCTGTTAGTCTTTTTTACCTCTAAGGCAGTATCTCTATTAGTAGGCATTCAATGGCATATTCACCTTTAGATGGGAACCATCACAAAGTCTTGACAGCCTGACACCTTTCTCCGTTTAGTATAATGTGCCAAAGAGACAAGGAAAATGTATTTCTATCAATCTTTGCGTTGTTGGCCTCTTGATTTCTTGAAAAATAGGAAAAACAAAGGAGCATTTTTGACCTTTGAATTTTCAATTACTATGCCAAGCTTTCAAGACAATTAAGACATAAATATTCTTTGTACAAGATCTTGTCCTTAATCCATGATTGATGCCTTGTGCTGAAATAGCATAGGTGGTGTACAAAAGCATCATCTCAGAGAACACAAATGCTAATGAAAGATCGATTGTCAAATATGTTTAGAAAGAAAACAACAAAGAGAGAACATAATTTGTCTTCTCAGGTGTCCTGACAAGACCGCTGCAGCTGCCTCGCGCCACCTGGATTTCCCTCTCGGTGACCATCACGTGGGAGCCGTGGTGCCCACCCCCACCAGCGGCTGTCAGAGCAGCATGTGGACAGCTCCCCAAGAAAGGACCTGTGTTTAGAACATGGGATGAAGTTGCGTTTGAAGCCTGTTGCATATGTCTGGGTATATGTAAGACATTTGATAAACATTAGTGGTTAAAGATAGCCAGTTAATTGAATTAACAATTGAGTAAATTCTCCAAAGCCAACCAGATCCACAGTCTGCTTCTCTTATTTCATGTCTAAACATTGTAACCACTTTGCCCATGGTGGTAGTCACAGAGGAGGAGATCTAAGGATCTTGTTGACTTTATATAGCAGGTCCTTGAATAGTCCTTTAAAAAATGCTGAGTAATTTAGACTCCTAAGGAGTCATCTCATTAAATGCTGTGCACTTGCTTTTTTCTATTTACTCAAAAGAAAACACGGATGGGGAGCAGGTGAGCTCAAACCAGGCCATGCAGGATATTCTGCTTTAGGGAAACAAGATTGCCCGTGCACCCCAAATGCAAGAGGTGATAGTTTAAAATTAGACCTTGACTGATTGCGTTACAAAGGAATTTTTCAGTTTGGAAAAGTATACTTTGTATTTTTTGTTTTAAGTATCAGCTCTTTTTGTTCATTTAAAAATAGCTGAGTTGACACATTTTCCATATCATTCCTATTTTTCCAGCCCACCACCACCAGTATCTTAAAAGGGCTTAGAAACACAAAACTGTATCAACTCTGTGTTCTCTTGTATTGGTGCATAAGCTTTGCACTCGTGCCCTAGTGAGACAGTGGAGCAAACGCAGACACATTGTATCTGTCGATTCTGCCTGAAATGCCACTTCTCAGTTTATTTGCTTTGTAGTATTTGGTGATCGATGCCCATTTTTCTTTTCCTCTCCAGTCAACACAATTTTATTCATTTATTTATTGTTTTTGCTCTTAAGTTTCCTGCTGGGAGAGCATTGGGGCTGATATGCGAGAGCAAAACAAACCCGTTTAGGCCACTTAAGCAACGCATTATGCTTGTCACAGCTAAAGTCTGTGAACCAGCTAATCATCTGCAATTTAGAAAGATATGCCTGTTTAGACACCCAAGTTCCCAACCTAATAGCTATTTCGTCTAGAGATATCTCTCGTTAGGAGCTCCCAGTCCATCAAATGGATGTTAAAAGAAGACAGAAATGAGCTCTGGGAACCTAAGCGTCAACACAAGTCTCAGTGTTGCAGGGTTTATGCTTTTTCAGCCCAGGAGGAGCCCTGTCCACCAGTTAAGACTGGTCGCCAGTTATGCCAGGGACCCCGAGACACAGGTGTCCGCCCAGCTGCCCCATGGCAATGGGTTCCCATGGGTCCACCATCATGGAGCTGAAAAAGCCCCGAAGCTGGATGCGTCTCGTGACTGCTCTCTGGCACATCCACCCGAGCGAGGACCAAGAGACCAACGTGGCACAGCTGGCGTAGAGGGAGGGCTTGGCGATGGAGGGGTGCTCACGGCTGATGGTGAGTCTCGGGACTCCTGCCTGCCTGGTGTGGGGAAAGAGCGTCTCCCGCCTTCTGGAGAGGAGGCGCTGACTGGCGACTCAGCAAAGAGGAGCTGTGGTCTCATCAGGGCTTTGAGGGTAGAGGACGCACCTGTGTCTACTTGCAAAACGCGTCTGGGGGATTCCAGAAGAGTCTGGCCCCTCCCTTGCTTTTTGAAGCTCCTCCAGAAGGAAATGGCAACCCACTCCAGTATCCCTGCCTGGAAGAGTCCATGGACGGAGGAGCCATGGGGTCTCAAAGAGTCGGACACGACTGAGCAACTTCACTCTCACTTTTCCAGAAGCAGAGGCGGTTCCTTCCCTTGCAGGTGGTTGGCTCGTTGATCTTGTTGGACAAAAAGAGGAGAATTATGAAAAAGTACTCCGACGAGTGCTGCTTTCCTCTCCAGGCAGTAAAAGTAAAGCGGCTTTAAAATCTGTCAAAACACTTGACAAATAAAAGCGCTTTTGGCCCAACAGCTAGTCCTGGGTGTGGGAATCCCAGCGGAACCTCCCCTCTCCATGGTTGCCCCGTGTTTCTCAGTTCTGAGTCAGAAAACTGTGATTTCAAAATCTCAAGACTGAATTCCTGTGGCTGTTTCCTTCCCTGCCCTTTTGCAGTCTTGTGGGGTTTTGGGGGGTTGCTGTGCTGGGTCTCCGTTGCTGTGAGGACTTTCTCTGGTTGTGGTTCACGGGCTTCTCAGCAGTGGTTCTCATTTCGGAGCACGGGCTCTAGGCGCACGGGCTTCAGTAGGTGCGGCTCACAGGCTTAGTTGCTGCACGGCTCGTGGAATCTTCCCGGGCCACAGATAGAACCTGTGTCCCCTGCCCTGGTAGGCAGATTCTTATCCACTGCACCACCAGGGAAGTTTGTAACCTTGCTTTAATGTGTGGGATTTCTTTCACATGACTGTCTCTCTTAGGTGCTATGCAATTTGGGATCTCAGGCACAGGTTGTTCCAAGGGTCCCAGCCTCCCTGTAACCTAGGAAAGGAGCTCAGATCATGTGCGCGAGCAGGGCAGAGGGGCAGGAGCCAAGGGAGCAGGGGAGGGCTGAGCACAGAGGGGGTCTGGGCTGAGCGAAGGGAACCAGGGGCTGGTACCAAGGGTGACCAGGCCAATCTAGCCGCTCCTGGGTAAGTTCTGTCCCCTGTGAGGCCATCCTGGGTGTTAACCAACCTGATGTCACCCATTTCGTTTGTTCTAAGGAGACTCATGCAGCCATGAAATTAAAAGACTCCTTGGAAGAAAAGTCATGACCAACCTAGACAGCATATTAAAAAGCAGAGACATTACTTTGCCAACAAAGGTCCATCTAATCAAGGCTATGGTTTTTCCAGTGGTCATGTATGGATGTGAGAGTTGGACTATAAAGAAAGCTGAGTGCCGAAGAATTGATGCTTTTGAACTGTGGTGCTGGAGAAGACTCTTGAGAGTCCCCTGGACAGCAAGGAGATCCAACCAGTCCATCCTAAAGGAAATCAGCCCTGAATATTCATTGGAAGGACTGATGCTAAATCTGAAACTCTGATACTTTGGCCATCTGATGCAAAGAGCTGACTCATTTGAAAAGACTCTGATGCTGGGAAAGATTGAGGGCAGGAGGAGAAGGGGACGACAGAGGATGAGATAGTTGGATGGCATCACCGACTCAATGGACATGAGTTTGAGTAAACTAGAGGAGTTGGTGATGGACGGGAAGCCTGGCGTGCTGTGGTCCACGGGGTCACAAAGAGTTGGACGCAACTGAGTGACTGAACTGAACGGAACTGAACTGAAGGAGACTTACTCAGGCCCCGGCCCTGTGACTCATCTCAGGGGTTAGAAGGCAGAGAGGCAGCCAGGGATGCCAGCCACACTTCCTGCTGGGAAACCAGTCTAAACACTTGGGCAGAGCTCTCCGCTCCAAGTTGCCTGTCTCCCTCCACTTAGAGTCGGGGGGAGGCTCCTGCATCTGGATTCTACAAAGCCTGCAGCACCGGTCTTCAGGACCTTGGCCAGAGGGCCAGTACATCATTCTTGGGACTTACACAACTGTTTGGGCTTCCCTCGTGGCTCAGTCGGTAAAGAACCCGCCTGCAGATGCAGAACACGTGAGAGACGCAGGTTCGGGTTGAACCCCTGGGTCGGGAAGATCCCCTGGAGAAGGGCCTGGCAACTGACTCCAGTGTTCTTGCCTGGAGAATCCCGTGGACAGAGGAGCCTGGAGGGCGACAGTCCGTGGGGTCACAGAGAGTCGGATACGACCGAGTGACCAACACACTTGGCACACACGTCTGTGGCCCCGAGCTCTCCTCACAGTGTAGAAAGAGGGATGTGCCATGGCCACAGCCAGACTCCCCCAGGCTCTTGGGGAAGCACAAGACACATGTACAGCTGGAGTAAAACACTCCCCATGCCCAGCTCCCCTGATAAAGAGCTGAGAAGGTCATTGTGAGGGAAAGGCCAAAGAGCTGGTCAAAATACACATGGCGAGTCAAGTCTTCTACTTCCTGTACTTGAAATTTACATAGCATAAAGTGACAGATCCTGGAGCAGGGGAACTCCCCCTCACAAATCAAAGGTGATTTATTTCTCACAAAATTAGCACTTTTTCTCCTTAACTGTTGGGGTTTTGAAGTTTTTTTTTTCCCCTCCTCTGAGGTTGTTCACTGAAATATTTGGTTTTAGGAGGGGTTTGCTTTTGAACTGTGGTGTTGGAAAAGACTCTTGAGAGTCCCTTGGACTGCAAGGAGATCCAACCAGTCCATCCTAAACGAGATCAGTCCTGGGTGTTCATTGGAAGGACTGCTGCTGAAGCTGAAACTCCAATTCTTTGGCCACCTGATGTGAAGAGCTGACTCACTGGAAAAGACCCTGATGCTGGGAAAGATTGAAGACAGGAGGAGAAGGGGACGACAGAGGATGAGATGGTTGGATGGCATCACCGACTCAATGGACATGAGTTTGGGTAAACTCTGGGAGTTGGTGATGGACAGGGAGGCCTGGTGTGCTGCAGTCCATGGGGTCGCAGAGTTGGACATGACTGAGCAACTGAACTGAACTGAACTGAATTTAGGATTATGAATAATACTATTTTCTTAAAATGTTTTCAGTGGGCTACATTGTAGCCCTAGTAAATTTTTACTGTAAAAATGATGACAGGATTCTGATTGATAGGGTGGGACCTGCATTTTTAAATTGTCATCGTGGATAGTGACTGAAAAAATATTCCAACCATCTACCACTTGTTTGAATATAAATTAAGGCTTCTACAGACCTGAGGGCACGCAACCAGGACACCAAAGCACGCCCTAGACATCTGAGCCCCCACAAGGGACCCGGCCACCCCTGGGGATGAGGGGATGGGCCCGTCAGCTTTGGGGAGCTCTGAGAAGTAACGCGTACACTCAGGTGAGAGACGTGACCTCAGACACACACATGGATGAGTCTGAGTTACTTGCCGTCCGGAAGTGCCAAGTTCAAAAGTAATCCTCTGAAGGTCAAGGGGTAGGTTGATTGTTTGACATGGAGGTGAGTATTCCCAAGGAGAGCAATTCCAAACGCTGGCCAGGCCCCCAGCAGCCCTGGGAGCTGGCAACCTGTGGCCAAGACCTACCTCAGGAAAGCCACCCATGTTCTGCTTCCGGGCGGTGAGACTCTGGGGAGAGCTTGGGGGAGGGCCCGGAGGCCAGCGGTGAGGTTCAGTCCAGCGCTGTGGGGGTCACGAAGGGCCCCGATGAGCCCGCGGGGGCTGCTTCCTCGGAGCTGCCGGAGCTCCTGTGGGCTGCGGTGGGGGACAGCCTCCCCATGGGAGGGGGCCTTGGGGTGCCTGCAGGGTCTGTGGGCGCCGGGCGCTGGGGCAGGCCTGCAAGAGGGGCTCCCACTAAGGGGGATTACTTAGGCTTTCCAGAGTTGGTCCTAAATTGGAAGTGGAGGCAGCAATTAGAAAACTGTCAGAACTCACATTCTGACCCTAATCCCGGCCACACCGGCCCAACTGTTACCGGGCTTGCTGAGCTGGTGGCTGGGGAAAGAGGCTGGATCCTCCACCTGGTGCCCGTGGAGAAGGGGCTGGCTTCCCGGCCTGGCTGCCGCACGTGGGTCCGGCTCTGAGTTTACACCTGGTCTGGCTGTTGTCCGTGTGTGTGTCCCGTCTCACCGCTAACTGCTTCTCTGGCCTTTCACAAGCCACATGACGCTTTGGTATATAAAGTCAGGTGTTTAGAAAGCATGGTCTCTGAGCTACTTGCCATTTCTCTATTTCTATAAAAAACGAAATTGCAAGAATGGCGACTTCATGTCCACTGAGGGCCTGCGTGGACTCCTGCCATCTGCAGGCAGACTCTCCTGGTGTGTTTGGAGCCTCCTTTGATGAATTGCAGGCTGCCGGGGATGAAGAAGGTAGCCGGGAGGACATCCGCTGGGGACAGCCCCTGCTCCCAACTTCCCATGGCAGGAGACCGAGGTCCAGGGCAGAAAGGGCTTTGGGCACCCTGTGACGCCAGGCCCAGTGTCCCCAGGGTCCCCAGCACCCCCAGTGCCTCCGTGCACAGGCCCAGCCCTTCCTGGCCCAGCGTGTCTGTGTGGAAGCCCCTCCAGGAGGCGCTTGGTACTGCAGAGTGGGCTGTGCTCTTTGGACCAGCGTGGCTCTCACCACCCACAGCCCTCGGGGGACACACAGTCTACAGCTGTGAGGAGGGGGTCTGCTCTTCAGGGAGATGAATCCCCGAAGGGAACAGATCCCACTGCCCCACAGGGAAGCGCGGGGACCCTCAAGTCCTGGGTGAAGACTGTAAACGCAGGGGCAGTAGGGAGAACCAGGCCCTCCTGCACGACGTGCTCAGGGCTGCTCCCACGCCCGATGACGAGGACACATCGGGAGTAGGAGGGGAAGGCCCCCCATGTGGGGTGGGTGACCCCCACCCCATCCCTGCCGTGACACCCCCTCCCCCGCTCCATCTCCAGGCACCAGGAGTGGCCACGCCCCCTTTCTACCCCTCCCCCCCACTATGGCACCCAGGTTTCTCAGTCCCTCGAGCTCCATCACCCCACTAAGATTCATCGTGTGACCAAGTTTGGGGCCTTCTGCCCCGTAATGGGTTCCTGCTTTACCTCCGAAGTGGGTTTGCCCCCCACCCAGGCCCGCCGCGTCCAGCAGTGGCTGTGGCCAGTTTCCCTCCCACGAGTTCTGCTTCACGTCCCTGGGACCCTGACGCACAGGAGCCACTCCCAAAGCAATGAAATCCGACTCCAGCAGGCAGAGCCTGTGGCCAGTATTCTTTACTTTGAAAATGTTATTAACTCACCTGTCACAGCAGGGGTTGTTCGTAACGACAACCAAATGACATGTGGGCCACTGAGCGGCAGCATGGCCCTCGTGGGGCCGCAGTATTTGGGGCGATGTGCGCACACCCTGAGCCCCTGCGGACCCTGTCCCCCAGTCCCCTCGCTGTCCCACTTGCGGGGAGGAACCCCGGGTCTCCCCACTAGGCCAGCTGTAGTCCCGGGGTCGCCCTGACACTGCAGTTTCAGGATTTCCAGTAGACGGGGTTGATTGCAGGAGTTATCTTCACTCAGAGCCCCACTGGAACGTGCTGTGAGGACTTTAAGAAGATGTAGACACACGAAGATGTAGACAAGGAGCCATGGTGGCCGTGGACAGACTGACAAGGCAAGGATTTCACGGGGGAGGAGCTCCAGCTGTGGGTGGAGGAGGGGGAGGGAGGACAGGGAAGCCACTGGCTAAGGACAGCTCCCCGGGGCCGGGGGTCCCAAGGCCAGTCTGCCATCAGAGGGGCCCTTGTCTCCCAAGGACAATCTCCGTGGTGGGAGGAGGCCCTAGGAAGCTGAGCTGCAGACACGCGGTCACAGGCGTCCGAGCAGAGCTGCTGGGACCGGGTCACCTACGTTCCCCGTGGATGCAGCGTCAGTCCCGATGGAGGTGGGAGCGTGGGGGCTGGAGGCCTTGGGGACAGCTGAGGTCGGGGGAGGCATTCCCACGGCCTCCCAACTTTCAACAACAAAGTCAAAGGTGAAACTCAGCGAGAAAAGCCTTAGGAGGTCAGAGGGAAAAACGACTTCGCACCCTGAACCTCAATCAAATCACCAGTTGGTTATGCGGGTGGAATAAAGAGACTTTATTTTTACATGGTCTCAAAAAGAGTCTCTGCAGTATCCTGTCCTGGGGGCTACTGGGGAGGGTGTTACACGTAGAGCAGGGTGTCCAGAGGGTGTCAGGAACCCGGGACCCCACGGACAGCGTCCCTGGCGATGGAGGGGGTGTCCACGGGGGACTCTGGGTGCGAGTTCCAGGTGGATACAGGGAGCAGCGTGACTGCAGAGCACATCAACCACCGACGAGGCAGGGGGACCGGGCGGCAAGGGGAGCGATGTCTCACGCTGCTGCTCGGCTGCCAGAAGCTTCCCCGTATCAGAACGGAGCACCGATCACAGATGTAACAGAAGTGCCATCATCCTGCCCGTCACCCCGTGGGGGTCCCCGCCTTCCAGAGCCAGGCTGGGGAGCGTCACACGGACACTTCAAGTGACGATGGGACCAGCTGTTACGTAGCAGCGTGCCGTCACTGTAAACTCTCTACATGGGCTGCTTTGATCCACATTAAAAGAATATGTAATACCCCACCCCCACACACGCGTAAAATAACGAAGTGTGAACACACGCACAGCCGAGTGCAACCTGAGAGGTCAGAGAGGGTGGCAGGGAAGGCAGCCCCCGCGGGGGATGCCGTGGGCCAGCCGGGAGGAGGAGACGGGTCGCTCCCCTCCCTGCCCAGGCGTGGTCTCGAGTCCCAGGGATGCTCGGATTAATGCTCCCCTTCTTCTCCCCCATGTGCTCAGTGACCCTGTGCTTCTGGAAAGGACAATCCTAACACAGGGACACAGGGAAAATGTGCAAAATGCAAGCACAACATTGTTCATGACGGGCGCCCACATTAGTCCTCTAGTGTGAGGGGTTTCACACGCCCTTGGGGCCCTAGGCTGGGAAGCACGTCTGGTCCCCGACTCTGGGTACAGCTGAGGTCAGAACTGAGGTCTGAGGATCAGCGCCTGTGGCAGGGGTCGGGGGCGATGGTGCCACGTGATTCATGAATGCGGTCAGCTCCGTCTTGCTGGGTCGCGATCCCGCGGTCCCGGGGCACACGGATGGTGATAAATGCCGAGCGCAGCCACCAGTCCGTGGAAAGACCTTTTATGTTAAGCTTCGTGTTCACAGTTTTTAGTGTGAGGACAACTGATGGAATGTTGGAGCTGAAAATGCTCTCAGAGTCCATTTAATAACGTCCCCTCCCTCCATGGCTTCCCTGGTGGCTCAGATGGTAGTCTACCTACAACGCGGGAGAGCCGGGTTCAATCCCTGGGTCGGAAAGACCCTCTAGAGAAGGAAATGGCAACCCACTCCAGTATTCCTGCCTGGAGAATCCCACGGATGGAGGAGCCTGGTGGGCTTGGCGGGCTATAGTCCATGGGGTCACAAAGAGCTGGACACGACCGAGCAACTAACACTTTCCCTTTCCTCCCTCTGTGATGGGGAAGTCGGGTCCTGTGAACTGCTTCAATTCCCAGGTATTACCTGGTTTTGTCTCTTTCCAGTGCATCTGCTCTGTGCTGGCGTTCAGACCTGGGTCACACAGAACAGGCCCGCCTCGCCCTGGGGGCTCCACTGCACACGGAGGGAGGGTGCCGCCCTGGGGGCGCCCAAGCTGGGCTCAGACCGGAGGGCAGGCGAGTGCTCAGGGAAGGCTTCCTGGAGGAGGTGACACTTGGATCAAGTCTCGAAGGCCCGGGAGCAGTTGGGTGAATGAAGAAGTGAAGGAGGGTCAGCGTCTAGGGCAGAGGGGCAGAGGTGCACAGGGCTGAAGACGCACGATGCAGTCAGGAAACCTGTAATAGGCGCCCGGCATAAACAGCACAGAGAGAAGCAGGAGGGCCCTCTCTTGTAGGAGGCTGGGCATTATCCTCAGGGAAATGCAGACATCGCCGGGGGAATCAGGATATTTAATTTGGGAGTCACTATCAGTTTGGTGCCGTCAACTGAAAAAAAAACATCAACCCACTCAAAGCGCGAGTCCTGAGTTTAACTTTACCTGGGCTGTCTCACCGAGGACCATGGCCTGGAAGACAGCTTCTCAGAGAGCTCTGAGCAACGACTTGAAAGGGGTGGGGGTCAGTACATGTGTGATTTTGGAGAAGGGGTCCATGCAACTCAGCACCCATCTCACCAGAAGGTCACTGTCAGTCACAGGGAACAGAAATCTCAGTTACTGATCATGGTGCTTTTCTAAGCGTGGGACAACGCAAGAACCTTGCTTCATAAACTTTTCTCCTGAAAACACCCAACGCTCTGAAGGCCTGCTCTGCCGGTTCTCCCGGAGCACAGAGGGCCTCGTCCTGATCTTGGCCCTGAATCCCATGCGCGGTGTTCTGTAAGTTGGCTGTCACGGTGGCTAATGACTTGATTTTTGTCGAACTGGGTAGCAGACAACAGTCTTTCTTTCTTTCTTTCTTTTTGCTGTGTGGGCTTTTCTCTAGCTGTGGGGAGTGGGGCCTACTCCCTAGCTGTGGTCCACGGGCTTCTCACCGTTGTAGTTCCTCTTGTTGCAGAGTCCACCTCCAGGCACGTGGGCTCAGTAGCTGCAGCCCCTGGGCTCTGGAGCTCAGGCTCAGTACTTGTGGCATCTGGGCTTAGTTGCCCTGCAGCATGAGGATCTTCCCGGATGAGGGATCGAACCTGCGTCTCCTGCATTGGCAGGTGGATTCTTTACCACTGAGATACTTTACCAAGATACTTTAACTTTACATGATCTCAAGAAGAGACTCCATAGCATCCAGTCCTGGGGGCTACTGGGGAGGGTGTTACACGTAAAGTAGGCTGTCCAGAGGGTGCCAGGAGCCTGGGACCCCACGGACGGGTTCCCTGGCGATGGTGTGACTGTGCCGGGGAGCGGGGTTCCCTGGGGGACCCTGAGTGCCCCAGACAACGTTCTTTAGCTGGTGGTGTCCTCCGTCCATGGGATTCTCCAGGCAAGAACACTGGAGTGGGGTGCCATTCCCTTCTCCAGGGGACCTTCCCGACCCAGGGCTTGAACCCACAAGGGAGACCCCTCTCTCCTGTCAAAACAGTAGCGTGGATTCCCACTTTTCTTAGGTTTGGGTCATTTCCTCAAAGTTCTACACAGAAGAACTCTCTCTGTGTTCTGTCTCTGTTCTTCTGGAAACCACCTGTAACCCCAAAGGAGGCTGACTGTCCTTCATCAATGTAGGAATTGCTTAAACACTTGGCCATTCAAACCAGATTGCTTTCTCTCTGGACCCCATGCTGAGTGTGGATGAAACCTTCTAAAATGTAGGCCCCATAAGGGAGGGACTTTGTCAGTTTTGTTCACTGCCAAATCTTCAGAACCTAGAACAGTGCCTGGCATGTGCGAAGCACTCAACTGTTTTAACTGAAAGAACATTTTAAGAGGTCAAGAAGCAACAGTTAGAACTGGACATGGAACAACAGACTGGTTCCAAATAGGAAAAGGAGTATGTCAAGGCCATATATTGTCACCCTGCTTATTTAACTTATAGGCAGAGTATATCATGAAAAATGCTGGGCTGGAAGAAGCACAAGCTGGAATCAAGATTGCTGGGAGAAATATCAATCACCTCAGATATGCAAATGACACCACCCTTATGGCAGAAAGTGAAGAGAAACTAAGGAGTATCTTAATGAAAGTGAAAGAGGAGAGTGAAAAAGTTGGCTTAAAGCTCAACATTCAGAAAACGAAGATCATGGCATCTGGTCCCATCACTTCATGGCAAATAGATGGGGAAACAGTGGAAAGAGTGAGAGACTTCATTTTTTGGGTCCAAAATCACTGCAGGTGGTGACTGCAGCCACGAAATTAAAAGACACTTGCTCCTTGGAAGAAAAGCTAGATGGCGAATTAAAAAGCAGAGATAATACTTTGCTGACAAAGGTCCGTCTAGTCAAAACTATAGTTTTTCCAGTGGTCATGTATGGATGTGAGAGTTGGACTATAAAGAAAGCTCACAGGGAATAGAGCTAATATTCATGATAACTTTAAATGGAATATAATCTGTAAAAATATTAAATCACTACAATGTGCACCTGAAATTCTATAATATAATAAATTAACTATATTCCAATAAAAAAAAGAAAGAAAGCTGAGCACCGAAGAATTGATGCTTTTGAACTGTGGTGTTGGAGAAGACTCTTGAGAGTCCCTTGGACTGCAAGGAGATCAAACCAGTCCATCCTAAAGGAGATCAGGCCTGAGTGCTCATTGGAAGGACTGATGCTGAAGCTGAAACTCCAATAATTGACCAACTGATGTGAAGAGCTGACTCATTTGAAAAGACCATGATGCTGGGAAAGGTTGAAGGCAGGAGGAGAAGGGGACGACAGAGGATGAGATGGCTGGACGGCATCACCGACTCAATGGACATGAGTCTGAGTAAACTCTGGGAGTTGGTGATGGACAGGGAGGCCTGGTGTGCTGCAGTCCATGGGGTCGCAGAGTTGGACACGACTGAGCGACCCAACTGAACTGACTGATGAACTGTCAGCGGCAGCTTCTCGGCCTCACGTGTGGCGCCCTCTACTGGACGGCGGCCGTCACGGCGTGGGTGCTTGCCCTGCCCCCTCCCTGAGGCTGGTACAGGTCGCAGGCGGCCCTCCGCTGCGACCTTGTTGAGGTCTTGTTGAAGGTCACTTTCAACAGCTGTATTCCCTACAAATGTCCTCCCGAGTTCCAGTTGCCCGATTTGGGCTCAGGGCTGGTCACGGCCCTGGGGCTACAACGTCCCCCTGCCCTCTTGGCCTAAGCTCTGCCCCAGCCATTCATCACCTCTCGAGACACCCCGTTTCTCCCCGCTGTGTGTTTTCCGCGGGGGCCCTGAGGAGCCTGGGTCCGGCACTCGTGCCAGGGGACAGGAGCTCAGCCCTGGAGTGGCTGCCCCCCACCGTGCCCCAGGACCCTCAGCTCCTCTGGGACCCCTCGCTTGGCCCCTGGGCACTGCTCCCAAGAGGCCCGCGTTTCCAGCTGCATCTCCAGTTCCTAGCTCACCTGCTCTGTTGCGACAGGTTCCAGAGTCAGCAGGATTTCTCCCAGAAAATACAGCCCCGATCTGACCCAATCCTCAGCCTCTCTGGTGAATGTATCTTAGAAACAAAGGAGACAGGAGCTAGACAGAAAGCCCCTTCCTGCCACCTCTCCTGCCCAAAGAGGAAAGCGCACTCCTCGGCGTCTCAGCTGAGTCCTTTCTCCAGGACTGTGTCTCCATGGCTTCCTGCCAAGCTTAAGGACAGTGCTTTCTAGAAGCCGAAGCTTATGCAGGTGAGGGTGCAGATGAGGGGTCCCCAGGACACCCCGAGGTGTCTGCACAGGGCAGGGGTCCTGCCGGGGGCTGCCCAAGCTGTCTCCTACCTCCATCAGACTGCCCCATGGCTCGCATGTGTTTCTTTCAAGCTGCTGGTGGTTGTTGCTCTGCTTGGGGGCAGGGGTCACGCAGGCCGGCCCAGGAGGTTTCCAGTCTAAGTAAAAGAGACGAGGCAATTCAGTGGAAGAGAAATATCTGTCCCAGGAAATGAGATGGTCCCTTAAACCTCAGAGCAAGGGAGACCACTGGCTTTTTCTCTTATTCATTCTTTTTTTTGCCCTGAGGGTCAACTCTCAATGCAATCTTGCCACAGAAACCCTTTAAATGTGAAATGCTATCTTGATACTAGTTGAAGGGTTCCAGTTAAAATGGAACATACCGATTTTAAATGGAAATGGCTGCTTGGCATTGACCCCGCTTTGGAAGCAGAACTGCAAGCTCACAGCAGCTTTCAGGGTGGGAGGAGGCAGGCAGGGAAGGCCCAGTCTGGTCCCTGCCAGCTTTTCCAGCACTGGCCATCGCCTTTGCTGCCCAGAGCTGGGGGAGGCCGTGAACTCGGCCAGTGGGACCTAAGATGTTATGCTCCATGCCTTGGAAAATTCCACTGTTCCCCCTGTTGCCTCCTCCAGCAGCACTTACACAGATGCCATGAGTAGGTTTTACCCCCAGCATAGGTGACACCTATGAGGATGAGGATGAGATGGTGGGATGGCATCACCGACTCAATGGCCATGAAAGAAACTCCAGGAGATGGTGAAGGACAGGGAAGCCTGGCGTGCTGCAGTCCACAGGGCCGCAGAGAGTTGGACACAACTGAGCTGAACAAGGTGACACCTCCAGGGTGACGCGTGAGGTCCTCTTCCCGGCACGAGGGGGCAGGGAGGACAGCCTGTCCAGCTCTGGACGTGCCCAGGCGCAGAAGCCTGTCCCCTTCCAGCACTCTCTGCGGACCAGGGAGCCTCCTCCTCCACCTTGCTCACCCACAGAGGCGTGAGTTCGTTCTTCTTGGCAGGTGATGATGGACCGAGTCAGGGGTTCAGGGCTCAAGGAGAGGTCAGTGGCTGAGCCGCCTGTGAGCTGTGCCTTTTCGTGCAGGCCTCCCCAGGACCCAGCGCATGGAACGGCTCCTTCGCTTCCTCTGGAAAGGTAGAAGCGTCTTGGATAGACGCCCCACCCTGCGACACAAGGACAAGGGTCGCATCTCCGAAGGCTCCAGATGAGGCCCTCACATCCTGTAAAGTTGATCAAGTCCAGAAGAAGGAGGGGCTCAACTCACAGCTCAGCTGAAGACCCTGCTGTTTAAACCAGAACAGTCCCCGGGGACCGTCTCCGGGATTCAGTCCCCACCCAGCCCCGCGAACTCAGCGATCAGGTCGCTACAGTGGGAAACAGAAGGGCCGGCGGCTGTTTGAATGCCAGGAATATGTCCCTGAAGTGATGCCAGGAGTATATCGAGGAATGAATCCCTGAAGAAGTGATGCTCTGGTGTCCAGGTAGACAGTCTGAGATGGAGAGACGACGTCAGCCTCTCCTCTGCTCCTCAGAACTGTCCCTTGCCTGGAGCGGAAGGCAGCTCGGAGCTCCCGGGACGGGTATGTCCTCCTGTGGAGGCCGCTGGGGCCTTCCTGCTGTGGCTCCGGAAACCTGCCGGAGCAGCTGAAGTGGGAAACGACCACAGTGGGCCCTGCCTAGGACGGCAGGCAAGGTTCTCTCTGTGACGGACAGCGGACGGGGTTGGGGGAGTGGGGTGCAGCAGGTGGGGGGGGAGCAGAAGTCCGCCAGCAGGGGGGCAGCCCACCTACAGGAAAGGATGACTCCGACGTCCAGCCGACACAGGTGATGGGCTCAGAGAACACGCCGGGCACGAGCCCAGCCCAGCATGGTCATCACCGGGCGGGTCTGCGGTCTTCCCCAAGTGAGTGCACGTCCTGGGCCCCGTCTCCTGTGACACCCTGTGATGACGGCCACAGAGAAACAACCTGCTAAGCACTTTCCTTTTCTGCTTTGTGTGGGAGAAGGGCCCAGAGGAGAAAGAAGGACACGGAGAGAAGAAAATACCCCAGGAGCAGGACAATCCAGAAGGAGGGCTGCCCAGGACAGGTGGGGAGGGTGTTCGATGGCCTGCCTGTGTTCCGCTTGCTTCTCCAGCTCCCGTGTTGCTTCTGAACGGGGCTTTTCTTTCTGAGGTAAGACCAAACACACCCCAGGCTGGAGTCTGCAGGCTGGGAACGCAGCTTCTGAAAGGTGGGAAGCGCTTCCCCACCTCAGCACCTCCACCTGGACACCTGCGTTCCTGACACAGCGTTCCTGACTTTGGGGGCGGGAGGTCTGCGTGCTCCAGGCGAGGCAGTGAAGATAGACGCAGGATGAAAGAAAGAGGCTGTCAAGGAAACAGGCTGGAGTACCACCAGCCCGTCTCCTCTCCCCAGGGACCAGTCGGCCACGAATCGATGGTAAGAGGGCTTTTCCCATTTACCGGTTCAATCCCGTGCTCAAAGTTCGGCCTCATTTTCGTTTGTTTCAGGTTTAGACTGGGCTTTCAGGTACAACCATTTTTTCTTTTTCCTCCTAGAGTTAAAAATATCTTTTTTTTTATCTTACATATTTGGTTATAAATACGAAACATACTTTTAAAAAAGGTACAAATGGTCACAGCAAAAACTCAGCCCTGCTCTTCTTTCCCAATTAAGACCCCCAACATGAACTCTGACACCAGCCACGGGGTTAAGGCTCCATTCCCCCTAGGACGCCAGTGGAGACCTCAGGCCACCCACACTTCTGACAATCTGTCCACAACCGTGGGGATTCCCATGACCCTCCTCAGGTTGGACGATCCCCTCGAATGATCCAGAGAACTCAGGAAAGTGCTGAGCTTACGATTACCTAAGTTTTATTATAACAGACACAAGCTTGGACCAGCCGAGTACAGACACACAGGGTGAGGTCTGTATGGGTCTCGAAGACAGAGCTCTGGGCCCTTTCCTGGTGGAGCCGGGGCATCACCGCTCTCCTGCATCGGCCGGGAAGCACCACTGAGCCTCGGTGTCCAAAGTTATCCTTGGCCTCTCAATGCGCAGCGGGACTGATGACACGCTGGTTCCACCCTGAGCTTCGCCTCCAGCCCCCTCCCCTCCCCCAGGACGGAGGAGGAGCACCTAGCTCCAAGCCCCACCCTCTACTCAGTCTAACCAATCGGGTGGCTGGTCTTCGAAACACCAGCCCCAACCCGAAACTCTGAGTCACGTGATTGGCATACCCTCTCAGGGCCCGCCTAGTATCTCAAACACACTCCTGTCACTCAGGAAATCCTGGTCTTTATTACTTGATTCTCCAGCCACCAGTTCTCCAACCCAGAGGAGGAGGATATTCAGAGTTATCTTAGATTCCACCCAGAAATACTGCATTTTTTCCCAAGGGTAGCTTACTACCTTACATACATGGTTTGGAAAGTTTTTGTAAATGTAATGACTTCATACGTGAGTCATTTTGCATCTGTGCGCGTGCACGCGTGGCCCAAACTCCTGGACTTGGAATCACTGGGCTCCCACCACGTGTGTGCACTTGTGATGTGTGTCACTGTTCTGACACTAGCGGATGCCTTCTGTTGCGTCCTATATGCTTCTTCTCCACCAGTACAAGGTCTCATCTCACCAGTACCAACTCAGCCTTTTTACTCTGCTCATCTTCTTTTTTTAAATGAGATGTTTATTTACCTATTTGGCTGCACAGGAGTCTCAGTTGTGGCCTGGCGGATCTTCACTGCGGCGTGTGGGACCTGGTTCCCTGACCAGGGACTGAACCGGGGCCCCCTGCTTCGGGAGGGTGGCGTCTTAGCCCCGGGACCACCAGGGAAGTCCCTGTTTTGCTCATCTTTTGTTCAAATTCTTACTCAGTTTTCAATTAGGTGGTTAGATTTAATTTTCTGGTTTTGCTTTTAATAGCCTTTATTTTTCAGAGCGATTTTAGGTTCACAGCAAAACCGAGCATCATGACAAAGATTTCCTGTATTCCCTCTGCCCCCAGATGCAGTCACCCTCCTCTATCAGCACCCACATTCACTATCTCGTGTGTCTGGTTTACCGTTACGGCTGATGAACACACATCACATGTGATCACGGTCCAGAGTCCACCGCTCCCGTTGAGGTTCACTCCTGCTCGGTACACGCCACGGGTTTGGACAGGTGTGCAGTGACATCATTACAGCATCACCCAGAACCATTTTGTGGCCCTAAAAATCTTCTGCTTTCTGCCGATTGATTTTATTTTATTCTTTTTTGGCCGCACTATGTGACTTTTGGGCCTTCGTTGCCCATCAGGAAAGAAACCCACACCCCCTGCAGTGGAAGGACAGAGTCTCAACCTCTGGGCGGCCAGAGAAGTCCTGATTTCAATTTTTCCATGGTTACAGGGGTGCTTGCTCTCTTCTATGATTTGAGGTGCAGTAATGGTTAGAAAGGCTTGCCTCACTCTACAAGTGTATAATAAATACTCTCCTGTAATTTATTCTAGTATTTTTATGGTTTCTTTTCTTTTCTTTTTTTTTTGCTATTTATTTATTTAGCTGTGCCGGGTCTTTGTTGTGGGATGTGGGATCTAACTCCCTGACCGGGAATCAAACCCAGGCCCCTTGCATTGGGAGTGTGGCGTCTTAGCCACCAGACCACCAGGGAAGCCCCTGTGGTTTCCTTTCTTAATCCGTCAGGACCAGCCCCTCTGTGATGTACATCCCAAGACGGTTCACTGGACCGTCTCTGACTGGAAACACCACCTTCCTGGGCCCCTCAGGCTGGCCTGTGGAACGCTCCCCCTGGCCACGTGCGAAGCACAGGCAGTGGTCCGAGGGGCGCAGGCGACCCTGCAGGACTCTGTGCAGCTGGGCGGCCGGAAGGCTGCACCTCAGAGTGCGGGGGGAAGGTGGCAAGGAGCAGCCTGATCCAGAAATATTTGGGAAACAAAATCAAGGGAGTTAATAACAAATCAGATCTGGGGCCTAGGGGAGCGGTGGGGGTGAGGGACGACTCCCTGGGGCCGGGCTGTGTGGGCTGGGATGCAGGTACGAGGAAGCTGGGTCTCTACTACAGATCCAGGCCCCTGCGGCTGAGGCCGGGTCGCACAGGGCCTGGGGGCTCTCTCCCCTTCTCTGGCTCCTCTGCCCTCCACGGGCTTATGCAGGGCCTGGCCCCAGACCCTGTCCTCCTCTCTTCCTACAGGCTCCCCAGCCTCAGCTCTCCCTCCCAAGACTGCATGGACCCCGTCCAGCTTACTGACAGGTTGTTCGAGGATGGGGTGCCCCCTTTTCCGAACAGCTGGGCCAGGGGCCCGGGGTCCTTGGAGTTGCCACTTCTGCATGGGGGACCAAGGAGCTTCCCTAGAGGGAGGGGGGAAATCACCTCTCTGCTCTTTCAGTTACGGATTTCATTCGGCTTTCTACCAACTTATGCTAAAAGTTACAATGGCTTAAACCTTCTGGAAATGAACTTTTCTCTTATATTAAGAGAAGGCCCAAAGTCAGCAGTTATGGGCTGGTGTGGAAGCTGCACAAGGGCGTCAGGATCCAAACTCCTGGGGTCTTGGTCTGCCTCTGCTCTCTGCTTCTCCACCTCGAGCCTGCCTCAGGGTCCAGGAAGCCTGCAGGAGTTCCCGCCATCAGATCCACATTCCAAAGAAGAAGCAAGAAGAACAAAGGAAAGGCCAAGGGTGCTGTCTTCCTGCTTTTGAGTTTTTCAGAAGTCCTGCTTCTCCCCAAGTCCTGCTTACGTCTCACTGGCCAGAAATCAGTCCAGCGTCCATACCTAGGAGCAGTGGAGCTGGGAACTGGAATCTCTAAGCTGGGCACACTGCTGCTCCGTTTAAAGGTTAAGTCAACGTCCTATGAATGCAAACAACGCGTGTGAGCAAATGGCTGAATCTCCCTTAGGTGATACCGTGGGAGGGAAAGGTGATTATCAGTTCAGTTCAGTTGCTCAGTCATGTCTGACTCTGTGACCCCATGGAGTGCAGCATACCAGGCTTCCCTGTCCATCACCAACTCCAGGGGCTTGCTCAAACTCATGTCCATTGAGTCGATGATGCCATCCAACCATCTCATCCTGTCAACCCCTTTTCCTCCCGCCTTCAATCATTCCCAGCATCAGGGTCTTTTCAAATAAGTCAGCTTTTCACATCAGGTGGCCAAAGTATTGGAGTTTCAGCTTCAGCATCAGTCCTTCCAATGAATATTCAGGACTGATTTCCTTTAGGATGGACTGGTTGGATCTCCTTGCAGTTCAAGGGACTCTCAAGAGACTTCTCCAACACCACCATTCAGAAGCATGAATTCCTCGGTGCTCCTCCGAAGGTGAATATAATACGAGGCTATTGTTTATCGGAACCAAGGCCCATTCCTTGGACCCAGATGACCTGGCACAGCTGGGGGCCAAGTGATGGGCAGCAGGGTCACAAGGTGACTGGATCCTTTGGGGGACAGGCAGGAAGCTGAGCCACAAAGACACCCTGTGAGGGAAACAGAAGCCGGGGTTCTTGCTATCAGAGAAGGGGTTTACTAATGCCACAAAGGGAGAAGGTTACAAAGAACCTGAGGGGCTGGACTGGGTTGGAGATATGGGATCAACCCATCCATCTTGATGTAGCCATGGAGATGTGTGTGCGTTGGGGTGAGTGTGTCTGTACGTGTGCATGCTAAGTCGCTTCAATCGTGTCTGATTCTTTGCTACCCTATGGACTGTAGCCCACCAGGCTTCTCTATCCTTGGGATTCTCCAGGCAAGAATACTGGAGTGGGTTGCTGCCCTGCTCCAGGGGATCTTCCCAACCCAGGGATTGAACCCGTGTCTCTTACATCTCCTCTATTGGCAGGCAGGTTCTTTACCACTAGCACCACTTGGGTGTATAGCGGTGTGTACATAAATCTCATCTTTGTCCCAGAGAGCCTGGGGGCAGTGACACCCCAGTAGCAATAAACAGTGAGTACCTCGAACTTGGTCTCCAAAAACATCTTCTCCACTAAGGGGTGCCAGGCTCCCTAGAGGAATGGCGGATCCGCGAGGGGACAGTGTAGCTCCTCCCCCGCCCTTCCCTTCGCCCTTCTTTTTTCTTTCTTTCCTCTTTCCCACTCCCCCCATTCCCCTGAAATAGCCCCCAACTTCACCTTCAATGGCCCAGCATCCTAGAGACCAGGTGCTCAGAAGTGCACTACAGAGCTGGCATTTTCTGCTCGCTCAGAGAAAGCAGGAATCTGTGGAATATGGAGGAAATTATTCAGATTACTTGGAGGAAATTAAAAAAAGCATTTCCCTCATTGAACCAAGGCGCCATCCTTCTTTCTCCGCCACAGTCTGCCCGAAGCCTGCAGCTGGGTGTTGGGTGACTGAGGGCAGGGTGTGTCTGGGGCCCGGTTCCCGCGGGCCCACACCTGGCCACTTTTCCTATGGGGTTTGCATGAGACTCATTTGCAAAAAAAAAAGGATTCCCTGCTGATGTTTAAGGCAGTTCCTGTTTAAATGTAAATGTGATGCTTAATTCATCCGTCCCTTTCAGGCTTGTGGGATGAGTGGGGACAAGGTGGGAAGAAAAGGGATTGATGGAGGGGACCGGGGGGAGAGGGCTGGGGGGCGGGTAGGACCAGTGTTCCCATCTGGGAAGGGCTGGGACACTCCCAGGGAATGCCCAGGAGGACATTCCTTTCGCCCGTTGGAGCAGTGTTGGGAGCAAGGCCCTCAGGGGGCAATTGACCCGGGGCACCTCACATCTTCGCTGCAGGGTGAGGGTCTGCACACACGGGGTTTGAGCGCAGGTGGCCTGGCTCACGGGGCCTCCTGACCAGGGCTGGGGTGAGGGGACCTGGAGAGGGCGTGGGGACCCAGGGCTGGGACACAGGCACGCAGGTGTGGGGGGAATCTGGGAAGGAGGTGGGACTCCTGGGCCGGGACAGGGACTGGGGTGGGGTTGGAGGCTAGGGCAGGGCTGGGGTGGGGCGGGGTGGTGGCCCGCCCGGCAGAGGAGACGGCTGTGCGCACCGGAATGCGGGCACAGGTGCGGCGCCCAGGGCAGGGCTGGTCTCCCGAGCGACCAGGGCGGCCAGGCATCTGCTGGGTCTCCCGGCGGGACACCCACAGGCTGGCCGGTGCGGAGAGGAGGTGGCGCAGGCATGGCGCGCTCACTGCGGCCCGTGGTCCTGCTGGCCCTGCTGGCCCTGCTGGCGGGGCTGCCGGCGGCCAGGGACCCCCGGGAACCGGACGTGTTCTGTGGAGGTGAGTGTAGGGGTGTGGCGCAGGCTGGGCGTCCCCGCGGCTGGACAGCCCGCCTTCCCTGTCCCCCGGCACCCCAACAGGAAGCTCTCTGAGGTTCCCACTGAGCCCCCGCTCTGGGCCCGGGTCAGAGGTTATGGCAGCAGCTATGGAGCCTCTTCCAGCTCTGCCCTGAGCCTGGGTGCCCAGTTCCCGTCTCTGGGCTTCATTTGGGGGCGGTCTGGGGTGTCTGCAAAGAGATCCAACCAGTCCATCCTAAAGGAAATCAGTCCTGAATATTCATTGGAGGGACTGATGCTGAAGCTGAAACTCCAATACTTTGGCCACCTGATACGAAGAACTGACTTATTTGAAAAGACCCTGATGCTGGGAAAGATTGAAGGCGGGAGGAGAAGGGGACAACGGAGGATGAGATGGTTGGATGGCATCACCGACTTGACGGACATGAGTTTGAGTAAGCTCTGGGAGTGGTGATGGGCAGGGAGGCCTGGCGTGCTGCGGTTCATGGGGTCGCAGTCAGACATGACCGAGCGACTTTACTGAACTTGGGGTGTCGGCTCAGCTGTGCGGTCACGCTGGCACATGGGACCTGGGGCACTTTAGTGACATCTCTCCTGGGGTGACGAGTTAGTTACAGCTGATGTGGATACTTGCGCACCCAGGCTTTTGGCTGTAAGCTTGCGCTTTGGACTGTAGAACCTGCAGGTGAGTTTTAGTCTTTTTAGGGCGGTCCTTCAGTCACAGCGAGGGGCGGGGCGTCATTTAGGGCGGTCCTTCAGTCACAGCGAGGGGCGGGGCGTCATTTAGGGCGGTCCTTCAGTCACAGCGAGGGGCGGGGCGTCATTAATGAGAATCGGGGATCTGGGGAGGAGCACGTAGGCTTTGACTGGCCATCTCAGTGGGGACGAGACTGTGGAACCGGGAGGCCACTTGTGCCAGCAGAAACGTCTGTTGGCTCTGGTCAAGCCAGAGCCCCTCTCTGCTGTTTGCTTCTGCACAGACCCATCACATGGCTCCTGGTCTCTGGGTGGAGGAGGCAGCCACGCCTGTCCCGGCAGTTAGAATGCAGTCACTGACCTGTGCCGGCTTCCCTGGCTGGGCTCCTGGACGGGGTCGGGGTGGGGGACGGGAGGAGGGAGTCCCTTAGGGCCAGGGCCTGGGGACAGGGTGCAGAGAGACAGGTGGGGTGGAGCCGTAGAGCCCACGGTGGAGAAGGGACCTCAAGCTGGGGGCCAAGGAGGGAGATGGGAGAGGGCGGTGCCCCCGAGGCCTGGGGGCAGGGGATCTGCTGAGAATCCCCAAGGACTCACTGAGGTCCCCGGATCCTCAGAGCTGGGCCCCACCCACCTCCGGCTCTCATTGCATGCTGAGTTCTTTCAGTAGTGTCCAACTCTTTGTGACTCCATGGACTGTAGCCCGCCAGACCCCTCCGTCCATGGGATTCTCCAGGCAAGAATACTGGAGTGGGCTACCATTTCCTTCTCCAGGAGATCTTCCCAACCCAGGGATTGAACCCACGTTTCTTACGTCTCCTGCATTGGCAGGTGGGTTCTTTACCACTAGCACCACCTGGGAAACCCTAATGTAGAGAACATGCAGACAATTGGGTGTGCCTGTGTTCCAATAAAGCTTTATTTATAACACCAAGCAGAGGGCCAGGTCTGGCCCATGGGCTCCAGTCACCCAGCCCTGCTCAGGACAGGCTCCAGGCCCACAAAGGACTGAATCTCACGGCCGCCTCCACGCAGCCTCTCTGTTCACCTCTTCAGGTCCCTCCCACTCCTTTGTTTTGGTGGGAACTCAACCTAAGACAGGTAGATTGAATTATCGCCCACATTTGACAGACGAGGCAACTAGCAAAGCTGAAGTTCTTCCAAGGTCATTCAGCTGGTGAGGGGCAGTGCCAGGCCCATCCACGGAGCTGGGTTCTGCAGTCTGGATCCCCCTGTGCTGTCTTGCATCTCTGAATGATTCCAGAACCAGTGAACACTTGTACCTGTGAGCATCTCCAGGGGCCGTGGAGAGAGGTTGTGAACCCTTAGAGGAGAACCTGTAGAAAAAACAAGGCCAAGTATGAGGAGAGGGGAAGGGATGCCCACGACGGAATTCAGAGGACGATTCACGCCCCATCCCCGACTCCCATGGCAGCGTGGGCCCTTCTGCCCTCTGCCCCCCTGCCCTCTGTCCTCCTGGCTTTCTCCCCGCTCCTCTTGGGCTCCTCTGTGGCCCCCCTCCCATGTCTGAATGCTGGAGCTCAGGCCTGCCCCGCGGTGACCCCTTGGTTCCCCACCACCCTCGTCCAGGACCTTAGTTACATCCTCCCCTCCCGGTGTCCCCGGAAGCACAAGCCCGGCCCCTCTTTACCCCCGAAAGCATCTGAAGCCTCGGCTGTGGCTCTGAGATTGGCTGATGTGAGTTTACTGCACTGGACAGCGAGGCTCATGTGTGTGTGTGTGTGTGTGTGTCTGTATGTGTCTGTGTGTCTCTGTGTATATGGTGTATGTGTATGTATGTGTATATATGTCTGTGTGTGTATGTGTGTATATGTGTCTCTCTCTATGTGAGTTTGTGTATGTATGTGTGTATTTGTCTGTATACGTGTTTATGTGTGTGTATGTGTGTATGCAAAGAGTTGACACATTGGAAAAGACTCTGATGCTGGGAGGGATTGGGGGCAGGAGGAGAAGGGGACGACCGAGGATGAGATGGCTGGATGGCATCACGGACTCGATGGACATGAGTCTGAGTGAACTCCGGGAGTTGGTGATGGACAGGGAGGCCTGGCGTGCTGCGATTCATGGGGTCGCAAAGAGTCAGACACGACTGAGCGACTGATCTGATCTGATCTGATGTGTGCATCTGTGTCTGTGTATATGTGTGTATACATACATGTGTCTGTGTATGTGTTTGTGTGTATGTGTCTATGTGTCTATGTGTCTGTGTGTGTATATGTGCTTGTGTGTATGTGTGTGTGTGTGTGTTTAAATATTTGATGCTTAAGTTTGGCTGCAAAGTCCTAACCCCTGAATGTCAGGCCACTTCTGTGAGCTCGGGGAGCTTGACCCAAACATCTGTCCACCCTGGATGGTTAGGCGGCCACTTTTGAAGTCTGGCCCTTAGGACAAAAGGCAAACACCCAGCTGGCCCCAGGGTTGGTGGGGGACAGGCGCTGAGGGCCTCTGTCTGTGGCAGCCTGAGTTGCAGGACTCAAGACCACCCTGCTGAGCGGACACTACCAGGGCGTTGCCTCCGAAATGGACCTCACCCTGCGCAGCCACGCCTGCCCAACCCCCTGAGTGTCTCCACCTTCCACTTGGCTGAGGAGCAGAGGACCAGGCTCCACCTTTGACTCCTTCCTCTGCTGCCCGCCCGAGGCTTGCCTGACGATTCTCCTCCAAGGCCGTGCGGAGCTGTCCACTCCTTGCAGGCCAGGGAAGCCACCGGCACCTAGGCCTCATTTATTCCCAACTGGCCCCCACTTCTCCGCACAAAGCCAGTGTCTATTCTGTTTTAGTACCGTTTCCCCCCAGTTTTTGGCCATGCCTCGAGGCATGTGGGACGGAAGCTGTGCTCCTTGCACTGGAAACTCAGCCTCCTAACCTCTGTACCCCCAGCGCAGTCTCTCCTGTTGTAGGAGTTGTCCCGTCCTCCACTCTCACCGACGCTTTGATCTGTTGGGCTCATTTGGAGAGGAGATAAAGATGGAGCAGGTGGGGAGACCCCTGGCGGGTGTGGGGCTGCCCTGGCCCAGCTGTGCAAGCGTTGGTGTGGAGTGTCTGGTCCTGACCCCCTCCACCATCACCCGCTATTCTTGGGGCACCTGTAACATGGAGACGATCTCCAGTTCCCCTCCTCTTGTGCTTCGACCTGCGGACTGAGCAGGTTTCCCTCTCCTGGCCCTCCTCCTGTGCGCCCCCTCGCTTTCCGGGGGTGAGGCCCTCTGTCCTCCGCAGCTCTTCGCAGACCTTCATGCGTGGGTGTCAGCCGTCAGCGGGCAGCGCCACACAGGCTATTGATTTAGTGACAAGCATTGCTCCTCGGGATTGATCTAATGTTTCCATTACACTAAAAATGCTTTAACAAGTTCATTGGGAATTAGGTGCTGGCAGAGAGCTGCTCGGTTCCTGGCATGTCCCCTGGAGGAGGGGGCTTGTAGGGGACCTTGGGGGCCGAAAGCCACCACCCTCTGGTCAGCCTGGTGCAGCCCTCGGGGTCCCCACAGGCCTGCTGGGAAAGGCTCAGTGTGGCTCGCTCGGGGCTTCCCCGAGACCGTGTCCCCGGGGCCCTGATTCTTTCTCCATCACCACCCCACCCTACCCCACTCCCCGGGCCCTGATGGTCCGCGTCTTTGAGAGGACTCAGCTCCTCTGAGAGGGGAGGTCTGCGTGTTCCACCAGGCTTCCTGTCCTTCCTGCTTATGTTTTCCCCATTGCTGACCTCAGTTTGACCCCTGGCTGCTTCCTTGTCCCAAGGCCACATGCCTCAGGCGCCCACAGGTAGCTGGGTGACACCACTGGCTCTCAGGGAGGTGGGGGATGTTCAGAGCAGTGACGGGGCCGAGTGTCCGAGCGGGCAGTGCTCAGAGCCACGGTCGCTGGCGGGGGTGCTGTCCAGGGTGCTGAGACTGCGCCCTGGCCGTGGGGTCCTGCTCCCCGATGGCAGAGCCGCCCCCACCTGCGCCCAGCCTCAGTGCCCACCTCCTCCCGAGCCCAGGTCCCCAGCCTGGCACGGAGGGCTGGCCTGTTCTGGACCCCGTTCCGAGGCAGCGGTCAGCTCCTTGGTCACTCAGGGCCCCGGGCCAGGACTGCTGCGTAATTCACGAGGTGTGGGAGAAAGGCTGATGCAGAGCCACTGTTCACAAGCAGGGCTTCAAGGCAGCCGCAGAGCCGACAGCGTGGGCAGCCCCACCCCGTCCATCTGTCTCAGGAGACCTGCAGGGTCTCAGACAGGGATGGCCTGTGCGTCTGGACTCTCAGGGACCACCTGCCCCCAGGCCCTACTGATACGCTGCTTCTCAAGTCCCTTATGATTTGCACTGGGGTCCCCTCTAGTGGGCATCCCGAAACCAGCCCCAGAGGCCCATGCTGGCCGAACCCCAGGGAGCCCGAGTGTGGGTGAGGTCCCTTTCCCGGGGGGGATGGGTGGGTGATGTCCCGTGTGGCAGGCAGTCAGGACAGGACAGGCCGTGCTGGGTAACAACCACTCCCAGTGCTTCCCATCGTGAGGCGCTTCTCCCTGCACTGTGGGCCGCCTGGCCGTCTGGCAGTTGTCACAGGTGAGGGCGGAGAGCCCCAGAGGGCCCTGGCCAGCACGCAGATGCCGCAATTCAGCCGTGACTCACACTTGGCTCCACCCGAAGCCAGGGTAGGAAGCCAGGGGAGGCTGAGCCCCACTTGCAGCGTGCCTGGGAAAGGAGCAGCCAGAACTGTTCACTGAGCGCTGTTGCTAATGCCGTGTTTCTGAAACTGAGCCAGGCCTGAGCACAGCTCCCTGATGCCACGGTGGTTCACGACAGTGCCGTGGACATCACCCCGGGCCCACCCTCCTTTATTTAAAGCATCTGACACCACTGTGGGGTCTTTCTTCACGTGCACTTTCCCTGTGCTGTTACATAACTTACTTGATCTGGAAAACAAAACACCCACGCCAGCATCTAGCATCCACCCCCAGCGTCCAAATTCTAAATTCTTCTTTGATTTGTGTGTACACTGTCAGCCAGCTACTGCTGCGTAACAAACAAGTCTTAGTGGCGTTTTTCCCTCCAAGTCTGCTGGTTGATGGGGGCCAACTGCCTAGTCCTTTGTAGTTCAGATGGTAAAGAATCTGCCTGCAGTGCAAGAGACCCAGATTTGATCCCTGGATTGGGAAGATCCCCTGGGGAAGGGAATGGCTACCCACTCCAGTATTTTTGCCTGGAGAGCTCCATGGACAGAGGAGCCTGCTGGGCTGCAGTCCATGGGGCGCGAAGAGTCAGACACGACTGAGCGACTAACTCAGGTGTGTGGGCTCGGCAGGCAGCTTTCCCAGGTAATGTCAGTCCAGGTGGGTCCCATATGTGACTCCTCCTCCTCCGACCTGGGGCTGGGAGGGACGTGCTCTTCTCTGGCCGGTTTATGGCGGCAAGAGGACCAGTGGAGCTGTGAGATGCCCCCGGGAGCCTGGGCTCGGACCTGGCAGGTTGTCACTTCCACCTCAGTCCCCTGGAATCAGATGGCTGACCCAATGCCCCACGTGGGCAGAGAAGAATCAGATGGCTGACCCAATGCCCCACGTGGGCAGAGAAGAACTGCAAGGTTATGTGCAGAGCCAGGGTCCCCGTCAGAGTGGGGTCTTCTCCCCCATCCTTCTGTAGATGGGTGTGCGTCTGCAGAGGGAGTCAAGCCTCTGCTCGCTCAGGGTGGTTTATATCGCTGCTCCGGAAACAACGGCTTCTTAACCAGCCAGGTAACTGTGGCTTCACCACCGAGTGGGGTTACCTGATGAGATCCACCCCCCACACCCACCTCCCTCTGGGAGCCAGCCCACCCCCACCCGCAGGCAGGAGAACTGTGGTCTTGTTGGAATCGACCTGAGTGTCCTTGGGTGCTTTATCAGGAAGTCAGTTTCCTTCTGGGGAGAGCAGGTGTCTGCATCCTCTGCAGGAGGCAGGCGTCCTTCTGGCAGGAACCGAGGAGCCCCTGGTGATGGGAGCACATGCACCCAGGCTGGGCTCTCGAGCACCCAGGATGACCCAGCCGGGGCGTGTCTTCATCAGCTCATTAGAACTCAGGAGAGTTTTGCATTTGAACTTCTTTCTACAACCAAACCTTTTATGATGGAGATTTCAGGGTCCAGGGCAGTCTCTACGGAGCCCTCCCAGATGACCTGGCTCCTGTGAGCCCTCTTGCACTGTACTTGGATGGCCCCACCTGCCCGCTCTTGCCCTCGCTGGCTTGGTTTACCATCTCTCCACACAGAGGGCATTTGGGTGGGACCATGGTGGGTTCTGGAGATGCAACTGCTTTTGAATCTCTGCCCTGCGGTCCGGTGTGTGACCCGAAGTAAATTGCTTACTTGCTCAAGCCTCAGTTTTCTCATCTGTAAAATGGGACGATGACACAGGAGCTGCTCTAGTCTCTGTGGGTTTTCATTGTGATGGTGGGCAGAGGCCTCAGCACAGAGCCTGCATGCAGCGGGCCCCCCAGTGGAAGCCAACACACCTGCGTGTGGTCCCCAGCTCCCCAGACAGGGCTGGATTCAATGCCCTGACGGTCTTTTTTGCTACTGAAGTATCGCTATTGAAGTATCGTTGACTCACTATCCTTAGTTTCTGCTGTACAGCAAAGTGACTCAGTGATACACGTGTGTACATTTTTCGTATTCTTTTCCACTATCACAGGATACTAAGTAGAGTTTCCTGTGTTGTACTGCAGGACCTTGTTGTTTATCCATCCTAGATATAATAGCCTGGGCATGAGCTCAAGCAAACTCCGGGAGCTGGTGATGGACAGGGAGCCTGGCGTGCTGCGGTCCATGGGGTCACAAAGAGTAGGACACGACTGAGCGACTGAACTGATATCATAGCTTGCATCCCTCACGACCTTTAATCACATCAGGGTGTTTTTAACTGACAGGGACTAGAGGGCCGGAAGTCCCACTCAAATGGCTCTGACTATACCTTGTGAAAATAGTGACCCACAGCCTGTTTTATGCTTCGCCCAGACTTTTCTTAACATTCCCAAGTCTCAGAGAAATTTTGTTCTCAAGACGCGCAGAATAAAAACTTTCAGAGTAATCAGGTGAGAAGGACCTGAACCAAAGAAAGATTATAAGCGAGATTTAAGAGGCATTTGGGTCGGTGACACTTCCGGTCACCTGAACGCTGACCGAGACCCTCGCATTGTTAGCCCCGGAAGTCTTCCAGCGGTGTACCTGCCCACATTTCTCCCAGAGTAAACAGCACCTGCCGGCTGTAATTATCTCTTCCCCTGGTGACTGAAGCCTGCTGTCCTGAATGTCGGGGAAGATGGAGTGAGACGAGAGGCAAATAGAATTACAGTGAGGCCGGAATGTTCCCTGGAAAACAAGCACTGCCACTGAAAACCCTAAGATTGCTTCTTTCTCTAAAAGGAGTGTGGGAGGAAAAGGCCTGTCCATTTGGGCTGTGAACAACCAGGGTTTGCCTGTTCAACTAGAAAATATCGTGGGTCAGGTCTGCCTATTCCGCCGTCATCTTTGCGCAGCTTCAGGTTGTTAACATGAATCCTCGCAGTGCCTCTGATTTTAGATCTGGAAAATGTAATTTGGGTTAAAACTCGATGGGGAGTCGCTGGGGCGCTGGGTTGCCGTGGTGACGTGCTGGGGCGGGGAGATGCGTGCAGGAGCCTCTGGGTTGGGCTCTGTCTTTGCACCAGCTGGTGGGCCTCCTCTTTCCAGGCCCCGCCCCCACCTGCTGCCTCCCTGAATCACTGCCCACTACAGAGATGTTCCTGGGGTCCCCGGGCCTGGTGCAGGCTTGCTGGCAGAACTCTGATTTTCTCTACCTACAGAGAGACCGAGAGCCTCTGAGGAGCTAACCCTTTCTAGCTCCAGGGGGTAGATCTCAGTTGGTCTGAGCTAAACATCATCATTTTCGTTCCATGCCAGTGACTGAGTTGGGCCAGGTCGCAGGACAGTTCTGGATAATGACAGCGGGAGTCTGCCAGGGGCATCTGGAACTTTCCTTGCAAACAGGAGTTTACAGGCGAGGAAATACTTGTTCGGACTCTAGGTGTCGCATCTGAGGATTGGAAGCTGAGAACCACAGGTGACATCGGATACTTGTGCAGGAAAGTCAAGAGGATGGCAGAGAAGCTGAACCAGAGTCGGGGTATCACTGAGACGCTGAGCTAACCAATCTGGGCATGTCTTTTTATTGGGAGACAAACTTTATTTCCGAATTGTGCTCCCCTAAATTCGTATGTTGAAGCCCTCCCCCTTGTACCTATGAATGTAATTGTATTTGGAAGTAAGGTCTTTTTTAAAATTTTGCTTATTTATTTTGGCTGTGCTGGGTCTCCGTTGCTATGAGGAATTTCTCTAGCTGTGGCGAGTGGAGGCTACTCTCTAGCTGTGTGTGGGGCTTCTCACTGCCGTGGCTTCTCTCATTGCGGAGCAAGGGCTCTAGGCGCTCAGGCTCCAGGAGTTGCAGCGGGCGGGCTCAGTAGTTGTGGCACTTGGGCTTCATCGCTCCGCGGCATATAGGTCCTTCCTGGACCTGGGATTGAACTGGTGTCCCCTGCACTGCAAGACGGACTCTTCACCACTGGACCACCAGGGAAGCCCGAAGTTCCTCTTATAAGAGACTGGTCAAGTTGGATTATGAGTTACTGCACGGCTGTTAGCACAGCAGACGCCGTCTTGGGCCCATACGCTCCCACGTCCTTCTGCTGACCCCACCAGGACTGTACTCTGCAGTACAGCTCCTCTCTGTCATCAGGGGCTTTGTGGTGGACAGGGACTGTGTAGCCATCATCAGGTCCAGGTGGCCTCAGGCTCTCTTAGCCTCCAGACAATCATGTAGACCGATGACGCGTTCTGGCAGCACCGAGACTAGTGACCCATTCACAGACCTGCCCAGCCTGTGGCCTCCTCACAAGCCCCACTCCTCTCATGCGCTCCTGCTCAGGCATGTAGACGGGCTTCTTTTTCCACTGTCCCTCAGACGCACTGTGACCTCACGCTGGCGTTTAGCATCTGCTGGTCCCTCTCCCAAGGAGTCTGGACACGCCTCACCTGCACCCAGCCGCCTGCACCCGCCCGTGGGCAGCCCTCCCACCCTCAGAGGCCTGCCTGTGAACCGACCATCCTCCTGGGGTGGGCAGGAGTGGGTTGGCGGCCTTCAGGTTCCCTGTGCTCGCTTGTGCGCCTGAGTCCTGCAGTGGCCCCCCAGGGAGGGTCTGGGGCCTGGGTGCTGGCTCTTGGCTTCCGCCCATCCCCACGTGACCTCTCGGTCAGCAGTCCTTCTGGGCTCTGAACGGGACGATCAGACATTCCAAGAGGGCAAAGGTGAACGTTTCCATGCCCCTTGAGGCCCGGCCCTGCACACATCACTCCCTTCATTGCTATTGGGCAGCCCAGCAGTGTGGGAAGATGGAAGGACATCAAAATTCATCCTTTCCTAATCTCGGAACATCTCAGAGCACGTGAGGCTCTCCTTTCTGGAGCTGACCCACACTCCTCTGTCCTCTGCAAACCCTGAGTGGTTGTGGTCAGGACGGTGGTCTTCTCTTATCTTCCATTGTAACTCCTGCATTGGTACAGTGCCCAGAAGAGGGAAAGGGCTTTAATATTTCTTTTTTTTTTTTTTTTTGGTTTTTTTTTTTTTTTATTCTTCCAATTTTATTTTATTTTTAAACTTTACATAATTGTATTAGTTTTGAAAAATATGGAACGCTTCACGAATTTGCGTGTAATATTTCTTGAATGATCAGATGAATGAGACACAATGATGTCTCCAGGTTCATTTAAAAAGCAGCTATTTTGCTAATGAGGATCCTTTGTGAGGCTAAATCATCCCCCCTTTAAACACCTGAAACGACTTGACAGGAGCGGGTAGAAGAGTTAAGGAGATTCCGGTGCATCTTCTCCGTGGGATATTATACGCAGCTTTTATAACAGTCACCGCTGCGCAGCACGTGGAGAATATACTGATGGTAGAGAACCGATTGAGAAAAGTGGGCCATGGAAGACACGACTGTTGTGTCATTCCATCGCTCAAATGCTGACACATCGTTCCCCGTCGACACAGCTGCTCCCGCCGGGGGAAACGCCCGCTCCTGGGAGCTGGTGGTCTCTGTCGGTCCCGCCTGGCCGCTCCTGCTTGTCCTCAGAGCCTGGCTCAAGCGTCGGCACTCGGGAAGCTCTGAGGTCCAGCCACACGCGTGCTGTGACTCTCCCTGCCCTCGCCCATGCCTTCCTCACGCCGTGTCTCTGCACCTGGCACAGCTGAGATGTGGTGCCCAGGGGTGCCAGGGGGCTTAACAGAAGTGCATTTCCTCATGGTTCTGGACACCAGAGGTCTGAAGTCGAGGTGTCGGCAAGGCCGCATTCCTCCCGAAACCTCTGAGGAGGGCCTTTCCCGCCTCTACTGACATAGAGCTGAGGCTGATGACCATCAGCTTACAGTCACATAGCCTCAGCCTCTGCGCCTGCCACCCCGAGGCTCTCCATCCGTGTCTCCCTCTGGGCGACGGTCTCTCCTCTCCTTCCCGGACCCCAGTCACCCTAATGACCTCTTCTGAGCTTGACCATCTGCCAAGACCCGGTCTCTAGATAAGGTCACCTCCACTGGTGCTGGGGCCGGGCACAAATCCTGGCAGACACAGCTCTGCCCATGACAGTGGGAGAGGGAGGGGAGGAGGAAGGTGGCTGCAAGATGCAGGCGCCTGAAGCTGAGACTCGCTCCCAAGCCCAGCCAGCTTTCCACGCACCTGGCTGGCACTCACACCTCCCCTGGGGGCTCTGGGCTGCCAGGGTCTCCAGCCTTAGAGGACTCCCGGGGGGCTGTGCTCCTCCAGGCGCCAGCTTAGGGTCACCGGGGCGGCTCGTCTCTGGCCTCTCAGCTCGTTTCCCAACCACCCCTCGAGGAACAGCACCACTCCCCAGCCCGGCACCCATACTTCTGGGGTCTTGTGGACAAAACTTTCAAGAAAGACTTAAGCAACGGCCACCACTTCCACCTGCAGGAGACTGAGCTTTCCTTGACGGGTGGGGTGGGGCGCCACCCTCTTCAGGACAGCCTCGCACCCAGGGGTAAGGGCTTGACTCCCCGGATCAGCTGGGGCTCCGCTTAAAGGAGACAGGTAGCTTGGTGGTGGGATGCAGGCAGAACCTGGGCCCCTCTCGGCTCTGTGTCTTAGTATCTGCCCAGGAGAATCTGCTGGTCGCCCACGCTGACACCCGGGACCAAGTGCTGGGGGTGGCTCTGGGGGTTCAGGCGGCCTCGCTCACCCCACTGGTCCAGGCGGGGTGTCTGCAGCCCCCACCCCGCACCGCTGGTTTCTGTGCCCCTTGCTGAGCTCGCTGCCCTCCAGGAAAACGCAAGCGCCTTGAGGGCCTGGCTGGGATCTACTCCCGGGACCCCCCTGTCCCTCGCGTCACCTTGCAGACTGCAAGTCCTCGAACGCGGGTGACTCCTGAGCCTCCAGGGCGTGTGCCCAGCACGGTGCAGGAGTGGGCCGTGGGGAGAGGGGTCTGGACTCCCAGGTCACGCGTGCTCTTTTGCCGGAGTGGTGTCAGCACGGGGGCCAGCAGGCTGCGGGCTTCCCGGGCACTGTCCCCACCCACAGGGCTGGGAGGGGGGTGCCCCCAGCCTGCCCTCTGCAGCCCCCAGGGACCACCCCAACGGCTCCGACACCTGCCTCATCTCCTCCCCATTTCCAAATCTCACTCCCAGCAAGAGAGAGAGAAGAGGCCAGGAGAGAGGAGGAGGCAGACGGAGGGAGGAGACAGGCGGGCCCAGCGGAGGGGAGGGCTCGCCCTCTGGCAGGCAACGTGACCCGCCAACCCCCCCAGGAGGCTCCAGGCCCGCCGCCTGCTCTAATAAACTCGAAACTCCAGTGACTTAAGTGAAGATTTCAGATTAACATTTAAATTAATGCCGGACTAGAAATCTGGAGACCCAGGTCGCTGATGTGACTGTGTTAACTTGTTCTGTGACCTGGGGCGAAAATGTGAAATGATCTGTTCTGCTCGAGCCACCCCTTCCCTGCACAGCGTCGGGACACAGGCCTGGACGACCTCACGTCCTCCAGGGCTGTCCGGGAAGCCTGGCCTTCTGCGTGGGTGCGGCTTACCTCTGCCCCAAGCTGCTCTGCTTGACCGGTGAGTGTGGTCTCTGGAGGCTGGAACTCCAGGCCGCTGGTGCCACAGAAGAGAAGGCAGGGCCAGGGGTGTGGGGACCACAGCAACCCCGCCGTCAACTCTTTCCTCTCCCCACCTGCCCCGGCGCTTTCCAGACTAGGCCCGAGCTGAAAGGAGCAGGACATTAACAGGACCAATTGCCCAGGGGTAGGCACAGCAGCCAGGTTCACCCCATGGGCTCCACAGAGCCTGGGGCACCCTAGACCTGCCAGATCCTGGAACATCCTTGAACCCGAGTCTGCAGACACAGAGCAGAGAGCCGTGCAGGACTGGGGTCCCGGGAGGGCTGCCAGGTCCAGCTGGGGAGGGGTGTTTGGTCTGCTGAGTGGATGTGGACGCTAGGTGGCTTCTAGGTTATCCACTCCTCTGATGAAGAGAGAGCTAAGTGAGGCAGAGTGGGCGAAGCAGGCACCCCAGGGCAGGCTCAGAAGCCCCGGGCTGTGAACAGGGACTCCGCTGCCCTCCAAGCGGGCAGCTGTATGAGGAAGGGCTGGGGGCACTGCTGGAGCACGGAGGCCCCCAGTCCCCCGGGCCCTGCTCTGTGGGGCTCCTCAGGCTGGCCTGCTGCGGCCCTCTTGGTGGGGGGACCCATATCGCCCCCTGGAAGCCACCTCCTGGCCCCACGGCCACACCAGCCACTGCCCCTTCGCACTGACCGTTCCCTTCCCCGTGGCCGAGAGACTGGTACCCACTCCCTTCCCCCTCCTGGGAGCAAGGAGTGAAGGGGGTCGGGAGCCTCGAGGACACCCTTCCTCACACCTGTCCGTCCCCAGGGACCCTGAGCCGTCCTCAGCCGCAACGGGCACCTGTGCTTTCTTCCTGAGAGGCCTCCCGGCCAAGGTGCTGGGCCAGCCGCCAGCTGCAAGGCCGGGGGTGTGTGGTCCCCACCCCCGCCGGTGGGCTCGGCGGGTCAGGGACCCCCTGGAGACTCCTTTTTGGGACTGTAATGGACCCAGAAGGGCAGCGCTGAGGCCCCTCACAAAGGAAGGAAGTTGCCGTCCAGGGGGCCAGGAGAGCTGCCCTGAGCGCCCAGGGCGCTGGTCCAGGGCCACAGGAGGGCATCACGGGGCCAGGGGCCTTCAGGAAGTGCTGGGATGCCAGTTACAGGGCCCCGGAAGCTGGGAAGGAGACATGCGGCTGCAGGCTGGGCTTGGAGGAGCAGGCCGTGCCAGGTTCTCCAGGCTTTGGGCAACCACCCGCTGCCCTTCCAGCTCCTGCTGGCTCCATGTACCAACGAGCTGTTCTCAGAGGCCTGGGGATGGAGAAAGAGGGGGTGCTGCTCAGGAGGCCGGCACCTCCATAGTAGGTAATCCTAACGATCAAGGACGGCTCCCACTGCCCGAGGGTCACCCGGTCTGCAGCTGGGCCGGGTGACCCATGGCCTGCCTGCGCACCCCCGCAGACGTGCTGGGTGGCCTGCGGAGAGGGACTGGGGAATGTCGTCCAGTCTCTGTAAGCCTCACCGTGACACAGGGTCACTCTCCAGGCTCCGAGGAGTGTCGAAAGCGTGGCTCACGGCCCAGCACGGGGCAGGCAGGACGTGTCTGTAGCGTCGGCGTCGGTGAGACTGTGGTTGGTTCTTGCTGCCATTGACGCGGGCTGAGCCCACGCCATCCCACTCAGGTGTTACGACCGGGTTGTCGTTCAGTCGCTCAGTCGGGCCCCACTCTTTGTGACCCCATGGATGGCAGCACACAAGGCTTCCCTGTCCTTCACCATCTCCCAAAGTTTGCTCAAACTCAAGTCCATTGAGTCGGTGATGCTAACCAGGAAACAGTGCTAAAACCAGGGTTGGCCATGCTGGTGTTCAGATTTGGGAATTTAAAGGTTATGCTGTTCGCCCCCGAAATGCAGTGCTCAAAACAGACAGAAAATGTGCGCGCGCCTCGTTTAACACCAGGCGAGGGGCTGTGAGCAGCCCAGGCTTTGCTGGGCTCCTCCAACATCCATGTCAGAATGGGGGCAAAGACAGCAAGTTCAGAACCAGAGTCCTGTTGAGCAAACGAGGCTGATGTTGGAGGCATCATCACTTCGTTTACTTTTTCTCAGTGAGAATTCTCAGCTGGGCAGCCCTGCCTGAGAAGAGGAGCAGAATCAGCTCTAGAGCCGGGTAGAAAGGTCAGTTTCAGAGGTTCCCTGAGATTTTAAATTCAGCCAAAGCATGTCTTTGGGAGCAGGGCCCCGTTTCGGACAAAATGTTTCCCTTTGCTGAGGCTCCAAGGGTGTAATGACTGTGACCCAGTGGGGCTTAGGGAACTCTGAAGGACTCGGAGCGGAGGTCTCTCTATTCTTTAAAAAAAAAAAGTGTGTTTTACATGAAAACGTAAAACGTATGTGGTTTATGAAAAACACAGGGGGCAAAAGGACAAGCAAAGGAAGCCTCAGTCTGGCTGTCTGAAAACTCTGCGCGTCTCAGCCTGTGCAGAAGCAACCAGAGGACAGGAGCTCGTCCCAGCCCCGGGGACCGTGGGCTCACATCTCTGCAGCTGGACTGAGGCTCGGGGTGGGGGGCCCTTCCAGGAGTAACACGCGCTCCTTGCCTTGTTTAGCATGCAGGGCCCTGATGGACGAAGTGGAGCACGACGTCACCAAGGCTCGGCAGGAGAAGACCAAGGTGGGCTCCTTCCGAATAAATCCTGATGGGACGCAGGAGAGGAGAAAGGTAGTGGAAAAGAAATTATGTCCCCGTGTATAATTGCGGGTGCGGGCAATTACCAGCCATTTATCCAAACAGCAGTTGGTCTTAATCTTCTAACCTTTCTCTTGTTCAGGGTATCAGCTCTAAATTGCTTCTGAGTCCTGGGGGACCCAAAGTAATCTTTAAGCTTGAAATTGAAGTCTCTCTCCCAGCACCTAAATTTTGTGTCTTGTCAAGTCGGAAGGCGTTTCGGCACTATTGTGCATCAGGATAAAAATAGCGCTTGCATGGTTCTTGGGCGAGGCCTGCAGGGGACCCAGAGTGGCTGCCGGGGCTGCCTAGGGACCTCAGAGGCTGAGTGCCTCCCCCGGCTCCCCACCCCTGCCACCAAGATCCGCAGAGGATTCTCCTGGGGGTAAGGATGCGAGACCCGTCTCTGAGACAGACTCAGTCACTTGTCTGAGTGGAAAGATGGATATGCTTCCTTCATGGAGCCCACCTGGGAGGGCCCCCACCCCGCCCCGCCCTGAGTGTCTGATGGCAGGGGTCTGAGGATCCAGGAGGGAGGGGCTAGGTGGGCCCAGGGCAAACCTGGGCTCCTGTCTTCTCCCCCCACCCAGCGCTCAGGTGGTAAGTGCTCGGAAGAGTAAGCGATTTCATAGTCATCCTAAGCAAAACAAGGGCTTCCCTGGTGGCTTAGCTGGTAAGGAATCTGCCTGCAATGCAGGCGACCTAGGTTCAATCCCTGGGTCGGGAAGATCCCCTGGAGGAGGGCGTGGGAACCCAGCTCAGTATTCTTGCCCATGGACAGGGGAGCCTGGTGGGCTACGGTTCACGGGGTCGCAAAGAGTCGGACATGACGGAGCGACTAACACACACAAGTGAAACAAGTCTGGAAAAGGTGTTGCACAATGTCACCCAACGCGCTCAGGGCTGAACGGAAGCTGGGTTTGGATTTCCTGTTGGTTTGGTGCAGGACTTGAACAAATGACCGAGTTGGGCCGTTGGCTTTTTCGACCTCTCTCTGGAGCACTTGCCCATCAGAGAGCATGAGAGTGGGCTGGTCAAGGCCCAGCAGGGCACTCTGAAGGTTGTCTTTAAGAGACATGTTGGGTCAGGAGCCACCCCAAGAAGGGCAGGGCCTTCCTTCCCGCATCAACCCTTCTCCCATAATTTCACCAAGTAATTCACCAGAATTATTGGATAATTCTGATAACTCAGGTGCTTCCCCAGGAAGGACCATGATGACTTGCATTACCGTGCACCCACGGCAGCTCCATTCAGGCCGATTCCCTGTGACAAGGTGGCCCCGGCGGTCACAGTGCCTGCAGGGGGCGGAGCAGCCCTGGCCCCTCCACCGGCAGCACTGTCTCCCACCGTCCAGCAGGGCAGGGAAGGTGTGTGTGCAGAGGCCAGTTCGGCCTCTAAAGTAAAGGGAGGGTCACTATGGCAAGAGGTTAGACTGTGGGCTACAGGACCCGTTGCTGGTGCATCTGGGCCAGGACAGAGGAAGGAGTCTTTCTCTCAAGAGCGACCCAGGGGACCTGGAAGGTCCCGGAGGAGGTGGCGGGGTGGGGATCTTGGGGAGCTGGCAGCTGTTGATCGAGAACCCCGCCATGCCAGCCTTTCAGTGACTTCCTGTCCTGACAGCGACCTGCAGAATAAACCTGCTTTCTGATGAGAACACACAAAGCAGCTCAGCGGTGTTCCAGGGTCCCGCAGGACAGTGGGCCCTGCTCCCTACAAGCTCTCCCACTGCATCCCTGGGGGTTTTCCCTGGGGTCCGTGCGGAGTGCCCCGAGCTCCCACGTGGACTCACCTCCAGCAGCAACAGGCCTGCTCGCCCCACTTGGTTCTGCTCTGAAACGATCCACTTGAAACCACATTTTCAAAGTCGCCACAAACTGTCTGCTGAGCCCTGAGAGCCGCCATTCTGCCGCGTCCATCCCTCGGGTCAGGGTGAGCTCAGAGTCCCGGCAACTGCGAGCCCGGCTGTCCTGGGGCATGTTCAGTGGTCGTGGGGAGAGGTCCCCCTCAACTCCGGCCCTTGGCGTTGGAGCCGGACGCTCTGGGCCGGCATGGGGAGGCTCCACGGTGCCTGGAGAAGCTGGGTCTCCAGCCACGTGTCCTGGAACCATGCGGCTTTGGGGTCAGGGCTGGAGGTCAGTCTCCTGGCCTCTGGCCAACACAAGTCTGGTGACCGCGGAGGCGTCTACGCTTCACAGAACCCAGCGGCCTTCCCTCCCACCCACTCAGGAAACGCTCCCCAGCTTCAAAGCCCCATGGCCATTTTCTTGGCCAGCCGGACTTGAAACGCAGGGGCCTTGTGCAGCATGAAGTCAGGGCTTCACCCGCTGCCTTGGATGTGGGCCTGGCGGCCTGCCGGCAGGGATGGTGTACAGGTCCTTCTGCTGCAAGCAAGCAGTGTATGCTCAGCTTGGTGTTTGAGAAGCACACATGCGCGCGCGTGCGCGCACACACACACACACACACACACACACACACACAAGAAGCGCCCGGCGGGACTTGGCCTGTGCTCCGGCTGGGAGAGGCCTAGACTCAAGGTTCGTCCCAACATGCCGGCCAAAGGCAGCGAGACCGCCCCCGCCTGCCCTATCCTGCTTTCTCGTTTCCTTTTTCGGTCCTGTTTCTCCAAGGATGCGGGGAAGCACTGACCGGCGTGCTGCGCCCTCCAAGCTGAGGGTCTGGGCGTGGCGGGGGGTGGAGAGACAGGCCTTCCTTGGAGGGAGGGGAGGGCCCTGCTGAGAGGCCCGAGCTGGCCTTTCCAGCGTGGTGTGGACGATTCACGCCCAAAGCGGCTGGTGTCCGTGCAGGCTGCTCGCCCGTGTGCAGCCTGGAGCTGGGGAGGGTGGCATGGCGGCAGGGACATGGACAGCTGCTCTGGGCTAGGTTGCGCTTGGTGAGTGGGCTGCAGCCGGCCCTGCCCAGCATGCTCCATCCCCCGTGAAGTTGGGCTCGGAAGATGAGGCGCAGGCGGGGGCAGGCCCCGAGGGGCCATGTGTCCCCAGACGGCAGCTCCTGATGCCCCATCGCTGCCGTAGCCCGAGGGACAGGGTGCCCTGTGTGCCTCCCTGCAACCTTTTCTCCACCCTCCACGCTCCGCAGGGGCAGCACTGGGGCCTGTGCAGAAATCCACCCGCCCTGTCTGTTCCCTGACTCCTTCCGTGGGCATCCCGGCTGGGAAGCCACAGCCTCTGGTCCAGGAGCCGGGGGAGCCCGGGAGACGCCCTCGGGGAGCCCCAGAGCCTGTCCTCAGGCCACACCTGCTACAGGAGGCAGGCCCGGCTCTGCAGGGTTAGGACCTGCCTGGCCCCGCCACCGGCCGGCTTCACCCTGCTTTGGCTCAGCCAAGCGGCCTCGGGTGCCCCGTGGCCCTGGGCTAGCCTGGCCTTGAGCCCTCCGCCCCTCTTTCCTCTCTCAGCTCCGTACACACCTGTGCAGGGTGGCCTGCCAGGGAGGCTGCTCACGGGACCACAGGCACCAGGACACGCCCCCCGCGGCCACCTGTAGGATGCTGGGAGATGGGGACGTCCGGAGGGCTGGCCCTAGGAGGATGGGGTGGGATTCGGGTGGGGTCAGGTCAGGGTTGAAGTCAGGTTTGGGGTTGCGGTTGGAGGTCAGGGTTGGGGTGGGAGGTCGGGGTTGGGGTTGGAGGTCGGGGTTGGGGTGAGAGTCGGCGTTGGGGTGAGAAGTCGGGGTTGGGGTGGGAGGTTGGCATTGGTGTGGGAGGTCGGGGTTGGGGTAGGAGGTCAGGGTTGGGGGTGGGAGGTCGGGGTTGGGGTGAGAGGTCAAGGGATGGGAGATTGGGGTTGGGGTGGGAGGTCAGGGTTGGGGTGGGAGGTCGGAGATGGGGTGAGAGGTCAAGGGATGGGAGATTGGGGTTGGGGTGGGAGGTCGGGGTTGGGGTGACAGGTTAAGGGGTGAGAGATCAGGGTTGGGGTGGGAGGTTGGGGTTGGGGTGACAGGTCAAAGGGTGGGAGATCAGGGTTGGAGTGGGAGGTTGGGGTTGGGGTGTGACGTCAGGGTTGGGGTGGGGGAGTTGTGGCAGATGTGGCTTCTCCCGTATTCCCAGGGGTTCCCACTGACTCCGGGAGCCCTGCTCTCTCCTAGAGTTTTCTCCAATGAGCAGAAAGGGCCAGACCGGGGGTGGGGCAGCACAGGGAAGGGGGTCCAGTACTCCCGGGTGCGAAACCCCTCAGGAGCGCTCCCCCAGCTCTGGACCATCCCCAGTGGGCTCGGGCCCCAGCCGCCCCCAGAAGATCCACCTTTACCTTCTGCCCCCACTTCTGCAGGCACTGTCCCCTCCCCGCCCGTGTTTGGAGAAGGGAGGGGAGGGGGTAATGAGCCTCCAGTGAAACACAGACCCAGAGAGTTACTGTGAGGCCCTCTCAGGCAAAGTGCCCCTCTGGTCCCCCCTGCCCAGGAGGGCCACTAGGCCCCCATCAACTCCCCACCCAGCGTAGTGGGCCGGGAGACCCTTGGGGAGAGGCCCCATTTTCTCTGAGTGGTAACCAAGCAAGGCCTGAGATGGGTGCTTCGCAGACTCAGTGGACAGGGGAGCTTGGGGCTCCCGCCTGGTTCTGGGCCCCAGACCCGGGCAGGCCTGAAGGGAGGGGCACACAGTGCTGAGGTGAAGAGAAGTCTCATTTGCTTGAACTGACCCCATCCTCATGGCGGCACGGAGGCCTGTTTCCCAGCGAGATGAGAGGGTGAGTGTTGGACAGTCACAGGCCGCCTGGGGGGCAGAGGGGAATTCAGTCCCGTAGTGATGATCAGACTGCGGGGCCCCCCAGCCAGCGGGCCATCAGTCAGCGTCCAGGGGTGAAACGGCGTGGAAGCATGTACATGAAGTGTCAGAGTGCATCTTGACGACGGAAACTATTGTCTCCTGACGCTTTATGTAATGAGTTGCATCTGAAAAAGTGGGTCATGGCCCAAACATTGAGAGCCACGGCAGCAGATGGCCCTTCTCAGCATGGGACAGCAGCCTAAAGATATTTCATTCGGGAGGACTATTCGTACCCAAACAATGCCACAGGAGTTGCTATTCCCCAAGCGGAAACCAACAGAACCTCTCCTCCAGGGGTTAATGGCAGAAAGCTGGCTGGGTGTTGGTGGTCTGCGCAGTCGGTGGACCCAGGAACCAAGGCTCCCTGGGCGTCACGGGTGTCTCCCCAGCCCACGGGGGCCCTGGCGGCCTGGCTCCTGGTTCCCTGGCTCCCGGCTCCCAGTCGCTGTAGCTCAGAGGTTATGCTCTGGACCCAGGCCACCCTGAGCCAGGACGCCTGGTGTGTGTTCAGCCCATGCTGGGTGTGGTGGAGAGAAGTTCTCGGAGTTCAGAGGGGAGCAGCGTGAGCACTGCGTGTGACAGCAGTGAGAGACAGATCTGGCCTTCATCCCCACTCCCGGCATCAGAGCTTGATGGTGTGACCACTGCTCGTTTCAAAAAGGCGGCCCTGGGAAGCTCTCACTGTCTAACAATGGGCCAGCCGGCTAAAGCAGCGTCTCCTGTCCTACACAGGAGACAGTCTGTGTGCCGGTGGCTCTGGGGGTGAGTTCAGAGGCCCAGGGACCCCAGGGATGACTGAGCCCCTTTCTGTCTTTCCTGTCTGCCGATCTTGGCAGAAAGAGAGCTCGGCCTGGTGGGCGGATTCTCCCCGTGGTCCCCGATGAGCCACCCGTCTCCTGGTGTCACGTGTAGACAACATTCAGAACAGAAAAATGGAAAAGTGTTGCCTTACGCTCCTTTTCAACAAGTGGGGAATTTGTCCAAAAGACCCCGACACCCCAGCCCCCAGACACTCCGGATGGTACCTTATGGTCAGGATACCACAAGGGAGTGTGCCCGCCCCGGGAGTCCCCGTGAGGTGAGGCCCGCCCGGGGGTGGGGGCTCCTGCCTGAGCAGAGGAGGGGCGACAGGGGCGGGTCTGTCAGCCTGAGGGTTGGGGGGTGGTGGTCTTGTAGCAGGTGGCCACCCAGCGGTCCACACTTCTGCCCTGTGCTGTGAGCGTGAGGGCCCAGAAGACAGTGCGGAGACCCTAGTGCGACGATGGGACTGAAGCGGGATGGGGGACAGTCCTGAGCTCTCTCTCGAATTTTCCTGCAAGCAATAGAAAGAGATGGTGTGCGGATGGGTGCAGGGCCGGAAGCCTCACCGGCAAGCGGGAGTCGGGGGACCACCCCTGACGTTCTATGGACGTCGTCAGCCCATGGTTGTGTGTGTGTTCAGCGGCTCAGTCATGTCCGACTCTTTGTGACCCCATGGACTGCAGCACGCCAGGCTTCCCTGTCCTTCACCATCTCCCAGAGCTTTGCTCAAACCCACGTCCATTGAGTCAGTGATGCCATCCAACCATCTCATCCTCTGTCGTCCCCTTCTCCTCCTGCCCTCAATCTTCCCCAGCTTCAGGGTCTTTTCCAATGAGTCAGCTCTTCACATCCGGTGGCCAAAATATTGGAGCTTCAGCATCAGTCCTTGTAATGAATAATCAGGTGTTGCCTAACACCTTAATCAATATATTACTTTGACAATTGTAGATAAAATTAAGTTCACATGAACCTGTGAATCAGCATGTAAAAAATCAGAAAGATGTAGTGCAGTTTTTAAGTACAAAAAGGAAGTGACTACTCAGTGTATACAGACACTCCCCATGAGTGAGCATCTGGTCTTGGAGGATGGGGACACAGGATATATGCCTCAATGGTGGTGGGGTCATCCCGGCATTGCCATGAGGCTTTGGTTTTTTTTTTGGCTCATCTTTCTAATGTTTTCCCATCGTGGACAGATTATTACTGTGTAATTAAATTAAGTTTGGGTTGTTTGTTGTTTTTTTTTTCCGAGAAATCAAAAGAATTCCATGTCATTTCAGGAATTCCAATTCTCAAAAGTAGCCTTTCTCTCAGTGAGGTGGCAGGCACACATGGCTATCTGCTACACAGAACACGTGCCAGAAGCAGGCAGGTGGCCACCGCCTGGTCCATGCGGCCTCTGCTCCCGGTTCCTGGTGGCCCCCCGGGTCAGCGGCGGGGGCCACCTTCCATCCCCGCCCTTGGGAGGTTTGGGCAGTCCCGGGAAGGCAGCGCTGGAGTCAGGGGGCTGTTGTCTCTGTTGCTGATTCTTCTCTCTGTGAGCCGCGGGGGCCCCGGACCCTGTCTCTGAGACGAGCGGATCTCCTACCTCAGACGTCCAGAGGACGCGCGCAGAATCCGTGTGTTCCGTCCTCAGCAGCCTGGCTGCTTTCCTTCTAGGCCCCCTTTTCCTTCTCTCCCAGAGAAGAGTGAGAAGGAGCGGCCTTTTCGGCTTTCAGGCCTGTGTGCTTGGGGCTCTCTGCGCCTCCGTTGTTCGCTTGGTTGGCGGCTCTGACTGTGTGTCGTCTTCTCTTTTCTCTCTCCTTTTCTTTCTTTTCTTTAAACAAGTTACATTTGAACTTGTTTCTATGAAGAATCCTTTTAAAAAAAAATCCATTTATTTATTTTCGGCTGTGCCGGGTCTTCGTTGCTGCACGCGGGCTTTCTCTAGTTGCAGCCAGCAGGGGCTACCCTCCGCTGGGGACGCACAGACTTCTCACGGCGGCGCCTTCTCTTTGCAGAGCACAGGCTCCAGGCACACGGGCTTCAGTAGCTGTGGCTCGCAGGCTTTAGTTGCCCCGTGGCATCTGAATTGGCAGGTGGATTCTAACCCACTGAACTGCCAGAGAAGTTCCTCTTTCATTTTTTTAAAAAGAGAAACCCTCTGGCTGTTGTTCTGATTTGTTGATTCAGTGCCTCGGGCATCTTTCCCGTGTGAGTCCAGGGAAGGCTTCCACGACGAGAGCTGCCCTCCTGCCCACCGGCGCAGGAGGGCGGGGGAGGCCGCTGCCGTGGTCATCCGGGGACCAAGTCCTCGGGGTCCCGTGCATGGTCCGAGGGAGGGCGTGGACTTCAGGGCAGGAGGCTCCTGGGGAAGGTCGGGGGGCAGATTGAGAGTGGAGCGTCTCCCTTCTGCCCGGAAGGTCGGGGGGCAGATTGAGAGTGGAGCGTCTCCCTTCTGCCCGGAAGGTCGGGGGGCAGATTGAGAGTGGAACATCTCCCTTCTGCCCAGACGCCCTGGCTCGGGCTCTGGCACCCATGCGCTCCTGGTTGATTGCCAGGGAGCTGCGCCCAGGTGACCGCAGGAGGTTCCGCCCTGTGGCTGCTGGGGACAGGCTGTGCCGCGGTGGTCACCAGGCATCTACGGCGTCACCCAAGTGAGGGCTCCTAAACCGACAACCTGCAGCCCCAGCGCAGAGCAGCTTGAAGCCCGTCTCCCCTGCACTGGGGCCACTCGCCTACCTGGGGTTTGTCGAAGCCCAGCCTCGCTCCACAGACACTGAAGTCCCGGGAGGCCCCAGACGGATGCCACTGCAGGCCTGAGACTGGCAGGGTCCCATTTTACACGTGACCCGGTCTCAGCGCCTCTAACCGGGTGAGGCCGGCCAGCCCAGGTCTGCAGACGGTCCTTGCACCCATCACGTCTCAGTCAGGGGTCTGCCGAGTGTAAGAATCTCTGCGGTGATTTTAAACAGAGAGAAATTGAATCCAGGGTTTCAGGGTTTAGATGCTGCCATGCAGCCACCAGAAGGAGGGTTGGGGACCGAGGCCGGGTGGCCAGAAGGTTCAGGAAGGTTGGCGCTGAGCAGGCGCAGCTGTGGCTGCTCCAGCCTTGGGGCCAGGACCCTGGGATGAGGGCGGGAGTTTGGATTCCTCAGCCCTGTATCAGCGGAGGGTGCTGCCTGACCAGCTCACCGCCCCCTGCCCAGCTGGTGGACGTCTGGGCCCTGCAGGACTGTCAGTTTCTTTCTCCCCCGGGCCTGACAGGCTGACGGCCCCTGCACTCTGCAGACTCCACGCCAGCCTCCCGCCCCTGCCAGACGGCCCCGAGCTATCTGAGTTGCCCTGGGCCTATCCCCGGGGCAGCGTTGCCACTGGCCAGACCACCAGGTTGGAACTGCCCTCGGTGGCCAAACCCTCTTCCTCCTCAGCCTCAGCCACCCCCCGAGAGGCCAGGGAGCAAATGCAAACCTGGGAGGCAGGAGCAAGTGTATGCAGGTGTGTGTGATGTGCGTGTGCACAGACGTGTGAGCATGTGTGCACGCATGTGTGCGTACCGCATGTGCACGGGTGTGAGCGTACACACACACACACACACACACACACACACACGAATCCACGAGGGCGCAGTTGCCCGTCTCAGAGCAGAGAGGGAGACTGGGTCACCCGAGTGTGGTGGGGGCGGTGGGAGGTACCAGGGTGGGCAGGCCTGGCTGGGACCCACTCAGAGAGGGACCCTGGGGGCCCCCAGCACCGCAAAGACACAGCTCTGCCCACGAACCTCGAGCCCTCGGCCGGGTGCTCAGTGCTCTTCCGGGCAGGGCCACCAGGGGGCCCTTTCCCCCAGGGCTTCCCGTCCAGCTGGCGACTCAACAAGGGTTAATCTTCCCCCAGCCCCAAACCACGGGGATTAAACATCCACAGCGTCCCCAGGGCATGCAGGGTAGAGGGGTGACGCAAAATTAAAAGGGAAGGAGATTATTTTTAATCCTCTTGGTAGGTGCTGAAACAATGTAGGAAGGGCCAAGCCGCCGAGTCGGTCGCCTTAGACTGAGGCTGGAAGGACCGCCGTTGCCCCTGGGAGCAGGTAATTACAGACCGCCTATTTTCCTTTCCTAAGGAAGAGAATTGCTTTAATCCCATAGAGATTGCTTCTCCGGTCAAAGGTGCTCAGATTTTCACTCCGCTTGACGCTGTTGGTGAGTGGAATTCAGAGTTGAGGTCGACCTCTGCCTCTGGGGTGGACTGTGGAAGGCGAGTGTCCTGCGCGTCCTAAAGAACACCCTGCGGGTCGCCTGGTCTTCTCTGGGCCTTGTTCCGGGAACTCTCTCTTCCCAGCTGTCAGCTGAGTGATCTGCAGCCTCTGCCGCCTGGGCGTGTACTTAAAAATTCAGGGAACAAGCATTCATTTTGCTTTGAGAGTCTTTTCGGGGATGGCATGAGCTTTCCTTTTTTTTTAATCCAAATTTTACACTTTTTATTTTGTATTGGCGTATAGCCAATTAACAACATTGTGGTAGTTTCAAGCGAACAGCCAAGGGACTCAGCCATACATACACACGTATCTATTCTCCCCAAACCTCACAAACTTTCCTTTCTCCCTTCTCTCTTTCTGACTGATCGGCACGTTCCAGGATTGAATATAGAGCAGTTCCTTTTTATGTATTTATTTTACTGAAGTAGAGTTGATTTACAATGTTGGGTTGATTTCTGCTGGACACCAAAGTGACTGAGTTATGCACACAGATGCATTCTCTTCTGTCTTCTTTTCCATTGCGGTTTATCACAGGATGGTGACCGTGGCTCCCTGCGCTACACGGCAGGACCTCGCTTGTCCATCCCATGTACCCCAGTGTGTGTCTGCTCACCCCAAACTCCCAATCCCGCCCTCCTGCACCCCCACCCCTGGCAACCCCAGTCTGCTCTCGAGGTCTGTGAGTCCACAGCAGTTCCACTTGCTGGCCAGCTGAAGTCGTGTCAAGGTTCTGAGCTGCCAGCCCTGGCCTGTTCCTTCCTCCCGCCTTCCGAGCTGAGGACGGGACAGGAGGCTGCGATAGAGAGGCACAGACACGTGTTGTCAGGGGTTCAGCCCGTGCGGGGGTGACCGTGGCGGGCGCGACCCTGGGACGCCTGACTCTGTAGTTATCTGTATGTGGTCACACCGAGGCCCAGGTTATCTGTAGGTGGTCACACTGAGGCCCAGGATATCTGTTATCTGTAGGTGGTCACACCGAGGCCCAGGATATCTGTTATCTGTAGGTGGTCACACCGAGGCCCAGGATATCTGTTATCTGTAGGTGGTCACACCGAGGCCCAGGTTATCTGTAGGTGGTCACACTGAGGCCCAGGATATCTGTTATCTGTAGGTGGTCACACCGAGGCCCAGGATATCTGTTATCTGTAGGTGGTCACACCGAGGCCCAGGTTATCTGTAGGTGGTCACACCGAGGCCCAGGATATCTGTTATCTGTATGTGGTCACACCGAGGCCCAGGTTATCTGTAGGTGGTCACACCGAGGCCCAGGATATCTGTTATCTGTAGGTGGTTACACCGAGGCCCAGGTTATCTGTTATCCGTTTGTGGTCACACCGAGGCCCAGGTTATCTCTACGTGGTCACACCGAGGCCCAGGTCACCACTCACGTGATCTGCGTGTGGTTTATTCTTAGCTCCTCTAATGGCATGGGCAAGCCCCCAGAGATGTCCTGCTGTCTTTGATCTGTATGTCAGCAGGCTTGAATGGATATCCATTGCAGATCTTTTTGGTTTTACTGAGTGATAAAGGAGAAATTAGTGTATTTTGTTTTCTGACTATAGTGTGAGGAAGAGATGGTTGGTAATATAACATAAAGCCATGGCAGAAAAAGGTGTCCTGCTCCCCAAATAGTCAAAGAACCATTTAATAGGACAATGACCCAGAGAAAGAAACAGCCCTCAGGGCCGAGCATGAATTGGCAGGCAGAGCAGATGGAACTGTCTTTGTTATAAAGCCGCTATTAGAGAATATCAGGTGAACTTTCAGAACCAATTTTTTTCCCCTTTTCTAAATTTCAGCATCATTTTCACTTACAGAGGGTCCTACCAGACACTGATCTGATTGAAGTAAACTCCTATTTATGATGTTGAACAGATGTTGACACGCATTCTGGTTGATTCGCTCAAGCTGTCATTGAGATCTAAGCTGACTTGGGTCTCACACTTTCATACAAGGTTCTCCAGGGAGTTGGGTGATTTACAGCGCATGAGCAGCTCTCATTCTCCCAGGTCTGTCTGATATATCCTGGGACACGCGAGGCTCAGGGCTCAGCCCTCCAGGGACCTGACGGGCGGTGTCCCCCTTCCCTGACGACCGGGCATTTCCCTGGATCTCTGCCCCTCTAGCCACCAGCCACGTGGCCCTGCATCTTGCTTGGATTCCCGGCTGTGTCTGCCTGATGGACTGTGAGGCGCTGAGAGCAGCCAGAGCTCCTGAAGGCTCAGCTGAGGAGTGATTAGGAAGCAGACAAATCAGGGACCAGCGCCCCTGGGAGTGCGGACTGCACATCACCAGCCATCACCCCTGACAAGGGAGAGCTGGAGTCCCAGTGCAGAGGGAGAGGACGAGGACGGCAGGGTGGATCGGCTGATGAAATCACCGGCCCCCAGCCGAAGGCGCGCACACACCACCACCTGGCCGTGGGCTCAGCGCACCCTCAGTCTAAGGTTTGAGGAGCCCTCCTGCCTCGAAACACATTTTTAACCTTCTAAGTCCAATCTGAACCTCCCTAGTTCAAATGTCGTGGCTAGTCTAATGACGTACATGCTAAGTTCACACGATCTTGAGGGAAAGAAATTCTTTAATTTAGCTTCATGTTAAGCAATAGTGGCAAGTGAAAGTGAGAGTGGCTCAGTCATGTCCCATTCTTTGCGACCCTATGGACTATATAGTCCATGGAATTCTGCAGGCCAGAATACTGGAGTGGGTAGCCTTTCCCTTCTCCTGGGGATCTTCCCAACCCAGGGATCGAACCTAGGTCTCCTGCATTGCAGGCAGATTCTTTACCAGCTGAGCCACAAGGGAAGCCGAAGAATACTGGAGTGGGTAGCCTATTCCTTCCCCAGGGGATCTTCCTGACCCAGGAATTGAACCTGGGTTTCCTGCATTGCAGGCAGATTCTTTACCAACTGAGCTAGCAGGGAAGCTGTTGCTAATGTCCTCCACAAAAGAAGTGCTTGCGTGCTCAGTCGTGTTCAACTTTTTACAACTCCATGGACTGTAGCCCACCAGGCTCTGTGCATGGGATTCTCCAGATAAAAATACTGGAGCAAGTTGCCATTTCCTCCTCCAGGGGATCTTCCAGACCCAGGGATTGAACCCACGTGTCTTGCATCTCCTCACTGGCAGCAGGTTCTTTACCACTAGTGCCACCTGGGGAGCCCTGACATGGACCCTATTCCTTGAATTTCAATTTAAAAACATAAACGTGAAGGAGAAGGCAGCAAAGACTGATCGTCAGGATTTAGGTCTAGTATGACCCAGTTTTTTTAAAGAGTCTATCTATGATGAGAAGCCTATTCAAAAATAAAATGTGGGTGGTCACCAGCGTTCAGTGCCTGCAGTCAGCAGAGGCCTGGAGCTGCTGTGCATCTGCCGGCGAGGCAGGGGGTGGACTGGGCTCGGCTGCTGAGGATGCTACCACGTGCTGCCCCGGGGTCGGCCCGGACGCAGCCGCCAGCAAGCCCAGGGCGGCCAGACGGCCTCCTTCCCCATCACGGTGACTCAGAAGAGGCTTCCGCTCAGAACCTGGTCTGCGGCCGTGGGTCTCCGCTGGGGGCGACCTGGAGCAACACTGGAGACACGGCTGGCGGGCAAGTGGGGGGCCAGGGAGCTACCCGGCCTCGCGGGAAGAGGCGGGCGCTGTGGGCACAGGACAGCCACCACAAAGGATTTGCTGGTCTTCATTGTCCACAGCACCGAGCTCAAGAAGCCCTGTTCAACAGGAGTCGACTTTTCTCGTTAGTCGGTGCTTTCTGTTTGTGCCGGGTCTTGGCTGCTGCTCGGGCTTCCCTCCGCTTGGGGCCAGCCGGGGCTGCTCTCCCGTGGCGGTGCGCGGGCCTCTCACTGCGGAGGCGTCTCTTGTTGCAGGGCACGGGCTCCAGCGTGCATGGGCTTCAGGAGCTGTGGCTCCTGGGCCCTAGAGCACAGGCCCAATAGTTGGAGTGCCCCGGCCTAGTTGTGGGATCTTCCTGAACCAGGGATTGATCCCGAGTCTCCTGCATTGGTAGGTGGATACTTTACCACTGAGCCACCAGGGGAACCCAGGAGTTTTAGTTACTTAGACTTGGAATTCCAGTGTTTAGAGAAAGCTGTGGCTGTCACTTTACAAAGGATGGCCACCTGGAGTTGCATGGCTCTCTTACGATTGAAACCCCGGCTGCAGCGGTTGGACCTCGGCTGTGGTCAGGTCCACTTTGGAAGGTGTAACACCCCTGCAGAACATGCAGGGAGGAAGGTGCATGGAAGAAAATCACATGCGAATCTGGTGATTCGCTGTGTGTTGAATAGCACCCACCCCCCATTCACATCCACACAGAGCCTCAGAATGTGACCTTATTTGACAACAGGACCTTAGGAGATGTTTGTAGTTAAGATGAGGTCATGCTGGACTGAGATGGGCCCTGATCCGGTGACTGGAGTGCTTATAGGAGGGCCAGCAGGACTGGAGATGCTCAGAGGGAGACGCAGGCAAGACGCCCGGGACGGCCAAGGGCGCGGAGGCTGGAGCAGCGGAGCAGGGACCCTGCTTGGAGACACGGTGTCCTCCGTCTCCCAGGCTCGGGGGCCAGAATCCCCTGCTGGGGGCAGTTGTTTTCCTAGCAGGTGCAGAATCTTTGCCTGTAACCGGGTCTCTGACGAAGGAGAGACGCCTGGAGGATGCAGAGGACCGTGCTTGGAGGGCGGAGGGCTGCGGGGGGCTCTCGGTGGGTGTGAAGACCACCTCCTCTCCTGCGGGGTTCAGCTCTGGATGCAGAAACCGCCTCAGCTTGCACAGCCTTCTGGGGGGATGGATGGGGGGCTCTGATGCTTGGTTTTCAAGGGCTGGACCCAAAGGCCCCTCCTTTCTGCTCCCATGTGACTTCCACGGTGGGGACAGCCCCTGAGTCCCCCCGTCGAGTTTGACGTGGGACAGAAGGAAAAGTCGGGGCCCTGCTCACAATAAGAGAGGCCGAACGGAAGGGCTGGGGTGGGCACAGCACCAACCAAGAGGCTTTAAGATTTATATGAAGAGAGAATATACTCTCCTGTCCACTGTTGAAGTTCGGTTAAAAAAAAATAATTAGGCTCTTTGGGCTCTTCTCACACTCTTCTCCTGAACTTTCTGGAACATCAGAGGGAAGAAGGCGTCTCTGGCCCCTCGACTGGTCAGAGTTCAGTCCGTCTGGAGAGCTCTACAGAAAATGTGGGGTGAAGAGTTGCCTCTCATAGTCCAGAGGCCGCTGGGTCCACTGATAAGCTCCTCTGTGAGCAGCTCTCCCTGTGTTTCAGGGGAGGAGTTGAGTTCTCGATGGAGGGTCAGGCGATGCTGCCCAGAGGCTGGGTCTCTGGGGCCTCCTGGGGTTGGGGTCCCCCAGACAGGTGGGCTGGGAGCCCCTGATGGGTGTTCAGCGGTTTCCAGGTGGTCTGGGATGCACCTGTGTCTGCTGACTATTTGAAGTGAAGTGGGGTCGCAAAGAGTTGGACACAACTGAGCGACTGAACTGAACTGAACTGAAGTAAAGTTGCTCAGTCGTGTCTGACTCTTTGCGACCCCATGGACTGTAGCCTACAAGGCTCCTCTGTCCATGGAATTTTCCAGGCAAGACTAGTGGAGTGGGTTGCCATTTCCTTCTCCAGGGGATCTTCCCAACCCAGGGATTGAACCCAGGTCCCCCACATTGCAGGCAGATGCTTTACCATCTGAGCCACCAGGGAAGCCCGCTGACTATTTGGGGTTTTCAACTTTTTTTTCTTCATTAGAAAACTTAAATTATAGAAGTAACATGGTAATTTTAACTTGAGATCCACACCAAAAAGTTTGTCAGTGACCCTTCCACCCTCCCCTGCTGGCTTCCCACTCCCTCAAATAATCCAGGATGAGGGCACTTCCTTTTTTCAGCATCCTCCTCAAACCTGAACAAACACACAAATCTGATATGTATTCATTTTTCTCTTTTTATCATTTAAAAATAATAGTAAAATCAGGCTATAGATATATTCCCCTGAAGGCCATGGAAATGTTAAACCGATTTAAATGTTAAGTTTAAATGCGTTCCTCGCCCTGTAGACCAGATGGTTGTCCACCCCCTCCCCCGATTCACATGTCGAACCCTAACCTCCCCACCGTGTGCCTGTGTTGAGGTCTTCAAGGAGGGGATTCAGGGTAAGTGAGGTCATGGGGTGGGGCTCAACTGCATGGGACTGGTGTCCCTGTAAGAAGAGTCGGAGATGCCAGCCCTCTCTCTTGGCCGTGTGAGGTCACCAAGAGGAGTGGCCGTGGGCCAAGCAGGAGGGGAGTCGTCAGACTCAGCTGCGCCCTGGATCTCGGATGTCCAGCCTCCGGGACTGTGCGAAAATACTTCTACTGTGTAATCCACCCAACGGGTGGTGTTTGGTAAAGGCGGCCCACGCCAAGACACTCCCTTAATGAGCACACATCATGGATGGCCCCCAGGTCAGTGGACAGAGACCCAGCCCGGTTACTGGGACTGTTCTACAAGGGCACACACAGGCTGCTTCCAATTGTTGCCACTACAGCAACACTGCAACCAGCCTCCTGATTATGTGTGTCTGTGTGTTAATCGCCTAGTCGGGTCTGACTCTTTGTGACCCCATGGACTATGTCCTCCAGGCTCCTCCATCCATGGGATTCTCCAGGCAAGAATACTGGGGTGGGTTGCCGTTTCCTCCTCCAGGGGATCTTCCCAACCCAGGGATCGAAGCTGGGTCTCCTGCATTGCAGGCGGATTCTTTACTGTCTGAGCCCCCAGGGAAACCTGATTATATATGTGTGGTTCCCGTGATTTCTGCAGACAGACTCTCCATGGCGTAGGGCTCCCAGGGCAGGCACGTCTTGACTCGAATCCTTGCCACCAGCTTTTCTCCCCACAGGTTATTGCCACATTGTATCTGCTGGCCGCATGTGGGCTCTCCTGTGCTCTTGCCAGGACTGGGTGATGTCATTGTTTAATTCCTGGTAATACATGAAAAATGGTGTCTCACTCTCGTCTCAGTTTCCCCTTCACTGGCTCCCAGGATGTTAAGCAGATTCCTGGTGCTTCGAGTTGCTTATTGTGACCTTGCCCGTGTTCTGTGAGGCTGTTTGCCTTGTGTGTTGTTATTTCCCGGGTACCGTGTGGGGCGGCTGGCTCCATGCCACCCACGCGAGTTCTGGGTGGCATCTGTCCGAGGCCTTGGCGCCTCTGCCCCACACATGGCGATGCCTTTGGGTGTCTCACCTCATTCAAGGCTGCATGTCCATCTTTGTGCTGATTGTTTCTGAGTTTTCTTCCGACAGTTTGTGCTTTCCCGTGTCAACGTTGAGTCTATACAGAACTCGGTTTTTGGATGTGGTGTGAGGTGTGGTCCAGCTTTCTTTGCTCTGGCAAGCTATTTGTGTTAGCTCTGTTCACTAAACAAACCACACTCCCCCTCCCTGTTGCATTAGAATGACATGTTGTCAGCTGTTCAAGGATGCATTTGTCAGGAATTGAAATACAGACATTCCCTCGCAAGATCCGAACATCCGAAGTATCTTTGTAGCTTTTTCAGAGCGTTTGTTCAAACCCGTGATTTATCCTGGTTGCTTGTGTTCTGTCGTACTTCTCTTCCTGAAGGACATGCTTTATCCTGAACTCATGCTCCCTACACCTCACAGCATAATATTTGGCTCACAGTGTGTTCATTCTCAATTTCTGTGAAATAAAAGAATAACTGTTTGCTTGACAGATATGTCACTTCTCCTTTAGTTCTGCGAGGTGTTTGGGGACTGTTTCCACTGTTTTGTGAAGAGCCTGGGAAGATGATGGAATGTCAAGGAAACAAAGTATTCGGGGACTTCCCTGGCGGTCCAGCGGTCAAGACTCCCTGCTTCCACTTCAGGGAACGCGGGATTAATCCCCGGTCAGGAAACTAAGATCCCACATGCTGCACGATGCGGCCAAAGAGTTAAAAAGTGAATAAATAAAAACGTAATAAAAGAGGGCCGGCACCGCTGAGCGTCCTGGGCGTTTGATCTGACGATGTTGTGAGTGTGGTGTCAGGCGTGTGCTGAGCAGGCGCAAGGGGGCCTGAAGGAGCCTGTGACGCCAGCATCCGCGTCTGCAGACCTGGGAGGGCTGCCCTGCGCCCTCAGCCCTGCGCACCCCGGGGCAGCCAGGCACACGGCCAGCCGCCGGCCCCGTGGCTCCCACGTCCTCTGCCATCATGGTGCTGCTGGACGGTATATACGAGCCAGACAGAGGCACCGTGGTCCGGTTAGTCAAGAGAAAACACTGACGTTAGCATCTGGGCGTATAGAACGATTCAGTGCCACGCTATCCTCGGGGAGAGGAGATAAAACAGATGATTCAGTAACCATGGACAGATAAAAATAATAATTATCAGAGGGCAGAAAGTGATGGGAGAGAGTTAAAGATTACAGTAGCTTAGCACAGAATTAAGGTTAATTAACCAAACTCTGGCCACGCGTGCGTTTCAATTGATCGCTACAAACAAAAGGAGTGATGCCAACTCACGGTACCGGCTAGCGGCCTGGTGGCTGCTCCCTCTCCCCCGGCCTGAGTCCTCCCGGGACCCTGAAGACCATGGGAACACCCCCCTTTCCCACTCAGATCCCCGAGGGAAGTCGGTCTTCCTCTCAGGACGAGATGGGAGTGTGGCTTCCGCAGCGCCTCCGTCCACAGCTCGCCTCCTGCTCTGGGGCGTCTGGACTCACTCAGTAGCTCTTCATTTCCGAGACTTGTCACAAAGCACTACAGACCGGGCCTCAGGGACGGGCTGGCTCCCAGTTCAGGAGGCCAGAGTCCAAAACCAAGGTGTCAGCGGTTGGTTCTTTCTCGGGGACTCAGGGAAAAATGGATTTCCTACCTCTCATCGCTGCAGTCCTTGGCGTTCCTTGGCTTGGAGATGTGTCCCCCCGGGTCTCTGCCTCGGTCAGCACGTGGCCTTCTCCTGTCTTACTGTCTGTTAAGATCAGTTCAATTCACTCGCTCAGTCGTATCCAACTCTTTGCGACCCCATGAATCGCAGCATGCCAGGCCTCCCTGTCCATCACCAACTCCCAGAGTTCACCCAGACTCATGTCCATCGAGTCAGTGATGCCATCCAGCCATCTCATCCTCTGTCGTCCCCTTCTCCTCCTGCCCCCAATCCCTCCCAGCATCAGAGTCTTTTCCAATGAGTCAACTCTTCCATGAGGTGGCCAAAGTACTGGAGTTTCAGCTTTAGCATCATTCCTTCCAAGGAAATCCCAGGGCTGACCTCCTTCAGAATGGACTGGTTGGATCTTCTTGCAGTCCAAGGGACCCTCAAGGGGCTTCTCCAGCACCACAGTTCAAAAGCATCAATTCTTCGGCGCTCAGCCTTCTTCACAGTCCAACTCTCGCATCCATACATGACCACAGGAAAAACCATAGCCTTGACTAGACGGACCTTTGTTGTCTGTGCTCTCCTCCAGTTCCTAGCAGGACATCAGCCACACTGCATCAGGGCCCACCCGAACTGAATATGCCCTCATCGTAGCTCCTTACCTCTGCAAAGACGCTCCTGCGCTCACGGTGCCAGGTGTGTGGATGTGAGCTGATCTTTCCAGAGACAGGTTTAGACTTGGCGACCCCGGGGTCTTCCAGCTCTGTCTTTCTGATTCCACCAGGCTGAGTGGGTTTGCCTTCCCACCCTGCCCTTCTGCTGAGGGTCCTCAGTGACAAGCGTGCCACAGGGCGGGTGGGACCCTCACATTCGTTCGGAGGCTGCTAAGGCCGCGGGCAGCGGGGCTGGGGCTGGGACGTCCCACCCCATGTAGGGTGGTGGGCAGAACCACACTAAAGACTTTAGGGAAACAAACCCTGGCCCTGACCCTGACCCCCACCACCCTCAGGAAGCTTGGCCCCCTTCCTGGCCTCCGTCTGGGCCTGCATGCAGCTGAGGGCCCTGTACCTTTTGTCTTTGATCTTTGCGTTCATTTCCAATACGTGAGACTGTTCTCCTCCTGGCTGGTTCAGACCATTTGGCAAGAATAACTCCACGAGCCTGGAATTAGACGCTGCACAAAAGTCTAAATACATAATGCATTTTGTAATTCTGTCACACTAAAAACAAGCTGTCAAAACTGTCTGGCATGACTTATCCTTAATAAATCCCTCGCCCCGTTAATTGCTCCTTATTCCACTGAATCAGAATTGTTCGACTCCACAATCGGGGAGGGATAAAGGGATGCATTTAGAGGATTGTGCCGTTTTCCCAGCGCAACAGGAGCCAGGACTGGCAGTGGGTGCCGTGCAGCCCTTGGCAAGGGAGCTGGGTGGAACGCACTACAGCTTTGCATCTGCGGTTTCAAACAGTTCTCTCCTTGGAAACTGGAGGGAAAGCAACATGCTGAGTCTTGAGAAAGACGGCTGAGGTGTGAGGCTGAGTCCCCTGACACTGGTTATTCACTACCATCAGTAGCTTCGGGGCCCCCCCTCGGTGCCAGTGGTCACAGGTGTCTGCCCAGGGCAGTGTGCACCCCACAAAGGCTCGGGAGGGGTCATGCCCTCTGGCCCCCCGCGCTCAGGCTTTAGCCTCAAACAGACCTGACTAGCTTCTGACTTCAGCATGTACCCAAGTTCCGTGACCTGGAGCAAGAGACCAACCTCTCGGTGGTGCACCTGGAGAAGTGGGATAGGGCCCCCAGCCTTGGTGGAAGGAGACAGGAGAGGCACAGCCTCACAGGTGGAGAGAAGGGCATCTCACTGGGAGAGGCCCTGGGCAGCAGGCCCTGGGAGCCACAGACATCTGCTGTGTCTGCTGTGGGGCCGGCTGTGTGGCACCAGGGGCAGAGGCAGGCCTAGCCCCCTGAAATCACTGAGTACATGTCTCGAGGCCTCCGTTTCCTGGCCTGCAATACGAGACAGCAATACCCACCCCAGCGGTGTGTGGGGGGGGTGGCTCCTAGACCAAAGCGTGCGGGAAGCTCCACGACTGTGGTGAGGGTGGCACCACTGCGGGCGGGGGGAGAGCAGGCCCGGGTAGAAGCCGCCCTAGGCTCCCTGGGGGCCATGAGGCTCCCTCAGTATCTGCATGTGTGTCCATGTGTGTGTGCACATGCTTGTGTGCACGCGTGTGTATGTAAACACGTCTGGGACACCTGTTGTTGGGTCCTCCGGGAGAGAGGCACTGTGGGCCGCCAGAGCAGGGAGGACGCTGGGGTGGTGGGAGCTGTGGAACCTGGACCACATCACTCAGAGGGTGGGGCCGGGTGGGGGATGGGGCAGCGGTCAGGAGCCCACCCGGGCACCGGGGCTCAGCTCGTCAGAGGAGGGCTGGGCAAGAGTCTTCTGGAAAGAACCAGACAGATTTACCATGGAGACTGAAATTCGAATTGCATTTAATTTTCATGTGTCACAAGATAATCTTTTGATTTTTTTTCAAGCCATTTGTAAATGTAAAAACTGCTCTTGGCTCATGGATACAAACCTCGAGGCCAACATGGCCCTGTGTGATTTCCGGTGGGGGCCAGACCACAGGTTCTGGGAGGGCAGGGGCCACCTTAATTTTGCTCACTGCTGTCTCTTCACGTCTAACCCAGTGTCTGGACCCCAGGAGGTGCTCAGTAAAGCGGTGATAGCCTTCACCGCTTGGGTCTGTGGGCCCTAACCCTAATCGTTCTTCCGGCTGCCACGCGTGTGGGGAACTTGCCCTGCCCTCAGAGCAGTCCACTCATCCGGCTTCCCAGCACTGCGCTCGCTGAGTGGAGCCTAGCCATGCCCGTGGCCTCTGCGATCCAGGAGCCCAGTGGAGAGGTCCCAAAACGCTCTCTCCACCCCCGGCCCAGGCCCCACCCACAGCTCAGGCCCCACCCACGGCCCAGGCCCCACCCACAGCTCAGGCCCCACCCACGGCCCAGGCCCCACCCACAACCCAGACCCCACCTATGGTCCAGGCCCCATCCACAGATCAGTCCCCACCTACGGCCCAGGTCCCACCCACAGCTTCCCTTTGGCAGCGATCAGATCAGATCAGATCAGTCGCTCTGTCGTGTCCGACTCTTTGCGACCCCATGAGTCGCAGCACGCCAGGCCTCCCTGTCGAACACCAACTCCCGGAGTTCACTGAGACTCATGAACATTTCTTACTCCCAATTTAGAAATATAGAATATATTTAGAAATATAACCCTCCTCCAAGATCTGGGTGTTAAAGAGCAGAAAGATAACATTTATCCAAACGCACAGAAATCAGGGAGAAAGAGCTTTCGCATTACCTCTTGAAATTGTTCATTTTTATCCAATAGTGAAAAAGAAAGCTTGGCTCAAATGGAACAAAGCGACCTCAGGCCCAGCTCCTTTTGGAAGCATTAGTAAGGGCCAAAGTGGAGACACTGCTGTGAGCGAGCAGAGCCCCGTGGATGCTGAGCGGTGCCACAGGCCCTGTGATAAACCCCAGCTGTTCCTCCTCTCACCGTCCCCCTGGAGCAGGCTTCCTAGGGACTTGGCACACAGGCCTGGAGGGAGCCACTCCTCTTTAGGGAAACCGCTGAGGCACTTTGCCCGGACTGGGTTCGTCGTTTATTTTCACAGGTGTCTCTCTGTTAGGCAGACTGGGGTTCGTGGTCTGACGAGAAGCATCAGTAGATAAAAACAAATAGGACTTAGTTATGGAGAAGGAAATGGCACCCCACTCCAGTACTCTTGCCTGGAGAATCCCAGGGACAGGGGAGCCTGGTGGGCTGCCGTCTATGGGGTCGCACAGAGTCGGACACGACTGAAGCGACTTAGCAGCAGCAGCAGCAGCCTACATTAAGGAACACGACCTGAGAAAATAATCCAACAGGAGAAAAAGTATCTCATGTGCAGACATGCTCAGAGCAGAATCATTCATCTCGTTTTAAATGTGGGCAACTCCCTACATGTCCGAAGTGAAGGGGCTTAGAGGAGGCTGTGGATTCTCATGGGCGCCCACCACTCGGACAATCGGACGATCGTGGAGCCGGGGGCTCCCGGAAAGTCCTGTGATGGGGTAAGGGGGCAGCGGGGACGCAGGAGGGGCCCGGCCAGGGCCGGGCGTAGTACTGAGATGACGGGCGTCTCCCCCCTTGCATGTGAGCCCAGTTGCTTGAGTGAAACAGCACCTCCTTGCACACTTAGCTTGTGAAGGTGTTGATTTGGGAAGACTCGAGTTTACTGGCGGCCCTCAAGGAGGAAAACCAAACCAAACAAGCCAAATGTTCTTTGGGACAAAACAAAGCTGACTTATGAACCGTCTCTCTTTTTTTAATTAAAAACATTTTCTTGGCGGTGCTGGGTGGTTTGTTACCGCGGGGGCTTTCCTCTGATTGTGGCAAGCGGACACTAGTCTAGTTGTGGTGTGCAGCCTTCTCATTGCGGTGGCTTCTTTTGTTGCAGAGTACAGGCTCAGCAGTTGTGGCTCACGGGCCCAGCTGCTCTGCGGCTGGTGCGATCCTCCCAGAACAGGGATGGAGCCTGTGTCCCCCGCAGTGGCAGGTGGACTCCCAGCCACTAGACCCCCAGAGAAGTCCCCTCTCTGTCCTTCTGTGGAGAGAGGTTGGGGATCTCAATCAGGCCCATGTTTGTATCCATTCTTTTGAGGCTTTAAGAGATGCTGTGACTTGGAACCCAAGAATTAGCAGGAAAGCAGGAGCACCGATAACCCTCCCCCCGGGCAGGGGGTGGTGGCTCCCTACACAGTTCAGCGGTTTACTGATCTCTGGCCCCCATTACACCTGAAGCTACAAGACACCTGGTCACCACCCCGGGACTGACTGGCTCAGAACTGGGTGCCTCTTTTTTCTGTTTTTGGCATTGCTGTGCAGCATGTGGGATCTTAGTTCCCAATCAGAGACCAAACCCGTTCCCCCTGCACTGAGAAGCTTGGAGTCTTAATCACCAGAATGCCAGCTCAGTTCAGTAGTTCAGTCCTGGCTGACACTGGGACCCCATGGATGCCAGGCCTCCCTGTTCATCACCAACTCCCAGAGTTTACCCAAACTCATGTCCATCAAGTTGGTGATACCATCCAACCATCTCATCCTCTGTTGTCCCCTTCTTCTCCTGTCTTCAATCTTTCCCAGCATCAGGGTCTTTTCCAATGAGTCAGTTCTTCACATCAGGTGGCCAAAGGATTGGAGTTCCAACTTTAGCATCAGTCCTTCCAATGAATATTTAGGACTAATTTCCTTTATGATTGACTGGTTTGATCTTGCAGTTCAAAGGACTCTCAAGTCTTCTCCAACACCACAGTTCAAAAGCATCAATTCTCTGGCACTCAGCTTTCTTTAGGTCCAACTCTCACATCCATACTTGACTACTGGAAAAACCACAGCTTTGACTAGAAGGACCTTTGTCGGCAAAGTAATGTCTCTGTTTTTAATGTGCTGTCTAGGTTTGTCCTAGCTTTTCTTCCAAGGAGCAAGCGTCTTTTAATTTCATGGCTGCAGTGATTTTGGAGTCCAAGAAAATAAAGTCTCTCACTGTTTCCATTGTTTCCCCATCTATTTGCCATGAAATTATGGGACTGGATGCCATAATCTTCATTTTTTGAATGTTGAGTTTTAAACCAGCTTTTTCACTCTTCTCTTTCATTAAGAGGCTCTTTAGTTCTTCTTTGCTTCCTGCCATAAGGGTGGTGTCATCTGCATATCTGAGGTTACTGATATTTCTCCCGGCAATCTTGATTCCAGCTTATGCTTCATGCAGTCCAGATTACTCTGCATATAAGTTAAATAAACAGGGTGACAATAAACAGCCTTGATGTACTCCTTTCCCAATTTGGAACCAGTCTGTTGTTCCATGTCTGTTTCTAACTGTTGCTTCCTGACCTGCATACAGATTTCTCAGGAGGCAGGTAGTTATGGTCTGGTATTCCCATCTCTTTAAACATTTCCCACAATTTGTTGTGATCCACACAGTCAAAGGCTTTGACATAGTAAATAAAGCAGATGTTTTTCTGGAATTCTCTTGCTTTTAATATGATCCAATGGATGTTGGCAATTTGATTTCTGGTTCCTCTGCCTTTTCTAAATCCAGCTTGAACATCTGGAAGTTCTCGGGTCATGTACTGTTGAAGCCTAGCTTACAGAATTTTGAGCATTAGTTTGCTAGTGTGTACAATGAGTGCAATTGTGCGGTAGTTTGAGCATTCTTTGGCATTGCCTTTCGTTGGGATTGGAATGAAACTGACCTTTTCCAGTCCTGTGGCCACTGCTGAGTTTTCCAGATTTGCTGGCATATTGAGTGCAGCACTTTCACAGCATCATCTTTTAGGACTTGAAATAGCTCAGCAGGAAGCTAGGGAAGTCCCCAAGCTTTTTTTTTTTTTTTTTGGTTTCTGAGACAAAGGCACTTCCGAGCCAGGAGGAGATGCAGGATCTCAAATGTCGTGTTAAAGCTGTTTTAACGCTGCTAGCGTTGGGTGACCTGAGTTTGGCGCATCAGAAAAAACATGACCCTTTTCTGTTCTACTGTTTTTTACTCCACGGCCTGGGCGCCCGGCTGGGGCAGGAGGGTGTGCCCTAACATGGACTCCCAGCTTGGGATGCTCCTCCCAGCACCAGGACCTCCCAGCAAAGTCACACCAGGGACCACACCCCCGCCTGGTGTGGGTTTGCAGAACAGAGGGAAGGCCAGAACCACAGGAGAGAAAACTAATGCCACGGAGAATGAGCTCAGTTTTGTTTTCAGTGTTCAGCCTTGTAATCGCCCCTCAAGGCAGGTGTCCAGGAAGGCTGTGCCCCTCACCGTCACCTCCTTGGCCCCTTCAGTTTTCTCTGCTTGTGGATGAAAGATCAGGGCCCTGGGTCTGGGTCTGCTCATCTGTCACCTGCTGTCTCACTCAGCTCAGCGCTCATCATGGTAATGGGGTAATGAGGTCCACCCAGAGGTGCTGTCCGGGCTGAGGACCCAGGCCTCTTTGCAGGTCACCCCACACGCATCTCTAAGGACAAGCCTTTGACTCAGTCTCTCTGTACAAATGGCCCTTCCTCCAGTCTCTGCTCTTTCTTAGGCAGAGCACAGAAGCAGAAAATAGAAAATCAGAGCGGGCAGCCCCCTCTTGCCGCCACCGTCCCGAGCGTCAGCAGGATCCCAGGCTGTGAGGCCCCTCCCTGTGCACGCAGCACCTGAGAGGCCCAGGGACGGGGAGAGTGGCGGCGGGTCTGAGGTAGGGGCACGGGGTCCTGAGGCCAAGACTGCTGGGCCTCGGTCCACGCTTTGCGTGCCATGGGTTTGGATGCCCGTGGCTGGCAGCTCTCTGATTCTGAGAGGACGGGAAGGGGTGAGAACGGTGAGACGTCCTCAGGCTGGCTTTTCAAGGCGCTGCGTCAGAGTCCCAGCACTGTCTACTAGCCCACCGGTAGGGAGGCTGCCGAGATCAGTCTGCGTTCCTTCAGTCCGCTTCACTTGTGAGGTAATCCACATGCTAAAACAGTCGGCGTCCATCAGAGGGAAAGACATCATGTCCTTTTACATCTGTGTGTCGAGCCGAACTCTCGAAGGGTCTTCCTACCAGTTGCTTGCCCTGGTCAGACACACGAGAGCAGCTGGGACTTTCCTCCCAGGTTTATAGGCCAGGCCTCTGGCGAGCGAGGGGGCCAGCGTGTGGTCCGGCCTCCGTAGGCTGTAGGCAGTGCCGACCAGGGTGGAGGTGTTTGAGGGTGCCTGTGCAGGGTCGCCCTGGCTCGGACGGGATCACAGCACACGTGCACCAAGGCGCCAGCCTGCGTCTCGTGTTGCTCTGTGTCCCCTCGTGACAGCAGGCCCTTGAGCAGCCCGGGTCACCTCTTGGGCGTGGGCTGCACTCGCAAGACTTCAGGCCGGGGCTGAATACGGTCTGGGACTGTGTTAGGAGCTTGGCAGCCAAAGTCCCACGGACCAGGCGGCTTAAACAGCAGAAAGATATTGTCTGCAGTCCGGGGCTGGGACTCCCCACCCAGGTGTGGGCAGGGCCGGCTCCTCCCGAGGCCTCTCTCCTGTCTGGTCGATGCCATCTCCCCCACCCCCGCCCCGCCGTGCCCTCACAAGCTGTCCCTCTGCGCGTGTCTGTGTCCTGAACCCGTCTCAGAAGGACGCTGGTCAGATCAGGTCAGGGCCCTCGGAACTGGTGACCTTAGCTTGGCTGTGTTGTTGTTCAGTCGCTCAGTCATGTCTGACTCTTTGTGACCCCATGGAGCAGCACTCCAGGCTTCCCTGCCCTCCACCATCTCCTAGAGTTTGTTCGAACTCATTCACGTCCCCCACATCGGTGATGCCAGCCAACCAGCTCATCCTCTGCTGCCCACTTCTCCTCCTGTCCTCAATCCTTCCCAGCATCAGGGTTTTACCTTAATTACCTCTTTACCGGCTCCACCACCTGAGGTCTAGGGGAGCTGGGGGATGGCCCTGCTGCCCGCTTCGTGGGCCGCAGAACGGTGTGCCAACTGAAACGGCTCTGCCCGTGGGGCCCTGGCAAGTCGCCCCTGTCGGAGCCTCAGTCTCCCCACCTGGGAGGGAGTCTCCAAGGCCTTCCTGCCCCAGTGTCTGCATGGCTGAGTCCTCAGCGTGATGGCCTGGCCGCATCACGGCCGTGGAAGGAAGTCTCCGGGCCAGGGCTACTCAGCCAGGAAAGGGGGCGAAACACTCACCTCACCCCCTCAAAACTATTGTTTCAAGATAAAATAAGGTAAGACGTGTCCCCAGACTGATGTTTAACAAACAATCCAGAGGGATTCTGCCGTAGCTCACACTGGCCAGGAGCTCCCTTTGAACCGGTCCTCAGGACATGGGGCATCTTTGAATCTGCATGGATTTAAGTTTAGCCGCCTCGCCGTGAGTGTCCTTTATCCAAGGTCCAAGGGGAGACCGTCCTCAGCCTTCTGGATGTGCCCAAGCCCTTTAATCCCCAAGTGAGAAAGACAGGGGCTGTCCTGGGCTTGGGCCTTGTACAAAGAGGAAGACGCTCAGAAGTGCACACATGGACACTCACATATACACACATGCACTCGGACACACACTGAGACACTCATGCACACACAGACCCACATGCACACACACACATGCACACACAGATACACTCGGACACACAGACACATACAGACCCACACGCACATATACACATGCACACATGGACACACACAGACACATACAGACCCACATGCACACACACACATGCACACACAGATACACTCGGACACACAGACACATACAGACCCACATGCACACACACACATGCACACACACATACACTCGGACATACAGACACATACAGACCCACACGCACACACACACATGCACACATAGACACACATGGACACACAGACACATACACACAGGCACACAGGCACATATAGATACACAGGGACACACAGGCACATGTGCACATGCACACATAGACATGTGTAGACACAGGCACCCAAGGACACACACAGACACACATACGTACAGACCTGCACGCACATATGCGTATAGACACATACACACATGCACACATATGCACACATATTCACTCACATATACACACATGCACATGGACACACACAGAGACACTCATGCACACATACACATGCACACACAGATATACTCGGACACACAGACACATGCACATAAGACCCACACGCACATACATACAAGCACACATAGACACACGGGGACACACAGGCACACAGACATACAGACCTGCACACACATACATACACACATGCACACGCATTCACTCACATACACACAGCCGTGCACCAACACTGTTTCTGGAGGATGGAGAGCTGGGCTTTAGGGTCTTGGGGAGGCGTTCTGGGGGAGGTGTCAGTCTTACTTTTTACTCTATGCTTTTGTTCCTCTCCGATTAAAAAAAATCAGGTGAATATGTTACTTTTTCTATTTAAAACTATTTTTAAAGAAAGGGATTCCTTTGTGGCCAGCGGGACATCTGTGTGCGCGTGTCTCTGCAGTGAGGGAGACGAAACACCTCGAGTTTCTGCACTGACCCTAGTCTCTGTCCTTTGCCTCTGAGAGCTGAGACTTTCAGACGAGATCTCACAGGGTGACGCAACCGGCAAGTGCCACAGCAGAGTTCCCGTGGGTGACTTTTCGCTTCTATTCCAGGAAAGCAGTTTGCAGAAATGGTTAGAAATGGATACCTATTGTGTTTTCAGAAGCAAGACAGTGAAAGACTGGCAGATTTGGGAGGTGAGGGGCGGAAAATTGTAACATAAGGACGCGGATATGTATTTATGTGATCTTTAGCTAAGTTGATAGACAAGGAGTCATATTATCATCACTGGGATTTACTGGCTCTCTTCCAGGCAGTCTTTTTCAAGTATTTCTTTGAATTTTTATTCAGAATCACAAGAAAGTCCCCTTTAAAAAGCCTGAATTAGAGAGGTAAGTTTGCCTGATACGGACATGGAGTTGAATAAATACTGTTGGCTGAGTGAACACATTCCCATCACCTCCATCCGTTGCGGTTCTTACTGCCTTTGCCCTTTTAAGCACTGCCACTGTCTTCTCTTCCTTTTTTTCTAATCTGCAAAATCCTTCCGGGGTAAGCCGGCAGAGGTCAAAGCTCAGAAGCAGCGTGAAAAGGTCGCCCTAAATCCTCTCTCAGAGTGATTTTTAACAACGATTGAGAAATTGTAACATTTTTCACATGGATAGTTGTATTTCAGTTCACCTAAAAATGTTTGAAAAGTAAACTTTCTTACAAGACTAATAGAATACTTTTTAAGATGAGAAATCAAGTGGCAGTGCCAATTTTCTATTTAATAATGAAAAGAAAGTATGTATTTTTTAACTTTAGGAAGGCAAATTAGGTTCAATGACCCCCATTTGGAGTTCATTAACAGTGATCCATTATGCAATTTTTCTATACTTTCAAGTTTTCTACATCGTTTAGCTGAAAACAGGCTCCAGAATTTTTTTAAAATGTGATTGAAATTTTAATAGTTTTGAATTCTAGGAAAAATTTCCCCCAAAATCACATTATTATTTTATTATTTCTATTCTTCTCACAATCTGAGGATATACTTTATGTTGACATAATACGTCCAGGAATAAAAATAGGAAACACTTGCAAAATATTTATTTCAAATAATGACTTTTTCTCAGTATTCAGATTAAAGGAGGCAAAATTTTGATGTTGTTTTCATAAATTTATTGTGTCATTTGTGGTAAATTGTGCTGCAGTCTTTGTATTTTTGCCCCCAAGGTTTTATTGATTGCACAAATTCACCTGTTTTAACATCAAATTTATGTAGCTGAAAAAGCTAATATTAATTCTGTTATATGTTGCTTGGCTTTGGCTCTCTGAACAAAGGCTGCTTAAAATCTCTCTTATTGATTAAGTCCAGATGGGATTCATTTTTTTCTGATATACAGAACACTGGAAAATTTATCAACCTTTGTTATTCTTCATCGAAATGAGCTTCTTTAGATTTCTAATTATATTGTCCAATAAAACTAAACCGTCAATGCTATTTGCATATTATATGAAGAAGTGTCACACAACAAACTCATAGCAGTCAATTAACATAAAAGCTAATTATATATCTCATCAACTTATAAGAGTTTCTGAATTCATGGTCTCCCTGTTGTAGCCTAAAGCAAAGGGGGTTTGAATTTTCACTTCTAAATATTGACTTTTAACTAATATCAGAAGTGATTTCAGTATTTTTATGGATGAAAAGTTAGTGATTAAAGTAGATGTAATATTTGCTATAATGCAATTAAATTTTTTACATTAACGACACCTCCAGAAAGAAACCTTTGCAACAATGTGAAACTAAGCAGGTTAAGTGCTGGTTTCCTATCTCAGGGACATTCCGAAATAAGCATCCAGATAAGTAAGATTTATCTGAGATTGTCAGGCTGTTATGAAGGAGACGGCATGCCACAAGGACAGTGTTCACATCCGACTGTGGACTGTAACGTAATCGTATCGCTGCCTGATTGTGATAGCTATCAAGCAAGACATTTGCTACAAGATTAGCAGGGACATAGCAATGGACCAACACAGAGAGCACCCTGGAATTGACTGTTATTAAAGTGCTGTCATAACGGGCTGGAGTAATTCCCGAACTCCAGCTTTCTAGAGAAACTGAAGCCCAAACTTTCAGCTACCCTTTTCTGTTTTCAAGTTGGAATATGAGTACCTCCTCCCATCCCCATGTCATTGCTCACAGAACAAGCGCATGGTCAGAAGAGGCCTAAAGGTAAAAAAAAAAAAAAAAAAAAGAGTCAGAGCTAGGTTTCAGAAAGAGAAAAGTTAGAATTTTACTCTGAGAGTGCACTGAGACAGCAAGGAAATCATAACGGATTGTTTTTGTATTCGTAACTTACACCAAACAAATCCATGTGTAAAAGTAATGGCTGGTGAATCAGTTTTCTCCCGATACAATGATGGCGGCCTTTTTCATTCATATTTTAATGAGGTTAGTATCTCTGAGACCCTCCTTCCAGGACGGAGGCAACGCTCCCCTAAGACTACAATAGGAGTTGCTTTATTGACAAGTACTATTCAAAATCTTCATAGTATAGAAAGAAAGCCTCGGTTTTATTCCACTTGTCTCAATACTTATTGCACTCTTAAAATCAAAACACTTTGAGGGGAGAAAAAGCCTCAATTATTCCCCGAACAGTCTTTAAATTTAGTGAAAGTAGTTCAGCTAAGTGGAATCATTTAAAACCCTAATTGTGTGCATTTTAAAAGTGGAATCATGTTAAACCCTAATTGTGTGCATTTTAATAAACGTATAAAGAGTTGCCATGCATAAGCATCTTTTTCTTTAAAATTTTCTTGCAAAATCAGATGCTTTGATTGGGATTTTAGGTCAATTTTTTAAAAAATATTCCTGTGGAACGAACTCTACTAGTCTCCTGCTGTGTGTGTTTTTCTTTCTTACTCTCAGTGAAGACTGTAAAACGGCATTTTCTGAGCTCTCTGCCAGCAACATGTCCTGCTCTTTCTATTAAAGAACGTTTACTAGAAAGAGCCAGCTAATTACATCAAAAAGCCAGTTAGCCTTCAAAGGCGTATGAAATCCACAAAACTCACGTGTTGATCCCTGCATATCACATATTTGTGTTAAAATTGGTGCAATACTACTCTATTCAGACATACAAAATCCCACTTTCAAAACAAGAAAAACAATCCTGTTTCGTAGAAAGTTATCACGTGGCGATGGTTTTTTGTTTTGTTTTGTTTTAAAAAGCGCCAACCGGGAAATAAAATGGCTCTCAAAAGTAAGTTGTGGAAGGTCTCACGTTATTAACGTTCTGATTTGTTCAGATCTTATATACCCAGGGTTTTCGTACGCCGCTCAGAACATCAGGTCTGTTGTAAAAAAGGATTTCGAAAGTGGTCTCGGCGCCACGGGAACTAGTGTGGCGTATTCGTCCGGGGTTCCAGCAGCACCCTCCAGCACGCAGAACCTCTCTCTCAGTGACAGCGTCTCCCCAACGCTGAGACTGGGGACTGGGGAGAGGGCTAGGGAGGGGCAGAGAGAAGGCATTCCCGATGACAGGTTTCTAAACGAAAGCGCCAGCTCTTCACTTGGAGGTTAAAGCGCCGCTTTGTTGACATCCAGGAAGTGCTAGGAGCCTCTTCATATGGACCAGACCAGGAGAGACACAGCAGCACTCGCCTGGCAGAGTGAAGACCATACTCATTCTGTTCACGATCTGCTTGACTAATTGTAATTTAAGAACTGACTTCTCTTTTCTAGCTTTTAAGTCCCAACACGTATAATCTTTCGTCTCCGTAAGTCCATAAAATAGATTTGGTTGGTTAACCTATGTTTTTGGTTGTGTTTACAACTTATGAGGCTTACATGGCACAATTAGAAGTGTGATTCCATTGTATTTATTGTGTTTTTATTGTGCACTTTCAGCTACTTTTTAAAGGGTCTTCTGATCGTAGACATGAAAAAAAATCACTCCTTTAAAAAAACCGATATTTTAGCGAATAAAGGATGTTGCAGTAGACTCCAGTTTAACAAACAATTGCCAAGTTGACCGCAGGGGCCTTGAAAGCAGCTCGGAGTCGGTCTCCAGGTTCGCGGGGAGAAGGTGGGAAATTTCACCCCCAAGCCCGTGCTGGGGGCGGTGGAACGTTCCCGCGGTGCCCTGTCCCTGCGCACAGAGTTGGCTCCTTGCTGGGACCGGGGGTGAGCGCAGGGCCGCCGGCGCGGTCGGGGCTGCAAGCAGGTTTGCGCTCAGGGGCGCGGGGCGCGGGCGGCGGGCGGGGCGCGGGGCCTTTGTGCGCCCGGAGCGCGCCCGTGAGCGCCGCGCGGTCGCCGGCACCGGAAGGGTTCACACTGCGTCTGAAAGGGGGACAATGGAGGCGCGGTATATGCACAGCGCCGAAATCGAGTTCATTTGTGATCCGGCCCCTTTCACCCCGGTTGTCAGGCAAACTTCCTACTTTGATCAGCAGAGGGTGGAGAGGCAGAAAGGCCCGCGGAGGCCGGGGCCGCGGCGCGCCCGCGGCGCCCTTGGCAGGTCCCCGCCCCCTTCCGGAAGGAGCCGCGGGGACGCGGCCTCCTGCACCTTGACCTGTCTAGACGGCCCCCGAGTAGGGTTTTTTCCTTTTTTTGTCCCTGTTACCAAGGGCGCGGGTGCTCTTTGACCCCCGCGCGGGGCGGACGTGGTGGTCACAGGGTCCCCTGAATCCTCGCCGAGGGAGAGGGGCGCGCGGAACCCCACACCGGCTGCTCCAAAGACGACGCGCCCGCGGCCGCGCCCCGCGAGCAGCGACACGCCGTCCGCCCGGCTTCTCCCCGCCACGCGGCCCCCGGCCCTGCCCAGGACCCCGGCGGCCGCCGAGGGCCAGGCGGCTGCGGAGCGCGAGCCCGGGCCTGGGCCCAGCTCGAGGGGTGCGCGGCGTAGAGACCGCCCGCGCTCCGGCTCCTGTCTGTCGGTTTCTCGCAAGTAAATAGATAATAACAGCCCTTCTCTGTGGCTCAGAGCCTTCTTCTGCATGTTCCGTGATTTTCAGAAATGATCTCCTGTGGAAGGATAGTTGCTAGTTTGAAGAGAAGTTTTTCTTCTGATCACTTCCAAACATAGGCACCTGTTAAAAACAGGAATTTAAGCTAACCTCTTAAATGCTGTAAATAATATAACTGGCAGTTATCGGACAGGAAGACTTTTGCACGCGTGAGGGGTGGGGGTGGGGTGCTGCCACGTGCATCCAGGGCAATGGCTCTTAGGTAACACTAAGTCAAGTTTCCTGCCTTTTTTGTTTTTGTTTTTTTCTTCATAGATTCCCTTAGCCCAGTCGGAGGCATTCCTCACAGACCTCCTGGACAAAGTGTGCGAGCGGATGAATGACTACAGACTCGAAGAAGACCCCGTGACGAAGGAGAAGACTTTCAAGAGATTTGCTCCGAGGAAAGGAGACAAAATATACAAAGAATTTAAAAAATTCTATTTTTATTCAGATGCTTACAGACCGTTGAAATTCGCGGTAAGCTCTTTTTCCGCAGAGGAATTCTATGCTCCGTGAACGTGTTTTTGGTACTTGAAAGGAATTTCTTGCTGTTTGGGATTTTGTTGAGTTTCCAGACAGGCCCATTAAAATGTTGTCTGTTAGCGTTGCTGTTCTGCTGCTTTCTCGGTGTTAACCAGGCGCTCAGTGACTTGCCTTTCGCACACTGGGTGGCCGTGGTATTTTCATCTTGTGGAGACCCTTAAGTGATATTTTCCAGAAAGTGTGTTACAAGTCCCGGTGACTTGCAGGCACCGTTTGCAGGTCGCTTTGCTCCCGGGGACGGTGGGGAAGGCGACTCAGTCGGTCCCATGGGCGGGCAGCTCTCATACAGGCTCCCGTGTCAGGCATCAGGGGCTGTGGTTCTGAGATTAAAACCTAAATGAAATGAGTGCTGTTTTCAAATACGGATAGCCACTCGATGGAGGGAGAGTGACGCACATCACTTTTTTCTCCTCGGGCTTCACAGGAGAGGGAGAATTCTTTCTCCTCCGGAGTTAATTCAACTACTTTAGCACAGACTCGGTTAAACAAAGGCTTAGGTATGATCGTGGGCCTTGTGGCACATTTCCTCCCTTCATGATGTTTATTTTACTTTAACAGTGGCCTCTGACTCAGAATGTGCCTACCAAATATATGGCAAGAGATTTCACTTGACTTATGCTGTTGAGTCAGACCCAGTGATGGGAAAGCCTGTTTAAGAAATGTCTGTGATTCACGCGGTGGCCAAAATGTCAGACATGCCGACCCCCTGATAGAAGGGCTGCAGCTGACTTTGGAAGATTTCGTTTTAATTAAAAAGCCAAGGCAATAATTCAGGGCTGAAGATACTGTAGCAGGGGGACTGCAGAGAGGAAGTGTGCTTATATTTCACAGGCCTTCCATAAGCACGTGATAGTGGAAGGTAAATATTTTTAAATGCCATTTAAAATTTTTTTGAGTCTCACTTAATGAACTTGGAAAATGAGTTCCAAGTCTCCAGTGAACACCGTTTAGCATTACGGTTCCTAAGAGTGTAAGCTTGTGTTTCCCCAAGGCAGACACATACTCCAGTCAGAATTTAAGGGTTTCAGAAGCATGGGTACATTTGAGCACCCTCTTTTCAGAAATGTCAGATTTGGGGGCAGAGGGTGGGGGGAGTGAAGTGAATTTATAGATGGATCTCTAACTGTTAGAAAAGAAAGTTTCCCGAGTGACTGACAAGCCGTTATCCGGAGTGCAAAGGAAGATGCGTTTGTGTTTTCATTGCTGAGAAAGCTTAATTTTTTTCACATTTCAGATCCTGCTTTAGAACCGCAAAATGGATTGTTATGTTAAATATAAAGGAAACTGGTTTAACCATTTAAAGGAGCCATGTTCTTTAAAGTTTCCAAAAAAAACACAAAATAACAACAACAAAAACCCACCAAAAAAGTGAACACTTTTCAGCTCCATAAGTAGGAGCGCCCGCAATCCTGTTCCTTGAATTCCATTCTAGTTTGAGGAAGAGGAACAAATAAGAAGAACCATTTTCCTGCCTTACCCTCGTCTTTCAACATGACTAATCAGCCAGCTGTAATTAGCATTCTAGGGAGAGGGTTAATCCGATGCAATGATGTCTTAAACCAAAAGGGCTAATAAAAATGGCCCACCTTGGTAACATGATGTTTTTAGCTAATAAAACGATGACAAGCCCTTCCTAGCAAGGTGTCCTGTGAGCGCACATCTACCCACGTCTGTTGTTGTTCTGTTCCTGCAGTGTGAGACTATAATAGAAGAGTTCGAAGATGAAATACTTTCACTTATCACCCAGGAGGCACACCAGCTCGCTGACACGCTGTGCGGTGAAAAGTCAGGTACTGTGTCTGATGTGGCATGTGCCCTCTCCCAGGCCCACCCCTCTCCCACTCAGCAGCTTTTTTTAATTTTTTTCAAACCGAGCCTCTGTCTCCCTGCCACCGACCAGCCTCTGCTGAATCAGAGAGGACTCCGTGTGAGTGGAAGCAGACAAGCAAACTGCAGGGCTGCGAGGCCTTGTTGCTTGCACTTCTGCGCCTCGACGTTTTTAAGTGAATTCAAACATGCTTGACTTCCAGCCGGGAAGGAGCAGAGGCTTGGTCAGCCCTGCCGGGATCTGGAGCACTTCTCCTTTTAAACTTGTAGAGCTGGGTTCTCCACCCTGGACCAGGGAAGGATTTCTTAATGACTTGTCTGCTCACCTGCCCCAACAGAGAGTGGGGTCTCTTTAATAAGAAATTTGTAATGTTTTCCTGTTGGTTTATTTGGTGCTGGAATTTTTTTTCTCAAGTTCCTTTCCCCAAATATCTACTTCTTAAAACATTTTTTTTTCTGGTGTGGAAAATAATATTTGATTCGTATGTGTGTACACATACATACACACGACCAGAAGCTAGAAAACAGTACCCAAACATTATTTCCTATATACAGAGTTGAAACACAGGATCACCCTGACCCCCCCCTGCTTAAACACAAGCCTTTAGCCTGTGTCATTTTGATACTTTAAAATAGGTTTATAAGGTTGTAGGACAGGTTGCACATTGTTTTCAGATATCTTTGAAAAAGTGAGCGTCATATATGGAGACGATTGAAAGCTGGGGAAATACTTTTATGCAATTGTGGAAGCTTCAGATGTTTAGCAGCAATTGTTTATAATAAAATATAATATACCTGCATCCATAGGATCAAATTTAGTGCCAAAGTCCTTAAAATAATAGTTACTGCGATCTGAAGATAAATATTTGTCATTGGAAGTTATTGAAGAAGAAAGTAGTAGATTTCCATTAACATGGCCAAGTTTTCTTACTGAGTAGCTGATGGGATTGCTCTCTGTTTAAAATCCAGTTTGGTTGGGAGTTTGCAGAGCATGGTGAAATGATATACTCAGGATATGGCCAGGAATTGCAGAGCTTTTCCCACTGATTTTGGATATGTACTGTTGTAAATGGTGAACATCACATAATTGAAGTGAACTTCACATCATCACAGTTTCCCAAAGAAATTGCTTTTGAAGGTTTTCAAGCAATTCAGAGATGAATGTGTCTGTTAGGATGTAAACAAAAACGTGATGAACGAGATTGGGAATGTTTGTTTCTCTGTTTTCCCTCAAAGGGTTTGGGCTTGTCATAATCGTCTTTGCTATGTGAATACCCGCTCAGATATTATGGAAGTCTCTAGAAAGTTTTGCCAACTCTTTATGGCAGGAGTTGCTTCAAATAATAAGATTCTGAGGAAACACTGTTTCCAAGTGCAGCAGTTTGGCTTAATTTCAATTATAGTAACTATCTCTTTTCATTCCTTCCGTATGATTATAATTGGAAATAAAAATTAATATTATCCTAAAGAAAATACAGTATAAAGCGTAAACTTAAGATATGTGCAGTATTACTAGTGTAGAATAAAACACAATCAAGTCATTCTTAACAGTGTCGATTTTTAAAAGACTGATGAAGTGTTTACATTGTAAACGTAAGTATCAGCGCTCCAGACCTATTGCCAAGGCGAGGTAGCCACTCCAGAGGCTTCCCCGCCACATGGCCGCTTCCTAGTGAAGTGGGTGAGCGTCTTCGGGCTGTTTCTCTGTGAGACATACTTACGGGTACTCTAAACAATTTATGGATAAAAACTAGGAATCCATTAATTCTAAAAAGAGGCAAGAGTCCCCGCCCCTCCTAACTGCCCCCCACCCCCCGCATCATTGAAGTAAGTAAACCACATAACAAGGTCAGGGGTTTTCCAAACTTAAAAATTATTGTCAGGAAAAAGCTGAAGTGACACAGTAATGAGAATAATCCTAATTCATGATGCAGCCAACAAAGAAATAGTATGTTTTAACATATCGGGATGGTTTTAGAAATCTGTGTAAAAGGTGAGGCTCTCGTATCATAGAGAAACTCCAGATGCTTTTAATGTATTCTGAAATACAAGTACAGTAAGTTTCCTATGACAGCATGAGGGTCAGCCTCTGTTCTGAAAAGATGAGGCTTTGTTTTATCCTGTTCTGCCACAGCTTCACTGCGATCCCTCTGCACGTTTAAACGATGCTTTAAAGAGATGACCGTGTGTGTGTGTGCGCGTGTGTGTGTGTACCGGAGGTTATGAAACTACATTGACCAATACTTTACCTGTATACTATGAACAAACACTACACTGAGGGCTCGTAAATTGTCTACATTGCTTTTAGGGAGATGAATAATCTTTTCAAAGATAGATATTTTTAGAACTAGAAGTTTGGTTGGAAGGTTCATATACTTTATATACACCTTATATATTTGTGTGTGAGAGAGAGAATTTTGCTTTTTTTCTAGGTAAGGTAGACCTTTTCACTTTATTTTTAATAGTTAGCACGGGAGCAGATCAGTGCACATTCACAGACTTCAGCATTTCAGCTTTAGAGGTATAAATGACCTGGGAAATTTCTGTAAGGCATTTAGAGTGTACATCATGGTGATTTGATATGTGCATCCATCTAGTTAATTAACACACGTATGATTGTTTAAAATATAGGAGTCTAAGGCCCACCCCTGTACACAAATGAATGGGGAATAATGGAGAAAACATGTTAAAGTTAAGATGACTATGTTTGGCTTTAAAAATAATACTTCTGTGAGATTTTCATAAATGTGTTACCTTTTCGATGAGTGGGAAGCATGTCATTGAAGTGCTGTGGGTTTGCAGGTGGGCCTGCAGACACCACTGTAGTCTTATTCAGTGGCGAGAAGAAAAATTATCAAGTGCACTCTGTTTTAGGGGCGTGAGACAGCAGTAGTGGTAATAGGTTATTTCTTACGTATCTCCTTTCTTTCCTAGGCAGAAAATAAGAGTTCATTAGACTTTCCTAGTTGAATGTTTTGTAGCACATGACCCAGGCTTCTCCAGATTGTCATTTTAATGTCTTGAAGTAAAAATGGTATTTTAAAATCTTAATAAGATACAAGGTCATGATTAAAAAGATGGCTATATTTCACTCAAGGTTAGACATGTCACTCTAGATTATGGATGAATGGATTCTTTGGTTTGTGGAGGTATTCATTAGGAAGAGTGAGTTTATAAATATAAATACATAAATATGTTTTATATACACATCACTTCTGCTTTGGTATCAAATCTTAACATTTAAAAAAATGAGACCAATAAGAATTTGTGACACGAACATTTTGAATGGCTGCCTAAGGAATAAGGTCTCAAGTGTTCTGAAATGGTTAGCCTGCATTTAAAGTAAAAGCATTTTGACCTTTCTGTATAGACTTTCAAGCATTAAAGAGGGTAGTAAATTCTGATATTAAAAATAATTACTTTCAAGGGTAATACATGATACAAACCAACACAAAGGCTAGCCTATTTCCTATTTTAAATAGATTATGTAGCTAGAATAATCCATAACCGAGTCTAGAGAGCTGGCATTCATTGCTTCCAGTGGGAGAATGTGCTAGGGATCCAAGCCTCTCCGCACCTTGGGTTAAGTGCCCAGCGCACTGATTCCCTGTCTCAAGTTTTCCTTAAATACTCCCATGGCCACAGGCAGGAGGACACAACCCATGGGCTTTGTTTCAAAATGCTCCAGGGAAAAAGGCTGGCAGTGCCATTGGAATAGCAGTGGTTGAGCAGTCTGCAGCAGAATAAACTGCCTTCTTCCCTCTGCAGAATAAACTGCCTTCTTCCCTCTACTTGTCTGTGTTTGAAAATGTCCGTAAGAAAGTTTTTTTTCAATGTGCTTCCACAAGAATGTGCTTTTGCAGAAAGTACGCGACCTATGGGCTGATGTTAAATGTGAGAGTGATGCCATCTAATTTTTTCCCCCAGGTCTGTGTGAAACTCCCACTAACCACACTGAACTCTAGGAACACCGGCGCTGCTAGCAGAGAGGAGTCACGTCACAGCCCCTAAGGTCAATGTCCGCGTTTCTGTCTTCATGTTTCTTCACGAGAAGAAGCGCTGTGTCTCTTTTTCATACTGCAGGGCCTTGTGTTTGATACTTTATTGAATATCTCTTCTTTGGCATCTTGCAAGCCCCACTTCCTTCTCCAGGCATAGTACATGAAACAGTTACCTTTGTGGATTTTGGTATTTACAAACAGGCTTGGCAGGAAAGCATCTAGTTTAGTAATAGGACAAACGTGAAGACATTTCATAAATGAAATAAGGATTTAGTAACATGTGCTGCATAGTCCATGCACATATAGATAGAAGTATAGTGTCCTGTTTGATAAGGAGTTGGTTTGATTTCATAAGTACTTGATTAGTCATGAAATTAAGAAAATGCATTGCCAAATTCCAGGCTAATTTTCCTGGGCTGTATGGCTATCACCAAAAGAAACGAATTCACTTTATGTCAGGAATGAAATTTAAATTTCTAGAAACCTTAAGTTTAAATACTTTCTAATTCCTAAAATTTAACCAAATGCATAAAAAGCAGTGAACACTTTTATAGTGAACAATTATATTGGCCTTTCTAACGCACGCATTCTGAATTGAAATGATTTAGAAAGTTGATTTATTATTCATGTATTTATTATCATGTATTCTTAAAGGCTGACACCAATAGACACGTTTATTTTGCTGCAGACTCTCCTGTCATGCTTTGTTTTTTAAAGATTTTCACCTAACATTTAGCATGTAGATTTTACTGCTGCTGCTGCTGCTGAGTCGCTTACAGTTGTGTCCGACTCTGTGCGACCCCATAGACGGCAGCCCACCAGGCTCCCCTGTCCCTGGGATTCTCTAGGCAAGAATACTGGAGTGGGTTGCCATTTCCTTCTCCAATGAGTGAAAGTGAAAAGTTGAAGTGAAGTCGCTCAGTCGTGTCCAATTCTTTGCGACCCCATGGACTGCAGCCTACCAGGCTCCTATGTCCATGGGGTTTTCCAGGCAAGAGTACTGAAATGGGATGCCATTGCCTTCACCAACTATTGTTCTGTCTATGGATGTTTTTGTAGGTGTGGAGATGGAAGGAAAGGTGGAAACTTACAGAAAATTGCCTTTTGACCACCTTAATAATGGAGTGTAGTAATCTCACTCTTAGAGATTTCATTGTCTTTGGGAATCTAATTTCTTGGAGATTTCACTGTCTCTGTTAAATTTACATTTAGTAGAATAAAACTTTAATTGTTTAAAATGTCAGGGCATGCTTCACACACACGTTTTAAAGAAGAAATTCTCGTTGTTATTGCTGAGAAATTTACGAAGTGGGTTGATGTTCCGCCTCCCAAAGCAGAAACTATTTGCCATGTGTTACATGGTTACCTAGAAAGCACATTACTTAAACCGTTCAGCTGACACTTCGGAGAAAACAATTTGTAAGTTTAGAAAAATTGGCCAACCTGAAGAGAAGGAGGTTTCCTTTCTCCCTTTCCCACCTCAACTTGTGTTAAAAGTCAGGCTTCTGTGTTAACGTCATTCATTCACTGAGAAAGTTTCTGATTTCTTAGCGGATTCAGTAGTGTGTGGAGCCTACATATTATAACCCGATGCGTCTGTACCGCCTGCAGCTGACAACAAATGGAAATGGGATTTAAGAATCATTGGCGTCATTTTTCAGGATGATGGGAAAGCTGCCTTAAAACATGGTGCCTAAAACTTTAGTAAACTCACCTATTCAAGTTTCGTTCACGTATCAGATAATAAGCCATAAATGTTTTCCTACCTTTGACTTCCTTGGTAAACACACTAAACTGTTTCTTCACGGGAACACGACAGAGACACTGGCAGGAAGTCCCTGTTGAAACCGTAACACTTGTGTGTGTGTGTGGGGGGGTGTTGCTGGCAAACCCTCACACACAGACAGTGCCCGTGCCAGTCATAGAATTTAAGAGAGTGTGGGCTTTGGTTTCCACCCTGAGCGGCCGTGGGGAGGCCTGCCTTCCCTCCACTGATGGTGTTTCTCGTGGATGTTGATGCTTCTGCTGTGACGAGAACCACACGCTTCGCCTCTGATGGTGAATATCTCAGGTTTTGCTCAATATGGCTATTCAGTTTTTTTCTTATTTCCTAGTAAAAATAATCTTGTCTCTTAACAAGATTTTCAGTATCTCATGACTTAGATATTTTTCTTTCCAGATCAAACTTGTTAAACTCATGTAAACGTTTGTGATTGCTGATTAAAACTACATTTGAGTCCTGGATATGAGTCACTGCGTTTCTTACGGCTGTGATGACTCTTAGGTTTCCCTCTGGGTCGTGGTGAGGCTGTGCCGCTTTTGCTAATGAAAAATAATGAGAGAGGAGCCGCTGGCTCCGTCTTCCCTCCAACCACGTTTCTGCCTTTTAATGACTTTTATTGACCAAAAACCAAAACAAAAGCAAAAAGCCAGAAAAAAAGGAAAAAGCAAACAACACCTAGGGTGTAACAGAAAAGTTTCTCAGAGCCCCTGAAAAGCAGCCAAATACTGAGAAGAAATTCCCAGAGAAAATGTTGGGGGAGGTTTACATTACTTATTAAAATAATGAGGAGAGAAGATGTGTTTGAGGTGGATGGTTTCAAATTGCACTTGTATGAGATGGTTTCTTTGGGTCTCCGTGGAAGACATCTGTGAGCCTCTTCTCATAAGAGAAGGACCACATGGGCTGAGATGCACAGCTTATATTTTGGTACATGGATTACTATTTGCAAAGAATAAGCCAAGACCAATGAATCTATTTCACTGAGGAGTGGAGAGTGGAATAGAGCAGAGTCCCAAATGGGAGCAATCGATACTTGATTTACTAAGACAAGCCCTAAAAAAAGAGAGTCAATAGCTGGTTATATTTTTTATACCTCTTTCTCTGCTTGGTTGACATTTATTCACATATGTAATAGTATGATCTAAATAAATATTTTAAACTGTATATCAATCTATCTTAAAATTCATGTTGTAATGAATATGAGAAAAAGCCAGCCTTTGATGTGATTGTGTATCCTGTGTTAAACTCTAAGGCAAATCTTTGAGGTAATCTTTAATCTTGACACCCAGTCCATAGCATATTCCATGGGTTTATACCAGAATGCAATTAACAGTATTATATAGTCATGATAAAAAGGATACCCATTAGATATGTGCATTTTTTATTGTGATCTTTAGCCTACAATTTAATCCCCCTTTATAAGTTTCTTAAATTCCTCAGATTATTTGATTTTAGAGCAAGGACTTAAATAAATGAAAGGTCAAACGCAACAAATGAAATTGAAATATGAAAGTCGTAGAAACTCGTTGCCCATGAATTACCCAGAAAAAGAGGCAGGAGATGACATGCTTCTCTGGGGGTCCTGCTTGGCACCTCCTGCCTGAAACATGTATTTGCTGGGGAGGAAGGAGCCACCCTTTTCATCTGTTTTCAGGACTTGCCCTGCTCAAACAGATGATGATTACACTGAATAGAATGTTGGCTCGTTTGTCTGTAGGACCATCATCTGAAAGACCAAGCTTTGCTTCATAAGGACAGTTTGTGGAAGTGGAGTCTAAAGCATCAGATACAGCTCTCTGCCCTTGCCAGTCCTGGGGGGACTCGGAAGGTGGCTGGGTGGGTAGAAACCTAGGCTCGTAGATGCAGCCTACAAACCCACGTACATAGATAGGAACCAAGTCAGGGCTCAGAGAGGCCAGCTACAGCTTGGACTGCACCCGGGTGATCCCAGAGAAAAAGTGTCCAGAAATGTCTTTAATTCCTTAAAGAAAAAAAAATCATTCCTATACGCCCATCTTGATTTTCAAGAAAGAAAAAAGGTAGCCTGTACTATAACACACATAGAAAATGTTCTGCCCCACAACAGCAAAGTGTTCGTGAGACACGTTTGATCTGTTACAAGGTTAGCGGGAGGCGTGCAGTGCCGAAAGAGGACAGACTGTATGGTTTCAGTACCTGGAGACCATCGGATTTTTGCACCACGGTTTATGTCCCTGGATATGTTTCAGTGCCTCCTAGTTTACAGTCTATGAGAACTGGAATAGAGTTCATGTCCTAGTGTGTGAAAATTATATAAATCTTAATTATGTTGAATTGGCTCATGGTGCTTTTCAGGTCTACTCTATCCTCCTACTTTTCTGCATATTAATTCTGTTACTTTCTGAGAGTTTGATACTGAAACTCCAGCTAAAAATCTTCATTTATTAAATAACAGTAATACATAGTGGAACTATGCGTGAAGGACTGGGAGCCTGGTGTGCTGCAGTCCGTGAGGTCGCAAAGAGTCAGACATAACTTAGCGACTGAACAGTGAGCCACAATACGTAACTTGGTTCTTATTTCCTAAGCCTCTTGTAAGTGTGTTATTATACTTTCATAATTTAAAAAATAAAAAGGAGGAAAAAGTTACTAAGAAACAAAATAAGCCACAATGTTACATGGAAAATGTATTTGAATCTTACTATGATATGGCTTAGTATCATGGAACAAAATTTCAAGGAACCTTGGGTCAAAATTGTATACCATCCCCCAAACACAATAGCCCAAAGCAGAAGCCTGACCCAGCAGGGTAAGCCATTCGATTAGACGGAGTCGTGTTCTGTTGAACTACAGTGTAGGTCCAAGTTTCCGTAACTGCAGACTTGGTCGATCTGTGATGTACCTCGGAGGCACACAGATCTTTCCTTAGAGCAGAGATTCTAGCGACTTCTTTCTCCTTTAGGGATTGTTACTAAACCAATATCTAAGGAATGCAGGGTATGTAATGAAACCTTGGAAGCCCAATGTCAGCTAATTAAGGGCCTGCCTGGGAGTCAGAAAGATCCTCTAAGTGATAAGTAAAAATGTTAATACCGGTCTCAAACTTTGTGAGCAGAGAAGTTGGCACCTGAAGAGTGCCGATGTCCTCCCGACATTCCGTGTTAGGGGTTTGCCCCAAGCTGCTCTCTGACCAGTGGGGATTTCTCTGCTGTGTGATCTGATAGAGCCGATAATGCTGGGGGGACACCACTGTCCACAGAGAGAGAAGACTTCAGTCAGGTGAGCTCCACTGTCTGATAGAAATGATCTTTATGGCTTTGTTGTTCTTCATCAAAGGACGTTGATTAAGCACCTTCATGCCCTGTGGTTTGTAGAAGAAAGCAGAGAACCAAAAAATAGACTATTTGGTCCCCATTAAAAATGGACCCCACTTAAAGCAACATGGTATTAAAACAGCGAGATCTCATACAAATGCAGCTTCAATAAGTGTTATTAAATTATTAGACCTTTAGGTGAAAATATACCCGCGAACTGCCTTTATATGCAATCAAAGCTGTGATTAAATATTAATGCCCTAAGATTAAAGGGTCACTTGAGTAGGTTTTCTTAAGCAATACCCCCAAATGGTGAATAGGAGATGTTGCAAATTAGCTGCCTTTTGTACACTTTGTGGGCGCTAAAACCTGGACCAGTTCTGAGGGTGAAAACCTCCAGGGTGTGGGCCAGCCGTGCACGGGCTCGTGCATTCTTGCCTGTCAAACCACAGGAGGCTCATCCGGCCTCGCACCTCCTCCCGGTGCCACGCAAGGTCCTTTCGCAGGAAGAGAAGCGTCTGAAGCAGCGTTTGTGTTTTATAAAACCCAAGGACGAGCTGCTGCCGACTGTCCGTATGAACTAAGGGTGTGTGAGACCTTCAGCCTTGAGAAAGGAATACTTGCTGCTCGCTCAGAAATCCTTTTCCTTCTCCTCGGCCTCGGGTCAGGTCCAAGGGAGCCTTGGTGCCCGACGACATACCCAGTGGTGGAAGCTCTCTCCTGCGTTCCTGGGCAGTGGGACCAGAGACCCCCTTCCCTCCGGGCAAGGTCATCACGTGGCCCAGGTAGGGCCCCCCAGGCCCTGGCACTGAGGGGGCACCCAGGCAGGCGAGGGGAGCAGGACCAGGGGGAGCGGTCCCTCTGGGGGCTCATGCATCCTTGCCCTGAGCAGCCCCAGCCCCTAAGCCCAACTGTCCTTGACCCGAGGCTCCGGGGAGCAGGCTCCTCAGCTGGCCAGCCCGTGACGCTGCGGGAAAGCCGTGGGAGTGGAGGGGGGCCCACCAGCTTCTTCAGCTCGTTCTCATTGGTCTGAACCTGGGAGCCAGCCTGGCTCGCGGCCCTGCTCTTGCTTGGCTGAGAAATGGAGCTTCCTGGTCAGATCCTGAGTGAGCAATGCCCCAGCCCGTCCTGGATGTCCCCTTGTCCGCCCGCAGACCCGGGCCCTCACTCCAGGTGGCTTTGTCAGCTGGCACCGCACCAGACGCCTGGCGCCCTGTCCCGCGTGGGGTCCCTGTGCGGCAGCCAGCCCCATCACGACCCCTACCCGCTCTCCGAACACCTGGCCTTGCCCTGCTCGTCACTGTCCTGGGTCCAGCGGGCCCCTGAGTGGAGTGGGCACCTAGAGGAGTCCAGGGAAACGCATCCGTGACCGTGGGCACCGCGCCCTCCACGCCCTGTGGAACCGGAACCTGACATGGGAGGAGGGGCATGTGTGGAGGGAAACCATGCCGGGGTCTTCAGCGTGAGAGCTGATGTCCCCTCCGGTGGACCTGGGTTGGGCTCTGTGGTCCCCCCGCGAGGACCACCTCTTCCGGGGCGACCAGCCCCTTGGAGGGGGTCAGCGGGTGCAGAGAGGGTGAAGACTTGGCTGGAGGCTGGGGAACGCCTGCGGTAAACACGGCCAAGGACAGCTTTCGGACTTGGAAGGTATGTTCCCTGGCCCGTGGCCTTTGCTAGGGTTGAGAGAAGGGGTCTGGTATGAGAGCATGTGAGGCTGAAGAAGCAGAGCCGTGAAGGAGGAAGCTGGAGCCCGCCCGGTGCCAGATGCCGAGGATGAAGGTGTTCTTGCCCCGCCCCCTCGGGGACACCTTGGTACAGGGGCCTCCGCGATCCTCAGCTAAGGGACAGAGGCCAGCCCCACCTCAGTCTGCTCTTGGTTTTGCAGGGGGACTGGCAGGAAGCGTGGGGCCCCATTCTGGCCCTAGGGCCCCCGCTGTGCACCCCAGGGCCATGTGGGGCTGGGCAGCTTCAGGAACCTGCCCTCCGGGCTTTCATAGAACTGCGACCTCCTGGGGTATGCCGGGGCTGTGGGCACTGCTTGAGTGTCATGCCATGCTCTGATGGTGGAGCTGCTTCATCTAGTTTGGGTAAATTTCAGTAAGGGAGAGGGCACTCTGTTTTATTTATTACCTTAGGTTCTTGCAGAGCAGAAGGTGTCCGGGAGGAGATGGGCACTCGCGGATCCCCTTAGAGTCTGTGTCAGGTGACGCCCCTGGGCCAGCCTGCATCCTGGCGACCGCCCCCCCGCCCCCGGCCAGGAACCCTCCCTTATCCGGAGGTGGCAGGGTGGACCTCCAGCCTTGCTCAGCTGCTCTATCTGCTGGCCCCATCTCCGTGCTCCTGAGCCCCCGAGTGGACGTTGCTGGTCTTCTGCTCATCTGGGAGACCACATTCAAGACCACCTAAGCCTCCTGCCCCGCACTGGGTCTCCCTTTCTGGGGTCCACAGGGCGCACGCTGTGGGAGTCCTCGGTCCTCTGAAGGTTCAGAAAGTATGGTTCAGACCAGAGCAGGCAGGGCTGGGGCAGGTGGGTGCCCAGGGCCGCCTCCGTCTGCCCCGACCAGGGAAACTGCAGAGAAGGGCATTTCTGCCTCTTTAACTTAGCTTTCCTTTTTTTAAACCAGACAAAACAGGGACTTCCCTGGCGGTCCGGCAGTTCGGACACCATCCTTCCCCAGAAAGGGGTGCAGGTTCGATCCCTGATTGAGGGAACTAAGATCCCTCATGCCATGTGGCCAAGAAAAAAAAATCCAGACAAAACAAAATGAATCACACAAAAAAACCCTATGTTCTTTCTTATAAGTAAAAAGAAATACATGTATTTAGAAAATATAGATTTAAAAAATAAGAAAATAAAACTTTTCTCAGCTTCATCACTCAGCTAGTTGTTCATCTCACACATATATGTCTTTGCACACGTGTGTGTACACGTGTGTGAATTAGACATCGTCCCTCCTGCTTGTGAGTAGCCTTTGCCCTCAACGTGCAGTGAGCTCCTTCCCTGTCGTCTCATCCCCTTTAACACCATGACTCTGACGGCTGCCAAGTGTTACCTCGTGTTATCACACATGACACATTCGTTTAGTCTCCTGTATTGGGTTATTTAGATTATTTTTAGTATTTTTATCATCATGAAAAAGATGGAGGTGAGTTTTGGTAGCTGCGTGTGTCTGACTCTATGACCCTGTGGACTGTAGCCTGCCAGGCTCTCCTGTCCATGGAATTCTCCAGGCAAGAATTCTGGAGTGGGGTGCCATGTCCCTCTCCAGGGAATCTGACCAACTCAGAGGTCGAACCCACATCTCCTGCCTCTCCTGCATTGGCAGGTTGATGCTTTACCACTGAGCCACCTGGTAGCTGCGTCTTTAGCATATTCAAGGAAATTTCCTGTGGATGAATTTCTGGAAGCAGGATTTCCGGCATTAGCACATGTGAATCACCGGGGTCTCTGTGTGTCCCTTGCGAGGTGGGCACGTCCCCATCAGCCTGGACCAGGTTCCTCGTGGTCCAGGGAGGCCTTACGGAGCCTTGAGTCTCTGGTATCCACGATGCCTTTGGAGTCCAGGACGGTGCTGTCCTCCTGGGGAGATCTGGCATCTAGAAGGGCCGTGACCTGCTTGGCAAATTCCTGCATCTTCACTCCAAAGACAACGGAACCTGGACCAACCCAGGCCCGCCTGGCGAGGTTCCCAAGCTGCGGGCTGGAGCCAGTCACCCAGGGTTCAGATGAGCCCTGCCACACCCCACCCCGTCTGGCCCCGGGAGCTCTCCGCTGCTCTGGTAACTGCAGTCCTGGTGATGCTTCCAGACCCTTCCATGGGCACTGGTGGTTCAGAAATACAGTTACCGCCTTCACTTGAAGCTGAAACAACCAGGATCTAGGACCTCCTTGGTGGTCCAGTGGTTAAGACTCTGAGCTTCCACTGCAGGAGGCATGGGTTCAGTCCCTGGTCAGGGAAGTGATATCCCACGGGTCGAACAGAGCAGCCAAGAAATAAGGCAAATAAACCAGTGTCTGGAGAGACATGTGACTGGGTCAAAGGCCCAGCTGTCCCTACCGCAGGGCCAGCGTGCCTCCCTGCAGTGCCCCAGTGTCAGACCCGGGAAGCAGGTCCGGGGCCCCTGGGCGGCCCCGCCGGGTCATCGGCATGAGCAGCACCGTGGGGGCAGCCCCGCCGGCTTGTCCTCGGGCGACATCTCTCCTCAGGACCACAGCAGGGACCTGGTGCCAGTGAGAGGTGGGTGGGTGGCGGCGTGGGTGGCGAGCAGGGCCATGCCATCCTGTTCAGGTTGCCGACCTGGCTGGGTACTGCTGGATGATGTGGTGCTCACCAGTGCCAGATCAGCCAGACCCGGGAGGAGTGGCCCAGACACCGCCCTGCAGGAACCCGCTTCTCTGAACACAGGCAGGTCACAAAGGCACCCCAGGTCAGCCCTTCACCCCTCGGAGTCCCTTCCTTGAGTTCACCGCTGCAATAGGAACACTGCCGGTGAACTCAACTTTCCCCTCTTCTGCCCTAAAGAGCTGCTTCTCCTGTAGCCAACATTCAACCCCCTCAGTACCCCTCTAGGCAGAGCTTATTAACCTTTTTTTAAATGCCATGGGAGCCCTGGGAACCCTCATTAGGCAAAGATGTTTAAATGCATAAAGCGAAATACACAAGACCTCTAGGAAACCAATTAGATTTAAAATAGTTTTAAAATACACTTGTGATGTATGTTTCTTTACTGATAGGTTAACTAACGAGGTCTCATCACCGGTTTTGAAGCAGCAGACACAGAGCAGAAACTGTATTGTTACCTGTAACAACTGTAGCACAGTACCGCAGTATCTGTGGTTTATACCCCAGTGTTACAGGTGACGCAGTCCTTGCCATAGCATCACTATGCCTATTTCATGATGAAACGAACTGGCCCGTTTTAGTTGACAGATGAGAACAAGGATGGGTTTTTCCCACCCAAATTCACAGAACCCAGGTGAGTAACTCCTGCCCTAAAGGAAACAGAAATAAGCAATCTTGTTGAGAGGACAGATGAGGAATGAAGTGGCTAACTGTTTGGTCCAAGGCCACACAGCAAGTTAGAGCCCCACCCTTGGGCTCCTGCCAGAGGTGCTGACCTGCTGGTCTGGCTCAGCCTCTCCCCTTCTTACCCGCCAGTCCTAAAGTGACCCCAGGTTTCATCCTGGAATGCTCCCCCAAAGACCAGTCAGCTGCATTTACTACTATTAGTAAAGGCACAAAATGGTCTCAAAAGCACTTTATTGTTCAGTCACTCAGTCGTGTCTGACTCTCTGTGAACCCACGAACCGCAGTACATCAGGCCTCTCTGTCCTTCACCATCTCCTGGAGTTTGCTCAGACTCACGTCTGTTGAGTCGGTGAAGCCAACCATCTCATCTCATACGAAAAATTTTATGGATGATACAAAACCCGAATCCGAACCCCGTAAAGAGACTTGTTCCATCCAGGGGGGATTAGAAGATTCATTTCACGTGAGAAACACCGCACAAAAGCCAACCACCTGTGCTTTCTTTCGGGAGCACTCAAATCAGTAACGAGGCTGCTTGAAGAAATCCTTCAGACCAGCGTTCAGACTTAACGGAAGTATTTACAAATAAGTCAACGGTAAGCTCCACTTATACTTTGGTGGCAAAGGGAGATGTGACTGTAAGGTCTTTGGGTCTTGTGTTGCCAGAATTCTTTACAAAATGAAGCGCTCTGGGGGAAAGCGGGCCCCTCAAATAGACTAATCTCATACATTTCCAGTAATAAATACCAGAAAGAATGGGGGCCTTTCTGGTGGTGCAGTGGATGAGAATCCACCTGCCAAGGCAGAGGACCTGGGTTCCGTCCCTGGTCCGGGACGATCCCCCATGCCACTCAACTAAGCGCCAGCACCACGATTACTGAGTCTGTGCTCCAGAGCCTGGGAGCCGGACCACTGCGCCCAGGAGCTACACCTCCGGAAGCTCCCACGCACGAGAGTCCGTGCTGCACAACGAGAAGCCACCAGAATGAGAGCCCCGTGCACCGCAACGGGAATAGTAGCTCCCACTCGCCACAGCTCGAGAAAAGCCTGCAGCAGTCATGAACACCCAGCACAGCCCCAAATTTAAAAACGGGGGAAAAGAAGAGTGGGATAGTACATGGTATTTCTTCACCTAACTGATCATCTGAAGGGAAAGCGGGCAATTGGATGTTCTCTCTTTTCATCTGTCAATAGTGGGACTCCCCCCCCTCACCCCGAGTGTCCCTTCCAGTCACATGTTCCTACTTCCCAGGGCTGCAGAGTTACTGACTGATGGATGGTCTCACCTCCATTGCCCGGGATGCTCTGAGCATCCCAGCGAGCTCTCAGGGAGGGAGCTGACGCCCGTCTGCCACTTCCTTGGGGGCATCCTCCCCTGTGCTGCCTGGCCCTGGCAGGCATCTCTGCTGCTTCAGCTGTCGCCATACTGCCCCTGCCCCAAACCTACCACCTCCCGCCCAACTCCTGCCCCGGGGTCCTCCAGGCTTCATGGACCAGGAAGGCTCCTAGCCTGCCTCCAGCTGCCCCCCATCCTCCTCTCTCAGCCCAAGTTCGGCCCCTTCTTGCTTCTCGGGTGTTTCTCTCCAGTGTTGACTCCTCTCGCTCTCTCGACATTCTTCCTGCCTCTCTGGGGTGTCTGGATGCCCGTATTCGGGTGTGACTCTGTCTGAATAGCAGGCTGACTATACTGTGAAATGCTCGCCATGATAAGTCTAGTAAACCCACCGCCTCCCGTTGTTGCCACGTTTTTTCCCCATCGTGATGAGGATTCTTAGGCTTGTTCTCTCAGTCGATTCCCCCTAGGCAGCGTTGTTCGCTCTGGTCATGAAGGCAAGCACCACGCTCTTTTGCGATGTGCGTGAATATCGAGTCTTTACACTGTACACCCGAGATGAGCATAACGTTACCTGCCAATTCCCTCTCGGTCAAAACAAACACATAATAAACAAGAGGCAGGTTAGGGGTGCTGGGGGAGAGAGCTTGCAACACAGGGTGGAACCCAGGAGACCTTGGCCTGCGAGTCGCCTTATGCTGTCCGGTCCCGGGGCGCAAAGGCCCGGCTGGACGGTGGCTCCGCCCCGCGGTTCTGTGAATTTCCGGAAGCCTCCGCCCACGGTGATGCACGGAAGTACTTGCCGTCGCAGCAGTTTGCAGTCCTCTTCCTGGCCTCTTCGGCCTGCTCGTCTCAGCCGTGTTTCTGTCCCCACGTCCCCACATCGGGCGACCCGTCCTCGGTCCAGGGTCTACCCCCACGTCCCGGGAGCCCCCAGGCCTAGCAAGGCCTCCCCCGCCCGGCCCTCGCCTCCGGCTCAGATGCTAATCGGCGGCGCGCTCCTCTCCCTGCGCCCCCTCTCAGCCCCCTCTGCCCTTCCAGGCTTTGTTGGGTTGTCTCCTCTTTTTTCCCTTTGTTGCTGTGGGTTCCCCAGACTGTTTGCACATTAAAAAAAAAAAAAAAAAATTCCGTCTTCCATGTCAGCGCGTTCTCTCCTGCCCTATAGAGGCCACAGCCCCATTTCCTGCAAGCCTGTGGATGCCTGAGGCCCACCATGGCAACGTCGGAAGGGACCGGAAAGCGACGCCTCGGATCAGCCCCCGGCCAAGACTTCCCCTCCTTGTTAGAGGAGGGGCCAGAACGAGCAGCCAGTCTCCGGGGTAGGGGGAGGAAGAAGGTTGTGGACACCCAACCCTGAGTCCAGGTGCTTAGGTGGCCCTCCCCCGGCGTGCTGGGCTCTGGGGTCTGCCCGTGGAGAAACAGCTCTTTGCTCTCTGTGTACTGAGTCAATTAGGTCGTGTCCGACTCTGTGACTCTAGCCCACCAGGCTCTTCTGTCCATGGGATTCTCCGGGCAAGAACACTGGAGTGGGTTGCCATTTCCTCCTCCAGGGGATCTTCAGGAGCCAGGGATCAAACCCGCATCTTTTATGTCTCCTGCATTGGCAGGCGGGCTCTTTACCTCCAGTGCCACCCTCTAGTGTTGCTAAAAAAAAAAAAAAATAGCAGGCAACTGGAAATACCTCCTTCATGCCACGGAGCCATCCTGATGCCACAGTTTCAGGCCTGGCTCGGGCCGGCTGCCCTTCCCACTAACACTCCTGACAGTCCCCCTTCCGGGGACGTCAGCCTCCTGATGCGTGAGCCCCCTGTAGCCTCCGGTCCCCGCTGAGCCCTGTGGGCCGGGGCAGGGTGCATCCTGGCTCCGGGTCCTGATTAGAAATGTAAAGGAGCAGCTGCCCATCTCTCCCCAGGGTGCGCCCCCCATCCCTCCGCGGGCCAGCCCTTCCCACCGAGCACACAGAGCGAGGCAGCCAGGCGTGCCAGGGGCGGGGGCCGCCAGTGGCCCCTTCGCCCTTTGCCTTCTGGTGGCTTCTGAACCATGAAGTCCTGGTCAGCGGTGCTCAGGACCATTCCTGGAGTGGGAGTGGGGGCAGGGAGGCAGGGAAGGACCCTGGGGGAGCGGTGGGGGGCGGGTGTCCTGAGCTCATGTTTCCCGTTTGGAAGCATCCCTCCTTCCCAGGGACTTGGCGGCTGACCCAGGCTGAGGATACAAGGGCTGGCTGAGAACACAGCGACACTCAGCCAGAGAGCGTGGTCCTTTCCCTGCGGCGATGCCTGCCTGGAACCTCGGTCCTCCTGGCCTGTGCTGGGTGGGGGAAGGGGAGGGCTGCTGGGTGGGGCCCCTCTGCCCGCTCCAGGGAGGACACTCCGGGTCCTGGGCGGGGTGGCAGTGGAGAGATAAAGGCCCAAACAGGAGCCAGGTTACCCCCAGCACCACTGTGCCCGCTGACCCTGCTGCCTCTTGGGCTCCTCTCTTGGCATTCGCCCCCCGACACCTGGGTTCAGGCCTCATCTCTTCTCTCCCGGCCCCTTGGAGGCCACCCCCCTGCAGCCCACCCTTTATCTGCTCCAGGGACCTCTCACCACTGTCCCTGACACCGCCCCCGCCATCAGGCCCTGCCACCACCTTCAGCATCACTTTCTGTGGCCGATCTCTTGGCCCGGCAGGCAGTTCCAACTTCCCCTGAGCACGCCTGCCTCCCCCGCCCCCCCGCATCTCTGACCCCACTTCCATGCGCACGAGTTCCCACACGGCTTCCCTGCCCAGGATCCCAGCAGTGGGGTGGTCTCCGGGGGCAGGACAGAAACACAAAGGGACAGGGGACTCTGGGCTGGGGTTGCACGCCCGAGTCCCAGGCAACTTCCATTGCAGGAAAGCATGCCTGTGCGTTCTGACCCCGTAGGGGCTGTCTGTCCGTCCAGCGGCCCTCCCCGTCCTGCCCAGGGCTTTGCGCATCAGGCCGGGGTCGGGGTGGGGCTGTACCCCTCCTCAGTGTCCCCTCAGGCCAGCGGGGAGGCCCCTTTGTCCCTCTCAGGGATGCCGGGGAGGTGAAGTGAGGCCAGAATCATCAGAGTGCCCCCGGATGATGGACGCACCATCAGATGGGAGCGTCATGCTGCTGAGCAGAGTGTGACCTGCGGCTGCAGCAGCCAGGGCAGCTGGACCCCGGGGAGCAGGGAGCCCAGCTGAGGAGGTCGTGGACAGGCCAGTGACGGGCAGGCCGGGACCCCAGCCTGGCTCAGAGCTCAGGCTGGCTGCATCGTGTGGGCAGGGAAGGACCTGAGCTGGGGGCTGAGCCAGGTCGCCGAACCACCCAGGGGGATGACGTGACTGCAAGGGGCCTCCAACCCGTCCTTCGCCAGTTAGTTCTACGACAAAATACACGCTACGGATCCAGATCCGGTGTTAGTAGCACAGCGAGACCCACAACCGTCCCTGGAATTCCTTCTCCCTTCACAGCCCCACCTCCGACCCCAGCGATGGCTGCCCCGCCCTCCCCCCACCCCCCCAACCCCCGTGAGAGGAAATCCTCTGAGGGACTGTGAGCTGGAAGCCTCCGGCCGCCTCCTGCAGGCTGTCCCGCCACCTCCAGCATCGTTGCGCAGTCTGGACCAGGGGGATAGCGGGGAGGCGCCCCGGCGAGGGCAGTGCCCAGTACAGAGGGCACTGCCCAGCGCAGCAGCCAAGAGCCCTGGGGAGAGTTCCCTTAAATTAATTACAATTAAATAAAATTAAAATTCAGGTCCTCCACTGCCCTGGCCACTTTTCAAAGGCTGGACAGACATGTGGGCGAGTGGCTTCCACGTCAGCCGGCACGGAAAGCCCTCCTGGACTGCGCTGGGAAGCAGCCTAGGTCTCTGCACGGCCCCTGGGGACAGAGCTGCCCGGGGATCTAGGCCCTGCTGGCAGCAGAAGGGTCTCCAGAGAAGTGCCTTCAGCGTCCTGTGCAGAATACCCTGTGCTTGGGGGCCTCCTTGTAACGCTCTGTTCTCACAGGCTGGATACGCTTGGGGGAGTGTATACACGTAATGGATGTATTTTTGAGCGGATACATATGTACACATATATAAATTATGCTTGAGATACATGCGGCTGCTGACATGGTTGATAAAATGTCATTTAAAAGCCCCATGGAGGGCTTCCCTGGTGGGTTGGTGGTGAAGAATCCGCTTGCTAGTGCAGAGGACATGGGTTCGATCCCTGGTCCAGGAAGATCCCACATGCCTCGGAACAACTAAGCCCATGACCCGCATCTACTGAGCGGAGCTCTAGAACCCTGGAGCCATGACCACCGAAGCCCATGCGCCCTGGAGCCTGAACTCTGCGCCAGGAGAAGCCCTCACAACGAGAAGCCCACGGACGGCAACTAGAGAAAAGCTCACACGGCAGCGAAGGCCCAGGACAACCAGACATAAATAAACATAAAATTGGTTTTAAAAAAGCCCATGGAGCTGAAAGGTGTTTTTCCGTCTACGTTTTCTCAGAAAGCACCACCACTGTAACAACCCTTAGGCTGCGGATCTAATCTTCGGATGTTAAAAAGAGATATTTTTGCCTGAAAAGGCCGGGAATCACTGACCCAGATGAAAGGGATGGGTCGGGCTGGAAAGGAGGAAGAGGGGTGTGAGTTCCTTCGAGCCGGCGTGAAGAGCTATGTGGGCACAACAGGCAGGCCCAGACTGCCTCTCAGGGCAGAGGTTCCGGGCACAGCAGGCACGCAGGGCGTCGGGCCTGGGCATGCAGTCGCCATCCCAGAACGGATGAAGAGAGCACCATCAATGGGGAAACCGAGGCACAGACCCGAAGACCACCGGCTCCCATACTGGGCAGTGGCGGGGCCCTGCCTGCGGCCTCCCCAGAGCCCGCCTTGGGGGGAGAGGACAGCGCCGTCCCCCCAAGGGGAGACCTCCCGTTGCCGGGTCTCCCCCATCCGCCCTGGCCCCCGTTCAGCCTGTCAGATTACAGGCAGCTGTGCTCCGAGTTCTCTCAGATGTGCAGACACACCCCCTGGGAATTCACAGTGGCAGCCAAGAAATTAATTTGCAGAGCTCACCCAGCACCCTCTGCTGAGGGCTGAAAGCTCCCGGGTCTGCCCCGGCCTCAGTGACGGGGACCCATGGAGCAGCACGCTCCCCCCCGCAGGCCTGGGACCCCAGGAGCAGGGTCTCTGGGTCACAGCACCTGGCTTGTGACGGATAGCCTCAGAAGACCCCTCCTTGACCCCCATCTAGGGCTCCCCCCGACATGCCTGGAGCAGACAGCAGCCTGGGAAGGCGTCTCAGAGAGACGGGAGTGGTGCCCTGATGAGTGTGGTGGACACCAGTCAGGTCAGGGTTCCGGGGAGTCCCTGAACTTCTCAGAGTAATTGTGACCTTAGAAGACAGACAACCCAGCAGGGGGGTAGGGGTGATGGAGGGGGCAGGGAAGGGGCTTGCCAAGAGGTAGACCAGCCCATGGGGAAAGTGCCAGCCCCAGGGCAGGAGGGGACTTTGCAGGAAGCCCCACTGTGCTGCGGGAAAGGGACAGCTGGCCGCAGGGACAGCTAAGGAGCCACCGGCTTACTGAAGCCGAGGACACCCCAGGGGTCACGGCGGAGCGGCTCCAGATGGCTGGCTCTCACAGGTGGGCTGGTCTCCATCACACCTGTGCTCAGAGACCGGTGTTGGCCCTGGTGGCCGGGGGTCCAGACGGCAAAGGGGCTGTGCTCCCCTGAAAGGAGAAGGGGGCCCCAGGGGACCCACAACAAGGCAAGTGACCCCCTGGGTCGCAGCTAAAGAAGGAGCTGGTGGCTGAAGCAAGGAATACGGGAGACCCTGAAAGTTACCGTCGGGCCAGCAGAGTTGAGTGAATGGAGCCCAGGGCACAGCTCAGTCTGTGTCGTAGCAGGAGGCATCATGCTTTGCAGTGTAAAGAGGGGGTCCTGACCTCGAGTGGGGGTCACAATGGACATGGTGTGGGGGGTGGCCAGGTGGAGACCAGAAACCCTGCAGGAGTTATCTGGACACTGTGCTAAGTCGCTTCAATCATGTCTGACTCTTTGTGACCCCGTGGATTATAGTCCGCCAGGCTCCTCTGTCCCTGGATTCTTCAGGCAAGAATACTGGAGTGGGTTGCCATGCCCTCCTCCAGGGGATCTTCCCGACCCGGGGATCAAACCCATGTCTCTTACATCTCCTGCATCGGCAGGAGGGTTCTTTTACCACTTGAGCCAGCTGGGAAGCTCCTATCTGGACATGAGCATGTCTCAAGAGGAACAGCTGACAAGCTCTAATTCAGCACTAACCTGGCTGGTCTGAGCCAGGTCTGCGATGGAGAGGGGGATGGGGACAAAACGGCTTGGAAGAACCGGGACAGTGGCCTGCCTGCAGCCTCACCTCAGATCCTCAGATGAGCCCCTCCTGCATCCGCTGCCCACACACTTCCTTCCACCCAGGACCCTGGGTTTCCGTGGGTGCCTCCTGGAAGGGGCTGGCCCACCCCCAGCTCCAGGGTGATTGAGCAGGTCAGTCACCTGGAGCCCACCCCCAGCTCCAGGGAGGGCTCTGACGGAGCAGGTCAGTCACCACGTCACCTGGTCATTTGCTCAGGAAAAGCACAGAACCTGATGTGAGCCAGTGGGGCATCAGGACATGCTCACTGGGAGCCTCTGGGAAGGACCTTCCCTCTCTCTAAGTGTGGGACCCAGGGGCGGGAGTCCTCTGGGTGTGAGCCAGGAAGCTTGAGACCCCCATTTTGGCCAGAAGTCAAATCGTATCCATGTAGAAAGGAAGCATTAGGATGAAGCCAACAACTTGGAAGTCAAAGGGCGAGACAAAGAAAGCCAGCCCTGGTGACACTGGTGAGTCTTGCTCAAGTCTTACCTGAAGCCATCTTACTGTTGGACTTTGGGGCTTGTTTAAGCCAATTTTTTTTTCCTGTTTTTGTGACTGAAAGCATCATGACACAGCTATAAATCCATTTTACATTAAACAATGCTGACAGGTTGTTCAAAAAATTAAGACCATGGCATCCTTTTTAATCACTTCATGGCAAATAGGTGGGGAAACAGTGACAGACTTTCTTTCTTGGGCTCCAAAATCACTGCAGATGGTGACTGCAGCCATGGAGTTAAAAGACGCTTGCTCTTTGGAAGAAAAGCTATGACCAACCTAGACAGCATATTAAAAAGCAGAGACATTACTTTGCCGACAAAGGTTTGGTTTTTCCAGTAGTCATGTACAGATGTGAGAGTTGGACCATCAAGAAAACTGAGTGCTGAAGAATTGATGCTTTTGAACTGTGGTGTCGGAGAAGACTCTTGAGAGTCCCTTGGACAGCAAGGAGATCCAACCAGTCAATCCTAAATGAAATCAACCTTGAATATTCATTGGAAGGACTGATGCTAAAGCTGAAGCTCCAATACTTTGGCCACCTGAAGCAAATAGCTGACTCACTGGAAAAGACCCTGATGCTGGGAAAGATTGAAGGTGGGAGGAGAAGGGGAAGACAGAGGATGAGATGGTTGGATGACATTACCAACTTGATGGACACGAGTTTGAGCAAGTTCCGGGAGTTGGTGATGGACAGGGAAGCCTGGCATGCTGCAGTCCATAGGGTTTCAAAGTTGGATACAACTGAGTGACCAAACTGAACTGACAGGCTAGGTGAATGAGGGTCTCATGTTTATAATGATATCTGAGATGCTGTTGTGATCAGTGCATTTAAAAACCTTACTTTATTCATCATCTTATTTTCCCCTTGTGGGCTATCTCAGTGAACAAATAGTAAAGGTCAGTGACCATCACGCTATGGCCCTCACATCTGGATGTTTCAAAGGCCTCCTGTTGGTCTTGAGAGTAGCTAGACCAACAAGGACACTCAGAATTTTCATAGGAGAGGGAAAAAAAAGTGATGGTCTTTGGAATCGTATCCTGATTTGGTTCCTTCTCTTTCCCGGAATTGAGGCCCAGAGCTGGTTGCAGGACTGCTTATCTTACTGCAGAGTCTGGACTCTCTTCCCAGGCCCATGGCAGGGGCACCAGACTGGTCAGAGGGTCCCAGGTGTCCCCATGACCCCGTTCTGCCTAGGAAGCCTGGTTCCTGTCCGCAGGCCTGACACCCCCAGCCCCAGCCATGCCTCTGATGACAATCTGGCCCTGATTTGAGTCCTGGAAGCAGGGAGCTCCCCACATCCTGCTGACAGCGAGGCTCTAACCTCTAATGCTCTGAGCAGATGCCCAGTCAGTCCTCAAAAGCCAGCAGGAAAAGACTCTGACCTCCAATTCACTCCATCACGGCTTGATTTCAGGCCTGCAAGCAATTAGCAGTTGGCATCAAACCCAGTAACAGACAGAGGCTGCCCCCCACATACACACGACTCACATAACACACACACAGTCAGGTATACGTGTGAGTGTGCACAAGTGGGTGTGCACCCACAAGCACCTGCATCCACACGTGGGCGGGCACACACAGGTTCACACGTGCACAAAGTGTCACATCCGTTGCATGGGCTGCATGCAGGTGTGCACACACACGGGGCTCCCTTGTAGGCTGCACACTCACACACACATGCGTGTGCATCTCAGTCACAAGCATGCTCAGGCACCATACCAATGTGGGTGTGCAGACTCGCACGTGCACACCTGGGTCAGCCCCTCCACATACGTGGGATGCAGGACGCTTCTCCGCTCACCCCTCAAGATGCCTGCAGCCACCCCCGCCCACCGCTCAGCTCACATGCCAGACAGAAGGCTATCAGGCCCCCAGTGAAAACGCTGGTGTTTCCTCTGTCCCTAGGGTATTTTTAAGTTTTCCGAGAGACTGTATTCTTGTATTGGAGAGAGGCTTGAATTAGGAAGCGGAAAACCCAATCATCCTTGAAGGCTGTCACAGGTGGGGCTCCCCAGGCAGCACCGCTGAGCCAGGTGAGAGTCTTCCAGCTCCGGGGTTTAAATGGCACGAGGCTGGGGAGCGGCTGGGCTGTGGGGCAGCCGCCACAGTGAGCCAGACGACCCCGGGGAGCTCTGGAGCCCGGCTGGCCCTTTGGAAGGGCCCACATTGAGGAGAGGGTGTGCGGATGCTCCAAAGCAGCTACGACCTGGGGGAACCGTTGGCTCCCACCTTAGGAAGCAGCACCCGCAGAGCGCAGCTGAGGCTGAGACAGATAACAAGGGTCACAGCAAAGTGTCACCACCAAAACACAAGGGGCTTTCACAGAGTGGGTTCCTCTGCCGGGGGCTCACCCTTAGGACATGGGAGTCGCTGCTGTGACTGTGGGAGTTGCGTCTTGACAGATGTTCTCAGAGACCACATCGGCTTTAGCCAGCCCACAGAGAACATGCTAAACAGAACGGATGGACTTTGTAGTGGGTGAGGGGTGGTGAGATGCCTGGTGACTGAGTGGCAGAATGTAAACGTTCAGTTCAGTTCAGTAGCTCAGTCATGTCCAACTCTTTGCGACCCCATGGACTGCAGCACGCCAGGCCTCCCTGTCCATCACCAACTCCCGGAGTTTACTCAAACTCATGTCCTTCGAGTCGGTGATGCCATCCAGCCATCTCATCCTTTGTCGTCTCCTTCTCTTCCTGCCTTCAATCTTTGCCAGCATCGGGGTCTTTTCAAATGAGTCAGATCTTTGCATCAGGTGGTCAAAGGATTGGAGCTTCACATTCAGCATCAGTCCTTCCAATGATGTTAGGAAGACTGACGCTGGAAGGACTGATGGTCTAACCAAGGGCCAAGAATTTAAGTACAGCTCAGGCACGCGCCTTGCATGGAATATGAAATAAACACCGGAACAGGGAGATCAGTGAAAACCCTCCAGAAATGGTCCCCAAATCTCAGATGTGGGCAAGGAAGGGACTTGAAAGGGGCTGTTTTCATGGGCTATTTTCTGTGCAGTTCTCACAGCACCCCAGAACTCTGCAGGACTCAGCGGCTCACAGGAGAAAGCGTGTATCCTTCTGCTCCTCGACCTGTGACTCAGCAGCAGTTCAGCTGCCCACGGATGGGCTCAGCTGGGCGGCTGTGTGTGGGTGGGTGGGTCCAGGTCCACGTCACACGGGTTCATCTGGAGTCCAGGCCCCCTGAGATTCCAGGAGCTGAAGTAAGCCAGCACTCTGCAAACAGTTCACATCCAAAGCTCAACATCGAAGCAGTGGGCATGCACCCAATGCAAAGAGGAAGGGGAGGAGAGGTGAGTGTTTACTGAGAAGCAGCCCTAAGTGCCGACAGACCTAGCCAGTGCTTCCTGTTGCTACCGTTTTTGTCTCTGAGTCTTGCCTTGTTTGTGCTGAGATAAACTTAAGGTGCTGGCACTCCTGTCTTGACCTGCAGGGATGATGTTTCCTTTACCTCTTCTTTTTCTACCCGGGTGCCACTGCTCTTTGCGAAGATCAGAGAAAATTTCCCCCACTGAGTAGAAGCCTTGATGAGTGGGTGGCACCTTTTTGCAATTTAGAAAAAGGCACCCCTTTCTTGAGGTGGATGCAGCTCTATGCTAGGACAGAGAGCTTGGCAAACAGAATACAGGTTGAGTTTTAACCCCACCGCCTCAGAGTCTGTCCTTGTGCAGTGAGCAACCTACTCAACTGTACATGGCACCCTGTGTCTGTACCACTCTTCTAGCTCTGTGCTAGCAAATAACACGAAATTACACATGTAGGTCAATGGATGCCCTCTGAAAAACAAGAAGGAAATGACTCCCATTGCTTTCCATATTCAGTAGGGTGTACACACTTTATATTTTGGAGTGGGGGCTCATACAAGTTCACTCAAACTTTCTCTTCCTGAGATAGTAGAGATGAGAATGCAAATTTACTTGAGTTGGACAGTGTGACCCAGAGTGATCACAAAAGAGGGTTGGGAATAGCAATACTGACATTAGCCTTGAATATTCACTACACGAAGATTGTAAGAATAGTCCCGATATCAATACATCTGAAAGGTGCTACATGAGAACGTCCAACGGGGAGTGTGGTGTGGCTCAGCAGCTTTGAACCTAGTAGTAGATAAGCCTCTGCACCAGAGACGTTACCTCACAGTATCTTTAGCCTCATTCTTAGCTTTGCCTTCTCAGCTCTCCAAGTAGATGTCCATGTGGGCCCTCCTGCCCTTTCAGATCCTCCAAGGGATTTTCCTAACCCAGGGGTTGGACCCAGGTCTCCTGCATTGCAGGCAGATTCTTTACGGCTTGAGCCACCAGGGAAGCCCAAACTGTAGCTATTAAACAGTTAAAATGATGGACACGCATCCTTTAGCATCCCAGGGGCTGGAAATGAGCGGGAAAGGGTGAGGACCCAGAGGTGAAGGGTCACAGGCAGCGGGGCCGCCCCTGTTCTCAGCACTGGCCAGCCCCAGGGTCGGGAAGGATGGGCTGCCGTCGCTGATCAGACACACAGGGTTTCCGTTCGGCTGCTGGCCTGTGCTGCTCTGACAAATTAGCTGCATGCCTCACTGTCCTGTTGGCCTAACTCTCTGGGTCCAAGGTGAGTAGGTGAGCTGTGATCCACGGTCATTCAGGGGTCCAGGTGGATGTGGGCTTGCTGCCCTGTGAGCTCACTGTCTATCCTGAGGTATCGAGAGCTGCAGAGATGGGAAACGAAGGATGGGGGGGTCACAAGCCTTGGACCTGAAGTCCAAGTGGGTCACTTTGCCCCAGGACCATTGGCCAGAGCTGCTCCACTGTCCCTGACCTGCCCACCAAGAGGCTGGGAGATGCGTGGGTGTGCACAGAGTGTTTGGGGAGCCGTCGCCCCACAGCCCCACCCCCGACAATCATCCTGTGCCCTGGTGCCAGGCATCCACCGCCAAGGCTCCCTCCTTGGGAGCAGCCAGCCGTGCCTCTGCCTGCCCGGGACCCGCCTGAAAAACGCGATCACTGCTGGACCCAAAGCCTCAGCTCTGTTGTTGCCAATGTGGCGGCTTTGGGAGGGTGACCTATGCCCTCCGGGCCTCACGGATGCTTTCCCAGGAACAGGACTGTGCTCCCGGGGCTGTGGGACAGGACCGCAGAGAGCTCCCAGGAGTGTTCGTGCTGAGATAGACGGGTGGTCAGGCTCAGGGCTTGGCAGGTCCCGGGGCGGCCAGAGGGTGGACCCGGGTGAGCCGTGCCCAGGGAGGTGCTCTGCCTGCCTTCATGGCTTCACGTTGCACAGCCAGTCCTCCAAGAAAGTGCAGGACGAGGGGCCTCCATCTAAAGCTTCCCTCAAGGGTTCCCATCAAACAGGTGTCTATTCTCCGCTGGAAGCAGAATCTAGAGCACAGGGTGCTGGGCTTGTCACATGACGGCAATGTGCCCCCTCCTTTCCTGTCCCAGCACTGGCGTTCTGCAGCCTCACCAACAGTGCCCATGCTTCCGGTTTGAGAAGCTCAGTCCTGACCCCGTGGACCCACTGCAGTGAACTAGACTCACTCCCCAAGAGTCGGCAAGATGGTAGAAACATCAGCCGTGATAACAGCTCCATGTTAACCGGGGTCCTGGGCACCCAGCGAGACTCAGTGCCCGTGGATGCCCAGCGAGACTCAGTGCCCATGGATGCCCAGCAGGACCCAACACCTCAGGGCCCCCTGCAGGACCCCCTCGACATCTCCATCAGGACCCTGCATGTCATGCCCTCGCTCCAGGCAGCATCCTGAAGGCCTCCCAGGGCGGCTCAGGGGGGGCCTCCCGAAAGCCCGCAGGCAGCTTCTCTGCTTCCTTCCCTCCAGGTTTCAGAGGAGGAGACAGAGACTGAGGGGGAAAGGAACACTCTCAGCAGGATAACTGCATGCTACGCCCTGGAGAAGCGGATGGAAACTCACTCCTGTGTTCCTGCCTGGAGAATCCCCTGGGCAGAGGAGCCCACAGTCTATGGGGTCGCAGAGAGTCAGACGTGACTGGGTGACTCAACAGCAGCGCAGTGCAGCACCCACAGGGGACTGAGAACCTCTGCATGGATGGTTCTACAGGAGGGACAGCGTCTCGCTGGGTCACACGGATTCTAAAGTCGGGGGGCTATGTCACGGATGCCACGGGCCAGCAGAGGAAGCTGAGGACCAGTGACTGGAGGACGAGGACTCACCCAGACCCACCTCGCGCTCGCCGCCAGGGAGAGCTCCACGACTCAGTCTCCTGGCCTTTCCATGGTGGGAAAAGCGGAGTCCACTGCAGGGCTTTACTGGGAGATGGTTTAAGAGAATCCATGTTACTTGAGGAGTACTGGCTGGACTGGGCTGAAGAGTGTCCCCCAGAGTCACGTCCATTCATGAACCTGTGAACATGACCTTATTTGAAAGTAGCACGGTTGCAGATGGACGTGAAGGTGAAGTCATGCTGAATTCGGGTGGGCCCTCAATCTGATGTCCCTGGTGTCTTTGTAAAACGGGGATCTGGACGCAAACTGGCACGTGGGGAGAAGGCTGCGTGAGCACAGGGGCTGGGGCGGTGCGCCCACAAGCCAAGGACACCAGGGGCTGATGTACCGAGGCTGGCAGAGGTGAGGGACACACCGTCCTAGAGCCCCAGGAGGGAGCAGCCCTGCTGGCACCTGCCACCGACTCCTGACTTCCATTCTCTAGGACTGAGACAAAAAACCCCAGTTTGCGATGCTTGGTTGGGGCAGCCGCAGGAAGCCAGGCCCTGACAGGGACCTCAGTAAGCACAAGGGCTTCCCTGGTGGCTCAGACGGTAAAGAACCCGCCTGTAATGCGGGAGATCCGGGTTGAATCCCTGGGTTGGGAAGATCCCCTGGAGGAGGGCCCAGCAACCCACTCCAGTATTCTTGCCTTAAGAATCCCATGGACAGAGGAGCCTGGCAGGTTACAGTCCATGCAGTCGCAAGAGTTGGACATGACTGAGCAACTAACACTTTCTTTCCAGCAACACTAGGTACAGTCATGATTTAAGACAGAAAGACACAATGGGCCAAAAGTCTAGGTCACCTGTCTGCTGGGATAGGAAACCCTGAGGAAGAGCTGGGATGTCTCCTAAGGAAGCCACCGGCCGAAGGACATGCACACAGGACCTGAGAGAGCCGGTGAGGGAGATGCTTGGCAGGGTCTCCGAGGGAGCCCTGGCTGCTGGCTGTACATGTGGTGCTGTTCCCACCACATGCCAGCAGTGGGCTTATAGTAGCTGCAGTGCAGGCTACTAGCCTCCTAACCTGAAGGGGCCTTGAGAGAATCACTGCGGAAAGGGACATTCCTTAGTCCTGGAAACCAGGGGGCAGTTTGGGGGGTGGAGGCTGCCCATCCCCTAGTTGGCGGCCAGCCATCTCCGCTGGGGTCCGGAGGGCCGAGGAGGGTCTTCCGAATACAGGGCTGCAAGGCCAGCTCTGAGACAGAGGGGATTCTAACACACACTGGAGCAGAAAGACAGAGAGAGCCTTGCAGATGGCTGCCACAGGCAATACCTGGCAGGCAGACTCCTTGGGGGAGTTCAACCTTCTGCGACCTCGTGGTGGGCTGGCCGGCGAGCGCTCAAGCTCTGTCTGTCTCATGCATGCAGTCAGAGGCACAGATACGCCTGCGATAATCTCCAAGTTTTGCCAGGACAGTTTTATTTGACGCGGCCCTACAGGCTGACACCCCTCCTTCTCACCCCACCGCACATCTTACACACGCACGCCTGCACAGCTCAGACGTGGAGCAGAAACTGGAACTTAGGCAGTCAGGAACCTGCAGCCTTGCTGCTAACCAGGGCAGTAGCGAATGTACAGTCGGAGCTCGGCAAATAATTAATAGTAATGAAAACTGACGTTGTAAAAATTAAAGGGAGAGGGCTGATGGAAAGGAATTGGTTTGGTTGTCAGACCCCAGGCCTAAAGGGAAGCACATTGCTTTGGAGAATCTTTTAATTAATTCCAGAGTCTCCCCGTTCCTTCTCCGTCAAATGAGCTGAGTTCCTTTCCTGGGCAGGAGGCTCTGGTGTGGACGCAGGGAGGGATGGGGGAGAGCCGAATGGTTATCAGGGATCATCCCACCTCCATCCGGGAGCCTCCGGAATTTCCCCGCCCTCCCCGCCCTCCCGGCAAAGAAAGCTCAAGGTGGGGGTGACCACGCAGTCTCGCCCGAAGAGGGGTTCGTTTTGTAAATGTACTTTTTACTACCTATGAATAAACCAGGAGGTCTACCTCATTCATAGCTAAAATAAAAATGGATCTCTACAGTCTGACCAAGTTCAGCCACTGAGCTGCAGCATTAACTTGTATTCTAACAAGATTAAAATATATTTGTCCTGGGGATTAGCATACTTAAGTCCCCTTTCCCCTTTGGAGCGGTGGCAGGGTACTTTGATCTGCCTTGCGTGGCGAGAGCGCGGCTTGGGCCCAGCTATCCGACTGCCAAGTGTGAAATCGGCCTGATGTCATCCTCAGTCTTCATCTTTTACATCTTCCACCAGTTTAATTATATTTCCGCCACAAAGCTCCGGCGCCTCATTGCATATTCAAGTTTGACTAGGAAGCATTTTTTTTTTTTTTTTAACAGGTGCAAATGAAACGCCCCTGTAGGGGGAAGGGAGGGAGCCGCACCTCGCGGTGCGGAGGCAGCCACCCGGCCCGGCCTGGGCTTGTCCCGTCGCCCTCACCTGCGTGGAAATGTGCATCCACCCAGCCAGCTCTGAGCTGGGCTGGGTGCCTCGCGGGGTTCCAGGCACAAGAGCCGTTGTTACCCCCACGCGTGGCGTCCGGGGCTGTGGGCTTGTGGCTCTGTGGGTCTGTATTACATTCATTCTCCCCTGGGGCTCGAAATCCACCGGGGCGCTCCCTTTGCTGCGTAAAAGCCGCCTTCTTCTCGGCGAGCTGACATGTCACCCAGGAATCGCCCACTTTGAGGCCCTGTGCAACCACCAAAAAGAAAAAAAAATTCGAGGGCACTCTCAGTGCCTCAAAGTGCCGTGTCTGGCTGACCTCTGACCACCTCGAAGGAATCAGAGTTGAACTCTGCATGCAGATGCCGAGTTCTGGCCCTCCAGCCCTTGGCGAATTCCCCGGAACTTCGGGGAAGGCCAGCCTGACCGCAGGACAGGCCTTGAGGCCCCAGGGGGGCACCTCCTAATACCTACCCCCCTGGGCCACAAGGGCCTCCCAGGAGGCTTGTGCGGGGGCGGGCAGGGGGAGGGGACCCTGGCCAGGCTTCGGTCCGGGGCACCCCTGCGGGCACTCGTGTTGGGAGAGGAAGTAAACCCCCTGCAGGCATGGCTGGCTTTTGACCTTCACCCCAGGCTGCCAGGCTCTGTTGACACCCCACTGGACAGTGTCTCTGAGACCCTGCACTCTCCGGGGTCGCCAGTCTTTGGGTGTTTCTTCCCCAAGCCAGCCGGACAGAATAGAAATGCAGATGGGCTTCCTGAGCCTTTGAGAGCAGATTGGCCCTAGGCCACCTCGCCTCCTTGGACAGCCCCCTTTGTCCGAGGTCTCCCAGGGTTCCCCTCCCGCCCCCCCCCCCCCCGCCCCGGGTGGGGGTGCACGCAGGTGCAAACCCTAGGTAGACTGAGTTGAAACTCACTTTCTCCATGTGCGAAAACCAAGAGGCAGCCCTGATACTTTTTTTTAAAGGTCCAAATTTAGGACCATCTTTATTTTAAATCATCAGTCTTGTTGAAATGGGAGGTTAACAACATATCACTTCTTCAACTGAATGATATAATTATAAAATTATCTCCACATAATTAGCTCAGGATTATGTTTCATTCTGGTTAGCATGTAATCAAAGCCTGTTATGCTTTTAGCTATAGGAACAGCAATTAATTTCAAAGGGGGTACTTAGACCCTTCACTATTTAGACAAAACAGCTCATTGCACCAGGAGCAGGCGGCTGGCTCTGGGAGGAAGAGTGGTCGTTGTGGTGGCTGTGATGCGCGGGTGGGGTGGGGTGCAGGGGGGACTCCCAGGCCTCCTCCCAGCCCCTGCCGTCTCACTGGGTGCCCACCTCCTAGGCACCGCGTCCACCCATGTCTCCTGGTGACTGAGGCTCACTGCTCCGTGTGGTGATTATCAATTGGAATGGAGAAGGGAGTGGTGTGTGAAGTTGCTGAGCCTCCGTAGGAACCCAAGGCACAGTATCTTGCTCATTTTGTGGGGAAAGCCTGGGGGAAAGAGCCTGATACGAATGGGACTGCCTATGCTTTTGAGCCCTGTGATCACAAAGGGCACACCTAGCCGTGTTTGGAAGGAGAAGGGGCTCCTGATTCTAGAAAGTGCTGACGGGACTCCTGCGGCTCTCTGGTAGGAGTGCTCCCATCTCTGTTCCGCTTTTCACAGCCACGTGAATATTTCATCATCTCCCCCTTCCCCTCAGCCGTTATGTAGAGGCCGCCTGGCATGGCAGAAGTGCCGGTGGCGTTACCAAAGTCAGGCCCAGGGAGCTGAGTACAAGTTTCCCCTAAAGGAGGAGAGTGTGACTGCCCACCTAGCAAGCGCTGTTCTGTGCCACAGGCTTCTGTTCTTTTCCTCATAAACACCCCCTTGCAGGGAGCCTGTTAGGTAGCAATTCTTTCTGCCTGAGACATGAATGATTGGGCTTCAGGGCACAGGACTGCCTGTTCACAAAACTCAGCCCTTCCCTTGCCCCAAGTTTCTTTCAGTGAGAAGAAGTGCTGTTGTATAAGTATTTGCATGAAAAAATATGGAACTTCATATGCTGAGCCTGCACATGTCGGGAAACTCAGCCTAATGCTTTCTTAGTGGGCTTCAGTCTTGAGCCAAACAAATTTGCTGTTGCTCAGTAGCTAAGTCGTGTCCGACTCTTTGCCACCCCGTGGACTGTAGCCCACCAGGCTCCTCTGTCCATGGGATTCTCCAGGCAAGAATACTGGAGTGGGCTGCCATTTCCTTCTCCAGGAGATCTTCCTGACCCAGGGATCAAACCTGTGTCTATTGTAACTTCTGCACTGGCAGGCAGATTCTTTACCACTGAGCCACCAGGGAAGCCCTAAGAAACAGGTGTTTGGAAATCAACATGTCAGTCGTTCCTCCTAGAGACTGAAATCTGCCCAATTTAACCCAGAAGTTTTGGCACTGGGGGCGGGGCACAATCTGAGACTTAAAACTGACAGCCTCTGAGTTACTTATCCAGGTACCTTTCTCACAGTAGCAGAGGCATGGAACCGGCCTCCACAGGAGTAAATTCTGCAAAAGGCTGCTGACCCTGCCGTGTCCCCCCACTTTCTGAACCCAAAGAAACGCAGCTTTCCGGATTCACATTTTGTTGGGGGGAAGTGTGAATCAAAATCCTCGGGAGAAAGTTGTGGCCTAAAGGGGAAACTCGGACGGACCCACCACGGCGGCTCCATGAGGCCGGAGAGCCCGGGCCGGAGTCCTGGCGAAGTTAGAGGGAGCTGCGAGGGGCGGCAGACCCCCGAACCGGGCAGCAACTCCTCGAGGCGCGCCTGGCAGCTGGAGCCTGTGATTACCCATCCAGAGAGGAGAGAAAAGCAGGGAGGGGGGAGAAAGGGCAGTTAGCGGAGGGGGTAGGCCGGGGGAGGCGGAGGGCAAAGCCCGGCGCAGAGCCTGACAGTCCTCTCGCAGACAAAGGACTTGGCGGGAGGAGCGAACCCCGAACGCGCCGGCTGAAAGGCTCAGGCCGCGCGCTCGGACCGCGCGGCCAAGTTTCTCAGCGCGACAGATGGGGCCGCGCGCCCGCCCGGCCCAGCCCTCCAGACGGTCCGCGCCCGCGGTGACCCCCACCCGCCCTCTGCCCCACGGAGGACCCCCGGGCGGGGGCTGGGGCGGGCCCCTCCCGGCCGCGCTCCCCACTCGGGCCCCCTCTGCGGACGCGGTCCACTGAGGCCCCGTGCTCTTCTTCCCTCCCCGGGTGTCTCCGGGGAGACTGGGCTGGGGGTGGGGGCTCTCTGGGACGCCTTCCAGCCTGAGGGGGCGAAAAGGCGGCCGAGGAGGCAGGTCTCCGCCACTCTTTGTTCTGGGCAAAGCTCTAGGCTCGGCCCTGGAAGGAGGGGTGGGGAGGGACCGCCAATGGGGCGAGGCTGGGGCTCTGGTCCTAGCGTTCCCTGGGATGCGGGGCGCCTAGGGGGTCTGGGGACTCCCTCCCTCCGCCCAGAGGCGCTGCCGGGGCCTGGCGAGGGCTGGGGCCCGGCTCGGCAGGGCAGCAAGCTGGGCCACACCTGTTCCAGAGACTCTTGGGGCTCCCCACTGCCCCTGGGCTGGCCTAAGATGACGAGGTAGTCAGTCACCCCGATGGCTAAGCAGGAGGCTAACAACAACAATAACAACAATAATAATAACGCGGTCCTCGTCAGCCTCAGCAGCCAGGCCAGGCGTGCAGCGGACCACTCGATTAAATCTCATAATGAGGAGTCACTTTAATGACTATTATTACATTTCAGGCGATTTCAGGAATGGCTTTTTATTTGCTCTGAGCGGAGAGCATAAACAGAATGAACTATCTGAGATTAATAATGAAAGTATGAATGACCTACTCGGGCTTGCGCAGCCCCGCTCCCGTCGTGCGCCCTGGAGCTCAAGGCGCAGGCACCGCGCGCGCGCGCGCGGGTCTCCCCCCAGCAAAGGGCGGCCTACGGGGTCGCGGGACTCAGCGCAAAGCTAGGCCTGCCTTCGGCTGCCCCTCGCCCACCACCCAGCCCACCCCGCCCGCCTGCTCTTGAAGCCAGAGGCCTCGCCCTCGGCCCTGATAGGAGAGAGAAGCGAGCAGAAATGGGGTTCCCACCCCGAGGCCCGGCGCAGGGCTGCAGTGGGTGCCTGGAGGCGGCGCGGGGTGCCGGTTGGGGGTCAGTCTCCCCGGAGGCCTTGGGCGCCAGTCGCTATTAATCTCCCGGGGCATGGCAGCCCGGCCTGGCGAGCGGCAGGTTTTGGCAAAGCCGGGCCCTTCCTGGGGGCTCTTGGGGAGCTTCCCCGGGCCGGCAGAGACCGGAGAGGTCGGATATTAAACCAGCGGGAGACAGAATGACTTTTAGCCGAGACGGAGCGAGCAAACACGGCCTCGCATCCGGCCCCGCGCGGCCGGCAGGCGTATTTGCATATATAGTGTGTGATGTTTGCCGTATGCGTCACATGCCAGGGCACACTTGTGCCAAGCGGTCCAGAAACCCCAGCAATTTGCCCTTTTCAACAAAGGGAAAACAGGAACGATGAACCTTGTCGGAGATCAGACTGGTGGCGCACACTTTTGCCCCCTAAAGAAAGCCCTTGGCAGTCCACTTCCTGCGACCTTCGCGGGGCGGGTGTTGACCCTCAGATTCTGACTCCATCCTGAGGGTGGAGGCTCACTTATTCGACCCCACTGGGCAGCTGGAGGAAGGGCTGTCTAAACACCAAGGAATCCCGCTGGGTGTCTGGTCCTGCACTTTTGGGGGAGCATGTTCCACTGGCCTGGGGGGCTGTGACCGTCCATGCTCAGCTCTCAGGCCTCAGCCTAGTCTCTGCGCAGCTAAGGAGGCCTGGGGACACAGCCAACCGGAGGGTGGGGGCCATGCAGCTGCAAGCCGCAAGGACTTCCTTCCTAAAGGAACCCTGCCTGCTGCGGGGGTGACAGTCTGGTGGGGTCCAGGTGGGGCGTCACCGGTACTGCAGTCTGGATCCAGATCCGAGCTGGGCAGAGCTGTGGGGGCCCAGGGGGAACTCAGTGGTGGCTGGACTTCACAAAGGGGCATCGCCTGCCCTGCAGCCTGACTCTGGTCTCCACTGTCTGTGCTCAGTCGCTTTGTTGTGTCCAACTCTCTGCGACCCCACGGACTGTAGCCCGCCAGGCTCCTCTGTCCATGGGATTCTCCAGGCAAGAATACTGGAGTGGGTAGCCATTCCCTTCTCCACGGGATCTTCCCCACCCAGGGATGGAACCTGTGTCTCTTGTCTTGCATTGGCAGGCAGATTGTTTACCACTGTGCAACCAGGGAAGCCCAGCTCCTAGTGAAAGTGGCTGGTGTGCACCGAAGTGGCTCTCCATGAGTTATGAGAGAATTTAAAAACATGTAATAAACATAGGAGCAAAACCAGAATCTCAGCGTTTGGAAGGTCTGAGAGTTCATTTAGTCGAATTTCTTACTGGAAGAGGGAAAAAAAGCAAAAGCAAAATTTACGCCACTGTAGGCCTAGTGTCTGCTTGCACACCTCTGAGGATGGGGAGCTCATTACCTTACAAAACCATACATTGCCCCTTAACAGCCCTATGATTTGCCAGTGGGATGAAAGACAAAAACTAAAAATGATTGCTGCATGTGGCTATGTGACCTTTTTATTAAAAGGAAGGAGAGGCCAATCAGGTAACAGAAGTTGGGCTAGTGTGGTTTTGTCTTTAGGAACCCCCAGCTGTGCACAGGGGCACAGTGGTGGCTAAGGAAGACGTGGTCCTACCCCATTAATGCTCCTGGGACCAGGTAGTGGGACCAGGCTCCGGAGCCTCTGCAGCAAGACCCCAGAACGTGTCTTTGCAGAACCCGGGAGCAGCTCAGCTCCTGCCTGGAGGCCCAGCGTCCTTCCCCTTGGGAATCCTGTGTGGAACGGAAATGCCTAAAAGGTCGGTCGCCTTGGGAACAGACGACCCTCTCTAGTCTCTGAGCTCCTTTTACTGGGAGAAGAAAACTGTAGCCAAGAGAGTTTGGAAATAGAGCAGTGGGGTTCACAGGGCCACGTCGGCTGTCCTCTGAGGCCAGGTGAGTTGCAGGTCCCAAGGTCAAAACTCCCATCCACTTCCGGTCCTTTCCCTGCATCTGCCTTGGGATGCCGTCAGTCCGTCAGTCCGTGCTCTGGGGAAAAGACAACAACCCAACATACAGGAGAAGAGCCTCTTTGCCACAGGTCAAGTGAGAGCTCCTCTCCCCAGGGGCTGAGTGCCTCTGTCCGGGAGCAGCCAGGGCCAGAGACCTGTTGTGTTCTGCAGGATTTTAAATATTTATTCAAAGAAAAAGCGCCGGAGTTTGGAACACTTCCTTCTGGTAAAGAAACGTGTACTTAAATTCCTTTGGTTGTTCTGTACTCATACAGGAGACATCCAAAGTGTCTTCATTATTAAAAAAAAAAATTATGCCTCTGGCTACAAAGGTAGGCATGTGCACACCCACCGTGGAGGGAGAGATCTGAGCATCTGAGCACCACGGCAGGTCAGCTGGGCTCAGAAACACACTTAAAAAAAAAAAACCTACTCATTCCATCTTGGACAACTGATATTTTACAATAAAGTGTTTTTTTTTATTTAATGTAACTTTCAAGAATTTCAACACACAAAAATGCAGGGGAAATGTTCACAATTTTGATAACCACAGTCGTAAATAGAAACATTCATTTCTTATAAGATTATAAATATTTGCTACTGGGACTGTAAAATGCACATGTGTAATAAACTAAAAAATAAAAATAAAAAAATAAAAACCCCAAAACTTTGCTTCCTGCTAAAAAGGCATATCATTTCATTGAGTTTCCTAAGCAGCAGATGGTTATTCACAGAATTTTAAATTACAACTTTTGCTTTTATAGTTTTTTTTTTCTTAAAAAAAAAAAAACAGGTTTACGCTAGTATGTACAAAGTGAAACTATTATCGCAGTGAAATAAAGAGGTTTAAGGCAAAGAGAGAAGTTCACCCTCAGTCCTCAGGGCAGGGCCCGAGGGACCCCCCTAGGCTGTCCCGGCACAGACGGACATTTGGACACAATTCTTTTTCCATACAATAAACAGAAGACAGTGTGGAGCTACAGATAAAGATATAGATAATGTGTTCGTTTATATATATGTACTTGGTGGGGATATATTGAATATATTTCATTTACACTGTACCACACTTCAAAAAATAAAATGTATATTTAAAAAAAAAAAACAAGAAAAGACAAAAAGAGATAAGAAATGATTATTTACACATTTTCTTCTTTCCTCTAGATCCTGGAGAATTCTGAGTTCCTTTAAAAGTCAAGGTAGCCACATGTTCTAGAACTGTGGACTCTTACACGTCTGTGTGTATGTAAGCACACACACAGATATATGTACACATGCACACACATATTTACCATGAAAGAATGCTCTCTATAGCAGAAGCGGCCACTTTAAAAACAGAAAAAAAGACAAGAAAGTGAAGAAAAAGGAAAGAGGGGAACCGCCAGCTCCTTCTCCAGGACTCCACAGCCCCGGAGGCAAGCCCAGCAGACCTTGGCTGCGTTTCTGGGGCCCCCTGGGCATTGCCTGGGCAGCTGATGGAGCCGCAGGAGAGCTTCTGGGCCCAGGTCTGGAGGGACAGGGCGGCCCCGAAGCCTGTGGGCCTCCAGCCACGGGCGCCCTGAGCCTCGGAGGAGCGGAGCCGGAGGTGGGACAGTCTGGCGCTGGAGGCAGGCGGCTGGACAGGGGACAACGACGCAGATGCAGACGGAAGGATGCAGGGAGGCACGGGCCAGGCCTCAGCGAGGAGGAGACAGGGAGGGAAGGCAGGAAGAGGGGAGGAGGGGAGCTGGCGCGCCCGGCCCAGGCAGCCCCGGGGAGCAGGGCACCGGACCAAGGCCCAGCCGCCCCTTCCCTGCGGTGGCAGTGGCGGGCCTGGGCATGCGGACCCTCCTGCCGGCCTCATCAAGCCCACACAAACAAAGTGGAAGAACTCAGGACCAAGTAGGAGCTATTTATTCGGTTCACAGTCGTGTGAAATGCAGCAATAAAAATCTTTGGACTTCAGCAAGTTGTTTTAATTTTTTCTTCTTTTGAAATTAAAAAAAAAAGTGTCCGATGTCCCATAATGGAACTTAGGGGATTAAAAAAGATGAAACCCTAAGTAGCCCCCTTTGCAAAAAACAAAAACAAAACCCAACATAAAGTTAGCATAATCTCATAAACATAAAAAAACTCAAAAAATATTTTATAGTCAGATATTTTGGATTTTACACCTCCTGTAAATTATATATACATAGAATATTGCAGAACCATAGCTAATACACGATATCTTCACTATTAATGCTGGTATAATCTTTATACACTGGCCCTTGATTTCTGATTTTAAATTATTGCATCATGTAGCCAGGGTGGTCTGGGACGTGGCGCCCGCCCGCCTGCCCTACTCGCTGTCCGACTTGCCCTCCTTGGCTGTGGTGGAGTGGTTGTACAGGCCCTGCGCCATGAGGTGCACGGCCAGCGTGTTCTTGCTGCCCGTGGCCTTCTTGATCTTGGCGCGCTTGTTCTGGAACCAGATCTTGATCTGCGACTCGTTGAGGCTGAGCTCCTGCGCCAGGCTCTGGCGCCGCTGCTCCGTCAGGTACCTGTTGGTCTGGAACTCGGCCTTGAGCCGCTGCAGCTGCTCTGCCGTGAAGGCCGTGCGGGGCCGCTTGTCTTCTTTGTTGGGGTTCTTCTTCTTTGGTTTGCGAGATCTGGGACCTGGGGGGGGCACAGTGGACACAGAGAGCGCGGGTTAGGAGGGCTCCGGCGGCCTGCACGCTGGAGGTGGGGGGGCTGCCACCCCGCACAGGAGGCTGCCCCAGCCAGTGGCGGCTAGAGGAAAGCAGGGCTGGGTTTGGGGTGGGCCAGGGCGGAGCTCTTGTGGAGGGGGCGGGGAGGGGGGCCAGGAAGTCTGCAGGAGCGGTGGGCTTGGGGGTTGGGGGTAAAGGGCAGGCTTAACGGAAAAGTCAGGACAGCAAAAACCCCAAAACTCTGTGGCCAGGCCTTTTCAAGTCTTTCCTGAGGTTCTATCCACGAATGGGGACAGGATGGGGTGGCTGCAGGGAGAGAGATGAGCAGGACAGACTGGAGGAGGGGTTGGGGCAGTCAGAGTAGCAGGAAGAGCCCCGCGGGTGCAGGGGGGTCTCCCCACTGGTCCAGGGCCATGGAGCCAGCCTCAGGTGGGTGCTGAGAACAGGAGGGGTCTGCCTCCCCCAGCCGGCCCTGTGGGCCCACGTCTATCCTTTCCTTTAAGGGGAAGGAGCAGGAGCTTCCCACCCTTCACCCCACCAGGTCTCCCCTCAGCCCCCTGTCCAGGAGAGGGGACACGCTGCTGCCAGCCCAGGAGCTGAGGAGGCCACGGGGGACCCTGCTGACCTTGGGCAGAAGGTTCACACTTCTCACCGACACACTCTTCCCGGGGTGGCGGGGGCGGGGGGGCCGCCCCACAGGACGTGAGGTTGGTGCTGGACAGTGGCGCTGGGGATCCTAGGGCCCCGGCAACGGAAAGGGCCTGAGAAAGGCAACCAAGTGTTGCCTTTTTCTGGGTTTCCGAATGTCAGATGGGGCAAGGGGGTCAGAGAGGGAAGAGGCCTTTGCAGGAGGGGGTGGTGGCTGCAGGTCTGTGAAGTGTGTGAAGTCATGCTGGGGGCCGGCTCCCGCTTCTTCCGAGGAGCCCTGGCTGAGAGGCTGGAGAAGGCTAGAACACCCAGGTCCCCACCTCTCGCCCTACCGGACTCTTCGGGATGAAGCCCAGGGGAAAGATGGGGTGGGGGTTGGATAGGGGGCACTCTGACCAGGAGGGTGGATCATCACCCAGGCCTTCCCTAGCTAGGGATCTGGGGCGGTCCGCAGACCCAGGAGGCCCGGGGAACCCCCTCCTCAGCCCACCGAGCCTTGCGCTATCTCCAGGAGCCACGATGGGAAAAGGAGGGCAGAGCCCGGTGGAGAGCGGGCACCGGACTGTTCGGCTCAAGCCCCGAGCCTTCAAGATTGGAAGCACACTCAGGCACACATCCACCCGGGCGCATCGCGCCCCCCGCCCCCACCGCGTCCACACTCGCTCACACGCCGAGGTGGCCGGCTCCTCGCCTGCTGCAGCCTGGCTTTTTCCCGGAGGGTGCGGATTCGGGGCGGCTGCCCGCGTCCCGGGGGCGCCGCGCGAGGCGGGCAGAGGGCGGCCCTGCGAGGCCTCTACAGGCCCGGCGGAGGCCCCCACCGCGGCCTCGCGCGGCGCAGCCCGCCCGTTGTTCCCACCCCCAAACTCCCCCGGTCCCGGGGCGCTCGCACACGCCAATCAGCCCACAAAAGGCCCAGGCCACTTTATGGAAAGGAAATCTCCCTAAAATCAGAGATTTTAGTTCCTTTTCCTTCTTGATTTTCGTTCAAAACGCAAACACTTAAAAGAGTCTCGGAAAGACCAAATCTCCGCAAACAAAACAAAACAAAACAAAACTCTGCGTCGCTGCTTTCGTAAACGCCCGGAAACACACATCTTATCTTACGGGGCTTTTTTTTCTAAAGTCCAGGAAAACCAGCCACTGAGCCAGGCCCGACCTCCGGGCTTCCCCCGGCCTCTGGGGCCTGGCGCGGCCGCGACTCCCGCGCCGCACAAAGCCGGGCCTCGGCTCCTCGCCGGCCGCATTGTGAGCCTATATGTTAATTAAATATTAACAAAGGAGAGAGGCGAGAACAATGGAGCAAATTTCAGATCTAGCTGGAGAAATTGGGGTTTCATCAGAGATACACACAGACCGTTTCTGCGGGCAGGCGACCAGGGGGTGACTTAGTCGCGCTGTGAACTGTGTAAAAGACCCCCGCAAAACCGTTGAGGGTTCGGGGGAAAAGGGGGGTCCGGTCTGCGCGGCCGGCTCGGGGACAAACGGAGTCTGCGCTTAATGGCGGTTCGCAGCCGCAGACCCTCATTTACTGCGGCTCATGCTTCTATAGGGACGTGGACTCAGCTTTTAAAAATCCCGGGTCTATGAAAAAGACGCCCAGAAGCTCTGCACACCCTCACCAGCTCCCCCGCGCACTTCCTCTGAAATCTGCTCCTTTCCTACCCAGGAAACTCGGTAAAGGTCCAGTCTATCTGGGAACAGCAGGCTTTCCTCCTCCAAGCTGTGTGCGCACCTCTTGGCAAATAAAACGAGGCACAGGGCGTAGGGCTCCTCTGTCTGCCTTCCTTCCCTCTGCGGATCCCTCCACCAGCCTCTGCTCAACCTCAGCTGAGGACGACCAGCCGAGCCTCGCTTTCTTCCCCGGACACCTCTGGGAAACTGGGGTGGCAGGATGAGTCTAGGTATCGATCGGGGCGGGCTGGGCGTAGGTCCGGGTCTGGACCGAGTTGGAAGAACAAGCGAGGGTGTGCGCTTCCGGGCCTGTTTTCCAGCCATCCCCGTTCCCACCAAATAAACTCCGGCCAAGGCAGGGATACGCTAGGGGCTAGGAGAGGCCCCCAAAAGCAAGGGAGAAGAGAGGTCCTGGTATTTCTCGCCGTTCTAAGAAATCTGTAGCCCCGAGTGAATCAACCCTGCCCCTCTCTCCGCCTGGCCGTGGCCCGGGTCAGCGTCGGCCGCACACAATGTCGCTGTGTGCGCGTCTTTGTGTTGGGGGCGAGGGATGCTCGTGTCTTCTTCCTCCCGGTAAGTTCCCGCCCCAGCATTGCCCCCGCAACCCCGCGGGCCTCCCCACGGCGGGCCGGGGCACGGGTCCCCAGGGCTCACCTGAAGAAGGTCGGTCCGAGTAGCGCGTGCAGTATACCCAAGCCGGCCAGAGCATGGGCTGCGCGCCCAGGTTGGCGCTGGCCTGCGAACTGTCCGAGTCTGAGCTCACCGACAGGTCGCCGCCGCCCAAGCCGCGGGCCTTGAGCGCCCCGTCTAGGGGACCCCCGGGGTCTCCGCCTTTCTTGGCGCCGCTGTGCAGTGAGAGCGCCTTGGAGCCGCCTTCGCCGTCACCCGGAGAGTCGCTACCGCCACCGCCGGGCAGCGGCCCGCCCGCCCCAGGCGCCCCGGGCGCGTTCTGCCGGGGCTCCCGGCCCGACCCCAGGAGCTGCTCCGCGCCGCCCGCGCCGCCGCCTCCCTCCACGCCGCCTTCGCCGCCTGCCCCGGCGCCTCTGCCTCCTCCGGTTCCGGGACAGCACGTCCCCGCGTCCTTTCTACGGCCAAACTCGGGCCGCAGGATGTTGTCGATGAAGAAGTTGGTGATGCGGTGTGGGTGCTGGTGGTTGCCCGGCGCCTGCAGAACCGCAGGCAGCATCAGAGCCCGCCGGCGGCCAGTGTCCGGGTCGCCCGGGCTGCCGGCGCCGCCGCTGGGGCTGGATTCCGGCGGCCGCTGCCCCTCCGCCGCCGCCGCTTCGCTGGGCTTGGGGTCATTCTCCTCCATGCTGCTCGCAACAAATCCCGAGTCGGTTCTCCGGGGAGACCAGTCAGCCTTCCGCTCCTCCGCTCCGCACGCGGAGACTCCCGAGGCCGGCCGGTGTCCCTTCCCCGCCGACTCTCCCGAGGGCGAGCGCGGCGGCCGCAGCCAGGGCTGACGTCCTACACGTCTCCAGCCGCGCTCAGAGCCGAAGCCACGTTCCGATCCACGAGTTGAGTTAGAAAATACCAAGAGTCGCCCCGCGCCCAGACGCCGGGAGATTCAAAACAGTGCGGTCCGAGTCTTCGCAGCGCACCCAGGAGCTAGACGGTCACAAGGGTCCGGCGCGGACCCGGGGCGCCTCGGGGTTCCGCGCGCCTCTCGACGTCCGGCTGCCTCCGGCTCCGGCGCCGCCGCCGCCCGGCCGCCCGGGGCTGGAGCTCCGCGCATGCAGGCAGCGCGCTCGCCTGCGCTCACGCCCGCCGGAGCCTGCTCGGGCCAACGCCGCCGCCGCCGCCGCCCGGCCGCCCCCGCCCGCGCGCCCCAGCCGGCCCTCTAGGGTGCGGGGCGCGAGCGGTCAGCGCGCCCGCCGCCGCCAGCACGCACATGGAGGCCCAAGGGCCCGCGATGCGCTCGGCCGGCCTCCGGGCCCCTGCGCGCGGCCACCGCCCCGCCGCGGGCCGGGGCGCCCCCGCCGAGCCCCGCCGAGCCCCGCGGCCCGAGTCGCATGGGTGAGCGGCGGGCCGGGCCGGGCCGGGCCGGACCGGGCTGGGCCGCCCGCGTTCCCTCGCCGTCCGCGCGCCCTCGCGCCTCGGCCTCCGCGCGGCCAGGAAATTTCCAGGCCACTCGGCGCAACCCGAGACACTCGGACTCTGGATTTTTGTTCTTATTTTTAACCGAGCCCCCTCGAGTGACGTCGCGGGCCGGTCTCCTGGACACGTGCCTCGGGCCAATGGTCGTGGCGCCGCGCGCCCACGTGACCAGCTCGGTGACAGCGGCCTCCCGCCGCCCCGCCCCCCCCTTAAAGGGGCCGCGTCCCTGCGCTCCGGGTGCGGAGCCTGGACCCGCGAGACCGCCGCCGCGTCCTCTGCGCGCGCGCGCGCGCGCTCGCGTTTTCCCCGCGGCTTCTCGGCGATCTGAGAAACGCCCGCGACAGCTCCGCCGGGTCGCCCACACGCGGACGGGGACAAGCGCTGGAAGGGTGCTTTTTTTTTTTTTTATTTAACATTTCCATGTTGTTTACCGTGGGGGAAAAAATCCCACAATTCCTTGCACAAAATGCATAAATAACATTAAATGAGCTGCCGAAATACAAAGAGACTTCTGGTAGTCTGCCTTGCTGGAGTGGGGAATTGTCACTTACATTTGACTTTGGTAACCCGGGCAGCTTCCCGTCTTTAACGCAGAGCTGACGCGCAGGCCCCTTTCTGCAGACACTCACTGTAAGTGTGCGCGTGCGTGTGTGCGCGCGTGTGCAAGGAGCCGCGTGCATGCGGTCGGATCCCACCCCGGCCACGGATCCTCCTGAAACGTGCATGCAGACCCGGAAGAGCTCAGGAACGCGATGTGGAACTCCGTGTTGGGGAAAGAGAATAAAGGAGCATTGCGCATTATAACCGAATCTTCTTTCTGGAAGGAGAAGGGAAGGGGATGGTTCAGCCAAGCCTTCAAAACCACGTGGAACAAACTACTCCGCAGCGGCTGCCTCCTCCTAAGTACCCCCTCTCATCTCCCACCCCAGGTTTTTACCCCACCGAAGGTCCGAGGGACTACAGGACAGTCACTTCTTTTTCTCGTCTTAAAATCTTTTAAATTAGTTTTTCTGGAGGGCCCATATGAAAGGGAAATTAGAAATCAAATGGGGGGTGGGGCCCCAATTTGTTTCCCTTCTCCTCTCCCCTCCTTCCAAGATCCTTTCTAAGCTTCCTTTCCAGCTGCTGTCAGAAAGTCCAACTGGAATTTCTGTTTCCTCTTCTCCCTCCTCCTACTTGTGGCTCCTTCCTGTTCACTCCTGTGTCCTTGCCTCCAGCTGCAGACACTCCACCAAACACCCATTGTGACCTGAGACACGCTTGTCCATCATTTACAAGGCACTTTCATGGAAATTTTTGAAGTTCGAGAAACATCCGAAAGGGCAACTCACAGGGTGCTTGCTGGAGCACTGGCACGGCAAAAGTACATTGGAGGGGGTATGGGAAGGATGGGGAGAAAGGGAGAGCCCATGTGGCTTCAGGGTGCCCAGCAACAGAGGCCTGCTTTCGGTGACCCTGGGCCTGCAGCCAGCAGGAGGCTGTCAGGCTGGGAGGATGGAGCAGGTCTGGTCCAGCAGCCCTCCTGGCAATGTGACCGCCAGGCCACCTTGAGGCTTGAAGGCTTGACTTGCTTAGCTTTTCCTTTGGTCCCCACGAGGGTCCCATCGTCTCTCTACCCCAGATCGGTCCACCCACTGCGGGCTCCAGGGTGAGGCCTGGGTTGAACTAGAAGCAACAGTTACAAGGTGCTTCTGGGGGAATTTAACCCATGGAGGAGAGGCATGAAGTGGGTAGAAAGAGGTACTGGGCTGGGTCACCTGGCCGTTAAATGCAGGTAGTGGCTGGGTGTGGGCAGGCTCTGGAGGCAGGTGGGGAGGTTCATTGGTCCCCATGAGACTGTCAGGATGGGGAAACCCTTTACACTGGGGTGATTCACCTCCCTCTCCCTCCCCCGATCCAGGGGAGGGATCTTCACCAAATTACCTGGCTAGGCACACTTCTGCCAGTGGCCCTCCCTGTGTCTCAAAAAATGAAATCCATAGTCTGCCTGCTCCTGGGAAGATGAGGCTGGTGAGGTTATGGCAACACTCTATTTACACACGTTTAGGGTTGCAGGGGAGTTTTCCTGCAACTCTGGGGACCCTTAATCATCAGGAAATGTCCAATTATTTGGGGTCTCCTGATCACAGAATGGGTAGGGGGAGGGCCCAGGGCTGGCTGGCTCCTGCAAAGCCACCCCAGGTTAATTTCTCCACCTGTTCCCTGAAAAGCATTAGGCTGGCTCCTGAGAAAAACTCCCTAATGTCATGGGCACTTTTGCCTCTGAGTGCCGTGGCATTAACTGAGCGGTGGTCCAGATGCAAACTGCTGGCGGCAGCATGAACTGTGCAAAAGCAGCACCATCTCCAGGCTAACCCCACTCATTGGGGGGCTGTGGAGAGGGGGGCAGCAACCTGCGGACACTGGTCTCCAGGCCTCAGGTGAGGCTGGTCTGAGGAAGCAGGACAATTCCTGAGTGATGGCCTGCTGCCCTCCTCCAGTGATTAGAGGGGAGGCCTGCAGGAGACCGAAAGAGGAGGGAAGGAAGAAGTCATTAGAGGGTATCGGGCCACATAAAGCCAGCCCAAACCTCAACATAATTCCACAAAAGAGCTCCCCTCGAGGGTGGGCACCATGCAAAGGTACAGCGTGGAGGATGGGAGAATCTGGGTGGAGGCTGCATAAAGTTAATTTGCTCAGGGTGGAGGGAATCCTAAGTCTTACAAATATCGCACCAGCCGTTTCTGAAAGCTCTAAGACATGCTTGAAGCCGGACAGGCCCCGCAGGATGTGGGACAACACCCCCCACCCCCACCCCGCCCCCGCCACCTCCCGCCGGGTGGCGCCCAGGCGGGGCAGAGGGGCAAGGCACATTTCCAAGTGTCCGCTCCCCGAGGTGCGGGCCCTGGGCCCAGCCCGCAATGCCGCTCGGCTTCTCTACCTACACGGCGGCCGCCCCGCAGCGGGAAGCTTCTCCGCCTGACCAGGCGACCCGGCGCTGGACATCTGCTTCTCCCCAACCTGGTGAGGCCGCGATCGGCCCGGGATCCGCGATCCTATCTCCTCCCGCGAGACCGAGAAGACGGTCGGCAGCACCCCCCGCCCCCATCCCCGCTTCCGGAGAACCGGCCCCCTGCCCTCCCCAGGCTCGCGGCACAAAGGCGGACCTCGGAGCACATCAAGGGGAGACGCGGCTCCCGACCCGGTGTGTCCTCAGCTCCGACGCGAGCCAGACGAAATCTGCGGCCGCAGCAGATCCTGGGGACGCTGGCTGCAGATCGGAGCCTCCCGGTTTTTTCTTAAAACGACGCCAGAGGAGGCTGAATTTTCCGGCCTCTGTCCTGTCCCCTCACTCCCCACACTTCTCTGGGTGGGCGTGGGGACACTGAAAAAATAAATAATAACCAATGTAATATGAGCGGCGTTGGTTCTCAGGGTCCCTGTCGCTCGGTTGGTGGAGGTGCCCAACAATTCCAGAGAGCGAAATCTCACCCCCTTGCAGAATCAGGCCGGGGAGCCGCGCGCCCGTGGCCGAGAGCCAGCTCCGCGCGGCCGATCCCGGCGCCTGGCCGGGAATTAGGGCCGATCCGGGAGAAAGGGCTCGACCTGGCGGAGAGCCCCCTTCGGCCCTCGGCTCCTGCAGCTGCAGCCGAAACCCCGGCCTGCAGACAAAGGCCTAAATGATGGGGCAGGCGGAGGAGAGGGGGTGGTCGGGCGGGGCCGGGGGAGGGGGGCGCAGAGGAAGCGCGGGTGTCTTACCTCCCAGCCACCGCGCAGGCCTGCAGACGCATGGGGCGAACTTGGGGGCCTGGGTAGGGACCTCGCCGAGGAGCCCTGGAAAGGGTTAAGCGTAGCAGCCAGAAGGTCTGGAAGGGGCCTGCAGAGTCGTGAGGGATGGGACGCACCCGCTCCTGCGCTCCGGCTCCGGCGCCTCTCCCTGCCTGGGGCGGCAAGCTCCCGAGAGAGCCTGGTGGGTGGGTCGGCGCCCGCGGAGGCTAGGCTCAGGAAGAGGGTGGGCAGCCAGCCGCACTGCTTGTCTGGACCCTGACGCCAGAGCCGGAGAAGAAGCGGCTTGGGCTTGGCTAAAGGGCGCTGGGAGCTGGGGGCGAGAAGTGGGTGCTGTCCTATCCAGGCCACAGGGAGAGGGCCTACTTCGGATGCTTAGCCTGAGTGCCAGCCTGCGAGAGCTGGGGAGACGGGCGGAGGGCTGCAGCAATGGGCAGAGGGCTGGGAAGACGGGCAGAGTGGTGGGGAGATAGGCGGAGGGCTGGGGCCTTGGGCAGAGGACTTCGGCAATGCATGGAAGGCTGGGGAGATGGGCGGAGGGCTGGGGAGACAGGCGGAGGGTGGGCAGTTCTGAGCTGGAGACTAAGGTGCAGAAATCACCCCTAACCTGACTTCTCAGGAAAAAGAAAGGCTTCTAAAGGGAAATCGTAGGATCGCCCCACTTGTGCTAGGAAACCCACACCCCAACTCATTCCTCTGCCTTGGCACACCCTCCACTGGCTTTCTCTAGAGCCAGGCAACTCTTCTCTAACGACCGGCTCTAGGATTGCTTAGGAATCACCGTGCACCCCAGGGGCCCCTTTCACCACTGTTCTCCATCCCAGTAAAAGGCAGACGCCTCTGGAAGCTGGGCCCACTTCCACTCACTTCCCTCACCAAGCTGACGGAGTAGTCTGTGCAGGGTCATGGCTGGGAGTCGTGCGGACTGCTCCCTTGACCTCAGGCCTCCACGGTAAAGAAAATGTCCCCTCGGAATTGCGGCAACCCAGAAGAAAGTGACACAGTCCAAATAATCCAGAAGTGAATAAGTGGGCTTGGTTGGGATTCAAAGAGCTGGCTAAGCACACAAAAGCGAGAAGTAAAGATATATAAACGGATAATAAGTCGTGAAGATAATCAGCCACCCTCTCCAACCTTACAATTATGTACAAATAGTGGAAGAAATTATAGTATCTACCCACTGTCTTCCTTTTGATCTTTGCAAGGAAAACAAGACCTTCAGAAGGCACTCTGGGAATAGCTGCCTCCTTCACGGAGCGAGAGAGGTTTCTTTTCTTCTTGTTCTTGCCCTAAAAGCCACAGAAAGTCACAGAGAGTGTAAACTCACAGATGCTGACTTCACACTATTTTTGGAAGCAGGATTTGAGTGGCTAGAGAGTTCCAGAATTTTAGACAAATTTAGGTTTAACTTAAATGACCTGGATCCGGTCCAGCCAACCTACCGACAGCTAGGGACACAAATAACTCATTAGTCCAGGTTTTATATCAGCAAGAAAATATCTAAACCATCATCTCCAAATGTCAGCAATTGAATAGAGCTTCCGGGGGAGCCCTCCATGTGGAGAGTTATATACATATTGAGGAGACAGGTCTTTTTAAACCTATGTTCAAGTTAGTCATGAAATTATTTTTTTCCTTTATCAAATAGAAATATTAAAATTTATAGCTTGATGTAAAAGACTGAAACTAAAGTGTGAATGAACTGAAAACATTCCCTACATTGGATTCAATTACTGATCAATTCCACTGAGTTGAGCAAAGCTGGTCGTTTCTCCTCACGGGGCCTGGGTCTCGCAAGGCTCTGCAATTGGGGGCCTCAGTCATGAAGTGAAGACTTTCACTTCAGCAGAAAGTGCTAGAGCATGGAGGGTGTGTCCCCCGTACATTCCAGGACAGGAGAACACTCTTGGGGGGTTGGTGGCCTTTGAGGAGCACCAGGGCGTGGCCACCACCTGGTAAGTGCTCGCTGGTTCCCTCCCGGCAGCTCCAACTGTTTCTGTCAGGACCCAGGGCCAGGGAACTGCCCTCCGCGGGACCCTCAGCCTTTGTTCCTGCTTCTGTGCCTCATTGCAGCCCACCTCACCCACTCAAGCCAAAGCCCACCAAAGCGATATTTCAAAGTCAAGACACAGTAAGGAAGTGCTCTTTCTCCTCCCTCCCAAAACTTTTCTCTCCTCAATCCCTCTTTTAAAATCTCCTAGTTTTCTGCAGGCAGCTCTTCGTTGCATTTTCTGTTACGGAGTTGTCAGGGTTTTGTGTGTCTCCTATCAGTTAATCCCCTAAGACACAGCAGCCTCTGTGAAGGCGGCAAAGTTCAGGAACTCAGTCCCAGCTGGAGCATAAACACAGGCTGGTCGGAGAGGCAGACGTGCAGGCGAATTTCCCATGTGTGTAGCTAATGCCCCTACATTCCTGGGGATTTTCACCTCCCGAGCTACTGGGAGCCAGAGAGGCGAGCTGTCCTAATTAACTACCGGGCTCAGCTCTCCCTTCGCAGGGCCAGGGCTAACTGTGGCGGGCAGGGGCAGCCTCTGGATTTCAGATGTTGGGGCCCCGGGGGCGAGGATCTGAGGGGCCGGCGGGTAAAGCGCGGGCCGCCCGGAACAAACGACACCTTCAGGGCGACGCTTTTCTTTTTTATTTTGCAGATGCAAGTTCAGCTGCAGCTCGTGCAAAGCAGCCAGGCAAAGCTCAGCCTTGAAGGTAGAATGTGAAAGCAAGACTCGACTGCCAGGAAGCCTCGATTCGGGGACATTCTCCGAAGTCGGAGGCCAGAATGGATTTCGGATGGAGAAGCAACCCAGAGGTGAGCAGCTGCCAGGCTCCGTGAGACTAGGCCGAAAGCCGGCCCCTGCCTTTCCGCTACGGCGGAAATCTCCTATCCTCGGGGCAAACCAACTCTTAGAAAGCACGAAGTCGAGCCAAGAGAAAGTCGCACGCCCGTCACAGCCCGGGCGCGAGCAGAGCCCCCTCCCCGGGAACCCAGGCGCCGCGCTCATCAGGGCCACCTTGCTGGACCCCCGGGTGGCGGGGCAGGAGCGCCCTCAGCACCCGTTGCGGTCCTCGCTGCTCCCCAGAGCGGGCCAGGGGGAGGGGCTCCGCGCTCCCCGCCCCACCCTGTATCGCGCAGACGGGTCTCGGCCAGCACCCAGCTTCTCCGCCAGCGGGCCGTGGTTTCCCTTGCAAGCGCGCCGAACTTTTCCCTTCGGGGGCGGTAGTCGGCTGTGCGGATCGGGGGGCGGGTGTGACCTTTGCTCGCTCGGGTGTGACCCGGTCTCCGGCTTCCAGAACTGGCAGCCTGTGCTGGGGCCGCGGTTCCACTCGTCTCCAACTCGCTTCCCTGTCTCACTGCGCCTTCGGGTTGGGTGAGGGGATTCCTCGCTGGAGTTTGGAGTGCAAGAGCCCCCGGGGGGGCCTGAGGGCGGTTTTCTCAGAGGGTCTCCCTCCCCCTGTACATCTGAGTAAGCTGCGAACCCTCTTAGGTTTAGGAGTGATTCCTAGAGACCGGCCGGGTGCCCCGCTGCGCCCCGAGAGGGAGGGAGGGGGCGCTGTGGCTCCGGCGCCAGGCCTGCCCGGGGACCTGGGACGGTCTACACGCGCTCTCTCGGGCTCGAGCGGGCCCCTGGGGATGGATGTCCCTGAGCCAGGCTCCAACCTTCTGGCCAGGAGGGGACCCCGGGCCAGTCGACAGTCTGGGCTCCGGTCCCAGGAGTCCGAGCCCGGGCCCACGAGGAAGATTTCTAGGCCACGAACTCTCCACCGAGGTGACAGCCTGTACCTCCAGACTCTCAATTTCGAGCCTTGCGAGACCCAGCGCCCGCAGGGAGGCGAAGGGCGCGCGGCTGGAGCACGGCCCCCTCCGCGGCGCCCAGCTCTCCCGCAGTTCCGGGCCCCGGGTTGGGGCACCCCAAGGGCCGGCCCGGCGCGGATTTGTGAATGAACCGCAGAGCGCTTCGCAGCTCACAGATCAGAGGGCTGCGGTCACCCCACCGACGTGGTCCAGTGAGCCGCTGCAATAGTGCTTAGCGACAAAGCCGGCACGGCCGGGACTCGGCAGTCCCGCGCTGCGCTCGGCGGGGACGCTGGAGGGGCGAGCCAGGCAGCGACTTCAAAGCCGCTCGTCCGGACTCAGTGAAAGGGTGGCGCTCCAGGGTGGCAGGGTCTGAAATTGCGTTTCCCCCAGCCCTCCCACCCGCGAGACGCTCACAGGCAGCCCTGACCCGGGGGACCCCAGCTTCCGGCCGTCTCCAGCCCTCCCCGCGCGCGCCCTTCGCGTCCCCCGGAGCCCCTGGGCGTTGTCTCGTCCCCAAACGGCCTCGCAGGTTTGGCCACACCCGCTTCCCTAAGCAGCTGTGTGGTTCGAAAGGTTTCCTTACTGCCTTCTCCCATCCAAAGTCTTCGGATGCCTCCCTCCGGTTCCCGCTGTTGGGGGCTGGGGGGCACCCGCGCGCGCGCCAGTGCCCTGCAGAGGAGCCGGGTCTCTCCGCTCGCGGGTGGAGGCGCCGGGGGAAAGCCTCCCGGAGAGGAAGCGGAGGGTAAAGCCGCCCGCCCCCCGCGCCCTTTCCCAGCTGGCGGGCCCCGCTGCTCCAGGTGCGCGCGCCTTAAGGACGCTCCATCTCCGCGTGCGCTGCCAGCCTCCAGGGTCCCAAATACGCGCGCTCTTTTTTTCTGGAGAGCAGTGAAGGGGGAGGGGAGGCTGGGGCATGGGGTAGGGGTGCCAGGGAAGTTTGCTTAAAGGGAGGGAAAGGTCAGAGGTTAGGAGGGATTAAGCCTGGTGGTCCCGCTCACCCTCGGCGCCCAGAGAGAGACTGGCGGAAGCAGGGGATCCAGACATCTAAGAAAACGGGATCGGGGAGGAGGGCGTGGTCACAATGAAGACCGAAAGGTCCGAAAAGGAAACGCGCAGGGGAGCCGGGATGTCGGGATGCACAGCCGCAGGAAGAGAACCAGGAGACAAGAGGGGAGGGCTCACTCTCATGACTGTGTACCGCCCCCGCCCCCCAACCGTGACAAGGCCCTCTGGGGAGTCTCTCTGCGTAGGGGCAGAGGGCACGTTCTCTCTGCACCATGTCGGCCCTCTCCGCTTCCACCCGGGGAATGCACGCTCCTCTATCAGGCCTGCCCCCGCCTGGCCCCTCTTGGTTACCTGCTCAGGAGGACCTCCAGAAGGCCCCCCTCTGCTTCCACCCGCCTCCCCAGATTCCCCAGAATAAATTCGCCCTGGGGTGAACTGCCCCCAGCCACCAGAGGACCTTGACGTTTGGGAACTTCCCAAAGCTACCAGAGCCAAGTGTAAAGGGATATTTCCTTCCCTGCTTAAGGTAGCATCATTCCTCTCCAGCTCTGAGCAAGAGACCCTGACACCTGATTGCCCCCTGGCCGCCTCCACCCCAGGTTTAATTGGCATTTCTGACTCAACCTTCCCCTCTAGTCCTCAGCTCCCATCCCCACGCCCCCCCACCCGCCATCGCTCTGGCCAAGACCCTGGAGGATGGTCTGGGCTCCTGGTCCCTCACAGGCCACACCCTGGTCTTCAGCTGGGCTTCGGGCTCTGCCTCCCGCGTCCACCCCACAGTTACCCACCTCCACCTCTCTCTCTCCCTCCGTGGCCCCTTCTACCCCTCCTGGAGAGCTGGTTGGTCTGGTTGGCCCCTCAGTCTCTTCTCTCTTCACACTTCATCCACACCAGTGGTTGCCAAGAATGCTGAGAATTAGACTCGATCCTGAAACACACTTCAGGGCCCTGTGTGACCTGCCCTGGCCACCTCTGTCCCTGAGGTGATAAGGCTGGCCTCACTCGGCAAGCTCAGGCACCCTGACTCTGCCTGCCGCCAAGCCCTTCCTGCCTCGGGGGCTCCCTGCCCCCCCAACCCCCGTCCTTGCTCTCCCTTCTGTGGAATTCCTTCCCAGACCCTTGGATACAGATGTCCTTAGCATGAAACCACGTCTCTACAGTAGCTCCTCCCCCAGGTATATTTTCCACAGCACACATGGCTACTTCCGGTCGTGAGACCTTAGGAGCTGTATGTATTTGGGATGTGCCTGTTGGTGACTGACTCATGTATAATGACAATAAAACCCACTTTATGTATACTCAAATCATATATTTTAATGACTGCTTACTATATTTCCTCAATGACTCCCCGATAGCTCAGACGGTAAAGAATCTGCCTGCAATGCAGGAGACAGGGTTTGATCCCTGGGTTGGGAAGATTCTCTGGAGGAGGGCATGGCAACCCACTCCAGTATTCTTGCGTGGAGAATCCCATGGACAGAGGAGCCTGATGGGCTACAGTCCATGGAGTTGCAAAGAGTCAGACACAACTGAGCGATATTTCATCAAACAAAGCAAAATTAATCAGAAGAGTCGTGTTTCACATTTTTACGTACTTCTTTAATCTCTGGCTTGAAGGTTAAAGGTGGCTGGACCCTCATTTCTGCCGTGCAGTCCAGTATTTTGGTTCAATGTATGAAGGAAATGCTTCTCAGAGACATGTAGCTGGGAATGGAGAAATGTTTTATTATTACCCTTGTCATATGACTGTGGATTTTCTTCCTAAATATTAGACAAAATTCAACAGGTAGACATTTCTGGAGGGTTAGTTGCAATACAGAATCTGAAACTATATCAACCATTGCTTCATACTCTGTTACATTAAAATCCGTGGAGCTATCTTACGCGTTGAATGGATCTTTTATCCACATCATTCATTGGTCATTTGGAAAATAGTGCTTCTTGGGGTTATGCTGTTCTCCCAAGGGTTGACAGATTTTCTTAAACAATATCACAAAATCGCATTTGTTAATATCACCTCTGAGCTCATCAGAAAGGTCTTTAAATACCCAGAGGTTGTCTGGCTTACAGTAGCAGACACATGTTTTCCTTTTCACTTGAAAACTCAAACTTTATCCCCGGCCGCAGCCACTTGTTTCCTTGTAGGTGTGACAGGCTCCCTTCATTTACTTTCGAGAAAACGTCTGAACAGCTACGGCGTGTCTGCCAGGTGTGTTTTGCACAGGACAGAATCCCACGGCAGAGGGCCAGTTGCTCAGAGCTCACCCACAGGGGCTCCCCTTAGCTCCCACCCTTGCGGGTGCAGCGCTGTGGACACAAGCCCCCGGTTCCTTCCCCCGGAACATTCAAAGGACGGGTACTCAGGGGCCAAGCCTTAGCAAAGCTCATACCGTCCATGCTTCTTCAGGGACATTGTTCAGTGAAACCGCCCTCCTTTAAGCCCAGCTCTGCGTGCGTGGCTGCTGGGGCCGTGGCCTGCGGCGGGGGCGGGGGGACTCAGCCTCGGGGGCGCCGGTGCTTGTGCACCTCGCGCCAGTGTCTGGGGGGTGACGAAGAAAAACGATAGCTCAGCACAACTGTAACGTGGGTTAGGGGTCTTGGGGATCTGCAGACAACACTCTGAGAACTGCTGTGTGCCCAGGGGGGTTTTGTGAATGAGTGCTTTCGACTGAGGCTTCCAGAGGTGGATATACAGTCTTGATCCAGAGCTCCTTTGACTTTGGAAGGTGACAGGGCGTGTGCAGTATGTGTGACCTAGCCCCGTGGGTGCTGACGACTCCCATACTCAGACACACGACTGTCTCCACAGTGAGAGCATCGCAGGAGTCACGGCCGTGGGAGAGCAGCCGTGAGAAACCGCACGTCCGTTCAGATAGCGTTTTGCCACCAAATAAGTTGCACAAGTGACTTTTGGTTCTGGTTTTGGAGTTGGCGACCTCTGTCACTCTCTCCACTCATCGCGGGGCAGCCGGCACACAGAGGCTGGCCTGGGGTCCCCTGGGGACGGAGGAGTGGTTCTCGGATGGAGGTGCGGCCCCCACGCAGGGCTCAGATCACGGGCATCCAGGCCGGGGGCACTCAAGCCCCTCTCTGCCTGGCCCTGGGCCTCTCCCACCCGCTCAGGCTGCGTGTGTCCTGCTTATGCTGCCCTGCAGCCGCTCAGGGCACTCTGAACACTCCAGACACTTTCCAGCTTGCAGACTTGTCTTGCAGCCTCACCCACGAGAATCCAAGTTCCTCTAGGTCCTTGGCGGTGGACGGGGAGGTCAAGGTGACGATGGGGATGGTGAGGGGTGGGAGCCAGTTAGGGGGCTGGGGGCTCTCCCCACCCTCTCCTCGGGGTCTCTTCGCCCTGTGCTCCAGCCCCCCGGGACCTCCGAGTCCTCAACCATGCTTATGGTCACTCACCTTCAGAGACACCCACTTGGTGTCTGCGTTCGGCCCACAGACCCCGGTATGGTGGCAGGAGTGTGGGCCATCTCAGGGAGACGTCCCCAAGGAGACAGACCATGACAGCTTGTCCCCAGCACATGGCAGTGGGGACAGGTCATGGCTGTGGAGCAATTGCTGGGTCCTTGGGACTGTTCTAGAACCTTCTGTGGAACGATCTGTTGAAATGCCCAGTAGCCCCTGGGCTTCTGTACCCATCAGCGCTCTCCAAAGAGAACGCACTAAGACGCTGGTTTGCAGACTGAGGCTGCCACATCCAGGATCCTGGGGGCTGCTGCAGCCTGGACGCTCGGGTGGGAGCAGAGGCCGTGGTCTCCAGCAAGGTTCCTTCTCCTCCAGGAGACCTCCACCTTTGCTCTTGAGGCCTTGAGCTGGCCAGGTGAGGCCCATCTGCATTATGGAGGGTCATCTCCTTCACTTAATGTCACCTGATTGTAGGTGGTGATCACCTCTACAACACTCCCCACCATGCCCCCCCGAGGGGGATGGTGTTTTCAGACCAGGTCCTGGAGCCTCACGAAGTGACCCCCAAAACCCAGCATTCAGGCTCAGGGTGGTGTGATCAGATCTGCAGGAAGGGAATTAAAATGCAGGCTCCTGGACCCCAGCCTGAGCCCGACTTTCTGGGCAAGAGACCTGGAAACCTTCTTTAACAACAACAACAACAAAGTTATTTATTTACTTTTGGTCGTGTTGGGTTTCCATTGCTGCGAGGGATTTTTCTCTAGTGGTGGAGAGCAGGGACTACTCTCTAGCTGCGGTGTGCAGGCTTCTTGCAGCAGCTTCTCTCATTGGGGGGCTCCCAGGCTCTAGGGCCAGAGAAGGCAATGGCAACCCACTCCAGTACTCTTGCCTGTCAAATCCCATGGACGGAGGAGCCTGGTAGGCTGCAGTCCATGGTGTCGCTAAGAGTCGGACACGACTGAGCAACTACACTTTCACTTTTCACTTTCCTGCATTGGAGAAGGAAATGGCAACCCACTCCAGTGTTCTTGCCTGGAGAATCCCAGGGACAGGGGAGCCTGGTGGGCTGCCGTCTCTGGGGTCACACAGAGTCGGACACGACTGAAGTGACTTAGTAGCAGCAGGCTCTAGGGCATGCAGGCTTCATAGTTGGGGCTCCCAGGCTCTAGAACACCGGCTCAGTAGTTCTGGAGCATGGGCTCAGTGGCTCCATGGCGTGTAGGATCTTCCTGGAACAGCAACTCATGGTCCCCTGCCCTGGGAGGCGGATTCTTTACCTCTGAGCCACCAGGAAGGGCTGGAAACCTTCATTTCAACTAAGGTCCCTGATGACGGAGGCCCACCGAGGTCTGGCTCCTCTGGCGAGGGTGAAGCTCCGGAAGGGTGGGCTGGGTGGTCTCTCCCTTGCAGTAGCATATCATCAGCCATGGGCCCTCTGGTGCGTGACACGGACTGTGGCCCCGCGGTGGGCAGAGGATGAACGGGAACGAGAACCAGCCGGCGAGTCTTCCCGGGTGACCCCATGGGTGTGCGACGAAGAAAACAAGCATGCCCTGTGTGGCCCAGACGGGGTGACCCAGCCTACCACTGGGGTGCTGGCCCCACCCGCCCGAGATGAAACGGGGTGTCGGCGTTCACACTGGGGTGCACAGCCTGCCCCTCCAGTGCCCCGGCCCCACCCTCGGGGCTCTGGGTCCCGTGGACACCTCCCTGCCCCTCTCATCCTGGGCTAAGACGGTCTCCACTTGGTCAATGCCTACCCACTCCCCCTGCCCCACGGGCCTCGCGATTTCACAGGGGAAGAGTTAACAGCTCCACACAAAGGACTGACTCATAGACATGAGGGTCCTCGGAAGAGGGGGCAGCACGGACTTGTGAACCTGGGGACCTTGGAAGGGTCCCTCAGCTCTGTCTCCATCCGCCCGATGCCTGCTGCTCGTCCCTAAGTGGGCAGAGGGGCTGACCGCCTAGGAGCCCGGGTCAGTGAACTGTCCTAAGTCCGTCCTGGCCGCTGTAATAAAACATTGAACACAGAGCGGCTGAAACACCGTTTATCCTTCAGTCTGGAGGCTGGGCGTGTGAGATCCAGGGCCCAGCAGATTTCGGGTCTGGTGGGAATCTGCTTTCGGGCTCACAGACGGCCACTTCTCGCCATGTCCTCACTTGGGAAAGCGGCAGGGAGTTTCTGGGGTCTCTTATGAGGGCGCTGATCCCCACCTCCTGACACCAGCACCTTGGCGGTTAGATTCCAGGTGAATCTGGAGGTCGGCGGGACACACATTCAGTCTGTGACTATAACACGTTCTCAGCTCCCGGGGATTTGGGGTGGACATCTTAGGGGGCCGTGCTGTCTCACACAGCCAGTCTGCGGCGTCCAGCAGGGGTGTTCCGAGAACCACACGTCCTACCACGCGTCAGAGTGACAGGTTAGTATCGGAGCCACCCCGGCGTCCCCGGATATTAGACTGGATTCTCTCTGGACTGCGGGGAGGAGGGGTTCCTACAATGCAAGATCGCCTGGGAGGTTCTCCACTGAGCAGAGCCTTGGTCTCATCTCGTCCTCCTGAGTCAGAAGCAGCTCTCTGCAGTCCAGGCTGTGACTCTGGAAGCTGCATTTTCAACCAGCTGGGTGGCTCCTCCCACACTCACTAAGATTTGACTCTCTCGATCCAGACCAAATGAGGCGTGGACCTGTCAACCAGGGAGCAGCGATGCCCAGTCCTCCCCTCCCCTCTGCGTTCACCTCAGGGGCATCAGTGGGCACCCTATTTCCCTGGCCTCACGTCCCGTGTGTGTCTGCCTGCTCGACCGGACCGTGGGTTTTAGGAGAGCAGGGTCTCTCCGCATTGCCGGCTGCCGCAGAGCCTGCAGGTACCCAGTGGAGGAGCCCAAGCCCCTGGGTGCCCTCTGCAATGTTGATCAGCCAGGGGGCATCCTCAATGCCCACGGCCCACTCGCCCGAAGGATTTAGAAAACAAAAACTGACCGTGGTGCGTATTCAGAACCTGCTGAAGATCAGAGTGCAAAGGAGAAGTCATTTTTCTCAAGCTGCACTTCCTAATCATACATACTCCGCATGTAAGCTCTTGGATTCTGTGCTTCCTGGGGACTAGGGCCTGGCCGGGCGCTAGAAGGGCTGCCACTCTGACCGCCAGTCAGTGACCGAGCACTCTGGGCAAATCCCCACATCCCTAGTGCTCCCGAGACAAGGTTTGGGGAAAGTCCCTCTGGCACCGTGGTTCCGCCTGAGACAGCTCCCGTCCACAGGTGGCTGGGCGGAAGGGATAGTTTCTAGGCTAATTGAGCATTGCCCCCAATTCCACTCTCTCCAAGAAAAAGGCTCTTGATTATTCACGTATGAGAATGTGGCTTTAAATAGCACCTCAATTTGCTTCCTCACCCATCCAGGGGTCTCTGTGGAGAGCAGGTGCCCAGGGGAATGGGTCTGCCTCCTAGAAGATCTGGAGCCGGGGTGGGGGGGTTGCCGTCTCCCCACCAGGGAGGAGACCTGCTCCCATCTCATTTCCATGGGGTAGAGCTTTTCTCGCTATGACAATTAAAAAGATGGAGAAACCATTTGCATTTTTCCTGGGTGTTAATGACCTTCCAAACCAGCGTTCAATTGTCTAGTTTAAAACAGCACGGCTTACGTTGCATGAATAATTCAACTGCCGCTGCGTTCTCCCACGCACAGGGCAAAAACCTCATTTTTGACCTAGTTCCTAAAGTCGAATCCATTCACGTAATCTTTTACACACGCTTGCTTTTCTTTCTTTCTTTTTTTTTTTTTTTTAGGTATATGTTATTTTACTCACATCCTAAGTAAACTTAGTGCCAAGTTTTGGGGGCTTACACTGGCGATGTGGAGACCTAATTTGTTTTATATAACCCGAAGCCTTGAATTTAATTAATTTTCAGTCTTAGGCAAGAGGCACCCTCCGCCTCGCTGAGATCTGGCTCAAGCAGGCACTGTAGGGATGGAGACAGAGGGAGGCATGGGAAGACCCAGCATTCAGGGAGGCCTCAAGGTGGTCAAAAGTACTTGGGCTGAGGGATGGGGTCCAGGCCGGAGGTCAGGTAGACTGAGACCAGGGTGAGGCTGCAGCTCACACCGCGGACACTGCCTCCCTCCCCAGGAGTCTTCCATCATAGCGGGTCCTCTCACTGAGCACACAGCCTGCCAGAGTGCTTCCCCCAAAGTGGAACTCCACTGCAGAATTGTGAAAGCCTAGGGTCCTGCCCTCACCCTGAAGCCAGGAAAGCTGCATTTCTGGGCTGGGCCTTGGGTTTCAAAGTTGCTCCCTGACTGTTCTTCATAGCCTCCTGAGACTGCTGTAACAAGGGCCACAGCTTGCTGCTGCTGTTCCGTAGCTCAGTCGTGTCCAGTTCTCTGTGACCCTGTGGCTTGTAGCACACCAGGCTCCCCTGTCCTCTACTATCTTCCAGAGCTTTCTCAAACTCAGGTCCATTGAGTCGGTGATGCCATCCAACCATCTCATCCTCTGTCGCCCCCTTCTCTTCCCACCTTCAATCTTTCCCAGCATCAGGGTCTTTTCCAGTGAGTCAGTTCTTTGCATCAGGTGGCCAAAGTATATTGGAGTTTCAGCTTCAGCATCAGTCCTTCCAGTGCGTATTCAGGGTTGATTTCCTTTAGGATGGACTGGTTTGATCATTGGACTCTGTAGCTTAGAATAACAGAAATGCACTGTCTCACAGCTCTGAGGGCCGCAGCTCTGAGATCCACAATGATGGAGCGGTCATAATGGCTGTTCCAATGACGCTCACTGAGCATTTAGTTGTGCTAGACAACAGCACCATCTTACGTAAAATGTTTAAGCCTTAGGGCCACTCTGCTGGTGTCCTGGATTTACAGACAAGGAGATGTAAATGACTCAGCTACTGTTACACAACCAGGGTCGTGCTTAGTCACTCAGTCATGTCTGACTCTGTGCAACTCCCTGGACTGTAGCCCGCCAGGCTCCTCGGTCCATGGGATTCTCCGGGCAAGAATACTGGAGCGGGTAGCCATGCCCTCCTCCAGGGGATCTTCCCAACCCAGGGATCAAACCCAGGTCTCCTGCATTAATTGCGGATTCTTACCACCTGAGCTACCAGGGAACCAGGGAGTAGAAGTCAACGCAGGTCCTTCTTGCTCTGGAGCTCTGGGTTCCCATCCCTCTGTCTGTCTCAAAACCCCCTGAAGCCTGAACGTAGCACAGATTCCCCTGCATCAGGAGAAGCGCGCCTGCCTCAGTCTTCATCCTGCACTTTTCATTCTGACTCCACCCTGTGTCCTGAAGTGACCTGAGATGCTAGGGACGCATGGTGGGCGGTGGATCGGAGAAGGTCTTGCTGAGAAATGTTAGGACAAACCCCCACAGGCCAGGTGGCTTCCACACAGCACAAGTTTCTCTCTCACGGTTCTGGAGGCTGGAGGCATGAGAGTGGGGTGCCACACGGCGGGGTCTGGGGAGGCCCCTCTTCCAGGCCTCTGACCTGGTGGGAGGGGTGAAGGATCAGGGTCCCTTTTACAGAAACAGGTTCAGTTCCTCTGGGCTCCACCCTGGTCACCTCCCTGAGGCCCCTGGTCTAACACCATCACCCTGGGGGTTAGGCTTCCCAGCGAGAGTACTGGTTTGGAACATAGTCAGTACTAGGGACACAGCATCTCAAACCAGAGCCAGTGGGCTCAGAGACCCACAGAGAGGAGGTGTGGAGAATGCTGTGCTTTCTAGGGTTGGCGGAGTCCTGGGCAGAATGGGGACGGGGACCAGGGGCCTAGAAGAGGACCAGGGATGAAGGCCCCCCGTCAGGGACCTGAGCTGAGCCTGGGCCACTTGCTGTGCTCAATGTGAGATGCGCCCTGAGAACACGCCAGAGAGGCACACGCGGGGTCTCTATGTGACCATGGACGTCCTTGACCTCAGTGAGGACGCTAGCAGCTGGGGGTCCCTGTGATCAGGGGTCCGCAGGGGCCCGGGGGATTCTCCCCCTCCCCTGGGAAGCCTCCAGCCTCCTGCGCCTTCGCTGAAACAAGGCGCCCTCCATCCGTGATGCTTTGCTTCTAAACCCCTCCGTGGCCTGTCTTCCTGTGGCTAATTCTCCCAAGCCTCTCCTGGCTTCTCGGAGCTCCCGTCCATCCCCAGGAGCCCCAGAGCCCAGCGCTGATAAATCCATCCATCAAGCTCTCACAGCCGGGATTTCGGCCCCTTCTCAGAGGAGTAGCAAGTCCGTCACAAAGCCCTCAGCCCTGAGCCTGCTGCGCTTAAGGTAAGCCCTGGATATGTATTAAACTGGAGGCCTTATAGGGGAAAAAAATGCCTTAAAAAAATACAGTAGCATTTGCTGCAAAACATCCCCTGTCTTGGTTTGCTGCACTCCTAGAGACCCTGCTAAGGCGGCAGAGGCCATCAGTCCATCTCGGCTTTTGGACTCCCTGCCAACTCCAGGCATGAACCCTGGTCTCTCTGGAAAGCACTCGTCTTGAGTTGCTTTGCTTGTTTGGCTCTTGAGGATCTGAGCGTGTGTGTGCCCGTGGGGGTGTGTGTGTGTGCATGTATGTGAGCATATATCCATGGACATAAGAGCGAGGGGCCCTCGTGAGCCCCCTCGAGATGCTGAGGGTGAGGATCGGCTCCTGCTGGTCTATCAGCCCCAACGGGATTGGGAGACGCGTCTCCTGGGGGACCCCGAGGGCACAGACCAACTGCCCCCTCCAACGCTCACAGAGCCGAGGCTGGCCTTTCACCAGGACGGGCCTACGGGCAGCATCTGAGCAGGGACTGTGCGTCCCAGAGCCCAAGCCCGCGGAGCCCCTGGGCGGGCCCGGGCTACTGGTAGAGGGGCGGCCGTGTCAGATGGCCCCAGGGCCTTACCCGTGTCCCTCCCAGGCACAGGACATCTGGGATGGTCCCGGGGGTGACTCAGGCTTTGGGAGACAAGCCTGTCCTCCTCCACCACAGGCCAGACAGCAGTGACCCTCGAGGACCACTGAGCCGACGCTGCTTGTTCAGAGGAGGAGAGCCCCAAATCCCGACAGGTCAGAGGACTGGCCCCGTGGCTCACGGGCTCACGGGCAGAGCATGGAGAACAAAGCCTCGAGCCATTAGGTACTGGTTTGTAACACAGAGCTCTTTCAACCTAAAATTCAGAGAAGTGAAAGTGAAGTCACTCAGTCGTGTCTGACTCTTTGCGACCTCATGGACTGTAGCCCACCAGGCTCCTCCATCCATGGGATTTTCCAGGCAAGAGTACTGGAGTGGGTTTCCATTTCCTTCTCCAGGGGATCTTCCTGACCCAGGGATGGAACCCAGGTCTCCCCCACTGCAGGCAGACACTCTACCGTCTGAGCTCCCGGGGAAGCCCAATTCAGAGCAGCTTGCAAATCCTAGTGAAGACGAGGCGCTTACTACACATCTCCCAGGGCGGGGCGGGAGGAGGCGCCTGCAGGCCTCAAAGGGCCCTTGGGCACCCGCTGACTCACCTCCTCTAGGGTCAGCCTCACCGCTCGCCCTTCCCCAGGGGGCTGCTGGTGGCGCCAAAGCCCACGTGCGCACCTCTCACAGGCCCGAGAGTCCCCCGAGGGACGGCCAGGCTCGGGCAGGCTGTGTCCGAGCTCTGCCTCTCTGTCCACCCGCTTCCCCAGGCTGGACGCTAAGAAGTGTCTGGCACTGTAAGCTTCATCTCCACACAGCCAGGGGCTGGGGCCAGGGCTGTAAGGACGAGGTCAGAATGATAGGGGCGAGGACTGGGGGCTGAATGCAAAGGCGGAGGGGAACACGCCCAGGGGTGGGGGGAAGGGGCGGTTCTCGGGAGCAGCGGGGTTTTGGGGGGCAAGTCAGGACTGCGGGCCCTGGGCAGACCGAGGCGCTGATTTCTAAGCAGAACAGTGACGAGCAGGGGCTGGGCTGGGGGTTAAGGAAGGCTCCCTGGTGGCTCAGATGGTCAAGAACCTGCCTGCAACGCAGGATACCTGAGTTCAATCCCTGGGTGGGGAAGATCCCCTGGAGAAAGGGATGGCTACACTCTAGTATTCTTGCCTGGAGAATCCCACGGACAGAGGAGCCTGGTGGGCTACAGGCTTTTGTGGTCACAAAGAGTCAGACACGACTGAGTGACAACACTTAAATGCTTCCCAGAGGCAGTGGGAGCAAATTCTAACCCTGACCCCCAGGCAGCAGAGAGGGGACCCACTGCTGGGCGCCCGTCAGCCTGCCGAGAAGACTTTCTGACTCTGAGAAAAGTGATGATACGCGGCTTTTGGCCCAGCAGACTGACTGGCATCAGCTGAGAAGAGCCGTTCTACACTCGCTGGTAGGAAGGAACTCGCCTTAGCTTGTTAGGCGTGATAATGGGATAGTGATGTTGCTGAGATGTCTTTGCCCATTAGATGCATATGGCTGCATCTGGGTGTGAAGCCTTGATGACTGAAATTTGTTGTAAACGTATTCCAACCACAAACATGGCAGGGGAGACGGACAGAATACAACCAGTGAAGACTGGAGGGTTGTTTTGTAAGTAAGTTTTGTAAGTCTTGTTGTTTCTCAGTTGTCGAGTCATATCTGACTCTGTGACCCCATGACTGCAGCACGCCAGGCTCCCTGTCCTTCACCATCTCCCAGAGTTTGCCCAAGTTCATGTCCATTGAATCGGCGAAGCCATCCAACCGTCTCATCCTCCGATGGCATGGCTCATAGCTTCATTGAGTTACGCAAGCCCCTTTGACATGACAAAGCAGCGCTCCGTGAGGGGGTCGTTAAAGCTGGGGTGGGGGGTGAGCGTATTTTGATTCATTGTTCTATTCTCTGGACTTTGCCGTGTGTTTGAGATTTTCCTTAATGAGAATTTTAAAAGGATGGGGCAGAACCTCAAGCATGTCTGATGAGAATGTGGGGACTGGGTTCTCTCGGACAGTTTAGGGCAGGTGACTTGACGTTTGGGGTAAGCTATCTGGCACCTTTAACAAAAGACTTGAAAACACGCGTACCCTGGAGGCTGCTAAGCTGCTAAGTCACTTCAGTCGTGTCCGACTCTGTGTGACCCCAGAGACAGCAGCCCACCAGGCTCCCCGTCCCCGGATTCTCCAGGCAAGAACACTGGAGTGGGTTGCCATTTCCTTCTCCAATGCAGGAAAGTGAAAAGTGAACGTGAAGTCGCTTAGTTGTGTCCGGCTCTTCGCGACCCCATGGACTGTAGCAGGTCACTTCTGCGTAAACAGGGGCCAGTGCCTGCTGGCTCAACCCCAGGGAGCTGGGCTCGGTGCTGCGTCTGGAGGCCCATACCGGGGCGGACACGGGTGAGCTTGTGGCAGGTGTGGGCTGGGGTCCGGTCAGAGAGCCAGCTGCTGTGGCCCCAGCCAGACATCTGAGCCCCAGAACCTCAGAACGTGACTGTACTTGGAAGGAAGACCTTTAAAGGCGTAATGCAGTTACAGTGAGGTCTCTAGGACGGGCCCGCACCCACGACGACTGGTGTCTTTACACCGAGAGACGAGGGCGCAGAAGGCGCTGAGGGACAGAGGTGTGAGGGGTGGGGAGGACCACGCCCCGGGTGGAGCACAGAGGCCTCAGGAGCACGCAGCCCTGCTCACACCGAGATCTTGGCTTCCAGCTCGCGAGCCTGGGGGACGGCCCAGTGCCTTGCCAGCCCTGCAAACTGATCCACTAACCCCGGTTTTATAAAAGTGAACAGCAGCAGGAGCCCCTGCACATGTCGTGCTGGTGGAGAGCGTGTGCCAGCCGAGAGGCCCCTCGTGTCCTGGGCGGGTGGGGGTCAGGCAAAGTCAGCTCGCTTTTGCATTTTCTGCATTTCCTCATACCAACCTAACCTTTGCCATTGAAAAAATAACAGTTGTGTTGTCAGAGGATTAAGAAAAAGAGAGAGAGAGAGAGAGCCACAGAGGAAAAAGGTTCTGAAACATGTATCAGGAGACTGGATTCAATTGAGATTGTGAATTTCCAGAAATTCTGCATAAAACTGCATTTTAAAAAAGCCAGTTTAGTTGGGTATGGGACGTAGAAATTTGGAGAAAAAGGTCAGACGTCCCATTTCTTTTGTTGATGCTTCCTTCAGACCGAGTAAATCTGTGTTCGTTGCGCTAGGACACTGTGTTATTTATAAGGTGGCCATAAAATTACCATATTTTGCATTTCAGTAAAGAAGGACACTTCCCGGCAGATCCTCAGAGAATCTCAAGGTCGCAGGCTTGAGAGGAAGGCCGTTCTCGCCCCAAACCCTGGGACAGTTCTCATCCCCTTGGCCTTGACGCCCCGTGGACGTCTGGCTTCCTCTCCCACTGGAGTGACCCCAACCGTCCGTCCAGCCTGTCCAGAGGCGGCCCCCAGGCAGCGCGGGGCTGGCCCCTCCCCCACGTGGAGGAGCCGCAGTGCCCAGGGCAGACACGCCGGCCGTCTGGACACCTGCCCCTCCTTCTTTGCTCACACACTCTAACAGCACCCGGACTCTTCATTACAAAGAGCATAACTTTGGAGATCATTTTAGGGCGGTTAAAGGCCCAGACGCAGGGCTTAGCTGGTGGGCTCAGTGGTAGAAAATCTGCCTGCCAATGCAGGAGACATGGGTTCGATCCCTGAGTCAGGAAGATCCCACATGCGGCGGAGCAAGTGGGCCTGTGCACTACAGCTACTGAGCCTGTGCTCCAGAGCCCACGAGCCGCAGCTACCGAAACCCCCGTGCCCTGGAGTCCTGGTCCCCGAGAGAGGCCACCGCAGTGAGAGTCCACGCTTCACAACTGCAGGGCAGCCCCCGCCTGCGGTAAAGAAACAAAGCCCGCTCCCAGCAAAGCCGAAAATGAATACATAATAAATTTTTAAAAGGTCCTTACACAATGTAGAACCACCACGCATTAAACACTGAAGTTAATTAAAATTTGAATTGGTGAAATCCGAAATGTTTCCATGTCTTCAGAAACACAAAGGTTTTAGGTGGAAGCAGGGAAAGGAGGGGGAGAGAGGCTACATTTTTATTTATTTCTAAGTGTTCATTCCTAGGTTTCGACTCAGCCTCACCTGTGATTGGTTGTACCCTTCAGAACTAGTCAGGCAGTTAAGTTGGTCCTGGGTTTTTCATGTCCCGCCCAGGCACCGATGAATCCGTGGCTGGGGTGGACAGGCAACGCTAGGAGAAGGCCGGTCGTCATCACCCATCGTCATCAGAGGAGCTGAGCTCCACTGGACTTGTGTCTCGCTTGCTGCTACGTTCACCGTGCCCAGGACAGAGGAGGCCCCAAGGGACACCTGCCATGCAGATAAGTGAATGGAGGACGCGTGCCAAGTGCGCCCACAGGACTCAGCTCTCACCAAGGGTGGATGCCTGTCGCTCACTGGTTCCGCCTGCAAGGGCAGGCTGCACCCTGGCACCCACCTTGGCACTGGCACAGGCGAGCGCCCCCGGAGCATCTGTGGAATGAATGAACCTCTTAAATCGAAGCCACGATCCCTGAGCTCAGCCAGCTCCTAACTCCGGGGGACGTCCCCTGCGTCCTGAGAAAGACAGAGGTTCGAGGTGCCCAGATCACGCCTGCTTGGAGGATGCAGAGTGCCCAGAGGGACAAGTAACTTGGTCAAGCCCCATCCAGACCCATCTAGGCCCCAGGTCCCTGCCAGGGCAGAGCCTCGCCCGCTACAGACAGAGGGAGATGTGACCTTGGGGGAAGGTCACAGCAAGGCAGCGCTGCTGGCTTTGAAGACAGAGGCAGGGTCATGGCGCTGCAGGGCATGGGGCCCTGTGGTTGGTGTTCAGTCGCTCGGTCATGTCCGACTCTGTGACCTCATGGACTGCAGCACGCCAGGCTTCCTTGTTCTTCACTCTGTCCCGGAACTTGATCGAGCTCATGTCCGTTGAGTCGGTGATGCAATCCAACCATCTCGTTATCTGTCGACCCCTTCTCCTCCCGCCTTCAATCTTTCCCAGCATCAGGGTCATTTCCAGTGACTTGGCTCTTCGCATCAAGTGGCCAGAGTAATGGAGCTTTAACATCAGTGTTGGAAGAGGCAGGACTTGGCTTCTCCCCAGAGCCTTCAGGAGGAACAAGGTGGGCCCCACTGACCACCAGCCCAGTGAGACCCGTGTTGAAAGTGACCTGCAGAACTATAAGATGAGAAATCTGTTGCTTCACGCCACGACGTCTGTGATAAGTCATTTGTTAGAGCAGGAACGAATGCAACGCGGAACGGCGCATAAAGCCCAGAATCGCCTCCTTCCTTCCTGCTGGTGGCTGAGGCCTGGAGGAGGAGGGGCTGCGTCACTGCTGAGGGCGGTCGCGAGAGGATGCAGATCAGGTGAGAAATTTCACCTCTCCCCAGGCGATGCAGCTTAGCAAGTGACGAGCCCCTCTCCGGAACGCGGGCACTGGTGGGTGGGCTGCCCAGGCCAGTGGCTCCAACCTCGGTTCCAGGTACAGGTTCGAGGGGAGATGCTGGCTGAGCAATCTTCTCTGCACGTGCCCTGCTGGGACTCCTTGGGCAGGTAACAGGGCAGGGGAGGGTTGGTGCTCGGGGCCTTCCAGCAGTTCTCCCTGGGCCCCCAGAATGAGAAGCAGCATCCCGAGTTCACGTGGCTGTAAGGAGGCCCCATTGTGGCTGAGGGCAGCTGCTGGGCCCCGGAGCGCCACTGGGCATGTGGGATGGAGCTCGGACATCGGAGCCTCTCGTCTCCAAGGGCACCCGTGTGCAGTCAAGGCTGAACGGATGCAGGTGAGGGATGCCTGAAAGCACGGCAAATCAAACGGGCCTCATCCAGGCTGAGATTTAGAGAGATCCGGGGTCCTGGAGTCCAGCCGAGCAGAGCAAATCTCAGTGGCCAGTTTCTCAGAAAGACCAGCTCCTCAGTCCATCAGGCTTATGAGATTCGCCTGCTGCTGCTACTGCTGCTAAGTCGCGTCAGTCATGTCCGACTCTGTGTGACCCCAGAGACGGCAGCCCACCAGCCTCCCCTGTCCCTGGGATTCTCCAGGCAAGAACACTGGAGCGGGTTGCCATTTCCTTCTCCAATGCATGAAAGTGAAAAGTGAAAGTGAAGTTGCTCAGTCGTGTCCGACTCTTAGCGACCCCATGGACTGCAGCCTACCAGGCTCCTCCGTTCATGGGATTTTCCAGGCAAGAGTACTGGAGTGGGGTGCCATCTCCTTCTCCCTTGAGTTCGCCTAGGGGACAGGAAGTCCTTGTTAGAGGAGGCTGGTCTGCAAGGCAAGGACTCACCCAAAGGCAGACAGGCTCACGAATGCTCCCATGCGTCCTGAAGCCATCTAGAACTGCCAGGCTGCCGGGACCCACACTCAAGAGCTGTGTTCAAACGGCAGAGCTGGCCTGGGTTTCTTTCTTAATCTTTTCAAATCCAATACCTGCATCTTTAGGACTCTGATTTCCCCAAGGCTCCTTGGACCCTGGGTCAGGTGTGAGCACACCCACCTGGGGCAGAGTCCAGGGCGAGGCTGGTGGGGGAGGAGAGACGGGATGCAACAGCCCGCAGAAACCCACGTGCACAACCGCAGGGACTCTGCGTTTGTTGCTGTTTGGTCGTCGTGTTTGTCTCTGCGACCCCGTGGACTGCAGTGCACCAGGCTTCCCTGTCCTTCCCTATCTCCCTGAGTTTGCTCAAACTCATGCCCATTTAGCGGGTGAGGCCATCCAACCATCTCATCCTCTGTCGCGCCCTTCTCCTCCTGCCCTGAGTCTTTCCCAGCATCAGGGGCTTTTCCGATGAGTCAGCGCTTCGCATCAAGGACTTTGCACATGAATGCATTCAGATACCATGGCCAAGAAGAGGTGTTCTCCAGCAGGACACGGGCCCTGCGGCCTTCCCAGTCATGCTGACCCAATGCACCCAGGCCATCTGGGGCTTGGCTGTCCTCAGTCGCAGCCAGGAGCAGCCCACCCCGGGCTCTGAGGGTGAGGAGGTGGGAAAGCCCTTCTCCTGTGCCATGTCCTCTCCTGGTGCTCCAGGGCCTGGAGTTTGGCAGCTGGAGGCTCACTCCTTTGGGACGGGCTTTCCTCTGCTCCCAGGAGCTGCAGCTGGTCCACAGCACCTCTGCTGAGGGCTGAGGGCTTTGGGACCTTGAGGAGATCTAGGTCCAGGCTGGGGGAAGGCGAGGGGTCTGAGAGGAGACTGGGAAGCCCAAAGTCAACAGTCCAGCTCCAGACCCACCACCCCCACCCTCACGGAGTGGACCCTGAGTCGTTCACCTCAGGCTAGTGAGATCTCTGCTCAAAAGCAAAACACAGGCATTGTGGTAACCCGTTCCTGTACAGGTATTTACAGGTTAGTCACTCAGTCGTATCTACTCCGTGTGACCCCATGGACTGTAACCCTCTAGGCTCCTCTGTCCATAGAATTCTCCAGGCAAGAATACTGGAGTGGATTGTCATTTCCTTCTCCAGGGGATCTTCCCAACTCAGGGATCAAGCCCAGGCCTCCTGCATTGTGGGCAGATTCTTTACCCTCTGAGCCACCAGGGAAGCACAGTTAGATATGTTTTTAAAAATGAAGAATTATTTCTGTAACAAAGAACATCAGGTTAAAATGAGAGATTCTGGATCCAGACTGCTTGGATTTTAATCCATCTCCACCGGCTTTCAGCTCTGTGACCTCAAGAGTCATCACCTCCCTGTGCCTCACTTTCAAACGGGGATGGTAATAGTACATGACTCTAGGGGTTATTGGGAGGAGTCAATAAAATGAGTTCAGTTCAGTCCAGTCAGTTTAGTTGCTCAGTCGTGTCTCTTCGAGACCCCATGAATCGCAGCACGCCAGGCCTCCCTGTCCATCACCAACTTCCGGAGTTCACTCAGACTCACGTCCATCGAGTCAGTGATGCCATCCAGCCATCTCATCCTCTGTCGTCCCCTTCTCCTCCTGCCCCCAATCCCTCCCATCATCAGAGTCTTTTCCAATCAGTCAACTCTTTGCATGAGGTGGCCAAAGTACTGGAGTTTTAGCTTTAGCATCATTCCTTCCAAAGAAATCCCAAGGCTGATCTCCTTCAGAATGGACTGGTTGGATCTCCTTGCAGTCCAAGGGACTCTCAAGAATCTTCTCCAACACCACAGTTCAAAAGCATCAATTCTTTGGCATTCAGCTTTCTTCACAGTCTAACTCTCACATCCATACATGACCACAGGAAAAACCATAGCCTTGACTAGACAGACCTTTGTTGGCAAAGTAATGTCTCTGCTTTTGAATATGCTATCTAGGTTGGTCATAACTTTTCTTCCAAGGAGTAAGCGTCTTTTAATTTCATGGCTGCAGCCACCATCTGCAGTGATTTTGGAGCCCCCCAAAATAAAGTCTGACACTGTTTCCACTGTTTCCCCATCTATTTCCCATGAAGTGATGGGACCAGATGCCATGATCTTCATTTTCTGAATGTTGAGTTTTAAGCCAACTTTTTCACTGTCCTCTTTCACCTTCATCAAGAGGTTTTTTAGTTCCTCTTCACTTTCTGCCATAAGGGTGGTGTCATCTGCATATCTGAGGTTATTGATATTTCTCCTGGCAATCTTGATTCCAGCTTGTGCTTCTTCCAGCCCAGCATTTCTCATGATGTACTCTGCATATAAGTTAAATAAGCAGGGTGACAAAATATGGCCTTGATGTACTCCTTTTCCTATTTGGAACCAGTCTGTTGTTCCATGTCCAGTTCTAACTGTTGCTTCCTGACCTGCATACAAATTTCTCAAGGGGCAGGTCAGGTGGTCTGGTATTCCCATCTCTTTCAGAATTTTCCAGTTTATTGTGATCCACACAGTCAAAGGCTTTGGCATAGTCAATAAAGCAGAAATAGTGTTTTTCTGGAACTCTCTTGCTTTTTCGATGATCCAGCGGATGTTGGCAATTTGGTCTCTGGTTCCTCTGCCTTTTCTAAAACAGCTTGAACAATTGGAAGTTCACAGTTCACGTATTGCTGAAGCCTGGCTTGGAGAATTTGGGCATTACTTTACTAGCATGTGAGATGAGTGCAATTGTGCGGTAGTTTGAGCATTCTTTGGCATTGCCTTTCTTTGGGATTGGAATAAAAACTGAGCTTTTCCAGTCCTGTGGCCACTGCTGAGTTTTCCAAATTTGTGGGCATATTGAGTGCAGCACTTTCACAGCACCATCTTTCAGGATTTGAAAGAGCTCAACTGGAATTCCATCACCTCCACTAGCTTTGTTCGTAGTGATGCTTTCTAAGGCCCACTTGACTTCACATTCCAGGATGTCTGGCTCTAGGTGAGTGATCACACCATTGTGATTATCTAGGTCGTGAAGATCTTTTTTGTATAGTTCTTCTGTGTATTCTTGCCACCTCTTCTTAATATCTTCTACTTCTGTTAGGTCCATACCATTTCTGTCCTTTATCGAGCCCATCTTTGCATGAAATGTTCCCTTGGTATCTCTAATTTTCTTGAAGAGATCTCTAGTCTTTCCCATTCTGTTGTTTTCCTCTATTTCTTTGCATTGATCGCTGAAGAGGGCTTTCTTATCTCTCCTTGCTATTCTTTGGAACTCTGCATTCAGATGTTTATATCTTTCCTTTTCTCCTTTGCTTTTCTCTTCTCTTCTTTTCACAGCTATTTGTAAGGCCTCCCCAGACAGTCATTTTGCTTTTTCGCATTTCTTTTCCATGGAGATGGTCTTGATCCCTGTCTCCTGTACAATGTCACGAACCTCAGTCCGTAGTTCATCAGGCACTCTATCTATCAGATCTAGTCCCTTAAATCTATTTCTCACTTCCACTGTATAATGATAAGGGATTTGATTTAGATCATAGCTGAATGGTCTAGTGGTTTTCCCTACTTTCTTCAATTTAAGTCTGAATTTGGCAATAAGGAGTTCATGATCTGAACCACAGTCAGCTCCTGGGCTTGTTTTTGTTGACTGTATAGAGCTTCTCCACCTTTGACTGCAAAGAATGTAATCAATCTGCTTTCGGTGTTGACCATCTGGTGATGTTCATGTATAGAGTCTTCTCTTGTGTTGTTGGAAGAGGGTGTTTGCTATGACCAGTGCATTTTCTTGACAAAACTCTATTAGTCTTTGCCCTGCTTCATTCCGTATTCCAAGGCCAAATTTGCCTAGTAACCCAGGTGTTTCTTGACTTCCTACTTTTGCATTCCAGTCCCCTATAATGAAAAGGACATCTTTTTTGGGTGTTAGTTCTAAAAGGTCTTGTAGGTCTTCATAGAACTGTTCAACTTCAGCTTCTTCAGCATTATTGGTTGGGGCATAGACTTGGATTACTGTAATATTGAATGGTTTGTCTTGGAAATGAACAGAAGTCATTCTGTCGTTTTTGAGATTGCATCCAAGTACTGCATTTCGAACTCTTTTGTTGACCATGATGGCTACTCCATTTCTTCTGAGGGATTCCTGCCCACAGTAGTAGGTATAATGGTCATCTGAGTTAAATTCACCCATTCCAGTCCATTTTAGTTTGCTGATTCCTAGAATGTCTTTGTAAATCACTCAGCATTGCGCCTGGCACATGGTAAATACTACATACATATTTGTTGAACAAGATAAGTGAACGCCAGTATCTGGACATACTCAACCTGATGCATCCCGCCCTGATCTTTGTTTCCGGTCCTGCAAGTGAGAGGGGGTGGGAACGCCAGTCCAAGCCCAGCACCTGCGGAAGACAAAGCTGGGGAGTGGAGGGGACAGAGGTAGACCAGGGGGTGTGCGCTGGCAGGCGGTGTGAACACCGGTGAATCTCACCCACGAATCGCACAGCAGGGCCCTGGCAGGACACGGGCTGTCCCGGTGCTAGGGGACACACACACCTGGCCCAGCCTCCCCGCCCTCAGTCCTGGGTTTACCCTGACAGGCGGCCCCTGGCCCCGCTCCCAGGATGGGCGGAGCACAGCCACGCTCCGGGTCCGGCCCCTCCCCGGGGGAGTTCTGGGCCTGTCTTCTCAGCTGCCTTCTCGCTGGTGCTGGGGGGACCCCGGAGGAGCGGGGCGCACCGACAAGTGATGGTGCTGCAGTGTCTGAGCCGACGCTGGGCGCCCGGGGGACGGACGTGCCGGGTGAGCCCCCGGCTGTCAGGCCTGCCGTCCCACGGGGCCCAGCGCCCCCAGCCCTCCCCCCTCCCCTCCCTCTTCCCGTCTGCTCCACTCTCCTCCCCTCTCCCCTCCCCTCTCCCCACCCCTCCCTCCTCCCTTCCCTCCCCTCCCTCCTCCCTTCCCTCCTCCCTGCTCTCCCCCTCCCTCCTCCCCTCTGCTCACTCTCCTCCCCTCCATCCTCCCCTCCCTCCTCCCCTTCCCTCCTCCCTGCTCTCCCCCTCCCTCCTCCCCTCTGCTCTACTCTCCTCCCCTCTGTCCTCCCTCCCTCCTCCCCTCCCTCCTCCCCTCTGCTCACCCTCCTCCCCTCTGCTCACCTTCCTCCACTCCCTCCTCCCCTCTGCTCACTCTCCTCCCCTCTGTCCTCCCCTCTCTCCTCCCCTCCCTCCTCCCCTCTGCTCATTCTCCTCCCTTCCGCCCTCCCCTCCCTTCTCCCCTCTGCTCACTCTCCTCCCCTCCCTCCTCCCTGCTCTCCTCCTCTTCCTCCTCCTCTCCCTCCTCCCTGCTTTCCCCTCCCTCCTCCCCTCTCTCCTCCCCTCCCTCCTCCCCGCTCTCCCCCTCCCTCCTCCCCTCTGCTCACTCTCCTCCCTTCCGTCCTCCCCTCCCTCCTCCCCTCCCTCCAGGCCACCCCGCCTCCCCGTCCTCCTCCTCCGTGGGCCCCACGCTGCCGTCTCGGGAACTGTATGAAGTTATGTGCTTGAGGAGCTGACAGCAGCCTCCGGGCTCACCTTTTGATCCGCTGGGATGCTGACATCTTCAAACCGGAGCGGGCTTCCGGCTCACTGTTCCCTTAGCTGGTGGTGGCAGCTCTCCTGCAGGGGTGTGGCCAGGGCATCAGGGCCGGGTGTGCATGAGTGAGGAGCCAGGATGGGCTGTATGGGGCAGGGAGGTTCGGGGGCCTCCGAAGGTGGAGACAGCCCCCCGCCCCTCCTCAGAGCTGCTCTTCCCCAGGCCCCTGCCTTGCTGGGGGCCAGAGACTTGGCCTCAGGACGGGGGCGCCTGTGGGCGCGAGCGATGCTCGGGGCTCTTAGGGACCTGCGTGGCTAGAGAGGGCCAGGCCCGTCACTCTGGGCAGGCATCAGGGTGTGTCCGCGGTCAGGGCTCTCTCCCGAGTCCCTACTAGTCCAGAGGAGGATGAGGACGGCCTCCTGCAGTCTGCTTGTCTTCTGAGTGAGGAGGGAAGACCCGCGGGGACAGACGTCAAGGTCCAGGTGTGGGCAGGGCCGGTTCCTCCTGAGGCCTGTCTCCTCCCCATGTCCTCACGTGACCGTCCCTCTGTGTGTCTGTCCTTACCTCCTTTTCTTATAAAGACACCAGTCACATTGGATCCAGGCTGACCTTAATGACCTCAGGTTACCTTAATCACCTCTTTAAAGGTTCACTCCACACACAAGCACAGCCTGAGGCGCTGGGACCGCGGGTTTAACATAGGAACTGGGGGACACAGTTCAACCCCTAACACATCTGTCTTAAGTGCTTTGTACCACCTGTAAAGGGCTTCTCAGGTGACTCAGAAGTAAAGAATTCACCTGCCCATGCAGGAGATACGGGTTTGATCCTTGGCTTAGGAAGATTCTCTGGAGGAGGAAATGGCAGCCCACTCCAGTATTCTTGCCTGGAGAATCCCACGGACAGAGGGGCCTGGTGGGCTGCAGTCCATGGGGTTGCAAAGAGTTGGACACGACTGAGCAAGTAAACAACCACCTGTAAAGACGACTGGGTCACGTCCACGGCACAGGTCAGGAGGAGACGCAGAGGTGACCAATGCGTGATCTTTCTCTTTCAGGGACTTGCGATCTATTAGACAATAATGTCTGCCAGAACACGGACAGGAAGCCCAGGAGAGGTAACAGCAGTGCCGCTTGGGCTATGCCTGGGGGAAGGGAGCAGCAAGCTGGGGTTTGTGGCTGTGGGAGCAAGAGGGCTTCTCGGAAGCAGGGGCACTGGTTCTGGACCCTGAAGGGAGCAGGTGGGGGCACGACGGGGGTCGGGGAGGATGTGGCTAAAGGGCATCGCTCGTGTGAGGGCTTAAGGTCTGAATACCTTCAGGTTGAGGGCAGGGAGCTGAGGGCAAGGAGAGCTGGGTGGGGGTGCGGATTTTAGAGGACTCTGGGTGCCAGAGCAGAACTGTATTTTTAGGCCATGGAGGCCCACACAGAGAAACTCAGGATTTAGCCACTTGCCATGTTGGGGCCTCAATTGCAGGTCTGGGTCTCTTAGAGAACATGCGTGCTAAGTTGCTTCAGTTGTGTCCAACTCTTTTTGACCCCATGGACTGTAGCCCATCAGGCTCCTCTGTCCGTGGGATTCTCCAGACAAGAATACTGGAGTGAGTTGCCATGCCCTCCTCCAGGGGATCTTCCCCATCCAGGGATCAAACCCGCATCTCTTATGTCTCCTGCACTGGCAGACTGGTTCTTCACCACTAGCGCCACGAGGGAAGCCTTAGAGAATGTGAAAGTGAAAGTGTCCGTTTGCGACCCTATGGACTCTAGCCTGCCAGGCTCCTCGGTTCGTGGAATTCTCCAGGCAACAATATTGGAGTTGGGTTGCCATTCCTTCTCTGGGGGAAATCTTCCGATCCAGGGATTGAACCCGAGTCTCCTGCCTTGCCAGCAGATTCTTTACCAGCTGAGCCACCAGGGAGGCCCCAGTGATCAATTGTCCTTCAAGGACTCTGGCCAAGCCTGGGCTGCAGGCTGGTGTCCCTGCCCATGGATGGGCCCCAGCTGAGGCCCCAGTGGCTGGCCGGGAGGTGGAAACCGCACAGGAGCAGGCTGGGATGGCCGTAGCCATCATTGTCAGCTTTAAAAATGTTCTGTATTTGAGGAAGAAAAGAAGGACGGATCAAGCCGAGGTGTCTGAACCTGATTCTGCCTGCAAAGGGGAAGAGCCAAACTCTTCTGAGCAGGAGGCTGTATCACGAGATTGCGGGGGAACCACTCTGCAGGCCTGAAGGCTGGACAGGATATGGGGGGTGGGGGGCTAAGGAGGCCGGGGCAGGAAGCAAACAGAGGCAGAAACACTGGCCGCAGATTTTATTTCTCTTAAATTCAGTTGCATTCCATTTCTCCAGAGTTTCCCTCTCTGGTTTTAATACTGTGCTTAAATGCCAAGTTAAATAATCCTCCCGCCCCGCAAAGCTGTCATTTTCGTCCAGGAGGGGCTGGGGTCCTAGGGAAGACGGCAGAACTCCCCCCCACACCCCCCACCCCGTCTTGGGGTACCTTAATCTGGCTCCCAGAGTGGGGCTGGCTTTTGTCATCCCCGCCTCCTCTCCCTCCGGGGAAAGCGAGGCCGGGTTTAGACTTCTGGAGTCAGGCAAAAAATTTCTGAGTGCAGGAGGCTACTCCAGGCTGGATTAAAAACCCACTTTCATGCCAGCTGGGTTTCTGACAGAAATGCCACAAGCTGGCACCTGGCAGCGTAACTGAGCTGGCAACGTCGGGGAACTTTGATTTCTTGCAGCGGCTCAGCAGCCCCTTCAGCATTTCAGCGGCCCTCCCCTGTGACTTGCATTTCTGAGCAGGGCTGCTGTGGAAGCCGGCTCCAAGGACGAGAGCGGACCGGGGCGATGTGCATTTCCAGGGAGGTGTGAAGTGTGCACCGCTGCTCCTTCTAAAGGTCTCAGCTCAAGCCCAGTCGAATCAGGCTGGTTTTCTGTAAATCGGTGAGTCGTGGTTATGTTGATCCTTACGGACAAAGCAGAGTGGAGGGAGGCGGGAACCAGGGGGCTGGCTCGGGGCCTGGGTTCAAACCCTGACTCTGAGGGATGCAAATTATGTGACTGTGAACAGACACAGCACTCTGCTGCGAGACTCACCGGGAAAACGGGAGGCGCTGAGCCTCCCTGGCGCCTATGAGCCAGACGTAAAGGCCATGCATCCGCTGATGAGATGAATCTAAATGGGAAATGGGTAGTCCTCTGGGTGGAGGCTTGACTGGTGGCTCAGACGGTAAAGCGTCTGCCTACACTGCCGGAGACCGGCTTCAATCCCTGGGTCAGGAAGATCCCCTCGAGAAGGAAATGGCAACCCACTCCAGTGTTCTTGCCTGGAGAATCCCACGGACAGAGGGGCCTGGTGGGCTGCAGTCCATGGGGTCGCAAAGAGTCGGACACAACTGAGCGACTTTCCTTTCTTTTCTTTCTTTCATGGTGGAGGGCACACGGAACCCCACCCTCCCACTCCCCTCATCCTGCGTTGCCCCCAACCCGAAGCTTGCTTGCTTTCCACATGATGACTTTCCTACGCTGACACCGGGGCCAAGTCCATGGACCGTGCTCCAGCACCCAGTCTCGTCCTTTCGGTATCAGAAGCTTGCCAGCGAGCGTCTGCTGGACAGCCGACCAGAGAGAGGCCGCGGGCAGGAGGCCGGGGAGGGGGCACCGGGCCGCGGGAGGGGCAGACGCCATCACCTCCGCAGCTCGTCCTCACAGAGGCGGCACCTCAGCCAGGACCCCCCTGTCCCCGTCCCCCCACCTGGAGGACGTGTGCCCGCACGTGGCACTTGGAGCCACAGGGCAGACGGGGCCTGGACCCCGCTCAGCCCGCAGGGTGGGCACAGCTGCTGCTCCCGAGGGCCCCTTCCCTGGGTGGGGGCGGCCGGGGGTGGGAGTGGGCGGGCCCCGCCGGGGTGCCCAGGCCTGGACGAGCCTACGTCCTCAGGGAGCCCACTTGTCCTGCGTTTCCCTGCCCCCTGAGTGCACAGTGCTCTGTGCTTTTGACCTTCTAGGACCTTTGCAAGCATTAACCCTCTCCCCGTCACAGCAGCTGTTTGAGGCCAGCACTATCGCCGCCTCCTAGACACGAGGCAACAGCCGGGAGCCCCGAGCACGAGGCTGATCTTCACAAAGCTTCCATGTGGACTCAGGCTCCTTGTGGGGTGAAAAGCTATGACCAACCTAGACAGCATGTTAAAAAGCAGACACATTACTTTGCTAACAAAAGTCCATCTAGTCAAGGCTATGGTTTTTCCTGTGGTCATATATGGATGTGAGAGTTGGACTATAAAGAAAGCTGAGCGCAGAAGAATTGATGCTTTTGAACTGTGGTGTTGTAGAAGATTGTTGAGAGTCCCTTGGACTGCAAGAAGATCCAACCAGTCCATTCTGAAGAAAATCAGTCCTGAATATTCATTGGAAGGACTGATGCTGAAGCTGAAACTCCAATACTTTGGCCACCTGATGCGAAGAGCTGACTCACTGGAAAAGACCCTGGTGCTGGGAAAGACTGAGGGCAGGAGGAGAAGGGGAGGACAGAGGATGAGATGGCTGTATGGCATCACCAACTCAGTGGACATGGGAGGCTCAGCAGGCTCTGGGAGAAGGTGAAGGACAGGGAAGCCTGGTGTGCTGCAGTCCATGGGGTTGCAAAGAGCTGGACACGACTGAGCGACTGAACTGACTGCAGCTCCCCCTCCAGGCAGCCCAGCCACTGGGTGTGGCCAGTGTCAGACCCGGGGGAACATGCCCAGGGTGGGGGTGGGCTGGGAATCTCTGAGGGAGAGGAAGGTGCTCACCAGCCTTCGGGGGTGCGGGTGCCCCTCTGGGACTTCCACCTTAGGGTGTGTCTCAGCCCTCGGTCTGTCCCACCTGAGCCTTCTCTGGTGGCCGCCTGGGCTTTCCCGGGTCAAAGGGAAAGTGTCGGATGTCAGCAGGCAGTTGAAATCCGGTGGACCTAGAATAGACTGGAAAGAGCTGTGGGGAGGAAGGCGGTCACAGCATGGAGAAAGCATCCTGTTTATTTCTCCTTGGAGAACCCTAGAGCCTTCAGACCCACCTGCAGGGGGGCGGAGTGCCCAGGGGTGCTGGGCCTGCAGGGTGGGGGGTGGGGAGGAGAGACAGCTGGCACCCGGCAGGCTTCTCCGGGCCGGCGGTGCCTGGCTTCCTCGGCTCGTAGACGCAGCGATCCAGTCTCTGCCTTCATCATCACGCGGCCTTCTCCCTGTGCGTCCGGGCCCAGGTTTCCCTCTTTTGAAAAGCACACCCGTCATTTTGGATTAAGAGTCCACCACCGGCAGGATGACCTGCTCTTAATCTCTCCCACAACGACTGTTTCCAAACAAGGTCACATTCTTGGGTGCTGGTGGTTGGGGCTGCAGTGTATCTTTCGGAGACACAACTCGACTCGTGAGACTCAGTTTCCTCAAGTCTAAGCTGAGAAAAATATCATGGGCCTCACAGGGTGTGAAGAGGATGGAACGGTCGGTGGGCGCGCAGTCCTCTGGCACAGGGCCCGTGCTAGTGCTAAACGAACGCTACCTATCGGTGCGTGCTAAGTCACTTCAGTCGTGTCCGACTCTTGGCGACCCCATGGACTGTAGCCCGCCAGGCTCCTCTGTCCACGGGATTCTCCAGGCAAAAACACTGGAACAGGTTGCCATTTCCTCCTCCAGGAATCTTCGCAACCCAGGGATGGAACCTGGGTCTCCTGCACTGGCAGGCGGATTCTTTATTGCCGAGCCCCTGGGGAAGCCCAGATGTGCCTATATTTATACATGTGTAAACTGAGTCACTTGCTGCCCACCTGAAACACAACACTGTAAACCAACTGCGCTCCAGGATGAACTAAAACTTTTTAAATAAAAATAAATAAGTTAAAAAAGACAGAAGACCGAACAAGGAGTGACAGAGAGATACAGAGAAGAGCGCATCACCTGTGGGGTACCTCCCCCCGCCTGTGCCCGCCTGGTTCCTGGCCCTGCAGCAGAGGGCGCCGCGGCGTCTGTGTCCAGCCCCTCCCGGTCTTGGGCGTCCCCCGGAGGCTGCGGGTGTGGGTGGAAAGAACCGCCCAGGCGATTCTGACGCAGCTCCCTTCTCCCTCCTCAGGTGAGACCCCTGCTTGGGCCACAGCTTTGAGACACAGGGCCCGGGGCTGTGGGGACAGAAAAGACAGCATCCAGAGCTCCGTCCTGCTCAGGGGACCAGCCCCTGGCAGGTGGGGCAGATGATCACGAAGAGTCAAGTGAGAAGAGCCGAGAAGGGGGTGCTGGTCCAGCTCTGGAGCCACGGCCGAGAGCCCCAATCCTCTCATCACCCCACGCCCTTTAAAACACCTCCCCGGCGGTTTCCATTGCTGCAACTGTGGCTCCCACGACAGACTGCGTCCAATAAGTAGAAACGACTTCTCCCAGCTCCCTCGAGAGCCTCTGAGCAGCCCTGGGATGACCCGCGTCCCTCTCGAGAGTGGACGTCACTGTTGCCCACAGCCAGGATGCTGGCTGCTTGTGGGCCAGGCGGGCCTGTGGGAGCCCTGGGCGGGGAGCGCTGGCGGAGGGGCCCTGCATGCACAGGGTGGAGCCGGACCCACGGCCAGTCCTGACGGAGGCCCTGCCATGTCTCCAGGGACAGAGAGAATGGGTCCCAGAGGGAGTGGGTTGAGACACATCCCCTACACCGTTTGTTTTCAAATCCTTGGAAGCAAACCTGGAGGATTCCACACAGCACTGGGCTGGGAACAGGAAGCTGCCTTCTGCTTTCGGCCCTTCATCTTCATGACGGACTCCTGGACAGAGGGCTACATTTGTCCAAGCAGTCCTCAGCAGTCGCATCTGTAAAATGGGTATAGAACACCAACACCCAGCCGATGCCACAGGGCTGCTGAGATGTGTCCCAAGGCGCAGTCCTTGGGACACCCCTGACCCTAACAGAAGTAGAAGCACCGCCTTGGCCCCCGGAGCCCCTGCAGCCGGGCCGGCATCCTCCCCGCTCCCCCCTGCCCAGGCCTGCCCCTCCTCCCGGTCCTTCCCACCCTCTGGGTGATTTGGCCTCCACCTCCAGCCATGCAGACATTCCTGGTGGAATGACAGGAATCACACCGTCCTCAAACAAAATGCCGACTGCATCACTTCCCTGATGGGAAGCCTGTCTGGTGCCCAGCTCCTCACAGAGATCCGGCCATGGCCCCCATCCCACCCACCCGCCCAAGCCCTGCGCACCCTCTGACCTCCCAGCTACTCCTCTGACCAAGCGCCCCTCCTCACTGCGTCCACGCCTCCAAGCTCGGCTCACCCCTAAACACATGGCTGGAAGGTTAGCTCCTCTCCAGCGCTCCCTCCCGCCTCACCTCCCCCTCGGCATCACTGGCTCAGCCAGCGCTGGTCACCCCGCCTTGTCACCTGCCTGTCCTGACGTCCCTCCCGGATCCGTGAGCTCCTCTGGGGAAGAGTTCTCTGCACACGGCCGCCAGCACCTCACAGGTGCTCAGCAAAGATGCAGAAAGAAGCTGAAACTTGCTCCAGGAATGGTCAGAGCGGGCAGCGGTAAAACCACATGTGCTGAGCATGACCGTGAACTTGAGGGAGAGCCAGCATTTCATCTAATCGCTACCACCGACCCTTGGGTCTAGCCTGATGTCACAGATAAGGACGGGGAGCTCAGAAAGATTTAAGTTGCCTCTGTCACAGCCAGTAAGCAGAGGACCCAGACGCAGTCTGTCTGACGCGAAGCCCATGCATATTCATCTGTCCTGGGCTGGTTTCACCTTGCCCGTGGCTCTCCTAGACACTGCTGGGTCCCGCCGCAGAGCAGCTTCCCCGGCTCAGAGAAAGCCGAAGCATGAAGCATATAAGAGCCCTCATCACAGCCGATGTCCCTGTCCACAGTAGCAAGACTGACTGGATGCATCATGGTGAGGACAGTGGTAGGCGTGTGGTGTGGGAAGGGCAGCCTAAGGGGTCCATTCCTCCCCTGCTCCTGCACGGGGTAATGTTGCTAAGAGGCTCAGCGAGGACGTCGCTTGGGGAGGGGTGTGGAGATAACCACCCCCCAACCCCGGGCCCTTTGGCAGCTGGATGGCCTGCAGCTGGGGATGAAGCCGAGGAAGCCTTCGGAGTGCAACCCCAGCGCTCTTTTCCGTGTTACGACATATATTAAAAGCATAACCGTGTTACGGCGGATATTAAAAGCACAGCCGAGCGGGACTCCCTTCCAGGAGGGTTTTCATCAAGCGCGTGGGCCCCCAGGACCGCGGGGACCCTGAGCGGCTGCCCCAGGCCTTCCGCCTGGCTGCAGTCACCCTGGGCCCCTTGCTGCTCAATTACTCCCATCATGAGCCACTCCTCAAGCAGGGGTCATTCCTCTCGTCGAGCTAAAATCAAATATCGTACGTTTGAAACAGCAGTCAGGGGAGCAAAACGTTCAGAGAGGCGGCCGTGCAGTGTCTGGGGAGAAAGGAGAGACCGGGTGAGCAGCTACGTCCTCGGCGGGGCTGTGGGTCAGTCCTCGTGGTCCGCACCCGTGGACAAGCGCTCCTCGGGGCTGGCGCTCGGGGTGGGGAGCATCAAGCCCTCATGCTCCGATTCACCAGAGCAAAACACTCGCAATAGGAAAGGACGTTGTTGGGGGCAACGCCCGCTCCAGAACCCGCCCGTCTCCCCAGACCCCCATCCCAGTCCGCTGCTGTGACCGGAAGACGACTTGAGAAGGGGCCGCAGTGTGGGGACCGCGAGGGTGGGCTTCCAGGCTGCGGGCAGAAGCAGGCCCCGCTGGTCCGGACGCCCTGGGCCTCGGTGGTCGTAGCCAGGCTCCATCACCAGGGCGGGGAGAGCCAGGCCGCCCCCTCCAGTCCTGCCGGGGCGTCCAGCGTGGGAAGAGCCACCGGGGGCTCCTTCGGGGCCGCAGTCTCGGCTCAGCCCGAGATCTTCTGAAGGTGAAGCCTGGCCTTTCCAAAAGCCAGCCTGGAGCAGGCGTTTCAAACCCAGCCTGTACAAAACCGCGCTTCCCTCCTCCTCCCAGGCTGGCTGCCCCGGAGGCCGCTGGTAACACGTGGAGAAGGCGGCCTGGAACTCTCCGAGGGCGGTGCCTGGCTTTCTGAGCAAAGCGGTTACCTTAACACGGAAGGAAAACGCGCTCTCGCGCAGCTAGGGCGATGGGCTCAGAATGGAGATTCTAGAGACAGCATCACTCATTTAAAATCGGATTTTCATTTTTCTTCCAGCCAAAGTCCAGCCTAATTCCTGAAACCCAGTTCCTGAAGCCAAACCAAACAAAACCAAAAAACCCAAAACTGTGTTTTTGTTTTCATTCTTTCCACAGAAAGCAAACGCATCTACCCTCAGTGGTGGACTGCTATTTTTTTTTTAAACATTTGTTGATTTTTTTTGCATATTTTTACAACTTCTTTCCATCATTTATGATGAAAATGCCCAAAACCTCAACGAATTCCGCAGCGCTCCCATTTCGTGTTTCCGCAGCCCGCGATGCAGCAGCATCCTGCTCTGAGGGTCTCTTCGCCCTCAGGACCCCTGTCCCCTCCATCCCCTGGAGGTCCCCTGGCCTCTGTCCCGTGTCTTCATCCTCACCATCCGGGGGCACGCCAACGACCACGTGGAGAAAGCACCCCCTTCCCCAGGGATGGGGTCCCAGTGGGACCAACTCAGCCATGATCTGGGGAAGGGTTTGGAGATGGGCCCTGTGGGCTCCCAGACGTCCCAGACGTTTCAGTCCCACAGCCATCTGCCCCGAAGATGCGGAGATGGAGGCGCAGGCACGCAGACACCTGGGTGCCTGGGTGACTCACAGATTCCCGTCCCGTCTGGCCTGTAAACGCCGACCCCAGGGTGCAGGCAGGCCGCTTCCTCGGGCCTCACCAGCTGCTTTTCTCTGGACACTGTGGGCAGCTTTGGAACCTGTGCCTGTGAGGAGCGTGCATTATTAATCCCGCAGCATCCGTCTCAGGCCCTGCATACTGAAAGTGGTTCTCTGACATCCTAAAGGCTCTGGCATCCGAAGGTCCTCCCTGGTGGGGACGGGGAGCTCGCACGCCCTGCCAGCCTGAAGGTCGGCCCTCTGCCCTCGCACACAGGGGCTGTTACAGCCATTTCTTTTTAAAAATAAAACTGCAAAATACCTGCTTTCCTCTTTTCAATTCTGCCATATTTTCCGAGAACCACCATCCTGTGAGCCTGTATGGGTAATGCGTTTCCCCACTCACACAGGCACAATTCGGGAAGAGACTCCCTGTTCGCAAGAAATAACGTTGGGTGTGTTTTGCTTTGGAGTTCACTCCTGTGGAGAGGGACCCCCGGCCCCACCGCCTCGGTGCCAGGTCCCAGAGTGGACTCCCAACCCGAGTGAGGCAGCCTGGTGTCCATCCATCCGTCCATCCACCCATCCTCGGCCTCTCTGTCCACATCACAGAGCCGGTGACCACCGAGCACCATGGGCTCCAGGACCAGATTCCCAAGCGTAAGCCAAGCATGTCCGTAAGAGTCCCCTTCTCGTTCCGCAGGAGAAACACTCAGAAGGAGCTTCCCAGGCGGGATTGGAGTCCGGCTCTCCCTGGCTCTGCTCAGAGCATCGGGTCCCCTTGGAGGCTGATGGCGGGGGGTGGGGAGTGGTGACTTCAGCGTGACGACCCTCAGACACGCGTGCTCCCCCCACCCCGAGTGCAGAGCAACACACAGAGCCCACCTCGGAGCTTCCCCAGCGCTGGTGGCAGGTGCCGGGCAGGGGCCTGCCAGCCTGCCTCTCCATCAGCACTGGGGGTGACCGGGGGGAAGAGGACAGTACCACGCACAGGGAAAGGGAGGGGGAACGCGGGGGACGAGCCCCCCCGCCACAGGGGGCCCGGTTCCAGACTGTTATCTTCGCATGAGTCACTGAAGGGCTGGGTTTTCAGAGCGGTCACTCCCACAGCCAGAAAGTGACCCAGGACCTTCCTCCCTTTCCACGATGGGGGCTGAGGTGTGCAAAGTCTTCCCCATCACGGGGGCAGGGGTCGGGGGGCTGAGCACCGAGGCTCACCCTGCCCTGCACCCTCGCCCTCCTCCACCTGCTCTCAGCCCGGGACGGACATTCTGGACAGCCAGTGAGCTCCTCGCCCTGGGGTCCAGGTGGGCTTGGGCAGAGAGAGGGCCGGAAGCCAGAGGTGGAGGAGAGTGAGAGGTGTCTGCAGGGTCCCCGAGGGCCACTGCCTGTTCCCCGCCCCGCCCTCGAGTTTCGGGCTGCTGGTGGTGACGGCCCCCGGCACACCGTCTATACTGTCACCTGGGCTCCCCACACTGAACCCACGACTCAACACTCTTCTCTGTTTCCCGCTTAGGAAGGGGCTGGCACTTCCTGTCATCTGATGATTAACTCAAAGTCTTTCACAGACGTGTTATCTTTGGGGTGAAGCCCACCCTTTCACAGCTTCCCAGGTGGCACTAATGGTCAAGAACCTGCCTGCCAATGCAGGACATATAAGAGATGCGAGTTCGATCCCTGGGTCGGGAAGATCCCCTGGAGGAGGGCATGGCAACCCATTCCACTCTTCTTGCCTGGAGAATCCATGGACAGAGGAGCTTGGCGGGCTACAGTCCATGGGGTCACAAAAAGTCAGGCACGACTCAGCGAATTGGCACCCACCCCCCTTTCACAGGCCCTCCATGGCTCTCCATGGACGCCTCCCAAGCCACTGGTCCACGCTGACTTCAGCCAGGGTGCACCTCCCCCAGGAGCACCCGCAGGCCATGCCACTTCCTCTCGGCCTCCCTGAGGCTGCTCCTTGGCCCAAACTGGCCCGTATCTGCCTGGTCACCCTGGTAGCACCTTTAATGACCTGGCACCCGGTTCTCTTGTCCTTTCCTGCCAGAATCCTCCCCTGATCTCAGACCAAGCACTAAGGCAAGCGTCACGTTCACATTCCTGGAAGCAGCCTCCTTCCCAGCCCCCCAGCACAGACAGCTCAAGGTCCCCCTGCTGGGCGGGGGGACAGCGCTGACTGGCCTCTGGACCCTCCTGCGAATGGGGGCTGGCTCCTTCTACTCAGGAGAAGGGCGTCACCACGAGCCTCCTTTGCCAGGGGCTGCATGTGGACTGAAGGTCGACTCGGCAGAATCACGGAGCGTTGACAGGCTTTGGCCTTAAGACATTGGGCTGAAATTCTGCCTCCACGCCTTGCTGGCCAGGCACCTCGATCAGGACCTGACCTTCAGGCCTGGGATTCCTCCCATTGCCTTGGAGGGTTGTAAGGACGACCACCACCCCGCTCTCGCCTGACCCAGGGAGGAGGCGGCCTGGTTTGAGGCCCCTGCACCGGCCCCGCGACCTGGGCAGTCTGAGGTATCATGGGACCACTCAGAACCTCGGTTTCTTCTTTGAGAAACTGTGGCTTTGGAGGAGTGTCTGACCTTTCATCAGAGGGGGCAGCACCTGGGGCTGGACCTCATGTTCCCCTCCAGTCTGAATTTACCCTCCTGGAGCTAATCGTCCTTTTTATCTTGTTCTGACTCACAGTTCAGATTGCCTCCTCCCAACACTTCTTTATCCAATGGTCCCGTGGCCCCAGGAATCTTAGGCCAAAGGCTTTTCCATGACCACGACTGCATCCCCAGTAAGAATGTACCACTGGGACTTCCCTGGTGGCCAGTGGTTAAGACCCCACGCTTCCAATGCGAGGGCAAGGGTTCGATTCCCAGTCAGGGAACTCAGATTCCCCCATGCCTTGCTGCAAAAAAAGAAAAGAAAAAAATGCATTGCCTTTTAGACACAGGGGAACTGAAGGAAAGAGAGCAGATGAAATGGAGTTTAATTGACCACCTTTAGCACAACAGCCCCACGGCACTTATGCTCTCAAGAGGGTATATCCACAACCCCATCTCCAAATTAAAAATGGCAAACAGTTTTTCCTACAAGAGACCTTGTGCTGTGGGCTAAATTGCTTCAGTTGCGTCCAACTCTTTGTGATCCCATGGACTATAGCCTGCCAGGCTCCTCTGTCCATGGGGACTCTCCAGGCAAGAATAGTGGAGTGGATTGCCATGCCCTCCTCCAGGGGATCTTCCCAATCCAGGGAGCAAACCCAAGTCTCTTATGTCTCTTGCATTGCCAGGTGGGTTCTTTACCACTGGCGCCCCTGGGAAGCCCAAAAGAGCCCTTAAAGTAAGCTAACTCAAAACGCCCTTGGACAGGCCAGAAAACTCAAATGGCTTCGACAGGCTGAAACCCAGCGGTGTGACCCACAGACCAGCTCTGTCTTCCCCGCGCCGGGATGGAAGGCTGAGCGCTCTGACCCAAGAAACCAGAACCCCTGCCCCAGGTCGTCCGCTCTTTGCTGAGGACGCCTCCAAGATGACATGCCGTGACGATGGCAAACAGCTGCCTTTGGACACCGCTTAACACTCTTCAAAGTCCCTTCCATTTTCCCGTTGAGGCACCTCACAACCCACGGAGCTGGCTTTCGTAGCCTCGTTTTGCGATGACAGAACAGCCTGCCTGAGAGACCGCATGAAGAGAGGAAACACCCCTTCAAAACCTGGACTCAGACAAAGCAGCCCAGCCCTGGCCCCTTCCGGCACACTCCCCGAGCTCTGCAGAACGCCCTGTGCTGACCAGGTGGATCCGCCTTGACCCACACACTCTGTGCAGACACTCCACCAGAGGAACTCCAGTGTCTGGTCTCAGAGACGGGAGGAGGGGGCCGGGGTGGCCACTGAGTCAAGCTGAGAGGTCCGTCCAGATATCAAAGCTGGGCAGTGGCTTGTGATAACCCTCCACTCCCAACAGCAGAGCTCATGCTCCTGTAGGCATGGGCCTGGTGCCGTTTAACCCACACACACCTGCCTCCCGCTCTAGAAAGTGGGGAGTGATGAAAATGCCACTGTCACAGACTTGCCACGAGGACCATGTGAGCGGATCCACGGAGTGTGTGTGGGACAGCGCTGGTCCCCGGTACCTGCTGCCTCAGCATCTGAGTGATGGTGGCAGCGTCTCAGCTCCGGACAAGCACTCACTCAGAATTCTGCTGTGTGGGGACAACCCTCACTGTCCCTACAATTCCACCTGTGCGCAAGGTCAGGGAAACGATGGGCTGGCAGGGAAGAGCATCTGCTTCCTCCGCAGGCTGGAGGAAGCAGCAGGCTCTTTGGGAGGTGAAGGTGCTCCGTCTGAGATCAGAACACTTCCTTGGCCTGAGGTATCAACCCATAGTTGGGGGCCGAGTCTCACGTTCACCCCAGCCACTGACCTCATGTGTCATTTACCAAGGGTGCAAAAGTCCTGGCTACAGAGCCACCACAGCCATCTGGTCTACCTGATTGCCCTCTGTGACACCACCCTGCTTAGGCAGGATATGAACTCCAGCACACGCAGGCTGGAACCCTGAATTTTCTGGGTTGGGGACCACTTGTCCAGGTTTTAATCCACTTCATCTCCTTCCGTATGGCAACAAGACTTTTATTCCCCTATATACCAGAGCTTAGGGTAGAAAAAGAAATGTTTGAATTTTTGCTACCATAAGTCCTGTCTTCTTGGGACACAATTTCCAGGCAAAGGGGCTTAAATTAGTAAAATGTCCCTTCTATTCCCATGGAGAAAGAGGTGGTAGAGATGCTTCTGAAAGTGAAAGTCGCTCATTTGTGTCCCACTCTTTGCGACCCATGGACTGACTATACAGTCTGTGGAATTCTCCAGGCCAGAATACTGGTAGCCTTTCCCTTCTCCAGGGGATCTTCCCAACCCAGGGATCGTACCCAGGTCTCCCACATTGCAGGCAGATTCTTTACCAGCTGAGCCACCTGGGAAGCCCAGAGATGCTTGTACTTGCATTAATTAGACAGCTACGCATGCATGCCTGTGAAAGGCTCTGTCAACCTGGGGATACAGGAGGAGCGAGGTTCGGTGTCAGGACCAGCAGGGAAACAGTGCCACGGCACCCTGGGGTGCATGCCGTGACAGACCGTGGTCCTGGTGCTATGGAGGCCCGGGGCAGGGCCCTTCCCAGCCTGGATGGGGAGCCGGTTGGGGAACAGTACCCGGAGGAGGCCTTCTCGGGGAGGCGACTAGCTTTGATAGTTTATGATACAGATTCCGAGAATCTGAACTGAAAGAGACCTCTGTGCTCAGGAAGTTTTGACAGTTAAAGAAAACAAAGACAGTCTCTCTGGAAGTGAGAGCTGTGGCTCACAGGCGGCTCGCCCGGCCTGGGCCCCCCAGCCTGGCCCCACCAGGCGCACTCCCGCTCCCAGGGCTTTGAGCGACGGTGGCTACCCGGGTCCTCCTGCCAGGGACTAGCTAGCAGGGGCAGGCTTAGGGGGAAGAGACCCCAAAGGTAAGTCAGAGGGTCTCCACCTTGGCACTGCTTAGAATCACCGGAAGGGCTTTAACATGCTCCCTGGAGGCTCCGCACGTAGCCAGAAGGTGCTGGAATCCAGAGGCCTGAGCTCAGTGCACAAAACCGGATATCCTGTGTCCAGGTTTATTTTAGGTTTTAACATTTTTTTAAAATTGAAGTCTAGTTGATTTACTATGTTGTGTTAATTTCTGCCGTACAGCCGGGATTCAGTTACGGAATATACATATTCATTCGCTTTACATTCTTTCCCACCGTGGTTATCACAGGATATTGAATAAAGTTCCCTGTGCTCCACAGGAAGGCCTTGCTGCTCACTCCGGCGTCTTGTTTGGTGTGCGTAGCCTGCTGGGTGTGTGGGACAGAGGATGGCTTTTCCGTTTCTGGGAGAAGGCCGATCCGCGGGGGCCAAGGGGGCTGTCAGACATCACAGATGTGACGAGAGGCGTGGAGTAGAGTCCACGAGCCCAGTGCCTGCCCCCCGTTGGCCGGAGGTCCTGGCTGTGAGTCTCCGGACTCAGTGGGGCCGCTGTTGAGGGCACAGCTGTGAGTTCCCAAGGACCCCTTGCTTTCAAGGGGGCCACAGGGCTCCACGTCTCCCCAGGATGAGCTGTTTCATCACAGATGCCTCGTGGGGGCTGCAAGCCTGGGCTGCCATGCGTAGTGCCGGCGCCCCCTGGATGCCAGCTCTCAAGGGACGAGGGGCTGGGGCGATGGCTCCAGGGACAAAGGTGGCTGGAGCATCCTGGGTCTCCTGGAGGACAGTTGGCCGAGGAGGAGGCCGGCCTGCTCCCCGGGAGCTGCGAGGGGGCCTGCCAGGACCCCCACTCTGTGCTGCCAGGGCCTCATGGCCTTCTAGGACTCACGGTCCTCTCTCGGGGCCCCCGGGGCCACCCTCAGGCTCGAGAGGAGCAGAGCACAGAGGAGAAATGATTCTCGGAGGCTCTGTGGGAGAAGGCAGCCAGTTTGGGGGTGCTGTACCCACAGGCCAAGCAGCACTGGGGCCAGCGGCCACCACCAGGCCCTGGAAGAGGCTCTCAGACACCCAGCTCCAGAACTTCTTGTCTGTGGTCTCAAGTCATCCGGTTCACGAGGCTTTGTCATGGTCGCCCCAGGAAGCTATCAGAGATGGGTAAAGTGCTGCTGGACAGAACTGTGGGGAGGCCAGGGAAGACTGTGCAGGCCAGCTCCAGCAACCAACACCTGCAAGGAGGCTGTGCAGGGAGATGGGTGGCGACGGGGGACCTTTCAGAGGTGCCCAAGTCCATAACCCCATGTGACAGCCAGGCACAGCCCAGCAAGGGCACCAGGGTAGAGAGGGCTGAGGCCAGAGCCCCCACCTGTGGGTCCTTCCTGGGAAGCAGGGTGGGTGTGAGCCCCCAGAAGATGACCCTTGCCCTCTTGGCCTCCCTAGCCTCCAGTGGGTGTCTAGGACACAGAAGAGGCTCAGAACAAGCCGATGGCCGTTTGTTGCCCCTGGACTGGCCGCCACCCATGTGACCCCCAGCCCCCTTCACATCCCAGCCTGGAAACACTGAAGCATGAGAGGTTTGAGAACAGTGCCGGGGTACTCCCTCCCGAAATGAAATCAGCCGCTCAGCCAGACAGTGAGAGGGCCTCAGCCTCCGGGGTGGGGACGGGAGGAGTTTGGGACAAAGTATATCTTTATTTTCATGCGGCTCTACAACTCGCCTGCCCAGTCCAGCCCAGCCAGGACCACTCCACCGAGGGGATGGCCCCAGGGCCCCATACTGGCCCTCTCGCCTCCCCTCCAGCCTGCGCCCACTCTCCCTGATTTGTTTCACTTGGAGAAATACTTCTGTTTTGATTTAGCTACACTCCCGTCATCTCTTATACATACGAGTGCCTCCCCCACCCCAGGTCATGCTGGGTGGTCCATCCCCCATGCGGATATCTAAGGCCTCTGGGGACCTTCCGGGGCTCCACCAACCCGGCAATGGGGTTTAAGCAAAATGTTTGCACTAGTCTTTCCTGGCGGGTTGACTTTGCACAGAAAACAAAATACTTCCGCCAGAAGCAACTTGCAAAGTGGCCAGCACTCAGGGTTTTCCCAGATGAGACCTGCTCAAGGTCACACCAAGAGTCACAGGGTCACACTCAGGGTCACTCTCAGGTGGTTGGTGACAGCCGGGCGCCCCCAGGAATGGGTCCCTCCTGCCTGCTCATCTGCCCCTTTCTTTCTCCAGCTCCTTCATGGCCACCCCTGCCCCCTCCCACCAGGTCCCCAGCCCATCCTCCCACCCACCCCCACCTCCGGCCTGGGGCCCTCCACCCCACAGCGCAGCTGTGCCTCCGCTGCCACCTCCAGGAAGCCAGCAGGCTTCTCTTTCCCAGACCTACTGAAGAGGCTTTGGGATGAGAGCCTGAATCCAAGTAGGGTTGCAAGTGGGGGCGGGTGGTCTTAGCTCCCGCCTCTCGCTCGCAGCATCCAGCCCCCGGCTCATCACAAAAAACTCAAGGCCCTGGTGAAGGAAGGGGGAAGACGGCCAGGCCCTGCCTCCTTGCTGCCCTGAGCCTCCCGCCTGCGGTTCCCGGTTCCTGCCCGCTCACCCGCGCTCCGAGGCGTGGTGGGCTGCGGGCTCCGGGGCGCGTCCCTGTCGTGACCCCGGCCCGGGTCGGTCCCATACACTCGCCTCGGCGGCCTTGGACATCCGACCGCGAGCCGGGACCAAGCAGTGTCCGGCGGGTGGTCCCCGGGCGCGCTCGGGTCTGGAGCAGGGTGTCGCCCCCACCCACCGTCCGCCGGGATCCGCTAGCAGGCGCGGCCGCGGGCCAGGGCCGGAAAAGGAGGGTCGCCCCACACTCACCGCACGCGCTCCTTCTGGAACCGGGGGGCTTCCTTCCCCTCTGAGAGCCGGTGTCCGAGTCAGCCTTCCCTGGGCTCGCCTCCCGCCCCTTGCACACACGCACACGTGCACACACACGCGCGCAGACACACAGGCCCACTTGCACACACGCCCCGCGCATCGCACTGGCTCTCAGAGGCCGGGTCCGGGGCGGGGACCGCAGGCACCGGCCCTTGGGGTGCGGAGGAAGGATCCAGAGGCCTCCCCGGGCAGGGCCCCGGGAAGGGAGGGGCCGCGGCGGCAGAGAGCTCTGCCGGTCCACCTCCAATCCCGCGAGCGGGCAGAAGCCAGGGACCTGAGTTGGGACCCCGGAGCCTCGGCAGGGGACGAGAAAAGCCGGTGCCCGCGGAGACGAGGGGTCGTAGGACTGACCGAGGCTGGCCTCCGCCCGCGAGCGCGGGGCGGGGGTGGGGGGGCTGGAGCCCGCGCGCCGACGCCCCCTCCCTGCCTTGCCGCGGGCAGCGCAGTCCTGTCCGCCCGGCTTTGCCCAGATCCCCTGGAGGCGGAAGATGGAAGCTGGCTTTTGTCTGACCTGGTCAGACAGCCGTTTTGTGGGATAAAGGCTTAACGCTCGGTGAACACGCAGAAAAAGCTCAGCGCTGGCCCTCTGACAATCCCATTGTTTGGGGCCTGAGCCCAGCGGTTTGGTCTGAAAGCGCCAAGTTCATGACATTTCAAAGAGAAACGATACTGGGAGTCGGGGGTAGGAAGGGGGAGGGCGGGGTGGGCAGGAGAGACAAAATCCTAAAAGGAGATAACAAAATTTGACTCCTTGGCCCCCGGTCTTCCTCGGAGGCCCCCTTCAGAGCCCTTCAGACCAAGTCCCTTTCTCAAGACACATCTGCACTGGGAGCCGGGCTGATGGAGTCAGCGTCGCCAGGGGCTGCAAGGTGAAGGTGTGAAAAGATGCTCTAATAAGCACTGTGGAAGCTTCCAGGACTATTAGCAAAGCCCAAAGCCATTAGCACAAGCTCCCATTGTCTGCACCGCCCGGCAAGAAGAGATTTTTGTCAAGGTCTACATGACATTTGTTACTTTAGGTGACAAAATGAGTTTATTTTAAAGAGCTAGAGTGCTATTGTTTTCCTCTCATTTTTATTATTATTATTACTATATCCTTTTAAAAACACACACACTTTTCTGAGCCAGGGAGCAAAGGAGCTTCCGTTTTTAGTGTTTAATTTGTTTAATGTGCCTCTGCGAAAGCAAATAATTCGGGAGAGAAAGCGGAGGAGTCAGGAAATTGAATGTGTTTTGTCTCCAGCCAAGTTTCCCTTGAGTGATTTCGTTTGCTTTCTGTCTCGCTGAGCAGGCTCCGCTTTCCTACGTCCAGCCAGCTGGGCCTCCGCGCGGCCCTCCGCCCTCTGTCCGGGGAAGCTGTCCTCTGGAAGAACAAAACAGGCCTTCCAGAATGATGCTAACGTGAGGAGAAAATAGGATTAGGCAAAAGTATCAGCAAGGTAAGTCGGATTAACAGCAAGGTTCAATACATTTTGGCGTTCCTGTACAGTTTTTAATTCTACAAAGGTATACGTTTCCCTTCCCTGGTTTTATTTAAAGAGGCTGTTTGTTTGTGCCCAAGAGGTAGACGAGCGATAAGGCTCTGTGTGGAATTGGAAACATATAACCTTGCAAAATGACATTTCGCCCTGTAGAGTGTGACCCGCTCCGCAGATAAAGGCAGAGTGCCGACGCTGGCTCTTTGTTAACGCCTTTTGCCCCCTGGCGTCGCTTTGATGGAAGGACACCCCCCTCGTGCTGCAGCAGAGCGTCTGCCTGCCGGCTCCATCCCCGCAGGCAACCGGGGAGATGCCTGCTGGCCCTGCCGCTTTTTGAATACCCCAGGTTTGTGTTTAAACACTTATAAACAGGCACTGGCGATCGCAAAGCCAGGGGAGCAGAGAGTTTGATGGCAAAGACCGGTTGTCTGTACTACTGGAAAGACGGAGATGGCCCTGCACTTTGTCACGTGCAGATTTAGTCTTCATTTGTTAATCAGGCTCCTCCGTCTGTCCTAAATTAATGCAATTCTTTGGGGCAAGGCAAGGGGGCATTAATCATTGTTTCAGTTTGCAGATCGTTTAGCAATAAACTTGGCAGGGGGCTGTGGTTCCCTGGGAAGTCCCCCCAAGGAAGTTGCTGCCTCTGCCACTGTCTGGGGCATTTCTGAAGGTCCTTTCCAAGACGAACTGCAGACAGAGAGCAAGAGGGGAAAGAGTACACCCCAAAGGCTTTCAGAGTTCTGGCTGAGAGGGAAACGTGTTTGAGAAAGCTCAAGGCCAAAGGAAAAGAAAGTTCTGCTTGGTGAGCGTTTCCCCCTTTGGAGGAGGCCGGGACAGTCACAGGATTTCTGTCTCCATTTCAGACTTGTCGTAGGCAGTAGGGCATGGTTTGGAAACGTGAATCTCCAGAGACAGAGCAGGGTCCCCAAGAGAACTAGGCAGGGCTGGAACTCTGGGCTCCCATCAGCTCTGCAGAAGCGATAGAGAAGTTTGTTCTGTCTGAGCGCTGGCTCTGACCTGCCTTGTTACCTGCGGGCTTCCCGCAGAGAGAATTCCTGATGGTGTGTTTCTATAGTGTTCTCTAGGTGATGCATTTAGTAAACCCAAGAAGTCTATAATTCCGTTTTGATTAGTGAAAAGTGAGTCTGGGTTTGTTTTGTTTTAAAAAATGTCTGCCTCTTTTGGGGTTTGAATGCAGATATGTGTGTATATGAGAAGGAATGAACTTTTGCAAAGCCAGATCTTGCTGATTCCTTGTTTTAATGGCGCGGTCTGCAGATTCACGGACGAATGGCTCTTTTACAACTGATCGATAATCTAGCTCATTGCGGAGGCCGCCGAGGTCCAGGACCTATAATTCTCTCTTAGGTGGGAATAAGACTCACCACCTTTGGAGTCCAAACTCTGCTCTGGTTACCCAGTACCTACACTTTTAAAGTTATTTATTTCCATTCGACAGCAGACGGTTCTAAAGGCCTGGAGAGTCTGGACCTTTTTGCCTCCTCCTCTCTCTCGTTATCTTTATGCTGTAGCATCTTTCAAGGGCTTTCCTTTCCCAGAGCCCATACCTGTAAGGGAGGTTTCCGTTTTCCCAGCTGTCAGCTCCAGTACCCAGCCCAGATGCTGCGGGAGGAGGTGTGGTCCACCCCCCTCCCCCGCCCCTCCTCTTCTGCCTCGTGGTGCTGGAACCTTGAGCTTGTGGTTCCCAGACTGGAACATGTTGCACAAATGTCTCCGTAGAAGAGAAGGACAGAAGGAGAGTTCTAGAGCTGTTGTGTGCTGACGGATACACAGGAAGCATCAGCATGCACACTCGCTCGCACACCCGTCTTTGAGCTTGGGATTCAGATCCCTCTGCTGTTTCTCGGTGTCTCTGAGCTGGTTTGTAACCAGCGGATGTATTTATTAGGGGGATATTGTCCTCCTTCTACTAGCAGCATTGTTGCTTTACCTGGAAATTAAAAGTAAAGATGCAGCATCCTCCAGGGAGAAAGAGGACAGTCCAGACTCCCTTCAGGACCTCGGCTGCACCCCCTGCCCCTCCATCTGCAGCCCGCAGATACTGCAGATAATAACCCCACCAGCACCACCGCCGGAGAGGTGGGCAGGCCCTTGGCCTTTGTGCCCTTGTTGGCCTTGGGACCGGCAACCTCCAGCTCACTCTGCTTCCGGGCTCTGGGGGCTTGCTGACTGCAGGGCTGCGGGTTTTCAGTGCTGTAGCGGCTCTCCTTGGCAAAGGCCCTCGAGGAGCATGGCTGCCCAAGCCACGGTTCAAGCCTGAGCCTGAGCTCCGAGGGGTTTTGTTTTTGTTCGGAGAGGGGTTTTGGAGACGTGACATGCTTGCAAAGCCTAGGGGAAATACGAAGAGAATGCTGGCAAGAATCCAGCCCCAGCGCCAAGGAGGTCAGCGAAGCCAGGTTTTAGGAAGCCCTGGTCAGGTTTGTGGGTGCTAGAGGGAGGCCACGTTGGGTCTGCAGGGTTGACACTTTGGGGTGGACCCCCACATTAGGAAGCCCCTTCCTTTGCAAGCCTGGAGGATGGGCTTCTCGCTGCAGGCCCGCTTAGAGGAAACAAGTCCTTGCATAACCACAGACCCCTGTATCAGGTGGGGAACCCCAATCTGAAAGGGAGAGATGGGGAGCTTTGGAAACCTGCCACTCCAGTGATGAGAGATGGGGAAGGCAAATTCATTTCCACTGGACTGCTGTACAGTAGGTTTGAAGAGAACAAAGCAAAAACTATTAATGTGTGTAAGTATATATACTTACTTCATATTAGTCTTGTCTAAATATAGCTTCATTGGGTGTCTTCACCCCCTGAATTGAGCAGAGTCCAAAAGCTGTCTCTTGGCCAAGTTCACACACATCAGCTCTCTCCCTGGGCATCTCCATGCATCTTATTTACCCTACAGTTTATTCAAACTTATTTTTGAAGGCAGTTTTATTCGGCTTGTAAAGACTTTAACTCATCGGGTATGCACTGTAAAAGTTTCGAAGTCAAATGCCAGCCCAAATTCCAAATCGAGAAGTTAAATATTTGTTTTTAATTTTTTGGCTCAAACATGTTAACTAACAGAAATGATTCTTTCTGCTCTAATATGCATGCATAAATGGACTTGTTATTAGAACCCTCCCTTAAAACAGCATTTGCTTCCTGCCCTGACGCATTGTGCTTGAAAACTCCATTCTTAGAAGAAATTTTAATATGTACAAATAAAGAGCAAGTGCTTGACCTCAGAGTACTTTGGTCCAGGAAGCAGGACGCAGAGGACACAGCATTCCTGTTATTATTTGAGTAGCTTGATTATAGAGCAATTTTAGTAAAAGAATGTATTTTGTGGGAAATTGTAAAAGGGCTTACTTCCCAGAAAATATTGGCACCCAAGTCCTGTTAACAGTTGTCCTTTTCAATATTATAATAGAAGATTGGATAAGTAAATTTGGAATTTTGTAAAGAATTTCAGGGTTTAATTTGCCAAATATTTTAGCTGTGTTGCATTTTTTTCATTTACCTATTTATACATGTCACTTTCTTGAATTAGCAAATCGCTCTTCACTGAGTGTAACTAACTGATAGAGAATATGAATAGGTTTGGAAATAACCTCACACCTGACCTGGACATCGTTGGGAATGGAACCACAGAGAACTGTCTTCTCTGCGGAGGGGTGTTTCCAGGCTAATCAAATTGCAAACAGTTTAAAAATCCTGCTCAAACTAACATCCGTGTCTGATGGAAGAGGTGCCGTCTGACCGTAAACCAAGGCAGGACCCATCATAAAGAATCAGTGTTCCCACATCTTCATATCTGACTTTTTTTAAAGGGCCCTTTTGGGAAACATGCATCTAATGCTTAGGGAGATGAGTGTTAGGCACACACCAGTCACGTAGTAACAGCCTTGATCGGCGAGCTATTTACTTGGTCTCTGCTTTATCCTCCAATTCTTAAGGAAACAAAGATGCCGCCTGCCCACCTCTGTGAGGGGAAGCTCGTTTTCCTTTCTTGTGGAACACACACTAAGGGCCCTCTCTTGCCCTAGACCAGGTGTTAACTCTCCTGATTAATGCCCCCTGCACCTCCTAGAGTGACCTGAACTGCCTACCTCGCTTTTCGGCCAAGCAGGGTTCACACGGAGTCTGCCCTTTACGGCATCCACGTGTCCCCTGCATGACACACAGGTGAAGAAGGTGGCCGTGTATAACCAGAGCTACGTAGGTTCTAGCCGGTCTGTGGTCTCCTGGCAGCTTGAGTCCACGAAGCCCCCTCCACCCCAGAGCGGAAAGGAAAGGGAGACACGGCTTTCAGGTTTCCGAGGTGCACAGGGATGGCAGGGCTTCTAGGGGTCGTTTCTTTTCACTAAACTCAGGGATTTAGCAGGTCATCAGGTAATTCGTTCAAGAACGTACTCTGTAGCCAACACCATTTTAAATGTACCAAGAGAAGCTTCCCTCTCCCTGAGATCTAGGACCGCCTTGGGGGAGCCCTTGCTGGCACACAGCGAAGAAGGCAGACTTCCCCTTCCCGGGATCTTACGGGAGACTCATCAAGTCCTGTGCGCGCCCACTCCTGGCTCGCTCCTGTCCTGGTGGGGCTGGTGATGGAAAGGGGTGGCAAAGGAAGGGACAAGGGGCTATCTCACTTCTGCTGGATGCTGCCTGTTAAACACAGCAGGGCGGGGGTAGACAGAGAGCTCCCCTATTAGCGCTCCATCCCCGCTGCCTTCGCCTCAGCTAAGAGCTGCCCCTGTACTGTAAAAAGCGACCCTGTTCCCTACACTGCTTGAAACGCGGCTGTGAGATTTGGCTGAATCAAGCTGCATTGGCTGCCAGCACGTGGGTCCGGGCGTGGGCGCGTTGTGCGTGCACGGGGACGCGTGTGCACGGGGAGGCGTGTGCACGGGCACCGTGCGAGGCGTCCGCGGTTCAGACCGGCTCCTCCAGGCGCAGCAGCCGCGGGCTGCGTTTGAACGGCGTACGAGGGTGCAAGAGGTCGAAGGGGCAGCGGGTCCAGGGGAAAGAAGAGAGACAATTAGGACCTGTCGGGGTGCCTGCACCCTCCCGCCTTCTCTAAGTGACCTTTACGCCCGTGGCGGCGAGGAAGTAAACAATATTGATCAGGTTCTTCCTTGGGTTCCACGGGGCCGCGCTCCGCTGTGCAAAATGAACCATTAGCGGACGCTATTGACCGAGCGCGCTGGCGGCCTCTCCCCCATTCACCCGTCCTCGCGTAATGAATTCGTCCATTTAGAAACATTACAAGGAATATTGGAGATTGACTGCCAGAGGAAGTGACACTTGACCCTTGCATCCTGCGCCCTGGAGGGGACAGCAGCCCGGTTTCAAAATAGCAGTCCCCGAGCAGCGCCGCGCGGCGGTGACCGGCCGCCGCCCTCCGGAGCCGCTCCGGGCCCCCTCGCCCGCCCCTCCCGCCCGTCAACCCGCGTTCCCCGCTCGACGAACCTTCCCGCAGCCGCGTTTCAATCAAACTCACTGGGATGGCACCGAGCAGGCGCCAGGGACAAGAAACACGGCGCGGGGCTACAACGCGCGAACATGCCGAGCCGCGCGCTCCGGCGCCCTCGACCACGCGCGCTCCGCTCGCCGCGACCCCACCCGGCCCGCGCCGATCGCCGAAGGAGCTGGGGTCCGCGGGGTCGCCCCCTGCGTCCCGGCCCCCGCTCCCGCGCCCTTCGCTTCAGTCTCCGTAGCGAACCCGGCGGGCGCTTGCGCTTGGCGAGTCCCGGGCTGGGGTGCCGGGGAGGCGGGGGGGGGGGAGACGTCGCCCCCCAATAGCCGCGCTCCCAGTTCGCTTCCTGTGGGAACCCGCGGGAAGAACAGACCAAGACGCAGAGAGAAAGGAGAGAGAGAGTGGCGACGAGGGAGGGGAGAAGGGCCTTGGGGTGCGTCCCGCCCTTGGGCCTCCGCGCCCCAAATGCCCCGCGCTTCGGGGGGCTGGGGAGGCTCTGAGATCGCGGGGTTGCGGATCTGGGACGCGTAGGCTATTCACAAACACAATCGGGTGCCGAATTTGGCTTCTTCGTTTCGAAGTCGGGGAGGACCGATGTGGCTGGGAGCGCGCGAGCTCCGCGCTCAGAGCGCTCCGCTCTGTCTGCCGCAGGCCGCGCGGACCCGCCGAGGTTGCTCCGCCCGAAAGTCCGGCCGCGCCTTTTGTTCTGGCCGGTGGCCGTAATTTAACATAAAATGCCTATCAGAATTACTGCTGCTGCTACACGACTTTCCCCTTGTTTTGCCACCAACTAACAGGATTAGCCAACATGAGCGAGATTTCAAATTAACCATAAAAATTACAAATTGCAATTCATTTAGCTGTCCATTTACTACATTAGAAAAACATAAATAAATGAATCTGTGTTCGGAGGGTTGAAAGGGCTGCAAGGAAGCCTGAGCATCTGGACTCGGGCCTCGAGTCAGTTCTCCGCGCCGGGAGGCCGGCGGCGGAGAGATTTTCAGCGTCCTCCAAGACCAGACAGAGGCCATGTGCGCCCCAGGAGTCTTCCAGGGGACTTAGGACCCGGAAGGAGGCCCCTGAGTGCAAGCATTCCGAGCAGAGTATTCCCTGGAAAGGGCCTGGGGGGCGGGGGACGTGGGCACAGAGGAGAGGTCTAGGGGACAGGCTCTCCAGAAGAAACACCAGGGAATGCAGCAAACATGATTTGCAAAACTCCGAGTGGTGGCAGCGATTCTCCTTTGCTGCCTAGAGTGTAAGGAGTGACACCATGGTGAAATCTTTGCTGCCTTGGGCTGTGGACGGGTCCTAGCCAAGTTACGCATTCCAGTCGGTTTGCTTGAGCAGCCCAGCCCTTTTTAGGGAGCAGGCCTTTGGTGTGGCCGATGTTTGGAGGCGAGGTGGCCTTTGAAACCCAGCTTCTGCTTTCCAATTTATTGAAGTTTCACACTTCACAGATGCCCTGAGTCCTAAAGTCTTGTCTGAGCGGTAGACTGAGTGGGAGGCCTGATTTATGGGGGATGCGATGGGTGGGGTGGGCCAGCACAAGAGGATTCCAGCTTTGCTGGGGGAGGCGGGCTGGGCAGGAGTTCTGTTCCCCCCTGGCCAAACGTTTCCCCCGTGGCCCATCAACACGTAACGGGAAACGCTGACTGTGCTTCACTCCCACCTGGTTGGTTTTTTGTTTTTCTTAGTTCAGGAGATTTTGTTCCAAAACTAAATAGTCTTTGGTAACAGATGCACTTTCCTCCTCTCTGCAGCTGGAATCAGGCCTCCCCAGGGCAGGTGGCGATGCCCCCACTGTGTTCGATCAGCCTCCAGCCCCACTGGCCACCCTTGGGGTAGGGAGCCTCCAGCTTCTCTCCCACAGGTTGGCCTGGTCTGGGGGTGGGGGTGCTTCTGCCAGCCGCGTGGGCACCTGTCCGGTGGGCCACATCCCGTAGATTTGGGAGAGGGAGTGCTCACCCCAGTGGGGAAGGTGGGCTGGCTGGAGTAGTAGCACGCAGAGCAGCCCGGCTCCCTTGCCCTGCTGTCCCAGGATGGCAAGAAAATGTGCTAGGTCTAGGGCCCCACCAAGACACGAACCGTGGATCTTTCTAGACACACATTCTGTGGCACTCACACATCCCTACCGCCACTCCTTACATAAACTCTCAGGCCAAATCTAGAGGAGGATCTGCGGCCTCTATAGAATGTTTAGGAATAAATCCGAACCGAACAGCTAGCCGGATTCCCCCGAGCCTGGGCCTCCACGGTAAAGCCGGAGGAAGGCAGGTTGGAGGAGGATGGGAGGCAGGGCACTCTGGGCACCCATGGGCTCCTGCGTGGCCTGGCGCCGCTGTCCCACCCAGCCTGACCTTTCCTGTCCTGAACCTGCTCAAAAGTTGGGCAGGCCCCCCAGAGAGGGCGCCTCCAGCTTGCGGAGGCCTGAACGCAGGGGCGCAGATTTTCCAGAATCTAGAGGGGGGAACCACGGAGCCTTTGACGAGGCCTTGGCGCCTTTGATGGCTCCCAGCAAAGGGCAGGCTGGGTGCCCAGGTGGCACTCCCCGCACGTGGGGAGTGTCGCACCCCAGGTCCCCCGCTGAGACACCCGCCACCCCCGCCGCAGGCCTCGGTGGGTCAGGGGCGCGGACCCCGCGCGCAGCCCGCACTCGCGCAGCGCCTTCCGCGAATAAGCGGCGAGGGGAGGAGGGGGGTGGTTTTCCTGTTCTGCCGTCTCGCTCTATCATCCACGATCACGCAGCCAGAAGACGCCAAGGGGAGTTTGTTCAACTCTCCGCCAACAACCGCCGTTCGGGTTACGACTCATTTACTCCTCGAAACTCTGCGTTCCCGGGTGCACAGGAGCGGAGAAGCCTTTGTTCGTCTGACAAAGACCTGGACGCCCGCCTGCCAAGAGCGTCCAGGACGAGTGGACTCCCCGCACCCCTCTGCAGGTTTAGGGGCTGCTGGGTTAGGGACACCTCCGCGGATCCCGACCTAGTTCGTTTGGGGCCCCAAACTGTTCCCTTGAGCCTGCCAGAGCCCTTGCAGAACCCTGGCAAAAAGTACCTAGCCCGCCCAAAACAGGGCCATCCGCGGTGCTTGGGCGTGTGCGCATTCTTCCGGGACTGTGGGGAAAGGGGAGCCGATTTATTTTATTAAACTTTTCCAGACACTCACTGACTGGTACTTGACTGTCTCTCCTGCACCTCTAAGGAACTCAGGCCATGCAGCTAGGGGCTGAACTTGAGCAAGACTTGGCCTCCAGAATTGCTCCTCTGCTGACGCCCTCAGGGACCCCTCACATGCCGGCCTGGGACATGACCTGTCCACCCTGCTGACTTCATCGTGGAGTGAAGCCCAGACTCTGCAGAAGCAGAACCGTCCTAGCCTATGAGGTTCGCCAGGGGTGGGTCAGACAGGATGTGGGTGAGTGCAGTGGTCCTGACCTTCCCCCTCGGAGCAGTGGGGGGCCCTCCCCAAGACAGCACTTTGCACCTTGATAGCTTTCAATTATTGACATCGTCAGAGAATCTCCGTTGGGGAGTCTCAGAGCTGGGGTGGTTAGAGGGAGGGTGAGCAGGGGTCTTGTGGGCGAAGCCATCTGGACCCCCGGGTTTCTGGTGTCCACGATCAATAGGTTTTATGAAGTTCCGGCCACGGGTCCAGTATTACACTTGGCACACTGCGGAGGCGGGTGCAGGGTGATGGGGGAAGCCCCCGTGCTTGTTCCAGCCTCTGTGTTCCCCCCACCCCACGAGCCTCCTAGTCACAACTGGACGTGAACGGCCCCCACCGTCCGTCCAGAACCGCCTAACAGGCCTGCCTGCGTCTCGCATCTGCGGCTTCTTCTCACCTTCGTGTCTGGTCCGGGGAAGCGGCAGCTGTCGGGCTGCAGTGTTTCCTGCGAGTACCTGTGAGTGAGGGACTAGTGAGGGGCCGGTGTTTCTGGGAGATGAGCAAGCCGTGTGCACAGAGCAATCACTCTGCCGCCTTCCCGGGGAACACAGACCCGGTCCATCCCCAAGGGGTCTGAGCTTAGCGCCACCAGGAGCAGTCTCTCCAGGGAGTGAGTCCTGCCTCTCTAGGGAGAGGGCCCCAGGGCAGATTTACCTCCCCTCCCCCACCCACTCCGCAGAGAAGTCCTGACCCTTGGGGACTGCATCCCTGGACCTGCAGAGCCTGTGTCGGGCCTGGGAGACAAGCGTGTCCCCACTCCCACCGCTCCAGGTACACAGGTGCGCCCTCTGCGGATGGAGAACACCGGAGGTAGCTGTGGAAAATCGGGCAGTGGAGCGGAGGTGGAGGCCCAGCGCTGCCAGGGCTTTGCCTTGGGCAGAAGCAAGGGTCCACCCATCTCCATCTTACAAATGGAGAGACGGGGTCCTGGAAAGAGGAAGCGAGCGACTCTTAGGAGGCCAGTGAGGACCTGGAGGAGCAGAGCCCCACCGTAACGCTGACTGGTGGCCGGATGGCTCCCTTATGCACCTCATCCTCCTTGCACTTATGGGTGCAGCCCCTCAGCGAGCCCGGGAGAGAGGGCCTGTGCTCATTCTTTCCATTTTACAGGCAAGGAAACTGAGGCACCACCAGGTCTGTTGACTTGCCCCAGAGCCCCCCCACCTGGTAAGTGGTGGAGCCTAGGTTTGTGCCCAGCTTGGCCCTGTGCAGTGTCACCTCTTGTCAAGTGACCCCTGTCCCCTGGAGGAGCCCCACCTCCATTGGTGAGCAGGGGCAGCAGAAGGGGGCAGGAGAAGTTAGGGGCACGCGCCCTTGGCCACCTGGAGCCAGCCTGTCACCCTCAGAGCCTCCCAACGCTGTCCAGGAGGGCGGATGCCTCGAGTCTTCCCAGACAAAGGGACACAGCTGGCCGCAAAGCCCGGTCACCCCTGCCGGGAGGGGTTCCATACGCTGACCCGGCTCCCGCTCCCTCTCTTCCTCGGCTTTGATCTGATGAGTCTTAATCCCCGCTGATGACCTGGCCTCTGTCCATCTGTTTCCGTCCACTCTCCAGGCAGCAGCTCTGGCCTCTTTGGGATTCTCTGGCCCGAACACCTGTTCCCACTGGCAACTCTCGTTCCCCAAACCTCCCACCTTCCCACCCTTCCCACAGGGTGGCCCAGATCCCGCCTCCCCAAGTAAATGTCCCTTAAACTGTCAAGAAAAAGTCAAGCATATTTAATACACAGCAGAGAGGAGCCAGGCAGTGTGTTTAATAACAGATTGGATGATTTCCTCTGAAGTGAGTAAAATAATATTAAAAGTTAGGTGCTTTTTTATGAGACTCTTGGAGAAGGAAATGGCAACCCACTCCAGTATCCTTGCCTGGCAAATCCCGTGGACGGAGGGACCTGGCAGGCTACTGAGCAACTTCACTCACTCACTCACTCTAGAAAACTTAGGTCCCCGAGAAAACAAAGCGTTTTGTTCTAGTTCATTTCAAGGCTTTCAACCCCAAAGTTGAAAATACCAGTGAAGACTTAGGAGGCTTCCAGGACAGTGGCTCCCTGCATAGCTCTGGGGCCCGGCAGATGTGGTTTAGAGACCTGCCCTGCTACTTACTAGCTGTGTGGCCTTGCCAGAGTCTCTCACCCTCTTGAGTCTCATCTCGGCAGTTAAGTGGGGCAGAAGCAATGATCAGGGGTTGCTGTGAAAGGCTTGGGGCTTGACGCCTGTCATCACCGCTTTCCTCTTGGCCACTCTTTAAAAAAAAATTGTTTTTACTTATATTCGGCTGCACCGAATATAAGGTCTTAGTGGAGGCATGTGGGCTCTAGTTCCCTGACGGGGGATCGAATCCGGGACCCTGCCATGGGAGCACAGGGTCTCGGCTACTGGACCATCAGGGAAGCCCTCTGCCAGTCCTTGTGATCCAGCAGGCCCGGATGCCAGGGCCTGGTGCAGGCAGGGGAGGAGAGGCTGGAGGGAGAGGTGGGCCTGGGCGGAGCGGGGGCGGGCGGAGGACGCACAATGGGCCCCTTTACCTGCTGGCGGGACAGCTGCATCCCATTTGCCTGGAAAACAAAACCGCACTTCTATTCAGATTCCAGGTTTCAAAGTCAGAGGCTGCCGGAGATGGAAAGAACCTTGGTGAGTCTCGGGAAGAGGACCTATTGCTATTGAGTTCTCCTTCAGCCCGGTCCACGAAGGTGGAAGAGCCCTCCTGTGTCTGAAACCGCCCGGCCAGAATCCGGACCTCTGATTGGAGGGGAATCTGGCCGGCTCAGATTTCCCCTTCGTGGCCTTTTTCTGGAAGCCCAGGAGGAGGCGCTGGTGAGCAGCACAGCATGTGGGGCGCAGCCGGTCCGGGCGCGGGGGCGGGCCCAAGGAACAGCTCCCACGGCTCTGCTCCGGCCTCTGGAGCCTCTGTCTTCTCTTTCGTGTAAAAGAAATGAAAACCCTCGGTCACGCTCACCAAGCCTCCCACGACCTTTGCTGGAAAAAAAAAAACAACCTGACGACAGCAACTGCACCCAGATGGGAAATTACAGTTAAATTAAAAGGGGCCCGGCTCTCGCTGTGCAGAGGAGGCTGTGCGGGGCTGGGGGTTGGGACGGGGTAGAGGCGGAGCCTTTGAAGTTGGGGGCTGAGCACTTGTGCACCTTGCAGTGGACAAATGGATTGTCATTCAGACAAAATCAAATCCCTCGAGAGGGTGCCCAGCGTGAGAAGCTGGGCAGACACTGACGTCTGGCCATCGGGGGCAGGAGGACTGCTTCCCAGGGGCAGTGTTGCCCCTGCCCCATGAACACAGCCTGAGCCCCGAAGTGCCCCGCCCCTCTGCCCTCTCCCCCAGGGAAGTCCCCGCAGCAGGAGCCCCGCACTGCTTCAGCATCCCACGAGGCTGTTGAAACCCAAACACAGTCTATTCACGCAGAGTGTCTCTTGAGGTCTCAGAGGTGCCCCTGGGAGGTTCCCACACGCAGCCGCCACACTTCCCACAACGCCTGGGAAATTGTGCTTCCTGAGGGCCGGGCCCCCCTCAGTCTTGTCCAACCATGGGCCGACAAGGCATGAAGCTCCCACGTCCCTGGAGAAGCACAGGTGACCTGTCAGCCCCTGTGCCGTCCGCACGTGGAGTGCTTGTTTGTAACCGGTGGCGACAGCTCTGGTAGATGCAGTCTTAGCTGGAAACTCTCACGCCTTCTCTTGTTTCAGCATCTGGAGCTTCTGAAGGGCTGTGGGGGCGCATCTGCAGGACTCTTCTCGCCTACTGGAGACCTTGACGGTGAATATCCACGTCTTGCTGACGTAGGTGCTGAATCCGTTCCAAGGCGCTCGGAGAAAACAGACCATGAGGGTGAACCGAAAAGACCAGAAGAGAGACAGGCGGGGGAGAAACGGGTCATCTGCTGGCCTCCCTGGTTCCAGAAGCTGGTGGCCTCTTTCTCCTGCAATGCTGCTATGGGCGCTGCTGGCTGTGGGGTAATTCCGTCCTGTCGGGAGTCCAGTGAGTGGACGCCAGGCAGCTTTGCCACAGTGTCCGAGGACAGTTGTGATCCAGTGGGGCCCTGGCCCCTGGAGGTTGGGAGGTGCCGGGGGAGGCCCACCAGCCTCCCTGCAGTGGCTGGCTCACTCCCCTCCTGCTGTGTCTTCATTCTGCAAACACCCACCGGCTGGAGCTGAACTGCTGGCCACACCCAGAAACTAGAAATGCATCCGAGGTGGAGGATCACAGAGGAGGGATGAGCACTGGGAGGGGACCAGGTTGGGGTGCTGGGACGGGCTCGGGGTGCTGGGACAGGCTTGGGGGTGCTTGGGACGGGCTCGGGGTGCTGGGGATGGGCTCGGGGGTGCTGGGGACAGGCTCGGGGTGCTGGGGATGGGCTCGGGGTGCTGGGGCGGGCTCAGGGGTTCTGGGACAGGCTCGGGGGTGCTGGGACAGGCTTGGGGGTGCTTGGGACGGGCTCGGGGTGCTGGAGATGGGCTTGGGGGTGCTGGGCACGGGCTCTGGGGTGCTGGTGACAGGCTCGGGGTGCTGGGACAAGCTCGGGGCGCTGGGGACGGGCTCGGGGTGCTGGTCACGGGCTCGGGCTGCTGGGGATGGGGCCTGGGTGCTGGGACAGGCTCGGGGTGCTGGGGACAGGCTCGGGGGTGCTGGGACGGGCTCAGGGTGCTGGGACGGGCTCAGGGTGCTGGGGACAGGCTCGGGGGTGTTGGGATGGGCCCTGGGTGCTGGGACAGGCTTGGGGTGCTGGGATAGGCTTGGGGTGCCAGGAGGGAAGGTGGCCCACACCATGAGCCTGCACTGGCCCAGGGCCAGGCGTGGGTTTTGCCTATGCCCTGGCACAGCCAACCTTGTGAGCCGGGGCAGGCTGGCAGTTTCCGAGACCCGGCCGCCTGCCTCCCCTCGGTGGTGCCGTGGGAACCTGGGGCCTGGGGGAGTGGAGAGGTTCTCTCTCTCTGCAGCTTTCCCTTTTCCGGAAGCCCAAGGGGAGAGCGGTCCTGCTCTGCCCCACTCTGTGGCTTCTCACCATGCCTCCCAGGCAGGAGCCGGCGAGGACTCCTGGTGGGGTGGGGGGCTTGACCTGAACATGCTCTTCCTGGGGTGAGTGGTATGTCCCCCCAAGTCACGTCCTGCCCCGAACCTCAGAGGTGACCTCACTTGGAAGGAGAGCCTTTGTAGATGCCACTAGGTAGGTGCGCCCTAAATACACCAACTGGTGCCCTTACAAGAAGAAGAGAGGATGCAGGGAGACCCCCAGAGGACACCGTGCGGGCAGAGACTGGGGTGGCTCATCCAAGCTGAGGAAGCCGACGACATGGCACCCCCAGGAGCTGGAGAAGGCCTGCAGGTTTCAGGGCACATGGCCCTCCCACACCTTGACCCTGCACTTCTAGCCTGCAGCCGTGGAGAGCACGTTATTGCTGTTTCAGGCGCCCGGCCTGTGGGGCTTTGCTACAGGAAACCCCGTGTGAGGCTGAAACGCCCTGCAGAAGAGGACGAGGCAGGTGGCTGGCGGGCGGCTGTGAGGCCAGGGGCTCAGGGTCCCTCTCACTGGCTGTGATGGCACTGTGGTCTGGTACCCATTGATGCCCTGTGTGCCCGTGACGGGTGAGCCAGGCCCTTGGGGCTCCAGGGTGTGATCTGAGCACCCTGAAAGCCCTCTGCCTTTTCCTTCCGGCCGCCCCCAGGCCCCACCTGAAGCTCCCGCCCGGCCTGCCTTGGTGTCCCTGGCTATGTTGTGGTGTGGCAGAGCCCGCAGGAGACGTGACATTGCTGCCCACTGCCCACCAGCCCCACAGCGTTCCATGGGCTTTTGCTTAGAGCAGGCAGGAGCTGGGGCCATGTGACCTTGATAGGGGGACACAGCTTTGTGACATGCCAGGCGCCCTTCGGGGGGGCAGGTGGGATCTGGCCGCATGTCTGTTAGGAAACGTGTGGACGAGACCACGTAATGTCTAGGCAGAAAAGAGGGCCCGGTACCCCACTGCTGCGCTGCGGGGGTCAGGACATGAGGGCCAGGGGAAGGGTGGGCCTGTGTACAAGCCCAGGATATGTTCAGGATGGCCCACCGCTCCGGCCACGCCCCTCAGCCTCCTTCCTTCCTTCCTCCCCCGTGTCACGACTGGCTGTCTGCTTCCTTTTTTCCCCCGAAGCATGCACGTCTTTGTCTGCCGTGTGGCTCCAGGCCTGCAGCGTCTCCATCAAAATGATTGAAACTGTCACTCGGAGCCGATGTTCACTTAGGCTTCCCTGTGCCCAATTACCCTCGCAGTGAGGTGCCTCCTCGGGTCCCTGGGAACTTCCTGCAGAGAATGGACATCTGTGTCAGTGTTTCCCAAACAGTGTCCCTCGGAATACCAGTTTCTCCAGGTGTTGATGCTATTTGTCCTGAAGAAGGGAAGGGGGAGGTTTCTGAGGAAGAAGCAGTCAGGGTCTCCTCCTGTACGCAGAGTAAAGGCTCTGAGAAGGCTGGAGGTGAACATGCCCGTGTGGTTTTATGTAAACAGACAGGCATCTTCCCCAGTATCCTTCCCCAGGGAGCAATACTGAAACCTCTGCGTCTGCAACTGTCTGGGAGAATCCTGTTTCGCAACGTGGATGGGAAATGGTCTGAGCAAATCAGACGGGCATATCATCTCTGTTTTGTGACCTTGTAACTGAGCAGCTGTGCCCACCGGGAGGTTTGGAGGGCTGTCGTCTGGGCCGATCCCAGGGGAAATGATGGAGCAGAGTTGGTTTGTCTCCACTGCCTGTGGGCTTCACTCTTTGTCCACTTCTTCCCTGTCAGTGTCCGCACTCCCCGACCTGCTCATATCCCCTGTGTTGTGATTCTGCCCATCTTTCCGCTCTCTAAAATCCCCTTTCATGACCAGAATGGAAAGCTTGTTTATACTAACGTGTAAATGACTAGCCCACTGAGAGTGCTTAACTTTGGTGTGGTCAGGCGGCTTTGTGCACACCACCCACAGGCCCCGGGCTGTTTGCCTCGAAACAGAGGACCATCTCCTGTTTTCCCCTTCCCTGCCCCCCTGTGCCTTGGGGCCACCAAAGATTGTCCGACCCAACCCAGCAGTACAACCTGGGTCTCAGCCACAGGCCACAGCCGCTGGAGGAGGGGTGAGGGGGTGGGGCTCTAGTGTGTCCACCTACAAGCTTCCCTCCCTCTCCCCAGCTGCCCTTGGGGTCTCCAAGGCAGCTTCCCGAGCCCACCGTCTGGAGTTTGGGAGCAGGAAGGCCTTTCCTTCCTGAGTCACAAGTTCAAGTGCAGGTGGGCCTTCGTCTTTCTTTCCTCAGCTGTTTCCCGCGGTGTGGCAATCACCCAGCAGCCCGTGCACGTTCTTACTCGGTGTAGCGGAGACAGGGACTGTCTCCCTGGACACAGCCTCTCTGCCTTGGACGGTGGACTCACTCTCCTGTTTGTCAGGGGCTCAGCCGCTCACAGGGGCCCGGCTCTGGTTCCCCCTCAGGTGGGCGAGGGCAGGAGGCCGTGTGGCAGGTGGGCAGTAGGTGCGCCCTACCCTCTTCCCACCCTCCTGTGGCTGGTGTGTGCCTTGTGCACTGGGGGTGGCGGTGACCCTAGGATGTAGCAGGGCGGTACCTGCTGTGGGCACCTCGAGGGGCAGAACCACCAGCCCCTCACCCCGCCTCCCACCACCACACTTGGGAGACAAACAGTCTCCAGCTAAACCCTCAGGAGAGCATCCAGGGCATGCTCCCCTGAATCAGCATGGCTGACATCCTGGTTATCTGTCCTGGGTGTCTGTCACACCTTGGTGGGGGGCTTAGGGTTGCCAGCTGGGGGCAAAATGAAGTGTAAACAGTGGTGTTTGCAGGGGGAGGGTGATGGTGCACGAAAGATGGGGGCAGGAGCGGTGCCTACCGCAGGTGTCCCTAAATTCGGGTGGCGTGTCTTTGCGTCTGTGCCTCTGTGGCCGAGGATGGTGGATAAAGGGGGTGTCGGAGGCCTGCCTTCTCAGTAGGAGAGGAAGCTGGAGGGTTGGGGTGGGGGGGCCCTGGGTTCCAGCCTGGGCACCCAGACAGGAGCAAGTGACCCTCTGTGGTTCCTGCCCTTCTGTTCTGCTCTCGTTACCGACCCTCCTGAGCTGGTCCCCAGCCCAGGGTCTCCTGCCCGGTGTCATTAGAGCCAGTAGAACGAGAGGGAGCTCAATCAGCAGTGGAAGAGAGCTCCGTCCTCTGATGGAAGGGCCGGAGGTGCCAGTCCGGCTCCAGGGCACTCGCTCTCCCACCAGGGAGCGGACAAGCGGCCTTATCGGGTCTGCTCAGGGCTCCCCTGGGGGCTCAGACGGTAAAGTATCTGCTTGTAATGCAGCAGACCTGGGTTCAATCCCTGGGTCGGGAAGATGCCATGGAAAAGGGAGTGGCAACCCACTCCAGCATTCTTGCCTGGAGAATCCCGTGGACAGAGGACCCTGGTGGGCTACAGTCCGTGGGGTCGCAAAGCTGAGCGACTAACACTTTCACTTTCAGGGGCAGGGGGCGGGGCTCTCGGGGGCGGGGCTCTCGGGGGCGGGGCTCCTGCTCCAGATGGTATTGCCGCACCCAGCGCCTCTGCACACGGCCCTCTGCCGCCGCCATCTTGAATCGTGCACACGGCCCTGAGTGAGGTGCCCGACGCAGCCTTTTCTTAGCAGAGACTCTGATCTGAAGGGTGGGGTGGGGGGCGAGGTCTTTGCATGCGGCCCGCTGTGAGCAAGTGGAATCACAGGAAACACCAGGAAGAAAATTGTGTTTATATATAAACACACATATATGTAAAAAAACAGATTTCTTTTTATTACCCAGATTCTATATTTATCTCTCAGGCGTTGATAATGGGCTCTGCTGGTGAAGAAGCTGCAGGACGAAGCTTATGAGGGAGGCTGTGTGTACAGGCCCGTGTGTGTTCATGTGGGCACACGCGTGTGTGTGTACACGTGCGTGTGTTCTGGCTGGGCCTTCCTGCATCAGCAGAGAGAAGCTTTAGTTCCCCAAGAGAAGCCGTGGATTCGGCGGGGCTGCAAAGAGGCTCTCTTACAAAGTCTGGGTTGGTTTGCGGATGTTGGCAGAGCTGGGTGGGCGGGTGGACCGGGCCGCAGGGATGGGAGTAATTGGCCACATGAAAGACGCTAGTCATTGGCTCTCCCTGTGCGGAGCGGCCGCGAACGCCCTGTGGATTATTATATGGAGGGAATGAATTTTAAAAATTTATGCTTCCCGTGTTCTTCTCTTCATCACGTAGTCCTTTAAATATATCCTCAGCAGGCAATCTGAAATATTTAAGAGGATCATTCTTGATTAAAATCCAATAAAAGGTGGGGGTCGCCTTCCACATACGACAGGCACTGCGTCACCCGAGGCGGGAGTGGGGGGCTCCCACGTGGGCCTCCCTGTGCTCCTCTCCTCGATGCGGCCCACCCCCCAGGTCCATCCCTTGAGTCAGGACTCCTGGCGCGCCCCTTCACTTGGGAGGTCTGTACTGGGCCCCAGGACGGGGTCCCGTTTGCCCGGTCCCCTCTGCTCTGTGAGTGGCTGGCGCATCAGGCCACCAGGCGGTTTGGGTGGTGGTCTCTGGGGCCCACCTGCGGTCTACTGCTTGGACCCAATGCACAGGCGCCTTGGACGCCCAGGGCCCTTCCCGAAGGTCAGCACTCAGACCCGCACCTGGACACCTAGCGTGTGTAGGCAAGACTGCCCGTGCGCCGGGGAAAATCGTTTTTGTCGCTTCCTTTGAGACGGGACCTGCGTTTACATGAAGCGCTCTTTTAACTAACATCCTGTAGTGTCTTGTCCAGCGGCTGCACCGCGCTGATGTCTTGGTGGTGGGAGACTCTGCTATTTTGCTGCTTTGAAATTGTGAAAAGCATTTGAACTGAGTGGTACCTCCCAGGGCCCAGGAGAGCCCTTGCAGCCTGAAAAATGGAATAGAGACAAATTAAATGATAATATCGCACCTGCTCCGATCTGCAATTTAGACTCTTAATGAGAAAACAATGAATGGCTTCGCCTTTCTGCTGTGTTGGAAGCGCTCATCACAGTTGTTCAGGTTAGAGAGAAAACCCCTCTCCTTCCCCAGCCTTTGCGATGTGGGCCCGGTGTAGACGGTTCCCCCATCCCCAGGGTCAGGGCGCTCCTTGGGTCTGGTGGGGCATCTGAGTCCCTGCAGAGAACAGCAGAGGAGCCGCCTCCTGGAAATACTGGCCCAGAAGCTTGGTGTCCACCTGCGAGCCCTGGAGAGCTCTCAGCGTCCACTCCATGGCAGGCGATCTGGAGAGTGAGGCTGTCTGCAGTGTGCCCCAGGTGCAGCCCATGTTCTAGAAGATTCTAAGAGGAGGAAAGGCCTCTGGGGGCAGGGAGTGATCTCTGCCACAGCCCCTGAGGAGCCGCTACTGTCCAACAGCCACTCCTGAGGGGACGTCCCCCCCTGCTCAGTCACACCCCAACACCAGGCTTCGCTGAGCTTCCCTCGGACCAGGGTCCCATCGGAAAGGGCTGAAGGGAGCTTGTCCCTGCCCATGGGCAACTGACCCTTTGCCGGCAGGAGGAGAGGCACCCAGGACAGGTTCCTGGGGCCTGTAGACAGCATTTGCGGACCCTGTGCCTTTCCCAGAGAGCTCTCTCTGTGTTCTCAGGGGCTTCCATGGACCCTAGTGGCTGAGAGCCACCGTTACCCGTCAGGCTTGGCCAGGTCCCGTCATCCCCCTGCTCCGGGTCTGTGCTTGGCTGCAAAGGGCAAAGCTGTGCAGTGACACGGCAGCGACGTGAGCTGAAAGCCAAGCTGGAGTGTGGGGGGACCGGGCAGGCATCATGAGCCCCTCCCCTCCGGCACTGCGGGAGCCCCTCCCCAGCCGTTGGTGTGCGGGAAGAATTCCCAGCCTTTGCTCTGTGTTTTCCCCTTACTAATATGATCTCCAGCTGTTTGCCTCCATGAAGGAAAAACAAGTTCATTTTCCTTCATTAATGTGCCTGCTTCCAGAGCGACTCCTTTAGGATTCATTCTGGCAGAGGCTGCAGCATCTGTTACCGTTTTTACCTGGGCCCCACGGGCAAAGGTTCTTACCTTGCCGGATTCAGAGGGTTGTGCACAAGCGTCTACTCTCTCCTCCCCGGGTGTCGACAGCAGGCAGGAGCTGCTGGGAATTAACGGAGGCCCCCTTCCCCCGCCAGGTCAAACAGCCGGATTTGGCAGCCCAAGACACCTGAAGGCAGGTGTGCACGCCTGGCGGGGGCCCTGGTACCCCTTCCCTTCGTTACTGAATCCTGACGATGTCCACTGCACTGATTCCTCCCGACTGAGTCCTCAATGCGGGCTTAGGGGAGAACCCACTTTCCTTCTGGGACTCGTGGGTGCCCGGGCGCTCCTGCAGACCCTGGTAACCCACTGAAGGGAGTCAGTTTGCAGCCTGGTGCGGCAGCTGGTTGAAACCAGGCAGGCTGTGAGGTGGCCCGATTGCAGTCTGGGTGGATCTGGTGTTTCTTTCCACTGCATAGAGAACTTGACTTTCTGCTGGTTTATGTTTTGGCCACTGAAGTGTCATCCCTTTCTCAAACTCTCATTTTCAACAATCTGGCAAGCCAAGCCCCAGCCCCAGCCCCTGTAACCTCAGTGAATAAATTGCCAAGAGCTCCATCCAGTTTGTGTGCAGATTAAGACACAGAATGGGATACATACATTTTTTTTTTTCAGCATCAAATTCCCGTTGAGATTTGCCTTTAAAAAAGTACCTCTAAGCCTCCAGTTGGTCTTTGATGAGGAGTGGGCTGGGTCGGGGGTGCGGGGGATGCGGAGGAGGACGCAGGTGCCGCACTGGCCACTAGGGGGCCCTGGCGCCGCTCAGCGGGAATCTTCACGTTATCCGGAATGAGCCCTGCGCCTCCACCCGGGGCCTTGCAGCCAGCGACCGGGGGTCAGCAGGGATCCTGGGGGATGTGTCTGTGGAGGTGATCAGGTTCCAGGCGGGGTGCAGGGGTGTGAAGTGATGGAGGCGGTCTTGGACAGGAACCCCTTTCTCCTCAAATGCAGCCCCCCAGGGGTCCGGGAAAGCCCACGCTCCACGGAGCTCGCTGACCACGGACAAAACAGGGTCACTGCTGGGGTCAGCCACGGGCAGGTCTGAGAAGCAGAGGCGGGCCCTGCCCAGACGGGTCTATAGCAGTGGGAAGTAATTTCCTGGGAGGTGGGTCTTGGGACATCAGAAATCTACATTGGCTTGGTAGGAGACAGGGAGGAAGGGCGGATCTTTCTGGAACACGGGGTCTGAGGAAGCAGGGTCCCCTTCTCTTCCCCAGGTGTGTGCTGGGGGGCAGGCAGGGGAGTCCTAGGGTTCGGGCACGGTGTGGGGTCGGCGCTGCTGGGCACACAGGTGGCGGATCTGTGCTTCCGTCCCTGAGGCTGTACCCCTGGGGACACTGGGCACATCTGGGGACATTCTTCATTGGAAAGGAGGAGCTAGGCAGAGGCCTGAGATGCTTGCCAGTACCCTGCAGGGCCCAGGGCGGCCCACGGCTAACGGGTCCCTGGGCCCCGTGTCCAGTGCTGAGGCTGGGGAGCCCCGATCCAGGGGGGATGTCCTGACGTTGGGTCCCCAGGGCTGGGCGGGCACTGGGGCTGCGTTCCAGACACCCCTCGTCTGGGCAGGGGGCACAGCGCCCTCACTCTTGGGCTCTGGGCACTGGATTTGCCCCTTTAAGGCAACGGCACCCCACTCCAGTACTCTTGCCTGGAAAAATCCCATGGACAGAGGAGCCTGGTAGGCTGCAGTCCATGGGGTCGCTAAGAGTCGGACACGACTGAGCGACTTCACTTTCACTTTTCACCTTCATGCACTGGGGAAGGAAATGGCAACCCACTCCAGGGTTCTTGCCTGGAGAATCCCAGGGATAGGGGAGCCTGGTGGGCTGCCGTCTATGGGATGGCACAGAGTCGGACACAACTGAAGTGACTTAGCAGCAGCAGCAGCAGCACAACCTGGACCCCTCCCTGCCTTCGCCCCTCAGGTACCTATGGGCACCTGCTCTGTGCCAGGCTGGGCGAGAGGAGTGCCTACTGGGTCCTTGTCAGGAAATGAGGCATTCTACACAATTGGGCTGTTGGATGCAGACCTCCGGAGGGAAGGTCCCTCCATCTCGGAGACCCTCTGGGTCTGTGATCCCGGGCCCTCATGCAGGACCTGGGACAAAGCTGGTCAAATGGATCAGCCGCAGGCCCCTCTGTGTGGCCACCGGGCTGGGGGAGCTGGCCCGGGGCACCCTGGACGGGTGTCTCTGCCTCAGCACTCTCTGGGAAGTGAGCAGGGTTCCAAGTTGGAGCCTAAGAAGTGGGTTTGAGACAGGGTCTGGCTGAGCCTCTGTCCCCACGGCCTGGAAACAGGGGTCAGAACCTCGTGGTCACTGTGCCTGTCTCTCCCCTCGCCTTGCTCTGTCACTCCACTGCACACCCCCTCAGTAAGCCCTGTCTTGCCCTCCCCTGCAGCGGAAAGGGCTACAGGCTATTCCCTGTCTGGGGACGAGCACTCCCAGCAGACTCCACATCTTTGGGACAGCCCCCCTCCGGCCCACCATGTGGCCCCTGAACTGGTTGAAGTCATTGGGCCTAAAGCGAAGAAGAACTAAAGAGCCTCTTGATGAAAGTGAAAGAGGAGAGTGAAAAAGTTGGCTTGAAACTAAAAATTCAGAAAACTAAGATCATGGCATCCAGTGAGACTTCATGGCAAGCAGATGGGAAAACAGTGGAAACAGTGACAGACTATTATTTTGGGCTCCAAAATCACTGCAGATGGGACTGCAGCCATGAAATTAAAAGACACTTGCTCCTTGGAAGAAAAGCTATGACCAATCTAAACAGCATGTTAAAAAGCAGAGACGTTACTTTACCAACAAAGGTCTGTCTAGTCAAAGCTATAGTTTTTCCAGTAGTCATGTGTGGATGTGAGAGTTGGACTATAAAGAAAGCTGAGCACAGAAAAATTGATGCTTTTGAACTGTGGTGTTGGAAAAGACTCTTGAGAGTCCCTTGGACTGCAAGGAGATCCAACCAGTCCATCCTAAAAGAAATCAGTCCTGAATATTCATTGGAAGGACTGATACTGAAGCTGAAATTCCAATCCTTTGGCCACCTGATGCAAAGAACTGACTCATTTGAAAAGACCCTGAATGCTGGGAAAGATTGAGGGCAGGAGGAGAAGGGGACGACAGAGGATGAGATGGCTGGATGGCATCACCGACTTCATGGACATGAGTTTGAGCAAGCTCCAGGAGCCAGTGATGGACAGGGAGGCCTGGTGTGCTGCAGTCCATGGGGTTGCAGAGTTCAGACACGACTGAGCGACTGAACTGAACTGAACTGCTGGTGCAGTGACCAGGACTGAGGGGTCTGCGCGTGAGCTGTAGGGCAGTGCTGGGAGCCTGGTTGTGTGGGTTCTCAGCTATAGGTCCTGAACAGTGGGTGGGGCTCTCTTGAGCTGGGGCAGCCTGTCCCCAGAGGTCTGAGTGCTGATCACCCAGGCTGGCCAGCCCCACTGTTGGCCCTGCTCTGTGGGATGGAGCCCGGCCAGTGGCAGTGGGGGCTGGAGACGGCCCCCTGGGTCAGCGGGCAGAGGAGGGGTCTTGCTCCCCCTTTGGAAGAAGCCCCCCTTTCTCGGCCTGAAGCCCGTTGGAACCGACACATCTCCGCTGCTACAGGAGAGAGCGGTCCTCTGCCCTCCCAACATGCTTGGCCCCTCCTCCCCTGCACTGGGGAGGCTGGGGCTCTCTCCAGAGGGTACCCCATAAAGCACGGTCCACTCGGAAGGACACAGAACTGGCTTCCTGGTCTGCCTCTGTCACAGTTTGTTGGAAAACCGTAATGAAAATTGCATGCAGAAATACGATCAAGGTGACTTTTTTCATTTAACTTATGCGGAGGCCAAACATCAGAGCGATTAATGACCAGGCTGGCACGAGTGATTTTCAGCAATTGATCTGGATATTCCTGAGTATGTCGGCTATCTCCCGCATGGCATAACGTTGATTGTTCTCAATCAATATCTTGATTTGGTTGCTATCAACTTCAGCTGGTTTACCCGCTCCTGGAGCATTGTCCAGCGAGACGTCTCCAGCACGAAGCTTTGCAAACCGCTTTTGACATGTTCCACCAGTCACAGTGCCTTCTCCATACACTGCACAGAGCTGCTTTTTCTGCATTTCAGTTGCGTTTTTACCTTTAGTGAAATAATAAAGCATAATATGCTGAAAATGTTGCTTTTTTCCTTCCGTCTTTAAATTAAAATGGCCACACAAAAATTCACCACTTCTGATAGGTTTTTTAAATGCTGATATGACAGCTGTCACAATACAATCTAACAAAATTGTTTCGGACGAAGTTAAAGACAACCAAGGGCTGCTGGAGTCGCCTTACGGAAGAACCCAAATGAGCGTTTGGCCAACCCCAGTACCTTAAAAACAAACAAAGCAAGAAATCCCAAACCACGCCTGGGTATAATTCTGAATGAACCAAGGATTACGGGGTTGACTTTAGTCACTGACTGTAGCCAAGTGGCTGGAAATACCAGCCCCCGCCCTGGACGGCCAGAGGGCACCACGTGAGCAGCTGACAGCGCGTGTTCCTGAGTCTCACACTTTTTCTCCCTTAATGTAAGTGCTTAAGTTGGCCAGGCGTTCATCTTGATTACTGGTCCCTGAGCTCTGGGGCTTAAGGACTCCTTGACGTAGGTTGGCCTGGGCTCTGAAGACTGTTTTAAAGTTAATATGACTGAGCAGATGCGATCTGTAGAGGCGTTTCCGTGAAACCGGGCCATGCGTCAGTCCTTTTAAGCTTGTAGTCCAGGCGCTCGCTGTGTTTTTCGTTCTGTCCGCTGTTGGCTCCCAGGTTTTCATCTACGCTCAGAATCTGTTAAGCTGCTCTCACTGCTCTCCTTTGGACCTGTGGTCACCACTTAGACTGTCGGGATTCTAACCCTGGCTCTGCCCTTCGCTGTGCTTCCTTAGGCAAGTTACCTGTCTGCCCTGTGCCCTGTTTCCTAATCTTGAAATGTGACCAGGCTCCACTTTATCAGGTGTGCTGTTCAGTCACTCAGGCATGTCCGATTCTTTGTGACCCCGTGGACTGCAGCACACCAGGCTTCCCTGTCCTTCACCATCTCCCAGAGCTTGCTCAAACTCATATCCAGTGAGTTGGTGATGCCATCCCACCATCTCATCCTCTGTGGTCCCCTTCTCCTCCTGCCCTCAATCTTTCCCAGCATCAGGGTTTTTTCTAATGAGTCGGCTCTTTGCATCCGGTGGCCGAAGGATTGGAGTTTCAGCCTCAGCATCAGTCCTTCCAATGTATATACAGGACTGATTTCCTTTAGGATGGACTGGTTGGATCTCCTTGCAGTCCAAGTTTCTCTCTAGAGTCTTCTCCAATGCCACAGTTCAAAAGCATCAGGTTATTGTGAGGGTTAAACGAGATGATGCAGACCAAGTGCTAACAGTGGCCGGCACACATCCAGGCCCCAGTAGATCCTCTATGAGTGTGCTGGTCATTATGACCTCTGTGCTGGCCACTCCATGGTCACTTGGAGTGACCCATGGCTTTAGGTGAGGGCTGCATCATCAGCATGAGCGTGTGGATCTGTCAGGCTCCGGAGCAAACACCCGTGTGTCCCTGGGTGCTCAGTGGTGAGGAGGCCCTGGCTCCCCACCCACCAAGCTTTTCATGCACTGTGTGGCTTCTCCGCTTTCTCTGAGATTGTTGATTGCATAACAGAGCGTGTGGCTGGTAGCATGGTCCCAGGCAGGTTCTGTTCTTCAGAACACTTGGGAGGAAGGGGAGGTTAGAGGTGCTTCATTCTGCTTCGTCCAGAGCCCTTGGTTTAGATCTGATTTTTCTTTGGTCTGTTCCCACTGTTTGACTTTCAGCTAAAGATGTAACAGAAACACCCTACTGCGACTCCTCCGTCCATTTGCTCATTGATTCTGCAGACGTAGGCTGGTTATCTATGCTAAGTACTGTCATCGTGTACTGTATTTATATCACTGAAGGGTCTGTCCTGGTGCTTTTCCTTAAAACTAAGAGCTGCTCCAAAGAAGAACTGAAATGTTTACCTCCAGTGACAGACAGCTTCATCAGCTTATAGACAATCTACTGCGTATTAATACTTGGCCTTTGTACATAAGACTTGGGGACCCAGAGAGAGACATACAGAACTGGGGTGCTAGGTTAGATATTGTTTATCCCTCCAACTCAGACACTTCAGGGCATGAAGGGAGAGATACTAGCAATTATGCTGAGAAAACAGGCAGGAGCTGGGACTGTCCCAGGAAGCCAGAACATACAGTCCCCTGAACAGAAAGACAGAGGGAGCCTCTTAATACACAAGCAGGCCCTACAAGTGAGAAACAGCCACAACCAAAGAACACACGAAGGTCCTCCAGAGGAGGGTGGGCACCCGCTCCAGTGTTGTTGCCTGGAGAGTCCCCAGGGACAGAGGAGCCTGGCGGGCCAGGCCACGGGGGTGCAGCGGACGTGACTGAGTGACTCAGCACAAAGATCAAACAACCGGGGAAAGCAGGTGGCACGGCAGTAAAGAACCCGCCTGCCCACGCGGGAGACCCAGGAGACTCGGGTTCAGTCCCTGGGTTGAGAAGGTCCCGGGGATCTTGGCTAGACAGGCTCGGCTTGCCCAGTCTCCTGTTGGGCAGTCACCTCCTCAGCTGTGATGTGGAAGTGGGGAAGGGGAGGTTGTGGGCGGTTCCTGAGATATTCCCCTCGACTGTGATCATGTGCCCAGTGATAAAGGAGCATTCCAGCCCTGTGTCCCCATGGTCGGGCGGAACGTCTGTGGGTCCCTGGGCAGCTGTGGGGCAGGAGGAGAGGGATTGGTTGCCAAGTCTGGACTGAGCCTGGGCTGAGGGCCCCCAGGGGAGGGAGCCCTGGCCTCTGTTTTCCCCATTTTACTTGTTCAAGTCAGCTGCCTAAGGCCCAGTTGCACAGAGGAGATTAACTGAGCTTCTCAGCAGGAGAATTCGACCCTGGGTGTGGAAATCCTACCTGGTTAGTGCTGATTTTAATCTCAACCAATTAAGTTTTCAAAGACCAGCAAACTCTTCCTTGTTGACTAAGTAGAGCCGCTTAGTTCCACTTGGTTTACCGGGTGGCATTCTCCCACCTGGCTCTCTTCCCTCCCTGAGAAATAGAGTGGGCCCACACAAGAGGGACTTCCAAATAAGAAATCCGGCAGTCAACTCTGTGGCAAATACTTCTGTTGTGTTCCGCTGTCTGTAGCGCAGCCTGGATAGCCCACCTTAGGGCGGGGTGGATGGCTCGAATCAGACTTCAACATGGTGGGGGTTGGTGGTTTAGTTGCTCAGTCGTGTCCGACTCTTTGTGAACCTAAGGACCATAGCCCGCCAGGCTCCTCTGTCCATGGGATTCTCCAGGCAAGGATACTGGAATGCATTGCTATTTCCTTCTCCGGGGGATCTTCCTGATCCAGGATTGAACCCATGTCTCCTGTATTGCAGGTGGATTCTTCACCGCTGAGCCACAACAGACTCCCAGGTTTCAACAAAGTGTACAGAAAAAGCAGCTCTCCAAGTTCAGATGAAATGATTGAATACATAGGACATCCATTTATGCCTCTGGAGAAGTAAGAGCTGTAGAAAACCAAAGAAAACAGCAGAGATTTGTTGTTTCCGGTTCTGGAGGCCAGAAATCTCACGTCCAGGTGTAGGACCATCCTCCCTCTGAAGGCCCAGGGCTCCTGTGCTTGGGACAGCCTCCGGCGTTCCTCGGGGCAATCCTTTGTCCTCAGAGGAGTCCTCCCTGTCCCCTCCACCTGGTCTGTGTCCACCGTCCCCAGCCAGGGCTTGACCCCGGGGCCCAGCCGTGAAAGCGCCCAGTCCCAGCCACAGGACCACCAGGGAAGCCCCCCAAAGCTCCCCTCATCCCGCTGGGTCAGCTTAAATCCTCCAAGGCTCGTCCCAGGTAAGGTCCCATCGAGGTCGGGGGTCGGCTCCCATGACACACAGGGTGAGGACGGCAAGCCCGAGTCTGTGAGGAAGCAGCCTTTGGGTTGAAGACGAGGCAACACTATTTCAAAAAAGAAAGCTTTTCCTGACTTTCTTCTTGCTCAGTGGAGAGCCAAGGTCCTCCAATGCCTTTATCCAACAGCCAAGTGCTAGGTCCAGATGCTGGATTTAAAACTCTGGGCTATTTTCAGTTAAAAGTTGGTTTCAGGATGACCGGCAGCTGAGTGTTTGACACCCTACCTACCTACCGGCCTTCCTCCTTCCCAGATTCCTTTCACAAACCTGTTACGGAGAAGGATTAGGGTTGCTAAGCAGAAACAGGGTCCCCAAAGAGCTTTGTGTCTCTGGAAGCATAAACTGGGCCTCCTGGGTGAAGAGCTGGGCCGTGGCGTCAGGGCAGGAATCTGACCGCCCCCAGCGCACGCGCTGTACCTGCTGGCGCACGTCGGTCAAGGGTTCAGGAACATTTCATCTGTTTCTCGACGACCATTTAAACAGGTGCAAAGAGCTGTCTGTGGATGTTGGGAAACAAGGGTTTCCTTTGTGAGAAGCCCCCAGACAGGGCTTCCCCGTGTACCCCAGGTTTCTGAGAGGACCCGAGGGCCGTTTCTGATCCCATGAGGGCAGTGAAGTGCACACTCCCGCCTCGGACCCAGGGAGCTTGGAAATGATCTTTCCAGGGGTCTGTTGGCATGTTGACCTTCCGTCGGTGGGCTCCCCCGCCCGCCGCGGAACTGGCCCACAGTCGGTCACATGGCAGGCTGGAGGTCTGCCCGCACGTGCTTTGGCCGCAGAGCAGATCGTTAGGGGTAGGCTGGAGGGGCTCCTGTCAAGCTGCCCCCTCATTTCAGACTCCCTCAGAGCTTATCTGCTCACGCCCACCCCACCGCCACTGCCCCGTCCTAGTTGGGTCCTTTTGCAACTAACAAGATTGAATTAGGGGAAAGGGTGATCCCAGCGGTTCCCACCGGCATGGTCACAGGGCCCCGGGCAGGAAGGAGGGTCACAATGGGCCTGGGAGCCATCAGATGGCACATGAGATGCAGTCTGAAGGGCGGCAGGACAGCAGTCACGTGACCCAGCACACGAGGAGGACAGCAAGCAGCTGGGGCGCCTCGGGCCCAGGGACAGTCTCCACGCACCCTTCACGGCCCTGGGCAACGTCACGACGATTCCTAAAGTAAACACGGAGCTTGAACCTCTTGACTTGCATGATTTCGTGGGGTTTTCTGGGTCAAGTGAATGCGAACCGTTTTTAGAGGCCTCGAAATTAAAAGACGCTTGCTCCTTGGAAGAAAAACTATGATCAACCTAGACAGCATATTAAAAAGCAGAGACATTACTTTGCCAACAAAGGTCCATCTAGTCAAGGCTATGGTTTTTACAGTGGTCATGTATGGATGTGAGAGTTGGACTATAAAGAAAGCGGAGCGCCAAAGAATTGACGCTTTTGAACTGTGGTGTTGGAGAAGATGCTTGAGAGACCCTTGCACTGCAAGGAGATCAAACCAGTCCATGCTAAAGGAAATCAGTGTTCATTGGAAGGACTGATGCTGAAGTTGAAACTCCAATCCTTTCACCACCTGATGTGAAAAACTGACTCATTTGAAAAGACCCTGATGCTGGGAAAGATTGAAGGTGGGAAGAGAAGGGGACGACAGAGGATAAGATGGTTGGATGGCGTCACCCACTCAACAGACATGAGTTTGAGTAAACTCCAGGAGTTTGTGATGGACAGGGAGGCCTGGCGTGCTGCAGTCCATGGGGTTGCAGAGTCGGACACGACTGAGCGATGGAACTGACCTGAGGCCACTTTCCACCAAAGCTAAACTCTAAGATTTTCAATAGAGAACCTACCTGAGAGAAGACAGAAAAAACACAAGGAGCTAGATCCTGATGAGAAAATTAGTGAACTTTCAACTCATCGCCCTTGACTGTCGTATACCCTGAACTGCAGGAGGCATATCACAGGGGACAACATGGTCTCTCTTATGTACAGAATTCATTAGACGGAGCCGAAGCACTGGAAAAATGGTGGCTGATGAATGAAAATGTGGTAACTGCCTTTCACATGCCACCGTCTCTAAGTCACAGACCTAGGCAGGAACCCCCACACCCAGGACACTGTCTCAGCAGCTCTGTTCTTCCCAGAGCCAGCAGCCTTGAGCCAGACACTCGGTGTTAAAATTGCTCAGGACGAGATTCTTCCCATTAGCGTCTCTGAAGATTTATGCAGAAAACCGACAGAGGACCAAGTGGGTCCTACGACTTGGAAGCACGTTTCACGCATCCTTCTTTGCACAGTTCGGCTGTGTTCAGGGATCGATGTGAAATTCCCCGTGGCCAGTTTGTTGTTAGTCTGCTGCCTCTTCAAGAGTAAGCGTGAAGTAACTGGGATCTAGTAAGTAGGTAACTGGGTAGTTGGCCAGCTTCTGTGTAAGATATGATGCGTTAGAGTTGAGTTTGAATATCTTTATTAATACTTTATGATATTGGGCACATGGTGCAAAGAGCCAGCCCATTGGAAAAGACCTTGATGCTGGGAAAGATGAAGGGTAGGAGAAGAAGGGGGCGACTGAGTTTGAGATGGTTGGATGGCATCACTGACTCAATGGATACGTATTTGAGCAAACTCTGGAGATAATGAAGGACAGGGAAGCCTGGCGTGCTGCAGTCTGGGTCACAAAGAGTTGGACATGACTTACTGACTGAACAACAACAATATTAATACTTTTCAAAGGTATATTCCAACTCTAAGACTTTATCTGCTAGTTACAGTTTACAAATAGATCATCTGAAACTCTCAGGTGAATTTTCTTAGCAAAAGGTCTATTTTTAAACATGGAGTAGAAAAGGCAAGCTTAGATTTAAATTGGCTCCTTTCCCTCCTGTCTTTTCACCACCAAGATAAAGGCATTGTCTATAATCTACATGACTTGATTATGTCTAATCCTGTTCTTTAGATGAACTTCCAGAAGCACTCCTTGGGTAGGATCTCAGGAGACTCAGGAAACTGGCTAAATAAACACAATACCTGTATCCCCATTGTGAGCTCCTGTTTGCTCAGCCGTGCATCTGCAGCTGTAGACAGGACACGGAAATCCTTGCTGCCTCACAGAATGACCTTTCATGAACTGAGGTAATTCAACCACCTGCTCACAAACCAGAAATTCCAGAAAACATTTCCCTCCCCAAACTTTACTCTGAAACACAGGGTTAGACTAGTTCAGTGCAGGCATCACAGTAAGTCCCCTACATACGAACCTTTAAGTGCAAATTTTCAAAGACGCGAACACTCTTCTTGTTCACTCGACGCCAGCTGCCGTACTGTCCGCGCATGCTGAGTCGCTTCAGCTGTTTCCAGCTCTTTGCGACCCCATGGACCATAGCCCAGCAGGCACCTCTGTCCATGGGATTCTCCAGGCAAGAATACTGGAGGGGGTTGCTGTGCCATCCTCCAGGGGATCTTCCCGACCCAGGGATTGAACTCGAGTCTCTTGCATCTCCTGCATTGGCAGGTGGCTTCTTTACCACCAGCGCTACCCGGGAAGCCCCCGATGTACTGTACTACTGTACTTTTCAAGGTATCGTAAGATTTAAAATGTTTTACTTTTTGTTTTTTATGTCTTATTTGAGTGGAAAGCATTACAAACCTATCACAGTACTGCACAGTTGCCTGTGTTAGTTGGGACCTAGGCTAGCCCTGCGGGACTTCAGAACAAACTGGCCTTCACAACCTCGCTCTTGGAACACCACTCGCTGTTGGGTAGGGGGCCTGCTGTCTGTGCTGGGGGTCTCACAGCGAAAGTGAAAGCGACCTGACTCGGTCGTTTCCATCACACCCACCTCCCTCCCCAGCCTGGCCCAGGGGTCTGTGTTTCTCACCCTGGGATGAGAGCCTGTGAGGCCAGTTCTGATTCTTGTCCAACCAGCACCCAGCCCTGGCAGCGCGGGCGTTCACACCAGGCGGTGTGTGTGCACACAGCACATCTGCGACAACTTCGTCACCTGGGGTGACCCCGTCCAGCAGGCACCAGGGACAGCGGACCTCTGCCACGTGGGCCCTCGCTCAGGGCCCGTGGACGCACTGGCTGTCAACAGCCTGGAGGCTCCCTCTGCCCTTTTCCTGGGTGCCCAGACACCCCGTGTCCTAGGATGAGGAGAAGGGCCCTCTCACTTCAAGATGGAGGACAGCATTCCTGGGGGCGGGCAGGCCGGAGAAGACGTCCCAATTCCCAGAATCAGTGGGTGGCGCGGGAGGTTAAACACCTCCGTTTCCACCATGAGGAAAAAATATTTTTCCCAAGAGATTGTGTGGCAACTTAGTAAATTTTGGAAAGCTATAAAATATTCTTCTATTCCAAATGTGACTATCCTACAGAGGGAATTCCCCCTCCTCCCTTTAAAAGAAAAACCCATAAATCCAATGCTTGGTTTTGAACCTTTAATAAAAGTAAAAAAAATGAATTCAAAAGAACACAATGCTGAAAACTTAGTATGAATGTGAATCTCACTAGATGTTCCAATCTGGTATAGTGCAAATTTTGCTCATACTATTTAACATTTTCACAAACTCAAATGACTTTGGTTCACATACTTGCTAGAAAATATTGGCAATAAAATTCTTCAGATTCACATCTTTTGGCTATACTGCTTCTAACAGACATAGATTTATTTCCAGTTTAAGAGAGAAAAATACTCATTGTGCATGATCAAGTATGTTGGAAAGATTCAATGACTGCTTTCATCTAATAACTTCTGGTTTTTTCACAAACGCTGACATCTTCATTGAAAAATCTTTTCGCATAGCTGATGGTTTTCATTTTCAGAAAATGTCATAAGGGGGTCATCGCAAAGTTCAGAATGGTACTATTTTCTTTTAAACAAAATTCCTCTAAAACAAAGTCGCTACAGTAACCTAAAATTTACTCCAGGATATCCTCCTTAAAACAAAAGCAAACGGAGACGGGGACCATCGGGTGAGAGGAGCCGGGGACTCGCAGAGTCCACGGCTGCCGGCAGGGGCTCCCGTGTCCCCAGCCCCCCGACTGCCAGCTGCCAGAGGAATCTTACCATCAAGCCACATTCACAGGATTCAAAACAACCAAAATGTTTTAAATTGCAAAATACAGAAAGGGTGAATTTGTAAGTAAAAATTACAAGTTTACTAAACCCCCAAACTGGGAGTATTTCAAAGGACTGGGGCTCGGCGGGAGGGCACAACAAAGTAACTTCACAGCTGAAAAGAAATTATTGCTGAGTTTTGCCTCCATGCAGCACTGAAATGGAGAACCCTCTTTAGCATCTCACACGTTTAAAAAAATAATAATAAATATTTAAAGAGAATACAAGGCTCAGATTGGTGTTCCTATACATTGCACTTGAAGTCGAAGGCCCAGGACCTGCACACCGGGCCCAACGTGGGCTGTGCCATTGAGTGAGTACACTGTGCTCACCGCGTCCTTTGAGGGTTTAGAGACACCGAATGTGATGCAGTGACGTGCGCACTCTTCTTTTTACAAGGCAATCACAGATTGCAGATCCCATAGGGCTGTGGGGAAAAAGCCGTCTCTTCTTCCGAGTAGCAAAGAAAACGCAAGGTTTGGGCCAAGACGGAGACGTGTGGCCGACGGGCGCCCCATTCGAGACGGTGCGGATTCTGTGAACACCAGGGTGGAAAGTCCAACCCATTGCAGCGCAGAGCCACAACCTCCCACTCACTGCCTCCTCTGCAGGATTGTCTGCGTAGCACCCTACACGGGCACCGAGGGCACGCCGTGCCCGCCTGCCCGGCACAGCCACCCTGCGCTTGCTGCCACCCCTGCCTTCTCTTTTTTCATAACACAGCCCTATTTTTAAAATCTTTTGGATGAGTGATATTCCTGTCTCACCACACTTCATCTTTGTAAGCACCACCAAGCCGTCCCCGGGGCGCTGACACGGAACCAGAGCTGGCAGTCAGGCTTTAGTTCGAGGCTAGCAAACATGGCAACTTGGCATTTAATAACACGAGAAACTGAGTCCTCGGGGCCCGGTGCCCAGCCGGCCTGCTCGTGGTGCCCCCAGCGGACGCGGGCAGGGGCACCATCCCACCACCAGCGGCCATCCACCGCTCGGCTGCTCTGAAACAGGTGAAGTGTTTTCCAGGAGTCACTGGTACAGTCAGCCCCATCTGAAGAGGTTACTGAGGAAAAGAGATAGTCTCGTCACTGCCCAGTATCGCGGACTTTCTCCCCAAACCTTGCCACTCTTCAGGATCCGTGCGCCTGAGGATTCAATCGCTGTGTGGCTTTTCGGGGACACCCTATGTGGAGAAAGACAGAAAAAAAGGATGTTAGCGCTGTATGTGTGCGTGTTTTGCTTAGCAATTTAAGCGGACCCCACAAAGTGAGAGATGAAGAATCCCTTTGCGCCAGAGGCGAGGGTGGAGACCAGAATCACGGAGCAGCAGACAGGCTCCCCCGGCCCCACAGCGATGCCCTCGGGGCCCTGAGCTGGGAGCCCACATCTCAGCAGACCTGGTCTGTCCCGCTCAGGCAGGGCGGGGGTGTAGCAGGCAGGACAGGAGGTGGTACTGCTGCCCAGAAGCTGTGTCTATGCACGTCTCGTCGCCGAACAGCACAGACACCCAGAGAGGGCACCCCACACTTGTGGCCGGTGTCTGGGCCTGGTCTGGTGGCCCTCAACCGAGGATGGACACCCCACTGGAGCAGCAGGTCCAAGACCAGAGGCTGACCTTCCTGAGGTCACAGGGCTGTGTGAGGAGAGCCCCCTGCCTCCTGCCAGAGCCGGGGTCCCTGCGTGTCCACCCTGACCCCTGCTGAGAGGCTGAGCGAGCCACAAGGGCCAGCCCGCTCTGCACCAGACACCAGGCGCTCAGCCTCCTGGGCTCCGACCCCCATCTCCAAAGCGGGCTGACAGTCCTGCCCCCATACTGCCACTGCAGGACTCAACCAAGTGCCAGTGGACGTCAGCCCAACGACACCACGGCCATGACGGCCAGGAGCCGCCGCACCGCAGTGGGAGAGGCATGCTGGAGACGCGGCGTCCGGGGCCTGGGCTCTGGGAACAGGGCCACACTCCTCATGCGGCAGTGCGAAGCCTTACTTTTTCTGAGAAGAGACTTTCATCTGCAGACAACAGACACGAACTCGATAAAATGATGCTACAGACTCCCGTTTAAACCTACAGGCGGACGACAAATACCATACAGAAAAAGCTACGTGAACCATTGAACACTCAAGCAGAGCCAGCCTGTGGCTCTGGGGCACGCCTGCCCGGGCCAGGAAGCACGTTTATGGGCAGAACTGAGCAGATGGGAGGGGGCGGGCTGCAGGCGCGTCACACGGGACACTCTGGCCCCGAGCGGACTGATAGGCGCCCACCTTGGGTCCATGGCTGCAGCCCTTTCTCTTCTGCGCTCAGATCATGTTCCACTACAAAGTCTCACTTGGAGACGTTTCAAACCAAAAATTCATCCTGAAACGCTGCTGCGAGAATACGTCTCAGAAGTGTCCTCTGTCCGAGGGCTGCAGGGTGGCTGCTCTGAAAGCGAGGACAGTGGCCACGGACGTGCAAACAGGCCCAGGTGCCAAGCGACCCCATTTTTAAGGCCCCGAGTCCTTTCCAATTCTAAGTGATGAGTAAGCTCACCTTCACATAGCAGCTACTAGCTTTTTCCCTTTCTTAGAAGAAAAAAATTAAAAACCTGGCTAAAGTATTCGAACTCTTTCTTTAAAAAAAATGTTTAACTTGCTCAAGGGAGTCTAGCAAGGTGCCGCGCTGTCCAGGCTGAGCTCTGAGACCCCACAGAGACACAAACCCAAGCCATCAGGGCGCACACCCCAGCGCGCTGGGGGGCACGAGCCTCTGTGCCCGGCCCTGGGTACTTCTCCGGGGGACCGGGACTGGGTGGTGGGTGGTCAGGCAGGGGCAGAGGGCAGAGGCCACGCCCCTGCTCCAGCCCATCACAGCTGTTGGCTGCTGGGTGGTGGGGAAGAGCAGAAGGTCCTTCCGGCAGGGACGGTCAAGTCATGGGTGGTTACAGGTTTCTAAGACAAACCTTATTATAAATATATTTTTCGTTCTTCAGCCCTGATGCAATCTGAACCAAATATAACTTCCTACACTTCCAATGCTAGTCTCATGAAAAATACAATTTTGGCTTCACATACTTATCTTTTTGCTCCTGCAACAACAGAGCTTTGTGGAAAGATGGCCTGCCATCCCACGGAGACGGCAGGAAAGGCTGAAGTGGATGGAGGGTTTGTGAAGAGGAGGGGTCGGTGTCAGGTTCAGAGGTCAACTGATATGCCGTGAAGGCTGTGTAATTCCTGCCAGACAAAGGGGGGCTTTTTAAGATTCCCTACTGCTTTCAGGAAAGAGTCATTTAAGAGGGGTTTCCCTCATAGCTCAGATGGTAAAGAATCAGCCTGCAATGCAGGAGACCCTGGTTCGATTCCTGGGTCGGGAAGATCCCTCGGAGAAGGGACAGGCTACCCACTCCAGTATTGCTGGGCTTCCCTTGTGGCTCAGCTGGTAAAGAATCCATCTGCAATGCGGAAGACCTAGGTTTGATCCTTGGCTTGGGAAGATCCCCTGGAGAAGGGAAAGGTAGCCCACTCCAGTATTCTGGCCAGGAGAATTTCATGGACTGTATGGTCCATGGGTTCACAAAGAGTTGGACATAACTGAGCAACATTCATGTCACTTTATTTCATTTACGATGCCCTGAAGGATGGAAGAGACAAACAGAAAGGCAGGGACCAGGCAGGACAGACTGAAGGAGGGGAGGCCGGGGTGGGGATGAAGGTCTGGGGGCTTTGCAGGGGGTGGGGGACCGATTCTCTGCCTTCCTGTCACCCACAACCCAGGGCCAAGGCTCTGCTCCCAGTGCACAGACAGCGCTGCGCAAGGGCAGAGGGCCACGGTCCTGCAGTGGCCGCCCCGTGGACGACCTCCGCAGGACACAGCTGACGGGCCTGCCCCCCTCCTGATACAGGTCTGCCCGCTGCAGAGACCACAGCCACGGGCTCCTGTACACACGCCAGTGCTGCAGTTACAAGTACAGCTGGCCCCTGAACAAGGCTTTGAGAACAAGGCTTCACTTAGACGCATCTTTTCAACAAGGTCCCTGGTTGGTTGTATCCGTCAATACAGGATTCATCCAATACACTCAGGTTTTCAATTTCTAGGAGGGTTGGTGCCCCTAATCCACCTGTTCTTCAAGGGTCAACTGCAGAACAATGGTAAACTTTAAAATTACAAAAGAGAAAAGAACAACCCCAACCACCTACTTGTCAGAAGTGGCCACTTCTTTCCTGCAGAGCACTCCCCTGCCCACCCCCACCAATACGGCTCCTCACTACTGCACGCCTCTGCCAGTCCAACTGGCTGACCCCTTCAGACCATCTGAACCCCGTGCCTCACTCCTGGGCCCTGAGTAGCTGTAACAGAAGTAACCCTCCCTCATCCTCTCCCTGACTGTGCCAGAAACACAGCTGCGACCCAAGCTGTGACCACCCTGCCTGTGATCATGCGGACCGTGTCCTCTGCTGGGGTCTGGGGACTCGGGCAAAGGCGCTTTGCTCTTGCCCTTCCTCAAGATGCAGCAGACGGGGCATCTGTAAAACCAGCTATGACTGCCCCTCTGGCTTCACACGTTTGAGGAGTCTACCGGTCTCCCCATCAGCAGCTCACCCTGCTGGGGCCGGGGTCCAGGCCCTGGTTGGGGACTAACATACCCCAAGCCACGAGGCGTGGCCAAATACACACATAAACAAATGTGCACGGGTGGAGAGACAGCAGGAGGCTGGACTCAGAGACCGGGGTGGGGGCTCTTTCCCTTTGATGACTGCAATGCTCACCAGCCTCTTCCAGTTTCAAGACACAACAGTAACATCCAAAGATAAGACTGTCCCCAATTTTGAAGAGTAAAAAAAAAAAACATCTTTAATAAAGGGGAATTACAATTATGCCAGTTATCTTAAGTTCTGTTAAAAACTTTCACTCATCTTTTCAAAAAAAATGAAAGTGTCTACAAAAATCCAGTCCATCCTAAAGGGATGGACCCTGGATATTAATTGGAAGGACTGATGCTGAAGCTGAAGCTCCTGATGCAAAAAGCCAACTCATTGGAGAAGACCCTGATGCTGGGGAAGACTGAAGGTAGCAGGAGAAGGGGGTGACAGAGGATGAGATGGTTGGATGGCATCACTGACTCAATAGATATGAGTCTGAGCGAGCTCTGGGAGATGGTGAAGGACAGGGAAGCCTGGTGTGCTGCAGTTCATGGGTCGCAAAGAGTCAGACACAACTGAGCGACTGAACAGCAGCAGTAAGACAAGATGGAAAGACAGCTGCTAAAAGCACCTTCAGTTAGTGCTGCTGCCAAAGGCATGGCCATGTGGCTTCTGTGCGTCTCCTCCAACCACTCCTGGCGCTACGAGCCTGTGCCTGGTGTGCAGCGTCTACCTCTATCGGAAGGACGCTTCTTTACAAAATTTGTTCAGAAGACCTTCATCATAAACCTATGACAGCAACCACCCCTCCTCCCGAAGTAATAACCAGTTGGCTGAATTTTGTCAACTTTAACTCCATGAAGAGTCACAGAAGCTGAAGACAACCTCATCTCAAAAGCCTTATTAAGAATCCTAACTAAATACTACCGAAATGAACATCAAGGCTGACGGCGAGCATGCAGCTGCCTCATTCTCCCCGGAATCCCCAGGGCCGCGGGATCAGCACAGGGGTGTCGCGAGGCTGTGGTCACAGGGCAGGGCTGCGCGCATGCTCACAAGGGGTCCTGAGACAAACCGTGGTCCGTTCTGGTTTTGGCGGCGGGTCCAGACCATCACAAGGGTCGGGGTGGGGGGATGATGGCGTGGACGCAGGAGCCAGTGGGACGCATCACAAATTCCCCTTTCTAAACTACTTCCATTCTTGTCAAACAGCCAAGGAGGCGGCTCCCAAGCCAGGCTCAGGGGGCACAAATAAATGTCCTCTTTTTAAAATAAAAGCATGAGGGACCAAGACAAGTTTCTAAGGAAGTCCCAGAGTGTGTCTCTGAGAGAAATGGCCCTTATAAGACTCTAGTTTCCTTTTCTTTTTAAAATTCATTTTATTTAAGCCTTCAAGTTGAAGTCCATTCAAAACAGTTAAATGTCCATGTTGCACGCTCCTTCATCAAAGTGCTCAAGTGTCGCGATCTTTCACTCCCAAACAGAATTGCCAAGGTATCCTGACTGTGTCTGCCTTTCTGGGTCTTGGGAAACGGCTCCGTCTGGGACTCAGTGTCTCTCCCTTTAGTCCTTAGACAAGGTCCAGGCCGGAGTCCACCCACCCAGGGACACTCAGCGGCCCCCCAGCCCCGCCCGCACTCTCATGGGCCTGGCGTGTCTCCCTTCCCCTAGCACGGCATTGTCTGTACCCGAGTCGTGAAGCCGGGGAGGAAACTCATCATAAATCATTCAGTTAGCCATTTCTGTAACTCGTCTCTGCCAATTATTACAGGAGAAGCAGTTCAGAAAAGCCGCTGACAGCATCCGTCATGTGAGGGGAGCTCTGGTTCCTCAGCAGCTCTCACTGTGAGCTTACAAATCCCTGAACCTTTACAAGTTAGCCGAGAATGACCTGGGGATGCGCCTTTTTAAAGTGTATGCTTATCTGAGTAACTGCTGCTCCTGCCTATACACGTATTGACACAAATGATAACGTCCCAGGCAAACCCAGCTGACCCAGCTGAAAGCCAGCATCAGGCACCCGTGGGACTACGCACCATGGCCAGCTGTCGTCCTATGTTCCCCACTGTCACGCCTCCCGAGAAGAAGATGCAGGGCAGCCAGGAGCGGATGTAGAGGAAGTCTGGGGACGTGTACCTGCAGGGAGAGGGAGGCATGAGCCCTGCGCGACGGGCAGGCACACAGCACACCAGCCACGTGAGCACGTGACACCCACGCTCGCCGCCCACCGTGGCCCCCTGGCGCGGGAAGCCAACGCTTTGGAAAAGACCCTGATGCTGGGAAAGACTGAGGGCGGGAGGAAAAGGGGGCTGCAGAGGATGAGATGGCTGGATGGCATCACCAACTCGACGCACATGAGTTTGAGCGAGCTCCAGGAGATGGTGGAGGACAAGGAAGCCCGGTGTGCTGCAGCCCAGCGTGGGTCACAAGGACCTGGACACAGCTTAAGAGGCTGAAGGACAATGCAAAGCTCTCCACCGTGGCTTGGCTGTCCTTAAATTACAGATGGTGCATTTTTATGTGAATCAACAATAAGAAGTGCTTTTAAAGATTTCACGTCTAAGCTCATGCCATGTAATTACAAACAACACGGCATCTCAGCTTCGTGGGTATTCTGAGCAAAACTGGACTGACAGCTCCCGGGCAGAGGTGACACTTGGGGGCACGTGCTTACTGATAGACTCCGTTGTACACCAGCAGCTGCGTGATCAGGGTGGCGAGGAAGGCGATGGTGATGCCCAGCCCCAGGCCACTTCTTGAACGGTCAAATGTCCACCAGAGGCCCAGAGACAGCGCTGCTAATGTCAAGGAGAGCTGAACGTTATTGGCAAAGTCCAGTTTCTGGTGACGCAAAGTTAAGGAAAAGTGCAACAATTTCTAACACGGTCAAAGACACACAAGCGAGCCCTGGGGCCTACACGTGTGCACCACCTAATTCTCCAGCCTCAGATGCTGCCCGGTGAGCTGCAGAGAGCGTGTGCTGGATACAAGGCTACTTGATCAGGATGACCTGGGGCATCTCTGGGATCCCTGCGTCGAAAACTTGACTTTACCAGTCAATGTATTAAAAACTATGCATAAAACCCTGCTTGGATTCATTTCAACCACGAAACAACTATATTCTAGTAAGTCATCCACAGTCCCACTTTTATTTCCTGTTCTTATTAGCAGTTTGAACTGAGCAAGCACAGTCTTTACTCTGTGTCTGCAAGGAGACACCTCATTGGAATGGCATTCAACACGACACGGTCACAGCTGATGGGGACACAGCTGGCCTCCTTCACAACACCACTTTACCAACAGGGGACAAAACAAATGTGTCAGAGCCAGGCTCTCTTGTAATACCTTTTCTTGACATTCTTATCATTAAAATCAGGGTAAAGCAGATTTAAGCAGCAGAAACTCTAAAAACAGCTTTCTCCAGAATTTAAAAATATAATCTCGCTGTCAGAAAGAAACTATAAATGTCTTGACGCCCGGTAAACCATGGCCCGTCTTCCTGAAAACTGCACCGTGTTTTGCCAGGCAGCCCACTGGTGGACGCCAGAACCTGACCTTGAATGTGACCTCCACTGGGAACCCTATTCCTGAGGCCACCTCCTCTGATCAGCGCTGGGCCTTCCCTGGTCATGACCGGGGAGGGCGGAGAAGCAGACGGGCTTCTGCTCTGCCTTCTGGAAGGGTCAGCCAAGAAGAGTGAAGCTCCCGCAACGTCTCACTGCACCACAGGAACCAGGTCTGCACCTTGGAAGGATGGGAGGCAGAAATGGACGGGGAATTTACCAAACCAACTCGGAGGATCCAACAGGTAGTGACCAAGAAAGGGACAGACTAAAGATATCCACTCTGTTCCCAGGGTCATTTTAACTGTCTCCTGAAATGAACTGAAAGGACTTTTCAGGATCATTTTGAAAGCTCTGCTGAGAGGAAAGTGAGCAACGTGGTTTGAAATCATGCTTGTAAGAGATCAGCTCAACTGACCCAGGACGTGACAGACACCCATTAACAGTAACGTCTTAGGATACAGCACTAGCGTGGTTGATGCCAACGAAGACGGCCACGCAGCGCATCACGCTGGCCCACTCGCGCTTGAACTTGTGTGGCTCTCCAAGGTGACTGTCGATGCAGGGGTACAGCAGGCCGACCACAGCTGCGGGGAAAGACAAGACGGCAGGGTCTGAGCACGCCAGCAGAGACGACGCGACTGCCTCGTGGGGATCATTAACGCGATATTCAAACCATTGCCTTTCCTAGATTTACCAGCCATCAGATATTTAAACTAACTTTACATCTTTTATTTTTAAACTAATGTTACATCTTTGTTCTCCTTGAATACAAACCAAAAAACCCACATCATTTTGTACAATTTTAAATAAAACTGGGGCTGTTTGGCTTGACCTATAGAAGGAATGGAGCCAGGGGTTTAATTATCCACATGGGAAGCACCCCCGCACTTCTGCTGGTGGCTGGCCGGGAGGCAGGCCAGGTGGAGTCAGCCAGGTACTGAGGCTTGAGAGTCATGCACGGCGCCCCTGGTGTCCCACGAGAAGGGCCCAGTTCAGGTCCCAAACAGAGGAACAAGCAACACAGCCTCAGGCCAAGAGTTGATGAAATAGTTCCAATTTCATAATACATTTTATCCAGTTCTGATTTTGGACTTTTTTTTGAGGGGGGTGGGGACCCACATGGCATAGATTGTGGGATCTTAGTTCCCTGACCAGGGATTGAACCTGGACAACCACAGTGAAAGCACTGAGTCCTAACCACTAGACTGCCAGGGAATTCCCGTAATTCTGGAGTCTTGAAAAATGGAACCCAAACAGTTCTATCACTTAAGTCACTGTATCTTAACCTTAACCTTTCAGATTCAAGTAGGTGAAAATGTACTATGGAATCTTCCCTTTATGCTCCTGACTGATGGCTTAAAAAAAGCAGCTAGGGTACCAGGCATCACGTACAGATATCCCTGGAATTCCTTGAAGCTTCTGTTACAAATAAAGCCTAAACCAAATGGTTCGACGGTTTTGAGATCAACTGTTTCAGTCAAAAAAACTACTGTATCATATGAGAATGAAGACGGAAGTGCACATCTGGGCCTAGTGCCCAAAAGGGCATGCTGGCAGGGCTTAGAAAACAGAGCAGGAGCCCACCTTCCTGAGAACGGTGCGAACCTTCTCCCCACAGCACCCCTCCCCTGAGGGTCCCCACTCCAGCCTGGGGCCTGCCCCTGCTCTAAGGGAGGCTGCTGACGAGGCACCGTTCCCAGTGCAGGGGACACACCCAGCTATGGACGGCGGGCCTGCCACTCGGCGTGGCCCCTTGTGGTTCCCACGGCTGTGAAATGGAGCTGCAGCAGAGTCTCGTAAGGACCAGGGGAAGCGAAACATATCAAACAGTCCATAAACGCCAACCACGGAGCAGCCAGGAGCCGGCCTGGTCACCCAGGTCCACACCTGTCCTGCCCCCTAGCCCAGGACGCCCGCCAGGGGCAGGCTGCTCACTGCACTTCAACCACCGGCAGACCTTAGGCCACAGCAAACGCTGGGTGACCAGAGAAGTCCTAAGCACCCTACTGGGCTGAGATCAATTCAGTGTTTTTACCTAAAACCAGACAGACGACCAAGAAATTTTACTCAGAGGTATAGTCCATCTGTCTAGTCTGTTAAGACTGCAGACTCTGGGTCAGGTTTTGTGGCTGGCCAGGTGCAGTAAAAGCTAAACTCTGAATAAGACATTTGTTTTCCTTCATCCAGGGACCCCGGTGTTTTTTTTTGGAGGGGGGCAGGGGAAAGGCCTGGCTTTGGCACGTTCACAGGGCCATCCTGAAAAAGGAAGTGCAAGAAGCCACTGGGGCAGCTCTGCCCACTCGCCCACGTGACGGTTTGTTTTCGGTTGCCCGGCTGGTAGCATGTTCCCAGGGCCAGCCAATCACGTGGCAGTTCCTCGGCTCACCAGTTCCGCTGGTGGCCAATGGCGCAGCTTGCTCGGGGTAACAGCTGTGGGCCCCTCAACACTGTCCTCAGGGCCAGATCAGAAAGAGGGAAGGACCTCGGTCAGCCTGGCACGGGCGAGGAACAGCCAATCACTGCCCCGCCTGGTCCCCATCACCAGCATCCAGAGTCCTGGCACCTGGGCTCCTGCCTCTCGCCCCTTCTCCTCTAGATACGCTCACTGGAGAGGCACACCGCCCCTCTGTGGATGGTTCCATTCTCAAATAAACAGTTCTCAGAGGCCCAACACACTTCCTAACCCAACAGACATCTCCAGTGTCTACTCACCCGCTGCTGTCCCGCAGCACGGAGGAACCCACCAGGCGGAGGAGAAGATGGTGGCGATGACCTCGTCCGGGAACAGGGTGACGTTCCTCTGGACCTGCAGGAGGTTGAGCACCAAGGCCAGGACCACCCCCACCGAGAACAGCACCAGGCTCCTCTGCACCAAGTGGTGATGCCAGCTGTTGACGTGGCCGCTGCTGCCCTGGCCCCCCACACCAGCGCTCTGAGGCCCGTGAGCGGGGTCAGTGCCCAGGGCGCCATGGGCTGCCAGCAGAGAGGGGCCTGACCCCGAGGAGTTGATCATCTCTCCTGCTTTGGCCACCAGCCCTCTGGCGCTGGCCCTCGGGTGGCTTCTGTGCTTCGTGCCCTTGGCACAGGGACCTCTCCAGAGGTGGTCGTCCAGTCTGGGCATGAGCCACCCGCCTGCAGGCTTTCCTAGAACGAAAAGGGGGCGTGGAGGTGGAACCCAGATCAAGTTCACTTCCAAAGGAGGTCAGGTCCAGGGAGGCCCACTCAAGGAGGGCTCTGCTCTGGTTCACCACCAGCAGGTCCAGGAAAACCCCCAAGGCCCTCCGGGACTTAGTCACACCGGGCAGGTGCCCCGGGGTTGGGAGCAGCTGCCAAGGATCCTGCCCACAGCCCCGGCCAGGCAGATGCACCGACTGCTTTCCGAGGCAGGCAGGTTAGGTGCATCTGAGCGTTGCGCTCCCGCCACGACGCCCCTCCACAGAAGCCCTGAAGTTCTGGCCCGTCCAGTCCAGAAGTTTTCCAGACCCCGTCCGTCTGCAGGAGATGGACTCAGCCAGGCAGGACCTGGGGCAGGTTGTCCCAGGACAAGTTGCTGGGGTCCTCCCGATCCGGGAGGCGCACCGGCAGAGCGCACCTGGGGGTCGCGGGTGCTGGGCCCCCGCGCAGGGACCGGGGCTGGGGTCAGGGCTGGGGCCCAGGCCCGAGAGTCCCCCAAAGGAAAGCGGCCTAGAAGGGAGGCTCTGGAGTGGAGGGGTCGGCACCCGGACATCCCAATCCGGCCCGCCTCGGAGCCCCCACCCCGCCGCCCTCGCCGCGCCCCGCGTACCTGGCCGAGGGGCGCCCGCCTGCGGGCTCGCCGAGGGAGGAGGGACGCGGAGGAGTGTACCGGCCCAGACCACCAGAAGTCGGGCCCGCGGCGGTCCGCGCGCCGCGCCGCTTATAAGGCGGGCGGCGGGGCCCCGGGTCACGTGGCCGCGCCCGGCCGGCCGCCCGGCCCGCCGCCCGGGGGCGTGGCTTCCGCGCGCTCCGCCCCGCCCGCGTGCCCGGCCGCTCGGGGTCTGGTGAGGCGGCCGCGGCCAATCGCGGGCAGGCGGCCCATATGACGTCATTACACGCCACCACCGCCCCGCGCGGGGCGCGCTGGCTCGGGAGCGCGGACGGACGGACGGCGGGCTGAGCGCGCCCGGGGGCCGGACGCTAGCTGGGGGCGGGGGTAGGGGGTGACCGGAGTGATGTGGGACGGCCTGGCCGACCGGCTCTGGGGGAGGGGGCGGGTTGCCGACTGACAGGGCTGCGAGAGGACGGCAGGCGGGGGGACCTACGGACTGAGCAGAGGATGGAGCCGGGGAGGGGGGCTGGCTAACGGACGGCCCGCAGGACCGGCCGAGGGGAGGGAGCATTGACTGACTGACTGACGGACAGACGGGCCGATGGACCGGCCGAGGGGAGGGAGCACTGACTGACTGACGGACGGGCCGATGGACCGGCCGAGGAGAGGGAGCATTGACTGACGGACGGACCGATAGACCGGCCGAGGGGAAGGAGCGCTGACTGACGGACGGACGGACGGACGGACGGGGTTGGCCTAGAGCGCCCGACGCCTCGGGTGGACGGCGGCCGCGGGAGGGCGGTTTCCCAGCAGTTGGCAGCCGCGGGCCTGGCGTCCGGTGGTGGAAGACCTTAGTCTTCGGACCCAGTCCCAGGCATGACCCGTTCAAAAGCCTCCCCTCCAGATGGTCACTGTCTGCCCCGGCGTGTCACGTGGTGATGCTCTGACTTCCGTTCAGTGCCCTGCTGTCTGAGGCTCCTGACCGGCCACCAAACCTGCTGATATAAAGTGGGTTAGTGCCTGTAATGACCAGAAGGTGCTGGCACGTCTAAGGGCTCAACCGTGTTTCTCAGGCACCAGAGTGGTTCAGAAAACTTTTCTGACACGAGCCCTTTTATGAAAAGGTAAATGATGAAATCTTCACTCATAAAATAGTTTCTTCTAGTTTCTAACTGTCTCTCAGTGGAAAACAAACCATCAAAACCACTTGGGATAAAAATAAGAGATTATTTTATCTTGTTGATGTCATATATTTATATCCTGTTTGCCACATGAGTCTGGCCATCTAAACAGGAGGGCAGGCCCCATGCCAACTGAAAACTCACATCTCGTTGAGCAAGATTGTATTATTTAAAATGTCCTTGAACAACAGTAGAAAAACTCCGGCCTTTTCCCACTGTCTGCGGGTGAGCAGAGATTGAGAGGAAGTTTGTGCTCTAAATAGCAAATCCGCTCACACCCAAGAGACCCTACAGGCTTAGGCAATGTGAAATGCCATATTGTGTGATCTCTTCAACACTGGGGTTTCTGACTTAATGCCAGAAGATTAAAAAAGCCTTCCTGAGGCACCAACATTTCTCAAACTTCGTTTTGGGGGTGGAGGTGAGGATGGGATTCACACGAACGATAATCCAGAGACTTCAAGGAAAAGTAATGCTTTCAGGGGGTGTGCTTACTCTCCTGGCCCATAAGGATGTTTCACTAGGTAACTTGAGAAGTGCTCAGTAGACATTTCCTGTTATCCCAGGGTCAGAACTGGTTTCTCTAAATCTCTTCTGCCTGACTGGCTAGACACAGCCTGGTTGTGTGGATGTCATACACCGCCGCCTCCCCGCTTACTCCCCCCCACTACCCCGGTCCAAGGTGCCAACCTGGCATGAACCTCACCTAATCTACTTCTATAAAAGCGTAAAAGACTTGTTGACACTGGATTATAACCAAAACTGCTTTTGAATGCTTATGTTCAATCAAGACAGCATTTGCTAATAATGTGACTTATTTTCCATTGCTTGAGCCTGGCCCAGCCAAAGCAGGAGTGTGCGCAGAAGAGTCTTCCATCTTCTGCTCTGCCTGTTGGGTGGGCAGGACAGGTTTTCCCCTCTCTGCCCTGGTCACCACTATGTACTTTGTTCCCAAAAGTTCAAAGCTTTTTTGACTTAAGGGAATTGGGATCCTGGCCATTCTTTCCATTTCCTGCATAAGTCCATGGAGATATGTTTCCCTGTAGGTATATATCAGTTCAGTTCAGTTCAGTTCAGTCGCTCAGTCGTGTCCGACTCTTTGCGACCCCATGAATTGCAGCACGCCAGGCCTCCCTGTCCATCACCAACTCCTGGAGTTCACTCAGACTCACGTCCATCGAGTCAGTGATGCCATCCAGCCATCTCATCCTCTGTCGTCCCCTTTTCCTCCTGCCCCCAATCCCTCCCAGCATCAGAGTCCTTTCCAATCAGTCAACTCTTCACACGAGGTGGCCAAAGTACTGGAACTTCAGCTTTAGCATCATTCCCTCCGAAGAACACCCAGGGCTGATCTCCTTCAGAATGGACTGGTTGGATCTCCTTGCAGTCCAAGGGACTCTCAGGAGTCTTCTCCAACACCACAGTTCAAAAGCATCAATTCTTTGGCACTCAGCTTTCTTCAAAGTCCAACTCTCACATCCATACATGACCACAGGAAAAACCATAGCCTTGACTAGATGGACCTTTGTTGGCAAAGTAATGTCTCTGCTTTTCGATATGCTATCTAGGTTGGTCATAACTTTCCTTCCAAGCAGTAAGCGTCTTTTAATTTCATGGCTGCAGTCACCATCTGCAGTGATTTTGGAGCCTCAAAAAATAAAGTCTGACACTGTTTCCACTGTTAACTCATCTATTTCCCATGAAGTGATGGGACCGGATGCCATGATCTTCGTTTTCTGAATGTTGAGCTTTAAGCCAACTTTTTCACTCTCCTCTTTCACTTTCATCAAGAGGCTCTTTAGTTCCTCTTCACTTTCTGCCATAAGGGTGGTGTCATCTGCATATCTGAGGTTATTGATATTTCTCCCGGCAATCTTGATTCCAGCTTGTGTTTCGTCCAGTCCAGCGTTTCTCATGATGTACTCTGCATAAAAGTTAAATAAGCAGGGTGACAATATACAGCCTTGATGTACTCCTTTTCCTATTTGGAACCAGTCTATTGTTCCATGTCTAGTTCTAACTGTTGCTTCCTGACCTGCATATAGGTTTCTCAAGAGGCAGGTCAGGTGGTCTGGTATTCCCATCTCTTTCAGAATTTTCCAGTTTGTTGTGATCCACACAGTCAAAGGCTTTGGCATAGTCAATAAAACAGAAATAGATGTTTTTCTGGAACTCTCTTGCTTTTTCCATGATCCAGCGGATGTTGGCAATTTGATCTCTGGTTCCTCTGCCTATTCTAAAACCAGCTTGAACATCAGGAAGTTCACGGTTTACATATTGCTGAAGCCTGGCTTGGAGAATTTTGAGCATTACTTTACTAGCGTGTGAGATGAGTGCAATTGTGCGGTAGTTTGAGCATTCTTTGGCATTGTCTTTCTTTGGGATTGGAATGAAAACTGACCTTTTCCAGTCCCGTGGCCACTGCTGAGTTTTCCAAATTTGCTGGCGTATTGAGTGCAGCACTTTTATAGCATCATCTTTCAGGATTTGGAATAGCTCAACTGGAATTCCATCACCTCCACTAGCTTTGTTTGTAGTGATGCTTTCTAAGGCCCACTTCACATTCCAGGATGTCTGGCTCTAGGTGAGTGATCATACCATCGTGTATGCTCAGTCAATTCAGTCATGTCTGACTCTTTTCGACACCGTGGACTGTAGCCTGCCAGGCCCCTCAGTCGTGGGATTCTCCAGGCAAGAATACTGAAGTGGGTTGCCATGCCTTCCTCCAAGGGGTCTTCCCAACCCAGGCATTGAACTTGTGTCTTCTGCATTGAAGGAGGATTTTTTTACTGCTGAGCCACTACACACACATATAATATATATTATCATATGACAAATAGATGGGGGGAAAAGTGGAAACAGTGACAGATTTTATTTTCTTGGGCTCCAAAATCACTGTGGACAGTGACTGCAGGCATGAAATTAGAAGATGCTCTTTGGAAGGAAAGCTATGACAAACGTAGACAGCATATTAAAAGGCAGAGACGTCACTTTGTAAATAAAGGGATGTATAGTCAAAGCTGTGGTTTTTCCAGTAGTCATGTATGGATATGAGAATTGGACTGTAGAGAAGGCTAAGCGCCGAAGAACTGATGCTTTAGAACTGTGGTGTTGGAGAAGACTCTTGAGAGTCCTTGGACTGCAAGGAGGTCAAACCAGTCAATCCTAAAGGAAATCAGCCCTGAATATTCATTGGAAAGACTGATGCTGAAGCTCCAATACTTTAGCCACCTGATGCAAAGAGCTGACTCATTGGAAAAGACCCTGATGCTGGGGAAGATTGAAGGCAGGAGAAGGATGAGGTGACAGAGGATAAGGTGGTTGGATGGCATCACCGACTCAATGGGTGTGAGTTTGAGCAAGCGCTGGCAGATAGTGAAGAACAGGGAAGCCTGGCGTGCTACAGTCTATGTGGTCGCAAAGAGTCAGGCACAACTTAGTGACCGAACAGCAGTCCGTTGCTGTTCACAACAACAGCAAGGATGTCTGTGGGCCTCCCAGGTGGCTCAGTGGTAAAGAATCCTCCTGCCATTGCAGGAGACTCAAGTTCTGTCCCTGGGTCAGGAAGATCCCCTGGAAAACGCAACAGCCACCTGTGCAGTATTCTTGCCTGGGAAATCCCATGGACAGAGGATCCAGGTGGGCTACACCCCACGGGGTCACAAAGAGTACATGTATATATACACATATATGCATGTAATATATATATATGTGTATATATGCATGTAATATATATATGTGTGTGTATACACACACACACACACACACACACATACATACCATTACAGTAACATTGGGACCCACAAAGTTCCAAAAAGCCGGCCCAGTTATCAACTGACGGGAAACTGGCTCAATAAATGATGGCACACTAATATGATGGGATGCTGTGTAACTGAGAGTCATTCCTTCTTCAACCATCAGAAGCCTATGCTGGGTTTCCCCTACTCCACCGTCTGGCTCAAGTCCCATGCACATAGGTCAGGAAGCACTGATATAAATGAAGCTCTTAACCTCAGGCCATGACTCTGAAATGTAGGCGTGCCATGGATTCAACAGGGAAACCCCAGAAAATGCAGGAAGCTTCTCTTTCGCACATCCGCTTTTAAAACCTGGGATTTTCAGATGTGTGAGGCTTAAGACAACGAGGTGACAGGTCAGTGTTTAGCTACCAAGTTGCTCTCCCCAGGCATTCTCGACAGCGCAGATTGCAGTGTACCTGTCTTGCGGGATCTGAGATTGTTTTCTTCATCTTTCTTCCCTCTGCCATTCTGCCTGGCCATCCAGACTATCCCAGTATCTTTGTTTTAATACCAAGTACATGCCTTATAAAAATGGTATGGGCTCCTGCATTGTCTCTCTGCTGTCTGGGAGACTGCTGTCACTTCCGCTAGGTAATTGGCATATCAAGGTCTGTTCACTCAGTTGCCTTCCTCTCTCCACCCAAGCCGATGTTAATACCGCCCTTCCTCTGCCTCTCCATCCCCTCTCCGTGTGACACTCTGAACCAGGGTCCTCCTGGAGTCACACAGAGACCCCTCGGATATGGGAGAAGGCAGGAGGGGTGCCCATGGGTTGCGTTTTGCCAGATCTTGCTAGGGCTGTCTGGAGAAGGCAATGGCAACCCACTCCAGTACTCTTGCCTGGAAAATCCCGTGGATGGAGGAGCCTGGTAGGCTGTAGTCCATGGGGTCGCTAAGAGTTGGACACGGCTGAGCGACTTAGCAGCAGCAGCAGCAGCTAGGGCTGTCAGTGTGACCTCGCCTTCACCTGGTATTCATCACTGCACCCCCAGTGATGAGTTTGAGTAAGCTAAATGCCTGTGGAGTCTGGGCCCATGAATGAAGAAGTCAGTCCAGGGAACGACAATGGAAGGAGCTGAGTTTACTGCCTTGGAGACTGGAGCCTTGCTACCAGAAACCATATCCAGGTATTTTGATGGTTTGAAATGCCAACATCTGCAGTGAGGCTGTTACCGATGGAGTCTTTCTGTTGACCATAATGGGATCTGTTCTCTCCAGCCCCAGCCAGTGACTTGGAGTAGAGTATCGGAGGAAATGTGCTCATGAGAATACCATTTATTACAGTTCTCAATTATAGATGTGCTGTTACACAAGGGGAGTTTACCTTCGCTTACGAACTAAGCCCAGTGCTGTGCTGTCTCCCCAGATTAGCCACTGAGGGCATGATGCTGAGTAGGTCTTCTGAACACAGACAAATCGTGGGATCATGGGGGTGTGTATTGGGGGGGCAGGGGGACGTGTTCTAAGGACTTTGAGATGTTGTGTATGCAGTGAGCAATCTGTGGACTTTAGTCTCTATTCATGATATACTTTTGATAACATTAATAGCCATTTAAAAATAACCTATTTAAATAATCTATTTTTTAAAATAGGGTAGATGATTAAGTATAGTATTTTTCAATAGAGATTACGTGCCTATTATAAAACATACAGAAAGTATATGAAAATATATATTTAAATCCATAATGCCATCACCTAGAGATACTCACTGTAACTTCTTGGGGGTATTTTCAGATATTTTTCCTATTCACGTATGAGTGTTTAAAACAAAACACAAGGAGAATAATACTTCATATACAGTGGAATTAGTTCTTTGGAGCTTGTGAGTATCTTTGAGTCAGCATTGACTACATCATCACTCTTTAACAGCTTTATTGAGATAAAATTCACAAACCATGTAATTCACCCATTTAAACTGTACAATTCAATAGCATTTAGTAAATCCACAGAATTGTGAAACCATCACCACAATCAATTTGAGAAGAAAGTGAAAGTCGTTCAGTTGTGTCCAACTTTTGTGACCCCATGGACTGTAGCCCACCAGACTCCTCTGTCCATGGGATTCTCCAGGCAAGAATACTGGAGTGTGTAGCCATTCCCTTCTCCAGGGGATCTTCCTGACCCAGGGATCAAACCCGGTTCTCTTGCATTGCAGGCAGATTCTTTACCATCTGAGCCACCAGGGAAGCCCCAGTCAATTTGAGAACATTTCATCAACCCAAAAAGAAACTGTGCCTAGACATCATTCCCTTTATCCTTCTTCACCCCACCCTGCCAGCCTCCACTCCCCAGCCCTCAGTTCAGTTCAGTTCAGTCACTTGCGTCTGACTCTTTGCCACCCCATGGACTGCAGCACGCCAGACTTCCCTGTCCATCAACTCCCGGAGCTTACCCAAACTCATATCCATCGAGTCGATGATGCCATCCAACCATCTCATCCTCTGTCGTCCCCTTCTCCTCCTGCCTTCAATCTTTTCCAGCATCAGGGTCTTTTCCAATGAGTCAGTTCTTCACATCAGGTGGCCAAAGTATTGGAGCTTCAGGTTCATCATCAATCCTTCCAATGAATATTCAGGACTGATTTCCTTTAAGATGGACTGGTTGGATCTCCTTGCAGTTCAAGGGACTCTCAAGAGTCTTCTCCAGCACCACAGTTCAAAAGCATTGGTTCTTTGGTGCTCAGCTTTCTTTACAGTCCAACTCTCACATCCATACTTTACTACTGGAAAAACCATAGCTTTGACTAGATAGACTTTTATTGGTAAAGTAATATCTTTGCTTTTTAATATGTTGTCTAGGTTTGTTGTTGTCATAGCTTTTCTCCCAAGGAGCAAGCATCTTTTATTTTCATGGGTGCAGTCACCATCTGCAGTGATTTTTGGAGCCCAACAAAAACCCATCCCCTGGGCTGGTCATGCCAACAATGTCACCCATATGGGTTATGGAGAAACATGTTTTGCAAGAAAGAAACATGTTTTTGGAGAAAAGAAAGAGTATCTTTTAGCCTTCTGACTCCCTTCTCTGGCTGGTCACCTCTTCCTCACAGTCACTGTGTCCTCTGCTGTCCTGACTGGTACTCAACGCCCCCGTGTGTCCACTGGGCAGCCAGGGTCCATGCCAACAGTGAGCACAGCTCAGTTTCGGCAGTGGTGGGAGGGGGCCAGGGCTGCTGCTGTATGTCCAGGCAGATCAGAGTCACTCAGAAAGGGAACAGAAGATTCAGGAGAGATGCCGGAAGCCCTTTACCTCAGACTGGGACTTGAACCCGTGAGCATGTGTGCTAAGTCACTCAGTCGTGTCCGACTCTGTGCAATAGCCTACCAGGCTCCTCTGTCCATGGGATTCTCCAGGCAAGAATACTGGAGTGGGTTGCCATGCCCTCCTCCAGGGAATCTTCTGATCCAGGGATGGAACCCGAGTCTCTTATATCCTTCACTGGCAGGCTGGTTCTTTACCACTAGCGCCACCCGGGAAACCCTGAACCCATGTTCCAGGACTCAAGCTGAGCCAAAACTATGGCCTTCCGCCTGAGATCACAGACGTGGTTCAGGTTCTGGGTGTCTCATCGCAGAGAGAATTCAGCGAGAGACACAGTGAGAGGTAAGAAGTGGGTTTATTCAGAGAGAAACCCACTCCACAGACACAGTGTGCGCCATCACAGAGGGTGGGTACTTCTCAAAATGTGCTGTAGTTAGCTTTTATGGGCTGGGTGATTTCATAGGCTAATGAGCAGGAAGATTATTCCAACTATTAATAATTTGGGCATGGGGTCACAAAGAGTTGGACCTGACTTAGCAACTGAACAAGAGCAGCAATATTTTGGGAATGGGGTGGAGATTTCCAGGAATTGGGCCACCACCTCCCTTTTGATCTTTGATGGTTGACCTTGGAACTGTCATGGCACCCCTGGGTGTGTCGTTTAGCTCGCTGATGTGTTACAAGGAGCTTATACTGAGGATCAAGGTCTAGTCGACTTGTCTTCCATCTTGGATGGACTTGATTCTAATCAGTTTCTGTCGTGGCCTTGGACTGTGTCATTCCTTCAAAAGTTGTGCCCTGCCCCCTGCCCTCCTGTTTCAAATGGCTTTGATGTGGAAAGCTGTTGGTGAGTCTCACTGAAACCACTGCCTACGGTGACTGGAGCCACTGGCAAGGATGGGCCAAGGCAGAGCGCGTGGGACGAAGGATGAAGACATGACGGCCTGGGGGTGGAGAGGAGGCCAAGAGGCGGCAGGGGGCAGTGGGGTGGAAGGTCCCACAGTAGGAAGAAAGGATGGTTGAGAAAGCCAGGGAGGCGCTCCCTTTGGCAGCACGCCCACTAACCTGGGAGGATGTAGAGATCAGCGTGGCCCCTGAGCAAGGATTACACGCAAACTTTACAGACATCTCTTCCATGTTAAAAAAAAAAAAGAAGAAGAAGAAATCCAAGGAAGTGTGTTCCAGGAAGGGGAGTCAGCAGGGACAAAGGCTCGCTCCTGGCGGAAAGATGCAGCGATGTGGGCTGGGGGCATGGCAAAGAGTCACGCTGGTGCTTCATGAGGAGGCAGGTGTGGATGAGGAGGGGAGAACCAGGCTGGAGCGGAGCGTGGTCTTCAGAGAGACCCGTTTTTCGGCGCTGATGGAAGAGTCCAGTAGACAAAGGGAGAAAGAAAGAGGAGAAAGTGTGGGCAATTCCCCCAAGGAGCCTGCAGAGGCTGGACAGAGGTTGGGTGAGAATGTTTGCTGTCCCCAGGAGGGTGCCCTAAGGGAGGCCTGGGGCCAGGTGGGTGGGCCACCGGGTGGGCCTGCCCGCCAGGGTTTCAGGCGTGTGGGAGGTGTTGGGGAGGAAGGAGGAGCTGCTGGACTGAGAGCAGTCTGGTTTCAGCCTGGGGGCCTCCTCCACCTTTTAGGGCGTGACTCCACAAGGTCTGCAGGGTGGTGAGGTGAGTCCATTGTGCCAGCATCCCAGGCTTGAGAAGCTGGGCTTTTCCGGGTGGAACAAAGGAAGAACCCCAGGGCTGGAAGGGTGGCACATTGAGGAGTGGTTCGTGGCGCTCTCAGAGTCCAAACAGGGCCAGGAGGAAGCTGAGTGGGCTCAGGGAGGGACAGTGACCACCCCCCTGCCCTCCCAGGACGGGGGGTCAGGCAGAGAACTCGGCGTTCCCTCCTCCGTGCGGGGATCTGTCCTCTGTCCATTGGCATGAACCGGCCCCTACACACACGTTACTGGATAGAGAGTCTGGAGGAGGAGAGACTCCAGGCAGACAGGAAGATTCAGAGGGACAGCAGCTGCAGACGGTCACAAGTCACAGAGCGGCCCTGGGGTTGGGCGGCGGCTGTGGTGCAGAGGAGTCACCCAGACCACGGGGTCAGGGGTCAGAGAGGTGGAGGCCGGGCGGGTCGGCTCCTCTGAGGTGGACTTGCTTAGGCCAGAGGGTCTGTGCAGGAGGCCTGGGCCCACCCTCGAGGCCCCGTGACTTGGGGGGTGGTGGGCTTGTAGCTGAGAGGATGCCCTGGGCCAGAGTGTCCCCCCACATTCAGGTTCTTCCTGGGACCTCAGAAGACAAATACAGGATTTCTTTGGAAACTGGGTCACTGCAGCTGTGATTAGTCATGATGAGGTCATCCCGGAGCAGGGCTGGCCCTTAACCCAGCACGATGGTGTCCTCATAAGAGGGGAAGAGCCACGGAGAGAGGAGATGCCTGGGAAGGCCAGGCCGTGATGGAAGAGAGCCGAGGGAGGGTGCGGCTGTGAGCCCAGGAAGCCGAGGGCGGCCCTGGGCCCCTGCAGCTCGAGGGGGCAAGAGGGACCCTCCCCCAGGGCCTCCAGAGGGAGCACGGTCTGATGCACCTCAAGTTCAGACTTCTGCCCTCCAGAACTGTGAGAGAAGAGGTATCTGTTGCTGTTCAGTTGCTCAGTCGTGTCTGACTCTTTGTAACCCCATGGACTGCAGCACGCCAGGGTTCCCTGTCCTTCACCATCTCCCAGAGCTTGCTCACACTCATGTCCATCCAGTGGGTGATGCCATCCCACCATCTCATCCTCTGTCGTCCCCTTCTCCTCCCGCCTTCAGTCTTTCCCAGCATCGGGTCTTTTCCAATGAGTCTGCTCTTTGCATCATGTTGCCAAAGTATCGGAGCTTCAGCTTCACCATCATTCCTTCCAGTGAATATTCAGGACTGATCTCCTTTAGAGTGGACTGGTTGGATCTCCTTGCAGTCCAAGGGACCCTCAAGGGGCTTCTCCAGCACCACAGTTCGGAAGCACCAATTCTTCGGCGCTCAGGTTTCTTTATAGTCCAACTCTCACATCCATACCTGACTACTGGAAAAACCATACCTTTGACTATACAGACCTTTGTCAGCGAAGTGATGTCTCTGGTCTTTAACATGCTGTCTAGGTTTGTCTTTGTTCCAGAGGCCCCAGGAAGCAACAGCAGACAGGCACACCTATAGGTTAGGGTTACCTATAAGGCACGCCAGGGCCTGCAGTGCTCTGGACTGGACACAATGGATGGTGCCACCGTCACGCTCCTCACGGTGGTGTGCCCACGTGTGCCTGGACACGGCACTTCAGGTGTGGCCCGCACCTGATGGTCAGGCTGAGCAGAGGTGCCCCTGTCAACCTGTTTGGTAAATGTTAGCAGAAATGAATTTCTGTTTGGAGACACTTGGTGCGGCCCTAGGGTGCCTGCCGCTCCAGATGTGGGGTGTCCCGCGAGCTCGGGGCCGGGGTGGGGAGGTGACGCTCACATTGTCTGCTCCAGGAGATGATCAGACTGGATACCTGGGTGGGCCCAGACCAGGTGCAGCAGTAGCTGTGTGGGGAGACGAGCCACAGCACGGTGCTGGCTCACGTGGTGGGGTGGAGGGGAGCCATGGTCTGGGAGCCTGGGGCAGAATGTGGGGTTTGCTGTGTCCTTCCTCCCCTCCAGGCCCCGGATCCCCGGGGTGCAGCTGGTCGAGGCTGTGGCCCGTCCACGTGAGCCAGCTGCTGAAAGGTCTCAGGGAGCACGGAGCCCATGACCCCTGCCACGTGGCCTTTCGGGCCAGAGTCTGTGAGGGAGGAGGGGGCATCTTGTCTCACGTTTGGCCTCAGCTGGGAGACGAGGTGGGGCAGAGACCCCGGGCCTCAGGGCCAAAGATGCAAAGGCCTGAGCAACAGTTATAGCCTGGGGACAGTGCCTCTACTGTTTGGGCTTGCTTTGCTTGTTGCTTTTAATCCCTCATCACTTTCCGGCAACAAAATCTTTAAACAAAAAAAAAGGGCATTCATATGCGCCCTTGTTCAAGATGAACAAGAAAGAGAAAAAGTAAAAAAATTACCTCGTGTTTTCCAGCCAGGCTTGGGGTGAGCTGGGAAGACAGGAGACATGGAGCTCAGGGGACAAAGTGGGTGATGGTAGGAACGCGGGGAGGACAGAGGCTGCCGGGCGCCTAACAGGAAGGTTTCCTGGAATTTCCTGGGGACGCAGAGGCTCCCCGTGGGTCCGGGTGGCAGTGCCTCCATCCAGCTCGTGCCCCTGGATCCTGGAGAAGAAGGAGCTCAGGCTGTGGGGTCGGGGGCGGGGAGAGGAGTGGATGTATTGTCAAACATGAACGTCTAGGGGGCCGTGGGCAGTAAGTGGCTGACAGTGGGAAGGCAGTTGGATACGCGGGCTTCTGGACCCAAGCAGATTTCAACAGGATTGTGTATACAAGATGGAGGAAGCAAAGGAGACATACCGTTGGCCAACGAGCCCACAAAAACAGGCTCAGCACCACTAATCACCAGGGAAGCTCAAGTCAACCCCATCGTGACATGCCAGCTCACGCCCACGAGGTTGGCTATGATTAAAAACAACGACAGAGAACCGGTGTTGGCGAGGATGTGGAGACTCGGAACCCTGTGCCTTGGTGGTGGTAACGTACAGGGGTACCATCGTCATGGAAAACAGAAGAGTGACTTGTCAAAAATTAAATACGGAATTACCATACAATTCAGCAATTCCACTTCCGGATTTATATCTGAAAAAGAGGGAAAGCAGGAGTTGGAACAGATGTCTGTTCTCTGTGCTCACGGCAGCGCTCTTCACAATAGCAAGGGGTGGAAGGGACATACGTGCCCAGCGATGGATGATGGGCAAACAAGCTGTGGTCCTCACAAGGACTTGTGAGGATATCCTGTCACCTGCACCATCAGGGATGGACCTTGAGGACGTTATGCTGAAGTGAAGAGCCCCAAGAACATTTGAGATTCACTTATATGAGGTCCCAGGAGGAGTCACATTTGTGGAAAGCAGGTGGTGGTTGGGCTTCCCAGGGGGGCTCAGTGGTAAAAAATCTGTCTGCCAATGCAGGAGACATGGGTTCCATCCCTGGGTGGGGAAGCTCCCCTGGAGAAGGGCATGGCAACCTACTCCAGTGTTCTTGCCTGGGCAATGCCATGGACAGAGGAGCCTGGAGGGCTGCAGTCCGCGGGGTCACAGAGAGTCGGACACGACTGAGCGACTAAGCACACTTAAGATGGTGGTTACCAGGGGCTGGTGTTTAATGGAGACAGGGTTACAATTTAGGAAGGTTCTGGAGATGGATGGTGGTGATGGTTACGGAACGACATAAATGTGCTTCATACTGCTGAATGGTGCACTTAAAAGCCGTTGAAATGGTACATTTTATATATGTTTGACCGCAGTTGTTTAAATGTGGGCAAAAAGAAGAAGCAGGCACACCTGACCGTGACCTGGTTTTCCGTTCTGCCTCTGGTGACTGCAGAGTCTGCCTTCTGGGGCCCCTGGTTACAGCGACGAGAGAGAGAGACCGAGGGGCCCTCCTCCCGGCTCCTCAGCTGCCGCGCTCAGCACCACCTGTGGGGCTGCAAGGCCCTTGCTACGAGTCATCTGCCCTTTAAGCTTCTTTTTCTTTCCTTCGTCCTCGATGACCTCTCTTCCTTGCTCTCCCGGTGCTTGACTTCTGAATGTCAACGGTCTTTGCACACCAAACGCCAGCGTTGGCCAAAAGGCCAGCTGGGTTACGAGAGTGCTCTCGGGTCCCTGGGGGTCGCCCCTGGCTGGGTCCTCTCGGGAGGCTCCTCTGAGTCCCTCATCCCCAGCGCCTTATATGCACAAGTACACATGTAAGTTTACGGACAAGATCTCATAACTATGGTGCTTCCCTGGTGGTCCAGTGGTTAAGACTCTGCACTCCTAATGGAGGGGGCCCTGGTTTGATCCCGGATCAGGGAGCTAGATCTCACATGCCGAACAGCACGGCCAAAAGGAAAAAGATTTTACTATTAGAACTCTACAGGATGTAATATTCTGTCTTGTTTCTCAACTTAGCCCCGCCTCCAACAATCCAGGGTAAACATCATTCAGGGTAAGAAATACACATTTTTCAGCAACAAGTTTCCTGCTGCATAGATGTGTGTGTGTGTGAGTGTGAGTGTGTGTGAGTGTGAGTATGTGTGAGTGTGTGTGTGATTTCTTATCATGTCTTATCACTGGACATTTATGGAGAGCCTCATACATTTTAGTATCATAAACAAAGCTTCAACAGTATCTTCATAGCAGTGGTGGTTTAGTCTCTAAGTCGTGTCCGACTCTTGCAACCCCATGCACTGTAGCCTTCCAGGCTCCTCCACCCATGGCATCTCCCCAGACTGGGTTGTCATTCCTTTCTCCAAGGGATCTTCCTGACCCAGGGGTTGAACCTGAGTCCCCTGCACTGCAGGCGAATTCTTTACTGACCGAGGCACCAGGGAGCCCAGTATCTTCATCGCTGAATACCTAGGTGCATCTTCATCCTTGTTTCCTCAGGATACATTCCAACACTTATCCATGAAATAATGGACCTGCACATCCTGCTGAATGTGTGCCGTTCCTGATCGCGTGTTGCCAGCCAGTCTGGTTTCTGAGCGTGGGGTTGACATTCCTCCCGCTCTCCTCTCTGGTGCAGTGCTGCTGTGGCTCCTCAGGTGGAAGCAAAAAATAATGAGTGATAATCTCACCTCTCCTCTTCACCTTCCATCAGTCCCTCCCGGGACAAATGGCTCTTGTTCTGCTTTTCATTCGCAGTGACTTCCTGGTTCCCTGTTATTATTTTTTTAACCAGAGCTGAACTGCGGTTTAATAGGAACTCCTTCCACTGCTTACACTTTTAGACCTTGGGTTGCTGTTTTAAAATGAGTGTATAAGACTTGTGGCTATGCATGAACAAGGCAGGCACACTTCACTGGGGCTAGATTTAGTTTGTTCTCGTTACATGTTTAATTTTGCTGGAAAGCAATTTAATCTGCTAGTGGACTTCGTCCCTTTGCAATAAGTCAAGTTTGAGTGAATGAGTGAAAGTTGCTCAGTCGTGTCTGACTCTTTGCAACCCCATGGACTATATAGTGGGTTGCCGTTCCCTTCTCTAAGGGATCTTCCCATCCCAGGGATCGAACCCAGGTCTCCTGAATTGCACGTGGATTATCAGCTGAGCCACCAGGGAAGCCCAAGAATACTGGAGTGTGTAGCCATTCCCTTCTGCAGGAGACCTTCCCAACCCAGGAATCAAACTGGGGTCTCCTGCATTGCAGGCAGATTCTTTACCAGTTGAGCTACCAGGGAATCCCAGGTAAAGTTTGGGGAATTGTAATTCAGTGATTATCACTGAGTATTGGACTTGTTTCCTGGGTGTAAATTTTCTCTGTATTCCGAGCTGAGAAAAGAGGTGAGTCCCCGCCTTCCCACACTCAAGGTCATTGCTATGCTCTGATCAGAGGGTTGCCCCAAGCGGGACCAGCCAGGAGGAGTCCGGGTGTGCGGACGCCCTGTGACCTCACCTAGGGAGCAGATGACCTCCACCTCAGAGGGAGATGGGACCACCTCCAGAGCGGCCCCCTGACACGCCCAGGGTCGGTTTCAGCTTACCTAGTCACCCATCAGCAGCTGGAAACAACATGCCTCTTGCAGCCAAACTCACCACCAAGAACCCCCCGGCAGGCAGCGAGGAGCAGGGGACTTCCCCGGCTGCCCGCATTCACCTGATAGCATCGGGAGCTCTCGGCTCCGGAGGGGCAGGGTTTTTCTCTTGATCGGTAGGTGGTTTGTGCAGAGCACGCCCGGGGCTGCTGGCCTGGGGCCTGTGTCTGTATGCTGACCCGCACGCATGCAGGCTCCCTGGGCCTCTGTCCGCCTCTCCCTTCCGTCTGCCCAGTCTTGCCACATGTAGCTCGAAGCTCTGTTATGAAGCGCATAAACCTTTGTGTCTGTTAGGACTTTGTGACAAATTGACCCTTTTGTTATCATGAAATGCCCCTCTTTACTCCTGGGGACACTCCGTCTTCAAGTGTCTTTGATCTGATGTTGACATAGTTACTGACAGTACGTGTCTTTCCCCACCCTGTACTTTCAGCTTATCTGTGTATTAAAAGTACGTCTCTTATAAACAGCGTATCAACTAGGTCTCGCTTCTTAAAATGCACTCTGAATATCTCTGTCTTTTCTTTGGAGAGTCTGATCCTCTACGTTTATTGTAATTAGTGATGTGATATGATGTCCATCATTTTGCTATTTGTAGCCTGATTGTCCTTGTTTAAAAGGTGGTTGAGTTTTAGAATTCCCTTTAAATGTATCTGTTATCCTTGCTTGCATTTTCTTAGTGGTTGCTTTGCTGGTAGCTCAGTGTTAAAAGAATCCACCTGCCAGTGTAGGAGACCCGGGTTCAATCTCTGATCCAGGAAGATCCCGTGGAGGAGGGCATGGCAACCCACTCCAGTATTCTTGCCTGGAGAATCCCATGGACAGAGGAGCCTGGTGGGTTACAGTCTGTGGGGTCGCAAAGAGTCGCAAAGTGACTGAACGAGTGTTGCTCGAGGGGTTATAATGTACATTCCCTGGTGGTCCCTGTCTCTTTAGAGTTAATGTCGTATTACCTCACATAAATGTAAAAAATTGCAACTGTATAAAAAGCCTGTTTTCCCCACCCTACTTAACACTACAGCTGTTGTATGTGTTACATGTACACTGGTATAAACCCCACGATGTTGAGGTTGTTTATTTGCACACATGATAAAGAGGATGTGCCAGGATCTGGGAACCGCACAAAGCCCTTTTCTGGGTCGTGTCGGCTCCTGGCACCGTGGTCTCTGGCCCCTCACGTATTTACTCGGTTACAGGGGGCACAGTGGTAAAGAATCTTCCAGCCAGTGCGGGAGACACAAGACACCCTGGTTTGATCCCTGGATCAGGAGATCCCCTGGAGGAGGAAATGGCAACCCACTCCAGTATTCTTGCCTGGGAAATCCCATGAGCAGAGGGGCCTGATGGGCTACAGTCCATGGGGTCTCATAGAGTCAGACACGGCTTGGCAGGCACGCTCAGTCTTTGTAACGGGCACCCTGCGAGCATAGGCAGGGCTATGGGATCTCTTATAGACCTGTGACAACCACATGGCTGAACACAGTCTAGAGCAGAGGGGGTCTGCTCCCTTCATGCCGCGTTGGTGAAACTTGTCTCCACAAGTCATGTGGTTGATCCAAACTGGTTCTGAAGGGTGTGCGGTAAGAAAGGCACTTGAGATGGAGCCTGTATATAAGGATTTTACTATATTCCTGCAGTCGGCATGTGTTATCCTTAAACCAGGGCTGCCCACGCCTTTGCTGGATCAGCAAGGTGCTGAGGGTGCGGCACATGTGTCCCAGGACTTCTGCCGGAAAACAGAACCCAACAACCCGCAAGCGAGTGCACAGATGAGACTATTAGAGGCACCCGAACAGTAGGCCAGGCCCGGGAAGGCCATCAATGATGCAGCAGATGGCGAGGGCGTTTTTCGCACTAAAGAGAATATCATAGCTGCGTTTACTCTGAACGGGGAGCAACCTGCCCAGCAGAGGGGGCCCCCCTGGGTCGCTCAGCCGGGCTGCTTTGAGGCCCTGCTGCATAAAACATGGGTTTTTTATCGCAGGGCAAAGCTGTCTGCTCTCCCAGCTCTCATCTCCAGGAGGCAGAGCAGTGCCGGGAGAAGCCTGCCCACGGAGGGCCTCTCCGCTTCCCTCAGCCCCACTGCTGGGCCATGCCCCCGCCCGCGCCCTCCACCCTCAGCCTGGTAGAGTCTGTGGAATTAACTGCGACGGCAGCCGCTTCGGGTTTCCTGGGCAGATGAGCTCAGCCTCGACTTGATCTCATGGAGGCCGCCTGACACCCAGGCTGGCCTCAGTTTTCTTACTTCCCCACTCAGCTCTGTCCACACCCCTGTTCTGTGCTTAGAGGCCCCCAGTCACCCCTCTCTCCCCGCTACTTTCTAAATTTCAGATTTCCCTTAAATAAATTTGATGTAGGCTTCTGTCTTCAAAACAGATGGCAACCTGCTCCAGTATTCTTGCCTGGAAAATCCCATGGACAGAGGAGCCTTGCAGGCTACAGTCCATGGGGTTGCAAAGAGTCAGACATGACTGAATGACTTCACTTTCACTTCACTTTTCTGTCTTCAAGGGCTTCCCTGGTGGCTCAGATAGTAAAGAATCTGCCTGCAAATCCAGGAGACCTGGGTTCAATCCCTGGGTCAGGAAGATCCCCTGGAGGAGGAAATGGCAACCCAATCCAGTATTCTTGCCTGGAGAATCCCATGGACAGAGGAGCCTGGTGGGCTACAGTCTTTGGGGTCACAAAGAGTTGAACAGAGTGAGCGACTCTGTCTGTCTTCAAGAGACTTTTCAAATTCTCCTTGTCATGGTGTAAAAAAGTGGCCAGTTGCTATTTAATTTAAATCAGTCTATTTAGAAAGGGTAAGTCAAGTTCCTCTTTTGTTTTTAAATGCCCACTTACGAAGATCATGGCATCTGGTCCCATCACTTCATGGGGAATAGATGGGGAAACAGTGTCAGATTATTTTTTTGGGCTCCAAAATCACTGCAGATGGTGACTGCAGCCATGAAATTAAAAGATGCTTATTCCTTGGAAGGAAAGTTATGACCAACCTAGATAGCATATTCAAAAGCAGAGACATTACTTTGCCAACAAAGATTCGTCTAGTCAAGACTATGGTTTTCCTGTGGTCATGAATGGATGTGAGAGTTGGACTGTAAAGAAGACTGAGCACCAAAGAATTGATGCTTTTGAACTGTGGTGTTGGAGAAGACTCTTGAGAGTCCCTTGGACTGCAAGGAGATCCAACCAGTCCATTGTGAAGGAGATCAGCCCTGGGATTTCTTTGGAAGGAATGATGCCAAAGCTGAAACTCCAGTACTTTGGCCACCTCATGAAGAGCTGACTCATTGGAAAAGACCCTGATGCTGGGAGGGATTGGGGGCAGGAGGAGAAGGGGACGACAGAGGATGAGATGGCTGGATGGCATCACTGACTCGATGGACGTGAGTTTGAGTGAACTCCGGGAGTTGGTGATGGACAGGGAGGCCTGGCGTGCTGCAATTCATGGGGTCGCAAAGAGTCGGACACGACTGAGCGACTGAACTGAACTGAACAGTGCCGTACTTACAGAAGGCATTTAAGAACTGCGCGACATTGCTGCTGTGGATAATAGCGTGCCTCTTTTGACACAGTTGGTCTTTCATTGCACAAGAAGGTGAAGGCCTAGGAAATCCAGCATGCCTCCAAATACTTAACCACGTCTCATCGAATACATTGCTCTCGAGGTCTAATGTGAATGCAGATTCCTTGGGGATCCTGTTAAAATGCAGATTCTGGTGCCGGGGTGGTGGAGGGGCCTGAGACTCTGCATTCCTTGTAGCCTCCAGGACATGTGGACCCAGGAGTACCTTGCTGCAACCTGGGGCCAGGCATCCAGTCACTGGAGCATTGAACCACTCCCTGTCTACTTGGGAACACAGAATTCTCCCAGTGTGTTTTGCTTGTTTGTTTCGTTTAGGGTTTGTTTGTTTATTTTTGGCTGTGCTGGGTCTTCACTGCGTTGTGCAGGCTTCCTCTGGTTGTGGTGAGCAGGGCTTCTCTTCACTGCCGTGTGCGGGTTCCTCCTGGTGGTGAGTTCTCTGGTTGTGGAGCGCGGGCTCTAGGTGTTCGGGCTTTGGTAGTTGTGGCTCGCTGGCTTAGTGACTCCGAGGCGTGTGGGATCTTCCCAGACCAGGGATCGAACCCGTGTCCCCTGCACTGGCAGGCAGATTCCTAACCACTGGGCCTCCAGGGAAGGCCCAGCGGTTTTTGTTGTTGTTGTGTTTATTCGAGTCTTCATTTTCAGCTCTTGATAAGGAGTGAGGCAACACTTCATGACTGTTTTTGTTGTTTATTTCGTTTTCAATACATAATACTGATGCTAGCAGAGCATGTTAGCAGAAAATTATTTCCGGTTGATGTTGTTACTAACAATTCAACCACTGACCTGGGTAACAACGATCTTACCCAGAGAGAAGCCTGTAAAAACAGTTGATTATAAACGCCAGTGAAACGACACCATCAGACCGCAGGGAACATGAATCGGTGTCTGGCGGGGCTATGCCTGTCTCAGACCCACCTTACATAAAAACCTCATCTGTATCGGGCCAGACGTTCTCAAAGCCTGGATCGGAACACTGACGGAGAAAGTGGGGGACTTGTGAAAATGCAGGTCTCTGGGTCCCTCTCACCCTCAACTAGTCCCATGGTAGGGTAGGGCCCTGGCACTTGCATTTCTGAAAATCCCCGGAAGAAGCTGACATGCTCGCCTGGGACCTGGGACCTCACTTGAGAACCAATCATTCAGGATGTTACTGTGCGTGGCACTTGGCAGGCGTCCTCTGTAGTCTCCTGCCCTCGGCTGTATTTTCAACAGTAAGCATTGTTTTCGTGTTTTTATTGCTAGTTTATTTAAAATATTCCTATTTCCAAAGCATTTCTTGAAAAACTCTAAATAGTTTTGTTAATGGGCTTCAGACATCAGATTCTTGCCGAGGAAATAGAATAATGTTTAATTTAGACTACCTCTCCTTTGCCCCTTTACCAGAGAAGAACATAAGAAGGGCAACACCTCTCTCTGCTCAGTTCTTCCTGTGACTCTGTCCAAGAGTCATCTCTAGTGTGTGGTTTTTATTACTAGAACTTTCTGTAGGTCCATAACTATGGATGTGTCTGTGTGGTGTGATGTGTGTAGTGTGTGTGTGTGTGTGTGTGGTGTGTGTGTGGTGTGTGTATGTGTGGTGTGTGTGTGTGGTGCGTGTGGGGTGTGTGTGTGTGTGTGTGGTGTGTGTGTGGTGTGTGTGTGGTGTGTGTGTGTGTGTGTGTGTGGTGTGTGTGTGTGGGGGGTGTGTGGGGGTGTGTGTGGGGTGTGTGGTGTGGTGTGTGTGTGTGTGGTGTGTGTTTGGTATATATGTGTGTGGGGTATATGTGTGTGTGTGTGTGTGTGGTGTGTGTGGTGTGTGTATGATATGTGTGTCTATGTGTGTGTGTGGTGTGTGTGTGTGGGGTGTGTGGGGTGTGTGTGTGGGTGTGGGTGTGTGTGTGTGGGGTGTGTGTGTGTGTGTGGTGTGTGTGTGTGGTGTGTGTGTGTGTGTGTGTGTGGTGTGTGTGTGTGTGTGGTGTGTGTGTGTGTGTGTGTGTGGTGTGTGTGTGTGTGTGTGTGTGTGTGTGTGTGTGTGTGTGTGTGTGTGTGTGTGTGTGTGTGTGTGGTGTGTGTGTGTGTGGTGTGTGTGGTGTGTGTGGGGTGTGTGGTGTGTGTGGTGTGTGTGTGGTGCGTGTGGTGTGTGTGTGTGTTTGGTATATATATGTGTGTGGGGTATATGTGTGTGGTGTGTGTGCAGTGTGCGCGGTGTGTGTGTGTGTGTGCCGTGGGTGTGGGGGAAGTCCAGCCTGTGAATCAGAGACTCTGAGTTCTGACTGACTCAGCCACACACCATGTGATGCCCTGGAATGAGTTACAGACTTCTTTGAACTTCAGTTTCCTCAAACATCAGGAGACGACCCAGAAATCACCAGATGAGACTGGAGCCATTTCCAGCTCTAAGAGTCTGTCCTTTAGGCTTTTTTTTTTTTTTTAATAAACTCCCAGAAAGAAGAGAAGAATACGTGTGTGTGCGTTTATAATTAAAATACTGAAAGTTCTGAGCAGGGTTAGAAGCGCCCTTCTGCTGTGCTGAGCGGCCAGCACCCGGCAGCGCAGAGCTGGGCCTGGCCCCGTGCCCCTCAGCCCCTCGCCGCCGGCGCCCTGGACGAATTCCTTTCACCCCCATACACAGACGCGCCTGCACCGCCTGGCTCCCACGCTGTCCGGCGTGTACCGTCTGGCGGCCTCAACCTTCTGAGAGTCCATCCCTAAGCGGTCCTGTGCCCACGGAGGGTGTTCAGAACGTGCAGACGCCTGGGGGCTGCTGGTAACAGCTCAGGACACCCCGCAAACCCCCTGCCAGCCTGCTGCAGGCCCCACCCTGACTCTAGGTCCCTCAGAGTGAAAACATGGCTGCAAAAACGAAAGCTCCTCTAATGCAACGAAGCAGTTTTACTATACGAAACGAGACTGGCTCTGGGGCGCTCGACGGTTTGAGTGAGACGGGAGGATGGGTGTCCCCTGGAGCGTGTCTGGCAGGCGGTTTGCTTCCTGGCCTCCCCAGAGATGACCTCTGGGGATTATGTCAGAGCGTTTGTTTGGCTCAGCGTTATTGATTGAACCTGTGGTGGCCCTTTCCCAAGCCGAGAGGTGTCGACACAGCACATTCAAGGGAGGGTGCTTTCCAGGAAGTTGTCAGGAGGTCCCCTTCCTGGTGAGTCCAGTGTGGTGCTGGGGGATGAATGAAGAGAGGCCACGCGGGTGTCTGCACTTGTCACAGCGGCTGCTTTTCTAAAACAGTGCTGTTCTGACTTCAGGGTTCTTCCACATCACCCGGGCACCTTGTCAGCCTGCAGTGCTCCCTGGGCAGGGCTGGGTGGGCTCAGATCCTCCATCCTCAGTGAGTCCCAGTCAGCACTGCGGCTGGTGGTCCATGGACCGCACTTTGAGGAGCAAGGCTTCGGGAGAAACCTGATGATAATTCCTTGTGATTTCTTTTGCACTGTCTTCTGGTGTGTGAACTTGAGCGCTCTTTTGGCAAGCATAAACTCCTGAATAAAAATATTCATCCAAAAATACACATTACACTGTTTTCCCTCAGCCTTATCTTTTCCTGCGTTTTTCCCCCTTCAGATCCTAGCAAACCAAGTTGGGAGAGAATTAAAAAAAAAAAAAAATCCTTCTCTCTCACGTATTTCCTTGTGAATTAGGAAGTCAAGATTGCCCATGAGTTTCTATATTGCATGTAGCGCTTACATAATGAATGTCATCAGATAATTAATCAACAGTCTGTGGGGACCCCTTCCGGCTACATTCTGTGCTGGGTGTTCAGGCCCCACCCTTGGGGCCTTTTTTTTTTTTTTTTCAGAAAGGCCACTTTATTGATGGAGATAAAACTGAAAGGTGTTCTCCACAGCCCTCCCTCACTCGTGTCAGTGGCTTCACTGGGCATGAGACCAGCGTGGGCAGGCCTGTCACCAGCCAGCCCCACGCTGCCCGCTCCACGTCGGGCGGCCACATAAAAACACATCACAGCTCGTGAAGATTCACGGACGCACCTCAGAATCCCTGCACAGTTCCCATGCATCTTTTTAAAAACATGTACGAAATACGTTAAGTAGGAAAGGTCAGCTGTGCTGTGACACCTTCAGGACATCCTTTGAGGATTACTGTCCCTCAAACATTACTTCTTATTGCAGTGAAACCTCTAGTAGGTAGATCTGTACAAAAAAGAAAAAAAATCTAAACAACTTTAAGAAGAGCAGCAACTTAATACTGCTTTAGTTCATTTAAATTTTCTTTCTCAAAAATACATTCCTAAATATACAAACTATACAATCTTGTCATTGTAATGCTGGTTTTTTTTGTTTTGTTTTTTTAATAATAATAGAACTCAAACTAAAAAATTCTGTTTATCTTCAAATGGACAAGAGTGCTAGGGGACTCATGACTTGGTACCTTCATATAACACCACATAAATAAGTTTAGCCACAGTCTAGGCTCACAGCGTGATCACTGGGACAAAAGAAATACTTTTCTGGCGATTAGACGTCATCTGCAGAGAGGGTCGGGATATTCATCCGAGGCTGCGTGAAAAATGCCATCTTCTCCCTGAAAGACTGCACCTCTGGGGGCTCCTTACAGCTCTGGCCTCGAAGCCTGTGCACGTCCTTGGCGGCTGACCTCATCATCTTGTCTGTCTGAAGCTCTCCCTTGTGCTCTGCTCGGTCCATCCGCTTCTCCAGCATCCTCAGCAGCAGGCGGAAGCGCTCGTGGTGGGCTGCCTTGGTGGGATCACAGTAGGAAGCGGATAGGTCTCACTCAGTGTTAAATACTAGGACAGACATATACGCCCAGTTTGTTCCATGCTATAACATCTTACAAGGCAAAAATGAAGATTAATTTGTAATTATTGACGTTGTGTCCCAGAACTGGGAGAATGCTTCAAGGCTCCATTCAGCTTCCCACCGGGACCCTCTTAGGAGGAGAGGATGCCCCTCCTCGCTGTCTGACCACACTACTGACTCTTAGCCACTTACTAATCAGTGCTGGTGGTATGTGGGTGCTTCCTATTAAAACATAAACCCTGTGAACCTGAGGTTTGTGTCTGAGCCTCTGTGGTTCCCCACAGTACTTGTCACAAAGAGGTGTTCAGAAAGCCCCGTTGGATGGTGCCCATGCGCCCTGGAGCTTGGCGTTGCTCTGCTCTGGACCAGCGTTAGAGGGGACCGGCTGGACCACAGGAAGGGGGAGAAGGCTTCCCTCCTCCCCTTTCCCTGTGTTCTCAGACCCAGGGCTGTGGTACTAGAAAGACGCCTCCAAACTAAACGCCTCCTGGTGCAGAGGTCTGTGGCTTAGGGGGTGTGGCAGACTGGGGACCTGCTGGTTGATTCTCAGGGTGGAAACGTGTGGGGGCCGCTAGGTGATGCTTGATGTCAGTGACTGAGTTGCAACACGGATGTTATTGACATCTGAAAGACGTGCACTGTGTTCCTAACCTTAATTGAGAAAAACAAAATATCGATTGCTTTCCGGAAGCTTTTGGCTGTTTCACCACACATTTGTTGGCATGGGGTCAGCTTCTGCAGTCCCGATTCAGCATGAACATCCACACACTTAAAAGCCTGTTTTCTCTTAGAAGAGAGGAGAGGAAACCAGAGGGAAAACACCCACTGTTAAACTTGAATGAAGCCCGATCGGGAGGGAAATTTTTTAAAGTTTTCTCAAACTTCACAGTGCTTTTCTCTCTTCTCCTTCTTCCAGTCGACTTGAGGCTTTTCCCAGGACCGAATCCATTCATTCTCCTGGAGAAATATCTTAACCAAGGGTTTTGACTTTTGTAAAAGTACATTTTGCAAACCTTCTTTTCAGTGAACTACTACACCATGCCTATGATCCCAGGAACCTGAATATCCACAGCTTCTCCAGCCTGTGTCATCAATTTCCTTACTTGGTGAAATAACATAATAAATGCAGGGCCTTTGCGACAGCAGCATTAAAGCATCCGCCTGCCAACGCAGGAGACGCAGAAGACGTGGTTTCCACCCCTGGGTTGGGAAGATCCTTTGGAAAAGAAAATGGCAGCCCACTCCAGTATTCTTTTTTTAAAAATAATTTTACTGACTTGTTTCCGAGCGTGCTGGGTCTTTGTTGCTGCGTGGGCTCTTCTCCCAGGTATGGTGAGTGGGGGCGACTCTCTAGCCGTGGCGCGTGTCGGCGTCTCACTGCCGTGGTGTCTCTTGTTGCGGACCGCGGGTGCCAGGTGCACGGGCTTCCGTAGTCGTGGCACGTGGACTCAGTAGCTGTGGCTCCCCGGCTCCAGAGCACATGTTCAATAGTTTGGCGCATGGGCTTTGTCCCTCCAGGGCAGGTGGGATCCTCCTGGACCAGGGATCGAACCGATGTCCCCTGCATTGGCAGGCAGACTCTTTACCACTGAGCCACCAGGGAAGCCCCCAACTCCAGCATTCTTGCCTGAAGAATCCCATGGACAGAGGAGCCTGGCTGGCCACAGTCCACAGGGTCGCAAAGAGTCAGACACGACTGAGCAGCCAAGTATCCTATGACGGCAGGAGGGGCGGCCTTTTACCAGGGTCCCTGCCCTGCATAATTCCGTCCGTTCCCCAGGAAGCCTCCCCTCTTCTAGGACCTCCCTGGCTGGGGCCTGTCACCTTAGCAGCGCCTGTCGCTGCGGCCCAAGCCAGCTGGCTGTGGTCCCAGCACACGCCCACCCTCTGCTAGTTGCCCCAGACGCCGCCGACTGGGGCTGAGAGGGACCCGGCATCTTTCTGGAGGCTGACGGGGAAGCCGCCCACCTGCCAGCTTCACCTCCACGTGCGCTCACGCATGCAGGGCCGGCCCGCGGGGTCCTCTGTTGAGACCCTCACATCTGGCCTCTCATCTCTGACAGTCCCCTCACCAGCATCCTCCATGCCCCCTGTTATCCTCCTCTTTAGTAGACCTCCTATAAAAAGAGCTGTACTTGCGTTTTCTCGTTGTTTTAAAATTAGTTACCTTGACCCGCCAGGTCCGAGTCGTGGAACGCGCGTCTTCAGTTGTGGCCCGTGGGGCCTAGTCCCCAACCGGGGACTGAACCCAGGCCCCCTGTGTTGGGACCACGGAGTCTTAGCCACTGGACTGCCCGGAAAGTCCCCAAAATAGCCTTATTTCTTTTTTGCTCTTTTTAATTAATTAAACCGACAGTGCTGGGTCTGAGCTGCAGCATGTGGGATCTTCAGATGCGGCCTGCAGGACTGACTTCCCTGACCCAGGGACCAACCCCGTGTTCCCCGCCTGGGGAGTGCAGTCTCAGCCACGCACCTCCAGGGAAGTTCCCAAAATAGCTTTATGGCTTGTAAAAGTATCTCCACACCCTGATAGGCTGTCCCCTTGGGAAGCCCATCTTATTATCCTGTTGGTGGATTAGCTCACAGTGGCAGGTGTGAGCAAACCACACTCGAGTGATGGAGATCACGACAGTTTACTTGTTCATCTCGTGGCGTGAGGTCTGCGGGCAGACAGTGCGGGATCGGCCCAGGGCTCAGCAACACTGTGGGGGCCCAGCTCTATTCTTTCTGAGCTGCCCCCAGGGTCTCCACAAAAAAAAAAAAAAAAAAATAGAAAAGAAAGCTAAAGAAGATGGCACTCTCAGTGGGCGAGGAGACTGAAACAAGGCCTGATCTCCTGCACAAAGGGTGGGAAGGGCTTGGGGAACCCATCACAGGTGCAGAAGCAGGTGTTCCTACCTCCAGCCTGGTGGGGAGAGGCAGGGGCTCTAAGCCGAACGTGGAGAGGTTTGCAGCTGTGGCAGCAACGACTGGAGGGCCGTTGGAAAGGAGCTGCAGCTTCCAGAAGAGGAACACAGCCAAGGGGCAGCAAGAAATTAACCTGGCTTTCCTGCCCCACTCCACTCTCCCAGGGGTGCCTCTCAACTTCCTCTTTGAATAACCCAGCTGAAAGCCAGAGGGTAAGGAAGCCCTGAGCCGTCCAATACAAGCCAGCATCTTAGGGCGCTGTGCTGAGTGGACAGTGAGTCTGGAGGAGCAGTGGAGTACAGCCAGCCCTCTGCCATCTGTACAGTGTGAGCTTTCCGTCTGACACTTGTCCGTCACCTCATGGTTTCAAGAGGGCTGCAGAACTCCAGGCATCGTGCACATGTTCCAGCTGTGATAATTGGGGAAAGGCAGGAGACGGAGGCTTACATGAACCGTGTTTGTCCCTTTGTGAAGATTTCCTGGAAGCCCCACCAGCAGACTTTCATTTGTATCTCAGGGGCCAGAGATGCATCCACAGTTTTCCACGTAAAGCTATAAATGAGAGGCCATCAGTTCCCAGAGAAGTTCCCTCCCCGGTGTCAGGCCATCCATCAAGGGCCTAAGAACTGGAAGATCCATCAAGCCTGCTTGGAGGAATAATTTATATTTAATAATTTATAAATAAATTATAAATCAATGAATATACACAAGAAACAGTGCTTGTGGTTACTGTATTAGACTCTGCAAAGATCTGCAAAGTGAAAGCAGAAGCAACTCATGATCTTTAACAATGGAGGCTGGATGATATTAAGAGGATATTGCAATACATCATCCTTATTATTCCATATAATCTGGAGGAAAGACCATTTGCATTCAGAATCTACCGAAAGGGCTATTTTAAAACATGTATTTATTTGACTGCACTGGCTCTTAGGCGCTGCAATTGGAATGTTGCTTGTGCTCTGAGATATCTTTAGTTGCAGCTTCTGGGATTTAGCTCCCTGCCCAGGAACAGGACCCAGGCCCCGTCCATTGGGAGCTCAGAGTCTTAGCCATCCGACCACCAGGGAAATCACAAGGACCATTTTTAATGCCATATATTTTTCCAAAAGTACCATTTTTATTAAAGCAGGACTTCAGATGGCCCCACGCAAAGGTTTCACTGTAGAGCAGGACTCGGAGCAGACACCCATGCACAGCCTCTAGCTCTCCTTGGTGGCTGAGCCAGCGTGGTTTGTGCTGAGCGGGTGCCTCGTGGGAGGGCGGGAGCTCCCCGCTTGTGGGTCTGCAGCAGCCGGAGTCTATGCCTGAGTGCGCAGAGCCGGGGAGGGGCGGCGAGCTGTGCCCGGGGGTCCCTGAGCAGGAGTTGGGCAAACAGAGCAGAGAGGGCGCGGGCATTGAGGAGGACTCGGGGGCGATGGGACCGCAGCAGGGTGAATCGGTGGTGAGGGGACACCTGCCCATCACTGCGGTTCCTCAGTAGGATCTTCAACCACCTCTTCCTGGGTGACCACAGCCCTCTGGTCACGTGGCGGGTGGGGCGGTGGGGGTCTGATGTTTTGATTCCCCTCTCTGCCTCGTTTACACGCATCGTTCTTCCCCCAGATGAGCTACTTCTCTGATGAAACGACCACCTCGTGCATCTGCAGTGTGTCCTCAGGGCTGGGTGTGTGCACGTGTAAGCGTGTTTATGTGTGTCCACATAGGGTGTGAGTGTGTTTGCGTGTGTGTGCGTGTGCAGTGTACACGCGTGTTGGGTGTCTGCACGTAAGTCACTGTGTTTGTGTAGGTGCCCACATCTGTGCATATATGGGTATGGGTGCCCACACGTATGTTGCACAAGTATACACAGCGTGTGTTTGCGAGTTTACACATGTTCACATATGTGTGCATGAGTGATATGTATACATGCTCACAGATGCATAAGTCCACGCATATGTGTATAGTACGTCCACACGTAGATAAATGTATACACGCATCTGTGCATTGCACATGCATGCATATATGTGAGGGCATGAGTGTACATGTGAAAACACACATATGGGACACATGTATATGTACGTGTATGTGGGTGCAACATGCGTGTGAGTGTACATGTCCCTGGACCAAGGCTCTGGATCAGGAATTGCACCTGAGCACTAGTGACTAGAAATGGTGATTTCTAGGATTTCCACACTCCCCTGACCAGAACTGGCTCCATCCAGGGCAGCAGGCGGCCTCCCCTCGCTCCCCTGTACCCGGCACGACCGCTGTGTTGGAGGCGGCTTCTCTGTCTTCCCATCCTCACCGAGACCCGCCTCTTCCCCTGCTGGACAGTCCTCAGCCCTGGTGGCCAGGTCTCTCGAGGAAGATCAGGCAGTGCCTTTCTTGAGTCACTCAAGTGCACCAAGCACAGGGCTCAGCCCTTTGAGCCAGCTCTCCCAAACTCACACCGACCCTCGGAAAGACGCAGATCTAGCTGAAAAGGCGGGTACAGAAAGGTTGAGCGTCTTGCCCAGGGTCACACAGAGGGGCTTGCGTGGAGATACTCTGGCTCCAGGTTCCAAGCTCCCTCCCTTCCAAGCTGCGAGTTCTGCTGACTGCGGTCCTGAGCGCGACGTTGGGAGAGCTTGGCTGCCTCCACGTGTGGTGAGGCAGGCCTGGCTCCTTCTGGAGCACAGCAAACGGAGGCCCGCGGAGGCCAGCTTCTGGCCCGCGGACCCCTCGTGCTCTGCGGTGGAACACTGAGCGCAGGCTGATGGTCATCCTTGGATAAAAGACGGTGATTTTGATTTGGGTTCTGGTCGAGAGGCCACATCCTTGGGATTTATCTTCTGCAGACACGGGCCTTTGAGATGCAGGATGGAAGGAGAATGGGGGGATGGACAGATGGCTGACATCTGGCCTCGGTGTGTGTATGTTGGTTGGGAGAAGCGACCTTGTTGATGAGGAAGGGGCGGGGTGCTTCCGTCTCACACAACAACTCTTGGGGCTGTGGTCCAGGCTGCGGGCTGGGGCGTGGCCTGCCCAGTTTCCTCCCAGCCACCCATCCGCCAGCTGAAATGCCAGGGTGCTCCACGGGGGCCTTGCTGGGCCTCGGCTGCACCGCAGTCCCTGATGGGCAGGTCTGAGGTCCTAGGAGTTTGGGGGGGACAACTCTTGGCCCCACTGGCCATGCCCTGAATCAGAGGGGAGCAGCTGCCAGCCCACAGCATCACACGGAGGGCCACCGCCTCCCCGACCCCCACCCCTATGGCAGGAGCCACGGTCCATGATGACACCTGGGTTGGCGAGGGCCTTGCTCTGAGAAGCAGGGACAAGTCCTTACTTCTGCCGCACAAGCATGGTCCTGATGCATACGCGAATGGCAGGGGTTTGGGCTGGGAAGGATGAGGGGGAGAGTTCGGGGGCCCAGAGTGGGCTGGGCCTTTGGACCGCTGGGTGGCTCCATTCAGCCTAAACATATTCAGTGCTGCTTCCTTTATGTGTTCCCCCAGAGCCAGGGAAAGCTCGCGTGGATGAGTCTCCAGTAGAACTGGGGGAGTTGGTTTTGACACAAGGAACCCAAACAAAGAGATGAAGGACAGAGGAGCCGCAGGCCTCACTGCCCATCCCGGCAGTTCCAAAGGGCTCCAGGGGGCAGAACTCTTGGTTTCACGCTCCAAGACTAGTGGCGTGGGAACAGATGCCACGTATCCCTGAGAAAAGATCGCCATCGCACTCCTGAGGCCTGGGTGCACATGCATCACCACCTGAGAGGGCTCTCTGTTCTGTGTGTGCGTGCGCACGCGTGTGTGCACATGTGTGTGCATGCATGCGTGTGCATGTGCGTGTGTGCACGTGTGTGTGTGTGGAGCGCTGCACACCTGCTGTCACCATGTGACCCCTTGGGCAACAGCAGGACATGTGTCCCCAACTGTCCCCGCCCGTCCCTCTGTCTCCAGCACAGGTATGAAGCTGCTCTGCATTGACGTAGGAAAGGAAAATCGAACGATGACCTGGAAAATTGGAGCCTGGAATAGTTTCCTGATTGCAATTTGCATGCTTGTGTGCTAAGTTGCTTCAGTCCTGTCTGACTCTTTGCAATGCCAGGGACTGTAGCCCGCCAGGCTCCTCTGTCCGTGGGATTCTCCAGGCAAGAATCCTGGAGTGGGTTGCCATGCCCTTCTCCAGGGGATCTTCCCAACCCAGGGATTGAACCCAGATCTCCTGCATTGCAAGCGGATTCTTTCCTGCTGAACTCCGGGGAAGCTCTATTGCAAGTATACATTACATAGCTGTATATACCTCTGTCTCTATCTACGTGTGATCTGTAAATGTGTGTGTGCATACACAGAGCTAGAAGAATGCTGATGTAAACTTAGGCTGTACTTCTTGAAGGTGATTTTTTTTCTTGGCTGTGCCCCTCAGGATGTGGGATCTTAGAACCCTTGCCCCCTGCATTGGAAGCTCAGAGTCCTAACCACTGGACCACCAAGGAGGTCCCTTTTAGAGGTGAATTTAGACAGCACTTCCACAAACAAGGTTTTGAACAATGCTACTGCATTACTTTTGTAACCAGTAAAAAGTAATTATGGTACAAACAGAAGTTTAAGGTAAAATAGTCCATGAAATTGACATGAATATTTCTCAACACGAATTACCCAAAGTCTTTACTCAACTGTACTCTAGGCAGGGCCAGTGTTAAACTGTGGCTTACGAGAACCCAAGGAGCCTCCTCATTCTAAGAGAGACCCTTCCGCTGGGCCTGTTGCATGTGTGAAACGCACAGCATTAGGGGCCACCCTCTGCATCAAAGAGTAGTGTCTCTGAAAGATCCCCATGAGAAAGCGTGACTCCTGCCTCCTGGGAAGGACGGCTCCTGAGGGGGTCTTTAGGGACATGCAGAGTGACGAGGTTGGACCCGGGGGGGCGGGTGGAGCAGGAGAGAAGGCCTGGAGACAGCCCCGGAAGCCTCCAAAGGCCGTGCATCCTCAGACAGAGAGAGGATGCCTCCGAAGGAGACTTAGGAAGGAGGGGAGGAGGGGTAGCCGGACACGTTCCCTGTGCTACAGGGGTCGGCGGGTCCCAGGGCAGTGAGCACGAGTTGGGTCATGGAGCTGGACCTCCGGGCCGAGTCTGTGCAGTGGCTGGACCGCTGCTGGATGGACCTCTGGGGGCAGGCGGTCTGTCCTGACCTGCTTTTCTTGAACAGTGCTGTTCTGTGACTGTGCGGCCTCCCGAGACCTGGACTTTCTCCTCTAGCCTCACCCTGACCCTGTGGCCAGATTATTTTTCTGTGGTTTAGCCTCTTGGCAGCAGTTCCTGGCTGGCTCTCAGATCAGAGAGGCTGTCCCTTGCTTCACAGTTGGTTGTTTCTCCAGGAGACCTTTCCCACAGTTCACAATGTTTTTTTTCTCTTCTAAACTTGCCCTTGTCTACTCTGTTCAGAGAGGCTTATGCACACTTCCCGCAAAGACTCAGAGTTGGTTTAAGTCTTACCAGGGTGTTAGGGGTGAGCGCGGTTGCACGCTTCACTCCAATGCCATTCACCATCTCCCGTGCCAGCTGCGAGTGTCAGACATTTCAGATTGTGCTCGGACTAATCCCAGCGTCCTATCCTTTTACCTAAGGACTTTTCCTGGTACCTTGACCTTGCCAGGCATCTCTAATCCTTTTGGCTAATCATTTTCTAACGTTTTTATGGCTCTGAAGCATGGGAGTCCCTTGATGTGCCTTAACTTGACCCATAGGAGCCACGAGTATGATGGCTGATAACTTGAGGCAATTTTTTTCTTTTCTTTCTTTAATTCTATAGATTTCCCTTTGTACTCTTAAAATCCTGACCCTGAGGAAGTTTGGGACTTTTCTGTCACTTCAGTTCAGTTCAGTTCAGTCACTCAGTCGTGTCCAACTCTTTGCGACCCCATGAATTGCAGTACGCCAGGCCTCGCTGTCCATCACCAACTCCAGGAGTTCACCCAAACCCATGTCCATTGAGTCGGTGATGCCATTCAGCCATCTCATCCTCTGTCATCCCCTTCTCCTCCTGCCCCCAATAGGTTTGCTAAATTGTTGTTTTTCAGTTGCTCAGTCGTGTCCGACTCTTTGTGACCCCATGAACCACAGCACGCCAGGCCTCCCTGTCCATCACCAACTCCCAGAGCTTACTCAAACTCATGTCCATTGCATCAGTGATGCCATCCAACCATCTTGCTCTCTGTTGTCCCCTTCTCCTCCTGCCTTCAATCTTTCCCAGCATCAGGGTCTTTTCCAGAGTTGGCTCTTCACATCACTGTATTGGAGTTTCAGGTTCAGCATGAGTCCTTCCAACAAATATTCAGGGTTGATTTCCTTTAGGATGGACTGGTTGCATCTCTTAGGTCTCTTTGGTCACTGTGGTTAGAACCGAGCAATTTAAGCACGCTTCCAAGACCTTGCACCTTTATTTTTTTTCTTTATTCTTTTATGTTTTATCAGTAGGAAAAGGTAGCATATGAAAACACATGGAACAAACCAGTATGTGGACCCAGGCACAAGTTGGAACAACCGGTAGAGAGAAGTCCCCCCAGTGCAGCCTCAGACACCAGGACGATCTTTGCCTTGGGTGTGATTCTTGTTCGTGTCGGTAGCTGATCTTTCAACAGCAAACCCATCTGCCCTTCTAGGCTGTCAGCAGTGAGTAGTAGCAGAAGCAGCGGGCTCCTGCTGCCTGATCCAGACATGATCGCGTTCCTGCCTGGATTCCTCAGTTCCCGTTTCCATCTCTTAGTTACTCGTTTGTGGTCCTCTTGTTGCTTTCTCCCCAAACATGCAGTGGCTTAGACCGTAAAACAAGTTATCATAGTAAAATGGGGCAATTATCCCCCTGTCTGCTCCCTGAACAGCGAGCCTCACGAACTGAGAAGCTGGGACCAGCTCTCTGAGCAGCGGCTTACGGTGCAGTCTGTGTGTGGGGTGGGGGGTGCCGAGGCTCCAGGAGCCTCAACCCAGCTCCCCATCACTCCTGCTGCTTTCTGCGCCATCCCTCCAGAGAGAGGCCTGTTTGACGAGCCGGTTGTGGGAGGTTTCGTCCCGTAGCCGCAGCACCTCAGTCTGCTCTGGCTGCCCTAGGAGAACAGCACAGGCTGGCTGGCTTAGGAAACACACGTCTGTTTCTCAAGGTTCTGGAGACTGGGAGCCCTAGATCAGGGTACCAGCCTGGTTGGGTTCTAGGGAGAACTTTCTTCCTGGCCTGCACGCGGCCACCTTCTCACTGGGTCCCTCCATGCGGGAGAGGGAGAGGCAGGGAGAGGACTCACGAGTGTCTCTGGCGTCTTTTCTAGTGAGGGTGCTAACCTCATCATGGCCCTCCACCCTCAGGAATAAACATCAGTGTAGGTTATGTGAGTTCGAATGTGGGTTTGATCCCTGGAGAAAGGAAATGGCAACCCATTCCAGAATTCTTGCCTGGGAAATCCCAAGGACAGAGGAGCCTGGCAGGCGGTAGTCCATGGGGTCACAAACAGTCAGACAGGACTGAGCAACAAATTAACAATAACAGGGTTAGGGCTTCGACATGTGAATTTAGGGAGACACAAACATTCAATCCATAACATCCAATCCAATAGACTAGAGACGCTTCTCTATTACAGCAGCCATGAGCCACAAGAGGCTCTGGGGCAATTGACATTTGCTAGTCCAAATTGTGACGGCTGGAGAGTGTAAAATACACCTTGGATGTCAAAAGCTTACATTAAGAAAAAAAAGCACAAAAGATCCTGTTATTGTCGCTGTTTGGTAGCTAAGTTGGGTCTGACTCTTTGCAACCTCATGGACCACAGCAGGCCAGGCTTCCCTGTCCTTCACCATCTCCCAGAACTTTGCTCAAACTCATGTTTATTGAGTCAGTGGTGCCATTCAACCGTCTCATCCTCTGCTGTCCCCTTCTCCTCTTGCCCTCAGTCTTTCCCAGCATTAGGATCTTTTCTAAAGAGCTGACTCTTAGCATCAGGTGGCCAAAGTGTTGGAGCTTCAGAGTACCCTGTGCATAATCCGCACGTGTAATTTTTTATTACATGATGAGATAAAAATATTTTGGATGTATTGGGTTAAACAACACTTTATACTAAAATGGACTTCACGTCTTTTGGAAACGTTTTACAGATGTCTAAGAGAAAACTGAGCCTCACACATGTGGGCTGGTCTGGGAAGGTGGAGGAGGGAAATGGATGCAGAGGAAGGGACCAGGCTGGGAGGTGTGGGCTCGCCCTGTGACCAGCTCTGGGGGCAGCAGTGGGCGCGGCAGGACCGGGGAGGGCAGGTGGGGTGCTGTGGGCCTGCTGCTGCTGCTGCTCAGAAACACACACAGTCCTTTTAGGCACAGAATTCTGTCAATGAACAGAAGCTTCCTATATACACCGTACGGCGGAAACGCAGGAAAGGAGGTGGAAGTCAAAGTGACCAGTGTGACCAGCCCTGGGTCTGTGCTCATGCAGTGCACTGCCAGACTCTCGTCCGGTGGTCTCCGAGCCTTCGCTGTGGCCGCCTTGTACACACGGGCTGCAGAAAACTCCACCCGGGGCCGGAGCCTGGCCCAGGCGAGGATCTGGAACCTTGTCTGTCTGCCGAGCCAGTTTCGTCGCCTTCGTATCAGAGGGAACGCAGAGGGTTCCAGAGCTCCTTGCTCTGCCCTGCTTGGCCCTCTCCTCTTCCCCGCCTCCTCCGAGATGAAAGGTGAAGGTGACCTCGCTCTGTTGTGTCGGCGACCCCGTGGACTGCAGCCCACCAGGCTCGTCCGTCCATGGGATTTTCCAGGCAAGAGTATTTCCTTCTCCAGGGGATCTTCCTGAACCAGGGGTCAAACCTGGGTCTCCTGCGCTGCAGGCAGACGCTTTACCCTCTGAGCCACCAGGGAGAAGATCAGGAAGGTAAGAAAAGGAATAAAAAGTGGTTAGGCAGAGAGAAATGGCAACCCACTCCAGTGTGCTTGCCTGGAGAATCCCAGGGATGGGGGAGCCTGGTGGGCTGCCGTCTATGGGGTCACACAGAGTCGGACACGACTAAAGCGATTTAGCAGCAGCAGGCAGAGAGAATTCCAAATAGAAATGAGATGGTATGGAAAACATTCTTATAATCCTTATTTCACCGTAAGCTCAGATTCACTTTAATAAATGAGGCGGGGATAAAAACCATTTGAGGCATTATTTCTCATGGGTTGAACACAAGAACAAGACATGAAACAAAACACATCCTTGGCCAGAGTTCTTCATCACCTGCCTTTGGACTGGAAGGGGAACCCCCAGGGCTGAGGACCTGCTGGCTGCAGCCAGTGCGGGGAGCTCGGGGCCGGGGCTCGGGCCGGGGATGGTTGCTGTCCTTAGGTCAGAAGGAGGAACGCAGAGTGGGAGGACCCGCAGCCTGGAGGACCCGCAGCCGCGTGAGGCCACACCGGTGCTGGGGGAGGGCAAGATTCCTCCCAACTCTGCCCCCTGTCCAGACCTCCACCTCCCCTGTCAGCTGCCTGGAAGCTGCTGCTTTGCTCTTGCGATGAGGTTGCAACATAATTGCAAGTAAAGAGAAACGGAGGGGTAAATAAGCCAAACCCAAGCTGCAGGCCGCCCCCCTCCCCCCGAGGCCGAGACAGACTCCCGTTCCAGGTAGGTCTGTAGCCAGGACTGGGTGCGCGGGTGAGGGGCCTCGGGATTGGAGCAGCAGACGAGGCGCGGGCGGAAGCAGGAGGTGTGACCAGAGTCACATGGAGGCTGCAGGGGCCGCTGCCGGGCAATCGGGGCGGTTTGCAGGACCTGGAGGCAGTGTGTAGGAGGCGGCGGAGAGCCCCCGAGGGTCTGGGGGATGGTGGTAAATGCGAACAGAGCAGGCAGTTTGGCGATTAAGTCAGGATGCAGTGTGGCCCCCAAGGATCAGCTGACCGGACCCCACAAGTCTCCAGCAGAGAAACCCAGAGGTGAAATGGTTGCTTGAGGTCACATGCCAGGAAGGGCCGAGGGTTCCAGGCTGCCCTGTTCCTAGAGCAGGAGCATCTTTTTTGGCCCGGCGGGTGCGGTGGCCACAGCCACACATTAACTACATGAATTGCAAAGGGCAATCCAGCTCCCAAATCACCCTGGCCACACTTCAGCTGCTCGAGCCGCGTGTGGCCTGGGGCTGCCGTGCCGGACCCCATAGATTTAGAACATTCCCCATCATTTCCAGAAGATCCACTGGATGGGCCCCCTCCCCCGCGGCTCCCCCACCGCCGGCGTGTGGCTCACTGTCTGCACGCAGCACCGGGCTCCTGGCCCCGTGTCCAGCTTGGGGACCATGTCCAGTGAACATTCTGGCCAGGCATCCTGGACAGAGGCCCTTCTAGGTCTGAGGCCGTTTCAGGTTCTCCTTGACTCCCTTCCCGTCTGCTCCCTGAGGTTTCCTGTGCCCTTAGCAACTGCCCCACCCCCAGTTCTGGCCAGAAATCACAGAGGCTGGCAGCTGGCGGAGGACTCAGATCTGAGCTGATGGTGGCACCACTTGGCCTGGAATGTTCCTCCCAGTGCGGGCAGGACAACATGCAGACGGAGCCCGGAGCAGGCAGGAGTGGCCTTGCCTGGAATGACTGCTGTTGTCTTGTGGAGACTTGCCGGAGGCTCGGACCTCCGCGGAAGCGTCTGGGACACTTGTCTCCGGCTTCCTCCTCCATTGCCCCAATAAGGGTGATGTTGTGAGCGTTTCAGATGCTGTTGGGAGGAGAGGCCGCCCCTCCTGCTCACTTAGCTGTGTCCCGTTCCTTATTTGTCTGATTCTTTTTGCTCAGTGGCAGGCATTTTCGTTCAGCCGTTTTGTCGTCGCCTGCGTTTATTATCGGTGACACATTAATCATGCAAATTAGAATATTATTAATGAAGAGCAGTTCATGTCATTCCTGTGTCTGGGTCTACTGCAACAGCTTAGCTAGCTCCCCGTAGCCTCTGCAGAGTGAAGGACTGCAATGGGGTGGAGGCTGGGGACATGGGAGGGGGCCCTTCCACTGCGGGGTTGGTGTGAAAAGAGTGCATTTATGTGGAAGTGCACGTTTTTAGGAGTTGCAAACCCCCGGCACCCCGCCGCCCTGTGTTAACATGTGTCATGGGTGGTGGGGGGACTGGCCGTATCTCACCGTCTCCCACGGAATTCGAGCAGCAAATTCCAGCCCACGGACCTTGCAGGGTCCCCGAGTCCCAGCATCTTGTTTTCTGAACACTGTTTGCAGAGCTGGCGTGGTGACCCCTTCACTCCCTGCAAGTACCCTTCAGCCTCAGGATGCTTGACCCCGCCCGGCAGGTCCAGGTTCCGGCCGAGGGCATTTGCCCTTGTGATGCTGGAGCCCCCAGAGAAGCCGAGGTGCCCGGTGCCCATTTCCCCTGGCCCCTGGTGTCCGCCCTGGTTTCCCACAGCGGCCTGGGTGCCAGGAGCCATCTGTGTGCCCCTCTCTCCTCCCAGTTGTGCAACCTTCCCTGGCCCGGCAGAGCCAAGTGTGGAAACTGTTCTCGGAAACTTGGCCGTCGTCCAGCGCGGCGGGGGTGGTGGTGCCAGTCCAGAGTACTTAGCGAGTCACGCCACCTTGGGTCAGGAGACGTGGCCGGCTGGGGGCTGGAGACGGTTGGCTCTGCCCTCTCCCCACCCTGCCCCGAGATCCTGATTCCACGGTGAGCCCAGGACCCAGACGCAGAGCGGGTGTGGCAGGGGAGGGGCCTTCTTGGAGCCCAGGTGTCCGCTGGCTGGGGCTGGCTGCCAGCTGTGGCACAGGATCACTGTGCCGGCTTCTCTGCGCCTCCCCCGGCATGCTCCCCGTGGCTCCGTCTGGAGGCCCGCCGCTGCTCTGACTGCCCCTCTGACAGGGCTGGGACGCGGCCCTGTCCCCTGCCTGCACGCCTCGTCGCCGCTGTTGCTGTCCTTCCCCCCAAGGTGTCCAGCCCCTGGTCTTCACCTGGTGACACCCCACCTGTGTAGATTCTGACGATCCTTTCTGCCCCAGTCGCCCAGCCTTCAAACCTGGACCCCAGTGGGGTGGGTTGTCGGGGGCGGGGGGAGGTTTCTCCAGCCCCTTTGATCTAATCACAGATGAGACCCCTGACCCCAGACCTGGGAAGCTTGACAAGGGAGCTGCTCAGGTCGCTAGGGCCACTGAGACACGAAGTCCCGCAAAGGCGTGGCTTAAACCCGATGCACGCTTGTCTCCTGGCCTTGGGGCTGGGGCGTGGCAGGGGCTCCTTCTGAAACTGAGTGGGGGAACCTCTCCCGGGCCTCCCTCCGGGCTCCTGGCGGCCTCGGGACACCATGGGGGTGCATGGCTGGTAGGGGCCAGTTCCCTGCATCCCCCAGGCTGTCTTGCCTCTGTGCACACCTCCCTCTTCACAGGACAGTCTTTCTACAAGCGGCGATCACAGTGGGCCAGGAGCCACCCTCCAGTATAACCTTGTCTTGACTAATCACATCTTTAGTGACTCTATTTCTGAGGTTCTGGGAGTTTGGACTTAACCATATGAATGTTGCAGAGGGGGACAGAATTCAACCCATGACTGGAGCAAAAACCACACTTGAGTGAGAAAAGCCTGCTGCTGGGAGCTCAGAGTCTAACCATGACTGTCCACGACCTAGCCCATAGCAGACAGCCTGGAAGCTGTGTAACAGCTTAGCTCAAAAGGCCTGAAGACCCTTAGTCCACCTCTGGCCACAGCTGGTTGGCTAAGTTCCAGCTGGCCAGCTGGGAGAACCTCAAGTCAAGTCTAACCCCAACCCCTGGATATGGGTCGTGTGCCCAGATCCCACGCTTCTCAAGACAACCCCGTTCCTGCTGGAGAACCTCATGGTCATCAGGGTCCTGGGAGACCTTGTAGGTAGGTCTCTGCCCTTCTGCACCTTGGCTGACCTGGGCCAGGGGTGGCTTCGAGGAATGCCAGAGACCCCGAAGGACGCGGTGAGCTGTCACACCATGATGAAGAGTCGTGCCAGTCATTTTACTTACGGCTGGACCTGGGAGCCCTCCTTTGGCGTGAATAAAAGAAAAGTCAATGCAAATAATGTTGACAGGAGGGGCAGTTCCGTGGAACAGTTGTGTGATTCCAGGAGATGAGGGGGACGGCCACATTCCGGGGCCACGAGAGCGCCCCTCGCCTGCGTCTCTGCCCCGTCTACGTGTTGCCTTGTCTGGGCCGGGTCTCCCAGCTGCCTTCTCTACAGGGAGGGCCGCTCCCCGTCCCTGAGTCGCCACGACGGAGGCGCCCGGACTGGCTCTCAGAGCTCTGAGACGTGGGGCGGGGCTGTCTTTGGTCCAGCTGTGTCCCGCCAACCCTGGGCCAGTGACCTGTTCCCGAAGGTGAGGTTCTACAGCTGGCCAGCTGGGCCTGAGATGACGCTCAGCCAGGGCCAAGCAGCTTGGCAGAGGTGGATTGGGGGTCCTCGAGGTCTTTTGAGCCAAAAGCAGAGGCTGTGCTTCGGGAGAGGGGCCGGCACCCGCCGCTCTGCGCCCCCAGAGGAACGGGATGCCCCCAGCTTCCCTTTTGTTTCTCTTTAGCGCCTTTCCAGGCACTGAACCTGGGGAGCCAGGAGCACGTCACTGAGCAGGTTTGGGGCTTCTGCCAGGATGTGGTCTGTGGGTGCTCTGGGTTCGGTGGGGAGATGTGTCTTTGGGACTCCTGGATCGGTTACTTGTGGCCGTGGGAATCGGGGCATGGGAGAATCCGACGCCAGGGTTTCCGGGCAGGTTAAAATGATTTAACACCTGTTGTGGGCGGAGTTGTGTCCACCCCCCGACTCACAGGACTTCCTTTGTGGCTCAGCCGGTAAAGAATCCGCCTGCAATGCAGGAGACCTGGGTTCCATCCTTGGGTTGGGAAGATCCCTTGGAGAAGGGAAAGGCTAACCACTCCAGTATTCTGGCCTGGAGAATTCCATGGACTGTATAGTCCATGGGGTCATGAAGAGTCGGACACAACTGAGCAACTTCCACTTTTGCATCCCTGCCGGGAGCCGGTGAGGCATTCCGCTCGTGACAAAGGTCATGAGGAAGGAGGCTCGGCATACGCAAAGGCGGGATCGAGCCTCAGGAGTCTGCCCGGATATTCTCGAGCATTTTCCCCCCAAAAAACCAGAGTCTGCCTACTTTATTGCTTTGTGCTCTCACCTCTGACTTTACTGGGGGCTGTCCCCTACCACCATCTCGCTCTCTCTGTCAAAGAGTTAACTTACAGTTCCAATTAATAAAGTTCCTGGGCAATTAGGAGTGTTTAAATCCAAACCCCTCAGATGGCTCTCTAACTCGCCTGACAAGTTTACCCGGACTCCTGCAGCTATGCATACGATTGTTTACAGTCTCCCAGCCTTGAGAGGCAAGGGAAGCTTAAGATATTCAAATAGCTTAGAGCCTCTCAGAGAGTTAGAAACTGTCAGAATAAACTAGTAAAGGATTTCATTGATGAGTCAATGTTTGTTGCCAAGTTTTCACATCCTCTGAATTGTATCCTTGAATGTGTATTAATTAATATAGTTGGTATGTAGAAAAAATAAGTAGTGGCCTTGGTGTCAGTAACTTTAGACCCTTAAGGTAATACATTCTTTCCTTTGTTGTAAACCCATTACACATCCGCCCTATAGGAATGCAATTTTATCTTCGGAAGATGGCGCCAAACCTTAAAATAATTACTCTTAGGGAAAATAAGTCTTTGTTGATAAGTCCTTGTCAAGAGTCATAAAATGTTAGTAGGCCTTCTGGCCAGAAGATGATGTAAATCACCTAAACCATTTGTATACGATAAATTTGCAGGAAAGAAACCCTGGTTTTGATAAGAATCAAAGACTGCTGACTTTGCGTCCCCTATTATCCTCTATGTGTAACTTAGGGTATAAAAGCCCCTGTTAAAAATAAAGCTATGGGCCTTGCTCACCAACGCTTGGTCTCCCCATGTCATTCTTTCCTTTAACTTCCAGCTGAGTCTCCATCTGGAGCGTGGATATCCTCTGCGACCACTTATTTGCCTGGGCTTCTAAGACCCACTCGAGAAGGTGTCTAAGGTGGGGCACCTTCCGCTATTCGAGAGGGCGCCTGTGGCCTCCGTGGTCAGAGCTAACCTGGTGTCACGGGTTATATTGATTTTCCGCGTAAACCAAGCTACTCAGCCTCTTTTCTCCACTGAATTTTCCTACTGAGCTATCCTCATTCTATTACTGTTTATATCTCTAATTACCATTTGAATAGGTCGCCGACGCCGTCTCCCCTTCGAATACCCTGGATCAGCCGGGGCTGGTCCTCGGCACATCCCTGCTCACAAATTCACAGGCTGGAGTCCTAACCCCTAGGACCTCAGAATGGGACTGCATTTGGAGATGGGGGTCCTTAAGGAGGCAATTATGGTTAAATGAAGCCATAGGGGTGGGCCCTGATGCAGTCAGACTGGTGTCCTGAAAGGAACACGGGACACAGATACATAGAGAAAAGACCTGGAGAGGACACAGAGGGGAGGACGCTGGCGGGGGCCAGGGACGGGAGAGGACACAGAGGGGAGGACGCTGCCTGGGGGCCAGGGAGAGAGGCCCCGGGGGAAAGCAGCCCCCCAGCACCTGGGCCTGGGACTCCCCGCCCCCAGGAAGGAGAGAAGGCGTCTGGGGCTCAAGGGGGCCGCCCCGGTGCCAGCGCAGAGCAGGAGCTCAGTGTGGGGCAGACCTGGGACTTGAGCCTGGGCCTCCACTGCCCGCCCGCTCCCGCCCCGCCTCGGAGGGGCGTGTGTTCACACTCGCAGCTCTCAGTGTGCGTGTCTGTGTGCCACCACCTCTGACTTCTTTGACTCAAACACACAGGACCAGGGACTTTGAATGGGAAAGCGACAAGTCAGCTGTTTCCCTGGGTCAGTTAAAAAACTAAAGGGGTGCCTTGGTGGCCCCCGCTGAGCCAGGGCCGATCGCGAGCACAGCCTCAGCCCTTCACCGCTGGGCCTCCCCAGCCGCCCCCCGCCCCTCCATCCCAGTCCCGCTGAACCTCCCCGAGGGCGCTTTGCAGTCCTCCTGGCTCCGCCTGCGGTCAGTCTGCAGTCTCCTGGCGCGCCTCGTCTCTCCTCCGCTGGTTAAAATCCTCAAGTGTGATTTTTGACCGGATCCAAACCCTGTTTCTCTGCGTTTCCAGCCACCACGGCCCCCTCTTCCGCCCCTTGGCGCTGGCCCACCCTGACTACCCCAGGCCCTCTTCCGAGGCTGTGCACGCACCTCCCCGTCCTCTCTTCCTTGACCACCCGGCCAGTGGCTGGGCGCCCCTCACTGGAGCCTAGGGGGCTTCTGCCGCTTCTCACGTGCCAGACGCAGTCCTGACTCCCCGGATCTGTGCCGTCCCTCAGTTTTCACATCCGTCTCAGCGCCTCTGGAGCCCAGTTCTTCGCCCTGCTCCCAGGGTGAGCTTTCCAAACATGGGTCGGATCCTGACACTGGCCCTCCCTGAGACCCTTGGCGTTCTGGAGGCAGGACGAGTCCAGAGCCTCTCAGACACCACCCGAGGGGGCCAGGGTGAGCTTCCTTTCTGCCCCCGGACGCAACGACCCAGATGCTGTTTAAGCGGCATCTCCATACCCAGTCCCCCTCCGGCCTCTGGACCCGTTTCTTCCCATTACTCCATCCTGGCTCAGACGTCTCTTCCTCCAAGAGGCTCCTCCCTGATCTGTACTCACTCACCTGGCTTTTTTTTTTTTTAAATGTTGATTTGTATTTATTTATTTGGCTGTGCCCAGCCTTAGCTGCGGCATTTCGTTGCAGGATTTTTAGTTGCGGCATGCGAACTCTCAGTTGTGGCATTTAGAATCTAGTTCCCTGACCAGGGATGGAACCTGGGCCCCCTGTGTTGGGAGCACGGTGTCTTAACCACTGGAACACCAGGAAGCCCCCCTCACCTGGCTTTATCTTCCTTTCACATCCCTGGTTACCACCTGCAACTGTCCTGTGTGATTAACTACGCTCAAGGTAATTGTCTCCCTTCCTCCATGAATGCAAACTCTGGGAAAACAAGGGCACTGTCTCCACCGCCGTGTTTTCCCCGGTTCTTACAAGGATGCTCGGGACACGGATGCACGCGGCAGACAGTTGCAGAAGGAACGAGGGCCATCTCCCTTCTCGGAGGCACCAGCAGGCCCACGAGTCAGGAGGCTGCCCTCTGCATTCTCCACCCCCAGCACTGACCGTGGGCGCGGCAAGTGCTCGTTACATGCAGCGAACATGTCAGTAACGTCTTTCATGTTTAAAGTTTCTCAAAAGAGCGCTGCCCAGAGATCTTTTAAGTTAGATTCTTCTTGTCCCAGCTGCCACCTTTGGCTTTGTAAATGAATGTGCTTTCTTAACACTCATGATCAGGATTGCTTTTAAGTTTTAATAAGAGCACCCTGGGTCCCTGAAGCTAATACATTTCTTTGGTGTCATCTGAGAAAGATCCATACTCCTGAGGAAGTGCCCGCATGGCCCCTCTGCGGCCCCGAGGTTTGCCATGCTGGTCTGGAACTCACCGAGCAGGAGGACAGGAAGGCTGGAGAGTGGCTGCCAGAACATCTGCACCCCCGCAGCACTTTAACCGGTGGGTGTTCGTCCTTTCCAGGTGCTAGGAAGGTGACCGAGGAGGCCGGGACCTGGGCCAGACTGGCCTGCTCACCTCGGGGAGGATGGCGGGGAGCTCTGGGGTGCTTTGGGGACTGATGCTGAGCAGGTGCTGGATGTGGATGTGGGGGCAGCGAGGTGCCCTCAGGGTGCAGACAGCGGCGAGTGGGCAGAGAAGCAGGAGGGCTGGAAGCAGGAAATCACAGACGACTGTGCGGCAAACGGACCTAGGGAAGCCGCTCTGGAGAGCGGCTCGGAGGCTCCAAGTGGTCTGGGTGAGGGGAGATGCAGACCACCTCACGGGCGGAGGGTGCGGCACCCGGGACTGGCTGGGTGTGGCTGAGGCTTGCATCCCCGACCCCTGGCTCGGGCGAGCAGGAGCGCAGTGGTGCCGTCCAGGGGGTCAGAAGTGTAGGCAGGGAGCAAGGCTGGGGCGAGAGACGAGCTGAGAGTTTTGTTTTCAGTGGTGATAGGTTACACTCACGCCTGGCATCTAGCAGCCCAGCCACTCCCAAGCGCGGGGCTCTGTGGTTTGATGTGCAGCCACTCTGCTGTGGGATTCTCACCGCAGCTCGTGTCCAGACTTGGTCATTTTCCTCACCTGAAGCTGTCCCCGTGCGACTCGAACTCCCCCTCCCCCAGCCCTCGGCTCCCAGCATCTGTCTTCTGTCTCTGTGAATCTGACTGTGCTAGCGCCCTCGCGTCCCTAATACTAATCACACAGTATTAGTCCTTTTACAACTGTCCTGTGTCACTAAGCGTCCTACCCTCTAAGTCCATCCACGCTGTGTGTGTGTGTGCGTGCACGCTAAGTCGCTTCAGTCGTGTCTGACTTTGCAACCCCATGGAATGCCCGCCAGGCTCCTCTCTCCATGGGATTCTCCAGGCAAGAATCGTGGAGTGGTTTGCCATGCCCTCCTCCAGGGGATCTTTTCAACCCAGGGATCGAACTCAGGTCTCTTACATTTTTCTTCACTGGCAGGCGGTAGCAGGTGTCAGAATGTCCTTCCTTTCAAAGACTGCATGAGTATTCCGCAGTCTGGATGGGCCACATTTCGCGTATCCATTTGTTCATCCATGGACACTGGTTGTTTCCCTCTTTTGGCTGTTGTGAATAAAGAGTATGACTCACAGATATCTCCTTGAGACCCCGCTTTCAGTTCCTTTAGGAGTAAACCCAGACATGGGATGCTGGATCATAATTTTTTGAGGAACGCTAGGCAGTGAGATGTCGGGGTGGAGGGGGCTGAACTGGGAGTTGGGATGGGGGCCACTGGGATGCGGGGCTGCAGGACCACTGGGAGCCTGTAAACAAAGAGGTTGCTCTGCGGAGGCGGAAGTCAGAATTGATGACTTCAGGGGAGGGGCGGTTCGTGCCGATGACGGGCCTGGGTGGACCACAGAAGCCAGGCCTGTCACAGACCCGGCCACAGTCTTGCATCGCTGGAGGGGGCAGAAGTAGATGCTGGAGCCTGTTCGCTTCACTAGTGAGGCCTCTCGTGCTCCCCACAGTGGTGGGGTGACACAGAAGCTGCGGGAGCCCCGCGAGGAGCACAGGCCGCTTTCTGGGTGCTGGGCTCCTCACCCACTGTGGGTTCAAAGCCACAGCCACGTCCCCTGCAGACAGCCACTGGCAGAATCGGATGAGACATCTTTGAAAAAGCTTTATGTTCATTAAGTGCTTTCGTCTCAAGTTATCACACTTATATTAGACACCTAGTAAGTGTTGAATCAAGTCAAAAGGAAAAAAAGAAGGGATTCTGTGCAGATCATCCCCCCTCACCACCCCTGTATGTCCCGGTATCCTCAGCATTACAGAACCTCAATTTTCAAGAATCTGCCTGCAATTCAGGGGCCTCAGGAGACATGGGTTCAATCCCTGGGTCAGAAAGATCCCCTGGAGGAGGGAATAGCAACCCACTCCTGTATTCTTCCCTGGGGAATCCCATGGACAGAGAAGCCTGGTGGGCTACAGTCCATGGGGTCACAAAGACTGAAGCGACTTAGCACACCCCAACATTGATTGGGACAGGAGGAGAAAGGCAAAATTCTGAATCTGTTAGATTAGCTATGCAGTGATGTAAAGGAGAACTCCAACTAATAACAGCATGAAAAAGATAGACAATTCTCTCATAGTCAAGAAGCCGGAAACATAGTGCCCATGGCTGGAAGAGTGTCTCTCAGTTCAGGGAACTCCATTCCTTCTAAGCCTACGCTTCCAGTCCCAAGTTTACTTCATGGCCCAAGAGAGCTGCCAGAGCACCAGCTATTAGGTTCATGTTCCAGCCAGGAGGAAGCGAGGGCGAGGAAGATGCTACCTTTAAGCACATTTCCTGGAAGATCTGCAGGGCAAGTCTGTCTCCATCTCACTGACCTGACCTTGGACACGGACACAGTTCACGCTTGATAACCCGAGAGATGGACTCTTTCTTCTAGGTGGCCCCAGAGAGGGCCAAGAATCGGTGTTCCCTGACGGAGGCAGACAGAATGTGTACTGTGGCTCAACAGAACTGGAAGAATGGTGTCTTAGAATGATAAGGGAGACTAAAATTTGCTGTTGCTTGAAATGCTTTTTGGAAACAGAGTGGGTGATAATAATAATAATAATAAGATGCTGATGAACCTTGACCCTTGAAAGAATGAGTCTATCTGAGCCAGTACTGGAAAATAATTCCCAGGCATGGGAAAGAAGGACGGCACTCTGATGTCCGGTCTGTGTTTGAATGCACGGCTGACCATAAACCCTGTTCTGATGTTTATGACGGGCGTGAGTCAGAATCCTGACGGGGTGGCCAGTGCCGTTCCTCCAATGACACTCCAGAGAACGCGTCCCTGAGTGTGGGCTGCCTCCGTGTGACCTTGCACCCCGCCGGCTCACCCCAGTCCCCGCATGAGCTGCTCTCCCAGCGTGGTTACTAAGCATGGCACTTTGGCTCTCCAGAAAGTGCTGGTGTGGACAGTGAGCACCTGCACCGGCAGCGTCTGGGAGTCTCACAGGAAATGAAGGTTTCTGGGTTCCAGCTCAGATCTAGGCTTCCCCGGTGGCTCAGCTGGTAAAGAATCTGCCTGCAGTGCAGGAGACCCGGGTTCAATCCCTGGGTTGGGAAGATCCCCTGCAGGAGGGAATGGCAACCCACACCGGTATTCTTGCCTGGAGAATCCCATGGACAGAGGAGCCTGGTGAGCCACAGTCCATGGGGTCGCCGAGAGTTGGACATGACTGAGCAACTACACAACAAAACCAACGGTGACTATAGCTCAGCTCCAACCAGCAGAACCTCTGGGTGCAGGGTCTGGAATGTCGTATTTGAAACAGGCAGGCAGTAAAGTCTGAGAAAGAACCGTGTCCCACAGCCACATCTGCTGTAGACAGACAGGGATCTGATGACCGGAAGTGGAGTCCAGAGGTTGAGACCGAACTGACGCTCCCTGCCAGTTTCTCTAGGTTCCCTCGTCACACCTACGCTGCTGGAAAGGTGCAGGGTTGAGCCCAGGTCCCTGGCCCACAGGTGCTGTCAGGTGGGTGTCCACGCCGCGGTGACCTGGGGTCACCGCAGAAGTCGGACGAGGTGCCGGATGCCCAAGTCGGCGCTTTGCTAAGACGCGGTCCAGGCGAGGGCTCATTTCCCAGGGTTGTCATTTCAGTGTTTCTGAGTGGGGCTGTGCTTCCTCCTGTCTGCATTTTCTTGGATGATCTAGTTTGTGACAAGGAGGTAGCGAGGTGCCCTGGTGGGAGCGTGGAGGCGCTGCGTTGGGCTGAACGTGCAATTCTGTAATGAGTAAGAGGTTGAGCATCTGACCCAGGCTGAGGCCTGGCACTCCAAGTAAACAACTGGCGGAGAGGTCACCGAGGCCGCCGAGAAACCAGTTCCCCCACACTCAGCCTTCCTGGCCTCGTTCCTGGGAGGGTAATTCCCTCCAGCTCCCTGTGACCCGGCACCGCCCACATTCCTCGAGGAAGCCCAGCCCGCACTGACAGGGCCTGCTGTTTGCTAAACTTGAGCTGGGGTTCTGCCTGTAGGCCCCGCTTTCCTTGCCTGACCCACGACCCTGGCTGACATCTCTATTTTCTTGGTCCTTGGTAAGAGCATATAAATACCATCAGCGGGTAAGTCACTGGACGGCAATACCAGTGACAGGCCCCAGCAGAAGCCAACAAGCTCGGGGCTGACCAGTGTCAAGTCCAAAGTTACCTGAAGAAACCTTTTTTTTTATTTTTGCAATTGGTGAAATATCAGATAAGTGTTTGCTTAACAGGCTAAAACATTCTAGTAGGAAAGAACTTGCATTCAATCGCTGCAAAGTCCTTCAGGCCAGAACATCCCAGACAATTCTTCTGGAAACATGGCTGGAATGATCTGTATTACACTGGACCAGGTTCAGATTTTGTGATAATTCAGATACCAATACCTCTGGCTTCCCAGGTGGCCCTACTGGTAATGAGCCTACCTGCCAAGCAGGGGATGCTGGAGACATGGGTTCAGTTCCTGGGTTGGGAAGATTCCCCTGGAGAAGGAAATAGCAATCCACCCCAGTATTCTTGCCTGGAAAATTCCATGGACAGAAGAGCCTGGGGACTACTGTCCATGGGGTCGTAAAGAGTCAGACAGGACGGAAGTGACATAGGACGAGATACCAGTTGGTCTGCAGATACTTCATCACTGTCAGGGGTCTAAGATTTGCCAGCAAATATCTGAATTATTCAGCAATGTGTTTTCAAGTCCTTTACAAGCAGTTTTTCAATGTCTGACCTGAAATACTAGTTGATTAGAGGCCCAAGGGCGTGGCTAAGGCACGACTGAGAGTGAGAATTGAGTCTGGGAGCTGTCTCTTGCTGGCCCTCTGCCCTTGATCCCTTGGAGCTGTTTACTCACCTGTCAGATGGGAGGGTAGCTACTTCAAAGGCGTTCTCAGCCCTGAACAGCATAAAGGCTCTGTAATAAACTTTTCAAGCTACCGCCTCTGCTTTGACTCCACCACCCAGAACGCTGTTTGTCTACTTTGGGGAAACACGCAAAGAGCATTGGCAATTTCTGCTGTCAGTGATATTAATGGTGTTATTGGGCTGTGTTGATACAAAGCCAGCAAGAAACACACAGACGGCCAAGCGTAGGGATGAAGGGAAAACAGCCCAGCGTTAGGCAGGAAAGTGGGTCGGACCCACTGGGTACAGCCTCCCGCCCCTGCCATCTCTTCTCTGCCCTTAGTAACACGGTCCTGGGTCGAGCAAGGGGGCTCTGTGAGTTTTACTGCCTTAACAAATTACCACAAATCCCACGGCGTCAAACAACATAAACGAATTATCTCACAGTTCCGTCGTTCACAAGTCCAGCGCGGTCCCCGTTGGCCTAAAAGGAAGGCGTCGGAGAGCTGGCTGCTGGTGGAAACTTTAGAGGAAAACTGCCTCCTGGCTTTCTTCAGCTTCTAGGGCCCGCTGCCCACATTCCTTGGCTCGCGGTCCCTTCCATGTTCAGAGCGGCGGCAGCTCCTGCCCGGCTCCTGCCTCAGGGTCTCCCTCTGACTTTCCTTCTGCTTCCCTTCTCCCCTCCTCGGGGCCCTGAGACTCTCCCTACTTAAGATCATCTGACTGGCACCGTGAATTCATCTGCATCATTAGTTTTGTTTTCCCATGCAACCTCAGATACAGGTTCTGGGGAGCAGGATGTGAACCCTTTGAGGGTCGTTATTCAGCCAACCACGGGGTGGACCAAACGGGTGATACCCTTTGTGTTTCTGCTGGTTAAGATGCAAAGACCACGTGGCTTTGCAAAAGCAGCCGCGGTGGCCAGCCAGGAACGACCGTGTCTGCCCCTCACTTCCGGGCTCTGGCCAAGCAGTTAATTCCTCACTGTGGACTTGTCCCCATGACTTGCTGTGTGTTATGCTGTGCTCAGTTGCTCAGAGATGTCTGACTCTTTGATCCTATGGACTGTAGCCGGCCAGGCTCCTCTGTCCATGGAATTTTCTAGGCAAGAATATTGGAGCTGGTTGTCATTTTCTACTCCAGGGGAATCTTCCCGACCCAGGGATCAAACCTGAGTCTCCTGCATCTCCTGCACTGGCAGGCGGATTCTTTACCACTGCGCCACCTGGTAAGCGCTGTCCCCATGGCTTGCTTCTTGTTAAATCTTCAGGAATCCCATGCTTTGCAGTGGCTGAGGCCTGTTCATCTTCACTCTGGCCTTCATCAGAGCCAGTGCCCTCAGTCCCATGGTAGAGACCCAGAGCCAGGGTGTTGTTCCTCCAGAAGACAGATTCCGGGTGCAGAAACACATGCAGATGGAGTGGCATCCAGACTGCAGCCGTGGGCATCCTGTTAAATCTTCGGCAGTGCCCTGCGGTGTGCACAGGCCCCAGCGTCTGAATCCCCAGGGGTGCTGGGTTAACAGGCAAAGCCCTGCCCCCTGCCCGCCCCCAGCCCTGCAGAGTCAGGGCTGGTGCTCCGTGGGGCTGGGAAGATGCAGCCTGCCACCTCTCTGTGTGATTCTTATGCACAAGGGGGTTTAGGAGCCTCATCATATGGACAGACCCCCCCGGCAAGGTAGCCAGGCAGACAGCACAGTTGAACATGAGCAGAGGAAGCCCAGGAGGCTGTACTGGGCCATGTCCTTCCAAAGAGACATTCAACGTTCTGTTTCATCCACTTCTGCTAGCATAACAGGGGGCAGGGTGAGGGTTTTTGTCATGCAGTTGATAAGTCGTGTCTGACTCTTTGTGACCCCACGGACTGCAGCACACCAGGCCTCCCTGTCCTTCACCATCTCTTGGAATTTGCTCAAACTCATGTCCATCGAGTCGGTGATGCCATCCAACCATCTCATCCTCTGTCATCCCCTTCTCCTGCCCTCAATCTTTCCCAGCATCAGGGTCTTTTCTAATGAGTTAGCTCTTCTCATCAGGTGGCCAAAGGGTTGGAGCTTCAGCTTCAACATCTGTCCTTCCAATGAATATTCAGTGTAGATTTCCTTTGGAATTGACTGGTTGGATCTCCTTGCTGTCCAAGGGACTCCGAAGAGTCTTCTCTAGTGCCACAGTTCAAAAGTATCAATTCTTTGGCGCTCAGCTTTCCTTCTAGTCCAACTCTCACATCCATATATGACTACTGGAAAAACCACAGCCTTGACTAGATGGACTTTTGTCAGGAAAGGGTGAGGGTGACACCTCACGAATTCCTGAGCCTTGGATGGAGGTTAATCTGGAGCCAGTTTAAGAAGCAAGGGTGTGTGGCGATCCATGGTGTGTTGCAGAAAACAGACCACCCATGCGGTTTCATCACGAGGGTTTGGGGTGGAATTAGTCATTTTTGGAGTCATGAAGGAATTGGCCACATGCAAGAACTTCCTCCAACCCGAATATTTTTGTGGTATCAATGTGTTTCTTTCTTTTGTTTGTAGAGACAATTTTTTCTAAGCTTTTTCACATTAAGATTCACGGGCATTGCCAGTGCCACTAAAAACCCGCCCTGAACATAATTCATAAGGAGTGCAGACTGTGCCATTGTATGAATGAGTCACCATTGGCCTAAACATCCCTTTTGTTAGGTCTTTAGTTGAGTGAAATATTCTTCTTGACCAAGGCTTTTGCTGACACACGCGGACGTGACCGTCGGTGGCGCATCTTGCCGGCTCACCTAACAGGGGATCCGTCCCCTTTCGTCTAGACTGATGCTGTTTAAGGTATGTCATGCAGAATTGCCAAGATAACCAGAATTTAGATGTTTTCATGAACGTCAATCACGTTGGCCCCACAAAGGATGCCTCTGTGGGTACAGGATCAGGCGGTTCATTGGCCGGACGTCCCCCACCCCAGCCAATCACCACGCGGTGTGCTGGAGAAGCTGGTGAGTGGACATCAGTCCTGGGGAGGTGGCATTCCGGAGTCTGAAGCCGCACGGCAGGAGGTGGGGTGGGGAGACCAGACGGCCAGTATTTGAGGCTCTTCTCTGCTTTTTCATCTGACCGGGATCAGAGCTCAGAGCCGGCTGGCGCCTTGAGCTTCAGCCCCGCTTCACTTCCCCAGGAGATCAGTGTTTGAGCGTGTGATGCTCACTGTTCCTCTCCTTCTTCTTCAAATTTAAAAAATGTCAGTTTGAGATACAGTTGACATACAAAGTTGCATCCACCTCCAGTGTACAGGGTGAGTTGAGCTGAGATTTGTCTGTATTGTGAAATGACCACCAGGATGAGTCTAGTTGACGCCATCTCCTCACAGATACAGGTTCTGCTTTCCTTGTGATGAGGCCTTTAAGACCCACACTCTTCAGTTCAGTTCAGTCGCTCAGTCGTTTGACTCTTTGCAACCCCACGAACCGCGGCACGCCGGGCCTCCCTGTTCATCACCAACTCCTGGAGTCCACTCAAACCCATGTCCATCGAATTGGTGATGCCATCCAACCATCTCATCCTCTGTCGTCCCCTTCTCCTCCCACCTTCAATCTCTCCCAGCATCAGGGTCTTTTCTAATGAGTCAGCTCTTTGCAGGAGGTGGCCAAAGTATTGGAGTTTCAGCCTCAGCATCAGTCCTTCCAATGAATATTCAGGACTGATTTCCTTTAGGAGGGACTGGTTGGATCTCCTTGCAGTCCAAGGGACTCTCAAGAGTCTTCTCCAACACCACAGTTCAAAAGCATCAATTCTTTGGCGCTCAGCTTTCTTTATAGTCCAACTCTCACATCCATACACGACTACTGGAAAAACCATAGCCTTGACTAGACAGACCTTTGTTGGTAAAATAATGGCTCTGCTTTTTAATATGCCGTCTAGGTTGTCCTACTCTCTTAGCAGCTTTTGAATATGCAGCTCCATGTCTGAACTGCAGTTGCCACACTGTACACACATCTCAGGGCGTGTGCACCTTAAAACTGGGCCCTAGACCCCCTCTCCAGCTGTGTCCCTGCTGTTCTTGGTCACAGCATGCCTGGCACCAGACCAGAGGCTCCTGGGGCCGAGGTGAGAGAGACACACACCCTGGATCCCACTCGAGTGCCCCCCCTTCCCAGGGTCTTATCCCCCACACCCCCCACCCCCACACACAGAGTACCCGCCATGGCTGTGACCCCGACCTGCATCCACCCGCCTGTACCCAGAACGGGCCCCCTTCATCTCAACGCGAATGGTTTCTGCAGTTTGGCCTTTCGCCTTGAACCGGGACCTTTGGCTAAAATGAAGCCATCCCCCTCCTGAGAGCTTGGGTGACTCCGTGCCAGGGAAAGGGCCTCAGGAACAGGGGCGGTAGGCACTGCTGTGCCCGGGGGCCTGGGAACCACAGAAGCCAGAGCAGCCCCCACGCCCCTCAGTACCCAGCCCTCCCCCCACCCCTCCCTGCCTGGGTTCTCTCCTCGCCTCTGTCTCTCTCTCCCTATCTCTCTGTCTCTGCTTCCCTCTGCTTCGCTGACTCCTTGGGCACTCTGCATGCCTGCTTCCTCTGGTCAGCAGCCACCTGCCCCCTGGGGCTTCCCCATGGGGTCTTCACAGCCTGAACCTGCCCTGACCTTCCCCCTCCCCACCCCCAGGATGGTTTCCAAGACGTGCCTGGCCAGCCCAGGTGTCCGCCCCGGGCCGCTCAGTGGCCTGGCTGGCGTGGCTCCTGGCACCCGCTCAGCAGATGGCTGAGGTCACCCTCTGCGGCCCTTGGCGACGGTCAGAGCCCTCCCCTGCTTCTGTGTGCTGTGCCTTCCTCTCCCTCCCCGGTCTGGCTGCTCGCAGGGCCTTAGTGACTCATGCATTAAAAGGCGTAGAGATTCTCCAACCTGTTCGCTTGCCCAGCGCTCACGCTCTCCTGTGCAGACAGGACCGGGGGGTCTTTGTAGCCCACCAGGCTCCCCTGTCTGTGAAATTTTCCAGGCAAGAATACTGGAGTGGGTTCCCATTTCCTACTCCAGGGGATTTTCCTGACTCAGGGATCTAATCTGCATCTCTTGCATCTCTGGCATTAGCAGAGAGGCAAAAAAAAAAAAAAAAAAGCAGACTTTTTACCGCCACCTGGGAAGCCCCTTATGTATATAAAACTCCAGATAAATACAGGGTGGGCCTCAGAGGCCCCTCTGCTGGTGCCTTCAGTTTATCGCTGCAGAAAAGCAGAAAGTAGCGACTCTCACTGGATTCAGACAGCAGACCAGGTGTGTCGCTGGCTTTCAAGGGTTCACTCCTCCCCAGGCAGCATGTGCCCCATGACTTGGGCAAGGCACCACCAGGCAAGCAGGGGCTTCTGCTTCTATCCCGGCTAGCCCTGCCCTCCCCAAGGCACTTCTGTGTTTGCCTTCCTGAACATCCTTCCAGAGGTGGGATGAGGGAGTCCAAACCCTCTCAGGTGATGTTTATTCATGGCACGCTCAATTCCCCCCGGGCTCTTCTCTGCAAACCTTTCCAGGGTTGTTACAGAGGATCTAAAAGGCTGTGGCCCTCAGCTTTGATCTGACTGCTTAATTGCCTTTACTAATCACACCGACTTCAAGTAGATAAAAATAGCCTCCAGGGTCGGGGGTGAGTGAGTCGCCCTCACGTGGGGTCGGGGGGCAGCCGGGCTGAGATCTCACATTCTCCGGGTGGCCAGCCTCCTGAAATCATGGCTCTGATTAAGTAAGCCAGCCATGACTGCTAGAGCTGTACTAACATCCTGACCTCAGGTTTTGAAGTATTTACTTATGGAGAAGCAGAGCAAAAGTGGGGAGGTGCTTCCTGGAAAAGATTTCTAGTTTATTTTCTTGGGCTCCAAAATCACTGCAGATGGTGACTGCAGCCATGAAATTAAAAGATGCATGCTCCTTGGAAGAAAAGTTACGACCAAACTAGAGAGCATATTAAAAAGCAAGCAGAGACGTTACTTTGCCAACAAAGGTCCATCTAGTCAAAGCTATGGTATTTCCAGTAGTCATGTATGGATGTGAGAGGTGGACTATAAAGAAAGCTGAGCACAGAAGAACTGATGCTTTTGAACTGTGGTGTTGGAGAAGACTCTTGAGAGTCCCTTGGACTGCAAGGAGTTCCAACCAGTCCATCCTAAAGGAGATTAGTCCTGAATATTCATTGGAAGGACTGGTGCTGAAGCTCCACTTATTTGTCCTGATGCAAAGAACTGACTCAATGGAAAAGACCCTGATGCTGGGAAAGATTGAAGGCGGGAAGAGAAGGGGGCGTCAGAGGATGAGATGGTTGCATGGTATCGCTGACTCAATGGACATGAGTTTGAGCAAACTCTGGGAGTTGGTGATGGACAGGGAGGCCTGGCATGCTGCAGTCCAAGGGGTCGCAGAGTCGGACATGACTCAGCAACTGAACTGAACTGAATTTATGGAGAAGCAGAGTGAAAACCGGGAGGTGCTTCCTGGAAAAGATTTCTAACTGTACCTGCTCCCTTCCCAAAGTGGAAAGGCCCGCTGGCCCCGCCCCCTGCCTCTCCCATCTCTGTCTTGTCTCTCTCCCTCACACCTCCCCGTTCCCAGGGTTTTCTCAGAGTTTTCTCTTAAAGCAAAACTTCTGAATCATGGGCTTCTGGTTTTGAGCCCCGGTCAGTGCTTCTTCTTACCTGGGGGTGTTCATCCCCGCCTCCTCATCTGAGCAGCGGCCCCTGCCTGTGGCTCTAACCAGCTAACCCAGAAAGTCTGCTGGCCACTTACACAGATGACGCTGCAGAGAGAAAGACGCTGGACCAAGACAGGCAAGTGCCTGGAGGCGGAGAAGGGCTCCGCCCACAAGGACAAGCTTCTGACCGTCATCTGAGGCTTTCCAAAAGGTGAGAATGTCACAGTCAAGTATCAGGTGCCTCGGGATGTGGCTTCAAGAGGTGATTAAGGTAAATGAGGTCTTATGGGCGGGCCCTCATCCGATCTCACCGGTGTCCTGATAAGAAGAGGACCCCGTGTCACACGGAGGGACAGCCACTGGAGGACAGGGGAGGAGATGGCGTCTACGCAGCAAGGAGAGATGCCTTGGGAGGAATCAGCTCTGCCCACACCTTGTTCTTGGACTTCTAACCTCTAGAAATGTGAGAAAACACATTTCTGTGAGTAAGCCAGTCAGTCACCTTGTGTTACAGAGCCCTAGCAAACTCACACACTCACATACACACATACACAGACACACACACATACACACAACCCCCCCACACTCACACACATACACACTCACATACACACACTCACACACACACTCACATACACACACATACACAAACCCCACACACACTCACACACACATACACACACACACTCACACACACATACACACACACACACTCACACATACACACACACATACACACAACCCCCATACACACTCTCTCACACACACACACTCACACATACACACTCGCACACACATACATACTTGTACACACATACACACTCACACATATACTCACACACACACACATACAAACAACTGACACACATATACACACACAAATTCCCCACACACACACACATACACACTCATACATACATACACACATACAGACACAGACACATACACTCACTCAGACATACACATCATACTACACATACTTACACACACTCACACACACATACACACAAACCCCACACATACTCTCACAGTCACACACACACACACACTCACACACATACACACTTACACATGCACACTCACACATACATACACTCACACACACATACACATAAACCCCCCACATACTCACATACACACATAATTACTTACACACACACTCACTCACACATGCTCACTCACACACACACACACACACACACACATATGCCAGGCCTCTATAAGCCACGAGGACAGTAACGTCTGTGAGTGGGAGCCACTGGGCCAGGCCATCGCAGACTGTTCTTAAACGGCACGCGTGGCTCAGAGCAGATGTGGTCCAGGAGGTCGCAGCAGTCACTTTGGCCCTTTTGCTGTGCGAGCAGCACAGCCCGTAGGCTGAGCCTGGACTCTGCAGCCCACCTGCCTGGATGGGACCCTGACCCCGTCCCTTGGCAGCTGCGTGTCAAGCAGCAAGTGTCCTGAACTCCTCTGTAAGCAGGGCTGATAACAGTGCTGGCCTCTTGGCATTATAAAAAGTCAGTTAATATTTGCAAAGGACTTAGAAGAGCGCCTGGAGAGTGGGGAGCAGGGTGAGCGTACCTCCCTCGCCTCACCTGAGAGGCTCAGGTGACAGGGACACAGGATGCTGGTTTGCTGGGGGGTGCGCTGCGGAGCAGGGTCCTCAGCCCGGTCCTCAAGTGCCTGGTCTCGGGACGTCTTCACACTCAGAAGTGCCCAAGGGCCCCAGAGGGCACCCATGTATGTGAGCGGTATCCTGTGATATTTATCATATTAGAAACTACCAGAGTTTCACCATATTACAAAATTAAACTGAGAACATTTTAAACATTTCTTCATTTATTTAAAAATAACAATCATAAACCTTTTATATTTTAACATAAATATTTTATGACGAACAGCAACAGTTACAGTTTTGCAAATGTCTTTCCCGTCTGGCTTTAATAGAAGAGGCTGGGCTTTTTCCTGCCTGCTTCTGCAGTCCATTGGCCCCGATGTGTTGCTTTGGTTGGAGAAGGTGCAGATCTTGGCTGCGGACACCCACCGGGCTCGGGAAGGGCTGAGGGCCCCCGGGGTCAGGGTCAAGGTTCCAAGGTGCTCCGCAGAGCCTGAGGGGTGAGGCGGCGTGGGTGGGGGTGGGTAGGGGGGTGGGAGGGGTGGGGGGGTGGAGGGGGCGGCTCTCCGCCCTGCAGTCAGAACAGCTCCATTGCTGGCAGGAGTCTCCTGAGTCGTCTGGTCTGATCGGGGGCATGGGGCTGTTCTGGGAGGTTCCACCAGGGAACCCACTGGGGCCCCGGGAGGGGAGGGCTAGAGGCCTCCAGGTGCGCGCAGGAGGGCAAGACGAGGCAGCTGTGTGTGCTGGCGGAGCGCTGCGCCACCTGGGGCGCCCCCACCCGACCTAGGGAAACACCACGGGCAGCTTCGCAGAGGACGGTGGGGCAGAGGTGGGGGCCGCGGGCTCACACGGGCACGGCGCAGCTGCTCCAGGGTGGCCCCAGAACCTCTGAGCACACCCTCCCCTGGCCCCCCATGTCCCCAGAGCTCACCCTCCCTGAGCCCCATGTCTGCAGAGCGCCCCCTCCCCTGGGCCCCCGTGTCCCCAGAGCACCCACTCCCTGAGCCCCCGTGTCCCCAGAGCACCCACTCCCTGAGCCCCCGTGTCCCCAGAGCACCCACTCCCTGAGCCCCCCCCCGAGCTCATCCTCCCTGAGCCCCCCCAGAACTCACCCTTCCCTGAGCCCCGTGTCCCCAGAGCACCCCCTCCCTGAGCCCCCACAGAGCTCACCCTCCCTGAGCCCCGTGTCCCCAGAGCTCCCCTTCTCTGAGCCCCACAGAGCTCCCCCTCCCAGTAGCTGGCCCCACACCGGGCTCCCAGCTGTCCAGAGCGAACAGTGATTCGGCCTGGTGACCTGACCCCACCCCTGGCTCCCCCCAGGCACCTCCCCCATGGCAAGTCGCTCAGTGCCCCGGCAGCGGCAGCAGCGTGCTGAGACCCCACTGGCCTGTGCGAGCGGGGCCGCAGGCGGGCCTGGCCTTCCTTGCCGCGTCCAGGCCGGGGGCTCAGTCCGTGCTGAGGCTGAGACCCCCTGTGTGAAGCCTGCTGTCCATGTGGGCTCCCCAGAGGCGGCCAGCGTCCTGGGGCCCCGGGCTCACACTGACCGGCGCCTTCGGTGGCCAGGCAGTCATTGTCGCATCCTTGCCGAGCGGGTCAGGAGGCTGTGGAAGCTGCGAGCTTCAGAGTGATGAGCCCAGCGGGGAGCCGGATCCTCCCTGGAGGAGGATCAACGCGCAGGTTTATGCCTTCACGGTAAGGAACTGGCTCCCGTGACTGCAGAGGCTGTGGGGTCCCCCGATCAGCCGTCTGCGAGGGGCACGCGGGTGTGAGACACAGTGTGGGTGCAGAGGGGAATCCAGGTCCCCGCTGCAAATAGACGCAGGGAGGCGGGTCTCCCACCCCACTTTTGCTCTGTCCCGGCCTCTGGCAGCTTGGATGAGGCCTCCCCACAACGTGGGGAGGACTGTCTGCTGCATTCAGGCTACAGATTCAAGTGTTCACCCGGGAACACCCTCACCAACACACCCAGCATACTGTCCAAGTGTCTGGGGGCCCGTGGTCCAGTCGAGCTCAAGTGTGAATCAACCACCTCCCTCGGTGGAGGCGGCCCCGTCTCAGTCAGCGGCGGGGCCTGGGCCAGCCCGCCTGCCAGCCCCCTTCCCGACCCCGGGAGCAGGACGCTGCCCTGACCACTAACTGGCTCCTTCCAGCCAAGACGCAGGCCCCGCGCTCCGTTGGTACCACCTGTGGCGACCAGAATCCTCCCATCCACGTTCCCAGTTTCCAGGCCATCTGCTTCTTTTGGTAACTTCCCTCAGAAATTTGCTTCCAAGAAGCCCTAGCTGAAATCAGTGCAGACATCTCTATAGTCCATCCGAATGGAGAACCGGGCTTCCGTTCCCAGGCTTTGCCACTCACTCGGGAAACAGCCTACTAACTGCAACGAGGCGCCTACATGCCAGGGGAAGAGCCCCCCACCAGCCACCAGGGGATGGGCCCGGAGAAGTGAAGGCAGAGGCCTGGTCTTTCCATCCAAGCCGCCCCGCTCTCGCCGCTGGCTGCTTGATGAAAGGTCTGGAAGCAGAACAAACTCTCAGCAGATATCCTCGTCAATTGAGATAAGCATCAAGTTTATTGACCTAAGAGGTGGATATCGACGGCGCTTAAATACCACATCAATCTTCACCTCTAGGGGCAACCCAGCCTGAAAGTGCAGCTGGGCTTCCTGTGCTTAAACCCACCCACAAATCCCCCACGTCCACAGCAGGCCTGCGGGCCATTCCCGCAGCCCTGGAAAACCCGGAAACGTGGTGCCGGTCCGTTTCTGGAGGCAGCAGACCCTAGTGCCTGCGGGAGCCCTAAGTCACGAGGGAGCACTGACTACTGATCCCCGGGGCCGGGGTCCGAGGCAGCACACCCGGAGCAAAGCAGAGACCGACCGGCACGTTTTGGGGGAGGTTCACCCCAGAGGGGATGACGGTTCCCCCAGAAACGCACCGAGGACCCGCCCACCAGCCTGGCCCTGTGGCCGGCCCCCGCGTGGCATGTCATCGCTGGGCACGCCCCCCTCTCCCAGCTTCTCAGCTCCAGGGGTGCGTCCTCCGCTCCGGACGGGAGTGGTGTGGACTGTTGGCTTCGAAAGCGAAGCCGCGGCAGGTGTAGATGATTATGAAAAGATCATCCAGGAAAGAAGCCACGCGTTCAGGTTGGGTGACTCTGTTAACGACCCCGCCCCCAGCTGTGGTTTGGGGGAAAGGTTGCCATTGGTGCATTCTGAAGGGGGTGGTCCTGAGCCCGCCTGTCCACGCCGCCCGTCCTGGAAGTGTGTCTGCCCACCCAGCTCCATCCCCCGCCCTTCACCAGACAGAGAACCACCCAGAGGGCCAGAAGGTCCCTGTCTTCAAGGTCACAGTTTCCTGCTCCAAGCCCGGCAGGTTTTCACCCAGAGCCGCCACCCCAGGCTACACGTCTGCTGCTGACCTCTTGCCACCAAGGCCCTCGTCCCAGGAGGGGCCCTGTCCCCCGAGATCTCGCCCCTCCTGAGGGCAGCCCGGGGCCGCTTGCCCACTGGAGGCCCCGGCTGGGTCCTTTTCCTTCCTGGGGCCCCCCAGCATCTGTCTGAGCCCAGGTTTCCTCATCAATGAGTGAGTTCTGGCACATTCTGCCTTCGAGAGTTCATGATAAAGAGGCAGAAAGTTAAAGTGAAGTCGCTCAGTCATGTCCGACTCTGTGTGACCCCAGGGACTGTAGCCCACCACGTTCCTCTGTCCATGGGATTCTCCAGGCAAGAATACTGGAGGGGGATACCAAGCGCTCCTCCAATGGATCTTCCCGACATAGGGATGGAACCCAGGTCTCCCGCACTGTAGGCAGATGCTTTTATCGTCTGAGCCACCAGGGAAGTCAAAAGAGGTAGAAGACTCTGTATCAATAACTGAGGCATGAGGCTTGTTCAGAGCGGCTGCCCCGGAGATGAGTGGTGGAAGGTGCGGTCACTACAGCCATCCCGGCACGTCGGAGGCCTCCCCCAGGACTGGCTTGGGTCCCCAGGCCCCAGCCGTGCCCAGGGCTCGGGTGTGACCGCACAGCGGAGGCCCTTGGAGCTGCTGCGTCCAGACGCTAGGCCCCTGCCCACCGAGCCCACGTCTCCAGCTGCAGCTCGGCTTCTGAGCCACCCGTGAGCGTCGACTGTCAGGGCCCCAGGCGGGAGGCCCCCCAAGCTCCTGGTGGCCAACCCCATGGCCCCAGGCTCCCTTCTGCTCTGTAAGGCCTCCCGCCTCCCCATGAGGCTCCTTCTGCTGACCAGCCCATCCTCTCCAGGCTTCTTCTTCACCTCCACCCTCTTAATTTAAAAAGCCTGTGGAGTAAATGAACAAATCCCACTGTACAAAAATTCGTAAAATACACTCAAGAAAAAATAAAAGCCCTTCTTCCATGCCTTCTGTCTACTCTCCTCCCCAGCGTGGCCACCGTGAACTACGGCCGTTTTCCCAGCAGACATTTTGCCGTGAAGACAACTGCCTGTATCATTATAGCTAAACAAATCACCATTATGGTTTCTCTGATTTTATATAAATGGTGTCAGGCCATAGACAGGGGTCTATAGTTCAGTTGGATTCAGTCTCTCAGTCGTGTCTGACTTTGCGAACCCATGGACTGCAGCACGCCAAGCTTCCCTGTCCGTCACCAACTCCCGGAGTTTGCTCAAACTCATGTCCATCATGTCAGTGATGCCATCCAACCATCTCATCCTCCATTGTCCCCTTGTCCTCCCGCCTTCAATCTTTCCCAGCATCAGGATCTTTTCCAATGAGTCAGCTCTTCGCATGAGGTGGCCAAAGTACTGGAGCTTCAGCTTCAGCATCAGTCCTTCCAGTGAATATTCAGTACCGACTTCCTTTAGGATGGCCTGGTTGGATCTCCTTGCAGTCCAAGGGACTCTTCAAGAGTCTTCTCCAGCACCACAGTTCAAAAGCATCAGTTTTTTGGTGCTCAGCTTTCTTCACAGTCCAACTCTCACATCCATACATGACCACTGGAAAAACCAGAGCTTTGACGAGGGGTCTGCAATCTCATCTCGTGTAATGGGATGACAGGAGAGCTTCCAGATTAATGAAGCAGAGCAATCTACCCAATCCCGTCGTTGCTGCAGAAGATTCCGTGGCAGCACTTCTCAAACTTTTAGTCTCGGGACCTTGGCTCACTCTTAAACACCACTGAGGGCCCCAGAAAGATACAGTTGACGTGGAAGACGCTGCTTTTATTTGTCATAATGGAAGCTAAAACTGGGAAACGAAAATACACTCATCCATTTAAAAATAAAATCAGACACATGACACATTCATGTAAATAACACATTTGTAGGAAAACGAACTGTATTCCAAAACAAACCCAGCGAGGGAAATGGTATTGTTTTATATTGTTGCAAATCACCCTCGTGTCCGCGTTCTCCTATCTGCCCTGCGTTCCATCTGCCAGGACTTTGCACACTGTGGCGGTGCCCGAAAGCTCCACTGGACGCTCAGGAGCAAACGAGGATGGAGAGGACACGTAACATCTTTGTCTCACGACAGTGGCTTTGACCTCACGGGTCCCGAGGAGACCTGGAAGCCCCTGGGTCCCGACCACACAGTAAGGATGTCCCAGGCATCGAGTGAGAATTCTCTGTATCAATTCCATGTTGCTTGGCTCATAAGGAACCTACCTGACCTGCAATTTTGAGCTCCGACTTCATCCCTGGCATCAGGGCCCAGGGCTGACGGCAGTGTCCACCCAGAGCTTTCCTCTGGGAGTGGGTGATGAAGCGGACCCGCAATGTGATTTCAGGAGGGGACAGAGCCGGTAGAGGATGACTCTGTCACAGTGACAGGAGAAAGGTTTCAATCAGTGGTGAGGAGGGGCTGCGTGGGGATGTCAGGAGGTCAGCTGTGGGAAGAGGCTACGGGCAGTTGGGGGAGCAGGGAGCAGGAATGAGCCAGCCAGTGTGAGGACCACAAGGACCATCCTGGAATACAGGATGGTGGTGTGACAGGACCTGGGGAGAGGGACTGCGGAACAGCCTGTGGATCCGCTCCAGGTGAGATGGATGCTGTCTCAGCTCAGGCCATGGAGCAAAATACCCAAGACCGGTGGTTTGAGGGCTTCCCCAGTGGTTCGGTCGATAAGGAATCCGTCTGCAGTGCAGGAGATCCAGGTTCGAACCCTGGGCCGGGAAGATCCCCTGGAGAAGGGAAAGGCAACCCACTCCAGTATTCTTGCCTGGAGAATCCCATGGACAGAGGAGCCTGGTGGGCTACAGTCCACGGGGCTGCAAAGAGTCAGACATGACTAAAGCGACTGAGCATGCCTGCACGGGCCATTTGAACAGTAGAAAAGTATCTTTTCCCAGTCCTGGAGTATGAAGTTCAAAATTGGGGTCCTGGCTGGTTCGGTTTCTGGTGAGGACCCTCCCCTTGGCTTGCAGATTGGCGCCTTCTCATGTTTCCCATCTGTGGGCTCTGAAAGGCAGTCTGGAGCCTCTGCTGTGGAGTAGCGCACCAGGCTGGTGACTCCAAGTTCAGAAGGAGCGACTGAGCAGGATCGCCAGCAGTGGTGCAGGCTGCCTATGGTGCAGCCTCCTGGGCCCCAGCTCACGCCTGCAGCCTGCGGCTCGCTGGCCTGTGGGGACCCCAGGGTCCCAGCCGAGCAGGGGAGGTGATGCCTAAACGCTTGAGCTGTTTCCTCCTGTTGCATTTTCGTGTCTTTGGGGACGGGGTGAGCTGAGCCGTGTGAGTAGCTGAGGCTCACACACCTAGATGCTAATCTGGAAGCACAACCACCATGGAGATGCCCTAAGCCTGCAGCCCGCCAGGAGGACGGGAAGCCTCCCTGGGCAGTACAGACAGAGGTGGTCATCGGTTGCCAGAGCTCTGCGTAATCACCCCTGAAGAGTGGGAGAAGATCCGGAGGCTGCTCTTGGGGACCACCCCACCAGATCTGGAGATGAAGGTCTCTCCAGGCTGCAGGGAGACCTGGGCACAGTGCCCTGGAGGTGCTTGGCTCAGGGCGGGTTTCTGCAACCTCAACCCTCACAGCAGGCCTGTGGGGTCAGCGTTCTCATCTCATCCTGTTGCAGACTCGAGAAACCAAGCACCACACTCGGAGAGTTGGAGAGCTCAGGCTTATTACCCTGGCGGGCCCAGAGGAGTTAACATGCCAAGCTCTGAGCCCCGAGTTTTTATTACATGGACAGGCATGATGAAGTGGGTTTGTAGGTTTGCAGGGGCTGGGCGATTGCAAGGAGCAGGACAAGGGTGAGTGAGATAAGTTCCAGGTCCTAGTATTGTGAATCCCCGCTTTCTGAGACCAACGTGATGCAGACTTGGCAAGGAGCAGTCTGAGTTGCAGAGGCCGAAGGAGCAGGAGGTGATGTAAAATTTTAGCTTTTCCTCTTCGATACTTGGTGGATGGGAAAACCGACACAGCTCTTCCCTTGAATGTTTGTTCATCCGTGCGAGCCCCTCTGGAGCCTGGGAATCTGAGCGTGTGGGCAGGTGGACGCACGGCCCCAGCCTCAGCACTGCTCCAAGTCTGCACCGGGTGGGTCTGTCCTGAGCCCGCCTGCCCACAGCTGGGTGTGAACAGCTGGCCTCTCCCCGCTGTTCAGAGCAAACTGCCCTCCAGCAGTCACATCATCCCCAGGATTGTGGAATGTCCCCAGGGGCACATTCACCCCGGTCAAGAAGTCTCCTCCTGGGACCAGAGCGAGGCATAAGGGTCAGGCAGCCATCTATAACTCCCCCGCCCCACACTGCCCTACCTGGAGACCCAGCCACGGCCGGGCTGAGGTCAAAGCCATTCCGGGTCCTGTAACAGCTTTTGGGGAAGGCGGGGGTGGGGGGAAATCCCCAGGCTCCCCGGGCCTGCGCTGGGGAAGGCCTTGGTGGAGGCGGGCTTTGGGAAGAGACGCGACTTCAGCTCGTGTCCACTGCCTTGGCTCTGGGCACAGGTGGAGAACGACCAGCTTCCCACACTCGCGAGAGGAGATAAACATGTAACCGGCACATTCGGGGCAGCCTTATCTGACAAAAAGTTACCGGGTTCAGCCGGGAAAGACAACCTGGAAATAGTGATCTGAAGAAAAGCTACGGAGCAGAGAGCCACCGCCCAGCCACCAGTGCCGTGTGTCCTGGTGTGGGCGAGGGGCCCCCACGTCCTCTTCTGCAAAGTGGGTGGGCTGATGGAGGCCTGCCTCTCTGTGTCTGCTGTCTTCCCCGACGTCTTCCCCAGGGAGGGATGTGGGCCCGAGCCGCAGGGACCTCTGAGTTAGAATCGCCGTTGGTATTGAAGAGACTTGGAGGGGCCGGAAGGGCTGTCAGTCAGGCTGACGACGCCCTGCCACAGTCTCATCGGGTGACTGGCAACAAAGATCAAAGGGCATTCGTGTATTCGTTTTTTTCCCCCTAACCCACAGTTTCCTCTTCTCTAGCTCAGTCCAGTAAGAGAAAAATGGAATACTGGGTATCATGTACTCCTTTTTAGCTTCCTTCTTGCAAACCACTTTTCTGCCTAAGAAAGAGGCAGGTGTTTGGGACCTTGAAAGATCAGTACCCGTCTCGCTCCTGACGCTGTGAGCCCTCTCAGGGTAAAGTGGTCCAGTCCCAGAGGGAATGGCCGGGGTGATCTCACGGAGAGGCGGGGCCAACGCCAGAAAGGTCCGCATCCGCTCCTACGCCCAACCCATAGGCATCAGGACCAGAGCAGCATCGCGGCGCCAGCCGGGGCGGAGTTCCGGCCCCACCCAGGGAGTCCTGGGGCCTCGTAGGGCCTCAGGGCCTCAACCCCTAAGTGGGATAAATACAATAATAGAGATGCTAACAGCTACTGTGCCGGGACTGTTGTAAGAGTCAGTGCAGTAGCTGTGGCGAGCAAGCACTTAGAGCCCGAGGGTCATCCGACCTATGTCCCTTTGTGGGTCTACATTTTCTCCTTTTTTTCTTTGATTAGGAACTAACCAGCTTTTTACATTTATTCATAAACTCATCTGTTATTCTATAACTCATTTTTTTTTCTGTTATCCTTACTGAGTCTTTTTCTGCTTTGCTTCGGTGTATTTTCTTCTTCTTCTTCCAACTTTCTAAGTGAGATGAACGATTTACTCAAAAAGAAAGAGTACTTTCTTTTTACCAATGTGAATATTCAAGTCTATGAATATGCTCTATTTACGGTCCATACATTCCATCTAGTATTTTCATTGTTCTGTTTCCCAGAAATTCTGCAATTTCACTTTGCATTTCTCTCTGACACAAACATTGATTAATAGGGATTTTTAAAATTTCTGGGTGAAGGCCTGTTTTGGTTTTGTGATTTTTGTCAACCTCTAGTTTTATTTCACTTAAAAACCTTTTCTGCACTATTTCTCCCTTTTGAAATGAATTAAAATTATATTGTGGCTTGTAACTTTCCCAATTTTGTGAATAATAAAACCTGGGACACCATGATAGGCTCTTTCCCTCCTCTTAAATTGTTTAAAATGCGTGTGACTGTTGAAGGCAAGATTATGACATCTTCTGGGTTTATGAACTCGAGCCGGGATACACACGACAACCGAAATGTAGCGGGGGAGGGGAAAGGACCCCAAAGGGTTGGCAGGCTTCTGCGGTTACCCGAAAGCAGGTGTGAGAGGGTAGGGAAGCGTATGGCAACTGCTGATAGAACAACGCAAAAAGAGGTAAGAAGACGTTGGTTAGAGCACCTAAAATGAAACACTAAAAACCAAATCGGAGAACTCAAAGGAAGCAGGCAAAGGGGAACACAGCCGGGAGAAACAAGCAAAAGCGGCTGCAAGTCCTGTTTCCGCCTATTTTCCTTGTGTCTTTGGCAATGGCTGCTCTTTGAAAGCTTTACAGTATTTAGGGTAAGAATATTCACAACTGCTACACCTTTATTATAAATCATGATGCTCATGGGCTCAAAGCGCCTTTCCTTGACCTCACTGCACGTGTTTTGGCTGAAAAACTACCTTGTCCCACATTGAGACTGAGGCTGCAGCCTTTTGGGTGGAGGCGGGGGTATGCCTTTGCCTCAAGACCTGGGTGAGCTTTGGGTGAATCTCTCGATGGCACCCGCAGAGGCGGGCCTGCTTCCTGACCCACCTGCACGGCCAGCCTCCGCCAGGGCTCCTGAGCCCCTCGCCCGGCGGCCTTCCTCCCTTGTGGGATCCCCTCCTGCATCGGCTGGAGCTGCCCTGTGACCAGCAGATGGTGGTGGGGAGCGCGGGTGCAAACGGGGACATGCACTGAAGTGAGGAAGCCTGGCTTTCCTTCCCTCGTCTTCTGTCTGGATGTCTACAGCACTTTCCCTTGGCATGAAATCCTACAAGGCACATTATCCTCGCGGGCGCCAGCCTGGTCAGGGGGCAGGTCCTTCTAACCCCCAGCTGGGCGTGTCCTGTTCCTCCTGGGACTCCAGCCAAAGCAAGAGGAATGTGGGATTTGGGGGAAAAAACACCTGGGGTTCCAACCCCAGCTCTGCTAGTACTGGGCAGTCAGGCAGCCTCTCTGAGCTGCATCTGTAGAGTGCGTTCAATAACATCTCTGCCTGCCTCGTCCATGGGTTTTAGGCTTGATCAGCCCGGCTGGTGCAGGTGACACGTGGGCTAGAGCCCACACCATGTCAGAGAGCGTGGGTGCATTATACAGCTGTGTCTGCAGCCCCAGCTTGGCTTCTGCTAAACTGGCCAGTTTATAGGTGAGGGGTCAGGAAAGTGACCCCAGGAGCTTTGTTGAGGCAAGTCTAGAGGGGTTCTGCACCCACACAGAGAACTCACGTTTGTCCCTGCACATCTCCACCTTCAGGGACTCCACCTGGTTTGGGGCTTCTCTCCAAGCTTTGTTCAACTTGACAATTTCATTTACTTTGCTACCGAATCTTTGTCCAGCTTACAGATGAGATTCTGGCCACGTCAGGGCCCCGGACAGAGTTCCGAGTGACCGGGCCTTCCATCTGGCCTGACAGCCGTCACTTACCTGAGCTGGTTTTCCTACCCCTCCTGGGCTGCAAGGATCCACCCCATCGCGAGTGGCCTGGTCGGCTCTGGTGCTGTTTGCACTGACCTGCTGGTCCGTCTTGCCGGTTGACTTCCACTAATGAGATGCTCTCTAAGCATGCGGCCAAGAGGTTGATTAAGGTCTGACTGTGCTGTCTGCTCCCAGGGGCGTGTGTGTGATCAGCTATGTTAATAGCAGGGGAGCGCCCTGCAGCCGGCTTTCTCAGCGGACGCGCCTCCCCACCTGTCTTGTCGCTGAGTCCAGATCCTCAGTCATCCGGGGCTGCACCTGCATCTAACTTGCTCTGACGGTGGATCGGGGCCTCAGACTCTGTTACATGACTTGTTAAGTTGTGGATTTTTTAAATCAGTAGAGATGCAAATGATATCTATCTACCTATCTGTCTATCTAGAGAGGAAGAGATGGAGAGAGACAGTCAACCAGAAAGTGCTCACCTGCAGCCTGAAGCAACTGGTGTTGGCTCTTGATTTCCTGGATGTCCGGGTGATATGATGGTGAATTCCATGTGTCAGCTTGGCTCAGCCACAGTGCCAGATAATTGGTTAAACACCAATTCAGATGTTGCTGTGAAAGTGTATTTTAGATGTGGTTGTTGTTCAGTCTCTGAGTCATGTCTGACTCTTTTGAGATCCTGTGGACTATAGCCCACCAGGCTCCTATCTCCAAGGGGTTCTCCAGGTAAGAATAATGGAGTGGGTTGCCATTTTCTTCTCTAGGGGATCTTCCCAACCCAGGAATCAAATCCACCCCTTCTGCACTGACAGGTGGATTCTTTACCACTGAGCCACCTGGGAAGCCCATTTTAGATGAGGTTAACATTTAAATCAGTAGATTTTTGAGTAAAGTGGCTTGCCCTCCATAATGTGGATGGGCCTCATCCAATCAGCTAAAGGTCTAAAAAGGAAAAGAATGAGGTTCCCTAAGAGGGGGAAGTTCTGCTTCCTGACAGCCTTTAGACTCGAGCTGCAGTATCAGCTCTTTTCTGGGTTTCCAGCCTCCAGATTTCAGAATTGCCAGCTCCACAATCGTGTGAGCCAATTCCTTAAGACAAATCTCTCTGCCTCTCTCTCTTTCCATCTCTCTCTGTATATATATATACACACGTATATATGTACATATACATGTGTGTGTATATATATATAATCTATAGATATTTAGAGACAGGGTTGGGCAAAAAGTTCATTTGGGTTTTTCTAAAACATCTTACAGAATGTATGATTTCCCAGACAGGACATATCACCCCAAGTTGAGTCTCCACCTGGGGATCTGGCCTTTGCTGCCACCCACAGCCCGCTCCCCAGGGTCCCGGGCACCCCCAGGTTTGGCTCCCACAGAAATGCAGTTGTGGGCTGCACATGTAATTTGAATGAGCTGGTAACCGTACGGAAGGAATCACAAGAAACAGGGGAAATAACCAACATTTTATGTAATCCAGGTCTTCCCTGGTGGTTCAGTGGGTAAAGAATCTGCCTGCAGTGCAGGACGTCTGGGTTCGATCCCTGGATTGGGAAGATCCACTGGAGGAGGAAATGGCAACCCAGTCCAGTATTCTTGCTTAGAGGGTTCTATGGCCCGAGGAGACTGGCGGGCTCCTCTGTTCACAGGGTCGTGCAGAGTCGTACATGACTGAGCAGCTAACACTTTCACTTTCTTTCACTATGTAATCCAGTGTAACCAAATATCCTGTAGTCAATATAAAAACGAACCAACACGAGTTCACATATTTTGGGCGTTAAGTCTTCGAAATTGGTATGTGTTTTACAACTACAGCGCATCTCAATTCCGATACTAAATTTTCAACCGTTAAAGAGAAATGCAGTCCTACCAGAACAATAGAGGTGCATTAAATAAAAAATAACTCGTGCTGTTTCCATCTTTCAAGATGAATTGATGAAAAGGAAGAACTGGCTTCCGCCTTGCTTCCGCCTCGGTGCAGGCTGGCTCTCAGAGCCGCGAGCCGCGTGTGGGGTGCCCCCCAGTGGCCACGCCTGGGATTGGACACCATCCTGAGAGTCTGCTGTGATTTTGCGGCTTGAATTTCTACGCACACACTTCTGAGAGTGCGAGGGCGCAGGGTGTGTGGAGAAGTTTGAGGGAAAGTAGTGATGTGTGTCCATGGGACTTTCCAAGCCAGAATTCTGGTGTGGGTTCCATTTCCACCTCCAGGGGATCTTCCTGGATCACTTCTGGTTCCCAGATCACCATGGTGACTGCAGGCCGCGTGTGCAGTCACATCCGTGTCCTTAAGCGCCTGCTGTGCTGACTGTGATGAGCTGAGCTCCTGGAAGGCGGTGAAGCTGTCCAAGCTGGAGAGCAGGACTGCAGAGGTTGATGCCTCTCAGTCAGCTCAGGTGGCCAGCACACAGGACCTTGGACAGCTGCTAGGCTGGCAGCCAGAGACCAAGATGCCGTCAGGGTGGGTCCCAGTGAACCCTCTGTCTTGCATAGCGTTTCCTCATGGTCTGTGCCCTCGGCCTTTCCTCTGCGAGCACTCAGAGAATGTTGCCTTTGTTTAATCACTATGTCGTGTCCGACTAGTTGTGACCCCGTGGACTGTAGCCCACCAGGCTCCTCTGTCCATGGAATGCTCAGGAGTGGGTTGCCATTTCCTTCTCCAGGGGAATCTTAGCTGTCCAGGGATCAAACCCCCGTCTCTTGCATCTCCTGCATTGATTGGCAGGAGGATCCTTTACCACTAGCGCCACCTGGGAAGCCTCTCGCATTCAGAGAATGCTCTGGTGTTTGTGATTTCTTACCAGTGTCCCTCCTTTAACCTGAATTATCAACCCAAAGGCTTCATCTCCAAATGCAGTCACACTGGAGGTTACAGCTTCCACATGGGGATTTTGGAGAAGACAGTTCAGCCCGTAACAGTGGCAGTGGCCCCACTTCAGAGCGGCCGAGGTTAAGACTTGCTTGAGCTCACGCAGAGCCAGAAATCGCCGGTTGTCTATCTCCCAAGCTCCCCTTCTCCATGAGCATGATTGGCTTCTTTGCCTCTAACTCCATCCACAAAAGATAGATAAAAACAAAAATAACCAATGGTCAATCTAACAAAAAATGGAAAATTTTGTTAGTAGGAATCAAAGGCTTCTAGACCGGCTGTCCCACTGGTCTGCTCTTGTCCAGGGCATGGCTCCTCTTGCGTCTCTTCCATGCCTGGAGTTGGACGATCACGACTGAAGCGACTTAGCAGCAGCACCAGCAGCAACAGTAACTGGCTTACATACCACTTCTAATTACCTGCCTTGAAGGAATCCTAGAAGAGTCAGAGTAAAACTCATTCAAAATGCAAATATTCAGACTCCATCCACCCCAGAACTGCCAAGTCAGAACCTCGAGGCAGGGCAGTAATCATATCTGAACAAGCCTGACGGGGACTGACACTGGGGAACACTCAAGTTTGCACCCTGGCTCCCCAGCGGTCAGACCTGTCCCTGCAGCTGAACTGCCCTGGGGTCTTGACCTTCACTGTGGCCTCTGGTAAGGAGGTGTAGCTGGAGGCTTAGACATAGGTGAGGAAAGTCCTGTGGCCTGTTTCAGGCTGCAGGGCTGCAAAGTCAGGACAGCATGGAACCAATGGGGGGCCTCCTGGCAAGCCCTTGACTCCTTGGGAAACTGGTCAGACCTGGAGCGTGGCGTGTCCAGAAATAGGGTAGTGGTGTGTCCCTAGACACAACTCACATCAGCCAAACATCGGAGACTGATGCATAAAACCAAATACCAGTGGCTATATTATGTTAAAGTGAGAAACAAGTCTCTATAAAAACCAGCCGGCCCTAAAGGCAGGCCCAAATTATCATCAGAAAGTTGTCGACGGCAGCTGGAGTCAGAACTTGGGAGTTCTGAGAACTGAAGATCTAGTGGCATCAAGCATTCGTGCTCAGGGTGGGGGCTCCCTCCCGGCAGGCGGAGGCTGGTGAGCAGAGACTCACCTGGCACAAGGGAGTGAGCGTCTCACTCAGGGTCACACAGCAGGGGGCAGGTCCAGGTCAGGCCCTGGCTGCCCCCCAGAACTCGGGTTGTCAGCCACCATCCTGAAGCCTGAGCTCAGGTCACACGGAACCCTGCTGCGGCACACCTCCGTGCTTCTCCTCTGCTTCCCCTGTGTGTGTGTGTATGTGTGTGTGTGCGCCTCTGCACCTGCTTGTGCTTTCGTGAGCCTCCCTGTCCCGCCGGCCTGGGCTTCAGCCCTCACTGTGCATCCCCTCCTAATGAGTGTTTCCAGCCTCTGAGCCCCTCCCCATCCCCCACGCCGTCCCCCGAAGCAGAGACAGGGCCTTCTTCACCTTCCAAGCCCAGGCCTCTCAGTGCCTGGTACAAAGGAGAGAGAAGGAGGAAACCACCCCAGACCTGCAGGAAAACAGTTGCTTATGCTGTTTAATTGCTTAATGTTCGGTACCACACAGAGCTCTTTCTGGTAAACCTGCTAGAACAATCCGGTACCTTGCTGTTCACCCACGAACGCTCATCCCACCCCCTGGAGCATGTGACTGTCATCCTCATCTATCTGATTAGAAATCTACAGGCCCTGGAACTGCTGAGACTTTACAGGCCTCTGGGGTTAGGTTAACCTGCACACACTGGTTAGTCGCCATTTCGTAGCTCTGGACAGAAGGCAGCCACAGAGCATCCTTAGATCCTGCGGGATGTTACCCGGTCAGCCCCTCTGGAGCATCTCTCCAGGCATCCCTTTCTGGGATGACTGTGAATCTCTGGCCCTTAAGTACCACCTGCACCAGCTCTTCTGCCTTCCTGCTTATTCTCTCTTGACAGTGGGAAACTTTATTTTTTTTGACTCATGCTAACAAAATTTATTTGAGAATTTTGAATTAATTGTTGTTTAGTCACTAAGTTGTCTGACTCTTTGTGACCTGACTCTTTGCAACCCACAGACTGCAACACACCAGGCTTCCTTGTCCATCACCAACTCCTGGAGCCTACTCAAACTCATGCCCATCGAGTCGGTGATGCCATCCAACCATCTCATCCTCTGTTGTCCCCTCTCCTCCTGCCTTCATTCTTTCCCAGCATCAGGATTTTTTCCAATGAGTCGGCTCTTCGCATTAGGTAGCCAAAGTATTGGAGCTTCACAGCAATTCTCTAATTCCTGTTTGTTAGATGTATGACTGAAACGTGAATGAATGTGTTCTTTTTGGGCGGCTTGGTTATCATCAGCCTCCAGGAAAACCTAAAATAGTGACGAGGCCACAGTGACTCATCACCAGGATGAGTCACTCTGTGATGTCCAAAGGGACATCTCTGTGCTGCAGAAAACTGTGATGGCCAGTTTCCTTTCTAAATCCTAGACAGAAGATGCAGCTGCTGAAAAGAGGGGTGACTGTCACAAGATGCCATGAACCCAGGCTTTCCAAGGGGACCCCTGCCTCCCTCAGCCCCACCTGACACTGGGCTGAGGCGGCGAGCGGGGGGTGGGGGAGGTAGGACCTCACCCCGTTCTCACATCGGCCTCCTCGGCAGACTCGGGACAGTCAGGCCCTCTGCCTTCACCAGGGAGGCTAGTCTTGCATCAGGACCGCACATCCACGACCCCTGACTTGCTTCTTGGTCCCTGACTGACCCATCCTGGGGCTCCTCTCCCTAAGAGGAAAGGGAAGACTTACGGACGACACCTTCCTGCCAGGCACCCACTCCTGCCTGGCTCCTGGAGGATCACTGATTGAATAAACGCACACGTCTCCTAAGAGCAAAGGATAAATTTCAGGGACAACGTGCTGTAAATGCAGTGTTTTTCTTTTTCTTTTTTTAATAGAGAAACATTTTCCAGAAGGAAAGAAGCATTTTTCCAAATGAAACGGTCTTCAGAGATGTGAATAGGCCCATAGCACAGACTTGCATAGTTACAGAGCCGTTTTAGAATTCCTTCATAGGACCTTTATTTCTGGAAGGGAAAAAAAGATCAGTAAACTTGTTTTCCCAAATGAGACGTCTAGACAAAAAGATAAAGAATCCATGTCTGGGTTGGAAAAAACGTACTCGTACCTATGTAACATGGCAGTATTCAACCAGCTCCCCGCTGTTGTTAGCTGTCAACATACCAGCAGCAGCTGCGGCTGGACCGGCCTCAGTCAGCCCACGACATGCAATAGCTTTAATGAACATAATCAGAGTGTCTCCACCTCTGTTTGGGTGCTGAAAAGACACAGCCCTTTCCTTGGAAGAGCAAATACAAAACACGACAATTACAGTAAGGGAGGGCCCAGCCTAGGAGGAGCTGGGTTCTCACAGCAGCACGTGAAGCAGAGATTACATGCATGTTAAAAAATTAAGATAAGAAAAGAAATAGAATCTGTAACTCACTAAATGGTTAAAGGAAGCAGAGGAAATAAAGAAAGCATGGTTCTCCCCTCCCTCCTGTAAAAAAAGGGGAAGGAAAAGAAAACCAGAAACATCTGCCCTGCCAAGGGGATGTCTGTGCCTCCCCAGAATCCATGTGCTGAAACATTATGGCCAGAGTGACAGGGCTAGGAGTCGGGGCCTTTGGAAGGTGATGGGTCACGGGGGTGGAGCCCCCTGAGGGGAAGTGTCTGTGTGGAAGAGCCCCCACAGAGCTCCCGGGCACCTTCCGACCTGTGTTACTGTAGCTGTTGCTGTTCAGTCGCTCAGTCGTGTCCGACGCTTTGCAACCCCATGAATCGCAGCACGCCAGGCCTCCCTGTCCTTCACCATCCCCCAGAGTTTGCTTAAACCCATGTCCATCGAGTCGGTGATGCCATCCAACCATCTCATCCTCTGTCATCCCCTTCTCCTCCTGCCCTCAATCTTTCCCAGCATCAGGGTCTTTTCCAACGAGTCGGCTCTTCTCATCAAGTGGTCAAAGTACTGGAGCTTCAGCTTCAGCCTCAGGCCTCCCTGTGAATATTCAGGGTTGATTTTCTTTAGGGTTGACTAGTTTGATCTCCTTGCAGTCTGAGGAACTCTTAAGGGACTCTCACTCTGTTTTGTGAAGCTGGAGCAAAAGATAGCCATCTAGGAAGTGAGCTCTCATCAGACACGGAATCTGCTAGCACCTTATCTTGGGTGTCCCAACCTCCAGAAGAGTGAGAAAGAAATTCCTGTTGCTTATAGCCCACCAAGTCTCTGGTACTTCATGATAGCACCCTGAACAGACTACGACCCCCTAGAAAACTTGTCCTATCTTGTCCAAGAGGTGGAGTGTCTCCTTTAGGTCCACCCAAGCTGCGTTTACTGCCCTGCAGTGACCAGGTGGTATTTAAATAGCCCCTGCTGGTAAGTTTTGTTCTCAGAATTTAGCCAGGGTTTCCCTTAGAAGGGGCCTGCACAGAAAAGCTTGCGTGTGTTCTCCAGCGATTCCTACTAGAAAGCCAGCGCCACCTACGGAGAAGAGCCTCAGTTCGCAGAGCCTTCATTCACTGATGTGTGCAGATGGGGAGATTCAGTGTGCTCAGTTTAATGGATCTGCTACAGGCCAGGACTTGAACGTGCATTTTTAGCTCACCTACACCATTATTCTTCAGCTCCAAGGGCCCCGCTGGCCTGTGTGTGTGACGGGGGCCCAGCTTGTGTGACAACGACGCTTTAGCAGAGTCTTACTGGTTCCCCCAGGTGACAGCTGGCACAGGTCCCCCGGGGCCGAGGCCTCTGAACCCCCGGCCGTGTGCGTGCCTCCGTGCCCATCCTCGGGTCTGAGGCTGGCACCCTCCCCCAGGACTGGACTGGGGAATGGCGACCCTCTGACCCTCCAACCGTGTCCCATCCTTCGTCCATCCCTGACGTCACCCTGGCACCACACCCGCCATACGGCTGGGCCCCGAGGGGTGACAGAGAATCTTGTTGAGCGCATCTGGAGAAGGAGAGGATCCAGCATCCGTGCCAGCTGAGGGTGGTGGCACCCGGCAAGCGTCTGGTGGTCCTTCCTGGGGCCAGTGGTCCCTGAAGTCCCCTGACAGTGCGACCTGCAGCTGCTCTAACAAAGGACCACGAACTGGGGGGTGGGTGGGGGGGCTTCAAGCACAACGCTTACTCTCCCTCACTTCCAGATCCAGAAGTTCAGGGTCAAGGTGTCGGCAGGGCCGGGCCCCTCTGGAGGCTGGAGTGGCGGCAGGGAGTCTGTCTGGGCCCCTCTCCTGGCTTCTGGTGGATCTGGCAGGCTTGGCGCTCACTGATCTGGAGACCCGCTGCCCAGGGCTCCGCCTCCATGGTCACAGGACCATCCTTCCTGTGAGTGTGCCCTATTCTCTCCTCGGTCAGGACACCCCCTGCCCTCCACGCCAGGATGATCTCATCTCGAGAGCCTTAACTGAATTACATCTGCCAAGACCCTTTTTCCGATTAGGGTCCCATTTGTAGATTCCCAGCAGATGTATATCCTGGGAGACACCTCTCCACCCACGGCACCCTGTCAGCACAAGCGATGGAACAGTGAACCCCTTGCCCGGGGCTACAGTGTCCTTAAACACCGTGCTGCAATGACAAGAGCTTAATTTTTCCTGCTTCCAGGCCTGCAGTTGGACTGGCTCCACAACCCCTCCAGGCTGTGGGTTGGGCTCAGGTCTGCCCCACGTGATGGTGGATGGTTGGAGCTCAAGAGGTGAAGGCAGAACACTCAGGCACATCTGAGGTCTCTGCTGCTGTCCTGTCCCTCAAACCTGCCACCTGGATGAGCCAGAGTGGGGTATGCATGCCTCCGCTTTGGTGGGGAGTGGTGAGGTGACAGGGTGTGAATATGCAATCCCACTGCGGGGGGAGGAATGGGACCAGGCGCCCCACTTTCCAGAGGGTGCACTCAGGAGTGTCACGGCTGGGTCGCAGGGTGTGCAGACCCCGCTGACCAAGCAATGCCAGGTGACCCCCAGTCCCACGTCCACCAGGGCCGCAGGGGGCCCTACATGGCCATGGACCGGCCGACGCTTGGCACCTCCAAATCTCCAGCTTGTGCCAATCAAATGGGTATGAGGTGATATCACGATGTTTTAATTTGTGTTTATCTGATGAGCTGTGGCATGAACGTTTCTTTATTTGCTTAATGTCTCTTTGGATTTCCTTTATGTAATTAGCCTAAGACTCTTCATCCATCTTTCTGTTGTCATCTTTTCCTAGTTGGCACAAGAATGCTTTTTAATTGTTTGTCAGTTTTGGACATTACACTGTCTTCCTCCAGCCCTGCTGTCTATTCCTCATAGTTTTTTTTCTTTTTCTGGTATTTTATTTTAAATTTATATGTAATTTCCTTTTATCATGCCTCATAGTCCTTTATTTAGAAGTTTCATTTAAGAAGTCCTTCTCTGCTTTCAAGGTCACAGAGACATTTATCTGAATTTTCCACCATGAACATTATAGTTTCATCTCTCACACTGAGGTTTTCCCTTTACCCAAGTCCATCTTCCTGTGTAGGGTCTGGTAGGGATCCAGTTTTAATTTTCTTTTCTCCAGGAGAATCAATTTTAATTCATGAAGTTCCTTACACTTTAATTTCTCAATTTATTCCTAAGGAGAGTTTTTTTTCCCTTCTAATAGATGCAGTTATTGTTTTTCTTCTGGAAAAAGACTGGTATGATTTGTACAGAAAATCAGAGCTCTCATAGCTGGTAGCTACAATTTCTTGTGAAAATACAGGGTGTCTACTGGTGACCTAGCTGTGGCACCATAAATGAGTTTTAAAAATTGATTTCTAGCTTAGCAGTTGGAGGAATCATTAAACTTGACATTTTGTTTGAAGTTGGAGCCCTTATAAGAACTAAAAATAATTCCAATTTATCCTGTGTCCTGGAAGGGTGATTTCATGGCCTATATACTAAACATAATGAGAGTGAGGCATTTCCAACTCTAATTGCAAAAACTTAATTTCATCACAATAGTGACTGGGGATGTAGTCACTGCTTTCTTTTTGTGTCTTGGTTTTGTTGCTTTCAGTAAAAATGCTGATTTCTCATTCCCCGCCCCCCTTTCTCTGTTTTCTTTTGGATTCACACACCAACTTCCTCCTTTTTTCTCTTTTAATTTGTAGTTTATTGTGAAAAATGCAGAAATGTGAGTAAGCAAATATCTGAGTAAATTCACCTTTCTCCTTTTTCTTTACTGACTTTAGTTGAAATATAACCATATACAGAAAAATGCACAAGCCATAAATGTACAGCAGTATGAATTTCACAAAGTGTACACATTACATAACCACCTCCTGGATCAAGAAACAAAAATTACTGCTCAAGACGGGCCTTGGTCTCTTTCAGTAGTTACCCACCCTCGCCAGGGGTGGCGCTGTTGTGACTTGCGCGCGCGCGCGTGTGTGTGTGTGTGTGTGTGTGTGTACACGAGCGCGCGTGCGCACGTGCTCAGTCCTGTCTGACTCTGCAAACCCAAGGACTGTAACCCACCAGGCTCCTCTATCCATGTGGAGTCTCCAGGCAAGAATACTGGAGTGGGTAGCTGTGCCCTCCTCCAGGGGATCTTCCCAGCCCAGGGATTGAACCCAGGTCTCCTGCACTGGCAGGTAGGTTCTTTCCCACTACGCCGCCTTCAGCAGAAAGATTTTGTGAAACTCACCCACATTGTGTTGCGGGTCAGGACTTCACCCATTTGCATTCCTGTGTGGTGGTCCATTGCTCAGATGTACCACAATTTATTTATCCATGTGATGCCTGTAATGTCTGCTACTGTTACCGACATTCATTTATTTCTGCTTGGGCTTGTGGGGGATGCTGCTGCTGTGACATTTTCACTTGTGTCTTTTGGTGTAAGAGTGAGCTTCCCTGTTGGGTATATACTCTGGGAGTGAAACTTCTGGGAGACAGCATGTGTGTGTATATCCTGCCAGACAGTTTTCTGAATGATTGTACCAGTTCACACCCACTAATATGCGTGCTGCATGCTAAGTCGCTTCATCATGTACGACTCTTTGCGACTCTGTCCATGGGATTCTCCAGGCAAAAATCCTGGAGTGGGTTGCCATGAGTGCATATTCTGAAGTCTTCATATCGGTGCTAACATTTGTCCTGTCTTTTTCATTGTGTCCTCCTTTTGGGTGGGAATTTAATTGGTGTGGTTTTCATTTGTTCTTCTTTGATGACTAACAAAGTGGAGCACTTTTTCATGTATGTTGGCCATTCACCCTCTTTTGTAAAGTTCCTATTTTTCCATTATTTATTGGTTTGGCTGTCATTTCCTCATTGATTTATGAATTGCTAAAAAATATGTTTTCATAATATCAGTTCTTTATGCATTACATACATCTCCCTCACTTTGTGGCTTGCCTTTTTCTTCTCTCTTAATAGTATCTTTTTATGACTATTATAGAAGTTTCTAGTTTTGATACAGTTCAGTTTGTCGTCTTTCTTCTTTATGATTAGTACTCTGTGGGTTTTGTTTAAGAAAAACATGCCTGTTTCAAAAGCTTGAAGGTATCCTCCTAGGTTTTCTTCTGAAAAACCTTATTTTTTTTTCATATTTTGATCCACATCACTCCTGGAACTGATTTCTCTGAGTGAGTCGTTTGTAACATAGGTATCAAGGTGCATTTTGCTTTGTATTTGGATATTTATCAATATTTAACTATCATCATTTATTGAAAAGACTATCCTTTTGGTTAGCATCACTGACTCAATGGAAGTGAATTTGAGCAAACTCCAGGAGACAGTGGAGAACAGAGGAGCCTGGCGTGCTGCCGTCGATGGGGTCACAAAGAGCCGGACACCACTAACTACTGGACAACAACGACGGTCCTTTCCCCACTGTGTAGTGGGGTCGCTTTGGCTCAAAGATGTGAGCACATCTGCATGTGCCAATGGCAGACACTTCATCCAGCAAGAGGGGGAAGCTGTGTCCCTGCTTCCCACCCCTTGACTCCGAGCAGGCCTTGCGCCCCATCCTGACAAGAGAATATGGTGGGCCCAGCTGTGCCAGTTGTGGGCTCAGCCCCGAGACACCTGGCACATCTACCCTCATGCCTGGGGAGGTCAGCTGCTGTGTAAAGAGTCTGACTGCTGAGACCGCCATGCTGGAAGAGCGCTCAAGCGAGCCACTCGGAGACCACAGTGGGGGAATGGATGCCCATGGCCAAGGGCCAGAGCTCAGGCCTGGCTAGATGGCCATGGCCAGCTGTTCTGGCCAGTTCCATGGAGTCTGGGTTGCTCCAGCTGAGCCCCAGTCATTGTGGGGCAGAGTGAGCCGCTCGCTGTGCTCTGGCTGAAATTCCTGACAACGACCACTGGGAAGCTTGCCCCACAGTGACGGCCTCTGAAGCAGCTCTGCGTCCTGGTCTGCGGGTCTAATTCCCCTGTGACAGCACCTCAGCATCTTAGTCACTGCCAGTCTACGTGAGGCCCTAGAGTCTGCTTACATGGGTCCTCCAGCGTCCTTCTTCAAGACTGCCGCGGCCATTTCTGGTCTTCTACATTTTACGATATATTTTAGAATTAGTTTGTCAACTTCAAGAAACCCACTGCTAGGGTTTTATTGACACCTCATTGGATTTCAATCCATATTGGGAGCTATTTGTAATATTGAGTCTTCCATTCTATGAACATGAAGTATGTCTCTAGTCATTAGGTCTGTGATGTCGGACAGTTTTCAGAGCAGATGGTTAGATTTATTCACAGGTATTTGAAGTTTCTGATGCATGTGTGTGTGTGTTTTACATTTATTCACTACTTTTTGCTAGTATATAAAAATACAATTAATTTTTGTATGTTAGCCTTGTATTTAGTGACCTTGAAAAATTTGATTGTTGATTCTAATAGATGAGATTCTTTTGACTGTTCTGCATATAAAATCATATTATTTGTGAATAATAATATTGTATTTCTTGTGTTCCACTTGTATGCTTTTTATTGCCTCTTCTTGCCTTATTGCACTGGCAAGAACCTCCAGCCCAATGTTAATAGGAATGGTGATGGTGAGCAGTGAATATCTTTACCTAGTCTCTGATTTCTGAGGGAAAGCTCTCATACTTTGTCACAAGTATTTTGTAGCTATTCTTTATCAGATTAAGGACGTTCTCTTTTTTTTCTAATTATAAGAGGTTTTATTTTTAATCATGAAAGGATATTGAATTGGACATTTTGCCATGTTCAAACAGCTTTTGATCAGGGTAAGTTTATACTAGAGAGATATAAGCCAGTAATTATCATTAAAGGTCGCTGTTGGGGACCAACAGTAAAGCTGGGGATCAGGAAAGCCCAGCAGGCTGGGACTAACAGGACGCCCCACGATTTCCACAGGTGGGTTTCATTTACTCATCCACTCAAACAGTGTCATTGAAGGTCTACTGCTGCTAGTTACTGGGATGGCTTCCCTGGTGGCTCAATGGTAAAGAATCCACCTGCCAACGCAGGAGATACAAGAGACATGGGTTCGATCCCTGGGTCAGGAAGATCCCCTGGAAGAAGGCATGGCAACCCACTCTAGTATTCTTGCCTGGAGAATCCCATGGACAGAGGAGCCTGGCAGACTATGGTCTATGGGGTCATAAAAGAGTCAGACATGGCTTAGTGGCTAAAAACCACAAAACAAGTTACTGGGGTACGATAGTGCATATTAAGGAATTGACACTTGTCCAAAACAGGTCACTGGATTCCTGGTGGCTCAGTCAGGTCATTGCCCTTGGCGCCTGGGATCTAGTCTCAGAGCCCCTAGAACGTTCTGCCTGCTAGGAGCACCTGTTTGCCCGGGACCTTGGTCACACTGGACAGTCTGACAACATCCTTAGATGGGCTTTGGCCGAGTAGTGCTGGTAGATCCCCACGGAGACTGGAGACTGGAATTAGCCACGTGTCAATAAAGCCATCCACGTGGCTCAGTCAGTAAAGAATCCGCCTGCCGGTGCAAGAGATACAGGTTCAATCCCTGGGTGGGAAAGATCCCCTGGAGAAGGGAATGGCAACCCACTCCAGTATTCTTGTCTGGAGAATCCCATGGGCAGAAGAGACCCTGCCAGGCTACAGTCCATGGGGTCATAAGAGCCGGACACGACCTAGTGACTAATGCACCGCCATGTGACGGAGCCCCATGAAAGCTCTGAAGCTGGGCATGGCTGGCTTCCCTGGTGGCTGTGTTCCATGAACTCTGTTGCCCGCTGATGCTGTGAGGGTCACCCTGTCCTGACTTCACGGGGAGAGAACGGTGGATGCTCTGCGTTTGGGCCCCTCCCGGACTTTTCCTTGGTTGATTTTATCTGCAGCTTCTCCCTGTAACACATGGTAACTGTGGGTATAACAGCTTTTATGAGTTCTCTGAGTCCTTCTAGCAAGTTATTACATTTGTGGGTGATTTGGGGAACCTCAAAGTTTGCAACTGATGTCAGAAGCAAGGTACCTTCTGTGGATTGTTCTCTCTAACTGATCAGTTGGCTAACTCTTCACCAACAGTGAGAGTATACGAGTTCCTGCCCTCAGCAGTAGATGGTCTAGTGGGGATGCTTATCCTTCAGGGTCACACTCCCCAAACTGTGTCCAGATGAGGGCCAATGAAACAAGATTCGAAGGTCAGGTAAATTGCCACATCCCTCGTCTTCCACTTGAAGAATCATACCAGTGGTTTCAAACCAAAGCCCCTGAAAAATAGGTGTTAGAGAAGCTGGTTGATATTTTTAGCTAGCTTTCCCAAACATGTCTTTATCTCACGGCATTCTTTATCTTTCTTGATCTGATGCCTGGTAATTTATTGGGGAACAATGTGCTTTGGAAAATGCTGTCCCAGGAGACGATGACAGATAGTGTGTCCTGGGAGCTTCCCAGGTGGCTCAGCGGTAAAGCGTCTGCCTGCAAATGTGGGAGACCCAGTTCCATCCCTGGGTTGGCAAGACTCCTGGAGGAGGGTATGGCAAGCCACTCCAGTATTCTGCCTGGAGAATCCCATGGACAGAGGAGCCTGGAGGGCTGCAGTCCGTGGGGCTGCAGAGAGTCAGACATGACTGAAGCGAGCAAGCAGCAGCTGCAGCAGTGTGTATCTGAGCTCTTCCTGTGTGCTGCGTGCCTTGCAGAATGACCTCATTTAATCTTTACTACATCCCTGAAAGCGTGTTGCACCCCTGTTTGACAAATAAGGAAACCAAGCTGCAGCAAGAATAAATATTTCCTACACAACCGCAGTTTGAAAGGTGGGGCTCAGGTTGGCCTGCCCCTGGAGCCCTCTCCTCCATACAGGATGACGGCCGGCAGACCCCCAGGTGTCCTCAGGGTGGGGAGGAGGGGAGTTTTGTAGGTAGAGGGTCCACGGCTTTATGCAGACATCCTAAATCTTCCATCCCGAGAATCTTGTAAGATGGAAAGCTACAGCCATCAGGGTGTGAGGTGCCCTTCTGCAAACGGACATTTTAGGATTGGGGGCAGAACTGTTCCCATTGACAGGATGCGTCCTTTTCAGGGACACTTCTAAAGAGGAGCCAGAACTTTTACTCCCTTCCTTCCCCCCCCCCCGAGCACAGAGCAAATGGTCAGCCTGTGCGACGTCCAGGGCTGAGTGGTGTGGACCCAGCCCCGGGCGTGGGAGGATGTGGAGGTCAGGGTTTGGGGTGGACAGTCCCCAAGGACTGTTCTTGTCAGCAAGGGCTTGGGAGAGGGCTTGGAAAGCAGCGCAGGGGCGTTTGCACAGGTAGATGCAGGGCGAGAAGCCTTGCGGGGGGTGTTTCGTGTGTCTGGTTCACACACAGCTTCCGGTGATTCAGTCCTTTGTCCCCAGGGGCAAGGGAGGACCCCTGAGCCCTGCAGCACACGTGGCTGCTATGGGACACACACCTTAAGCTCTTCTCTCATCCATCCTCTCAACCGCCTTCTGAAGAAAAAACTGCTGTTGCTAATATTTTCCAGGTGAAGACCTAGCCTCGGAGGGGACAAACGGCTTGCTCAAGGTCACCCGGACGGTGAGGGGATGTCTGGGGTTGGAAGCAGGCTGCCTCCGGTCTGCTGATGAACGAGCCGGAGGCCCCGGGGCCCCAGGAGGGTCGCGTCATTCTCTGGAATCCCTGGAGTCAGGTTCTGTTTCTCCTTTTTCCATCTGTTGGCTCCAGCAGCTTTGGCCATATGGTGACGTCAACTCCCAGGCAGGTTCATTTTCTTCTCAGGAAGGGGTGCTAAGATGCCGGGTGTTGCAAACCGCAGAGGCAAAGGGGAGGGAGACACCTGGGGCGATGCTGCATGGACACAGAAGCTCAGAGGAGGGGCATGCTGGGCATCTCGGTGGGCACGTGGCGTGCCACAAAGAAGCGAGATCTAAGCAGTTCCCACGTGGTCCAGTGGTTAAGACTCCGCATGTCCACTGCAGGGGCAAGGGTTCGATCCTGCATGCCACCGTGTGGCATGACCGAAAAAAAAAAACAACAAAACCCTGTCAATTCAGAGACATCTAGGATGGGATGGTGAAGCAGGACCCTGACCGAACCAAGGACCAGGCTCACGAGTCTTTATCCAGAGCTCTTTTCACTAGACATTGGCGCGATCTGCAGGACCAGGACTCAGAGAACCCCAAGCACCTGTGTAGAGAGAGACCCCCTTCCCTGCAAAGGAGCAGCACACTCGTCAGCCACGCTCTTAATATAATAGAAAACCGGAGCCCTTCTTGCTGCCCAGCGCCGGCAGCTCCAGGGCGCCATCAGCCCGAGTCCATTTTTCATACCTTTGAATCCACCTTCCAGGACTCTGGAAGCTGGGAGTCCAAAGGTCTGGGGTGTTCTTACTTGGAAAATTGCCGTTTTTAATGATTTGTTTGAATCTTATGAAATGGCCGTTTTGTAGGTCAGCTTGGCCGCATGTCAAAACTTCACTCGGGTCCAGCGAATAATGAGAGCGTGAATGGTGGAAGGACCTCTGTGACATGCGAGAGGGCTGGTGGAGAGTAGACGAGCAGGGGGCTGGAGGGGCAGCTGCTCTCCGCGGGCGGAGGGGCTGCTGGAGTGGGTGCTCCCAGGCACGGCGGCAGGGAGGGTGAAGGCGGGGGTCAGAGCTGCGGAGCTGGCGCTGGGGCTTCAGAGAGTGGGTGCCAGTCACGGAGGCCAGGGGGCCTGGCTGACAGCGGCAGATCCCGGAGCAAGGGCGGCAGAGGTGGTCCTGGCTCTCAGGGCTGGGGCTCTGGCCGTTGTTAGATGGGCACGAGGCGGGCGCCGTCAGCACGCCCATCTTCCTGAGGCCAGAAGCGTTTACGGATGTTTAAGGCACTTGTGGGTGTGGACAAGTGCGTGTGTGTGCATGCCAAGTCGCTTCAGTCATTTCCGACTCTTTGCCATCCTATGGGCTGTAGCCCGCCAGGCTCCTCTGTCCATGGGATATTCCAGGCAAGAATACTGGAGGGGGTTGCCACGCCCTCCTCCAGGGGACCTTCCCGACCCAGGGATGGAGCCCGTATCTCTTACGTCTCCTGCACTGGTGTTTGGGTTCTTTACCCCTAGTGCCACTTGGGAAGCCCAAGCATAAGCTAATGTTATTTTAAAACTGCTGTCAGCAAGTCATTTCTACCTTTCCACATTCTGTGTTTCCTTCACATTCTGACTCTTTCAACAAGACTCGACCCCTGAGGGCGCCCTGGCGCTGACCCTTCCTTGACTCGAACTGGAAACATTGAGGTAAATAGAGATACTTTCTACTGTCTGCTTCAGCCTCTGTCTAGGGTCGCTGGCTTGTTCTCGCCTGCTTATTTCCCACCATAGTCAGGGCAGGACTGAGCTCCCGCTAAGTGCAGCATTAAACTAGGACATCACTGGCGCTGAGAACATGAGGCCAAGCTTGACTCAGAGGAACAAGCTAGATTCAGGCCAGAGTGGGGTCCACCCAGACCTCTGGGGTCTTGAGTAAAGACCGGAAGGAGCTAGGAGTATCCCAGCACAGAGGAAGTGATGCTGGAGGGCTCCTCAGACCTGCGTGTGATGGGGCACTGGTCTCCGCTGTGTGAATCCGAGAGAGCCTCCGTGTCTCTACTGGGCAGGGATGGGGCAGGGGAGGTACGGACTTGAAAAGAGAAATCACCATCATCACCGATGGCCACCTCCAGGCTCGCCGGCACGCCCGCTCCTGACTCTCTGGTACGTGCTGAGCCTTTCAGGAGCCTTGGTTCTGAGGGACCTCAGCATTCCATGGGCATCAGGAGCTTTGAGGGGCAAGAGTGTGGGTCTCATGATGTTTTTACTTCAAGCCGCAGGTCGGGGAGCAGACAGGATGAGTTTAGGGAAAATGAAGTGTGGGAAGGTGGCAGCCTAAACTTGACTCCACCCCGGGAAAGGGGTCCTCACAGGGACTCCCTCCTCGGTTTCCATGGCTACGCAGCATCCTGAAGGAGGCCCCTTCTCGGTAAAGAACTCCTGCTCAACAGTGTCATTTTGTGTAAAAATGTTCCAGAATGCCAGTTAGAAAGTCAGGTGCAAGAATCACACGGTCTGGGGTCCCAAGTAGTTTGCCTGACCTGCCGGTCACCCCTCCCAGGGACCCTCTGCCTCTGTGACGCATTGAGACGCTGTCCACACTGGTCCTGCCTCCTCCCAGCGAACCCTGAACCGACCTTGGGGGGAATCTCAGCTCTGCATCACCTGGCTTCTCTGCAGAGGCTGCCACTTCTCCCAAAGTTCGGTTTTGCAAACTTGTAATGTATTTTACAGAATAATGGCTCTGGATCTCAAATTCTTCCTTTCTGTAACATAAAACATCATTTTGTTATACTTCGAGGATAAATGTTATGTTTATTCAACTGTTAGAAAAGATATGTATGTACATGTGTGTGTGTGGGCGCTAAGTTGTCTCAATCGTATCCGACTCTCTCTGACCCTGCCAGGCTCCTCTGTCCATGGGATCCTCCAGGCAAGAATACTGGAGTGGGTTGCTGTGCCCTCCTCCAGGGGATCTTCCTGACCCAGGGATCAAACCCACGCCTCGTGCATCTCCTGCCTTGGCAGGCGGGTTCTTTATCATTAATGCCACCTGGGAAGCCCATGCATGTATACACTAAATATCAATGTAAGTTGCCATTCAATTATAAAAATCAATGATTTATTTATCAGTTACTCATTATATTTTGTAAAGAGAACATACTTAGAATCTTTAATAGTACTTTGTTACTGTTCATCTTCGAAATATCCATACATTTTTCACGATTTTGAAACTAAAATGGTACCAGCACTTATACAGATGCTGCAACTCACTCTCCTCCCTTCTCTACCTCCCCACCTCCCAGCCACTGCCAGTCCACTTATTTTTCCCCCCAGGTTTTCTTCATGAGTCTCCTTGGTGGGGACCTCCTCGTCTTTGTTAATAAAGCTTTATTGGAACACAGGTGGCCCACCTGTTCACATTTGTCCTGCAGTCCACAGAATTCCAGCCTCAGGCACCAGCTGGCTGGCTGACTCCTTGCCTATATTAGTTTTGCTGGTGATTACCTTAGGTCTTTTGAAGCTGCTCTTGTTCATGTTTGTTTTATTCAACATTTTATTCATTTATTTTTGAGATTTTGTGGTTTTCTCAAGACTGTATTTTTAAACTTTTTCTTTTTTTTTAATGACTGATGTGATTTGACCTCTGCTCTGCATTCTGCTATGTGAACCATTTAGGGGAAAGCATCTATCTTCTTAAGGCAAGCAGGGATCGAGAGTCCTGCCTCGTGTGCCGTGAGGTTGGCCCACCTTTCTGGCTAACTGGCCATTTGCAGCACCTTCTCTTACTTGGTCCTTCTGCGTGTCAGCGGGTGTTGATTTTCCCTCCTCCCCCTGGCTACTTCTCACCTTTCCTGGGAATGACACAGTTTCTTGAGTGTATTTCCTGCTTAAACAGATGGAAACAAGTAGACATTCATGCTTCATAAGCTGACAGATAATATTAATAGAAGAGACAAAACATCCGAACAAGCAAATGTGTTCCTCTCACTAGTATCAATAAAGACTTACGACCTACACCCCAAGGTAGCACCGCTTCCATTGCTCTGCACCGCTTCACCATGGGGTGCATCTCTAAGTCACTATAACTAACCCACATTTCTGTCTGTTGTCTTATTTACCACGTACTTTCCCTGAGCTAGATGGCAGCTCACCCGCCTCCCGCAGGCCAGGGGTGGTAAGTGGCACAGCACTGGGGTCTGTAAGTATTTCTCGCCCAAGTCAGTGAATGGGAGGGTTTCGGTGGGGTCCTGGGGAGGTCTAACTGTGTTCTAGGGAGCTTGCAGGCATAGGGGCGGAGCCTGGAGGTGCATGAACTTGGGAGCCCGGGGCGACGGCTCTCGTAGGTTCACAGGTTACCGGTGTGCCTTGGGACCTTCAGGAGACCCTCGCCTAGGCCAGGCCCCAGACACAGAGCAAGGGGAGGATGGTCATGACAAGGGAAGGCATACGGGGATTGGGGGCAGGTCTCAGGCTGGGGAGGTGGCTCTCCTGCCACGTGGAAATTCTGAATCCCTGAAACTGAGGGAAATGTGCATGACCCCCACCTCCCGCCCCTGAAAGAGTGTTCAGGTTAAGGTCTACCGCGGCTCTGGCAAGCCAGGCTGGCTCTTCCCGACCTCTGCCCTCCCTCCTTCTGGACTGAAGCCAGCCTGAGCCCTGATGGGCCCCAAGGGCCTGGCTTCACCCTCAGCCGTGCCTGTTTCACCTGGGCCTGCCCGGGACTCTGGGACCGATGCCCAGGAGCCAGACCTCTGCTGTCTCCTCTGTGACATGCCTCTAGGGGAGTCCAGTGGGCACCTCTGCTTATAATCACCTGCCTTAATTACGGAGGGCCTCTACCTGTGCCGGCGGCTGCCGCGTGTGCGATGCACCAGTTGAAAGCACAGGGAAAGGAGAGGTCTTACAGGCGGGAGGGGGAGTCCAGACGGGGCTGCAAGCGTCCGTCACCCGCCCGTCGTCCACCCACCGCGGCCGCCTGGAAGTGGGTGTAATTATTGTGCATTAGATTATAACCTGCAGGGATTTGTGGGCAGTTCAGAGAGAGGCACCCCAAATGACACCCCGTCTAATCAATTCTTTTGAGTTTCTGTTATTTCAAATTGGGCTCTGGTTCCAAATCTTGATATGACCCACGGGCAGGAATTACAACTCCGCACCCCTTCACGGCGGCCGAGCCCGATGTCAACACATAATTGCCTGCCTTTGGCCCATTATTTCCAACAGTCAGTCGAGGGCCCGTGGCTCTCCAGCCTGGACATGTTTTGATGATGTCAGGGCTGCCTGGGAGTTGATGACTTAATTTTCTCTGAAACTGCGACATCATCTGTCACTGCCCAAGACAATGAACATCACAGCGGTGGTGCAGTCACTTCTGATTTGGGGAAGACGGGTGAGGGTGGACACGTCCAGCTTGGTCTGGATCAGCGGAAGGGGAGGGGAGCTGTTTAGCATCCTGGTGAAAATTCTCCTGGTTGGAACGTGGCAAAAAAACCCCACAGTAACTTCCCCGGGAGGAGCAGGAGCCCTGCTGGCCTTCTCGTGCTTTAGGAAGACAATGTTGATCCTTTCACATCTATTTCTCTCCCTGAAACACACACGCTGGAGAGCTGGGTCACAAAGGCTTGGGACCACGGAGGATGAATCCTCATAGGACTGCGCTGCAGCCGCTGAATCAGGAGGAGAAATCCCAGCAGACAGCGAGGCCTCGACCAGGAGAACCGTGAGCCCCGCTCCCGTGGTGGTGACAGTGGGGCTGGCGTCCGGCAGGTGTGGGGACACACGCTTACACGATGTCACAGACACTTCTCGTCGTCTCTGGGCCCTCCTTGTCACAGCTTCATTCTCAGGTGGATGTGCTCCACAGGGCGGGAAAGCCGACCACTGGCAGAGCCAGTGGACTCCCACCAGGAGACACTTCGGAATCCCGCCAGGAGACAGTCCCTCTTCCTACGAGGAGCACGCCCAGACTGCAGGCAAGGCTCCGCTGGCCCTGGTGGGGTCGCTTGCTACCCGGAGCCAGTTAGACAATGGGAGGTTGGTGGCGCCAGTCTGAGTCGTGGGTAGAGGGCACCGTGATCGTGTTCTCCCAGGACCATCTTGAGTGGAAAAGCAGTGACACCTGTGTCCCTGAGGTCCCAGCTAGAGCAACAGCACAGAAGAAAACATAACGCATGCACTGCACAAAAACAAGAGCCAGAGGGGACGGTGACATTCCCCCAGGATGGGCAACAGCAGGAAGTGGTTCCACCTGCAGGCCTCCAAGGGGGTGGAGTGGTGTCCGAACTGCCCAGGATGGAGGCTGGCCCGGCCCAGCCCAGGCGCCAACAGTGCCGCCCGCTGACGGCAGCCCACAGCGACGCACAGGGGAAGCAGCCGATTACCATCCACTCACCCGCTGTTGGGTACGGTCAGCCTCCCAGAGTCTCTGTGGTGTGGGGAGCAGAGGGCGGAGGATGGACTGGGGTAGGTGGAGACAGTCCACAGAGCACCCCAAGAGAGGCAGTGCTGGGAGGACGAGCTGTTCCCCACAGCTGCAGAGAGGCCGTCTGCAAGGCTGCGGTCATCTCATCACACCGAGCTCCTCACTTGATCATCATCCCTATCTCATCTAATTAACAGGACGTGGATTGTGCCAAGATAACCCGACGAGTGTGAAAGACCCATGAAGACTGGGGAACTGCAAGAAAGGAGACGAGAGGGGCTTGCTCTGCAGCCCAGGGCAGTCCTAGTGGACAGAGAGTGGGAAATCCCGCATGAAGTCCAGGCATCGGGGGTTCCTGCAGTGTCAGCCGCTCAGCAGCTGTCTGAACGTGGTTGTGGGGGTGTTCAGTCTCCCCCGCCGGCTGTCCCTGCGGCCAGCACAGCATCTCCATGGCCTCGTGTCACTGGTGACTAGCTGCCGTGTGCTCCTCGGTGGACACTGCATGCTCCGGCCTTGGCCTGACCGTATGTGCCCTTCCCTCCCACACTAACTGATTGGCAGAACTGAGCAGACCAAAGGGCTGAACGGCAATCACATAAGAGCTTCCTGGAGGCGAGCAGCAGGCAGGAGGTTCCGGGTCCCTGGAGTAAAGCCTCCCCTCAGTTCCCCCCGCCCATCCCTCCCTCCTAGGGGCACACAGGGCCTTACTGCCTTAGCTGAGACAGACCTACATACACGGATGCACACTACGTGGGCCAAGCCTTTGACCTGTTTCCAGTTAACTTTCAATTTATCTGCTCCTTTCCTGGCACATTAGACCCCAAGAGAGGGCATGCTTCTGAGATGGCCCTGTACCCAGCCATTGTACAGTCAGATTTTTTAAATTAACACTGACTGAGCCCTTTGTACCAGGCTGTGGGCTAGGCATCTAGCATGAAGGTGAATGAAACACTGCTCTGCCTCCAGGTGGGGACCCAGACGGATAAAGAGCAACTGCAGCATCAGGGCACAGCTCTGCACAGGGGAGCTGTGCATGTGTGACTGTGGACACACATGTGAGCAGGTGCAAGCATGTGCACATGCGTGAACAGGTGCAAGCCTGCACACGTTTGTGAACATGTGTGAGCAAGCGCATGTGTGTGAACAGGTGTGAGCATTTGCACATGTGAACAGGTGAAAGCGTGTCTATGTGTGTGAATGGGTGTGAGTGTGTGCATGTGTGAATAGGTATAAGAGTGCACATATGTGAACAGGTGTGAGCGTGTGTACTGTGTGAAGAGGTGTGAGCATGTGAACATGTGTGAGTGTGCATGTCTGAACAGGTGTGAGCGTGTACACGTGTGTGAAGAGGCATGATCCTATACACGTTTGTGAGCGAGTGCACGTGTGTGTGAGCCAGAAGCCCACCCAAGGGGACTACGTCTGCGCTGAGCTCTCAAGGAAAACTAAGGCTTACACGCAAAGGAAGGGGTATCACAGGGACAAGCAGAACGGCTATGAAGACCTGACGAGCGAAAAGAAACGGCGCTCTGGTGGGAGTCACCCTGCTGCTGCTGCTAAGTCGCTTCAGTCGTCTCCGACTCTGTGCAGACGGCAGTCCACCAGGCTCCCCGTCCCTGGGATTCTCCAGGCAAGAACACTGGAGTGGGTTGCCATTTCCTTCTCTAATGCATGAAAGTGAAAATGAAGTCACTCAGTCGTGTCCGTAGCAACCCCAGGGACTGCAGCCCACCAAGCTCCTCTGTCCATGGGATTTTCCAGGCAAGAGTACTGGAGTGGGGTGCCATTGCCTTCTCCGGGGAGTCACCCGGAGCTCCGCAAATCTGGAGATTCACCTTGACACCGAGTGCAGCCCACTTACCCTGTGGACCTGGGACTTGCTTCATCAATACTGACCTGTAACCTGCCTTCACCCACCAAGCTCGCTTTAATTATCTTTACAAACACATGCCTGCCCTCCAAGCCTTAAGAAGTCCAAACAGGTGGATGTCTGACTCCGCCGTTTCTCAGCACCTTAGAATCAGCTGAGTGCACCAGGAATTCTGACTGGTTGAGACAGGTTGGGACCCCCATCCTCCCCTGACCCTCTCACTGGGCATGCGCGGTCCTGCCTCCTGACGTCACGGCCGGAAGTTCCGCCGGAAGGCCAGGGCGCCGCCATTTCCAAAGACCGCCTGCTAAGGACCTGGAGTTCGGGGTCGCGAGCAGAGAACGACGATTCGCTGGGTTCGTTCCTCTTTCCAGTCGCATTTCACGGCCCCTCAGCCTCCCGCCACCCTGTTTGTCCGTCCCGAAAACATCCCGGCCCCTGCCGTTCCCCAGGAGGCCTATTCTCTGGGCTTCCTTCCTCGGGCAAACCTCGGTTTCAAAAGGGGGCTCACAGTGTGTAGGGCAGAAGGGTTGGTCACCTCTGTGCTGTGCCGCCTGGGGACGCCCAGGTCCCTCCAGGTAGGGGGCCGGCCTGCCACGTGTAGACAGAGCTGCGAGTCCAGAAAGAGGGAAGCTGAGGCCCTGGTGAGGTAATGTTGTAGGGGAGGGCGACGCGCTGGGGTCCTGAAAGGAGGCGCGGGAGCAGGCGTGTATGCGTGTGTGTGTGGCGGGGGTGGGGTGGGGGGACGCTCACCTGGACACTCACGGGTGCGTGTGTGTGTGGGGAGACGCTCACCTGGACACTCACGTATGTGTGTGGTGGGGCGCTCGCCTGGATACTCACAGATGTGTGTGTGGGGGGAGGAACGCTCATCTGGACACTTACGTATGTGGGGGGCTTCGCTTGCCTGGACACTCTCGTGTGTGTGTGTGTACGCTCGCCTGGACACTCATAGGTGTGTGTGTAGCAGGAGGAACGCTCACCTGGACACTCACTGGTGTGTGTGTGTGTGCGTGGATGCTCGCCGGGACACTAATGGGTGTGGGTGTGGACACTCACTTGGACACTCACAGGTGTGTGTTGGGGGGAGGAACGCTCACCTGGATGCTCACTGGTGTGTGTGTGTGTGTGTGTATGCTTGCCGGGACGCTAATGGGTGTGGGTGTGGACGCTCGCCTGGACACTCACGGGTGTGGGTGTGGGTGTGGACACTCAACCTGGACATTCACGGGTATGTGTGTGTAGGGGAACGCTCGCTGGACACTCATGCGTGTGGGTGTGAACGCTTGCCTGGACATTCACGGATGTGTGTGTGCAGGGTGGGATGCTCGCCTGGACACTCAACGTGTGTGTGTGTGGGGGGCACTTGCCTTGACACACTCGTGTGTCTGTGTGTGTGTGTGTGTGTGTGTGTGTGTACGCTCTCCTGGACACTCACAGGTGTGGGGGGGGTGGCGCTCACCTGGACACACACGGCGGGTGGGGGGTGGTGCAGTGTGTGTGTGTGTGGATGCTGGCCTGGACACTCATGGGTGTGGGTGTAGGGGGAGACACTTGCCTGGACATTCACAGGTGTGTGTGTGGGGAGGGGGCACTCGCCTCAACACCCTCGTGTGTGTGTGTGTGTGTGGAGGGAGGGACGCTCACCTGGACCATCACGGGTGTGTGTGTGGGTGGGTGGATGCTCACCTGGACACTCAACAGGTTGTGTGTGTGTGTGTGTGTGTGTGTGGACGCTCACCTGGACACTCACGGGTGTGTGTGTGGGGTGATTGCTCACCTGGACACTCACGGGTGTTGGTGGGGGGATGCTTGCCTGAACACTCACTGGTGTGTGGGTGGGGGATGCTCACCTGGATACTCATGGGTGTGTGTGGGTGTGGACACTCGCCTGGACATTCACGGGTCTGTGTGTGTGTGTGTGTGTAGGGGGGACGCTCGCCTGCACACTCTCGTGTGTGGGGCACTCACCTCAACACTCACAGGTGTGTGTGTGGTGGGGACGCTTGCCTGGATACTCACAGGTGTGTGTGTGGAGGTGGATGCTTTCCTGGACACTCACAGGTGTGTGTTGGGGGGTGGACGCTTGCTTGGATACTCACGGGTGTGTGTGGGTGGGGTAAGCTCACCTGGACACTCATGGGTGTATGTGTGTGGGTGGACGCTTGCCTGGACACTCACAGGTGTGTGTATGTGGGTGGACACTCGCCTGGACACTCACAGGTGTGTGTGTGTAGGGGGGACGCTGGCGTGCTGGTGTGTGTGTGTTTGTGTGTGTGGTGGGGACACTCGTGTGCTGGCCTGGATGTGGCACGGTGGGAGGAGGAAAGGCCCAGGGGAAGTGAACTTCAGGGAAGCAGGAAGAGGGGTAGCGGTAAGGAGAGGGTGAAGGTGGGAGAGGAACCAGGAGCCACTCCTGCGGGAGCCCAGTACGGATTCCGCACTCGGGGAGGCCCTCCCTGCCCCTGTCCCCATCATCTGCCGGTCCCTCAGCTTCCTCTCGTGCTCACCTGCGTCTCTGTCCTCTGCAGCTTCCCCTGCACTTGCTAGAAGGAGGCTGGATTCCTTTTGCCACTTAGCAGGACTTCTCTGTTGAAACGAGGTGTTCCTTTGTTCGTTCTATCCTTGGCTGTGATCAGGCAGGGCTACCATCAAAATCATTTTGACCATTGGTGGGCACGTGACCCAAGTAGGCCAACAGGATGCTTGTCGTGCAGTTTGCAGCGGGAACACAGTGAGAACAGAGTGACCAAAACACAGTTGGTGTTGATGTGTACACTGCAGCATGGAGACCCTGGGAAGCCTATTCACCCGCTGTGCCCGGGGGCGTTCCTCCTTCCCACCTGGTTCTCTAGAATTGCTCTCAATTCTGCATCCTCTCTAGGTCCTTCCCTTAAGTGTCTTCCTGCCTAATGTGCCTGGTTTCACTGTTTTATTTTGTTGGCTTCGCTGTGAGGCTTGCAGGATTTTGTTCCCCGACCAGGCCTTGAACCCAGGCCACATCTGTGAAAGCCGGAGTCCTCACCATTAGATCTCTGGGGAACTCCCAGGGACCCACTGTTCATTGCTGAAGGGGCAACAGGAACCCTGACTGAGTCCTGACCAGTTTGGGAACACCTCCCCACCCCTTCCATCTCTTTCTCTTTGCTCCCCTTCACCTTGCATTTCTAACTGTAAACTTGTTCTGAAATGAAGAGAGTCCTTTGAGAGCAGGCCCAAGAGCTTGTTCTGGGTCATGTGGGGACCCCCTCCTCAAAGTAGGGGCTTGTCTCACTCCCCCAGCAGGAAGAGCTGCCCTGGAACAGACACTGGGCCATGCTTCAGGCCTGGGCGTGCAACTTTTATGAACCCTGACCCCAGGCCTTGGGATGCCCCAAGCCTCTACCTCTAGGGCAGGCACCCCCAGCACCTGCTGCCTGGCATCTTGATGTGCTTCCCATGGACAGAGCAGCCTTCTCATGCTTGCCCCATGCAAAGGTCACCAGCAGGAGCAGTGCTCCTGTTCTGCCACTGGCACCCGACCTGGGGCCCAGCAGAGCCCCACCCAGCACACCATTCTTGGGGAGCACATTGAAGGAGGAGGCCATTGCTGACAGTCTTTGGTTTTCACTTTCCCAGTGAAGATTAATTTCTCACGCTATTCTGTGAGACACACTGGAGTTCACTCTGAAGACCGAGGCTTCACTACCCTTGTTTTCAGATGCTGTTCCAGCATGGTTCTTGCTGTCCTTTGTCTTAAAAGTGTCTTGGTTTGGACGGTAAGTTACAGCCATTCCACTCAAAAGGGGCACAACACAGATGAGACGATGCCCTGCTGGAATTCCCTCATGGTTCCCAGTGCAAACGTGCTGTGTTAAATCTCATCTGTGTGCGTGAGTCCAGTGCTAACTTAACAGTTACCTCTAAAAATTTAACAGTGATAGCAGTTCTGTTGAGTTAGACATGTGAGAATGTCATTTCTAAAAAGTGCTGCCTGCCACCTGGACTTGAGCATTTACAGAAGCAAAGTCACCCTGCAGCATTTGTGTTGTGGTAGAAGGCTATGATTGTGATCGGGTGCCCCTGACCTTGTATGTTGAGAGTGGCAGTTTATCTCATTTCTCCCCACATCTACAAGCAGGGCAGGAACGGGATGAATATTGTAGTTGTTTTTAAAGAGAACTAGGGATACACTGAAGACTGTCCTCTACCGAAGGGCAAAGGGAACAGTCAACAGAGTGAAAATACAGCCTGCTGAATGGGAGAAAATATCTGTGCATCATATGTCTGTTAAGGGGTCACTTTCCGAAACATGAAGTCCTACAGCTGAACACTAGAGAAACTGACAGCCTGATTTTAAAAAGGAGAAGACTTGAGTAGACATTTCTCCAAAGAAGACATGAAAAAGGCCAACTGGTAATATGGAAAAGGGCAGGATGTCACTAGGCATCAGAGAAGTGCAAATCAAAGCCATAATGAGATACCACCTCGTACCTGTCAGGATACCTGTTATCAAAAAAGTAAAAAGTGTCAGCAAGGATGTGGAGAAATTGAAACCATTAGACACTGTTGGTGGGAATGTAAAATGGTGCCACTACTGTGAAAAACAGTATGGAGATTCCCCAAGAAGTTAAAAATGAAACTTCCATATGATGCAGCAGTTCCACTTCTAGGTATTCATCCAAAAGAATCAAAACTAGGCTATCAACAGACACTTGTACATTTGTGTTCGTGGAGGCACCATTCCCAAGTGGAAGCACCCAAATATCATAGGGAAGTTCTGCATCAGTGCAAACCAGTGAGTGAACATACTGCTGATCCAGGGGAATTCCCCATTGGTGCAGACCAGTGAGTGATCATGCTGCTGAGCCAGCGGAGTTCCCACATAGCGCAAACCAGCGAGTGAACACACTGCTGACCCAGGGCTCTTCTCCAGAGGGCACACTGAACACACTGACTTGCTAGGTAGATATCACTTGATAACAAAGATTTCTGATCATGCCTGTCCTAAGGGAAACATCGGCTAAACTCTGTGGATAAAAAACACTGTTCATGTTCATCAGTACCTGCTGTTCAAACACCAGGTAGTCATAGCAGGTCTGTAAAAGCTGCAGCCTTGGAACTTCTACAGTGTTAGTGATCATCTTTTGCTTCTTGGTGGAAGCACTTCATACCTTGAAAGTATATTCTGGCCTTTCTCACTAATCAAGGATTGAAGAAAGGATCAATGATGGTTGGCTGGGTTGGTGGATGTCCCCAGCATCTGCACCCTTTTCACACAGCTGGGGCCTGTCTCTGGACCAGGAGTTACCTGCCGCCTCCACAGAGATGGCTGAGGCCACATCTTCCCTTCACCAGGAAGACCCTGTGCCACAGTGGTGGAACCAGGCTGAGAACCTAGTTGTCAGGCCCCCTTTATTTCCTACATTGTATTGTTTTGAGATGATCGCTGATGCAGTGAATCAGAAGAAGTCCTGAATTAAAAATCACTTATGGGTATCTTTGAGAAGATTTAGGGTAAGGCTAAAAAAAGCAGTAAAGCACAGTTCTGGATATATTTTCTAAGAAGTCATCAAGGGATGTCTCTTTAACCTGACAAAAATAGGTTCATCTCAACCACAGAACCAGTATAAAATTGGTTATTATTTTAGGTTCTATAACTGAAAAATCCAAGACAAGAATCCAAGCCCCAAACCAAAAAAGTTAATGAGAAATAAGCTTAAAGAATTGACAAAATTCATGCAAGGGGTGTTTTTAAATACTCCTGAGGGATACAAAAGACAGTTCAGCAGACTGAAAGTTGTGCCATGGTCTTGGGTAGGAAGACCCAATGTCTGTGTGCATCCAGCCCAGATCTCCCTCTCAGGACTAAGGCACTTACTTGCTGAGCTTCTAGGAGTATTGTCCTCAGAAGCTGCCCTTGGCCTCACCCGAGAGTAGCTCTCTCCCTGAGGACAGCTGTCCTTGCCAATGAGTGGCTGATCTCGGGTATAAGGGCTGAGCCCCGCTTGCCTCATTCGAGCGTGTCTCTGAAGGGCTATCCCAGCTTCAGAGCTCGCCGTGGGATGGCTGAGCTCTCTGCAGCAGTTCAGCTCTCTGCACAGTCTGTTCTGTATGTTGATCTGAGAGGAGTCCATCACTCTCTCAAAGATGCTGATCCAAAGAACAGTTCAGTCGCTCAGTTGTGTCTGACTCTCCACAACCCCATGAACCGCAGCATGCCAGGCCTCCCTGTCCATCACCAACTCCCAGATTTCACCCAAACTCATGTCCATCGAATTGGTGATGCCATCCAGCCACCTCATCCTCTGTCGTCCCCTTCTCCTGCCCCCAATCCCTCCCAGCATCAGGATCTTTTCCAATGAGTCAGCTCTTCGCATGAAGTGGCCAAAGTATTGGAGTTTGAACTTCAACATCAGTCCTTCCAATGAACACCCAGGACTGATATCCTTTAGGATGGACTGGTTGGATCTCCTTGCAGTCCAAGGGACTCAAGAGTCTCCTCCAACACCACAGTTCAAAAGCATCAATTCTTTGGCACTCAGCTTTCTTCACAGTCCAACTCTCACACCCATACATGACCACTGGAAAAACCATAGCCTTGACTAGATGGACCTTTGTTGGCAAAGTAATATCTCTGCTTTTGAAAATGCTATCTAGGTTGGTCATAACTTTTCTTCGAAGGAGTAAGCGTGTTTTAATTTCATGGCTGCAGTCACTATCTGCAGTGATTTTGGAGACCCCCAAAATAAAGTCTGACACTGTTTCCATTGTTTCCCCACCTATTTGCCATGAAGTGATGGGACCAGATGCCATGATCTTAGTTTTCTGAATGTTGAGCTTTAAGCCAACTTTTTCACTCTCCTCTTTCATTTTCATCAAGAGGCTTTTTAGTTCCTCTTCACTTTCTGCCATAAGGGTGGTGTCATCTGCATATCTGAGGTTATTGATATTTCTCCCTGCAAACTTGATTCCAGCTTGTGCTTCTTCCAGCCCAGTGTTTCTCATAACGTACTCTGCATATAAGTTAAATAAGCAGGGTGACAATATGCAGCCTTGGCATACTCCTTTTCCTATTTGGAACCAGTCTGTTGCTCCATGTCCAGTTCTAACTGTTGCTTCCTGACCTGCATATAGGTTTCTCAAGAGGCAGGTCAGGTGGTATGGTATTCCCATCTCTTTCAGAATTTCCCACAGTTTATGGTGATCCATACAGTCAAAGGCTTTGGCATGGTCAATAAAGCAGAAATAGATGTTTTTCTGGAACTCTCTTGCTTTCTCCATGATCCAGAAGATGTTGGCAATTTGATCTCTGGTTCCTCTGCCCTTTCTAAAACCGGCTTGAACATCTGGAAGTTCACGGTTCACGTATTGCTGAAGCCTGTCTTGGAGAATTTTAAGCATTACTAGCGTGTGAGATGAGTGCAGTTGTGCGGTAGTTTGAGCATTCTTTGGCATTGCCTGCCTTTGGGATTGGAAAGAAAACTGACCTTTTCCAGTCCTGTGGCCACTGCTGTTTCCCAAATTTGCTGGCATATTGAGTGCAGCATTTTCACAGCATCGTCTTTCAGGATTTGAAATAGCTCAACTGGAATTCCATCACCTCCACTACCCTAAAGTTTTTTCCCATTCAGATCTTCATCTCAGAATGTTCCCTGGGGAAACTGGATTACACAGTGTCATCCGATTTTATGTAATTTCTCCCTAACAATTTATAAAGTAATCACAGTAATCATAATTTTGAGATTAATGAAAGATGGTTGCAAGAAGTGTCCTATACCAAACTTAAAGCCTTTTATGGTTAAATTAGACCAATGGAATTGATCAATAGAACATAAGGGAAAATTCAGACTAGACCCACATTCATTCATATAGAAACGGTGTAAAAAAAAAAAAATGCCATCTCAAATTAGCGGGGAGAGTAGATTGTTCAATAAATGGTGTGTTATATGTGTTAGCTTTCTGTTGCTGCAGAGCAGCTCATCCCCCAAGTTTGTGTCTTAAAACACCACGGTACATGGGCAGTAAGTATCTCGCATGAATTCTTGGGTCAAGAATTCGCTGGTGACTCAGCTGAGTGGTTCTGGCTTAATGTCTCCTCTGAGGCTCAGTGCAGCTCTTGGCTAGGGCTTCAACTGAAGGCTGGGGCTGGGGCATCTGTTTCCATGGTGCTTGTCCACACGTGTGTGTGTTGAATGCTGGCCATCAACCGGAGACCTCAGTTCCTCCCCATGTGACTTCTCCACGGGGCTGCTTGAGTGTCCTCACAGCCTGGCATCTTGTGCCCCCAGAGCAATATCCAAGAGAGAGCTATGCAGAAGCTGCAGTCTCCTCCATGACCTGGTCTCAGAGGCCATAAACCTTCACTTCTGCCACATTCTCTTACTTAAAAGTGAGTCTTTAAGTCTGACCTTCACTCAAGGTGAAAGAAATTAGCCTCACCCTTTGAAGGGAGGAGGGTCAAAGAATTTAAAACAACCACAGTGGCTGCAACGGCGCACATACCGTGGCCGAGAGGAGCTACCCACCCCCTCGAAGCCAGGGGCGGCGGTCCGGAGGGGCTACTCCACGCCTGAGGCCAGGGGCGGCGGCCAGGAGGAGCTACCCCGCATCCAAGGAGCAGTGGCTGCGTGGGCTCAGGAGGGCCTAGAGGATCTATTCCACATTCAAGGTCAGGAGGGGTGGTGGTGAGGAGATACCCCTCATCCAAGGTAAGGAGCAGCAGCTGCGCTTTGCTGGAGCAGCCGTGAAGAGATACCCCACGTCCAAGGTAAGGGAAACCCAAGTAAGACTGTAGGTGTTGCAAGAGGGCATGAGAGGGCAGACACACTGAAACCATAATCACAGAAAACTAGTCAATCTAATCACACTAGGACCACAGCCTTGTCTAACTCAATGAAACTAAGCCGTGCCCGTGGGGCCACCCAAGATGGGCGGGTCATGGTGGAGAGATCTAACAGAATGTGGTCCACTAGAGAAGGGAATGGCAAACCACTTCAGTATTCTTGCCTTGAGAACCCCATGAACAGTATGAAAAGGCAAAATGATAGAATATTGAAAGAGGAACTCCCCAGGTCAGTAGGTGCCCGATACGCTACTGGAGATCAGTGGAGAAATAACTCCAGAAAGAATGAAGGGATGGAGCCAAAGCAAAAACAATACCCAGTTGTGGATATGACTGGTTTTAGAAGCAAGGTCCAATGCTGTAAAGAGCAATATTGCATAGGAACCTGGAATGTCAGGTCCATGAATCAAGACAAATTGGAAGTGGTCAAACAGGAGATGGCAAGAGTGAATGTCAACCTTCTAGGAATTAGTGAACTAAAATGGACTGGAATGGGTGAATTTAACTCAGATGACCATTATATCTACTACTGGGGGCAGGAATCCCTTAGAAGAAATGGAGTAGTCATCATGGTCAACAAAAGAGTCTGAAATGCAGTACTTGGATGCAATCTCAAAAACAACAGAATGATCTCTGTTCATTTCCAAGACAAACCATTCAATATTACAGTAATCCAAGTCTATGCCCCAACCAATAATGCTGAAGAAGCTGAAGTTGAACAGTTCTATGAAGACCTACAAGACCTTTTAGAACTAACACCCAAAAAAGATGTCCTTTTCATTATAGGGGACTGGAATGCAAAAGTAGGAAGTCAAGAAACAGCTGGAGTAACAGGCAAATTTGACCTTGGAATATGGAATGAAGCAGGGCAAAGACTAATAGAGTTTGGCCAAGAAAATGCAGTGGTCATAGCAAACACCCTCTTCCAACAACACAAGAGAAGACTCTACACATAGACATCACCAGATGGTCAACACTGAAATCAGATTGATTATATTCTTTGCAGCCAAAGATGGAGAAGCTCTATACAGTCAACAAAAACAAGACCAGGAGCTGACTGTGGCTCAGATCATGAACTCATTGCCAAATTCAGACTTAAATTGAAGAAAGTAGGGAAAACCACTAGACCATTCAGCTATGACCTAAATCAAATCCCTTATGATTATACAGTGGAAGTGAGAAATAGATTTAAGGGACTAGATCTGATAGATAGAGTGCCTGATGAACTATGGAATGAGGTTCATGACATTGTACAGGAGACAGGGATCAAGACCATCCCCATGGAAAAGAAATGCAAAAAAGCAAAATGTCTGGCTGAGGAGGCCTTACAAATAGTTGTGAAGAGAAGCGAAAAGCAAAGGAGAAAAGAAAAGATAATAAGCATCTGAATGCAGAGTTCCAAAGAATAGCAAGAAGAGATAAGAAAGCCTTCCTCAGTGATCAATGCAAAGAAATAGAGGAAAACAACAGAATGGGAAAGACTAGAGATCTCTTCAAGAAAACTAGAGATACCAAGGGAACATTTCATGCAAAGATGGGCTCGATAAAGGACAGAAATGGTACAGACCTAACAGAAGCAGAAGATATTAAGAAGAGGTGGCAGGAATACACAGAAGAACTGTACAAAAAAGATCTTCACGACTAAGATAATCACGATGGTGTGATCACTGACCTAGAGCCAGACATCCTGGAATGTGAAGTCAAGTGGGCCTTAGAAAACATCACTACGAACAAAGCTAGTGGAGGTGATGGAATTCCAGTTGAGCTATTTCAAATCCTGAAAGATGATGCTGTTAAAGTGCTGCACTCAATATGCCAGCAAATTTGGAAAACTCAGCAGTGGCCACAGGACTGGAAAAGGTTAGTTTTCTTTCCAATCCCAAAGGCAGGCAATGCCAAAGAATGCTCAAACTACCGCACAATTGCACTCATCTCACACGCTAGTAAAGTAATGCTTAAAATTCTCCAAGACAGGCTTCAACAATACGTGAACCGTGAGCTTCCAGATGTTCAAGCTGGTTTTAGAAAAGGCAGAGGAACCAGAGATCAAATTGCCAACATCTTCTGGATCATGGAAAAAGCAAGAGAGTTCCCAGAAAAACATCTATTTCTGCTTTATTGACCATGCCAAAGCCTTTGACTGTATGGATCACCATAAACTGTGGGAAATTCTGAAAGAGATGGGAATACCAGACCACCTGACCTGCCTCTTGAGAACCTATATGCAGGTCAGGAAACAACAGTTAGAACTGGACATGGAGCAACAGACTGGTTCCAAATAGGAAAAGGAGTATGCCAAGGCTGTATATTGTCACTCTGCTTATTTAACTTATATGCAGAGTACGTTATGAGAAACACTGGGCTGGAAGAAGCACAAGCTGGAATCAAGTTTGCAGGGAGAAATATCAATAACCTCAGATATGCAGATGACACCACCCTTATGGCAGAAAGTGAAGAGGAACTAAAAAGCCTCTTGATGAAAGTGAAAGAGGAGAGTGAAAAAGTTGGCTTAAAGCTCAACATTCAGAAAATGAAGATCATGGCATCTGGTCCCATCACTTCATGGGGAATAGATGGGGAAACAGTGGAAACAGTGTCAGATTTTATTTTTCTGGGCTCCAAAATCACTGCAGATGGTGAGTGCAGCCGTGAAATTAAAAGACGCTTACTCCTTGGAAAGTTATGACCAACCTAGACAGCATATTAAAAAGCAGAGACAATACTTTGTCAACAAAGATCCATCTAGTCAAAGCTATGGTTTTTCCAGTGGTCATGTATGGATGTGAGAGTTGGACTGTGAAGAAGGCTGAGCACTGAAGAATTGATGCTTTTGAACTGTGGTGTTGGATAAGACTCCTGAGAGTCCCTTGGACTGCAAGGAGATCCAACCAGTCCATTCTGAAGATCAGCCCTGGGATTTCTTTGGAAGGAGTGATGCTAAAGCTGAAACTCCAGTACTTTGGCCACCTCATGCGAAGAGTTGACTCATTGGAGAAGACTCTGATGCTGGGAGGGATTGAGGGCAGGAGGAGAAGGGGACAACAGAGGATGAGATGGCTGGATGGCATCACTGACTCGATGGAGTTGGTGAGGGACAGGGAGGCCTGGCGATTCATGGGGTCACAAAGAGTCGGACATGACTGAGCGACTGAACTGAACTGACAGTGGGAAAATGGATCAACAGCTGTTGAACAATTGACACCAGGATAAATTCCAAATGGATTAGAAACCTAGAGGCAAGAATGATAGAACCCCTAAGTACCAGGAGAATCAGCGGGAGAGTTCTTTCCTGGTCTGAAGCTGCAAGGCCTAAGAACATAAAACATAGCCATGAAATTAATCTGACCGCTTATGGTGCTTTTGCCATACAGAAATTTGTGTGTTTGTATACCGTCAAAATATCGGTGGGAAGAACACTTGGCTAATAACATCTCAGAAAAGGGGTTGATTTTCATAGTATATGAAGAGTGTCCACAAGTTGCTGTAAAGACTCATGTCTCTACAGGAAAGAGAAAATGAGGAAATAAAGAAGGCTCATAAAATTGGAAAACATGCTCAACTTAAGACAGCAAATGCAAATAGAACTATTTTCTGATTCCATTTTTTACCCTCTGATATTGGCACAGATTTGAATGTCTGATAACATTGGTTAAAGTAGGGAAAGAGGTGCCTGCTTGCCATCTGTAAATAGATACAGCTGTGGAGGTCAAGCTAGTAATGCTTATTAAAACTCATACTCCTTGACCAAATAATTCTCCTAGGAATTGTAGATAATTTATTGTATAAATGGGCTTCCCTGGTGGCACAGGCAGTAGAGAATCTGCCTGCAATGTGGGAGACCTGGGTTCGATCTCTGGGTCAGGAAGATCCCCTGGAGAAGGAAATGGCAACCCACTCCAGTATTCTTGCTTGGAGAATTCCATGGACTATACAGTCCATGGGGTAACAAAGAGTTGGACATGACTGAGTGACTTGCACTATTGTATAAATATCTACCAGTAGAATGAATGACATGTAGTACAGAGCCTCTGCCCCCCGCCCCGCCCCAGTGCATGCGTGCATGCATGTGCTGTCACACACACACACACACACAAAGATGGAATTCCTCTCATGCTGATATGGAAAGAACACCACAATATATTAAAAAGGGGAGAAAGGTAGATGTCAGTATAAATTGACCATTTTTGTTTTGTATGTGTAAAGGATATTATTACCTGCTAAGAGTGTGAAACTCTAGGTATGGGTTCACTTACCAAGTCCGCCTGATTATATTGAGACGTATCCCTGTCCACTTCTCATGTGTAAATCACCATTCATATTCTGTGTTGCCTCTATTTCTGGCAAGTAGATTGTCATAAGAATTGTTTAAGAGGCATTACCCTTCCCACTTGAGGCCCACAAAACTCACTTCAGGACAAAGGTTTAATAAAGAAATGTGTTTATATCTGTATCACTAGTGTTCAGACTTTGCTACAGTGCCAGATGCAGCAGTGGGCTCCATAGAAGCCAGCTAGGTGGTATTTTAAAAAAGCATATGCTCCTGAACAGAGGAAAGGGCAGAAAACGAAAAAACAGTGATGCAGGTGGCTCCTGAATTGTGCTTGGGGAGATTGCATGAGCCATCGGACAAAGAACAAAAGCCCCAGCAGGTGCTGTCTGCCCAAGCCTGGGCTCCTGGAACCTGGACAGATGTGTGCAAACTTCACAGATGCTGGAATGGGAGCCATGCTTCTCTCCCTCGTTTTCCTGGCAGGGCTAATATTCAGCCTCATGTCATCATTGGACCCAGATAAAACATCTGTCGTCTGAACCCTGAGAATGGTGGCCCAGGCTCAGAACTGTCCTGAAAGTTGGGAAGAGGCATTTGCTCTGGAGCGTGCCACTGGAGACTGATGTTGGTTAGTCCTGAAAAGCTGGCCTGGGGGCTTTCTCTCCCCTGTGCTGTGATGGAGCACAGGTTGACTCAGACAAAGGCTGAGACTCAGTAGAGGCCAGCAGAGGATGAGGGGCGTCCCTGGTGCCACAGCTGGAGCTCTCTGGGGACAGATTCTGCGATGGGGGCGAACGTGCAGGGCAGTCCCTGGGATGTGCCCTTGGGTGCATCCTTGCAGGGGAGCAAGGGAAGCAGGGCTGGGCAGAGGGACAAGGGGACCTAAAGGCGGTCCCCACAGAGGTTCAGCAAAAAAAACAAAAAAACTGCCTTGCCCTGGAGTCGGTAGCGTTTCCGCAGAGCGCACACTCATGAAGTTGGAGAATTGCCAGTGAAGTCTGTTGAGCTGAGCTACCGGAGCAGGTCCTGAGGCATGTGCGTCTCCTTGCCCTCACTGTGATGGAGGATGGCACCTTTCCTTAAGAGAAAGGGAGCTAGCCTGTGTCAGTTTTGCCAGCACCAGGAGGATGCCCCTCTGGAATTTTAATTGCTCCCTCAGGAGTGAGCAGCAGCTCCCAGAAATGTCACTGAGTCCTAAATGGCCACAGGAATAACTAATATTGTCAATTTCCCTTCCAGTCATGAGAGAAGCCCTTTATTCTTTAGGAGAAAGCAAAAATAGACTGGTTTCACAGACTAAGCCCAGAGAGAATGCACACCGAAGACTGAATAATTATAAATGCAGTTGTCAGTCCCTCACTAAACGTGGCACTGGATTAAGAATTTGTACCGTGAATCCAGAGCTCTGGTTACTGTGGTAGTATAAACACCAGCAGACTAGACAGGGCGATACTCGCATTGAATTGGGCATCAGGTCGTGCATGATTAGAGGACGAGGCGGTCAGTGTGAAATCTCACAGCTACAAACAAGCAGAACCTTCTAGATTGAGTCTCTGTATGCACGCAGAAATAAGGTGATCACTCCATGAAAAGGTCACAAGGATAACCCGAGGTACCAGGTGCTGCCCACCTGCCCCTCCCCCACGCTGGTTTTGCAGGGTGCAGCTTCCTGGGTGTGGAGGTGTGCCCCTGCTCTTTCAGCCTGATGTCCAGGTGCTCACCTTCCTCCACGTCTAGCCGCTGCTTGGATCAGTGGCTCCTCTGGCTCCAGAGCTATTTCCCAGCTTCCTCTGCGTCTCCGCGGTCACAGAGCAGCAGCCCAGCCCAGATCTCCCATGCTCACCGCCCCATTTCCTTTCTGCAGGGTGGAGCCAGCGCCCACCAGGCCTGCCTCATAATTCTGAAATGAGAGCCTGCAGGGGAACTGTAACGTATTTTGCAACTGTAAAGCAATGTTAATGTCGTGTCCTCGTCTTATAAATCAGTTCTTCGCAAATTCCAGCTGGGGACTTCGAACCTAGGCAGCGAACTCGTTTGTAGGGAATTGGAGGAAACCCATCTGGATGGTGCAACTCACATACTGTGACCAGAGAACAGCATGTGATGCGAGACGGTGGCCCAGGTCAGTAGCCATGCCCTCGGGTCTAATGAAGGAGTTGTTCAGTGCTGACAGCCTCAGAACCTGCAGGAGCCGCAGCCAAACCCATGCTCGTTGCCTCAAGGGAAAAATGTGTTTGTGCTGAAAGCAGACAGCGCCCCTGAGTCTTCCATGCTTGACTCCAGAGGCCTGATTCCACAGGCATTGGGCATGAACAGGTTGTCTTTGCCAGAACTTTAGCACGAAACTGTCCCACCCCAAGACTGGAAAAATTTTTCCATGATGGGGATGGGATTGGGGGAGACTACAAATGTATGGGGTAGAAATGGAAGGAATTTACCTGTCAGGTTCCTGCTAAACCCCACGAGTGGGGACACACAGCAGGCCTGTTAGTGGTCAGTGATGCGTTCGTCTGGCTACATGCAAGAACTTCCTGGGAGCAGCTTTATAAGAGTGAGTATACAAGCTGTTGGACATACGGACATGATGGCATGTCCATATGCAAAAATAAGCTCAATGGTACCTCATATGATATAAAAAAAAAACAACTAAAAATAGATCAAAAACCTAAATATAAGAACTGAAATTATGAAAATCAGAATAAAACAGTTTTATCTTTATGACCTTAAATTTCTCGATGGATTCTTAGGTATGACACAGAAGACCAAAAGATGGAAGCAAAAATAGATAAATTGGACTTCATTAACATTAAAAGCTTTTGTGTAGCAAATGACGTTATCAAGGAAGTGAAAAGACAACCAGCAGATTGGGAGGAAATACTTGCAGATCATATGTCTGAAAAGGGTCAAGTGTATAGAATTTATAAACAACTGTTACATCTCACAATAAAAAGACAACCCTATTAAGTTGGCAAAGGAGTTGAACAGACATTTTTCCAAAGAAGATGTGCAGGTGGCCAGTAAGCACGTGGAAGGATGCCCCACGCCCCGAGGCATTAGAGAAACATTAGTCAAAACCACAGTGGGTGTGAGGTTCCACTGGGTTGGCAAGAATAACAAGAAACAAAACAGAAAGTACTGGTAAGGATATGGAGAAACAGGAGCCCTTCCATGTGGCTACTGAGACTGTAAACCAGTCCATCCTTATAGAAACGGTTTAGCTGTTTCTCAGGAAGTTAAACAAGATTACCATATGATTCAGCACTTTCACTGCCATGTATATACTCCAAAGAACTGGAAATGGGGACTCAGACAAACACCTGTTACTGGATGTTCAAAGCAACGCTATTCCCAGTGCCCAAAAGATGGAAACAACCCAAGTGGCCATTAGCAGACAAATGGGTGAACAAATTATGGTGTCCACAGACGTTGGAATATTATTCAGCCACACAAAGAATGAAGTATGGATACGTGGTCCAACGGGGATGAACCTCAAAAACCTTATGCTGAAAGTGAAAGAAGCTAGGCAAAAGAGTCAAAGTCATATACTGTGTACTTCCGTTTGTAAGGAATGTGCAGAACAGGTAAATCCAGAGAAGCCGAAAGCAGGTTGGTTGCTGTGGGGAGGGAAAATGGCAGTTCACCACTTGATGAGTACAGGGTTTTATTTTGGGGAGATGAAATGTTTTGAAATTCTATGAGGGTGATTCTTACACTCGGTGTTGCTAAGTTGTTTGCTTTAGCTAATTTTGTGTTATGTGAGTTTCACCTCAATAAAAACAAGTTCACTCTCAAGACCAGTTGAACTCAGAGGAACAGGGTCAGGCATCAGTATTTTTATTTTTTTAAGTTCTCCAGGCAGCAAGAACTTGTAGTTGTGGTTGAGACCTGCAGATCTAGATGGAAACAAATGTTGCTGTCCATGTTCCAGGGATGTCACCGGAGGGGGAAGGGCTGCTGCACCCCCAGGGCACGCTGTCTCACTGATCACCACAGGGACCCTGGCTGCGGCCACCCTGGCAGGCTCCTTCCCCTTCTTACGGCGCTGGCTAAGATTCTAGAGTTGCACTGTAGCTTGGCAGTCGAAGGGCGCCACCCACCTAGAGGAAAAAGGAATTGAACTGTAATGAAAGTGATAATTTGAGCAAGCTCAAGTTTGTGGGTTGACCTTAAGTGCTGTATGTTTTTGTACGTTTTATTTCTACACATGTTTCCTTACACTGTAAGGTTCTGCAGGGTGTTGCTGAGGGGAATGGAAGTCAGCTGCCATTCAGTTAACACGTGTATTGAGCGTCTACTGAATGCTGGACAGACACTGTTCCAAACACGAGTTAAAACAGCTCGCAGATGATCACCTTTTTACACTCTAGTGGGCACGCGCCTGGGACCTTTGTCCGTATTCTGATTGCCTGCAGCCCATGTGACCACTCTGTGTTTAGTTGAAGGAGTCTCTGTCCTACCTTCGGTTTCCCTCTGGTAGATGAGATAACCTCAAGGTTACTGTTTAATTGCCCTGTCAGCCTTTAACCAGCTTGTGACACTTTTGTGTAATAATCTCTAAAACAGCCCTCCAGAGTAAGGTTGGCAAACTTTTGCTAAAGAGCCAGATTAGTAAATATTAAAGCCTTCATGGATAGAGAGGCAAAACTGAGGGTATTGGGGTGGTGCTTAGAGGATCCTGTAAAATGTGAACATTTACAAATGTAAAAGCCATTGTTGGCTCATAGCCCTGTGCCAAGCAATGGGCTCTGGAGGGTCTTCTTGCCAGAAAGTGGATGTGGCAGCTTAAATAACAGCCTCCAGCCCTACTCTAACCTTTGTCTTAGAACAAGTTTGGGGTCCTTGTAGCGGGCCTGGCTGCCACAGGAAAGCAGTTAATAATTCCTTGTTGGGAAGGGTGGGGGCCTGCACATGTTACCAGCATCCCTGGACTCTGCCCACTAGATGTCAGTAGAGCACCCCTTCCCCCCACCAGCCCCCATTTTTAACAACAACCGAGACCTGTCTCCAGGCACCCCACAAATTCCCTAGGGCAGAATTCCCTGATGGAGTCTTAAGAGATTCAAAGTGCAGGCTTCTGTAGGTTTTTTCCAGAAAGTATTACTCAGTATTTCTTAAAACTTATTTGGCTCTAGATAAGGAGCACGTATGTTCACATAGTAGCTATTAACATCCCTTGGAATTAGCGTTGTATGAAACACCTTGAAAAGGGCTTCTTGGGCTTTCCTGGTGGTGCAGTTGGTAAAGAGTCTGTTTGCAATGCAGGAGACCCAGGTTCGATCCCTGGGTTGGGACGATCCCCTGGAGAAGGAAATGGCAACCCACTCCAGTATCCTTGCCTGGAGAATCCCATGGACAGAGGAGCCTGGTGGGCTACAGTCCTTGGGGTCGCAAGAGTCGGACATGACTGAACAACTAAACCTACCTACCTATCCCCATCCATAAGGGTTATGGCGGAGGGCCATATGGCTGGTGCACAATACTGCCAAGTGTTACTTGGAGAGAAGGCAGCAGAGGACTTTCCTGAAGCAGGTGCAGTGAGGGGCATGGCTCATCTCCCCAAGCTTGCTTCCCTTCAGACCTGGGAATTCTCTACTCCTGCGGGTGAGTGTGAAAGAGTAGGTGTGTCCGGAGACTGGGCACGTTGATATTGGGACGGTTTTCATTCTCTTCCTGAGGTGGAAGACTGTAGGAAGAAATCCTGTCTGTGTCCTCCTGGGACCCCCATCCCCCACGCAGCACCCAGATGCTCTCCCCTAACTGCAAACCCCTTGGGAACACTTTTCTTTTCCTTTTTCTACTTCTGAGGCTTCAGCTGGTGTCTTAGAGGCCATATTTCACTGTAGAAAAATGTGGGGTGATTCCCCTTCCCATCCCAAACGCCAAGAACAGCCTCGAATCTGCTAAGCGGAACACGGCTGGAGGTGTTTGTTAGCAGCATCTTATCCCGGTGAAAGCCTGCACATGGACTCACATGCCCGCGTGTCTCAGCTGGACTTCATGTGAAGTGTCAGAACCTGCTTTTCTGCTGTAGATCTTGGGCCCAGGCAGTAAGAGTTGTGGGGTTGACAAGTTGTTTTACTCCATACAAATGTACTATTTCTGCCCTATACAGGGCATCAGAGAAACCAGATGTATCCCCTTGAATATTTATGGTCGCACAGCTTCTTCCATGAATAATTCATCCCGCACAGCACTGTCTACCCATCAGCAAGGCTGCCCAGGCGAGGAGCAGGAACAGAAAGGCTCACTCCTCCCCTCCCTGGAAGTCCCAGCGCCCGAAGCAGACAGATGGGGAGCCACACGCCTTGCTTGGATCACCCTGTGACAGATAATAAAACACACTTTGTTGGAATTTTCTACAACAAGCCTTTATTACTTTAATAAATCACGGGGGGCAATCATCAGGAAAAGAGCTGTGCTTTTCCAGCCAGACTTCTAAGAGGAACATTTGGCTTCTTTTGTTATTATGGGGCCAAATATTGTTGCTAAATTAGTCTGTTTTGAATACTAAGGAAGCTTTCTCCCTCCTAGAAGTGAGCTCGTCTCTGGCTGAAAAGCTCTCAAAATTACACCTTTGTTTTTAATTTGAATTATTATCACTGCCAGAGTGTTAGAAGATATTTTAAAAGTTAGGATGAAAAAGTCACTGGTAATCCTAATACCTGGAGGAAAAATATCCTTTATGTCTTGCTCTATGACTTTCTGGGATGTACAACCTTACATATATAAATGTGTACTTAAAAGTAGTGTTAATATTATATTGTTGGTTCTTATAAATATCGTTCAGTAGAAATATATTGTCCTCACTTCCTGTAATTTACACAGACACAGTTTAGGGACTCCATGGCCTTCCATTGTATATATTTTTCTGTGAGGTTTTGTCAGATTCCCTGCTGATTAATAGTCATGTTGGTCCTACTGTTTTCCTATTGTTAAGATGTTGCCCTGTCTTGTGAGGACTTCCTTTTGTCCCCCTACCCCATCGTGATGGGGGAATGTCTGTGTCCACAGATGTAACCTTGTCCCGCTTCACTCCAGTGAATGTGGACCAGCAGGTTATGGTGTTTTGATCACTACACCTGAATTTTGTAGTTTTTCCCCCACTGGGAGACCCAGAAGCAGAAACAGTAAGAAGGGACCACAGGATAACCATGCCCAGGCCAACTCCCTGTGGGCTTGGTGTCCTGTTCAAAGAAGTGGTTGGGAAATTAGTCACATGATCACTCTGGGGAGCTCAGCCTCTGTGATGGGATTTTTTGAACTGCAGATGTGAGCACTTTGGACCCTAACCTACGAACACTGGATTTTGACGTTGTAATACGTTTTCCTGGTGTTGATGGCTTTCCAGATTGTCTTCTTAATGACTTACAACAAAGAGTGTCAGAGCTTTCAGTAACAGATGTGAGTGGAACAGGGTCACAGGCCAGGAGAGGCCTCTGAGCGTGAACTCCACTGGCAGTCCCGCTGTCCTGACTGCTGCTTCCTGCTGCTGCTCTGCGTCCCCTGCTGCCCCCAGCGCGTGCTGACCTCCTGGGATGCCTCAAGGCCAAACCCCCTCCAGTGCGGGCTCATCAAGACTCTTTGAAGACACTGCTTCCCTCCAGTGTTACTGAACTCAGGTCCAGCTGCTTGCCACTCAGAAGCCCGTGCTTAAGAGGCAAGTGCTGGTGGAAAGGAAAGGTTGCTTTATTTCAGAGGTTGGCAACTGGAGGAGAAGGCAGACTTGTGTTCGAAGACCAGCTCCCCACATACAAGCAGTAGGCAAAAGCTGTTAAAAAAAAAAAAAAAAATATATATATATATATATATATATATATATATAATTTGGCTGTGTCGAGTCTTAGTTGCAGCACCTGGATCTTTGGGCTTCTCTCTAGTTGTTGCACTTGGGCTCCAGCGTGCACAGACTCAGTAGCCCTGTGGTATGTGGGATCTTAGTTCTGGGACCAGGGATCAAACCTGTGTCCCCTGCATTGGAAGGTGGAGTCCCAAGGGCAAAAACTTTTAAAGGGGAGTTTTAGGGGTGCACAAGTGGAGGGATGGGGCTACATATGGAAACAGCACAGGCAGCTCTGATAGTCATCTTGAAATTGATCATAGTAGTTTGATCAATGTCATCTTGATTAAACAGTTAATCTTCATTTTCAGGTTGGTTGGTTCCCAGTTCTTTGAGTCCATTTCTCAGGACTGTGGCATCTTATGTCATGGCTATAGACTGCTCATCATGTGGTTAGCTTCTCCCACTTGGAGGGGTTTCAGTGTCTACCAAATAGCTCACAAGATAAGCTCAGAATATTATGTATAGCCTTGAGGAGGAACTAAAGGTCCTTGACTGTGTTTAATGACCATTATTAGTTGGTTTTGTTTGACTGATTTTCCTTTGTTTTTGTATTTTCCCATTTCTCTGCTTAAGTTTATTTCTCAACTAAATCTTTTCTGCACTCAAAAGGCAGGCAGAGGACATGAGGATGTGAGAGAGGCCTCACAGCTCCAATTCACCAATGTAATTCTCTTGAAAATTAGATCACATCACTGCTAGAGTGTGCTGGCAGTGTGCCTTCAGACATGGGACTCCTGATGGAGACAAACCCCAACTTGTTTTCACAGTTTAGAGGCTTGATCATAAAACAGGCGTCTCGGTCAGCAAGTCTCATCCACCCCTTCCATTCTTTCCCAAAGACTCAACCAAAGACTCTTTCCAGAGAAAAGATCCCCTCTCCCTAAGCAAAATTCATTTTCATCTTCCAAAAATACTGCAGAAAAATGAACAGGGAAACCAAGAAATAACTTCCTGAGGAGGTCAGTACTTCTGGGTCAGATTCTCAGCTGGACTTAAGAGCAGGTACTCAAGCACAAGCACCACCTTCTCAGAAATGTCTTCTTTTCGGAATAGAAAGCTTTTCCTTACTTCCTGGGAACTCATCTCCAATGTGGCAGTGGGAAGAACAAGTAGAATATACACATTTTCAAGCATTTCTTAAATATTCAAGCATTTGTTAAATAGAATATTCAAGCATTTGTTGAATAAAACCAAATGGACCTTCAAAAATGCTGAGGCAATTCTTCACCCTCACCAACTGGGAATGAGGGTGCTTATAACCATCCCAGCACTGAGCATGGCTCAAAGATGTTACCATTCTTTCAACTTGCTGATTCTTTTATTGGAGTTTCTCTCATGGCTCAGATGGTAAAATATCTGCCTGCAGTGCAAGAGATCCGGGTTCAGTCCCTGGGTCAGGAAGATCCCCTGGAGGAGGGCATGGCTAGAGACTCCAGTATTCTTACCTGAAGAATTCCATGGACGGAGTTTAGCATATTGAATACTATTTAACAATATGTTTACTATTTTTAGTATACAACATAGTATTGGTGATATGTACCTTTTTTGAGTTACCTCCTTATATTCTCAGCTCAGTTTTCTATTCAGATGTTTCTCTGGTATAAGACACTTAGCTAATGCAAAACCATGACAATCAAATGTCATTATATATATAATGTAATTATATATAATTAAATGAGAAGATAAGGTCAGTTCAGTTCAGTTCAGTCACTCAGTCGTGTCTGACTCTTCGCGACCCCATGAATCGCAGCACTCCAGGCCTCCCTGTCCATCACCAACTCCTGGAGTTCACTCAGACTCACGACCATTGAGTCAGTGATGCCATCCAGCCATCTCATCCTCTGGCATCCCCTTCTCCTCCTGCCCCCAATCCCTCCCAGCATCAGAGCCTTTTCCAATGAGTCAACTCTTCGCATGAGGTGGCCAAAGTACTGGAGTTTCAGCTTCAGCATCATTCCCTCCAAAGAAATCCCAGGGCTGATCTCCTTCAGAATGGACTGGTTGGATCTCCTTGCAGTCCAAGGGACTCTCAAGAGTCTTCTCCAACACCACAGTTCAAAAGCATCAATTCTTTGGCGCTCAGCCTTCTTCACAGTCCAACTCTCACATCCATACATGACCACAGGAAAAACCACAGCCTTGACTAGACGAACCTTTGTTGGCAAAGTAATGTCTCTGCTTTTGAAAATGCTATCTAGGTTGGTCATAACTTTCTTTCCAAGGAGCAAGCATCTTCTAATTTCATGGCTGCAGTCACCATCTGCAGTGATTTTGGAGCCCAGAAAAATAAAGTCTAACACTGTTTCCACTGTTTCCCCATCTATTTCCCATGAAGTGATGGGACCGGATGCCATGATCTTAGTTTTCTGAATGTTGAGCTTTAAGCCAACTTTTTCACTCTCCTCTTTCACTTTCATCAAGAGGCTTTTGAGTTCCTCTTCACTTTCTGCCATAAGGGTGGTGTCATCTGCATATCTGAGGTTATTGATATTTCTCCCGGCAATCTTGATTCCAACTTGTGTTTCTTCCAGTCCAGCGTTTCTCATGATGTACTCTGCATATAAGTTAAATAAGCAGGTTAATAATATACAGCCTTGACGTACTCCTTTTCCTATTTGGAACCAGTCTGTTGTTCCGTGCCCAGTTCTAACTGTTGCTTCCTGACCTGCATACGGATTTCTCAAGAGGCAGGTCAGGTGGTCTGGTATCCCCATCTCTTTCAGAATTTTCCACAGTTTATTGTGATCCACACAGTCAAAGGCTTTGGCATAGTCACCGTGAGTCAAAAACTCAAACTCAACAAAAACATTAAGGCATGAAGTGAGCACTGATCAAACGCAGAAAAGCTACAGAAGAAAAAAACAAAGTTAATTCAAAAGTGAATACTAAATTACAGAAATAAACAATGGAAATTATATAGAACCAAAAGCACAATAAGGAACATAATGGAGAAACATAAGAAATACCAAGGAGAAAAAAATGATCAAAGAGTTCATGGTACTGAATACTAGCAAAGAGCATCCCACATACAAATGAGTTCCCTAGAAAAATAAAACAGTGGAAGACATTATTTAGAATTTAATTCAAGGAAGGTTTTCTGGGAAAAAAAAAAAAGATGAACTGAATATACACATTGAAAGGTCCTACTACTGTAGAGCTGGGAAAATTGAAATATAACCTAGTGAAACATGGCCTCCTGGCCAAAAGGAGAATAAAGAAAATGAGTTTGGCATCAGACTCCCAACAGCAGCACACATAGGAAGGAAGAGTAGTGTAACATTTCTTGAAAGTTAAGGACAAAATGCAAGCTTTTATTAAAAGGTTACAACGGAACAATTGAGATGACTGTTCTTCAGGAAGCAAGACATTTAAAGACTTAAAAGATTAATAGTGTAGAAAGTTAATCTGTGGGCCAAATTTGTCACCTACTCTTGTGTGATACACTGGTTAACTGTTTTTTTTTTTTTTTTTTAGCATGGTTGGAAAAATATGAAAATAATACTTTATGAAACTATATGAAATCCAGAGTTCAGTGTCTATAAGTAAAGTGTTGTTAGAACACGGCTACTCTTACTGACCTCTGTGTTGTGTATGACTGCTCTGGTGCCACAGTGGCAGAGTTAATAGTTACGGCAGGGACTGTATGATCTGCAGAGCCTGAAATGTGTGCTTTCTGGCTCTTTATAGAGAAAGTTTACCAGCACTTGATGTAGAATGATGACGGTTCAGTCTGAGTCCAGTGTTGCTCTGAGATTCCTCCCTGCACCATCTTTCAGAAGGTCTGCAGAAGCTGAGGGCCATGGGCAGCGAGCTTGGAGTCGCTGTTTGGAACCATTGTTGGGGCGGTGTGGACTTAGAGGATTAGGGAGGAGCAAGCTGCCTCACGGATTGGGGAGCCATCTCGTCCTTTGCATGTTTTGCAGTGTGCAGTCCACTTAAACTTACGTGTCTTCCGCAGTATATTGAGTACTTGTTTGGGTGACTCAGCCTCTTGAGATACATGCCCATGGTCTCAGCATGTGTTCCTCTCACCCTCTACTCCACAAAACAAGGCATTCCTGGTGAGGGATGAGCTCACAGTCTAGGATGTAGCATCTGGATCCACAGTTGTGTTGGTTCTGAAATAGCTAGTCAGGCTTTCTTCCTGGACAATTGACCTCTGACTTGAGATGTTCCCATCTTTCCTTTCGAGATTACGTGCTGAAACCTGGCACTAACCCTTGGGCCTGCCATCTCAGCCGTTTACCTCTTAGTTTATGATCCCCACCTGTGGCCTCTATCAGTTCATCATCTTTCTGGACACCTGTATGTTGTCTCAAAACAGCACAACAGGCTGTCCCACCCATCCAGCCATGACTCTGTTACTCTTCACTAGTATCATTATGGAAGAGAATTCATGCATCTCTTCTCTGTGGGCACCAAGTCTCTGTCACTCTGGCTCCACGTTGGACCTACGGCTGAGCTCATACCTGATGCTCCAGTGCAAAGATACCAAGGACACTGCTTCCTCAGTCCCCCACATGTTGGCCGAATCTTTCTAAAGCATCTCAGAAAGGACTGAGAAGTGAGGGCTGTGGTGCTTCACCTCACTGCATTACATCCAAGTCCACTCTTCATAATTCCTCCAGTGGGAAAGGCAGGGTTTACACTTTGACTTTCATTCAGAAAACATTTGAGAGCTTATTATTGTTCCAGCACTGATACATCACTAACATTGTTATGGAAGAGAATCCGTAATAATGCATCTCTTCTCTGTGGGCACCAAGTCTCATACCTTAGCAGCTGTAGACAAGAGAGTTAGCCTCTGGGCTCATGAGTTTTATGCAGCATCTGTTCCCTGATATTTGGCTAAATATTATTCTCAGTGTTTCTGAAGGTATTTTTAAAATAAATTTTTTAAATTAATTTTTATTTGAGTATAGTTGATTTGCAATGTTGTATTAGTTTCTGCTGTATAGCAAACAATCAATTATACATATATACATACCACTCTTTTTTTGATTCTTCTCCATATAGATTATTACAGAGTGTTGAATAGAGTCCCCTGTGTTGTAAGTAGGTTCTTATCTGGTTTATATACAGTGGTGTGTGTATGTCAGCTCCAGCCTCCCAACTCATCCCTTTTACCTCCCTTGCTTGGTAGCCATAAGTTTGTTTTCTACATCGGTGACTCGATTTCTGTGCTGTAAATAAGTTCATTTCTACCATTTTTTCAGGTTCTACACACAGGCCCTATCATATGTTTGTCTTTCTCTGTCTGACTGACTTCCCTCAGTATGACAATCTAAGTCCGTCTGTGTCTCTCCAGATGGCATTATTGCATTCTTTTTATGGCCAAGTAATATTCCATTATATGTATGTACCACACCTTCTTTATCCATTCATCCATCGATGGACATTTAGTTTGTTTTTGTGTCCTGGCTATTGTGCAGGTATTTTTTAGATGAGACTAACATTTGAATCAGTAGACTTGGCATAAAACAGATTACCCTCCATAATATAGGTGGGCCTCATCCAGTCAGTTAAAGGCCTTCCTTAGGAGTGAAAGACTGAGATGCCCTGAGGTCAGAAGGCCCTTGGGTCCCAGCTGCAAATCAACTGTTTCCTGGGTCTCCAGCCTGCTAGCTGATGCTGTAGATTCTAGATTTTAGACTTGCCAGCCTCCACAATCACCTGAGCAACTCCTTAAACACCCTTTCTCTCCCTTCCTCTTCCTCCCTCTTCCTCTCTCTCTGTCACTACACATGTATACACCCTTCTGTGGATTTCATTTCTCTGGAGAACCCTGACTAACATAAACTCTCTACACAAACCTAATTCTAATACCTAGAAAATCTGTTCCTCTCAGAGTTTTCAAGGCCAATGTCATCTTCTCAGAATGCCTGTGCAAAGCTGGATGGATCTACCCAGTCCTTCTGTAACAGCTTTAATTTATAGTCCTGGTGGATTGGATACCTGTCATGACCAGGGAGAAGTCTTACTTGCCTAGAAATGTATGAGAACAAGGCATGTGAGTATTTTCTTTAAAAAGTATCCAGTTCCTCCTGCATTTTCATTTTGAGCAAGTGACGCTGGTTGAATTAGCTCAGGCTACCATAGCAAATACCATAGACTGAGTGGGTCATACAACAGAAATGTGTTTTCTCACAGTCCTGAAGGACTCCTGGGGAGGCCAAAGTCCAAGGTCAGGGTTCCAGCCGATTGTGTGTCTGGTAAGAGCTCTCTTCCTGGCCTGCAGATGGTCGCCTTCCCACTGTGTTCACATGGTCTCTTCTTTGTGTGCATGGAGAGAGAGAGGGCAAGCTCTCTGGTGTGTCTTCTGATGAGGGCACTAATCCCATCATGGGGCCCCACCCTCGTGACCTCATCTAAACCTAATCACCTCCCATCTCCCAGTACCATCACACTGGAGTCAGGGCTTCAGTGTTTGAATTTATGTGTGTGTGTGAGACATTCAGTCTGTAATGGGTTTGCAGCTTAGGAGAAAAGTTTGAAAACAAAATTTGCATAGACTAGAAGTTTTAGATAATAGATGAAATCAAGGGAAATGTTTAGTTGGGTGAAGTTTGATTTTGTCTTTCCTTGGCACCAGCTCCAGTGACCACTATAGAGACTGGTTTTCAATTTGTTGTTGAAATATCAGAGATTGTTTTTTTTCCTTCACTTTTTGAAAAGTCATTTTACCTTATTCCAAAGACCCATGTGCAAATGTGACTAGCTGAAAACAACAAACCCATCATTTATAAAGCAAAGATTCTATGTGGCTGAGTCCCATTATTTCTGCAAGCTCTGTGAATAGGGCCACTGGTAAGCGGTGTGTTCAAACAGGATCTGTAAACTGAATTCTGTCATTAGGGCCTCAGCGAGCAAGGGCGCCTTCCATTTTTGGAGACAGTTATCTAAGGTCCAGTGCTTTGGGCATAAACATGACTTAAAGTCTATTGATCGTTGCCCACGGAGCTGCAGGAGGACCCTCAGAACACAGAAGAGTCTGGCTCTGGTGACTCCCGAGGAGGAGGAGGTTAGCTCGTTTATCTACACCAGGGCTGGAGACTGGCATCCGTCGTCACAAGGAATATAGAATTAGAGTTCATTAAGACCAAAATGAATGTCTCAGAGGCATTCACACCAGTGTGGGCTCAGTCTGGGTGCCAACATCTCCATGTTATTAACAATGTAAAGGGCAGCACCCCCAAAATAACAAGGTCAGAGGGGTTTGGGCTGTGTATAGGGTTTGCTTTATGCCTCTAACTTTATTCTCTTTGTGTTTGGTGGGCTAGGGGTGAGTTATCAGGCTTCTTGGAATTTATGGAGAGAAGCAATTGAAGGTGAACACTTTGTATACTTCCAGAAAACCAATTTCTCCCCATTGGCATTCTGCTAAGTCTTCTGAAGAGCTTACAGGTTTTATTAGAACAATTATTTTATTGTCTGGCTTTATTGTAAGCTGCCTCAGAATGTTCCAGGGACCAAGGAGGGAGATAGTAATTTTCTTTTTTTTTTTGCTAACTTAACACTTCAATTAGAGCACAGAAGCATAGCTTGGAAGTGGTGAATGAAATATGTGTATTATTTACGTCATTGGTTTTCACCAGGGAGAAGATACTAGTTCAGGCTAGTTCTTCTCTTCCCAAGATGTTCATATCTGAAACTACTTTATTGTGTATCTGGAGAGAGGAAACATGTGATTTTTAGAACCCCATCACCTCAGAGAGGTCTCCATTGGGATTTTAGCCACACAGACCAAGGAACAAGTGCAGTGTTAGTGAGGCAGTAACTGAATCCGCCTGCTGTGCAGCTCCTTGTCATCCAGCAAAGGGAGAAGGACGAAACTGCCCGAACCACACAGCATCCAATTTCTTCTGTGAGGAGTCTCCCAGAGAATGCATGCGCTTGATGAAAGGGTCCTGTTGCTAAATCAGCTTGAAAGCCGGTCACGTGAGCATCTCTGCCCCGCAGCATCACACAGAGCCATCTGGGAAATAAAAGCCACCTACCCTGGGGTGGGAGCCCCCTGCACCCCAATCCTCCCCTCCACGTCTCACCCAGCCTGGTTTTAAGGAAAGCTGGGATGGAGCCCTGTAGTCAGACAGAACTTAATTATAATCATCACTTCTTGCTCCTTTCTGACCATAGGGTACAACTGCAGAGGGTCTTCTTTTAAATGGCCTTTCCTTTCCATGTATGCAAACGGGCACCGCTCTGCTCCCATTCCCAGCCTGAGCCTCCCTAAGCGTCAAGGCTCATGTATCTTCTGAGGCAGGGCTCCAGATGTTCTCCAGTGATCCCGCAAGAATGAAGTCTTGACACCCCTTGCTTCTCTTCCCCTGCCAGGGACTTCAGGCCCAGTCCCAGGTGGGGTCCCTGCAGCGTGGCCCTGATAGGTGGGGGCAGGGCATGCATAGGGTGGTGATGTGGATATCATTACCCACGCGGTGGGAGATGCGACTCCCAGGCCTCCCCTACAGGAATTGCCCTCCTGATTTCTAAATAAATTCAGTCTGGTCCATGTGTCAAGTCCTACTATCTACTGCTGCCGTGGAACTTGGTGCTGACTGAGGCGTCAGAGCCATCCTTGCAGTGAACGCAAAACCAAACTTCAAACCAAGACCACAAGTGCACATCAGTTCAGTCGCTCAGTTGTGTCTGACTCTTTGCGACCCCATGGACTGCAGCACATCAGGCCTCCCTGTCCTTCACCAACTCCCAGAGCTTACTCAAACTCATGTCCATTGAGTCGGTGATGCCATCCAGCCATCTCATCCTCTGTTGTCCCCTTCTCTTCCCACCTTCAATCTTTCCCAGCATCGGTGTTTTTTCTAGTGAGTCACTTCTTTGCATCAGGTGGCCAAAGTATTGGAGTTTCAGCTTCAGCATCAGTCCTTCCAATGAATATTCATTACTTATTTCTTTAGGACGGACTGGTTGGATCTCCTTGTAGTCCAAGGGGCTCCCAAGAGTCTTCTCCAACACCACAGTTCAAAAGCATCAATTCTTCAGCACTCAGCTTTCTTTATAGTCCAGCTCTCACATCCATACATGACCACTGGAAAAACCATAGCCTTGACTAGATGGACCTTTCTTGGCAAAGTAATGTCTGCTTTTTAACATGCTGCCTAGCTTGATCATAGCTTTCCTTCCAAGGAGCAAGTGTTAAAACAAATGGACATAGATTTCCTATTTTTAATATGTTAATTAATATGATTTAGTATGTACAAAATAATACATATAACAATATATCTGTATTGTAATAATTCAGACATGTAATTTTTAAACGCATGCATTCAGAGAATCAGGACACAGCAAACCACAGGCAGTTTTATTGTCCAAGACCTTTTTAAAGTTTTGTCTGATCACATAAACACTGCATCATCACCTAATTGTCTTGCCTCACCAGTTACATTGACGTGTCCACTAAAGTGTTCCCACTTTTCTGCTCTCATCGTTGCCAGTACCGGTCTCACAGTGGGTATGTACATGCCAGTGCGCAGCAGCAGCTAACAGATCAATCACCCATCACCCTAAAGTGCCCCTTTTGGTGAAGAAGCCTTCATAGCCCTTAGTGATGAAACTATGTTTAAGAAGTCAACAACGTTGTGACAGTTTTGTTATTCTAATCTCATGATCCGAGGCTACAAATCTTTGTTTGGCAACATTTGAATAAACTGTATACAAATGGAACCCATAATAATAAGCAAATTTGACAGATTCTACAGAGCTAGTAGATATCTCCGTGTTGTGGACAGTTGCTTCAAAACGGAAGGTGGTATTTGATTTGACTTTCAGTTCCAGTTCCAAGCTCTTGCATTGCATTTTAGAATAAAGTGGCCAGTGGGAACACTTGCCTCTTCCATAGGTTCGGTGTGCATGTGTGTGGGGCCGTATTGACTGGTCTTGCAGATGTGCCTGCGTACTTTGATATGTTCAGAGAGAATGTTCCGTGGGCAAATATTGGGACGTGGTAAGTACTAGGGTGAACTTTCTGGAACCACGGAATGGAGCCCTGGAAGTGGGGACTGTTCCGGGAAACTCGCAGTTGTGGTTCCCTTCCCCCTAGATGTCCCCGTTGTGACTCCTTGTTCATCACTTCCTGTCCTCATCCTGCCTGGACTGATCTGTTTCCTCCCTCCCCTCTGGCTGGTTTGACTTTTCTGGGATGACGCTAAACCATGCTGCGGTGGACTCTGGAGAGGAAAGGGCACTTGGTGGGCCAAATCCGTGGCTGTTCAGTGCGGAGTGAAGACAAGCAGATAAATGGGATAAAATGAGGTTCCGGGAACTGCCCGTGGAGACTCGCCTTCCTGCCGGGAGCGGGGCAGTGAGCCAGTTGGCTCTGGGGGCCACCCTGGGGACCTCGAAGGCCTGTCTCTGGCAGGTGGTTGCCGGGTGGGGATGGGGAGATGGGCGAGTACCCCCTGCCGTGCCAGCCTCGCGCTCAGCGGTGCCTAGAGAAGAAGTTCTTGAAGGCGCTGTTGTAGTTCTTGTTGAAGGCCGTGTAGATGAGGGGGTTGAAAAAGGAGTTGGAGTAGCCGAGCCACAGGAAGACGCTCTTCCAGGTGGCGGGGACGTCGCAGGCGCACAGGGGCCTGAGGAGCTCGGCGGTGAAGAACGGGATCCAGCAGAGCACGAACACCCCGATGAGGATGCCCACCATGAGGGCGGCGCGCTGCTCCTTCTGCTCGCGCCACGCGTCCCCGTCGGCCTGGAAGGTGACCTTGGCGCGGCGCGCCGCGAGGACCATCTCAGGCCGCTGAGCCGCGCCCTTCCCCTGGAGGAGGCAAACAGAAGCGTCAGGAGGAGCCGCCCCCTCCTCACGCCGGGCGGGCTGACCCGAGTCACGGGTTGGCCAGTTTCCCGCACTTGCACTTCAAGAGAAAGCTTTTACTTGTCCGTCGCAGGGACCCTCTAGGGTCCCCCCACCCCGGGGCCGACAGAGCTGGGTGTTTGCTCACATTTTGACATCTTACCTCTTTGTGATCTCCTTCTGGTTTGTCCCCTGCCCCGACTTTTATGGAAAACAAGAGATGCTAAACTCAGATTCCCTCCACCTTGGCTTGCCCAAGTCCCCTGGAAGGCAGTTTCTCCAGCTTCACGACCCTTCTCTAAGGAAGCGGAATTCCTAGGAAAGGAGGCTCTTTCCTCCATTCCAGCTTTTTAATTTTTTTTTTTCTCCAGATCTTTGGAGAACTGGAATAAGATGTGTCTGATGACAAGGCCCCTGAAACAGGAGGAAATGACGATGGGCTGATGTGCTAAATGAGCAAGTTAGTTGACCCCGTCACAATGTGGGGCAGTTTCTGGGCCGATCCATCATTCACTAGTGGAGAGACTACCCTGACATCAAACTCTGTCCTCTGCAACTCCAGCCTTCTGTGATCCCAGGACACTTGACCTGGAGAGGTACCCAGTCACGCTCCAGGAGCGCACAACCTTCTAGGCAGTGGGCTAGGTCACAGGGTCTGTCCCTCTAACCCACGTAACCAGTTCATGGCTGCATCTACAAATTGTAGTCAAGAGGAACTATTTATAACTTATCATATAGAATAATGGAGCTGAAAATAGGAACACTGTAGTTAAGGGAATGTTAGTTCATGTGTGAATTACTAAATTTATATGATAACCTTCCTGTCATCTATTTGAAAGACAGTGAAACCCCAGCATTATACAGTTAAACATAAGATTCATAAATACGGAAACAAGTAGTTCACTATTCTTCAGCTCTTAAAAGCATATATAAAATAAGTGACATTGATACTTTCACCTGTGTCTTTCCAGAGCCTCACCTCTGGGTGGAACCACAGTTATCTTTCTTCTTTTATTAGTGTCTATCATGGAATGCATTTCAGGGAGCTAATTGATAGAAATGCAAGCACAGTATTCAGTTTCATTTTTCAGCATAAAGAAAATAGGAAAAGTCACTAATTCCCTTAGTAAAACTCAACCTCAGAATGTCATCAAGGAAGGCATTTCCCCCCATTTCCCCAAGGTGGCAATGAAACAGTAATTCCAGTCCTGACTCTTGAGTCCTTGAGAAGTTCTGTTTCCTTTCAGACTTCTTCATGGGTGATGCTGGCCGCTCAGGGTTTTGAGGCCATCGTGACCAACCCTTAACTCTCTGTAGCACACTTGGTGTAAAGGTGGAGCGTGTAAACCAGACTCCAAGCTCTGGGGTAACGGCAGAAATGAATACAGCAACACATAGCTAGATACGGTAGCTTCTGAACCACGACCCCCTCTCGGGAACCTCTCCACCCCCACCCCATCCCCACTCACTGCCTGCCTGCCCCCTTGGTGGTAACTGCCGCTCCAGGTCAACTCCAGAAGACCATCTTAGCCCTTCAGATACTCAGATTCCAGTTGTGAGACGCTGTGAGCCCTACAGTGAGACTGCCTCTGTGAGGCCAGCCTTTGGTGAGGGATGAGATACACTCCCAGTGCTCTGCTTTTTATCTGTGGGAGTTTTCTACCGCATAATGGGAAGAGTTACACAGCTTCCATTCTGAGGGGCCACCTTCTGTCCTATTGACTGAGACGCTGCTGGGACATTCAGACCCAGTCCTGACCTGAATCCAAAGGGAATCCACGTCAGAATACAACACAGTACTTCATTCGTATAACACAGTACTTCGTTCGTACAACACAGTACTTCGTTCGTCTGAGAGACGAGGGATCACAGGGCTGTGTTGTCCAGGTGTGTGCCATACATCAGGTGTAGGGTGTGGGTATGTCTATAAAGGCGAGCATCAGGGAAGGGGACCCAAGTGCCATAAGACAGTTTCACGGCAGCCCATCCCTTCAGGTCATCGTCCTCGTGGAGAAACATTAAATGCCATACACGGGCCTGCTTTCGCAGGTGTGTGGCAGTTGTACTATGAAATCCTGAATGTTTTGGCTACCTGATGCAAAGAGCTGACTTGTTAGCAAAGATCCTGGTGCTGGGAAAGATTGAGGGCAGGAGGAGAAGGGGGCAACAGAGGATGAGATGGTTGGATGGCATCATCAACTCAATGGACATGAGTTGAGCAAGCTCTGGGAGATGGTGAAGGATGGGGAAGCCTGGCGTGCTGCAGTCCATGCGGTCGCAAAGAGACACTACTGAGCAGCTGAACAACAACTATAAAATCCTAGATTCTTCCAGCATACTGTACCTAGGTTCTTTTGAATTTGAACTGTTCCAATGCACAGCATGTGTTCACTGAATTTGTGAGAATTCCCCACTGAGAATTGATGTGCAAGTGTCTCTTAAAAGTTTCCCAGTTTTTTATTCCTAAGCTTGTCTTCAGGAGGGTTTCTCTTGTCAGTGGGACCCACAGATCCATGATCACTTTCTCTGAGTTCTTAGCACAGCAGGTGGGGAGCACATTCATGGGGCCCCTTTACAGCAGAGAACCTAAATTCATTTTTAACAATTCTTTTCCTATTCCATGCGGTCTTCTCCCACTTCTTAGAATTCTAGTTTGAATTCAAGTTAAACTTTTTTTCCTAAATACATTGTTTTTATGGTTCATTTTGAGTCGGAAATTTTTATAGGTTAGAGAACTTGTTTCTCAGAAAAGCACGCTCTCTACGGCTTTGATGAGAGATGTAGATCATTTTGGGAGTCATTCAACACCAGCTCACCTGGTGAGCGTGCCATTGGTCTATAATGGCTCCACTGGAGGAGGGGCTTTGCTGTTGGGGAGTTTCAGCTCCTGGTGTTAGCAGATGGTTGACTTGGTTGCTTACCCTGTGGCTTTCTGACTAAAGGACTCCTTAGCTCTGCTTGTCAACGATCGCAATAAAGTACTTAATCACGTCTGGTGTATAGACTCTATTGATTACTCTGTCAGTTACTCAGCATGGTTGTTAGTAGATTCACAGAAAGAGAGGTAATGGGGTAAAAATAAGTGAACGCATTCGAGCCAAGCTTCACTTTTCCCATTTATCTTTGTAGTGTTGTATCATTTCTAAAGCACAAGCCTCACAAGTTAAGACTCCCTTGGAGAAAATTTTATAAGTGAACAGTTGGCCTTGTATCTCCAAACAAATGAATTATTTGGGGGACATGTGCCTATGATTTAGACTTCTCACTCTTGCCTGGAAAATCCCATGGATGGAGGAGCCTGGAGGGCTGCAGTCCAAGGGGTCGCTGAGGGTCGGACACGACTTCACTTTCACTTTCACTTTTCACTTTCATGCATTGGAGAAGGAAACGGCAACCCACTCCAGTGTTCTTGCCTGGAGAATCCCAGGGACGGGGGAGCCTGTTGGGCTGCCGTCTATGGGGTCGCACAGAGTGGACACGACTGAAGTGACTTAGCATATTCTTCCAAAACGGTTATGTGTTCAACAGTGACCTACTATATAGCACATGGAGCTCTGCTCAACGTTACGTGGCAGCCTGGATGTGTGTGTTGGGGGGGAGATTTTGGGGGAGAATGGATACGTGTATACGTGTATGACTGAGTCCCTTATTGTTCACCTGAACTATCGCAACAGTGCTAACTGACTACACCCCAGTACAAAATTAAAAGTTTTTTAAAAACTGAAACTTAAAAAAAATGAAGATGGTTATATGTTAAGATAACTTGTTGTTATCTAAACCAGTCAATCCTAAAGGAAATCAGTTCTGAATATTCAGTGGAAGGATTGATGCTGAAGCTGAAACTCCAACCAACTCATTGGAAAAGATGCTGATGCTGGGAAAGATTGAATACAGGAGGAGAAGGGGACAACAGAGGATGAGATGGTTGGATGGCATCACCGACTCGATGGACATGAGTTTGAGCAGGCTCTGGGAGTTGGTGATGGACAGAGAGGCCTGGCGTGCTGCAGACCACGGGGTCACAAAGAGTCGGACACGACTGAGCGACTGAACTGAAGTTGTTGTTTAGTCACTAAGTTGTGTCCAACTCTATTGCAACCCCATGGACTGTAGCCCACCAGGCTCCTCTGTCCATGGGGTTTCCCAGGCTCAAATAATAAAGTAGGTTGTCCTTTCCTTCTCCAGGAGATCTTTCTGACCCAGGGATCAAACCCTTGTCTCCTGCATTGCAGGCAGATTCTTTACCACTGCGCCACCTGGGAAGCCTAGTTAAATAACAATTCACTAGTTAATCATAAATCTAGCATGTCCTTTTATTTCCTCAAACTATTCTGCTTCACCTCCCTTTATCACAGATAATCAATAGATTATCATCAATAGTGGGTATTGCAATTAAGGGATGAAGGGTCTCACCTGGTAAGTGTGGCTTCAGGTGATTGCAGGTAAGACCAGACCATTGTCACATGCAGGATGTACCAGTGAGTTGGGATGTTTAATCTGGGAATGATCCTACCCACCTAGGGAGGGCTTTACAAGGGTCAGAATAAGAACATTTCCACAAGCTTAGGAAAAGACCATCTGTCCTGTAGTTGTGGTAACACAGAGCCTTGCTGCTTGTTTAAACCCCTCCAGTGAACCCAGGACGGTCCAGCTCTGTGAGCAGGCATCGGCAGACCAGCTGCTCAGTGTCGGCCCTCACATCTGACAGCCAGCTGGGTGCGTGCGTCCCTGGGCAGCAGTGAACCAACGGTGGCCTCACTGAGTCACCCCCTGTGTGGGGGAAGTCCGCTCAGCGTCCCTCTCAATGCCCTCCCACCCCCGAGCTCAACACTGTCTCCATCGATGATGGGTGTTCTGCTCTGCTCCGGGAGATGGTGCCAGACAAGCGTAGCTTTTCTCAATCTGTAGCAAGCCGTGTTTTTATTTCAGGTGCTATGTGGTGGTTGTATCATCTTCGGGCAGTTCTAGAGGTTCCATGGATATCATTTTGAGGACCCTCGACAGGATACTTGGACTACAGGTGCATCCACAGAGCCCTGGACCCCAGCCGCCTTTGGATCTGCAGACGCACACCAGTCTCAACGAGCTGAGTGCCAGCCTGCTCCACCGGGCTCTTCTCACTCTGTTTTGTTATCCAAGGCTTTGCAACCAAGTGTGTCTTTGAATGGGCTTCCCCGATGGCTGAGAGTGTAAAGAATCTGCCTGCGATGCAGGAGACACAGGTGATGCGGGTTCAACTCGGGTCAGGAAGATTCCCTGGAGAGGGGAATGGCAAGCCACTCCAGGATTCTTTCTAAAAATCCCATGGGCAGAGGAACCTGGCAGGCTGCAGTCCATGGGGTCACAAAGAGTCAGACATGACCAAGTGACGAAGCATGCATGCACACATGTGTATTTGAATAAGTTCATTCAGCTTAGGTCTTCATATCAAATAACTGGACCTTTATTAGAAAGGTGCACCGTTTGGAAGTCGACTTACATCTTATAAAGCTGTTAGGTCTCTTGCTGGAGGTATACCATTGAGCAAAAATGTCATGCCATAACCTACTTATTATATTGCTGTTTTCTTTGTTTTGGCTGTCGTTTGTCTAAATATGCAAACTCTTATTTTCATAGATTTTTTTGCTTTATTTTTTGTCCTGGAATACCTTTTATTTTTCTGTTGAATATAAAAAGGATTGTTCTATAAGGTGCTGGCTTTATAAGCTTCTAATCTTTTCCAAGCCAGACCTGAGGACTAATGACTTGCAGACCATTAGACTTAATAACCAATTTGTCAGAAAGCAGTCGATCAGACTTTGCTTCAAGTTTTTCACAAAACCTAAGTGGGGCATTCCCTGTCTTGTCAGTTTATGGAATAAATGTCACCTGGTGTGGTTGGCATTCCAGCTCATTGATGATTGGGTTGGTCATCATATGGCCCCTTCTTGGCCTCTGGTCAAGGATCTGAGAAACCATTCACAAGCACAGACTGTTGGCCAACCCTGGTGGCCTTTTTCTTGTGTGTCGTGCTTTGTTTTAGTCAGAGTCTCAGCCTTCTTCTTGGTGAACTTCTATTTTAAACTGCGCTATAATCCTAACTCTCACTCTTTTCTTGATAAATGTGAAAAAAAGTTTTTCACGTAATAATCTCTGAAAGTCAAAATCAATAAATTAACATATTTAAGTTAGAAGACAAACACTAAACAGTTGAGAATCAGCTTTTTTAGTTGTTCTGCTAAAGCCTTAAAGTCTAACTCCGAGATGGTCCTAAAGATTTTATAACTTTCCAAAACCTCCCCTCGACAGGAGACTGTTGGACCCACCAAAAAAAGATACCCCACACCCAAGGGCAAAGGAGAAGCCCCAGCAAGATGGTAGGAGGGGCGAAATTGTGTTTAGAATCAAACCCCTACCCATCCGAGATGCTTGGAGGGCTCAAACAAAACCTTGTGCACACCAGGACCCAGGGGCCCCACAGAGACTGAGCCAGACCTGCCTTTGAGTGTCTGAGTGTCTCCTGTGGAGGCTGGGTCAGCGGTGACCTGCGAGGCGACAGGGACTCTGGCTGCAGCAGGCCTGGGAGGTGTGGCATGTGGCGTAAGCCCTCCTGGAGGAGGTCACCACTAGCCCCACCATACAGCCACCGAGCGGATGACCCACAGACTGGAGAACAATTATACCAAAGACATTCTTGCACTGTTGCAAAAGTTCTAGGACCCACAACAGAATTCCCAACCTGGAGATCCGGCAAAGGGACTGAGAACCCAGGGAATTTGACTTTGAATTCCAGTGGGATTTGCTACAGAACTTCCGCAGGAAACGGGCACTTGGAGGGCACAAAGAAAACCTTGTGCACACCAGGACCCAGGAGAAAGGGCAGGAACCCGAGACACTGAGCCAGACTCACCAGTGAGTGTTTGGGAGTCTGGTGGAGGTGTGGGTCGACAGTGGCCTGCGGCAGGGTCAGGGGCACTGGAGACAACAGTCCTGGCATAAGTCCTTTTGAGGGAGATGCCATTGCCCCTACCACATTTTGGCCTCAGGTCAAACTACGGGGAGGGAACATAGCCCCACCCAAAACCAGAAAATTGGATTAAAGATTTGCTGAGCATGGCCCCACCCATCAAAGCAAGACCCAGATTCCCCCACAGCCAGTCCCTCCCATCAGGAAGCTTCCACAAGCCTCTTATCCTCCATCAGAGGGCTGCTGCTGCTGCTAAGTCACTTCAGTCATGTCCGACTCTGTGTGACCCCATAGACGGCAGCCCACCAGGCTCCCCCATCCCTGGGATTCTCCAGGCAAGAACACTGGAGTGGGTTGCCGTTTCCTTCTCCAATGCATGAAAGTGAAAAGTGAAAGTGAAGTCACTCAGTCGTGTCTGACCCTCAGCGACCCCATGGACTGCAGCCTTCCAGGCTCCTCTGTCCATGGGATTCTCCAGGCAAGAGTACTGGAGTGGGGTGCCATTGGGAAAGGGCACCCGGGTGGAAGGCAGTAGGGTAAGGTAACCCAGGAGAACTGCTCTGGCTCACAGTCTTGGGTTTTATGGTGATGGGATTAGTTCCCGGGTGGTCTTTGGCCAATCATTCTAATTCAGAGTCTTTCCTGGTGGTGCACGCATCACTCAGCCAAGATGGATGCTAGCGAGAGGGATTCTGGGAAATGGACGGACACTTGGTGTCTCCTTTCAACCTTTCCCGAACTCTTCTGGTTGGTGGTGGCTTATTAGTTCCGTATTCCTTATCAGGATCTCCTGTCATAAAACAACTCATGCAAATGGTTACTATAGTGCCTGGCCAGGGTGGGTGGTTTCAATCAGTGTGCTTCCCCTAACAACTCCCCCCTGAGAGACTTCATACTCAAGATACTTCTTGGGAATTGGGGCGGAGGTCTCTTTCTTCTGTAACTTCTTCCTGCTGCCTAGCAGAACAGAAGTCTCTCTCTACCAGACTAAGTCAAGGTATTTTTTTTTTTTTGCCTGAAACCAGCATTCACCCTTATAATAACAGCAATTTAGTTTGAAACTGTTGGCCCCTCTCAGAGATGAAATAGACAGGGGCCAAACAGAAGACCTAACAGGATGGTCATCTGTGGTCCCCGGGAACAGAAGGCAACATTTGGGGTGAGGATTGCAGGGTTTGTGACCCTTTTTGATTGGTTGGTGCTGAGGGAACAGAGCTGTGCTCCAGGAATCTTGTGTTCTGTCTGAAGTTACCATCCTCCACCTGGGTGGGGGCTCAAAGACATTGTTATGCATATTTCTTTGAGTAGGAACCAGGACTCTGTCTGGAGGCAGAGGGCAGACAGATTGAAAACCACAATCACAGAGAACTAACAAAACTGATCCCATGGACCACAGCCTTGTCTAACTCAGTGCAACTATGAGCCATGCTGTGTAGGGCCACCCAAGACAGACGGGTCATGGTGGAGAGTTCTGACAAAATGTGGCCCACTGGAGAAGGGAACAGCAAACCACTTCAGTATTCTTGCCTTGAGAACCCCATGAACAGTCAGTTCAGTCGCTCAGTCATATCTGACTCCTTGTACAGGGGGCGGTGATCAAAACCATCCCCAAGTAGAAGAAATACAAAAAGGCAAAATGGTTGTCTGAGGAGGCCTTACAAATAGCTGATAAAAGAAGAGAAGCTAAAGGCAAAGGAGAAAAGGAAAGATATACTCATCTGAATACAGAGTTCCAAAGAAAAGCAAGGAAAGAAAAGAAAGCCTTCCTCAGTGATCAGTGCAAAGAAATAGAAGAAAACAGTAGAATGGGAAAGACTAGACATCTCTTCAAGAAAATTAGAGATTCCAAGGGAACATTTCATGCAAAGATGGGCACAATAAAGATCAGAAACGGTATGGGCCTAACAGAAGCAGAAGATATTAAGAAGAGGTGGCAAGAATACACAGAAGAACTATACAAAAGAGATCTTAATGACCCAGATAACCACGATGGTATGATCACTCACCTAGAGCCAGATATCCTGGAGTGCAAAGTCAGGTTGGCTTTAGGAAGCACTGAACAAAGCTAGTGGAGGTGGTGGAATTCCAGTTGAGCTATTTCAAGTCCTAAAAGATGATGCTGTGAAAGTGCTACACTCAGTATGCCAGCAAATTTGGAAAACTCAGCAGTGGCCACAGGATTGGAAAAGGTCAGTTTTCATTCCAATCCCAAAGAAAGGCAATGCCAAAGAATGTTCAAATTACTGAACAATTGCACTCATCTCACACACTAGCAAGGTAATGCTCAAAATTCTCCAAGTGAGGCTTCAACAGTATGTGAACCGAGAACTTCCAGATGTTCAAACTGGATTTAGAAAAGGTAGAGGAACCAGAGATCAAATTGCCAACATCCACTGGATCATAGAAAAAGCAAGAGAATTCCAGGAAAACATCTACTTCTACTTTATTGACTACACCAAAGCCTTTGACTGTGTGGATCAAAATTCAGTTCAGTTCAGTTGCTTAGTCGTGTCCGGCTCTTCAGTTCAGTTGCTTAGTCATGTCCAACTTTTTGCAACCCTATGGACTGCAGCACACCAGGCCTCCCTGTCCATCATTAAAATAAACCGTGGAAAATTCTTAAAGAAATGGGAATACCAGACCACCTTACCTACCTCCTGAGAAATCTGTATGAAGGTCAAGAAGCAACAGTTAGAACCAGACATGGAACAATGGACTGGTTCCAAATCGAGAAAGGAGTATGTCAAGGCTGTATATTGTCACCCTGCTTATTTAACTTCTCTGCAGAGTACATCCTGTGAAATGTCAGGCTGGATGAAGCACAGGCTGGAATCAAGATTGCCAGGAGAAATATCACAACCTCAGATGATGCCACCCTCATGGCAGAAAATGAAGAGGAACTAAAGAGCCTCTTGATGAAGGTGAAAGAGGAGAGTGAAAAAGCTGTCTTAAAACTCAGCATTCAAAACACGAAGACCATGGCATCTGGTCCCATCACTTCATGGCAAATAGATGAGGAAACAATGGAAACAGTGCCAGACTTTATTTTCTTGGGTTTCAAAATCACTGCAGATGGTGACTGCAGACATGAAATTAAAAGATGCTTGCTCCTTGGAATAAAATCTATGACCAACCCAGACAGCATATTAAAAAGCAGACATTGCTTTGCTGACAAAGGTCCATCTAGTCAAAGCTATGGTTTTTCCAGTAGTCATGTATAGACATGTGAGAATTGGACCATAAAGAAAGCTGAGCACCAAAGAATTGATGCTTTTGAAGTGTGGTGTTAGAGAAGACTCTTGAGAGTCCCTTGGACTGCCAGGAGATCAAACTAGTCAATCCTAAAGGAAATCAACCCTGAATTTCCATTGAAGGACTGATGCTGAAGCTGAAACTCCAATACTTTGGCCACCTGATGCTAAAAACTGACTCATTGGAAATGACCCTGATGCTGGGAAAGATTGAAGGCAGGAGGAGAAGGGGACGACAGAGGATGAGATGGTTGGATGGTATCACCGACTCAATGGGCATGAGTTTGAGCAAGCTCTGGGAGTTGCTGATGGAATGAAAAGCCTGATGGGCTGCAGTCCATGGGGTCACAAAGAGTTGGACAAGACTGAGCGACTGAACTGACTGAAAACCTCCCACCTTACACATCCACACCCCCCATATTTCTACTCAGCTTTTCTGAACTTCCTAAATGAACTATCTTTTCCACAGGGGTTTCCTCAGTAAAACAAAATCACATTGTAAAATTGCCAGGCAAGAAGTCAAACTTATAGAATGTCAGTTAAAACCTTGATTGAGAGCTGAGATACAGGCTATAAGGAAGAATTTTTCTAAAGTGAAAGCCACTCAATCATGTCCGACTCTTTGTAATCCCATGGACTGTAGCCCGCAAGGCCCCTCTGTCCATGGGGATTCTCCAAGCAAGAATACTGGAGTGGGTAGCCATTCTCTTTTCCAAGGGATCTTTCCAACCCAGGGATCGAACCCAGGTCTTGCACATTGCTGGTGGATTCTTTACCACCTGAGCCACCAGGGAAGCTGCTAAACTTTAGGGAGAAGGGCAAAAAACTGTTGTAGAATTTAGAATTTTTAAAGAGTACTGAACAAAATCCTTACTGTCCTAGACTGCAGATCAGCAGCACCTAGTGAAATTAATTAAACTTTCCCTTAGATGAGGAAAAATATTTATAACTAGAAGGATAGAAGAGAGAAGAGCCATATAACATGGCTATGCAAATTTACAATGCAAACTAAAACAATTTCAGAAGCCATTTTTTTAGAGAAGATTGAGGATTCTAAATTGTAAACTATATAGAAAATTTAAAAGCAGTATTCTGATATAAACCCAACAGCTGACGTATGGTCTTGTCCTAAATGGGCTCAAACCTGAATTAGGGAACTTAATAAGAAAAAAATAAATTTAAATGTGAAATTGCCAATTTAGAAAATACCCAGTAGGGGGCTAGACACTTCCAGAACGTAGGTAATAAGGGGTCGGAGGGAGTGGGAGGTAGGAGAGAGGTTCAGGAGGGAGCGGACGTGTGTAAACCTATGGCTGATTCACGTTGATGCATGGTAGAAACCAACCCAACGTTGTAAAACAATTATCCTCAGCTAAAAATAAATTTAAAAAGAAAGCAGATAATCAATACAAGATATGGCTCTCTAGATAAAACATCAAGAAGCACGTCTGTTTTAAAAGATCTGGGTGCCTAGATAAGGCCCACAGTAAATGTAACCAGCAGAAGTAACCTTGAAAGCAGCAATATCCCCTTTTGGCTAAAAAAACGACAACCGTCTAAAATCTGCCCAGTGAAGTCATCCCAAGGGAGATGTTATTGCCAACAACTTCCTGTCCTTCCAAACTTCTAGGGGGAATTGCCTTTAATTGTGGATGCACAACAGTACAGCTTTCTTGTTTATGCTGTGGCTTTTGAAAAGGCTCGAGGGAAAAAACCTAAGTTAATGGAAGAATTCAGTGAGAATCTTGAATAATCCTGTGTGCCAACTTGTAGCTGATATTTCAGGATCCTTACGAGAATCCTTTCATTTCAGTAACACAACTACACATTTAGTAAGCAGAATGTGCCTCCAGATAAAATATACTGCTGTCCTTCAACATTCTCAGATTATAACCGGTCTGTTTGTGAGAGTATCTGCACTGTGCGTAATTCAGGACATCACTGGAGAAATAGCAGTGGTCCTAGAGTTCTTGTGGACAAGAGACACCACAGACAGACTGATGAGAGCAGGACTGAGCATGCGAGCTCAGATGGACTCTCCCTGGTTTGTCATGATTTTGCCACTCTGTCCCGGCGTGAACGTGCTGGGGCACACTCCAGGTGGGCTAATCCAGCCACATGACACCTGTCCAAGAACTATTGCCTGTTGAAGCCCACCCCTCGATTCAGTGATCAAGGCTTTGCCTCCATGCCTTGGAGACATTACTCTCATCAATTAAACTAGTCAACCCATCTTCAGAAGTTTTCTTTTTTTTAATTAAACCTTTAAACCTTATGTTACCACGTGCAGTAAATCCCCATTGCTAACTGAGACCGCCCAGCATTTTTCTGCTGGTTGGTTAACCTGGTCTAGTGTCCGTCATCCAGAGCTTTGACTGCTGCTGCCCAGCGCTGTGCTGACAAGTGACTGAGCACGTTGATTGATGTGCAGTCTGAACATCAGCTCTCCACGGATGAAACTTCAAGGAGAACCAGCAACAGAGCTGAGAAGCTGAGAAACGGTCTCTCCAGAGTGAGGACCAAGAGCTGGAGGGTGAGAACCACGTGCTCCTCAAACTTGGGGCGAGTCCATGTGTTCTGCGGCCCGGAACCAGCCTTCGATGTACTGTCAGTCAAGGACATTTTGTCTCGGTGGGCTTGGTTTTACAAGCCCTCCTGCCGGGTCAGCCCCTCACTTTTGGAAGTTAGGCAGCCAGGCCTGGATTCACTCCAGCAACGCCCGACCAGCAGAGCTGCTCATACAGCTGATGTCAGCCCGCCGAGAACCCAGAAAGTCCCCCAGGCCCTTACAGGCGGGAAATCCAGCTGTGTCTTCATGTCAGAGCCTCAGTCGCGGTTTCATCAGACTTTGTCAAGGGCAAGGCCTCTCTCTCTCGTATGTTTCCGGCTTTCATCTCCGTGCCTGACAGCGGTTAGGCTTTCAGTGCGCATCTGAGGCAAACTCAGAAGGTAAAGAAGCAGGGAAGAAGTGTTGTGTTTCCCTAGGCAACAGGGCTCGTTGGCGGTAGAACTGTATTTAGAAACTTTGGCACCTGCTACCACCAAGAAATCAGGAAGCCTGACTTTTAATCCACCCTCCACGGTAACGTGAGAACAAGGCCAGCTCCACATTTCAGGTGGAGCCCTGGATGGCTTAGAGGCCTTGCAAAGCCATGAGACCCATTTTTGAGTTACCTGGCAGAGAAAGAACATGAAGCAGTGCTTTGCTTCTGCTGTCTCCAGACCTGAGTAGTGATAGCCCCTTTTCCTTCTGCTCCAAACCCTCCAGGACACAAGGACAGTTGCCGTTCCCTTTTAAAGCCGTTTGGTGTTGATCACAAATTGTGTTTACCTGGGTGAGCATCCCGGCAGAAGAGGATCCGTGTAAGGAGGGCTGTGGTGGGCCGTCTGCCAGCCCCCTTGTTCCTGACCCGGAACTGCGGGGGCGCACACACACGGACACTCCGGCTAGTTTGGAGGCACGCCTACTTGTCGGCACTTCTTGTCCAGTTTAGAAGTCTCATGGGCCAGGGTTTCCCGGATCTGTCCCTGTTGACATTGATTTGTCACGAATTGTCTGTTGTTCCGGCTGTGCTGTGTGTCCCACCGCGCTTGGCATCCCAGGCTCTGCATGCCAGGTGCAGCAGCACCCTGTCCCACGTGTGGATAATCAGAAACAGTATCAGATAACCAGACATTCCGAATGTTTCCTAGGGTAGGGGAGGGTCATTTGGGTGAGACTGTTGTTGTAGATAAAAGGACAGAGGGCCTCTCACCCCCTTTTCCTTCTTTCTTCTAGAATGATGCCCTTCCCCTTCTCCCCTGCCTTCACCTCTGGCTCCTGTAAGCTTGATTGACTGGTTATGCTTGGAATTAGCTGCTGACTCTTGAAAACCACAATCATATCGCAGTGCTCACAACACATGCCTCTCTGCCTGTGTCAGACTCTTCCTAGGCAAAGATGATGTCTTTATCATCCTCTTACCTCCAGCAGCCAGCCCGTAGTATTCACTCAGTGTGCTCATTGAATTGATTTTGTTGTCCCAGAGCTGGTAACAGAGATGGGTGCTGCGTGGATTTCTGGTCTAACTTACACATGTGAATTAGGTTCAAAGGGTCACCCTTGGCAATGAGTGGGAGGGGTTGAACTCTGGTGGTTCCTGAATCTTGCATCACAGGGTCAGATTACTAAGAGTTAACAAAAAGCAGGAAAGTGCGGGTGGAGAGAAGATGGGGACTGAGCCCTCCCGGGTGCTGGAGCAGTTGCTGGGCCTTAAATGCTCCTTGCACGGAGCTGGGGAATTGTCTGCCTTAGGTTTTAATTTCCTCCCTCAGCTTTCCTCCTGTGCCAGGAGGCAAGCCAGTGGTCCCCAGCATGTGTGGTCTGACTGGGGGTGGGGCTGAGGCTCTGAGGGGTAGCCCCAGAAAGTAGCACCATGGCCCATGGGAGCAGATCACAGATGCAGGCTCTGAGACAGGCATGTGAGCAACATCTCTGATCTTGCATCAGGAGAGGAGGATGCTGAGAATGATGGTAATCCATGAGATACCACACTTTTGCAAAATTAATTGCTATAATTTGCAAAGAAAAAATTAGATGGGGTTGAAACACTAATGTGCTTTGCCTGGTATATTCCTGCCAAGTCTTCCTGCCAAGTCAGATCACCGCCCCCCTTCCCACCCCGTTAAACACCCCCTCTTAAGCACAGGAGTCTGCACGTTTCTCATTTATCTGGTGCAGCCCTGGACACCAGCTTCTTCAGACATTCTAAAGGCGGTTACAGATCCACAGAAATTTCAAGCCTAGTGGAACCCTGTAGAATTCTATAGTTCAGACCCTCATACATATGAGGAAATTAATAATGCATGAGTGATGGCATGCTCTGTGAGCAGAGCAAGTCAGAGCAGAGTGGGTGATGCTTTCTCTCTCCCACTTGACCCCCTTCCCTCCCTCCCCTCCCTTGCCCCAAAATACTAAAAATTTTCCACTTCCCACAAACGTGGGGGAAGGTGTGCCAGAGAAGAGGCCTGTGCAAATGCAAGCAAAGTGTTTTTTAAGGGTCCCTTTAACACCCACCTGCACGGTTTCGGATATGGGTGAGACGCTGTTGGTCTTCCGGGGGCCCACGCGGAGTTTGGCGGCCTTGTAGATCTTCCAGTACACAAAGAGCACCACGCCCAGCGGCAGGTAGAAGGCGCCCACGGTGGAGAACACGGTGTAGGAGGGCTCGCGGCTCACCTGGCACTCCTCGCTGCCCTCTGAGTAGGTCTCCCCCCAGCCGAAGAGCAGTGGGGCCAAGGAGATGACGGCGGAGAGCGCCCAGGTGAGCGCGATCATGACGTTGGAGACGCGCCTGCGGGCGCGGAGTGTGTATTCCAGGTGACGGGTGATGGACCAGTAGCGGTCCAGCGCGATGGCCGTCACGTTCCAGATGCTGGCCGTGCAGCAGAGCACATCGCACGCGATCCACAGCTGGCACAGCCGCCGGCCCAGCTGCCAGCGGCGCCCGGACAGCTCGTGCACCAGGCTCAGCGGCATGACCAGAGCGGCTACCAGCACGTCCGAGATGGCCATGGACGCCATCAGGTTGTGCGGAACGCGGTGGAACGTGCGCACGCGGAGAATGGTCGCCAGCACCAGCAGGTTCCAGGCGAATGTGGCCGCCACCAGGAAGCCCAGCAAGGTCAGGACAAGCACCCCGAAGACGGAGAGCAGGGGCAGTCTGGGGCGCGGGTCTGCTGCGTCGAAGCTGCTGCGGTTGGCCTCCCCAGGGGCGGGGGTGGAGAGGGTGAAGTAGCTGAGGTTCGCAGGCGGGTCCATCTCTGGGTCAGGAGGCCGGCTCCGTGGTGTGTAGGAAAGGGGCGCTCAGGAGAACGCACGGTGGCCACTGTGCTGGAAGCCACTCCCGAGGCTTGTCCCCTCTGGCCAGTGGCAGGGTTTCTGGGGAGCGACTATGAAACGGGCCGATCTGCATCCGTGGGAGACGTGTGGCGGAGGGGCGGGCGCTGGGCTGCAAGCCGGCGGCAGATCTGAAGTCCTCGGAAGCTGGGGGCTGCGTCTCTTAGCCAGGGCCCGCCTAAAGGTCGCACTCCCAAGGCGCTTCGCCTCGGCGGAGACGCAGCAGTTTGTTTGCCTAGAGTCGAGCGTCCCCCAAGTGTCGGGGACAAGCTGCGCGGCCCCGGGGCGTGTGGCCGCCGAGAGGGCTGGTGCGTCAGCGCAGTAGTTCTCGCCGCGTGGCCTCCCCGCCCGCCCCTTTCTCTCCGCAGCGGCCGCGGGCTGCAGCCGCAACTCCGCGATGGGGGAAGTCCGGCAGGGACCTGCCTTCTACTCGGCCCCGGCCCCTTCCCGCCCCGTGTGGGGCCGCGGCCCCGCAGAGCCAGTGCTGGCGCGCCCACCCGGACCCGCCTTATCAAACTGGGGAGCCAACCTACGTAAAGCATCAGCTGATGAGGCCGCCTCTCGGCCCTGAGAGCGCCGCGCTGGCGCTGTCCCGGGTGCTGCCGGCTGTCCCCTCCCCGGCCCGCGCGCGGGGAGCTTGCTGCTGTCCATGGTGCTGCCGCTTCTTCCCGAAATGAGCGCCCCTCGTGGAACGAGTTTACTAAAGAACTTTCCTTGAAATATTCCCCTAAGCACTCCACACCCATGGCCTTTCTAGGGGTGGTCTCGATACCTTGAGAGGGTTCTTCGCTTTCCACAGGTCTTACTTTTAATACCTGTCTTTCGAGTTAAGCTTCCGAGTAAAAAGCTTCCTTGGCAGCTCACACAGTAAAGCGTCTGCTTGCAATGCGGGAGACCCGGGTTCAATCCCTGGGTCGGGAAGATCCGCTGGAGAAGGAAATGGCAACCCACTCCAGCACTCTTACCTGGAAAATTGCATGGACAGGGGAACCTGGCGGGATGCAGTCCATGGGGTCGCAAGGAGTCCAACACGACTGAGCGACCTCACTTTCCGAGTTAAGGGTCTAATGTGATTTCACTGGCTTTTCGGCTCTGAGAGGTTTCCGTGCCTGATCGCATGCTTCTTACGCAACACCTGGCACTTCCCTTAGAGGGTTGTTTTCCTTTAAGGAGGAAGAGCAGGAAAGCCGTTGGCTGCTGTCCTAGAGGTGCTGAGGGATTGGAGGTAGCATGTTTAGACCATTTTCTCCAAGTCATAGAGAAGTTGCACAGTCTCCAGTGAGCTCTACCACATTTGCTTCTTGTGAAGGGAAAAAACGGATGCAAGTTGTTATAAAAGCTCCATCTCACTCACAAAAAGGAGGAGGGCACTTTTAACTCTTTCCCCACACACACTCACATAGCCACACACACAAACCCACAGTAAATGAGAAAATATCGAAGTTCCTATACAGAAGGCATGACTTAAAGCACTCACAGATAGACACATGATATAGCAAGATAAAATAACTTAAAATCAGGAAAGTGAGATGACAGAAAAGTAAGATGGCATTAAGCTTTCTGTTTTTATAAAGTGCATACAATGGGTGTCATTGAAACCTATTCATTCACAAGTGGTTGTCCACAAATGTGGTTGGAAACTTTTTAGCTATTTGAAAATGAGAAAAAGGTAGGCTTCCCAGGTGGCACTACTGGTAAAGAACTTGCCTGCTAACGCAGGAGGCATAAGAGACACAGTTTTGATCCCTGGGTGGGGAAGAGCCCCTGGAGGAGGGCATGGCAACCCACTCCAGTATTCTTGCCTGGAGAATCCCATTGACAGAGGAGCCTGGCGGGCTACAGTCCATGGGGTTGCAGAGAGTCAGACACGACTGAAGTGACTGAGCACACACACACACCAGATTCTGCTTCTAAGGGAGTGAAACAAGCCCCAGGAGGCTGCTCTGAGAAGAGAGAAGTCCCCCCTCCCCGTGAGCTCAGAGGAGAGGACACAGCTAGGGAATGCTGATGAGAATGTTGTTCATTAAATAAAGGTTATTTGCAGAGCTGCTTCCCCAAATGTCTCCTGGAAACAGCTGACGGTGGCTGCCTTGCACACTGCTACTCTGCATGGCTCTAGTCATGGGGCAGACGTGGTTGTTTAGAGAACGTCACATTTTTGGAGTCACAGAGCTAATTAGAAGGATATGTAGACAGTCTCCTTCTTTGGAAAAAAAAAAAAGTGCTCTGAACAGTTCTGCCTTCTGTTTCAGGGGTCCATGGCTGGGTGGAATGACTGAGCTGTACTTATGGTTAAGGAAGGCCTGGATAATGATATCTGTCAGAATAGATGAGGAAGACATCGTGTGTGCTCAGTCATGGCAGTCCTGTCTGACTCTTTGTGACCCTATGGACTGTAGCCCAGCAGTCTCCTCTGTCCATGGGATTCTCCAGGTAAGAATACTGGAGTGGGTTGTCATGCCCTCCTCCAGGGGATCTTCCCAATCTGTATCTCCTGCATTTACAGGCAGGTTCTTTAGCGTTAGTGCTACCTGGGAAGCTCTTGGAAGACATCACGGGCTTGAAATGATATCCCACCCCCACCCCCACACACCCCCAGTCCTGCCTGGCACAGCTGTCTGTACTGATCATTAAGTGAGCAGCTGTCCAATAAGGGACAAAGCCAGGGATAACTGAGGATATTTTGTGCAAATGGGAGCATCATAAACTTGAGAATTGATGAGAATGCTCTAAGAAAGAGGAGAGCCAATGGAATACTTCCAGAAGAGCCCATTTCTGTTGAGAAATCCTGTTTTATTTTCTTACACAGACACAAAGGAAAGATCAGAACATTTCAGCTTTTTAATCTTAAAGCATGGCCACAGGTTTAGCTTGAAAAAAATGCAAACAGGTGTAAAGCTCTCATCTGCCATAAAGCACGTCAGAAATGCCAGTTTTGGGGAATAGAATTTTCTTGTTTACTGCATGTAGTCTGTATCTCCTCTCTCCTAAACCCTCATTTTGAAGTCCTGATCTCTAGTACCTCCGAATGTGACTGTGTTTGGAAATAGGGTCTTGGGAGATAAGATTAAGTTAGAGTGAGGCTGTTCAAGTGGACCCTCATTGAATCTGACTTGCATTCTTATAGGAAGAGGAAGCCGGACACACAGCAGCACCAGGGATGTTCGTATACCAAGGAAAGACAGCAAAGACCCAGCAAAGAGGACCCAGCCAGGGCGAGGCCTCAGGAGAAGCCACACCAGGTGACGCCTTGCTTTGGGGCTTCCAGCCCGCAGAACTGTAAACATAAAGTGAATTCCTGTTTCTTAGGTTGCTGCGTGCTGTTTTGATACGGCCCTCTGGCAAATGAATACACCATCAACAAAAGCTACTTGCTGAAAAGATGCAACCAGATAACGAACTATGGTGATAGGCTGTGTGGTGGTTTATAGACACATGAACCAGCTGTAGGGCAGCTACCAAAACATGTCTTTATAGAACGTAATTTGTGGCCATTCTAGCAATAATTAGATTGCAGGCTCAGTTGTCTATTAAAGTTGCTTACAGTTTGTGATTAAGCCAAAGAAGCATATAGAAGACTGCTCATTTCACATTTTCTTATTTTCTTAGTGGGAAAGTATGCATCTGTTTCATTCAAGTAGGAGCTGATTCTTAACTGAAAGTTTGAAAGTAAGAAAAAAATTGGAAATGCAGAATAGAACCTAATTCTGCTCCACTTGCAAGGATCTGATGGGTAAGATTTTTTCCTACCCTCCATAACTACCACAATTTTATGAAATCAATGATTCATTAACAGATAATCCTTCTTACAGAAAATCTGTATTATATACCAGACATTAAATGATATCCCCATGTGATCATACATCAGAAATTTCTATTGGAAATTCCCTCAATGGTTATTTCTCCAATTCCCAAGTGCATGATTGGAATACACTTAATGGCAGTGGGCAGACCCCCTGGTTCCTTGACCTGCGCGGGTAGAAGCTGTTGTAATAAGGAAGGCCAAGAGAAAGTCTCCAAAACATCTCCTCCGACCTGGCAGGCAAGACAGCAGAAAGAGCAGCACACGGCTGAGGGGAGCCCACGTGTGCTTTGGTCCTTGGTCCCGGCAGCCCCAGTGGGGTCCTGTTGGGGGACAAGGGTCAGACCCGAGCTCGGTTGTGCAGGACTGCTGGATCGCGTCTCGGCTAGCGTGGGTGAGCACAGCCTTCGGCGTCTGCCAGGCAGCTGCTGATCCGGCTCCATTCCTATCACTCTGGAGAATCAGAGTGGCTCCCACTCCCTTGGAACAGCCAACGGCAACCAGGACGAAGTTCCTGCACCAGGGCGAGGTTAACTTTCCCTCCCGCTGCCTTCAAATGGTCTGAAGGGCCCTGGGTCGTCTAGACTGGTGGTTTTCAAAGTGTGGTTCCTAATCCCTTCCAGTGGGTCTGCAAGGTCCAAACTGTTTTCACAATAACAGAAAGATATCGTTGGCTTTTCTCATGGTGTTGACATTTCATCAAGGGTGTGGGTGGATGGGGAGGAGACCTGCCCAGTGCAGAGTGGCCGTGTAAAACCACAGCAGTCAGCACAGGCCTTCCTCACTGCTGTGCTCTCACAGGAAAAGGGGAACTCTACAGCGTTCAGTTATAGGTGTCCTAGGGAAGTGGAGACATTACTTCGCCAACAAAGGTTCATCTAGTCAAAGCTATGGTTTTTCCAGTAGTCATGTACAGACGTGAGAGTTGGACTATAAAGAAGGCTGAGCACTGAAGAATTGATGCTTTTGAACTGCGGTGTTGAAGAAGACTCTCGAGAGTCCCTTGGACTGCAAGGATATCCAACCAGTCCATCCTAAAGGAAATGAGTCCTGAATATTCATTGGAAGGCCTGATACTGAAGCTGAAGCTCCAATACTTTGGTTACCTGATGCAAAGAGCCAATTCATTGGAAAAGACCCTGATGCTGGGAAAGATTGAAGGAGGGAGAAGAAGGGGATGACAGAGGATGAGATGGTTGGATGGCATCACCGACTCAATGGACATGGGTTTGGGTAAACTCTGGGAATTGGCAATGGACAGGGAAGCCTGGTGTGCTGCAGTCCACGGGGTCGCAAACAGGCGGACGTGACTGAGCGACTGAAGAACAACAGCGCTGTTAGCCACTATCACAGGGCTTGGCGAGTGCAAACAGAAGCCCCGGAGAGCCAGGTTTCTGGAGAAGAAGGACCTTGGCACTTACTTTTATTCTGCTGGCTGAAGTTACTCACTAGCCTAAAACAAACAAGCTATTGACGGTGATGAGACTTTTGAACTAGTGTATGCTAGAAGAAGAGGACAATTCTTACGTGTTTCAGCCTTGAAATGTCTTATGTTCTGAGGGGACTGAGCTTGAATGCTCAAATTACTGGTACATTGGTAAAGTTAAATTGCCACCTTGGGAGGGCGCTAATGCAATGAGCAACTTCACCTCCTGTAAATACGCAAGTGTACTTTACTTCTGGAACAGGTGCAGAGGCCACAGACATTCCTAGTGTGCCTCCCCCAGCCCTGTTTTCTCCCTCCAGTGTCTGGATGAAAGGGAAAGAAAACAGGACCGCTCGGGGAGAGGGGGGAACAGACGGCCTCCTGTCTCCGCGCCTGGAACAGGCGGTTTCCAGCTTCCCTGGCTGGCCAGGCATACTTCAGGAAGCTGGCATTTTCTCTGCTTGGCAGTGGGGCAAGTAGCAGCGACCACAGCATTTGGTGAGGTCAAGTCTGTTTTCAGTTACCGGAGCCATCTGGCTCTTTGAAGAATGGCTGAGGGCACTGTTGGGGGAAATCTATGCCTCCTTTGCACATAGAAGGATGTCGGGACTTCCCTGGTGGTCAGTGGTTGAGACTCTGCACTTCCAATGCAAGGGTTGTGGCTTCAATCCCTGGGCGGGGAACTAAGATCACAGGTGGTGAAGAACATGGCCAAAAAAAAAAAAAAGAGAGAGAGAGAAGAAAAGGACATGGGTTCTTGAGAATCCATGAAGCCCAGAGCTTGCAGACTGGCCCTTTCTCAAGCCAGTCTCTGAATTGCCCACACCTCCCTCCCTGACGTGGGGTGGGGGCGGGGATTGCACAGATCTTGGCTTCTCCCTTGCTTCTCATCCTGGTTTTACCTCCTGGGTTAGGGAGTTGATGTGGATATTCTGCAGCCCGTAGGTTTTCTGCTCTGACTGAGCACTCAGGAACTGTCTGCATATTCACTGGACACCCCCTACCCCTGCACTGGGGCTCAGAGTCTCTCATTTGGCCTCTGTAACCCTCTGGCTGGGGGACCACGATGGAACGTGGATGCCCGAGAGATTCACATCAACAAGGATATGGTTTCTTATCTGAGTCGCTCCCCATCAAAGCTGAGATGGAGACCTGGGTAATTTGGGGGGAGTTGACCTCAGTGAGCAGGAGTGGAGGAGCAGGGAGAAGGGACAGGAAGCCAGGGAGAGCGGTGCAGAGCTCCTTACAGAGCTGACACCCCAGACATCCAGCTTCCAGTCACCTGGAGATGAGGCATACCCTTAAAGCTGGACTCACCTTAGCGTGGGAGTCAAACATTCGTCCACGGACTTCTTAGTGCATTTTTGGAATTGCCCCAGGGCTGTCAGCCTCACCACCTCCCTCCTTCTGGGCCAGCTTTTGCGTGCAGGTCAGCTCAGTCCCCCAGCAGTGAAAAAGCCCCAGGACAGCATTGTCCAGCACACGGAGCTCCATTCAAGAGTGGCAGCCTGGGTGAGGGAGGCGTTTGAGGGAGCATAGAGACCTGTATGTGTGTGGCTGAGTCCATTCAATGTTTCGCCTAAAAGCTACCACAGCGTTGGTCATCGCCTGTACCCCAATACAAAACAAAAAGCTTAAAGTTTGAAAAAAAAAAGAAAGAAAGAAAGCCCCTGGACAGGAGAGTGGGGAGCCCAAAGGAGCGTGCTGTCAGCGTCCTTGCGTGCAGCTGTGTCCACCCATCCACAGCTGAGGTCAGAGCTGGACCCAGCCAGGCCAGCGCTTCCTGTAAAGTCACAGGCCCCTCTGAAGAGGCCTGAAGGCAGTTTATAGAATACATGTGTGGCCACAGGGGCCCAGCCTGCTCCTTGGTCAGCAGGCACTGGTATGTAATCAGACCTAGGTCTGGGAACTGGGTCGGGGAGCCTGCAGCGTCACCACGGCAGCTGGAGCTGGATCTCTGCCTACCAGACCTGGAGTTGTGTCTGACAAAAGTAGCCCCTCATTGGACTGAGCCTGTGGTTCACCCCATGCTTAGGTAGCTACCATGTGGGATCCTGTGGGTCAGGAAACTTTGATGAGCTTTCTGTCCTCAAGGTCTGGTAGACAAATGTGGTCAACCGTGTCTCTGACAAATGTTTCCTTGCTGGGATCACGATTTTTCAGTTCGAAGCAGGGAGCTTATTTCAAGATGCTGTTTTCCTTTCGTCCTCTCTCTCATAGAACTTCCTGAAGATGTCTGTGCTTCCTTTAACAGCGTACTTCTGAAAACTTACTGTATTGTGGAAAGTTTCAAGCATACATAAACCGGACTGAAGCGTTTAGAGTGACAACCTCCCGCACCCCCTCACTCGACTCCAGCACACAGTTCACGGCCAGTCTCGCTCCACCCTGGGTGCTTTCTCTCCTGAGCTGTTTTGAAGCAAACCTCATCATATTGTTACATCCGTAATTACGTGAGCATATATCTCTACGACAAAGACTGTGTTAAGCAACATAATCACGTGCATTATCACACATAAAAAGATTAACACCAGTTCCTTAGTACCAAGTCTCCAGGTGGTGTTCAAATTTGGAAACTTTTTAAAGTTGTTGAAATCAGGATCTAAACAGGATCTAAACACTTTATATTTGGTGTATATGTCTGAAATCTTTTAAAGCTGTATCTCTTTAAACCTATCACCTTTTAAAATTCTTACAACACATTCATTGAAAAGGCTTGACCATTTGTTGTATACATCTGTGCATGTCAAAATTTAAAGTTTAGGCAAATCAGCTAGGGATCTTTTGAAAACACAATTTCTGGCCTTCCTTGGTGGCTCAGTGATAAAGAATCTGCCTGCCAACGCAGGAGATGTGGGTTCAATCCCTGATCCAGAAGATCCCATGTGCCACAGAGCAGCTAAGCACGTGTGCTGTGCCAGAACTACTGAGCCTGTGCTCTGGAGCCTGGGAGCCACAGCCAATGAGCCCTCGCACTGCACCTACTGAGATCCACACACCCTAGAGCCGGAGCATCCCAACAGGAGAAGCCTCCACAAGCAGAAGCCCACACACCGCCACTAGAGAAAAGCCCACGCCGCAACGGAGACCCAGCACAGCCAAAAATAAATGAAAACAATTCTAAAAATGCCGTTTCTGATGGAGTAGGTCTGGCGGTGGACCTAAACATCAGCATTTCTAGCAAGCTCCCTTGGGATGTCCCGGCTACTAGTCCACTGATCGAACTTAAGTACTCCTTTTTCCTGCAGTTTCAGTGACATGTAGTTAAGAGGTTTAAAATGTACAGCATAATGACTTGACATAAGTCATGGAATGGTGTCCTCAATAAGTTTAGTGACCATCCATCATCTCACATAGGTACCAAAGAGAAGAAAGAGAAAAAACTTCTTTCCCTGTGATGAGAACTCTTAGGATTTATGTAAGGACTTTGATACATAACACACAGCAGGGTCAGCTGCATTTATTGCGTTGCACATTACATTCCTAGTATGTATGTACTTTGTAATGGGAGTTTATACCTTTTGACCTCTTCCAGACGGTTCCCTTCCCCCTGTGCCCACCTCTGATAACCACAAATATAATCTCTTTTTCTTTCTTTCTTTTTTTTTTTTTGCTGCACCATGAGGTGTGTGAGATCTTAGTTCCCCAACCAGGGATTGAACCCCAAGCCCACAGCAGTGAATGTGTCTAGTTCTAACCATTGGACTACTAGGGAATTCCCTAATCTCTTTTTCTATGAGTTTGTTATTGAAGTATTATTGACCTACAACACTATGTTAGTTCCTGGTGTACAACACAGAGACTCAGGGTTTTCATAATTTCAAAGTGATCACCACAATAAGTCGTTTCCATCTATTACCATGTAAATATATATATATATACACACACACACACATCACATCTTCTTTATCCATTGTCTATCAGTGGGCACTTCCACATTCTGGCTATTGTTAATAATGCTGCAGTGAACGTTGGAGTACATATATCTTTCTGAATTAGCATTTTCATTTTCTTCAAATAAATGCCCAGGAGCGGAGTTGCTGGGCCGCACGGTAGTTCCTCTGTTCACTTTTGAAGGCTCCTCCACCTGTTCTCCGCAGCGGCTGTACTAATCTACCCTCCCGCCAGCGTGAAGGTTCTCTTTCTCCACATCCTCGGTAATGCCTGTGGTTTGCTGGCTTTTTGACAATGCCTGTTCTGGCTTGTGTGAGGCATTATCACGCTGTGGTTTTGAGTTGCTTTCTCTGATGCTGAGTGATGTTTGTCTTCCCACGTACTTGTTGGCAGTCTGTCTTCTTTGAAAAATGTTTATTCAGGCCTTCTGCCCATTTTTTAAAGCTGTGTTGTTTATTTTTTGATGTTGAGTTGTATGAGTATGACATATACAAGTATATTCTTTGCGTACTAACCTGAATTGGACATTTTGTTTACAAAGACCTTCTGTCATTCAGTAGGCAGCCTTTGTTTTGTCCATAGTTTCCTTCAGCGTACAGAAGCTCTTCAGTTTGATGTACAACTGTTAATTGTGTTCTTGCTTCCCTTGCCTGATGATACATATCCAAAAAAGTTTACTAAGATCAATGTCAAAGGGCATACTGCCTGGTGCCCTTGTGCGGCAGTGGCTGAGACTCCGCACTTCCAGTGCAGGCAGGCCGGGTTCAGTCCCTGGCCAGGGAACTAGGTCTCACAAGCCGCAACTGAGCAGTCTGCATGCTGCAACGTAGATCAAAAATCTTGTGTGCTGCAACTAAGACCCTGCTGCTGCTAAGTCGCATCAGTTGTGTCCGACTCTGTACGACCCCGTAGACAGCAGCCCACCAGGCTCCCCCGTTCCTGGGATCCTCCAGGCAAGAACACTGGAGTGGGCTGCCATTTCCTTTTCCAATAGATGAAAGTGAAAGTGAAAGTGAAAGTGAAGTCGTGTCCGACTCTTAGCCACTCCATGGACTGCAGCCTACCAGGTTCCTCCATCCATGGGATTTTCCAGGCAAGAGTACTGGAGTGGGGTGCCATTGCCTTCTCCTAACTAAGACCCTGCAGAGCCAAAAAAAAAACACGAACATACGGCCTATGTTTTCTTCCAGAAGTTTTACGAGTCTTACATCTCAGTCTTTAATCCCTTTTGAATTTATTTTCGTTCGTGGTGTGAGAAAGTGGTCCCATCTGATTCTTTTGTGTGTTGCTGTCCAGCTTCCCCACCACTGTTTACTGAAGACACTGCCTTTTCCTCCTGTGTATTCTTGCCTCTTTTGTCGTAGGGTAATTGCCCAGATAAATGTAGGTTCATTTTTGGGCTCTCGACTCTGTTTCATTGGTCTATGATCCTGTTTTTGAGTCAGTACCATACGTTTCAATTACTGTAGATTTGAAATCAGAGAATGTATCAAATACCTCCAGCATTTTTCTTCTTTCTTAAGGTTGTTTTGGCTATTCAGCATCTTTGGTGCTTTCTTACAAATTTTAGAATTATTTGATCTAGTTTTTTTAAAACTCTCACGATCTTTTGATAGAGATTGTATAGAATCTGTAGATTGTCTTAGGTGGTATGATCATTTTAACAATATTAATTCTTCCAGTCCATGAACTAGCTGTATCTTTCCCTCTGTGTCATCCTCCGTTTCTTGCATCAGTGTCTGCTATTTTACCAAGTACAGGCGTTTTACAGTCTTAGTTAGATTTATCCCTAGGTATTTTGTTCTTTTTGATGCAATCATAAATGGAGTTGTTTTCTTAATTTCTCTTTCTGATAGTTCATTGTTGTGTATAGAAATGCAACAGATTTCTGCCTATTGATTTGGTATTCTGAACTTTACTGAATTCATTGATGAGCTCTAGTTTTTTGGTGGCATATGGAGGGATTTTTATGCATCATGTCATCTACAAATAGTGACAGTTTTACTTCTTTCTTTCCAGTTTGAGCTCCTTTTACTTCTTTTTCCTGATTGCTGTGACTAGGATTGCCAATAGTATGTTGAATAAAAGTGTCAAGAGTGGGCATTCACTTGTTCCTAATCTTAGAGGAAATGCTTTCACCTTTTCACTGTTGAGAATGATATTAGCTGTGGCCTGGTTGTATATCACCTTTACTGTGTTGAGGTATATTCCCTCTGGGCCCACTTTGTTGAGAATTTTTCATAAATGGATATTAAATTTTGTCACAAGCTTTCTCTGCATCTATTGAGCTGAGCATAGGCTCTTTACTCTTAGATTTGTTAATGTGGTGTATCACATCCATTGATTTGTTGATATTGAACCATCCTTGTATCCCTGGGATAAATCCCATTTGATCACTCTCTTTTTTTCTCGATGAGGCTGGCTCAGAGTTTATCAATTTTTTTATAGCCTTTGGAAAACCAACTCTTAGTTTCATTGATCTCTTCTGTTGCTTTTTAAGCCTCTATTTATTTCTGCCCTGATCTTTATTATTTGTTTCCTTTTACTATTAATAGTTTGGGGTTTTGCTTGTTCTTTTTCTACTTCCTTTAGGTGTAAGGTTAGGTTGTTTGTGAGAGATTCTTCTCGTTTCCAGAGGTAGGCTTGTATTGCTATAAACTTCCCTCTTGCGGCTGTTTTTGCTGCGTCCCATAGATTTTGAATCACTGTGTTTTTATCTTCATTAATCTCCATGTATTTTTTAAAATTTATTCTTTGATATCTTCAGTGATTCATTGGTTGTTTAGTAGCATATTGTTTAGCCTACATGTATTTGTGGGTTTTTTGGTGAGAGTACTTTCTGGATTATGTTATAAGAGACACATAATAAATGGTGATAAGATTAATCAGGGTTCAGGTGATGTCAAGCAGATCAATCCATTATAATGGTCCCCTTCAGCTTTTCACTTATCAGTTTTTTCCATTTATCTCACTTTAGGTTGCAACGTGGTGATATTCTGTAATTTCTTCTTCAATTAGTAGCTGGAATTTTTGTACAAAAAATGTTTATGAACGATTTATTTATTGAATGCCTTGACATCGGTAGAGTAAGTGATGTATTCTCCCTCTTTATTTCTGGCTGTTGAACACTTGAAGTGTGGCTAGCCCTAATTAGGATGTGCTGCTGCTGCTACTGCTGCTGCTAAGTCACTTCAGTCATGTCCGACTCTGTGTGACCCCATAGACCGCAGCCCACCAGGCTCCCCCGTCCCTGGGATTCTCCAGGCAAGAACACTGGAGTGGGTTGCCATTGCCTTGTCCAATGCGTGAAACTGAAGTCACTCAGTCATGTCTGACTCTAGCAACCCCATGGACTGCAGCCTACCAGGCTCCTCCATCCATGGGATTTTCCAGGCAAGAGTACTGGAGTGGGGTGCCATTGCCTTCTACCAAGTGTAAAAAGCACACCAGGTTTCAGACTTACTGTGAAAAATGAATGCAAAATATCCCATTAATTATTTTTTATGCTGACTAGAAGTTGAAGTAATAGTATTTTGGATTTATTAATTTAATTTCACCTCTTTCTTTGTACTTTTCAAAAAAATGTAGCTACCAGAAAAACATTTTGATTCCTCAGTGGCTTACATTGGTGTTCACACACTATTTCAGTTGGACATCTCGGTGCCAGGGTAAGACAGGGAATGCCCAGTGTCCCTGCCTCACTGGCGCTGGCTGCGGGACCCAGGGCCAGGGGCTGTTCCCCGAGGCTCTGAGCCTTGAGCCCCGGGAGAAGACGTCCGCATCAACAAAGTCAGCCCAGCCCACTCGTGGGTTTTATCTTTCTTAGTCTGGCGCCTGGAGTACATTTCCACAAATCTTGTCTTGAAAAGTGAAAGTTAAAGTCACTCAGTCATGTCCGACTTTTTGCGACCCCATGTACTGTTACCTGTCCGGTTCCTCTGTCCATGGAATTCTCCAGGCCATAGTACTGGAGTGGGTAGCCTTTCTCTTCTCCAGTGGATCTTCCCAACCCAGGGATTGAACCCAGGTTTCCTGCATTGCAAGTGGATTCTTTACTGTCTGAGCCACCAGGGAAGCCCAAGAATACTGGAATGGGTAGTCTATCCCTTCTCCAGGGGATTTTCCTGACTCAGGAATCGAATTAGGGTCTCCTGCATTGCAGGTGGATTATTTACCAGCTGAGCTACCAGGGAATCCCAAATCTTGTCTTGGTTTCCCCCAATTCAAATTATTTAGATCTTGAAATTCTTCCCCATAAGGGTGTTTTCTCCAAGAGTCAAACTGGAGTTCTATGTAAGACCTTGTTTTAAAAATAACTGAACCTCAGGGGACTTCTTTGGCAGTTCAGTGGTTAAGACTCCAAGCTTCCACTGAAGGGGCATGGGGTTGATCCCTGGTCTGGGAACTAAGATCCCTCATGCTACATGGTGTGGCAAAAAAAAAAAAAAGTATTAAAAAAAAAAGTAAAAAGAATTGAACACCATTTTCTTTGATCATCTCCCTGACTCAAAGTCCTCCAGTTCCTTTAAGCTCACCTCATTAGTGCCAACCATTCCACACCATGCTTGCTGGCAGGGACCACAGTTGGTTGTGGGCTGACAAGCTCAGGAAGATGGTTCTGCAAAACTGAAGACTGAGTCAAAGCCATGGGCACAGTTTTGCGGCACGTGCCAAATACAGGTGGTCCTAGGACTTGCTCTTTTGAATCGGTTGGAAAATCTAACTAAAACCAGAAAGAAAATACGCATAGTCCGTGTCGCGGCCGTCCCAGGCAATGTCTGAAATGTTCGCTCCGCCAGGACTGGCCCACACTCGGGCAGGAGGGGCACTGGACCTCGTCTAGTGGAGGGTCTCTCGGCAGGTGACTCGTACCCTTGTCTGATGAAAAGCCTCGGGTCCGTGTCTCTCGTCCTCATCCGGGCGCGCGCGCCTGCCGCCTTCCTCAGTAAACGGAGGGCGGGGAGTTTCCGGCTTCCGCGGGTTCTGTGTTGAGTGATCGGATGTTAATTTTGTCTCTTTTAATCTTGCACCATCTTCTCCCTGCCCCATGGAGGCTCCCACGCTCTGATTCAGAACAAGAACTGCACGCACTCCCAATGCCCCCTTGTCTTCAGCCCCGCAAGGTCGCCCTTCCTTCCAGCTCTTGCGGGAGGAGGAGAGCTGTGAGTACATTTGAGGGGCTGATGCTCATCTGAGTAGAAAAGGAAGTGAAATCGTGAAAATGGGTCAAGATCTTACATGCTATGCATGCGCCTTACTAGAATTCCCCCAAGGTTAAGCTCAGACATTCCAAGAAAGGATCTATTGGCACAGCTAAGTAAATGGTGTGTATGTGTTGAATATATCCACATATATACACAGCGTGTGTAAATATGCATAAAATATTTGAGAAATTAGACTTTGAAGTGTTTGAGTTCAAATTCCCCAAAGCCTTCAAAACCAATGTATGTCTCGCTGACATTAGTATTCAAAAAAATCACTTTTTGCAGAGAAAACATTTGTGATTTCCATAGTTCAGAATTTAATGTGTTCAGTACTTCACTTGGAAAAAAAAAATCTGTGTAAATCAAAGAGATGGTTCTAACCATTCAGAACATGATGTCTCAATATTTTCAGTTCCAAACGCTTTTTCTTACCAGCTTTATACTGCACTTAATTGTAAAACGGAGAAATACTTTGCACAGAAAGTATAAATTTTCAACAAAACACTTATATTTGATGAGAAATCAGTAAAGAGAAACCTGAAACTAACTTTTAACAACTTTAACCAAAATGATGTGCTGGGGATAATAGTTCTGAAACAAGTACTGGTATATTTGCCTTCTAGGTAATTGAGGCTGAGCATCCCAGAGTCCCAGAGTGGACGGGGGCGTTCGGAGAGAGTCTGTCGGTCGTAGGAAGGATTCCGCAGAAGCTGGAGAGCCTGGGACTGCAGTGGCCACGGACAGGACTCCCAGGAACCTAGCAGGTTAGAAACGAGGGAGGACAGGCCTCACGCCTGCGCTCAGAAGCTGTAGGAGGGGGCAGTTTTACAACACGAGCAAGAATACCGCGGACACTGGGACTTCCCAGGTGGTCCAGTGGTCGTTAAAACTCCACGCTACAAACGCAGGAGGTCCGGGAACTAAGACCCTGCACGCCTTGTGGTGAGGGCAAAACGTTACACACACACACACATACACACAGATACTTCATATGTGAAAATGGCCAAATGTCCGGTAAGTATTAAACAAAGTCCTCGACCTCATTAATCAAAGAAATGAAAACCATACTGCACCACCACCACTCACCCAGCAGGACGGCCAGAAGGAAAGAGACAGCGCCACCTCTGGCAGGAATGAGACGGTGCAGCCACTTGGGAAAAGGTTGTGGCAGTATCTGTTAAACCGTACGTACGCGGTTCCTCCAACCCAGCAATTCCACCGCCAGACTATGTGTATCCAGCAAAACGCGTGCATCTATCCACCAAATGGCATGTGTGGAAATGCTCGTCGTGGCACGTTCACAGTAACGAGAAGCTGAAAACTGCTCGAATGCCCAAGGATCGCTGTGTGGATAAACCACTGTAGAGCACTTGCCAGGGACCGCGGTACAGCAATATGGATGCAGAACCCGAAATGACGTGCAGGAATATGAATGGCTCTCACAGACTATAATTTTGAGCCAAAGACAAGACACAAAATATGTGAATCTATTTATATAGACTTAGTAACAGAAAAATGGCTCTAAGATATCAGAAGTCAGGACAGGAAGCTGTGGTTTGCGATGGAGTGTAATACAGGCAATACCGTGTCTCTCGCTGGTTACACAGGTGTATCCACCTCGTCAGGGTCTTTGAGCTCTCCAAGTAGGGCTTGAGCACATTATTGTATATACAGTAATGTAATATATATTATGTGATGTTATACATATATAATGTAATATTATATATGTATAATGCTTTGTATTATGCTTTAATAAAAACTTTAACAGCAGGAGCAGCTCATATCTTGCAGTTTAAAATGGTCTGTTTCAGGTGAATTACCTGCCTCCAGTACTACTACTGCAGCAGGATGGAGCCCGCGTGACTGTCAGGAACCCATTTACTTAAAGCTATTAAGAATGTTACACATTGCACTCTTCATAGCAATATGAAGCTTTATCCTACTTCACGTCATAATAACCAAATTTTAAAGTCATAATGCCGTGTGCCTATGACGACCGCCTGCCGCTTTGCATTATTTTGCGGTCATTTCTTAAAGCCACTGTGAAGAACCAAGAGTGCCATTGGAGCATTAGACAGAGCCAAGGACAGGATGGAGGAAGGTAGAGAAGAACCTTCACTGGCTTCCCTGGGGGCTCAGATGGTAAAGAATCCGCCTGCAATGCGGGGGACCCGGGTTCGACCCATGGGTCAGGAAGCTCCCCTGGAGGAGGGCATGGCAACCCACTCTAGTATTCTTGCCTGGAGAATCCTATACAGAGTAGCCTGGTGGGCTACAGTCCATGCAGTCCCAAAGAGTCAGATGTGCCTGAGTGATTAACACACAGAGAAAGGATTCATGAAGCTTCTTTCTCAGATTCTAATGAACATGTTGTAGATAAGTGGGATAAAATGCATCAGTCACAAAGCCCAAGATATAATGGAAAGTTTCCATTTATGATCATATTATACATATTCTCCAGTACATTGAAATTTTTCTATAGGAGTGGAACACGGGACTCAATTCTACCTGCAAAGCCCTCTGCTTTTTTTTTTTTTAATATATATTTTATGAAAGTTCTCAGAGCTGCCAGACATAGGCAAATAGATTGAATAAATCCTCCCACTTAGAAACATATTAGAATTATCCTGGACTCTTATTAAATCATTTAATCCTTGAAATGGCTGGCTGGGAAAAAGGTTGTAAATATAAATGGCTTTTGTGCTCAGTGAGGTGGTTCTTTCCTCTCCATAGTCTGATTTTTCTTTCTCTGCACAGGTTTGGAGCAGATTCTTTGTTCTACATGAGCAGGTGAGTAATAGAAGCAGAAGGATCACCAATATCCCTAACGTTCACCCCTTAGAATTTTCTTACATGATACCTGAACTAGAAGAGACTCTGACATCAGGGAGAGCACTCTGGGGCTTCCTTTCCTCTGGTTTTCTGTTCAACTCATCCTATGGCCTTCTGTCCCTGACCACTAACACCCTAATCCTTGTCTTCGTCTTTCTAAGGAATAGTGTGTTTTAAGTGAGGGAAATGACTGGTTTACAACAGGAAGGAATTACTTTGAGCCCAAGTCAGGAAATTGAATGTGGTATTAGAACTGCTGTGTAGCTGGGTTTTAATATCTTAAAAAATTATCTTCTGAATTGGCTAGGATTTGAACGTTAATAAACAAAGAATGACACTTTTAATTCACAGCCCCTAAATTATATCAACCTCAGATATACAGATGATACCACACCCTAATGGCAGAAAATGAAGAGGAACTAAAGAGCTTCTTGATGCAAGTGAAAGAGGAGAGTGAAAAAGCTGGCTTGAAACTAAACATTCAAAACACTAAGCTCATGGCATCCAGTCCCATCGCTTCATAGCAAATAGAAGGGGAAAACGTGGAAGCCGTGACAGATTTTATTTTCCTGGGCTTCAAAATCATCGCGGATGGTGACTGTAGCTGTGAAATTCAAAGATGCTTGCTCCTTGGAAGGAAAGCTATGACTAACCTAGACAGTGTATTAAAAAGTGAAGACATTACTTTGCTGACAAAGGTCTGTATAGTCAAAGCTATGGTTTTTCCAGCAGTTACGTAGAGATGTGAGAATTGGACCATAAAGAAGGCTGAGCACCAAAGAATTGATGCTTTTGAATTATGCTGGAGAAGACTCTTGAGAGTCCCTTGGACTGCAAGGAGATCCAACCAGTCAATCTTAAAGGAAACCAACCTTGAATATTCATTGGAAGGACTGATCCTGAAGCTGAAACTCCAATACTTTGGCCACCTGATAAGAAGAGCTGACTCATTGGAAAAGACCCTGATGCTGGGAAAGATTGAAGGTGGGAGGAGAAGGGGACAGACAGAGGATAACATGGTTAGCTAGCATCACTAATTCAGTAGACATAAATTTGAGCAAACTCCAAGAGATAGTGAAGGACAGGGAAGCCTGGAGTTCTGCAATCCATGGGATTGGACACGACTTAGTGACTGAACAACAACAAAAATGTGTTACAAGCTTAAAGTTTAAGATTCTTGGTCTTGTTATTCTGTGATTGTTTTCTTTTTGTGAATAAATGTTCATAAGAATGGTTGTCTCATGTTGAAATGTCTGCCTTTATTGCAGTAAAATGATTTTTATTATCTTTGGACGATGTTCCTAAAATGCCTGAATTTATCTTGATAGACACTGAAGTATCTTCATTTTAGATTCATATAATTTCTTTTCCCCATGAACATCACTACACAATAGGCATGTACAGTGGGTACATTCTGAGTAAATTTCACTGTCTTTATTCATTTTCACCTGTGCTGTGCTAATAAGTCTCAAATTAAACAGCTCCATCAAGTCTCAGCAGCTGGCACTGTGCCCCGCTGCGGATCGCAGGCTGAGAAAGTACTATTTGGGGAAGCTTCATAATTATCCTAAGACGAAAATGTTGGCAGCCAGGAGATACATATTTTTCAAGATTTGAGAGAAAATTTAATGAAAGTGCCACATGCATATTACTTAGGATGATCGTTTGCAGTTAATATGAGGCTGTTTCCTCTCTGGACTTCAAAGTTTGGACTAATTAATTAGCCCTAATTCCCCTGTCTTCCTGATGGTCAAGCACTCAGACAGACCTCCGGAGACTGCAGAGTTGGCGCAGCCAAGTAGAGGAAGTGCCGGCTGGGGCTCCAGGGACCTGCGAGTTAGTTCACACCTGTTGGGTGTTGTCTTTGGGATGGAGTCTGTGAGCCTGTGACCTTGGATGCCCCAGCCCACAGTCAGCAAGCCGAGGCCCGCGGGCTCAAGCTGGCCGGCCGCCCGCCTTCGAGGAAGGGGTGCCACTGAGCCAGCCCCGGCCATCGGCACATGTGTTCCTGTACAGCTGCCGTCTCGCTGCAGTGGTGGGGTTAAGGAGTCAGAACGGGTGTCCTGGACCACAATGCCCGCAGTGTCTTCTATCTCGCCCATCACAGGACAAGCTGGCTGGCCCCTGGCCTAACCTCTCTGGACCTTGTCTCCCCATCTGTAAAGAAAAGCGTGAGCGTCAGGGACAGTGGAGCAACTTCCAGTCGAAGAAGGAACTTTCAATTTTGCACAGCTCTGACTGTGTTTGGTGGTGCCTTAAAACGAAGGTGGAAAACCCCTAGCGGTGATGTTAGCTCATTTGAAACGCACCCATCTACTCCCTCAGTATCTATCCATCATCCACTTGGCATTGGGCACCATCCTGAGAGGCTGGGGACATACTTGTTCAGAGCAGTAAGACCGTTAGCAGTGGCAGGATTATGTGGGAGTTGGGTGGGGGTACTGTGTGAGGTGGGCAAGTATTTTAAGATCAAGTCTTTTGGAATTTTAAATAGAAGCACTGGGAGGAAGGCAAGAGCCCACATTTTAGGTCCCCTGACTTGAAAACAGATGCGTTGGGCAGCCATGCCACGGAGCGGAGATAAACTCTCTCACAACTTGGTTGGCTTTAGTCAGCCTTGATCCGTCCAGAGAACCCCCAGTTTATGACTTCTTTACCATTGGGAACAGAAGGGACCAAAGCAGTTCTGTCTCAAGGCATCAGAGATGTTTCACGAAAGGGGACGTTTGTGCACGGACACAGCAGAGGTGTGGTCGGCTCAGCTGTGCATGTGTACAGCAGTTTCAGGTCGGGGGGGTGCGGGGTCTGCATGAGACCAGGGGGTGGGGGTGTGTGGTGGGTGTGTTGGAGGGGGTTTGAGCAGCCGGTTGGTGGGAAGAGGCGTGTATGCAGCGAGGTGGAGGAGGCAGGCTGGGGTGCTGGGTTCTGGAGTGTGTAGTGGGTGTTTGGGGGAGGTCACAGGAGGTCATGGGGGCACAGCCGGCAGGCTGGTGGGACTGAACCTCCTCCGCCAGCTGTGGGAGCTGCTGGAGAGCTGGGCAAGGGCAGGAAGCGCTGTCTGGCTGGTGCTGTTCTGAATGCTGCCCTGCCCCACACTGAACACGAGCAGGTATTTTCCAAACGGGAACAAACGAGAGACCGCGTCCTGTGCCTCCATTTCAGCCTCTACATTTGGGGACGAGGATCTGTAGTAGATCCCACGCTGTGAACCACGTGGGTGGTATTGTGTCTTCCTGCATGGTTTCTCCCTGATGGCCTTCAGCCTACTTCTTTGTAGTGGCTCCTCTGCGACGTCCCCTGCTCCGGGGTCTGGCCTGGTCCTGCTGCCCCATGTTCCCTCCAGGCCCAGGCCTCTGCGCAGGCTGCTTCTCCAAGTGGCCATTGGTCCCCTCCTTCCGTCATCCTTCAGAGCCCTCTCAAAAGTCACCTCCTCCAAGAAGCCCTCCGTGTTCATCCCAGTCCCCATGGTAGCTCCCTGCTTTGAACTCCGTCACCTTTTACTACTCGTGTTGGCATGGAACACGTTGCTTCTAGGCCGGAGCTCGGGCCTCCCATGGGTGCATGTTGCTGGGCCTGGCTTCTTAAGCCAGGCCCATCTGCAATGCACCTAAGGCCCCGGTGCTTGCTCAGCTGAGGTGAACTTCCTACAATCAGACTGCTTCACTTTCCTACTACGTTAGGTCTGGGTTCAAAACTGTGCCCCCGCCCAAGCCTTCTCGTGGGATTCTCAGTGGAGCTGGGGAACCGTGGTGTTGAGGACCAGTGGGGGGATGTGGTGTGGTGCAGAGCCCGTGTGCCCAGCGGCTCAGACCCGCGCCGGGAGGTGCTTCTTGGTGGGAAAAAGAACAACTCGGATGTATCGTGGATACAGCCTCATTTTCTCTAAAAAGCAGTTATTTCATCTTTTTTGGGGTATTGCTACATTAAAACATCAGTTCAGTTCAGTTCAGTCGCTCAGTCATGTCTGACTCTTTGCGACCCCATGAATCGAAGCACGCCAGGCCTCCTTGTCCATCACCAGCTCCCAGAGTTCACCCAGACTCACGTCCATTGAGTCAGTGATGCCATCCAGCCATCTCATCCTCTGGCATCCCCTTCTCCTCCTGCCCCCAATCCCTCCCAGCATCAGAGTCTTTTCCACTGAATCAACTCTTCGCATGAGGTGGCCAAAGTACTGGAGTTTCAGCTTTGGCATCATTCCTTCCAAAGAAATCCCAGGGCTGACCTCCTTCAGAATGGACTGCTTGGATCTCCTTGCAGTCCAAGGGACTCTCAAGAGTCTTCTCCAACACCACAGTTCAAAAGCATCAATTCTTTGGCACTCAGCCTTCTTCACAGTCCAACTCTCACATCCATACATGACCACTGGAAAAACCATAGCCTTGACTAGATGGACCTTTGTTGGCAAAGTAATGTCTCTGCTTTTAGTTATCCACAAATTGTTTATATTTCTACATCTATAAACACGAAAGAACGAGGCCTATTTGATTTCCATAAGTCATGCAGTTATAAGGCTTAAGATTTTACTGTGACCTACCAAAATGTTTTCCTTTCAGCCCACTGACAAGTCTGAGGAAAAACGATCTTTTAATATGCTGTTCGGAGAAGGCAATGGCACCCCACTCCAGTACTCTTGCCTGGCAAATCCCATGGACGGAGGAGCCTGGTAGGCTGCAGTCCATGGGGTCGCTAAGAGTCGGACACGACTGAGGGACTTCACTTTCACTTTTCACTTTCACGAATTGGAGAAGGAAATGGCAACCCACTCCAGTGTTCTTGCCTGGAGAGTCCCCGAGACGGGGGAGCCTGTTGGGCTGCCGTCTATAGGGTCGCAGAGTCGGACACGACTGAAGTGACTTAGCAGTAGCAGTAGCAATACGCCGTTAGACCGGGTGGTAACTTCAGAGACTCTCCTTTTCATTAGCGTTACTTAGCAGTGTTCGGTGATTCATGGCTGTCTTATGTCTATAACTAAAATCACGTGGTTGGGCTATTTCTCATAACATGCTATGTTCTAGGATATTTTGGCCTTACATAAAGGATGTATCTGTTGAGTTTTAATTTGGCAGAAATTATTGAATCCCAGCTCATGTTTTCACCTGTACCGTGTTTCAGAACAAGTGGGAAGTATCTGGGAAGTTTGCAAGTATCTGGTATCTCGCCTAAAATTCCCTCCAATCTGGCCTGTCCTGCCACTGATCGTAGAGCAATAAGTGTAGAACTCTGCAGTATTCCCTCTTGCCACAGCTTTCCAATTATTGAAAATGAAGTAACTCCCTATAGAGGAGAAATCATTAAATATATAGTAAATAATGAGGTTAATTAATTTAACCCCTTCTAATTAGGAAACTAATTAAATCAGAAAATTAAAACTGACACAAGACATTAAAAGAGGGAAATTCTGAACTTAGAGCTAACAATCATCTCTTCATCTTCAATCAATTCCAAGAGAGGACTGAATACATATTCGCTGCAAAAATATAAATCAGTAGACTATTTTCAACTTCTATCAAGGTATACCTTCCACACCGCTAATACTTTGTTTTTTTTTTCTACTTCTATTATATTGAAATTAAATCGTTTGTTTTTTTAAAAGAATGAATGCGAGTAAATATAATATAAAAAGGTGGATTTAGCCCAAAATCTGCTAGCGATTCTCATCATCATCGAGTCACTTAAACTCTCTGAGCCTATTTCCTCATCCTCAGGATAGTCTATTAAAAGGTGAGGCTGACTCACAACATTTTGCAGACGGAAGCACATCTGAGATGGAAGAATATCTAAACAGGAGGACTGGATCAGAAGCTTGAGTCGGAGAAGACTGTCAGATCCTTGTCAGTGTTTTATGATACGGAACCAGGTCCTAGTCTAGGATTTACTGGTGAACAGTCTGAGATGAGACTAAGGATACATTTTCAAAGAAGCCTAACTCTGTCCATGACGGGAAACCATCACGCCCATCAGCGTTACCTCTGGGAATAGCTTCCAACGGCCAGGAAAAGCCTCAGAGCAACCGCAGAACTAGACCAAGGTCGTGGTGCTCAGCGCCACTGGCCGCGGTGTCTCTATGGTTAAGAGCGTCTGAGCAGGCCCTGCTGGACGCCTGTGGACCCTCCGTCCTTTTTACATTGTCTCAGTCTCCATGCAGTTGACAAGCACATGGAGCACTGTGGCCCAGGGCCTTTCTGGGGTCCCCTCTGGGCCTGGTGGCGGGGGTGAGTCCATGTGGATGCCCCAAGGCCATAACGAGCGTGTTCTAACTCCTGGCCATGTCAGTGCTACCGGGTGCTTCCCATCAGATGGCCGCTACAATTCATAACGACCTTCATACACTTGGCATTTATTCTGTATTATTTCCTATTTACCCCTTATATCAAATAACCAATTACTATCTAAAACGGCCAACGTTTCTGTTACCCGCTCCATCTGAGAAGTTTGTCCCATTGATCCTGGCACACGAGGAGTGCTTCTCTAAAGCTCTGCTGCATTTATTAATTCCACCACTGTCAGGCTTGTGTACCCAAATATTTGTTAGCTTTTCGAGGGCAGGCATAACATTTATCTGGAAGAAAAGACTTCTCAATGTTCCATCAGGTCTCCATGTCTGTTATGTAATTCAGATCATGGCTGAAGCAGCCTACTCACATTAGCATCACCTGAGAACGCGGATTTATAAAGGGATGGCTGCAAAGGTGGAGGCAGACGTGTGGGTGGCGGGGGAACCAAGGGTCAAAGGAATGAGGAAGGACAGGAGAGCGGGGCCTCAGAGGAGGCAGCTGCATAGGTCATGTGACCTTGCCAGCAGCAGCCTGCCCAGAGGTCCAAGAAACACACACAGCAGTCTCCCTCTCTCCTGCCCTCTCTGCTGTGCCGGCTCCTCATTCAGCAGATTCAACTGGGAGCCTGTACTGTCACCCAGCGAGGTCGGCATCCTGGGTAGGGAACAAGGCCACGGACGGGGTGCAGACCTGCGGGAGGAGGGGCGCTGGAGGCTGCTGCAGGCCTCTGACCAACGCCTGAGGCTAAGAGAACACCCACCCTTTCCCCGCAGCGCCGCCGACCCCCCAACTCAGCATGTGTCTACCAAGTGGCTAGGTGCAAGCATGGCTTTTTAAAATTATCTTTAATAAACTTTTTAAATGTTTTATTGTATTCTATTAGTATGATCTTAGTTTGTTAGAACTGTTTAGAAACTAAAGATTGCAGAAATTGGCAGAGTGCCGTCAATCCCATCTCCTTTTCCTGGATACCAGGAAGACCCCGTTTCCCAGCCTCCCCTGCCGGGTAGGCTGGGGTTACAAGACCTGGTTCTGGCCAGTGGAAGTGTGTGGACTGGGCGGTAGGCGGCTCTCCGCAGGCCTGGCGGCCAGGGAGCCTCCCGAGCAATGTTCTGCTTGCTTCCTCCCCTCTGGAGAGCAGGCAGGAAGTGGCTCCCAAACAGCAGCCTCGAGGAACGCCAACTGAGCAAGCCCCCAAGCCGTCAGAAGCATTCCGAGTCCTGATCGGGTGGAGGCTGCACGTGCTGCCTGTCCTCTGGCCACGCCCCGACAGCGGTACCCTGGGCCCTGTGCACAGGGCGGTCGTTGTGTGGGCTGCCCTGGGCATCCAGGCTTCTGTCCCTGGAGGCCAGCTATTCCCCTCCCCTCCAGTCAAGATGCCTCCGGGGGCACCACCGCCAGAGCCAAAATCAATGACGGAGTCCTGGTGATGAACACTCACTCTGTGCTCTGCACGCGGGCCTCGAGCTGGGAGCTGGGTGGCGCTAGTCCCTGACCTCGGAGCACGGAAGGAAGAGTGTAGGACCCTGCGCATGGGCTAACTGTGCAATGAGTTTACAGCCCTGAAACCGTCAAACTGGAAACAAAGGCATTCACAGAGTTGGTTTTGTAAGTTATCAGATCAGATCAGATCAGTCGCTCAGTTGTGTCTGACTCTTTGCAACCCCATGAATCGCAGCACACCAGGCCTCCCTGTCCATCACCAACTCCCGGAGTTCACCCAGACTCACATCCATCGAGTCCGTGATGCCATCCAGCCATCTCATCCTCTGGCATCCCCTTCTCCTCCTGCCCCCAATCCCTCCCAGCATCAGAGTCTTTTCCAATGAGTCAACTCTTTGCATGAGGTGGCCAAAGTACTGGAGTTTCAGCTTTGGCATCATTCCTTCCAAAGAAATCCCAGGGCTGATCTCCTTCCGAATGGACTGGTTGGATCTCCTTGCAGTCCAAGGGACTCTCAAGAATCTTCTCCAACACCACAGTTCAAAAGCATCAATTCTTTGGCACTCAGCCTTCTTCATAGTCCAACTCTCACATGCATACATGACCACAGGAAAAACCATAGCCTTGACTAGACGAACCTTTGTTGGCAAAGTAATGTCTCTGCTTTTGAAAATGCTATCTAGGTTGGTCATAACTTTCCTTCCAAGGAGCAAGCGTCTTCTAATTTCATGGCTGCAGTCACCATCTGCAGTGATTTTGGAGCCCAGAAAAATAAAGTCTGACACTGTTTCCACTGTTTCCCCATCTATTTCCCATGAAGTGATGGGACCGGATGCCATGATCTTAGTTTTCTGAATGTTGAGCTTTAAGCCAACTTTTTCACTCTCCACTTTCACTTTCATCAAGAGGCTTTTGAGTTCCTCTTCACTTTCTGCCATAAGGGTGGTGTCATCTGCATATCTGAGGTTATTGATATTTCTCCCGGCAATCTTGATTCCAGCTTGTGTTTCTTCCAGTCCAGCGTTTCTCATGATGTACTCTGCATATAAGTTTATTTAACAGGGTGACAATATACAGCCTTCACGTACTCCTTTTCCTATTTGGTATGTAAGTTAAGGTACATTTAAAAATGGAGCATTATGTATCCATTAAACGATGCAGATCTTTTATCTACTGACCTGGAAGGACCTTCTTGTTTCTGTTGTTTTTAGGCCAGCACCGTAATTTTTTTTCAGGAAAAAATGTATTTGTGTGAGACAGTGTCTGGAAGGATTTCAGTAACACTGCTTCCAGGATAGGATTTGAGATAATTTACTTTTTTCCCTGACTCATGTTCCCTAGTTTTTCTACACTGAACACATGACTTTTGGTGGCAGCTGTGCCTGTGGGTCGGCTGACTGACCGCTCCCATAAAGAAACACGTGTTTTTTGGCTCCCAGGTTCTCCTGTGAGAAAATGCTGGCTTGCTGATGCCTCTAACTTAAGTATTCCCTTTCATGAAAAGGTCAAATGTTGTAGTCTATAAACCCCAACTAGAGGTTTACTAAAAGAAAAGTTAACAGTACCTAAGTTTAAGGGGTTTGTGACTAGCTGAACTGAACATGACACCAAGACTGAGACTGTTGCATAGAATAGAAAGATATGCATTAAAAAAATTTGTAAATACTTAAATAACGGCCTTAAGTTCCTGCCAGTAAGTACAATTTGAGTTAAATATTCTCTACTTTCCATTTCCTAATTTCACACTTTTTTCTGCTAGCTTCAAGATACCCAATTTTGCAAAATAAAACATGAGAAATGTGTATTACCCTATTTATCAAATTAGTATTAAACAGGCTGTTTGTTCTCTGAAGGTTGATTACCAACAAAATGATCATGCTTTGAACTTAGTTGGGAGAAGCTGTAAATATATTAATGCTCAATGTCGCATTTGGGGTCATACATGTACCGAAGTTAAAGAAGTACAAAGCTTTTGTTAAATGAACTTATACTTCCTCAGAACATGCCTTATCCAGGTGAAGTCAGAATTCATCTAAGTAAGTTTCTTTTATAACTGGCAAAGCAGCAGTGCGCTACATACACCCTACTGCATGTTTTCTCTGTGCGCCGCTGACCGGGACCCTCTTGATGTCGGTGAGATAAGGCCCAACGTGTACAACACTTACCTTGCACAGTTTAATGTTTAACAATCTCTTGACAGGTTGAGGATTTTAAATAACAGATTTCTTAGTTCCATAATTTGCCTTCTTGACTATCAGAAATCACAGTAGGGTAAAGTTGCCCTGCTGAATGTTACAAGTTCTTTTTTTAACTTACAAAATAAAATACCTGGTTGAGATATGCTTTAAGTCTTTTATTATAAAAATACATGCTTAGTTCCTGTTTAATGAAGGAAGAAAAAAGCTCGTAAGTTCTCTCACACAGGTCAATAAAAGGGGATGCCAATTTTGATTTGATATTTAGAACTAATTTATCCCTCCTACATTTTCTTAACAAAGAAGGTAAAATGTTACAATGCTGCTGCTAAGTCACTTCAGTCCTGTCGGACTCTGTGCCACCCCATAGACGGCAGCCCACCAGGCTTCCCCGTCCCTGGGATTCTCCAGGCAAGAACACTGGAGAGGGTTGCCATTTCCTTCTCCAATGCATGAAAGTGAAAAGTGAAAGTGAAGTTGCTCAGTCGTGTCCGACCCTTCTCGACCCCATGGACGGCAGCCTACCAGGCTCCTCTGTCCATGGGATTTTCCAGGCAAAAGTACTGGAGTGGGTTGCCATTGCCTTCTCCGAAATGTTACAATGGCCAATATCAAACTTATGCTTGGGTAGTCAAAAGGAGAACAGTATATTCTTACTCATTCAGGCAAGTACCCAATGTTTTTATTATTTGTAAAAACAAAAAAGTTAGCATCAGAACAGCGTTGTTTCAGACTATTCAGTAGACAAATGAAAAAAGAGAAAACATCAAAATGATAAAACATAAGGATATTTAAAAGGCTTGGGCTTCCCAGGGGGCACAGCGGTGAAGAATCCGCCTGCCAATGCAGGAGACGCAGATTCCATCCCTGTGTCGGGAAGATCCTCTGGAGGAGGCAATGGCAACCCACTCCAGTATTCTTGTCTGGAGAATTCCATGGACAGGGGAGCCTGGCGGGCTACAGTCCATGGGGTGGCAAAGAGTCGGACATGACTGAGCCACTAATACACAATGTGCTTACTTTCTGCCCATACAAAAACCACTTATTACACACATAACGAGTGCACAGACAATCAAAGGCGTGTCTGCTGATTAAACAGAGCCAGTGTCCTGGGTACTGCGTCCTGGTCAATGAACTAACGACAACTCACTTTCAGAACTTGTGTATGATCGCAGACTAAAAAGTGATAGCCTCAGAAATGAGGCTGCCACAGTCATTCTGAAAAGTTTTTTTTTCCCCCCGACCAATTCCATTAACATTTACTTCACGATAGAGAACGAGATGGCTGGAAGGCATCACCCACTCGATGGATATGAGTTTGAGTAAACTTGGGGAGTTGGTGATGGACAGGGAGGCCTGGCGTGCTGCGGTCCATGGGGTCGCAGAGTCGGACACGACTGAGCGACTGAACCGAACGGCTTTCCGCTTAGCAGGGAGCAGCAGCGGGCCTCCCTCACGTGCCTTTCCACCCCCAGGCCCCGGCCGCGGCGTAAGCCCCGGGGGACGCGGGGGTCCCGCCGGCCACCCCACTCCGCTCCCACCCTGCGCAGGTACGCCCGAGCGCGGCTCTCAGGGCGCCGCCCGATTACGTCACAGCGCGGGCGCGCGTCGCGCCAGGTGTCGTCAGCGGCGCCCGGAGTGAGGAGAGCGGGGCTGGTTCCGACCTCACAGGGTCCCCGGGCAGGAGCCGGCTCGGGCGATGGGGAGAAGCCCAGTGGCCGCCCGCGGAACCGGCGCGCCTCCAGCAGCCCGCGGCGCTCGGTCTCCGCCCTCCAGCCCGGGCCTCCTCCTCCCCCACCTCCACTCCGCTCCAGACCGTCACCTCAAGTCCCCGCTGGGCGGCTGCCGGCCGCGCTGCGCTCGCCCGGGCCCCGCCCCCGGCGCGCGCATGCGCAGCACGTGCGGCCGCGCGGGCCGACGGGAGGGCCCGCCGCGCTGCCGTCCTCCCCGGGGCCGGCCCACTGCAGCCCGCCGGGGGGGGCGCGTCTCCCTGCGACCCCCGAGCTCCCCCAGGGGCGGCGGCCGCCCCGCGTCCTACGCTCCGCGGCGGGCGTCCCGCTGCGCTGAGCAACCCCCGACCCCGGGGCCGCGGCGGAGGGCTCCGGGCGGCGCCGGCCGAGCGGCCCCCGGCCCTCGGCTCCCCCTCGACGGCCGGCGGGATGGTGCGGCCCACGGGACGCGCGCGGCTCCCGCGCTCCAGCGGCGCCGAGGGCGGGGGCGCCGAGGGTCCGACTTGTAGTGCGGGAGCCGGAGCCGCGCGCCGGCCGCGCCGTTGGGGAGCGGGCCCCGCGGGGCCGGGCGGGAGCCGCCTCTGCGGAGCCTCGGGGCCGCCGCGACCATGTCGGGCCAGGTGCCCCGCGTTCCCGAGGAGATGTTCAAGGAGGTCAAGTACTACGCGGTGGGCGACCTCGACCCGCAGGTACCCCGCCTCCACCCCGCCGCGTCCCCTCGCCCCCCCGCGCGCGTCCGGGTCCCGGGGAGCCCGCGAGTCCGGCTGTGCGGAGAGCAAGGCTGGAGGGGACGGAGCGGGCACCGGGGTCTGCAGCCCCCGCGGGAGGGCACCCGGGGCTGGGGGGGACCCCAGGAGGGGACGTGGGGCGCGTCTGCGGGGTCCCGCGGCGGGCGCTGGGTGGGAGGCGCGTGCCCAGACTTGGAGGAAAGTGGGCACGTGGAGGGGGTCTTCGCGGAGAGCCCAGCGCCGGGTATCCCCGTTCCTTCTCCGTGGGGCGACCCGCCTGCCTGCAGTCGCGCGGCGCCTCGCCGGCTTGCCCCCACCCCACCCCCTCTCTCCGCTCCTTCGTGGGCGGAGTCCGGACTGGGACACCCTCCCGCGGCAGCCCGGGCTGACGGGTGGGTCCGGGGTGGGACCTTCGACAGGGTGAAGCCAGTAGGGGCGCGGGTCCCGGGGTGCTCAGAGGACAGTTAGCCGCCTCCGGGTGGCAGCACCCCCCCCCCGGCCCCCAGCTCGCAGGTCTGCAGCTCGGCCCTCTCTTGTCCTCTCCTAAAGTATTGCATCTGTTTGAATGTCAGAATTTTATGCTTCCACTGTAGGAATGAACTGTAGTTGGGTCTCTAGGTGTTCTCTTCCCTAAAGTTGTGTCTGTACAGTTACATCGCCTGGGTGTCGCCTTGGCTGAGTGCTGAGCGTGGAGAACTGAGGCCTGGGCCTCCCGAATAGAGACGGGGACTTAATAGATAAATAGATAAACTGGAGGCAGAAGATCTGCGGCAGGCTGATGGGTCTTGGCCTTCTTAGAGGCTTGTGAGTTGGTGTCCTAGTAACTAAATGCTCGGCAGCCCCCAAGGTGGATCCTTTCTCTCCTCTAACTCTGAAGTAGAGGCTTTGACTTGGATAAACAGGTGGTGAACTCAGAGAGGTGAAAGTAAGTGCCCGTAGCAGGGTGGAGGCTTCTCCCTTCCAGCCTGGGTGCTCTTTCCTCACTGCCTGCTGTCCCTCTCCCCTCTGCTGCCTATCCTCTGGTTCATTTTAAGACTTTGAACAGAACTGAAGCAAATATTACTTAAAACCTGGAGGAAGCTGAACTGGAGCCGTGCTTACTCAACTGTGAATCAAGTCTAAGGGCTTAAAAATGTCCTGCAGCCACTGAGGTCTGAAACTGTTTTCTGAAAGATGGTTGATTCTCTGAATCTTAAACTGTGGACTCCAGGAGCTCACTTGTGTCAGATGAACTTCTAGCTCACGACCACACAGGGCGCTCTCACCACCCGCAGCTTGCGGTGTGCTGCTCAGACCTGGCCAGGGGCCTCCACCTGCCCTCCAGCCTCTGTGCCTACCCGGCCTCCGTTTCCGCCCCCGTGTGCTCTGGGATCTTGTTGGCTCAGAGCTTTGCCCCCATCTCTGTCTACACAGATGGCTTTACTCGGGTGGGACCCTGGTGCCCTCCTCGATGCGCTGCGTGTCCTCCTAAATCGTACAGTGGCACCAGAGGAAGCCGTGCCCTAAACTAAAACTTTCTTTCCCCCGTGAGCTCGTAGTGGTGCTTGGGAGCTGTGCTGTGGTGTCGCAGTTTCTTGCACACGCCCCCTCAGTCACCAAGTCTTGCTAATTCCCTTGCATCATCTTCCCGTCCAGTTCGGTAACCTGCCTCTTTCACCTGAGTTATCACAGGTGCTTCTTAACGCCTGTCCTGCCTTCACTCCCGCAGTGTAGACCTGTCCTTCCACTGGCGGCGGTCTTCCTGTTGTGTCTGATCGTGGTCTTCCCTGCTGACCGCCTGCCCCTCGGCCTCTCTTTCAGGAGACACTCTGTATTTTATCTTGGGGTAAAATACAAAGGCCCGGCATCTGTGCCACACCATCGAGGGTCTGGTCTGTGTCCTGCCCAGCGTGTCGCATGCCGCCCTCTCCGCACACTGACTGTGTTTCTGCGTGGCCGACGCCTTTAAGTTCCTCGAGATGTGGCTCCTGTAGCGCCTCTTGCGGAATTTCTCCATTTATCAGAACTGCCTGTCCCCGTGCCTTTCTGTTGAGATGCTGTGTGTCCAGTGCTCGCCCTTCACCTTGTTTGTCAGTCCTTCTGTCTTCAAGAGGGACACTGTCCAGTACGTCGGTCGCAGGAGCTCTGTGCCTCCCTGTCAGTGAGTCAAGATTTGATGCGTTTTGTCGTCCCCGTAGGTTTCCTTGCAAATGACTCGGTGGCAGGTATTAATCCTCTGTGGAGAACGTGGTGGATGTTTATTAGAATTTTCACGGTTCATGATCACTGGTATGCATTGAAATGCGGCGTGTTCCATTGTAACTTGTGTGCTTTTTGTAGGTTATTCAGCTTCTGAAAGCCGGGAAAGCGAAGGAAGTGTCGTACAACGCGCTCGCTTCTCACATCATCTCGGAAGATGGGGACAATCCGGAGGTGGGAGAGGCCCGCGAGGTCTTTGACTTGCCTGTCGTCAAGGTGGGTGGTAAATCGGCCGCGTTTTACACCCTTGGTCGTGTGTCTTGAAAGTGGTGCGCTGAAGTTTCTGTGCGGCTCTTCTCAGGCTGTTGGCTCAGGCTCCAGTCTGGGTGGGGAGCGCTTGCAGCACTTTGATGCCTCCGAGACCAGCCGGCAGAAGGCCCGGTCCTCCTCGTTACAGCTTGTGCACCTGCTACCGTGAGCCCGTTTGCCATGGGCTGGAAGTTCTCCAAGTCAAGAAAGCATGTCGAAGGCGGTGGACGTGCTGTCTTGACGCAGATGACGCTGGTGAATTCTGCTCGGAAGCTGGATTGACTCCCCAAGACACACCTGGAGCAGGGCTCCCTCGCACCCACAGCGGCCAGGGGCCCTGGTGTCCAGGCAGGCAGGTCTGCTGTTCGCTGTTTTCCGACAAGGGTCACGGTGGCCGCTGGTCTCATGGTCCCCCAGTAGCATCTGGTTGTTCCCTGTAGCTCTCGCTTCCACTGCCCAGCTTGAGAGCTGTGGGCCATTCGCTCTAGAAAGCGGAGCGTGTGCCAGTGGCCAAAAGCTTGGAGCTTGTTGATCTGCGTCCTGTTGCTCTGTTGCTGCTGAGGGTCAAACCAACTGCTGTTAAATGCGGGTTTTTGAAATTTAGGTTTGTAATTTTGATCCTTCAGTTTCATATTAGGCATTTGTTTTGAAATGATTTTATTCCAGTTTTTTTCGTTTTTCTCTTTTTCACGCTATTGCATGTGTTATTTTAAAATCACTATGGAGGTTACTGTAGCTTAATACCGAGAGCCTGGCAGTTGGGGCCGAGTGCTGTGGCGGGCAGCCTGCAGGCCGGCTTGCGCTGCGGCCATCTGCCTCAGCAGCACGCAGGCCCTGAACGCTGCCTCGCAGGTGCAGAAGCCCGCCTTGGGAGAGCGGGCCTGCAGGCAGGTCTGTCTCACAGGAGGGTCCTTGCCCACCAGGTCCTCCCGCAGCTGCTGCGCGTCAGAACCACGCGCGGTTGCTTTGCGGTGTTGAAGCACAGCGGTTGTTCTGGCTGGCCTTGTCCTTCTGCCTGGCCAGTGGGCTCACTCCACCTGGTCCTTCGTGAAGACTGATGTCACAGGTGTCTTGCCCGCTTCCCCTGTGCCGCCTTGGAATAGTGGACCTGCCTCTGGCACCAGGCACCCTGGGGCCCTGCTCTGCTTCCATCCTTCCGTGGCTGTGCGGACCGAACCACATCTCCCCCATGGTAGCCTGCAGCCCGTTGTCAACGGTGGCTCCGGGTAGACTGTGTGGACTCTTCATGAGCCTTCAAAGGGCAGCCCCTTCGTAACAAATTTGGGGTGCCAGGGTCCTTGTCCCCAGCCCAGTTACAGCAGTGCTTCTCAAGTCTGACGACCCCATCAAGCCCCTTTTGTAGCAAATATTTTGTAGTACCCGCTTTATTACCCTGAAATGAAATTGTTATGTAAGATAATACGTATTATAAGTATACATATTACTATTTATATACAAGTGGCCCAAACGGGAGTGTAAACAAAAAAAGGGAGGCAGATGGCAGTAAGTCCGCATTTCAGTGTAGAGACCCTGGGGGGTGGGGGGGGGGGTGGATCCTGGGGGACCTGGTCCTCTGTCCCGCCTACCAGCACCAGCTCTGAGGGGAGTGCGGGCTGGTGACTGGGCGCTGCTGAAGTCCTGAGCCCATCAGCACATCCCTCCCAGAGGTCGCTTTCCTAGGAAGGGTGTCCACCACGCGGCTGCCCAGAAGTAGCCATCACGCAGTCGCAGCGCGGCCATCGTGTCCCAGTCGGCTGACCGTGGCCCTGCGTCTCATCCCCTCTGCTGCCGGGCACGCTGCTCACTCTCCCTCTCAGTGCGCCAGCCTGCCTTTACCTCGTGGTTCACTGCGCTATCCAGGGCTGCAGTGTGGGGACGGGGTGGAGGAGTCTTCCAGAGCAGTGCAGCAGTCTGCGTTCACTCCAGGACAGCGCGGTAGACTCAGTCCTCATCTGACCCGCTTGGTGTGCCGCCAGGCTGCTGGCTGCGCTCAGCTGAACGTGGGGCCTGGTGCCCAGGGCTCTAGAGCAGAGGCTCAGTAGTCGTGGCCCTGGGCTCTAAGAGTGGAGGCTCGGTGGTTGTGGCTCTGGGCTCTAGAGCGGAGGCTTGGTGGTCGTGGCTTTGGGCTCTAGAGCAGAGGCTCAGTAGTCATGGCCCTGGACTCTAGAGCGGGGGGTTCGGTGGTTGTGACTCTGGGCTCTATAGAGCGGAGGCTCGGTGGTCATGGCTCTGGGCTCTAGAGCAGAGGCTTAGTAGTCGTGGCTCTGGAGCGGAGGCTCAGTGGTCGTGGCTCTGGGCTCTGGAGCAGAGGCTCAGTGGTCGTGGCTCTGGGCTCTGGAGTGGAGGCTCGGTGGTCGTGGCTCTGGGCTCTGGAGCGGAGGCTTGGTGGTTGTGGCTCTGGGCTCTGGAGCGGAGGCTCAGTGGTCATGGCTCTGGGCTCAGTAGTCGTGGCTCCTGGGCTCTAGAGCGGAGGCTCGGTGGTCGTGGCTCTGGAGCGGAGGCTCAGTAGTCATGGTTCTGGGCTCTGGAGTGGAGGTTCAGTAGTCATGGCTCTGGGCTCAGTAGTCATGGCTCTGGGGTCTAGAGCAGAGGCTCAGTAGTGGTGGCTCTGGGCTCTGGAGCGGAGGTTCAGTAGTCGTAGCTCTGGGCTCTGGAGCAGAGGTTCAGTAGTCGTGGCTCTGGGCTCTAGAACACAGACTTAGTAGCCGTGGTTCTGGGTTCAGTAGTCGTGGCTCTGGGCTCAGTAGCCGTGGCTCCTAGGCTCGAGAGCGGAGGCTCAGTAGCCGTGGCTCTTGGGCTTTAGAGCGGAGGCTCAGTAGCCGTGGCTCCTGGACTCTAGAACGGAGGCTCAGTAGCTGTGGCTCTTGGGCTTTAAAGTGGAGGCTCGGTGGTCGTGGCTCTTGGCTCTGGAGCGGAGGCTTGGTAGGTGTGGCTCTTGGCTCTGGAGCAGAGGCTCAGTGGTATGGCTCTGGGCTCAGTAGTCGTGGCTCTCGGCTCTGGAGCGGAGGCTCAGTGGTCATGGCTTTGGGCTCAGTAGTCGTGGCTCTCGGCTCTGGAGCGGAGGCTCAGTGGTCATGGCTCTGGGCTCAGTAGTCGTGGCTCCTGGGCTCTAGAGCGGAGGCTCGGTGGTCGTGGCTCTGGAGCAGAGGTTCAGTAGTCATGGCTCTGGGCTCTAGAGCGGAGGCTCAGTAGTCGTGGCTCTGGGCTCAGCAGTCATGGCTCTGCTCAGTAGCCGTGGCTCCTGGGCTCTAGAGCGGAGCCTCAGTCATCGTGGTGCAGAGGCTTAGTTGCTTTGCAACATGTGGGATTGTCCTGGACCAGGGATCGAAACCATGTTTCCCGTGTTGGCAGGCAGATGCTTCACCACTGAGCCACCAGGGAAGCTTGGCACCAAGAGTTTTTAAACCTTTTGTTTTGTGGAAATGCTTTCCCCAGTGGCCTTGGAGGCCTCATTGAAAGCGTTAATTCTGCTGACTTGCAGTGGCTTTATTTTGTGTATTGTTGCTTGCTTTGGGGATAAACAGCTCCCTGTTACTGTGCTTTTCTAGCTCTCCACTTCTGCTTTGGTACCAGAGTGTTCTCCTCAGCTGCAGTGTCTTATCTAGACTTACCTGGATGAGGGGGTCGAGGTGAGTCTGTTTATGATGACTTTGAAGCAGCCAGCCCAGCAGTCTCTCAGTGCACCTGTTCTTTCCCCTCCTGCAGCCGCCAGGGGCAGCTTTCGGGGTGACTGCTGTGGGCAGAGTGGTAAGGTGCCTGTCCCCGGTGCCAGCTCCTCTGGCCTGCCCATCTGAGTCACGTGTCAGGGTGTTGACCTGGTCTTCTGCCGTATCCTCCTGCCGTGGACCCAGGGCGGCTGGGGAACTGGTCTCAGGAAAGCCACCTGGCGCTCCACACGTGGTGGCCACTGAGGGCTTTGGGGTCGCAGCTGAGATGCCAAATGGAGCGGGAGGCGGAGCCTGTTGGGGGTTCCTGGGGGGCCGGCTCCCTCCCCTGTCACTGGAGTCTCCCTAGGGCCAGAGTCACGGGCGACGTTACACACTCCTTCCTGCTTGGTGGCTCAGCCACAGAACCACAACTGGTTGTGGTGAAGTGGTGAAATCAGTGTGAAGTGACTCACTTCACAGATGTCACACATATGTAGACTTATGCTGAGGAATTGCTGATGTTGCCTGGCATAGAAGGAGAGGGCACTCGGATCTCTGAGGTTCTCTCAAGGTGTCTGTGGTATGTTAGACGTGAGTGTCACACAAGCAGCTGAGGTTTCTGGAGTCAGCCGGCTGCTGTGTGTTTTTCACAGTAATTCTGTGAAGCAGACCTACCAGGATAATGGTTAATGCGATTTTCAAAATTAAATGTCAAAGTAAGATGATTATTCAAAAATATAATTTACCCAAAAAGGTAGTAAGTAATGTGTTTTGCGGTTCACAGAAAGATCAGCAGACAGAAAGGCCTCATGTGATTTACAAACACTGTATCTCCTTGGCCTCCTGAAGAAAAACCCCAAAACTCCCACCTTTAGACCAGCCAGGACTCCGGACTCTAGAGGAGACTTGGAGGGGCCATGTGTGCCTGGCACGTGGGTAGGGTAAGCCTCCAGTTGTGAAGACAGCTTCCAGCTGGACGAGAGGCTTAGGCAGCAGCCCAGAGAGTCGGACACACCTGGAGCGACTGAGCAAGTGTGGAAACCTGGGATAGATGCTTCTGTATATATAAGCTTTTAAAGAGCCGGTAGCGTTTCATTCCACGGGTGGGCTTTTCCCCTTGGGGACTAATAGCTAATATTTGACCCTGATGCTTGAAAGCTGGGACTGTAGTCTGGATGCTGTACCACTGGTGATAACAAAGCCTTTCATCTCCAGGAGCAGCACTGGGCGCATGGTGGCGTTTTGAATGTGAACCGGAACTGTGTTTTGATTTGCACTTTGTTTTCTTTTTCAGCCTTCTTGGGTGATCTTGTCCGTTCAGTGTGGAGCTCTTCTCCCGTATCCTTTTTGGGGAAGGAGGGAGGGAAGGGGTGACTCTGGGTCCAAGACTCAAGCAAGCCTCACTTCCTGCGCTGACGTGTGAGTCGGGAGGTCGTGTGTGTCCTGCTCTGTCCCTTCCGTATCCAGGCGTCTGTTCTGATCCTTGTCGTTCCCCCTGGGGGCGGGGGGCCAGCTGTGTGGAGGCAGCTGTAGCCTGGGCCCGAGGCACAAGTTCTCGTTCCACAAATTGGCTTTAGGACCCAGGCAGTCTGGACCTCAGTTCTGTTGTCTTTGGAACAGATGGCTTCTGTGGTCTGGTTAGATGGACTATTTCTAAAATTCTCAGTCTCTATGAACCCAGTCACGAACTATTTGAAGAATAGATGGGCAAAGAGAACATCAGGACAGTTTTAGTTTTATATCATGCAGTGTTGTTATTTTTATTACGTTGGATGGAAATACATTAATCCATTTCTACGTTAATTCCACCCTTAATGTGAAGTGTCTGCTTGGGGCCTAGTTCTGCAGACAGGGCCACCAGGCCCGCGTTCCTGCCCTGGGGTTTGCCCTGCACTGCGAGTTTCCCTAGTGTGACTGGAACACACACACACACTGCCTCCCACACGCACACGCACAGCAGGCAGAGGGTCGCCAGGACTGCATTTCTGCGCCCAGGAAGCTGCCCCTGCGTTGCGTGCTGGCTCAGCACGCAGAAGTAACGCTGCAACTCATTTGAGGTCCAGACACTCCAGATTCCTTAAAAAGTCATGTTATCTTTGAACAGACTGCGAAGTTCAGGCCCTGGAGGTCATGTCTGCTGACAGAGGCCTGTGCCCGGGGCTGCATGCTGTGAGCGCTCAAAGAATATGTTGATGGAGGGTTTTGTTTTTTTTTTAATATTTATTTATTTATTTGGCTGTGCTGGGTCTTTGTTCCAGCACACAGGATCTTTAGTTGTGGCATGTGGGATCTAGTTCCCTGACCAGGGATCGAACCCGGGGCCCCTGCATTGAGAATGCGGAGTCTCAGCCACTGGACCACCAGGGAAGTCCCAGGTGATGGAGTTTTAAGAGCCAGAGCTTCAGAATTGGGACGGACCTTGGGAATTACATACATATTCTAATCCTTGTTTTAGTGAAGGGAAAGCTGAAGCTCAGAGTTGTCTTGCCCAAGTTCACAGAGTATGATGGTGCTAAAACTAGAACTTGGGTTCTTTTATGAAAGATTCTTCTAGGTAACAGGAGTAATCATGCTAAAATAAGCTCAAGACTTCCAGTGTTCTTTTGGGATAATGCCGGGCCACATGTGGCTGTGTGTGTGTGTGTGTGTGTGTGTGTATCTGTGTGTGTGTGTGTGTCTGTGTGTGTCTGTGTGTGTGTCTGTGTGTGTCTTTGTGTGTGTGTGTCTCTGTGTGTGTATATCTGTGTGTGTGTGTGTGTGTCTGTGTGTAGTTGGGTGCTTTTCCCGCCTGCCCTGTGCTCTTCTTTGGCCAGCTTAAGTCTGCCTCTTTGCTAAAGGGATTGAGTGGGAAGCAGAAGGTGGGTGGTGTCCGACGGGCGGGTCGGAGCTGTCTCTTAGTGGAGTAGAGATTGCACTGGTCTCATCATTTCATTGGACTCTTAATATGTGTGCAACAGAGTAAATGGTTTTTCTCCAGAGTCGTGTCAGATTTTTTTTGGAATCACAGCCTGCCTCTCTCAGGTAAGTGTGGCACAGTTCCTCTTGTGTTATTTACGTAACAGTTCTGAATTTTTATATGATTGGACATATGTTGTATTTGTAAACCAGTGTTGCTTAACTAAACTCCATATTCAGTATGAGCTTACAACAATTATTTAAGCATTCATACCCAATCTTAAGATTCAAAGCTTTAATGGGTGAAAATGGTCTTTCTAATCTAAAGAATTACAGAGATTTAAAACTTGAGTATGAAAACATGTTAAAAGTGAAATTAAAAGGTGACAAGGAGACTCCATTCAGAAATAAAAGCAGAGTTTTTTGTCGTAAGAGGCTCATGCAGACCAGTGAAATGTTTCTATGAAGAGGAATTTCAGTAAGTACAGCAGAACATTCGATGCACTTTGTGTGCCTGTTAACAGCACTGAGGTAAGACTGTCTGCATCGCAAACGTGCGGCAGTGTGTTCAGTGCTGGCCGAGCTGTGGCCAGGCTTCCCCACCCCCACAGGAGTGCACATCGGTGAGCAGTTTTCTAGAAAAGTCGGGCCATGTCAGAGCCGGAGGAGACTCTGTTGTTTTTCTTGCAGGTCTCATGTGTTTAGACGTTTATCCCAAATTGATAGAGATAACGGCAGATTGATGCATAAAGGCAGCATTATTTATGAGAGGGTAAAATTGGAAATAAGCAGATCATCCACGATTTGGAAATGTTTAAGAAACTATTCTGGTCCATTATTAATACATAATAATCTAGCTATCTAGCCAGTTTTGAATTTTGTTTTATAAACGTATGCAGACATATGGGTAATTTTTTAAATGGGGGACAAAGCAGGATATAACATAGTTATGTGCAGTATTACATCAACGAAATAAAATATGTAAGAAATATCCGGGAAAAAAGAAACATCTGAAGGGGGACCAAGACATTGGCATTGATGGATTTTGGAGCGGTGCGTGTTCAGTGTCGTTCCGTCCCGGTCTGTCCTCTCAGTCCCTAGCCGGAAACCCTCAGTCTGTAAACAGCTTTTATGAAAAGTCAGGCTGGTGGTGTTCGAGCTTCCTCGGGGTCAGGCGTAGCCACTGGGCAGGAGGAGGCTTGGTTAGCCCGATCTGTTTCTGTAGCGTGAGGACCTCATTCCGTCTGAGGCTCTTATCATGACACTTCGGGTCTCCCCATCTCTGAGGAGACCTTCGAGAACAGGGTGTCCAGGATGTTAGGTGAGACTAAAAGGACTTTGATTAGAATCCTGCCTTCTTACAGCTTTGTGACAGAAGGCTGGAACCGGGTAACATCAGTTTAATACCCTGGATTATCAGACAGACTCAGCTTTTTGTACAGGTGGTGTCCCCACGACCCCTTCTCTGCCCAGACAGTATGTCGAGTGATTTTGTGTTTTTTGTAAATTCTGGAAGTTCTTTAAAATTATAAAATCCTCTCTTTTTTGTTTTTGCTATTTCGATTTAATAGAGATCCTTGAAAAGTTGGCTTTTTTCCTTAAGAATAGAAATTTTGTTGGTATTTGTGTTTTTCACATCTTTGTAATAAATGTAAATTTATATGATGATGATTTTTAAAATTGGCTAAAATGGAAACCTTTTTATAATGGGTACTGTGGTTGCATGCAATTTTTATTGTTTTCTTTATACTTCTCTGTATATTCCAAATTTATAATAAGCATCAGGAAAGTTTTTAAAATGAAAACATTTTATTACTATTACTCCTCATGCGTAAACAATATACTGTGGCTAAAATGTAAAATTTGCATTTAATTATATTTGTACTGATTGGATCTCTGGATTCATGATTCAGAGCCCACTGTCCAGACAAGAGAGGAAGAAGCTGAGGCAGGGAGTCCTGTGGCTGTTTTCAAGGGTCAAGGTCATAGTGACATGGTCTTTAGCAGACCTGACTTGGAAAAATAAATAAGATTATTCATTGATTAGAATATGAGCACTGCGAATATGAGGCGATTACAGGGTTTTAAATCAAGGATCTGAGTTTGACACCGGAGAGCCTTCTAGTCTTGGAGAAATAGAGATGCAGTTACGTTTGACAAAGGTTTTGGCATATGCAGCGGGTTATACATAGTCAGTACACTTGGTGTGTGAGGGTCGGTGCGCGTGGCTGGGCCGTAGGGGTCACCTGTGAGCTTAGAGAAGGCGGGGCTGTGTGGATGGCAGGGTCCAGACGGCCCTGGTGGACGTGGAGAGGTCTGCGAGGCCTGCGAGGCCACGGCACAGCGGGTGGAGCGGGTGGAGTGGGTGGAGCGGGTGGAGCTGGAGGGGAGAGGAGAGGGGAGGTGGGGGCTCCGAGCACTGTGAGGGCGCCGGCCTCAGAGGCCTCAGCGGGGCTGCCTGCTGGGGTGGAGAGGAGACGGGCGGAAACCTGGGTGCGGGAGGGAGCTCCACGAGGTGCCGGCTTCCCTCCTTAGTGCCTTACGTATTTAGTCTTGAGTGCAGATGTTTACATAAGGACGTTTGGAAAATACAGGGAGAGAGCAAACAAGTTAAAAATCACTTGCATTCCTGTAGGTGAAACTGATCTGAGAGCCCTGAGCAGGAACAGTGGGCGGGGTAGGCATGGGGTGAGACGGGCGCTGGAACCCAGGTCAGCACCGTGTCCCTGAAGACAGCGTAGACCTGAGGAGTGGGTGGACGGAGTTGGAGGGTCTGCGTAAGGAAAGGCGGGGGCGCAGAGGAAGAGGAGCCGACCGACGCTCACAGTGGGCCTCCGGTGGGTGTTCCACAGAAGGGCACGGCCGCGTGATTTCCTTTCCCAAGTTAGGAGCATAGCTGGGCCTGGGCTTCAGAGGGGAAGAGATGAAGTCAGCCTGAAACCCAGTACTGTCCAAGCGCAGGGACCTGGGACGTGCGTGGAGGCTGAGAAGTGCATCCTTGCAGAGGAGGGTGGAGGGAGGCTCAGGCTCAGGAAGACACCCTTGAGTGGGGAGACAGGAGGCTTCAGAGTGAGCAGAGATGCTAGCGGGGGCGGGCGGGGCAGCTCTAGGAGCCAGGGGGTCAGGCCCCACGAGGTTTCATCACTGGGGCCAGTGAGGGCACGCGGAGTGTCAGCTTGAGTCCCTCTGCCCGGCTCAGTGCTGCGGGCAGGGGGCTGGCTGTGGCTGCATGCGGGCTTGGCCTGCGTGCACCTCCAGCTCTGGGTTGAGAAAGCTACAGGTGAGGTCAGCGTGGGGGAGAGCGGGGACCCTGGGAAGAACTTGAGAGGCAGCTGGGGTTGACGGGCGGGTGTCAGGGAGGTGGCCCAGCCGGCCCGGGGGCTTTCCAGGTGTGCACTTCACCGCGGGGGGTGGCTGGGGCCCTGGTGGACAAAACAGCGGATTTAGCGAGATGGCTGACAAGGGTTTTATCAATCTGCCCTGAAGCAGATTGATCAGGTGTGCTGTTCAGACCCCAGACCCTTCGTGCGACCTTCACTGTGATGGAAGTGGTTTTTGTGGGTCCATCGCTCACTGCACTTTCTCTCACCGTCCGTCATTCGTGGCGAAGGCAGCTCTGCTTCATCAGAGTCGATGGCTCAGCCAAGAGTGAGGAAAGCTCAAAGCACGCTGGGGACACTAACTCTGGCTGCTGACACTCGCTCGCTCAGTTGTGAGATGGATACCAAGTGTCTGTCCAGCATGCAGCTGCAGGACCCGCCCACCACGCCTGTGTGGGTGCTTTGTGAGGCGGGAGACAGGTTCCCCTCAGGTGGGGACACAGGGTGTGGGTGGCACCGGGGTAGGGGCAGCGTGGGTAACCTGCCCGAGCAGCCTCTGCAGCACGGGCACGTGCAGGCGGGCAGGCGGGGCTGCACCACGGGCACATGCACACGCAGGCGGGCAGGCGGGCTCCGCCGCCGCGGAGGGACTGTTGTTGGCGGTTCTCAGTGACCTTCTGTCTTTTCCCGTCAGGGTGTTGAGATGCTGGAGCTCTTGTTGGAGGCTTCCAGAGCGCTCCAGGGCGAGGTAGGGAAGGGCGCTTGTGCCGGCAGAAGTTGGGAAGCACAGACATCACCCGCCTTCTCCCGAGCCGGTGTTGACGCAGGCTGCGGCCGCGGTTGTCGTGTGCTGGGTAGGTGGTGGGCAGGTCCCTGTGTGTGAGAGCCTGCCAGGGCCTGACTGCACTCTGGGAGGCCCTTTCCATCTGTATCTCAATCAACAAAGAATTTCTTGACTGCCTACCCTGTGCCTCGCACTGTACTAGGCCCCAGCCGAGGTTCTGAGGTCAGGACAGGCCTCGCACCCGAGGCGCTCCTCCCTGGTCGGCGAGCTGAGAGCAAGAGGGACGAAGAGGGGCTCATGGAGCTGCACCCCAGGAGTGTCTCGGCTGGAGGCCTGGAGAGGGGGCCGTCCTGGTGCAGAGGGAGGCCCTTCCCCGCGGGGGCGCAGCGAGAAGCACCCTCTACTCAGGGCGGAGGGGCTCAGTGCCCCTTGGGGGCAGCTTGCTGCGGGAGTGCAGGGGCCAGGGGCGCTGAGCTGAGAGGGTAGTGGCCCAGGGTCAGGGCCAGCTGCCTGGGCGGGGGCGCAGCGAGGGGGCAGCCGCGCACAGGTCGGGGTGGAGGTGGGGTGCCCGAGACACTCTGGAAGCGCTCAGATCTGAGCCCGATAGGTCGAGGAGACGTCCAGGCTCTTTTAGCTGAGCTGATAGATTACTTTAGGAAGATTGCTGTTTTAAAAAAGAAGAGCATTTTTTTCCCCAGTTATAAATGCTTTTGAAAATTTGGAAAATACAGAAAAGTATAAAAATGAAAATTAAAATGTCCCCATGACCCCGTCACCACTAGGTAGCTATTGTTAGCAGTTTCGTGTGGAAAGAGCATTCTCCATCACACTGGTAGAGATTCATTGGACGAGCTGGTGCAGATATGTTCACGTCACTTAATGCGAACGCAGGTTGATGAAGACTCTGATTCCAGGAAGTTTTCCAAGTTGATACAAGTTAGAGTTTGGGGGCTTGGTCCATGCAGGGCCTCGCCTCCCCCATGCAGCGTTCTTTCAACAGCAGCTTGCTGTGCTCTGTTGAAACCCAGCCAGGGTCCAGGCCGTAGGCTGGAGGACTAGTCAGTGAACTAAAAATAATAAAGCCACATCTAGATTGGGGTTTTTATTTCATTTGTAATAAAGATTATATAACGATTTATTAGAGTTGTATGTTTTATCATGTAATTAAATCTCACCACCAAATGCTGCAGGATATGTTTTTGTGGAAGTCACTATTAAAAATAACACCTTCTGATCAAGTTTCCTGAAATGTGTCACTGACTAAAGACATACAAAATAATGATTTTAAGGTGACTTTGTAAAATTAATGTGTTCTTGTTAGTATTCACAGAGTAGTATGGAATGCAAAATAATTTCTAGAAATATTTGTAAAATAGAGAGTAGATACAGGATGTTAGATTTTCGGCAATCTGAATAATGACAGTTAAAAAGAAAAAATTTTGTTAAACTTAAAAAAAATTAGCTTGAGACAAAGTTCAGAATTCTTAACTATAATTCACAATTTATAGTAAGTTACCTAAAATTGACTTCAGTGATTATCTTAGAATTAACACCTTTGTTTTCCTTAAATGTTTCTTTTGACTTTCAGATGATAAAGTTTTATTTTTTAGAAATTGTTTTTAGTAGGACCTGCCCTTAGCGAAGCAGTCTAGAGCAGTGGGAAGCACAGTTTGGAGTCAGACCTGGGCTTAGGCAGACCTAGGTTTTACAGTGATCAGCACTGACTTCTGTGAGTTCGTGCGTCCTCTGCTAGGTCGCAGGGACGAGGAGCCCTTGGCACAGTTCCTGGCACATAGTAGGCAGGCAATAAATGGAGCTGTTGGTTCTGGAGTGAAAGCCTCTGTCACAGCATAAGCCATCGCATCTGCGTCTCAGCTTCATCACTTGCGTGCGCAAGCATAGGAATTACGCCTTTTATGCTTGCCTCATTTTCTGTGTGCTTGGTAATTATGTTTTCCCCTGAGCTTATACGCCACTGTATTTTTGTCTTTTATTTTTAATTCATTTCATAATAAGCATTTATTTGTTATCCATTAATTCTTAAGGAATCCTTTGAATATGATCTTTATACTACTGTATTGAAACATGTTAAAAAATGACTGAGTTGGAAGATGGAGTATGGGGTACTAGTTCTGTTTCCCTGTCATCTCGGTATGTAATGAAGTAATCCTCCACTCAGCCCCTAGAGTGTAGACGTAAGTATTTTTTAGTTTATTTGGTGACAAGGCAAAAAAGGTGATGTTTATAAAACTTAAGATAGAAGTAAAAGTTTACTGTAACAAGCACATAGCTGAAAGCTCATCTGTTTTTCCCACTAATATGCTTGGGTTAATGACATTTAAGAAGGAAAAAAATAGATGAGCACAGTGGTTATGATGTCACATAAAGTGGGCAGGCAAGTCGGTGAGTGTGATGGAAGCGTGATTTCTGGTTCCCGCCAGGTGTCGCCTGAGGACCGAAGCGCCCTGTGGGCGATGCTCACCTTCCACGGGGGCGGCTGCCAGCTGAACCTCAACAGGAAGTGCACACACCTGGTTGTTCCCGAGCCAAAGGGGGTAAGCGACCCATGTACGTTCTCCTTTTAAATGTCTTCTAAGCATTTCCAGTCATCGCATGTCTTCTTTGAACTTCTTTTAAATTAACTGGATTCTGTTTGCAAAAGTTGATAATGTGAGTTTATGTCACTTGTAAAACAGCTTTATTCCACAATGGATGGGAGATGACGAATTTTACTTTGAACCGGATGTGACTTTTAAATACAAAGAAATTTGGGTTTATTTCATGGTGAAGATTGGACAGATTTTTTAATCTTTAGGTTTCCTTTCACATCGACTAAAACTTCAATTTTGTGAAAATGTGTGTTAGTGCTCTTTACAATTTTTACAAAGGGTCGTACTGAGTATAATTATAAACATGCATTTGGAGCAGTTCTCAGTGTACTATCCTTCTTAATAACCTGGAATATTTAAGCGGTGTTTATCTGCTCGAGCCCAGGGCTCTTCTCTAAGCATGGGTGGGGCCGTGGGGATTGAGGTTCCCGAGTGGGGTGCAGGTCAGCAGCGCAGCCCCACAGGACGTGTTAGGGCTGCAGGCTGGCCTCCCGCCCACCCCAGACCGAGCGAAACAGGACCTGCTGGGGTGAGGAACCCGGGGCTTCTGCTGCACCCCCACATGAAGCGCGAGAACGGCTCTCATGTGGAGGCCGAGCTTTTTTCCTCCCATGGACAGTTATTTAGAACTAAGTATAGTGTATTCATAGTAGGAAGGTCTTTTGACAAATTAATGTTCCCATGTCCGTCGTTACCTCCGTATTTTTTATTGCCCTCAGTCTGAATCAACACCACGTGTGTCTCCCCCGAGTGCACTGACTCACTGAGTGGGAGGTGGGCGTGCGGGTCTGGGGTGAAGGGGGTGTGGAAGCTGAGAGACCCACCTGCCAGGAGGGGCCCTTTCCCTGGACCCCGGGAAGCAGGGCAGCCTGTGGATGTGTACCGTTCAGAGTGCTCATTCTCTGACGAGAAAGTGAGCTGTGAGCTGGTGAGTGTGCTTTAACTTAGTAAGGCACATAATCCAAGGAGAAGCTCTGAAAATTTGGGGCGAATCTTAAAGTCTACTTAAGTAAAAAGTTGTATCTTACATGACAATTTAAGAGATAAGTAGTATGCTTTGATTAAAGAGTAGAGGGTTTTTTTTTTCATCCACTGGTTTATAGCTGAAAATAAGTCCTTTGATTTTAGGTAGCTAGTTTAAGGGGAATGAAATGTTTATAAGTTTTAAAACTATGAGAGAATACTTGTAAAAGGTCACATTACAGTTGGAGGCAGTATATGAATCGAGTGGATTTGTCAGACCAGCTGAAAGTGAAAGTCGCTCAGTTGTGTCCATGGTATCCTCCAGGCCAGAATACTGGACTGGGTAGCCTTTCCCTTCTCCAGGGTATCTTCTCAACCCAGGGACCAAACCCAGGTCTCCTGCATTGCAGGTGGATTCTTTACCAGCTGAGCCACAAGGGAAGCCGAAGCATACTGGAGTGGGTAGCCTATGCATTCTGCAGGGGATCTTCCCGACCCAGGAATCGAACCGGGGTCTCCTGCATTGCAGGTGGATTCTTTACCAACTGAGCTAGCTGACTATATACACAAAACTAAATGGCACTTTTAATTTTTTTCATTTTTGATCAATTTATGTAGAAAATACATAAATGGCATGATGAAACTTTTCTGTATTCTTGAATTTTTAAAATGTATTAAATTGAGATGAATGGAGGAATTTAATAACAGCCAAAACACAGGGTATGTTGCTCAGTGTTTGGCGGAGGGAGCCGGTTTCCGGGTGTACATGCTACACTCCACTGAAGGCGGAAGGCGGAGCTGGGGAGGGTCCTCGGGTCCTCCAGCCCTCCCCTGGCCCTGGCGTGCAGCCGGAAGTGGGTGTAGTTTATGGCCCCAAATATGTGTTTTCTGGAGAATGGCTGTTAGCCAAGGCTTTAGCACAGGAGGGTCGGAATCTGTCGGTTCACCGAGCCACGTTTACGAACGGGTTCACTTAAAGCTGCTTTATCACATTGCTCTCGCGTAGCGTTTCCTTCGTCTCTCTTCCCTCGGGCGTGCCTTCCGGTTTGCCCTGCCCCTAGGAGCGTCCACCTGCCAGGCGCCCCCGCTCGCTGCCCACAGACCCCGCCGGGCCTCCCTGCCCGCGGCCCACGCGGCTTGGCGCTGGCTTCCGTCATAGTCCCGTCGCCTGTTTGACTTCTGTGCAGAGCTCAGTCGGAAGCCTCGTGGGGTCAGAATCATTGCGGCTTTGTGTTTATAGTGGAACGAGCTTGGTGCACGCCGCTGCCTGGTGGAGCGGTGTCCTCACGCCCTGTGACTGCCTGTGGTCCTGGGGGCTCCGTCCACTGCAGCACGGCTCCAAGCGGCTCTTGGACAGCACGCTGGACAGCAGACACGCCTTTCACTCCTGAGCGTCTCACGGGAGTCCTGGCGCTGCGTGTTGTCAGAAGTTGCGTTTGTACACAAGAATTGAAGCACAGTCTTTTCAGACTGCTGTTGGCACATGCCACGGCGTCCTGTGACCCCTGATACGTGGTTCTTCTTGTCTGCTGTCTGAAGGGGTCTGAGTGGTTCCTGTGGGTGAAGTGGCCACAACGGGAGTTGACTCTTGTCTTCCTAGAGTTCTTGCTTTGCGTCCGTGATGCTAGGAGATCTGATAAACCCCGCAGCTTGTTTGTGTGTGTGTCTGTGCTTCACCCACAGGAGAAATACGAGTGTGCTTTGAGGAGAGCCAGTATTAAGATCGTGACCCCCGACTGGGTCCTGGATTGCATCTCGGAGAAGACCAGGAAGGACGAAGCCCTTTATCACCCCCGCCTCATCGTCTACGAGGAGGAGGAGGAGGAAGAGGAAGAGGAGGAAGGGGCGGGCAATGAGGAGCCTGACTCCCCGAACGAGGGCAGCACGGACGGGAAGTCCAGCCCGGCCAGCTCTCAGGAGGGCTCCCCCTCCGGAGAGCCGCCGTTCTCACCCAAGTCGAGCGCTGAGAAATCCAAAGGGGAGCTGATGTTCGACGATTCCTCAGACTCCTCGCCGGAGAAGCAAGAGAGGAACTTAAACTGGACCCCGGCAGAGGTCCCCCAGCTGGCGGCAGCGAAGCGCCGGCTGCCCCCCGGTAAGGAGCCCGGGCTGATTAACCTGTGCGCCAACGTGCCGCCTGTCCCCGGGGGCATCCTGCCGCCCGAGGTCCGCGGAAGCTTGCTGGCTCCGGGACAGAGCCTGCAGGGCCCCGAGAGGCCCGAGGTGATGGCTGCCTGGAGTCCGGCCATGCGGACGCTGAGGAACATCACGAACAACGCCGACATCCAGCAGATGTCCAGCCGCCCCTCCAACGTGGCGCACGTAAGTCAGTCTTCTAGAGACAGAAATGTAAATGTCCGATTTCAGTCTTCTTAGAATATCCGATAATTTTCTGCTTCTTCAGAACAGTTAACATACAAGCAGTGTTTCTTTGCCCGAGGGCGTGTTCTGCAGTCTTTGTGTCTGCACACGCGTGTGTTCAGTGTCGCGGGCTCCCGAGAGAACAGTGACAGGCCCTGACCCCCCTGAGCGGCACACGCCTGCGGCTAGGCTGCCCCGATGGTGGCGCCAGAGGGAAGCCTGAGGCTGCCCGCTGTGCCTTGGTGTTTAGCACGAGCTGTGGGTCGATAGAGGGCAGGCATGGTTCGCGCAGTGATCGAAGAAGCCTCAGTTTTACTTTACAGTTTTGTGATGGGAGCCTGCTATACAGAATGGACCTTAAACGCTTCAGTAGCTGTTTTTCCATTCAGGACAAAAAGAAGGCAGTTGAGGTGTGTGTGTGTCCCTATGTGTGTGTAGGGGGGTCCCTGTGTGTGTGTGTCCCTGTGTGTGTGGGGGCCCTCTGTGTGTGTGTGTGGGGGGGGTCCCTGTGTATGAGGGTCCCTGTGTGTGTGTGGGGGCCCTCTGTGTGTGTGTGGAGGGGGCCCTCTGTGTGTGTGTGTGGGGGGTCCCTGTGTGTGTGTGTGGCGGGGGGGTCCCTGGAGAAAAGGTGGTGAGTGAGGACGAGGAGCCCAGCCCCTCTCAGGTGCAGAAGACAGGCAGGGCGCAGACAGGTCTGAGCAGAAGGGCTCCCCACGATGTGGGTGTCTGGACGGTGGTGCCAGGTCTTGTACCAGCCGCCAGCGGAGGAGGCTCCTTAGGTCAGGCACTTAACCCCAGGCAGCCCTGGCAAAGCTGAAAGCGAGTTTTGGGTGGGGGGCAACCCTCAGACCCCGAGCAGACTGACTCGGCCGTGTCCTGAGGACTGGAGGGGCCTGGCAGGCGGGGCCTTGGTGTCTGTGGTGGGGAGGCCGCGGGGGGATAGTTTGAGAGTTCTGTTGGTTAAAAGTCTGTAAGAAGTGTCCCTCCCTGCCTCCTTGTCTTGGGGTATGCAGTGAGAAGTGGATAGTACCTGGTCCTTGAGACGCTGGAGGGGCGGCCCCCGGCCAGGCTTAGGGGTAGTGTGGGGGGGACACGGGGTCAGGGACTTGAGGGGCAAGTGTCCTGACATGGATGCGAGGTTCCGGACACGTGCTGGAGCTGGTTAGGAGCCAGGGTGAGGGGGCACCCTACCCTGGGGTGTTGGCAGAGTGCGCGCGGTGGGGTCTGGCCCCCGGTGAGGGCTGGGCGCTGGGGCTGGCACCCACAGCCCACAGGGGAAGCTGGAGGGGCAGAGCTGGCGCGTTCGGATAGGCGATTTGGGGAGAGTGGCGGCCTCGGAGGGGAAGGCGGAGGGCAAGGTCGCGCACCGCAGCTGGTGGGCCACGGTCTGCTGAGGCGTCTGGTGTGCTCCAGAGGACCTGCACATTGTGTGCTGGCCCCGGTTGTGAGTGGCGAGTGGCGGGAGGAGCGAGGAGGCGGTCAGAGAACGGCAGGTGGTGCCGCCGAGACCCAGGGAGAAGCTGGAGCCTGGGAAAGAGCAGGCACCCCTGTGGGCCCCGTGTCAGCACCCAGCCGTGCAGGGGCCGCGGGGAGGGTGGGGTGCGGATGCGGGGCCAGAGGCAGAGAAGGGGAGGAAGTCAGAAATCGGGGTGGGGGAGGCTGGGGAAGCCTCCGGGGGACCTGCCCTGCGGGCCGGCAGACGCCTCCCTGGGCTGTTCCTTGGGGCTGCCTGAGAGGTGGTGGGGGGGATGCCAGCCTCCTTCTCCTCAGCCGTGGAGACAGGACAGGTGTGCCTGGTGCCCCCTCGCCAGCAGCGCAGAGGGCCCTGCTCGTCGGTGATGGCGTTGCCAGTGTCTTTCAAGGGCAGTGGAGCTTGACTTAAATCCCAAGTTCCCTGTACCTTGGAATCTGTATCCTTGGACCTGGAGATGTGCAGTTCGTGGCGGGGCACACGTCTGCCTTCCCGCCAGTCGTCCTGCAGGTGCGACCTCCAAGGAAGACAGTCTCGCTCCGCCCGCCGTGTGGGTGGGGTAGGGATCCGTCCTCACCAGGGCAGGGTTGTAATACTGACCGGAAACTTTGGAGGAGACCTTCGCGGAGCTCTTTAGCAGTGTCGGAACATTGGGACATTTCACTGCTAGGTGTGGAGAAAAGGAATCTTTGAAAGTTAGAAGATTTAGTTTAAAATTAGATCAGGAGGTTGGGGAAAGACAGCAGCCATCAGAGTCCTGCTGAAATTGGACGTTTCTGGCGGTTAGGAGCTGTGCGTGTGTATGTCAAATGTGGCGTTCAGCGTCAGGAACTTAAATAAGGACTGTGACAGCACAGAGCGACGTCCAGACTTGGCGTGCCCTGAAAACTGTAGTTTGCAGTGTGGCACGCCACATGCTCGCTCAGGTGGACTCAGGCGGGTTTCCAGCCAGACGCAGATTGGAAAGCTGGACACAGCATCTGGTGGCCGGGGAGGGCGCTCCCGGGCGTCTCGGTGGCTGGCGGGCAGGTGCGGGCCCAGTGGGTGGCGCCCACCTCAGGCCGGCTGGGCCCTCACCTGCCTCTCCGCCTGCCCCAGGCGCGCCGGCCCCTTCAGATGCCACCCTCGGGAGCCCTGTTGCTCACGGCAGACAGGCAGGCTGTTGGGTTCGCGGGGGCTGCTGCTGCTGAGGGGAAGCAGTGCATGCACACAGGTTACATTCTAACGGTGGTGGTGGTGTAGTCAGTAAGTCGTGTCCGACTCTCGCGACCCCATGAACAGAAGAGCCTGGCAGGCTGCAGTCCATGGGATTCTCCAGGCAAGAATACCATAGTGGGTAGCCTATATGCCTTCTCCAGGGGATCTTCCTGACCCAGGAACCGAACCAGGGTCTCCTGCGTTACTAACTGAGCTAGCTACAAGGGACGCCCATTCTAATGGTCCCCAAGGCTGTAAAGTGGTAATAACCTCCCTGAAGCCCCCCCTGCCCCCCAGGTACGGGACCAGCGTGTGTCCTCTGTGTGGGCTCCTGGTCCCCTCCCACTCCCGCCTGCTTCTCTGCAGGGTCAGCGTCCCAAGTGCTGTTCTCTGCTCGGCTGGGTCTGTGGTGGGCTTCATTTCTGCCCCACTTGACTGGGTATTTTTTAATACTTGCGTAGAGAAAAGAGTTATCCTGTTACTTAAAAATGTATTTAAATCTGCTTTTTCTGCTCAACTGCGAAGTTTTCAGAGTGCCCGGAGATTCTCCTCTTACCTGTAGGGTGATTCTTAAGACAGATGTACTCAAACTCTTGAGTTTAACTTATTTCAGTTTTAATTTGTTTCATCACTGAATCCAAGGCCTGTTACTCTTACAAATTATATAATGTTTATGTTTTGGAGTCTGTTTAAGTGAAAGATGTATGTTAAAAACATATTTGAGATTTTTTTTATAACTTTGGTTTATGTTTAAGTTGAATTTCCAGAGTTTTATTTAAATGACAGGGATACAAAAATGGGGATTGGTTGTATTGGTTGACTTTTCAGTTCAGTTCAGTCGCTCAGTCGTGTCCGACTCTTTGCGACCCCACGGTCTACAGCACGCCAGGCTTCCCTGTCCATCACCCACTCCCGAAGCTAGCTCAAACTCATGTCCACTGAGTTAGTAATGGTATCTAACCATCTTATCCTCTGTTGTCCCCTTCTCCTTTTGCCCTCAATCTTTCCCAGCATCAGGGTGTTTCCCAATGAGTCACTTCTTCAGTCAGATGGCCAAAGTACTGGAGCTTCAGCATCAGTCCTTCCAATGAATATTCAGTACCGATTTCCTTTAGGATGGACTGGTTGGATCGCCTTGCAGTCCAAGAGTCTTCTCCAACACCACAGTTCAAAAGCAACAGTTTTTTGGCCCTCACCTTTCTTTATAGTCCAACTTTCACAAACATACATGACTACTGGAAAAACCATAGCTTTAACTATACGGGCCTTTGTCAGTAAAGTAGTTTCTCTGCTTTTTAATACACTGTCTAGGCTTTTTGTAGCTTTTCTTCCAAGGAGCAAGCGTCTTTTAATTTCATGGCTCCAGTCACCATCTGCAATGATTTTGGAGCCCAAAAAAGTAGTCTGTCAATGTTTCCACTCTTTCCCCATCTATTTGCCATGAAGTGAAGGGACTGGATGCCATGATCTTTGTTTTCTGAATGTTGAGCTTTAAGCCAACTTTTTCACTCTCTTTCACTTTCATCAAGAGGCTTTTTAGTTCCTCTTCACTTTCTGCCTTAAGGGTGGTGTCATCTGCATATCTGAGGTTATTGATATTTCTCCCGGCAGTCTTGATTCCAGCTTGTGCTTCTTCCAGCCCAGCGTTTCTCATGATGTACTCTGCATATTAGTTAAATAAGCAGGGTGACAATATACAGCCTTGACGTACTCCTTTTCCTATTTGAAACCAGTCTGTTCTTCCATGTCCAGTTCTAACTGTTGCTTCCTGACCTGCATGTAGGTTTCTCAGGAGGCAGGTCAGGTGGTCTGGTATTCCCATCTCTTTAAGAATTTTCCAATTTGTTGTGATCACACAGTCAGAGGTTTTGGCCTAGTCTACAAAGCAGAAGTAGATGTTTTTCTGGAATTCTCTTGCTTTTTCTATGATCCAGCGGATGTTGGCAGTTTGATGTCTGGTTCTTCTGCCTTCAGCTTTAACATCTGGAAGTTCTCAGTTCATGCACTGTTGAAGCCTGGCTTGGAGAATTTTGAGCACTATTTTGCTAGCATGTGAGATGCGTGCAAGTGTGTGGTAGTTTGAACATTCTTTGGCATTGCCTTTTAGTAAAATCTGTTTGTTACTGTTTTCCTTGACCATAGCACGTTGGCTTCCAATTTCTTATGAGCATGTAGGGAAACTTCATCGTAAGACAGGTTTCTTTTGTCACGTCCGGCGCTGAGCAGGTAGTAAAGTAACATGGGATGTGACGTTCTGCGAGGTGATGTCCCTGGTTCCTGAAGCTCGTGGGGTGCTTGTCGGGTGCTTGGCCAACGCCTGTCCCGAGGAGGGGGTGAGCCTGGGGGACGCTGTGGCCGGCGGGGGCTCCAGCCTGAGGCCTTCTGTCCAGTGTGTGTGCACGGGCCTGTGAGCTGGGGAGGGCTGCCCGCATGCACACACCTGGGGCTTGGCCTCTCCTGTCCCTCGTGTGTGTGGTGGAGCAGGGTGGCCGCAGACGAGGTGGGCTGGCGGCTGCCGTCCAGGGCTGCAGCGTCCCGTGCCTTTGTGTGGGTGGGGTCTTGGTGTCCTCTGGACCCTTTGTTTGTTGGGAAACGGCAGCTGTGGGAGGGAGGCTTGGTCAGGCTGTGTGGTCTGGGGGAGGTGGGGGGTGGCGGGGTATCGTGCTCGCAGCAGGACTGTGGGGTCAGCGGGAAAGAACAGCCCCCTGCCAGCAGCCCCAGTCCTTCTGCTCTGGAGCGAGTCAGCCACTCTAGGGAGTGTATCTGCCCACGTCTGTTCTGTAGCCTCTTCCATTTTACTTACTGCGTTCCGAGTTTTGGTGAAGAGGTCTCAAGCACGAGCGTGTCCACTTCACTGAGCTGGCAGTGTGTGTGCCGGGAGAGAGGCGAGTGGGCTCGAAGCCTCCTGCTGGTGAGGGTTAGCCCATGGCATGTTGGGTGTGTGCTCTGCTCTCTGAGGGGCCTGTGAGGTGAGGGCAGCAGCTGTTGACGTGCCCTTGCCTGATCTCTGCTTCCAGATCCTGCAGTCCCTCTCGGCACCGACGAAGACACTGGAGCAGCAGGTGAACCACAGCCAGCAGGGCCCCGCGAGCGCGGTGCTGCTCGGCCAAGTGAAGGTGGCCCCGGAGCCGGCCCCGGCGCCGCAGCCCATCCTGCACCTGCAGCCGCAGCAGCTCCTGCAGCTCCAGCAGCAGCATCTGGCGCAGCAGCCCTACCCCCCGCCCCCGCCGCACCCGTTCCCGCCGCCGCCGGCCCACCCACACCAGTTCCCCCAGCCGCCCCTGCAGCGCCCCCAGCCGCCCCTGCAGCAGCAGCAGCTCTCCCACCTGCAGCAGCAGCAGCTCCAGCACCTGCAGCGCTTGCAGCAGATGCAGCCGACGCCGACGGCCCAGCTGCCCGGCCCGCCAGCCCAGGCCCTGCAGCCCCCGCCGCCCCAGGCGCAGGCGCAGCCCCCGCTGTTCGGACACGACCCGGCGGTGGAGAGTTAGTAACATGCATCTTTCTTTCCCTCTCCCGAAACCCTTGTGCCTGCTCTGAGAGCGTTTGAGGGCAGGCTAAGGATTTGCCTCGAGAAATAGTTAGAAAATGGGGACCATAGTTCGGAATTGTTAGGTTTCTCGGCTCTGGGCCTCCGTCCCCACCCTGAAGTGAACACCGGTGTCCTTGGAACAGCGGGCTGCCGCAAGGAGCTCTCGGGGCGCTCGGCGCCCAGACGTAATCTGTGGTGGCGCCCGGCTTTGAGTCACGTGATGGGGGTGATCGAGTAGCTCCATTTGTAGCAGCTGCTGCTTTTGAGGGCCTTCTGCAGAGGTCCTCGACTGGTGGAGACGTCACGGGCAGGCGTGACTAACTTCGTAGATTCACGTCGAGCTCTGCAGAGTGCGCCTTCTCGTGTTCTGTGCACACGTTCACAGCACGCAGGCTCTGATTCGTTTTCCTCGTGTGATTCTGTTCTAGTCCCAGAAGAAGGCTTCCTACTGGGGTGTGTGTTTGCAATCGCAGATTATCCAGAGCAGATGTCTGACAAGCAGCTGCTGGCCACCTGGAAAAGGGTGAGGTCACTGAGATACACACAACTGCGCGCGCGCGCGCGCACACACACACACACGCACACACACACACACACACACACGCACACACACGTGTACCTATGCCTATACTCACACTGGGTTGGCCAAGAAGCTTGTTGGTTTTTCTGTAAGACGGCTCTAATAGTGCTTAACTGACTTTAACTTCGTGCAGAACAGTTTTGTTAGATTGTTCTGTGACAGCTGTCTTATCAGCTTGTATTCTTTTAAAAAGTTATCAAAATTGGTGAATTTCTGTGTAGCCATTTTAATATTGAAGATGAAAGAAACAAAGGAATATTCTTGGCATATTATGCTTAATTATTTCAAGAAAGGTAAAAACACAACTGAAAAGGAATAAAAGAGAGCTTTGTACAGTGTATGGAGAAGGTGCAGTGACTGATCAAATGTGCCGGAAGTGGTTTGCAGAGTTTCCTGCTGGAGGTTTCTTGTGGACGGTGCCCCATGGCTGGGTAGACCAGTTGAAGTTGATAGTGAGCAAATCGAGACGTTAGCTGAGAGCAGTCAACATTATACCGCGTGAGGCGGCCGGCACGCTCAGGGTGTCCAGGTCCAGCACTGAGAGAGGTGCACCAGCCTGCCTGTGCTCATCACTTTGATGTTTGGGTTTCACACAAGTGAAGCGGAAAAAGCCTTCTTGACCTTTTCTTCACATGCAGTTCTGTACTGAAACGTAGCAAAAGACGTTTTGTTTTTAAAACAAACTGTGACCAGTGGTGAAAAGATACTGTACAATAGTGAACAGAAGAGATTTGGGGGCAAGTGAAACGAACAACCACCAGCCACACCAGAGAAGGTGATGTGTGTATGGAGGGGGTGGAAGGGAGTCCTCTGTTGTGGCTCCATCTGGAAGACCAAAGGGTTACTTCCAACAAGCACTCCTCCCGATTAGACCAGCTGAAAGCAGCCCTGTGTGAGGAGCACCCGGAATTAATCAACAGAAAACTTACACGCTTCCATCAAGATAACTCAGACCTCATGTTTCTCCGATGTGTGATGACCAGGCAAAAACTGTGAGAGCTTGTCTGGGAAGTTCTGATTCATCCACCATATTCACCAAACATGGCACCTTCGAATTTCCATTTATTTCGGTCTTTACAAAATTCTCTCATTGGAAAAAAATTTTTCCCTGAAGACTGTAAAAAGGCACCTGGAACAGCAGTTCTTTGCTCAAAATGGTAGAAAGTCTTGGGAACGTGGAATTGTGAAGCCGCCTGGAAAGTGGCAGCAGGTAGTGGGACAAAACGGTGAACACGCTGTTCAACTTCTTGGGCCGCATTAAAAATACGTCTTTTAGTTAAAAAAATCAAAAGAACTTTTTGGCCAACCCAAGAAAGTTCTCGCCCTTTTGGTAACAGCGTTCCCCTCAGTGCCACACAACCATGCAACCACTGCAATTGGGATACAAGACGGTATGAAAAAATTCAGAAACTAAATTTAACTTCATGTTGCTTTGCTTCCTTTTTTTCTCTTTAGGATATAGTTTCTTTTTTTTTACTATATTTATTTTTTTTTAATTTTATTTTATTTTTAAACTTTACAATATTGTATTGGTTCCGCCATATAATGAAATGAATCTGCCACAGGCATACACATGTTCCCCATCCTGAACCCTCCTCCCACCTCCCTCCCCATACCATCCCTCTGGGTCGTCCCAGTGCACTAGCCCCAAGCATCCAGTATCGTGCATCGAACCTGGACTGGCGACTCGTTTCATATATGATATTATACATATTTCAGTGCCATTCTCCCAAATAATCTCACCCTCTCCCTCTCCCACAGAGTCCAAAAGACTGTTCTATACATCAGTGTCTCTTTTGCTGTCTCGTATACAGGGTTATTGTTACCATCTTTCTAAATTCCATATATATGCGTTAGTATACTGTATTGGTGTTTTTCTTTCTGGCTTACTTCACTCTGTATGATAGGCTCCAGTTTCATCCACCTCATTAGAACTGATTCAGATGATGTATTCTTTTTAATGGCTGAGTAATACTCCATTGTGTATATGTACCACAGCTTTCTTATGCATTCATCTGCTGATGGACATCTAGGTTGCTTCCATGTCCTGGCTATTATAAACAGTGCTGCGATGAACATTGGGGTACACGTGTCTCTTTCAGTTCTGGTTTCCTCTGTGTGTATGCCCAGCAGTGGGATTGCTGGATCATAAGGCAATTCTGTTTCCAGTTTTTTAAGGAATCTTCACACTGTTCTTAAAGGCAGCGCTTCTGGCCCCAGGGACCAGTTGGCGCTGTCTGAAACTTTTCTCACTGTCCCAGCGAGGGAAGTGCTCTTGGCACCTGGGTTGGGGGTCAGGGTGCAGCCAGCCCCCTGAGACATGGGATGCCCCACAGTGCAGAACAGCTGGTTTATCTAAGACATCCGCAGCGCCCTGTCTTAGAAAGAGAGCATCCCACTCTTCCTCCGGAAGTTCAGATGAAACAGGGCTTAGTTCGTCTTTTCTGTGTAGTGCTGGCTGGGAAAGCCCGTGATATAACTGATGGTTAGTTCTCACTTTGGGAAATACACTGTGTGCATACGTGGTGGGTCTCGTGAACTCTGTCCCTTTGGAGATCGAAGGCCCTCCCCCGGGTGCGGGAGCTGACTGACCATGGGTCTCGTGTGTGTGCAGATCATCCAGGCGCACGGAGGAGCCGTGGACCCCACGTTCTCGAGCCGCTGCACCCACCTGCTGTGCGAGAGTCAGGTCAGCGGGCTGTTCGCACAGGTGAGGGCTCGGCTCTGCTGGGACCAGGGGGCTCTGAGTGGTGCTGGGACAGTCATGCCTGGAGAGGACTTTCTCCCGTCTCTGAAGACAGGACACTGCTGCTCGCTCATTTCCATCTGCCTTTGGCGTGTGGACACCTCTGTGGCCCCCGGCTTCTCTGCCCGTGAGGACCGGGGCGGAAAGGCAGTTTTCCCAGTGAGGGGGAGGTGGACACCGTCCGCCCCGGCAGGGCCTCCTGCTGGCAGCTCCCCGTCCTGCGGTTAACTTCAGGGGCAGTTAGGTTTTTGGAACTTGCTGTGTTCTCATGGGGGTATCTAATTGTGATGATTGGGAGTGTCCTCTTCTTCCGTGCCTGAACTCGCTTCCTGGGCTGTCAGCTTTCCCCCCCCGCGGTCGGCTCTTACTCCTGAGTGAACGGTAACAGTTCTGGGCTGTGTTCAGGTGACCGGGGACGCTGCTGCAGTTTATTAGTGTAGTGAGGTGGGTGCTAAGCTCCTGGAACTCCTGTATTGATAGGACTTCCAGCAGAAGTGACCTTGTAGTTTACAGCCTCACAGCTCTGTGTGTTGCCTGCGGTAAAGCCCCCAGCGACCGGCCCGCTCTATTATGTTCACAGGCGATGAAGGAGAGGAAGAGGTGCATCACGGCACACTGGCTGAACACGGTCCTGAAGAAGAAGAAGCTGGTGCCGCCCCATCGGGCCCTGCACTTCCCCGTGGCCTTCCCCCCGGGGGGCAAGCCGTGCTCCCAGCACGTAAGGCTCCCCCCGCCTCCCTGGACGGAATAAGCATCTTGTTTCCTTCTCTGTCCCCCGTAACAGTCCCAGCTTCCTGACATTTAACGGGTTCTCCCGAGTCTTGGACACTGTTTAATAAATGCCTACTCCCTGGTGGCTCCGATGGTAAAGCGTCTGCCCACAGTGTGGGAGACCCAGGTTCGATCCCTGGGTTGGGAAGATCCCCTGGAGAAGGAAATGGCAACCCACTCCAGTATTCTTTTCTGGAAAATCCCATGGACGGAGGAGCCTGGAGGGCTACAGTCTGTGGGGTCTCAAAGAGTCAGACACGACTGAGCGACTTCACTTTCACTTTACAATTAAGTGTGGCCACAGCCGGCCAGACGTGCTCTCCTGTCGGTTCTCCTGGTCAGATGAGCCCAAATCCAGGGTCAGTAAGAAGAACTGACCAGTATTCCTAGGTAGCTGTGTTACCGTGATCGGAACAGTGTCGCGCTGACACAGGGAGGCGTTTCCGCTTTGGTGTGTTTGCTTTTCGTCCCCCTGGCGGCTCGTGTGCAGCGTTGTCGCCAGTAACGGCGTTGTCAGAGGTGGTGCCCCCACGTGCCCACCAGTGCTGGAGGAGGGACGGAAGCACGTGTCTGCAGCACAGCTAATGGAGAAGACTCATATTAAGTGGGTTAAGTCGTTGTTCCGTCTTGACCTCACTGGGCCTTTCCCCCCTCAGATTATCTCTGTGACGGGGTTTGTCGACAACGACAGGGACGACCTGAAGCTGATGGCGTACCTGGCGGGTGCCAAGTACACGGGCTACCTGTGCCGCAGCAACACCGTCCTCATCTGCAGAGAGTAAGCGCCCGCCCGGCGCCGCCCGGGTCCCTCGGTCAGCCGGGGCTCCGCCTCTCCCCGCACGCCCCGCCCCGGGTCCCTTGATCAGCTGGGGATCCGTCTCTCCCCGCACGTCCCGCCCTGGGTCCCTCCGTCAGCCAGGGCTCCGTCTCTCCCCACCCGGGGCTGCCCGGGTCCCTCGGTCAGCCGGGGCTGCGTCTGGGCCCGCACAGCCTCGGTCAGCTGGGGCTCTGTCTCTCCCCGCACGCCCCGCCCCGGGTCCCTCGGTCTGTCAGGGTTTTGGGGTGGACGTCAGAGTCTGTTGACAGAGCAGCAGTGACCGTGGTGGTGATGCTGGCAGTGGGATGAAACGGGATGATTAAGGGGCTGCAGTCAAACTAGGTGGCAGTGCTGAGCTGACAGCAGGCCGGGCGATGGCCTCACGTCACGGGGACACCTCCTCACAGCCTGGTCAGCTCTGCAGACCGTCTCTGCCACTCCAGTGTGCGCAAGTGTCGGCTGGCTTGTATTAACAGAAGTGTGAACACTGGTAATGCTAATGAATGTGTTTTCTCTCCTCTCCTCCCTGCCACCCCCCACACCAAAAAAGACCGACTGGTTTAAAGTACGAGAAGGCCAAAGAGTGGCGGATCCCGTGCGTGAACGCCCAGTGGTTGGGGGACATCCTGCTGGGGAACTTCGAGGCCCTGCGGCAGACGCAGTACGGCCGCTACACCGCCTTCGGCCTGCAGGACCCCTTCGCCCCGACCCCGCAGCTGGTGTTGAACCTTCTGGGTAAGCGGGCGGCTCCCCGTGGCCGTGGGCTGGTGCTCCAGGCGCCGCTCTTGCCTTCAGGGTGGTGTCAGTTTTTGTCTCATCTCCCGCTTCCCCTCGGTGCTGCCTTCTCTGTGCCACCCTGACTGTGCTCTAGACGGCGCTCAGCCTGTTCACGCACCTGAGCGCCCCTCCAGGGAGTGGTCACTCCCAGCTGCTGGAACACGCGCTCCCGTGAGGGAGCCCTTCCAGCTCTAGTCCTAATGGCCTCAGTCGCAAGAAAGCCTTCCCTGGTTTTGATCCACCGTCTGCCTGCTTCCCTGGGACAGACCTGGGTGTGACGTCCACTCTGAAGCCATGGTGCAGGCGCCAGGCCCTTCCTCGGTGACACTTGTCCTCGAGGGCCCAGCCAGGCCGCCGCTGCCACGCGCTGCGCTCGTTACAGACAGTTTCTCGGACGCCAGAGCGCGGGGCTCCCAGAATTGTCCGGGGTGTGGCCCACGCGGGCGGGCGGTGCCTGCACCTGGCTGCAGGCGGGTGGTTTGCTTGGCTTTGTCTCACACGGAACCCTCGGCCCCTGCCAGGCTTCCCTGTGAACTCAGGAGTAGTCCTCACGGCTCACTTCCTGGAGGCCGTCACCCGAGCCTCTGCGTGTCCAGGATGACCCGCACCTGGAGAGGCGTCTCATTTCTGTTGTTACTGATACACCTCCATTTTTAATTGTTTTTTATTGAATATGGTTGATTCACAATGTTGTGCTAGTTTCGAGGGTGCAGCAAAGTGAATCAGTCACATTTGTACATATATCTATTTCTTAGGTTTTTTCCCATGCAGCTATTATATTGATTAGAGTTCCCTGTGCTGTATGGCAGGTCCTTATTGTTAACTTGTTTTATATGTAATAGTGTGTGGGGGTCCTGAAAAGGCTTCTGTGTTGATTACGGGCCCTTTACACGGTATTTCTGGAAAGTAACCCGTCTTCTCTCTTCAGATGCTTGGAGAGTTCCGCTGAAAGTGTCGTCAGAGTTGTTGATGGTATGTCAAGTTAGTCACCTCTGTGGCGTTACTGTGTTAAGAAGGAGTAGCGATATGTCTGCATCTGTAGCTCTCGTAGTAACCAGCCGTCGTGACAAATGAGGGCTGAGTCTTCTCGCCTGTCGTAAGCTGTTCAGTGCACCCTTTTCCCCTCGTTGTTGATGATACTGGGAGTTCCTCATTCACACGACACCCGTTAGCCCCGACTTCTTCAGAGAGCTGCGAAGGTTTGCAGAGCAGAAGAGAGGGAGACCGTGTGTCTCCCTGGGGTTCGGGAGGTGGGAACTGGGGCACCAGCGTGTCAGCCCTGACCGCAGCTCCTCGCCGTGGTGGTGGGCTTCTAGCCCGCGGGCTGGGGTCTCTGGTGGGCTGCCTTCGGGTGGGCCGTTCTGCACTGGAGCGCCAGGGGTTGGTTGGTAGGAATGAGTAGGGGCCGCCCTTCACTCGGGGCGGCGGGGTCACCGCCACCCTCACCTCCGGTGGAGAGGCAGTTGCTTCCGACAGTAGATAAATGAGTGTGCTGTGGGAGAAGGTCTGCATTAGAGGCTAGGGCGAGGCTGGCTCTGGGAGCCTCATGCACCGGCTCCCCTCTGGGCTCGGCATCTCCGCAGGTCAGGGCCTCCAGATGGTGTTAGGAGTGTGGGCACTGTGCCCGGGTCTTGGCGTGGCCGTCAGAGGCCTGTCCTCGTCTCCAGAGTGCTGTGACCCAAGCGTCCTGCACCCTCAGAGGGGAACCTCCGTCTTTCTGGAGGGGTGTAATTGCAATCATTATGTTTTGCAGATTCCACTGGGACACAAAAAAACAAAATATTTGTAGTAAAAAGTGTTTTGAAAAGTTCAAGGTTGAGAATTAAATCTGTCACAGGCACTGAGGGGGTGAAGACGTCTTAAAGCACCTTTGGGTCAGGTGAACAGGGAGGGTGGCCAGTGCCAGGGCCTCCCTGGGCAGCTTGCGGCCTGTGGTCTCTGCAGCTGTGCAGTGGGGAGCATTTCTTGTGTGAGTGAGGGGGGTGGAAAGCGCTCAGAAGCTGCTGTGTTACTGGGGAGGCTGACTAAGGTAAATCATCCTTTAATTACAGGGTGTAAGACTACCTCCCAAACCGAAGCAGAATGAAGTAACTAATGTCCAGCCTTCTTCCAAAAGAGCCAGGTAGGAAGCGTCGCCTGGTTTTTTCACGGTTGATGGTCTTTCACAGGAAGTTCTAGGAAACGGTGGCAGTTGGGATTTTCACTTGGAAGAGTTTCCCCGGTAACACTGGTGCCAGGGAATCCGCCTGCTAATGCGGCTCACATAAGAGACATGGGTTCAGTCCCTGGTGCTAGGGAACCCGCCTGCTAATGTGGCTCACATAAGAGGCATGGGTTCAGTCCCTGGGGCGGGAAGACCCCCTGCAGGAGGGCATGGCCACACACTCCAGTGTTCCTGCCTGGAGACTCCCATGGGCAAAGGAGTCTGGTGGGCTGCAGTCCATGGGGTCACAGAGAGTCAGACACGACTGAGCAGCTGAACCACCAGGACTTGGAAGGATCTGCTGCTTGCTCGCATTGCAGCTGTATCGTGACAGCTTTGGTTTCACTGCTGGAGACAAATGGGGAATAGCCAGTGTCTTTCCTTTCTTATTTAAAAAAAAAAAAAAAACAGTCCAATCTTCTTTTTTTATCTTTTTTCTATCTCACCAGAACCCCTGTTCTGTGAACCGAGCTGCTGTGGTGGGCTGGGCGGGGGCACTGAGCCCAGCCCCAGGCTTCCTCAGCGTGCGCCTGGAAGCCCGCATCGACCCCTGGCCCGGATCGGGAGGGGGAGGAGCCCTCTGTGGGGCTGGGGTGGGCTGTGTCCAGGCGTGTCCTGGTCTTGTCTGCTGAAGCCCAGAGACCCCTGGGCCGCATTGCGTGAGGGTCTCTGTCTCCTCAGTCCCCTCCTTCCAGTCCCCACAGCCACCCAGGCTGGGGACCGTTGGATTCTTTAGTAAAAGCCTAATTATGTGACTATATCCATCGTTAAAATGCTACAGGTTTTTTAATTTAATAGACTGTCTCAAATATAATCTAAAAATAAGATTTGAAAAAATTTAAGGAAAGGGGAAAAAGTTTAATATAAAGTGTGTGCTTGAGTCAACCAGCTTTGTCTTGTGTCAGAGCTTCTGGGCTGAGATGGGGCCTGTGGGAGACAGTGAGGGGCCGGGACCACAGGGACCCCTGGGAGCCCCCACTCCCGCCCTCAAGACCCCCAGGGCCAGCGCGGGGTAGGGGTGGTGCCTGATGGGCCCCTCTCCTGGGGGTGCCAGGCGAGAGCCCTTTGGGGTGACTGTGTAAATGGTGGGGAGGAAAGAGCAGCTGAGCCACGGCGCTTTCCCTTGACGGAAAGAGAACCACACAGGTTCAGCTCTCAGAGCCTCTTAAAGCTGTTGAAACCCCTCGTTTGGTAAAGAACACGTGAGGGAAGCAATAGCCGTTCTCTTCTCTGTGTGTTTCATAGAATCGAAGATATTCCACCTCCCACCAAGAAGTTAACCCCGGAACTGACCCCTTTTGTGCTTTTCACTGGATTTGAGCCTGTTCAGGTTCAGCAGTACATAAAGGTGAACTTTGCTTCTGTTTTGCGTAAGGACTTTTAGGAATGTTGCTTTCTGCGTATTTGCTTTAGGCTAGCTGTCTCTCTAAGGTAACATGTAGTCAGGAACACCGTGCTGCCGCGGTGCTCATGGTGTGTGTTTACTCTCGCCGGACACCGTCGCCTTCCCGCCTCGTCTTGCTGCAGCTTCCTCAGACGCTTGCTTTCTTGTTAGGACGACTCAGGTGAGGAGGCCAAGAGCAGCCTGGTAATCACACGTTAGCAAAGCCACGCAAATCCCATTTTCATAAAGGACTTCAGCTTATGAGAGTAGCTGTGCTCCTCAGGTTTCCTGAATGAACCCACCGTCTTCTCGAGACTTGTTCTCTCGAGTGTGGCGGGCCCAGGGCTCAGCAGTGTGTTTGTATTTATTTACATAAACGCACTTCTGGAAGTAAAACTGGGAGGGATTGTGGGCTTGTGTTTTGTTATGTGGCTGTCTGGGGAGGGGATGGTTAAAGTTAGTTGACCTGTATCACAGGGATTCAAACATTTACCTTTATTTTTTTAAGGAAGAGAAACAATTATAAATGCTACTATAAAATTCTTTTACTTTTAAGATTCGGTGTAAAGAGATCAGCTCTTATGTGTCTATGTCTTAGGTCGATTTTGTGTCGTCACTTCTTAGAGACTGTGTCTTAACAGGCCTTACCACGCTCACGTGGGCATCGGCAGCCTGGGGTCTGCAGAGCCCCCTGCCCCTTCCCAGGGGTGTCCTCCGGGTGTCGGGTGGAGGGCCCGCTTTCCTCTTGGCTTGTGCGGCACTGATGAGGGAAATGTTCGTTGCCACTCCCAGTTTCCACCTTGCTCGCGCGGTGGCGTACGTCTGGCTTCACCGCTTTCACCATTTTCCGCGGCCCAGAGCCCCATTCACGGTCTAGACAGGTCCCAGCTGCCGGTGGGCGGGCGGCTCTGCAGACAGGATGGTCTCATGTCTGCTCTGTTCCCGGCCTGCAGAAGCTGTACATCCTGGGCGGGGAGGTCGCCGAGTCCGCACAGAAGTGCACCCACCTCATCGCCAGCAAGGTCACGCGGACGGTCAAGTTCCTGACGGCCATTTCCGTGGTGAAGCACATCGTCACGCCCGAGTGGCTGGAGGAGTGCTTCAAGTGCCAGAAGTTCGTCGGTGAGGGCCCGAGCCGCGCCTCGGGGACGGGCACCCAGCTAGAAGGGGCCGCGCCTCGGGGACGGGCACCCAGCTAGGAGGGGCCGTGCCTCGGGGACGGGCACCCAGCTAGAAGGGGCCGCGCCTCGGGGACGGGCACCCAGCTAGGAGGGGCCGTGCCTCGGGGACGGGCACCCAGCTAGGAGGGGCCGTGCCTCGGGGATGGGCACCCAGCTAGGAGGGGCCGTGCCTTGATCTGTCCCTGTTTTCATCCCAGCAAAGGCCGAGTTCATTTTTTAAGTCTGTGAATTTAAATGGATAAGGAACAGATTATCTCATGTCGCAGCGCCATTTGGTGCCTCTGCATCTTGCTGTGAAATAGGAAGGCCGTGGTGATGGGGGAGGTGCCGGGGGAGAGCTCTGTCGCCCTGCCCTGCTGCTTCCTGATGGTTCGTCCTCTGCTGCGCTGGCTGTCCAGCGGGGTTCCAGGCGTGGGACGGTGGATGGAGCAGGGCTAGGGCGCCCAGGAGTGTCCTGGGAACACGGGGCGGGTGGCCTGGGGGTCAGTGCGGGGCACCCACCCCAGGGCAGGCAGGGCATCTGCGGTGGCACCGTCACTCCGCTGCTGCGTGCCCCCTGCCCCTCCCCCGCATGCCTCCTGCCGGGGGCTGCACAGAGCGGACCTGTGCTTGGGTGGTATCCACGGTGGCCCCCTCTCCGCCCCGCCTGCTCTTGAGTCGTCTGTGGGGAGCACTTTGAAGGCTGCGCTTGCCGCTGCCCCACGGCCGACTCCCGTTGATCCTGTTTCCTCACGTCTCCTTGCCGTCTTGTCGCCGTTCCCACGCCGCCCGCTGTGACCAGTGGCCGCCGGCCTGCCCTTGGTGCCCTCTCCGCTCTTGCCGCCAGTCGTGACCTCCCGGTAGCTTTTGGCGAAACAGAGCATCCTGGGCTTGTCTTAGGCTCTTCTGCCCCGAGGCCAGTGCCAGCGCGTCCCAGGGACCCCCACCACCCCCGGTTCCTCAGGGCAGACTGGGGAGCTGACGGCGCTTGGGCCCGTGGGCTCTGGCTACGCTGAGCCGACTCCCACGGTGCGTCTCATGCCTGTCTCTTCGGTGCCAGTCCCGCAGCACAGGGCTCACGCGCGCCTCTCCCTTCCTGCGTCTGTGCTCTAGCAGCGAGATGCCTGCTCCCCATGTCCTAGACACACTAGCTCCCTGGACGAGTCCCCTGTGCGGAGGCAGCCCCTGATGGCCACCCCTACACCCCCAACCCTGCAGCACGGCCCCTGCCTGGGCTCTGACAGCTTTAACAGTGGGCGCTTCCAGCCACGGGGGAAAGGCGTTTTGACATTTTGTATTTGTATTTACATAGTTTGAGACACCAATTGTGTAGATTCTTTCTTTCTGGGGTGCGCATGCCCTTTGCGCTGCTGTGGCAAGTTTGATTTTCAAGTCGACTCTTGCCACAACTCCGACCAAGTTAATGTCACTCAGCTGCTCCTCTTAGAAACCCAGGGTTGTCGTAGCCACTGTGTTCCTTTCAGAGTCCTCTCTCCCCTTACACGCGGACTGCTTCCTCTCATCCGTCACAGCTCTTCAGCAGGCCCAGCAACCTTCATCCTGCTGTAGACACTAAGATTTCAGATAAATCCCTTCGTTTAAGTATATCACTTCATGCATGACAGTACTTCTTTGTTCATTTTTTAACTTCATTTTTAAGACATTCTTCTTTTCTTTCACTGAGTGTAATGCCTTTTTCTGCTGCTAGCTGATGGACTTGCGTTTCTAGCAGTTGTTAAATCTCAGTGTCTCCCGAGTGACGTGATGGAGTCAGCAACTGTGGTCTCTGAGCTGAGAACGGTTTCCTCGTTTTTAAGGTGTTGTTTAAGAAGAGAAGGGCGAGGGGCAGACCCAGCACGCGGCCTGTCAGCCCTGCAGCGTGTCTTCTGACTCATCCCGACCCCGGACTGTTAGTTTGGTTACGATGATGAAATGAAACGCTTTTCTGAATGAGATGTATTCATAAGATTAAAACATTTTGTGATCTTTTTTGACAGATTAGGTATTATTTAACAATTTTAGATTCTCAAGATCTGGGAAAACCATTCTTTGTAAATTGCTGTATGTGTTCATGTATAAAAGGAACTTGTTTCTGGTACATCTGTAAACTGTGACTACTGACTCTCAGCCGGATCCAGTGGCTCTGAACTCGCTGATCCCCGCAGGCACACGCTGGCTGTGAAGCTGGTTCCTGGCTGTGCCTCCGCACGGGCGCCCTTCACCTGGGTCTGGGTTGGGGCGCTGTGGCCCCCCAACAGCGTGAAGTTACAGCTGAGGGGGTGGGGAGCCGCCCATGGATGAGGAGGGTCCATGGCTTTCTGGACATTTGTTCCTAAAAGCTAAGAAACCCTGGTCCAGGAGGAAGAGTGTCTTTGGCCTGGCTGTTTTCGGGAGGAAAGGAACTGAAGTACAGTCGGAGAGACTTACTCATCCACAGGTTTCTCCCGGGGTGCCTGGAGCCGGTCGCCCGCGGTGCACCCCAGCGCCAGGCCCTTTCTGAGGCCGTGCTGTCTTCCTTTTCAGACGAGCAGAACTACCTCCTCCGAGACGCGGAGGCTGAAGTGCTTTTCTCCTTCAGTCTGGAGGAGTCCTTGAGGAGGGCCCACGCTTCTCCGCTCTTCAAGGTACGCCTGGACGGGAGCTCAGCTCAGCTGCTGCGGCCGCACGGCCACAACGGAGCGGGCGGCTCGCCCCGAGAGCCGGGCGCTCCCCTCTCCCCTGCGCAGTCGGGCCTCCTCCAGGATGTGTTCCGGGGCTCGGAGAATTGATACGGAGAGAGATGCATTACACATAACCTGGGTTCAAAGAGTATGTTATGAATAATTTGTAAGAGATTAAAAACTTTTTTTTTTGCTTTTAACAACTCTATTCTCATAAAACGTTTATTCAGCTGGAAAATGGAGACCATTCTTGAGAAAATATTAACTGAATATGTGTCTAATGTTTAAATGTTTCTAAGATAGAACAGTTTGGAAAATTTTTTTTGTATCCAACAGTGGCTTAGTAGATTAATAAGGTAATCAGTTTTTTTTTTTAACTCTTAAGGAGGCAACTTAGGAATCAAAAGAGATTTGTAGTATTGAGTTAAGAGTACATTACCTAAAATAGTCTGTTTTATGTTTGAGGAGTTTAAAACAAAATGGTACTTTTGGTACAGTTAAGAGTAAGGGTGTTAGAAAATTTTAGCCATAAAAATCATTTTGTACTCTGGCTTATCTTTAGAATTTGTGAAAAATGTTCTTATTCTTGCTCTTACCGCAGAATACTTCATGTCTTACAGGAATTAAAGTCCCAGTCACTTTTTAATAATAGGTCACACCTAGCGTATGAGGGTGCTTATTTCTGAACTGCCGTGTCTGGGTTCTGCCAGGCCCACTTCATGTGGGGGACTAGGGGGCGTCTAGCACCGTTTAGCTCCGTGAATTTAGTCATTTTTGTCAAAATTTTTAGGTAGAATGAGAAATTATGCACGCTGAGAATTCAGTTTGAAACCAGTACACGTATGTTCATTTTTAGGCGAAGTACTTTTACATCACTCCGGGGATCTGCCCGAGTCTGTCCACCATGAAAGCGATTGTGGAGTGTGCAGGAGGCAAAGTGTTGTCTAGACAGCCGTCTTTCCGGAAACTCATGGAACACAAGCAGAACAAGGTACACAGAAGTGACGCCTGTTGAGTGCGTCAGTGCCATGTGTGAGGCTCAGTAACCAAGAGGCTGCTCTTCCTTTCCTTAGAGTTTGTCGGAAATAGTTTTAATATCCTGTGAAAATGACCTTCACTTGTGTCGAGAGTATTTTGCCAGAGGAATAGGTATGTTCATTGCTCTGCTGCGTGTTGGCGAGGGTGCAGGCAGGTGCGTCTGTTTGACGGGTTTTGTCTTTGTTCCTGGCAGATGTTCACAACGCCGAGTTTGTTCTCACTGGAGTGCTCACTCAGACACTGGACTACGAGTCATATCCTTGGGAAGGCGGTGGGTGGGCCCCTCTCAGTGCTCAGGAGCCCCCCGGCTAGGGCACACTGCCAGGGCTAGTGGTGGAGCCGCTGGGAGGCTCGCTGGATCCCGTGGGCTGTCCTCTAGAGTAGGCGCGCTCACATCCCTCCAGGCTCTCCCCCATCTTCTCCATGTCTCCGTCCGAAAGTCCGTTCTGCGCTGCCTTTCCTTGCGGAAGGAAGACTCGGCGTAAAGCTCACCCGAGCCATCTGTGGGTGACCCCTCGGGCCTCTCTTTGCGTCTGCAGCCTGAGAGCAGCTGCGTCGTGCTGCTGCAGGCGGAGGCCTGGGCTGCAGGGGAAGGCAGGGCCCGGTTTCCAGAAGCAGGGCTTAAGGCACCCAGGGCTCTGTGTCTGCACGCGGCCGTGCTGGGTGTGGGCCTGGTCTGCACTGCTGTGGATTGTTTTCCTTAACATGCCTACATATAAATTCAACTGACGCCCCTGCGCTGCTGCCAGGAGCCGCGGCCTGCCCCAGCCGTGCCCGCAGACGCCCTTGTTTTCCAGCTGCTTTCTTCGGGACAAGCGTTTTTAAAGCAGGAAGACAAATATATTAAATATGTTGCATCTTATTTAAGATGTGTAATTTTATTCTGAGGAAACATAAATTATGTTTTGTATTATACGACTTTTAAGAGCCCACATTAGGTTTTATGATTCATTTGCCGGGTTTTTAAATGTTTTCACAACACTGTTAATGGAACTTTAGCTGCAAATAGAAATGATGTAAATAAAGACCTTGCTATCTCTAAATTATGGATGTTAAAGATTTGAAATGTTTTGTACTTTTATTTTTATTTCTTATACTCTTTTCTTTTATATTGAAATCTTGCCCACATTTTAAATAAATGTACTTTTGAACTTTACTTAGAATTGAGTGATCCTTTCTTATGACACATTTTTTTTGTATAGTTTACAGGGTTTGCATGAAGGTGGATCACATTTTAAGTAATTTCAAGGCAAAGTATTTTCTGGTAGAATTTTCTCTCGTGGAAGTAATTTTCTATCAAAGTGAGACATGAACTCCTGAGCAGAGGTATGTTCACAGCATTAGCAGTTACGACAGCACAGGCATCCACCGGCCAGACTCGTTACCACCACAGGAACCCACATCTCTCCTGCTTCTGTTCCAGATACAGTTCTAATACACTTCCTGTCGGGTTGTAGGTAGAAAAATGCGAGTGGAGACCATCGTCACCAGTGACCACTGACGTTTGAGCGTGTTGAATACACCACAGGTGTCGTATGCTCCGGTTACCATCGTCACCAGTGACCACTGGCGTTTGAGCCTGTTGAATACACCACAGGAAGCGTGTGCTCCGGTCCAGCGCTGCCAGAGGCCCTGCCCGGCATCACCGCCCATCCCCGTGCTCCTCAGATACTGAGCTTGCTTGCCTCCATCGCAGTTGCTGAGGTGTCTTCCCAGGACGAGCTGGAATTGGCTCCAGTCTGTCCTCCTGTCGTGCAGTCCCTACTGTTTAATTCCCACAGTGGAGGGGAGCACGTGCATTAAACACATCGGGACTTCCACGTCACAGGAGTGGTCAGCACTGCTGCAAGCAAGGCTCGGGCGTTGCCGAGGACGTGGGATGTCCTCTCGGCTCTGACGTGGAGCCACGTGGGGTCAGTCCTGCAGTTCACCACTCTGCATCACAGTTGGGAAGTGAGGCTCCACACCTGCGACCTGACCTGTGGCGACTTCACCGTGACCCGTCTCTTGCCGTGCGGGTACCGTTAAGTCTCTCGGCACTCGTGCGTGACATGCCGATGGTCTACTGGAAACAGTAATACGTCAAGCTCTTTGAAACACACCCCATTGGCACTTGCATCTGTAACAGTATCTCACAGTGTGTGTCCGTTGTGGTTCCTACTTTTGTACCTAAGCAAACAAACTTGCTGTAGAACTGACTCTGCTCATGAGCCACAGGTGGAACGAATGTTGATGTGAAAGAATGGAGAATCTGTAAGGTCCTGGAAGTACGGCAGGAGTTCCATGAGTTGGCACAAATGTTGATTGCTCAGTATTCAGAGTATGGGCCTGCTTCTTACACCCTTGAAGGAAAGTGAACGTGACCATGGCATAAAAGCCTCTGGGTAGAGTCTGTGCATCTGTTCAGTCTTCAGTGAAAACGGGGTTTGTTTAAGCAACATGCAAGTCTGACTGATTTGATTAACCTTTCAATGAGTGTTTTTTCAAAAGCTGCCAAGCAATACTCCTTAAACACTCCAGGAGCTGTCTACAGCCAACTGGCCCACACAGCTGCTGAGCGCTGACTTGGAGACTCAGAGGAAATTACATATGAAGATTTAAGAAAAAGATAAATCAACTTATTCGGTTGATTGGGTTGTAAAGTTATTTCTCATAAGAAAGGAAGTCTCTCAGTCCCGTTGTTTGGTCTGACTCAAGATTTAGCAGAAGTATAATGTAGACCACATATGTAATTCTAAAGTTTCTAGTAGCCGCAATAAAAAACCTTTTAGATTTTAGTTTCTACAGTTTAATATATCTGAAGTGTTACTTCATTTATAAGTAATATTTAAAAAATTCTTAAAAATACTTCAGATCTCAGACCACTTACAGTTCTAAAAGTAGATTTGCATACCCAAGTTACTCTAAGTGAAGGTTTTTTTAAAGTTAGTTAATGGTAAGATCGACAGTTGAGCCCTCCTCTCACACCAGGCATATGTCCAGTGCATGGTGAGCTGGTGTGGCTGGTCTGCACTGTCTCACTTTGCAAATGGGTGGGAGAAACACGGATATGACTGAAGACGGCCCACTCGGTATCTGAACAAGCCTCCAGGGTCATCTCAAACCTGTGCGTAGACGAGTACATGACTTTGAATCCAGATGGCAGAACAGAAGGACGTGGAACTCACCTCCTCCCACAAATACATCTACATACGGAACAGTTCTCCCATTACCTCCTGGTGGGAAAGCTCAGGCACCAAGGAGCACAGGACAGATCTCCAGGGAACCCAGGGGGATGAAAGGCGGTGGTGGGGAGGGAAGAAGAACCAGGCCTGCGCCCCTGGGAGGAAGCTCTGATAGGGGACAGGTTCCGGCCCCCAGAAGGGCTCTCACCCAAGGGGGGACCAGCCGGGGCAGAGAGGGGGTCAGAGACTCAGGAGCACGTAGCAGGCAGGGCAGAGAGGCTCTGTGCTGCCTGCACGCAGCCAGTCTCCAGCCGGAGACGCGTGCCGGCTGGTTCATGCAGGACAAGCCTGGGAGAGGACCACGGTTGGCTGCGTGAACAGCCTGAGGGGCTGGAGTGTGGCGCCGCTGCAACTGGGGTGGCGTGGAAGACGCCCCGGCCGTTGTAGAAGCAAAGCACCGATGTGAAGGAGCGTGTGAAGGGCAGGGTGGGCCCCCAGCAGCCTCCACACTCCCCAGCACAGCCCCACCACCACAAGCCCCAGGAGCACTCGAGGGACACCAGCAGGGCCCTCGCCTGCGGAGCCGTGGCTGAGCCATGGGCCGATCTCTGGCTCTGTCCACGCGGCGCCTGCAGGGCACTCGAGTGGACAGCAGCGGCTCCCTGGCTGGGGTAGGTCTGGCCCAGGCAGCTGTGGGTTTGTGGGTGCACCTGGGGGCCGGGCCAGGCCTGAGCTGCTCCGCAGCTCCCACGGCAGGCCTGGGTGCACAACTGCTGCTTCCAGAGGATCTGCACTGGTGGCTCTGTGAACACAGTACCAAGGGCCGCCTGCCTGCACCCCACAGAGGCTGGGGTCCCAAGCAGACCCACACCAAGACAGAGGGTCATGGAAATGTCAGAAGTGAAAGAGGGGTCTAAAGGAAGCATTCAGGTGCCTGAATGATTCATTACAAAAGAACCCCCACAAGGCTGCCGGTGGACTCCTCCAGAAACACTGCAGGTTAGCAGGGCGTGGCCAGGTAAGTTCAGAGGCCTGAAAGGGGAAACCGTGCCGCCTAGGACACTCTACCCAGGAGGGCTGTCATTTAATGTGGAAGGACAGGAAATTTCTCAGATGTGATGCCACAAGATGAGCCCCCAGGTCAGAAGGTGTCCAATATGCCACGGGGGACAAGCAGAGGGCAATTACAAATAAATCCAGAGAAAAGAAGCGACTGGGCCAAAGTGGAAACAGTGCTCCATTAACGATGTGTCTGGTGGTGACAGTGAAGTCCGATGCTGTAGAGAACAATCATGCCTAGGATCCTGGAACATCAGGTCCATGACTCGAGGAAAATTAGAAGTGGTCAAGCAGGAAGATGGCAAGAGTGAACATTGACATCTTAGGAATCAATGAACTAAAATGGACGGGAATGGGTGAAATTTAACTCAGATGACCATCATATCTACTACTGTGGGTAAGAATTCCTTAGAAGAAATGGAGTAGCCATCATAGTCAACAAAAGGGTCCGAAATGTTGTACTTGGGTGCAGTCTCAAAAATGACAGAATGATCTCTGTTTCCAAAGCAAACCATTCAATATCACAGTAATCAAGTCTATGCCCTGACCACTAATGCTGAAGAAGCTGAAGTTGAACGGTTCTATGAGAACCTACAAGACCGTCTAGAACTAACACCCAAAAATGATGTCCTTTTCATCATAGGGGACTGGAATGCAAAAGTAGGAAGTCAAGATATCTGGAGTAACAGATTGACCTTGGACTACAAAATGAAGCAGGGCAAAGGCTAACAGTTTTGCCAAAAGAACACACTGGTCATAACAAACACCCTCTTCCAACAACACAAGAGATGACTCTACACGTGGACATCACCAGATGGTCAGTATCAAAATCAGATTGATTATATTCTTTGCAGCCGAAGATGGAGAAGCTCTATACAGTCAGCAAAAACAACTGTGGCTCATTTCATGAACTCCTATTGCCAAATTCCCACTTCAGTTGAAAGTAGGGGAAAATAACTAGACCATTCAGGTATGACCTAAATCAAATCCCTAACGATTATACAGTGGAAGTGACAAATAGATTCAAGGGACTAGATCTGATAGACAGAGTGCCTGATGAACTATGAATGGAGGTTCGTGACATTGTGCAGGAGGCAGTGACCAAAGTGATCCCCAAGGAAAAGGAATGTAAAAAGGTGAAATGGTTGTCTGAGGACGCCTTACAAATAGCTGAGAAGAGAGAAGTGAAAGGCAAAGGAGAACAGGAAAGATAGACCCCTCTGAATGCAGAGTTCCGAAGAAAAGCAAGGAGAGGTAAGAAAGCCTTCCTCAGCGATCAATGCAAAGAAATAGAGGAAAACAATAGAATAGGAAAGACTAGAAATGTCTTCAAGAAAATTAGAGATACCAAGGGAACATTTCATGCAAAGATGTGCTCAATAAAGGACAGAAATGGTATGGACCTAACAGAAACAGAAGATATTAAGAAGAGGGAGCAAAAATACACAGAACTGTATAAAAAAGATCTTCATGACCCAGATAATCATGATGGTGTGATCACTCACCTAGAGCCAGACATCCTGGAATGCACAGTCAAGTGGACCTTAGGAAGCATCACTACAAACAAAGGTAGTGGAGGTGATGGAATTCCAGCTGAGCTATTTCAAATCCTAAAAGATGATACTGTGAAAGTGCTGCATTCAATATGCCAGCAAATTTGGAAAACTCAGCAGTGGCCACAAGACCAGAAAAGGTCCGTTTTCATTCCAATCCCAAAGAAAGGCAATGCCAAAGAATGTTCAAACTACCACACAGTTGCACTCATCTCACACACTAGCAAAGGAATGCTCAAAATTCTCCAAGCCAGGCTTCAACAGTATGTGAACAACTTCCAGATGTTCAATCTGGATTTAGAAAAGGCAGAGGAACCAGTGACCAAATTGCCAAAATCCACTGGATCATAGAAAAAGCAAGAGAGTTCCAGAAAAACATCTGCTTCTGCTTCATTGACTACACTAAAGCTCTTTGATTTTTGACTTTGACTGTGGATCACAACAAACTGTGGGAAATTCTTAAAGAGATGGGAATACCAGACCACCTAACCTGCCAGGAGAAACCTATATGCAGATGAAGAAGCAACAGTTAGAACTGGACATGGAAAAATGGACTGGTTCCAAATTGGAAAGGAGCACAACAAGGCTGTATATTGTCACCCTGCTTATTTAACTTATATGCAGAGTACATCATGAGAAACGCTGGGCTGGAGGAAGCACAAGCTGGAATCAAGATTTCCAGGAGAAATATCAGTAACCTCAGATATGCAGATGACACCACCCTGATGCCAGAAAGTGAAGAGGAACTAAAGAGCCTCTTGATGAAAGTGAAAGAGGAGAGTGAAAAAGCTGTCTTAAAACTCAACAATCAGAAAACTAAGATCATGGCAGGTAGCCTTATCACTTCATGGCAAATAGATGGGGAAACAATGGAAACAGTGAGAAACTTTATTTTTTTAGGCTCCAAAATCACTGCAGATGGTGACTGCAGCCATGAAATTAAAAGACACTTGCTCCTTGGAAGAAAAGTTATGACCAACCTAGACAGCATATTAAAAAGCAGAGATGTTACTTTGCCAACAAAGGTCCATCTAGTCAAAGCTATAGTTTTCCCAGTAGTCATGTATGGATGTGAGAGTTGGACTGTGAAGAAGGCTGAGCGCCGAAGAATTGATGGTTTTGAACTGTGGTGTTGGAGAAGACTCTTGAGAGTCCCTTGGACTGCAAGGAGATCCAACCAGTCCATCCTAAAGATCAGTTCTGAATATTCATTGGAAGGACTGATGCTGAAGCTGAAACTCCAGTACTTTGGCCACCTGATGGGAAGAAGTGACTCATTGGAAAAGACCCTGATGCTGAGAAAGATAAAAGGCAGGAGGAGAAGGGAATGACAGAGGATGAGATGGTTGGATGGCATCAGCAACTTGATGGACATGAGTTTGAGCAAGCTCTGGGAGCTGGTGATGGACAAGGAAGCCTGATGTGCTGCAGTCCATGTGGTCTCAAAGAGTAGGACATGACTGAGCGACTGAAGTGATCTGACAATTGAAGTGCGTGTGTGCTCAGTTGCTCAGTCGTGTCTGTGACTCTCTGCAACCCCATGGACTGTAGCCCACCAGGCTCCTCTCTTCTGTTCATGGGATGTCCCAGGCAAGAATACCGGAGTGGGGTGCCATTTCCTACTCCAGGGCATCTTCCTGACCCAGGGATCATACACATGTCTCATCTCTCTTCATTGGCAGGTGGATTCTTCACCACGGAACCACCTGGAAGCCCAGAAGTGAAACAGAACCTGCAGATTAAACAACAAAAGGCAAGAGGCCCCTACAACAACCGAGTCCAGGGCCTGACGACTCCACGTGGGGCTCGACCAAACAAGCGAAGGGCTTACACCAGTTCCACTCAAACTTCCACAAGGCTGAAGTGGAGGGACACTCCTAAAGACACTCTATGGAGCCACCAGGGCCTGACGACTGCACGTGGGGCTCTACCAAACAAGCGAAGAGCTTACACCAGTTCCACTCAAACTTCCACAAGACTGAAGTGGAGGGACACTCCTAAAGACACTCTATGGAGCCACCGTCACCCTGATAGCAAAATCAGACACTACAAAGAAAACTGTAGGCCACTATCTTTGATGAATATGTTGTTGTTTGATTCATCTTTGACGAATATAGATGCAAAAATTCTCAACAAATTAGCAAGCCAAATCCAACAAGACATAAAAAGGATCATACACAGTGACCAAATCAGATACATCCCAGCACTGCAAGGATGGTTCAACATATGCAAAATCAGTGTCGTTCACCACAGCAGCAAAAGCCAAGGCAAAAACCAAGATCACACGATCCTCTCAGTAGATTCAGAAACGCCTCTGCAAAAACTCAGCATCCATTCACGGTTTTAAAAGGGCTTACACAAGTGGATATAGAGGGGCTGTATCTCAACATAATAAAAAACTATTTATGGCAAAACCACAGATAGTATAATACTCAACAGTGAAAAGCTGGAAGTCTTCCCCCTAAAATCTGTAACAAAGATAGAACTCACCACTTCTATTTGACACAGTATTGCAAGTCCTAGCCACAATAAAAAGACAAGAAATAAGGGTATTTAAATTGGAGGGAAGTGGTGAAACTGTCATGATATGCAGAGGACAGGATACTATACCGATATATAGAAAACCCTGCAGACTCCACAGAAAAACTCCTAGAACGGAGAAATGAGCTCAGTGAGGCAGCAGGATACAAGATTAACATACAGAAATTGGTTGCATTTCTTATATTAAAAATGAAATATCAAAAAGGGAATGTTTAAGAAAAAACAAACTCCCTTTTAAAATTGCATCCCCCACCCAAAATAAAGTACTTAGGAATAAACCTGATCAAGGAAGTGAAAGAATTACACACTGAGAATTAATATAAAACACTAATAAAGGATTCCTCTGTTTTTCACTTCAAACTATCACCAACATTGTTAATCAGCTATATCCCAAGGTTTAAAACAATAAAAGGACTAAAAAATGTTAATAAAGGAAACTGAAGATGGCTGAAAGAAAGTGGGAAGATATCCCGTGCTCTTGGATTGAAAGAACGAATGTTAAAATGGCCATACCACTCAAAGCAACCTACAGATTGGATGCGGTCTGTAGCAAATTGCGCATGACATTTTTCACAGCTAGAATAATCCTAAAACCTATGTAGAAACATAAAGACCCAGAACTGCTAAAACCATCTTAAAGAAAAAGAACAAAGCGACTCACTCCAGTACTCTTGCCTGGGAAATCCCATGGACAGAGGAGCCTGATGGGCTACAGTCAATGGGGTTTGAAGGAGTCAGACTCAACTCAGCAGCTAAACAACAAACTATCCTCTATAGATAACTTTTCTCGGAAAAGGACGTTATTCTAAGAAGGATAAATACTACTGCCCATAAGCCAAGGCTTGGGTCTCCTTCGTTGTACTGTCTAACGGTACCAGGTGGTAGTGATGACAACCATCATATGCAATCTCCCGCTGAAGACAGTTACACCAGCAGGTCTCAGCACACACCAGTCACCTGCTGAGGCGTCCCCGGTGGCCCAGTGGGAGAGAAGCTGCCTGCTAATCCGGGAGACGCGGGAGATGCGGGTCCCGTCCCTGTGTGGGGAAGATCCCCTGGAGAAGGAAATGCAACCCACTCCAGTACTCTTGCCTGGAGAATCCCATGGACAGAGGAGCCTGGCGGGCTATAGTCCACGGGTCACAAAGAGCCCAACATGAGTTAATCGACCAAACAGCAGTCCACTGCTCAGTTCGCGGCCCTGGTCAGACTCCCTGAGAAGAAGCTCCTGTAAGAACACGGCCTGTCCACAAAGAAGAACCAGACACGCAGCAGGAACCAGGCATGCCAAGGACCAGCCCGGAGCAGCGGCGAGGCCTGAGGGAGGACACAGCCCTCAGCAAGGGCTGCAGGGCCCCCCCGGACGCCCCCAAGGCCTGGGAATGCATGTGGCACTCGCCGAGAAGCCCAAATGGGGCAGTTCTGCCTGAAGCCGACCTTACCTGGTGTCTCCAAAATGGCAAGCCTGTGGAGACAGCAGGAGTCAGTGGTCCTGAGCGCCAGGTCCCAGGGGAGGCTGTGCAGCCGGTCCTCAACCCGTTCCTCCTGGCGGCTGCTCAGCCGAATGCAGAGACCCCCAGGGCTTGCTCACAAGGCGGCCGAGCAGGAGACGGGGACAAATCAAGTCTGCCTCCCAGAAGGCCTGGGGCTGGGGCATTTATAGGATGAGGAATTAGGAAGCCGCACGTGGGGAGCACGGGGAGAGGTGATTGGGAAAAGGTGTGGACTGGTCCTTTCACGCAGGCTCACAGGGCCTCAGGCCGCCCCACGTGCCAGAGGCCCCGGGCACTCGTGCAGGCCCAGCTGGAAGGGCTCTGGTCCCATCTGGCCACAACCAGCTCAGCGCCAACCGGGCACAGCTGACCCCCCAGTTCCTAGGAAACAGCCGCACAAAGGCAAGCACATTCCTGTGGAGGCGCCGAGCTGCCTGCAGGATGCACGGGTCCCCACCGCCTTGAGGGGTGCAGGCGGGGGAAGGGGGCTTCAGAATCCAGTGCCTGAGCCACAGCGTCCCGGGGGCGGCCATGCTGCAGCTTTGGGGGGTCTGGGCATCCCCCGCACACGAGGCCCGGGCCAGCCGCTGGTCCCCAGGGTTCTCCAGGACCCTGGGCGCTCCCCGGCCCGTCTGGACACGGACTGCAGGCACAGCTGCCCCGGGGCAGGGGGTGACGCTGCCCTGTTGGGGTCTCGAGTTCTCCTGCGTCCTTGGCTGCTTCCTCGCCCCAGCAAGCCTGTGACAGGGACCCGACCAGACAACTGGGGCACGCTGGGGGTCCCCGAGCGAGGCCTCTCCTGCCCCGGCCTCTGTGGGCTTCAGGCCACAGCGTCAGCTCCCCAGCAGGTGGGGGCGGTGAGTGGGTGTTCCCTGGGTGGGGGGCTCCCTTTGCTGGCTTGCAGCTCTTGACTCAGGCCTGGTGGGGGGCCCTCCCCCAGGGCGCAGGCTCCACCCGCCGCTCCCCCGGCCTGGTGTCTGGAAGGCCTGGGGCAGCCCCACTGTGACCCTGGCCCGTGATCCCCCACGGAGTACCGCCCCCCCCGCCCCGCTTCTCGGACCCGCAGCCTGGGGGACCCTCAGCCCACCCAGCACTCCCCCACTGTCTAGAACCCACCCACCTCCAGCCCAGAAACCTGTTTCCTAGAGGTTCTTCAGGTTGCAGTTTTAAGAAACTCAGAATGCAAACTGTCAGGCATCCTTCCAGCTCTTTGGGTGAGACGAGGCTCCCAGGCATCCTGAATCACATGCCACCCACGTCCTTGTCCCCTCTGAGCTGGCCTCTGCCTCCTGAGGTGGGGCGGGGGCCCAGAGAGGCCAGGACACCTGCCCGGGACACACAGCAGCCGGCAGGCAGGTGGAGGGCAGCCCTCTGAGTGTGGAGCCTACGGCCGGCAGGCTGCACCCCACCTGTCTGCCCTCACGGCCTCTTGGGGAGGCCAGGGGACCGGACGCTGGTCGGGGCCAGCCCATCCTTGCTGGGTGGGTTTATACCCCGCCGCTCGCTGACCGTCAGAAGGGCCTCTGTCCACTCCATCCTGGGAGATGGGACGGGGTGTCCCCACGGGCAGCAAGCCTGCCCGACCCTCTCCCGGGTGTCTGCCTAGGAAATCTCCCCCTGCGCCTGGCGGGGTATTCTGGTAGAAACCACGATGCCAGGGGCAAAAATGGCTCCCTCAGGCCCAACTGCCGTGGGACCTGGGTTCCCAGGCCATGCCTGACGTCCAGTGAGGCCGAACAGAACCTGGAGCAGACAGAGGTTTCCGGCCGGGGCCAGGAAGGAGGGTGGGCGGGCAGCCCGCACTCAGGAAGCCCGAAGCCCTGGTGGGAAGGCGTCTATAGGCAAGACTGGGGCGGGCAGGAGGGCTACACCTCCCGAGGGTCAGTAAGCTGCTTTGGGGATTTTCTAGAATTGAAAGGCCTTCAGTTGCCCGTGGGAAGCCCTGGCAGGCCCAGGAGCACATGCCTGGGGTGGGGGGTCAGGCCCCTCAGTCCCGCTCCTGCGGGCCTTCCCTTGTGGGTGTAGCCGTGGGCCCCACAGCCTTTCCCTGAGCCGCGAGCTGCCGGCAGGGCTGTGGATGGCTCTCGGCTCCACTGAGGTGCACACTGGGAGAATCCAGACGGGAGCCCGGAGGAAGTGGGGAGCCCTGCAGGGTCCGGGGAGCTGTGGCCGCCCCTTCCCAGAAGCGCACAGATCCCTCCAGGGGCAGCCTGGCTGCTGGAGTGGCCTCTCCCTGCAGGGGTCGAGGTGGGAGGACAGCCCGGCTCACGGAGCCCTAGGCCTGCCGCCTCCTCGGGCCCCGTCACCCCTTCCTCCTCCACACCCAAGCTGTCCTTGGCAGGAAACCCTGCATTAGGGGCTCAGTTGCATCACTGCCCCCACCCCCCACCCCATAGTAACTTACCCGCAGGGCCTTTGAATGGATGGGACCTTCTCCAGGGGTCTTTGCTCCACCATCACAGAGGAACAAGTGTAGATATGGCCGGCAGGGTGGCTCCTGACCGGGGAGAGGTGTCCTCATGGAACAGGGAAACGTGGACACCGGCAGGCTAGGCAAGGCCGTCCGAAGGTCAGAGGTCTTCCACCCCAACGAAGGGACCCCCAGAAGCCGGGAGGGGGCCCACGCCCCAACACCTCTGTTAGGGGAAGCACGCTGACTGAAACCGCCCTCCCTGGCCAGGCACCGTGGTAACCATTTTCATGAGTTGTTTTTAGGACAGGAGGTCCTGGTAAGGAACATGGTGGAGGCTGACGTGTGACCCACTCAGGGTGCTCTGCTTCCAAACCCTCATGGGCTTCAGACCCTGGCCTGGGACACAGATACAGCATCTACTGCTTCCTAGGCTGATCCACTGAGATCCCAGGAAAGAGGGCTGACCAGAAGGGGACTGGAGGCATCCACGGATTGGTCGTTTGCTCGGAACAGAGACCATGACACCCATTTCCAGAAAACCTGGCTCTGGACTGGGGGCTGGGCTTGCCCCCCACACACACCCAGAGAATTGTGCTAGACCCTGGAGGGGGACCTGGGCATCACTCCTCAAGAAAGAAACGATGAGTGCGCTGCCTTAGGGCTGCGGCTGCCTTGCTGTGTGACTGTGGGCAACTCCCTTGCCTTCTCTGGTCTTCTGATCCCCTATCTATGTAGTGAGTGACGGGATTCAGACGGTGGTTGGCTTCTTTGAGCCTGTGGTTTGCAGAAGGGAGCCCAGGCGTCTCAGGGCCAGCGCCCGGTGGCCCGCCTGTCCTGATGCTCTGAGAAGCTCCCCTCGGGAGGCCGTGTCCTGGAGGCTGGCTCCTCCGCCACCCCAGGGTCCCTGCTTCTGCTCAGCAGCTCTCCTGAAACCTTTCTCTCAGGGATGCCAGGTGAAGATGAGAACCTCGGCTTTGAATGGAACGTGCGTGTCTCCCTCCCACCACAAGTTCACCTGTCGAAGCTCTAACGCTAACAGGATGGTTCTTGGAGACAGACCTTTGGGAGGTGGCTGGGTACAGATGAGGCCCCACGATGGGACTGGTGGTGGTGGTTTAGTTGCTAAGTCATGTCTGACTCTTGCGACCCCCTTAGGGGCTTTATAAAACGAGGAAAGTCCTGAGCTCTCCCTGTCTCTCTTGGGTACAGACACAGCCAGAGGATTCATCTGTGAACCAGGAAGAGGGTTCTCCCTGGGAACCTAACTTGCAGCACCCTGACTGTCAGCTTCCAGCCTCCAGAGCTCTGAGAACTCGGCTCCTGTTGTCCAAGTCGCTAGCGGACTGACACCCACCCACAGCAGAGCCTGCAGAGGCGGCTTCCTCAGGGCTCCCGGAGTTGGGGGTCGGCTGCCCTCGCATGTGCTCGGTGGATGCCAGAGGCAGGCGGGGAGCAGGACAGCTCTGTCGTGGCAGGGGGTTTAGGGGTGCCGTGGTGGGGGCTGGGGCAAGGCTGCAGGTGGGGCTCCCACGTGACTGCCGAGGGGAACGTGTTAGGCTCTCACCAGCCGGTCCTACATTGGAAGTGGGGACAGAATTCGGCCTGTACACACGGCCTGGTCGTCCTCAGCGTCCACACTGGGCTCTAACAGGCTTCCTGCTCTTTCCTCCTGTGACTGGCCCGAGAGCGCACAGCCAAGAGCTGCCGGAGGAGGGCCAAGGGCCTCCCTGAGAGGCCCCTCCAGCCTCTCCTGGGACCCTGAGGTTTCTAATGGGTTTGGAGGAGGTGACCGATCCTTCATGAGATCATTTTTCTGGGACTGCAGGTCAGGCAAGAGAGGAAGGGGCTTGCTTCCAGGCCAGGGGCACACATGGCCCCCTGCCCACCTCCACGGCAGCCTCGCCCCAGGAGATGCCCCGGGTGGGGAGAAACGCCCCGGAGTCAGGGCTGTGCTCCCTGAGCAGGGCTCCGGAGCGCCACAGCTTTGTGGTTGCACCCCAACATTTTAAAGCTAATTGAAACCTGAAATAAGCAGCCACACTCAGGTGCGTCACACAAGCCGCCTCAAACACACAGGGCAGGCGCTGGGTCCAGGCCTCCTTCGAGGCCTTCTCCTCCCTCCCTGGGGGGAAGTCAAGGGCGTTCGAGTGGAGCCGGGGTGGTCCCACCTGGGGGTCAAGGTCAGAGTCTACTCTCAGGGCCTGTCTTATCACCCTACACCCAGTGTTTCCAAAAGTGGGGAACGTGCAATCTTGTGCAAAACCATCAAGGCCCACCAGACAGGGAGGCGGTGTCCTTCCTGGGAAGGGGGCGGAGGCCGGGGCTGCAAGCGTGACCATGGGCACCAGGGTGAGCACGCCTGGCTGGGTGCGCCCAGCTGTGTCTCGCCCCTTGGTTGGGAGGAGTGCCAGCATCCAGCGGGGGTGACCAGACCGGTGGCCGGTTTCTCTGGGGCAGCGGGGGCTCGATGGTTTGGACAGTTCAGTTAATCAAGCTCTCTGCTTCCAGGCTGGGCTACATCAGACTTACTGACTTAAAAACGACAAAGTGAATGAGTCTCTAGCAGATGTGGGTTTGCTGACGCCTTCTAGTGAGCAACGCAGGGGCCTCAACGGAGAGCCAGTTTTACTGCTAGTGCTGGGCAGGGGCTCTGCGTCTTCCCCTTGAAACTTCAGACACGAAACTCAGATTCACGTCCCTGGGTGATCCCTGGACTTGACCGGTCCCGCCCTTTCTACCATCAGGGCTATTGCTACTGTGGACGCAGGTTTTAGGAGCTGCACGCAGACCCCTGAGGACACATCAGACCTGGTCAGGGCCCAGCGAGGACCACGAAGACTTCTTAAACGTTGGCATGCTTTTTGGGGTGAAGGGGGTGGAGGATAAGCAAGAAAAGAGCTCTCGAGTGGTAAAATAATGTTTTATTCCATGGATGAACACACTACCATGCCACACTTCACTCCCTCCTGCCAGACCTCATGGCCAGGGCCGGCCTCCCCTTTCAGACTGAGCTGGCTGTGCAGTCGGTCAGGCCCTGACAAGACAAAAAGCATGGCCAGCTGGCACTCGGAGTGGTCCTGCGGGCGGCACCTTCATCCTTTTCCCAAACGCTGATGTATCACCTGAAACAATCCCATGACGATCTTCCAGCCGGACCAACTGCAACTGACATTCAAAGCTCGTGGAGATGAAACGCAAACCTCCGAACACCAAAGAGTGACACGGACCTGTCTTCTCTGCAGACGAGGATGTCAGGGACCTCCCACTCCCCGGCGGGAGGGGGACCCGGAGACATCGGGACTGACGTTCAGGCTGTCAACCAGCTCCAGAGGCGATGACGGTCTTCGGTGCGTTTCCAACCGGCACTCGTAGAGACAGCAGCTTGGCCAGGCTGCGGGCATGCAGGCGAAACATGACGAGGGCTTGGCGGAGGGCGGGGGCAGCGGCGATGGCTGACCGCAGTCCTGTCTCTATATACAACGGAGTGAGATACACACGGACGCTGGCTGTGCCTCTGAGCAGAGGACGCCTCACGAGGCCAGGCTGGAACGTCGCCGAGGCTGCTTGCGTGCAGGGGGTGGGGCGGGGGCGATGCTGGCACGGGCCCCCGCTTCCCTCACCCGAGCACACGTGACGGGCCTGGAGGTGGAGCCAACGCTTGGTCTTTTCATGTTTAACCAAATGTCATCTGAAAAGACGACCTACCCAGGAGGAAAAGGACGGGCTTCAGGACGCGTGGAAACGGACGGCGCGAATCTGAGCCGGACCCTGACGCACGTGGTGGGGGGCGGGTTTTTATTCACGACCCTTTAGTGAACAGTGCTGGATGTCGTTTGCAGTATTTTTGAAATGTCCCCACAAGTCTAGAGACGACCTTGAGGAGAAAGCGTTACTTCTGATCTGGTTTTTTTTAATCCAAACAAGTGCAAAGCCTACATACTGACTGAACAAAGCAAAACAAAGCAAAGCAAAAAAAAAAAAAAAGCACACAGCAAAACAACCCCGTGACCAGAGACAGTGTCAGGTAAAAACCATAGAAAAATACAAACAAATTCCAGAAGGTTAACCATTAGCATCAGCTACAGTGACACTTTGTACAGCCCCTTAAAATGCGGAATCTCCTAATTACAGACAGGAGCAGGCCAATCTAGGGACAGGTACTGTGAAAATAATTGTGCTCTGGTTGGTCCATGGCGCGGTGACCGTCACGAGGGGGTGATGCTCCCGGGTGGGCGCGGGACTCGGGGGGAGGCTGGGTCCCACGCTGCCGCTCGCCAGCTCCAGTTCCAGGGCCAGCTTCTGCTCTGCCATCCAGGCTCCGCTTTGTTCCTTGGGGAGGGTCATGGGGAGGCCCCGGTCACGCTGTGGGGGGGAGGAGGTGGTGGTTCCAGGCTCCGAGGAAGCCCCTCATGAGTGGCGACACACCTCCACTCGGCAAGGAGCTTGTTTCTGGAGCAGAAATGCCTTCAGACCCGAGACACACATGCGATGAAGGAGGCGCCCCACCTCTGTGGGACAGGCCGCGGGGTGCCCGGGGCAGCGTGCCCTGTCCCAGGAGGGGCCAGGCGGTGCGTCGTGGGGCTCAGTCCTCCTCCTCGTCCTCTCTCGCTGTGACTGCGGGGAGCTTGTCCTGGATCCTGAAGCACTCCACAAAGAAGCCCAGGATGGAGCGGTGCAGGTGCTGCTGGAGGGCGGCGCTGCTGAAGTAGTGGCTCTCGTCCGGGTAGATCTGAAAGGGGCAGAGGACTCAGCCACGTGGCCACCGCCCCCGTGTGGGCCGGGCGCCCGGGAGATGCGGGGACCCCCGGCCGCCCGCGCGGCCGGACCCTTAGCTCCGACGGCACAGGGCGTCCTCAGAGTATCAGGGAAGGGATCGGACGACACCCTGTTTAGTAGACTCTGCACATCTGGCTCTGCTTGTTCGGATCCGCAACACGGATCCAGGCTCAGGGACCACAGAGGCCGTGGCCGGGCCTGCAGGGGTCAGGACTCCCAGAGAACTGGGGGGAACCGCGTCTCTGCGACCCCAGTGAGTGCAGGAAGCTCCCGGCTCGCCAAGTGCAGGGGCTTTCCTGGACCTCAGTGTCCAGAGGTGTCCAATGGAGACGAGCATCATCATCAAATATAACTCATTAAGCTTGGTGAGGATTAAAAGACATAAAATTTCCCTGAAAGGCTCAGAACAAGGCCTGGGACACAAAACGTTGTGTTCAGTCGTGTCTGACGCATTGTGACCCTGTGGACTGTAGCCCACAAGGCTCCTCTGTCCATGGGATTTCCCCAGACAAGAATACTGGAGTGGGTTGCCATTTCCTTTTCCAGAGGACCTTCCCGACCCAGGGATGGACCCCAGGTGTCTGGCATGGCAGGCGCCCTAGGACACCACGGGGCTGAAACGATGGCAGCTGATCATCCCGTCCCCAAGTGTGATGACCCCGGGCACCACCTGGCCTCCACACGAAGGGCCTGGTCCCAGCAGAGAGAGAGAGCCAAGTCTCACTGGCCCCAAAGCCTGCGGTCTTGCCAGGAATCCAGGCTGCCTCTTGCACGTGCACCCCGTCCTTCTCTTGTGTCTTTGGTGCCTTTTGACACCCACCTTGGTCTCAGTATTTAGGAAGGCGGTCCTTGAGCTAGTGCCTGTGCCTTAAACCTCAAACAGCTCTGAGGGTACAGAGCAGGAGGCACATCTCCCCCTTGCTGGGTCCTGGGCCCCGGAGCCCTCAGCTGGCCTTGTCACCATTACAGGCTTGAGCATCTCAGCTGCTCTGTGCCTGCAGCAGTATCCAGGGGGCCTAGGCTGGGCCCTGCCTGTATCTGCGGCGTGGTCCACTCCGGCACTCAGAGCTCTGCCGCTGGACCTACTGGGGCTGCGACATGCATACGATGCACTTGGCCTTGTAGTGTGACCTGAGCGCTCTCAACGGAGCTCAGATGACATGTGAACTAGGCAGGACTCTGTCCTGCGGGGAAGCACTCCTCTGGGGGTGTGGGGCGGGGGTAAGGGGTGTTCTAAAGGGGTCCGAATGCAGCCCCAGAACAGAACCGAGCTGCCGTCTGTTGCTGTTGTTCAGTCACTCGGTCACGTCCGGCTCTGCAACCTCATGGACTGCAGCACGCCAGGTTTCCCTGCCCTTCACTATCTTCAAAGCTTGCTCAAACTAACAGCCCCTGAGTCAGCGATGCCATCCAACCATCTTGTCCCCCATCGCCCCCTCAAGCCCTGCTCATCCCACCCGATGTGTCCCCGACCGCCTCCCAGGACCGGGCCCAGCAGCGTGTCCCTGCAGAGTGGGAAGACTGGGTGTGTGGCTCTCCTCCGTCGGGGGGCAGGGGGTGTCTCAGGCCAGCCCCGTACCTGTAAGCTGTAATTAGCCTTTCCCTTAATGAGCTGTGTGATGAGCTCTGCCGTGTGCTGGAAATGGATTTTTTCTGTTGAAAGGAAGAGGACAGGGTCTGTCAGAGCCCGTGGCAGTGCGGAAGGCAACGTTCCCCGCAGCCCCCAGGGTCAGGCGCTCACCGTCTGCGGTTGCGTGGATGACCAGGAACTGCTGCCCTTCCAGTGCGGACACCCGGTGCGCCACCTTGGCCATCTGCATGTGGGGAGGGGGTCAGCATGAGGCCTGGCCGGGCAGTGCAGCAGGTGCTCTCTCCCTGCCCTGGTGGCCTCGCCCGTTCAAGAAGAGGACGGGGCAGGAGATGAGGGGTGGGGGGGAAGGGGGGCAGGAGACAGGGTCCCCTTCCCCTGCAGGAAGCCTGGGGCCGCCATCCCACCAGGAATGACACACTGGCTGGAACGATGTCCGTGTGTGGCTTTCAGCCCTGAAGCCTCAGCGGCCTCCGGGGCCCCAGGTGAGGAGAGGCCTGGGTGACCTCTGCTCTCAGCTGCTGCGCGGGGACCTGGGGGGTCAGAGGCGCGTCCTGCCCGCTCCCTCTCATCCAGGGCTCACTCTCTCCCGGAGCAGAAGCAGCCTTGGGGGCAGAGCCCATGCATATGCCAGCCTATGGACCCCAAGACAGACTCCCCCACCCAAACCTTCCCCGCTTCCTCCTCTGCCCTCCGGCTCCAGACGGACAACCAGATGCACCTGGGAGAGGGCTCTGTCACCCATGTCCTCAGGGGTGGGGCCGGGGGCTTCCTCAGAGCGAGCTGTGCTGGGATGTGGGCCGGCAGGGGGCTAACAGGGGACCGTCCCAAGCAGCGGCCGCGCCCAGACATACCTCGTACGCTCGGTTGTCAAGTCCGTGGAGGCCCAGGTACCTCTCGGAAAATGCAGACGCTGGACGGAAGCAGAGGGGAGCGTTAGCCCTTGGCCTCGGCCCCTCGGACTGTGAAATAGCTGGAGTAAAGCCCCAGAAAGCCTCGCTGAATTTGAAAACACAGAGTATGTCGCATGTATTCCATGGGGCGATCATTCTAGGCTATTAAAATCTGGACTTAGGCGAGTTCCTGTATGGTTTTCAGCTGAAATGTGCACGAATCACTTCCCAAAGATGAATGCGTCAGCCGTGAGCCTCCGGGCCCCCCGCCCCTGCTGCTGTGTCCCTGTGTGCAGCTGGGGCTGGTGGCCGAGCCTCCCTGCGGCCCTGACCCGAGTACCGGCTCTCAGAGCCCGCAGAGAAAGCCTGTCCCACACTTAAACCAGTGGTGATGTCACAGAACCATTTGCGTTTGGGGAAAAGAGGCTGGGTGACCAAAGGGTGGGGACGCCGGGAGCCTCGGGCCCGGATCAGTGACCGGAGAGCCAGGTCCAGGCAGGCGGGGACCGGCCCCCATACCTGGGGTTGGACGGTGGAGGGGGGCCGCAGGTACGGGGAGCAGGGAGGGGCGGGCCCCCGGGACCCTCGGCCGTGAACACCCTCCGGGCTGAGAGAGACATGGCTCGGGCCCCGCTAGCCGACCCCGGGGCACAAGCTGGCGCTGGGGGTGGCGTGCAGGGAGCCCCCTTCCCTCGGCTCCCACGATGCCCACGCTGCAGGTGGACCGCTGGTCGGGCTTCAGCTCCTGGTCTTACGTCGGGGAGGACGGTTCAGGGACGCGGGTGGGTCAACCCCTTTCAGAATAAGCAGCTTGGAAATCCCACCCCCCCACCCCCCGCACTCCCAACCCAGGCTGTCTGCCAGGCCTCACCGCTGCCCACACCTCCCCAAGGGGTATCAGACGGGGCCCTGGGAGGCGGCGCGGGGAGGGCGTGTGCCCGCCTTGTCAGGACCCTCACCATAGAGCTTGAAATCCGTGATGGGGGAGAGCGCGGAGCCGCAGCTGAAGACTGGAGCCTGGCCGTCGCCCTTGGCCGGGAGGAGGTAGGTGCTCAGGTATCCGCCGTAGTCCTGGGGGCGGGGCCAGACAGGGGGCGGGGCCAGACAGGGCGGGGCTCAGCAGCGCTGCCACGGGGCCCTTTCTTACCCCCGTGGTGCATTCATGTCATGTGGATGTATGGCAAAGCCAATACAATATTGTAAAGTAATTAGCCTCCAATTAAAATAAATTTATATTAAAAAAAGTCGACATTAAACATCTCCAAGGGACATAAAAAGAGGGAAAGCAAAGACCTCTCCCAACTAAACGCACCGTGAGGTGAGCACCCTTCCGGGGCCTCGTGTTCATGCGCCATGAAGGCGGAATCTGATGGTCACGTGGAGTGTGACCGTGCGCTAGAGAACCCTTGTGAGTGTGCACGACTGCCACGTCCGTTCAGTCCGGCGCCTCCAGCATACCATTGCTTGCTGCCTTCCCTGTCTACAGACAGAGTCAACCTATTTTCTCTGATTTTTCTTTTGGCTGTACCAGGTCTTAGCTGTGACCTGTGGGATCTAGTGCCCTGGCAACAGATCAAACCCGGGCCCCCTGCACTGGGAGTGTGGAGTCTTAGCCACTGGACCGCCAGGGAAATTCCCATTTTCTGTGCTTCTGAGGAAGGGCCCACGAGGAGTCAACATCAGAGGGCTCGGGCACAGGCCGCCATGATGCTCTGTGACAGATGTCCACACGTGTCCTGTACATGGCCAGTCCTCCGTATCCTGTGTGGCCCTCGCTCTGGGGTTGAGATGGAAGACCGCAGTGTGAGCCTCCCGGGGAGAGTAAGCATGACACCGGGCCTGCCGTGGGTGTGGCTTGGCCCAGAGGTCTTCCTGTTTCTCAGAAGGCCCAGAGGGAAGGGGCCACACAGGGGATGCTTTGATGAGCAAAGGGGGGCAGGCGTTAAGGGTGTGGATGTGTGTGCAGGGGTGTGTGCTGGGCGGGAGGGTGGCGTGACATCTATGCCAAGCTCACTGTAGAATTAACGGGTTTTGATGTAAGTTTAAGTGTGTTATAACAACACTCCTTCAGTAAAACAGGACTATGTTTCTCTTAACGACATAAGAGTCTTTTTGGTTTCTTGCAAATAATATTCATGGTCAATGAAATTGCCAAGTCTTACAGGTCATTTTTCAGCTTTTTTTTTTTTTTTAAACGTTGACTGACTACACCAGAGGCTGGTGAACACGCACAGCACTGGAACTCTGCTGGGAACCCACTTGCTGCTGGTGGGGATGCTGAGTGTTACAGACTCTGTGGAAGACAGCGTGGTGGATTCCTTCAAAACTGAGCATTCCCTTATCATATGACCATACACTCCTTGGTATTTAAGAAGCTGAAAACTTAGATGTCCACAAAAACCTGCACAGGGATGACGTTTTATTTGTCACTGCCACAGCAACTTGGAAGCCACCAAGATGCCCTTCAGTAGGTGAGCAGATAAAGCATGGCGCACTCAGACAGTGATTGTTTGGTACTAGAAAGAAATGACCTGTAAAGCTAAAAAGAGACATGGAGGAACGTTGAATGCATATCGCCAAGTGAAGAGAAGGCAATCTGACAAGGGCCCACACTGTACGATTCCAGCACTCTGACGAGCTGGAGAAAGCGAGCCGCTGTCCAGTCGCTCAATCGTGTCTGACTGTTTGCGACCCCATGGACTGCAGCATGCCAGGCTTCCCTGTCCTTCACCATCTCCTGAACCTTGCTCAAACTCATGTCCATTGAGTCGGTGATGCCATCCAACCATCTCATCCTCTGCTACCTCCTCCTCCTGCCCTCAATCTTTCCCAGTGTCAGGGTCTTTTCCAATGAGTCAGCTCTTCCCATCTGGGGGCCAAAGCACTGGTTTCAACATCAGGCCTTCCAATGAACACTCAGAACTGATTTCCTTTAGGATGGACTGGTTGGATCTCCTTGCAGTCCAAGAGACTCTCAAGAGTCTTCTCCGACACCACAGTTCAAAAGCATCAATGCTTCTGTGCTCAGCCTTCTTTATGGTCCAACTCTCACATCTGTACATGACGACTGGAAAAACCATAGCTTTGACTAGACAGACTTTTGTGGCAAAGTGATGTCTCTGCTTTTTAATACACTGGAGAGGGCAATGGCACCCCACTCCAGTACTCTTGCCTGGGAAATCCCATGGACAGGGGAGCCCAGTGGGCTGCAGTCCATGGGGCTGCAAAACGTCGGACACGACTGAGTGACTGAGTGCAGTACACAGTACAGCTTTGTCACAGCTTCTCTTCCAAGGAGCAGGTATTAGGGAAGGGGAGAGGCATGAACAGGTGGAGCACAGGGACCCTGAGGGCAGTGAGGCTACCTGGGCGGCCCTATGGTCATGGATACGTGCCACCGTACGTGTGTCCAAGCCTGCAGAAGGTGCGGCCCGGGAGTGAGCCCTGTGTGAACTGCGGGCTCTGGGTGATCGCGGTCCGTCAGTGCAGGCTCACCCAGTGTAAAAAGAACGGCTCCAAATGGCGGTGATGGTGATGGCGGAGGAGCTCTGCAGCTTGCGAGGGAACCGCTCAAGCTTGCTGTGGACCGGAAACTGCTTTAAACAGTCTTTTGCGAAAAAAAAAAGTGTGGAACACAGCTTTCCCAGAGGACTCAGGGCCTTCTAGGATCTCAGCGAGCGTGTTCTGGGCCCCGACACCACGCTGTCCTTGGGGGAGAGCTGCAGGATGCAGCCGGGCTGGATACCTGCAGCTCCGCCGGGCCCGCCCCGTCTTCGGGAGCTCCTGGGCTTCATGACGAGGGGGACATGGAGCCTGGGCGGGGCCCAGACTCACATAGGTGGGCCCGAGAAGGGAATCAGGGGACTTCCCTAGTGTGCCAGCAGGTACGAATTCGCCTTGCAAATGCAGGGGTCACGGGTTCCATCTGCAACCTTTAGTGGGTAACTAAGATCCCACGTGCCTTGGAGCAGCTAAAGCCCAAACTGCAATTCCCTAGCCCTAGAGCTGTAACTGGAGTCCCTGGGCCACGACAGAAGGTCCCACACGCTGCAACTGAGACCTGATGCAGCCCAATTAAAAAAAAAATTATACAAAAAAGGAAGAAAGGAGCACGCCCACCAGCTACAGGGATCAATGGCTTGTTCCTCTGAAGAGACGCAGTCACTGAGTCCATGAGCCTCTGTCTGAGGCACTATTCAGAGAGGCCAGGGACCCACTGGGCACAGCGGCCGAGGAAGGTGCAAGGGGCCGGGGCTGAGTCCAGGTGCCCGCCATGGGGAGGGGCCGGGGATGCAGGCCAGGCTTCCAGCAGCGGGGGGCATGCTGGGGGGAGATTCCCAGGCTGGACAGAGGCTGAGCCCAGCCCAGAGCCTGGCCTTGAGCTGAGGCCAGTCTGCTGGGCAGGAACGTCTCCGTGGGAGCGGTTGGTAGGGCCATCACGGCAACATCTGCTGTGGTTAATTCAGCCTCCTCGGAGCCTCACAAGGCTGGGAGCGGGCTTCCACTAGGACGGACTGACCTGAGGACTCTGTGCAGACTGGGGTCCGGCCCTGAGGCGGGCCCTTGACCACCGCACCTCCTGGGGTGCGCACAGCATTCTGGGACCCTCCACGGGGCGGTGTTGCGTCTCTGATGTGTGAGGCTCCCGGGCAGTGCTGGGCTCAGAGGTGATGACCCAAGAGGTTGCCCTCTGGTTACCTGTTTAAACCCCCACCTGCCGTGAGGCCACCCCAGGCCCCTGCGGGGCTGTTCTCTCAGCGGGAGGACGGTTCTGCCTGTCCCTCTGTGCTCCTGCCATGAACCCAAGAGCCCACGGTCCAGGCAGCTTAACCATGGCAGGGAGGGCACCACGGTGATAGGAGGTGGTCCTCTGGGGACCTGAGGCCCAGTCACGGGCCCCACACCTGGCTCCGGCCTGCAGATGTGGGGCACCCATGGAAGCTTCTCTGGTTTGACAGCTCAGGGTGTGAGTCGCCCCACCCACTCCCTTCCATGTAAGGGAACCTAGTCAATGAGCATGAAAGAGGAAAAGCGAAAGTGACGTCGCTCAGGCGTGTCTGACCCTCTGCGACCCCAGGGACTGTAGCCCGCCACGCTCCTCCGTCCATGGACTCTGCCAGGCAAGGACACTGGAGTGGGGTGCCATTTCCTTCTCCAGGGGATCTTCCCGACCCAGGGATCGAAGCCGGATCTCCCACACTGCAGACAGACTCTTTACCATCTGAGCCACCAGGGAAGCCCTTCCAAAATGAGCATGGCCCCTGCACATAAGGACTTCCCAGGGGGCAGTACTGGTGAAGACTCTGCCTACTAACGCAGGAGACGCAAGAGACCTGGTTTGGTCCCTGGGTCGAGAAAATCCCCTGGAGGAGGGCATGGCAACCCACTCCAGTGTTCTTGCCAGAGAATCCCATGGACAGAGGGGCCTGGTGGGCTACAGTCCACGGGGTCGCAAAGAGTCGGACCCGACTGAGCGCACACACAGATTCAGTGCTGCACGTTGCAGGCGGATTCTTTACCAGACGGGCCGCCAGGGAAGCCAGTACTGCTCATCAAGACACAGAAAGAGAGACCCCCGCCTCCCCGTGTTCCGGGGCACCACCCTGAGAACCCAGCAGGCTGGTCCTGAAAGCAGTCAGGAGCCTCACGGAGCACGCCCCAGGGATCTGCTTCTTACTGCCTTCCCTTCCAGATGATGTGAGAAGCTCCTGAGGCTGCTCAGATGAAGACCCCCCACCCCCGATCCCTGCGCCGGGCTGAACATCCAAACTCTTTTTAAACAAGAACCGCTCGCCCGTGGCGGGACCAGAGATGCACCCTACACATCAGGGTTCGGTCGGGTGATGGGGCGGGCAGGGGTCCGAGCAGGGGGTGTGGACCCCAGCAGGCAGCTCACCTTCCCGAACACGGCCACACGCGTCTTGTCGATGTACGGCTCCTTCAGCATCACCCTGCAAGGCCAGGCAGAGAGGGAGGGGTCAGTGCGGCCTGGAACCCAACCCGGGGGCTGGAGCCGGGCTTTCCCGCCCTTTTCAAAGATGAAAGCCCCCTCTTAGAGGAAGTACTGAGACTCTAACTGTTGGCCGTGCTTACGCAGTGCACTGGACGCCCACGTGAAGCACTCGAGGCTCCCGTGCGTCACCGTGAGGCGGCCGGGCATGCAGAGCTCGCAGGTTGAGAACCAGGGACTCACAGCAGCACAGGCCATGCTGGAGACTCGTGGGCCCGGCTGGGTCCCGTCTCCACCATGGTCACCCCTCACTTGGACCACGCGAGCCTCAGGCTCGGGGACGGAGCTCTGAGGTCCGCAGGGGTGACTTGGCTGTGACTTGGCGCCCTGGCCCCCAGCTCCTGGGAGGGTCCGCCATGGGCCTGTTGGGGACAGCATCTTCCCGCCTTGAGCCTCCCGGCAGGGCTCCGTCTGGACATGCCCAGCTCGGCACCCGGGGTTTCTGCCTGGGTCCTCCCTCGTCCTCTCACTGTGGTCCCTCAGGGCCCCTCATTTCCCCCACGAAGTGGCTGGAATCGTCCTGGTTTCTGGACCCTCGTTCAGCAGCAGGAGTCCCGCCAGGAGTCTATCTGCTGCTTCTGTCCACTTGCTGCCACTGCGAGGCCTCCCTCCCCTGCTTCCCATCACCCCTTTCCGGGTATCGCCCAGCGGTTATTTTCTTGTCTGCTGGCTGGAGCCGCCCTGTCACTTCTGACCGCCCTTCTCAGTCTGGGGGACTCAAACTCCTGAGCCTGGGCCCCAAGAGTGCACGGTCCTTCTCCAGTCGGCTCTCCAAGGGTCCCAAGCCCTGGACCCGGCCAGCCCTTCATGGTTAGAGCAGCGCTTCTACGGTGATGTCGGAAGCCCACGGACCCCCAGTTCCTGGGGCTGGGCGGGCCGGCCCAGAGTGGAGCAGCAACTGCTCTGACTTCTTGCCATGATACAAATTCAGGCGACTTCTGTGCCCTTGGTACAGTCAGCCCTGTGCGTTCATGGGTTTCACATGCACAGATTCAACCAAATGCTTATTGAAAATATTAAGGAAGAAACCCAGAGAGTTCCAAAAAGCAAAACTTGAATTTGCCACACTCTGACAACTATCTGTACAGCATTTACATTGTATTGAAAACCCCTCCCTCCAAAAAAATCCCCAGAAAAATTCAGGAATCCAGAGGGAACAGAGATAACACAGTAAACAGAGAAAAACCATCACTAACATATCTAGAAAGAGAAGAAATACTGAACCAATAAGACAAGAAGACTTTGCTCTTGGGTGAAGAGAGAAGGTTACGGATTTTGAAGTGTCATGCCTGCCAATGAACATTAAGAGAAAGGCTGGAAAGTAGGAGATAAAGGGATGTTGAGAATAAACCCAGAAGCACCAAAACCAGCACAATAGAAGCTCCAGGAAGGAACAACAGAGAAAGGAGAAGTCAGTGGCACACTGCGGTGAAAACTTTCTGAGGACGAGGACAAAGAACAATTAATCTCCAGGCTGAAAAGTCCCACACCAAGAGTGGACGTCTCAGCATGCCAAGAGCGAAGAGGTCTTTCTCCCGGAAGGGAGCAATGGGCCGTCTACAAGGATTAAAACAGGAAGATCAGCAGACGCTTCTCACTAGCAACCCCGGAGGGTGGACGATTCCAGGGCCTTCTAGACAGAGATTACTATCTGCAGATTTTACATCTAGATAAGCAATAACCTCAAATGTGGGAATAGAATAAAGACATTTTGTAATGTTTTCTAGATTCACGAAGGACAAAGTAAATAAAAAGGGGGATATATATCCGTCATTCTTTGGCACGAGACCCAGGGTGCGTGCAAAGCACGTGACCTGGGGAGGGTGTGACAGGGCAACCAGGGTGACCCTGCAGACACCTGGTCCAGGTGGAGCAGGAGAAGGGGCTGCAGCTTGAGAGAAGAATGTGGGAATGGACGCTATTAGCAGGTGTGGTGAACTGATGCTTTCAAACTGTGGTGCTGGAGAAGACCCTTGAAACCAGTCAATCCTAAAGGAAATCAACCTTGAACATTCACTGGAAGGACAGATGCTGAAGCTCCAATACTTTGGCCACCTGATGCGAAGAGCCGACTCATTGGAAAAGACCCTGATGCCAGGAAAGATTGAAGGCAGGAGGAGAAGGGGACGACAGAGGATGAGATAGCTGAATGGCATCACTGACTCAATGGACATGAGTTTGGGTGAACACCAGGAGATGGTGAAGGTATCCAAGTGAAAGACAAAGCTACAGTCCAGGAAAAATTAAATGATGCGGCAGAAAGTAGGGCATGAGAGCCCACGGGGTCTGCAGTCAGCACCATTTACGCAGTGATCCTGCACCTCCAACGGCTGATCTAACCAGGCAGCTGATGGTTACACTCCTGGGAGAATGATGTTACTGAACAGCTACTCCTCACCTGTAACGATCGGAAGTCAAGTGATGAGCAATCGTGACGTGATGACAGCCGTGTTCAGAAAGGTGGAAGCAAACGCTTGATGAAGGCGGTGAGGGGTCGAGGATGGCTGCCTCTGCGAAGCAGGGCCGGTGGGAGGGTCGGGTGAAGGGCAAGGGAACTGGTGTGGTTTATTCATGCATTTGTTATGGGTCAAATTCTGCAAAATACATTGGATTTCTAACCCCGCAAACCTCCGTGTGGGACCACAGCTGTCAATAGGGCCACTGCCGATGTAATGAGTAGGTCAAGATGAGGCCACACTAGAGTGGCGTCCTTCTAAGAGGAGAAGGGGCACAGAGACCTCGGGAGGACACAGCCCTTGAAGACACAGGATCGCAGGGATGGATCTACAAGCTGAAGGTTGCCAGCCTCCTCGGGAGCCGGAAGAGCAGGCGGGACCCTCCGAGGCAGGCGTTAGCCCACACCCGATCCCGGTTTCCAGCCCTAGGAGACGCAACACTTAACACCTGGGCTTGTTTAAAACATGATGCAGGTGCCATAGGCAGCCTGGCAGACTTCAGGTCTCACACACACACACACACACACACACACACACACACAGCCTTGGTCGACCTGCAAAGCACGGTGGCCATGCCCACACAATGGAACCACTGAAGACACCTCTCCAAGTTTCTGAATTCTCTCCTCGTGATCCCAATCCCTGATACACTGACGGGGCTCGAGGACCGTCTGGTGAAAGGTCCCACCCGGTCCCAGTGGGGTTCTGCCGCACAGCCGGATGTCCAGACCGCAGGGGCTGGAACCGTGTCTGCGGAGACCATGGTGTCCACCCCAAGGGGCTTGGTGCTGGGGTCTTGGCTCCACTCCAGTTCAAAAACTATCTCGGACTTTTGCTCACAGCCCTGTGTGCACATCCACAGGCAGCCTCCGATCTCTGGTGGCTGGCCCTGCAGCGGCTTTACCTGGAGGGTCACTTCCTGAGCTGGAACCACGCGTCACGGTCACGACCCTCACCTGTGAAGTGCTTGGGAGGCTTCTGGGGAAAACAGTGTTTTCAGATATCAAATATTTTTATGATCTTGCTGCTACGTGTGCTCAGTTGCTCAGTTGTGTCCGACTCTGCGACCCCATGGACTATAGCCCGCCAGCCTCCTCCGATCGTGGCATTCTCCAGGCAAGAAAACTGGAGTGGGCTGTCATTTCCTTCTCCAGGGGATCTTCCCCACCTGGGGACTGGACACGTGTCTCTCGCGTCTTCTGCACTGGCAGGCAGACACCTTACCACTGCACCATGACTAGGTCCACTACCTACCAGCAGTTCCACGTGCTGGCCCTTTCCGGGGCAGCAGTGGAGCCTCCAGACGGGGGAGCGTGGTGTGGGCTCTGGGAGCGCGTCTCGCCTCCCGGACGCTCTCAGCTGCAGTGCAGGGCAGGGCGTCTGTCTCGAGGGAGCAGGCGCAGCGCTCAGCTCCACCCTGGGGTCTGCAGAGGCCCCGTGTGAGCAGGGAGAGACTCTGGCCTCCAGAGCATGTCTGGGGGCGGTGGGCTGACACCCTGGAGCGGCAGTGCTCTCACCTTCCAGCCTTCCCCATGCCGCGCCATCTCAGTGGGCGGGGTGGGGCCCCTGCTGGCCCCCGTCAGCCTGGCAGAGATGCTCAGGGTCCAGATGCCCCTGGAAGCCGATTCCTCCCTCTGTCTGTCCCTCTGACCCCCGCGGTCGGAGGGCTCTGCCCCACTGTGCTCCAGCCTGCGTTCTGCACAAACATGCCTCCTGCACGTCCGAGCGTGTGCAGGCACCGCTTCCGGGGACCCACGCTGACACAGGAGTCATGGATCACAGAGCTGCCCCCAGCATTTTTGGAGCTGGGGAACCTCACAGCCAGAGACAGGACGAGACATGAACGCAGGGCCGGCGGGAGAGATGTGTCACTAAGATTGTCCTTCCCCGCATGTGAACGTTGGGAGGGACGCGGGACGCATGGCCCAGCCCACTTCCCGGATGTGCCACGTCCGTCTCCCTGTTCCTCATCATCTCGCAGAGTTTGCCCAAGTTCATGTCCATTGAATCGGTGATGCTATCTAACCATCTCATCCCATCACTCCTTTCCCCTTTTGCCCTCAATTTTCCCAGCATCAGGGTTTGTTCCAATGAGTCGGCTCTTTGCATCACGTGGCCAAAATACTGGGGCTTCAGCTTCAGCATCAGTCCTTCCAATGGATATTTAGGACTGATCTCCTGTAGGATGGACTGGTTGGATCTCCTTGTAGTCCAAGGGACTCTCAAGAGCCTTCTGCAGCACCACAGTTCGAAAGCATCAATTACTCTAGCGCTCAGCCTTCTTTATGGTCCAACTCTCCTATCTGTACACGACTCCTGGAAAGACCATTTGACCTTTGTTGGCAAAATGATGTCTCTGCTTTTTAATATGCTGTCTGGGTTTGTCATGGCTTCCGGTTATTCCTCTCTCCTTAAAGCTCCCTGTTTGAATGTTTCCTGCCAAGACTCTCTCCCAGAAAACTCACTACACTGCTACCAGGATCTCGGTTCCGAAGATGAAGGTGACTTTGCCACCTCCTGGCTGAAACCCTCTGTGGGGACGCTGCTGCTTGGAGAGCAGGCAGCAGCTCGGAGGACGGGAGGGGAGGCGCCCAGTCCAGCCGCCCACCCCTCCCCGCGTCCCCAGCCTTCACGCAGCATGGTATTTACAGTTGGGGGGCCCGAAGTGCCTGCACCCCTGCCTCACCTCAACCTTCGCTCACGGTATTTTCCTTGTGGAACATGCACCTCTCATTTCCTGCAGACACGTCCTTATTTATTAATCCTCTGAGGTGAGGTCCTGGCCGGAAGCCATCTCCTTGCAGGAGCCCCTCCGGGAAAGGCTGTGCTTCCCCCGTGATGCCCCGAGTGCCTGTTCACATGGCCGGCTCCTCCTCCATCGAAGGGGAGACCCGCTGGGCTCCCAGACCAGGGGTGGGGAGCCCCGGGGAGTGAGAGTCGGGGGCTGGCCTCATGGTTTCTTAAACTGAGAAAACCGGGCTATGTCTTTGTAATGAGAATACAGACCCAGATCCTAAGAGAGCTGAGTAAATTTTCCAAGGCTCCAGGCATGTGGGGAGCAGCCTCCCGAGGTCCGTGTGGCTGGCATGGCTTATGCTCCTGACCCCAGAAGCCTCAGTGGCTTAAGAGTTGGCCAATTTTTCTATTTTACTATTATTTTCCTGGAACTGGTTCTGTTCTGTTTTTGAACAGATGGCTGATCAATCCCTTATTTTTGGAAACACCGTGGGTGTGAAACAGCCATGCACCCTCTGTGCTCAGAGGGGGGCAGTCAGGCTAGCCACGCCAGCCGGCGGGGTGCATGAAGGACGCTGCGTCCTCCGCCGGGGCCTCTGGGCTTTGGGGGGGTGGTCAGACCAGGGAAGGTGAGGGTAGGGGGCAGTGACAGGCGGGGAAGGACAAGAAAAGGGGGGCTTGGGGAGGGGGCTCCGCCGTCACCTGGTCACACCCCTCGTCCCTCCGAGCCCCACCGGGGCCTCGAGCTTCTCCCCAGGAGAGGCTGCAGCCCCGGTGTCCACTGGGCGCCACCTGCTCCTCCTCCCCCTGCTGGCTGAGCTGTCACTCACTCTCCCTTCTCTGCCCAGCCCTCCGGGTCTCAGGAATGGGGCGGGGGCTGCCCCACTGCTCTCATGGGTGATTGGTTCTGGGCTCCTGGGGAGGCTCCTCCCTTCCCTTCTGAAGGCTTCTGTAAGTGGATCAAGGTGCTGAAGGCAGGTGCTCTGGCAGCCATCCTGTGAGCATGAGGAGCAGAGGCTCAGCGGTGCTCCGTGCCTGGCTGAGATGAGAGCTGGAGGGAGCCAGGCCTGAGGCAGACCCTCACCTCTGGGTCTCCAGCCAACAGACCTGATGCCTGACGCCCGTCTGGACTCCAGAGCCAATACAGGGCCGTGTTTGTAAAGCACCTTTGATGCTGCGTGTGTTTGTGTGTGCTGTTGAGTTTCAGGCAAAAGTATGGTGACGGATGCGCCTTCCCAGACTCTCGGGTCCTCGGCCGTCTCTCTCACCCCTATGTTCTGCCTCTAGCACGTGTAGGTCCGGCCGCATGGCCTGTCTCTCCACCAGCTCACAACTCCTTTGAGGAAAGGGTGCCATTCACTCACTCACTCGAGGTTTCATCCACTTAATACTTACTTACTGAGCACGTATCGCATGTACGTGCACATCACATGTATGCACGTCATGTGACATCAATCTTTCTAAACACAAGAGAGAAAACGTTCTGAACAGTCAGTAGAGTGAAATCTCCTAAACCTCAGAGCGCAGTCGTGATGGCTCATGGGCTGGGACGTCACGCTGTCTTACGGCCCTTCAGTCAGCAGACACTGATCCACCTGGGCACTGTATCACACTCTCCAAGGCCCAGGGTCCAGCACCGTGCACCCGGATCTCAAGGAGGATGACCGCCGTGCCCATGCCACTCCCGTCCCTGCAGCACCTGAGCCCGTGCGTCTCACGCCTCTCCCATGTGAAGTCTGCCGCGTGTGCAGTAAACTCGGAAGACCCAACCTTGGCCAATGCGCCCGCAGGCCAGTGAGCGGCATAGGTCCCTGACGGCTCTCATTCCGGGGCGACGATAACATCCAGTCAACACCTCTGCTCCTCGGCCCCTCCTGTCCCTGGAGACTCTACTAGCCCTGCCTCCGTGAGCAGGACGTGAGAGAGCCATAAAACATGCGGAGTGGGGCTTCCAATCTGCCTGCTGCACTCCTTTCTCAGGAAGGAGGTGACTGGCTACACGGCTCACCTTCTCTCTCCCTCTCCCTGCCCTCCCCCCATGATCAGTGGCCAAGGTCCGTGACCACAGCACCGGGAACCCACAAAGACCCACATCACGGTCTCTGCACCTTGTTGCAATCAGCAAAGCAGAAAGGCCACCAGCCGTGCAGCGACTAGGACCCTGGTCTTTGGGAGCATATGGCTGGCAGGAATTCACTGGGGAATCACCAGAGACTTCTGGGGGTGCCAGCAAAGCGCAGGCAGAATGTGTGCACCACCAGGAAACAAGAACACGATGCAACCCGGGTAGAGATGCGACCCCCCAACCCCGTTCCAACAGCGCCGCTGGGGTGCTCACCGCACGGCCTCCATCTGGTCCTTCTCCTCCAGGGAGCCCAGCCTCCGCCTCACCTCATGCAGCAGCCTGGTGCCCTGGAAGCCGCTGCCGCGGCCATCACACTTGACCACCACGGCCCCGTGGCTGCTCACCATTACCGTCTCCCAGGTCACTGCAAACTTCTCGGCCACACTCTGGCTCCCCGGGGTGCCGTCCCTGGAAGAGACAGGCCAGGCCTGAGCACGCAGCTGCAGGGCATGGGGTGTGGTGACTTGTCCCATAGACTCGGGAGCCTAGGGATGCTCTCCTGGGGCAGAGCCAGCCCCCACGCCCAGCTCCACACATCCACACCCCCCAGCACGAGGGCGCTGAAGGGCCCGTTCTTGGGGAGAGACCCTGAAGAGTCCTCCCCTTCCCCTCCTGCTTGGCTCCCCATTACGGCCCACCTCTCCCATCCTTCCCAGGTGGGTTCCCAGGCTGCCCCCTTAGTGCGCATCACATGAGTGACCACGCTGTAGTGCTCCTTCCGGTGGCCCCTGGTTTGAGGGAATTAGGGGGATTCCCTGATGGCTCACACAGTGATGGCTCCTACAATGCAGGAGACATGGGTTCCATTCCTGGGTCGGGAAAGATCCCCTGCAGGAGGGAATGGCAACCCACTCCAGGATTTTTGCCTGGAGAATTCCACGTGTGTGCATGTGCTCTGTATGTATGTGCTATGTGTTCTGGTGTGTGTGTGTGAACACGTGGGTGTGTAGGTGCTGTTGTGTGTCATGGCCATCTGATGGTGTGTACGTGTATCTGTGTGTTTCCGTATATATGTGTGTGTGTGAGTCCATATGTATGTGTACGTGTGTGTCTGTGTATATGTGTATGTGTGTGTGTGTCTGTACATATGTGTGAGTCTGTATGTCCACATATGTGTATGCCCGTGTATATGTGTATCTGTGTAATGTGTGTCTGTATATGTGTGTGTATGTCCGTATACATGTGTATGTCTGTATATCTGTATACATGTGTATGTGTGTGTATGTCCATATGTATGTTTATGTCCGTGAATATGTGTGTGTCTGGGTATATGTGTGTGTGTCTGTATATACGTGTATGAGTCTGTATGTCCATATATATGTGTATGTCCGTGTATACGTGTACGTGTGTGTCTGTGTCTGTGTGTCCATATACATGTGTATGTATGTCTGTACACATGTGTATGTGTGTGTATGTCCATATCTATATATGTATGTGTATGTATGTGTATGTGTGTGTCTCCGTGTATATGTGTATGTATATGTCTGTGTATATGTGTATGTCTGTGTTTATGTGTATGTGTGTGTGTGTCTGTGTATGTCTGTATATATGTGTATGTCTGTATACATGTGTATGTGTGTGTGTGTCTGTATATATGTGTATGTGTGTGTGTCTGTGTACATGTGTATGTCTGTATATACGTGTATGCATGTATGTCTGTATATGTGTGTCTCTGTGTGTGTCTCTGTATGTATGTCTGTATATATGTCTGTGTGTCTGTATATATGTGTGTGTGTCTGTATATATGTGTATGTGTATGTATACATGTGTATGTATGTGTATGTGTGTCTGTACATATGTGTGTCTGTATATGTGTGTGTGTGTCTGTATACATGTGTGTGTGTGTCTGCTTGCTGGTGAAATGCCCAGACAGTGAGGAGAAGTGCCCAGTTAGTGACGAGCTCGGCAGGACCGTGTGTCCAGCCGGGCGTCTTCAGGTGCAGCCTTGTCACCAAGGGCCTGGCTGGGTGCCCGGGGTGATGCACAGAGCTATCAGGCTCTGGGCACCTTCCTGGGTGCTGACTTCCCCAGGGGCCCTGGGGCAGACCCAGTGCGGGCCTCTGCCCTCCGCTGGCCCTTTCTTCCCAGAGCCTCCCTTGCCCCACGGCCCCGTGCACACCGGGGCAGGAGGCCGAGTCAGGACACAACACCGTGAGAGGAGCTCGCAAGGCTCTGCAAAGGGGTTCTCAAAATCCGAACCAGAGGCTTCCAGTTAGCAGGGGCAGACCTGAAACCATCCTGTGGGGACACTTGGTGTTCAAGGGTGCCTGGTGGTGCAGGAGGGGCTGCTGGCCCCGGCGAGCCCCCCGCCAGGCCCACCTCGTTTTCTGGGGGCCCTGGGCCCTGCCCAGTGAGGTCAGACCCCCATTCAGCTTTCCCGCTGTCCCGGGGCCGCTGAGCAGCCACGGCAGCAGGACCCATGGGACATGACTCAGCACCTGGGTTCAATGTTGAGAATCCCCCGAGGCTTTCCTTTAACATCCGGGGTCACTGGTAGTTACAGACAAGGGGCTAAAATTGCTTTCTGATTTTAGTGTGCAGCGGGATTGGGCTCCCCTTCCCACCTTCTTGAGGGTGTGGTCCTTGCCCCTGGGATACTTACACCACCAGGAGCAAGGGGTAGTGGGCAGTGTCGGTGAAGGTCGCCGGCTTGAGGATCTGAATGGGCAGGTCTAGGCAGAAACGGAACACAGGGCCGCACGTTAGGGGCCAGGAAGTGTGGCCAGGAGGGGAGGGCGGGACGGGCCTCGGAGGGGCAAGGCCGGGCCTCCACAGACAGGGTGACTCCAGCTCCTTCTGGACTTGGACAAAGCACCCAGTCAGTCTCCTTGAGGCTGAGTTTCTTCAACTGAGGGCTTTCCTGTGGCTCAGATGGTAAAAAAAAAAAAAAAAAGAAAAGAAAAGAAAAACCTGCCTGCAATGCAGGAGGTCTGAGTTTGATCCCTGGGTGGGGAAGATCCCTTGGAGAAAAGAATGGCAACCCACTCCAGTCTTCTTGCCTGGAGAATCCCACGGACAGAGGAGCCTGGTGGGCTATAGTCCGTGGGGTTGCAAAGAGTCAGACACGACTGAGCGACCAACACTTTTCTCCACCTGAGGCTTAAAGGAAATCTTGTGCAGAGGAATATGTGGACAGACAGGAATGCCTGGACCACCATGGGCTGAACACTTGTTAACAGCAGAATTCCAAGCAGGGGGAAATGAGCCCCCGGGGGAACATGCACTCTGTCACGAGGGACTCCTGCAACATACAGCTAAGTGGGGAGGGATGCTGGGGAGCGGTGGGGACGCGGGGAGGCAGAGACTCAGTGGGGAGCGGGTGGTGAGGCAGGGCAGAGCCCAGACAGAGAGGCTGGAGCTGGGGAGCCCTCACTGTTCCTGGGCTGGAGCTGGGCAGGCCCGGTGCCCGGGAGCCAGCGGGAGGGAGCCGGTGCGGCTGCGGGTCCTGCGGCCAAGGCCCTTTGGACGCGGTCCCTGGCCACCAGGATGCAGTCAGGGAGGGAGAGAAGCGTGTCCCTTACCGCTGTCTCTGTCCTTCCCCGAGATGAAACTTCCTGCCTCAGTTAGAGATTGTTCACTGACGTTAACTACAGCCCAGATCGCAACTAAACTGGAATGGCCGTCTTTCCCCGCACATGGTCACTATACCAATAGATACACCCTAGGCTGGGGGATTGGCTCAGCAGCAGGCTCTGACCCGACTCTCATTACTGATTCCGGCTGAATGTTAATGGCTTGCAAATTAGATCAATGGCCCAGGGACCCGGGGACTCTATCACTGAAATATCCATAAAACATGGTCTGGGCTGCTTTCTGCCACTGATAAGCCCATGGGCAGGCTTTGGCCACCAGCGGCGGAATACATTCGGAGAGCGATCCTGGAGGGAGGTGGGCGGCTTCCCCAAGGACAGCCTTAGCCTCCAGCAGCGTTCAATGACAGACAAAATAAAAACAGGTGGGCAGGGCGACAGCGCTCGGGTTTGCTAGGACCCCCAGGGCTGATGTGTGGACGCCGGCCCGCACACGCTGTATCTTCTCCTCTTGTCTTCATCCCTGGACACCGGCGAGTAAAAACCTCACCCTGGGAGAAACCTCGGGCGGCCTCGGCTCATTGTTTCTCAAGCCCCTTCTCTGCATTTTTGGAGGAGGGGGTGGCAAGCACCAGGGTTCCGGGGTGGGAACCATTCCTGTGGGAGCCCGCGAGCCCGCACGGATGGAGGAGGAGGAGGGCCTGGGCTAGGAGATTGGGGAGGGGGGAGGGTGTAGACAAGGAATGAGATCTGGCGTCCAGGTAACAGATGAGAAAACTGGCTGAGACGGGGGACGGGGCAGGGCAGGAGGCTGAGGTCTGAGCGTGTAGGCGGCCGGCCTCAGAGGGCGCGACCTGTGAAGTCCTGTGGGCCCCTGAGAGCTCTGCCACCATCGTAAGCCTCCTGTTTCATCCATCTCGGGCCCTGCATATGACAGGGCCTGCCTGAGGTCTGCACGGAGACAGAGGTGGCGGGCGGGCAGCCTGTGGAGGCCGCCTGCTTGCTCATCCCCCGTTCCTCCCCATCCTTGCCTCCAGCTCTCCATCCATCCCTCCATCAATCTAAAGGCATCCTTGTTTTTGCCTTGGTTCTTCCTTACAACAGCGGAGCAGGAAGACGAATACCCAGTTAACGAGAGGGCTCTTGCGAAGCTGGGTCCGTCCTGAGTGACACGTGCTGCTCGACAGTTTGGACCAGTCATGGACGCCCTCCCCGGGGCAGCCTAGACTTCCCTTTGCCCCCTTCCTGGAGGTGCGGGGGCTCCACCCTGAGCTGTCAGTCAGTTCTCTCTTTACAGCTCTGCAGGGCAGGGGAGGCAGACAGGACCTGCATACAGGCTTCGGGGCAGTGGGGGCAGGTTTTAGGCCCCGTCCAGGTGACCCGCGCACAGACCCCGTGGGGGCTGCCCACGTCTCTCTGCCCCTCCTGTTAGAGCCGTGACTCCTGGGGTCTCAGGAGCCTCGTTTTTGGCCTGGACTCCTGCCCTTCCTGCTGCTCGCTTTCTGTTCTGTGGTTCCCCGCGCCCTGATGACAGCATCTGTTGGCCGACCCACTCCCCCATCCTCTCTTTCTGACTGATGGCCCCTCTCCCGCTCGGGACTGGACGTGCCCTCTGGACACGCAAAGCTGCCCGCGCTTCCAGGCCTGAGCGCGTCCTGCTGGGATCCGTGAGCATTTCAGGGACATCGGGGAAATCCAGACCCGGAGAGACAGTGGGGTGGCCCTGGCCCGGTGGGCAGAGATGTCCCCGCCAGGCATGACCACAGCCTCCACTCACACTCCTCCTGGGTTGGTTTCTTCTCCATTGGCCTCCGACACACTGAGCACGTGTGGGGCCAGAGCAACCAGCTGTGCCCATGGGCCCAGGGAGAGGTCACTGCTGCAGCTTAGTCCCACCCCCCCACCTCTCCCCCTTGTATCTCCCCCCTGCACCTCTCCCCACCACCTACACCTCTCCCCCATCTCTCCCCCTGCACCTCTCCCCCATCTCTCCCCCCGCACCTCTCCCCCTTGTATCTCCCCCAACGCCTCTCCCCCTTGTACCTCCCCCCGCGCCTCTCTCCCTTGTATCTCCCCCAACGCCTCTCCCCCTTGTACCTCCCCCCGCGCCTCTCTCCCTTGTATCTCTCCTGCGCCTCTCCCCCTTGTATCTCCCCCCATGCCTCTCCCCCTTTATCTCCCCCCACACCTCCAGCAATGATTAGGATGCTCCCAGTACCATATGACTCCATGCGCCCAACAACAGGATGCAGGTGAAGGAGATGGGGGGTGAGGGCCCCACGTGGAATCACCTGTCAGCCTCCTCACTCCACCAAGAATCCTCCCTGGATGGATGCCCCCTTCTTCTCTGCCGACCAAAAGAGACTCCAGGAGCCCCTTCAGAGCCCACATTGCTGGAAGCTCCACGGGACCCCAGTCCTCTTTCCTGCTCTCCCTGGAGCCCCTGGGCCCTGCCTTCCTGCTCTGAAGGACTTGGCTTCATGGAATGTGGAGTCTTGGGTGGGGCGGGGGAGATTTCTGGATCGTGCTCCGTGGGCGAAGCCTCGGATCCTGCCCTCAGGGGCTCACAGGCTGGCATGCCCCATCTGACAGGGATGCTTAACAGGACTCCAGGGCTCACGGGCCCCTGTGACGAGCCGCTGCCCCACTGAAGGGAAAGGGCAGACGACGAGGAGCTCTCAGACGCTGTCTGGGGAGACAGACACAGGCTCTGGCCACCCTCCCTCCGCCACCCCAGGGCCTGCATTCAGGCATCACTCTTTCCCATCCATCCCTGGCGACCTTCCAAGTTAGCTCCCAAGACCTCAGAGACGATGAGCAGATGGTACCTGGATGGGTGACTCAAAAATGACTTCGAGGTTCGCGGTCTGAATGACCTGAAACCAGCCCGCTTCTAAGGGTGTCAACCCCACACAGGCAGCGCAGAGGGACACGGTGCTGTGGGGACTGAGGCCCCAGGGTGGACGCCCTGGGCCTGGGTAGCAGGGCGCCGTGCGCAGAGCTGACGAAGCTGCCGGGACCCCCTTCCCGCCTGGAGCGCGGGTCCCATCCAGCCGGGCCCCGGGGCTCTCAGGGGTGCCTGCCGCAGGACAAGCTCATGAAACTCACTGAAGGGCTGAACAGACAGCTCAGGGAGAAGGACACAGGCCAAGGAAGGGCGCTGATGGTCTCCAGCCGCCCCGGCCACCAGCCTTTCGCTGTGGGTCTCCAGCTGCGAGGACGCCCCTCAGCCCTTGAGCAACACGGAGAGGCGAGCTGACGGGCAGTAAGGGCATCGGTGGCACAGAAAGGGAACGTCTGGGGGAGCCTCTGCCCTGGGTGGTGTCCAGGCCTGCTGCCGACCAAGGAGAGAATTTTCATCTGGGACCACGTCTAAACTGTCGGCCTCCGGGGGACAGAAATCACCGCTCCTGTTTATTTCTGTCTGGCACAGAGCGAGTGTCTTGCCTATGAACACAGTCGGCTTCCCCTGGGTCCCCCTGGCTGGTGAGGGGGCAGTTGGGGCCCACGCTGGGGGCCCCCGCCCCGACCCCCACCCCCTGCTGGCATAGCGATCGCGGTCGCACAGAGGCTGTCTCCCCTGAAGCACTCACTGTAGTCGTCAGTCTCGATTTTCCTGTACTCCACTTTCGGCATCTGCCGGTCGCTTATGGCTTTCTGTACGTGCTCGTTGGTCTCTAGATCAAACATCTCTGAAACAGACAGACCAATGATGCGTTCAGATCCCCACTCACGGACGCCCTGGCGTTTCACGTGCCTCCTGACTGCTACATCAGAGGACAGGATCACACATCCACGGCAGGAGCCAAGAGCCGCAGACGTTACATCCCAAGCCTGGTTACAGGACAGGGGCAAGTCCAGGTCAGCCCGGCTGCTCCGGGCGGGAGGTGGGTTCCTCTGCGGTGCCTGGCGCCCCTGCCCCCAACATGCTCCATGGCATTTCTCACACACGGGAATCATTTTGGGGGTGTGACTGGTCTCAGGACTGCTGTTTTTTTGGGAACTGACATCATGTCTGTCAAGGCAAGTGGTTTCCAAATGGAGTGGCCACAATAACACACCAGAAGAGAGGACAGGAGCTGGAGGTGACCTTTGCCACTTTGTCCAGGAAGGTGGACTTGGCTTTCTTGCCTTAGCCATAGGTGGCCCGGCCCCGGAGACCTTCATTCAAGGTGGCTGCGCGGCCGTGTGAGTCTGGGTACAGGGGGACTGGCCTGTCTCCCTCCAGGCCAGAGAGGTGGCCGCACCCTTCCCTGCACCTCAGGGGCTGCTCTGAGACCCTTACGTTGTGCCAGCTCATGAAGGCCTTGGCAGGGACCCTGTGCCTGCAAAAGCCCCCTTCTTCCATCCCCTGCAGAACTGGCCCTCCGCTCAACTGCTCCATCTGACACGTGACTTCTTTCCTCCTCTCTCCCCCAACCCTACCTGGGGACAACTCGTGGTTCCATCGAAAGGAAGTTTTATCTCCAAGGGGCTCGACCTTTGGGTAGATAAGTCACTTGGAAATGGGTGTGAACCTTTTAAAGAAGAACCTAATCTCACAAGCGAGTGGATAACTGCTTTTATGAACAGGCCAGACAGGTGAGCCAGCACTTAGGACCCCAGCACTGAGTGTTCTGTGTGTGGGGCCATGGGGACCACCCTGAGCAGCACCCCCACACTTCCCCGGGGGCAGAGGCGACCACAAGTTCCCAGGGCTGGTGACAAGCCAAGAAACCAGACAGAAGGTGCTTCACGAGTTTGCTGAGCACATATTTGGGTATTTAGCTTTGGTGACACAGTGAGGGGAGACGTGGTGAAACTAGCTTTAAAAATGGTGAGGTTGGACCCCACCACCCAGCAGGCAAGAAGCCCAGTCCTTTGTATAAAGTGAGAAGGGGAAGGTGTGTCCACACGGGCTGTGCTGACACACGGAGGTCCAAACAGTCGTGTGTGCACGCTGAGTCCCTCAGTCGTGTCTGACTGTTGCGACCCCATGGGCTGTAGCCCGCCAGGCTCCTCTGTCCATGGGATTCTCCAGGCAAGAACACTGGAGAGGGTTGCCATTTCCTCCTCCAGAGGACCTTCCCCACACAGGCATCAAACCCACACCTCTAATGTCTCCTGCACTGGCAGTTGGGTTCTTCACCACGAGCACCGCCTGTGAAGCCCGGAGGTCCTGGCAGATCTGACCTCAGCTCGGGGACCTGGAGACCCAGCCCGGAGGTGGCACCCTCTCGACCTTGCGGTCTTACAGACACGCAGGGGAGGGGACCCCGACCTCAGTGTGGCGAGAGCACCCCACGGTCCTAACAGAGCAGAGAGCAGTCGTTTTCCCTGAGTCCAAATAGCCTCGGCCGTTTAACACAGCGTCCCCGGCACACAGAGGAGCCGGTTTACGAGGTATTAATTATTTCACTCTCAGGGCAGGACGATCTGGAGGTAGCCCCACCAGACGATGGAAATGACGTCATTTCCACGTTCTCTGCTGCCTCCGCGCCTTCGCACTTGCTGTTCTGTGTTCCCGGCTCCTCCTCTCCGTCAGGTCAAAGGTCACCTACTCCGCGAGAAGCCCCCACCGTCAATCTTGGGTCCCCTACAGGTCCATGCTACACCAGCTCTCAGACTCGGTCACTGGCCTGGCTGCCCCATCCCACGCCGGGCTTCCCAGGGACAAAACACACCAGTTTCCAGTAGCAGGACTCGACCTGTCTGTGGAAATCTGACTCACGCCCGGGACATGATGCGTCTTCACAGTAGCTGAGCCTGGGTTTTGGCCCGAGTCTTCCTTTCTTCTCCCACGTGGGAAGGACTGAGTGGTCCCCCTGGGAGGTTTCCGAAACACCATGGGGCTCTGAGGGTCCTGGTGGTCAGATCTCTTGGTGCTAAGAGTCGAAGCAATCGAGGCCTATTAACCCCTGCTTCCCACACCAAGCAAAACAAAACGAAAGCACATTTTAATCCAACTGATTTAAAAGTTGGCAGTGCTTGAGCACCCAAGTTACTATTTAATTTGGGGAATTGAGGAAATTCACTGCTGTTGTTCAGTCGCACAGCTATGTCTGGCTCTTTGCAACTCCATGGATTACAGCACGTCAGGCTCCTCTGTCCTTCACCATCTCCCAGAGCCTGCTCAAACTCATGTCCATTGAGTCAGTGATGCCATCCAACCATCTCATCCTCTGTCATCCCCTTCTCCTGCCTTCAATCTTTCCCAGCATCAGGGTCTTTTCCAATGAGTCAATTCTTCACATCAGGTGGCCAGAGTATTGGAGTGTCAGCATCAGTCCTTCCAGTGAATATTCAGGGTTGATTTCCTTTAAAATTGACTGGTTTGATCTCCTTGCTGTCCAAGGAACTCCAAGAGTCTTCTCCAGCACCACAGTTTGAAAGCATCAGCTCTTTGGCACTCAGCCTTCTTTGTGGTCCCACTCTCCCATCCGTATGTGACTAGTGGAAAAACCATAGCTTTGACTATATGGACCTTTGTGGGCAAAGTGATGTCTCTGCTTTTTAATACGCTGTCTAGGTTTGTCACAGCTCTTCTTCTAAGAAACAAGCATCTTCTAATTTCACTGATGCTATCCAAACCCAAGCTTATGGTAGGAGCCAGAGCACGGACCTCACAGGGTCTTCTAGAAGCCTCAGCCCTCCAGCCTGTGATCTGGACCTCTGTGTCTGCTTAAGAGAAGCCCGGGGGAGAGGGCAGCTAGGGGGCTCAGGGGCGCGGGTGGGGCTGTGGGTCAGACCAGAGGGATGGAGACGCACGAAGACAGGGCATCAGCGGGAACACAGAAGGAGCATCCTTGGGGACAAGAGCAGGGCTGGGCCCTTTGCTGTCAGAGAAGCAGCTCCGAGCTCCCACTTCTTGGGGCTGGACAGAGCTCCGGGGGGGTGGCAGGGGGGCGACCTGGATGGGCAGACATCACCAGGCAGGAGAGCTGGAGCAGCCACTCAAGGCTGGTTGTCACCCTCTCTCCACGCATCTGCATGGGAATTTGACACTGCTGACACCAGCCAAGCTTGAAGCAGCTTTGTGCTCAGGCTGACATGCAGCCTGCGAGCGCGGCTCGCGTGGACCTAAGGAGAACACGGACTTGCCACCGGAACGTGGAGCTTCTGGTTGGTTCCTGGGCACGGGAGCCATGGCTTCGCCACGGAGCCCCCGGTGTTCTAACTGCACACGGCGTTCTGACGGCACACGGCCTCGGCAGACGGCGTGTGAATAGCTAGTCCCTCTGTATTAAAATCCCACCCTTCAGAGAAAGGCACCACGGCAACAGACTATTAAATTTAGTTAAATATTAGATTTCTCATTTAATGATTGCCCACACAACCGGTTTTATCAGCAGAGAGCTGGCTGTCCCACCGGGGAGTTGAGTTAAGCCATTTTATTTGTTCCCATAATTGCATTCAAAGAGGGCAGGGGCTCGGCGGAGGAAATAAGAAAAGACGCGCTTGTTCCCCGAGGAATCTCTTTTGACGTGGGGGCCATGGGGACCTGCCGTCAGGAGCAGACAAATGGCCGCTCCTTAATTAAATGTGAGCCCCTCTAATATTTGACGGAATTAGCTATTATCAGATCTGGACACGGTGAGCCTGCAGGAAGCTGGGTGGCTCACGAGGGCTGCCTCCCAGCTGGGCCCCCGCGTGCAGGCGCCGTGTGGCCATGGCTGTTCTGGGACCCAGTTGGCTCAGGTCTTTGGTGGAATCACCACTTGGCTGCATTTGGGGGCCTGAGTGACCAGCGAGCCGCTGGGCTGGAGGACAGAAGAGCTGCCCTCCCCGTCTCGGGTTGCTGCCGGTGGCAGGAGGGCAGGGCCGGCACGGAGGTCGCTCGGTCTGGGCAGTGCTGCCCCATCACTGGGGTCTGGCCACCCGCCTGGATTTCCGGGCCTCTCCTGGCGTGTTTCAGGAAGCTGTCCCTGTAGCGTCAGTGACCGCGGCATCCCAGAGGTGGCCCGCCCACCCGGGGATGTGCAGCTCAAGCCCAGTGTGGCACAGAGGCAATCCTAAAGGTGGTCACACGGTCTGGGGGTCATTGTTCTGTCTGCTGCGTTTGTTTCTCTCCAGAAGGATCATCAGCAATTTGGAGGCAGAGTGATGGAGTGTGTTTATAATACTGGCACCAACGAGGGGCCACGTGTGGCCCCCACCCAGTCAGCCCCATTCTCGCTCAGGAAGCGGTAGCAGTGGACACAGAGCCTCCAACCCACTGCCCTCCAGAGTCCTGGGGGCAACTCTGGGCTCGGTGGGGCTGGGCGCACTCGTGCTGATCCCTCCTCACATCTCCCCGTCGGTCGTCCCAGCTCCTGACACGCCTGATGGTGTAGCTGACGCCCGTGTGGTCACTCGGGGGAAGAGGGGAGGGCGGGGTGGCCACCAGGCAGAGGACGAGAGAGCAGGTGGACTGGCCCAGACGGCCTCTGGCTGGGACGGCCTCAAACAAGAGCTGCCACGCAAGCTGGTTTTGCTTCTTTGTAAAAAGCCGACTGAAGGGAGCAGGAGGGAGAGATGCTGGCCAGGAGTTCTGGGGGAGGAGCCGCGCCGGGCAGCCCAGGAACTTCATTCCGGGAGCAGCGGTCACGATGCTGTCGGTGCCGTCGGGGGCAGACCATGCTGTGCCTGCCTGCAGGCGCTCTGGACCCAGGCTGGGCTATGCTGGGGGGACAGGGGAGCTGGTGGTCCTCTGCACCTGGATCACACCCCCTCCCCAAGCTCACACCCCTCACGCTCACCTCGAAGCATCTATTTACACGACTGTGTGGGCTCTGCCATCCCAGGGCCTGAGCGGCCTGAACACCCAGCACCTAACGAGTGCACTCCGGCCCTGACCACAATTACGCTCTTCAGGAAACAGCTTCTAAATAATTCAGAGTCACATCTGTGACATCGCAGGCTCTGTTTGTAGAGAAGATCTTCTAAAGGGAAAGAAATCAGATAGTCCCAGGGTGGCTCTGGGGTCAAGGGGCAGAGGAGGGGGAAGGCAAAGAATTCTGAAATTTCTGTAATTTCTTGAAAATTCTGTAATTTCAAGTTCCAGAGTGCGGCAGGAATCCGGGAAACGGCTGCTGCCTTCAGAGATGGACGGGACCTTCTGGGGCCCTGCCTGCCATGGCCTATCTGCCTGGGGCTGTCGTACAATGCAGGCCACAGGCTGGTTGACCAGGCTCCCCAAGCGTCTCTGAAGGCCAATCCCCAGGGCCTGCTCGCCCTCAGGCTGCTGGGCTGCGGGCAGGTGGCCCCCACAGGCTGCGGGCAGGAGGCCCCTGTCTCCCCATCTGCACACCGGTCGGAACCGCCTTCCAGACGAGTGGGGTGGCCCTGGGCTCTGCTTGGGGCTCAAACACCAGCAGGGACTCGGTGCTGTGTCAGGTTAACTGGGGCGGCTTTTGGAGGGACCGTCGGGGAGGCTGTGGCTGTGAGCAGGTCACTCAGGTGACAGCAGAACAAAGGCCTTGGCCCCCAGCGACTGGAGTGGGCCCTAAGGTCACGACCTCGTGCTCGGGCTTGCATGAATAAGGTCTGGCCCTCACTGAGCTCACCTCAGGTGAGCTGCTGCGAGATGGGCGCACAGGAATGTCCAGGAAGCCGCAGGGAGGCCAGCCCTTGATATTAGGTGGTCACTTGATTATGTAAAAAATGGTGAGCATGGTCCCAATGGGGATTAAGCATTCAGGGTGCAGTTTAAGGGCTCAGTCCTGCTGACTGCAGAACCCTCCCCCAGAATCTGCCCCCTGCTCAGAGCTCCCCCCGCCCCCCTCAACTGCACACTGAGGCTGAGCGGGGTTCACTGGAGGGCAAGGGTCTCTGGAGCAGGGAGAGGATGAGGCTGTGGTTGCCCAGCCAGCTTGGAGGCTGGGGTGTGCGGTGGGGGTGGGGGGCAGCCTGCCTGCCCTGGCCTGTCTCGGGGTGGATGCAGGACAGAGCTGCTGGGGCTGAGCAGCCCCCTGGCCACATTGGCCGCAAGGCTGCGCTGGTCAGTGCTGTGCTCTGAGGTGGGGGCCGGGCTGAGCCCCCGCTGCCGGCTCGAGGCGGGACCAGTGCTCTCCGGCTGGGCCCACGCCAGTTGTGCCCCTCTGCCTCGGGTCTCCTCGTCAATTCTGGGGTGATGGGAGCTTGCCTCCCGGGCAGCGAGGGAAGACGGGATAGAACACACAGAGAACCTGCAGCAGTGGCTCCGGCTCGTGGCCGGCTCTGTGACGCCGGCCCGGGTCACTGTCTCCATCATCTCAACTCCTAAGGTCTCCAGGCTCCAGACCTGCCCTGGTTCTGGAAGATGGTCACGGTGCAGCCTTGGTGGGGCAGGCATATCGTGTGGACTTCGGCAGAGGCGCCAGGAGGCTTTGATGGGCTTCCCAAGCACCTCCTCTGCGTCTCGGGCCAGGAGAGGCTCAGGAACCAGGGCATCAGCCCCACCCCCGCCTGGGGGCAGCCCGCCCAGCTCCACGGACCCAAACCCAGGGGCACTGTGTTCTGCGCCAACGCAGCGAGGACAAGACGGGACGGGAGGCTCCGGAGCCGACCTGAGACCCGTCAGGACTTAGTTCAGTTCAGTTCAGATGCTCAGTCATGTCTGACTCTTTGTGACCCCATGGACTGCAGCATGCCAGGCCTCCCTGTCCATCACCAATTCCCAGAGTTTACTCAAACTCATGTCCCTCGAGTCAGTGATGCCATCCAACCATCTCATCCTCTGTCGTCCCCTTCTCCTGCCCTCAATCCTTCCTGGCATCAGGGTCTTTTCAAATGAGTCAGGAGTTAAACACTCAGGAAAACCCCCCCGCAGGCTCCCCACTGCAGTGCTTGGAGGCTGAAGTCCACGCTCCCGCTCTGATGCACCATGGGAACTGCGACCTCCAGGTCTTATCTTCTAGGCGGCCCCCCCAGATATTCCTGTGGTGTCAGCATCTGGCGCGGAGCACACTAATGAATATATATAAGGAATGGACTCTGTATCCATCCACTCTCACATCCATTTTCTGGCTTTTTTTCCCTTTGTATTTAAATGATTTAATTATTTACTTTTGAGTTCACTGTTATTGATCTTTAATTTTGGATTTCTGTCTAGATGTGCTGCTGGCCGACTCCTTTTTGAAACTTTCCCCCTAACCAACTCTCCCTGGTGCCTGAAACTCTGCCACTGAGACAGCAGCAGTCCCTTGCCGAGAGAATTAAAGGAACTGTGTGAGCTGGGGCTGTATGAGGGAGGGTGCTGAGCAGGGTCCCGCCAGGGCTGGTGCAGCGGGGGTGCTGGCGCCCAGGAAGGGGGGCAGATCGGGGGGAATGGAGGCTCAGAACTCCTGGGGGATTAGGGCAGAGGAGGGCCGAGGCAGGGAGCCACCAAGGCCGAGGGTGCCTGACTCCTGAGCTCTCCCGTCGGTCTGCCTCCTCCCACCACTTCCACCTTTTCGTGTGAACATACATGTGCACAGATCACCCTAAGGCATGTGGGTCCTTGAGAGTCTCTGGGAAGCTCCACCGCTGCAGCGACCTGGAGGCGAAGACCCCTGTGCCAGGCAGGTGCCCCCAGACCACAGAGGAAGGTGGGCTGGAGGTGTCCACGGAGCCTCAGCCAGCGGTGGGGGGCTCTCAGAGCCGGGAGGGCGCGGCAGGCCCGGCTGGAGAGCCCAGCACTGTCTGTGCACATCCCTGTGGCCCAGGGCTCCGCCTCCGGCGGGGCTCTGCCTATGGGGTCGCAGACAAGGTCGGCTCACCCCAGGCGGCCTCTGGGCCCTAGGGGCCTGCGGGCCTGCGCGCCCTCACTGGCTGGGAGATCTTCACGTCCATCGCACCTAACAGTACTGGGGATGCAGGTTCATCTGGAGCTGCTAGGACATGACCATCACGGTCTCCAAACAGAAACTGTGCCTGGATCATCTCTTAAAGCCTTTCTGCTTCCCAGCCCCACGTCGCAGGGAGATTTAAGACAAGACCAAAGAGCACTTACTTTTCTTATCGGTCGTGTTGTGCACGCTCACCGTGGGGACCCCAGGACCTGCAGAGGGTAGAGAGACAAGGAGGCCATGAGTTTAGCTGAGAACGAAGGAGAACCAAGCCTTGGTTACCACATGCTCCTCAGGGCTCTGGGTGCCCGGCCCCAATGGGGGGGGTTTGTCATCAGCGTGGACGGCAGAGGCCAGGTCCCTGGGGGTTTAAGGGCATGTCTTCCTAAGTTTGCATCCATGTCAGTTACAAGGAACCCAAGTAGAAGGGTATGATTTTAGAAGGTCCCAATGACATAAAACATCGATGCCCTTACAACTTCCCTGTGACCCTCCAGTCCTGCAGCGTTTTCACTGAGTTCCGGTCAATCTGCTGCCTCTGTCTTGAGTCACGCATCGAGGCTGCCTTGCTGGCTCCTCCCCGGGGAAGCCCTCCCCTCCTCGTCTCCTGGAATGCCTGGTTAACACTTCTAGGGTAACATGATCACTGTGCAAGTGTTCAGCTGTGTTTCCCTGTTCCCTGATGCAGCTTTCTGCTCTTAGGTTGTCCCGAAGCTGCAGGCCTGGAGTGAGAAGAGGGCCTGGCCAGCTGTGGGTCGAGTCTGTAGGTCAACTTTGTTACCCTCTTTAGCAAAAGGAGAGTGCGGCAAGAGAAAAGCTTACTTTTCAGATATTCTGAAGGCATACTGAAAGGCAGGCGTGGATTTTTCTAGCCCATCTCTGTGCCTTCTCTGCACTCCCGTTCCACTCCTGTTCCAACTGGTAGTGTGGTGGGCGGTGGGGGGGGCCTTCCCGCGGGACGTGAGGGACGCCAGGCTTGCTCCCCACCCCCGCCCCAGCCTACTGTCCTCTCTGCCTGAAGTCTGCTCCCAGACACGGCTTTGTCTTCATTAAGTCTCTGCTCACACACCTCCTCCACGCCCCCAACTCCCGATGCAAGAGAAACTGCCACCCCCTCTGCCCAGCCCCCTCCCCCTCTTCTTTACAGAGCGCTGCCTCTTGCCGTGACATCAGGACCCCAGAGTATGGATTTTCAGCATATGTGTTCACTGCTCACTTCAACTGCACTAGAACAGAAGCCCTGGAATTTGTATGAACAAATTCTGAAACTTGGTCTTATTTATTGCCATTATCTCCAGCATCTAGAATGGTGTTTGGAATATACTGGGGCTTGATCACATATCTGTGGATTGAACGCTGAGCGAAGGACCCCAGACCACACAGGAAGGAGCCGGGGGGCTGCCCCTTGGCCCTGGTGGTCTGGGGAGACGGCAGGGAGAGAGGGCGTGAAGGCGGGTGGGCGGCAGTGGGCAGAGGGGGATGGATGTGTCCTGGGGGCTGGAGGGCCGGGGCTGCTGTTCCTCTGCCTTGGGCAGGAGACTCGGGGGTGCTCTGAGCTCATGGGGTGGCCGCATCTAAGCTGGGGGTTCAGACTATTTGGGCAGTTTCCCTGGGATCACCATCAGAACTCCCTGCCCACTTCCAAGGGGCCGGGTGGCAAGGGGTTGAGTTGCGAGCGGGGGTCTGCGTGGGTCCCACCACCACGAAGCTCAGAGCCCCGGCCACGCTCAAAGACTGCAGAGTGGAATCCTAGTCCAGGGCCCGGAGAGGATGCAGAGAGAAGCCATGGGGTCCAAGGTGCCGTGACAGGCACGAGGGGTTGCTCCAGCCGGGGGGGCACCCCCGGACCAGCAGGGCTGAGACAGACAGCGGCCACGGCAGCCGTGGACTGCCTCTCCCCTGCCCGGGACCGGACCCAGACACAAGTCCAGGAGGTCCGGGGCCTCGCCTGGCCCACGAGGTGCCCCTCCTCCATCTCCCCATAGGGAGGCCTGCCAGATCAAATGCAGGTTATCCAGTTACATTTGAATTCCACATAAACAATACGTATTTTCAGTATAAATATGTCCCAGGTGGTACTGGGATTTACGACTAAAAATTCATTTGTTGTTTATCTGAAATCAAGTGGTACTGGGTGTCCTGCCTTTTTATTTGCAGAACCAGGCGCCTTCGACCCAGGGTGCGGAGGGAGCAGCAGGGTTGGGAGACTCTGTGCATTTAGCCAAAAGGGATGGCGCCCACTGAAGGGGGCTAAGCGCCGGCAGGTGGTGGGTTTCAATTGTTGGGTCAAACGAAGTTTTCAGGCTGGAAGATCGGTTTCCCCACCGGGCGCGCGTGGGGGAGAACAGAGCAGGTACTGAGAGATGGGCTGCGTGTCCTTCCTCCGCACATTTCGGGGAGGGTATGTTTGCAAACAGAGTGCATCCTCCATTCTTATTAATAATGTAAACAGTGATTATTTATTTGGTGCCTACTATGTCCAAGGCACTCCGCTATGTGTTTATATGAATAATTCCTAGTCCTCCCAGCGGCTCTGCAAAGCACGTGCTTCCAACTGTATTTTGCAGATGAGAAAACACAGGCTGTGAGAGCTTTAAGTCTTCTGTCCCAGCAGCACAGCAGGGAAGTTGTCGAGCTGGGATGGGACCCTTCTTATTTTCAAATGCAGGAACTTGATGCGTGCATGTGTGCCAAGTTCCTTCAGCCGTGTCTGACTCTTTGCAACCCCATGGACTGCAGCCCGCCAGGCTCCAATGTCCATGGGATTCTCCAGGCAAGAATACTGGAGTGGGTTGCCATGCCCTCCTCCAGGGGATCTTCCCAACCCAGGGGTCGAACCCGAGTATCTTATGTCTCCTGCACTGGCAGATGGTTTCTTTACCACTGAGCCCCCTGGGAAGCTTAGTGAACTTGGTACATGTTTCTGAAAAAATTCAAACACCACAGAAAGGAATAAAGTGACAGGTAAAAGGTCCTTCTCACCCCACTTTCCAGAAGTAACCTGAATGATTCTAAAACATCCTAAAATGTTTGCTGCATGTTGGGCTTCCCTGGTGGTTCAGCTGGTGAAGAATCCGCCTGCAGTGTGGGAGACCAGGGTTTGGTCCCTAGGTTGGGAAGATCCCCTGGAGAAGGGAAAGGCTACCCACTCAAGTATTCTCTGCGTGTAGGTGGTCAAATTTACAAATAAGCAATTATTTCAAACATAAAAAAACCTTTCATGTAAATATGCAGCTTTATCGAATCTTATAGCACATTGCCTCACTTTTTAAAGATAAAATCTAACACACAGATTTGAGGTCACCTGTGTCTCCTAATCTCAGTCTGCTCCCTTCCCAGAGGTTGACTTACCTTGGAGTTAGTATTTATCATTTCCATGTACATAATTGTATTAGTTTTGCCAAATATCAAAATGAATCCATCACAGGTATACATGTGTATTTAAAAGACTAGTAAAGTAATGCTCAAAATTCTCCAAGCCAGGCTTCAGCAATATGTGAACCGTGAACTTCCAGATGTTCAAGCTGGTTTTAGAAAAGGCAGAGGAACCAGAGATCAAATTGTCAACATCTGCTGGATCATTGAAAAAGCAAGAGAGTTCCAGAAAAACATCTATTTCTGCTTTATTGACTATGCCAAAGCCTTTGACTGTGTGGATCACAATAAACTGTGGAAAATTCTGAAAGAGATGGGAATACCAGACCATCTGACCTGCTCCTTAAGAAACCTGTATGCAGGTCAGGAAGCAACAGTTAGAACTGGACATGGAACAACAGACTGGTTCCAAATAGGAAAAGGAGTACGCCTGTCACCCTGCTTATTTAATGTATATGCAGAGTACATCATGAGAAACGCTGGGCTGGAATAAGCACAAGCTGGAATCAAGATTGCCGGGAGAAATATCAATAAGCTCAGATATGCAGATGACACCACCCTTATGGCAGAAAGTGAAGAGGAACTAAAAAGCCTCTTGATGAAAGTGAAAGAGGAGAGTGAAAAAGTTGGCTTAAAGCTCAACATTCAGAAAACTAAGATCATGGCATCCGGTCCCATCACTTCACGGGAAATAGATGGGGAAACAGTGGAAACAGTGTCAGACTTTATTTTTCTGGGCTCCAAAATCACTGCAGATGGTGACTGCAGCCATGAAATTAAAAGACACTTACTCCTTGGAAGGAAAGTTATGACCAACCTAGATAGCATATTGAAAAGCAGAGACATTACTTTGCCAACAAAGGTCTGTCTAAGTCAAGGCTATGGTTTTTCCAGTGGTCATGTATGGATGCGAGAGTTGGACTGTGAAGAAGGCTGAGCGCCAAAGAATTGATGCTTTTGAACTGTGGTGTTGGAGAAGACTCTTGAGAGTCCGTTGGACTGCAAGGAGATCCAACCAGTCCATTCTGAAGGAGATCAGTCCTGGGTGTTCTTTGGAAGTACTGATGCTAAAGCTGAAACTCCAATACTTTGGCCACCTCATGTGAAGAGTTGACTCTTTGGAAAAGACTCTGATGCTGGGAGGGATTGGGGGCAGGACGAGAAGGGGATGACAGAGGATGAGATGGCTGGATGGCATCACCGACTCAACGGACATGAGTTTGAGTGAACTCTGGGAGTTGGTGATGGACAGGGAGGCCTGGCGTGCTGCGATTCATGGGGTCGCAAAGAGTCAGACACGACTGAGTGACTGAACTGAACTGAACTGATTGCCATGTGATAGGTGGTAACCAAACAATATCATGTGGCAAAAATGCGTTTTTCCACTAGTCATGTACGGATGTGAGAGTTGGACCATAAGGAAAGCTGAGCAGCGAAGAATTGATGCTTTTGAACTGTGGTGTTGGAGAAGACTCTTGAAAGTCCCTTGGACAGCAAGGAGATCAAGCCAGTCAATCCTAAAGGAAATCAGTCCTGAATACTCATTGGAGGGACTAATGCTGAAGCTGAAGCTCCAATACTTTGGCCACCTGATGCAAAGAATTGACTCACTGAAAAAGACCCTGATGCTGGGAAAGATTGAAGGTGGGAGGAGACAGGGATGACAGAGGATGAGATGGTTGGATGGTATCACTGACTCGATGGACATGAGTTTGAGCAAGCTCCGGGAGTTGGTGATGGACAGGGAAGCCTGGTGTGCTGCAGTTCATGGGGTCACAAAGAGTCAGACACGACTGAGCGAGTCAACAACAACAAAAATGTGTTAATAATAATACATACGCCACATATGGAATAACACAGCACACCTCAGTGGTTTGAACTGCCTTGAAATCTAGTCTGACAAAAGCAGGATGACGAGGCCAAATGCCCAGCAGGTGAGTGGGCATAGCCACTAGGGGGGAAGACTCAGCCACAGTTGTGAAACCTGACGATGCCTGACCCACGACCAGAGGGTCCCACCACTATGCCCTATGTCAGAGTGGGCCCTGTGCGTGGACACACGGAGGCATGGAGACGACTCTTAACCGCCACTGCATCTGAGCAAGAGCTGCCCGGCTAGCTGTGGGCAGGGGAGGGACCCCATGAACACAGTCTGTCCACCCAGGGGAAGACCGCAGAGTGCAGGAGATGAGTAGAGGATACCTGTGCACACGGGCAAATGTGGAAAATACTTCCCACACATACGATCGAGTTACACTCCAAGAGCATGTTCCTAAGTCCACTTTGTAAGTCCAACAAAGTTAGCCGAGGCACCCAACTGACACAGTTGGGCTACATAATACTGCGCTGTAATACGTTTATAATTCTTTTAACACCAATAATACGTTAAAAAACACATAAAAACAAAGAAAATATGCTTAATCTCATAGGACAGTACCTTGAAAAGCACAGTGGTGCAGCCCGGCAGCTGGCACACAGCGGCTGGCATCCGTGAACAGGCGGGAACGACTGGAGGAGGTGGGGAGGCAGGAGATGGTGGAGCCCAAGCATGGTCAGCGACGGAAGAGGGAGGCCCAGCTGCAGGGCCACTCACACCTGATGCTGATGGAGCACACGTGTGCACCTTTGAAAGCTTGACACTCGAAAGTTCGTATGTAGGGGACTCACTGTACCATGTTACATGGAAACATCATGCTAGATGCCGCAATACCATGATGATGGAAATGACTTCCACGAGTGGTAAGCCTGCATTTCAGACAGATGTATAGTGTTCTGTTGTGTGGACACATCACACGTCTTTGGTCTACCCCTTCCTGATGGGTGTTCACACTGTTTCCTTCTGGTTTTGTTGTTGTTGCGAAAATGCCGTCACAGAAATCCTCTAACACGTGTCTTCACACACAGGTAAGACTGTGCCGGATAAGCTCACTAAAGGCATTGCAATTGCTGTGTTAAAAAGGCCGTACCGTCAGTCTTCACTAAATAAGCTTGTGGTTTCAAACACAAAACCCCGAAATCTAGGTGCTTTAATACAACAGGAGTTCAACCCTGTGGGAGCCGGTCAGCTGTGGCCACGCTGGTCCTCCTCTGGGATCCAGGCTGAGAGGGCAGCCTTCATCCGGAAGCTACGCTCCCACGGCTGTGGGAAACCAGAGGGAGCCCCAGAAAAATGCCTGGGGCCGTAGTTCATGCGCACTCCGGTGCCCTCGACGATGGAGCTGGAAAACCTCTCCAGAGGAGGGGCCGTGAACCATGTGTGATGGGAGGGTGGTCTGGTAACAGCAGGGCGTGAGCACACTGAGCAGAGACCGAGATGCCAGAGCACATGGTCTCATCAGCCTACGGCTAATGGCAGACAGATGTCTATGCTCTAACTTAAAAAAGGCATGTATGGGGTTTTTTGTTTGTGTTTGATCCTTACAGGCAAGTATTTATCTTGGTGTTGCTTTGGTCTACCTTTTCCAAATCTTGAGCGGGTTGACCCTGGACAATTGTCTGTGTAATTCATGTGTGTGGACTGCACACTGCCCGTCTCATGCACGGTCCACTTCAGTCACACTGCTGCTTGCGATCGTTATTTAGTAGTTAGTTCTATCTTATAGGAATATTCTCAGCAGCTTTACTGGTTACAGATGGACACTATAAACAATACAGACATCTACCAGCAAGGTGCATGGACTGGTGCGGCGTTAAAAGAGCAGTGACACGCAGACGCGGGGGAGCTGCTCTCCACCGCGCGGCTGCAGATCCTCCTCCTGCATCCGTCCTGACGTGCGCCTCACAAGGCGCCCTCCGCACCAGCAGCAACCGTCACCGTGAAAGCCACTTTCGAGAGACATGACTGCTCCTACCAAGTTCCCACTACTACACACACACACACACACAATGAAACTGCTCCTACCAAGTTTCCACTACCACACACACACACACAGACTCACACACACACACACACACACACACAGACTCACACACACACACACATACACACACACGAATCTTCGGGCCGGGGATCTGAGTCATCCCAGTCCCTGTTCTGAATCTGGGACTCAATGTCGTGAACAAAACGTTTGCTGAGTGGGTTAGCAGCTCGTGAAGGACGGCTTCCTAAGCTTATACTTGGCTGTCATGTATCAAGGCAGCAAATTTAAACTCAGCTAAAGAACGACCCCCTAAGATCACCCTCTGGGTCCTGTGCTTTATTCAGGTCATGGTTTCCTTGCTGATACTCAGCAACCCCTCTGCCCCCAGCCCTTTTCTCTAAGCACCGAGGGTAGCTATCTTTACTTACAGGGTCTGAATCGTATTCTCTTGTTTTCTGAGAGCCACGTCACAACCATATCAGCTTTCCTGTCATTTTAATATCTAGTATTTTTTTTAGAATGGGCTCCCAGGTAGTGAAGTAGTAAGGAATCTGCCTGACAACACAGGAGATGCAAGAGACCCGGGTTTGATCCCTGGATTGGAAGAGCCCCTGGGGTAGGAAATGGCAACCTACTCCAGTATCCTTGCCTGGAGAATCCCATGGACAGGGGAGCCTGCTACAGCCCATGGCGTCACAAAGAGTCGGACAAGGCCGAGCACACACATCAGGTCACACTCTTTAGAATAGCTGAACAGAAACAACACAAGTAAAAACTACATTAAGGGAAGTCGCTCAGTCGTGTCCAGCTCTTTCTGACCCCACGGACTAGAAAATCCATGGAAATCTTCAAGCCAGAATACTGGAGTGGGTAGCCTTTCCCTTCTCCAGGGCATCTTCCCAACGCAGGGATTGAACCAGGGTCTTCTGCATTGTAGGTGGACACCGAAGTTAAAAAGCAGCCTGGTACGTATAATTTAAACGGATTAATTATAACCTAATCCTATCCAACTACCCACCCCTCCTCTGTGAGGCCCCACCCCCGGCTCCACGGGCGTTGTGGTTCAGGTGCTGGGTCCTCCTCCTCCCATGCCATCGCGCACGCTCCTCTGGCCCAGGTGGCCTCAACCCACGGCTCTGTGTGAATTTTAAGATCACCCATTGTTTTGAGATTTCTATGATGCTTGGGCTCCTGAAAATTTGCAGGTAATTTAGGAAAACACCTAACTCAAAACAAACTCACAAGAAATGGGGAAAAAGCAGGAGATTCCCAATTCGGAGTAAGATATTTGGGCTTTGTGATCCTTTGACCGGACCTGGGTTAGTGTTGCTGAGGATTTCTGTAAGAGGACAAGAAGCACAGGAGGCCCACACACATGACCCCGGGGAGCTTGCAGTGCTGAAAGGGGAGCCTGCCACATTCGTTTTAAACAATTCAGGACACCTTTACTAAACAGCCTTCGGAGGGGCTTCACCACTGAAGTTTTAAGTTGGCTTTCCTTACTTTTCTTCCTCTTCCAAATGATCTCACTTGCATCCAGCCAACAGCTACCTGATTAAATGTGCCGTTTTGAACAGCAGCAAGCTTTCACGTGTTCGTCACTGCTGCCCACAGCCCCTCCCTTCCGCCTGTCTCTGCACAGACTGCTGTGCCCCAGTCTCTCTAGACGGTCAGAATCCGACAGCACTCTGTTCACCTGCTATCCTTCCATCAGCTCCTGTTTGCAGTTTCTTCTTACTTTGCATGTGATTCAACCCGACAAACACACATGGAGACTCTACCATGTTCAGGGAGCAGGGCCAGGTCCCGGGGATATGGGCAGAAGAAGGTGCGCCGTCCCGAGGTCTGCACATGGACCCAGGAGTCAGGACGTGGTCCCCAGTCCTGTTTGGGTCAGCTCGGCCTCCAGCTACTTGTGGTTCCAGCCAAGGGGTGTTTCTCACCTGGATCCCAGCTGTGGAATACAGGGTGGCTAAGGCCTATTCTTAATAAGAGAAACAGCAAAAATGATGACGCCACCACTCTGGGTGCCTGTCAGGTGCCGGGCTGCGTGCTGCCTCACCTCACCGGCTCCGGGAGCCGAGGCAGCCTGTCTGCACAGGCGTTAGGATGCTGCGATCAACTGTAGCCTCCCTGTGAGATACAAACACAGACCCTGGGGAGGGGAGATGCTCCACACCTGTGCCCGGAAGGAGGCGCTGCTCTCAGCCTGACGCAGAAGGCGGGGAGGGGCGGGAAGGGGACGATGGAGAAGCAGGACCACCTGTCTGCTCCCTCTCAGCATCCCTTCCCTGTCATCCCCTTTCAGCTTGTCCTAGGACACAGGACATGTTCCACTGTAAATGCCTCTGTCAGTCAGGTCATTCATTAAACACTTGATTCTCCATGTGTTCACCTATGGACACACTCATGCACACACGCCTAGACTCATGTGAGCAGCCACCTGTGAACACACGTGTGCAGTCACAAAAATATTTACTAATACTAGGAGCCTCCTTGCCCCTCCCTGAGATTTCTTGCGTCCTTGGTAGGTTAAGTGTGTCTCGGCTGCTGTCCCTTTGCTCAAACTGAAATTGCGCAAAAAGAGTTCTGTTTGCTCAGCCTTTACTTACAAAGACACAACTGCCATGAAAACATTTGGTCTTTTAGAAACCCTGGGTAGTGACAGAGACTGTTTTGGCTCAAGTTAAAAAAAAAATCTGACTTCCAAGTTTATATTGTTTCCAAGCGGGAAAATAACCACACTGAAGCAAGCAAATTCACAACCAACCCGTAAGGTAGTTCTGGTCAATAAAGATCCTGCTGCCAGATGGGGAGAAATTCAAATTATAAACAGAAAAGCTTTAAAGTACATCAGAGACTTGCAAACAGAAAATACTTATTTTTTTCTGTCTCTGGTTTCCAGTCCTATTCGTTTCAGAACATGAGTTTAGACCTGCTCGACTGGATGGAGAGACGCGACAATGACGGATGAGAATAAAGTGATGAAAAATGACTCGGACCGGAAAAGAAAAAAGTCATCAGACTAAAAGGAAACCACAGAGACAGCGCCTGTCCTCACTGCTCTCATCTGGGTCCTCAGAGGAATCTGTGTGCACATAACTCCCACCAGAAGCTACACTCATGGTATATGAACAACAGAGACTCAGGCAGTCTGGTGATCACGGCCCGAATATCTCTTGAGCACGGATGAATGGTTCAAAGGCCAGCGGCCAGCTGGGTGAGTGCAGGAAGGCTCCAGCCAGTGCAGAATACGGGCCATGGCCCTGCTGGGCGCAGCATCCGGATCTCTTTATTTGCCAGTTTATGAATTATATATGCTTGATGCACGAGGTTCATACGTTGAGATGATATTATCAGACTAATAAGGAGGGGGCTAGCCAGGCTTCACAGAACTACTGCAGAGAATGAAAATGTTTGTTTCCAAAGATGTGACTTCCTCCTCAACACTGCAGCTGGATATTGTTGTGTCTGACTTTGAAACCTTGTCATAGCTGACATCAAGCGTGGGATTTGGGGGTTTCCCTGCCATGCCTCACAGCACTGAGTCCTGCTTCAGTCCAGGCTCATGAGGCCACTTGAAAGTGACCATATGTCCCATGCGGCAGGGTAAGGAGCATCACTCAGAGGGCTTCGCGGAGATCAGGGGTGGTTTCACCTGCTCACAAATGGTGGTGAAAAGTGTCACATTACCCTTTCACAGTCACATGTGACCTCTTGCTCGAGAAATTACATGTCACATTTCAGGCACATCACAGGCAAAGTAAGAGAAACCACCCCAGTAATAAAATGGGAGGGGCCTCTGTATGCTCCCCAAAGTCAGCTAGCATCTTTGGGAAATCGATCCACAGAAGTGTTAGGTTTTAGGAACTATCTGCCTTTTGTTGTTATTCAGTCACTCAGTCGTGTCCAACTCTTTGCAACCCCATGGACTGCAGCACTCCAGGCTTCCCTGTACTTCACCATCTTCCGGAGTTTGCTCAAACTCATTCATGTCCACTGAGTCAGTGATGCCATCCAACCATCTCATCCTCTGTCTACCCTTTCTCCTCTTACCTTCAATCTTTCCCAGCATCAGGATCTTTTCAAATGACTCAGCTCTTCACATCAGGTGGCCAAAGTATTGGAGTTTCAGCTTCAGCATCATTCCTTCCAATGGACACTCAGGACTGATTTCCTTTAGGATGGACTGGATGGATCTCCTTGATGTCCAAGGGACTCTCAAGAGTCTTCTCCAACATCACGGTTCAAAAGCATCAATTTTTTGGTGCTCAGCTTTTTTTAAAGTCCAACTCTCACATCCATACATGACTACTGGAAAAACTTAGCTTTGACGATATGTATCTTTGTCAGCAAAGTAATGTCTCTGCTTTTTATACGCTGTCTAGGTTTGTCATAACTTTTCTTCTAAGGAGCAAGTGTCTTTTAATTTCATGGCCACAGTCACCATCTGCAATGATTTTGGAGCCCAAGAAAATAAAATCTTTCACTGTTTCCATTGTTTCCCCATCTGTTTGCCATGAAGTGATAGGACTGGATGCCATGATCTTAGTTTTTTGAATGTTGAGCTTTAAGCCAATTTTCTCACTTTCCTCTTTCATCAAGAGGCTGTTTAGTTCCTCTTCGCTTTCTGCCATAAGGGTGGTGTCATCTGCATATCTGAGGTTACTGATATTTCTCCTGGCAATCTTGATTCCAGCTTGTGCTTCATCTAGCCCAGCATTTCACATGATGTACCCTGCATATAAGTTAAATAAGCAGGGTTACAATATACAGCCTTGATGTACTCCTTTCCCAATTTGGAACCAGTCTGTTGTTCCAGGTCCAGTTCTAATTGTTGCTTCTTGACCTGCATACAAATTTCTCAGGAGGCAGGTAAGGTGGTCTGGTATTCTCATCTCTTTAAGAATTTCCCATAGTTTTTTGTGATCCACACAGTCAAAGGCTTTATTGTAGTCAATGAAGCAGAAGTAGATGTTTTTCTGGAATTTTCTTGCTTTTTGTATGAAAAATTTTCTGACAGATGGCAACTTGATCTCTGGTTCCTCTGCCTTTTCTGAATCCAGCTTGAACATCTGAAAGTTCTTGGTTCATATACTGTTCAAGACTGTCTTGGAGAATTCTGAGCATGACCTTGCTGGTGTGTGAAATGAGTGTGATTGTGCAGTAGTTTGGGCATTCTTTGGCATTGCCTTGGGATTGGAATGAAAACTGATTTTTTTACAGTCCTGTGGCCACTGCTGAGTTTTCCAAATTTGCTGTCATATTGAATATAGCATTTTAACAGAATCATCTTTTAGGATTTGAAATAGCTCAACTGAAATTCCATCACCTCCACTAGCTTTGTTTGCAGTGATGTTTCCTAAGGGCCATTTGACTTGGCACTCTAGGGTATCTGGCTTTAGGTGAGTGATCACACCTTCATGGTTATCTGGGTCATTAAGATCTTTTTTGTATAGTTATTCTGTGTATTCTTGCCACCTCTTCTTAATATCTTCTGTTTCTGTTAGGCTGAAACCATTTCTGTCCTTTATTGTGCTCATCTTTGCATGAAATGCTCCATTTATATCTGTAATTTTCTTGAAAAGATCTCTAGTCTTCCCCACTCTATTGTTTCCCTCTATTTCTTTGCATTGTCCTCCTAAGACGACTTTCTTATTTCTCCTTATTCTTTGGAACTCTGCACTCAGATGGATATCTCTTTCCTTTTCATCTTTGCCTTTCACTTCTCTTCTGCCTTTGAGCTACAGCAGAACTTTTATGCCCGATATGCATCACCCTGGGTGAAGTTTTTAGATGTTTAGCATAATTCACAGAATACAAAGTATGAATGCGAAGGAAGGAGCTTAGTTTGACCAGTTTTGTGAGGTTAGGCAAACTACAAGAGAAATAGTGACACTGGCTGTTGCGTTCACCCCTGTGCAGGTTCGAGCTGGAGTTGGACCAGGGTGCGGTCAAGGCTCTTACGAGTCCACTTCCCACAGCTCCTGTACTGTCCTGTCTCTCACACTTGTGATGATACTTCTTATTATCTGATGGTACTGTGATCTGATAGTTCTGGGACTAGTTCAGAACCAGATAGTTCTATGACTAGTCCACTCAGACTCACGTCCATTGAGTCAGTGATGCCATCCAGCCATCTCGTCCTCTGTCGTCCCCTTCTCCTCCTGCCCCCAATCCCTCCCAGCATCGGAGTCTTTTCCAATGAGTCAACTCTTCGCATGAGGTGGCCAAAGTACTGGAGTTTCAGTTTTAGCATCATTCCTTCCAAAGAAATCCCAGGGCTGATCTCCTTCAGAATGGACTGGTTGGATCTCCTTGCAGTCCAAGGGACTCTCAAGAGTCTTCTCCAACACCACAGTTCAAGAGCATCGATTCTTCAGCGCTCAGCTTTCTTCACAGTCCAATTCTCACATCCATACATGACCACTGGATTAGGAACCCATTTTATACAACTCTGTATCCCACAAAAGAAAATGTACAGTGTCTTATTCACAGTAAGTGGTCAATGAATATTTGCTGAATAAACGAAGGACAAAGTATTCATCGACAGGATGTATGCCTTGGGAAATGGTGAGGTGCAGAGGCTGTGGCCTGTTCTCTTGAATAACCTCAAAGTTGCCCAATTACCTTTTTTAGATGTTAGCTCTTGTTTTTAAAAAGTGCAAAAGATCACTTAGAGCTCAATTATGTAACAAAGGATATTTTAAGTTTGATGATTACAGTAACTGTCAAAAACCAAGTCTATTATTAAGGGAAGAACTACAGATTCCTTGGGAGCCTGGTCCAAGAAGGTCATACTGCAAGGGATATCCTAAATTCTTCTGAGGAATAGCCTCTTGTCAGAACAAGTTGTGCAGCTTCCTGAGAAGGATGATACTTATTTGGATGACAAATTACAGAATGCAAAGAAATGAGGCTTTTATTATAATCCCAATGAGGACAGGCTACATTTTATCTTCTTTTTTTTTTTTGAACTTGATCAAGTCTTGACTCAGACTGGAGGACTCTGGCCGGTGGGACTCTAACGTGCCCCTCGGTCTGCCTTCTTCTGCCCCTGCTGACCACCAGAGTCTGTGTCTCTTCCCCTCACCGCTCATGGTCAGTCCACTGCATGTAAGCAGGAGTGACTCGCCAAGTGCTGGGTGTGCATCCTGAGGGCAGAGGCCTCAGTTCTTGGTGCAGGATCTGTGAGGTGGGGTGCCACCTGATTGTGGGTATAGGGGTGACCAGGAGCTGATCCCCTATGGCTCCTGACACTTGGTGGATACAGAGCTTCCTGTTTTTCCTTTTGGACTCAAGGATGGAGAACAAGGAGACCACTTCTTTTAAAGGTTGGTAAGCCCACACTCAACTCTCTCACACTGCCATATCTGATTCCTCAGCGGTCTCCTTCTCCACACCTGTGGAAGCATCTCTCACCACCTCCCATTGCCATGGCAACACTTTCACCACTGCCCTCCTCACCTCCGCCTGAGGACTCCCACACAGTTTTGACCTTGGCACTCTTCTGATTAATACCCTCAAGTCGCTCTCCAATCCCCACATGACAAAGTTGAAACCCTTGGCATGAAATCAAAGACCTCCTCTGAACAATCAAAGATTGTTCAGACAATCTCCTATCACCCAACACACACCTCCCCAACGCCTTGTTCTTTAGAACAGAAGCTGTGTTGTTTCACATCTTTGTGCCTGCTCACCCCACCTCCCTCAATGCCCTGCTCACCTAGTCTCCTCTAAACCTCTGCATTGCCTGCAAGGCTCAGTTCCAGTGTCTTCTCTGTGATACTTCCTCTGACTATTCCCTCTTTGGTAGTACCAGTGTGATGATAATAATAAAAATAAGAATAGCAACAACGTCATAATTCACCACGATCACCACATCAGGCATTGTTCTAAGTGTTTTACATGCAGTGACGTTAGTCACTTTAGTCTTTAAAATAACCCTGTGAAGTAGGTGCTGTATCCCCGCTTCACAGACGAGTAACTGAGGTGCAGAACTGCCTGTGGTATTGCTAGGACCGACAGCAGGCACAGTCCATCCACGTGGCTGCTCACGAACATATATTTCTTAGTTATAAAGGGCAGTGAACCTCAGTGTTCATCTTCGCAGCAACACTGTCTAGCTGATTGGAGTTCAGAAGGTTACCTTTATTAGCCGGTCTTTGGCATTGTCCTCTTAAAGAGTTGTTCTGGAACCAAATGGTGATACGAACAAAATGGCTAGAATATGCCACATGCCTTGTACTTGGGGGATTCCCAGGTGGCGGCAGTGGTAAAGAATCTGCCTGCAATGCAGGAGACTTAAGAAACATTGGTTCAATCCCTGGGTTGGGAAGATCCCCTGGAGGGGGCATGGAAACCCACTCCAGTATTCTTGCCTGGAGAACTCCAGGGACAGAGGAGCCTGGTGGGCTACAGGCCATAGGGTCACAAAGAGTCGGACACGACTGAGCAACTGACACTTGAATTCATCCACGTTCCAGGCTCCACGAATGATGATCCTTTCTCCAGTTAACAGATGAGATTTTACCTCTTAGCCCTGGACATCACGATCCCATGTTCACAGCATAGACAGGGGTTAGTTAGGAGTGGAGACTCAAGTCTTGTCAGAGCTCTCCCACCTACAGACAGGCGAACCTAGCTTCTGAAGGTCCAGACCCCAGCTCAGATCATCCACACCCACTTCAGCCAGTCCTGAAGGCCACTGGGACTATTTATTTCACCCATGAAGTAAAGAAAAGTCCTTTTTCCATAGGCATGTTCAGTGATAACCTTTGGTCATTTGAGCCTATTTGTTGCTCAGCTCGGAAGCTTAACAGCCGTCAGTTAATGGTCATTAGCTGACTACCAGGTACACGGGTGTTGCCAGTCACCAGGAGCCAGAGGGCAGGCAGCCACCTCCAGCAGAGGCGCGTGGCAAGCCGGTTCCCTCCATGCTCCTCTGCCCCCTCGGCCAGCTGGTAATTTTGCAGACGCTGGGCTACTTGAGGGCAGCCTTTGCCTTGCTCACGTCTGCATGCCCAGCATTCAGGCCAAGTCTGGCACTTAGCAGGCACCAAAGAAAGCCTTCCTGCCTGCAGTGGACTGGTCGGTCCCCTGTGGCCCACTGGGTGGTCTGACAGATTCAGACAAGGCAGTTCGGACGCTGGTTTCAGCGGAGACACCGGGCTGTGCCCGGTGAATCACCAGAAACCTGACCCTGCAGCGGGTCTAGGAAGAGGCGCTAAACGCAGGGCTGCAGTGCCCTCTTGTGTCTGGGGCTTCGCCGGGGCTCAGTGCACTCAGGTCTGCAGAGAGTCTCATGAAAAGCAATCAGCAATGAGATCAGTTTTCCCCAGCGCACGAGAGGTGACAAACACTCGTCACGGGCACCTGGACTTCTCGGGCACGGATGGAAGGCAGGCTCTGCTCCTGGCTCCACGGGCCACACGCCTGTGGGGGAAGGGGCTGGTGTCTGGGCATCCTCGGCTGTCACATGGGCGGTGGCTTTGCTGGTGGGAAAGGACAGGGTGACCGACTGACTTTTAGAGCAGCATCCGGGTTCTGAATCCACGCACTTTGGTCAGGGGGAGCCTCCAGAGTCTTAGCTTCCCCAAGGTTAGGGGCAGCGTCTCATTCCAGCGGTGGTTCCAGCGACGTCCCAGGCACAGAGTTGGGGAATCCCTCCGGCTTCTCCTGGCCTGCGCACAGGGTGGTGCAGCTCTGACTCCGGGGGACCTTTCCGTTCGCGTGTCTTCCCGCAGACACGAGTCCTGCAGGCGGGCACCCTCTCGTGCTCTTAGTGTTCCTGATAGCTGCTCTTAACTGAGCCGCGTGGACCTGTGAGGGGAAGGTCGGAATGCATCTGGGGGGGCTCCCGGTGGGGCGTGAGGGTGCCGTGACTCTCCTGGGAGGGAGACCAGCCAGGTTTTGCTTTTCCACACAGATGGTTTGCATTCTACTTTGCAAGGCCTCCTAATCAATTATTCCATATGAGTTTCATTTGTGGTAAAGGACAGACATAATGCCTTCTTACTTTTTGAAAAGAAATGCCAAAATCTCCCGCCAGCAGCTTATTCTGCACAGCTAAGACTCTGGAGCTGGAGGCAGGGGTCAGTTCCCTGAAGGCAGCCTCAGAGGGTGAGGCGAGCTGGCCGTAGGTTTGAACCTGCAGGGAAATGAGCTACAGCGACAAGAGGCTCCCAGTCTCTGCAAGCTCCCTTGTTGTGAAAAGGAAAACAGATAAAATGCGCCCACTCGCACCAAGTGGGAAAGCCTCAGCTGAACCTGTGAGAAGCCTCATTTCAAGAGACTGTTTAGAAAGAGACATGTTTTGCAACTTTCTAAGCAACCTCCACCTGCTGAAATGAGGATATAAATTCAGCAGAGATTAGCACCGAAATGCAGAGACGACATTCAGAAGTTTTCCTAAACAGAACCAACAGGCTTCAGCAGGCTTTTTTTTGTTGCTTTGTTCCTTTAAGAGAGATTTTTTTCCTTTTAGAACGTCTGCGTTCTCAATGACTAAATCAGGTGTGTCTAGATTTCAGAGGCTTTATTCCAGAGCATCGAGGCCTGTTTGTCAACCAGTGATTGAAGAAAACTTCAAAGTTGTCCACAGAGAGCGCTCTGAGTCTCAGGACCCACTCTGGGCTGTGATGTGACGGCGTGTGATCCGGAACCTTCAGAAACATTCTCCTCAATGGATGGCACGGCTTCCTCTCCTTCTTTGCGTGTCCTTTTCTTTCTGGATGGAGAGTCCCGTGGTCCCTGCTGTACGGTGAGAGCCAGGGGCCGACAGCAAGGACGGTGCAGGAGCGCCAACGGCCGGGAGGCCCCAGCAGGTCAGGGCGGGAGCCGCGGAAGGGAGGTCCTCCCGCACCCACCCTCCTACAGCGCCAGGAGCAGTGAGGCTGCTCACAAACGCGGGGCCTCCCGCCCCAGCCGGAACCGCAGGCTTCCTAGGTTCTCGGTGTGCACGTGCCTCCAAAACACGCATCCTGCAGACACGCGAGGACAGAGGCCTCGCCCGGCGCCGAGGAGAACTCAACGTGATGACGTGTAAGCGCAAAACCACGTGACTGAGTGCTGGCGAGGGGGCGGGGACAGGGGGCGCTCCTCCCTGTGGGCGGGAACGGAAGTTGGTGCAGCCCCGTGGAGAAGAGTCTGGAGGTTCCTCAGAGAACTGAAAAGTTACCACATGGATCCAGCAGCCCACTCCTGGCCTATACCCAGAAAAATCTTTACTTTGAAAAGAGACACCCCTGTGTTCACAGCAGCACTATTTACAACAGCCAAGACATGGAAGCAGTCCATCCACAGATGAATGGATAAGGTGTTACATATATACATACAATGAAATACGACTCATCCATAGAGATAATGAAATAATGCCATTTGCAGCAGCATGGATGGGCCTAGGGATTATCCCACTAAGTGAAGTAGGCCAGAAAGATAAACATCATATGATGTCACATATGTGGAAACTAAAACACCACACAAATGAACCTGTCTAGGAAACAGAGACAGACTCCGAGAACAGACTTGCAGTTGCCGAAGGAGAGAGGGTGGGGGAGGAAAGGGTTGGGAGGTCGGGATGAGCAGATGGATGCAAACTGTTCCATACAGAATGGATAGACAACAAGGCCCTACTGTTCCAGCACAGGGAGCTACACTCAACATCCTGCAATAAACCATAAAGAATATGAAAAATAATATATATGAGTGTAACGGAATCACTGCTCACCAAATAGCAGAAAGTAACACGCTGTAAATCAACTATATTTCAATTTAAAAAGTCACATGACCGGCTTTCCAAACTGGGACAGAGAATTCTGGAGTTGATGAGAAATAAGGACCCATGTAGATCAAGGATCTCTCTGTCTCTCTATTTTTGTCTGAGAAATGACCTGCTTTAGGTGAAACAAAAGATTACTTCTAACTTATTGGAGCACCTCAAAGCTTCTGCTGGGACTGTGAAGCTGGGTGTTGGCATAGCTAATGGGCTAGACAAGCATGAAGGTGCTCCATGCAGGCTTTGGACATCGACATGGCTGTGGTCACTTGTCCAAGAACTAACGGGGGTGATGCTGCACTTCACAGGCTCCGAGAGACGCTGCTGCTGCTGCTGCAAGTCGCTTCAGTCATGTCCGACTCTGTTCAACCCCATAGACGGCAGCCCACCAGGCTCCCCCGTCTCTGGGATTCTCCAGGCAAGAACACTGGTGTGGGTTGCCATTTCCTTCTCCAATGCATGAAAGTGAAAAGTGAAAGTGAAGTCACTCAGTTACTTAAATGTAAACACAACCCAGAAAACAAGCCGTTTCACAGAAATGGAGACCGAGGTTCAGAAAGGCCGGATGCCGGGCTGTGGGGCGTGGCGCTGGAGCGGCCCTCACGCATGTGGCCCTGTCCTTATGCTGTGACTCCAAGAACAACCCGGGGGAGGGGGCACGTCCAGGTCCACCCTCACACACTCACATCCGGCTGCTCTTTCCCTGAGTCACACACCTGCCAAGGCCACCTCGTAACTGGCTCCCTGATACACCAAGAGGGGACTTTCAATTTCTCAGCAGCGGCCCCTGTTTAGAACAGAAGGTAACGATGAACTCCCATGCGTCAAATAGCTGACAGCTGTATTTTGTTAGTATAAACTCACTTTCTAAATTTACAGTGTAGTTCATAACTTCCCAATATGAAGTCAGTCTATAAAAAAAATAGACTCTAAATGAATGAGAGAGTAGAGTTAAAGGAGAAGTTTTATTTCAGTCTCAACACCATTTCTCTATTTTCATTCGCACAGCTGGAGACTCTGTAAACACCGCCTGCAGTCACATCACTGCAGCTGGATCAAGGTTTCTCGAAGTGGCCTGGCCACCTCAGACCTGCCTCCGTTCACATGAGGCTTTCTTGCTAGATACATGTGGCTGCACACCAGAAACCTGCTTGGTATCTGACTTAAAATGTTTATGACACCATTACACATTCTGTTAAGTGAGTCATGCATGCATGCATGCTAACTCGCTTCAGTTGTGTCCAACTCTTTATGACCCTATGGACTGCAGCCCGCCAGGCTCCTCTGTCCATGAGATTCTCCAGGCAAGAATACTGGAGTGGGTTGCCATTTCCTTCTCCAGGGGATCTTCCCAACCCAGGGATCAAACCTGGGTCTCCTGTGACTTCTGCATGCAGGTGAGTTTTTATTGCTGAGCCACCAGGGAAGCCCATTAAGTGAGTTATATGAGAAATCAAAGTCAGTGCAAACATTAGCCTACCAGCTGATATCTAAATTCCTGAGCAGGGCGTGTAAGGTTCTGGAAACCTGGCCCCCCGCCCCGTCCTGCCTGGTGGCACCCCCACCTTGTATGCTGTTCCCATCCTTGTATTTCTACAAACCTGTGAGTCCAATCCACGCTTCTGATTCTTGGTTAGACTCCTCCCTTTGTTGAGAGTGCTCTGCTTTTTCTCAAGACAAACTTTTTCTTCTTCAAGAAGCCAGCCTGTTGGTGAAGCTCTCCCACTAGACACTCTTCCAGGCGTGTGCTTGTGCAATCCTGTGATGTTATTCAGGGCTACCTTACACTGCAGCGTTTACATGGATCCATGGATCCGTTCCCCTCAATCTGTCTTTCACTTTCCACTATTCTCATTAGACCAATGCGAACTCCTCCATCCCCTGCCCTTGTGGCCTGCTCTGCCCTGCTCACCCCTCTTCTCTGAGTCAGAGGCTTTCAACTCTGGGAGGAGGAGACCTCAGTGAGAGTGTCATGGGTGGCCTTGTGGGGGAGGACGCAGGACGGGGCAGGGACTGAGTTGGTGTCAGAGTCAAGAAGCAGTCGGTGTCGATTTCCAAGATGGAAAAGAGAAAGGAGAGGGGGTTTCGGGCACAGCAGGAAGAGGGTTTTAAAAGAATCATCAAGAATATTAACAGTTGCTCATATATATGGGATTTAGAAAGATGGTAATGATAACCCTGTATGCGAGACAGCAAAAGAGACATAGATGTGTAGAACAGTCTTTTGGACTCGGTGGGAGAGGGAGAGGGCGGGATGATTTGGGAGAATGGCATTGAAACATGTAAATTATCATATGTGAAAGGAATTGCCAGTCCAGGTTCAATGCATGATACAGGGTGCTTGGGGCTGGTGCACTGGGATGACCCAGAGGGATGGGATGGGGAGGGAGGTGGGAGGGGGGTTCAGGATGGGGAATACAGGTATACCAATGGCGGATTCAAGTCAATGTATGGCAAAACCAATACAATATTGTAAAGTTAAAAAAAAAAAAACAGCTGCTCAGAAAACTTCCACAGGGCTGGCTGGTGTGAATCAGAGCATCCTTCAGGGAAGGGATAGGTGTGACAGCTTAGAAGATTGGGAAGGACCGTCCAGTGGCAAAGATGGGAGCAAGAACAGAACACAGATGAGGGAAGGGTCCAGGCAGCTTTAAAACCTGAGTTGCAAATGGGACGTGCTCTGGGGTCTTTATAGAGAGTCACAGGCGATGCTCCTGGAAGGCAAGTCCAGATGCCACCTCAGGAGCAGAGACACCATCAGCAGGGCAGGGCAGGGCAGGGTCCTGGGCAGATGGAGCAAGCCTCTTGCCCATTCGAGTGCGGTGTGCGGCTCCTGCTAGAATCGCCAGGCAAACACAGCTCGGAGTTTCACCCGCTGCTGCTGCTGCTCTCAGTGCGACGTCAGCCTGGCTCAGGACAGCGAGAGTGGCCGGGGTTGCTGTCATGGCCTCTGAGCCTGTATTGCTCATGGCCCAGCTCCCAGTGTGCTCAGGATCCAGTTGCTTTCCTGCCAATATCTCCCACTGCTTTTCCTACCATAGAGCTTGAGGCAAATATTAATATACTGGGTTGATCCATAAAGAAGGCTGAGAGCTGAAGAGCTGATATTTTCAAACTGTGGTGTTGGAGAAGACTCTTGAGAGTCCTTTGGACAGCAAGGAGATCAAAACAGTCAATCCTAAAGGAAATAAATCTTGAATATCCACTGGAAGGACTGATGCTGAAGCTGAAGCTCCAGTACTCTGGCCACCTGATGTGAAGAGCTGACCCATTGGAAAAGACCCTGATGCTGGGAAAGATTGAGGGCAGGAGGAGACAGAGACGACAGAGGATGAGATGGTTGGATGGCATCACCAACTCAATGGACATGAGTTTGAGCAAACTCTGGGAGATGGTGAAGGACAGGGAAGCCTGGTGTCCTGCAGTCCATGGGGTCGCAAAGAGTTGGATATGACTGAGCAACTGACTAAATAAGACATTTAAACATAAATGTGAATGATAATTAGATATTTACAGATGAGAGTGCATTATTGGTGAGAAGACTGCTGACACCAATGGTAATGACTCAGAAGATGCTGATGCTGACTTGCTGTTCAGGGCTGTGTCATAGTTGAAAGTAGGGTTGGACAACCAAAAATAGAAAATCTGAGGTGCAGAGGTTGCTCAAAGTGGTCTTAGAAAGTGAAGTGTCAATGTGCCAGGATTTAAAGTTTATGACCATTTAAAATTTTTACGTAGATTTTTTTTGTTGAAATAATGTTTGGACTATACTAAGTAAATTAAAATATAGTATTAACACTAATACTACAGTTTCTATTTTTAAAATATAAGCACTAGAAAACTTCAATTATCTATGTGGTTCATTTTGTGTTTCTATTAAATAGTGCTTGTCTAAAGTTTATGATCCTAAGCCTGATTTCAAAAGTTATTTTTCTGACTTCAAATGTACTATATAATATATATCAGAGAAAAAGCTCTTTTCTGGAAAAAATAAAATTTATAACCATTTAAAACTGAGGTACGGGACTTCCCTGGTGATGCAGCGGATAAGAATCTGCCTGCCAATGCAGGGGACACTGGTTTGATTCCTGGTCCAGGAAGATTCCACATGCCGTGGAGCAACTGAACCCAGGCGTTACAACCACCGAGCCTGTGCTCTGGAGGCCATGAACCGTGACTCCTGAGCCCACGTGCTGTAACTATTGAAGCCTGCGTGCCTAGAGCCTGCGCTCTGCAGTGAGAGAAGCCACCACAGCGGAGAGCAGCCCCCTCTCGCCACAACTAGAGAAAGCCTGTGCGAAGCAATGGAGATGCAGTGCAACCCAGAATAAAGAAATTTAAAAAACTAAAAAAGAAAAATTCTTAGAATGGATGTATAGGTAGCCTTTTCTCTGGAAGATGGGTTGGTTGGAGGTACACAGACACCTGTCTGGATCAAAGAAGGCAGGGCAAATGTTTTAGATTTTCTCCCTAAACCATAACTATGATATTCTAGTGTAATTACATTCATAAAGCACATATATATTGATTATTGTGACACAGATGTACTTTATCCGGTCAGCGTTCAACACATCCCACGAGAACGCATCAGAGAAGACAGGTGGTCTTGGATGGAGGGGTCATGTAGACACTGGCTGCTGGGAGCGAGCTCCGCCCCTGGCAAAGGTCATGAGGAAGGAAGCTTGGCATATGCAAAGGCGGGATCAAGCCTCAGGAGTCTCCCTGGAAATTCTGGAGCATCTACCCCCAAAACCAGAGTCTGCCTACTTTCTGCTTTGTGCTTTCACCTACACCTCTGACTTTACGGGGGGCTGTCCCCCACTACCTCTCTCTGAAAAAGAGTTAGCTTACAGCTCCAGTTAATAATTCCTGGGTGTGACAGTGTTTCAACCTACAAACTCCTTTGGAAGTCCTCTAGCCTGCCAGAATAGGTTTTTCCGGCCACATGTGATTGTTCAGAGCCTCCCAACTGTGAGAGGCAGGAGATGTTCTAAACTGTCTAAACACAGATTCCTTTGAGTAGTTAAGAGATTGATTAGAAATTGTATTGGTGAAGGGATTTTCACTTATTGGGCCAATGTTTGCTGCTAAGTCTCCATATCCGTTACCTACTGTGTCCTTGGCAGTGTATTGATTGATATAATGGGTGTATAGAAATGTAAGCAGTTGCCTCAATGTTTGTAACCTTGGACCCTTGAGTTAATTCTTTTCTTGATTGAGCCCACCTCACCTTTGCCCTATAGGAATGCAGCTTTGTCCAGTGCTTTTTGGAGGCTGGCGCCTGACTTTAGAATAATCACCTTTAGAGAAAAATAAGTTTCTTTAAATGTTAACAGGCCTCCTGGCCAGAAGATGATGTAAATCACCTAAACATTTGCATATGATAAGTTTGAAAGCCTGGCTTCGAAAAGGATCAGGAACTGCTGTCTTTGCATGACTCTACCCCTTCCCCCATTACCCTCTATGCACAACTTAAGGTATAAAACTACTTTGGAAAATAAAGTATGCCCTTTTTGTTCACCGAAATTTGGTCTCTCCATGTTGTTCTTTCTTTCACCTTCTAGCTGAACTTTTCCTCTGAGGCAGGGAAGCTCGTCAAGCCTACTAATTTTGCCTGGGCTTCTAAGATCTGACTGGGGAGGCCTTAGTGTCTCTTCTCCTTCGGGAGAACGGAAGGACGCCTGCGGCCTTCGTAGGTGACGTAAATTCCCTGCTTTGGAATTTTATTCAGCCTCTTTTCTTCACTGAATTTCTTCGCTGAGCTATCCTTATTTCACCACTCTTTATATCCTTAATAAACGTTTAATCAAGCAGTTGTTTCCTGATCCTCGCTGACGCCGTCCCCGCTTCGAATTCCCTGGATCAGCCGGGGCTGGTCCCCGGCAACTGGCTTCTCTTGTTGTTGTTTAGTGGCTCAGTCATGTCCAGCTCTTTGCAACCCCATGGACGGCAGCACACCAGGCATCCCTGTCCTCCACTGTCTCCTGGAGTTTGCTCAAGTTCATGTCCATCGAGTCGGTGATGCCATCTCATCCTCTGTCCTCCCCTTCTCCTCCTGCCTTCAGTCTTTCCCAGCATCAGGGTCTTTTCCAATGAGTCAGTTCTTGACATCAGGTGGCCAAAGTACTGGAGCTTCAGTTCAGCATCAGTCTTTCCAATGACTATTCGGGACTAATTTCCTTTAGGATTGACCAGTTTGATCTCCATGCAGTCCAAGGGACTCTCAAGAGTCTTCTCCAGCACCGCAATTCGAAAGCGTTGGTTCTTTGGTGCTCAGCCTGCTTTATGGTCCAACTGCAATCTGTACATGACTATTGGAAAAACCACAGCACTGACTATTGGGGACCTTTGTTGGCAAAATGATGTCTCTGCTTTTTAATATGTTGTCTTGGTTCGTTGTAGTTTTCCTTCCAAGGAGCTAGAATCTTTCAATTCGATCCCTGGGTTGGGAAGATCCCCTAGAGAAGGGGATGGCTACCTACTCCAATATTCTTGTCTGGGAAATCCCATGGACAGAGGAGCCTGGCGGGACTACAGTCCATGGGGTCACAAAGAGTTGGACATGACTGAGTGACTAACATTTTCAATACTCCTGGCAGGGGATAAACATCAACTCTTGCCTGAGAGAAATCTGGGGGTGTACAGGAGGTCATTGGGCAGCCAGGCAAAAGTATGGGTGTGTGGAACACTGAGCATAGAGCACTCTACGCAGATCTATTTGTGCTAAGAGTATAAATTACAAGGAGTCAGACATGGGAATATGGGCATCGAGTATTAAACTATAGGAATGTACTTTTCAACATGTAAGAAGCTGGACACATACCGACTATTTCCATTACCTACCTCACAGGGTCATTGAGAAGACCAACTCAGCATGTAAACTGAGGCTTGCTGGTATACCTTAGAGTAGATCTGATCTCATTGTAAGATGTTGTATCATAATACAACCATTTGGATGCAGCTGGCTTCATTGCCAGGCCCCAGAGATCTGGAAAGGAACTTAATCCCTACATTAAATATGCAAGTGAGTTTCCACAAAGTTCTACTGAACACGGTTTACACATGTACCTCATGGAAGTATTAAGTGATTGCCTAAAACCCATGCCATTTAGATATAAATGCTGACACTGATAGATGGGATCCAGCCAGGTAAAGAGTGGATATACACATTGCAAATGTTTCCAAGTCTTTACTTACTTATATTCTATTTTAGCCTATGTTTAATCTAACAGTGTGCAAAGGTATAACAATAATGTACATATTTTAAAGTGGTCACATAATAAAAATTAAAAATTATAAAGAAACATAAAAGTGGCAATCTTTGAGAAACCACAGAGGAAATGTGAATGAACAATTAGAGGAGAAAGTACATAATGATGAGACAGGATGAAACGCTACAGTGAGGAAGATGGACAAAGTCTACCACAGCAGCAAGAAGATCAACCAGTCCATCCTAAGGGAAACCAACCCTGAATGCTCATTACAAGGACTGATGCTGAAGCTCCAATACTTTGGCCACCTGATGTGAAGAACTAACTCATTGGAAAAGACCCTTATGCTGGGAAAGAGTGAAGGCGGGAGGAGAAGAGGGCAGCAGAGGATGAGAGGGTTGGATGGCACCACCAACTCAATGGGCATGAGTTTGAGTAAATTCTGGGAGACAGTGGAGGACAGAGGATTCTAATGTGCCGCAGTCCATGGGGTCACAAAGAGCTGGACATGACTTAGCAGCCAAACAACACCAACAACAAGGAGAAGAACTATATGCCAGAGGACTAATTAAACAGAAGTTCTGACTGCAAGCTACTGATGAGCTGTGATCAGTCATGATGGGATTCCACCGCTGGGCACTGCAGCATAAGTGAAGGTGACGGACCCATATCGGATAAGCTTACCAGAAACCGTCATCATGGAAGGTCCATGAAAAGGAAGAAGAACAGGTTTACATGGGGCTGCCACTGTTTCACGTGACTATGACACCCAGCCCTTACGTACGGATGTGGGTGAGCTTGCATCTGCTCTGACTGGGCCTCTATTTCAGTGGCTAGGGTGCACCCTGAACTAGTTAGTAAATCCTCTGACCACAATCTTTAACCAAGGTGAACATCCATGGTTCCTGACGTGATGGCCGGACACTTCTGAGCCCGGGAGCACCCACAGACTTTCCTTTCCCAATTCACCCAAGAGAATCATTCAGCTGCCCTTACATTTCCCCTCAGCCTTATAAGGAAAGATTTTAGTTGCTGTTCTGCTTACATCTGAGAAGCTAAGTTTACCTACATAGTAGAGTCCTGCAGCAGTGGGGGAGGAGCAGTTAAATGCTGCTCAGAGGTTTACAAAAGTGGTCCAGCGGTTAAGTCTGCCATGCAATGCAGGGGACGTAGGTTAGATCCCTGGTTAGGGACTAAGATCCCACATGCCCTGCAGAGCAACAGAGCCAGCACAGCACAGCTCGCTTCTGTGCCATAACCAAGGTCCTGCAGGACACACGGAGAGCCCAGGTGTCGCAACCAAGACTCGATGCGGCCAAACAAACCGAAGTCTACCAGAGTGGCTTTGGAGTGTGGAAGAAGCAAGCAGGAGAGGGCGAGGAGTTTAATAAACGCTCCTGTGGGCTACACATTGGGATCTACTGTTATATCTACTGGGCTTCCTTGGTGGCTCAGATGGTAAGGAGCCTGCCTGCAATGCAGGAGACCTGGGTTCAATCCCTGGATTGGGAAGATCCCCTGGAGAAGGGAATGTCAACCCTCTCCAGTATTCCTGCCTGGAGAATTCCATGGACAGAGGAGGCTGGTGGGCTATAGTCCATGGGGTCGCAAAGCATCAGACACGACTGAGTGACTAACACTACGTTTCAATGATTCAAAAAGTCCTGAGGTGACAACTCCACGATCAGTTAAGAGTTAAGTTTCTTAATAAGATGCAGCAGGGGGTTGAGATCAGGTCAGACGGTCTCTGAGGTCTCCTATCCTTCAAACTCTACGAATCAGTTCTGTCTCTGGTGGGTCCAGGCCTGTGTGTGGGGAGGGACGCCCGTGCTTCTGAAGCTGAGCTCACGGGGGCCTCAGGGGCTGAGTCCTGTCTGTGACCTGGGACGGCCCTACTGGCTCTCTGCTTCTGTTTTCCTTCACAGTGGCCACTGAGGAGCCATCTCCTCACCCGGAATATCCACAGACCACCATACAGGCAGCCCTATAAAGAAAATAAGTCCCTGGACTGGCTGGAGCATAAACATAAAAAGAAATGTTATTTCCCACTCGGGACGGACGCCAGCAGGAGGACAGGAAATCTGCACACAAATTAATGTCCAGTGACTTCCACATGCTTCCAAGGGGCCTCCCAACTCGGGCGCCATGTTTATGTCCACCGCCTGCACACAGGAGCTTCTGTGCCCAAACCCAGGGCCACAGATGTCCTGGGAGAGCCGTTCAGTTTCAACCCTGGGTGGGGTTCCGCGGGACTGGACAACGAGAGCCTGCCGTCCTCACATGAGGCCCTTCCCACTGAGCTCTGCTGTGAGAAGACCCTGCAGAACCGAGCAGGAGTGCACACTGGTGAACATTCAGTTCAGTTCAGTTAGTTCAGTAGCTCAGTCGTCTCAGACTCTTTGCGACCCCATGGACCGCAGCACGCCAGGCTTCCTTGTCCATCACCAACTCCCGAAGCTTGCTCAAACTTCTGTCCACTGAGTTGGTGATGCCATCCAACCATCTCATCCTCTGGGGAATGTTAGCAAGAACCCAAGAACGAGACCCAAACCATGACCACCTTGGCCAGGGACAACACAGAGCCTGAAGCCCCCAGCTCACTGTCTGCCTCGAATTTACACCTATTTCTGGAAAATGACATCTGCCTTCTTTTCGAGACCTTCCTTGAGGGAGGCTCTGTCACCTTTCCCATCCAGTCAGTATTTCTGGGACTTCCTCTTTAGGACTTCCGTTTCCGTTCTGTATTTCATCACGACCTTCCACACCGTAAGGCCACATCCTCCCCTAGAGGTGAAGACTCAGATCTCTGGTCCTGCAGCTTCCGTCCGGCCCCCGTCTCCCGCTCCTGGTGGGCCTGCTGACCACACTCCCCAGTCCCTGCGCTCTGCGCATCTCTGCATGTTCCCAACACCTAATTTCACAAAGGTCCTGCCCTGGGCAACAGCTCTTGATGGGAAAAGAGGAGTCTGGTAGGATGCTTCCAGGCGATTGGGACCTGGAGTTGTAGCTCAGATTCTCCCACCCCCCACCCAACATGCCATTTTCTTCCCATCACATCATCCAAGAACAGTGTCTGGGAATGCGCTCGGGTGATGAAGGGGCTGAGATTTCAGACGGTGACGCTGTTAAGAGAGGACGAGGTCCCAAGCTACTGAGTGGCCATCAAGGCTATCACAGCCTGAAGAAGGCTCTTCACGCCTCACCTGAGACCCTGGGATCAAATTGCTCCTGGTGTTGGTCTGTTCTTGCCCTCAGAGTAGTTTCCTCCAAGAGATGATCTCAGTAGATCAAGCTCTTCCTTGAGACATATTTTGTTACAACTGTATTTATTATCTCTTACTTTTCTATGGGTTCCTATCATATCTTTCCAAGACACGAGGACAAGATGCAAACATTTTTGTCCATGATGGGACTTGGCCTGCTGTTTTGTGTATGCTGACTGGTGTGATCAAGAACTTTTTGAAGTATGGGATAAATTATCTATGCACTGGGTCCTAGGAACAGAAGTTTTTTTTTCCGGGTTCTTTTATATCTCAATCTTTACATATACTTAATAATTTTTGAAATGTTATATCACCTTTTTAGATGATCTGCGTCCATCCATGTGTAAGATAAATATATATATATATTAAAGGAAAATGTAGGTGAATTTTAGGGTTAACCGGCATAGCATGTGGAGAAAACTCTGATAAACTGTAACCCTTTATAAGTTGTAAAACATCAGCAATGCTCCAGACAGAGGTGATCCAGGAACATTGCTCCGTGAGCTGATGTCCTCAGCCGGCGGCCCTTCCTGTCCCGGGGGTCCCGGAGCTCCTCAAAGCGGCTAAAAACGACCCACGCCCCCGTGGCGGCGGGAACTCACCTTCGCACTTGAGCAGGAAGAAGTCGGCACCGGGGCTGAAGGAGGCGCTGAAGTAGGTGCAGTTGTCCACCAGGTCACAGGACAGGCACTGCCGGTTGAAGCTGCCCACTGTGCTGGCGCTGCGGGGAGGGCGGGCAGGAGCGGTCACCGCGGGCAAGACCCTCAGTCCCAGCCCTGCGAGGGGCCCGCCGGCTTCCCCTACAGGGGAGGTCTGGGGGCGCTGTCTCCCTGCCTGTCTCCCTGCTGGGACCCCCTCGGTGCCAGGCTTGGCTGTCACAAGCTCTCCCTGCCCCGCCAAGGACAGGGGCCCCCGGGCACAGCTGCTTCTGGGGGTCACCCAGGCGGGGTGGGTCCTGGTGGGAGAGTGTGGGGTGTTGTCTCCAGCGCTGTGTCCCTCTGAGCAGGCGACCAGCGTTCTGGGAGCAGCATCTACGCGCTCTGGGGTCTCACTCCCCTTGGAGCGCCTGCCACCGGGTCAGGGCAAGACAGGGGCTCCTGAAACTGCAGCGCTTGGGCTCCAGGTTCCCCCACGACCAGCGAGTGAGCGGGAGGGGGCTGCTCACTCAGGGGCCAAGAACAGGAGCGGGCGACCCGCAGCTGTCACTCGGGGCCTTGCTGATCAAGCACGATTTAACGCCCCGAAGACTTAGCCAACAGGCGTTATCAGAGGCTACAAGACACCGAGATGCCTTTCAGAACACTGGAAGAAGTCCCGGTCTGAGTTGCTGGCACAGGAAGCGTCCGGACGTGAAAACCGTCCACCGGGCCGAAGACTTTCGGTGGGAAGGGGACAGCGTCCTGACAGGACAAGTCAGAGGCAGGTGAGTGGCCAGTCTACATCCCCCTTTGCTAATATGGGATGGGACGGATGCGATTATCCGGGTGGACAAGCAGAGGTGACCTGTCCATGGAGACAAGCGGGCCTGTGACTGCAGGGATGTGCCCAAGTTTTCTCCACCTCTGAAAGGACCCCCCTGTGCAGCCCTTACTCTGCGGCTGGAAGGGGCGGCCGTGGACCTGACGGGGTAGGGGGGCAGGTACCATCCAGGCCACAGGGGCCTCACACCACGGAGTCCCCTTAGGTGGCCCTGAGCCGGCGGCAGGAACCAGCCGCTGCCTCCTTCCCGTCTGGAAAGCGTGGCGGGGGGTGGTAACGGTGCCCCACTGTTGGGGCAGAGGGTGGGCGGCGTTGGGGAGAGGGCGGGGGTGGGGGTGGGGGCGGGGTTGGGGGAGAGGGCGTGGTTGGGAGAGGGCCGGCGGGTGGGGTTTGGGGAGAGGGCTGGCGGGTGGGCGGGGTTGCGGGGAGAGGGCGAGCGGGTGGGCGGCGTTGGGGAGAGGGGTTGGGGGGTCAGGGTGCGGAGTGGGGAGTGGGGTGGGGACGCACCTGTACAGCTGGCGCCGTCTTGGCAGGTCCTCCGTGCTGAGGAAGTAGCTGTGAAGACCAGCGGGGGCACAGAGGTTAGCTGGCTTCCGGGCAGGTTGGTACTTGGCATGTCAGGCCCGCCCCCCGCCGCCCCCCAGGGGTCGTGCGCTGTTCAGGGCCCACAGCTGGCAACTTCGTGCCCGGGGCCAGCTCCCCGTGGGCGGCAGGGGACGGCCACACTCCCACGGGCTGAAGGCGCCGCTCCCGGGCAGACCTCCGCTGGCCCAGGTGTGCCCGCACCGCCCAGGGCTCGGCCGCAGGGTGCACAACTGGGTCTGGATGCAGGAATCCTTCACAGGGCCGGGAGTCCAGACACGCAGCCCGACTCCAAGACTCCTCGGCCCATGCCCGCCCGGGACCCCACGCGGGAACCCAGGCTCTGGTCCAGGAGCAGGCAGGGTGGCAGCGTCCCTCCTGCCTGAGTGGAGCCCCAGCTCCTGACGTTACCGGCCCCGACCGTTTGGAGGAAGTCCCATAACTTCTTTCCGCCTTGGCCCTCTCTCTCAGAAGCGGGGAAGCAGTGAACGTGCGCTGGGGAGGCCCTTGGCTCCCCGACCCCACCCCCGAGAGCCAGCAGAGGCTCAGGGCCCCGCATGGCTGCAGGCCCGGCAGCGTCTGTTGCTAGGACCCGGTGACTCGGGACGTGGCGTGGTGGCAGCTAGGGCCTTGAGTCGGGGAGGGTTGGGGCCAAGGGCCCTGCGAGCGGAGAAGGACGTGGGGTGGCAGGAGGCCGCTCACTCACATCTGACTCCGCTTCTCGTCGTAGGACAGGATCTTGGTCACGTCCCAGTCCCCAGAGGTGATCGACTGGATGTTGTCGTTGCTGCTGTTGGGCTGCAACACAGGCGGGGGCGGGGGTGCGGGGTTGGGGAGGGGCAGGATCGCAGCCTCCCTTCTCAGCCCCGGGACCCTCAGACACGAGGCGGTGAGCAGGGCCTCCCTGGGGTGGCCCCTCCTCCTGCCCCACCCTGGCCTCCTCTGCCCATCCCCCATTCTCTGAGTGCTGCTGTGACGGGCAGGACCCCTGGTCACCGCACTCATCAACCAGCGTGACTAGATCGCCAGCGACTCCTGCTGCGAGCTCTGCATCTTAACCACCAGTGTCTCATAGGCTGGGGACAGCGTTCCTTCACAGCTTGTGAATCTAGTTCGTGGGTCATCACTATAGGGGGACGAGGAGAGAGGAGAGAAACACGGGGAAGTGGATATGACATGGCAGGGAAAGAAAGAATAAAGCCAGGAAGGGAGGGGGTGGAGGCGGCGAAGGCCACCCTGGCCTTGGTTCTCATGGCTGTTCATCACAGGGATGGTCTGAAGGCATTCTCCTGCGGGTTGCACATTTGCACACACGGTCTATCTCCAAGTGCCTCCCAGAGCAGAATGACTGTGACAGTTTAAACCATAACACATGGAGAAAGACGTGGCCGTCCCCACAGGGCCGGGGTGTGAGACGCAAGGCGTGAGCCATGGGTGCCCTGGGAGCAGGGACCCCAGGGGTGGTCTTGGGACAAGGGACAGCCAGTGGGGTCAGGGCCTGTTGGGAGAAGCGGGGGGCCAGGGGACCCACAGGGCAGTGGGGGCCGAGGGTCCCTGGAGAGGAGCTCTCCTGGGGGAACGTGCTTCCTGCTAGGTGACTAGTGGGCACCCAGCCCTGGAGCCTGCCCCATCAAGGCTACTCAATCTGGGGCATTCTTGGAACTTTTCCTTGGAGATTACCCTTGGGGTCATACCATGAATAGGAATCTACTTTACAGTCACGGGATATTTTTGAGAACTTTTTAAAAAACAATTTCATTCACATGTCCTGATCCTGAACAGCTCTGGACCTGCTTCAACGCGGACCCATCTGCCTAGGGCGGTGCAGGTGGAGGACAGCAGCCCTCGCTTCTCCTAAAAGCGGGTCCCTGAAGGGCAGCCCCGGGGAGCACCCTGCGGGGAGGGGGCAGGCCTCCGGGTGCCCCCCCCTGCAGGGGACGGACTTGCTGGCGGCCTGCTCTGTCTAAATGCACTGTATTCAGCTCCCCCGTTCCCCGATCAGTGACCCTCGGCCCTTTGCCCGAAGCTCCAGCGCAGGCAACGGCAGTGCCTCTGGCTGACGGTGGAGGTGGGACACGAGGGCACGGGGCCGGCCCCCAGGACCCAGAAGAGGGAGGCCAGGCTGACCGGGCTCCAGGACACAGTGGGCTGCGTGTCCTGGGCTCAGACCCAACAGAGTGCCCAGGGTCTCCCCTGACGTCACCAGCATCACTCCTGTTGCGCTCCTGAGCGGTAACGGGAGGGGCGAACGCCACCTCCGCACACTCAGCACGGCTGGCTCAGCAGGGCTGTTTAGCCCCACAGGGGAGCCACCTTCCAGTTTGGGGCCCTGCTCCCCTCTGCACACCTTGAAGGTGACAAGTGCACTCAGCCCTGGCCCCGGGGGGCCAATCCCACTTGCTAAGCAAAAACTGGGGAGGCTCATCTGGGAGGGGGCTCGCCCAATAGGGGGCTTACCTGGGACGGGGCTCACCTAGGGAGAGGGCTCACCTGATAGGGGGGCTCAGCTGGGAGGGGCTCACCTGCGAGGAAGAGACGGTGATGTGGTAGAACTTCCCCTGCCCACCCTGCGGGATCGCTCGGACAAAGAAGAACTTCCGGCCATCCTTGGAGAATACCGGCTCTTCATTCTGCGGACAGAAGCCATTGCTTAAGTCTATGAACTGCTTCATTTGGTTTCAAGAGGGTTGAACCAGGATAAACACGTCTTGAAATACACTTCCTGTGTTATTTCCAACAGGGATAAAGTCTATGTGGGGCCTTTTCTCTCCTTGGGAACCACGTGTCAAACCTCCAGCTTCCTAAAAGAAAGTGAGGACTTCAGAGACGCCAGCTCAGCACTCGGGAAGTGCAGGGTCAGGCTCCCCACTTATCTGGGGCCATGGAATCCAGGGTGCCCTGAAAAATTCTCCAGGGGTGTTTGCTAAACCATTTAAAAAAACTGAAGTAGAGTTGATTTACAATGTCGTGTTAGCTTCAGGGGTATTGCAAAGTGCTTCAGTTATGTGTGTGTGTGTATCTGTACATATATATACTTCAGATTCTCTTCTATTATAGGTTATTACAAGACAGTGAACACAGTTACTTGTGCCGTACAGTTCAGTTCAGTTCCTCAGGCGTGTCCGACTCTTTTCGACCCCATGGACTGCAGCACGCCAGCCCTCCCTGTTCATTACCAACTCCCAGAGTTCACTCAAACTCATGTCCATTGAGTCAGTGATGCCATCCAACCATCTCATCCTCTGGCGTCCCCTTCTCCTCCTGCCCTCAATCTTTCCCAGCATCAGGGTCTTTTCCAGTGAGTCAGCTCTTTGCATCAGGTGGCCAAAGTATTGGAGGTCTTTATTATTTTATATACAGAAGGACGTATATGTTCATCCCAAACTCCTAACTTATCCCCGCCCCCTTTGATAAACATAAATTTGTTTTCTCTGTGAGTCTATTTCTGTTTTGTAAAAAGTTAGTTTCCATCATCCAAGGAGTTAACGATCGTAATTCTGAAGAAGCACAAACCTGATCTTGCCTAAAAATGGATTCTATTCTTTCCATCCTTTGACCTTTTATTCAATAAAATCTACCTCATACTGAATAGCCCACCATGGAGACAAGAAGAAAGAAAGGAAAAAAGCCCAGCAAACAAGGACAGCCCCCGTGTGTGCGACGACGTGGGTGGGAGCACGGTGTTCTCTGGGTCTCACTGTGCTTCCCAGCCGCTGTCGAAGGAGCGGGGCGTTCCCCACGCCCATTCGGTAGGCAGCACACGTTTTCCTGGATCCTCTGTCACTGTTGGCTTCTCGGTGGGCTCGGAGGTATAGAATCCGCCTGCTAATTCAGGAGACTCAGGTTCCAGCCCTGGGTCGGGAAGATCCCCTGGAGGAGGGAATGGCAACCCACTCCAGTATTCCTGCCTGGGAAATTCCACGGGCAGAGGAGCCTGGAGGGCCATAGTCCATGGGGTTGCAAACGGCAGGACCACGCACGCAGTGTCTCCTTCCCCTGGAGACAAAACCAGCATTCCCAGTTTTCCCTGGGGGAGAGAATTCCAGGCTGGACTCAAAGCCGGCGCCTGGAGCGTGTGCCTGCATCTTGGTTTGCCCCCAACCCTAAAAGCTGAGGAGTCCCGCTCGGTGCCCAGCTGCACCCCCTCAGGTTGGCGGTCGCCTGGACGGGCAGAAAGGGATTTCGCTTTGGGGGGCGACACCCCAGCCTCTGTGAAGCTGCAGCCTGAAGGTTTCCAATTAGTCGGCCACAACATACATTTTCTGATTTGAGGAGATCCACGCTAAGGCGGAGGGGAACAAATGGTAAATAAACCCCAGCTGGCAGGAGAAGAACTCATTTCCCCGTGGTGAATGAACACATGCAAATGTGATATGCCCAGAGAAATAAACCAACATGTGATTAAAGTGACATTTAATCTTCATGAATATTTGCAGTAAAATGAAACCTCTAATCTGCAAATATTTATTTTTCTATTTAGAGTTGGAAGCATGGTATTTAAAAATAGAGGTGATGGGAAAACCCAGCAGTAAAGCTGGCTTTTTACAGGCACTTTTATTTGCCAACCGCAGGATGGATACCACAATACTGCATCTGTTTTCTGGGGCGGGGGGAACTGTCTGCACTTTTGGCAGAGAAAAATACTATGAGTATATGTAATAAATAATTAATCCTGGCCCGAAGCCTCGCTTTTACCCTGAGAAGGCCCCCCGCATCGCCATGTCATCTTCACATCCATCCTGGGAACATTCCTTGGCAGGAAGGGGGAAGACCAGCCTTTGAGCCTCGCTGAGACCTGGTTTCTCACGCAGACGTGTCTTTAGTGGGAAAGTGCAGTGACTTTTGACCAGCAGTGTACGTGTGCACTCAGTCGCTTCAGTCCGACTGCCACTCCAGGGACTGCAGCCCGCCAGGCTCCTCTGTGCATGGGATTTCCCAGGCAAGAACACTGGAGTGGGTTGCCATTTCCTCCTCCAGGGGATCTTCCCGAGCCAGGGATCGAACTGGGAAGGCAGCGGTGAGAAGGGGACCCTCTGACCCTGGCTTCCCCACAGCGCTCTGCCCATGAGGAGACAAACTGCACCCTGCTTCAGTTAAGTCAACCCCCCTCCTCCGGCTCAGACAGGAACTGCCCGTGGTGGGAGGCCTGGCCCCCCGCAACCCCCGCTCCCCACCTGCAATGGCCGAGCCCTTCCACGCCCCAGGCACAGAGTCTAGGACTCCACCATGTTCCCCGCTTTGGGACCCAGACACCCTCTCCCTGTCTTCACTGAGACATCCTGGAGATGGCTGCTCCAGCAGAGTCATTCCTTACAAAGCCGAGGACGACACAAACGAAGACATGTTCATAAAAGCAAACCCTCCGTAGCTTCGGGCACGTTTGCCATGTGGCACATGCCCTGGCGGGTTTCCATCTCCCTGGGGGGCGCCCGGAATCCACTAGCTGCTCCTCCGCCTCCAGCTCGGCACCCTCAGCAGCCCCCACGCAGCCTCCCACTTCTTGACTCTGGCATCCCGGGCATCTCAGGGACCTGGAGTCGCATGGCAGGCGGCCCCGGTCACTCAGCGCTGTGCCCTCAGCAGCATGACTCGCAGCAGCCGCAGGGCAGGAGCCATTCAGATGCCGTCACCAAAGAGCAAAGCGTGCTTTGTCCACCCGGCGGCACGTTGTTCAGCCGTGAAGCAAGTGGAAGCGGTGGACGTGAGTTTTTGAGATCCACAAAGCGAGGTGTCTGGCATGATCTCCTATTAGTGGAACAGATGACTTTACGCAGATAATGAATTTTTTCCCCGACTCTTTTGCTTCAACCACTTGGGCATTTTGTGTGATTTTTAAGACGCACGTCATAACATTACATCTGGTGCTTGTGCTCGCATCATTGGTCCAGGTGGCACTCAAGAACTCCTCAGCTCCCCAGCGAATACTTTATGACGCCCGAGCACAGTCTCATGATGGGTATTTCCTAGCGGGGACCTGGCATTCAAAGTTGGACACAGGAAACAAGCGGCCACACGAGTGTTCCTCTTCTGCAGCAGGCGGGCCCAGGGCAGGACACAGATGGATCTAAAGAATCGCTCCTTTGGTGAGGCCGCAGCCCTCCCCTGAGATAACTGATGGAAGGTGAGGCCAGACAGCTGACTCTGCAGGTAACACAGGTGTGCACGGAGCTTCTAGGATGTCCTTGGAGAGCCACTGTGGACAGTCCAGCTTCAGTCATTCTCCACGAACGGACTCTACCCTGTCAGTAAAGAAGTGCTCCTCTGCCGTCCCCACCATCGTTCTGAAACTCAAATCCAGTTTGATTTTTCCCATAAAATTTCAGATGATTTTCATCCCATTCGGTAGGATGAGAAGGAAGTGAGCTTCCAAAACCTTCCACGTGTGCTTTCTAACATCAGGCTGTGCAACGAGACAAAAATAACCGAAGAAAGAAAGTACCAGTGTGGAAGGTTTTATTTTTTGTGGGGAGTTGAACTTTTTTGTCTGGGTGATTGACTGCAGATCTCATCCGATCGCCTCCAGTTCCTCAGGCCTGCTTCACCTGCATCTCTTAGCAGAGTCGGGGACGGAAATCCAGGGAAGACTCAGCGGACCCGTCCAGAGTCCCCTCCTCAAAGGAGGCTTCCTCGAAGCAGGACGACAAAGTCAGGAACGTCAGCCACGTTTCGTCTTCTTTCACCAAAGTGGGCCTCGCAAGTGGCTCAGCGGTAAAGAACCTGCCTGCCAGTGCAGGAGATGCAGGTTCGATCCCTGGGTCGGGAAGATCCCTTGAAGGAGGAGACGATATCCCACTCCCGGATGCTTGCCTGGAGAGTCCCGGGGACAGAGGAGCATGGTGAGGTACGGTCCATGGAGTGGCAAAGAGTTGGATGCGACTGAGTACCTGTTAAATCCAGGCAACTCGTGGGGACTCGTCCCCGGTACACCAGAGGGACACCCCAAGACCTGAGGACACCGCGCGACCCTGGGGCAGGCTCTTGCAGCCCCTCCCACAGAGCCCATGGCTCTCCAGCCCTGCTGGGTCTCCTGGGGCCGGGGACGAGGAGGTGCTGAGCGGCCCTACCGCCCCACGGAACCTTGCGTGTGTGTGTGTGTGTGTGTGTGTGTGTGTGTGTTCCTGGAGCTTCCTGTAGGATTTAACGTGAGAAGCTGTGTTGTAAAACCTGGGGAAGGGGGACACGGTGGCTGGTGGAGGCGGCGAGTGTGGGATTTACACACGGAATAGTTACCTGTCTGTGCAGCCAGGCTTCACTTTCATCCTCATGTTTCTGAAACGAAATAAGAGTGTTAGAGGAAGGCGTCTGTGCACATCTCGGGTCTCTGATCGGTGGTGTAGAAGCAGTCTGGCTCCCACCGCGGGGGCCGCACAGGCTTGTGGAGGAGGCTGGCTGCTCTCTGCCTCGTCTGGCGCCTCGGCTCAGAGCTGAGCGCGCGTGTCCTCGAGCAGGGAAGACGTCACTCACCAGGCCACAAGGACAGACACTGGGGTGAGAATCATCTGCAGGACTGCCATGCGGTGGTCACCCCTGACCAGGCACAGGCCCGTTGGACGGTCACCCCTGAACAGGCATGTGCTCATTTAAAGGCTGTGTGTGTGTGTGTGTGTATGTGTGTGTGTGGACATGTGTCAAATTTCCAGTTCACAACTCTGAGTAACCCTCAGGACGTAGACCACAGGTGAACAGTCAGTCTGAGAACTGTGTGTAAAAACACAGAAAGGGAGACGACCAAACCCACCGCGCTGGGCACAGCTGCTCAGCGGCACGTGCCTCGGCCTGTCCCCAGCCGCTCTGCTCTTCATCCGCGGACTCTGACCACAGGCAGGAGGACTGTCACCAAGGACCCCACAGGGCCAGGGGCACAGACCCCAGGGCCCCGCGGCACGAGCCGCCCCAGCCTCCCAGCTGCGCTGTGCCTGTTCCTCCCTTCCTTCCCCTCAGGAAGCTCATCAGAACAACCCGGAACCTGCTCCAGACTGTATCACAGACAAAGTAAGTCACCGGCCTGCGGAGGACGCTGGTCCCAGCCACAGCTCCCTGGGACCGTCCTTGGACTGCGGGATCAGGCTGTTTGGGGGCATATCCCAAGTCACAACACGGCTGCTTTGCAAGCCCGTCGCCTCCCCAGTGGGGAAATAAAAATTTAGGGCCCCCCAAAAAATAAAAATAAAAGTTTAGGACCTGAAAAGGGTTTCTGAGAGATGAGCCTGGGTTGAGTGGACGTGTCTCGGGGCTCAGGGAGCGTGGAGGACGCAGCCCAAGGCCAGGGAAGTCTGGCTGCGGGTCACTCCTCGATCCTCAGGGGAGCCGGCCTGCTTATTTACATTTTCATTCCTCCTTCCTTCTCCTCTTCCAACCGCCCACTGAGCCAGCATGGGGCCGCGGGAACACAGCAGTGACTTGCAGACAGGAGGCTGACTGCCCAGGGGACTGGCTGGCTCTGGCCGGGCTAGGGGCGCTGACGCTGAAAGAGCCAGGCCCGGCTGCAGCGCTGGGCCCTGGGAACGCAGGCCGGGCCACTCCCCCCTCCAGCGCCAAGTGGAGGACGGGGGGCAGGCCCCTTTGTGGAGTGGCCGGGGGCGAGGAGAACGGAAGACTCACTTCTGGGACCTGGCGGCCGCGCGGCTGAGCCCTGAGTCTGTAGCAGTTCTCAAGTCAGCCACCAGGCGGCAGCAAAACGGAGGCCCGCGAGCCTGGACCAGCCGGCGCTCAGCGTGTGGGCATGTGTGTGTGTGTCTCTCAGTGTGTGCGTGTCTCTGTGTGTGTGTGTGTGTGTCTCACTGTGTGTGTCTCTCAGTATGTGTGTGTGTGTGTGTGCGTGTGCGTCTCTCCCTCTCTGTGTCTCTGTCTCTCTCCCTCTCTCCCACGTGACCCTGACCCCCGGGAAGCGCCCGCCGCCTGCCCGGCCCCCTACCTTGGTGCAGACCCCCGTGGTGGCGTCGCAGAGGGTGAGGATGGACACGTTCTGCGCCCGGCTCAGCCAGTTCACGGCGACCTTGGTGCTGGTGGCCCACTTGACCATGGTGATGTAGTACTCCCTGCAACAGAGGGCGCGCTGAGGGCCCCGGGGCTCTGGGCGGCGCGTGCGGAGATGCGGGAGTGAGCCCCCGGGGCGGCCCTGCGGACCCGAGCGGCGCCCGCAGCGAGGGAGCCGTGCGCTTCTCTCCGAGCTGCCCCTCAGCCCTGAGCTGCGCTCCTGCACTGGCACCTCCCAGCCGCCCCCCCACCTGGGTTCTGTAAGTGGGCGGGTGGTGCTGCCTGCTGCCCGGCTTTCCTGCCACGGGGACACTCAGCGCCACGTGGGGAAAGCGGCCAGGACGTCTGAGCCGAGAAGGGCTCCGGGGGCGGGGATACCTGTCCCCCTCCTCTCCCCCCGGCCCCCGAGGGAGGGAGCCGCGGGGCTCCCGTCCCCAAGTCCCCAGGGCCATTCTCGCTCTAATTAGGGAAGCGGGTACCGCGGCTCTGGGCAAGTGGTGGACTTGATCTGACATCTGAGCTGTCATGCACCTGCTTTTACCCAAACCTGAGAACCCCAGACTGTTCTGGGCCACTCTGTACTCAGCCCCTGGGTATTTAATTCAGTTACCCAGAGCCACTCCCCCCACCCCACCAAATCAGGATTTTTATGAAAAATGTACATTGATGACTTAGAAGGACATGACAAAAAAAAAAAAAAAAAGCAACTTCACAAAAACACGTCCCTCCGCCCGCCCGACTCTATCTGTAATGAGATCTCGTGTTCAGAATGATGACTCCACGTCTGACAAGATCTCTCATCGCTAAGACGCTGCGTGTTTGCGGGACGATGCCCGGAGAGCTGGAAGCAGACCCGGTATGCTCAGTAATTACTGTCGGCAGAAGGATCTAAGCAACCCGGCGCGCTGACACAGCCTTCAGCTAGTCAGGGGATTAAATCGCTGGGTCCCCCACTTCTCACGACCGTTAGTCACAGCTGTTAATTCAGCCAAAGCCGAGAGCACACGACGAACACGGCAGGGAGGCCTCTGAGCCAGGTCATCAGCTCTCTCGGGGCGGAGAACAGGCCCTGGAACCCCCGCACAGTCCCTGGAGATTTGCTGCGGACACGGTGGAGAGTCGTTCAGCACAGCCCAGCTCATGCTTTTCCACCCTCTCGGGTTCTGTGAGTTTCTGAAATATGGCTGCTCCTGTCACCATCTGCTCCGCAAGCTCTCGGGCTCTGGGAACCCGTGTTTGTTCTGCATGTTTGTTCACGGGACCCACTTTCCCACCCCGCCTTTCAGCGGCTCCGGCTCTGAGAGTCACGTGTCCTTCTGGCAGCTTCCGCTGTGGCTTTGCTGTCGTGTCAGTGCCGCAAGGCTGGGAGCTGTGTTTGTAACGATAGGCTCTCACAGTCTGCCTGGATCTTTGCAGCCAGGAAACATGTACTCAGCTTTGCTCCTTAAAAAGCCACTCAGGTCTGTGCCAGCCCGTGTTGCACACGGAACACTTTGAATTTCCAGTTACACCATAAATAAGCTCTGGTCCCTGTTGGACAGACACTGCGGCGAGCCGGGCGTCCGAAGGGCCTGGTCTGGGGACCTGTTTGGTGCAGGCGTTCCTGTCGAGGTGTGATGGAAGGTCACAGAGACAGGCTGCAGAGGTTTGCTATTTAGAAGTGCAACCAAAGAGGTGAGATGAGGAGACTGTGAAGAAACTGGAATTGAAAATGAGAAAATGAAAATGGAAGAAAATTTGGGAAGCTCCCCCAGAAGGCAGAGGAAGGGGTCCCGGCGGGGGAGAGATGGAAGACAGCAGATGGTCCTCACATCTGAGAATCTAAGTGCTTCTCCGATGGACTGATGGGAAGAGAGGCAATCGCTGAAGGCACCGCAAGATGCCGACACAGCAGGGGCGTGAGCTGCAGATGAAAGGGCTTTCCAATTCCAGGGAAATTAACAAAACGCCCAAAGATGTTCTCATAGACTCTTAGACGTCTACAGGAAGAGAAATGCCACAACAATTCAGTAACAAGGTAACAAGTTTTGAGAAAAGATACAGATTTATGCTGATCTCAGATTTCTCAGCTATTTTAAGTCTGTTCTTGTTGAGTTGCTCAGTCCCGTCCGACTCTTTGTGACCCCATGGACTGCAGCACGTCAGGCTTCCCTGTCTATCACCAACTCCTGGAGCTTGCTCAAACTCATGTGCATGGAGTCGGTGATGCCATCCAACCATCTTATCCTCTGTCATCCCCTTCTCCTCCTGCTTTCAACCTTTCCCAGCATCAGGGCCTTCTCTAATGAGTTGGCTCTTCACACCAGGTGGCCAAAGTATTGGAGTTTCAGCTTCAGCATCAGGCCTTCCAATGAATATTCAGGACTGATTAAGGACTGATTTTCTTTAGGACGGACTGGTTGGATCCCCTTGTAGCCCAAGGGACTCTCACAAGTCTTCTCCAACACCACAATTCAAAAGCATCAATTCTTCGGCTCTCAGCTTTCTTTATAGTCCAACTCTTACATCCATACATGACTATTGGAAAAACCATAGCTTTGACTAGATGGACCTTTGTTGGCAAAGTAAAGTCCCTGCTTTTTAATATGCTATCTAGGTTGCTCATTGGAGAAGGCAATGGCACCCCACTCCAGTACTCTTGCCTGGAAAATCCCATGGATGGAGGAGCCTGGTGGGCCGCAGTCCATGGGTCGCAAAGAGTTGGACACGACTGAGCGACTTAGCAGCAGCAGCAGCAGGTTGCTCATAGCTTTTCTTCCAAGGGGCAAGCATCTTCTAATTTCATGGCTGCAGTCACCATCTGCATCTTTGACTGCATCTTTGACACATCTCTGACTGTGTGGATCACAACAAACTGTGCAAAATTCTTCAAGAGATGGGAATACCAGACCATCTTACCTGCCTCCTGAGAAATCTGTATGCAGGTAAAGAAGCAACAATTAGAACTGGACACAGAACAACAGACTGGTTCCAAATTGAGAAAGGAGTATGAATATTGTCATCCTGCTTATTTAACTTATATGCAGAGTACATCATGAGAAATGCTGGGCTGGATGAAGCACAAGCTGGAATCAAGATTGCCAGGAGAAATATCAATAACCTCAGAAACACAGATAACACCACCCTTATGGCAGAAAGTGAAGAGGAACTAAAGAGCCTCTTGATGAAAGTGAAAGAGGAGAGTGAAAAAGCTGGCTTAAAAGTCGACATTCAAAGAGCGAAGATCATGGCATCCAGTCCCATCACTTCATGGCAAATAAATGGGGAAACAACGGAAGCAGTGACAGACTTTGTTTTCTTGGGCTCCAAAATCACTGCAGATGGTGACTGCAGTCATGAAATTAAAAGACGCTTGCTCCTTGGAAGAAAAGCTATGACAAACCTAGACAGGATATTAAAAAGCAAAGACATTACTTTGCTGACAAAGGCGCATATAGTCAAAGCTATGATTTTTCCAGTGGTCATGTATGGATGTGAGTGCTGGACCATAAGAAGGCTACATGACGAAGAATTGATGCTTTTGACCTGTGGTGCTGGAGAAGATTCTTGAGTCTCTTGGACAGCAAGGAGATCAAACCAGCCAATCCTAAAGGAAATCAGTCCTGAATATTCACTGGAAGGACTGATGCTGAAGCTGAAGCTCCAATACTTTGGCCACCTGATGCGAAGAACTGACTCATTGGAAAAGACCCTGATGCTGGGAAAGATTGAAGGCAGGAGGAGAAGGGGAGGACAGAGGATGCGATGGTTGGATGGCATCACCGACTCAATGGACATGAGTTTGACAAGCTCTGGAAGTTGGTGAAGGACAGGGAAGCCTGGCGTGCTGCAGTTCCATGGGGTCACAAAGAGTCAGACACAACTGAGTGACTGAACTGAACTGAACTCTCACATCTATATGTGACTACTGGAAAAACCATAGCTTTGACTAGATAGATGGACCTTTGTTGGCAAAGGTGTTTTAAGCCTAATGGTATTTAATACCTCAATGAGCTTTTAATAACCCATATCTTCTTGTTTTGGAGAAGGCAATGGCAACCCACTCCAGTACTCTTGCCTGGAAAATCCTATGGACGGAGGAGCCTTGTAGGCTGCAGTCCATGGGGTCGCTAAGAGTCGGACACGACTGAGGACTTCACTTTCACTTTTCACTTTCATGCATTGGAGAAGGAAATGGCAACCCACTCCAGTGTTCTTGCCAGGAGAATCCCAGGGACGGGGAGCCTGGTGGGCTGCCGTCTATGGGGTCGCACAGAGTCGGACACGACTGAAGCGACTTAGCAGCAGTAGCAGCATCGTCTTGTTTACAGCATGTCTTCTACTTGAATATACCTTTTACTAAAAGCTATTCAAAATTAAAGGCTTAAAATGAAAAGCTTCACACGTAGGAAGATGATGTCTGATACCAATCCATTCACAGCCAGTCCTAAACTACTACCAATCTGATGATAAATTTGAATGCAAATATCAAAAGTAATTATTAAGTGATAAAATGATATAAAATAAACACTGGGTGACTATTTCATAGAATTATAAACATTTAGTAAATCTTTTAAAGAAAGGTTAAAAACAAAGGTAGCAGCCATCACAGATGATGCATCTTGTATTTAAGACACAAACATGCTACCTCCCTGGAACAGGAAACTAAACAAGAGAAACTTTCAAAATAATTATCAGTCTGGGCAGGCTTGAACTGATAGTATTCGAGCTCCATGAGGGCAGCGCTTCACCTATGGTCAATACTTAATATTTTTTTAAGAAATGAATTTATTTCTAACTGAAAGACCAATGAATTTCTTTTTTTGAGAGGGGGCAGCTAATTAAATAATAGACACGTGTACCCCAATGTTCATCGAAGCACTGTTTATAATAGCCAGGACATGGAAGCAACCTAGATGTCCATCAGCAGATGAATGGATAAGAAAGCTATGGTACATACACACAATGGAGTATTACTCAGCCATTAAAAAGAATACATTTGAATCAGTTCTAATGAGGTGGATGAAACTGGAGCCTATTATACAGAGTGAAGTAAGCCAGAAAGAAAAACACCAATACAGTATACTAACACATATATATGGAATTTAGAAAGATGGTAACAATAACCCTGTGTACGAGACAGCAAAAGAGACAATGATGTATAGAACAGTCTTATGGACTCTGTGGGAGAGGGAGAGGGTGGGAAGATTTGGGAGAATGGCATTGAAACATGTATAATATCATATATGAAACGAGTCGCCAGTCCAGGTTCGATGCACGATACTGGATGCTTGGGGCTGGTGCACTGGGATGACCCAGAGGGATGGTATGGGGAGGGAGGAGGGAGGAGGGTTCAGGAGGGGGAACACATGTATATTTCGATATTTGGCAAAACCAATACAATATTGTAAAGTTTAAAAATAAAATAAAATTAAAAAAAATACTAAAGTTTCTAACAGAAAGACCAATGAACTTCTTTTTTTTGAGAAGGGGGAAGCTAATAAAATAATACTAAAGTTCACATGTAAGAAGAAATGGATGAAAATGACAAGATAGTTTAAAGAGGAAGACTTATGAGAAGGGATTTATTGCTAATGATACAGAGTAGTTATAGACTTTGTAACTGATGTAACACTCAGTAGATCCATCATGATGGGCAGCCTTGTCACAAGGGTTTATATTAGAACAGAATAGTTTATCTAAGAATTTAATATTTAATAATATTAAACTGTCATCCCAAATCAGTGGGGAAAGGAAGACTGATAGAATAAATGGTGCTGGGAAAATGATTATTTTAAAAAAGGAGCAAATAAAGGACAAGTGTGCATTTCTAGATAAAAATATCAGGAAAACTTATCAAAATACTCGGAACAGTTACCTGTGCATAGTGAGAGGGCAAGTGATTGTTATTGTCTATAATGCAGAGATGATTTTTTAAATAAGAAAAAGGTTATTAAGGATAACTGGAAGTTTCCAATTTAAGTTGATGGATCTATCACATTTATTTCTGTCTTCTCTCCCCAGAAACGCAATTACGATGATAATGAAGGAATAAAGCAGGTATACACCCACATAAAGACTACAGAGACGGTTTCACCACATTTCAGACGTAAGAGTCTCGAGGGATGAGGCTGGTTGAAGAAGCAACAGATTGAAATGCCTGCCGAGTCAACCCCAGAGAGAATTTTGGGGACCTGGAGGTTGAGGTGCAGTCAGTATGGGGTTGGAGAAGGCAATGGCACCCCACACCCCACTCCAGTACTCTTGCCTGGAAAATCCCATGGATGGAGGAGCCTGGTAGGCTGCAGTCCATGGGGTCGCTAGGAGTCGGACACGACTGAGCGACTTCACTTTCACTTTTCACTTTCATGCATTGGAGAAGGAAATGGCAACCCACTCCAGTGTTCTTGCCTGGAGAATCCCAGGGACAGGGGAGCCTGGTGGGCTGCCGTCTCTGGGATCGGACAGAGTCGGACACGGCTGAAGCGACTTAGCAGACTTAGCAGCAGTGTGGGGCTGGGAAATGTGGCTGAACAGGAGTACCATCTGGGAGAGTCTGGATGAGACAGATGGTGCAAGAGAAAACAGAGGAACCTGACCCACATTTAGACATGTTAGTTCATCCAAATATCTTTCAGTGGGGGAAAAAAAGACATAATCTGCAGAGGAATGAGGGTCAGACTGACATCGGGTTTGTCATCGGCCACACCGGACACGAGATGGAATTATAGCCTCCAAAATGAGGGACAGTGGTTGTCAAGCTGCAATCCCACATACAACTAAGGTTTTCAACAGACGTGAGAGAGACATATTAAAATATTGCAGAACTCAGAAAGTTTACCTCCCATAGTTCTTTCTTAGGAAAGCATCTGGAGGGCGTACTCCAGACGGAAGTGGAAGTAAATCAAGAAAGAAGATGATGTGAGACCAACACAGAGAGCAGCGAGGGGGTCTCCCTGGGTGGCACAGCGCCGATGTGAAAAAGAACAGTGAGTCCAGACTAGAGTCGGGGCGGCGGAGCGGCCTTGCAGGGACGCAGGTGGGGAAGGAGGCAGAGCAACAGGGTACCTGCTGGAGTCTGGGGGGAAATGGTGAGGGTGTGATAAGATAAAATAAAATAGCTCAAATAAAAATAAAGGCAATTTAAAACTCAGGGAAAAACAAAAAGCTGAACAAAAAAGAGACACAGTCATAGGATGCTACTTAGTGCTACCAAGACAGACAATTACTTATGGTAAAGTTACGCTGTTTATTGATTGTAGTCTTTCAGAATCAACCCACAGATAAATAAGGAAAGTTTGGGTTTGGGGAAGAACGGAAATGGCATCAACTTCAGGGATATAAAAATATTAAAAAGAATTTTCTAGGTGGGAAGGGCAGAGAATGGACCTGTAGGAAAGGGCAGGACTTTGAGATCCATTTTACCAAGTGGGTTGTTAAAATTCTTGCCTGTAGTTTATGTGATACAAGAGAAACTTGTAAGAGTACTGTTTCAGTTTATAAAGGTAACCAGTAGAGAAAATAAAATGCGTATATACATATATGTATATATATACACACATATATATATATAGGGCTTCCCTGATAGCTCAGTTGGTAAAGAATCTGCTTGCAATGCAGGAGACACTGGTTTGATTCCTGGGTCGGGAAGATCCCCTGGGGAAAGGAAAGGCTACCCCTTCCAGTATTCTGGCCTGGAGAATTCCATGGACTGTATAGTCCAAAGGATCGTAAAGAGTTGGACACAACTGAGTGACTTTCACTTTCACACATATATATTCACCTACTCACACACACACACACACGGGCTTCCAGGTGGCTCAGTGGTAAAGAATCTGCCTGCCAATGCAGGAGATGCAAGAGTCGCAGGTTTGATCCCTGGGTCGGGATCCCTGGGTCGGGAGGAGGAAATGGCAACCCACTCCGGTATTCTTGCCTGGAGAACCCCATGGACAGAGGAGCCTGGCGGGTACAGTCCATGGGGTCGCAAAGAGTGGGACACGACTGAAGTTGACTTAGCACACACGCCAGTGCAGGAGACACAAGAAATGCAGGTTCAGTCGCTGGGTCAGGAAGATCCCCTGGAGGAGGAAATGGCAACCCGCTCCGGTGTTCTTGCCTGGAGAACCCCATGGATGGAGGAGCCTGGCTGGATTCAGTCCGTGGGGCCGCACAGAGTCGGGCACGACTGAGCGTGCACACGCACACACTGCCACCTGCAAGGAGCGGGGGTGTGGGTGGAGATGGGGGCCGTCTCCTGGGCCCCGAGGGTGGCCTGGGCACACCTGGGCAGCAGGCACCCGCGTTGCCACCTGCGCTCGGGGAGGCAGGGCCTGTCCAGAGAGAGGTGACCAGAGCGGAACTGCTGCCCTGGGCCCTGGAGGAGAAACAGTCTCTGCCCCCTACATTTAATGACCAGAGTCAGTGGTCCTCAGGCGGGGCCGCCAGACCAGCAGCACCTGGGAAGTGGTGGAAACAAACTGAATCTGAGACCCTGGGCGTGGCTGAGGCACCTAACTGGTCTAACTGGTGCCCCAGTTGGGGAACCACCAAACTAAGTGAGCCAAGCGATTCTGGTGGGCAGACCATCTGGTGACACAGCCGTGTTCCATATGATCGTCTCTGCCTCCATTTCTGCTCTCCCTAGACGTTCTCTGAGTTAATAAGTGAACTGGTAAGCAGATAAGGTTCTAAAGAATAAAGAGAAACCTGGTCACAGTTAAAGGAGAGGAAAAAATAGCATTTGAACTGTGGAAAATTCTTAAAGAGATGGGAATACCAGACCACCTGACCTGCCTCTTGAGAAACCTGTATGCAGGTCCGGAAGCAACAGTTAGAACTGGACATGGAACAACAGACTGGTTCCAAATAGGAAAAGGAGTACGTCAAGGCTGTATATTGTCACCCTGCTTATTTAACTTCTGTGCAGAGTACATCATGAGAAACGCTGGGCTGGAGGAAGCACAAGCTAGAATCAAGATTGCTGGGACACATATGAATAACCTCAGATATGCAGATGACATCACCCTTATGGCAGAAAGCAAAGAAGAACTAAAGAGCCTCTTGATGAAAGTGAAAGAGGAGAGTGAAAAAGTTGGCTTAAAACTCAACATTCAGAAAACTAATATCATGGCATCTGGTCCCATCACTACATGGCAAATAGATGGGGAAACAATGGAAACAGTGGCAGACTTTATTCTGGGGGGCTCCAAAATCACTGCAGATGGTGACTGCAGCCATGAAATTAAAAGACACTTGCTTCTTGGAAGAAAGGTTATGACAAACCTAGACAGCATATTCAAAAGCAGAGACATTACTTTGCCAACAAAGGTCCATCTAGTCAAGGCTATGGTTTTTCCAGTGGTCTTGTATGGATGTGAGAGTTGGACCATAAAGAAAGCTGAGCACCGAAGAATTGATGCTTTTGAACTGTGGTTGGAGAAGACTCCTGAGAGTCCCTTGGACTGCAAGGAGATCCAACCAGTCCATCCTAAAGGAAATCAGTCCTGAATATTCATTGGAAGGACTGATGCTGAAGCTGAAACTCCAATACTTTGGCCACCTGATGGGAAGAACTGACTCACTGGAAAAGACCTTGATGTTGGGAAAGACTGAAGGTGGGAGGAGAAGGGGATGACAGAGGATGAGATGGTTGCATGGCATCACTGAGTCAATGGACATGAGTTTGAGCAAGCTCCGGGAGTTGGGGATGGACAGGGAGGCCTGGCATGCTGCAGTCCATGGGGTTGCAAATAGTTGGACACGACTGAACGACTGAACTGAGCCGAACTGAATCTAAGAACATGAGATGGAGCTGGGCTGTGAGAGACACCAGAGTTGATCCAATGTCGAGATGCAGTGAGACACAGAAGCATTTTGATAATCACAGAAGATAGAAAATCATGCTTCGAGGGCTGGACAAATTGTGTTTTAAAAAGAACGTGAAACGAAATGATTAACAGGATGCAAAGGTTCTTGGAAGAAATGCCACTGATTTTCTTTATTCTAAAGCACTTTATCTGCCCATAAATACTGTCATTCATTCAAAGAGCATTTACTTAGGGCTCAGCGTGGACACAGGTCCAGATGCTGGCAGGCAGAGGCCCAAAGCCTGGTTGTAGGGGAGCTCCCTGTTTGTGGGGAGACAGAGAACCCCCAAATTTCAGTACGGGGTGAGGACTGCCCTGATAGGAGGAGCCATGTGGGAGCCGCAGTTGCTGAAACAGCACAGCTTGGCCGAGAAAATTCCACAGCCTCCTCACGAATCTCCAGCCAGACGGGCCTTCAAGTCAGAACACAGCGACCCCTCCTGCCGAGCAGTGTATGAATTTTTTATTAGCCCATTTGTTTCCCGTCAAATATTAATAGAGCAGCGTCTCCCGTGCAGGGACTAATGTGCCGTGTCGCTTCTCGGTATTCCGAGTTCTGGCAGAGGTTCTGACAGTCACGCGGCAGCGAAGGCCAGGGAGGCGAAAGGCCTGCTGATCCAGCGAAATCAAGGGCCTGCGACTGATGCTGGCGTTTCCAGGGAGGGTCGGCCCCTGCGTGAGGCTGGAGCGAAAAATCCTTTGAGAGGACAGTTTTAAAACAAGGAAGATGGTAACAGAAAGCATCACTGAACAAACGGAAACAACATCAAATGACAAATGCTGCTGTGATCAAGTATATGGCTCCACACCTGACCCTGGGAGCAGCCTCTTAATTGCACAAAAATCTCTGCAGGCAGAATAAGGAGGATGTGACGGTAAGATAAGTTGCTATCTGATGTAGCGTCCATGATTTCACTTCCTTTCTTTAACAAGCCTACTTATTTGTTTTGTCTGTGCTGAGTCTTGGCTGCTGCACGGCTTTCTTCAGCTGTCGCGCGTGGCAGCTACTCTTTAGTTGATACACGGGCTTCTCGCTGCAGTGTCTTCTCTTGGTGCCGAGCACGGGCTCTAGGGACCTCAGGAGCTGCGGCACACACACTCACAGCTGTGACCTGCAGGCTCTAGGACACAGGCTCCACACTTGTGGCTCTCATACGCAGGCTCTGATGCTCCCCGGCACGGGGGAGTGGGATCTTCCCGGACCAGCCATCGAACCTGTATCCCCTGCACTGGCAGGTGGATTCTTTACCACAAAGCCACCAGGGAGGCCCCAGAATTTCGCTTTCAACATAGGAAGAGACCACATGCCTTTCCTTTCCATCTGAGGTGTTGGCCGCACTGCAGGGCTGGCTGCTAAGATGAGGAGGAAAGCACAGGCTATTCTCCTGCTCTAAGTCTGCCAAACACGACTCAGTCCCTGCATATCTAGGGACAGGGTCTTCAGAATGATCTCGCTTCCCTTTAAACACAAACCACAACCATGGAGAACATGTGTTCTTCACCAGAAGTTTATCTTTCTGGCATCCACGACCAGATTCCCAGGATTCTAAAGCCTGAGGCATTTTGATGGATGAGAATCTGGAAACCTGTGATCAGCAGTAACGTTGAGAACCCCCTTTCCAAAGCATCAGTAGAATAAAGAAGCAGCATTTCTCCAGACTGGACCTTCCATATTTCTGCAGTCACCATGCAGAGCTTCTTGCCCTCATGGATAACAAAACCACACCCCGATCTGATACCACAAACGCAACGGCTGTCTGGCTGCGCCAAGCCCCTTGAACGGCTCCCTGAGATGAGGTCATGTGAATGTTTTGGTGGCCAGTTCACTACTTAATACATGAGGTAAACGGAGCGAGGTCTCACTCTGCGGGCATTAGACAGCATTGGGCATTTCTAATTCATCCCCCAAACACCTTCGAATAAAGTTGGAAATCAAATTCAGATGAAACACGTATCTTCCCACAGTCATTCATATAAAGAAAGAAGATTAGAAATATGTTAGTCAGATGGCAGGTTCAGGGATGGAGGTGGGGGGCAGCATCTTTGATTTGAAAATGACACAGGGCTTTCCTGATAGCTCAGCGATAAAGAATCCACTTGCAATGCAGGGGGCGCAGGTTCAACCCGAGGTCTGGGAAGATCCCCCGTGCCTCGGAGCAACTAAGCTCGGGTACTACGATTCCTGAGCCTGTGCTCCAGAGCCTGGGCACCGCAACTGCTGAGCTGACATGCTGCAACTCCCAAAGCCCCTGTGCCTAGAGCCCATGCTCTGCAACAGGAGAAGCCAGCACGATGAGAAGCCTGTGCGTTACAACTCGTGACAAGTGGAGAAAGCCTGTGCAGCAATGAAGACCCAGCACGGCCAAAATAGACAAACGAAATTACTAAAAAAAATAAAGAAAATGACACGGACCTTCCTTTCCAGGTCTCAAGAAGGGCCTTCCTGCCTTGCTCACACTTCCGAATCACCTGAGGAGGCTTAAAACCCCCCAAACCCAGGCCACACCCCCACTGGAAAAAACCAGGAAGGGGAGAGTTACAGAAATGGTCCTGTGTGGGCCACCTGAGAGGGCAGGCACCAAGTGGAACACGGCAGATGCGAGAGCTCTGGAACAAGGACACGCGCGGCGGTCAGGTGTCAGGAATCTTGTGTTGGAGCCTCGCTTCTACTCCTAAGTAAAAAGCAACAATCGGCAAGTCAGGTGGTGGTGATGTCGGTGGTGAAAGTGCAGGTGTTGGTGGAGGAGATCGAGGTGGTGATGATGAGGCAGAGGCAGAGGTCCTGCTGGGGGTGTTGATGGTGGGGGTGGGGGTGAAAATAGAAAGAAAAGTGAAAGTGAAAGTCGCTCAGTCGTGTCCCACTCTTTGGGACCCCATGGACGATGCAGTCCCTGGAATTCTCCAGGCCAGAATACTGGAGTGGGTGGCCTTTCCCTTCTCCAGGAGATCTTCCCAACCCAGGGATCGAACCCAGTTCTCCCGCATTGCAGGCGGATTCTTTACCAGCTGAGCCACCAGGGAGGAGGTGGCGGTTAACTGTTGATGGGGGTGGTGCTCAGGTCCTCAGGAACAAAGGCCCTGTTTTTCTGTGATGTTTCCGTTGCTCTGATGACCTCTGATCCTTATAAAGGCTTGCTCTGGATCCAGTGTGCCAGTCTCCCAGGGAGCCCACACTTCTTACTGACCCGGCAGAAGGACGCGGCATTTCCTCTCGAGGTTGGAAGGGGGTGCATCACGGGTGGAGAGGGTGCAGGAGGAGCCTGGAGGCAGCAGGTGAGGGGCGGGGGTGCCCTGAGAGTGCCAGCCTCCGGGAACGTGCACAGCTGCAGGCAGTGAGCCGCACACACCCCCGTGTGCTAGGTCTTTACAGAGTCCCGAGAGGAAAAAGAGGCGGCAGGAGCCCACGCAGGCAACACACGTCTGCACCTGAGCGTCTGTATCCATATCCCAGCGCCATGTACGTAAGGCAAGCACGCACACCGCCGTACGTTTAACCAGCGTCGACCGGGGAGAGGCTGCTCACAGCACATTTTCGGCGTTTTAAAGGCCTAAGGGGTGGGGCCGGGCAGGGGGCAGAGAGTGAAACGGACAAGGATAGGTAAACGAGAGCTCCTGCACTTGAACCGACATGGCTAGCCCCGCGCCAGGCACATCTAGGTCTTGGTGCTGGACCGTAAGGTGAATAAACGGAGGAGAAACAACAGAAGCGAGAGGTGGGGGGCGGGGAAAGCCCGCCTGGCCCAGGACCGTCGGGCACCGGGCACTAGCCTCCCTTCTCAGGCTCTGTGATCAGCCCCGCGGCCACCAGACGCAGGACGGGCACCCTGGCCACCGGCTGGATGGCATCTGACGGAGTGTTTGCAGGAGGAGACAAAAACACACACACACCAGCGCAGTCCGACGCCAGTTCAAAATGACCCTGTCGGGGCTCTGGTACGTCTTCATTCAACACCCAGCTCAACGGACCCGCAAGGAAACCAGCAAAAGGCAGCTGCGCTTGCTTCATCAGCGCAGCCGGGCTTCCCTGTGAAATTGCAGAAACCGCGGGCCCTGCAACAGGTGCACTTCCTGGAGAGGCGGGGATCACTGTGCCCTGAGTAACAAGGGCGCGCCCCATCCCTGGGCCCCGTGCCCACCCCCATTCCCGGTTCTCTGTGGGGAACCCTTTCCCATGGAGGCCCTGGCTCTGCTCTGGCTGTGAGCGCAGGGCTACCTCGCCCTCCGCGGCACTCATCACCTGTTCCCCTGGCCGCCACCCTGCACGCGGCTACTGAATTGGAGCTGCCGTGGCGCCTGGACCCCGTCACCTGATGGAGGGGCCGTCATGGGCCCAGCAGAGTGCCTGGCACATGCGGAAGGCAGTAGGTTTTGCCAGGGCAAGGACTGGGGAGCCCGGAAGTCAGCCCCCCCAGAACCCTGCAGGGGAGTGGGGCTGGCTGAGGAGCCACAGCAGAGGGTGGGGAGTGCGCGGGATGACGGGGAGACAGCTGACATGGGAAACGTTTGCTTCCTCCCCTTGAAGGGCCCTGACCCGTCTGCAGGAAGTGGCCCCTGGCCTTTCTGGGCTCTCCGCATCTCCCTGTGGAGGCTGCGTGGAGGGACGGGTGGTCCTGCCTGGCTTGAGTCCCAGGGCACATTTCAGGCTTTGTGTGGAGTCAGCTGTCGACTCTTTGTGACCCCATGGGCTGCAGCCTGCCAGGCTCCTCTGCCCATGGGATCCTCCAGACAAGAATCCTGCAGTGGGTACCATTTCCTTCTCCAGGGGATCCCCAACCCAGGGATGGAACCCGCGTCTCCTGCATGGGCAGGCGGATTCTTTACCACTAGCACCACCAGGGAAGCTGCAGACCCTGTCCATAACCTCTGGGTTCTCGGCCCTGCCTCTGTGGAACAGCAGAGGGGCACTCATGGCCGGGCTGTGTGAGGCCCCAGGGGACCCAGCCACATCTGTGAGACATACACCCTGGCTCCTGAGAGAAGGGCAGAGGGAAGGACAAGTGTGGAACTAACACGCAACCAGACTGGGCCACACCCGACCCAGGAGCCGCCCTGCACGTTCCTCCTGGGTCCAGATGATCTCTTTTGTGTCCCCAAGTGGCCAAATCCTGCCTGTTTCCACCCCTCTTCCTCCCCTGATTTCCCAGTCTTGTAGCAAAATTCTGAACAGAACTGATGCCTATCTTGCGGTACTTAACTTCTGACTATCCTTGCCTAGATTGTTGAGGGCATTACGTAGGTTTCCTTCCTTTTTCCATCCCTCCACAAAGTAAGTGTCTTCCTTTTACCTTTTTTAGATTTAGTGCCTCTAGTGTTGAAAGAAACCAGACTAGGTCACCCCAAAATATGCCTTTTTGACAATTATTTTGAGCTGAAGGCAATTAGGAGGGAGCAAACTCAGCAAAGCCCCCCTGCTTCTGCCTCAAGGCAGGAAATAGTTTCGTCTTCCCGGAGGCAGACTCTCACTGGCCCAGAGATGCGCCGGGGAGCCTGAGGGCCCATCTTCCCCACGGGGCCTCTGGTTTATGTGCCACCTGCAGCTGCTGCCCTGGGAACCCTGAACCTGCTTCCTGGTCCTGGTAACTCTACGAGTTTACTGCTCCTGGTGGACGATGCTGTAAAAGCTGCACTGTGAGTCGATGCTTTGAGTGGCTTCGGGTTGAGATGTTTTCCCACGCTGTGTGCAGGGCACGTGTGAATAAACTGTGCTTCCCTCTTGTTAATCTGTCTTGCTGTGAGGGTCCCAGCTGCAAGCCCAGGACGGGTAAATGGTGGTCTCTACAGCGTCCTGTACTGAGAAGGCAGAACGTCAGCAAGGACCAAGTATCTGTCAAGTTTTGCTTCCAGGACAACCAAAGAAATCCGTATCTACAAGGATCCTATTGAAACAGGACTTTACCGGCTAATTTTAAACTTAATTTGCCCATTCAGCAAACCCAGCTCGCACCACGTGCCGGGCCCAGCCCAGAACTGGAGCTTCAGCTTCACATGTGTATGCATGGTTAGTCATTTCAGTCGTGTCTGACTCTTTGTGACGCCCTGGACTGTACCCCACCAGGCTCCTCTGTCCATGGGGATTCTCCAGGCAAGAATACTGGAGTGGGTTGCCATGCCCTCCTCCAGGGGATCTTCCTGACCCAGGGATCGAATCTGCATCTCCTTCATTGGCAGATAGATTCTTCACTTCTGGGCCCCCAGGAAAGCCCAGTTTAGGATATCATTTAGAGATAGATAGAGGATTTATCTGAGACCTGCAAAGAGCAAGTGAGGCCGCTGAGTATCTTCCTGTGCAATGCCCAGCTTGCCTTGTGATGGCCCGGGCAGCCCTGCTGGGGTGGACATCTCACATGGATTTCTGTCTGGTGGGTCAGAGAGCCCCAAGGTTACAGTCAGGGCCCTGGGGGATCTGTAACCCTCAAGCTTGACCTTATATTTCTTGTCAGACTGTCCACACACACCGAGCTTCTCAACTGTCTCTGGACTGGTTCTAATGCCCCACTGGTTAATTAGTGAGTTAAATAAAACCTCTGACACCTGCTCGTTTACCTTCTCTGAGAATCACAACCTGACCAGTTGAAGGGGAGATGTTGGACCGGCAGTCAGAAATGGCCCTGAAGTTCTGAGGGCAGGGCGGAGGGCCAGTGGCCAGCAGGCAGGACTCCGGCACGAGACAGGAGAGCCGCCTGTGCTGTGTGCTCTGTCTGGTCCTCATGACACCCACAGGAATGAACCCTCGATTCTTAACGTGCATCCCTGTCTTGCAGATGAGGAACCGGAACGAGGCAGGAACTCGCCCCGGAGCACGGAACCGGGATCTGGACCCGGGGGGCAGCATGTGAACCTTCACTCGGAACCAGTGGTTCTCAGTCTTGTCCTGGGGCGTCTTCGATGGTCATGCTGGCATCCAGTGGGGAGGGGCGGGGATATGCCTGAAGTCTCTGTGATGCAGAAGGCAGCCCCCACCGCAAAGGGTCCCCAGGCGCTGAATGCCGGGGAGAGAAAGCCTCAGACCTGGCGGGGGGCGGCGGGGGGCACCTCGTCCAGGCCCTGCTCTCACACAGCCCCTCTCACGCCTGCAGTCCTCACTTCCTTCTAATGCTTCCTTCAAGGCCAATCCCTCCTCTGCATAATAACCTCCATATTTCATTCACGCTAAATTCTCAGCCTAATGGACGCAAATAATAAATGCTTGCTAAACGGCTGCTCACATTTACTGCGTGATTTCTGACAGATCCGCGCTCACTTTGAAAAATCCCAAGACTGTGATGGGGAAGGAGACGAGAAAGCACGACATGAACACACCGCAGGTTACAGGGCGCTGGGAAAGCATCGCCGCGTTGAGCTCGGGAAGCTGCAGAGCAGAGGCCCCGAGGCCCGCATCCCGGCAGCCCTGATGGAGGCTAATTTTTCACTGTCCTTGAAGCTAATCAAGCCTGCGGAAACAGCATCACCAAATGGACTAAACGAGATTTTCAATTAACTCAAACAGATGGCTTAAATTTTCCAGGTGACTTTCCATATTAATTCAGAGAGAGTGGTGGACCAGGCCCCAGGCGGCCTGACAGGGATGGCACTGCAGGAAGACAGCAAAGCACACGGATCTCGGGAGAGAAGACGAAGCGATGATTGCAGTGCTTCTCCTATCCCGGCAAGAACGCATGCGCGCACGCTAAGCCGCTTCAGTCGTGCCCGACTCTCTGTGACCCCATGGACTGTAGCCCGCCAGGCTCCTCTGTCCAGAGGCTTCTCCAGGCAAGAATACCGGAGTGGGTCCTGTCAAGAATAGCATCGCCCAGGTTGATTCCACTCTGGGACACATTGAGGGCCCGATCTCCCAGGAGGGGCCGTCCGAGACTGAGGCCTTGGGACCCGCTGCACGAGTAGGGTGGCCACTCCAGGGCTGGGATGGACAGACAGCTGGGAGGGACAGGCAGAGGGGAGCCCTGGGCTGGGTCTGTCCTCCTGAGGACCAGTGATTTTACACACGCCTAGAGATGGGAGAGCCGAAAGAACCTCAGTGTGTCCTGCAGTGGCCGTGGGCAGATGGGTTTTACCAGGGACAGCAATGAAGCCTCCAATGAAGCAATGAATGCGGGAGACGCCCGCATCGTTACGGACCAGGAGCTCCAAGCGTCCTTGTGTCCAGCCCTGAGCTGGGCCTGCGCAGGAGCCAGAGTGGCTGAGGCCACTGCACCCGCCCTTCTGGAAGCTGCCAGGGGCTACTAGTAATGCAGAATTCTGTAAGTGAATAGGGAGGACCCAGGCTACCATTATGGCAAAATGTGGGCTGGGTATTTGCTGAGCCTCCGGATGGATCATTCTCGGCTTAACTGGGCCCGTGGACAGGCCTGCAGCATCGATGAGTGAGTAGAAGCTGGGGCCAGCCCAGTCCCCTTCCCTTTCTGGGTCTCCCATCAATACTCTCAACAGAGTGGGGTTTAACATCGCTATTAGTAAACTCTGGAAGTATAACCAGTCCCCAGGCCACTTGGACTCTGGGACAAGATGAAACTGAAATCCAGACCCCTTCAGTCAGACTCTACTCAGCTTTCTTGATTGGAATATAAAATCCACCTGAGCCAGTCGTTACTAACAACAGGATGGATGCCGTTATCAATATGTCCCACCAATTGCATGGTTGTTATGCCACCTGGGAGCTTTGGCTTCGCTGGAGCATGACTTCCCGCTTGGTCCCCAGGCCTGGTAAAGGGCAGCCATGCTCCAATGCGGCGCTCCCCGACCTTTTTTGGCACCAGGGCCAGTGTCGCAGTAGACAGGTTTTCCATGGACGGAGTGCAGGGATGGTTTTGGAATGATTCAAGGTCATTACATTTACTGAGTTCACTGGGGAGGCAGAGCTCGGGTGGTGCTGTGATGGTGTGTGGCTGTAAGCGTAGACAGAGGTTCTCCCAATTGCCCGCCACTCACCTCCCATGGTGCATCCCGGTTCCTAACAGGAACAGGACGGCTCTGTGGCCTGGGGGCTGGGGACCCCTGCTCTAAAGTGAGGCTCTGAAAATGGGGTCCCATGCACAGTAGGTCCAATTACCTGGACGTCTTGGAAAGGTGCATCTGTTCATCTGAAGGGTGAACCCCAAAGTCCTCCACGTGCAGGCCAGGTGCCCCCACTGGACACGTGTGGTTGACCATCCCCTCTGCCCCCCTGAAGCCCAGCCTCTGGGGGGCAGGATCTGAGCCTGACGTGAGGTAAGACATCACAGCGGCTTTGACAGGTGTTCCTCCCTCAGAACACCAAGCCATAAAGCAGCCAGGAAAACGGTACAAAATGTGCCTTTTCCTTGGATGTTTAAATCCGCAGTCTGAGCCCACAGAGACCACATCAGCAGACAAGGATCTCACGGTTATTGTCGTCGCGTAATTGAACGAAGGATGCAAACCTCATCCGCGGGTCATCGGGCGGCGTCATCTCCAGGTCGTGCGTGGGTCCGTTCAGGCCAATGACGTGCAGGGAGATGCTGGGGTTTTCACAGCCGGCCTGGGAGGAAAGGGGATAGAGGTGTGAGAGCCACCTCCCACCTGGACCGGCCTGGGTGCTGAGTCTGCTGGGAGACACGAGAGGCTCAGTGTGGGGAGGACGAAGCCCTTCAGGGGGAGTGTCAGTAGATGGGGCGGGGACGGGGAGAGGCCACTCTCCTCTGTCCCCTCCCTGCACGAGCGCTGGCCGGCAGGGCAGAAGACTAGGCTGCTGGTCTGACTCTGGCTCCTCCGCCCCTGCAGACGGGGTGTCAGGGTGAGGGGGAAGGCAGACCCACACAGGGCAGGGCTCAGACGGGTCAGCAGTTTGTGGCTCCAATCTGAGTTCTGTTGGTCAGAACATGCTGACTTTCTACTAAAACAGGAAACTCCAGTCCCGAGCCACATGGGGTGTCATAATTCCAATCACAGACCTGTCCCAGAGCTCACGGTAAAGTCAGTTGGTTGCAGTTTTCTAGGTTTCAGGTCATCCCATCACTCCGAGGTTGGGGGGACTCCCATGAAAGGGTTCAGCAGGGAAACTGTTCCCTTTCTAGGCAATGTCTGGCTCCCAGCCTCCTGAACCGTGAGACACACACGTCCGCTGTTTAAGCAGCACGGTCTGTGGTGCTTGTTACGGAGCCCGAGCTGACTGATATACCTGGTGCTTCCTTCCTCTGGCCTGGGACTCTGGGCCCCTTGCTTGGGCACCATTGCCCCTCGCTGCAAACTGCAGGCCGAGGGTCCTGTATCTCTGGACAGCAGGAGGTGTCAGCTCCTAGAGCCCTCCGGTGGCTGGGGAGCCGGGGCCAGGGCTGGTCGGCAGAGGCTGGACGGGTCCTTCTGGGGCAGCCCCGGGGGGAATCCGGGGACCCTGTCACCGGAGGGGCAGGCGGGGCCCCGGCCTCTCTCCAGCTGAGTGGGCGGCAGGCCCTGCCCCCACACTGGCACGATGCGGTTTACTAACAAAGCCAGGTGTGGCCATCTGTGCCTCCCCGCCCTCAGCCCTGCCATCCACCTGCATCCTTGATGTTCTGCTGGCTTTTTGTGGCAACACACGGGTCTGGGGAGCAATTCGAAACAGTACAGGGCAGCACATGGCCAGGCGCAGAGCAGCCCAGAGCCAAGGGGACCCTCTGACCCCCCAGAACCTGCAAAAGGAGCTAGAGGACAGAGTGCCCCAGCGTGAGCAGTGTGAGTTTCTGTCACCACGGAGTCACAAGGGAGGTGATGTATATCGGTTGGGATTGAAGCTTGGACAAATGACTAACGGTAGTTCCGTCATTTAAAAAAAAGTAAACCTGCTGACAGATTCAGCTCCGCAAAGATGGGAATTTAATGCAATGTAATGGGACATAATTAATCCCGCCTCTGTTCACTGCCTTGCTCGCAGCACGGGGGAGAGCCACGGCTCCACGAGGGGGTGGGGAGCCGATGAACGTATGCAGAGGCTGTCCTGGCGTGGCTTCCTGCCTACCTTGGGGTAGTGGTAGGGCTTCGCGGTGGGGTAGATGGAGCCGGTGTAGGTGGGCAGCTCCATGACCGGCACGCGTGAGTCGTTGATGGTGGCGTAGGCGAGCCGTGTACCGTCCGGAGACCACCAGTGGGCGATGTGGGTCTTCAGGATCTCCTCTAAGGAAACAGACAAAGCAGAGACGTGTGAAGGCACGGGGGAGGGCACCCGGGAGCCCCCCGGGGACAAATGCCTCCTCACAGCCTCTGAGGAGGCCTCCCCGTGCCCGGGTGCACCGTCATTCTGGACATACCTGGGCTGACCACCGAACCCCAGCACAGCAAACCCAGTCAATCAAGGCCCGACCGAGCAGAGGCGAACCATCCAAAAACCACTCTCCTTTTTTTGCACAATTTGAGCATGATGAGCCTATGAGGTCCTTTCTGAGTTGACTTACTATTGCTGTGTGTGAGTTATTACTTGAAGGGGATCAGAAAACCAAAACGAGAGGAGATCCATTCGTCTCAAGCAGGGAGCCCCCGGCAGGACCAAGTGAGGACATAACTGTTTGGAGCTTGAATCCCAGGAAATCAATGAGCAGGGGACACCGAGGGCTCAGGCCCACACTGAGGCCCCAGGCACACGGCCGTGTGGGAGGCGATGCTCAGAGCCCAGTGGGCCCCTCACCCTGACGGAAGGAGGCGATCGCATTCCCTGAGGCAGAGACCCAGAATGGCCCCCTCTTCAGGGAGACCGAGATGGAAACAGCGATGGGCCCAGCCTCCACTGGGAGCTCCCCAGCTCCTCCCCGTCACGGAGTCTGGGTTAACTAGTGAGCTCACTGGGGAGGAGTCCCATAGGATCTGACGTCTGTTCCGGAAAGCATGATCCCACCTTGCCTTCTGAACAAGCCGAGAGAGGGCACCTCTCAGGGGCCACTCATCAGAGCGCTGGGGTTGGAGAAGCACCTCGGGGCTAAACAGCTCTGAGGCTGGGGTCCTCCTTGGACACCGTGTGTGTGTTTTATTAATGAATTCCCCTGGATTCGTTTTTAAAATAATGGTCAGCACAGCTCTACAACCCCCCAACATGAGTCCCATTCCCCAGTCATTATTCGGGGTAGACCACAAACAGGCTCTGAGAGGCCGAAGGGACAGAAAGGCAGTCGAACAGCTGAAGTCACACAGAGGAAGCAGAATGAGGGACTCAGACTCCGGGGGATGGCTAGACTGAGAATAAGGGTGAGGGAGGTGGCGCTGGAGGCGGGGCCACAGGGGAGCCCGCGGCGCGGTGCGGGGCAGGGGACCCGCCGGCTGCAGGACGGAGACGGGGTGGGCTAGGGGGTCAGGGCCCTGCTGCAGGGACCACAAGGGCGTCCCGCAGCCCCGTTTAGGGGCCCTGCAGCTCCTGCTCCCCCTGGGGGGCTGGCCGATGGGCAGTCCGTCCCTCCATCGTGGGCTCCACCAGCCTGTGGGCTCAGTGGGAGGAACCACAACGTCCTTCTGGACCTGCCACAGCAGAGCTAGAAGGGACTCCCTTCATGAAGCGCCGGCCTCCCTGAAATAACTCTTCCTGTGCCCCCGACCCCCCACCCCGGGGGCTTCCCTCCTGGTCTCCAGCAGCCTGCAGAGACCCCAACCCCTGTGACTCAGGAGCAGCGCCAGACAGCAGCATCTTGTCTCCCATGAAGTGCCCGGCACGCCTGAGTCCCATCACCAGACGCACCCCAGGCCTGCGGTGCGGCGGGTCCGTGAAGGATGCCTAAGGGGCCCCCGTCCTGGGCTCTGCCCCCGTCCTGCCATCCACCGGGGGGGCCCCAGAATGAGCTCCCCACTGTCAGCCGAGAGGCACAGCGGCTGCCTCTAACACCCCGACCCTGCCGGCACTCTGCCCTTGCGGCACCCCAAGAAATGACTCAGAAGCATTGCCAGAGCCGATAAAACACCCAAAGGTCTGCTGAGGCAAAAAAAAAAAAAAAAAAAAATGCAGCCAGCGAGCTCTCCAGGGCTTGTAATTTTCCAGTGTCTTCAGCAGCCGGCAAAGTGACTTTCAGGTGTGGGTTTGGGAGGAGGTGATGCAGAGATGACTCTCTGCAGAACCACCTGACTTGTCTGGCCGGTGTGATGGACTCCAGCAGACGGGCTGCTGGGGAAAACAGGCACCACTTGCAGTGGTTTGTGGGAGACCCTGCCCCACCACACCTGTGCTGGGGGCTGGGGAGGTGAGCACGTCAGGGAGGGACAAGGGAGTACAGGGGAGTCAGCGGGAGCAAGCAGAATGCATGGGGCAGGGGGTGGCGACAGGCAAGCATCATCCACCTGAAATCAGGGGCTCGAGCCTGACCGCAGTGCTCACAGCCTGTTCCTCCAGAAATTACCAGCGGAACAGTGGCGGGTGCCAGTAAGGTGCCTAGATAGAAGCGTCACCCAGGAGCAGACTGGCAGCACAGACCTGCAGACACGCAACTCGTCTGCGGCTTCTCTGACCCCAAGCGACTCCCTGTGAGGGAAGGGACAGAATCAGCATCCTTCGGGGTCCGGCCCCGCTTCACCCCCAGACGGGCCCAGGGCTTGGTGAGGGGCACGGAGCGTGGGAGGGCACACTGCTAGCTTCTCACCCGTCCGTCATGCCTCCACCTCGTTTCCAGAACTTGCCTTCGGACACGAAGGAAACACTGCTGCTGCAGTCTGGCCAGCACAGGGCAGGGGGTCCCACGTGTGAGGACGAGAGCCAGATCGGGGAGAAAGGAGCCCCCAGGCTGGGCTGAGAAGCACTATTCCTGCCCCGTCCATTAGCAGATGCCGAGTCCGTCACTGAGCTCAATGCACTGCTCAGAGCACACGATGCAGAGGACCACAGGTTTCAGAGGAGAGATGTGCTGGTCAGAGGGCAGCTTGGAAACCAGAGCACTCAGGAGTGACAAGGGCCTGCTGTCTATGTTGGCAAATACTTAACATCCCACAGCGAGACGATCGCTAACGAAAGAGAAATGCCTCCATGCCAAAGGCAGGCCATACACAAAGGGCAGCTTTGGTTTATTCTCTCCAAACGCTATTAAACATATCGTTCCTGGGTGTTTTTATTTTCCTGTGAGTTAGTTGCTTCTTAAAGAGATAATTAAGTATAATGAACTACGGGGAAAAGGACCAGGCAGATGAAACCGTGACATTTCCCCGTTCATTACGAACGTCCCCATTCTGCAAATGTTTTCTTCAGGCTTCTAGCTTAATGATGCAGTTGGTTTAAATGCCATGAACCAAAAGTAGTGTATGGGCAGAGTTTTGCAGGAAAAAAAACTAGTTCATCAACTAAATTACTTGCATGAGCCCTTGCCTTGGAACAACAGGAGAAACTGCCTTCTGAAGTACAGATAACTTGTGAGAACGAGAGGGTACAGTTTTCCTTCACTGCCCTGACCTGTTCCGGGACCTTCTTGGAATCAAGCAAGAAGGATGCATCTCTGGACATTCACTTGAAGAGGAAGAAATTTCCATCCATGCAGCTTCAGCTCACAGCTTCATCTGGGCCCACTCCCCTAGGTCTTGTCACCACATCTTAAAGAAGCGAATATTGTCACTCAGGTTGCACAAATATGGGCAGGTCCAAGAAGACAGAGTCCCTTTAGGGCTCAAGGTGATAAAGGCCGGTCCCTCCAAGATGAGGAATTCTCCAGTTTTCCAGATTGTTTTTCAGATGGAGGACAAGGAGAAGCCACAACGGTCATTGCATAATTCTTGCTGGGTGTGCTTTCGAACTGTGATGCTGGAGAAGATTCTTCAGAGTCTCTCGGACCAGTCAATCCTAAAGGAAATCAGTCCTGAATATTCATGGGAAGGACTGATGCTGAAGCTCCAACCCTATGGTTACCTGATGCAAAGATCTGACTCACTGGAAAAGACTCTGATGCTGGGAAAGATGGAGGGAAGGACGTTGAAGGCAAAAGGAGAAGGGGACGACAGAGCATGAAATGGTTGGATGGCATCAGTGACTCAATGGACATGAGTTTGAGCAGCTCCAGGAGTTGGTGAGGGACAGAGAAGCCCGGGCTGCTGCAGTCCATGGGGTCGCAAAGAGTCGGACATGACTGAACGACTGAACAGCAACAACAGTCCCTTAAGGAGGTGCTCAGGGAAGCATGTGGGAATAGCGTGTGCTTTTGTTACAGATACCTGGGTCCCACTCCCGGCAGAATAGTCACGGTTTAGTGGGATGGGGGAAGGGCACAAATCCCTTTTCTGCACAAACTCACAGGCTAGTTGATACATGACATCTGATCAAACAGGCCCTGCATTCTGGAGATGCATGTCTGTGGTCTGTGGCAAACAATGTCGCCCGCCATGGCAATAAACAGAGGATGCTGCAGCTGTGAAGCCAGCAGCAGGGCCGAGGGAGTCCAGGGTGGAGGAGGACAGGATGCTGGCCCTAGGCAGTGATGACGCTGTCTGGGAATGACTTTAGTGAGCCCAGACTCCCTCATCGTCCACACAGGGAGACACGCAACAGTCACCATCTCGAGAGGTCTGGTCTTGGCGATGAACAGTACTCTTCTGACGCTTGATTACATTATTTTCCAGCAAGAACTCCTACATATCCTGGCTTCTTCCTTCCCTCCTTGGAACAGTCCCTTGGAGCCACTGAGAGGCTGTCTCCCAGGCTGTCGTCCTCAGTAAGGTCCCTGAATGAGACAGCTGGTGGTGCAGCGGGAAAGAACCTGCCTGCCAATGCAGGAGACGCAGGTTTGATCCGTGGTTTGGGAAGATCCCCTGGAGGAGGAAACCCACTCCAGTACTCTGGCCTGGGACACGCCATGGACAGAGGAGCCTGGTGGGCTATAGTCCATGGCATGGCAGAGGGTTAGACACGACTCAGGACTGAGCACAACCCAGGCGTCTTTTAGGCTGTGCACTTTTTTAGTTGACAGGTCCATCAGTACATAAGAAATAGGCTTCCAAATTTTTGCGGGGAGCATGCCATCTTGAACAGAATAGTAGGTTCCACTTAAAGGTGTGTTGTGGGTGAAACTGTCCCCTAAAAATAATGACATCCTGACCCCTGGTACCTGTCAAGGTGACCTTGTTCAGAAACAGGGTCACTGCAGATGTAAGTAAGATGCATATTAAGACGGGGTCACTCTGGAGGAGGGTGGGGGCCCCAATCCAACACGACTGGCACCTCCCAAGGACAAGTAAAGAGACAGAGAGTCAGAGCAGGCCGGCGCCCTCTGGGGGCAAAGGCAGAGCCTGGAATGATGCGTCTACAAGCGGAGGATCAGCAAGGATGCCCCTTTAGAAGCTGGAAGAGACACCTCGGCTTCAGACTTGCAGCGCCTAGAGCTGGGACAATAAATCCCTGCAGTTTAAAGCCGCGCTGTTGTCTTCTGTTACGGCAGCTGCAGGAATCTGCACAAGGTCATGACTATGCTGGGTCATGACCCCCAGAGAGCCAGGTCCTCACTGGGCGATGATGTAGGAGAGAGTCAGCCGAATTCTGCCCTGAAACTCAGCGGGGGGACCTTCCAAGTCAGACCGGACCAGGAGGGGGCTGCGCTCTGGCCTCAGCCCTAAGAACAAGCTGGGCTGGACCCAGCGCCCCCCTCACTGGTGCTCACACATGCTCACACACACACACACACGATGCTGTCTGCCCGGCTGCGTCCCCAGGCCCTGACCTGCAATATTCCAGCCTCCACTAGGCCTGGATCAAGTTGGCTGCCTCAACTTCCACCCAACATGCTGGGGACCCGCTCTGCCTGGGACCCTTGCTGAACCCTGGTCAGATTCAGGGACATCTTTTGGTCGAACAAATATTTAACATGCAGTAGACACTGCTCAGCGCTTTCCAGGTAACAGCTCACTTACTCCTCCTGACGGCCTCACGACTGAGCGGCTAACACAACTTCTAAAATAATTTGTGTGCGTTCATCACGACAGCACCTGCACAGACTGCACTGACATTTAGGTGGACATCGACACAGTTTTGTCCACGTGTGACGAGTCGTGGGCATGGGTTTGCAGACGTTCTGACGTTGCACCACAGCCTGTTCCCACGCCCTGGCTTAGATGTGGACCAGCTTCCTTTGAGCAGGTTCCAGGATGTCCACCACCAGAGCCAACACCACCCTGTTTCCTGAGTTTCTGGCAAAGTACCCGCCAGCCATGAGCAGAGGGTTGCCGAGGCCGCATCTGCCGGAAAACGGTGAGCTTGGACCAGCCTGGCCGCAGCGGGCACACTCGGGAGGTGGTGGGAGGCGCAGAGCGTGGCAGGTGCCTGGGGAGGACACATATTCAGGCCCTTCCTCCTGGGCTCGTGGCCTCTCTGAGCATCTCCTGACCTTCCCCCTGACCCACCCGCAAGGTCCTGGAGGCGGCCTTGGAACGACCCACGGCCTCTGGTGAGCTCTGCAGCCCCCAATGCGCTGGTGTCAGTGAGTGTGGTCATGGGCCCTTGTTCGAGGTCGACATTCCCGGCTGTGTGCCCAGGACCTTCCCCCGGAGACCACCCTGAGCAGCAGCTACTCAGGCGCTGGGGTGCACGCTCTGGGGGCAGAAGAGGCTTGGGAGGTTGGCTTCTGCCTTGAGGATCTCACACAAGAGGGGAAACCCGACCAGGGACCAGGAAAAATGTGCCCTGAACACAAGCGTCTGGTATCCCTCAGCCTTGGGGCAGGCTGCCAAGGGAAGGGGGGTTCTCACCGCAGGATCTCGGCCTGCATTTAAATATCATGTGAGAGTGATGTTAGTTCTTATACATAAATGCACTGGCAAGTCTGCCACAGCATCTATTATGATCACGGAACACGTGTCAGCCTGGGCCGCTGCAGTCAGGGACCCACTGAGGGAGCAGAAGCGGTTCAGAGGGAAGATGAGCTCGGACCGGACTGATGTGGCCACCAAGCATGGGCCACTGCGGCGCGGCCTCACGCCTGGCAAGCCTGGGCACCTCGGGACAGAGCCACTAAGCCATCGGGGAACCCTCACTGTTGAACACCCTTGCTGTGGCTCCTGGTAACTGGAGGAGAGAAAAAGCAAATGGCTCAGGCTTCCCAGAGGTCCTGGCGGATTGTCTCTGCCCCGTCAGGAACAGCAAGCTCAGCAGACACACCAGACGTGCAGGGCAAGGAGGGTGGCTGCTTCTCCAGTGCTCATTTTGTAAAGCACCTGCAGAGCTGACCCTGCCTGCCACAGAACAACCCTCAGACCACCCGCATGCAAGTCCTCCCACTTCTCTTTTTTTGTAATTAACAAGACCCCAGCGAGGATAGTAAGCTAGGAAGGCAAGGCTGATCCAGGCAAAATGGAGAGGAAAGTGGAGGTTACCTTGTTTGGCAGCCCAGATGCAGAAAGCACTTCACTGTGACCCTTAATCCCCCGTCTGGGTCAATCATCCTTCTTTCCTTTTTCCCATCAAAACGTACAGGCCAGATGTTCATGCGTGTTTGCATGTGTGTATATTTGCACACGTGTGTGCACACGTGCATGCATGTGCACGTATGCGTGTGCATTGTGTATGTATGCATGTGTGCACGCACGTGTGTATGCATGTGCACACACACATATATGCATGTGTGTACATGTACACGTGTGCATGTATGTGTGTGTTTCAGTAAGTGTTCATTTACTCCTCCAAACAACCACTTTGAGTAGGTGTTCCTATCTTTACCTTTCTCTTAAGGAAATTAAAAGGATAAAAGTGTAGATAACCGGCCCACATCACAGAGTGAGGCCCTGAGAAGAGCATGTCTGTGGGAAGCGCTGAGAGATGAGTTGACGTCGTCTCTGCCAGCTTTCCATCTCCTTCAGCTCCATCTCTCCCCCACCTGTGGTTCTGGAAGGGGTCTGAGCCACTGATCGGGCTTCCCAGGTGGCGCCAGTGGTAAAGAACCTGCCTGCCGATGCTGGAGATGCAAGAGATAAGAGTTCAATCTCTGGGTCAGGAAGATCCCCTGAAGGAGGAAATGGGAACCCACTCCGGTATTCTTGCCTGGAGAATCCTACAGACAGAGGAGCCTGGGGGGCTATAGTCCATGGGGTCACAAAGAGTCGAGATTTCAGACACTTGTCTGAGCCTCTGAAGGTGAGATGAATGAGCTGGGCCAGTGGGGGCTTCATGCAGATCTCAGACCTCCCCCCACCCCGTGCCACTGCACCTGCCAGGCAGGCAGGCAGCCCTGCAGACAGTCTGCCATCTGTGCCCAGGCGATGACCAAAAACGGTTTTAAATTCAGCTCCTAAAACTGTTCCATTTAAAAGAGAATGTTTTGCCATAATACTCTTTGATATTAACTTAATAATCTATAATAGTGACTGGAGGTAGAATGTTATCACCCAACTCTACAATGATTTTTAATGCTCTTAGATGGTTTTATTTTTCTTCCTGATATTTTGCTGAAGCTGATCATCTTGTTAATAATATTCACAAGGAAGTTAAAAATGATTGAGATTCTGAAATTGGAATTTTAATGAGACAGTGACTTAACTACCAAGCACTACAACCAAAACTGTTTGTATTTATGAAGGGTTTCTTAAAAGTGCTGACTCGATGGTGTCCTCTTCTGAAAGTTAGAATTTTTCATCGCAAAGCAAAATTATTGCCTTCAAATTATATGTAACATTTCTTCTATATACTGGCTTTAGCTTTAAAATTAGATGACAGGAATGTTTTCTTGTAGGATGCACTGCACAAAAGCTCATTATAATACATATTTTCAAAGAAAATTCTAACAGAGCAACAGTCACCTTAATCAGTCTGAGATAGTCTGCATAATTATTTCTTAATATCAGTGGAAACACATTTTAAAAATAATGGATATCAAAAACAATGTGTATCAAGAAATTAGGTCTCAAGTTTTTGTACTTCTTTTCGAAGAGGAAGGTTAATTAACTGTGAATTATAAACAGCACTCAGAACAGTTTCTATACCCAACTGCATTGAATTATTAAATATTCTTGGTTCTACTGTTCAAAGAACAAGAGTCTGCCTTTAGACTTGTACAAATAGATCCTGACTCTGGAGACATAGCTCAGGGGTTCAGTGTGATTGAGGGGAGGGAAATCCTGGTCACCATGGGTACAGAAATCACAGGTACAGTCACCACGGGCACAGTCATCTCAGGTACGGTCACTGTAGGTCACCATGGGCACAGTTATCACAGGTAGGGTCACCATAGGGTCATCACGGGTACAGTCGTCACAGGTAGGGTCACCATAGGGTCACCACGGGCACAGTCGTCACAGGTACCGTCACCACGGGCACAGTCGTCACAGGTACGGTCACCACGGGCACAGTCATCACAGGTAGGGTCACCACGGGCACAGTCGTCACAGGTACGGTCACCACGGGCACAGTCGTCACAGGTACCGTCACCACGGGCACAGTCGTCACAGGTAGCGTCACCACGGGGACAGTCGTCACAGGTACCGTCACCACGGGCACAGTCGTCACAGGTACCGTCACCACGGGGACAGTCGTCACAGGTAGGGTCACCACGGGCACAGTCGTCACAGGTACCGTCACCACGGGGACAGTCACAGGTAGGGTCACCACGGGCACAGTCGTCACAGGTACCGTCACCACGGGGACAGTCGTCACAGGTAGGGTCACCACGGGCACAGTCGTCACAGGTACCGTCACCACGGGGACAGTCGTCACAGGTAGCGTCACCACGGGGACAGTCGTCACAGGTACCGTCACCACGGCACAGTCGTCACAGGTACCGTCACCACGGGGACAGTCGTCACAGGTAGGGTCACCACGGGCACAGTCGTCACAGGTACCATCACCACGGGGACAGTCGTCACAGGTAGGGTCACCACGGGCACAGTCGTCACAGGTAGGGTCACCACGGGCACAGTCACAGGTAGCGTCACCACGGGGACAGTCGTCACAGGTACCGTCACCACGGCACAGTCGTCACAGGTACCGTCACCACGGGCACAGTCGTCACAGGTAGCGTCACCACGGGGACAGTCGTCACAGGTAGGGTCACCACGGCACAGTCATCACAGGTACGGTCACCACGGGGACAGTCGTCACAGGTAGGGTCACCATGGGCACAGTCGTCACAGGTACGGTCACCACAGCCACAGTCATCATAGGTAGGGTCACCATGGGTCCAGTCGCAGGTGCCGCGGTGATGCCTTCAGGATGGACAGGAGACAGCAGAGCCACAGCCCCCAGCCCGCCCCTGTCCCCACCCGATCTCACCCCCAGGATGTCCCAGGACCACGTGTGGCCTCGACCTGAAGCTGCCCGGGGCATCTTGAGGCTGGGAGTCTTGGACACAGGTCCATCCACCCAGGGCACCGGCCAGTGGGCCTGGACCAAGCCCTTCCAGTCCTGCTCCCCTCTCCTCACCTGGGAAACAGGAGAGCTCAGCGCAGCCCCACTGTGAGCCATGTGAGGAGGGAGAGTGTCCCCGGTCCAGGGCCCCTTCCCGCCCCCAGGCACAGCGGCTCCAGGGGGCGCTCACTGCTGAGAATGTCAGGGACAGTCCTCTCCAGGCCCTGGCCCCAAGGAGCATGCTGTGGGCAGGACAGGCGGGGACACTGAGGAGGCAGGAGGGGGCTCTGGGCTGCGCCTGCCCTGGGACCCCCCTCCTTGCCTGTGCTTGACGTGAGTCACGGGCTCCCCACCACCCACTTCCATGGCTTTTCACGCCTGCCAACACCTCCAGAAAGTGGAAGGAGGGGGCTTTGGGTTCCAGGTGCCTCCCCTTCTCAGAAGACCCCTTAGGCCAGCAAACAACTGTCAGTTGAGGGCCCCCGTGCCTGTTCACACTCATCGTGACACTGGACTGCCGATGGGGGGTGTTGGGCAGCACCGACCGGAGCCGAGCGCCAGCATCAGCCCTGCCTGCAGCCACGAGGCCTCCCCACAGGGTGTGCAGACTCATCAGGGTGACAGCTGCCCCGTCCCCAACCCCTGGGCCTTGAGCACCCTGGCCCCTTCCGTGATGGCCGTGCTAACAGGCCTGCTTCTGGGAGGGTCTCGGACACCCAGTGTCAGAGAGGTGAAACGGAAACCCTTTTCTTTGTTACAGGTCTGGCATTTTCTGGGAGCCAGGGGATGAGTACCAACAGCCGTAACTCAGCCAGAGCCTGACCCATGCCTGGGAGCTGGTGCTGCACGCTTACCCCGCTCTTTGCCGCAGTTACCTCCCAGAGGAGGCCGCTGAGGCTCCTGCATGGGGTTAACTTGCTCCAGCTTGGGCAGTGGCTAACTGGGGGAGGCAGTCTTCCCACGACACCGGTCTCACTGGACGGCTGGCTCCACCTCGACAACTGCAGGTCTGCAGCCTTCGGAGAGCCTGTGATTTTAGGGCCAGCTGATGGGGTGAAACGCAAATATCCGTGCTGTAAGGCAGACAGCCCCAGAAGGCAAACAGATGAAGTGACTCGAGGCCAATTAAAAAGCAGCTCTTCCGTGGGCTGAGGTTGGCATCGGGCTCCCCAGGGTCCCTTGGCCGGGTGGGTGATGTGGACAACAAGCGCCTGCTCCAGGTGAGATGGCGATGCCTCCAGGGCACCCTGCCCACTGCCTTCTTCCAGCGTGCTTGTCCCCGGCCAACCTCCTGCACGGCTCTAAATGCAGCAGGAAGCACGAGGTGCCGTGGGCCCTGGGAATAATCGGGGTTAGGAGACAGAACTCCAGTGACGAGTCACTTCCCCCTGAGTCAGAGAAGTGCTCCCAAGGGAGACCCCATCCTCCAATGGGGCACTCTTCCGAGATACGGTATATCTTAGTCCTGTTTTGTAGGGTCAGTGGTTCTTCGAATGAATCTTCTCAAACTTGCTCAGTAGCTCACAAAAAATGTCAGCTTCTCTTTAGAGTGAAAAGCAAGTCACCATGAGTTAATCCTCCCTTTGCCAAAATCCAAACAGCATACGGAAGTCAAAAATCAAGTGAATTCTGCTTTATTTTCCCTAATTGTCTTTGGCCAAGTGTGGTCCAAAGCAAACGACTGCCAGAATCTCTCTGTGGATAAAATGACCCCGGGGAGAAGTTTCTCAGAAGCCTGAGAGGAGTGTGCTAGTACTTCTGGGGTTGGGAGGATCTCACACAGGAGAGGTTTTGTCAACAAGCCCCCACTGGACGGGCTGTCAAATGATGTGAAGAGAAGGCAGAATCCACCAGGGCTGGACCCTCACTGCACACATGGGGCTCCCCTTTCTCCCAGGGGTTCGGGGGGCTTCTCTCCTGGTCGAGGGACAGGGCCTCAGGCTTCCCAACCCTACAGAGCGGCTCGCCTCCAGGTACCTTCCCCATGCGGTGCCCTTGGCGCCTGGAGGGGAGGTGCCTCCCCGTGAAGAGAGGTCCCAGCTCTGCATGTCGCCCTAGTCCTCAGGTTCCGCCCTGCCTAAGGTTCCCCGCGTCTCACGTCCGCACTCACGTGGGTCTGAACTCACTTTCTCCCAGTCGGCCGCGGCTTCTGGCCTGGATGAATGCCGCAGGAAGGACTACATTCACAACCAGCCAGCACTCGGGCTCTGGGGCTAACGGGCCTGTGTGTGCTGAGCCGTGACCTGGCGGGATGAGCAAGGCAGGTATGTCGTCTGTCCCACTAGGAACCCAACGCTCACCATGACCACCCTGCCAAGCTTGCAACCATGCTTCTGTGACTCCACTTCACGGAGGAGAAAGCTGAGACCCACAGGCAGGGGCGGCTCACCCAAAGCGCCTGCCAGAGCCTTGAGTGGATTCTGGTCTTGGGGTGTGTGGAGGGGGCACTGCTGTGAGAAGTAGATGGGGCTGTTTCACAGGCTCACAAAAGGGCAGAGGGTGGGGCTGGCTCTGGTCCTGATTCCTGGTCCACAGCTCATCCCAATGCTGCCGGCGCCCCGCCAACCCGGCACTGAGCCTCCGGCCCGTCTCCTCTGCCCGCCCTGTGCTGTCCGGCAGCTCGAGCTGTCTCTGCCTTGAAGGCTCCATCTGCCTGAGTCATGTCAGCATTACGGCTGTCACCTCTGGATGGGATGACAAGAGGCAGATCAAAGCAGTGCAGGCAGTTGAGACAGGCTTTGGGATCGCTCCTAAAACACAGGCCCTGTGTGTTCTCCCTGTTAATAAGTGCCGCCTCCTGCACCCCCACTGCTGTGTCGACTGGGAAAAAAAGCATCTGGAGAAATCTGGGTCCTGGAAAATTGCAAAAGACATAAATAACATGCCTGATAGATCTGCACTTGGAAATAAATGGCCTCGTTCTATATACGGGCAATCTTATTTATTCCCACCTGCTTCTGCAGCCTTTTTCCTGCCACTAAATATTTTATCTGACGCGCCGAGAGCGGAATTAAATGGGGGGGTTAAACAAGAAACGGCCAACGTCAAGCCAGGAGGCAGAAGGAGCTTTTCCCTTGCCACCCGCAGCCTCCCTGGCTAACCAGCGCCGTGTGGCTTGCATATTACTCACTGCACACACCTCATCACCATCCCGGTGGTCTGACAACCCCCACAATTCAGCACTTGAGCCCGGGGACAGTGGACCCGCCGTGCCTGCGCTGGCCACCAGGGGGCAGCGTCCACCCCCACGTCCTCACGTCTGAGACAGTCAGGAGTCTGGACTTGATTTTTATTCCCCGGCTGTGATCGCTCAGATGTTCATTATAACCTTGCTGGCTGCTAATTTGCAGCTTCTCCAAACACTGATAGATTGCCTCAGTTCTCCTGTCCTCCTTTTTTCATTCCAGGGGAAAATAGACACCGAATGCATTTCCAGGGGCTGGAGACTTTTGAGGAAGAAACTGTCAAGAAGCTGCTCCCATGGGGTGGACACCCAAGGCCCCTGATGGGCCCCGTGATGACCAGCTGCAAACCTGCCTGTCGCATTGAAGCACCCCAGCGGATCCCCTTGTCACTGTCCCGTGTGAAGGGCAGTGTTTCAGGACTCCAGCTGTGCCGAAATGAGACAGACACAAGAGGGCAAGGAAAGTCCTTCAACTTTTGTTAAATCTCTTTTTTTTCTTTTGGTAAAGTCTCTCTCTCTCATGAGTTTGAGCCAGCTCTGGGAGTTTGTGATGGTCAGGGAAGCCTGGCGTGCTGCAGTCCACAGGGTCACAAAGAGTCGGACACGACAGAGCAACCGAACTGAACTGAAAGTCTCTGTCTGCTTCGCTCTGCCTGTCTCTGAGTTTCTCTCTTTGTCTATGCCTCTCTCCTCTCTCACACACACTCTGCATCTCTGGCTGAGCCTCATCTGTTTTAGCATCCTCTGCTTTGCGAGATCGCAGTGTGGGAGTAATGAGTTCCTCTTCCCTGTTCCTAAAACATCAGAGTCAATAAAGGCCCATTACCCCAGAAGCCCGTCTCCCCCGCAGCCTAAAAGGTCTCTTCTACATAGTTTTCCATTCCTCCTTCAGCTTTATGTCCCCTTAATGATGACTTTCCAGTCTCAGTTAAATGTTGCAATGAAACAAAATTACTTACATAAAACTCGAGTGCATAGAAAGAGACGTGCGTGGCTCAGCCTAAGTGGAGAGCAGCTGGACAGCACAGCAGGTGGTGAGCCCCCCTGCCCGACCTGGTCTTCCGCAAACCTCAGCTGTGACCACTCAGGACTGGTTCTCATTTCAGGCTTTCATCCTTTCGACCTACATGGCCACCAAGACACAGTGTTCTGTGGTCCCTGAAGAGTCTGCTGAACCTTCCATCAGCCCAGGAACATGGGGGGCCATCTGGGGGCTCCCAGAAAAGTATTCAGGCATTGAGGTCTGTGCCCCTGTCCTTCAGTTCTGGGGCTGTGACCCCAACACCTTAGGGCCCAGAGCCTCCTCCATGCGAGGCAGGTGGAGAGGCCAGAGGCTGGAAGCGCTGAATGTCTCAGTGGAAGTGGCCACGGTGCCTGCACGGGAGGGCACTGCCTGCCCCGCCCGCCATCCGTGCCCGGCTCACGGGAGCGAGCACTGCCCTCACCAGAGCTGGGAGGAAGGCCCCAGAATGTCTCCCGACTTTACCAGCTGGTGTCATGATGTGGAGGGGCGGCTGTGGATTTTCTAATCAGCATTCCCCAGCTATTTCAAAAATCTCCCCCTCAGGACAAGCTTATGCAGGCTCACATCTCACAGGATCTCAAGTCAGCAGTAGATCGCAAAAGGCAGAAACTGGAAAAGAGACTGGGGACCAGGCACTGATAACATCCTGAGAGAAGGCAGCTGGGACAAATGTTTAAGGACTCAGCTCTGGATTCCATAAATCAGTTAATGGGTTAGTGATTGCTTGATTTTCTGATTTTCATGGGTCTGTGGTCTGCAACCAGAACGGGTCACTCTGCCAGTGTCTGAGTGGCGCTGGAGACAAGCACCCCGTGGTGAGGGTGTGATTCAACTCCATCCTGAAGGCAAGCCTGGGGCACAGTGCAGCCTCGTCCCACGGGGGCCTGTGGAGCCTGGAGCAGAATGCACGGGTGTGTCCCTGGAGCCCGCTTCACATGGTGCGTCCTGGCTTCCCGGTGGGGCTGCTCCGCGCTGGCTCCCGAGGGAGGGCCCACGTTTGCCCCCTGTCACACGTGGGTCACCAGCCCCGGGTTCCCTGGAGACCGATCTGTTCTGGGCCCACGGGAGAGGGGGGCTTACGTTCTAGAACCAGTGGGGTGGGCGGGCCAGGCTAGGTGTCCATGCAGCCTCCGTGTGGAATGAAGTTTGTTACCTGCAGATTCTTCATATGCCTCACACCTGGGTAGGCCCACGGGCACCGGGACTGGGGGAGAGACTCAACCCTCAACAGAAGCCGTGCGATGGGGAGCAGTCATTAGGATGCGTAGAAGAACCGAAAACCTAAGGTGTGTGCGGATCTAGAACCTTGTGGCCCTGTGGTTTGGTCCCGAGGGCCGGGCAGACGTGACCCCGTGACCTCCAGGAAGGCTGGGCCCCTTCCTGGGAACATCTATTTAAAATCCCAACACTTCCTGGGCTTGTGTCCCCACGGCTGTTGGTTTTTCTATTAATAAAGCAAGTGCCATATGCTCGAACTCCTGCAGCAAGAACAAGGTGCTGGACGGGAGTTCTCCATTAAGGCCTGCATGGTCATCTGCTCTTTGGGGACGGCTGGCACCCAGTGGTTCCCAGGCCTGGGGCCCATTTTCAGTGAATGGACAAGTTGTGGCCTTGGGAGGAAGGCGTCGTGTCCTGGGGAGGGGCCCACCCATCCGCAGGAGCCTGGGGTGGGGCAGACGCTGGGGACGCCAGGCCCCGGACTCCGCCGGGCCTTGCTCGGGGGCTTGGAGCCATAAGCGCATGTGGTACAGACATAGGCCTGTACCCTCTGGCCAGTGCAGGAGTCACTTTGGGGCACCCTGACCCCACGACGGTGACAGAGAGACGGCCTCTCCCTCTGCTGGGAGACCGAGGAGGAAGGTGCGACTGACCTGAGACCTAAGGCCTGGATCTCCTTCCAGGCACCGGCCCTCATTCATAGGATCTGTGACAAGGACATGGCAACCCGCTCCAGTACTCTTGCCTGGAGAATCCCATGGACAGAGGAGCCTGGCGGGCTACGGTCCATGGGGCCACAGAGGCTTGGACACGACTGGGCAACTTAGCAGTAACAGTGACAAGGGCGTGTCTCCACGTCCAGGGGGCTCTGACGTGGAGAAGCTGAGCTGCCATCTCACCCCCACCCTGTCCCCAACCTCCCCAAACCCAGCCCTGGGCAAAGAGAAAAATTACACTGAAAACACAGGTTGTATAGAAAGAAAGGAAAAGGAGGTCCCACGAAGGGAGGACCAGCGGCAGGGAGAAGCAGATGAGAACCCCTGATGAATTCCCAGCACACGCGTGTCCTGCGGGGCGTCGGGGGGGCAGAATGGGGTGGAGGATGGGGGCACCCTGTGCTGGGCCCCCGACCCCGCTATAATCGGGGCGTTTTCCTCCTGACACCCACCCAGGAAAGCCAAGGACAGGTAGACAGCCCGTCGCAAAGGCACCTCCTATGCATACAGACTTCACGCCATCACACTGAGTGCTCCCCCTGACATTCAAGTACGAAAACACAGCTGGGGGAGGCGGGCAGCGCTATCCGGTCCATCCCGTGATGCTTGCAGAGCAGAGAAAAAGAACTAAGCGCAAAGAGGTCAGGACGCGGGTTCGGTGGGAAAGGGTCGGGGCAGGACCCTGGCCTCTGGGCCCAGATGACGTCTCGAGCGCAGGCAAGCTCGGAGCCTCACATGTCTTTCTTCAAGCATCTGCGGCCTGCCTCTCAGTGGAACACTAACATTAACAAGACTCTCGACACTAGGGCAAAGGGTCTCAAGTCCTTACAAGATTTTAGGAAACAAAAAAGACTAAAAGAAACTGGGGTGTCTGGGAGCGTCAAGATTTCAGCCAGTGATACCCGAGTTTCATTAAAACTCCACAACCAAAAGATGGAGATGTGTCGGTCTTAATCCCACAGTCGATGCATAATTAAAGAGCTTTAAAAGCCTAACCACTGAGCATCATATATTATTTATCAGTCTCTCAGGATTAGGTAATTAATTGTGAGAAACATTTCTCAAGACCAGCGGGAATTCTTCCCACACGTGGAGAGAACATTTTCCCCTCAGAGTTCTCCTTTTCCTGATTTTTGTTTCACGCTGAATTAGAACAATCAGGAACCCACAAGGCCCAGGCAGGACTGTCAAGGGCAGACTCGGCTTCTGACTCTGTGAGCTGGGGTTTGCAGTAAACCGACGGTGTCACACGATGGCCAGCTCCACGGGGCCCGCCCACCCTGGGGTCTCTCCCCTGCCGTCGGGGGCTGCTCAGTGGGAAACACAGCGGTTAATTTAAAGGACTCCAAGGAGAGGTGGAGAAGAGCGCTGATCACAGGCACACATGTCACTGATCAACCTTTCATGGGAGATGGAGACCTACCAGCTGGCGATCTGGCTGATGCCCCTCGGCTATCAGCCGTGAAGTGGGAAATAAGCTGAGTTTGCTTCCCAGGTGGCGCTAGCAGTAAAGAACGCGCCTGCCAAGGCAGGAGACGCAGGAGATGATGGTTCGATCCCCAGGTTGGGAAGACTCCTTGGAGGAGGAAATGGCCACCCACTCCAGTATTCTTGCCTGGAGAATCCCATGGACGGAGGAGTCTACAGTTCACAGGGTTGCAAAAAGTTGGACACGACTGAAGAGAGTGCCCACGCATGCAAGGTGAGTTTGCAACGACAAAAAGTTACACCCCTAGCTGTCTCTTGAGCGGTCCAATGAGGGGGACATGGCATTGCTACCTGCAGCGACTCACTAATGTCTTCGCGAGTGCTCGGGCAGGCCAAGCCGCCCTCACCCAGAGTCCACCCCGCTAATGCCCCCACGCCTGGCGTCTGGGGGATAGCAGCCGCAGCAGTCTTGCAACCACTACCCACACCCCCCGGGTGCCCCTAAACCTGTTGCTCAGTTCTTCTTACTGACCCTCAGGGCCCCCCCGGTCCTGCAGGAGTTCCTCTCCTGCTGATTCCAGATCTGGGGTCTGCGGCCCCACCGTGGGAATCTGCAGGGCAGGGTCTCCACTGTGCAGGCCTCTCCCGCGTCTGGCTGGCTGCCAGCACTGCGTCCCGGGCCCTGGTCCTGGCGGCCAGGTGGTGAGCAGGGCCGCGCAGCAGAGTCACTTCCGGTCCGAGCACAGCGCCTCCGTCTCCACCCACTCTGGGCTGGGCGGGGCCTGCTGCCAGGCGGGAGGGCGGGGCCTGCAGCCTGCGCCCCTGGGTGAGCTCTGGGAGCAGACCCGCCCACCTCTGCCCTATGCGGGGCATGAGCGATTCTCCTGCTGTGAATCCTGGAGGGGGTGTCTGGTTTGCTTTGCTGACTTGTTTTCTGGTTTTTTAAAATTATTACTTGTTTGCCACACCACATGGCCTGAAGGATCTTAGTTCCCTGACCAGGGATTGGACCTGGATCTGCTGCAGTGGACATGTGACATCTTTACTGCCGAACCCCCAAGGAAGTCCCTGTGGGTTTGTTTTAGAGTTTCCCAGCCTGACCTCGGCATCCTCTCCCGCTTCTCTGACGAGGTTTATTTCAGTACAGGGAGGACGCTGGGCTGCAAAGCACAGGTCAGAGCCCTGCCCTCGGCATTGAACTTGGGGGAAATTCCCCATCGGGAGTTCCAGCATTTGCTGTTTTTGTCACCGGGCCCTGGCCCCTGCCCCGGCCTCCCTGGCCTGACGTCCTGGACAGAATGTCGCTTCTTCCTTGGCTGGTGCTGCGGCCCCAGCTCGGGCCACGGTCACCTTTCCAGTGGAGAGCCACCAGGGCGCCCCTGGAGATCCCCCAGGCTTACGCCCCATCCTCATGACTGGAAGGTCCGTTCATCACACAGTTTCCATGGAAACTCTTGCCTGCATGCTCCTGGGAGGCAGGAAGATACAAGAGTGACTATGGACCACAGCTATGGTCACCCCGGCACTCAGAGGGTGGGGGACCCAAGGAGAAAGACAAGGGAGATGATGGGCAAGGACGTCTCTGCGGGCTTCTCTCGGGAGAAATCCAGACCGCTTTCCAGACCCTTCCCCTGCACTCAGCTGGGTGCTTTGGGGGTGCCACACTCTGGGGGTGCCACGCTCTGGGGGGCTCAGGCCTGACCTTCGCCTTACAAACACCTCTGCCCCCTGTGGAAGACACTCGTCTGACCCTGGGCAAACGGCCGTCTGAGACCCTGCCACGTCCGCCAGCAGCCGGCGGGAGGTGGATTCTCATGGGATATTTCACAGCCCCGAGATGCCGTGTCCTGATGACACGTCCTGCCACGCCCACGTGGTTCCGCTGTGTGCTATCATCCAGCCTCACACTAAATCTTTGGGGAAGTTATCTGAGCTCTTCGTTTTCAGATGATAAACCTGAAGGTCAGACAAGGTATGTGACTGCCTCAAGGTCACCGGTGGCAGCGTGGCAGCTCAGGGATGCACCCGCAGGTCCTGGGGCCCTCACGCCCATGCTGAGAAGCGCCTGGTGCACAGCTGGGGGTGTCGGAGGTGCGAGCAGACCTTGTTGAGGTGATGGGTGGTCCGCTCACGCCTCGGGAACCCATCAGGCCTATTTTTAATCTGCAAGAAGTTTATGCAGCTTTTTATACATGATGGGCGTGTAGTGAGGAGGCCAAGTTGGAAACACTTACTGGCTGTGTGACCGCAGAGAAGTCACGCAATGCTTCTGAGCCCAAGTTTCTGCAGCTGCGGCAGGAAGTTCGTTCCTGTTTAGTCATGTCAGGTGAGCCGTGGAAGAGGCAGTGAGTGAGAGTGAGCACGCCTGCCGCGGGCCAGCCCCGCCTGGCAGTGTTATTAGCAGGCGGTCTGGAGTAACGTCCCTGCCTCACCCCTCGGTCCTGATTAAGGGGACTGTCTCCATTCCCAACACCTCTCCTGCCTCCTTTGGGGATAAAAAGAGTGAAGCTCATCGTTACGGTGAGATTAAACGTTCCTGGGGCTCTTCAGTGATCAGCCTGCTATTTTTGCTGAAGGAAGGGTGCGGAAGGTCTGATGGTAGTGGGAAAAAGGAGGCTAGCTAAGCTCCCTCGGGGGGAGTCTGGGACCCTGCACCTGAACCCTGGAGCCGGGGCTGCACGGCGAGGACGGGGGAGCGCGGCTGTGTGTAGGGACCGTCCCGGTGGGGAGGCATGCGGGCAGGGGTGGGTGTGACAGGACTTGAAGACGGAGAAGGAAGCGGAGGATCCAGATGAGGCTGGACCGGCCCCGGGGGCGAGGAGAGCCTTGGGGGCCAGCTGGATGCGGCCTGGCTGGCAGCTTCTCCCCACAGGCCTGACAGTCTCACTCTCAGCCTTGGACCACTGTCCTGTGCTGACGTTTACAGGGAAACAGGAGGACATCTCGTCGGGGGTCAGAGAGAGCACAGAAGCAACGAGCCAACACCGAAGCATCTCGTCCCGCCCCATGCCAGACCCGAGAGGGTCCCCACTCAACAGCTGTGGCCTCTTCTGTGTCTTTCTACAAGGTAAGACCCCCTGCTGCCTGAGTCAAGGTCACCGCTACTTCATGGAGCTGGAGACGGGGCTACCCAGGAAGAACGCTCACTTCACTTCAAACCCCGAAAGCGCTGACCTACTGGACTAGAGGTCGGCCGCCTGCCGCCTGCCACCCGGTGCTGCTGCTGGTCCAGGCAGCACCTCCTGGGTCGGGGGCGCCCCTGGAGGCTGATTAAATTCTGGTATTCTCATCATCACCTTCATGCCTGTGTCCCTCTTTAGAAGCGAAATGCAATATGAATTTTTAACTATGTAATGTCTACAAGCCACCCTGAAGCACACTCTTTACCGAGTGACATGACCGTGGTGCTCAAGGGTGAACGGCTGTCAGGTGAGGGGGGCACGCCTCCAGCTTGGGGACGCTGATGCAGAGAGAAGGTTCCAGGGTGACGCTTGTATCTGCACAGACATCCTCTCCAGGGGGAGCAGGAAGCCTGCACTTCCTACACAGACATATGGAGACAATAACTCAAGAGTGAACAGCTCAGTGGTGTTCAACACTGATGCTGGAAGAGAATGGACCACGCGTTCGTGCTTCTGGTGCTGACGATGCCAGCGAGAGGCGTGTACCTGCTATGTGACCAGTTTTGGAAAAGTTCAAGTGTCAGTCGCTCAGCCGTGTCCGAGTCTCTGCGACCCCATGGATTGTAGCCCGCCAGGCTCCTCTGTCCATGGGATTCTCCAGGCCAGAATACTGGAGTGAGTTGCCTTCTCCAGGGGATCTTCCCGACCCAGAGGTCAAACCTGAGTCTCCTGCATTGCAGGCGGATTCTTTACCATCTGAGCCAGCAGGGAAGCCACTGGTTTTTTTAAAATTCCAAGATAAAGAATAACAGTAGCTTCAACGGCAACAGCTGCGGTTCACCTGTCCCAGGGGCTGTTCTAAGAATTGTAAGCGCATCAGTCCATTTAATTTCCAAGATGACCTGAGGGAACCTAGATGGTCTTCATGCTTGTCTTGCAGATAAGAAAACAGACCCAAAGAGTTCAGATCTCATTCCGGTTCATGGGGCTTTTACGTGGTGAAGCTATGATTCAAAAAGGCAGGCTCGGTGGCTGCAAAGACCCTGCCCTTCCCCCCCAGCTCTGCCGCTCGCACACGAGAGGGCTTTGTAAAGCCCACCACAAGCTGCAGGCAATTTTCTGGGAGATTTCCTGGTCTGACCAAGATTTCCCATCAGGTAAATCGGAGAAGTAACCAACAACCACATCCAAAGAGCTACAAATCCATGGTCTGAATAAGCATGCAGAAGTGAACATGACTCTCAGTCCCCTGAACTCCAGGCCGTGCAACTGTCTCTAAATCTATCAGTCCGGCCAGAATGAGGCTCCACGGGCGTGTCTACCACCAGGATGCAGCCTGCTAATGACTGAAGTACCGGATCCAGGTACTTCAGAGATGTTAGCATTTGAGGAACTCAGTCAAGAACGGACACTCAGAGTGGCTCCATGAGCTTTGCAAAATATCAGGATCAAAATGTGTATATGGCAGGAGGGTGGTTTAATAACAGTGTGAAAGGCATCAGAAATACTTTCTTGCTGATAAAAACCTGGTGTGCATGTCCCCTACCTGCATCTGACAGTCCCGGGCGAGGGCTATCCACTGGGACCTGTGGCCACAGTGGACTCCGCAGGCCTGATCCACCGCTCACAAGTACAGAGCTTGGGCAGGGGACATGGGAGCCTAGGTATACAGGTCAGCACACACACACCGCTCACCAAGCATGGAATAAACCACAAGGTTAGTCAAAGACAAAGGCACATTCCATGGGAACTAAGACTTAGAATTTCATTTTAGAGAATCTGGCAAGATTGGGGTGACCAGGATGATTTGGGAAGAATTCTTTACGGGAACATATTTCCTGTGGAAAGTACACATTTTCAAAACCACCCCAGGGAGCCCCACAATTTGGTCATGACAACATTACTTCCCACGTGAGCCGTTTCCTCAGTCAACTCCCTGTCTCCTTGAGAATCCACCTGCCAATGCAGGAGATGCAGGAGGCATGGGTTCGACCCCTGGGTTGGGAAGATCCACTGGAGGAGGGCATGGCAAGCCATTCCGGTATTCTTGTCTGGGAAATCCCATGGACACAGAAGCCTGGTGGGCTACAGTCCATGGGGTCGCAAAGAGATACGACCGAGCGACTAAACAACACACATACACACACACGCATCTGACTGCCTCGGCAACGGAGGTACGGATGTCTCATAAGACAGCAAAACAGGTGATGACTTAAAGTTTCATTATTGAAAAGTTATTGGCCAAAAACTCTGTGCTGTACCACTATGGTAGTAGCAGTGTGGGTCGCTCAGTCGTGTCTGACCTTTGCGACCCCATGGACTGGAGCCCTCCAGCCTCCTCCGTCCATGGGATTCTCCAGGCAAGAATACTGGAGTGGGTTGCCATTTCCTCCTCCAGGGGATCCTCCTGACTCAGGGATCAAACCCACGTCTCTTACATCTTCTGCATTGGCAGACAGGTTCTTTACCACTAGGACCAGCTGGGAAGCCCACCATACCTCGTGTATATGATGGCAATGATCAAAATGGAACTAATGTAAACAGTGTTGACTGGAAAATACAACCACCTCTGTAACACTGGAAACCATGAACCTTTCATAAAAATTTGGACAATCCAGCCCTTTGCTCATAAGCTTACATATTAGGAGCTTTGCAAAATCACTAAGACGTGCATGAAAGTACAAATTCCTAACAGAATCTCCCTTTCTGAGTTCTCAGAAACTGAATACACCTTTAGATTCTGGGTAACCAACTTTGAAGTGAAAGTGTTAGTTGTTCAGTCACGTCCAACTCCTTGCAAACTCGCGGACTGTAGCCCACCAGGCTCCTCTGTCCATGGAATTCTCCAGGCAAGAATACTGGAATGGGTTGCCATTCCTTTCTCCAGGGGGTCTTCCTGACCCAGGGATCAAACCCAGGTCTCCCCCATGGCAGGCAGATTCTTTACCATCTGAACCACCAGGGAAGCCCAACTTGACCTTACTAAACCTTGAAAGAGTTGTGGGACACTTTTAAGTCATCTTTAACCTCAAATTAAAATCAAAATACTATGTAACTGCATGACATTTGCTCAGAAGAATAAAATATGCACTTTACTCATCAAGATAAGTGTGTGGCCGCTGTGAGGGCAGGAATCTGCAGAGTCAGTGGGACTCGAGGGCAGGAATCTGCAGAGTCAGTGGGGCTCGTGGTCTGATGTCACAGACGGCCTTGAGGGCACGTTTCCCAGTGTGGGGGCTGCTTCAGTGAGTTAGGGGGTTTCCTATGGAGTGCATGTAAACCTCGGCTCGAGGGATGGGGGCTCCTGGCACTCCCCTGCATGTCCTCCTCCTCTTCCTCAGCCCTTGATATTCTGAAATGTTCAACATGTTCAAAAGATCCTTTCTGGGAAACAAAACAAATCAATGTGGCATCTGACTGCCAACAAGCCTATGGGCCGTGGAGTAGCTCAGAATTTACATAAGCTCTGCTTCTCAGAACTAACATCTCTGAGTGAGTCAGGCACCCTGCAAACACTTTCAGGGTATTTTTTTCCTCTAATCTTGCCCCCCCTACTGTTTTTCAAAAGGAGCATTTGGAGGTGAAGCAGTTAAGTCACAGATGAGAAAAAAGCAGCCTTCAGAGTTTACCTTCCCATTATTAAAAAGGAGCTGAGATTCCTTGCAGGCTCCAGGAGTCAAAGCATCAGTGTATATAACCTTCCAGGGAACAGCACTCAGCAGACTGAGCTGTACATCAACCATGATTGATTTAGAATATTGGGGCCCTGTTATCACACCAACACAATTCCCTGTAAATGCCCTAAAGAAACATTTCTTTTCAACCAATCTGCTCAAGCAGAAGCTTACCTTGAATTGCAAGGCAATGAGTTTTTTTATTAGGAAGATACTAAAAAAGATATTCTCAATTTCCTGGTGATGGAGTTTTAAAGAAGATTATTCCTAGAGCGGGTCGAGGCTCTTCCTGCTGGGACCCCAGTGCCCCGCCCCTCTCTGGGGGCCATGGGTTGTTGCCCTGACCCCTATGCCACCTGTAGGGTTGTCTGTCACAGGACAGCAGAAATGTGGTGGATACTGTCCGTTTCATCCTGTGACACCCTCGGGTGAGCCCAATGAAACCTCAAGGTCGATTGTCCTGGGACCCGGAATGCAGCTCAGAACCAGACCTGTGGGTGCTCTGAGCAGTGGTGACCACGATGGAATAAACATGAGGCTTCCGGGGAGACCACAGGGAGGCAGACCGTTGTGATGAGCGCTCCAGCGTTCAGCCAGGAAGCCAGCTGCACAGAATCAGGACCATGGTGGCCTCTGGGAAGGGGCTTGGTGGAGGGAGGGCCTTCTGAGATGAGGGAGTGTTCTGTGTCTTTTGAAGGATTTCCTTTCAGGAATTATTTTATTATTCTTACTGTTTATTTTTATTTTTTGGCTGTACCACGTGGCATGCGGGATCTCAGTTCTCCAACCAGGGACTGAAGCTGCACCCCCGGCAGGGCAGCGTGGACCCTTAACCACTGGACTGAAACTACACCCCCAGCAGGGCAGCGTGGACCCTTAACCACTGGACTGCCAGGGAAGTCCCACGTTCTACGCCTTGATGGGGTTGCACAGAGCATGTTAGTAAGCCCACTGAACCATGGCCTTGGAACTGTGCATTTAACTGTCAAAGACTTCCACCTCAATTTAAAAAAATGGAAACCCAGTCACAGAACCTTGAGCCTCAGTGGCTTCAGTGAGATTCCAGTGGGAAGTGGGACTGAGCATATATGTTTCTGTGCTCTGTTCTCCAGGATATAAAAAAGCTGCTGCAATGCAGAGCCCAGGTTAAGGGACGCACCACACCGATGAAACATGAGCTCTTCCAGGCTTGGTCACGCCCAGGCATCCCAGAGTCCCCGGTCCAGCCCCGCACAGTGGACTCCTGTTGTGTTCATGGGTTCTCAGGTGGGAAGGTCGAGACTGGTACCCACTGTGTATCAGCCTGGTGCCCGTCCATACCTGCATGTCCAGGAGGGGCAGTCCTGCAGCTGAACAGTGACACCCCCCCCCCCCAACCCAGAGCATCTCCCCTGACCTCGTGCCAACTCGGGCAGATGACCTACCCTCACCACTGCCTCCGTGGTGAAACGTCTGTGACACGCTCATCTCAGAATGCGCTCTCGAGGGCGCCATGGACGGGGTGTCTGTGGCCTCACAAAATTCACGTGGAACCGAATCCCCGCGGTGATGGTGTCTGGAGGTGGGGCCTTTGGAGCCTCCATGATGGGATGAGTGCTCCACCAGCGGGATGAAGGGGCCAGAGCTTGCTCCCTGCCTCCTTCTCCCCCCGCACCCCCATCCTGTGAGGACACAGGGAGAAGGCGGCCATCTGCAAGCCAGGAAGAGAGCCCTCACCAGACATCAGCGCTGCCGGAGCCCTGATCTTGGACCATGTGAAAGAGACAGAAGGTGCTCAGGCGGCCCAGACTGTGGTCTATTGGTATCACAGCAGCCTGGACTACGGCAGGTGACATGAGGTGCTAACAGGCACCAAAGCACTTAGCATGGGGCCTGGCAGCTAGCAGCAATCAATACATGACTGTTACCGTCACAGCAAAGTTCTCATCAGCACGGAAAGTGAAAGTGAAGTCTCTCAGTCGTGTCTGACTCTTTGCAACCCCAAGGACTGTAGCCTAACAGGCTTCTCTGTCCATGGGATTTTCCAGGCAAGAATACTGGAGTGGGCTGCCATTTCCTTCTCCAGGTGATCTTCCCAACCCAGAGATTGAACCCGGGTCTCCCACATTGTAGGCAGATGCTTGCTTCAGAAAAGAGCTGCTCACTCAGATTTCAGAGGTTCAGTAACGCCCGCCGCCGGAGTCCTCCGGCGTCCCAGTGGCAGGAAACGTCCAGCGAGGTGGATGGATGCACGCAGGCAGCACCTCACCCTGCCTGTGGGGGTTTACCCTCTGACGTCTTCCCCAGGCAGAACCAGGTGCTCCGCCTCTCGGAAAGGGAGCAGGGGACCTTGGAGTCTGGACCCTGCCTGTTCCAGAGTCACCCCCAGCATGGCACAGGCTGGCGGGTGCCCAGCACACCTGGCCACCAAGTGAGAGACCAACACTGCAGGCCCCCGCCGGCCGCCTGCTGCTCCCCGGGGCTCCACATGCCCTCTGGAATTTAGCTGACGCTCCAGAAACCAGAGCTTAACTGACAGAGTGCACATCACCACCACGAACCGCCGTGAAGCAGTGGCAGCCGCGCCCACAGGAACGGCGCCCCGCCCCCCGCGTACCTTCGTACAGCCAGTCGCTGAGGCCGTTGTAAATCACGCCTTCCTTCCCAGTGGAGACCACGCGGATGGCCTGCTTCCCGACGTGCGCACAGTAGTAGATATTGTTTTCAAAGATAAATATCTAATTGGAAAGAGAAAAAAAGCACAGCATTAATCAAGGAAGCAGTTCCAAACAGGGTGTTCTTAAAACCCCAAAGCCAGCCATTTGGTAGGCATTTTCCTGGTGCATTTATTGGACAGAACAAGGGTCTCAAGATCCCTTGGGGCTCACCTGCCTCCAACACCATCTACACTGAGGGTCAGTCAGAGCCTCAAACTACACGCAGTTCACCCAATGCTGTCATTTACCACCTCGACAACTGATCTGAAACCCGTGGGGGTGTTAACATCAAGTTGCCTTGACTGTGTTAGCAATTGTATTTTCCCTAGAAGTTATGAAGGCGGTGGGGGGGGGGGGGGCTGGGAAACTGGAAACCTGAGACTTATTCACTCAACATTTACTAAAACTACTTAGTGGACTTCCCTGGTAGCTCAATAGGTAAAGAATCTGCCTGCAGTGCAGGAGACCCGGGTTCAGTCCCTGGGTTGGGAAGATCCCCTGGAGAAGGAAATGGCAACCCACTCCAGTATTCTTGCCTGGAGAACCCCATGGATGGAGGAGCCTGGTGGGCTGCAGTCTGTGGGGTTGCAAAGAGTCGGACACGACTGAGTGACCAACACTTAGTGGGAGAAGTGGGCAGCAGAGGATGACACGGTTAGCTGGCATCATGGACTCAATGGGCATGAATCTGAGCATTAAGTTCATATCTCCCACTAACTCTGGGGGATAGTGAAGGACAGGGAAGCCTGATGTGCTGCAGTCCACGGGGCTGCAAAGAGTCGGACATGACTGAGTGACTGAACACCACCACCATTTGGTGGGCACCTGCTCTGTGCCAATCCTGAGACAGCATGTTGATGGACGAGGTGGGATGTATCATGCACTTTCATCCTACTTACAGTCTGGTAAAGAAGACAGACTTTAACAGGAGAATGCTCTGATGGGGACAAGTGGAGACGTGGGGACATGTGATGGTACTGCTGCCTTAGGACAAAGGACAGGCCTGAGAAAGTGACCGAAAAGTATATATTTTTTAATTGTGGTAAAACATGCTCGACATGAAACCTGCCACCCTGGCTACTTTTCAGCACATAGTCTGCTGGCATTAAATGCACTCACACTGTCCTGCAACTGTCCCCACCGCCATCTCCTGGACTCCTGGCATCCTGCAGAAATAAAGCCCCGCCCCCATAAAACACTAACTGCACTCCCTGCCCGCAGCATCCTCCGTTCTACTTTCTGCGTCTTAGGCACCTGACGACTCCAGGGACCTCATAGAATAGAAAAGTGCAGTGTGGGTGCTTCTGTGTCTGGCTCAACTCACAGAGCAGGACGTCCTCAAGGTTCACCTGGGTTGGAGCAAGGGTCAGCGCTCGAGAAAGTGGGTTTTAGGTTGCGATCTGGACAGGGAGCATGACAAGGAAAGGGGGTGGATAAATGAGATGACAAGGGGCAAACAGCTTGCGAGAAACCAGAGGCAGGGCTTGGGGGCTGGGGGCACTGGGCACACGCTCCCAGTGACCAGAATCCTGCCAGGCACAGGACCCCAGGGGCAGCGGGAAGCCTTGGCTGAGGCTTGAGGAGGGAGCGCCAGGGTTGGGGTGAGTCTTCTGCAGGTGAACCCCGGGCCGTGAAGATGGATGCAGGGAGGACAGGCAAGCGTCAGCCTATCACCGCAGGAGTGAGGATGGAGGCCGACTGGCAGGGACAGTGGGGAGGATGCCCTGAGTGTGGCCAGTGCAGTCGTGGAGGAGGCAGAGAGGGCCTCCGGCTGCTGGCTGGGCGACCTGTGTGCAGCACTGGGGTGCCCTGGGGGATGTTACAGCTCTGACCTTGGGTCAACCCCAAATTCTCTGGGGCTGGGGAGGAGGGTGGTCTAGGTCAGCAGCTCTCAAACTCGGTTGCATATTAGAATGATCTGAGAAGCTCTGAAAACCCTACTGCCAGGTCCAGGAGCCCAGCCCAAGGATCAGAATCTAGGCATGGGACCCTGGCATCTGTATTTTAAAGAAACACTCCAGGTGATTCCAGTTCAGTTCAGTTCACTCGCTCAGTCGTGTCCGACTCTTTGCAACCCCATGGACTGCAGCACGCCAGGCCTCCCTGTCCATCACCATCTCCCCGAGTTCACCCAAACTCATGTCCATCGAGTCGGTGATGCCATCCAGCCATTTCATCCTCTGTTGTCCCCTTCTCCTCCTGCCCCCAATCCCTCCCAGCATCAGGGTCTTTTCCAATGAGTCATCTCTTCGCATGAGATGGCCAAAGTATTGGAGTTTCAGCTTTAGCATCAGTCCTTCCAATGAACACCCAGGACTGATCTCTTTTAGAATGGACTGGTTGGATCGCCTTGCAGTCCAAGGGACTCTCAAGAGTCTTCTCCAACACCCCAGTTCAAAAGCATCAATTCTTCGGTGCTCAGCTTTCTTCACAATCCAATTCTCACATCCATCCATGACTACTGGAAAAACCATAGCCTTGACTAGACGGACCTTTGTTGGCAAAATAATGTCTCTGCTTTTGAATATGCTGTCTAGGTTGGTCATGTGCAGCCAAATCTACGAAATAGCAGCCCAGGGTAAAAATCCAGCATCTCCCGGGGCTCTTAAAGTATGCATGAGCCTGTTCACAAGGCCCTGGTCAGTTCTGCATGTTTTCTGTGTCTAAATGCTCTGCCTTCCACCCGCAGGGGGAAGCAAAGCTCCAGCATCTATAGAAGTAGAGCTACGTGGACCAAGAACAGGACTCAATCTTTTTTTTTTTTTAAGTAATTCTAAAAAATATATTGTCAGTGTCATTGACGAGGCCAGTGAGAGGGTGTTTTGCAAGCATAGAAAACAGCGCAAATATTGACATTTTAAACAGAATTATGCCGAAAGGGCAGTTCCCACAGACGGTTCTCATGGAAGGATGGAGCTGAAAACTCGTCAAGTATCAGCTTCCTGCTCAGGCCTCCTGCCTCTTAAACATTCACTTCAACCAGAAATGAGCTGGAAAACTTCCAGACACAAGTACACATCCTCGTTTAATTTCTGCAGCTGTTCTTACGAGTTTGCCGAAGGGTAAAGATGTATTATGAAATTTTAACTTCTTTTTATGAGTTCTAAGCCTAACAATGCATTTTTGAATCAAGTCAGACCATAGCCAATTAATATTCTGAATAAGTAAAATTTGCTATGATAGATATTAAATCCATTTTCACGCTGGCTGCATTTTTAATGGAAGGAAAACAAAAGGGAACAAGTTGTAGGGAACAACACATTTTGCTTTGAAGATGTTCACGTTTACAATGGGAGTCTGGGTTCTACAGAACTTCAGTCCCTTCCAGGCCCCACAAGGGTGTCTGCACCCAGTGCTCCAGGAGCACCACAGACCTGCTGCAGGACTGGGCCAGGGCTGGACTCCCAGAGGTCCCTTTATCTGTCACTGGAGATAAAGGCATGGGCTTCCTGGGTGGCTCAGTGGTAAGGAATCCATGTGCCAATGCAGGAGACACGGGTTCAATCCCTGGGTCGGAATGATGCCCTGGAAGAGGACATGGGAACCCACTCCAGTCTTCTTGCCTGGGAAATTCCATGCACAGAGGAGCCTGGCAGGCTACTGTCCATGGGGTTGCAGAAGAGTCGGGTATGACTGAAGCAACGAAACAATAATGAGATAAATGCAGAGCCCAGTCTTAGGGTGGGCGTGAGGCTGAGTGAGCTGACAACGTCAAAGCACTGAGGACAGTGCCCAGCAGTCAGGGCTCAGTAACACACCCGCTAGTCTTTCTGTGGTTACTCTCATCACGACAAAGTTTTATTCTGCCTGGAGGTGTTAGGAGAGGATTCCTGGGGGAAGTGGCCAGGAAGAACACCCACGTGTTCCCAGGGTGGTTACAAGAAAGCCCAGAGACACATGGAGCCCAAAGGGCAGCTTGTCATCCAAGGACGCCGGGGATGGGACAGTCACCACAGTGGCACAGTTTAGCCGTTGGTTCTGGAAAATCAAGGCCCAAAGGCAGCTATACTGCCCGGCTCAGGGCTTGGCTGAAAGGCAGCAGCACAGCTCCAGCGGATGATAAAGCAGAAGGGACGCTGGACTTGAAACAGAAACCTGAATTCGAGCTGAGACTGTTAGACATCCAGTTCTGAGTCCATTGCTTAACCTCGGCCTTGTAACTTAATTTCATGTAACTTAATCTACAAAACACGAGGTTGACTGGATGATCCCTAAGGTTTCCTCCATATTTAAGCCCGTTGAGTCCAAAGGTATCTGACATCTGGAGAAGACGTTCAGCAAGTTAATTAGTGATCCCACTACCACACTCGTAATCGAAAGGAGACTATCCTGAAGGGGAAAGTCAACATTCACAGTGAACCCAACACGTTACTATTCAGGGGGAAACAGATTCTCTGGATTCCAGCTAAAACCCCCAAATATCACTCATCCCGGGGTTCAAAATTGACATGGCACAGCAACTGCCCCTCTCGAGAACACATTCCTGGAGTGGTCACCATCCACTGATCGCTTTCCCCCTTGTTTCTTGCTTCTTCTCTTGAGTTCCCCTGCTTCCTGACCAAGCACAATTTTACTTACATTTCCACAATAAAGGAGGATGAAAGATCCTGTTACACAGGACATTAGTTTACTTTATAGGGCGAGATGGAATGGTTCGTGTGGTCACGGAGTGCCCACTGGTTCAGCAGTGACGATACGCTGTATTCCTATGGCAAACGGGATCGTCCCTGTTGTGTTCACTCTGTTCCCACTGGAAACTCTACACAGTTGACCCATGACACTGGAACACTGCACACGGATGAAACACGTCACCAGAACATGGAAATTCTGCCTCTAGACCTTGAAACCTGGCCAACGCATCCTTCAGCAGACTGTGCAGGAGAAGCAAATGGCTGATGGAGAGGCCGGCTGACCTGGGGAGGCTGGTGCCCATCAGGTTCCTGTGTCCACCTGGCCTTAGCTTCTGTGTGTATTACAGACATCACTTCTGGTCCCCTGAAGGGCTTCGTCCACGGGCCACAGAGCAGCAAGTCAGAAGCACCAACTGTGACTAAGGGACTGGACACCCCTCCTGTGTTCGGAGCTGCATGGCCTCTGCACAGAACTCGACCTTCTGGTTAACTTTCTGCTTACTGCCTGAATACTGGTCAGGGTGGGTGCGGTTTGGAAGGGGAGCGTTCTACTGCTGACATGCCACCATTGGCCGAGGAGAACGGTGCCCACCGGGAGAAACCGTCGCTGTGGCCTCTCCGAGTGTGCGGCTCCAGTCACCAGGCGCATCCTTCTGGGCACCTGGGGGCTCGGGAGGGGAATAAGGAGGGATTCCACACCCACCCATGGGGGTCCTGGGTCCTGTGCTGTCACCTGGCAGTGGGGACGTGGAGGAGAACCCCCAGGGCTGCGAGGAGTCCTGTGGGGGGCTACACCCAGGAGCAGCTGCTGACAAACGGCCCCTGTCCACACCCTGCTGAGCTGAGCTGGTGCCAGGCTGGTGCCAGGCTGGTGCCAGGCGTGTGAGTCGACCTTTCTGCTTGGCAGATACAAGAGTCCCTGTGGGTGTTTCCGAGCCTGGAACAGCCCATGTTGCCTGAGTTCAGGTCAGGAGACAGCGCTGACTGGGTCTCCACTGGAGTGAAGTTGTTATGCAACAGTGACAGGAAGGATGTTCGCCAACACCCACGGGAGGGTGAACACAACGCCGCTGGGATTATCTTTTTGAAAAGCAAACCGGCTGGTGGGAAATCACACATCAGTTTGGCCGACCATGAGGTGGAAACCGGGACAACAAATGCGGCCGACCTCTGCCTGTGCACCCTCAGCATTGCTGTGGCATACAGGGGAAAAGTTAAAGCTCACGACCCTGCAACTCAACAGATACACGGCACATGACTGTTTTTGATAAAATAGACTGTCTGGTATTTTATTCCCTTCTAGATGAGAGAGAACGTGAGAGGGTTGGTGGGTGGGGTATAAAATTTAGTTTTAATAAAGCTAAAGTTATGTAACATACGGTTTTGCACAATGTTTGAGAATCTATATCAGAAGTGCTTTTCCATATCATTAAGCATGCTCTGAGACGTGCCTTTTAGGAGATACACTGTAGCTTATTTCATTATGTCTCTGCTGTTTGACATCTATTCTGGTTTTTATCACAGTGAAAATGCTCTCGTGTGCATCTTAGGACTTGGCGGGGTCTCTGCCATTTTCCAAGGAGAAATTCCCATGAGTAGAAACCATGCCTCCTGCTCCTTGTGCAATTAAAAAAAAAAAAAAAATGGGTGGAGGAGACGAACAGGTGGGCCAGAGAACCGCATGAAGTCCTGACCATACAGAAGTGTTCATACAAAGAACAAAAGGAAATCTGATAACAATGCGAATATCTTGTTTATCAGATTTTCAGACTGAACAGCAACACCCAAAGTTGCTCGGGAGGCCCTGTGCTCTCCTGGTGGGGACAGAGGCTGGCTGCACCCACAGTCAGAAAACCATGTCGAGAGGGACTTTTCTTGGGTAGATTATGTGAGAAAGATGCTGGACAGAACGTATAGCCTTCTCAAACCGTGCCTACAGAACCTGACGCCAGTGGGAAGCTGTGGCCTCTGATCTAAAGGGGAACAACAGACGCATACGTGTGTAGACGCTTGCTGTCTCCTAGGTCAACACGCCAAGGTGCTGAGACTCGCTCTCCGATTACTCAAGTTCATTTCGGGAACTGAGCAATTCTTTGCTTACTCTGCTTTGCTCTCCGAGCCCCTGCTTTGGCCATTCTACTGCTCGGCTGGGCAAGGAAGTGACCGTCTGTTCCTTGAGTTGGTGTCTCAGTCTGGAAATGCACTGATTGGGGGGGTGGCGGCGGCGGCAATGCTGTTGAATCAGTGAGGGTTTTCCAGACTCTTAGTGGCTCCTGTCCAATTCGGGAGCATCACCATCAACCCCACAGCTGCGCTCGTGTGAGCACCTCCCAAGAGCCGGGCAGGGTGCTGGGCGCTGGCTCTGCAAGCTCTCATCTGACCGGTGCTGGAGCCACAACTATGCTGTGTGAACAGCTCACGTCCCCAGTCCACCCACTGCCCCAGATTCAGCACACTTGGCTCTCAGGTTGGTTCCTGCCCAGGCGGCGGTGGGACCTGGCATAATTCACACAACTGTTCTGCCTTTGGACTTTTGCACCTGTGAAATACAGATAATCATACCTGCCGCGTCTGCCTCGTGGTGCTATCAGGAGGATAAAAAGGGAGACAGTTGTGTTGCAGAAATGCTGCAGAAAAACTTGAGGATTTTAAAGCACATTTAAAGGAAATGCACTATTAGCATAATAACTATCATCAGCCCATCCAGTCCTTGCTGCTAGGATACCGACAAATAACGGAGTCCTTTCAGCTTCTCATGTCGGCACTGCCCATCCCAGCCTTTCCTCCAGAAATCAGCGCAACACAGTGCATCACATTTCGCCACAGCAAAATAACATGGATTTAACGCCAAAGAGCAGAGTTCAGTGCCAAGAAAGAGAAAGTCTTCCACATTATCTAAAACCATCCTTCTTATTACAAAGTACTCACATTGCTCATCCTTTCAAATGTCAGCCACAATCTAGGAGAAGCATCTGAAACATCACGATACAGACCCTCCCCTCAGTGCAAACGGTGGAGGAAAAGCATGCTTTCAGAGTCAGGCCCTCAGGAACTCTCCCACTGCTGAACTCGCACTCTAATCTGCAGAGCTCAGAGGTGCTGTTTTTCCAAAGCTGAGGGAAAAGCCTCAAGATGAAATTACGCTCCGGTGCAGCTGATGGCTGTGCTCAGTCCCCTGGGACATGGGAGCTGAGCAAATTCACAGCAACCACGGGGTCAAGGCTCAGGGGCGGGGGCGGGGGAACCTGCCTAGCCCCCTCTCCTCCCCGCAGGCCTCCGAGTCGTGGGCCTGCCCGTGGACAGCCTGGTCAGCCTCCCGAAACACCAGGCTGGGGAGTGCCGGGAGGAAGTGTGTGAAGGCACTTCCTGCACCAGGGTCAGGGCACCTGGGCGCAGGGTTGCGCAGGGCTTCCGAGCCGGGACGTGGAGGGCAGGCAGCAGCTCGTCAACCCCAAAGGTGCCAAGCCCACCGTGGGATCTGCCTCTGCAGGCCTCCTACCCTCTGCTGCCTGTGGCCCACAGCTCAGCCCCTGCCGGAGAGCTGGTGCTATCCATGGCCGCGCCTGGACAGGGCCACCCCGTCCCTGGGGCACCCCCATTCCTGGCTCATGGGGGCGGGAACTCTCGGTATCCCTGGGAAAGGCCCCCCGGAATCACTCGCTGTCTGGGGTCAGAGTCTACCACTGAGCAAGTTGCCTTTCTTTAGAGGATTTGGGCGGGAGGGACCTTCATAGCCACATGGGGGCTTCTCTCAGGGGCTTCGGGGCCGCTGGCAGCTCCTGGAGGGGCCCCCACCCTCCCTGGGGGCACCACCTCCTGGGCCGAGCTGCGCGCCCCTCAGCGGCGCTGTGGTCACCGTCAGGAGTGTGGCTGCCCCGCAGCCACGGCTCATCCTTCCAACAGAAGGAGGGTTTCCCGGGTCACCAGACTTGGGAGAGTATTTGCCTCTTCGTATTGAGAGGGTAACAGGCAGGGAGGCCGGGGGTCTCCAAACAGAGGAAATAGCCTGCAACTGTCAGACATTTTTCTCTCTCTTAAGTGGCAGGAGGAAACAAACTAGCAATATTTTTCCCTTCTCTACACAAATTTAAAAGGAGGTTTCTCTTAAAACACTGTGTTGCCATAATGACACTTGGTTTCACCTGAAGTTAACCATTCTCAAACCTAGAGATAACCAAGGCCTTTTTCTTACGGGAATGTTTGTCTTAAGCTATGCTAATGTGCTATGCGTTTACCCCGACTCTGTCTTCAAGTTGGTTCCGCCTCTTGGCTCAGAACCTATTTGACAAACCAGTATGTTAGACTCAGATATTGTTCTTCTAATCTATGTAAACGAAACTATTTGTATGGTGGTCTGCCCTTCTTCAAGATTCAAGTTAATCATTTTACGGCCCAGGATGAACCATTTGGTGCCAAGATTATCCCAAAATGTATCTTATGGGTGAGGGGCCTGGTGCCATTCTGAGTTTTAAGACATTCCTTTCTTTCATTAACAGACTGCTAGTGACTATATAACATCCAGCTGAAGACTAGCAGGGGGTACTCTTTCTGCCCCCTTCTGATGCCTATGTCAGAAGCTTTCTCTATCTCCTTTATACTTTAATAAAACTTTATCACACAAAAGCTCTGAGCGATCAAGCCTCGTCTCTGGCCCCGGATTGAATTCTTCTCCTCTGGGGGCCAAGAATCCCGGTGTCTTACTGTGATTCAACAACAACCTTTCAGTATAGAGGAAGAGCGGTATTTGTCAGTCCTTTGTGGTGGGGACATATATAAAGATGCGCACTTAACTTTTTCAAATCTAATATGCACAAATTATTCACATTTCAGTCTCACCAAAATTCAAACGTATTAAAATTGATGGTGTGTCAACGCTAAAATTGTAGCATATTATGCTTTCTTGGAGGTAAGTGAAAAAGTGTTGATTTTACAGTACACATTCATTTATATTTGATGAATTTGGGGGAGCAGCATTTGATATGTCATTCTATGCACTGTTCAAAGTGCTTTATATATATTAACTTTTTTGAGGGAATTATTTTGGTGGTAACCCCTCTCCTTCCTGGGTAGGGAAGATCCCCTGGAGAAGGGATAGGCCACCCACTCCAGTATTCTTGGGCCTCCCTCGTGGCTCAGCTGGTAAAGAATCCGCCTGCAATGTGGGAGACCTGGGTTTGATCCCAGGGTTGGATAGATCCCCTGGAGAAGGGAAAGGTACCCACTACAGTATTCTGGCCTGGAGAATTCCATGGACTGTATAGTCCAGGGGGTCCCAAAGAGTCAGACATGAATGAACGACTTTCACTTCACACCTCTCCTTCCAGCATTTTTTAAAATTTATTTTTAATCAGAGGGAATACTTGCTTTTGTCTTACTCCAGGATGCTCTGGCTGAGCACTTGGCAGAGATTTCCATGCTCCGCTGGCCCAGGTTGAAGCCGTCCCTCCCCCATGATCTGCGGCTCTGGCCTGCCCGTGAGCACAACCTTCTGCCCTGGACACCAGCTCAGACATGCGGTGCGCGCCTGTGTGCCCTGAGAGCCTTCCCTCCCACCCCTCCCTGGCCTCAGCGACACTCGGTGTGGGTTCGGTCCAGGTCATCCCTCAGCATCTCCCTGACAGAGTTATGAAGTTAATGGTTTCCTGCCACTGGGTTCTGGCGCTGGAAGGCCCAGGGATTACTGATCTACCTGGTCCCATAGAATATGTCTTTTCACGGTGAGAGAGAGTGAAACAAACACCCAGAGGGAAGTGGAGCTAAAGAGAAGCGAAGGCAAAGGGAATGCAGAAAGGGAAGGTACGGGGAAGCATGCACACTCCGAGGATTTACTCTGGCACCTGGTACAGCTGTGCCTGGTGTCCAACCTGTGTCTGCCCGTCCTTCGCAAGTAAGAGTCTCTTCTCTGTTTATTCCATTTTAAGTGTGAATTCTGTCCCTTGTAACTGAAAAACCCCAGTGAATGTACACTCTTCTGCCACCAGTTACCGTGTTTCTGTGGTCTGCCTGCTCCCTCTGAGCTCTCTCCTGTGCCAGGTGTTACGAATAATGATGAGGTCTCTGCCCCCAAATAGCTCCAGGTTCAGGCACATCCTCATCTACGCTTAAAAAGAGATGCACAAAATTATGGCAGATAATGAACACTAGTTCCTATGCCGCACCCAGTGATCAGCGCTTTGGTTTCTGGAGGAGATCTCATCCTTACATTTTCCAAGTGATAGCTCCAAGAGAGTAATTTTTTCTGGCTCACTGAAGGAGACGGCTGATGCAATCCAGAGATCCACAGACCTCTCAGAGGCTGGCAGGCATAGAGATGAGGATAAATCAACAGAAGCAAAGATGAGAGGGTGGGTGGTCCGGGGTGGATAGACCAGTGATGTGGTCTTCAGAGGTCACTCCGGACACTCCCCACACAGCCTGCCCCAGGCTGGAGTCCAGACTGGGTCACACCCACCCGGTAAGTGATGAAGTGCGTGCTGCTCTCAAATTCCCAAAATGCCCGCCGAAAAAAAACAGCAACTCCCACAACCAAGGCGTGTGGGAAACTCAAGGGGAACCAGACTGGGTGGCACCGGACTGTGCCCAGGGAAAGGCCGGACTCCAAGACGACCAGGGCACCAGACTCAGCCTCTGGTTAGCAGCACTGGGGCCCCTCTGCTGGTGGGAGGCAGGAGGAAAGAGTTTGGAAGCCCACCCCATGGACAAACCTGCAGAGTCAGATAGGAAGAAGATGCTGGGAAGTGGGCCTGACTCAGCGACTCTCAATGCAAGTGAATTCACCCAGCCTGGCGATCGCTTAGAGGATGAGACGACTGTGCTGAGAAGGAAGAGCCAGCACCGCCGGGTCACGTGGGGAGGTTTCCAAAGACAGGTGATGCTGGATGGCGGGGGTGAGGGTAAAGGGTCAAGGACGTATCGGAGCACCTGGGTAGGGGCGGGACCTGCTCCTACCCTCCAGTGGGGGGTGGCCCCTGAGCACCTGTTCACCTGGAGAACCCGAGCGGGCCAAGGGGACGTGAAGATGTGGTCGGGCGCCCGCCTGCCCCGAGGAAGTGGCCTCACTCGTCCTGCTCGAGGGCAGCGTGTCTACAAGTCAATGCAGAATCATCCCCTTGAGGTTTCACTTCGAAAACTGAACTGCGCTTTGGAACTGGCCTTTGAACAAACTTGCATCAGCCCAAGCCATCCACACACAACCATCAGGATCCCCCAAAGCATCATGTTTTCTCTTCCTGTCGGCCTCAAGAATGCTTGGCTCAGTCTGAGTCTCAGACTCTGACACCCTTTCTGGTCACTCTGCAGGATGTGACGCTTTCCTTCAGAAAGATGACACTGGCCCATCGCTCTCTGAGCAGTGTGTGGAGCGTTTATCAAAACTCCCGTTACTAAATTCATCTTATGCTGTCTCCCACACAATTATCATCTCCAAGAAGATGGAGACTCCACGTGTGCTCGTTTTGATGCCCACATCAATGCCTGCAGAGACCTGATGCTAAGTATTTGCTGATTAATGATTCCAAAATACCCACTGCTACCAGCTGAGGGCTCCTTGTGTGCTTGGCACTGACAGACGTTCACCCACATTTGGTTTATTTCATACTTGCCAACAAAGGTCTGTACAGTCAAAGTTTTGGTTTTTCCAGTAGTCATGTATGGATGTTGGACCACAAAGAAGGCTGAGTGCTGAAGAATTGATGCTTTTGAACTGTGGTGCTGGACAAGACTCTTGAGAGTCCCGTGGACTGCAAGGAGATCCAACCAGTCAATCCTAAAGGAAATCAACCTTAAATATTCATTGGAAAGATTGATGCTGAAGCTGAAGCTCCAATAGTTTGACCACCTGATGCAAAGAACTGACTGAGAACTGGAAAAGACCTTGATGCTGGGAAAGATTGAAGGCAAAAGGAGAAGAGGGCAGCAGAGGATGAGATGGTTGGATGGCATCACCAACTCAATGAACACGAACCCTTTGGCAAGCTCCGGGAAATACTGAAGGACAGGGAAGGCTGGTGTGCTGCAGTCCATGGGGTCACAGAGTCGGACACGACTGAAAGACTGAACAACACAGAGCCCGCTCATGTCCTCATGTGGCCTCTTATTGTCCACTTGGCAAGGAAGATGTTATTCCAGTTTTTTAGAAATGAGATGCAGACTCGGAGAGGCTAAGCTTTGACCCGAGGTCGCAGTGCTCATGACAGAATTAGAAACGGACTGCTTAACCCGCATGCCTGTGACTCTGGGGCCAGCGGTGCCAGCAGCCTGCAGAACCAGCTGGAACCGCGAATTCTCAGGCGCCTCCCCTGGCCAGCTGGGTGTTAGCGGGCTCTCCAGATGGTGACTGATATCAATGGAAAATCCTAAACGATTTCCAGCAGCTGTGCTGGTGAGGATGGCTGGACCCCTTCATGGGAGGGGTCTGAACGAAAACACAAAGCCTGAGAACTGAAAACTCTGTAAGCACTGGGAGAGGTGACAGGTGTACTGACTGGTGGAAAGCAGGCACTCTCTCAATCTTTTCATGCTGCAGTTAAATTCAAGCCTCATCGGCTGCCAAATGCAGGCTTCTGACTCTGAAGAAGTGAAAGGATTCTGCAGCACTTTCCCAAGGGGATAGAAAAGGCCACTTGTTTTTCTTGGTAAGTTTCCAGGCCTATTTCTGTACAGGCCAAACATGAGGCCGGCAATGCTGCCCCTGAAACGTCATTCAGACCTTGCTGGTGGGATCACCTGGGTGGGAGCAGGTGTGTGAGGTGTGCAGGGTCCGCTCTGAGGGGACGCCGAGGCCTCTAACACCACCCCAGACACGCCAGCTCACCCAGCTTGGACATGAACTCTCTGCTTCCCGGGGTGATGGGTCTTAGAACTTTATTCTTCTCCAAGGCAATGAGATAAACAGCCAGCCTTCTCTTCAGCCGCTAGGGGCTCATTATCTGGTCTGTAGATTACTGGAGGTCTTTGCAGCTCTTCTTTTCTCTGGCTGTTCACCTCCTAGCCTGTAACTGCTCATCAGATCGCGGGGGGTCAGGGTCCGGCTCAGAAGCCCACCATCCTGGGCACTGATTCCCAGAGGCGTTCTGCTGGGACCAGCTCAGGCTGCACTGTTAAGTGCTGGCTTCTGGACCCGTGGAGCTCTCATCAGTGACCTTTTCTATTATTTACACACCAAGGCAATAAAAGATAAACGGACCCGGAATCAGACCAGAAAATTCACAAGAAAGGTGCCATGGGTATTCATTTACAGAAAATAATCAATCAACTACTAAATACATACTAACTTATCAACTATGGTATATAAATACATACATGCTGATTTAAGTAGGTATGCAATTGAATTGTATTAGCAAAGATTTTTGAAAATTCATAGATTCAACAGTGTTTTTAATGATAAAGCCTGCTGCTTTATGCAGTAAATATATGACTGATTAAGCACACAGTAAACAATTTGTAAATATGTATCAAGAGCCTTAAAAAAGCATGTAATACTTCAGTTAGAAAAAACAATAGGCAAAAAAACCCCCACAAAACACTCATTTTTTTGAGTCAGTAATTCCTCATTAGGAACATTAGGCCTAAAGATATTCCACTGTATCAACTGTAATACTATGTGCTCTGCTGTGCTTAGTGCTCAGTTGCGTCCAACTCTCTGCAACCTCATGGACTGTAGCCCGCCAGGCTCCTCTGTCCATGGGATTCTCCAGGCAGGAATACTGGAGTGGGTAGCCTATGCCTTCTCCATCAGATCTTCCCGACCCAGGGATTGAACCAGGGTCTCCTGCATTGCAGGTGGATTCTTTATGAGCTGAGCTCCCAGGGAAGCCCTCGTGTAATACTATATATATTGTAAATAGTCTAGATGTCCACAGGGAAATGATTTAATTTTTGTAAATGCATTCTATGAACTGTTATGTAACTATTGACAATTATGTTTAGGAAAAGTATTTAATTGTATAAAATGCTTACTGAATCATATTAGGCACAAGTTGAAATATATACAACAAATTATTATAGCTATTAAATAATAATTATTATTATAACTATATTATTATTAGAACTATAAGGTTTCTACTCTGGGAAACAAGAATAAGAGAACACTAAAATATTAATAGTAACTGTCTATGGATACTGGATCTGCTGGTCCTTCTATAAGATCTTTTCCCCCTGCTTTCCACATTTTTTTACTTTCTATATCTTGTATTATTTTAACAGTAGGGAAATAATAAAAATTAATCAACTACCTAACATGGTCTGGGCACCAGTCCTGGGAAGTGGGGATGAAACACTGGACATGAAGCATCCCAACCGCCGCAGGGTGTCACGTGGTTGCTGCTCAGCCGCTCAGGCGTGTCCGACTGTGCGACCCCACGGACTGCAGCACACCAGGCTTCCCTGTCCATCACTGACTCCGGGAGCTTGCTCAAACTCATGTCCATCGAGTTGGTGATGCCATCTAACGGTCTCATCCTCTGCATCATACATGATAGGAAAGGGTCTGGAAACAAGCGTTCAGCACACGAAGTGGGTACCGGCAGATTTGGGGAGTAGCGGGGAGCCAGTGGGGCGTGGAATCCTAGCCTGGGGTCCAAGGAGCCCAGAGAGGACCCCTGCTTACCTCAACCCTCCTGTGTCTTTCACGGCTGCCTGTCTGAAAAGAGCCCCTGTGTCCATGGACAACTCGCACCCTAGAGACGGAGGACGCAGTGAGCCCTCCAGCCCTGGGCTCTGCCTTCCAGGCCCAGAGTGAACCTGGTGCCTGGGTCACTGCTGCCCGAGAGACGTGGTGTCTTTCCACCCCCGTGGCAGGCTGGCTCATCCTGACTGTGGGCACCATCCCACAACGACCCAGGCTGAGGCTGGAGGGGCCAGACGGGGCGGCCCCGAGTCTGTGCTGGGCAGTCCGGCCTGCCCTTTGTGGTGGGCGCAGCTCTGGCGCAGACCCTGACCACCGGAGGCCACAGGCATCTCTGCAGGCGCCTGGCTGGGGGGAGGCCAGGCCAGGGCCGTGGGGGGCGGCAAGCTCCCGGGGGGCACGTGGAGGTGTTTGGAGCAGGGGGTGCGGGGGTAGTTACAGCTCTCGAGGGGGGCAGCCTGGACGCAGAGCTGCCTCGCCGCCCGCTGGGCACTCAGCCTCTGGTGACCCACCAGACGTCCCCAGACTAACTTTCTCGCCCATCAGATGACATTGGGTGCCTGGGAGGGTCCTTGGCTCATGGTGGACAGCCGTGTTCACATCCCCTCTGGTTCCTGAATACTGGCTCGAAGCCGTTGGTGGGGCTGCTCATTCCAGCACCACGTGAGACCCGGCAACCACAGCAGGACTCGGGAACCTTCTGGAAGCCAGCACTATGTTCCCTGCCCTCCCCCATCAGGGCAGGGCTCTGCCGTCCTGATGGGGCCTGCAGGCCAGCCTCGGCCCGTCCCCCTCCCTCTGCCCCCCTCAGCCTCCCCACAGCTCTTCCAGGAAACAAATACCACTGCAGAGGCACAGAGACTTGCAGTTACATCCTCCCGTAAGCCGTGGGCAGGCGCGGCTTCCATCCCCAGCTGGAGGAAGAGGAGATGCAGGGAGGTGAAACAATCGGCCCGATGTGGCAGGCGGGGTGGCCGAGCTTAGGTCCGGCCCAGCCTGTGGCTCCAGGAATCCACCTCTCTGCCCTCTTTGCTCCGGGCCACCCGCTCCGACACTCAGGGGACAAACATGCAGGCGCTCATCCACCAAGGCCACACGTCCCGGGTCAGTGGATAGAGCCAGGCCGATGACCTCGTGCCCGGAGATGCCCCATCCACTCAGTGCCCCGCTGATAACACCCTGTGTCAGGCCGCTCCCTCCTCCTCCTCACGAAGGCCTGTCTCAGTGGTTCCGGCTGCCATAACAGAACAGCACAGTCGGGGCCACTTAAATGGCAAGCGTAGAGCTCACGGTTCTGGATGCTGGAAGTCCAAGATCAGGCTGCCATTGGGGTCGGGTTCTAGTGAAAACCTTCCTCTTGGTTCACAGATGGTGGCCCGGGCTGTGTCCTCACACAGCAGAGAGAGACCATCTCTCACATCTCTTCTTATAAAGGCACTAATCCCATTCGTGGGGGCTCCACCCTCATGACCTAGTCACCCCAATGCCTGCTCCCCCTCCTGAAACCATCCCACTGGAGATGAGGGTTTGCATGCATGAATCTGGGGGACACAAACCTTCAGACCGATAGCAGTGCTTTCCAGCTCTGCTCTGCAAATCTGAGTCTGTTCTGCCTCTTTCAGGAAGCCTTCCATGACTACCTCCATCTCCCTCCCTCTAATACATGAGCACCAATCACCGTTATGTGATAAAGGGCATCATTCAATCTCTGAACTGCAGCAATCACCCAGCACAGTTCCCTGTCTTAAAAAAACAGGGGAGTTGAGACTCTTTAGCTTCTCAAAGTCTGTCATAACTTTCCTAGATTATGTCGTGTGTGTGTCTTGTCCAAATATTCATCTCCTTCAGGCCACGCTTTTCCCTTTATCTCATACAAACACTGGCACAGCTCTGGGCAAACACAGGGCTTACGTTCTGAGTCTGAGCCATCAGAGTTCTCTGCTCCTGGCCTGGGGTCCCAGCAGCCCCCTCAGCTCCTGGAGAACAAGCAGCAGGCTCTGCACCAGGGTTGAGCCTCACGCAGCCTCGACTAATCCCCTCACAGGACACCAGCATCTCAGGACCACGGCGCCACAGTGGGGGTGGGGGGCAACGATGGTGTCTGTCCCCTCATCTCTGTCACTCGCCAGCCATAGCTTCAGGGCACATTTTAATGACAAACAGAAGCTGTCTTTTGAAATATTGTCTCAGGAGGCAAATCTCACTTTTCCAGGCATACTAGGAACAGGTGGGGAATAGCGAATTAGTACTAACTGGCCTGATCGGTGAGGTGAGGTCACTGGACAGGATCTTGTGCAGACAGGGGCTTGGGGAAAGGGAGGAGGAGATGAGCTGGGGGCTGAGGAGGAGAGGGTGGGCTACGAACGCCCCCTGGGGGTTGTGAGCAGGCAGGCAGCCGCCTGTGCCTCTGGGACTGTCCCGTGTTAACACTGAACACTCAGAAAAACTGGGGTGGCTGGTCGCCCCAGTTCCGGTGACTTGTAGGTGGTGGGGAGCGCTCAGCTGGTCTTCATCATCTGTATCATGAGTTGAAAATTCCCTGGACGATCAATGAGAAAAATTACGAAAATAAAACCCCACCTCCTACGTCTTCCTATACGGTTATACACATCCATACATGAGCTTTCATGCGTGTCTGTGTCCACCTATTGCAATGACACCAGGGAGGGTGTTTTAGGGGGTCTCTAAGAGACGGGTTTGATCCCTGGGTCGGGAAGATCCCCTGGAGGAGGGCGTGGCAGCCCACTCCAGTATCCTTGCCTGGAGAATCCCATGGACAGAGGAGGCTGGTGGGCTATGTCCAGTCCACAGGGGTCACAAGGAGTCAGACACGACGAAGCGACTTCACACACATGCTCTGTTCCTGCTCAGACTCAGCCAGAACCTCCCAGGGCCTCCTAGACCCATCAGGGGCCGCAGGACCACGACATGTTGCCCGACGGGAGCTAAGCCTACACCTAAGGGTGGGGAAGGGTGGCAGAGAGACTCCGGCTCTCCGATGTCACAAGACAGGTTTAGCACAGTAGGACACATTGTCTTAAAGACAGACGTGGCCACGGCTTTGGGAGCCCAGCCTAAGGCACTCGGAGCTCTGCCTGGTTCAGATAGGGTTGCACCAGCCAGGGCCTCCTACCTGTCCAGGGAAGCTGGCTCTGCTGAATCAGGACACGGCTGAGCCCTGCAGGGAGCGTGTGGTGGGACAGTTTAATATGCAGTCAGTCTTCTGTGCTGAGCTTGGTAATTAGCACTTCTGGAAAATCAGTGCACTCTACAATGTTAGCAAAATGAAACTACTAATTAATAAAGCAAAATTTCAAGCTCCTTAGAATTTCAGGAGACATTTAAGCTGCAAACTCTCACTTGGAATTATGGAGTTGGAATTATGGAGATGTGACTTGGAGAAGACTCAAGGGAGCCGTCGTCAGGAGGGTCCTCCTTGAGGGTGCTCCACCCTTGTTTTCCCTTGATGGGAACTGGCACGCCATCGTAACCGCAAGGGGACCGCGGTGCAGACAGCCCCCGACTCACGATGCTGTGACTGCAGTAGCAGCTGACCTTGGAAGTTGAAATCTGCTCTTTTCTGGGCAGGGCTGTGTGGTCTGATCCTCTCTCGTGATGCTGGGCAGGGCAGCTCCCGGTCAGCCTCGTGACCACGGGGGAGACTATGATACACAGATGACCATTCGGGACCCCGACGGCCATTCTGCTCTTCACCTCCAGTACAGTGTCCAGTAAATTACACGAGACATCCAACACTTGATTATAAACAGGCTTGGTGCTAGAAGACTTTGCCCAAACCACCACAGGCGGTTCCAAACGAGGAAGGGAAGCAGCGGTCATCCCCTAACCTGGACCACAACAGCAGCCGTCATCTAGTGCCTGCTGCACGCCCTGTGTGGTTACCACTATGTGATCTGAGCATCTAGATTACCCCAGGTTCTCCCAATAAACATGCAAATTAGGCATCCTAATCACCCTCATTTTATGGATGAGGAAACTGACTCAGAAGGTTCAAGGTCGAAAAAGCTAACAGGGTCGCCTGGCTCCAGAGTCTACACTTTTCCATTTTGTAATTTTCTCATCATCTGGGCAAAAATTATATCTTTGGCTCAGATTCAAGATACTATTAGGTTCCTCCTTCCACAATAGCGGCCAAGAAAGGGGACTAACACTGACCATATCCAAGAAGGCTGCTCATGAGCTGCTCCAAAAGCCTTCACGGTGCACCTGGAGGTCTTTCTACGCTGTTTACGGGTAAGGAAACTGTGGCTCTGAGGGGGCATTAAATTCATACAGTCCTGTGAGTTGGCTGGGGGGGCTGGGTTTCAATCCAGCTCAGTTGTTGTTGTTATTGAGTTGCTAGGTCACGTCTGACTTTTTTTGCGACCCCATGGACTGCAGCGTGCCAGGCCTTCCTGTCCCTCACTGTCTCCTGGAGTTTGCCCAAGCTCACGTCAGTCCAGTTCAGGCTGCTTCTAAACTCTATTCTTCCCACCGGGGGAGTGCTCCCCAAAGTTTGGTTCACCACCAACCACCCCCATGATGCTTTTGGATTTTGATTAGAGTAGTACTTAGTGTGATTATTTGGGGCTTCCCGGTGGCTCAGTGGTAAAGAATCCGCCTGCCAACCAGGAGGTGTGGGTTTGATCCCTGGGTCAGAAAGAACCCCTGGAGGAGGAAATGGCAATCCACTCCAGTATTTTTGCCTGGAGAATTCCTTGGGCAGAGAAGCCTGGTGGGCTACAGTCCATGGGGTCACAAAGTGTCAGACATGACTGAGCAACTCAGCACAGTACTGTTAGTTACTAGTCATTTTTCAATAATTTCCCTTTGAGTGTAAGCAAGTTTCATTTAAAAGGGATATTTTGCCTCACTACTGTGAAGGGAACACCAGTATTCTCAGGAGTGAAGAGGTGGTAGGCATAAACAAACACCAACAAAACCAAATATTATTTCTAATTCCGTCCAGGTCTGCCTAAAGACCTGTTTGTCTAAGATCTACTTAGGGGTCTCTTTGTTAAAAAGCAGTGTTAGCAGGCATCAGGCCCTGCCAAAGACTCTCTCCTGATCTATATGCCGAAGTCTGGAAGGGAACTGAACATGGAAGGATTTCCTTACTATGTACAGGCATCAGGCCCTGCCAAAGACTCTCTCCTGATCTATATGCCGAAGTCTGGAAGGGAACGGAACATGGAAGGATCTCCTTACTATGTACTGCCCTTTCTTAGCTCTCCACGCCGCACCTCGAGTCCGGCCCCAGGCCATCCACCACACCCTCGCCACTTTGCTCCATAACATCAAGGAACTCCATCTGGGAGTGTGGAGGAAAACAACCTCCGGAAAACGTCTGGGTTGCATCAAAACACTTTGAAGCTGCTTCTCACGGGTTGTTCCCACCTAAGATGGTGTATTAGGAAGCAGAACTCTGAAAGACGCTCCCGGCTTTATCAGCCTTGTGTAAATAAATACCGGCCTCTTTGTTTGGTATGAACAGGACGGTGGAGCCATCAGGGAACACACAGCAGCTGGTGGTCCTTAAGGCTGTGGGATTGCTGGAAAACAGAAGGAGCTCAAACACTGTTGAATGAACAGGCCTTACAACCATTATCATGAGAGAAAAGAGATCAGAGCAAATGAAACCAGGGTTGTTTCTTTCCTGTCCTCGACATTTTCACTTACTGCAAATCACGTTAGCATGAGAATACAGGCAGCTGTAAGGGGAGTCACCAGTGGCCTGTGTGTAAGGGACGTGCTGGAGCTGGTGGGGAGGAGCTATCCCCTTCTGGTGTCTTGGGATGGGAGATGGGCCCGGCAGGAGTAACTGGTCCCGGTGGGCTGGACCATTTCTTCTCTCCCCTTAGGCTGAGATGGCTGCGTGTGGAAAGAGCATGGTGGGTTGACAGACACAGCTCACTTTTCTTTGCCGTTCACGATGGAGAAGCTATGGAAAGTAGTGAAAGCTGTGGTGTCTACATGTCAGGTCTTGGAGGAGGCCCCACCCTACCCAGGGTACGAGGATTCATCTACAACCCTGCCCACTGTTCAGGGAGGTGCCACTGCTGTGCTGACCTGTGCTGTTTCCAGCAGAACGCAATCTAGGGGTGGTGGTTCCTTCTGGATGGAGTGGCAATAACCCAGGAATCTGAGCTCACAGACGCTTTTAAAGGACTTCTCAGCTTCACATGTTCATTTTGGGCTTCTCATGTGGTGCAGTGGTAAAGAATCCACCTGCCAGTGTAGGAAGTGCAAGAGATGTGGGCTTGATCCCTGGGTGGGGAAGGGTCCCTGGAGTAGGAAGTGGAAACTCACTCCAGTATTCATGTCTGGAAAATTCTATGGACAGCAGAGCCTGGTGGGTCACAGTCCATGGGGTCGCAAAGAGCTGGACACGACCAAGCACACAAACACAGGCCATGTTCATTTTGATGAGAATCTCAACAAAATTAACCTGACATATTCTAGACCTCCAAGATGACTGATAACCAAGCCCTACCGTGTAATTTTCGTTCTTGACTTAATGTTCAGAAGCACAAAAGTGCCCGTGACACTCCTAGAGTTGTTGTGAGCCAATGAGAAAAGAATAAAACGAATTTGACGTGTAAATAATACATCTCTGATGAGCAAAGCAAAACTAATATCCTGCTCTATTGTTCCAAAGGAGTTTTCTCAGCAGGTCAAATAAAGAAAGTGGAAGTGTTAGTTGCAGTTGTGTCTGACTCTTTGCAACCCTAAGCCCATCAGGCTCCTCTGTCCATGGGATTCTCCAGGCAAGAATACTACAATGGGTAGCCTATCCCTTCTCCAGGGGATCTTCCCAACCCAGGGATTGAACCTGCGTCTCCCCCATTGCAGGTAGATTCTTTACCATTTGAGGCACCAGGGAAGTGCCAAATATAGCAAAGTCATGGGAAACTGAGTCACAACATGATTAACACAGGCATGACAGGAAAGGCAGGAACAGTCAGTGCTGTGATCACCAGGCACTGCTGCTTTTAAATTTGTTGATTCTGTAAATTTGTTGAGGCTCATTGGTAAATTATATTTGGCTTTATAAGTTATGTAAGTATATACCGAGCTTTGTGTTTGTACCCAAGTACCATTTTAATAAAGTGATTTAAGTGTAATTCAATAATATATTTACCACATTAGCAGACAATGTTACTCATGACTATAGATGCAAAAACCATAGATAAACTACTAGTTTAAAAAAACCAACAAAATATGTATGCATATAAGGAAAAATCTAGATTTCTCTAATTGGATTTATCCTAGTCACTACTAGTTCATTCTGATTCGACTCTTCAGTAAGGCTGGTTTTCTATTGATCAATACGATATCACACTGACAAATTAAGGCAGAAGTGCCACACGGATCATCTCAGGAGATGACGAAAGCACGTTCCAAAATTTCAAAACACAATTTAAGATAATGAATCATAGAACACAAACAACAGGAGCAACAACAAAAATAAAACAAAACCACAGAGCAAACCGGAAATGGAAATGACCTTAACCTGGTCGAGGGCATCTACCTAACAAGCCCACAGCAACTTCACACTGAAAGGTGAAAACTTGAAAGCGTCTCCTTTATGATCAGACACAAGACAGGGATCGAGCCCCACAGTCACCCCTCTGTCCCACGTGGCAGTGCTGGCCTTAGACAGCACAGCAAGATGGAAAAAGGAAGAAATAAATTCATCACCTTCTGGAGAGGCCAGGATTGCCTAAATCCCTGATCCAAACAAGCCACAGATAAAGTATTGGAGTTAAGTGAGTTTAGCAAGGCTTGAGGGATAAGAAATCAACATAAAAAGTCACCTGCAGTTCTATTCACCAACATATATAAATTAGGAAAATTATATTTAAAAAATTAAATACATGCAATAGTTCCAAAATATTCTAATACCTAGGAATGATTTTAAGCCAAATATTTGCAAGAAATTTATGGAGAAAATAAAGACTTTAGTGGAAGACATTTTTTTAGAAAAGTAAATAAACTGGCAACTATGCCATGTATTAGAAAGTTCAATGTGCGTGTGTCGCTTCAGTCGTGTCTGACTCTTTGTGACCCCGTGGACTGCAGCCTGCCAGGCTCCTCTGTCCATGGGATTCTCCAGGCAAGAATACTGAAGTGGACTGCCATGCCCTCCTCTAGGGGATCTTCCTGACCCAGAGAGCGAACCCACGCCTCCTGTGTCTCCTGCATTGCAAGCAGGTTTTTTTTTTTTTTTAATCGCTAGCACCACTGGGAAAGTTCAATAGCTGAAGTTTATAAATTCTCTCACAATGGTGTGTAAATTCAGTGCAACTCCCATTAATCTCCCAAATGTGTTTTTAAAAGAACACACAAACACAGTACCCACGGTAGCCAAGAACAACATGAGCATCTAGTAAAATAGATACAATAATGCCTATTGTTAACGGTCATGCTGCCATATCGATTGTAAAGCTACGGTAATTAAGAACGTGCGGTTCCGTCACACTGATGGACAAAAGACCAGTGGGACACAGCAGGGAGTCAGAAACCAAACCTACACATACACAAAAGTTGATAAATGGTAGAGGCAGTCATCGAGATCAGGGAGGAAAGGAAGGTTTTTTTTTTTTTTTTCAATAAATAACCTGGTACAATGATTATTCCTATGGAAAATAATTGTAAGTCTTCTTCACATTCTACACTCAAATCAGTTTTAAATGGATTAAAGACCTGTTTTGAAAGATGAAATGACAAAAACTGTTACAAGATACAAGATAGGAGGGTATGATCCCAGGGTAGGAAACACTTCTATAAAAAGACATAAAAAATGCAAACCATAAATGAATAAATAAACTTGATTTCACTTAATATTTTTTCCTATTAAAAATATCAAAATGAAAAGACAAGCTATAAAATGCAAGGAAACATTGACAATAAAAAAATGGGCAAATAATTACGATTTGGAATATATAAGGACAAGCATGCACAGGGACCAACATTCGATATCCTGTGATAACCCAAAATGTAAAATAATCTGAAAAATATATATATATGTATAACTGAATCACTTGCTGTACAGAAGAAATTAACACCACATTGTAAATCAACCGTACTTCAGTAAAAAAGAAATGCACCAGATTTCTGTATATTAGTTTTGTTTAAAAAAAGACTGCACAAATAAATTGTACATAATAATATCGATAAAAAGGGACACACTACCCAAAAGAAAAACAAGGCATACATAAGCATTTTTACAGAAGATGTAATATGAATAATTATGCCTGTGAAAAAGTTCAACCTCATTAGTAATCAATTATATGCAAATTAAAATCCACCGAAACTTTGACACATTTGTACAAGGAAATGAGTGACATGTACTTAACACTGAAAATATTTTAAACTCACTAGAAAAGGACCTGCTTATAAATGGACAGGAGACCGAATAAACTCCTTGGGACCTATTTGTACAATGGACGACAACACAGCATTGAAAAATGTTCGATTAAAGGTACACGTGTCACAAATACCCACAAACATCACAAATAGTGTTGAGCGCAGAAAGCGAGGAACAAGAGCACTTACAAGATTTCAGTAACAGTTAAGCGCTTCCCTGGTGGCTCAGTCAGTAAGAGAATCTGTCTGCCAATGCAGGAGACACTGGTTTGATCCCTGGGTCAGGAATATACCCTGGAGAAGGGAATGGCAACCCAATCTAGTATTCTTGCATGAGAAATCCCATGGACAGAGGAGCCTGGCAGGCCACAGTCCATGGCGTCATGAAGAGTTGGACATGACTGAGCACACATGTACACTTCATATATATTTTTTTGTTTTTACAATGCATTTCATTAAGATATAAATATGCATCTGAAACACAAAATAGTTAGAGGTAGAAAACTAAAACAAAAGTGTTATTCCTACCCCCTGCCACCGGGAAGGGGACACTCAGGGTTTTCTTTGTTTAACCCTCTACAAAGGCTTTCTGAGAGGACGTCATATGGGGTGATGATCCGTTTCTTATGGGAGGGACATTTTATTCCACGTGGGGCTCATTGCTTGCTCTGGGGCCCTGGCAGCTCATTTATGGAAGCTGCAGAGATTTCAGATGAAAATATCACAGTTAGGTCAATGTTTCATTTCCTTTAAGGAGCGAGGCAGGAGAAAGATAAGGGTGTTAGATTAATTACGCCAGAGGCTATATCAGGAGACAGACAGCTTCTTGATACTGCATAAATGGTTCACATGGGTGGCCTTGAATACAAATGCCATCACTCACGGTAATAATAACACTTTGCACTTGCAGGGCATTTAGGAGATTTTCAAAGACTTTTCACAGACATGAACTCATTTGTTCTCAAGATAACTCCTTCTGGTTTTTCAGCTGAGATGCTGAGTCCAGATGTATAGTCTGGTGCATAGGAGGAAGCAGCCCCCGGGTTTCCGTTCTGATACCATCATGAATACATGGTCTCGGACAAATATCTTACGTTTTCTGAACTTCAACTTTCTTACAGCTAAATGGAGATACAGTGAACAAAAAAGGCCATCTATGTGCAATGCCTGTCTTGCAGACTGGGGCCTTGGCAGCCCTAACTAGATGAAATACTGGAGTGGGCAGCCATTTCCTTCTCCAGGAGAAGACCCAGGGATCGAACCAGGGTCTCCTGCATTGCAGGCAATTCTTCACTGTCTGAGCCACCAGGGAAGCCCTTGCTTTATATTATCAGCTATTATGTCCCAAACTGAGCAGCCATGTGGTTACAACTTGCTGTCTGCATGGCTGTCTTTTTAGTAGACATTTTTTGTTCATAGATCTGATTAGAGAAAATCCCCCCCAAATTATTAACACTGAAGAGAAGATCTAGCAATGTGGGCGATGACTCCTCACCCACGGTTAGAAGAAAAAGAAAACACAATACTTTGAAACATCCTGATCTAAACTTTGAACTGAACTGATTGACCAAGGTAACCTGCAGCGCAGGCAGCGTCTGCCTGGACGTGCCCATGGCCTGACCAGGGACCACTGCCTTCAGGAAGTGATGGTTATTCGACCAGGAATGTTCTGGGTGGCGATTTTATATGCAACACACTCCTTTGCTACTGGCCTGGTGATTAAAAACATAATCTCATAGATTCTTTGCTTCTTCATGAAGTGAGAATGGTGTTCACGAGGCTTCAGAGTTTATTAAAGAGGCCACGCAGTCCCCACCCTGCCTGCTGGCATCTGAGCCCACGATGATCAAATCTGGCTGCATGTGAGAAGCTCCTGGGAGCTTTAACACAGTGCTTAGTGGTGCCCAAGCCATGTCTGGTCCAAACACACCAGAAACCCTGGGCACGGAGCCCAGGCACTGGTCTTTATAAACGTCAATGTGTAGCTCAGAACCACTAGCTCAAGCAAACACTGACCGCCATACCCTTTGTTTTCACTACATGTGTAGTGAGCTGTTGAACTCTTGGCCAATAAAATTTTAGGGTTGTTGGAAGGAAGGATGTACAGACTCTGAACTGGGAAATCACAAAAACACTGACACATTTCCTCACAACACAGGAGGCGAAAGGCAGGTCTCCCGGCTCGCTGCCTGACAGGCTGCTTTGTTATGACACTGATTTACTGTTCGGATGCACATCAACAGAGATGTGGGGTGACGGCTGAGGCACAGAACAGCGAGATGTGCTGCAGTGGCGTTCTGTTACGCTTCATCAGCCAGACACGAGAGTTTACTTTTCCACTGACTGATGAATTTACACTTTTATTATTCTGTGTTTTTTGACAGAAAGATTGTGGAGTCAGTTAATCTCATAAGGCAGTAACACAGGAAATTTAAAAGACAGAATTCATTAAGCAAGTCCACCGTGAACCTTGTCCTGGGGTGATCAGATCCATAGGAAATATTTAATAGAGAGCAGTGATTTCAGAGCACATTTCAATGACTCAGATTCCATTAAACATTCTGAAATTCCATTAAATGTTCACATTTTCAGTGAACTTAAAAAAATATGAGCTTGTATGGCCACGGAGAAAATTAGTTTAATTAAATAAATATGTGTATATGCAATTAAAATTCTTTTTAATCTGGAAACTTCCTGGAATTTCACTGAGTTCAAGCTTCAACTTCATGTCAGGGGTAACTATAACTCATCTGGAGGCTGAAAAGCTTAAGATTTAAGGGAGGTGTGTCACAAGTGATGGCCTAAGACAGAAGGCTGGCTGCAGTAGGTGAAAATAAAGAAAAATAGGAAAAATGCACCTTGGGTTAATGCTTATATCAGTAAAGGTTGTGTCTGATTCTTTGCGACCCCATGAACTGGGAAGGCACTGGTGGGTTCCCTGGTGGCTCAGATGGTAAAGAGTCTGCCTGGAGTGTGGGAGAGTCTGCCTGCAGTGTGGGAGAGTCTGCCTGCAGTGGGTTCCATCCCTGGGTCCGGACGATCCCTTGGAGAAGGAAATGGTGACCCACTCCAGTATTCTTGCCTGGAAAATCCCATGGATGGAGGAGCCTGGCGGGCTACTTGGGGTAGGCAGACAATTCATGGGGCTTCGAAGACTCAGACACGACTGAATGACTTCATTTTCTCACTCTCATAAAAGGTAGTTGACTTTCACCTTGGGTAAACAATATGCCTTAATTACCAAAAATAAACAAATAAGACCTAATCAAAAGAAATCATAAACAAAACCCAAAAGACAACCCACAGACTGGGAGAAAATATTTGCAAATGATGCAACCAATAAGAACTTAATTTCCAAATACACAAACAGTTCATACAACCCAATAACAAAAAAACAAATAATCCAATCAAGAAATAGGTTTAGACATTTCTCCAAAGAAGACATACAGATGGCTGAGAGGCACATGAAAAGATGCTCAACATGGCTAATTTATCAGAGAAATGCAAATCAAAATTGCTATGAGGTACCATCTCACAGTCAGAATGGCCATCATCAAAAAGTCTACAAATAATAAATTCTAGAGAAGATGTGGGGAAAAGGAAATCCTCCTACCCTGTAGGTGGGACTGTAAATTGGGGAAGCCACTCTGGAATACAGTCTGGAGGTTTCCTAAGAAACTAAAAATAGAGTTACCATGTGACCCAACAATCCTACTCCTGGGCATATATCCAGAAAAGGTGAAAACTATAATTCAAAAAGATACATGCACCCCTATTTTCACAGCACCACTACTCACAATAGCCAAGACCTGGAAGCAACCTAAGTGTCCACTGACAGATGAATGGATAAAGAAGATGCAGTACCTATATACAATGGAATATTACTCAGCTATAAAAAGAAAGAATGGAATAATGCCATTTGCAGCAACATGGATGCAACAAGAGATTATCGTACTAAATGAAGTAAATCAGAAAGATCATTTGATATCACTTATACGGGATCTAAAATATCACAAATGAATTTACTTATGACATAGACGCAGACACAGAAAACAAACACACGGTTCCCAGAGGGGAAAAGGGCGAGGGAGAGATAAATTAGGACTTTGGGGTTAACACATACACACTACCCTATGGTAAACAGATGGACAAGGACCCACTGTAGAGCACAGGGAGCTATATTCAGTGAAAGAAAGAAAAGTGAAAGTGAAGTCGCTCAGTCGTGTCCTACTCTTTGCGACCCCATGGACGGTAGCCTACCAGGCTTCTCCATCCATGGAATTCTCCAGGCAAGAATACTGGAGTGGGTTGCCATTTCCTTCTCCAGAGGATCTTCCTGACCCAGGGACTGAACCCAGGTCTCCCAAATTGCAGGCAGACGCTCTACCACCTGAGCCACCAGGGAAGCCCTCTCCTATGGTAAACCATCACGGAGAAGAATATGAGGGTGCGGCTTCCCAGGTGAAGCAAGTGGAAAAGAACCTGCCTGCTAATGCAGGAGACCTGAGAGATGCTGGTTTGATCCCTGGCTCAGGAAGATCCCCTGGAGTAGGAAATGGCAACCCAAACCAGTATTATTGCTTGGGAAATCTCACGGACAGAGGAGCCTGGCTACAGTCCATGGGGTCACAAAGAGTCGGGCATGACTGAGTGCATACACACATACAAACACACACACACGTGTTATATACCATACATACACTGTACAGCAGAAAATAACATACTGGTATCAATCAGCTACACTTTAATTAAAAAAACGCTTTAATGGATCCTGTCCTTCATTTAGCCTCTGAACACTCATGCGTGTTTATGAACTGTCACGTCTGTATTTCAGGCTGGGCACACACTGGGGAACAGGAGAAGGCTCTCATTCTTCAGGAGCTTACGGTGGACTGGATCCTGACACACGGCTGCTGAGTGTGGGAGGCAGCAGTGCAGGGGGGATGGAGGATGAGCGGAGGGTCTCCAGCCCAGCAGGCTGCGGCTGCGGATCTGGGAAGGCTTCCTGAGGGCGGAAGGTGGCGTTAACGGGCACACAAGGTCGGGTCGGGCCTTTGTCCTGGATGCTGGGGACTCAGGTGCAGAGCGGAGAGGCTCTGGGATGGCCGGGCAGTTGCAGAGCCGTCATCAGGGCAGATGCTCAGCCTGGGGGTGCGGGGACCAGCGTCGGGGGGCAGCAGGGTTATGGGGTCAGGGTCGGGCTTCCCCTACCAGCGATGCAGCCGGGGGCAGGATCGACATGGGAGGCGACACAGCCCCTCCGTTCCAGAAGGTTCTGGAGCAGGGCAGACTTGGGCTGGGCAGCCACGCCAGCCGCTCTCACAGGGCCCAGTGGGCGGTGGTGGTGGGAACACGGAGGACGGGACGGGGTCCGACGGTATCAGGAAAGCAGGAGGCGCAGGACCTGCTGCTGGATGGGTCAGGGCAGGGGTGAGAGGGACCGCGGAGTCTGCGAGGCCAAGTTCCTGACCTGGGCAGTGGAAGAGACGTGGTCCCTTCACTGAGGGGCAGTTACTGCAAGAGGAGCACAGAAGGTCTGGGTCCGAGTTCTGAGTCTGGGTCAGTTCACGGCAGGCACGGCTCACGTGGGCAAGGGCCACAGTGAGACCCGGGTCGGGAGATGGCAAGTTCAAGTATACCCTGGACTTGGCTTATCAACGTGAGTGACCTACACTCATTAAATCAGGCCCAGCTGAGGACGTGGAAACATAATTCCAGCTGTTACTGGCCATCAGAGCCATTGTGGTAAAAATAAACCATTCAGACAAATGATTAGGTTTCCAAATTGAAGAACAGATAGGAAAATCGATTCACAAATTTGCTAATTGTCCTTTATAAGTGGAAAGAGCTGAACTGAAATGGATTTTAGCCATGATATACACAAAATAAACACAGTGTAAAGTACATAGAACTGAGTCTGTTTTTTTTTTTAACTGACTCATGGATTAATTATGCTCACTCGCATCTTTGTTCTGTCCTAAGGAGGTGCCTGCATCCCCTAGGTGCCTGCATCCCCTAGGTGTCAGATGAGTGAAACAAAGCCTCACGGATTGTGGGAATAACTATGTCACAGGGCAGAAAGAAGACACTGGTATCAAGACAAGTTCTTTAGAAAGATGAAGTATTGTCACTTTCCAGAATTTATAGTTGATTTCAATAATCAATAAGGGCTGACATGATGTTATAAAGGAGGAGTCCTGAGAACTCTATTTTGAAGACAAGGTGGGAAGAATCAATTATTTGCACATGTTTGACAGAGATGTTGCTAAATTGCCTCCGAACATTCTTAGAGGCGTCTTGTTTCACGCGAGCTGTTTTCTGCCTGGTGCCCTGCCCTCTCTGTGTTGTTCACCAACCCAGACGCAGCACCCAGAGGGCCAGTGAGGACTCATGGCACGAAGGCCCGACGTCCCCTCTGACACTGAATGGAAGGATGACGCCTGCGCCTGGCGGGACGAGAAGGGGGTGCTTCTGTCATCCGACGCGACTGGGGAGAACCACAGGGTTCCCACCCGTTGGCCAGGACACTCAGGCCGGCCTGTCCTTCCTGACCTTGTTTTTCATAGTGAAATTCACTGCTTTGTATTGAGATCTTTCATAGCATCACAACCTATTAGGAGTTTCCCAGGTGGCTCCACAGTAAAGAACCTGCCTTCCAATGCAGGGGATGTGGATTCAATCCCTGGTCAGGAAGACCCCCTGGAAGTAACAACCCACTCCAGTATTCTTGCCTGGAGTATTCCATGGACAGAGGAGCCCGGCGGCCTACGTTCCAGCGGGTTGCAAAGAGTCGGACACGATTTATGGACTAAATAACAACAACATGGCATAACAACGATTTTAAGAAAAAAAATAGGACTCAAAAATCCAGAATTCCTTCCAAGTGTTGCTCACGGTCTGAACCACTCAGGTAATGAGGCAACAAACTTGTTAAATCTTAAATTGTTTTAGTTTGTAACATAAAGCTTTTCTAATTTCCATGAATCCTGGACCACTCGCCCGTACTCCTGACATTTAGTTTTACTTTCCCTTCTGGATCCCATTCATTTACCAGGTATTTGGTGACAACCTGACTCTGCTCGGTTGCAGCCGTGGGCCGGGGAAAATCAAAGTGAGATGAAAAACACTCTGTCCTTGAACAGCTTATGTTTGGTCTGGGAAATAAAGTTACTCAAAAGTGAAACAGATGAACAATGAAAGGAGGAGGCTGATTAACTGCTACGCTAAGTGGGGCTGACAATATCACAGTGGTTTAGAGAAAGAAAAAGTCATGGTTATTCCATGGAGATGGGAAGATGGAACCATTACCTTGATATGTTCCAATTGTGAAACATTTTAGGAATTATGATAAAGAGGTGTTCCTTCCACCCAAGTGGGAGATGTCCACAAAATAGCCTATAAAAGCCCATTACGGACACTAAAGAGAACTCTTAGCAGCACAAATACTGTAGATCACTCCCAAGGCCACTGAAAAAGAATCTCCAAATGTCCAGAGCCGGATCTGCGCATAATGGGGACTGATGGGTTTGCCTGTGGCTGCAACTGCAACCATACCCTCCAGCCTCACATCCTAATGTTTAAAAAGGTTATTTTAATTTATAACTGCCTTGTTACATTATCTGAGGAATCTATCACTAAATGCACTCTTTCTTAATGCAGAACTCTGGTCCTGCTTCTAAATTCTATTTGATAGATCATCCTGAACTTCTCTAACCTAATATTCCCAAGGCTGATGTGGGCACCCTTCGAAATTAGATTCTTCATAAAAAATAATACACTGCTTCCATCACAATTGCATTAGGGAAGCTGTGATGAGGAAGAGAACATGGTTTATCTCCACAGACCTAAGTGTACAACTAGGTCAGGCCGGTTTTCAACCCCAAATCCACCTTCTTCTTAACTGCTCTGGCTTACAAGTAAATTCTGGGCAATCTCTTCTGAGGGTTTGCAGCCGAGCCCCGGAGAAAGGGCATGTGCACAGTGCTTGGAAACCAGAGGGGAAGGGGGCACCGTCGTCCTGAGGGCCAGCTTATCCTCACATGTGCCCGCAAAGAGCACCACACTGGACTTCCCCTGGGCTGGAACACATGTCTACTGAATGGAATTCCTAAGCCTTGCATTTGACAATCATTCTCTTTTCAATTTTTAATGAATATGTAATGAGGCTTATCCATCAAACTTTTGGAAGTGGGTAAAATGCCCATTGCCTGGTCAGGTTCAAACATTTATCCTTCCCCATATACATGTCCAACAGGGTATTTTTAGTCATAATCTTATTTAATAGACGGTGTATTTCCCATGTTCCTGTACAGTCTACCTACTATTTTGGATGGCTGTATAATTGCTCTTCCTGTCAATGGACCATACCTCACCAAATTGCTCTTCTATTGACACTGATTTTCCAGCCTTTAAAGCTATCATTATAGATAACAGCATTATAAATGCCTGTTTGTGATGCAGCTTTTGGTGTCTCTTTAAAGGGGCTTTGTGGTTCAGCTGGTAAAGAATCTGCCTGCAATGTGGGAGACCCAGGTTCAATCCCTGGGTTGGGAAGACACCCTGGAGAAGGGAAAGGCTACCCACTCTAGTATTCTGGCCTGGAGAATTTCATGGACTGTATAGTCCATGGGGTCACAAAGAGTTGGACACAACTGAGCCACTTTCACTTTCACTTTCTTTGCTAAAGGGCAGGAACATCTTTATGACTCTACTATATATTTTCATATTGTTTGGGAATGAATTTTCTCTTATGAGCGCTGCCCCTTCATACAGCATGATTAAAGTTAAAAGGAAATCTGCACTGAATGATAAATTCACTAATATGAAATGTAGTATTTCCTGCCTTATCAGTAAACAAGGATGTCACAAAACCATCAATGATTTCCAGCCTCCAAACGTAAACTTCTGTGCCGGGAGGGAGCCCAACAGGGAGGAGAACAAAGCCTGGGATTCGCAGGTGTCAGCTGTCACCACTCCCGAAGATGACCGCGGAACTAAGGGTGCAATGAAATCAAGCAGCAGGATGCTAGCCCCAGACAGGTGAGGTGAAATGAAAGAAATGATTTCGCTGAGCCCAGACTCTTGCAACTTCCCACATTTAGAAGAGCACTGCTGCTGCTGCTGCTAAGTCGCTTCAGTCGTGTCCGACTCTGTGCGACCCCATAGACGGCAGCCCACCAGGCTCCCCCGTCCCTGGGATTCTCCAGGCAAGAACACTGGAGTGGGTTGCCATTGCCTTCTCCAATGCATGAAAGTGAAAAGTGAAAGTGAAGTCGCTCATGTCCGACTCTTTGAGACCCCATGGACTGTAGCCCACCAGGCTTCTCCGTCCATGGGATTCTCCAGGCAAGAGGACTGGAATAGGGTGCCATTGCCTTCTCCACAGAAGAGCGCTACATTCCTTAATTTGAGATATCAGGTTTTCCCTAATTAACAATAATCTTTGATATCCTGACTGCCTCTCCCCCTCTTTATTACAGACTTCTATTTACCCTGCCCCCCCACGCCCCCTCCTCGGAGGCATTCTATCGGGGCTACTGGAGACGCAGCCTCCCAGGCCTGAAGAAGCAGAACTCTCAACTTTCAGGTTGCGTGTATTTTTTTTTCAGTAGACACTAATTACACTGCTCTCCTCACTTTCTCTATAATCCTACGGCAACAAAGTTGCCTTTATGTTTTCTTTTTTTTAAAATTTTTAATTGGAGGATAATTGCTTTAAATATGCTGTTGGTTTCCGCCATAGATCAACATGAAGCAGCCACAGGCACACTATGTCCCCTCCCTCTTGGACCCAGCTCCCACCGCACCCCACCCCCACCCCTCTAGGCTGTCGCAGGGCACCGGTTTGAGCTCCCTGCGTCACACAGAGAATCCCCACTTGTCTCTGTTTTACATGCGGTCGTGTATGTTCCATGCCACTTCCTCCGTTTCCCCGCCTCTCCCTCCCACGCTGGGCCCACAAGTCTGTTCTCCCCGTTGCCCTGCGAACAGGTCATCAGTACCATCTTGACACAATCATGGTGCAGGACAGCATGGAGAGTCCTTACAAACTAGGAACTGAACTGCCACACGACCCAGCAATCCCACTGCTGGGGTATACCACACACCACGCCTTTGTGTTCGGAAATCCCGTGCATTCAGGGACCCTGCCGGTCAAAGGGAAAAGCCATGGAGCCACTTCCTAACCATCTCTTTTCATCGACGGTGACCACTGGGGAGCTCTGCTTAGGCGCCATCCATTCGGGTTAATTGCCGGAAACAGCTTATTTACTTGAGTGCAAGTGACTATTAAAGTGACGGAGTCCCTCAGAGCCGTGAAGTGATAACATATTGTGTTAAATCTGAAGGGTACCCTTGGTGGAGCTGGTAAATCACTCACTAAACTGGCTCCATCCATTATCTGAGGACACGTCAGGCGATTTCCCTCCCTGTGAATTAATTTCTTGGCTACTGTCATGGACTTCAATGCCCATGATGAATGTTTTTACAATGAATACCAAATTAACCCAAACTGATTAGAGGCTTTTATAAGTTATTAATGGGATGTCACTCTGGCCTGGTCCTCTCCACATCTACGACAGTTTCATTAAGTAATCTCCGCTTGCTGGAAAGATCTGTCTTTCTCCCCTCGTGGGACTTGTCAACGTCGACAGACGCTCCCTGCCCCCTTGGTTCCCAGAGCCGGGGGAGCAGTGATGCCCTTGGGAGCTGTGACCTGGGGATGATGCCCTCGGGGGCTGTGAGCTGGGGGTGATGCCCCTGGGGGCTGTGAGCTGGGGATGATGCCCTTGGGGGCTGTGACCTGGGGGTGATGCCCCTGGGGGCTGTGAGCTGGGGATGATGCCCCTTGGGAGCTGTGACCTGGGGAGGGAGCTGCCCTCTTTCTGCTCAGTTTCTGGGTACGGTTAGGGTAGGGAGCAGTCAACCAGCTGGAGGTCCCAGGGCGGGGGCTTTGGTTTACCAAAGGAAGGAGGAGGCAGGAAGTCTCATCCGCTTTTTAGTTTTCAAGTTTTTTTTTTTTTTAATTCCCTCGGCCCTGCTTTACTGAGAGGTAACTGACACACGAACTGTCCAAATCTCGAGTGTGCAGTGTGTGGATCTGACACACCTCTCTACTGCAAAACAATCTCCACCATAGCGTCGTGGGCACCTCCATGTCCATCTAGTCACTTAGCCTTTCCCAAGTCAGACAGACAAATACCGTGTTACCTCACTTGTGGGATCTGAAATCTGAACTTATGGAAACTGAGAGCAGAAAGGTGGCCACCAGGGGCTGGAGGGTGGGGGTGGTGCGGAGATGACGGTCAAAATGAACAAGCTTCCAGGTAGAGGATGAACATGCTGGGGAACCACTGCCTGGGGTTCCTGTAAGGAATGTATCCTCTCTGTCTCTCCAGGGATCACCCAGTGGGGCATCAGGGCAGGGGAACCGTCCCTGGGAATGGTCTTCTCTAAAGACACAGACATCTGAAAACCTAGGTGGAGTCAAAGGCCGAGGGAGGTGATGGCGTGTCTTGTGAACAGCAGCCCTTCCCCGAGAAGAGTCGGAGAAGTGTCGGGGAGGAGACAGCCTTAGCCACGCACCGGGACTCTTGGTTATAGCCGGCATCTCTCTATTCTATCAAATGCAGCCTCACTCACCTTCCCACACAGACCAGACCCTCAGCTGATGGTATTCTTATTTTTTTCCCATTCTCTACATTTTGGTTAAGCCAAGTAATAATCCTAATAACCACAGCAACAGGAAAGCCGTCACTCAATGAACACTTTCCACATGAGGTTCCACACCACGTGCTTTAAATGGATTAATTTAACCCACATGGTGACCCCTACAAGATACACACTGTTGTCCCCACTTTACAGATAAGGAAAACTGAGGCTTTGAGAGGTTAAGCATTTTAATCCAGATCGCGGCTTTAAAGTGTCAGAAGCAAGGTCTGAACGAGACCCTGTGACGCCAGTGTTTTTGTTATGACTGGTCCTTGATAACCAGAACAAACTGAAGAAAACTTTCTGAGGTCTAAGATGAGGACCTTCAGATTCTGAGATGGATGAGGTGGTTGTGACGCTAGATCAGGGCTTCCAGGTTCCAATTGGGGTTGGGTCCTGGGCTCCCTGCCCGCACTGCCCACGGTCTGAGCTCTCAGCTGCAGGGTGAGCCCCTGCCACTGGCCCTTCTGTCTGCACCTGGCCGCCACCCTGAGAGCTGAGGGCCCCCCCGAGGCGGCTAAGCTCTCTGCAGGTGCCCACCCCTGCAAGGGGCGCTCCACTCCTCAGTCTGCTCTTCATTCATCTCCATTCATCTCTCTGCCCTTCATTCCATGCGACCACGTGCTTATCAGAACAATCTCTTCTTCGAGCCTCTCCTGTTGAATTACTGACATTTTGGTAGCATGAATTTTTACAATGTTAATGAGTTGTTTTTAAAAAACCCACTTTCTTTAAAGTGAAAACTCGAATGATCCAGCGTGAGTGCAAATGCCTTCAGCTCGGATTTTCCTGAACCCTTCACTAACTCTCAGAAACGTGTCAAGACGCCGTCCTGCGGGAGGAGGCATGAGCCAGCGCCAATGAATGGGAGAGGTAAGACCCTCACTTTTCCTTTCTTTTTTTGGGGCTGTTGACATTTTAGAAAGAAAAATAACCTCTGTTGATAAAGCAGTGTTGTTAAGTAGGTAGGAAAACAGCACTGAGACAGAAAGGCTCCTAAGAAGTGGATTTTTTAAAAGGCTTAGTTTACTTAGAAGGGACTTCAGACGCACAGCTGTTACACCGCTAACAGGCACAGTCACGACTGAGGTGGAGGGCAGCCCAGGGCTCTGCAAAGGGGTCCCCACGGGGTAACCAGGACAACACGGGTGCACACGTGTCCACAAAGGAAGGCTGCTGGGAGTCGGGGAGGGAAGCCTGATGGACGTGCGGGGCTGGAGGGGCTCAACACTGACAGCAGGTGATGGCGTTCACCCCAGGAGGAGGCCCGGACTTCAGGGTCTCAGCAGGGCCCGTGCTGAGAGCTGCAACGGTCTGATGAGTACCACAGCCAGAGAGCAGGGAGAGACCCGAGGGGCGATGGGCCCGTTGGGAGGGCTTTGTTCCAGGGGAGTCATTTTATCCAGACTGGAGGGTCCAAGAGGCCCGGGCAGTTACTCATCTCCTGCAGCTCCCGCTGGGGCCAGGACACCAAGTCTGGGTGGAGTGGTCGGAAACGGGGTGCTCTGTGCTCAGTTGCTCAGTCATGTCCGACTCTTTGTGACCCCATGGTCTGTAGCCTGGCAGGCTCCTCTGTCCGTGGGATTCTTCAGCAAGAATACCGGACAGGGTTGCCATACCCTCCTCCAGGGGATCTTCACAACCCAGATCGAACCCATGTCTCCTGCATCTCCTGCACTGCAGGCGGATTCTTTACCTCCGAGCCACCAGGGAAGCACCAAAACTAGCTAGTGAAAGCGTGAGGCGCTCGGTCGTGTCCGACTCTGCGACCCCACGGACCACAATCACTTCATGAGGACCACAGCCTCACGCCCTGGGAAGTGATGGCTAAGTCGACACCCTCTGCTGAGTGGGGACGCGGAGCTGTGAGCACACCTTAGTTTCCTGCTGCCGGGGTATCACATCCCAGCCCCAGCTGCTCCTCAAGGACAGCACTAGCGCCTCCACCCCAGGTCCCCTCACCACCCCTCTGTCTGCTCCTCACTGCACGGTTCTGAAAACGGACGCAGCATCCCTTTCAAAGCTGTGCACCTGTCCCCATCACGGGAGCAGGCCACGCAAAGAGAGACCCAGCTCTTGGTCTCTGAGCCACAGAGTGGACCCGCACAGACCCCGGCCCCAGATCACTGATGTGGTCTGCTGCCCTGCAGTCAGTTACAGAAGTTTCCATGTCTTTTGGTTCTGAAAGAAAACACTGCTATGCAGCAAACCCACCAAGTTCCCTGCGCTCTCGAGCCAGCCCACTGCGGGGCCCTCAGAGGCCTGAACCCCGAGTGTGCCATCAGCCGTAAGCGCAAAGCAGCTCACTGCGGGGCCCTCAGAGGCCTGAACCCCAAGTGTGCCATCAGCCGTAAGTGCAAAGCAGGCCACTGCGGCTGCCCTCGACGTCTGTGTGATTTTGTTAGACGTTTCTAGCAGAGATGACATGCAGGGAAATGAAAGGATAATTTAATCATATTCTAGATCAGCAGAGACAAAACCTCACATAAACAGACGAACATGCAGGGAGGAGTGGGCAGGACGTCATGAAATGATCAAAGAAAATGGAGATTCTCCATTAGGCAGACATTCATCTGCTAGAGGATAAATGGAGAAAGATACAGTTTGGAGAGAGATTCTGATATAGTTTATGTTTCAGTGTAAATCACTACATAGACTGACTGAAAAAGATGGAGGAGGGACTTCCCTGGTGGTCCAGTGGTTAAGAATCTGCCTTGCAATGCAGGGGACTCAGGTTCGATCCCTGGTCAGGGAACCACGATCCCACGTACCATGGAGCAACAGAGCTTGCATGCCACCGCTCTGGGCTTCCGCCACTAGAGAATTGCGCGTTGCACTAAGAGATCCCTCGTGCTGCAACTGAGACTCGACGCAGCCAGATAAACAAGGAAATAAACACGCATGTTAGAATTTTATTTATTTTTTAATTGAAGGATAATGGCTTTACAGAATTTTGTTGTTTTCTGTCAAACCTAAACAAATATTTGAAAAAGAAGAATGGGAGGAAGAGGAAGCCGGGAGGCAGCTATTCAGCGTTGAGCGTCTTTTCCCACTTAATCCAGCTTAACCCAGTCAAATCCATTTTCCCATCTCGAGGCTTTTGGCAGATAATGCCGAGTTCTGGGAACCACCCGGTTACCCCTCAGAAGAACAAAGACCACAGGCCAGCACCGCTTCAGCAGCGACTTTCTGGCAGAATGGACGCCTCCCCGAGGTCAAGCTTCTCCCTGTCCTCTCTCAGCGCAGGGAGGGGTCAGGCCATGCTCACCTCCTATGATGCAATCTGAAGGTCAAATGAAATTTACCCTAAAGGCAAGAACCAGTAATTGAAGGCCATGTGGAGGTGCTGGAGAAGATGCCTTTCAGCCCCTCCTGGTGGCCCGGGTCACTGTCCTGTGGTTCAGGGGGTCCCCAGCCCAGAGGCATCGTGGGGATCTGGCCACACGGGGAGGAGGCGGTGCCCGGAAGGGCCTTGCTGAACTTTAACTGCAGCTGTGTTCTCTGCTCCCGGAGGATAAGTACTCATTTCACTCTGACTCATTATAATTAGAGTCGATTTCCTTTGGGGAGCAATATTTACTTTTAAAAATAAAACAGCAATGAGGGATCTGTGAGTGTTTGCAAGGCCTGCTTGTGGGTTTCGAAATGTCTTTGCCAAGAGCACCCACTGGGAGCACCTGGTCCCGGGGGTCGGGCTTTCCCAGGTGAGCACAGCCAAGAGGGCACGGGTCCCCTAAACATTCACGAACCGGTGCCTTCCGGGGAAAGGCTGCCGACTCCTGCTCCAACATATAGGATGTTTTCTCAGCGTGGAGAGGTATTGCCTTCTAGACTCAGTACAAGAAAAACAGCAAAGTTAAAAAAGTTTAAAGTCTCAGATTCCAGGAGCACACGAGTACTCCCGGTACTGAGGCCAAGTAGCAGCAACCGTACTTGACTGAACCTTCATTTCCCTGAAGCAGAAAGGAAGCTGAACTTCCTTCACTGTCAGTCACATCCTAAATATACACGAAGGTGTAGACGCATGGCGCTTCCCTGGTGGCTCAGTGGTAAAGAATCTGTTTGCAATGCAGGAGACCCAGGTTCGAGCCCTGGGTTGGGAAGATCCCCTAGAGGAGGAAATGGCAACTCACTCCACTATTCTTGCTTGGAGAATCCCATGGACAGAGAAGCCTGGTGGGCTACAGTCCATGGGGTCGAGAAGAGTCAGACACGATAGAGTGACTACACTTGATTTTCTTTCACACATAGATGCTAGCTATTTGCCTCCATCCAATTATTTTACATGTAAGTGGTTGAGAACCACAAGAATATATCAGCTGATTATTCCTCTGTCCATTCATGCATTCACTTTTGACCTCAACAGTTATTTCCCACATGACAGGCATGGAGCTAGATGCTCAGAATCCACAGATGGAAAGCACTCGGGGCTTAGACCAAGGACCACCCCCCGGGGAGAGATGTGTGGGCAGGAACTCGTGTGTGAAAGGAGTCTGTGTGGTGACACTGGAGTGCCCAGAGCGGGCCTGGCCACGTGGGCAGAGGGCAGAGGAGCTTTCTCAAAGAAGCAGACCCTAGTTCTGCCGCTGGTTGCTCTTTAGGAGGTGAAGGTAAGAACGTCCATAATCACCTAACCCAGCCCTGACCACGGTGCAACCTGGCCTGAGTCTTAAGCACTTCAGTCTTCTACAACCTCCTATGGAATTGTGATTTTTTTCCTCGCACAAGCATCAGCGGCTTTGAGCAAAGACGACTCTTCTCTCCTGGCTGTGACTGGTGGACGGGTGTCATTCTGCGAGTCAGCTCGTGGCTCCCTCCTGCCCTCTTGTCACTGGTTTAGAGCCATTAAATGTGCCTTTTGAAACCTCCGCTCAGTAAGTGTGCAGCACAGGGAACACTCAGGCAGCAGCTAACACAGCCGGGTGGCATACACCCTCCTGCTTCTTCAAATCAATTCGAGGCAATGGAATTAACACACAACCGAGAAAAAATACTTGTACTGTTGGGGAAAGTAAGAAAATTTTAATTCCTAAGACAGTAGGCAGCCTGTTCAACAGAATCTCACCCCAAGGTTTTTAACATGGTCATTTTCTGCGCTGTTTTAGGAAGAGTTTTAAAAAGGCAGCTTTATTAATTGGCTCAAAGATGTAGAAGAAAACGGTCCGCCGCCATGCCACCTGATCTTCAGGCTGCAGGCGCTTTCCGGAAGGGGTGACGTGACCTTGTCACCGGGACTGACGAGTATCACCTGGTTTTAGACAGAAGCAACACTAGGGATGAACCCGAGTGCTCACCTCACCCAGATCTTTCACGCAGGAGCTGGGCTAGCCGAAGGCAGCCTGGCATCTAGTTCGTGAACTCCCAGGGTTAGAACCCATGTATTTTAACTACTTGTTCAGACCCTTTTTGCTACACTGTCTTGGCCATTGGGTATCTCGAAATGTCTTAGTTTTGCCAATGTGAGTGGGAATCCATGGAGCTTTCTGGCGTAAAGCAGAGATGGCCCCAACAGTTCTGGGCGTTCTGCAGATGCTGCGTGCTGGGAGCCCAGGTCCACAGCAACTGCAAATCTACTTTTCTCATGAAACCCTCCCAAGGAAAGAACCAGAGTTCCACGAGCAGAACCAAAGAGCATTTCGTGACTCCACCATTCTGACCATTCCCATCGGCTGTCCTCTGATGAGGTCCATCTCAGATTCACGGTTAAGTCCACAGTCAACACACGTGGCCCAGTCGGGGACTGCTTTAAGGAAAGCAGGTACCAGAACCAAGGCATATGCTCTTCCAATTTCAACAGAGTTCTCTAGCAAAAGAGATGGCCATTTACACATGCAGATGTCCTGGGGTATTTTTCCAAAACATAATTCACACAGACACAGATTCTGAGTCTAGTGAGATACATTCAGTCTGTAAAACATTAACTTCATCAACGCAGACACTTGGTCACTGAAAGCAACGTGCTTACCAGCTGCTGACCCTTGGGGCCCCATCCCGCATACTGAAGTTTTGCGTTGCTGACTTCCGGTGGATCCAGGCTCTGAGGGTCCCTGAAAGAAAAAAGCAAAGAAAAAGGTGGGAAATAAGAAGTTAAGATGATGTAATATTATCTTCCACCTGTAGCTCACTCATGTTTCTTCCACCACATCATTTTCAGAGCTTGTGTTATTCAATTAAAACATCTCATTCAGCCTCCACCAGATTTCTTCAGATATCTATATCTATATCTATATCTATATCTATATCTATATATATCTATCTTACATGAAACTGAAATAGGCTGGTCATTGCTTACCTTCCATAGTAAATACTCATCAAGAGAGAACATGCAGAGAGGTGTGTAGACCAATTTCTAAAATATCCCTAATAGTCAAAATTAAAAACAGAAGTGTGCAGCTCTGCAGGGATAACTCCCCACAACTTCCATCTCCATCTTTGGCTTTCCCCCTGAGCTGGCTCATTCTGACCTTCCCAAACAGCAGCCTCAGGACAGAGTCCACCCTTTAGTTTGTGCTGATACACAAGAAGGGTGGGGTAGGGGAAGAAAGAAGTGGCGAAGGAGGGAGGGAGGAAGAGAGGGACAGAGACCTGAGGAGAGAAGGGGGGCAAGCACAGGAGGAGGATTTTTTTTTCTTTTAAGCATCACATTTTTCATTCTTAATTTATTGATATGCAAAATGCCACACTTAAAAAAATTATATGTATTTAAATAAAGGTCCTAGTGAATAAGTCACAGTAATAAAAGGAAAAAACCTAACACTTTTATAAATATTAACTATTTCAGTGTATTTTGTTGCTACCACTGTGTACTCATGTAGGGAAGACTGGAGTTCGACTTTCTTTCAGACGCGTCTGCCGCACATGCCAGGCTCTGCAGAGGAGCACCTGTCACTGGACTATAGTGCTTTTTGTGCAGAAGACACAGCTGTGAAGGTGCCCATTCGTCTACAGAGACCAGGGTTGAGCGGTCTTAGGAAAAGACAGATGCTGGGTTTTAGGAGCTGCTTGAACCAAGATGAAGCAGAAGGGAAGGGAGGTGAGTGAGATGGGCAAGAATGTGCTGATTCAGAGCTTCAATCAGTAGAAAATTCTAAAATATTAATAAACGCTCAACAGCACTGTAAGGACGAAACAGAGTACACTGCAGACTAAACAGTGTTAAGGGAGGAGGATCGTCTGTAAAGCCCCCGGGGTTCAGGCATTGCGGAGACGGGTCTGGAGAAACCGCGGAAGCCTGAAGGTGGGTGCTGAGGAGCTAAGCTAAGCCAATGACAACAGTGGTCGTCGCGAGGCGGACACCCAGGCAGGAGGGCCTTACCGTTCCAGCTTCCAGACGACTTGTAACCAACTCTGCCTCTGTAAGCTTTAACATTTCAAAGCATTTTCATAAACATGTTTTCCTCTCTAACATGCTGTAGGGAAAGGCTCTCTAAGGCTGACTCAAAACCCAGCAGTGATAAAAGTGAGGTAAATTTACATAACAGCACCTGTTCTGCATGACAAAAACCACAAACAAAAGATAACTGGCAAACTGGGAGAAAATATTCATAACAAATGAATGGGTAATATCACTATTATATAAAGAACTCCAAACTATCAAGGTTATAAAAGAACAAACAAAAAGAAACACAAGAAAAAAACAGGAAAAGATAATTCACAAAAATACAGAAAAATGTATTAAAAAGGACTCAAACGCATTCAAAATTAGAGAAATATAAACTGAAACTACACTGATATCATTTCTCACCTACACATACACACACACACACATACAGAGAGATCCAAAATCCAGATATTGTGTATCTACTGGTTGGTATACATAGCTACATGCCCTTGCTCTGTTCATGGAGAAGCTTAGACCCAGTGACACCCAGGAGAAAACGAGCCCACCCTGCACCCTCATCCTGGTCTCTGAGCACCATCTTCCAATTAAAAAAGAACAGGGCTCCCAGGAGAAGAAACCACAAACAGGCTAGAACAGCAAAAATGCAGGACGAGTCTGGAACATCTCATGGATCAGAAAGTAAGGAAAGACTCAAAAAAGATAGAGCTTGCTAACAGAAGGCAGAAGCTAAAGCTCGCATGGCCAAAGGTGGAATAATCTGAGCAACAGAATCATGAACAATAATATTGACTTGACCCAGAGAATAAATATTCATAAGCCTTACTAATATAAAGAATCAAGTACATAACTAGGTGGGGGAGGGTAGAGCAGCTCTTCCTCATAACAGAATTCCAATAAATAAATGCAGAAGAAGGAAAGAGCATCCCCCTTGGGGGAACAGCAGAGAGATGACTGCTGCAGACAAGATTCATGATGGATGCTAAAGTTAGCAGGGAAAGTCTAAAGAGAAATGATTTGCATAGTCTCAAAGTATCTCCTGCAAGATATTTATCACCCCAAAGGAGAAGATAGCAACTTCCCAAGGAGAAACCTGGCAGACAGCAACTTAACCAAAGATCAAGGTCAGCATCACCAGAAGTAAAACATGTCAACATCAGGACCGCCCAGCAAGATGCACTGAGAAAAACAAAACATCATATATATGGTATTGTCAACTGGCGCAAGTGAAAGTCGCTCCGTCGTGTCCGACTTTTTGCCACCCCATGGACTATATACCTCATGGAATTCTCCAGGCCAGAATACTGGAGTGGGTAGCCTTTCCTTTCTCCACGGGATCTTCCCAACCCAGGGATCGAACCCAGGTCTCCTGCATTGCAGGTGGATTCTCTACCAGCTGAGCCACCAAGGAAGCCCAAGAATACTGGAGTGGGTAGCCTATCCCCTCTCCAGAGGATCTTCCCAACCCAGGAATCAAACCCGGGTCTCCTGTCTTGCAGGCCGATTCTTTACCAGCTGAGCTATCAGGGGAAGCCCATCACTGGCAAAACCCATTATCATTTCCCAGGGAATAAACATAGAATCTGGGTAAAAAAAGAAATCTAACCTTTTTCCCCCCTTGTGCTTCATGTAATTCCATTTGCTCACAGGGGACCAGATGCAGAGGCCTCGCCCCTGGCCCTTCAGACCACCAGTTTCGGGTGTGAAATCGCTGCTCCGCCACCCCGCCTCAGGAGCGTGTGCAGAGATGCGGCACACGTCTCTGTGATTCAAGATGGCGGCACCTGTAGGCCCTGTGCAAAGGCGCTGAGTCGGGCACTGCGATCTGGAGCGAGAGCCCCGCCCCTAGAGCCCCGTCCCTCGAGCCCCGCCCTCTGCCCCTGACCACATTTGATAAAGCAGCCCTGCCCCTACCTGCAGAAGAGCATGTGCTCTGAAGGCCGACCTCCCACCTCAGCATCCTTCCAGTTCTTACACCAGAGGACAAAGCTCCCCTCTGCTGCTGAGCTCAGACCCTTCTCCTACTGGCTCCACACACGGCCGGAGGGCCGCTGTTGGGAACCAACTGGGGTGGGTCGGTAAAAGCATCTTTGCTAAGAATGCATCGCCTCTGTCCAATCGTGAATAAACTTCAGACAAACCCAGATGGAGGCGCTCAGCCAAACAGCTGACCGGTGATCTTCAAAAGTGACCTTTCTTCCCACAAAAGGGAAGGGAAGACGGAGGACATGCCACAGCCTGGAGGGGGCTGAGGGGAATTGCTACCTGCAAGAACATGGGATTCTGATACAGGGAAAAAAACATTGATGGAAAAGCTGGTCAAGGGCAAATGAGGTCTGCCATTGAGTGAATAACCTTGTACCAGCGTTAATATTCTGTTCCTGATAATAACACCATAGGTATGAAACACTGATACATTAACAGCAGGAGAAGGGGAGTGAGGCATAGAGGAGAACTCTGTACTATTTTTACAACTTTCGTTCATCTAAAATTACTTCAAAATAAAAAGCTAAAACTATTCTGAAGAATCTTAGTAGCTTATAGCTTGTTGGTTATAAAAATTATTATAGTACATAATGAAAAGTTGGAGAATTTCCCCAACCCTGACATACTGTGATACTGATTCAATAATTGAAAAACCATGACTTCTGTATCTAACACAGCATCAGCACTCAATACACGCATTTGAAAAAACAAACAAGATGGATGGACTACAGATGGATGGATGGCACTAAGGGAAATAACTTTAGCAGGTTTAAAGGTCTAATGAATTCACCTGTCCTGGGTTTATAGAATTTTCGAAGCACAGACGACAGGGTAGGAGATCAGAAAGAAGTAGCCTTGCTTATTACTGAAAATTAGTTTGTTCGATTATGATACCCTAGGATATCATAGGATACATCTAGGATCCTCACAATAGCTGATAAACTTCTCTCCGATCTAACAACTGTAAATTCCTGTAAAAATTTCCTAAGTGCTGCCCGGAAATCATACGTCCAGTAGATAAATGTCTGGGAAGGCTGGGTGAGCGCCAGGCCAATGCGCCTGCCCACAAACACGCATCCAGCCTCACTGCCTCCGCTCCCCTGTGCTCAGGAGATCGTTTCTTCTTCTCTAGAGATGACAGACGAGTGTCCACAGCCTGGAGGCAGCAAAGTTATAGGAAGAACCTCAGGCTAGCGATCAGAAGTCTAGCGCCCAGGTTTCAGCTTCCTGATGCACACATCATGTGTCTGGGCTGATCACACGTGACCACGGATTCCGTGATTCAACAGGATAGGATATTGTATATACTGATGGCAGGCAACACAGCACTTGAAAGTGAAAGTGGAGGAGCCTGGTGGGCTGTAGTCCATGGGGTCGCTAAGAGTCGGACACGACTGAAGCGAACTAGCAGCAGCAGCAGCAAACTGGTAAAACCCCTGGAGTAGGAAATGGCAATCCACTCCAGTATTCTTGCCTGGAAAATTCCATGGGCAGAGGAGCCTGGAGGGCTACAGTCCATGCGGTTGCAAAGAATTGGACACAACTGAGCAACGAGTGCACACATACACACAAACTGGTAAATATTCAAGTCGACTATGCACCACAAATTCTACGTAATTTTAACAAAAGGTCCAATCACTTATCAGCTGTAAGGACAAATTTACAGAACTCAGCAACCCAACACATGAGCTATATTCCTGTATTAGACTAGAGCTTGGTACAGAAAAGTTAGCTCTCAACCATACCCTCCCCATCTATTTCTGTAAAATAAACCTGTATTTTTGCATCTGCATGTGATTGTGTCAGATTCTTTTGCTTTCACATTAAAAGTGCATCTCTTCCAGCCACCCCCTTCCCCCCGACACACCCAGACCCCTGGAACCAGCAGAGAAAAGCACGGAGCCAACCGGAGTCTCTCCCCTCACTGGGACTAACCTACCTGTCGCTGTCCTTACAACTAGGGCTTGGGTGCTTGCCACCCTCTCGACACCAACTCCAATCTTTCCTCTCTCTTCAGTCCCCTTTTATCTGCTGCCCCCTTCCTCCTCTGCTATGAGCAGAGACCCACCTGTGGGGCAGACAGGAAGGGGCCTGATCTTCAATTTTTGAACATTGAGTTTTAAGCCAGGCTTTTTTACTCTCCTCTTTTACTTTCATCAAGATGCTTTTTAGTTCCTCTTCACTTTCTGCCATAAGGGTGGTGTCATCTGCATATCTGAGGTTATTGATATTTCTCCCAGCAGTCTTAATTCCAGCTTGTGCTTCATCCAGCCTGGTATTCTGCATGATGTACTCCGCATAGAAGTTAAATAAGCAGGGTGACAATATACAGCCTTGACATACTCCTTTCCCTATTAAACAACCAGTCTGTTGTTTCACATCTGGTTCTAACTGTTGCTTCTTGAGCTACATACAGATTTCTCAGTAGGCAGGTAAGGTGGTCTGGTATTCCCATCTCTGGAAGAATTTTCCAGTTTGCTGTGGTCCACACAGTCAAAGGCTTTAGTGTAGTCAATGAAGCAGAAGTAGATGTTTTTCTGGAATCCTCTCGCTTTTTCTGTGATCCAACTGATGCTGGTAATTTGATCTCTGGTTCCTCTACCTTTTCTAAATCCAGCTTGAACATCTGGAAGTTCTTGGTTCACATACTTTTGAAACCTAACTTGGAGGATTTTCAGCATGACCTTAGTGTGTGAGGTGAGTGCAACTGTGTGGTAGTTTGAACATTCACAGTCATGGTCAATCTCAATTCCTACTCTGAAGAGCACCAAGATCACATCCCAGCCCAGGTCTCCCTGATACCTCAGATGGCATACAGGGCATCTCCACGGGGCCATCCCCTAGTCCTCAGCACTGACACGAGTGAATTGAGCCCTCTCTGCCTCTGCCTGGTCATGCAAGCTGGGAACCTGCTGCAGGCATCTTAGAGGTCAAGCAGCCAAAGCTATGAGTTGTGGGTCAAATTCTGTCCCCCCAGAAGAGATGCTGAGTCCTGACCTTATTTTTAAATAGGCTCCTGGCTGACATCATCAGATTAAAATAAGGTCATTCTGGAAAAGGAGAGAGGCTGATGTAAATCTAGTGGCTGGAATCTTCATAAGAAGATGAGATGCACAGAACAGACACAGAGGGAGAAGGGCATGTGACGATGGAGGCAGGGATCGGAGCGAGGTGCCTGCAAGCCAAGGCGTGCCAGGGCCCGAGCGCATCCTCCAGAGGCCAGAGGAGGCCAGAAAGGGTCCCCCCGAGAAGTGTCAGAAGGAGCGTGATCTCGCTGACACCCCGATTTCAGACCACTGACTTTCAACACCGGGAGAGAATAAATTTCCGTTGCTTTAAGCCACTCGGTTCGTGGTATCTTGTTACTGCAGCCCCAAGAAACTTCATTTCTCAGAGCAACTGAAGCCTTGAGTAGTAAGTGATTTGCTCAAGGACACATAGCTGATTAACTTTTGTTTGAAGATTAATCTCCTGCTTTGGTCAAAGGGAAAAAAAAAGTCTCCAACTGACTGAAGAACAAAGCAGGAAGCCGCTCAGAGAGGAGACCAAGGAAGCTTTGTCTGCTGACTCCTCACTGTGCTTTCATATGGCTTCACGTGGAGGAGGCTTCTCCATCACAGAGGCCCGGATGCCAGCTCCACACGGCTCCTCCAGCTGCGGGGACCACTTGCAGATCTCTCTGCCTTGAGCCCAAGACCTGGTTCCCTGTCATCAAATGATTTTCCATCATGGACTGGGTTAGTCTCAAGGCTGAGTGTGTGTGTGTGTGTGTATGAGAGAGAGATACACACAGAGAGAGAATAAGAAAGAAAATGCAGGAAGCTATGGATTTATTTGGGGATTGGTTGGTGCCTTCTACCCTTTTGCTATCTTCCTTTCTATTTACTATTTATTTTAAAGAATCCATGGTAAGCTCTGTGATGAATCATCTCCAGGATAGAGATGAATTGGTTAAAAAATGATTAAGGAAGAATAAAATTATTTGGACTTCCTATATCTCAAAATAATCATGCCATCCGTTCTTATTTTGCTTATTTGAGCAATAAACAAAATGGGGCATAAATCATGTTGAATTTTGAAAAGTAAATTAATGTAGCCAAGTTTACTCATTTATCTTCCAGCGCGAGTTCAGGGGATTGAAAAGCTTCCCAACAAAAACGGCATTTGGCAAAGAAAGGCAAAAAAATTGCTTATTTGGTTCCTAAACTTTTACGGTGAAAGACATCAAAAAATAGCATTATCAGTGTGGAATGAAGTATGTACTTTGCATGGTGGGTAATATAAAAATAAAAGATACACTCCCAGTCGTGGCATAGGGTCTGACACATTGTAGATGTCTATGTATACTGACTAAATAATGAACAAATGGATGGGTGGATGGATGAAAAAATAGGGTCTAGTCTAGGGTTTGTGATGTCTTAAACTGATTCAGAGCTTAAAGATTTGTGTTATCATTTGTATGTATATCTTAAGTTACACAATTTAATCCTTTAGGGCAGGCATCCTTCTAGGCACAAGCCCTTCCTGAATGGCCAGCACTTGTCTTACCATTCATTTTAAGATGCTTCTAAATCTATGATCTACGGGAAGTTCCTTTCCTTGTGAAAGATCTGGACATTGAAGTTTCCAGGCAGAGAAGCTCTACTCACTGAGAGAGTGACTAGCGGAGGCTTGTTCTGAAATGTTTGTGACATTGCCACCCACCCCATCTACAGGGACACTCTGATGTGTGAGTGTGCACTCAGTTACTCAGTCGTGTCTGACTCTCTATGACCCCATGGACTGTAGCCCGCCAGGCTCCTCTGTCCATGGGGATTCTCCAGGCAGGAATACTGGAGTGGGTAGCCATTCCCTTCTTCAGGGGATCTTCCCAGCCCAGGGATCGAACCCGAGTCTCCATTTCTCCTCTATTGGCAGGCGGGTTCTTTACCACTGAGCTATCTCAGAAGTCCCATACTCTAATATACATGATGACAAACACAAGTATTAAATAAAACCACACAGGAAGATTAGTTTTAAATACAAAGAGAGGAGAGGGGGGAGGAAGGAGAAGAGGCAGGGAGGAGGAAGGGGAGGAGGAGCCCTCACTGTGGCTGCTCCAGGCATCAAGCCTCACGGGCAAAGCCTAGGTTCAAGGTGACCTCTGCTCTGCTCATGACCTGGTGTCAAGCCTTCACGCTCTTACTGCCTCCCCAGGATGCACTCCCTGAATCGGAATTCTCATGCTTCCCCCTGGAAAGGGTGGACAGTCTCAGAGGGGATGACAGCAGGCAGCAAACCCGAGCTCCCTGCTGCCCCTCTGGAGGGAGGGGGCGGCGTCTGCACGGGGAGGGAGCCCACCCCTGTCCTTTTCTCCACCACACCCAGGGGCCAGTGTGGGCTGTGTGAGCCAAACTGAAGGGCCCGGCCTGGTTAGGGTGCAGTCCACACGCTTCTCAGCCTGGCCCCCACACCCTCCAGAAGGTCTGACGCTCAGAGAAGGCCCCATGAACACCCCATGGTGCCACGTGGGGCTGCCACTCTGCAGGGCCTGTGGGACCCGACCTTTCCACGCTCTTCTCCCCACATCACCACGTGCTCTCCTTGCTCCCGCTCCTCCAGGCCCTGGTCTCTAGGAGCAGGCGCCCAGGCGGTGTGACAGCACATGTCTTGTACTCGTGGGTGAAATTACAGCGGCAGCAATGCCCTAACTCGGCGCCCTTCTGAGTAGGAGGGAACGTGCCTTCCAATCAGACACAGGTGAGATGCCAAGAGCCCCACGCCCAGGCTGTATCGCCTTTGGGTGAGACGCTCAACCTTTCTGAGCTCTTCCACTTTCTTCCCTGTGAGATGGGGTCGTTCCTCAGGGGGCTACGGCGAGGTGGAGGTGAGCAGACCCGGCGATGGTCCTGGAAACCAGGGCAGAGGTGTTACCGCTGTGACGTTAATGCTGATGACAGTGGAGGAGCTGGGGGCGGGAGAGGGGCACGATTCACTCATTCAGCGCTTTTCCAAAGTAAGATGGTCCCTGCGGCCTAAGGCTCTCGGACTCTCAGGCACCTTCGGTTCAGGGGTGCTCTGCAGGTGGGGTGGCAGTGTGGACGCCCTCTGTGTTCACAGCGAGTGTGCCAGGCTGGGCGTCTGAGTGAACTCCTCCTTTAGAACAAACACATTTGTTTCCCTTCTCGGAGGTTCCACCTTACACCATGCAGCAGGAAAAACAAGTTTTTCACAGCATGGTACTGGCACGAAAACAGACATGTGGGTCAATGGAACAGAACAGTCCAGGAATAAACCAACACTATGGTCAGTCAACCTTCGACAAAGGAGGCAAGAATATACAGGGGACAAAAGACAGCCTCTTCAGCAAGTGGGGTGAGGCTGGACAGCCACACGTAAGTCCATGAAGTTAGAACACCAAACACTAAAATAAATTCAAAATGGCCTGAAGACTTAAATAGAAGACACGATACCATAAAACACCTACAAGAGAACAAAGGTAAAACTCTGACAGAAATTGTACCGGTGTTTTTGTAGGTCAGTAAACAGCTTTCCCTGGTGGCTAAGCTGGTAAAGAATCCGCCTGCAATGCATGAGACCTGGCTTCAACCCCTGGGTTGGGAAGACCCCTCTGGAGAAGGGAATGGAACCCACTCTACTATTCTGGCCTGGAGAATTTCATGGACTGTGTAGTCCATGGGGTCACAAAGAGTCGGACACAACTGAGCAACTTTCACTTCCATTTCTCCCAAGACAAGAGAAATAAAAGCAAAAATAAATAAATGGGACCTAACCAAACTTACAAACTTTTACACAGCAAAGGAAACCATTAACAAAACAAAAAGATAACACACAGACTGGGAGAAAATGTTTGCAAATGATGTGACCAACAAGAGCTTAGTATCCAAAATACACAAACAATTCAGTAACAGAGAAACAACCCAACAACAGAAAAACCACCCAATCAAAAAACGGAAAGAAGACTAAATAGACATTTCTCCAAAGCAGACCTACAGATGGCCAAAAGGCACATGACAACATGCTCATCATTGCTATTTATTCAATTCAGTTCAGTCGCTCAGTCGTGTCCGACTCTTTGCGACCCCATGAATCGCAGCACGCCAGGCCTCCCTGTCCATCACCATCTCCTGGAGTTCACTCAGACTCACATCCATCGAGTCAGTGATGCCATCCAGCCATCTCATCCTCTGTCGTCCCCTTCTCCTCCTGCCCCCAATCCCTCCCAGCATCAGAGTCTTTTCCAATGAGTCAGCTCTTCATAGGAGGTGGCCAAAGTACTGGAGTTTCAGCTTTAGCATCATTCCTTCCAAAGAACACCCAGGGCTGATCTCCTTTAGGATGGACTGGTTGGATCTCCTTGCAGTCCAAGGGACTCTCAAGAGTCTTCTCCAACACCACAGTTCAAAAGCATCGATTCTTCGGCACTCAGCTTTCTTCACAGTCCAACTCTCACATCCATACACGACCACTGGAAAAACCATAGCCTTGACTAGACAGACCTTTGTTGGCAAGTAATGTCTCTGCTATTTATTAGAGAGATGCAAATCGGAGCTATAATGAGGTGCCACCTCATGCCTGTCTGCATGACCATCATTAAAAAGTCTACAAATAATAAATGCTGGAGAGGATGTGGAGAAAAGGGAACCCACTTGCACTGTTGGTGGGACTGTGAATTGCTGCAGCCGTTATGGAAAACAGTATGGAGATTCCTTCAAACACTAGAGTTGCCATGTGATCCAGGAAAAACTCCAACTTGAAAAGATACACACATCCGTATGTTAATAGCAGCACGACTCACAACAGCCAAGACATGGAAGCAACCTAAATGTCCATCAACAGACGATTGGATAATGATGTGGTCCATACACACGGTGGAGTATTACTCAGCCACAAAAAGAATGAAATCACGCCATTTGCAGTTAGGTGGATGGACCCGGGGATTATCATACTAAGCAAAGGAAGTCAGAAAAAGACAAATCCCACGTGGCAGCACTTATATGCGAAATCTAACATGTGATCTAAATGAATGTACCTACGAAACAGAAACAGACTCACAGACACAGGAGACAGACTAGCGGTCGCCAGGCGTGGGGTGGGAGGGGGTGGGGAAGTGCCGGGATTTGGGGTCAGCAGATGGAAACTATTCACGCAGAGTGGATAAACAACAGGGTCTTGCTGTATAGCACAGGGAACTATATTCCACGTCATACGATAAACCATAATGGAAAAGTACATGGAAAAGAACATCTATGTATAACTGAGTCACTTTGCTGTATAGCAGAAATTAACACGACAGCTATATTTCAATAAAATTGAAAAAAACAAGTGTTTGATCATTTCAAGCGCTCTTTTGTCCCTGCTTCTAGTAAAATTCCAGGACAGAACAAAAGAATCAAAGAAGGGTGCCATAGAACGCACGCTTCCAGGAAGCCAGTGCTCCTTCTTGGCCTGCGTCTGGAGTGAAATGAGCTCCCAGCCGTGGAGCCTGGGGAGAACGGGAGTTTTGAGGAGACAAGCCCTTTGAGGAAGTGCATGGAATGAGCAGCCAGCTCGGAAGGGTGCTCTGGACCCTTCCCCCTCAGAGGGTTTGCACCTCCTCCCCGTCCCTTCCCGCCACTTCTCAGCTCTCTGCCTGCTCACAGGCATCGGTTCTGAGTCTGGGGAAATGCGCGATTATGGGCCCAGAGAACACGTTGCTCAAAACCCTTTTATCTCAGGTGCGGTTTCAGCAAACACAAATGGTGTAAAAGACAGTACTCCAAACCTGGGAACTCCAGAGCTATTTGAGAGCTTTCTTCTGCGATTTAGAAGCAAGGTTGGCACTTGTATGAATAGCTGATGAGCGAACATCGGTCACACGCAGGGCAGCAAGGTAGCCAGTGATGGAGACACAGGGGGACCTGGTCACCACTGCCTCAGCGTCTCTGGGTGGGTAAGGGAGCAGGGTGGTCCACATCCCTTTATCAGCTGGCAGCATTTGGGGATGGAACACACGTCATGAGTGGAATTTCTCTCAAGAGCATGCAGTACTGGCATAAGATGGTATTCATTAATAACAAGGTCCCTTCAAGTTTCTGGTATCGAACAATTGCTGAAACATTAGCTAGACTGAAAAACTGCCAACGTGTCAATAGAATAAACAATCGGATGAGCAGATTAGAGTGTTAAAAGTTGGGGACTCTGGAAGTTACCGCTTCATTATGAATTCTCACGAACCACAGTGTCCCAAATACTTTGTTATCACTAGGAAGTATCATCATAGATATGGCGGGAAGGTCATCTTTTCCTGTTTCTACACTTAAGACATTTGCTTTTACTATTTCTTAAAGGCTTTCAAAAAAATTTATATTTTTCTATTCAAGCATCTCTTCCAAGAAGAGATGGGATATTCAGTAGAAATGTTAGACAGTTTGGAGATTTGCTGGGAGAAGTTATACTATTTAAATATGGACTGTACATATCTGGATGGGAGGCTATGCATCTTACTTATTAAGGAAATTCTAATACTTCTTACATGGAAGCCTGCAGAAAGCTGGAATAAGGAAGGCTGCCTTTCCCACAATGAGAGCAGGGCTGTTACATAATACACTCTGCCCACGGTCTTCAAGTAAGTCCAGACCTGAATTTCAGGACAGATTGTGTGGACGTAGTTTAACAATGCGTATCTGATATATACTTATGTATTTAAAATATAAACCATAGCGAGAAAACCCAGCAAATCTTTTCAGCCTGCGTGGCAAATGAGGTTTCCCCAACATGGCCACAACAGTATTCCTGGTCCCAAACGCTTTTTCAAAAATCTAGGTGCTTTCCATCCAAAAATGGAGTTTATATCCTTGAAGCTGGGTGGGGCTTTCAGCGGCATCAGAGTCAAATGCAGCAGAAGTGAGATTCCTGGGGCTGAGTCACCGGAATTAACAACCCTGGAAGGTTGGGTGACCAAGGCATCTCCATGGAGCCCCGAGGACCTGCCCACACACACGTCCTACATGCCTGTAGGGGCACGGCCCCCCGCTCCATGTGTGTGCATCAACGGACCAGGCTCCTTCTGAACAAGAGCTGGGTATGTTACCTTAAGACACTGATGAGGCCCTTCACAGAATTATTTTAAGCCAATTTAACTGTATATTTGGGCTTCCCTTGTGGCTCAGCTGGTAATGAATCTGCCTGCAATGCGGGAAACCTGGGTTTGATCCCTGGGTTGGGCAGATCCCCTGGAGAAGGGAAAGGTTACCCACTCCAGTATTCTGGCCTGGAGAACTCCATGGACTGTACAGTCGCAAAGAGTAGCAGAGCCGGACACAGCTGAGCCACTTTCACTTTCACTTTCAACGTGTGCCGGCTTCCCAGGCGGCTCTTGTGGCAAGGCACCCGCCTGCCAGTGCAGGAGACCTAAGGGACCTGGGTGCAATCCCTGGGCTGGGAAGATCCCCCAGGAGGGCATGGCTACCCACTCCAGCATTCTTGCCTGGAGAATCCCATGGTCAGAGGAGCCTGGCCACAGTCTATAGGGTCGCAAAGAGTCAGACACACTGAAGTGACTGAGCGCACACACAGCTGTGTCCACTGATAATAACAAAGCACAACCCAGAGAAGCCAGACAGCATTAAACCTCCAACAGTGCAGGTGGGCAATGAAAACCAGCAAGTCAGAAAGCAGAACACCAGCAAACGCTACAGAGGGAAAACAATCTTTGGAACAGAAACGACCCAGATTCTCCAGCTAATTAAGGGCCCAGGAAGACGGCAAGTGCCCGTTACCCTGCGTCTCTCTCCCCAGCATCCCCGAGCTCGACAGAATCACCAGCCCACGTGTTTGAAGCCGGCAGAGAGATCTCTTCTCGTTCTGAGAGCCCACTGCTGATCTGAGGACTCATCTCCTCTTCTGCTGATCACAGATTCACCCCTCAATCTGCTCTGCCATCCTCCTCATGTTGGAAGGCATAACTCAGACACCTTAATTAATCTGGGGGCTTCTTTTTAGAGCCATGCCTGAAATAATCTTATTATTCCAAGGCGTGTTTTGCATGAGGGGGGATCTGGGTGGAGGTTTCCACTCTCAGACAGTCGTCCAGCCCCCCTGGAGCTTCAGGGCAGAACAAAGTCAGAGGAAGCCTTCACGGGTGATCCTGGTCCAAGACCATGGTCCACAGTCTGGGCCGGGCCAGCCCCTCCGTCCCTCCCGGTGCCCTTGGGCTGCCCATCCACAGACTGCAAAGGCCAAGTCCAGAGGCCTGCTGAGGGCGATTCCCGGCACTGGGCTTTTGGAGCGAAGACCCAGCCCTCCTAGAAACGGATCCAGCGCCTGTCCACAGACAGGCCGCCTGGGCGACTCCCAATACAACGAGCGCCCGGTGGGCAGCCTGGGTTCTTCCTGCCTGCTAGGTCCTGGCCTGGGCTCTGTGCTCTGTGGTTAACAGCCAGCAGGGCTCTGGGATGTGTTTGGCCATGGCAGGGAGAATTCCACAGACAGAGGAACCTGGCAGGTCCACAGGGTTGCAAAGAGTCGGACACGACTGAGCGACTGACACACACGGGGTGGGGTGAGACGTGACTTGTGGACAGAGAGTGAGCTTCACCGGGGGAAAGCGGGCGAGATTCTCACGTGCGGTGGATACAGGGGCTTAAAGACGGTGCTTATTTATTTTTAGAATTTCACTGAAGTGTAATTGATTCACAGTCTGTGTAAGTTTCAGGTGTACAGCAAAGGGATTCAGTTACACACACACACACACATATACCCTTCTTTAAGTTATCTCCCATTAGAGGCTGTTACAAGGTACTGAGTGGAGTTCCCTGTGCTATGCAGTAGGATCTTGTTGTTTATTTTATATGCAGCAGTGTGCATGTTAATCCCAAACTCCTAATTTATCCCTCCTCTGGTTTGTTTTTTAATCGCTCCCCTTTGGTAATTATAAGTTTGTTTTCTATGTCTGTGGGTCTGTTTCTGTTTTGTAAGTAATCTCATCTGTATCATTAAAAATTATATTTAGCTAACTCCTATATGTGCTTGTACATTTCTCAGCTGGGCCTCTAAGTTATCCGCGTGTCTTTTTTCCGTATCTCATCCTTCCTTCCCACTTTTCATATCTCTTTGTCTCTCTTTGTCTCTGTTGCATCATCAGGAAAATGTCTTCACCTTTGTCTTTAAACCTTTCTAATGAGTTTTCATTTGTACCGTCTTTTTCATTTCTAAGAGTCTGGTGCTTTGAGATTGAAAAACGGTATGCGTTGTTCAGTTTTGTCTCCTGAGGGTAACAAGTCATCTGAGGCTTTAAGAAGGCTTTGGTCCTAACGCTGGCTTCTCCTCTTGTGGTCACTGTTTTCTCCACAGTGCTGCTATCGTTTGCTTTGGTTTCTGTCTGTCAGACAGGAAGACGTCTGCAGTCAGATGGTAGTTCTCCCCCAGGCCCCCACATTGAGGAAGCTGGGACCGAGGAGCTGATGGGGAGTCCTGCAGAGCCCAGGAGGGCCTGCCTGGTCCCCCTGGGCCCTCCTGCTGGCTCCTTCTGGACCCGGCTCTGCCAGCATCTCTTGGGAAGGATCCTTCGATCCCCAGCCCGGTGGGTGAGGCGTGGCTGCCACGTGTCAGGAATGATGAAAGAGCAGGAAGTCTCTCCACACCCTGCAAGTGTCCCTTTGTCCCTGTTCAGAGCGCACCCTGTCCTGATGTTCCTCCATCCAAGGGCCTCTGCTCACCCTCGCCAGGAAACACACCTCCGGACTTCAGGGGAGTAAGCAAAGGGAAGCTGGGGTTCTGACAGCTTCTTAATTTTCAAACCATCCTTGTTTTTTCTCCCATAGCTCCTCTCACTGACCTTCCAAAAGCATCCTGAGGGCCCAGGCCTAAGCCTTCTTCTCATCAGAGGTGATATTCTAAAGGGCTGACTCAGCAGAGAGCAGACCACAGCCAACCAGGAGCCGCCCCACGCGGGCTAGTCTGAGTGCTGTCCACGCCTGGGGTGCTGAGGACCACCCTGCGGGTGGGGAGGGGTTAGGAGAAACGAGCTCGGTTCCTGGGCTGTGACTCAGCTGTCTTATGCTTGAGCATCATGATTTTCCCGTCTTCCTTTGGTTTACAACTTGCCCAGTTTTGCTGTTTTCTCTTCGCTCCTGTGGGTGACGTGCTCAGCTCTATTTTCTGTTGTGTCGCTGGGGGCTTGAGAACACTTGAACACAGAGAAAGCTGGGGAGAACAGAGGTCAAGATGCAGGCAGGAGAAACTGGGGCGGCAGGAACCGGGTGTATCCTGCCCTGCCAGGGACGAGCTGTGCCAGTGCACTCACCACGCCTGGGTGTGAATGCCTAAGAGCAGCGAATAGCAGCCTCCACATCATAGGTATTCTCCAGGCATTCAGTGAGGGGTACACGTGAAGCTCTAGGAAGACTATCTGACCTAGAAAGTACTGCATCAGGGCGGGCCTTTTGCTGCTGTTGTTAGAACTGAATCGAATATCTGGGGTCAAGAAATAACTATTTGAAAACACGGCTCTTTAAATAAGGTTCAACACATTGGTAGAAAAGAAGAGAAACATATTGAGGATGACCTGGACGAGTCTTCACAGCAGGCTTCCTAACCATCTCCCCCGTGCAGCCTGCGGGCCACTTTTGAGGACCTGTAGGAAGCGGGCTGAGTTCACGGGTTTCCCGAGCAGGTCCTGTGGGGATAATACTCTCTGCAGGTCTATTCTCGCATCTCTGGCTGATTTCATCCAGTGAGGAATCCTTGAAGTCGGATGGAAAAGAATCTTTTGCCGTTTCTTTGTGGAAATATTTCACGTAGCGTGCTGCTGTTAGAGATGACTACATCAGGAAAAATGGCTTCTATTTTCAAAGAAGTCTTTCCTCAGATCTGGGTCTCAGGACAAATTGCATAACTTAAAATTATTTTCAGATTGTGTGTGCGTTCAGTCGGTTCAGTCGTGTCTGACTTTTTACGACCCTGTAGACTGTAGCCTGCCAGGCTCCCGTCCGTGGGATTCTCCAGGCAGGAATACTGGAGTGGGCTGCCATCTCTTCCTCCGGGGATTTTCCTGACCCAGGGATCAAACCTGCGTCTCCTGCATCTCCTGCAATTGGGAGGCGGGCTCTTTACCAGTAGTGCCACTTTACTTGGTGGGGGGGGGAAAGCAATGGATTTAAATTAGTAATTTTTTTTTTAAAGAGGCATTCTCCCTCTCTTCTTCCTCCTCCTCCACACACACACAGATCATTTTTCTACATGGACTGGGAAAACATTCTTTATCCAAGACTCAATTCTCTGCTTTGTGGCAAAAAAATATTTCTTCTATTCTAATGCCACTTAGTGTCTGGGGTTAGTTTGGTAACAAACCAGCAATAGACAATTTGACAAAGCTAAAGTCAGGGTTTTGATCTATGTCAAGATAATAAGGGCTCTTGGGAACACAAGATAATAAGATCACTTTCACAGAGGACCTTTCTCTCCATGAGTTTAAAAATCACGCTCCCAGGAGCAGTAGATGACCAAAGGCCAAGCGGCTTGGGCTAATGTCGGGCTGCTGATAGGGTGTGCGCCTTGTCTGCAAGGAGTTGAAAGCAGCAGAGGGCACCCCATCTGTGAAAATAAACATTCCCATGACTGGAGCTGCATAGTTCATTGTCTACAAAACCCAGGGATCTGAAGGTGAAAGTCAAACCAAGACCAACCACAATACCACCATCATCAACAGTGAGACCTGTGCTTAGCCACTGAAGGGTAAGAACCAATTTTCTTAAAGGGCATATATTTCTTTACATTTTTAACTGACTTTGATTATATGAACTGTTATAGCCACATTTTTATACATATTTCAAAATCCTAAGAATCTGTACATAACTGAGAAAAGTGGTCTATTTTTTTTTTTTTTATGAGAAACCCAACAGGTCAGCTGGCCAGGCTCATGTGAGTGAATCACTTAAGCTCAGCTGACATCAGAGGTGCCCGGGGAGCCAGACAGACTGAGGGATGAACCCTGGGGTTCAGGCGGGGACACGGCCTCTGCGGGCTGAGGACAGCTCTCCTCTGCCAGTGCGGAGACGCTGCCCGTTTCTTCCGCTCCAGGCTTCTCTGATCTGCCTGCTGACCTTCATGCTCATGTGGTCCTTCTTCGAAAGGGTTCCATACAGCAGGTCGGATTTCTACTTCCTACAAAGCAAGCATGCCTGAGCTCCCTCCCAAGGCCAGCAGGTGGTCCAGCCACGAAATTTCAGATGACTATCTGGACTGTGCTCACCGGGACCCTGGCAATCAGCACTGTTAGATTTCCTCAGCTCTCACAAGGCAAGCTTCCCCCTTCTCTCGGGGTTTCTGGAGGAGCCGGGGGACAGGGCTGGCATTTTGAGGTTCGTGTTTGCTTAATGCAAGGAAGAAGGGATTTTATTTTATTTTTGTAATAACTTTAATTGGAGGCTAATTACTTTACAATATTGTGGTGGCTTCTGGCATACATTCGCATGAATCAGCCATGGGTGTACATGTGTTTCCCCATCCTGACCCTCCCTCCCGGAAGAAGGGATTTTAATGCCAAACCAAGAAAACATGGCAATGTTTTTCCAAAGCCGTATGAGGCTCTGACCCAGTCTCTGGAACATCTGGAGCAGTTGCCTTAAGTTCCATTTTAGGAACGAGGAGACAAAGGGCTGAGGTTACACAGGAGAAGCCCAGCTCCGGGACCTTCAGCCCAGGTGTGCGAGGTCACTTCCACTGAGGTGCACGCTCGCCACTTTCTGGCAGGACAGAAACTCTCAGGGGTATCTTTTTGCCCAGAAGACGACCACTGCACTGCTTCCAAGCCCCGGAGCCCCTCCGGCAGGTGGCAACGCTGTCCTGGGAGCCCACAGAGGGGACTGTGTACAAGGGCTTGGTGCAGGGCTCGCCTGCAGCCATGGTTCCTGGCAGGTGGCCCGACACTGCTACACATAAGGCTCTGGGGTCTCCGCCCACCTGGCCTCTCAGCAATTCTGTCCCTAAAACGTGATGCTGTGTGGTTTTATTTTGGTAGGGATGCCTTATTTGCTTCAGATACCTGTTTGTCAAGTCAAAACAGAAGGACAGCATCAGAGTCACTGTTACTCTCTGATATCAAACAGAAGGCAAACCGTAGCTCGAGGCCGTGTAGGCACCCAGGCTGAGTAGAGGTACCAATTAAATCTACCTCCATTGACCAGTAACGCCGGTCACCAGGCCATCCCCCAACCTCTCACCTTATCAACACCACCCCTACTATGCGCTGCAGACGGCCCTCAGCCTGAGGAGGACGAGTTACTTCTAAGACGAAGGGTGTGGCACCCAGTTCAGAGGTTGCCTAGCAGCTCTTGTTGGACTGAAGTGCAGAGCAGAGCAATGTCGCTTGGAGCCGGAAGTGCCGACAGGAATCCTGGCCAACCACAAGCTATACTCGGAGCTGCTGCTGCTAAGTCGCTTCGGTCACGTCCGACTCTGTGCGACCCCATAGATGGCAGCCCACCAGGCTCCCCCGTCCCTGGGATTCTCCAGGCAAGAACACTGGAGTGGGTTGCCATTTCCTTCTCCAATGCATGAAAGTGAAAAGTGAAAGTGAGCTGGGAGCAAGTTACTCCAACTGCAAGCCTCAGGGTGCTCATCTCTGAAGTGGGCTGTGATTTACACCCCATCATTGTTATGACTACAAAATACGTTATGATATGTTCAAGTCCCAATATCAGACGCATAATAAGTTACTCACTAAATGTCTATAAACGCAGTTAAAGGTTCACTCATTCATTTATAAATGAAATAAAGCGGCATGGGAGCAGAAAGGAATATGCTAGAGATTGCACGGTATGGTTTTAAAGACACGCATTAACTGTGGTTATGTGCGATCTTTCCTCGTGGCTCAGACAGTAAAGCGTCTGCCTATAATGCGGGTAGACCCAGGTTCAATCCCTGGGGCAGGAAGATTCCCTGTATAAGGAAGTGGCAACCCACTCCAGCGCTCTTGCCTGGAACACCCCATGGACGGAGGAGCCTGGCGGGCTACAGTCCACAGGGTCCCGAAGAGTCAGACACGACTGAGCAACTTTAGTTAACCTTACAAACTGTGGTGCTGGAGAAGACTCTTGAGAGTCCCTTGGACTGCAAAGAGATCCAAACAGTCCATCCTAAAGGAAATCAGTCCTGAATATTCATTGGAAGGACTGATGCTGAAGCTGAAACTCCAATACTTGGGCCATCTGCTGTGAAGAACTGACACATTGGAAAAGGCCCTGATGCTGGAAAAGACTGAAAGCAGGAGGAGAAGGGGACAACAGAGGATGAGATGGTTGGATGGCATCATGGACCCAGTGGACATGAGTTTGAGCAAACTCTGGGAGATAGTGAAGAACAGGGACGCCTACCATGCTCAGGTCCGTGGGGTTGCAAAGAGTCAGATACGACTTAGCAACTGAACAACAGCCACCAAATAGAGGAACAAGGAGAGGATTTCATTCCAGGGACCAAGGGGACAAAAACAGAAAGTGGCATGAAGGCGACTCCTGCGTGGAGCGAGAGGGCCTGGGAAGGGGCCTTTGGATGAGGTGGTGCGTAGCTGAGTGGACAGAGCCCGGGAGCCGGACGGCGTTCAGACGCGCTGAGGTCAACAGAGGGAACTGGAGGGAGAGAAGCAGAGGACAGACCCCGAGGGCTAACCTGCGGACACAGGGAGGGGCCAGACCAGGGGCCGGCAGCGCCCCCAGGGCCATGCTCACGGGTGTCAGCGAGGCCTGCCCTGAGCTTCAGTCCTGGCTCAGGAATCCTAGCTCCGATAGCACCGACGATGACACCCGAGCCTCAGGTCAGCCCTGAGGTTTAGATCTGGCTCTCTCCTTAGCCTCGACTTTGGGCTGGCTCTGAAGGGGCCTGCATAGGAAGCCGTGCTTGCTAGGGCTGCCCTGGAAGCCCCTCTAAATAACACTTAGAAGGTTGATAGAAACGTGTGTGAGGGCCATCATGCAATGAATCAAAGACATGCAGAGAGATGGTAAAACCCCGACGTTCTGTTCATACTTGGACTGTTCATACTCCGACTGTCCACAGCTCTGCGTTCACAGAGCAGGCGGACGTGACAGGCCCTGGGCCCCGGCGCTCACCCTGAAGTGTGGGAACGTCCATTGTCTTGCTGGATGGAGGAGACAGAGCTCCAGGGGATGCTGCTAACTTCCAGCCCAGACAGGCAGAAGCCTGAGCGGCTTCTTCATCTGGGAGCCTCAGCCCCAACAGGGCATCGACCTCGCTGCTGAGTGTCCAGTGGCCTGGCAGGCAGAGCAGTGGGCCAAGCTAAGTCCTGGGAGCGGAAAGCCTCAAGTGAGCAAAGAGTTGTGTCATCTCCACTGAAGGCTGTGCTATTCAGGTCTGGGAACCAGAGCTTCTTGATGATGAAACGCCACAGCTTTCGTTCTTTTATCCATTGCCAGCAGCTCCAGAAATACGTATTGGTCCATACACAGTCTGGCTGAGGCGGACTGTGCAAAGTCGTCGCCTCCTGGGAGGGCTAACGCTGCCTGCTGGCTCCTTCACACTGCTGCAGTCAAAAACACAGCAAGAGAGCAGACAGGAATGCCTGAGAAGGTCCATGATGCCCTTTGCCGGCCCGGCCGGGAGCCCCAAGGTCAGCGGCATCCTTAAGGATGCTGGGTGCCGGGCGTGCAGCTCCGCTCTTCCTCTCAGCCAGGAAGCAGCAGGTGACCCCAGGGCGGGGATGTGCTCCTGGACCTGGGCCTTCCTCCAGGACAGGCGACTCTCAAAAAGAAAACCCCTCCTCCTAGATCTGTCTAGAAACGAGCGATGATGCTCGGGGCGGAGACCTCTTAACCGCTCATGAGGCTTGTGCCGGGGCGCCCGTGAACAGCCTCTTTAGGAAGTTTCCACCCTCCCTGCCACCGACTTCCCTGAGGATTTGTCATTACACAGCACTGCAGAGGGGACGATCGTGGGGAGCAGCCTGCGAGGTCCCCGAGTGCCTGCATTCGGGCAGGAGAGGAGGCCTGACACTCTGTCCCAGGCAGGAACCCGAGCAGACAAGTCAGCTGGCCTCTCTCGGGGACCAGGTGGAGGGTAGGGGGATTGAAACCCCCAGCCTGACGGATGCGGGGGCACGTCTAAACAGTACAGCCATGTTGGATAACCACCTGGCAGTCTCTCGCCCACTGAAACATTCGTGTACTGCACGACCCAGTGATTCTACCTCTAGCTATTTACCCAAGAGAAATGGAAACATGTGCCTATGGAAAATTCTGTATGCAAACGCTCAGTTTTATTCATAACAGCCTCAAGCTGGAAACCACTCAAATGTCACATGGCAAACGCATAAGCAAATGACTGTCTCTCCACTCACCGGGCCACTTCTCAGCAATAAAAGGGATGACCTACATGCGTCGGCAACAACGCGGGGGAAACTCAAAAGCAATTATGCTGACGAAGAATCCCGTCACCCAGGATTATGTAAGTGTGACTCGATCCACAAGGAAGTCTAGAAAACGCAAAGCTAGAGGGGTGGACGCCAGGGCAACCACGGGGGCTGCAGGACAGGCGCATGGGCTATTTCGGGGAGACAGAACTCTTCCCTGTCCCGGTCGGGGAGGTGCTTCTGTGATTGCGCCCATCAGTCAAAACTTAAGGAAAATTTCTCACTGGGTTTTACGATGAGCAAGTTATGCTGCAGTGACCGGTATCTGCTTGTCTCTCCAGGGTCTGGATGACCACCTGTGCTGCTGTGCTTGAGGCCTGCTTTTCTAGACGAGGCTACTACCCTTGATGTTTAACCTGTGCCCATGTCACCAGCATAAATAAGACAGGGAGCGTTGAGTCCAGCCCCCAGTGGGGACAGCCTGGCGCGCAGAGAAGGAGGCGTGAAGACAAAGCAGAGGAGACGAGGCAGCAGGCGGCTCATGTGCCTGCCCGCGGTGCATCCTGGGCTAGAACAGACGGGCTCGTGGGGGCGCAGCAGAGTGGACACCCTGCTGCAAACACCAGGGGCTCGGCCTCCAGGAGACTCTTTGGGAAGAGGTCTGTGGGCAGGAGCAGTGCTGACCTCAGGGACGCAGCCAGCCTTCCCAGGTGGCCGCTCTCAGGCCCGGCGGAAAGCATTCCCATGCTCGCCTCTAACTCTGCATGACTGAGAACGCGGCCTGTGACTCTTCAGAAGGGACAGAGCGGCAGAGCTCGGTCAGTCCGTTCAGTCAGTTCAGTCGCTCAGTCACGTCCGACTTGGCAGCCCCACGGACTGCAGCATGCCAGGCCTCCCTGTCCATCACCAGCTCCCGGAGTTTACGCAAACCCATGTCCATTGAATCAGTAATGCCATCTAACCATCTCATCCTCTGTCGTCCCCTTCTCCTCCAGTCCCCAACCCCTTCCAGCATCAGGGTCTTCTCCAATGAGTCAGTTCTTCACATCAGGTAGCCAAAGTATTGGAGTTTCAGCTTCAACATCAGTCCTTTCAATGAACATTCAGGACTGATCTCTTTTAGGATGGACTGGTTGGATCTCCTTGCAGTCCAAGGGACTCAAGAGTCTTCCCCAACCCCACAGCTCAAAAGCATCAGTTCTTCGGCTCCAGAATGCGTCAATGGGAACAGCGACTCCAGGCTGAGACACCAGGTGGCGCTCACGTCAAGCTCCAGCCCAGACGCAGGCTCCATCTCATCGCCGTGGTGCGGGTGTCAGCGCTATAGGCCTTTGCTGCATATCATCAAGTAAATCTCCAAGGACACTGTCAGCCGGAGACCTGCCTGTATCTTTCTGCTGAGAGGACAAGGAAATTCACATTTGTCGCTTCTTTCCAGAAACAGAAACAGAAGTTTCTCAGCTTCAAAGAGAATCCTGGGGTCACTTGGTGCTGACGGCTAGTGAAGAAGGACCAGCTGACACCAGATACTTGAACTAGAAACTGAGTCACTTAAAAATGCTCTCTTGAGGTCCCATCCTCCGAGACTGTGGTCTGAGTGATTTGGGAGTGGGGCCCAGACCTGCTTCTCCTTATACTCGACAATCTCATTTAATTCATGAATTCCCTCCACCTGTTTCAGTCAACATCAATGCACCCCCTCCCATGCTGGGAAGAGTTCAAGGACAGGAACAGGCAAGTTTAGGTTCCCCAAGGCGCCTGAGGAAATGCCGCATCCCCCATCTTTTCACCTCATTTCCAAACGGGTTTGCTTGTTTGAAAGTCTTTAGACATGGAGGGCGGTTTTTTAAGGGCAGAAAAGGACTCAAAGGAAAGGATTGGTTGAAACAGGCCCCCTTTGACTATGGCTGACGCTTTGTCTCCCGACAGCTCAGACCTGCAGGGGCAGCCTCTCCGGTGGTTATTCTTGGGCATCCCTGTTCTCACACCCAGGCCACAGATACCCGGGACACGGCCAAGCCCCTCCCAGCAAACCCTGCTCTCTGACACGTAAGAATTCAGGAGAGAAATGGGTCAGGCAGTAAATGCACATTAAAACATTTCTAAACACGCTGTCCAGAAACAATTACATATTGACAACAAAAGAGCAATTTAAAGCAAGGATACATTTCAGCCTGAAATGGGAGACAATCTGACTCCAGGAATCGGGGAGGCTGGAGGCAGTTTTAGAGGAGAGGGTTGTGATGTCAGGGCCTGAAGGATCGGAAGGATTTGGACACAGTCGCACGGTCAGCGGCACCTACGTTTCTGGCGTGTTGTGGGGATGGGGTAAAGGATAGAGCGAGCGAAGACGGGACCACCTTCTGTCTGCGTGCAGTGGCGGCGCATCACTGGTCCTCCAGGGAAGACTGCTTCCTGCATCTGGAAGGCATCACGTGCATCCTTCTCCCACCCCCCTCACTGCGGGCGAGACGCATGGATCACAGCGTCCTCCCCCAAAGAGCACAGGCACACTTTAAACTCAGAGCTCCAGGAAGCCATTAGAATTGATCAGAGCTGGCACAGAGTATGAAATTTACTTTCTGTCCAGAGGCAGGGAAATTGTGGGGAGAGTGATTAATTAGATTTGGCTGCATAATGGGAGGCCTTGGTTCCCCCACGAAGGAAGCCTGTAGGACTTTCTGCACACCGAAAGAGGTATTTACACGCACCATTTCAATATCCTACAGAACTCCATAACCTTTCCATGAACCCCATGAGTCAAGCATTTTATTTCCATTATATAGACAGAGTAATAGTGCCCAGAGAAGCAAAGTAACTCTTCCATGATTACACAGGTAAAGAGGCTGACGGGGGATTTATTCTCACATCGATTTGATTCTAAAGCTCATTCTTTTGATAGTGCTTGCTAACTGCTTGTAATTCAGGGGAAGAAGGGAGAGAAGCAGGGAGACTTCGCGGGGAGGGAGCAGGAGAAGCAGCTTAACTAAGATCCAGCCCCGCAGGCCTCGGAGCTGTCTGCAGTGCTGACATGCTGCGCCCTCCAGTAACGGTAGGATCCTGCCCTTTCCGAGAGAGAGTTTAGTCTCTAAGTCGTGTCTGACTCTTCCGTGACCCCGTGGACTGTAATCTACCAAGCTCCTGTGTCCATGGGATTTCCCAGGCAAGAATACTGGAATGGGTAGTCATTTCCTTCTCCAGGGGATCTTCCTGACCCAGGAATCGAACTTGCATCTCCTGCATTGGCAGGCAGATGCTTTACCACGGGGCCTCCTGGGAAGTCTTGCAGGCCTTGCTAGAGGCACGTAGAATGCCACTCTAAGGACGCTCTTTCTCTTATATTTCAGCCTCATGTTGGCCCTTCCTAAAGATACACAGACAATCCTGTTGGCGCAACCCCTGGCAGCTCTGCAGAGTGAACGTGTCCAGCGGCAGCGTCCTGGAGGAGGAGGTGTTGGGCCGCTGACACTGCTGGGGATTCTCAGCGCCGCCCTCGCAAACTCGCTGCCTTGAATCTCCTCACGCATCAGGCTCAACTCACAACAGGCACAGGCTCCCGAAGATTTAATGTGAGGGGCATGGAACATAAACTCTTGAAACCCGTCTTCACTCTCTGAGAGGATGCCACACGCCCACCATCACAGTCAGGTGGTTTCTCCACTGAGCCCTCCCTCACTGCAGGCCTGCCCTGCTCCCCGCCAGGCCCCCTAACTGACTCCAAGCCCTACTCACCCCTTCCCTGCCCTCCGCTCTACACACACGCACAAAACTAACCTAAGCCTGCCGTTTGCACCACGTCTCTCTTAGGCTTGGTGTTCAGCGTGTTCTTCCTGTAAAGACCCACGGCACTCAGCTGGGGATTAGGTCTTCCACACCCCAGGCTCACCCCAGACACCCCCAATCCCGTCTTTCCCCATGCAGAGTCCCAGGAGAACAGCCCTGCTCCGGCCTGGCCTGGCACCCCACTAATTCCAGGAAGACGCTGGCTCACTGAAAAGGTCAAGCTCATTTAATGATTCACCCGACCTGGAATATCTCCTCTCAGTCTCCATCTATTAAACCAAACAAAATAAAACTTACTCGACTATAAGGCTCTGCTCAAGCCAGACTTCCTTTTTGAGATTCTTTATGGCATCTCTTCTTTTGTGTTCATTGTTTAAAATACCCATTTGAGGCATTTAATTTTATATTGTTATATAAGCAAGGGGTTCCAACCAGTCCATCCTAAAGGAAATCAGTACTGAATATTCATTGGAAGGACTGATGCTGAAGCTGAAACTCCAATACTTTGACCACATGATGCAAAAAACTGACTCGTTGGAAAAGACCCTGACGCTGGAAAAGATTGAAGGTGGAAGGAGAAGGGGACGACAGAGGATGAGATGGTTGGATGGCATCACCAACTCAATGGACATGAGTCTGAGTAAACTCTGGGAGTTGGTGATGGACAGGGAGGCCTGGTGTGCTGCAGTCCATGGGGTCGCAAAGAGTCAGACATGACTGAGCGACTGAACTGAACTCAACTGATATGTCTGAGTCCTTCCTTTTCAAGAAGATTTTGAACTCCTTAAGGATAGAAACCATGCTCTGTTGCTCAATACAGCACTTCACTGTTGACTTATCTTTTCTGCTTCCACTGAAAGCAAAACAAGAAAGCCTTAGAAATTAATTGCAGCAAGTCAGGTTGAGATGAGATTAAAAAAAGAACTTATTGAGCACTGAGAATTGTAGATCGTTGAGGCTACAGACATTACTTTTAAGAGAGAAATTAAAATCACAAGGGCATTTTAATCACCTGAGTGTCATGGAACAGGTCTTAGCTTTGAAAAAATTTTAAAGGGAATTTTATTATGGTAGGGGTTATATCATTCCTCTCCTTGTAACAGAAAGGATTTGAGCTGGCTAGAAAGTACAGTCTGATAAAATTTAATTATGAGACTACAAATACATATTGGGGACATATTACAATATGAAGAAATAACATTCCCAGGCAGTCACTCGGAGCAAAATTCTCTGCTGTGCACTGCACATGTATTCCCCTTGATTCTTATCGGGTGCCTACGAAGAGGGCACTGTTGTTAGCATCCTTGTAAGAGTGTGGACGCGAAGCTCCGTAGAAGTACAGCAGCTCTCGAGGTCATACGGCCAAGGTCAGCTGCCAACTGGGACTCGTCTTCAGGTCCATGAGACCCCAGGGCTTCGGTCTGTAACTCCCGGGTCACGAGGTCCGGGAAGGCGCTGGGCACCGCGGTGTGTTCTCAACCCAGGTATCTGTCTTCTAAATAAAGAGAATGCTCTTCTATGTCCCAGCCTGTAAAGTTCGAGAGTAACCCTGGGCAGAAGGAATCTAGGTCTCAGCTCGTCATTTTCGCAGATGTGACTTAATAAGTCAACCGGAATTCCAAAGGAGTACGATTTTGTACGGTTTGTTTGGTAAAGGCAAGTAAGCAAGGTCAGGGCAACAATATCGACAGAAGGCCGCCCGGCGTGCGCACGAGGAGAGCTTCACGTGCGTCTCAGTCCCTGTCCCATTACTGCTCTGTTTGCCAAACTCCAAAATGCCAATGCTATCTAATTACGGGGTGTGCCCAATTTTTCTTAAAATTGGTGTCTGTTATGGAAGGGTTGAGTTTCTCCAGCCCATCTGATTTCCAGAATGATCCTAATAGATATGAAAACCTGCAAATTACATACAAATATAATTTTTTACAGAAAAGCACTCAAGTCAAAGGGAAAACTAACCCAAGAAAAAATTCATGTCAGGAAAACTCCAAGAAACAGCAAATCTACCAAAAACTGCTACGAAAACACACGATGGACCCTTAACAGAGGACATTTATCTGGCTCGCATTTCTATCAGTCTCTGTCATCAAGTGCTGCTCTACTTTGCTGCAGTTCCGATATAAACACTTAGTAAAACACTCTATGTTAAAAATTAACTAGCTTTAATTCTGGCTTACTAAACTAGTCTGTGTAAAAGACACATGTCCTTTGAGGACACAACTTTTGAAAATTTAGTATGTGAAAGTCAAACACCCCTACCATGAGGCTCCAGATCTTCCAACAGATGAAAATTCAGCCAGCTCGTGGTTCTCATTATGACTCGAGCCACTGCATGTGCCCTGGGGTCTACCCCAGGCTCCAGCTGCGGAGGTCAGAGCTGGGGATGGAGGGGGTTAAACAGGGGTCAGGGAGGCCTCCTTCTCCCTCATGAGAGAGACAGAAGAGAGGGTTCACCCACCCCAGATCCTTCCATCACTGGCAAAAAGGAAGGAAGCCAGAGTTTAGGGGGTGCTGAAAAATTAATTCGGTTCATCTCTGTGATTGTTCGGAAAGCCTGAAGCTAAGGGAGAAAATCTAAGTTATAAATGCCAAGTAATCCCATCCTGCAGCTCGAATGGCCTCGGGCTGGAAGCGAGGGACTGCAGGGAGAGAGGGATAAGAGGAGAGGTGAGAAAAAGATACACGTCTGTGTCTCCAGAAATATCAAGAGGAGCTCTCATATGTTCTGCCCTATGAGTAAATGCTAATTTAAGTGTTTTTATAGAGACGTTTCTATTTAAAGAGACAACTGTGCTTTCCTCACCACCCCAAGCCTACCTACAGGGCTGTGTTCTTGCCTGGCCACCAGGCAGGGCCCTGGTACAACTGACTGAGCTCAACAAACCTCTCTCAGACACTGAAGCTGCATAAGCTCAAGGTCTAAAGGCTCACCCAGTTTGGAAATCCACTGTCTCATTAATACAAAGAAGACTTTGATGATACTTGAAACTCATTCATTTATTGTTCATAAATGACCAGCCAATCCTAAAGGAAATCAACCGTGAATATTCACTGGAAGGACTGATGCTGAAGCCGAAGCTCCAATACTTTGGCCACCTGATGGGAAGAACTGATTGACTGGAAAATACACTGATGCTGGGAAAGAATGAAGGCAGGAAGAGAAGGGGACGACGGCGGGTGAGATGGTTGGATGGCATCACCGACTCGACAGACATGTGTTTGAGCAAGCTCCGGGAGATGGTGAAGGACAGCAAAGTCTGGTGTCCTGCAGTCCATGGGGTCACGAAGAGGTGAAGAGTGGGACACGACTTAGTGACTGAACAATGACAAAATGATCTTATGCCAAAGAGGAGGAGCTGGGCAGTCAAACAGTGATCGCCATTTTCGGAGCCACTTCAGTTTACATGAAGATGAGATGAATCACAGGCGTCCTCACCCACCAGAGGCTGTTTCCCGTAAGTGCAGCAAGCACTCTGTTACACCTTTCAATCCTACGAAAGCCCTTATGTAACTGAGCGGGGCCCCATGGGGCCTTCCTGGAGGAGAACCCTTCCCAACCCACGTTCTCCACCTGCCTCTTGTCTCTAGAAAAACTGTAGCCTACCTAGGTTTCCCTCAAGTTCCCAAGAGGAAATTTAATCATAGAATGGAGAAGATGCAAAAAGAAAGGAGAAAAGCCAAACATGGCAACATAATAATAGTTTAGCCATTAACCAAAGTCAAGGACCTTTAGCTCCTCCTCCAGGGCTACGGATCGTATTCTGAGCCACGTCCTCTGAGCTGTGTTGCAGATACTGATGCCCCCACCAGCTGGGAGAAGTTAACTGTAAGCTGCACACAAGCATGGAGACCCCAGACCAGTTGGAACCAAAAGGACACGTTGACGCTTACTTACCTCACCACCAGTCGGTCAGAAGGCTGTCCATGAGCTGGTCGCATAACCCACGATCCCCCTCCCTCACCCTGTCTTTAAAAACCTTTTCCTGGCGCCTGCAGGGAGTCTGGGCCTTTTAAGCACCAGCTGTCTGAACTCCTTGCTTGGCGCCTGCAATCAATGCGCACTTTGCTTCACCGCAACCTGGTGTCAGTATGTCAGCTTTACTGCATTTGGGCGAGCAAGTCCACGCTTGGCTCAGTAACACTTAGGAAAGCAATAAATGAGCACCGGTAAAAGTCTGATTTTACAGCTGCAGTGTAACACCCAAGGGGACTGTTTGAGGCGGACGGTGAGCCCAGACTGTGTTGGAGTCCAGGTCTCCTGGACACCAGCCACGAGAAGGCAGGACGGAGGAGAAGGACGATTTCCTCGCAAGAGCGACGTGCCAGGGTGAACACGCATGAGACTCAACCAATACGCGAAGGCAGTGCTGATTACCACGACTGTTTAAAAACACGGAAAGCAGCTCACTCTCTGCTGACATCCCCTATGGGGGATTGTCACCCTCATCGTGAGCACTGAAACCAAGCCTTCAGCACAGACCACCTTGCCCTCAGGTTTGCAGTCTGTCTGGCAAACTCGTGCCAGGAGATGTATTTCTCCTAAATGCCACCTGATGCAGTGAAATATGTGCACCGTGTGTCAAGCACAAAATGCTTTTAGAGTTTTGAGTTTTACAAATTTATCCTTCATCTAGGATAAATTCTATTGCTCCCAGAAGGGATAGATAAATCTCAAGGCATAATTATACCCCTGCTGGCCGTGACCTTTGAAGGTGCATATCTGCTTGAAAAATAATAGAATACTCCCTCCTCTGTGAAAGACATTTGAGTTTCTATCTGAACTATGCTTTAAATAAAACATGCCCATGCATACTTTATTTTCACGACAGGGGGTCATCTTTAGTTTCTTGGGGCTTGAGTCTTCTAACAGTCTAACAGAAGCGACTAATCACATTTTGCCGCATATTTACATGCATCCTTTATTTATCTGAAGTCCAAAATGAAGTTATTTTCTCCATGCTTGTCTTCCAAGGATATGCCCATATTCTACCCAACTTAGTTGTGAAACATCCATTCTGTGATCAATGCTCTCCTACAGAACAATATTTTTTTAATCAACTCCTGCTGTTTGTTTCCATTTGCTTAGGAAAATTAGGATGCCTTCCCCTAAGTCATCCCGGGAAACCACACAATATTGCCAGCAGCACAACCCAATGCCTTTGAACATTTCCTGAGTACCTCACCTTGTCAAAAAAAAGTGAGAGAAACTGTGGAAGGTAGAGATGAGGACAGAAGAAGGGCGGTGTGGGGGTGTGGGGAGGGGGACTGTAGTGGGTGGAGGAGGGGAGGGAGGAGGGGGAGGAGCGGAGAGAAAGAAAAAACAGAAATGGAAGCAAGCAAACGCCATCCTTGCCTCATTCTCCTTGTTTTGCAACTGGTCTTCCATGCGCCAACTCAACAAATGGCTTCATCCAACTTTAACCTCGAATCAACACCTCTGGATTCCAAAGATGAGCCCCTGACAACACACTCTGCTGTGTATACCCAGAGCTGAAAACTCTGCCAAATCACGCACTCACGTCTTTTCCTTCCCACTCACACTTCTGGGTCCCAAGTCTTCCCGTTTTGAGAAACAAGATGCGCTCAGGGTGCTGCCCTTTCTACTGTGTATATAAACCGGGAACCCCCCTGGGAGTCAGAAGGTGAATCACCATGCCCTGGGGGGACTGAAGGTGATTACAAATCACAGGGTGGGGGGTTGGTGATTGGGGGCTGGGGCAGCACCTTACCCTGCAGGACCTGGAACCTGGGCACCAGAGCAGGAGGCGGCGCAGCTGCTCTGGGAACGGGGCTTCACTAACGGGCGAGGAGCTGGACTCACTGACACCCCTACCCCCACCCCCACCCCGGGGCCTGGGGGCACCCCAGAGGTTCCCACAGCATCAGGACACTTCACTGTCAAAAGCTAAGGTGCTGTATTTCCTGCCCTAGGAATTAAGCAACTAGTCAGCGTTCCACCCCACTCTGTTCTGCAGATTCCTCATTAGAAGAAAATGAAAGAACCATCTTACCCATGAGGGATTTTGCTCAGGACATAATATCCAGTATAGGAGTGTTGATATATCTGAAACAGACACACAAAAAAACAAGAAACAAAAAAACAAGCATTGAGATCATAGTTGTGATTATATTTTTCAAATCACTGTGAATCCTAATAAACAAGCCTGGACCAAAAAGCATGTAGTCAGGAGACCAGGCAGCCAAGTCTTTTATTTACTCAGGAAGTAAATTTGCATATCATGTCAGTCTTTACTTCCACCATTTGCATGTGGTTTACTGGGTAGCTAGAGGCTTGGTGTCATTTCCATGACTACCTGGTTTGTGATTAAATCGGGGCAGAGATTTCCAGCTCAACTAATGTTAGCACAGAACTAACGTGGACGGTGCTCACTGGAGGCTTCCTGACAGCCAGCTGGACCAGAGATGGGGAAACCCAGGCCCGGCGGGAGGTCCCTGAAATCTCCGGCAGAGTCCACTCTGTACCCTCAGTGATACCAGAGCCAAGATGGGCTTACCTGGGCAAACTCCTGTCCCCTGGACAATTCGATGTGCGTGTTTTAGTTTCAGAGAGTGGCCAATAAATTAAGAGCTCATTGCAAGGGGAACGTAGCATTTCCAAACTCCTGTAAGCCTCGGGTCTCAGATGTCCCTCTTCAACTCTTGAGCCAGGAGATTACTCCCCAACCAAATGCAGTGACTAGAATGCAAGGGTCACCCCCAAAGAAGGGAGAACGTGGCCTCTGTCCTCTCTAGCTTTCTGGAGAGAGACCCTTTAGGGGTGGTGTGGAATGTGATGTGTTGGTTACCCTGAAAGGATGAAGTGAGAACCGCATTTCACTTCCCTTGCTCTGGAAACTTCTGAGGGTTGGTGCCCTGTGTGGGCCAGCGCTTGCTGACTAGCATTTTAAAACCAGCTTTCTAAAGATAACGGGTGAGGGACATGCAGGCCAAGGAAGACAGAGCTACCGTAGTGCATGTGCATATGGACACGCTTGGTGCAATGACGGACGTGAGCCTGCAAAGGAAAATGGGGGGGGTCTGCTAACACCCCCGACTCCACGCCTGGTCTGGGCCCCCGGATTAACCTCGAGGGGATCACAGCTATTTGGCGAAGAAAGGACCCAGATATAAAAATAAAAAACAGAACTTAATTGCTAAAGAGATTTCGCTTCCAGTGACCCCAGGACTCCTGCACTAGAGCCCCGGGCCCTGGGATGGTGTGCTCAAGGGCAGGAGACGGTCATCCAGCTGGGGGTCTAGTTGAAACTCTGGTCCAGGTGTGAAGAAACAGCTTTGGAGGAGCAAAATCGTGACGAAGAACACCATGCGCTCCCGTAGCAATCTGAGCAGGACTCCCCCCACACCCCCACCCCAGGACCGAGCTGCTGTTCTGAAGTGCTACAGTGCTGCTCCCCCAGGAGAAGGCGGGGCCGGGGTCCCAGCCCCTGTGTCCTGAGCAGACTGACGCTCAGAGAGCCCCTTGGAGGTCCGGGAGCTTTGCCAGAGGGTGCCTCTGGGGACGGAGACGGGAGCGGAAGCTGGGTGGCCTGGACCGTTTCTCTACGGCCACGGCGTCTGTGCTGGGCTGTTCCGTCTCCCCAACAGTGCCCTTTCACGCTACATGGCTCACCCCATTTTCACGGTGACCCCAGGCGGCACCTCTGTTTGCTGAGATGGGAAAGTGAGGCCCTGCAAGGGGCGTGGAGGATGAAGCAGTGGTGGAGGCACGAGGAGAGGAGGAGGGCTGGGTCCTAACTCAGTGACCCCGATGGGGTCAGAAATGATGGCCCGATGCTTCTGCACAGGCTGTAAACGGTACTGAGGCCTCCCAGCTCCTTCTCGGGGCATTTGCTCTGCAGAAGGATGGCTGTCAGATTGTGAAGACACTCAAGTGACCACAAGGGGACGAGCGAAGGTTCTCCCCCATGAGATGACCATGAGCCAGCAAGGCACAGGGAAGCTTGGAAATTGATTCTTCACTCACCAGTCAGGCCTGCAGATGACACGGCCCTGACGAACAACCTCATAAGAGAATGTGAGCTGGGGCCACTCAGATCTAAGATGGTCCTGAGTTACTGACCCACAGTAACCATGAGACAGGAAGTATTGGTTGTCTTAAGCCACTAAGTTTCGGATAGCTTCTCACACAGCAGTTGGTAAATAATACATCTAGTTTAAATCCAGATGATAAAGATTAACTATTAAATCAGAAGTGGACAGACTTCTGAGTTTCTGGATTCCCTCCCTATAACCTTTCAGCAACTTCTAAAACAAGTAGACAAATTACCTATCAAAGAGTCCGTACAGAAGAGCTGAGGGGTGGGGGGCATTATGGACCAAAGCATTTGGAAAAAGCCTTTGAGGTTCCCGTAGAGAACGGTCCAGAGCACAGGGGATGAGGTGGTCGTGACGCTGCTGGGAGAGCGGGGAGCATTTCTGGAGCACGTTCTACGCACTGGCAGTGCACCAGCTCCTCAGCATCCGTGAATGTGCTCAATCTGCACGGGCCGGGTATTATTATCCTATCTTTTGGATAGGAAGACTGAATCAAACCCATAATACTTGAGATCCATTTCTCTCTAAGCACATGATGGAAATTGCCTGAACAAAGGGTACAGCTCTTAATTCTCAAGTTACAAGTCCAAGTTGGTTGTTGTCAACTGAAAAATCCAGGATACCAACAGCTGTAATACATATGCAAAGTAAGGACACGTACTTCTTGCTTGGTCGAAGCCCTATTTATTTGGCCCATCTGGAAATAGTGATTTCAGTTCATTCTCTGGTTATGACATTCCCAAACCCCTAGACTTACATCTTCACACCTCTTTAAATATGCCTGCAAATGACCCTGAAATTCAACTCTGTGGATATCTTCTGAGTGGGACCAACGAGAAAAAGGAAGACAAAACTAAAATAACCTAATAAGGATAATAGAATAAAACGATGAGAGAGCTGTCCATTTACAATTCTGCCTCTGTTCTGTCAGGCAGGAAGAAAAAAAACAAGCCTATAGGGATGGGAAATGTAACAGAATATCTAGAAAATGAAACCACTAATTAGAAAGATTCAAACAAGATGAAAGAGAGTCAAGAAGTAGAGACAGATAAAACCTGAAGCTGGAGTACCTATGTGCCAAGTACGTATGTAAAAGAAGCATTCCAGGGTAAACCGTGGATGCAAATGAAGAGCCTTCAGCATGAAACTGCAGTTATGACTCAAGAGCTACTCTTAAAAAACGGGGAAGTAGGAGGAAGATGAAGTGATTTTCTCAACGCTCCAAGATGAAACAATCAAATACCATTCTCCTCTGCAAAATGTTCCCTCAACCTGGAGCCGAAAGAACCACAAAGAAAACTTTGAAAGAGGACAAATTTCAAGTGTTTTCATTTGCACAATGCCTCATCTTGAAAGACATTAAAAAAAAAGTTACATCTCCCTGAAAGAATTTGAGATAAAAGCCTTTTGTGTGTCTGTGTGTGGACTCTCTCTCTCTTGTATTTATTTATGCATCTTTCTTTAAAACAGACTCTAAATACTTCTGATCATGGAAAAAAGTACAAAGAGCTGGAAGTTAGTAAGACTGCATTGTTATTTTTGTGTGAGTGAACTTTTAGAAGTTCATGAATATAAGGTTTCTTCCCACAAAACATCAAATTTCCCTTGGAAAGTAAACACATGAAAATCTGTTACCCAAAATACCATTCACAAGATGGAAAAGCAATTTCATCATATTGTTTCTTTTTTTTTTAATGTATCATACAATATAGTTGACATCGGCATTCAATGATTTGGAAAAATAACCCAATTTTTTGGGCTAGGTTCATATTTGGCCTGCATCTAATATATCTGAGGGCTTCCCTGATGGCTCAGCTGGTAAAGAATTCACCTACAATGCAGGAGACACAGGTTCGATGCCTGGGTTGGGGAGATCCCCTGGAGAAGGGAACGACGACCCACTCCAGTATTCTGGCCTGGAGAATCCCATGGACTATACAGTCGCAAAGAGCTGGACATGACTGAGCGACTTTCACTTTAATATTTCTGAAGCATCACTCTGTGCGCAGCCTGCTTTCTTATCCTCTCCCACATCACCCTCTGAGAGACGCCGACTTTGACTTCCCTCTGGTCTTTCCCACTGCAGCCTCACCAGGTACACTGAGATGGACTCACTTTATGCCCTCTTCCTCTATGAAATCTCCCACTCTTATAGTCTTAAACCATGGTTACCTGAATATTAATTTCATGGACCTGTTTCCTCAACGGTAGGCCAGTGTATCAGACTCCCCCACTGACTTCTTTCTCCACCTTAGGTTCACAGGCACCCCAGACTCAATATTCTCCGAAAGAAACTTTTCAACAACCCTTAAAACCTAGCTTTCCTTTCGTATTTCCTATCCTGGTTGGTGGTGGCTCCCTCATCCCCTCAGTAAACTGAGCTGAAAACTGAGTTTTTCTTAACTCCATTATTTGCCTCCTTCCTCCTCTGGCTCAATTCCATATATCCCCAAACGGTGCTGAAATAATTTCTCAAGTCCTTCTCAAATCCATCGCCCATCCGTCATCCCTAAGGCAAGTGCCCTGCTTCAGACCCCTGTCCATCCTGCCTCTCCTACAAGAGAAGCTACCGTGTTCTTCTCTAAGACTAACTTCTGAGACCTTGACCCCATTCCCTTCTGCTTCCTGTTGAACTTGATTATCAACTCTTCTACCACAAATTACCCCGCCTTATATTTTTCATCAGGCTTCCCAGGTGGCTCTAATGGTAAAGAACCCGCCTGCCAACGCAGGAAATGCAAGAGACACGGGTTCGATCCCTGGGTTGGGAAGATCCCCTGCAGGAGGGTATGGCAACCCACTCCAGTATTCTTGCCTGGAGAATCCCAAGGACAGAGGAGCCTGGCGGGTACAGTCCACAGGGTTGCAGAGAGTTGGTCACAACTGAGTGTGCGTGCACACACACACACACAGCACATATTTTTCATCACTCCCTCTCCATGGTTTTGTCTCTCTGATCTGTTGAATTAAAATCTCCCACATGAAAAAAATCCTTGGCCATTTCCCTCCTCCCCCAAATTCCTTCTCTTTAACTAGCATGGTACTTTATAAGGAAAGTCTGCACTGCATCACTTTCCATCGCTTCATGCCCACTGCATCATCCTCCCGACGTTCTCATAGTGCCACCTCTGCGTGTCTGTCCCACTGCCGTGCACGACAGCGTCTTATTTTCCAGCCCGCTGGCTCACTCTGCAGTGCGTGACAAAGGCCACAGGAATCCTTCTCCCCTCTTCGTTCCCAGGCAGGTCACTGGCCTCGGTCTCCTCCCTGCCTGTCCTTTCTGCTCTGCAGACCCCTTGAACGGATGCAGGCACCAACCTGCCACCCACGCAAGTTCCCCTCGTTGGTCTGCACTCTTGGTCTGGAAGGACATTGCTTCCTTATGTGACGTCGTCCTGAGTTCATATTTTCATGCTTGATCTACTTGACTTCTAAGCTCATATTTTGGCTTATGTTGGGCCTTTCAGCATGTTTTTGCTCCAAACTGTCATAGCACATTCAATATTTTGAAAACCAAATAAATTCTTCTCCTAAAAATTCTCTCTTTTTTTCCTTTGGCTGCACTGTGCAGCACGTGGATCTTAGTTCCCCCTCCAGGGATCGAACCTGCGCCTCCTGCACTGGAAGTGTGGAGGCTTAGCCACTGGACTGCCAGGGAAGTCCCCTAGAGGATTCCCTTTTATGTTCTTGCATGTATCTGGTCTCTCGGTAGAAGCATCTTGGAATCAGCTCTAACCACTCCTATTCCTTCCTCCTTTCCTACTGTCCAGGTACAACTGGTTTCCAAATTTCACTGGACTGTGACTTTGGAATGAACCTTAAATTCACAGCACAATTTCCACCCTCAGTAACAATGCCCTAGTTTGATGCCTGAGTTATCACAATGACCCTCCAGGTGATCTTCCAGCCTCTGGCCAGAACTCCCCTCCTCCCCAAGGCCTGGAGAAGTCCTTTATCACAAGGGTCGGGAGCTGTGGGTGGCTGTGCTGGTTTGGAATAGTTTGGGAGTAGGATGCAGGCACTCCTGTGTATCCACTATAACTACAACTCAGTTTTATACTAAGACATATGTATTTAGTTTTATACTAAGACATATGTTCAATTCCCAGCCTGAGCATCATTTGATGGGTGAACTCAGACAAATTACTTAACCTCTGAGCCTGAGAAGTAAAACCTGTGAGTATTTGCTTAGGAAATGTAAGCCATGAGAAAGGAATCAAGAATGCTCATGTTTAAATTTTAAGAACTATATAGTCTAGCTACTAGCACTGTACCGAATCCACAAAATTCTTTTTTTTGTCCACACTTTTGGGCTGTAAAAAAACCAGGAATTCCACAGAGAATGGCAAGGTTGGAGCTGACCTATTCCAAGGGAGGGAGAAGACAGGAAAACAACTGAGATTGTTGCCCTCTGGACTGGCTGCGGCCAGCACCACCTCTGGAGAAGGGGATGACAGAGGATGAAATGGCTGGATGGCATCACGGACTCAGTGGACATGAATCTGAGCAAACTCCGGGTGACGTGAAGGACAGGGAAGCCTGGTGTGCTGCAGTCCATGGGGTCACAAAGAGTCGGATATGACTTAGTGACTGAATAACAAGTGTTTCAATAATGAGGTGGATGGTCCCCTGAAGGGGTGAGCTCCCCAGCACTGATGGGATTCAGGCAGAGGCTGGAGAGCTGCTGTGAGGGACGCCCTGGAATGGGTGTGTGCATTCTTAGGCAGATGGCTCCAGCAGACATGATTCCCCTTTCTTGTCTGATCCTACATTCTATTTATTTATGGGCTTTGCTACTAGCTCAGCTGGTAAAGAATCTGCCTGCAATGCAGGAGACTCAGGTTAGATCCCTGGGATGAGAAGATCCCCTGGAGGAGGAAATGGCAACTCACTCCAGTATTCCTGCCTGGAGAATCCCACAGACAGAGGAGCCTGGTGAGCTACAGTCCACTGGGTCAAAAAGAGTCGGACACGATGGAGGGACGAATATTTTCACTTTTCCTTCTATTTATCGAGGAAATTAAACATATTAGAGGGTACAGATGAGCTCGGAGTAAGCTTCTCCCAAGCTAGAACCAAGGACACCACGGATGGAATGATACATCTCCCAAGCTAGAACCAAGGACACCACGGATGCAATGATACACGGCTGAAGACATAAGATACAGGACCGTGAGGTGAACAGATGCCAAAGGCGCCAGGGAAGATTAACACGGGAAAGTCAGACTGGGCGGGGGAGAACGTGAGGTGTGGGAACCAGGGAAGATTAACGCGGGAAAGTCAGACTGGGCGGGGAAGAACGTGAGGTGTGGGAACCAGGTGGTAAACAGAGAAGGGAACTATCCGTGCAAGATGCACACTGATGAGTGAGAAAATAGAAATCTGAAGGGAGAAGATAAAAACTCTAAAAAAAGTAGCTGGAAAAGGTAAGATGTCTTGGTTTTAAAATTGGAGAAAATAAGCATTTACCCAGAGGGTCTATCTCCTCACAGTTTTGAAGGTTCTGTTACCAAAAGAGAAGGAATTTCATTGGCTTCCAGCCGGCAATACCAGTTCCCCTGAGAATTAACACACAGCCAGCCCCAGGAGAAAGCAAGCAACCTGCCTCCCAAACCCAAGCCAACGTTCCCTGGGCCATGACGGATTCTCGAGCACTGTTCATGATCCTTCTGTGACATTCTGTAGGTGTTCCGTCAAAACCTTTTTGAGAACAGCTTTATGGAGGAGTAATTGACACATCAAATACTGCACGTAGGTGACTTCCCTGGTCGTTCAGTGGTTAAGAATCCACCTTGGAGTGCAGGGGACCAGGGTTTGATCCCTGGTCGGGGAACTAAGATCACACACACCTTCCAGCAACTAAGCCCAAGCACCACAACTATTGAGCCCAAGCACCACAACTACTGAGCCCAAGCACCACAACTACTGAGCCCAAGCACCACAAACTACTGAGTGCAAGCACCACAACTACTGAGCGCAAGCACCGCAACTACTGAGCCCAAGCACCACAACTACTGAGCCCAAGCACCACAACTACTGAGCCCATGCCACGACTAGAGGTTCTGTGTCCTGCAATGAAAAGATCCCACACGATGCTGCTGAGACCCGATGAAGCCACATGAATTAATTAATTTTAAAAGTTACAAAAAAAGGCACTGCACGTATGTGATTCATTCGAGTTGATGAGTCTAGACACTTGTGACAGTCAGGACCAAGGCACCAGACACACCCAGCACCTTCCACGGCTGCCTTGTGTCCCTGACAACCTTTCAGGAAAGCAGCAAAGACCAGATAATTAAGCCTGAAGCCCTGGTGCCCCCTCAGTCAGTGGGGAGAAGTGAGGTGAGGAAACCTACTCTCTGTTTTTTCAAAACCATGTCACAAGTCTCCACACTCACGTGGTGTGTTCCTAAGACTCGGTCCTCACACGTTCTGCTGAACAACCTGCCCTCCTGGTTGTGGATGCCCTCCATCCACACGGTTAGACCAGGGTCAGGGTCAACTCTCACAGAGCAGCTGCCGTTCCTCCAAGAAGCCCTCAACACCCGCTCTGAGGACGGCTCATGACCCAGAGAGGGCTTCAGGGTCTGCCAAAGGCTCCCCGAATAGTCCATCCGGATCCTTCTCTGAGTAATGAAAACAAGCGAGCGCATCTCTAATATCTGATGAGATAAGAGCTAACCAGTTCGTAGGGTCTTACTGGGAAGAAATGATGAATATCCTGCCTGGAAACCCTTTCACTTAGTGGAGAAACGGGCCCAGCTGAGGGTTCTCGGTCTTTTGAGGAGTGAGACCCATGGGCCGAAATGCTCTAGAGAAGATGCCCAGGTCAGCGGGAGTCTGGACAGAAAGCCAGGTGAGGGACACCCGGGGCAGGTGGTCTGCACAGAAGAGAGAAGCCCGAGGGCAGCCGGAGGGCTGATTCTCGGTTTCAAACAGCCCCGGGAGTAAGTGCCAACAGGCCTGTTCTCATTTCCTCCACGCTGGAGGACAGCATTGACAAGTTCACGTGACAAGGAACTCATCTCAGACCAATGATGCTGACTGCTGGTGACGAAAGCTAGACTGGCAAGGCGTCCAGGCCCCTGGCAGTGTGGATGCAGAGTTTGCAGGGGCATGCAGGAGAACGCCATGGTGACACTGAGCCCGGGGACTCTACATCCCCCCCTGTTCATAGAGCCCCTCGGGTCCCAGGGGGGACTGCACCCCTGCCCTCCCCACCTCTGTCCTGTCTCGTGCCTATGTTTAACCGTGCAGGCACTGAAGCCTGGATCTGGGCGCTCAAGCCTCAGGGCGTCACGTCTGACAAGCCGCTGACAGTGACACAGTTGGTGATGTCCCCCTGCACGCAGAGTCCACACTGCTTCCTCTCCTAGATTCTGGAGAAATCCCATCTCGTGACAGAGTTGGTCTCTGCTAGACTCTTAATCTCCTGTTTCATTCCTGTCTTTTATTGGGCTCTACCCCCAATGACTCGGCATCATGCCAGAACATCTGGCCTGGTCTCTGTGAATCTCAAGTCCTGATGTAGAGGTTGATGATGACGGAAAGGTTCCTGAAGAGCCCAGTCCTCCCAGAGAAGCTGCTCCTTCTGCCAAGCACAAGGTCATGGTCACCTCTGGGGTCTAGCGACTGCACTTGGTATACATCTCCTCATACTCGGCTGACTTATTTGATATTGTCTCATGAAGAATTTGGCAACCCATTCCAGTACTCTTGCCTGGAAAATCCCATGGACGGAGGAGCCTGGTAGGCTGCAGTCTATGGGGTAGCGAAGAGTCGGACATGACTGAGAGACTTCACTTTCACTTTCATGCATTGGAGAAGGCAATGGCAACCCACTCCAGTGTTCTTGCCTGGAGAATCCCAGAGACAGGGGAGCCTGGTGGGCTGCTGTCTATGGGGTTGCACAGAGTCAGACACGACGGAAGCAACTTAGCAGCAGCAGCAGCAGCATGAAGAATTGATGCTTTTGAACTGCGGTGTCGGAGAATACTCTTGAGAGTCCCTTGGACTGCAAGGAGATCCAACCAGTCCATCCTAAAGGGAGATCAGTCCTGAGTGTTCATTGGAAGGACTGATGCTGAAGCTGAAACTCCAATATTTTGGCCACCTGATGCGAAGAGCTGACTCACTGGAAAAGACCCTGATGCTGGGAAAGATTGAAGGCGGGAGGAGAAGGGGACGACAGAGGATGAGATGGTTCGATGGCATCACTGACTCAATGGACGTGAGTTTGGGTAAAGTCTGGGAGGTGGTGATGGACAGGGAGGCCTGGCATCTTCGGTCCATGGGGTCGAAAAGAGTCGGACACAACTGAACATCTGAACTGATCCACTGACTGATCATGAAGTCAAACTTCATGCTATATTGATTTAAAAGGAAACATTTTCTAGAGGGCCCCCACTAACTAGAAATAGATTGAAATATTTAGTAAAAGAAAGAAAAAGATGCTTCGGTGCTCTGATGTAAGATAAATGTTAGGAAATGACTCTGCATAAACAAAACGTCCCTTGTCCTCCGGGTTGCGTATGCTGTTTCCGTGTAACCATCGGCAAAAGTAACACAGAGCAGACAGCTGCGACCACAAAAGCAAAGCAAAGACCTCAGTATTCAATACTTGTATCTCAACTCCTTTCCTCCAGGAATCACTGTTTTTCCACCAGACTTTCTAAATTTCAGAGCGTATGCTCAGCCATGCAGGCATGTCCAAGCCTTTTGCAACCCTATGGACTGTAGCCTACCATATTCCTCTGTCCATTGCATTCTGGAGGCAAGAATACTGGAGTGGATTGTCATTTCCTTCTCCAGGGAATGTTTCCCACCCAGGGATCGAACTTGGGTCTCCTGCATTGCAGGCCCATTCTTTACCTCTGAACCATCAGCGAAGTCCATAAAATTTAAGAGAGTAGATTTCCCCTCGAACCTGTAGTCTCTCCAAACATCTAGTTCTGCTCTTGGTGTTACATCCAGCCCCAAGAACCTCTAATGCATTGTTTTTTGACCAACCCCATTCATCAAACTTCTTAATAGAGAATGTCTCATCCTCTGGGTCCTTCACCCACAAAGCTCTCCAGAGATCAGTGACTCGGAGAACATCTGAGCCTGAAAACAACAGGATTAAAGCTGAGGATGCCTCTAAATAAAGCTCTTAAGTTTCCGAGATGAACAGCACAACTTTCAGCTGTGATTCGGGTCACGTTCCCAAATACCCAAAGCAGGAACACCTCTGACATCCAGGAATAGCTGAGTAATTTTCTTTTAGTCATTTCCTGTGTCTCCACTCAGACACTGCAATTCAAGGAGCGTGTCCATGTGTCTTAGGAAAACATGTGTCTTCTGGAAACAAATGATATCGGTCATAGGGTGCAGGGAAGACATTCAAAGGAAGCGGTTCAGGAGGCTTTCCCTCCTTCCTAACTGATCTTCAAGGACACATGCCCACGTGCCCTGACCTCTCCCCGGCTCCATCACTGCCTGTCCTCAGTGTGGCGGCCACTAAGAGACGACACCCTACGTCCCCGCTCTTCCAGGCTGCCGACTTCTCCTCCGCCCTCTCTGTGCTGCCGACTGTTTCCTGGCCTCACTTGAGGACACGGCGTTTTCTTTTCCCTTGCCCGCCTTTGTGTCTCTTCTTGCCTGCATACACTGCCTGTAGGATCAGCCTCGTGGAGATGCAAGGCAAAAATAAACAAAACCTCCTGACATCATGGATGTCTTCAGAATTTGTAAACCATTTGCTATATCCTTTAACATGACCCTCACAACACCCGCTCCCATGACTGGGCTAAGTTTCTCTTTGATTCTTCTTTTAAATAAAGAGACAGAGGCTGAGAGACACAAACTGGTCGGTCCAAGGTCACATAATGTCAAAGCAACAGACGTGGGAAGTCAGGGTCTTTTTTCCCACATGGCTTCACATTGTTGCCACTGTAACATGCTGGTCAGAAAGCTTCTCCCACCCTAAGCTGCCTCTTCTTTAGCAGCCAGAAAGGATACCGATAGATCCACACTCAAGAGAGCAATATTAAGAAGAAAAGAACTAAGAAGGTCTATGCCAGAGCCACAACTAGCTCCCACCCTGCACAAGACCGGCTGTCAGCCAATGCCATCAAGGCTTTGGGGAACCGCACAGAACCCCAGTGGTCCTGGGGACACAGCAGGACGTGGAGAGGAAGGAGGTCACCAAGGGGGTCACCGGGGGGAAGGTCGCTCACTTTCAGCTACACAGGCTGAGCTTCTTCCGCACCACTTCCTTGTATGCAGCTCACCAGCTTCTCTGCCACCTCTCTGAGTGTATCTCAGGACCCTGAGCCCTGGTTCCTCGTGGCAACGAACAGTGAGTGCACGGGACTCACTTCAAGGACAGGGCAGGGAGATGGAGCGTAAATGTCTGGTTCTCTCCTCTGGGGAAGGGCGCTGACGGATGGAGGGCTCACTTGGAGCTTTATCAGCACAACGTAAGGACCAGCAGCGGCCTGTCCCGGCTTTATGAGAGGGTGCGCCCGGGGCCCGGCTGTGTGCCCCCCCCCAGGCCTCTGCCGAAGGGCAGGGCTGAGAAGTCCAGGCGGTCCCTCCTCTCCCTTCGCGGCTTTACTCGTTAAGTCGCTATAGCGTGTGTCACGTGATGCTAAATGGATGACTGATTTTCGGCAGGTCCGTCTCCCCCGACCCACGCTCATGTGACGTTTCCAGTCCTCCGTTTCCCGTCTCCTGCTCACCATCACCCCCTGGCTACTCTGCCCCGCTGATCCGAGTCTAAGGCGACCACTCATCACCTGTCGTCCCAGTGCCTCCTGACTCGCTACCCTGCAGCAGGAACCCTCCGTGCTCACACGCGGGAGGGAGGTCTGGACCCGGGGCCGTTTCTCTCACTCCCTTCCTCCTAGTCCCTCTGAACCTGATCCAGGCCCCCCGCCCCCCAACTCCGTCAGGAACTGTTGAACACATTGCCGTCTGCCCAGCGCATCCTGACGCAGCCCTTCCCTCACCTCCACTTGCACTTCAGCCGTTCCCCTCGCCTCTCGAGTCCGCCTGCTCAGACTCTCTGACGAGGCGTCAAAACCGCCCCTCCCCACGCCCGGAAGTCGGCCTCAGGCGGCTGCGGCCGGATGGGAAGTGGGGCTGTGGTTTCCCTGGGGGTGGGCACAGAGCCGCAGCTCCGTGAAGACAGGACCAGGGCGCAGCGGTCCACGGGGAGGCTTAGCGCAGCCGGAACTGAGCGCCGGAGGACGAATCGCCGGGTCCCGGGGGTGCTCCTCCCAGTCACATGCGATCGAGGCTTCTCTACGCCTGACAGCCGCGCTCCCACCTCCGAAACCCAGCATGCTGCATCCAAGGCGGACTCAGCTTCACGCCGACAGCTCTGAACCCACAGGGTCCCTTGAAACAAAGCCTTTGTGGGTAAGACAGTCGGTAAACCAGGCCGCTGGTGACCAGAGGAGATTCTGGAATCCAGTGGGTAGAAATGGGCTGAGCGCCCTCTTGCCCGGCGGCCCCAGCCGACGTGCCATCTGCACTGGCGTGCTTCCTGCGGTACTTCCTACCCCCCGAAGCTTGGCTCCAGTGCGGTCTGCTCTCTCGTTTTCAGGACCATCTTTGAAGGTTTCATTCTCACTCACATTACTGTTTCCCCTGCACGTCTTACCAGGCTCTGTGGGAGGTTGCCTCTGTGCCTCCCTGCTGACCCTCCCACTCCACTTCTGAGATGGCTGGTATTTCTGTTTCTTGAGACCCTCCCCTCAGCCATTCTCAGCCTCTCCTTCGCTTATTCTCAGAGGCCTTTGCTTTCATTTTTCAGTTGCAAAGGAGACGGTCAATGCCTCAGACACACAGGCAGTCCCTGGCCACGTGGACACTGAGGATAGGAAGAGGGGGGATTCTGGCAGAGGCCGCGTATCCTGCTCTCACTCCAGCTTGTTTTCCATCCCCTTGGCTGCCTCTTTCTGGAAGATTCATCCTGGGTGAGCGACAGGCTGGGGCTTGCATCACAGCCCTGGGAGTGCCTCCAGAGAACCCAGTGGGTTGTGTTCAGCTGGACACCACACACACACACACACACACACGCACACACACACCAGGGGTACTCGGGCACCACCATGGCCCGCCCCACACTTCCAGATAACAAGGTCTGGAAGATCATCCTCCTCACCAGCCTCTCTGATGTCTTCTCAATCTGGAATTACCAAACATCATGCCACTGTGACCATATAATTTGCCACCCAAATGGGCACAGAGAAAGGGGAGTGATGGGTAATCACGTTGGAGAGACAGGCACAGACTGCTTGTCTGGAGCCGTCCGTTCAAGACAAACCAGGATACATGGTTTCCCTCGTTACTGTTGCCTCGTGAGCGAGCCTACTGACGGGAGAATGAGCAATTACATCCTCAGTTTAACCAGGGGAAGGCACGAGAAATCCAATGAGGACCCGGGGAGGAGTCTGAAAACAGACAGAGGAGGGGGGAGGGGGACTGTGTTGAGCACGTCTCCAAGAAGGACTCACGAAGCAACCAGGCTGCTGAGGCACCATCTGTGCACCTCAGCTCCTATAGCACACGGCGCCTGCCTCTTCCCCAGCCTCGGGGTGACATCACACGCCACAGTCAGACGGTGCTATTTGTTGGCAGGTGCTGCGTGTCCAGCTTAAGGGCAGTGGAGAGGGTGCTGGGGCTGAGCAGGGCCATGACTCGTAGGTTCAGTGAACACAGGGCAGGAGGAGAAAACTGGAGGCCAAGAGGCTGGAAAGACTGTTTTCCACAAGTCAGGAGAGGTAGAATAAAGGCTTACAAAGCGCATACTGAAACAAATGTTGAACAAGCCCTGTAATCATTGGTTTTATATATGTGCGGCTACATGAACTTTAATGACCTAGGAATGTCTCAATAATCCCACGAACATATCAGGGACCCATTCTCAGTCTCCCAAATCCAGCCATAGTTACTAGGGTATAGCTTCCCAGATTAGGGGGTAAAGTAGATGCAAACAACAAAAAATTCAGTATCCTGAATTCAAATGTACACAAATTTGTATCATTGAGACAAAAAGAACTCTTGAAAATGATGGGGTGGCGCTTCAATTTTCAGATCAAAGAACAGATTTTATTATCATCTATGAATGTCACGAGAATTCTCAGTTTTAAAAGATTTCAAAACGTAGGGCATCCTTAAAGAAAAATACAGGTGATCCTAAAACGACATTTATTTGATTTAATGTGAGTTTATTTGTCACGGTGGATGGGAGGAATCCACTGGAATGAGACCGGAACGTATTGTCTGCAGGCAAGGACAAAACCATGTCCATGAAGGCAGGGACCTCGGTGCACGGGGATGGAGGAGGGTGTTCTCTCTGGCTGCCGACAGGCCAAGGGTAATAGGTTGCCGAAGATTCTGTGGGCAGTGTCGAAAGGAGAAAAACTCCTTGAGGACAAAGGCAGCCTTGAGGCTGTCCTGGTAATTCAGAGGGAAAAGCTGCTGGCTGCATGCGTCATCGTGACAGTTCCTGCCTGCTTGGCAGTTCTGCGTCTACTGAAATTCTGTGCTCTTTGCAAGACGGCTCTAAATATATCTCCTGGTTTGACAATCCTGAAGACACACGAGGAATCCCAGGATGCTGTGCCTTCGATACAAGTCTTAAAGCGGGGCTAGAAGTGAAGGCGGAGGCATGTTAATGCACGGCACTCAGATGCCACATGGAGTCGATGGGGCTGATGTCGAAAACTCCTCAGTCGACACTGACTGTGCATTTGCCATATGTTCAGGGTCCTCTAATGAGCAGTTATGGAAGAATCATTCCTTGTTTGGACTGGGCTGCTGAGTTCTGCAGAGCTGTTCCCTGAGCTAAAAATACTGGAGCTAATTAGCTTCCTCCGCTCCTCGGGACTCACCAGATGGCAACTCGAGGCTGCTCTCAGAGCTTGCTGCCGTGGCAGAGCGTCTCACAGTGTGGTCCATGGACCACATACGTGCATCGGAATCATCCAGCGTGTCTGCTAAAAATGCAGATTCCTGGGTCTGGGTCCACCCGGCAGCATGATCAAGTGTGTGGGGCTTCGCATCTGCCTCTTGACAAAACCACCCGGACACGTTAACAAGCGTTCCCTAGGCGAGCATGCTGACATTTGAAAACCTCTGTTCCAAGGTGCCTGGTTTGCAAACCTGGCTCCACTCAGAGTTACCAGGGACCTTTTAAAGCTCAAGTCCCACCACCAGAGAGCCCGATTTGCTACATGGCTGTCTGGTGATTGTAACGTAGGAGCAGGCACACACGACCAGGACCTCTAAGCACACCTCTGGGTGTCACCGAACCCCCACACATCTACAAACAAACACACCAAGAGAGGACTGAGCCCTGGAGCACGTGGGCTCCCTGCTGTCAACTTCATCGCTGAAGGTTCTCAGAGCTCGTTCATGAGTCTCCACCACAGCGCTGCCAACTGATCACTTCCTCGTCGACCAAAAATCCAGATATTCCCTCCAGCCAGTGCAGCCAGTTTCTGTGGGCGTGTTCACATACCCCTGGTGGCAGGTGAGCTATGGAGCAAACATCCTTTCCCTGACCCCAGCTCTCAGTGTCATACATACTCAGAGGGTAGAAGCAGCACCTCTAACTTGGATTTCATTGAAGTTACTGCACAGGACAAAGTGGCGATAGGTGCTGGTGTTAGGCTGAGGCGGTGGGTGACGTGTTTGGACCATGAACATGAACTCAAATGCCTCGGAGATGAGAAAGACTGGGGACAATCCAGGGACAGCCTCTCAGCTGTCACTCATGCCTGTACAAACACACATGCTCTAGCCTGGGTCTCTTCCTCTATGAAGCGGAGATGACATCAGTACTCACATGATTGAAGTTGAAGTCAGAGAGCATATCTGAGGCATTTTTAGGGACGGGGCCATGCTGGCTTCTCAGAACATGGTCACCATGGAGACCACCCCCAGTGGGATGTCTGGAGGCGGGGCTGCAGCCTTGCCTTTCAGGAATGGCGTGGCTCTGAGAGCATCATAAACTCTGGGTTTTGGTTTTCATGTCGGCAAAACACAGTGCTTCTGAGAGCCAAGCTAGTTTGACAGCAAGAGCTCCCTCTGTACCGTGATTTTGAAATTCTAAAGGAATCAGTGGTGTCATAGCATAAAGGGGAGAAGGGTGCATGAGAAAGGAACATCAGGAATTGACAGGAAGGATGCAGGACTCAGGTCCCTGCAAGGAGGCCAGTCTCCCTGGGATCTCGGTCCGAATATCTGCCTTCAGCCCCATAATGAAGTCCTTCCTCATTCCTTAGAATCTCTGCTGAGCGCCCTCAGGGATGGGAAAGGGCACCCAGCCCTGGGAAAGCCCATTGGGTTTGTTTTCTGTTCCAAACACAAAACACAAAGTGTTGGGTCCTCGGCACAAGTCCCCAGGCTGGGTCAGAGGGCACTTCATATCGTGGGATAAGTCAGTGAGTCTTCCTCCAAACCAGGCCAAACACGTTTCATCGGCGACACATAACACACATGCGGTGTTGGGCATGGTGGTGTGACGGTGGCGGGCACTTAACACACATGCGGTGCTGCACATGGTGGTGTGACGGCAGTGGGCACTTTACACACATGCGGTGCTGCACATGGTGGTGTGACAGCGGTGGGCACTTGGACATGCTTCTGAGGACCATTCCACAACCTCCAACTTGGAGTTGGTTTTTTCTTGGATAAAAGGTATAGACTTTGAACTCGATGAAATAATATTCTTTGGAAGGTAAAATTCGGGAATCTATGTGTTTGCTTCCTTCTAACGAAATGCAATCTTTAATTGTGTCTGTTCCAGAGTGTTCTCTGTTGCCATGGTTACCACAAGGTGGCCGATTACTACTGCTCAGGTTGGTGGAGTCGGACTTTTCTCTGAACTCATTTTCTCCTCCTGCTTGTATTTACTCTGTTTACTTAACAGAACCCAGTTCTGGATTAAAGAACCGTCTTACATTTGGAGGGAGTGGCTCTCTGGTGCCCACGGTAAGGGTCACTCACGCCCAAGGTCACAAACCAGATTTTGTCCACCCCCATCATGCTGTCTCCTCCCTTCCAAACCCTAAACTCTGCATGTTAGCCTTTTCAGAGTCCATGTAAGGACACTGGACCCCATCCTTCAGTTCAAAAATAAAGGGAGACTTTGGGACTGTCCTAAACTCAGTTTGAGACAGTCGGGAGCTGTTTACACCAGGCGGTATTCACTTTCATAAAGATACTCAGAGTGTAAGTCAGTTGTTTGGAAGGCAGACCTCCCGGTCTCACGCCGGACCTGCCCACTCAGAGTGTCTCTGGGCGGAGCCGAGGATCAACTTCTCCATTGGCCATCTGAGACATTTTTGATGCTACTAAACATTTACAGCCACAGGCTGCTGGGAGGCCAAGTCCAGCGAACTACCCAGAGAGTTTGTTCAGAGACACTTAGTAGAAACTCAAGGCCTTCAAACAGAGCTACTCCTGCAATGGGCCAGCTGGTTGACCTGGTATATGGGCAAGACTCCCCAGAGCTCAGGGTCAACTTGGCTTGCTGACCTGGGACACAGGCTAGGCTCCCCAGAGCTCAGGGTCAGCTGGTCGACCCAGTACATGGGCAAGACTCCCCAGAGCTCAGGGTCAACTTGGCTTGCTGACCTGGGACACAGGCTAGGCTCCCCAGAGCTCAGGGTCAGCTGGTCGACCCGGTACATGGGCAAGACTCCCCAGAGCTCAGGGTCAACTTGGCTTGCTGACCTGGGACACAGGCTAGGCTCCCCAGAGCTCAGGGTCAGCTGGTCGACCCGGTACATGGGCAAGACTCCCCAGAGCTCAGGGTCAACTTGGCTTGCTGACCTGGGACACAGGCTAGGCTCCCCAGAGCTCAGGGTCAGCTGGTCGACCCAGTACATGGGCAAGGCTCCCCAGAGCTCAGGGTCAGCTGGTTGACCCAGTACATGGGCAAGACTCCCCAGAGCTCAGGGTCAGCTTGGCTTGTTGACCCAGGACACAGGCTAGGCTCCCCAGAGCTCAGGGTCAGCTGGTCGACCCAGTACATGGGCAAGACTCCCCAGAGCTCAGGGTCAGCTTGGCTTGTTGACCCAGGACACAGGCTAGGCTCCCCAGAGCTCAGGGTCAGCTGGTTGACCCAGTACATGGGCAAGACTCCCCAGAGCTCAGGGTCAGCTTGGCTTGTTGACCCAGGACACAGGCTAGGCTCCCCAGAGCTCAGGGTCAGCTGGTCGACCCAGTACATGGGCAAGACTCCCCAGAGCTCAGGGTCAGCTTGTGGTGTGACTGGCCCTGAGAGAGCCACACCCAGGGTCTCTGGGTGGGGCCGTCCCTAAAGCAACCCCGGGGGCTGGCAGCCTACTCCTCTCCTTACGAATCTCCTTGGGGAGAAGGTTCTCTTAGAACTGGGGGGGATACACTATGCTTAGGTGAATTAAGCCAGACACGGGAGGATGGGCAGTAAGTGACTCTTTTATATGAAGGACTCACAACAGGCAGATTCCTGGAGACTGAGAGCAGGACAGACGCTACCAGGTCCTGGAGAAGGGGACAGAGGGATTGCTGTTCAGTGGGAAAGGCAGGGGTGGTGGGGACGCAACACTGTCGGTGTGCTTAATGTCACTGAGTGGTTTACTTATGGATGGTTAAAATGATATCTATTCACCACAATCACAAGAACCTGGAGAGAGAAAATGGATATTAAGATATCTGAAAAATCATTGTGTAATCAACAATAGTCACTGACAAAGAAACACATTTCTTCAATCAATCAACTATTATTGATTACACAATGCAATCCTTAATGAATCATGAATCTAAGGAAAAAAAGGTATGTTATCACTTTCAGGAGTATTTATAGGCAGCATAATTTCTTAGGCTCTGAAGTTCTGTTTTTTTTTACGGTTATCCAGTGCACATTTATTGGACTTTCACAGAATATGTGTAACTGCTAAAATCGTGGTGCTAGGAGGGTCATCAAGGATTATCTGCCCTCTCTTCTTATTTTATAGGTGAGGAAGCTAGTCTCTGGTTCGAGAAATCTACTAATGAGTCAGTGACTGGCTGTCCCGATGATGCCAAGGCAGTGGGCCTCCCCCACCCCTGCAAACCCTCCTTACGGGAAGCCGAAAGGCCCCAAGGACATGCACACCACTGGGCAATCTCCCATCCGCCGGGGACCTCCAGCTGAGGGTGCCGCCAGAGACAGGCCCCCCTGCGCGAACCTCGCACCCACAGGCACCACCTGTGCTTGCTCGGGTGACCTCCGGACAGCCCACCAGGAGAGTCAGTTCTTATCCCCACTTTACAGACAAGGAACCCGGTCCTCAGCGGTCTGGCCTGCACATGGAGATGGGGCCTGGCTGACGACAATGTGGGACACACGTCACCCAGCCTGTGATTTCCGGCCAGGGACACGTCCCCAGCAACAGCCGCACAGAAATGACTTACGGCCCTTGAGGTCCTCTCCCTCTCTGCTCCGCCGGCTTTGTGAGCGAATTAAAGTGCTCGAGGCTGTTAATGCTGATACCTCAGGATGCCTCACTTAAATGAAACATTAACATTTTACATACGCTCCCTGGAGAATTTGACTGGAAGTGTCTACTGATTGCTCTGCTGCTGACACTAATTAAAGTATACACAGTAAAGGAACCCCCAAATAGTCCAGAATGACATGTTTTTCAAGGGAAGGTAGGGCAACTTTGTCAGAGAAAAGAAAACAGCTATAAAACCCAATAAACCATTCCAAACAAGGCACAGCGACCTGTCTAGAGAGCAAGTGTGCTTCACTCCCACCCAGGCTCTGCCCGGAGAGAAGCCCCATCAACACCAGCTGGAGGAGAACGCGCACATAGACTCCATGCCCTTCAACGCCATAGGCTGATCATTATTAGATTATGAAGACTCAGTCTCCAACTCTTTCCATAATTAAGCCCTCTCAAAAAATACGAATGTTAGCAACGGAACACAACCAGTTAAAGAAGCAGAACAGCACAAGCCAAACCCATGTCACTGCATTTCCTTGCGGGAAGAAAGGGGGGAGCATCCATGAGGACAGTAAAGACCAGGAGGCCACACAGAGGTGCTGGACAGCAGACGGGAGCGATGCCAGGAGAGCAGTACGGAGGGCCTAAGAAACGAGACACAGAGCGACCATATGGCCAGCAATCCCACTCCTGGGCGCGTCCCCGGAGAAAACCATAATTCCAAAGGGTACGCATGCCTCGGTGCTCATTGTGCACTATTTACAACAGCCAGGACATGGAAGCAGCTCAAGTGTCCACCAACGGAGGAGTGGATGTAGAAGGTGTGGTGCGTATACACAGCGGGATATTACTTAGCCATAAAAGGCAGGAGATTGTCATTTGCAGAGACAGAGCTGGACCCAGAGACAGTCATACAGAATGAAGTAAATCAGAAAAACAAATATTGTGTATTAACACGTATCAGTTCAGTTCAGTTGCTCATTTGTGTCTGACTCTTTGTGACCCCCTATGGACTGCATATATGTGAGATCTAAAAAACGGTATAGATGGTCTTTTTGCAAAGCAGAAATAGAGACACAGATGTAGAGAACAAACATGTGACACCAAGGGGGGAGGGGTGGGAAGGATGAAATGGGAGATTGGGATTGACTTATAGACACTACTGTGCGGAAAACAGATAACAATGAAAACCTACTGTATAGCACAAAGGACTCGACTCAATGCTCTGCAGTGACCTAAACAGGAAGGAAATCCAAAAGAGAGGGGACATACACCTATATACCTGTGGCTGATTCACTTTGCTGCACAGCAGAAACTAACACGACACTGAGAAGCAGCTATACTCCAAGTAAAACTAATTTTTTAAAAAGGAAGAGAGAAGGGAGAAGAAGAGGAAAGCAGTGAAGATGGAGATGTGGGGGCTGGGCGGGGGGTGCAGAAGTGGGGGATGGACAGGGTGCCATGGGGAGGGAGGCAGAAAAGGTGTCTGCAGCTGGGGAATGGCTTGGGAGAATTCACAGTAAAAAGAAGACTGTGAAAATAACAGAAATGTTTTGCCACCAAGTCCACTGTCCCATCACTTCACGGCAAGTAGATGGGGAAACAGTGGAAACAGTGGCTGACTTTACTCTTTTGGGCTCCAAAATCACTGCAGATGGTGATTGCAGCCATGAAATTAAAAGATGCTTACTCCTTGGAAGGAAAGTTATGAGCAACATAGACAGCATATTAAAAAGCAGAGACATTACTTTGCCAACAAAGGTCCATCTAGTCAAGGCTGTGGTTTTTCCAGTGGTCATGCATGGATGAAGAGTTGAAGCTGAGAGCTGAAGAACTGATGTTTTTGAACTGTCGGAGAAGACTCTTGAGAGTCCCTTGGATTGCAAGGAGATCCAACCAGTCCATCCTAAAGGAGATCAGTCCTGGTGTTCATTGGAAGGACTGATGTTGAAGCTGAAACTCTAATCGTTTGGCCACCTGATGCGAAGAGCTGACTCATTGGAAAAGACCCTGGTGCTGGGAAAGATTGAGGGCAAGAGGAGAAGGAGACGACAAAGGATGAGATGGTTGGATGGCATCACCAACTCAATGGACATGAGTTTGGGTGGACTCCGGGAGTTGGTGATGGACAGGGAGGCCTGGCGTGCTGCAGTCCATGGGGTCGCAAAGAGTCGGACATGACTGAGCAACTGAACTGAACTGAAGCACTGTGCTTGGGGCTGGATACGGGGCTGACTGGCCCTTGTTCCTTTTGCTCTGTCAATGGATATCCTGCAGCCTCAGCCTGCATCTGACGTTCTAGATTAGGGCAGAAAGTTTGGGGGAGGGCCTGCCCAGTCTTCACACTTTTAGGAATAAGCTTTTATGATCAATTAGAAGCTCCCAAATTGGTGAGGAAGAGCATACAGCAATGAGTCAGGAATATAAGGTTCTAGACACTTCTATCACGCTTAGCCCTGTGACCTTAAATAAGCCTCTGGTCATCAGAGCCACTTGTCTCACCCACCAAATATAGTTAACAACTACAATCCTGTCCTTGTCCAGCTTCAAGCTTGTCAGAGAAGAGATGCGTGTGTAAGAAGCAGCATCATTTATCTGAGCTAACACATGTCTTCGATCAGGAAGATTCCACCTTATCTAACCACGGTGCAGGTAGAACCATTCATTGTAACGATATTTACAGGACACATGTGAGTCAGAGGTCAAGAAGTAACAGATAGTTTTGGCCCACAGCTATCATTAGCCTTCTGCACAGTTAACTGCCTGAGACTAGCTATAATGTGATAATGAATACAAATTCAGCTCAGGCAAGTGACCAACCAGGCTGCGTCACTGTACATGAGTTAAACCGGCAGCCAGCTCAGGTGTAAAACACGATTCAGGTTCAGAGTCTGAAAGGACTGAAGAAAAGATGATTCAGCATCAGGTTCTTACAAGGGTGAGAGGCTGGAAGCTGCAAAGGACAATCCAATGCAAAAAGCTCAGCACCGTACACACTGCTGGGGTCTAAACTAAGAATGGAAATGTCAGATGGTGAGTCAGAGTGAACCCTGGGAACAATTTTCCAGAGAAGAGTTGCAAATGGAAGCACACACATCACACAACATCACATACATGCAAATATAAAAACAGAAACTGAAATAGATTTTACCTGGGTTTCAACATAAAACTTGATGTAACGCTAACACAAGCTCTTAATATCAAAGATCAAATGTTGCCTCTAGAAGCAATATGTCATTGCAGAACTCAGAGAAGAGACTTTCAGTTAAATAGGAGACATTTGCTGCAAGAAACGACAAATGCACTGCCAGAAGTTGGCACCTCCACGGGGCAGGGGTTTGAGCCTCAGCCCAACTTCCCCAGCGCTCCTCCCTGAGGCTGTCCTTTCTGCAGGCTCACATATCAGTGGTCATCTTACCACCTGAGTTCTTATTCATTTCCTCCTCCTCATCTGAAATGCCTTCCCATCTAAACTGCTGGATTGGATAAATTCTCCTCTTTGTCAAGACTCAGTTTTGAGTTTGTTAGGCAAAGCCCTTTGGAATCACACCAACCTGCAGTGCTTTCTATTGCCTCTGGAGCAAGCCATTCATATTGGCAAGTCTTCATCTCACATGCATTTAATTCATAGAAATCTCCTCAGTCAGATCACGTGCCAGGGGAAGCTAGGACAGTGCCTGCTCTCTCTTCCTGGTGAAAAGATTGACCATTGGTTCATGAGTCAATCCCCAGCAACTCACACTCCACCCACAGCATGGCCAGGGCTCAGTAGATAACTATCTATCAAGCAAAGGGATACAGGAGTGAACAGACGGCCTTGTGTTCTGTATGTCTGTATCTGATGGGGGAAGACAAAGGTCAAGATAAACGCTTTCGTTTTCCAAAGAGAATGCAGAAAGCTGTAATACTTTCTTGGAATAATGCCAAAGTGAAAAGGTACCCATGGATCTATTGAAAGTAAAGATTGATTCCACAGTGGGAATATGTAAATTCCAACAATTTGCATGGAGGTCTTGTGAGACGGACCATTAAGGTCAAGTTGGAACTACTTGGGAAGACAGTAAGACCAGTAAGGCCCTGGGCACATGGTTTAGGAAGCTGAGGAGGTTTGTTCTGTGCTGACTGTGAACTGATCACTGCGCCGTGTTGAAGTGTGTGTGAGCATGTGTGTGAGTGTGTGTAGCGAGTGATATAGAAACACTAGAAGGCTTACCAAAGGCACTTGAGAACACAGGAGAACACATCCTATTGGAAAGACAGGAGAGAAAACAGAGACACTTGTACAAGCAAACAGAGCCCCAACTTTAGATCCAACCCAGCGTGGCTACAAAGTGAATCTCTTGTGAACAGACTTGTCCACCTGCATCCCAGACATGATGCCTCTCTTGAGGAAATGCTCTGTGCAAAACGTGTGAGAGACACCAAGTCACAAGGGAGTGGGGGTGGTTACAGGGATGGTTCAGAGATTCAACCATTCAAGATGGTTCAGAGATTCAAGATTCAAGATCCTGCAGTGTGGTAGCTAAAGTGGACAGAGAACACCTCCCATTAAACACAGACATAGATACACATCATGGAACTTTCTGAAAATACATAAAGCTTGAAATGAAGGAAATTTCTAGATGCCAGAAATGAAGACAAAATGTGTGGGGAGAACACAGAATTACAGCTGGGGTCGGGGCAGCTGATGGGGGTTTCAGGTATGAATCCAGGCTTAGGGTCAGGGTCTGGGGTTTTAATGCCCCCATGGGGACAGGATGCCTTGGGCCTTGATGTGCTCACGTGCTGAAACTGTTGCTGTTGTAGTTCAGCCGCTAAGTTGTGTCCCGCTCTTTGCGACCCCATGGAGTGCAGCATAGCAGGCTTCTCTGTCCTTCACTATCTCCTGGAGCTTGCACAAACTCATGTCCATTGAGTCAGTGATGCCATCCAACCATCTCATCCTCTGTCATCCCCTTCTCCTCCTGCCCTCAATCTTTCCCAACATTAGGGTTTTTTCCAATGAGTCATTCTTCGCATCAGGTGGCCAAACTACTGAAGCTTCAGCTTCAGCATCAGTCCTTCCAATGAATATTCAGTGTTGATTTTCTTGAGGATTTACTGGTTTGATCTTCTTGCTGTCCAAGGGACTCTCAAGAGTCTTCTCCAGCACCACAGTTTGAAAGCATCAATTCTGTGGCACTCAGCCTTCCTTATGGTCCAACTCTCCCATCTGTACATGACTACTGGAAAAACCATAGCTTTGACTATATGGACCTTTGCTGGCAAAGTGATGTTGCTGCTTTTTAATATGATGTCTAGGTTGGTCATAGCTTTTCTGCCAAGGAGCAAGCATCTTTTAATTTCATGGACTGAAATTGTGGACCCCTAAACTGTGGACCCCTTAATAAAGCTGAAACTGTGGACCTCCTTAATAAAGCCACTACCCACACATCGATTAATTGTCTTTGAAAATGGGACTAGAAAGTTCTATCCATCAGCCTTGAAGAGGGCAATATAGTTTTCTGTCAAGTAAGGGCTCTGGGTGGGGTGGGGTGAGGGGTTTGAAATGAGGGTTTCCCTTGATAATCTGAAGCCATGAGCCATTGCCCTGAGCATGGACAGAGTCTATATTTGTGCCATCTGGTGGTCAGGGAGTCTCCAGGGAGAAAGGAACATAAACACAGTCCAAGGAAGTTAAGAGTCCTGCAGCACCAGCAACACTTTACAGGGTGCCTTTGACAATGAAGGCCACATAGTCATCACTCTCACTGAAGAAGAGCTCCCAGTGAAAAATTATAAATCATAAAGACAAACCATCCTGAAGGTAGCAGAGTAAATGAAAGAATCTGCACTCTCCACCTAAAAAGTTACGAAAGCAGCAGCAGTATTTCTAGGTATTACAAAACAAACATCCACTGGAATAAAAACACTTAACGGGCCCATTATGCAACAGATTAAACATAACTGAAGTGAAATTAATGGCTGGAATGTAGATTAAAACAGAGTGCGCACATGTAGCACAGAGAGAGAATGCGGCAGGAACAGACACTAAAGACACATAAAATAAGAAGGGCCCCCACACACAGAACACTCTAGAAAGAAAGAAAAGAACACAAGAGAGGTATTTTCTATGAATACAGTAAGGCTTTGTTCCAACTTAAAAACATGGTTCCTTAAAGCAAATAAGTACAACCAGTCAGGAGCAGAATAAATAAAAATAAATCACCACATACATAAATCACAGTGAAAATACAAGAAGCCTATTCAAGCAATCAGAGAAAAAAATTTCCTATGGAAAAGCACCCATTGGATTGTGCCCAGAACTACTCCCAGCAACACAGAAGCTGAAAGAAAATGGATTATGGTTTTTAAAAAATGGAAGAGAAAAGACCTTAAGATTTTAGCTGAACTATTATCCAGGTGATGGCCAGACAAACAACCAAGGTAGTTTATCACCGAGGTGACATGTGAGGAGCCTGAACCCGGAAGAAGGTGATGACACTGTCCCTGGCAAGCAAAAAAGGGGCTAAATACATAGGTCAAGCCAAGGAGGCTGTGGAAATAGTCACCGATGATTACTCTGGCCCCTGGAGGAGGGTTAAATGAGGTGCGGAGAGTATGAAATAGCAATAAGGAGAAGGGTGTCAAGGATGGGAGAGAAGCAGAAAAGAATGCCGTAAATCCTAAAAAATGCAATAAAGGGGAACAAAGAAAAGGCGTGATAACTAGAAATAGTTTTTCTTTTTGGCTCCAAAATCACTGCAGATGGTGACTGCAGCCATGAAATTAAAAGATGCTTGCTCCTTGGAAGAAAAGTTATGTCCAACCTAAACAGCTTATTAAAAAGCAGAGACATTATTTTGCCAACAAAGGTCCGTCTAGTCAAGGCTATGGCTTTTCCAGTGGTAGTCTACAGATGCGAGAGTTGGACCATCAAGAAAGCTGGGTGCCGAAGAATTGATGCTTTTGAACTGTGGTGTTGGAGAAGACTCTTGAGAGTCCCTTGGACTGTAAGGAGATCCAACCAGTCCATCCTAAAGGAGATCAGTCCTGACTATTCATTGGAAGGACTGAGGCTGAAGCTGAAACTCCAATTCTTTGGCCACCTGATGGGAAGAACTGACTCATTGGAAAAGACCCTGATGCTGGGAAAGATTGAAGGCGGGAGGAGAAGGGGATGACAGAGGATGAGATGGTTGGATGGCATCACGGACTCAATGGACATGAGTTTGAGTAAACTCTGGGAGTTGGTGATGGACAGGGAGGCCTGGCATGCTGCAGTCCATGAGGCCACAAAGAGTCACATACAACTGAGTGACTGAACTGAACTAGAAAAAACAAAACACCATTTTTGGAATGATAACGTTTATCAGTTGTCAGAGTAATTGTGGCTTCTCTAATGGCTCAACAGGTAAGAGTATGCCTGCAATGCAGGAGACACAGGAGATGCGGTTTCAATCCCAGGGTCAGGAAGATCCCTTGGAGAAGGAAATGGCAATCCACTCCAGTATTCTTGCCTGGAAAACTCCTCAGACAGAGGAGCCTGGCAGGCTACAGTCCATGGGGTGGCAAAGAGTTGGACACGACTGAGCACACACACAGAGTAACTGAGCTGGTGAACAATTTTAGAACCCTATGTCAATAGTCAGAAATTCTCCATTGTTATGAAACTCCATCATGCAGGATCCCTAGTCTCAAGTGTATTCCTAAAGTGCATTTCAAGCAGAGTTCATTCTGTGTGCAGTAAATTAGGAGTCTATTACAGAAAGCTAAGGGAAAAACAAGCATATGTTTGGAAGCTAAATAATGTATGAATGAAAAATTATAACATAAAATATGAAATATTTAGAATGGAATGGCATAAAACACTCCATATCAAGAATTGTGGATGTCCCTAAAGTAACAGAGGAAAATTTACACCTCAGTTCAGTTCAGTCGCTCAGTCATGTTCGACTCTTTGTGACCCCATGAACCGCACGCAGCACGCCAGGCCTCCCTGTCCATCACCAACTCCCGGGGTCCACCCAAACTCATGTCCATTGAATCACTGATGCCATCCAACCATCTCATCCTCTGTTGTCCCCTTCTCCTCCTGCCCTCAATATTTCCCAGCATCAGGGTCTTTTCAAATGAGTCAGCTCTTCACATCAGGTGGCCAAAGTAATGGAGTTTCAGCTTCAACATCAGTTCTACCAATGAACACCCAGGACTGATCTCCTTTAGGATGGACTGGTTGGATCTCCTTGCAGTCCAAGGGACTCTCAAGAGTCTTCTCCAACACCACAGTTCAAAAGCATCAATTCTTCAGCGCTCAGCTTTCTTTATGGTCCAACTCTCACATCCATACATGACCACTGGGAAAACCACAGCCTTGACTGGACGGACCTTTGTTGGCCGTTACTGCAGTACAAACTACCAGGACGCGACCCCCAGGAACAGCTTAATGAATATGATGGAACAACTGACTATTCACGTAGGGGAAACATGTTAGATCCCTTCTCCACAATACAAGTAAAGATAACAACTGACTATTCACGTAGGGGAGATAGGTTAGATCCCTTCTCCACAATACAAGTAAAGATAACAACTGACTATTCACGTAGGGGAGATAGGTTAGATCCCTTCTCCACAATACAAGTAAAGATAACAACTGACTATTCACGTAGGGGAGATAGGTTAGATCCTTTCTCCACAACACAAGTAAAGATAACAACTGACTATTCACGTAGGGGAGATAGGTTAGATCCTTTCTCCACAATACAAGTAAAGATAACAACTGACTTCACGTAGGGGAGATAGGTTAGATCTCTTCTCCACAATACAAGTAAAGATAACAACTGACTATTCACGTAGGGGAGATAGGTTAGATCCCTTCTCCACAACACAAGTAAAGATAACAACACATTAGAAAAGGATTATAGACATAAAATGCATACCTTTTAGGAGGATACACTGGAATTCTTACTTTATATATAAAATGTTAAACCGGAGAACAACACATTCAGAAGAAGTACAAATCATGTGTACACTTCAATGGGCTGTTGCAGTGAACCATGAAAATCAAGAACTGGAACTTTACCAGACACGACACAGTCCCCTGAGTACCTCTCCAGCGCTTACGTTCTTACCCTGAGGTCACCACTCCCCTGCTGCCACTTATCTCTATAGAGTAGTCTCAGTGGCTTTTTGTAAACCTTGTATAAGTGGAATCATTATGGTATTACCCTTCTGTGCCTGTTTTTTGGTTCCGCCTGGCCTCCGCTGCTGTGCAGGCTTTCTCTGTTTGCAGACGTGGGGGCTCCTCCCTGGTTGCGGTGGGCACCTCACTGTGGTGTTTCTCCAGCCGTGTAGCACGGGCTCCCGGGTGCACGGGCCTTAGCAATTGCCCTGCAGCATGTGGGATCTTTCGGGACCAGGGACAACACCCGGGTCCCCTGCACAGGCAGGTGGAGTTTTAACCACTAGAGCACCAGAGAAGCCCAGTCCTTGGCTTTTATTCCTTAACATTGTTTTTATGAGAAAACATAAAAGCAGAACAGAGCATCCAGAGCTCTGGAAGAGATGGGAGATGGGGAAACAGTGGAAACAGTGTCAGACTTTATTTTTCTGGGCTCCAAAATCACTGCAGATGGTGACTGCAGCCATGAAATTAAAAGATGCTTACTCCTTGGAAGGAAAGTTATGACCAACCTAGATAGCATATTCAAAAGCAGAGACATTACTTTGCCAACAGAGGTCCGTCTACTCAAGGCTATGGTTTGTCCAGTGTTCATGTATGGATGTGAGAGTTGGACTGTGAAGAAAGCTGAGTGCCGAAGATTTGGTGTCTTTGAAATGTGGTGTCGGAGAAGACTCTTGAGCAACCCTTGTACTGCAAGGAGATCCAACTAATCCATTCTGAAGGAGATCAGCCCTGGGATTTCTTTGGAAGGAATGATGCTAAAGCTGAAACTCCAGTACTTTAGCCACCTCATGTGAAGAGTTGACTCATTGGAAAAGACTCTGATGCTGGGAAGGATTGGGGGCAGGAGGAGAAGGGGACGACAGAGGATTCAGTGGCTGGATGGCATCACTGACTCGATGGACGTGAGTCTGAGTGAACTCTGGGAGTTGGTGATGCACAGGGAGGCCTGGCATGCTGCGATTCATGGGGTCGCAAAGAGTTGGACACGACTGAGCGACTGAACTGAACTGAACTGAACTGAACCCATGTGTGCGTGCCATTCCAGAAAGAGGGCAAAAAGACAAGGGACAGAAGAAACATGGGAAGAGGTAAGGGCCGACTGAAAGACATCTAAGGCCAGATCCACACAGCTCACAGAAGCCCAAACGGGTGAAGTTCAAGCGCAGTTACGTCTGTGTGCAGCGTATGCGGACTGCTCAAAGTCAGATGTGAAGATAAAATCCTAAACGCACCCAGAGAGCAAGGAAACATGCACACAACCACGGCAAGGAGCTTCTCAGACACAGTGCAAGCCTGAAGACGCTGAGATGCTGTATTTAAGCGCTAAAAAGAAATAAACAACTTCAACCTCTTTAGGCAGAAAAAAAATGTTCTTAAAAAACAAAAGCGAAATTAAGATTTCTTTAGATAAACAAAAGCTGAGCAAACATTGCCCGAAGAGCAGCATCATGATATTAAAAGAAGTTATTTAGGCAGAAAGAAATGATGCCAGGGCAAGTCTGTATCTATTGGGGAGACTAAAGGATTAATGAAGAGGTGGGAAAATCTAAAGCTGTTTTCCTATTTTACTCATTTTAAGACTAGTAGATATCCTAAATGAAAAATGATAATGCATTGGTGAGGTTTATGACAAGTAGAAAGACAAAGTGTGAGAAAATATCACAGAAACGTGCAACGAAAATGGAAGAAGACTGCTTTAAGGCTTTCCCACTTTATGTACAGTGTGAACTATCATTTGAGGATAAGCTGTAATAAGTGAAAGATGTTAATTGTAAACCCTAGGGCAACCATGAAAAAGCAAAGGGAAAAGCTTTAGTTTATAATCCAATACTGGAGATAAAGTGGAATAAAAAAAAACAAACAAACAGCCTAAGTAGCTAAAAGAGGACAGGAAAGACTGAACCAAAAACCAGGCAGGATACATTAAAGCAAAAATCAAATAATAAGATGACAGATTTAAACCAAATCATGTTGAAAATTACATTAAATGTAAAGGTCTAAAAGTGAAAACAAAAATGTCAGTCATTCAGTCATGTCCGACTCTTTGGGACCCCATGGCCTATAGCCCTCCAGGCTCCTTTATCCATAAAATTCTCCAGGCAAGAATACTGGAGTGGGTTGCAGGGCCTAAATGTATTTTCTGAAAACAGACACCCTGATGCTGGGAAAGACTGAAGGCAAGAGGAGAAGGAGGTGACAGGATGAGATGGTTGGAGGGCATCACCGACTCAGGTGACACGAGTTTGCGCGAGCTCCGGGAGACAGTGAAAGACAGGAAATCCGGGCATGCTAGTCCATGGTCTCAAAGGGTCTGACGCAACCTAGTGACTGAACAATAACAAATACATGCTTTAGGTCTGCAGGTAATGCAGTGTCCGTTGCAACTACTTTTGCAGTACAAAAACTTAGACAATACAGAAACAAATGCCCATGTCTGTTTTCCAATAAAACTTTATTTACAAAAACAGACGATGGTATTTTGTCTAAACAGTCTGCTTAAAAGGCAGAGACTGTTAAACTGAAAACAAAGAAAAAAAAGAGCAAAAAAGCAAGACCTAACTATATGTTGTCTACAAGAAACACATTTTAAATGTAAAGATACAGAAAAGTTAAATGGAAAAGAATGGGAAAAGTCAGATCATGCAAATACTAATTGAAAGAAAGCTGTACTAGCTGTGTTAATATATTAATATCAAACAAAAGAGACTGTAGAACAAGGAATATTAACAAAGATAAGGGAATACTCCCAGGGATGTTTCATAAAGATGAAAGGATCGGTACATCAAGAAGACACAAAAGTCCTAAAGGTGTATGTATCCCAGTAAAAGCGCATCAATATTAAGCAAAACCTGACAGACTTGAAAAGAGAATTAGACAAACCTAACAAATACAGTTTTTCCAGTAGTCATGAGTGGATGTGAGAGCTGGACCATAAAGAAGGCTGAGCGCCGAAGAGTTGATGCCTCCGAATTGTGGTGTTGGAGAAGACTCTTAAGAGTCCCCTGGATAGCAAAGAGATCAAACCAGTCCATCCTAAAGGAAATTAACCCTGAATGTTTACTGGAGGTACTGATGCTGAGGTTGAAGCTCCAATACTGTGGCCACCTCATGCAAAGAGCATTGCATCATTGGAAAAGACCCTGATGCTGGGAAAAATTGAGGGCAGGAGGCAAAGGGGGCAACAGAGGAAGGAATGGTTGGTTGGCATCACTGAGATAGTGATCTAGGGGCATCACTAGTAAAGATGGTGAAGGACAGGGAAGCCTGGTGTGCTGCAGTCCAGGGGGCTGCAAAGAGCTGGACACACTCAGTGACTGCTGGAGATCTCAACAATACAGTTGGAGATTCCAAGCCTCCTCACTTAGTATTTAGCTGAAAAGGTAGGCTGTATTCATCAGAAATGAACAGAAGCCCTGAACCATGATACCAACTAACTGAATGTAACTGGCATATTTTAAACAGGCCATAAGTCACCAACAGCACCAGATCACATCTTCTTCAAGAGCCCAGGAGGATGCCACCCAGACAGACCACTCTGATGAATCTGCACGTTTTGGATGTGGGTGTCTATCAGTATTGCTGTCTGTACTTTTCTGCACCCTGGAGATATTTCATATTTAAACAACAAACCAGATGTTTGATTATCTTAAAAAAGTACAAGTTTTCAAAACAGATAGACCTGGGTCTGTGACTCGGTTTCCCAAAGACCAGCTGAGCACCTGGATGTCACACTGACTTTCTCTTATTGACCTTGCTTTCATCATCTCGAAAAGGAGATAACTGGTAAGGGCTGCCATGGAGGCTTCTTGGAGATTAAATTGGATCATGTTCATAAAGTTTTAACACAGTGCCTGGCACATATGAAGCACAGCAAAGCACTAATTATCATTAATTTATGGAGCTATCTTTGGAACAGGATAAGCAAATCAACCAAAAGGGAGTATGATTCTAAAAGTTCACATTTTCCCCAAAGAGCTGACAGATTGGAGGGAGCTGCAGGTGGCAGGACAGCTTTAGCTGGGTCAAGAGCTCCTGCACGACACAGCTGGGCAAAGAAAACCACTGAACTGCAGAGAAGAGGAAAGCAGAGATGCTGTCACAGCGAGGGGCGGCAGGGAGCGTATCTGAGGCCAGGGGCGGTCCTCTGACTCGGGAAGGATGTGCTCGGAGGCAGGACACCCTGGGATCCAGCAGGGTCCCTGCTCCAGGGCGGAGGGTGGCTGGAAAGGATGGTAAGGCTCCTGCCGCAGCTCTGTGCCAGCCTTTACTTACCGTGGAGCCGCCCCTTCCCCCCCGCCCATGCCTACCTCCCACCGGCCCTCCCTCCTTTTTTTCCTCCTTCCCTCTTTCTTCTGGAAATAGATTTACTTTACTTTTTACTTAAGATACAGGTTCACAGCAAAACAGTGGAAAACACAGATATTTCCCATGAACATTCTGGCCCTAGCCCGGGCACTGTTCATCCTCCATTGAGACCCCTACCCAGGTACCGCTCACCCTCCATGGAGACCCCCACCCAGGTACCGCTCAACCCTCCATGGAGACCCCCACCCACATACTGTTCACCCTCCATGGAGACCCCCACCCAGGTTCCCCTCACCCTCCATGGAGACCCCCACCCAAGTACCGCTCAACCCTCCATGGAGACCCCCACCCACGTACCGCTCACCCTCCATGGAGACCCCCACCCAGGTTCCCCTCACCCTCCATGGAGACCCCCACCCACGTACCGCTCACTCTCCACTGAGACCCCCACCCACGTACCACTCACCCTCCATGGAGACCCCCACCAGCATTCGCACATACATTTGTTACAGCTGATGAACCTACACTGCTGCTGCTGCTGCTAAGTCGCTTCAGTCGTGTCCGACTCTGTGCGACCCCATAGACGGCAGCCCACCAGGTTCCCCGGCCCTGGGATTCTCCAGGCAAGAACACTGGAGTGGGTTGCCATTTCCTTCTCCAATGCATGAAAGTGAAAAGTGAAAGTGAAGTCGCTCAGTCATGTCCGACTCCTAGTGACCCCATGGACTGCAGCCCACCAGGCTCCTCCACCCATGGGATTTTCCAGGCAAGAGTACTGGAGTGGGGTGCCATTGCCTTCTCCTACACTGACACGAGCCCACAGTGTATATTAGTGTATATTAGGGTCCCGTGTACATTCTATGGATTTAGATTCATAACGACACGTATCCATCACTGTCATATCACAGAGAGTGGTTTCACTGCCTGGAACCCTCTGTGCTCTGCCTGTTCATCCCTCACTCCCCCTGCCCCTGGTAACCACTGGCCTTTTTATTGTCTCCATTATTTCGCCTTTTTCAGAATGTCAGACAATTGGAATCATACAGCACGTAGACTTTTCGGATTAGCTCCTTTCACTTGGTAATAGTATGCACTTAAGCTTCCTCCGTGTCTTCTCACTGCTTAATATAGCTCATTTCTTTCTAAGGTTCAGTAACATCCCATTGTCTGGATGTACCCACATTCTCTTCACATACAAAATGAGGACAACATCAACCTTGTCAACTGCATGTGGGTATTTTGTGCAATAAAAGAGGAAACTAATATGACGGTACTTTGTAACTTCCAAGCAGTAGGATGGTCCTGAGACAGACCTAGCATTCGTACACACCGTGGGGTCTTCCTGCCCCCGGTTGTACAGCACGGAGCGTGCAAAGAGCTGAGCTCTCCACCAGGCATCGCTGTGCTCTTTCCCTGATTTGCAGCTTTGCGTCCAACAGCAAAGCCATCAGCAGCAAAATGAACACAGGCACATTCCTGGTGGTTGCCATCACCCCTAGAATAAAGTGCAGCTACAGCCAGCTCAAACCAGTCCATCCTAAAGGAAATCAGCCCTGAATACTCATTGGAAGGACTGAAGCTCAAGCTCAAGCTCCAGTACTCTGGCCACCTGATGTGAAGAGCTGACTCCCTGGAAAAGCCCCTGATGCTGGGAAAGACTGAGGGCAGGGGGAGAAGGGGACGACAGAGGACGAGATGGTTAGATAGCATCACCGACGTGATGCACCTGAGTGTGAGCACTCCGGGAGATGGTGGAGGACAAGGACGCCTGGCGTGCCGCAGTCCATGGGGTCACAAAGACTCGGACACGACTGAGTGACTGAACGAAACAATGGCCCGCTCTGCCACTGCTTCAGGGTCTCCTCTGAAAGAGACCAGTTCACAGAACATCGACACCACTGGGTCCTCTATTCCAGGGTCCACGGTGACACTAAGTACCCAGGCGGTGGGTTCACGGTAAAGGGCCTAAAGACTGATACATGAGACGGCCCTTTATACAATTAAGATGAACGCTGACACCCAGCACTATAAAAATAGAGACTCTGTGGAACTCTCCGAGCATCCTTGTCACTTCAAGACGCACAGGGATGGTGCCAGTCTATTCTCAGTTACAGCACGGAGTCAAGTTCCAGAACATAAAAAAGGAAGCCTCGCATCTGATCTGCTGTCGGCTTCCTCCCCTGAATGACAAAGAGGGATTTGGCAAGGCTTTACACGAATTGTGTTCTACTGCTTCCAAGGGGTAACGGCAGCCCTTTGTCTGTCAGAGTTGCTATAATCTATTTATAATGCTGTTAATTTCATGCACCAGTGTTCTGCTGTTGGAATCAGTGACACCAAAAATGCACTAACTCGGGTGGCCTGTTGGAAACTGAGCGATCGTCTGCGGGCCTTGTCACCGTGTCCAGGATCTGAAGAGGGTGTGAATAAATATTAATAACACCGGCTGAAAAATGATTGCTCTGTGTAGCTTCCATCTAGAAGTATGACACTCGGTTGTTCCAATCAGCACATTTCTTTATCCCCTAAAGTGGTTTTTACCTTATGAAGTGTTGACTAAACTATGTTTCCTGGTATAAAATTCGAGACTTGAAATTTAAGCATCCTTGCAAAATTGTCTAGTAATAGATAATGTTAACCTGTAATTTGGTCCTGGGCTTCCCAGGTGATGCTGGTGGTAAAGAATTTACCTACCAATGCAGGAGACACGGGTTCGATATCCGAGTCAGGAAGATCCCCTGGAGGAGGGCATGGCAATCCACTCCAGTATTCTTGCCTGGATAAGCCCCATGGACAGAGGAGCCTGGTCGGCTACAGTCCATGGGGTCACAAAGAGTAGGACATGACTGAAGTGACTTACCAGTTGATTTTGGTAAAGAAACATCTTGCTGTATTAGTATAATTCTAAAAAGAAGATAATTCCCAACTTTGATGTTTTTTCTTCCCTGTGGGTTATGGGTTGAATTGTGTCCGCACCCCCCACCCCTCTAAAAAAGATGTGCTGCAGTCCTGGCCCCCAGGACCCCAGAACGTGACTTTATCTGGAGACAAGGACTTGACAGAAGTAACCAAGCTAAATGGAGATCATTCAAGTGGGCCCCAAAACCATCTGACTGGCGTCCCTGTGGAAGAGGGTATTTGGGCCAGAGATCTGGGACACAGGAGAGTATCATGTGAGGAGGAAGGCAGAGGTGAGGGTGATGCTTCTAGAAGCCAGAGCGCACCGAAGACGGCCGGCCACCAGAACCAGGAAGGGGCCGGGGCAGCTTCTCTCCCACGCCCCCCAACCCCTGCCCTCGCGGGCACCAGCCCTGCCGACACCATAACCTTGGACCTTCCTTGGCCCTCCAGCCTCCAGAGGCACAGGACCGTCCGCTCCTGGGCTTGGATGCCCAGGCCATCGCAGCGGGCCCTGGATGAGCCGTGGGCTGGGGCAACTTCTCCCCCCAACCCCCCACCCCTGCCCTCGCGGGCACCAGCCCTGCTGACACTGTAACCTTGGCCCTCCGGCCTCCAGAGGTGCGGGGCCACCCGCTCCTGTGGCTTGGATGCCCAGGCTGTGGCAGAGGGCCCCGGGTGAGCCCCGGCACATGGACCCCCTGCTCAGGTGGCAGCGGGCCCTGGGTGAGCCCCGGCACATGGACCCCCTGCTCAGGTGGCAGCGGGCCCTGGGTGAGCCCTGGCACACGGACTCCCTGGTTAGGTTGCAGTGGGCCCCCCAGGGTGAGCCCCGGCACACGGACCCCCTGCTCCGGTCGCAGTGGGCCCTGGGTGAGCCGTGGGCCAGGGCAGCTCTGCTCTGCATGCCGCCCCCTCTCTCACTGCTCTCATCACACAGGTGCTCAGCACCTCCCTCGGGCCCTGTTGTCCTGCTGGGGCAGCACCTCTGTCTCAGAGTACTACTAAGAAGCTCTCGGCTGTCTCTTCACTACTTTTATTTATTAAAAAAAATTTTTTTGGGGGGCCCACCACTTGGCACGTGGGATTTTAGTTCCATGACCTGGGATCAAACCTGCACCCCTGCTCTGAAAGCGTGGAGTCTTAACCGCTGGACTGCCAGGGAAGACCCTTCTCTACTGTTAGAACTCAATAGTAGTGAGCAGTGCAAGGATCATCGCCTTCTAGAGACAGTAGCCAGCTATGACTCAGAACATCATGAACACTTCATTCATAGCTTTTTCCTACCTCATAGTTTTAGTTATCCTAAAATAAAACAGACGGGCCAATAGAAATAACTTCTCCTGCTTTAAAAATCCATAGAAATGGATTTTATCTTAAATAAAGCTGGAAGCTATTATTTTCCTTAATAACAACAACCTCAGATATGCAGCTGATACCACTCTAATGGCAGAAAGTGAAGAACTAAAGAGCCTCTTGATGAGGGTGAAAGAGAAGAATGAAAAAGCTGGCTTGAAACTCAACATTCAAAAAGGTAATGGCATCTGGTCCCATCATTTCACAGCAAATAAAAAGGAAAAAGTGAAAACAGTTACAAACTTTATTTTCTTGGGCTCCAAAATCACTGCAGATGGTGACTGCAACCATGAAATTAAAAGATGTTTGCCCCTTGGAAGGAAAGCTATGACAAACCTAGACAGCATATTAAAAAGCAGAGACATCACTTTGCCAACAAAGGTCCACATAGTCAAAGCTATGGTTTTTCCAGTAGTCATGTATGGATGTGAGAGTTGGACCATAAAGAAGGCTTGACACCAAAGAATTGCTGCTTTCAAACTGGTGCTGGAAAAGACTCTTGAGAGTCCCTTGGACTGCAAGGAGATCTAACCAGTTAATCCTAAAGGAAATCAGTCCTGAATATTCATTGGAAGGACTGATGCTGAAGCTGAAGCTCCAATACTTTGGCCACCTGATTCGAAGAGCCGACTCATTAGAAAAGACACTGATACTGGGGAAGACAGAGGGCAGGAGGAGAAGGGGGCGACAGAGGACGAGATGGTTGGATGACATCATCACCTCAGTGACATGAGTTTGCGCAAACTCCAGGAGATAGCCAAGGGCAGGGAAGCCTGGTGTGCTGCAGTCTGCGGGGCTGCAGAGTCGGACACAACTGAGAGACTGAACAACAACTTTGAGTTATCCTAAAATAAAACAGATGGGCCAACAGAAATAACTTCTCATGCTTTCAAAAATCCAGGGAAATGGATGCTATTATTTTTCTGAAGTCATACTGGCCTCATTTACCTAATTGTGAAGGCTTACCTGTAGGCACCATTAGGCTGTTTTACAAAATAGCTAATTCCTAAGTACGGATGCTATTTCTTCAATGTTGTGGCCTTTGCCTCCTCAACTCTTACTTCGAGGACCACCTTAATATCCCCTTTCCTTCTAGAAGTTTCTGGCATACCAATTTACATCATGCCAGGCTTTCTCTCGCTTTCCTTAACCCCTTTACACACAGTGGCTATAAAGACACCATGGACATGCTTCAAGGCTTTCTCAGGAGCTTGCACATTGCAACAGTCGCTAGTCCTGATGCAGCCAGACTCTGCCGGGGTCCATGCCGCTGGCTAGAATGCAAATTCTCTGCACACAGGATTACCTGCCCCGTCCCCACCCCCGGCTCAGCACTCAGAAAGCTGGAGGTGCTCAAGGCGGTCCTCACTGACAGCATGAAGGAAAAACGGAACAGTTTCACTTCAGTGGTTTTTCTAATTTGGGTCAAATTCCATGACTAAAATGAATACCTGATCCGGGGAAAAGTAAGTCCTGCCTCATTCTGAATGGGAGATAGGGTTTTTATGTATCAAGAAAAGTGCTCCAAAGTGCAAACTCCACTTGGACGTCAGAACACATTAAGTGTAATAAGGTAAAGAAAAGTGCAGAGCAGCCTCCTTTGCAAATAACCACCATTCTCCTCTTTGCTGTCTCTCCTTCCCCTTTGCTGAGGGAACCGAGAGAAGAGCTGTTTTATTTAGCAAATGAGCAGTATTGTTTCCCAGCTCCCCTGCACCATTATGGAAAGTGCCACCTAGCAGACATTTTCGAAAACACACTGTAACAGTGGAAAAAAAGGTATCTTTAGCCGGCACCATAACTACCGTGATTCACTTTTGTGAAAATCATGTATAGATGATAACCCTAGAATGGGTGTCTTTAATAAACGATCTAGTTCACTCTCCTTGCAGGCAAATTAGGGTGGGAAGGCGGCAGGAATTTCTCAAACGAGAAAGCAGCTCTGCTGAGGGGTGGGGAGGCACCTGGTTTGGGGGTCCAGCACCCTGTCCTATAGCACAGTTGGGTTCCAGAATGCCTGGAAGGAAGCAGGAGAGAAGAATGGCAAGTGGCGTGTAGGCGATGGAAGGAAGGGGACAGGCAGAGCGAGCGGGCTGGGAGGGGAGAGGCAGTGGGGGAGCTGGCGGGGCTAGGGCCAGGGATAGCGTGAAGGCGCCCCGCACGCGCTCTCCCCTGTGCTGCTACAACACCCCGAGTCCCACAGCCGCTTCAGAATTCACCAACACTAAGCAAAGAACATCCATGCCCAAGGAATCAAGTTATACCACTGCTGCCGCCGCTGCTGCTGCTGCTAAGTCGCTTCAGTTGCGTCCGACTCTGTTCGACCCCAGAGACGACAGCCCACCAGGCTCCCCCGTCCCTGGGATTCTCCAGGCAAGAACACTGGAGTGGGTTGCCATTTCCTTCTCCAAGTTATACCACTGGGGGGCTGAAGACACAGAGCTCAACAAAGCACACACACTGTTCCCTCAGAAGTGTGTCCAGCTTCAGACCTGGGTCTGGAGCCCAGTCTGGGAAACCCACAGGGGGCTGGGTCTCTTATTCATGCCGGCTTCGGGGCTTGGGGGAAAGACCTGAAGTCCAGGCAGGGTCTTGGTCTGCTCGACATGAGATGTGGAATCCCACCTGAAACCCAAAAGGACGTCTCTCCTGACTTCCTTAGTCTGAAGCATACCAGCGGTGGTCTCCTGTATGTTCAGTATGGTGGTTGGCGCTGTGGGATGAGGGTAGAGGGGGCAGCCAGGACACTACCTCCTATTCCTCTCTGATACTTCAAGTTGGGGGTCACAGGCGCATCTTAAGGAAGTCAGACAAATGGGAATCACGACACGTCAAAGAATCGCAGGCAGCAGATTCTGTAGGGATTCAGTGTCACAAACAGCATTGGCCCAAGATGACCCAGGGTGAGAAGAACGATCGTTGCTACCCAAGGGCAACTTCTCACCAACTTCTTTTCACCTATTGATTCATTCAGTATTTACTTCACTTGCACAGTGGGGCAGGAGGCCAAGGATCCAATGATGAATAAGATATACTGCCTACTTTCAATCCTGAGTCTAGCAAGGGATACAGATAGACACATGCACAGAGGAACCCATCATGTGGTTCTAGAAATGGCATTAGCAGGTGGGCATATTACAGAGGGCTTCCCTGGTGGCTCAGACTGTGAAGAGTTCAGTTCAGTTCAGTTCAGTTGCTCAGTCGTGTCCAACTCTTTGCGACCCCCATGAACTGCAGCACACCAGGCCTCCCTGTCCATCACCAACTTCTGGAGTTAACCCAAACCCATGCCCATTGAGTTGGTAACGCCATCCAATCATCTCATCCTCTGTCATCCCCTTCTCCTCCTGCCCTCAATCTTTCTCAGCATCAGGGTCTTTTCAAATGAGTCAGCTCTTCGCATCAGGTGGCCAACGTATTGGAGTTTCAGCTTCAACATCAGTCTTTCCAATGAACACCCAGGACTGATCTCCTTTAGGATGGACTGGTTGGATCTCCTTGCAGTCCAAGGGACTCACAAGTCTCCAACACCACAGTTCAAAAGCATCCATTCTTCAGCACTCAGCTTTCTTTATAGTCCAACTCTCACGTCTATACATGACCACTGGAAAAACCATAGCCTTGATTAGATGAACCTTTGTTGACAAAGTAATGTCTCTGCTTTTTAATATGCTGTTTAGGTTGCTCATAACTTTCCTTCCAAGGAGTAAGCGTCTTTTAATTTCATGGCTGCAATCACCATCTGCAGTGATTTTGGAGCCCAGAAAAATAAAGTTAGCTACTGTTTCCCATCTATTTGCCATGAAGTGATGGGACTGGATGCCATGATCTTAGTTTTCTGAATGTTGAGCTTTAAGCCACCTTTTTCACTCTCCTCTTTCACTTTCATCAAGAGGCTCTTCACTTTCTGCCATAAGGGTGGTGTCCTCTGCATATCTGTGGTTATTGATGTTTCTCCTGGTGAAGAATTTGCTCACAATGCAGGAGACCTGAGTTTGACCCCTGGGAACAACCCCTGGAGAAGGGAATGGCAACCCACTCCAGTATTCTTGCCTGGAGAATCCCGTGGACAGAGGAGCCTGGTGGGCTACAGTCCATGGGATCACAAAGAGTGGGACACTTTCATCATGTTACAGAAGGTCGAGGTTTGAGGCAGCGCTTTTATAGCATGAAAATTTCCATCCGTAATCCCCTGAGCTATCTTTACTGATGCATGGTTTTCCACCCAAAAGGACCCCCTAGACCAGGGAACCTGAGGGGGCAAATACGTATATTTGCTCCAGAGTCCTTGAATCACCCTGTGGTTAAAATAAGAAACAGAATCCGCTGCCTTTGAAAGATTGGGGGCCCATCATCACCCCTGCGTTTTCCCCAGGTGCCTGACCAAGGAGCACGTGTTCTTGCTGAGAGCGCTTCAGTTCTCCTGCTTACATGGAGGCAGCTTTAAGACCGCAGATCACACCTACCTTACATGAGGATGCTGCTAGTTCCTAACGGCTCTCAGTGCAACCCTCGCACAGGACACAGCAGTGAACACTGCCGCCTAACCCACTAGCCTAATCACTGCATGGGGGACTGCGGTCCATGATTAAAGGGCAGTGGGGGGGTTGCTTTTACTCTGCATTCTGAGGCCCCAGCCTCCCTGGACCAGGAACAGAGCTGCACACGCTGAGGGTGCCTGGGTTCTGGTTGCCTGACTCCATGTTTTATTTTCCATGTACACACACCCCAGTGGCCACCTGTGTCCCCAAAGTGATGTGGGATTTTTCTTTAATGTTCATGCCCTAAGACTCTGAACAAATAGCTTGCTAGAGCTAATGATCACCTGTCCAACAGCTAAAAGAGATCAATTTGTAATGCTAACAGCCCAGTGAATGAGCACAATCTAATTTTTAAAGTAAAATCTCATATATCTGAGTTTTCAAGAATTCATAGAAAAGAAAATACATGCTGTGATCTCAGGAAGGTAGCTTTCACGCACCAAGAATTATTCACAAGGCAAAATGCATCATTATTCAATCAAGATTTGTGCTGTTCTACCAAGGAAACCAGAGTCTAGCCGGATGGGAGCTGCTCACAGCTTATGCTAACAGCGCATGCACCACACTCACACCTGATGTGAACACAGCCCTGGGTGGAGGGGTGGGGACTAACCTGCAGAGTCTCTAGACCTGTCGCGTGCCCCCAAAACCATCACCCTGCTGACAGAGCATCACACAATTAACCCAGAGGACTGGAGAAGCTGCTTCCCATCGCTTTCCCCGTGGCTCTTTTCCAGTCTTGCCTCTCCCCAAGCTGCATCCCCCGGACCCTGCAGAGCATCTGTAGGTGAGAGGGACCCCTTTCCTCTAGTATTTTAGCACCTGCTCTGCCGATCAGCACCCAGTCCAAAGGCACTGACCAGGCACCTTCCAGCCCCGGAGAGTGAATGGTTCCCTCTCCTCTCTCGCTCATTTCGTGAAGCTGGGTTTAGGGTGGTTTATGGGATAAAGATCGGCTGGGGAGGCAGTAGTTATTAATGGACCATCTCTTCCCGTAGGATGTAAGACTCACGGGAGCAGGGGCTCGGCCTGTGTTGTTCATTGCTGTATTTATTCCCAGTGTCTAAAAACTGCCTGGGATATATCCCGGGCTTAATAAACAGTGCTTGAATAATGGAATAGGTGCTGAGGAGGATTAGAAGTAAATCAAGTGGGTTAACAAATTATTTTGCACTGTGTTACTTCTGGTAATGGTGTAAATCGTTTTGTTTTTTTTTTTCCTGGCTTCTTCTTCCGTTCTCTTCCTGCTCACCAAGTCACAGCAATGGTGTTTTCAGCAGAATGGTGCACAGGTTTCTGGGGTCTCTACCCCACTCTTGCTGCATCCCTGCTGTGTGGTAAGGAGCATGGGCTGGGCCGTCTGCCCCGGGAAGGCTGCTGACTGGGGCTCCCCTCATCCAGAAAGTAGTGGAATAACGCAGACCCTGTTCTCAGGTCAGCGGGTCAGTCTGCAGGTGAGGCTGTGGGAACACAGAGCCAGGCCCCTCAGGAGTCATCAGGCCATCTCGGCTAGAACTCCAGCCTCCCTTGGCACAGAGGTGCCACCATCTGCAACCTTGTCAGGACCTTCCTGGACCAGCAAAGAGCATAGACATGGGTGTCAGGGCACTGTGGTTTCTTCTGAGTCCTCCAGACTCACTCTGAGACTCTGAACACAGGGTGCTGGTCTCCCCTTCGCAGAACGGAGAATCCCATCCTCGGGCTCACACCTTCTGGTTTTGTTCATCGCAGGACAGTCTTTTTCCCCCTAAAGAAGCTCAGCCAACCAGGGCCTGCAGCTGGTGATGGATTCGACAGCTGTGATTGCCTCTGCTAGATGGGGCTGAGGCTGTTTATATTTAGAGAGTGGAAGTGCTGTTGTAACAGCGAAGCCCTTAATCTCCGCAGTTTCGCTCCCGGCATGCAGCAGGGCGGAAAGTGTGGCTTGCGTACTGCCTGTTAGCGTTCCCTCCGATGGATCCCCGTCTCCTTCCAGACTTCTCATTTTCCCCATCTCTCTTCCCAAAGAAGGGCCCCTGAGAAAGGATGACACTAAGCCGTCCTCTGATCTTTATCATGATCACTATCATAATCATCCTGGACATTGGCACCACTGTGATGAGCAGCGGTCACCATCGTCCTTATTGATGCTGTCTTTGCCACCATCACCACCACCATCATAATCACCACTATGCTGCTGCTGCTGAGTCACTTCAGTCGTGTCCGACTCTGTGCGACCCCATAGACGGCAGCCCACCAGGCTCCCCCGTCCCTGGGATTCTCCAGGCAAGAACACTGGAGTGGGTTGCCATTTCCTTCTCCAATGCATGAAAGTGAAAAGTGAAAGGGAAGTCGCTCAGTCATGTCCAACTCTTCATGACCCCATGGACTGCAGCCTACCAGGCTCCTCCATCCATGGGATTTTCCAGGCAGGAGTACTGGAGTGGGGTGCCACTGCCTTCTCCAAATCACCACTATAATCACCACCACCACCACCACCATCACCACCACCGCAGCCACCATCAGCTGCCATCACTATGGCGATACCCATGATCCCACTATAAGTCTCAACCTTCATCTGCAGCAATAGCTCCTTTCCTGCAAATTAAGAATGCATCCTGAGCATCCATGATGGTGAATAAAAGGCAGAATGAGGCCACCTTCCAGGCTCTGCTCCTGGCCCCTGCTCTCCTTCCACACTGGTCTTTCAGGCAAAGGTATCTTTGTACCTCTGAGCTATCACCTCAATGCCAACAAATGCCAAGATGCTCAGTGAAAGGCACAACTAACTACATTTCAGCTCTGCTTCCCCGTCGAAGCTCATTTCCTCCCTGGGGTACCCCAGGCCCAGCATGTTCCATGCGAACCTCTCTCGCATCACCAAGGCCACCCCTGTTTTCTAATGGGTGACACAGGTTACGATTATCTTCCTCCTTGTGGGGGCTGTCATGATGGCCCAGGACATGGCGATGGTCAATAAACACTTATTAACAGAATGGATTTCTTTTTTTTTTTTTTTGGTTCGAGTAGAAAAAAAGATTGTGTCTGCCTCATTAGTAAAATAAAGGCAGATTTGCCAAACTTGGCTTTTCCATTTCACATGAAAACAGATTATGGAATATACTCTTTTTACTTACCATAAATGTGAATGCTGTGATACTGATAGGTTCTAAAAAGACACTAGAAAATGGTATTCAAGCTTGTATGGGATGTAAAAACACAGATGGAGAAAGCTTTAGATGAAGACAAGGATGTAATTTTTGATCCATAAAAATAGAACCAAATCAGGAATTCTCAGGCTCACACTTTTGGGAACCTGTCTATTGCAGGTCCATTTGTTGCGTGCTGAATTTGCAACATCTCTACCCCATGTGCCTCCTCAGAAGGAACTGTGGGAGGGGCTCCACTCGACAATATGGACCATTTTGCTAGACAAGCGACCACCCAAGATACCACTGTAGGACTATCTGCATCGCTTTGCATCTTACCTGGATAAGCCCATGGTTACTGAGAGCTGAAATGCTGCATTGTACCCAACTGTGGGGGAGGGGGAGCTGAAGGAAACATGACCCTCCTCGATTCTGTCTCCCTCCTCTGCACACCCCGCCCACCCATGGTCACAAAACCAAAAACCTCAGTTTATATAAGAGGATGAGATGATTAGTTAGGAAGAGGTTTACCTCCAGAATGAAAACCCACTTATTTGCTCACTAATTTACTCAATTATTGCAATCATTAATCTGGATATTTTACAGGGTGAACTAGGATGACTAAGCTGTTAAGAGTCTGGACACTTGTTCAGCAAAGGAAAGGCTAAGGATGTATGAAGTGAAGTGAAGTCGCTCAGTCATGTCTGACTCTTTGCGACCCTGTGGACTGTAGTCTGCCAGGCTCCTCTGTCCATGGGATTCTCCAGGCAAGAATACTGGAGTGGGTTACCATTTCCTTCTCCAGAGGATCTTCCCGACCCAGGGATCGAACACGGGTCTCCCGCATTGGAGGCAGATGCTTTAACCTCTGAGCCACCAGGGAAGCCCCAAGGATGTTTGAAAAGTGCCTTTAAATATATCAAGTGACAATGGAGAAGAAATTATATTTAGTGTTGCTCTGAAGCTGGAGTGTCTAAGGGTAGCAACTATCTGTTGCTATGCACTTAATTACAGTTAGGTAAAGTCATAAATAGGCTTCCCCTGCTGGCTCAGATGGTTAAGAGTCTGCCTGCAATGTGGGAGACCCGGCTTCGATCCCTGGGTCAGGAAGATCCTTTGAAGAAGGAAAAGGCACCCCACTCTAGTATTCTTGCCTGGAGAATTCCATGGACAGAGGAGCCTGCTGGGCTACAGTCCATGGGGTCACAAAGAGTTGGACACAACTGAGTGACTAACACAAAGTCATAAATGCAGCCCCTCTGTCACACCAGCCGCATTTCATGGTTTCCATGGCCGTGTGTGGGCAGTGGCTACCGTGGTGGAGAGGGCAGATGTAGAGCATTTCCATCACTGGGGATGGTCCTGCTGTGTCCAAGGTGGAACAAGTCCAGCAGATGGGAACTTCTACAGAGTAGATTTAAACAGTCTATAGAAGAATTCGGGCTTCCCAGGTGGCGCTCGTGGTGAAGAACCTGCCTGCCAATGCAGGAGATCTAAGAGGTGTGGGTTCAGTCCCTGGGTTGGGAAGATCCTCTGGAGAAGGAAATGGCAACCCAGTCCAGTACTCTTGCTTGAACAGAGTACTGGACACAAGAATCCCATGGACAGAGGAGCCTGGCAGGCTACAGGCCATGGGGTTGCAGAGTCAGACACGACTGAAGTCACTTAGCGCATATGCACAGAAGAACTCTCCCCAAACCAGACCTGTCCAGTCTGGGGCGAGGAGGTCTAACAAGGAAGAACTAAGCCATGAGAGCCCAGACAGAAGCTTCCAGAAAAGTTACAGTGACAGAGGACTGAGACCACAGCGGGACCGTGACCCGACAACACCCCTTCAGCCTCAAACCCTAGGATGCTGTGAACCGTGAGTTATATTTCAATCAGCACAAGAAGAACTACACATTCATGTTGAGGAAAGTAAAGGAAGGGAGAGGCTGAAGGCACCTCATAGCAGGCATCAGTTGATAATCATAAATCCAAGCAGAGGAAATCTGGGAACTAATCAGATTTCTTCAGTGAAATTCCAAACAAGAAAAGCTGATACTGTCACCCCAGCCAACTCCACCAGTCGATGAAAATAAAATAGACGAAATAAAAATAACCAATACCCCCAGGAACGAGCGCACTCAGGTGACAGATAAAGATTCGAGTAAATGAATACATATGGGCAGAGGTTTGCACCAGATCCAGCTTCTGTTTTCCTTTGATAAATGGCTTTGTGAGAACAGGCTAATCCATTACAGTTTAACAAGGCTGTTTCTCCTTAATGGAGAAGATGTTCGTCCACTAAGCTTCCAGGTAACTGAGCGTCTTCGGGTCTACAGGACTAAAAATAAGGGGTGATTACTAGCTGTAGACGCAGAGCAAAAGTCTGTATGATTATTTTAATAATTACAATTTGATTTAATTTGTGAAACCACTTTTTAGGAATATGTGTATGTGCTCAGTCGTTCAGTCATGTCTGACTCTTCGTGACCCCATGATTGTAGTCCGCCAGGCTCCTCTGTCAAAGGAATTCTCCAGGCAAGAATACTGGAGTGGGTGCCATTTCCTTCTCCAGGGGATCTTTCCGACCCAGGGACTGAGCCTGGGTCTCCTGCATTGCCGGCAGATTCTTTACCATCTGAGACACTAGAGAAACCCTTTTAGGAATGTATGTATTACTAATTCCCTGAGGCCATGGATATTTTTGTTTTAACAGAAATGCTAGCTGTTTCATTTAGTTGAAGATCATTAAAAATCTGTGAGTCTAATGTAGACATTCCGGAGTAGCCCGTTGGGATGAGGTCCTAGAATAAGTCACAAGCTAATAAAAAGGCAAGAAAAGTCTCAGTAATGAAAAACCCAGGGTGAGAATTATTCTCCCTGTTAACAGTGAGGAAAAAAGTTAATTTGTGGGCAGTGCCGACCTCAGGTGTCTATTACATGTTAAAGTAACATCGACTGCCCCCTCGGAAGAATCATGAACCAGTCTCCATCCTGTGATTAGGGGTGAAGATATCCACAGGAACTCCACTGCCAGCAGCTTTTGGAGAAGAGCCGTTTATTTTATTTTCTTCATTTTATGGAAGTACAGTTGATTTATAATGTGGCTAATTTTTGGTTTCCAGCAAAGTGACTCAGTTACACACACACACACACACATTCTTTTACATGTTCTTTTTCCATTATGGTTTGTCACAGAATACTGAATACAGTTCGCTGTGTCGTACCCAGGGCCTCGCGGTTTATCCATCCAACGTATCATAGTGTGCATCTGCTGAGCCCAACGCCCAGCCTATCCCTCCTCCTCCCTGCCCTCTTGGCAACCGTGAGTCTGTTCTGTTTTGTAAACACGCTCATTTGTGTTGCAATGTAGAGTCCACATAGAGGGGACATCGTATGGTGTCCGTTTTCAGAGGAGAGCCATTTTAACCAGGGAAAGACGCCTCCCTCCCTCCTCGGGGGACCCTTCTGGGCATGCCAGCAACCAGGGTCGGGTGAAGACAGGCAGCATCCGCAAGCCCGACGAGGCCGCCCGGCTCCTCCAACGCTGTTTAGCGACGGAGCCTGCGCAGAAGCAGGAGCTGGGAGGGCGCTAGCCGCGAGCGTCCCTGGCCTGAGATCTGCTGGCCGCTGCTCCGCCCTACCATCTGGGGGACCAGACGGGAGGAAACGACCGACCAGGCCTTGTCCCTACCGCACACACCACGGCCAGCGGGACTGCCCGGGGCGGCAGCTGTGGGCCCTCAAGGCCTGATGCCGTCTGCCTGCGATCCTGTCTCCTTGGATCTTGCTCGGGGCTCCGCCCAGGTCCTCGCGTGGGGACTGAAACAGATCAGTTTCTGCCCGTGCAATCAGCCCACCTCTGTCAGCTCCACAGAGCAGCGGGAGACGGTGATGGAACAGAAAAGACAAGCCGGGGCAGGAAGACGGCTCCCGCCCCACTGCACTATGCCGAGCCGCAGGCCGCGGGGCCAGGCGGCTCCAGGCCTCTCCCGCGAGGTGGGGGATGGGCGGGACGCTCTTAGAACGGTCCATTTCGGCTCTGTGACCCCATGGGGCCTTTCTGGCTGAGGGGGTGGGATGCTGGGGAGGGAGACATAAAATCCAGCCCCCGCCTCCACGGCAGAGCATCACCTCCCACAGGTAGGCTGTTCTGCACCAAGCAGGGTGGTAATAGGAGCCCAGCTGGGTGACGTCACCCGACAGCCCGCGGGGCACGTGGGCGGCGGAGTGGAAGGGAGCTGTAGCAGTGGTCTCGGCAGGAGCCAGTGAGGGACCTGACCCGGGAGGAGGGAGAGGAACAGGGTCCAGGTGAGCAGAGCCACTCAGGCAATTCAGTTCAGTTCAGGCACTGAGCGGCCACACAGCCCACTGGTCAGATGAGACCCCAGAGCCAATGGTCTGGGACTTGCAGGGAGAGGCCGTCTGCCCATGCCCATCAGGAACATCTCACTCTGAGCATCTGCTCCTGGGGTTCCCTTCGGGAATGCCTCTTCCCCCTCTCATTCCTTCACCCGACAACTTGGGTCAGACCCCTGTGCCGGGAGCCGGCACATTGCATATTGAGTGCATATTGCATATTAAGTGCAGCACTTTCTACAGCATCATCTTTCAGGATCTGGAATAGCTCAGCTGGAACTCTATCACTGCCGGGAGCCAGCGTGAGGAGCTCCACCCATGACAAAGGTCATGAGGAAGGAGGCTCGGCATACGCAAAGGCAGGCGGGATCGAGCCTCAGGAGTCCCCCTGGAAATTCTCGAGCATTTACACCCAAAACCAGAGTCTGCCTACTTTCTGCTTTGTGCCTTCACCTACACCTCTGACTTTACGGGGGGCTGTCCCCCACTACCTCTCTGAAAAAGAGTTAGCTTACAGCTCCAGTTAATAATTCCTGGGTGTGACAGTGTTTCAACCTACAAACTCCTTTGGAAATCCTCTAGCCTGCCTGAATATGTTTTTCTGGCCACATGTGATTGTTCAGAGCCTCCCAACTGTGAGAGGCAGGAGATGTTCTAAACTGTCTAAACACAGATTCTTTTGAGTAGTTAAAAGATTGATTAGAAACTGTATTGGTGAAGGGATTTTCACTTGTTGGGCCAATGTTTGCTGCTAAGTTTCCATATCCCTTACCTGCTGTGTCCCTGGCAGTGTATTGATTAATATAATTGGGGTAAGTAGTAGCTTTAATGTTTATAACCTGGGACCCTTGAGTTAATTCTTTTTCTTGTTATAGCCCACCACACCTTTGCGCTGTAGGAATGCAACTTTATCTAATGCTTTTGGAGGGTGGCGCTTGACTTATCACCTTTAGAGAAAAATAAGTTTTCTGAAGAAAGGGTCTTAAAATGTTAACAGGCCTCCGGGCCAGAAGATGATGCAAATCACCTAAGCTTTTGCATATGATAAGTTTGCAGGAAGAAAGCCTGGCTTGCTGCATGACTCTACCCCTTCCCCCATTATCCTCTATGCATAACTTAAGGTATAAAAACTACTTTGGAAAATAAAGTGTGGGCCTTGTTCACCGAAACTTGGTCTCACCATGTCGTTCTTTCTCTTACCTTCTGGCTGAATTATTCAGCCTCTTTTCTCCACTGAATTTCCTCACTGAGCTATCCTTATTCCATTACTCTTTATATCCTTAATTAACGTTTAATTAAGCAATTGTTTCCTGATCTTCACCTACGCCATCTCTCCTTCGAATACCCTGGATCAGCCGGGGCTGGACCCCGGCACCCCTGCTTCAGCTGCCTGTGCTCAGCTCAGCTTCCCCTAGAAACCACTCCCCTCCAAGGACAGCCCCCCACCCAACCCCTTGGAATCCTTGCCCAGAGACAAAGTCATGACTCTGCTCAGCTTTGTCTTGTCTGCTCTGTGGAATTCTCTTCTCACCCTCATTGAACTTTCCACAGGAAGACACCCCACCCCGTGCAGAGGGTACGGCCTAGAAAGGCTTGTTGGATTTTCAGCATCAAAGTGAAGGACAAGGTAGGTACCACATCTTTCACAGCTGAACTTGGAGTCACGTGTCTCACCAAACAGCAAATAAGTTGTTTCAACTAAAACACTGCACACTTCCAGACGGTGTTGTTGTTCTATTGCTAAGTCATGTCCGACTCTTTGCAACCCCATGGACTGCAGCATGCCAGGCTTCTCTGTCAGTAAATCTCCTGGAGTTTGCTCAAACTCATGTCCATTGAGTCAGTGATGCCATCCAACCACTTCGTCCTCCTGCTCTCAATCTTTCTCAGCATCAGGGTCTTTTCCTGAGTCAGTTCTTCACATCAGGTGGCCAAAGTATTGGAGCTTCAGCTTCAGCATCAGTCCTTCCAGTGAATATTCAGAGTTGATTTCCTTTAGGATGGACTGGTTAGATCTCCTTGCTGTCCAAGGGTCTCTCAAGAGTTTTCTCCAGCATCACAGTTCAAAAGCATCAGTTCTTCAGTGCTTAGTCTTCTTTATGGTCCAACTCTCACATATGAACATGACTACCGGAAAAACCGGTAGCTTTGACTAGACGGTGAAGGTAATAATATTCCAAAGAAGCTTCAGATATTCTCCATATTTGGACATCGAAACATACTCTCCGCTTTAAAGCTGCTCTGGAAAGGTTAAATGCTGTTTATTGCCATTTGTATGACATTCTAGAAAAGGTCAAATCATTGGGACAGAAGACAGATCCGTGGTTGCCAGAGGCCAGGGTGGAGGAGGGCCAGACAGCAAAGGGGCTTTGAGAGGAGGTTTTCCGGGGGTGGAGCAGTTGAGCACCCTGATCTACAAGAGTGGTTACACCGGCTTCAAAACTCAGGGAGCTGTACACCCCCAGCAGCTACAAACATCAAAAATGAGAAAGAAGGACTTTCCCTGATGGTGCAGTGGATAAGAGTCCACCTGCCAACGCAAGGGACACGGGTTCGATCCCTGGTCCGGGAAGATTCCACATCCTGTGGGACAACTAAGCCCGTGTGCCACAGCCACTGAGCCTGTGCTCGAGAGCCTGGGAGCTGCAGCTACTGAGCCCGAGAACCTCAGAGGCCGGGCTCTTCCCACAGGAGAAGCCACCACGACGCGAAGCCTGCGGACCACAATGAAGGGTGGCCCGCGCTCGCTGCGGCTGGAGAAAGCCCTCACAAAGCGATGAAGGCTCAGCACGGACAAAAAAATAAGCAAATCAATCAATAACATTTTTTTAAATGAGAAAGAAAACCCAATTTTTCCATCACGTTCCATGTAAACTGAAATCCAGGAGATACTGCAGGTGGGCTGCGAAGCATCCAGACCAGAGTCCTCTGAAGGCAGTGGTTCTGCGTGCGTTCTGAGTCGAATAATTACAGAGTCAGCTGTGAAGGGTTCTTGAATATTTCTGACATTAAAAGCCGCCTTAGCATGAGAGGCTTTAGAAGATATTTCAGCAGAACAGGTCTGGTACACACGGCTTAACAAAAGTGCATTTGCTTCAGGAAGCTGGAATCGGGGGGGCTGATGTTGGTCAGTGCCATGACTGGCTTCCTGGGTGGCGTGGTTTGCCTCATGCATTCGCAGCCCAGGAGGCCTGAGTGGTCACAAGCTTCAGTGTGGGGGCCGAGGGGGGCTCTTCCTTTTGTGAACTGAGTCACAGTGAGGGACACATATGGGACAGCCAGGCTGCAAGGCTCCCTGTGAGGGTCTTCAAGTCCAGTGAGGGTTAGACCGGTCAGCCAGCGTGTGACTGGAGAAATATAAAGGGCTGTGGACCCTGTGGTCTGTGCAAGGGTCACTAACGCCCTCTTGCACACCCTTCCTAAGGGAGGAATCAGGGGGGCGTGGAGGAGTTCTGGGGTGATGGGGAGTGGTTTTGCTGGCAGGGACAGTGAAGGCCAAAGGCAAGACAGAGGTCCGGTCACTAAGGTGCTGAAACAGGTCTGGGTGTCACAGGTGGAGATGTGTCCAACCAAAAAGGACCCCTTCCAGAAGGCACCACCGAGGCTGTGAGCAGGAAGTGAGAGGGGGACCCAAAGGCTCTAAAGTGGAGGCTGGGATAAGCTGACTGGTACCTAGGGCAGCCTGCAGGACAGGTTAAAGCTGCGTGCAGCAGGAGGGAGGCCTGAGACAAGACGCCCTTTGGGAGGGGACCTCAGTTCTTAGGACGCAAATGAAGACTCGCCCAGGGAGCATCAATGGAGGAAGACTGCGGTGGATGTGCCTGATGGGGGGAGAGGAGATGCAAGGTCTGCACCCGCGGCCCTGGACCTAGGCGCTGGGGGTGCTCGGCCCAACCCACTGACATGCAGGACACAGAAAGCGAAGCCAGTTTGGGGGTGCAGTTAATGAAATCAGTTTGCACACGCTGGGTCCGAGGTCCCCAGGAGGCAGCAGGACATACGATCCTGAGACCAGGTGAGGACCTGGGGCAGACGTGACTGGGAGGCACTGCTGCGTAGAGCAGCACGTCTCAAACTCCAACAGCACACATATGGGTCACGTCCGTGTCTCCTGAAAGTGCAGGTTCCTGGTCATGAAGGTGTGAGCAGGGGCCCGAGATCCAGGATCTCTAACAAGCTTCCTGGTGATACTTCTGCTGCTAGTCTGCGGATCACATTTTGGGGGGTGCCGACAGCCTGCACAGCAACTGCGGTTTCAGACACAGCTGCCCAGGGCGAGGACACTGCCTGAGCAGGAAGACGACCTAGGCCAGGACCCAGAGGAGAATCAGCTGCGTCTGTGCCCTGGATGCGCCCTAACTGGGCAGGCCTGGAGAAGCACCCGCGGAAGCCTCGGGAATTCAGGACCAGGAGAGTCCACGGAGGAGAGAGCCGTGAGTAACCTCTGGGTCAGCTAAGAGGGTGAGCCAGGGAGGCCAGAGGAGGGTGGCCTTTGGGGCTGAACGTCTGGGTCCCAAACAAGCTCATATACCAAAACCCCAACCCCCAATGCGACTGCATTTACAGATGGGCCTTTTAGGATGCAATTAAGGTTAAATGGGGTCACAGGGGAGGCCCTTGATTTGATAAGACTGGTGTGCTCCTGAGAAAAGGCACCAGCGAGTTTGCACACACACACCCCCCCAAGAAAGGTCTGCAGCAAGATGGTGGCAGCCTGCAAACAGGACAGAGAGCCCGCATCAGAAATCACATCTGCCAGGACCTTGGCCTTCCAGCCTCTAAAACTGAGATGAACCTTTGTCGTTTGAGCCATTCAGTCTGCAGATTTTGTTCCTACGAGCCTGAGCTGATCAGCAGGGATGTGGGCCCCACGAAGTGGGTGCTGCCGTAACCAGTCCCTAAAAATGTGGAAGCAGCTTTGGGACTTGGCGACAGAGTGAGACTGGAGAGTTCTAAGGTGCCTGCCAGGAAGAGGCTGCATTGCAGGGAGGAGACCGGTGGTGGAAATGTGGACGGGAAGGCCATTCTGATGAGGTCTCAGATGCTATTGGAAACAAGAAGAAAAGCAACTCTTGTTATAAAGCGGCAACTAATTTTGACTGCATTGTGTTCCAGTCTTTGGTGGAAGATGGAGCTTGTGAGCCATGAAATTGGAAACTCAGCTGACGAGGCTGAATGTTGACGTGGCAGCCTGGGTCCTCCTGGTGCTCCTAGTGAAATGTGAAAGGCGCGAGATGAACCGAGGAAGGCAAGGTCGAGAAAAAGGGAAGCGGAACCGAAAGGCTTGGAAAATTCTCAGCCTGTCCCCACCATGAAAAGCGAGAAGGTTCGTTCTCGCCCCCCGGGTTTCTGAAGACCCACTGATAAGGGGGTTGTTGTGGGTGGGAACCACGAGTGTAATCAGCCACTTGTTGGCAAAAACTCAGGGCTGAGGCCACCTCTCCAGTGTGCATGGCCAGAACGCCCCGCCTACGGTTTCGGGGGCAGGAGCCCCCCTTGCCGAGAGCCATGAGGGTGACGCTGATGCCCCACCAGGCCCAGGAGGCAGTACATGGACCCGGATAAGATGATCCTCAAGCCCTAAGACACAAAGGAACTTGCTTTGCTAGGTTCTGGGCACCCCTGGAGCCCATGACCCCTTTCTTCTCTTTGCCTTCTCTCACTCAGAATAGGAGTGTCTATCCCGCGTCTGTCCTAGTCCTACTGCGGTATTTTGGAAACACACAACCTGTGTGTTTTCACGAGTTCACAGCTGGGGAGGAATTCAGCCTCGGGTGAATCATGCTTGGAGTCTCACCACATCTGATGGAGATGATGTTGACAAGCGCCTCTGGACCGAGATTTACAGCTGATGATGAGATGAGTTAAGACTCTGGGGGCTCTGTGGACTGGACGAATGTATTTTGAACTTGAGAAGAATATGAATTTGGGGAAACCAGGGGTTCAATGCCACGGAATAAGCTGTGACCCCTCAAAATTCATAGGTTGAAGTCCTAATCCAATGTGAGTCTTTATTAAGGCAGTACCGATACTTCGAATTTGAGAAACTTAGCATCTGATACTGGGGCTCATCCCTGGGAAATTTTCTCTCGCCTAAGGGTCTTGTTCCAGGACACAGAGGGAGTTTGTCCTCCTTACCCGGGGTGCCGCAGGTGGCCTAAGTGGTAAAGCACCCGCTTGCCAGTGCAGGAGACATAAGAATCGCAGGCTCAGGTTCCATCCCTGGGCCAGGAAGATCCCCTGGAGGAGGGAACGGCAACCCACTCCAGTACTCTTGCCTGGAGAATCCCAGGGACAGAGGGGCCTGGCGGGCTATAGTCCATGGGGTCACAAACAGTCAGACACGACTGAAGTGACTCAGGACTCATGCATGCATCTGGGTCATGCTGCTGACTTGCTCTCATTGCTGTGTCTGCCTCTCTCTGCTCCTGCCGCTGTGCACACAGGGACGCTGTGATTCAGAGCATCTCCCAGGCTGTAGCCCTCCCAACCCTTCCTGGGCGATCACTCACGATCCTCTTTCCCTTGGGGGTTCCAAGGGAACGTGCATTTAAATACTTGTGGATGGGCTGGCCCCAGGACCTGTCTCCTCCCTTCCTGTTGAGTCCTCTGGCTGGACCCACACGCCTCATTCCCTGGGGCTCCCTGGTGGCAGTCAATCTCGAGGTTGCCGAAGCTGTTGGTTAATTCAGGCCAGGGGCAATCCAGTAAAAATGAAAGCTGTGACATGATGCAGATTAGACTGCTGGTTGCTTTCACTAATCCTTTCTTATTGCCTCATCCAAGGACTTACATAATCAGAGCTAAGTATCTACCAAATCTACTCATGGATTTCAGTCTCATTACATTTTCTCATTCCCATGTTATAAGCAAAGGTTTTCCTTCTTTGGATGATTAATAATCTTTGGTAGCTTGTGGAAGCCAAAAAAAAAAATAAGAGAACCTTTCAAAGCTCTGGATGCGTAGGTCAGGTGGAGAGCTAGATTACAGAGAGATACTGGCTAGGTCATGTTCCTTCTGCCTAACAGGATGACTCTCTCCAGTGTGTAATTGCCTAATTATACAGCAGATTGCAGTTCTGATGCAAGAACAACACTGCACACTCCCCGTCTCTTTTCACCTTTAGTGAAAATTATTCACCCCTTCACACGCACGTACACACAAGCACACATATGATACACACATGGCAAATCCTGCAAACCTCAACACGTTTTGCCTGTTAAGTTGTCACCGCCATACAGTGGAGGCAAGGCACTGAAAATGCCCACGGCAGCACCCAATTAGGATCATTCAAACAATGCCTTTTCACGCTGTTCATGGTTTCTCGAGGCAAGAACACTGGTGTGGTTTGCCATTCCCTCCTCCAGTGGATCACGCTGTGTCATTGGAAAAGACCCTGATGCTGGGAAAGATTGAGGGCAGGAGGAGAAGGGGGCGACAGAGGATGAGATGGTTGGATGGCATCACCAGCTCAAGGGACATGAGTCTGAGCAAACCCCGGGAGGTGGTGGAGGACAGGGGAGCCTGGTGTGCTGCAGTTCATGGGTCGTAAAGAATCTGGCATGACTTAGTGACAACAACAACACAAAAGCAACACACTTTTCCGCTCGTTAATTTCTACAGATTCAAACCCACGCTTACTGACTTGGCTGGAAGCCCCATCACGGCAGGTATATCAGTAAAACCCGCCAAGTCCAGGCATTGGTGTTCACTACCACACCGCAGGGTGAGCCTGAAGACTCCCTGACTTGCTTTTGGGATTTCTGTGACAATACCACTCAGGAGTAAGCGACATGCTAAGATGGGAAAACTCTATAGAAAGTTAAAACCTACTGTTTAGTAAAACTCCAAATTCCCAGGGTACTTGCTGTATCATCCACAGAGCCCATCACGGAGTTTTTCCAACTATACAGCCTACTCATTGCAGAAAACATGAAGGAAAAAGTGGAACCCAATAAACGCTTGAAAATGACATTCAAGAAAGTCTATTATTATAAAAATAATAAGTTTAGTTGCCCAGAAGAAAAGCAAGAGCACGTCCTAACCTGCTTCTAGAGATGGGCTGTCTGATTCTGCCGCTGAGCTAAAATTTCCAGTGGCATGTGCTATTGGTAATGCTACCAACAGCACCTTCGTACCATTCTGTTAAATCATTTTCTCTGATGGCAGCTGGAGCCGAAAACCACAAATGGAACTGGTCCTAACTTATAACAAGGATGAATTCCTTCAGTTTTTAGTAACATAAAAACGCTCTAACCACCAAGGAGAGATAATGAGTCTCTGAGCCCTAGTTGTCGCTGGGAAGGCCCTGTGGCTCGGTTCACAGTAATCTCTGCATACAATTGCTGTCCATTTTAATCAGCTCCGAGTCTCCGCATACAGTTGCTGTTACGCAGCTAACCCACAGTGATGGGCTAAACTGGAACTGAAGAACAGCTCTTTACCAAGAATTTGAGGCCTTTTCCCCCTCCGTGCGTTACAATGACGGCCACTCACAATAAGAGCAATTAAGTGTTCCTGGCTTCACCCCGCCCTGTGTCACTCCGCAAACCCGCTCTTCTCATTTACATTCCTTCATTTCTTTTATTACTAACGACACAACTTCGCTGGTTAATTGAGATGACTCAGAGAGACTCCTCCAGCGCGTGGTCTTTGGTGACCTCTGGATGAGGTCACCGCCGCCCGGAAGTGAGGCGGCCCCCTCCCAACGCCCTCTCCTGCAGATAGATGCTCAGCATCCGCTGGCACCACCGAACCCTGGCCCATGTCCTGCTTCTCAAACCCTCCCCGGGTCCTCCGAGACACTGGTCCTTTGGTGGGCTCTTCCTGAAGCTGTCCCTCCCCGCTCCTGCCCTCACTGACGCCGGAGACCGACAGATCACAGCACCCTCTCTTCCGTGGTGCGTCTCTTCATCTCTTCATTTCACCCTAACCTTCCCGGTTACCAGAGGGCTGGAAGATGCAGGAGAAAAGTCCTTCCCCCCGACCAGTAAATCACCCTCCTGTCCCAGGTCACACCCCCACCTCCAGCACGTCTTTGCCACACTGGTAGCGCCCTGAGCCCCGCACCTGTCTTCTCTTTCTTCCACTGGCTTAGCCATCCTGAGACACCAACTGCATGTCTCACACATGCCTTCTGATGTCCACACTGCATCCATCTGCTGCCTTTGCCCCCACGTCCTCCCCTCCACATTTCTGATCAAACACTCCTCCACTTTCTACCTGTGGCGCCTCTGGGCTTCACTTCCCGCCGTGAACAGGTGAACGTCCACAGTCCCTCACCAAAATCACTCCTTTAAAAACAGCCTTAACTCCCAATTTCACTCACCTGCCGAATTCCAGCTGCAGAGGGAGCTGGACCGACGAGTGCCCCAGGGAGAGGCACCACCTGGAGGCCCACCTTCCCCGAACCCTCATCCGCACAAGCCCTGCAGCCTGCCCACCCCCAGCCCCTCGAGGGCAAGAGGCCAGCGGGCTCTTCTGCTGTCTTTCAACGCCCTGCTCCTCTGCCATCATGCTCAAGCGTTATTGGGAAAAAGAAAAGGATGCGTCAAGAGACACTCAACGGCCTCGCTGCCTCTTTGCCTACAGACAAGCTTCTTCCTTCACCTGGAGGAGGTGTCCTTTCCCTGTGGGCAGAAAGTCCCCGAGACAGTGGGAGAGGGCGGATTGGCTTCAAAGGCCCTGAGATCAGAGGGGGCAGCAGACAGAGACAGGGCTGCCAATAGCACGCGGAGGAGTCTGGGGCCTCCCTGCAGAGCAGCAGGCCATCAGTCTAAGGCAAAAGCCGGGGAGAGACCTACGTGATCTTGGTACACGTCTGCAGGTTATCTGGCTGGAGAAGGGCCAGAGAAGAAGCACAGAGACCAATCAATGCCTGTTCTTAATCACAGGCATGCCAAGTCAAAGGGTTGGTCTGGGACACCATGGGTCAGAGGGCACGCCACAGGTCAGAGAGCATGCCACAGGTCAGAGGGCATGCCACCGGTCACCGCACACAGGCTGTCACTTGTTACAGTCACTCAAGCTGCACACCCAGAGCTGCATGCGTGGCCTCATTAGACTTTCCTGCTGCCTACAGATATGCCCAGAAAGCCTCTTTTTGTAACACTCCATGATACAAATAAATATTTCAAGCACCTACAGAAGCATTCTCCAAAACATTAATCAGTCCTTTCGGCCCCACAGAGTGCCGCAGGTGAGTTCAACCCTCTTTCTCCCCTCTGGAGCATCACCGCTCTCTCTCTCTCACACAATCACCTCAACAATGTTTGCATTTTGTGGAGAAAAGGACCATTGTGAGGTCCACATTTTCCCGTGTCCAATTCTGAGCTTTTAAATCTAGCTCTGAAACCAGAATAGAAAGACAAAAGGACAACAAAACAAAAAACCCGAAATTCTGTGCGTGTGCATTTTGAGCCAGTTTTGTGTCAAGACAACACCACAACAACAATCCCCCGAAATGCTAAGCAGCTTTAACTTCAGAAACAAACAAAAGTCATTTAACTTCAAAAACAAACAAAACTCATCAACCACGACCGAACTTCTGGCACAGGAAGGATCTACTCCCTCCAGAGACAGACAGTGGACCTGAGACATTGGCTCAGCCTGGAGCAGAGGCTCCTGAAAACTCTGACCAGCAGCTGGACATCCACGGTTCCGTACAACCACACACAGCACTTCACGAGCTCTGTGACAGCACACAGCACAAAAGTCATGGGACAGTTTCCAAGGACCCAGCAGAGGAAGAGCCCCAGACAACTTGGCCTTCAACAGACAAAGAGCAACACACCAGGATACTAACAAATCAAGGTGAGCAGCTTCCCTTGTAAATTCTGCTGCTGGAGGGAAGGTGGTTGGAATTGAGACTCTGGGTTTAATCACAGAACAAAGGGGCTCCTGAGAACTGCTGGTTGGGGGTTGGTGCCCTTCCAGGGGTTCTGGGGCAGCGTCCACACTGGAGGCAATGAGTCCCACTGGGACCATCCCCACGGCTGCAGAAATGCCAGTGACCACAGCCCTGCTCCTCACAGTTGGACCTGTGGACAGCCACAGATGGAGACAGATACCTCCCTGCAATGCTGACCTCAGCCTTCACGCATGGAAACATGTAAGGGACTCATCTGGCAAGAATCTGGGATCAGCTGGCTCCCTGAGGAAGGCCCAAAAAAGGCTTGCAGACAATGCAGAAAGATCTAGTTCAACAGCTGAACAGTTAAGAATTCCTTTCCCTTAGTCACTACAGGGCAAAGATTTTATCAGTTCTTCTAATGAAGAAGGACTGGCTGGTGGGTCAATACCAGAAGCACACAACAGTAATTACAGTGGTTGCAAATAGGAACGCATACACTCAGAATTACATTGAGTTGTAGTCGAGTTGTTAAGTCAGTCCATAAGTTTGATTTCAATACTTTATAGCCAATCCCTTGTGATTATTAAGTCTCAAGTTATTTGTTTTTAATTAATTTTAATTGGAGGCTAATTACTCTACAGTATTGTAGTGGTTTCCACCATACATCGACACGAATCAGCCATGGGTGTACATGTGTGCCCCGTCCCGAACCCCCCTCCCACCTCCCTCCCCATCCCATCCTTCTGGGTCATCTCAGCGTACCGGCTTTGAGTGCCGTTTCATGCATCAAACTTGGACTGGTCATCTATTTCACATATGGTAATATACATGTTTCAATGCTATTCTCTCAAATCATCCCACACTCGCCCTCTCCCACAGAGTCCAAAAGACTGTTCTTTACATCTGTGTCTCTTTTGCTATCTCCCGTATAAGGTTGTTGTTACCATCTTTCTAAATTCCATATATATGTGTTGCTGCTGCTGCTGCTAAGTCGCTTCAGTCGTGTCCAACTCTCTGCGACCCCAGAGACGGCAGCACAGTAGGCTCCCCTGTCCCTGGGATTCTCCAGGCAAGAACACTGGAGTGGGTTGCCATTGCCTTCTCCAATGCATGAAAGTGAAAAGTGAAAGTGAAGTCGCTCAGTCGTGTCCGACTCCTAGCGACCCCATGGACTGCAGCCTACCAGGCTCCTCCGTCCATGGGATTTTCCAGGCAAGAGTACTGGAGTGGGGTGCCATTGCTTTCTCCGTATATATGTGTTACTATACTGTATTGGTGTTTTTCTTTCTGACTTACTTTACTCTGTAAAATAGGCTCCAGTTTCATCCATCTCATTAGACTGATTCAAATGTATTCTTTTTAATGGCTGAGTAATACTCCATTGTGTATATGTACCACTGCTTTCTTATCCATTCATCTGCTGATGGACATCTAGGTTGCTTCCATGTCCTGGCTATTATAAACAGTGCTGCAATGAACACTGGGGTATCCGTGTCTCTTTCAATTCTGGTTTCCTCCGTGTATATGCCTGGCAGTGGGATTGCTGGGTCGTATGGCAGTTCTATTTCCAGATTTTTAAGGAATCTCCACGCTGTTCTCCATAGTTGCTGTACTAGTTTGCATTCCTACCAACAGTGTAAGAGGGTTCCTTTTTCTCGACACCCTCTCCAGCATTTATTGTTTGTGGACTTTTTGATATGGCAGAAGCCAAAGAAATATTGTAAAGCAATTATCCTTCAATTAAAAGTAAATAAAAAAAAATTAACTCTCATAGACATAGGTATTGGAGATTCCAGAATTCTGCTGAGGTTCACCTTAAACCAGACAGGTTCAACCAGACCTATGCATGTTTGGCTGTTTTTCAGATTTCATGTGAGTTATAAAGTTCATGGTCCCTTAGATGGCAAACTGGGCTGCATAAACTTACCACAAGGGCAGGAAAAGGGTAGCAATTTATTAGGTCTGAAAATGGCTTCAAATACCTGCAAGAAGCTCAGCAAGAAACCACCTTATCTCAGGTCTGAGCAGGATGCCTGTCGGGGGAGGGGGTGGGAATCAAGAACCTTGGGGCTGAGCACCCCTCTCCCCACCACTGAGGAGGAAAGATGCTAGAAGCCAAGGGACCACACACTCCTGTGTCACCAGCATCTCCCGTCGTCTGCCTTTGAGAAAAGCCGAGAGAGTAGGTCTGCGACTTGGCTCAGAGCTTTAAGTGCTAGACACCTAAAAAGGGCAAGGAAATTGCCACTTTCTGCCTCTGTAGGAAGCAAGGGTGCCCGAGGCCGAGCAAGACACACGTGGACCTCCAGACCCTCTGTGCCGCAGAGCACAGGCAGGGCTGGCCGGGCACGCTGGGAGACGCAACACTGGGCAAAGCGGGTGAGGGGACGGGAGGGAGGGAGTGGGAGTGTGGGATTAGCAGGTGTAAACTACGATAGACAGGATGGATAAACAAGGCCCTACTGCACACAGGAGCTATGCTCATAACCTGTGATAAACCATAATGGAGAAGAATAGAAAAAAGCATATACACACATATACACACACACATATACGTGTGTGCTTATTTGCTCAGCCATGTCCGACTCTTGCAATGCTATGGACTGTAGCCTGCCAGTTCCTCTGTCCATGGGACTTTCCAGGGAAGAATACTGGAGTGGGTTGTCATTTCCTATATATATACATATCTCACACACATATATATATATCTCACATATATATAATATATATATCATATTTATATATCTCACCTAAATATATATATATATCTCAGCTAAAGACTTCGCTGTGCAGCAGAAATTAACACAACATTATAAATCAACTCGAGTTTAATAAAATAAAATTTTAAAAAACGTGACAGTGATGACACCAGGGTCTGGATGGAAGCACGCTACCTCCACAAACCAGCATCCATATTTAGAATAACAAAGGATTCGAGTAACTTCTCCAACTAAGTGGCATCATCTGTAACTGCTAATACACAATCCTTAGAAGACAGAAGGAACATAACAGTAGTTCTCTGTACACTCTCCTTTTCTAGTACAAAACTTTAAAAAGCTCTTTAAGATGTATACCGGTACAGCAAGAGACATACATCCACATTTAATGGCCTAATAACTTCCCGCTGTATTCTAATGTTATTGCTAAATTTGAGACTCCAGAAGTAGTTAGGACTAAAAAAAGAGAGTAGGCTTTCACCTGGGTGCCTACGAGGATGGTAGCAATACTGCACTTCCCTGGATTGATGTAGTATCTTTATACCACCAATCTTGAAAGTATCGTAATAAAAACAAAAAATCATAGCAAGAAGTTATATAGATAGAACCCACCATGTTCGAGATCTGGATTAGGCATCTTCTTACATCATGAACTTAAACTACAGGGTAACCCAGACAGCTCAGTGACCCTCCATGTGGGTTTCACAACATCCCTAAGTCAGTAATGGACAGGACAGCAGCTCCACTTCTCCAGGTCTGGGCCACCTGAGGTCATCAGAAAGTCGCCTGCAGAGGACCGGTGAGAGCTCATTCTCCTGCCCCAAACACAGCCCTCCATAAAGGCTATCATCACACCTCTTGGCCCATCTGATTGGGAAGCCACATAAGGAAGGAAGGAACTCATTATATTCCTTCAGCAGATGTGTTCTGTGCATAAGAGAAGTGGGGTTCAGTCCCTGGGTGGGGAAGATCCCCTGGAGGAGGGCATGGCAACCCACTCCAGTATTCTTGCCTGAAGAATCCCATGGACAGAGGAGCCTGGAGGGCTACAGTCCGTGGGGTCACACAGAGACAGACACGACTGAGTGACTAAGCACAGCACAGCATCTCCTTTAAACACTGCAGCCAGAACTTCCACAAATATTCACTGGCTCTTTTAGAAAATAATTGCTAAGAAAGAATATTTTCCAGATAAAATTTCTCTTTCCTCTTTGAAAGTCACAAAATGTATTAATATTTTTAATGATCTAAGATATCAAGATTCAAGATTTTTCCCCTCCTCCCCTAAGAGTTTTAGAAACTTTTCACATTTGCCAAATATACTTCAATATGAAGGAACATGGTTGCTCTAATTAGATAACTTTATGGAAATTTAATCCTCTTAGTATAGTTTAGTTACTACAGTTAAATAGCTTTCAAATTAAAATAAAAAATTACTATCCCCCAATGTCTAGCTTAGTTTCAAGAGAACCCTTTAGAAGTGATACACTGAGAAATGTTATGAAGTTCTACAAGTAAAACAAAGAAAATAACAGAAATACTGGCTCTTTGTGGGCAGGGTGGTCTTTAGAGCAGAAGTGAGAGGGTGTAAACAAAGGTCCGTCTTGTCAAGGCTATGGTTTTTCCAGTGGTCATGGATGGATGCGAGAGTTGGACTGTGAAGAAAGCTGAGCGCCGAAGAATTGATGCTTTTGAATTGTGGTGTTGGAGAAGACTCTTGAGAGTCCCTTGGACTGCAAGGAGATCCAACCAGTCCATCCTAAAGGAGATCAGTCCTGAGTGTTCATTGGAGGGACTGATGTTGAAGCTGAAGCTCCAGTACTTTGGCCACCTCATGCGAAGAGCTGACTCACTGGAAAAGACTCTGATGCTGGGAGGGATTGGGGGCAGGAGGAGAAGGGGACGACAGAAGATGAGATGGCTGGATGGCATCACTGACTCGATGGACGTGAGTCTGAGTGAACTCCAGGAGTTGGTGATGGACAGGGAGGCCTGGTGTGCTGTGGTTCATGGGGTTCCAGGGAATTGGACACGACTGAGCGACTGAACCGAACTGAACTGAGAGGGTGTAAATAAACATATTTTGCAAACTGCAGGACTGGTACACACAAATAAAAACATAATATTGTTTATTACTTTTCAATTCTAGAGACATTTATGGATCTATAGGCATCTAAGGCCTGGAAAAATCAGAAAACTGGGCTTGGGTTTATTTCTCAAATCTAATTGCTAACTTTATATTTTTTTAAAAGGGTAATTTTGAGACCATTTAAAAAGCGTATGGTTGACACAGTTAAAAATTAGCTAATTTGTGGATGCTCAAGGCTGTTAGTTAAGCTATAAGTTTAATAATATTAAAAGAGTTTAGTAGGAAAAAAGATATGCTAATTAGCAAGATCCCTCCATTTCCAGAATAAATGTGGAATGTTACTAAAATGTCTCACAAATGAGGGTCTTTTTTTTTCATGACATAATTTTTTTTTCCTTTTTGTATATTTAATAGAATTTCAAGGACTTAAGAAAAGTCACTTTGAATCTCGCTCCAGAGCTAAGGAGTTCAGAGAGAAGGTAATGGCACAAACACATCTGTTCAGCACCGAGAATACACACGTGGTTCTGGGCCACATCCCGAGGGGATGGACAGGACACAAAGGGCCTCCTGCTCTAAGAATAGCTGACGACATTAAAAACAGGCAAATGAAACCAGGTGACGTCAAACAACTGGGAACTGACGCAACGCTGCGACTAGTCTGAGTGACCGGGAGGAAGAAACACACAGTCCAGGCAGGTTGCTTGGACAGCCACATGTTCAGTAACGGCTCAGCACTTAGAAACTGTCAAGGGTTACTTCTTTGATTCAGGTTAAAAATATCCAGTTCTATAGATTTTTTAAAATACAGCACACATTTTTGATACTTTGATCATTTTTACAGTTGAAAATATAGCTAAATCCGTACAATTTTTTTTTTTTACATTTTCCCTCAATTGAGAAATCAAACTGAATACACGTCTACTCCAAAGGCCAACGGATGCTGTGCAGGGAGAAAGCATTAGCTCAAGGTGTCTATTTACAGCCTGTGTTCTACATGAGGGAGACTCGGGTTTAGCAAAATATTCTCTCCCAAAATGGCATCAGCTGCAATGTGATCCGCAGGCACCGTCCCCGAGGAGCAATGGGAGGAAGGAGGGGGATGGTGGAGAACTCCATGATGGACAGAACCACAGGGTCCCAGGCACTCCCAGTGAGCAGGTAGGAGAATCTCCTCTAAAAGATTCTGAAGAACAAATACAAACTTTGTTTCGAAGTTTCGAGGAGCAGGACGCTCATTACCAAACACTGCAACTCTTCCCACTATTGAGCTCCTCCTATCATTAAAAGACTGTGGAGTAAGATGACCTGAAACCTTTCTTTTGATGCTTTTCTCACTTGGGCGTTGGTTTTGTCTCCTCGGAGCAACTCAGTGTTCATTTCCCCATTCCTACAAAAGTCCTTCAAATATCTACTGGGATTCTTCTCTTATTCAAGGGTGGAGGTTACATTTTTGGCAACTTCCAAGGGTGGTGGGAATACTGTAAGCCGTGACCATCACGCTCAGAGGTGTGTAGGGTTGGGTGTAGGATGCGTGGAGTCCCAAAGCTAGTACGTCAAGTTCACTGACTTCCCTAATCAAATAGATAGATGACCAATTGTTCCAAAGGATTCAGATGGAGAAAATGAAAACTTTTACATAATGGACATTTTCAAAACTAGTAAATGGAAAACTGAAGATGGAGAATTTAAAAAGATCCACTTTTGGAGGAATAAATCTGCAATTGAAGTTTTAATTGAGACTGAAATCCAGTTGTCAAGAAATAAAAAACCAGCTGTCAAGTTACTTTGAAAAGAAATTCTACAATGTCTAGAATCGGAGTTGCTTCTCCATGCAAACCCCAGCTTCCTCGCTGGTGTGTAACTCAGCAAGCTTGCCCGGCTCATGCCGGGGGAAGATTCTCTCAAACTCACCAAGGAGCTACTCAGACATGAATGATGATGCAAGTACTGTTACATCTCACAGAAGCTTCACGAAACTCCAATTAGAATAGTCTCAAAAGAGCTAGAAAGCAGCGGAATTCTACATTTTATTTGCCAGAGAAAAAAGTTCCACTGATGCATATTTCTAAAGCTGCTAATCTCTTGGAAGCCAAACATCTGTTTCACTTAAATACATTGTACCCTCTCGCTCATTTTAAAGAGCCAAAATGAATTCTAATATATTAGTACATTAAAAAGAAGAGAGACCCAGTTTTAGAGTGCTACCAAAGACCAGGATGAGATTTTATAAAAAATTCTAGTGAAATTTTACGGGAGATTCATATAGGAAGTGCTAGAAACAAGGGTTTATACAGAGAAAGTGACAATTCAAGTCTTTTCTAGAATACTGTGATGCCAGGAGATAATTAACACTTGATTTTAATTTAGGGAGAATCTGGAGGTCATTTTTTGTTCTTAGGATAAAATGTATGGCGTGATTGAGAAATGGCAAGAAAAATAATTTACAAAAGGGTAAGTAAATCTATAAAAGGACAATTTTTTTGTTACCAAGGAAATCCTATGAAATAGGCCTTTAAAGGAGTTTTTTTTTTTTTTTTCCTCTGCTAAAAAGACTTTCATACCTCTGCTCTCTCCTAGGTGGCAGTGTGGCATAAAAGGAGACTATCCCAGAATCCATTAACCATTACAGGATTCAAAGATCAGTAAGAATAGAGATTCAAGGGAAAATACTTAATACGGTATTAAAATAAAGAAACATATTTCTATAAATAGGAAAGACGAGTACTCACTGGTTCCACGTTATATGAAAAAAGAGCGTACTCTCTATCTGGAGATATTTCATATCTGATGGCTCTTAATGATTCCTAAAAGAAAAAAAAAACAGCAAAGAGTTTTAAAACATATACATATAATTCAAAACCTTGCAATGAGACTGTGCCTGATGGTGCCATCTTCAAAATTTATCAATAAAATTCCTTTGCAGAAAACTTGCTAAAGTCTGTTAAACATGGTTATGTCCTTTTTTTTGGCTAATGGGATAATGTTCAGTTACATCATGTTCTTTTACACCTTATTTGTTGTTTTTCAAATTTCAACAAAACATATTATATCTATTGAGACAAGTTGATGTAAATAAACATAAAACAATTCTTTTCCCACAAGATTCCCAACCTCTCTGTATCTTTAAACATGGGCTTCCCTAGTAGCTTAGACAGTAAAGTTTACGCCTGAAATGCAGGAGACCCAGGTTGGGAAGCTCCCCTGGAAAAGGGCATGGCAACCCACTCCAGTATCCTTGCCTGGAGAATCCCATGGACAGAGGGTCCTGGCGGGCTACAGTCCATGGGGTCGCAAAGAGTCGGACACCACGGAGCAACTGATACACATCTTTAAGCGTACATTCCTTTGCTCATTGTTATACTTAGAAGCTTATATTAAGCAGATTTGTTCCTAAAATAGAATCGCATTCCACACCTGATTTGGCAACCTGCCTTTGCACCTCCATGGACACTGAGTCACAAGTCAGTGGATAGAGGACTCATGTTTTCTTTCAAATTTCTTCACAGCACACAGGTGATTTTACATAAATGAAATAATCAAAAATGCTGTGTTTCCCTTCAACTTGTCTGTCTTCTCTGAAGCACTCGCACTGCTGTACAGACCCTCACACCCAGTAAGAGAGCCCAATATTGTCAGCTTGGCATGCACCACTCTACAAATGATGCTATGACCACATGCAGACATTAGATGTTTCAGTTCAGTTCAGTCGCTCAGTCGTGGCCGACTCTTTGCGACCCCATGAACCGCAGCATGCCAGGCCTCCCTGTCCATCACCAACTCCCAGAGCTTACTCAAACCCATGTCCATTGAGTCGGTGATGTCATCCCGCCATCTCATCCTCTGTCATCCCCTTCTCCTCCTGCTTTCAATTTTTACCAATATCAGGGTCTTTTCAAATAAGTCAGCTCTTCGCATCAGGTGGCCAAATATTGGAGTTTCAGCTTCAGCCTCAGTCCTTCCAATGAATAGTCAGGACTGATCTCCTTTAGGATGGACTGGTTGGACCTCCTTGCAGTCCAAGGGACTCTCAAGAGTCTTCTCCAGCACCACAGTTCAAAAGCATCAATTCTTCGGTGCTCAGCCTTCTTTACGGTCCACCTCTCACATATGTACATGACCACTGGGAAAACCATAGCTTTGACTATACTATGTATGTTGACTAAAATATTTTATCAAATGTTCAGCATTATTTGTTTCAAAGTTCTAATTAGGATTCTGTTAAAGTTGTATATCAATTTTAAGAGAATTAACATTTTAAATACTGTATTCTCGCCTAAGATTACATTGCTGTTGTTACTGTTCAGTTGCTCAGTTGTGTCCGACTCTTTGCAACCCCATGGACTGCAGCACGCCAGGCTTCCCTGTCCTTCACCATCTCCTGGAGCTTACTCAAACTCATGTCCACGGAAAGCATATGAAAGACGAGATCAACCATCTCATCCTCTGTCGACCCCTTCTCCTCCTGCCTTCAATCTTTCCCAGCATCCCGATCTTTTCTAATGAGTCAGCTCTTCGCATCAGGTGGCCAAAGTATTGTAGCTTCAGTTTCAGCATCAGTCCTTCCAATGAAAATTCAGAGTTGATTTCCTTTAGGATGGACTGGTTTGATCTCCTTGCAGCCCAATGGACTTTCAAGCATCTTCTTCAATACCACAGTTCGAAAGCATCAATACTTTGGCATTCAGCCTTCTTTATGATGCAAATTTCAATCCCTACCTGACTACTGGAAAAATCATAGCTTTGACTATAGATATTTGTCAGCAAAGTAATGTCTCTGCTTTTTAATACTTTTAAGATTACATTGTATCTTTTTATTTTTTTCAAATTTTCAACAAGATTTTATAGTTTGCTTTACTCTAACTCTTAGCACTTTCCTTAGATTTATCCTAGGTCTTTGTACTGTTTGTTTGCTATAAATGGAATATTTTCTCCATTTCTATTTCTAGATATTCATGTTAAGGAATAGAGAAGGTATTGATTTATTTATGTATTAAAGCTATATTAATAAATTTTCTTATTAATTACAGTAGTTTTTAAAAAACTAATGTCTTTTAGGTTTTCTGAAGTAGAATTACATTATCAGAAAAGAGATATATTTTCCTGTACTCAGCATGTAGTTTGCTTGTATAATGCATTTCCCACCATCCAAGAACATATTAAATATTAATGGTGATGTTGAGTATTCCTTCCTGACTATAATTGAAATGGTTTTATTGTTTGCCATTTAGAATGATTTTCTTTGCTCATTGGTCCATGATAAATAGTCTTTATGCTATTTAAGCTGTTTTTACTGTTATTTTACCTGGAATTTTTGTCAGGAGTGGTTGATAAATTTTATCAGATGCCCTTTCAGCATCTTCTGGCAAATTGTAAGTGTTTTCCTGTTATTGTGCGGTTGCAGTGAATTTTGTTGATTGATTTCCTGACACCTGAATGCCGTTGTCATGATCACATCTCACTGTTCAGAGAACACTATTATTCGCATACACGACTGAACTCTACTTGCCAATATTTTATCTATAATTTTTGCATTTACGCTCGCTAGTGAGATCAGTGTAGAGTTTACACTTTGCATTATTTGGGGCTATTTAGTTATCAATGACAGAATGTTTTAATAGCACCATTCTGACTTTAAAAAATACTGGGTCTATAAAGATGATGTATATATATATAATATACATATGTATATATATATGTATATTATATATATATATGGGGGGCATGTTTCTGGTGAGATGCGCATCAAAACGGTTGTGCCCTGTTTTCTTGTACTAGATACACAGGTGTGTGGTTATGAGTGCAGAGAAGGAGAGGGGGCCATGCGGGAGAGAAAGAAAGAAAATGTAGGATGCTCCAAATTACCAAGTAATAGAAGGGAAACGAAGAGCAGAAAGCATCAATATATCCACAGGCTCTTTTGTGAAAACAATCTCCTCGTAAAAAGAAAAAAAGAATACACAAGTAAAATGCACAAGATTAGTACTGATGACACAAAAGCCAAACAGTGACCAGGTTAAATGAACTCCAAGAGGACGCTGTCAGACACGACTGGGGCTGAACACAGACGGAGGACACGGTGGGCTCCACGGAAGCCCGCACCAAACAGCACACGGACGGCTGCGACTGCGCCTCCCTAGGCAGTGAGGAAGAAGGGAACTCATGGGCCAGGCCGTGCGGCCTGTACCTGGGCCCCTCCTTCCCCTGGAAACCACTTTATCTGGGATCAGACAGCCCCGGGTGCTGCTCCCAGCACTGCCTGTGACAGCCAGAGAAGACCCGAAAGCGCAGTCGCTAGAGAACAGGCTGCAAGGACGATAAAGCTCGACCGCCGAGAAACGTCTCCCGGTGGCTTCCCGAGCCGACTTCCCTCTAACCTTGGAAAAGGACCGTTCCGTGCACTTAGATGCATCGTTGATTTTTGCATTATGCTAAGCTGATGCACTATTTTGCATCTGTAATCTTTATTTTAGTCAATACGAGGTGGCCTCCAGGAGCAATCCTGTGACATGCCACGGGGGACCACAGGTATGAAAATGCGTCTGAAGCTGGGCCCCCTTCTCAGTCTCAAGGTGATGGATCCCTGCGGCTGCATCCCTCATGCAATTTAAAAATAACTTTGTTTGGAATTAGGCAAAGCTGAGTTCAGCTCTCGGAAGTCCCAGTTAACAGCTATATTACTCTGAAAAAATTATTTTAACCTTCATAAACTTCAGCCTTCTTATTGATAAATAGTAAATGTTCCCACTCATAAGACTCCTAAGGATTTCAGTTAAATAAGATAATACATATACCGTGTTTTACTTCTTGTCACACTGTGAGCTCTCAAACATCAATCATCGTTGATTTATCCTGTGTAAACCCTGCACATCCTCTTCCTCAGTTTCCCTGGCCGTCTGCCCACCTGGGCTGACGTCTCCTGACTGAGATCTCCGACTTCCCTGAGATGGCCCACTCTTCCACCAACAAGGCTCAAATCCCCCGGACGACCCAGACCTCTGCTTCAGCTCTCAGCTGCCTGCACACGCAGCGTCTCCAAGTCTTCCCGGTTCTCCCTCCACAACACAACGTAAACCCATCCCATCTCTGCTTTTCTCCCTCCATTCAGGGCGTCTTTCTCTTCATCTGGACCTGAAGCAGCCCCTGGGGGCTCCTGACCTAGAGTCTTTCTCTTCTCCAAATACGCTTTTATACTGGAGTCTAGACTTACTTTCCTAAAACACACACTTGTCCTTGAAAATCCCATCCGTTCCAATCTCCCACAGAGTAAAGAGGACCCACAAAGTACCACACAGGTGACTTACTCTTTTCCAGGACTTTTAAGCCACAGCCTCCCACGGCCCTCCTGGACAAGCTCACCAGGTCACGACTTCTCCTCATGGTCTGCCCAGAACCCTCCTGACTCCATCTGTTCATGCTGTGAGGATGCCACTTCCCACTGGTCTGCAGACCACAGTTGCCTTCCAGGGGTGGCTGGAATGCTCCCTCTTCAAGACCTCATCTATTGTCAGGGCCAACACCCTTTCCTCCTTCCTTCCTTATTCCCGTCCCACATGGGACTACAACTTGGAACATATTTCATTCAGATGCTGCCTTCTTTTATACCTGGGCTGAAAGCTTCCCAGAAGTAGACACTGTGTTTTATGAATCTGGTATCCCGCCACCCACCTCCTCGTGCAGCTCAGGGTCTCACTCAGAGAAGACTCCTCCTTAAGGTCGAATGATGCCCTGCAGCGGTGAGCGCAGAGCAGCATCAGCCCAGCCTCCCCTACAGAGGAACAGGTCTGGGGCAGAAACACGAAGCTGCGCCTGGACGTCTTCTCAGGTCTTTTAAAAACACAAGTATTGATATAACATATTCTACTCACCTACGTTAAAAATAAAAGCAGGAGAGGGAAGGATTGGGAGTTTGGGATATATACATACATATATATATATATATACATACATACACACACACACACACACACACACACATACACACACACATATACACACACACATTCCATGGGGCTGCAGAGTTGGACACGACTGAGCACACAGAGAGACAGATGCACGTGTATATATATGAAAGTGAAAGTGTTAATTGCTCAGCTGTGTCTGACTTTGTGACCCCCATGGACTGTAGCCCACCAAGCTCCTCTGTTCATGGGATTTCCCAGGGAAGGGAGGGGGTTGCCATTCCTTTGTCTAGGGGATCTTCCTGACCTAGGGATTGAATCTGGGTCTCCTGCATTGTAGGCAGATTCTTTACCATCTGGGCCACCAGGGAAGCCTATATATATGTATATTTACATATATATATATAACTGAATCGCTTTGAGGTACAGCAGAAACTGACAACATTGTAAATCAACTACATTTCAATAAAAAAATTTTAAATAGAAACAAAGAAAATAAACATTGGAAAATAGTTTAAAGAGTTAAATTATACAATTTATAAAGTTAAATATATACAATTATATGCAATTTAAAAGGTTAAAAACAGAATGAAAATGAGAATTAAAATAAGTAAAAAACACTTCTGTCTTTTGTTCTGTCTTGTCATATGAGAGGTAGACAAAGAAACGGAAGGAAGAGAAGGAGAAAAAGTAAAAGAAACCATCAGGAATACAAAGGAAGGGGTCATCTGAGACCCCAGAGGAAAAAGGAAAAACACAGAAGGACAGAGAGGATGCGCTGAGCCAAGTAGACACGGGAAGAAACACAGAATACACAGACGTGGACCACAGCCGTCTACAGTGTTCCTGCAAAAGATGCTGACTTCTCAGGCTGCCCTTTTGTCTGCAGACTCAAAGTTCTGACACGCTGAGGCCAGTCTGGTCAGAGGCCAAGGCTTGTGGTCACTCTGCGGACGGGCCAGCTGCCCCGGCCCCACCAGCCAGATCTGCTATCTGTGAGAATAGTATGTTTTGCTGCTGCCAATACAATTTTTAAAGCAAAGCCAGAAATGTGGACACTGAGTTTGTACAAAGCTACTCTGTGGGCCAAACAAAACCTTTCCCTGGACACCGTCGGAGCCAGAGCTGACCGTCTGAGTTACGGACAAAACAAGGCTATTTCTCTGCCACAGCCCTGACTCGGGGGCCCAGTTTAGTCAAACTACTGATGGCTAAACACTTAGTCAGCTTGGGGCAGCAGTGCTTGCCGGGCACAGCCGGCCCCACCACAGACGTGTCCTAGCTGGGGGTCTGTTGGCACCAGTTCAGGGAAGAACCTTCTGGATTTCCTTGGCCATTTCTCTCCTGGAGTCTGGAACAGCTCTAAGAACACTTGTAATTATGTCCCTCCCTGTGGGGAGTTAGAATTCATTCATTTTTAGAGAGTGAGATAAAAATTCAAATTCTACTGTCTCATGATGATATAAAATCAAAGAGAGAAAGAAATTAGAGAAACAAAAAAGCTTTTCATTTAAATGCTAATCCAGCAATTTAAATAAGTAATTAAAACAAGTCGATCAGTAATTAAACAAGTAAAGACATAAAAAGTTGAGAAAGTCTGACATAAGCGTAACAACAGGATATTTTTTCTATTTGCTTATTTTTCTCTTCCAAGTATTTCCAGGAACGATCTATAGCTCTTACATATTCATCAGTGGAAGAAATCTAATGTCTTTGGAATGTGAGGTTGAATTTTTTAAAATCTGATTAAAATTACTGAGTGAATGGCATTGAAACAGCAATTATGGAAATCATCACACTGCAAAATAATGTACAAAATTTCACCGCCCAATGAGACGAGCTACTGTCAGAACTCGGGGTTGACTTCCAGCCTTCTCAGGGTACATGGATGATGCTGACAGGTGTTAACTGAAGTGTATTATATTGCGTTCTTTTGTGTTTATTTACTAAAACATCATAAACATGTTTGCATTATTTAATACTCTGTAGCCTTCATAACTATTATTTTAAGGGCAACATCATGTTAATTAATTAAGCGGTTAGGCTGCCTTGGGTCTTAGTTGGGTCTCTGCCATGGCATGAAGACTCTCGAGTCGTGGTGTGTGGGTTCGGCAGTTGCGGCATGCCGGCTTAGTTTCTCCGAGGTACGTGGGATCTTAGTTCCCCAGCCAGGGATCGAACCCACATCCGCTGCATTGCAAGGTGGATTCTTAACTGCTGGACCACCCAGGGAAGTCCTTTTAATTTACTCTTACCAATTGAGCTACGAGGGAAGCCTATTTTTACTTACTTACTTATCTCATTTCTCAAGTGTCATGCCTTTTCACTACTGTAAGAAACGTTTTAGAAAATTTACTTATGACAAATTCCCTGGAAGGAGTCAGAAGACGTAAATATTTTTATTAAGCTTGGACGCATCGCTAAGTTGCTTCCCAAACACCTGGAACGATGTAAACAGTACACTGAATGACTGAACCCACCGTGCCGCTCCTGGCTGACCAATGGTATTGTAAGTGTAGAGAGCGTAAGAGCATGGGGACCGCAGCTGACACGGTGGCCTACGCTGAACCAGCCTGCTGGATCCACAGCTCATGAAGTGGAGGTCAAGTCACGGTTGTCTGTGGACCCTCTTGGTTTCCTCACGGAAGAAAGGAAGGGTTTGAATGACACAGTCTGCAAAGACTATTTCCGCTTTAGATACTGAAATCTCAAGCAGAGGCCAACACTACATCCGGTGGAGAATTTTTGCACTATTATGTTTCAGAAGAATTGGAGAGATGGTGGTGAGTTTCTGTAAGAGTTTCAGCCCCTGTGAAATTTATGTTATTAAGCCCATTTTAAATGCACTTGCACTGGAGAAAGAGAATCAGTGGGATGACTGGCAATTTCTTGAAACAACACAGCAGTGAAGTTTGCCACCGATGAACTGCTCCTTCACGAACAATTTCTCTGGAGCATGCAGGGCTGTTTGAAAGTGCTTTTCCCACAGGAGAATGTCTTTCAAAACTGGGGTCAGTGCTCTCAAACCTACTGCTGCTGCTTCTCAGTAAGTTGAGGGAACACACTAAATTCTTCGTTGTTATGTCAACCATCTTCACAGCATCTTCTGAGGAGTAGACTTCATCTCAAGAAACCACTCACTTTGTTCATCCAGAAGAGCAGCTCCTCATCCATTCAGATTTTATCATGAGATTGCAGCCATTTACGTGCGTTCTCAGGCTCCACTTCTAATTCTAGTTTTCCGGCTGTTCCACATGTGCCATTACTTCCTCCAGTGAAGTCTCGAACCCCTCAGAGTTATCCGTGAGGGTTAGACTCAACTTCTCCCAATCTCCTGTTAACATTGGTGCTTTGACCTCTTCCCATGAATCATGAATGTTCTTAACATCTAGAACGGTGAGTCGTTTCCAGAAGGTTTTCGATTGACTTTGCCCAGATCATCAGAGGACTCACTATCTATGGCAGCTATACTCTAATGAAATATTTCCTTATGGGCTTAAAAATCAAAATTACTCTTAGATCCATGAGCTACAGAATGGTTGTGTTTGCAGGCATGAGAATGTTAATCTTGTTGTACATCTCCATCGGAGCTTCTGGGGACCAGGTGCATTGTCAATGAGCAGTAATATTTTGAAAGGCATCTTCTTTTCTGAGCAGTAGGTCTCAACAGTGGGTTTAAAATATTCAGCAGACCATGTGGTAAACGGATGAGCCATCATCCAGGCTTTGTTGTTCTGTTTATAGAACACAGGGCAGAGTAGATTTAGAACAATTCTTAAGGGCCCTAGGACTTTTGGAATGGTAAATGAGTACTGGCTTCAAGCGAAAGTCATCAGTTGCATTAACCCTCATTGTGAGAGTCAGCCTGTCCCTCGAAGCTTTGAAGCCACGTATTGACTTCTCTCTCGCTATGAGAGTCTTTGATGCTGTCTTCTTCCAACATAAGACTGTTTCATTTATCGGGCTGGCCAAAAAGTTCATCTGGTCCGTCTGCTGAGATTCTGGCCAGCCCAATAAATTGAAGCTGTGTGGCTTACTGTAGCCACCTTCACTGATCATCTTACCTAGGTCTTCTGGATGACCCACAGCTCCTACATCAGCACTTGTTGGCTTCACCCTGCACTAGATGCTAGAGAGACGGTTTCCTTGCACAGACTTCACGAACCAGCCTCTGCCAGCTTCAGACTTTTCTCCTGCGGCTTCCTCACCTGTCTCAGGCTTCAGAGAACTGAAGAGTTAGGGCCTTGCCTGGATTAGACTTTGGCTTAAGGCAATGCGGTGGCTGTTCAGATCTTCTGTTCAGAACATTAAAACTTTCTCCACGACACCAATGAGGTTATTTTGCTTTATCATTCGTGTGGTCACTGGAAGAGCACTTTTCACCTCCTTCAACAACTCTTCCTTTGCATTCACAACGTGGGTAAATGGCCAGAGGCTTAGCTTTCGGCCTGTTGCGGCTTTTGAGGACCTCCCTCACTACGCTTCACCACTTCTGACTTTTGACTTAAAGTGAGAGGCCTGGAAGGTGACTCTTCCTTTCACTTGAATACTTAGAGGACCTTGTAGGGCCATTAACTGGCCCAATTTCAATACTGTTGAGTCTCAGGGAACAGAGAGACTGAGAAAAGGGAGTCAGGGGAATGGCTGGGAGTGGGGAGCAGTCAGAACACACAACATTTTCAATTAAGTTTGCTTTCTTATATGGGTGCTCCCCAGGGTGCCCTGCAAAGAATTATAATAGCAACATCAAAAATCACCGATCACAGTTCCCCATAATAAACAGAGTGAAAAATCTGAGGTATGGTGAGAACTGCCAAAATGCGACAGAGACGCACAGTGGGCAAATGCTGTTGGAAAAATGGCACCAAAAGACTTGTTTGACGGAGGTGGCCACAAACCTTCAATTTGTGGAAAAAACACAGTATCTGAAAAACTCAGTAAAATGAGTGCTGCGTGCACAGAGTCCACGTGAAAGCTGGCTTAGACTTTATTTTTAGAAATTGAGGGAAGGCACCTGCCTCATTTTGGGACACAGCCTAGACCCAAGTCCTACAGGGAAGGGGCTCAAAGCCAAGGATGCTAATCCTCCATCCAGCACCGCTGACCTAGTCTCCCTGGGTATCTCTATTTAGAGCCGCCACTGGCTCATCCTGCCGGAGCCTTGATCCGCCGGGGCTCTCCCACAATCCTGAGCCGCGTTGACTGACGTTCACATCCCGGTCTGCTGACCTAGTCTCCCTGGGTAACTCTATTTAGAGCCGCCACTGGCTCATCCTGCCGGAGCCTTGATCCGCCGGGGCTCTCCCACAATCCTGAGCCGCGTTGACTGACGTTCACATCCCGGTCTGCCACGTCTGTCTGCTCATGTCGTCCAGAAAACGCTCCTGGGAGGCGGGAGAGGATGCACAGAGCTTGCACAGCTGCCTGAAGGCCTGCCGCTCCGAGCAGACAGCAACGCCAGCGTGGGGAGGAGCTGGGTCAGAAACCGCCCCCATCCTTACCGCACTGATGCTCCGGGGGACCGACGGCTCACTCCTGTTTTGTGACCTTTTATGTTCATTCACACGATACAGTTATGGACCACCTACTGTGTGCAGGTCACAGTGCCAAGCACCGTGGAAGAGACAAAACTAAACCAGGCCAGACCTGCCTCCGATGAGCTTTACAGCTGAGCAGCACGGGTCCCCGGCTCCCAGAGGACGTGCTTGTGATTTCATTTCCCGTAGAAATCAAAAAGGAACGCCTCAAAAGTATTCAAAAAACCAGCAAGTGCACCGAGATTTTTTTAAAAGATTTTTTTCAGATGTGTACTTATTTTTAAAGTTTCTACTGAATTTGCTACATTGTTTCTGCTTTCTGGGTTTTTTTGGGGGGAGAGGGCTGCAAGGCATGCAGAATCTTAGCTTCCCAACCAGGGATCAAACCTGCGCTCCCTGCATTGGAAGAAGTCTTCACCACCAGGGAAGTCCCCTGGCCAGGATCTTTTGGTAAATGCTTCCTAAAGTCAGTTATCATGTCACACCAAATATGATACACTACCAAATAATAAGGGTCTGAAAACGCCCATCAGAAGATAACATAAAAACCCCCAAAGAATGCAAGTAACAGTGCAAACCAGGATGGAATTACCACAGAATGCTAAATGTCTCCTTGAGCTCACAGCTTAAACTATTTGTGGAGTTCTAAAATATTTCATGATCTGACTTCTACCATTTGAAGGTGTGAGAAGGGACAAATGACCTCCTTTTTGTTAAAGGAAGTTGTTTGGGGGGCAAGTGAGACCCCTCCAGGTGAGCCCAGCATAGCGCAAGCTCTCGTTTGCATAATCATCAATGATCTATAAACCATTTTGCTAGATTGGCTAGTGTGAGTGGCATTCAGTCTCATTCCCTTCCATTGATCCATCCCGGGAAAGAGCCAGTCACAGAAGCCAAGGAGCCAGGACGATGCTTAAGGCCAATGGGCTGGGGTACCCACCCTATGGGACCTTGCTTGTGAGGCTGGGGAAGGAGAATGAGGTTAGGGGTCAGACTGCAGGTTAATGGTCTAAACTCCTGACCCAGGCATTCACTGCTTCATGTTCATGTCACCACTAGTTCTGGGTCATTTTAAGATAAACCTGAAGATTACAGGTAGCCTCACAGGTAGCACAGTTCTCTCTCTCAGCTTACCTTTATCACTGAAACAATCTCAAGCTTCTGAGTTTTGAACAAGGAGAGACTGCTTGGTGAGCCATCACCGCAAAGGGAAGAGGGCAGATCAGACGAGAGCCACTGCCCTGTGTTCCTGCTCTCTGCAGCCCACGCACCCTACCGGGAGCAGAGGGTCCCTTGACCCCAACGCCCCAGAGCACTGTGCTTCCCTTTCTTCATGTTTGCTCCTGAAAACACACAGGGCAGACAGCCATCTCAAGGCTGGATCGCTCCATCGGCTTTAACTTGCAGACGGAGGCGCTGAAGAACAAGAAGTTTAACTGGCTCAAAAGAACTTAAATCCAGGGCTTCTATGTTCTAAATGATGATGCAGGCCGCCATGGACTTTTCCTCTTAAGGTCCGTCTAGTCAAAGCTGTGGTTTTTCCAGTAGTCATGTATGGATGTGAGCATTGGACCATAAAGAAAGCTGAGCACTGAAGAATTGATGCTTTTGAACTGTGGTGTTGGAGAAGACTCTTGAGAGTCCCTTGGACTGCAAGGAGATCCAACCAGTCCGTCCTAAAGGAAATCAGTCCTGAATATTCATTGGAAGGACTGATGCTGAAGCTGAAACTCCAATACTTTGGCCACCTGATGCGAAGAACTGACTCATTTGAAAATACCCTGATGCTGGGAAAGATTGAAGGTGGGAGGAGAAGGGGACGACAGAGGATGAGATGGTTGGATGGCATCACGGACTCAACGGACTTGAGTTTGAGTAAACTCCGGGAGTTGGTGATGGACAGGGAGGCCTGGCGTGCTGCAGTCCATGGGGCCACAAAGAGTCGGACAAGACTGAGAAACTGAACCAAACTGAATTTATCTGAGGTCTGTTTATAGGAGTCTTTACGTGCAGCTTTGAGCCAGGAATAAACTGGGTTGATCATGAACAGTATTAATCAGAATGTATGTACACCTTTGGGGGTCAACAAATGTTTCTGATGTGAGTGGATAAATGACATGTTAAGAAGAAATTTCATTACATAGGATATGCCTTCCGATTTTTAAGAAGAGTTCTTCCTTTTTTCTCTACCCAAGGTGTTTTCCAAAGTTGCTTTATTGCTCGGCTAAAACAACTTCGGTTATAATACTCGATCTGTCACACGGTATTGATCTGAGAAAGAGAAGGCCGTTCCTACTCTTACGCAGCTGTACGCACAGCACCTGCTGCCAGCAAACTGATGTGCTCACAGAAAGTGTCGGCGCTATCCTGACACCAACACGCACTTACCCTCAGCAACGGTCCCATTACTTTCTCCTCTCGATTATTATTAGAAAACCATTTCTGCAGCTCCTGTATGTTTAAGTGAGTTGAATCAGCTTTTCTAAGGGCAGTCATTCTATCACAGATGGTTTTTTAACACAAAAAAATGCAGGCACATTCATTCTTTCTGGGTCAGGTCCTACTTTGCCAGAATACTATTGAATTCAATAAACCTGTCGTTTTGGGAATTATACCATCATACAGCTATTCCAGGCCTCCCTCACATCCGCAAACAGTCTCTGTAAAGGGCGGGATCCATTTCTTTCTAAACACCACTAAAATGCTTACTTTTAAAGAACAAGGTGTCGCTACACCGAAAAGAAATGAAGAGTGTTCAAAAGGCAAGCTTCGTGTTCTGGAGAAGGTGGGGCAGCATTTGTGTGGGTGGCGGGTGGGGCAGCACAGAGATGGAGTGGTCCTCTCATCCTTTCTTGTCTGGGATGGAGGCTCCAGGGACCAGCCTGAGTCCTCACCCAGGGATCTCAAGCTCACTCCCTTACTGGGCTCAGGATCCTTAGCTGTAAATCTAGGCAGCTCTTCCCCTGCCCGCCCCCACACACCCCACCCCCCACCCCCCACCCCCACCACCATGGGCTCTAATCCCCAGATCCCAGAATTCCAGGATTCCTTGTGTTTCTCATTCACACCGGATGCCTGTTATGATTGTTCTGACTGCAAATTCTTGGTCTGTTTCAAGTTTCTCTTTTAACAGACTTGCCTTAGTTTCTTCCCGTGACTTCCTTTCAGCATATTGTACGAGAATAGGATAGACTCCCTAAAGCTGAAGATTGATTCCTTCTAAAAATGAGTGTGAACATATGTGAAAAAAAAAAAAAAGAGTTGATGCTCTTTAAATTGATTTCTGGTACATAACTTCAGTCAATTCTTCAATAAATACCATTAACTGTACAAGAGCTCCAGATCTTAATGCCATTATCTTTGGGAAAACAGGTATTCCCAATGATGAAGTACTGGCATTCGTATCGACTCCATCCTTGTTCCAAAGCATAAACATCACTTAATGTCATTATAGAGTAAGTACTGTCAGTGCCTAAATTAATATTCCCTGTGCATGTGAGGATGCGATTTTTAAAAAATGAGATCGAGCAAGCCGTCCTGAAGTATTCTCTGCATTACCCCCAATTGTTCCGTAAATGTGCAAAGCCTTAGGACTCCTCTTTCAATTAAAAGTGATATGCAACACTTGTTCCCAACACCTGCAGAGAAACTTTCTGTACACTTAGAGAAACCGTGCTTTCATCTTATTAAATTAGCGTGGTTTCAGTCTCACATTATCTTTAGCTGCTCAGTCTGTAGTATTATAAATTTATTGCTTCTGCTTGGCTATACTAAAAGTTGAAACCTAAAGTCATTTTCTGCTTTACTGACTCGAAGGCGGGAAAACTGAAATTATCCTGGTCATTAAAGGGAGTACTTACAATTTTTTTGCCTTCTATTAACACCGTAGAAGTATTTGTTTCAACATTCCGCAGTATCACACTTCCTTTCTGCTCTCGGTAGATGAATTCTTTATCTACAAGAGAGGAGATAAAAAAGAAACATGAAACACCAAGGAACTCATTAGCTCTTGATAGACATTTAGGTAAAATGAACTGACCAGCTCCAACAAAAATATATCCTGTGTTTCGTTGAAGGATCCATTAAATACGGTGAAATATATTCAGTTCCTTTCCATATAACTGCACATGAAGCTTCTCTCTGAATCGTTTCTCCTGTTATACTTGTGCAAGTACACACAATCTTTAGAACATTCTAGAATTTTTTGGAGTGGGACACACAGATGAGCAGATTATGGAACCTTCTACCGCAAGAGTTGGAAGGTGGTTGGTACTAAAGGGATTGATTCCCTGCGTCTGAAACGTTAGGGTGAAATCTGTACACGTGCACAGGAGCAAACCCACATCTATATCCTGCAAGATCGCTTTCATTTGGTCCACAGCTCCCTTTGCTACGTCTGGAGGAACTGGCAGCTCTGCCCTTACGTGTATCTTTGACTCGATTCGTTGTATCTTCAGTGACACTGGTCCTTTGTAAATCAACTGAGATTCCAAATATCTCCTTAAAAAGGGAACTGATGAACTGATTTTCAGGCAGGGATAGAGACACATAGAGAACAGACTTTGGACCCAGTGGGGGAAGGAGGGGGTGGGATGAATCGAGGGTAGCACTGACACATATATACCGCCATGTGTGAAACAGCCAGCCAGTGGGAAGCTGCTAAATGGGCACAAGGAACCCGACCTGGTGCTCTGTGGCTCCCTGGAGGAGTGGGATGGGATGGGGGGTGGGGGAGGCTCTGGAGGGAGGGGTCGTGTGTGTACTCGCGGCTGGTTTACATTGCTGTGTGGCAGAAGTCAACACAATATTGTAAGGCAATTATCCTCCAATTAAATATTAAAAAAATAAAACAATTAATAGAGCAATTCCACTGAATCGTACACGTGTAGAGGTGTGTGTGTGTGTGAGTGTATCGGCACGTAGGCATGAGTGTCTGTGTCTGTGTATACATACTATAAATGAAAGGGTGCAACCAGTCCATCCTAAAGGAAATCAGTCCTGAAGATTCACTGGAAGGACTGATGTTGAAGCTGAAACTCCAGTACTTTGGCCACCTGATGCAAAGAGCTGACTCATTTGAAAAGACCCTGATGCTGGGAAAGATTGAGGGCATGAGGAGAAGGGGACGACAGAGGATGAGATGGTTCGATGGCATCACTGACTCGATGGACATGAGTTTGAGTAAACTCCGGGAGCTGGTGATGGACAGGGAGGCCTGGCGTGCTGCAGTCCATGGGGTTGCAAAGAGTCGGACACGACTGAACTGAACTGAAACTTTCTGAAAGGATAGAAGGTAGACAGGAGGCAGAGTGCACAATGGGAAGAAGAAATAATAATTCGGAGATTGGGATTGACGTATGTGCACTACTATACATAACATTAAGATAATTAATAAGGACCTACTCCACTGCACACGGAACTTGACTCAATACTTCGTAATAACCTAAGCGGGAAAAGAACCCGAAAAAGAGTGGAGATACCTGTATGTGCATGACTGATTCACTTTTCTGCACACCTGACACTAACAATACTGTAAACTAACTATACTCAAATAAAAATTTTTTAAAAAAGAAATAATATTATCTGAGTGAAGGGGGTGACACTGAGCCAGTATGAAGGTAAAGGCATTTCACACAGTAATTAGTTGATGAATGGAAAGCACTGTGTGGACAGGATTAATTCCAGCGGTGTTATCATTTCTATGGTTTTAAAATTCTGCTCCACAGAAATACATTCTTTTCTTTTTTATTCCTTTATTCTATTTGCTTTGCGTTTAGTTGTCTCTTCTTCTTCTAGTCTGTTAAGATGGAAGCTTAGAACTTTGGTTTCATTTCCCTTCCTTTTAGTAAGACTATTAAAGCTAAAACTTCTCCTTCATGCATGGTATTACCTATATCTCACAAATTTTGGTACGCTGAATTATGTTATTATTCAGTTCAAATTACTTCTAATTTTCCCTGTAAAATCTGCTTGACCCAATGATTATTGAGAAATATGTTAATTTCCAAATATGTAAAGTTATTCTGGTCTTCTTATTTTTTACAGATTTTTAGTTTAAATTCACTGGATCAAAGAATATTCAGTACATGATTTTAGCCTTTTAAAGCTCATTAAGACATTTTTGTGGCCCCAGATGTGGTCTATCCTGGAGAATGTACCGGATGCACATTTAATGAAATTATTATGACTGAGTTTGGTCTGTAATCTCTTTTGGGGTGTGCGTTTGTTTTCTACTTTTCTCCTTTACTTCTTGTTTTCCTCTTTCTTGTTTCCTGATTTTCACTTTATTGTTTGAATAATTTTTACAATTTTAATTTCCCTATTTTAGCTGTATTTCTTTGCTTTTGTTTTTTTTTAGTGGTTGTCCTAGAGATTTTAATATGTACTCGACTTTGCAGCATCTACAAAGAGTTAACCATGTGCCACTTCTCATAAAAGACACGGTTGAAACCTTTCAGGTTTCAGGTCCACATACAGTCTCATCCTGTGGTAACTGTTATGTGTGTTACATCAATACTTTATACATTCCACAAGACAATGCTATAACTATTGTTTATAACAATATCATAGCATATAAAGACATTAAGAAGAAAAAGCAAAAAAAAAAAAAAAGAGAAGAAAGAAAAACACTGTCCTTCGCATTTATCCACTATTTACCATTACTGATGGTAATAATTTTATCAAAAATATGAGTTTCCATCAGATATCATTTTCCTACTTCTTAAAGATTTTTCTTTAGGATTTCTGATTATATGAATTGCTGGCAACCAATTCTTTTAACTTTGTCTAAAAGTCTTTTCCTTTAGCCTTCATTCTTGAAAGGTATTTCTTATAACACAGGTTTCTAGGTTAGTTTTTTTTTTTCCTTTTAGTGGAAGTTCTGTTCCCTGTCTTCTGGTCACCACGGTTTCTAGTGAGAAGCCAACTATGCACTGAATTATTTCCCTGCGTGTCATTTCTGGGCACGTTTGCTGCTTTCCAGATTTACTTGCTGTCTGTGGTTTTCAGCGGTTTGACAACGATGCAGTTTCGAGGGGGCCTGCTTCCTGTTTGTTTGATGTTTAATGAACGTCTTGTATCTGCACATTTATATCTTCACCAAATCTTCAGCTGCTTATTTTCCAGATAAACTTTCTACTCCTTTATCTGTCTCCTCTCCTTCTGGTATTCCAGTTTCCCATATATTGGGCACCCTGATGTTACCTAACAGCCTCGGATGCTCTGATCATTAAAGAGTTTTTCCTCTCTGTTCACCTTGAATCATTTCTATTGATCTATCATCAAAGTCACTTTGTCTTTTCTCTGTCACAATTATTGGACTGTCAAATCCACACAGTGAATTTAAAAAATTTTAGAATCTGTGATCTTCTGTTTAGGAATGTCCATTCAGTTCTTTTTATTATTCCTATTTTTCTGCTGAGGCTTTCCTTTGGGATTTTCATTTATTAAAAACATGATCACGTTAACTCATTGAGGACAATTAAAGAATCTTATAAAATCCTTGTCTCTCAGTTCCAAAATAAGGTTCATTTCATGATCAGATTCAATTACTTTTATGTTGAGACTGTCTCCCATTCTTTCTTGGTTCTTTGTATGTAAGGTAATTTTTCATTATTTCCTAGACATCATGGATTAATTTCTGGACACTCTGGGTTTTGTTGTTGTTCAGTCACTAAGTCGTGTCCAGCTCTTTGTGACCCCACGGACTGAAACACGCCAGGCCTCCCTATGCATCACCTACTCCCGGAGCTTACTCTTACTCATGTCCATTGAGTCGGTGATGCCATCCAACCATCTCATCCTCTGTGTCCCCTTCTCCTGCCCTCAATCTTTCCCAGCATCGGGTCTTATCCAATGAGTTAGCTCTTCGCATGAGGTGGATAAAGTATTGGAGTTTCAGCTTCATCAGCAGTCCTTCCAATGAATATTCAGGGTTGATTTCCTTTAGGAATGACTGGCTTGATCTTCTTGCAGTCCAAGGGACTCAAGACTTTTCTCCAGCACCATAGTTTGAAAGCATCAATTCTTTGGTGCTCAGCTTTCCTTAGAGTCCAACTTTTACTGGGTTTTGTTAATATTCTCCACTGACTGCTGTCTCCTTTGCTATAGCAGGTAATTTCCTTGCTAAACCTGGATGGCCAACTTGTCTTTCTGGAGAGCAGCTCCACTCTCAGTTCAGTTGTTTTATCTTCAGTTGATCTGCTGGGCTTCTCTTCACGCATGTGTGGCTCATGGGTCAGATGCAGAAAATACTGTACCTATGCTTTCAATTTCATTACTTCCAGTTCTATCTTATCCCATCCCTCTCCTTTTCTTAACTTTTAAGTTTGACACCGAGCTTGTTAATTTCAGCATTTCTTCTTTTCTAATATAATCACACTGTGTTATAAATGTTCTTAATTACCTCTTTGAGTTTGTAAGTTTTAATGAGTAGAAGAGTATTCTTGCTACTGCTTGGTATTATGCATTTTCAGTTTCTGTCACAATTTATCCTTCAACCTGGTATTGATAACTTTTAATCTGCAAATGTATGAAAAACACTGTTTTTTACTACCAGTTGTCAGAAAAATCTGTATTATTAATTCTTTGAAATTTGTTGAGACTGGTTTACGGACTGACACATGGCCCATTTTTGGAAGAGTTTCTTGAGAGAACACATTATTCTCTAATTGTAAATGCAGAGTTCTACATGCGGTCATAAATTAAGCATGTCCCTTGTCTCATTAAATTGATTCTCACTTAGCTAATTTTTTGTGTGCTCGGTCTTTCCTTGAGTACTGAAATTTTTTAGTAGAATGATGTTTTGAGTAATTCTCTCCTGGAGATCTCCCAAAGAGTGTTTTATACAATTTTTGACTATTTTATTAAATTAATTCAAGTGTAGAAATTTCCTATCTTCCTGGAGACTTACAACTTTTATTTTTTAACTGCATTTTTCTCTCCCTAACAATGCTTTTTAAAGATAACTTCTCTTTTTCATGATAGGATAGATGAAATAACAGTATGCACCTTCTATTGCTCACATGGAGTCAATGAGATGCTACATGTAACACACAATGTGTTTTATAAACAACGCCACGCTCGAGGTAAGCCCTTGGTGTGTGTCAGCTGTCAACAATATTTGAGAAAAGGATTTGGAGTCACCTTTGTCTCCTTTCTTAAAAAAATCTTCCCTGAAAGAACGGTTTATATTCCATTAATAAATGTTTTTATTGGAATTTTAAATTTTTATTATTTAAAAAATTTTATACAATTTTAAAGATTACATTCCATTTACAGTTACTACGAAGGATCAACTGTATTCCCGGTGTTGTACAATATTAATTGTACATTGTCACCCTGCTTATTTAACTTATATGCAGAGTATATCATGAGAAACGCTGGGCTGGAAGAAGCACAAGCTGGAATCAAGATTGCCAGGAGAAATACCAATAACCTCAGATAGGCAGATGACACCACCCTTATGGCAGAAAGTGAAGAGGAACTAAAAAGCCTCTTGATGAAAGTGAAAGTGGAGAGTGAAAAAGTTGGCTTAAAGCTCAACATTCAGAAAACGAAGATCATGGCATCTGGTCCCATCACTTCATGGGAAATAGATGGGGGAACAGTGGAAACAGTGTCAGACTTTATTTTTCTGGGCTCCAAAATCACTGCAGATGGTGACTGCAGCCATGAAATTAAAAGACGCTTACTCCTTGGAAGGAAAGTTATGACCAACCTAGATAGCATATTCAAAAGCAGAGACATTACTTTGCCAACAAAGGTCCGTCTAGTCAAGGCTATGGTTTTTCCTGTGGTCATGTATGGATGTGAGAGTTGGACTGTGAAGAAGGCTGAGCGCCAAAGAATTGATGCTTTTGAACTGTGGTGTTGGATAAGACTCTTGAGAGTCCCTTGGACTACAAGGAGATCCAACCAGTCCATTCTGAAGGAGATCAGCCCTGGGATTTCTTTGGAAGGAATGATGCTAAAGTTGAAACTCCAGTACTTTGGCCACCTCATGCGAAGAGTTGACTCCTTGGAAAAGACTCTGATGCTGGGAGGGATTGGGGGCAGGAGGAGAAGAGAACAACAGAGGATGAGATGGCTGGATGGCATCACTGACTCGATGGACGTGAGTCTGAGTGAACTCTGGGAGTTGGTGATGGACAGGGAGGTCTGGCGTGCTGCGATTCATGGGGTCGCAAAGAGTTGGACACGACTGAGCGACTGAACTGAACTGAACTGAAAAATATTAATGAATCCCTAAGCCCATCTTAAACCCAATAGTCCTTACTTCCCACCCCTAGGTTGCCGCTCCCCAGCCTGTGCCTCCTGTTTGTCCCTCATTCCCAGTACTCTGGGCTTCCCTGGTGGCTCAGATAATAAAGAATCCGCCGGCAATGCAGGAGACATGGGTTCAATCCCTGGGTCAGGAAGATCCCCCAGGGAAGGAAATGGCAACCCACTCCAGAGAATGCCTGGAGAATCCCATGGACAGAGGAGCCATGGGGTTGCAAAGAACTGGGCATGACTGAGCAACAAACACTTTCGCTCTCCCCACTCTCTCCCCGTCTCCTGCTCACCCTGCCCCCTCACGCGTCACTTCCGATGGTCTTGCCCAGGGCTGGGTGGCCGTCACCCCCCCCTGCACTGCTGCAGGGTCTCCAGTGGGTCCTCTGTCCTGTTTGGACTAGGTCACATTTGCTTTTCAAAACTTTTTCCCCTGGGCGCTTGGCCAACACTACTTTGGCCAAACTTCTTAGTCTGACACTCGATTCGAAGCCCTTCATATCCTGGCCTGGGTTTCTCTTCTCAAGTTTCCCACCATCCCCTATTAAGCATCCGAACAAGTCCTGCCTGCCACTCCTCTCTGAAGCTTCCTGCTGCCGCCTTGGCCGCAGTGCCCTTCACCCGGCCCTGCCAGGGACCGTCTCCCCTTCGGGAAGTTTCTCGTGCCTCTGCCGGGCAGAAAGCCCTCCCTCTCTGCTGGCCCTCACCCCGTTCATCCTGCTCTGTGCTCACCGCAGCACACTGCTTATTTGCTACTAACACTCGTCTCTCCCACTAGAGTCATAATTCTCAAGGGCAGAGCCCACACCTATTCGATTTTTCTAATTCTTAGCATAATGGCTGTCATGAAAGTAGGTGCTAAAAAATGTGTGATGCACTTAACAGATCCATCCCATCACGAGTCTGAGTCACCAGGCATCGAAGTTGCTTGTGGAACAACAGGCAGGACTCCTGGAACAAGAGGGAGCGCTCTGGGCTGAAGGAAAGATGGCTGTGGTATGTGGTCGTTTTTTCGACTTAGACCTTTTGTGCCTCTTTGTGAGATTCTGTTACAGCTATTTCATTCCCAGCTCTGTTACAGGAGGACTGACATCTCACATCCAGGTACAAGGAGTTACATGTTACAGAAGGAATGCATCTGGATGCTTGAGGATAGGGAGGGAAAACAAAAAGCCGTGCTCAACAGGGATGCCAAGAAACATGCTGGGGTTCTTAGCAAAAGGCTTCCCAAAGAAAATCTCACACATGACCACCCACTGGCTAGTTACTTCTTCACGTGCTAACTACCCAGTGCTTTGCACTTACAGTAAGTACAGCAGTAATTTAGTTGTTCTGCGTGCTTTAGGAACTCTTCAAAGCTAAAAAAACTTAAAGAAATAAAGTTGCATTGGTAGCTAGCAGAAGATGGTTATTTTTTGTTTCCCCAAATTGTGATACAAAAATATATAGCAATGCAACAAATTATTTTATGTACTCTGCCAAAAATAAGATAAAATTCAGTCCTTCACTTTGAGTATAATGTGTGTGTGTTAATTGCTCAGTCATGTCCGACTCTTTGCGACCCCATAAACTGTAGCCTTCCAGGTTCCTCTGTCCATGGGATTCTCCAGGCAAGAATGCTGGAGTGGGTTGCCATTCCCTTCTCCAGGGGATCTTCCCGACGCAGGGATTGAATCCCGGTCTCCTACATCGCAAGCAGATTCTTTAGTGTTTGAGCTACAGTATAATACATAAGCTAATTTTATGTTTTGCTTACTTTTGCCTAACAATACTACCTTATTAACAGTTTTTGAAAGTCTTATCCATGGTGAAAATGTTAAAAATGTATGGCATTTTACGGTGCACTAGATTTCTTAAAAACTGAGATAATTTAGTTGTCTTTGCCAAGTACAATTTGTATATGCTGATTGGATTTGAGGAGCATATTAATCCTGATTATATCAATATCACAAAGAAGCAATGCATAGAAATAGCTTTTAATTACGGAAACAAATAGTGTAATAATAAATGTAGTAGATTTGATTTTTCTCATGATTATCTTCTTTCAATTTTAAACAACGCTGATAGAAACAATGTCCTTTCCATTTATTGCCTTTTATCTCAGATACAATTCATTTCTATTCACGTATATTCAAATCATACACAGTGTGTTGTGCTAAGTCGTTTCAGTCATGTGCGACTCTATGACCCCACGGACTGTAGCCTGCCAGGCTCCTCTGTCCACGATACTCTCCAGGCAAGAATACTGGAGTGGGTTGTCTTGCCCTCCTTCAGGGGATCTTTCTGACCCAGGGATCAAACCCAAGTCTCTTATGTCTCTTGCATTGGTAGGTGGGTTCTTTACCACCTGTGCCAACTGGAAAGCCCCTGGAAACAAAGGAAGTTGTCAGGGAAGCTATCAAATCCTGTTAGGACCATGACAAATGGCTCAGAAACCAACTTGAAAAGGCTCTGTTTGGGAAATTAAATAAATATTCTTGTTCAGGCTTCAGAGACAAAGAACAGCCCTCTGACCTTGCTTCTAACCTGCCTGGACACTGCTGCCCTGAATCTGAGTGACTGTGAGTGACTGCCTGCTGTGAGTGCAAGACTTGCAAGGCCACAGATAAGATGGAGGGTGAATCTGGAGATCCATGAGCCCCTGGAGGGGACCTGGCCAACCGAGTCCCAGGCTTAACAACAGGCCAAGTTTTACACCACAAACAGCATTAATATGAAACCAGGGCAGCGATTTGTTCACAGACGGATGATGATGTAAGTTTGTGTCCTGGGATTGATTATAAGCAGGAACCGTGAACTCCAATCTCTGAAATCTCACACGAGGTACGGATGCGCTGCCTGGGACCTTTTCCTAATTGGGACTCCAGATGTGTTGTGGCGTGGGACTTCCCAGGGCTGTTTAAGCCTGGATGTTGGTCAAAACCCAATTTGGTGATGTGTCCTCTGCTCTTTCTATTTCTCTTTCCTTCCAATTGAGAGGGTAACAGGCAGGAAGGCCAGGGGTCTCCAAACCAAGGAAATAGCCTGCAAGTGTCAGACATTTTTATCTCTCTTAAGCGGCAGGAGGAAACAAACTAGCAATATTTTTTTCTTCTCTGCTGCTGCTGCTGCTAAGTCGCTTCAGTCGTGTCCGACTCTGTGCGACCCCAGAGACGGAGGCCCATCAGGCTCCCCCGTCCCTGGGATTCTCCAGGCAAGAACACTGGAGTGGGTTACCATTTCCTTCTCCAATGCATAAAAGTGGAAAGTGAAAGTGAAGTCGTGTCCGACTCTTAGCGACCCCACGGACTGCAGTCCACCAGACTCCTCCACCCATGGGATTTTCTTCTCTATACACATTTAAAAAGACGTTTCTCTTAAAATACAGTGTTGCCATAATGACACCTGGTTTCACCTGAAGTTAAGTATTCTCAAACCTTGAGTTAACCAACACCTTCTTCTTATGGAAATATTTGTCTTAAGCTATGCTCATGTGCTATGCGTTTACCCCAGACTTTGTCTTCAAGTCGGTTTGCCTCTTGGCTCAGAACCTACTTGACAAACCAGTATGTTAGACTCAGATATTGTTCTTCTAATCTATGTAAACAAAACTATTTGTATGGTGGTCTGCCCTTCTTCAAGATTCAAGTTAATCATTTTATGGCCCAGGATGAACCATTTGGTGCCAAGATTATCCCAAAATGTATCTTATGGGTGAGGGGCCTGGTGCCATTCTGAGTTTTAAGACATTCCTTTCTTTTATTAACAGACTGCTAGTGACTATATAACATCCAGCTGAAGACTAGCAGGGCGATACTCTTTCTGCCCCCTTCTGATGCCTATGTCAGAAGCTTTCTCTATCTCCTTTCAGTTCAGTTCAGTCCAGTTCAGTCACTCAGTCGTGTCCAACTCTTTGCGACCCCATGAATCGCAGCACGCCAGACCTCCCTGTCCATCACCAACTCCCAGAGTTGACTCAGACTCACGTCCATCGAGTCAGTGATGCCATCCAGCCATCGCATCCTCTGTCGTCCCCTTCTCCTCCTGCCCCCAATCTCTCCTAGCATCAGAGACTTTTCCAATGAGTCAACTCTTCGCATGAGGTGGCCAAAGTACTAGAGTTTTAGCTTCATCATCATTCCCTCCAAAGAAATCCCAGGGCTGATCTCCTTCAGAATGGACTGGTTGGATCTCCTTGCAGTCCAAGTGTCTTCTCCAACACCAAAGTTCAAAAGCAGCACTTCGGTGCTCAGCTTTCTTCACAGTCCAACTCTCATATCCATACACGACCACTGAAAAAACCGTAGCCTTGACTAGACGGACCTTTGTTGGCAAAGTAATGTCTCTGCTTTTGAATATGCTATCTAGGTTGGTCATAACTTTTCTTCCAAGGAGTAAGCGTCTTTTAATTCCATGGCTGCAGTCACCATCTGCAGTGATCTCCTTTATACTTTAACAAAACTTTATTACACAAAAGCTCTGAGCGATCAAGCCTCATCTCTGGGCCCAGATTAAATTCTTCTCATCCAGGGGCCAAGAATCCCAGTGTCTTTGCATGAGTCAACAACAACCTTTCACAATGTTAATGTATTGAAAGTAAGCTAGATAATTCTCTAACAAGTATCTGTACTATCTATTTGTATAAAACAAACTGCTTATTTTGTTAACAAATCCTTTGAACCTAAGACGAAAGTGAAAACTTTTGGCAAAATGGGCTCCCATCAGCTAAGAGCGTACTGCACCAGATTGAAGCTCATTAACTCTGCGTACATTCATGAACTTAGAATGATATTTCAAAAAGAAACAGCTAATGCACGTGGTCATCATTAGAAGCTGCTTATAAATCAACACACTATTGAAAAACTGGTAAAGAAAAAAGAAAGCATGGAGAAAATTTCCCTTCTTTCTTATAGCAGCTGTATCATTGGGCAACTGAATTATAGATTAGGGGAGGTTTCATGTTGTGGAAGTATTCCAGCTATTAGGTGGAAAAGGCTGATGGAAGCGGACTGTCAGCATTGTGCAGCTCCTAATGAGCTAAGGTAGCGATCAGCTGGGGCTGCTACCACAGGAGAGCAAACCAGCAGCAACTAACTGCCTCGTCGAGCAAGAATATAGCACTGCGTGCTGCCAAACCAAAACCAAAACCAAAACCAAGCAGCTACTCTAATCAAAACAGTGACCCCCAAGCACCCACGGTACCGCGCAGGCAACGCTGCCCAATAGTCTGCAATAACTTAATGGGGAAAGACTTTGAAGGAGCACAGCTATACGTGGAGCCCTAACCCTAAAAAAGAAACAGCAAAGTATATGCTTCAGTCACGTCCGACTCTGCCGGGAGCCACCGTGGGAGATCCCACCCGTGACAAAGGTCATGTGGAAGAAACCTGACAGGCAACGGCAGATCAGGCCTCGAGGGACCCCCTGGATCTGCTCGAGCATCTGCCCCAGAACCAGAATCCGTCTGTCTTACTATTTTGGGCCTTTCACCAACTCTTCTGACATTAACAGGGGGCTATCCCCGACCACCTTTCTCTGGAAAAAGTCAACTTGGGGCTTTAGTTAATGGGCATGATAGGAGTGTTTCAATTCAAACCCCTCTGATGGCTTTCTAGCTGCCTGACAGGTTTATCCATACTCTTAAATTAACACACATGATTGTTCACAACTCCCCAACCTTGAAAGGCATGGGAAGCCAAAACATTCTAAAGGTCCTAATGAGCACAGAGCCCTTTAAGGGATGAAAAATTATTAGAATAGATAGTACTGGTAAAGGGCTTCATGATTGGGCCAATGCTTGCCGCCAAGTTCCCATATCCCTTATCCATTGTGCACCTGGGAGTGCATTGGTTACCATAGTTGGAATGTAAGGAAAACAAGTAGCAGCTTTGGAATTAACCACATCAGACCTTTGAGCTAACTGGTTCTTTCTTTGTCGTGACCCACTGCACCTTTGCTCTATGAGAATGTAACTCTGTTTAGTACTTTATGAGGCTGGGAAAAATAAAGAAGAAACACTTCAAGGGAAAACAAGTTTTCTGGCTGATCAGCCTTTATCAAAAAAGAAAGGGTCATAAAATGTCCACAGGCCCCCAAGGCCAGAAGATACTGTACACAATATTGTTTATGGGAAAGGTATGCAGAAAAAATCCTGGTTTTGATAAAGACAAAACAGATGTAATGTTTGGGCCGACTCTGTATGACTTTGCATCTTTCATTTCCCTCTATGTACAAGTCAAGGTATAAAAGTTCCTTTTGAAAATAAAGTTATGGGCCTCGCTCACCGAAGCTTGGTCTCCCCGTGTCGTTCTTTTTTTCCTTTTCCTTCCTTTTCTCTCTGTTCTTCTTTCAGGATGACTCCTTGGAACACAGGAGCTTTATTGGCTTTCTGTGTTTATCAAGGAAGATCAAGCCCTGCTCTCCGCTTTGCTGTCCTTATCGCCTAGGCCGTTATCCTGAGGGTACCCCTGGATCCTGCTGGGGCTGGACCCTGGTACAACTCTTTGTGACTCCATGACTCCACGGCGGACTGTAGCCCGCCAGGGTTCTCTGTCCATGGAATTCTGCAAGTGAGACTACTGGAGTGGGTAGTCATTCGCTTCTCCAGGGGATGTTCCCAACCCAGGGATTGAACCCATGTCTCCTGCATTGTGGGCAGGTTCTTTATCACTGAGCCACAGGGGCCAGATGACTTAGGGTTAGGGCAGTGTGAAAGTGAAAGTCGCTCAGTCCTGTCCAACTCTGCAACCCCATAGGCTGTATAGTCTGTGGAATTCTCCAGGCCAGAATACCGGAGTGGGTAGCCTTTCCTGTCTCCAGGGGATCTTTCCAACTCAGGGATCGAACCCAGGTCTCCTGCACTGCAGGCGGATTTTTTACCGGCTAAGCCACAAGGGAAGCCCAAGAATACTGCAGTGGGTAGCCTATCCCTTCTCCAGTGGATCTTCCTGACCCAGGAATCAACCTGGGGTCTCCTGCATTGCAGGCAGATTCTTGAGGGCATTGTAGGCGAATTCTTTACCGTCTGAGCCACCAGGGAAGCCCCTGGTGGCTCAGACGGTAAAGAATTCGCCTCCATTATCCTAACCCTAACTCTAACCCTAGGTCATCTGTCCAGAAGCTCTGGGAGAGGGCTGCTGTTTAACTTGTGTGTTTAGGTCTGAAGTAGCCAAAGGGCTCTAAAAAATTGAAAAAAAAAAAAAATTTTTTTTTTTGTAATCTGGGTTTTCTTTTTTCTGGTTTATATCACAAAAATGTCACAGGGAGGCAATGTGGGCTCAAATTTTTCTTTTAAGAGAGAACACTTTTCTAAATCCACTCCTTAAATGCTAACAGCACTCACGGTCCCCACCACCAAGTACACAGCCCAGACAGCGCGATGCTGAGGCTCTGGGACTTGACCCTGCGGTCTGGGGCAGGCCCAGCTTCATCCGCAGCACGAAGTGAGGTGTAGACTCGAGAGTCGCTGGCTGGATACCCATTCCCTCTGGCTCAAGGGCTCACACAGCCCTCCTGATTCAAACCTGCAGCTCCCCATCTGTGGCAGGACAGCCTGGCCGCTTCCTGCAGGATCCTGAGAATAAACCAGGACTGCAGGCCATGCTTCCCTTTCCCCTTTCAAGAATGAACCAGGGATCTGTGTTCTTTACACTGGAGGGTATTAGGAGGCATTTGCTTTGGAAAATCTAAAACCTTGGAAACAAAGAACTGGGTTGTCTGGGGGAGGAGATGGGAAAGTGAATGGATGCAGAACAGTGGGTGATTAAATTCTGTGGGCTTCAAATTATGATGATATGACACCGCAAGACCCACTTTTACAGCTTGGGTAATCACATCGACAAGTACCTTCCAACAAATAATGGTCTCAACTTGGAAATTACTTGGAAAGGATCTACATTTCAAAGATGACATGAGTGGCTTTAAATTTCACTTAGTTTTCATCACAGGATCTGAGATTGCCCAATTTTGTCTTTGATTAATGGATGGCCCAGATAGCTTCTAAAAATCTTTTAAATTTTCATTCCTCTTAAAGGGAACAATTTGTATGTGTCTCCACAGCATCATGTTTAGACTTTTAAACAGCTTATTATATGGAAATCTTACCAAAAAGCAAAAAGCACTTCTTTCTGTATTTAACGCTGTCAAATATTTCCCAGCAAATTCATTTCAGTACTGTGATGGGCTACATACTTTTTTTTTTTTTTAAGCCCTTCTCTTCAGATCTTACTGGTTATCACCTTAATTTGTGAGCTAAATAAAGTCTTTGACAGATGTTTATTTTATATTAACATAAAATCATGAGCCTCATGATTTTTACCTTTAAAATACTCTTCTTCAATAAAGTTCTTTATTTGCAAGATATGGACAACAGTTCACAGATAGGCTATGAAAAGAAAATCATTGAAATACTTGAAATGTAATTTTGACTATCAACTTGTTTAGAAATAAGCCAACTTACAGATTAAATACCACTAGTTTTTAGAATATTAAATTGTACCAAAATAAGATATCTTCAAAAGTCCTGAACTATTAATGGATTATGAAATTCACTGGTCAGTGAAACATGTTGTTTATGTCATTCCAATGCCATAGTTTATTAGTAAATCAGCAATTACTTCTCAAAAAAGTGGTATTATTCATAGTTCTGTGGGCTATCACTTTAGTCACAATGGTGAGAGCTGAATCAATGTTAAAGTGCCTGCATACTTTCATCAACAGAGATTTGATGACAATAGCTATTTTCCAGTACAAGTATAGAAGACATTTGTTGAATAACCTAATTGTCAGCAGACATTATGTTAAGGAAGAAGACTATTGCAGAAAGTAAACTCAGGTTCACCCTAAATGACTATTATGGAACAAATTAGCGAATAAAAGTACCTACAGGTTGAACTGAAACGACCACCTTTCCAGGCATCCATGAGAAAAATCACCTTCTACTGACAAAGACTAAAGAATGGCTGAAACACAGAAATTTGAGTGTCTTCCTTAAAAAAAAAAAAAAAATCTGATGAAAATGCCAAGGCTAGCAGACAGACTGTTGGGAAAAGCTTGGAATAGGAGCCTGGAAATCTGGCTTCTATTTCAGGCTCTGCCACAGACTGGTATGCCATAAACACAGAGGAAAGTCGTGAAGCAGTGTCCTTGAGGAAATACAGCATGCTGTACTCGCCTCTCCTTTTTCACACCTGCCAGCAGGAAGGCGTTTACGATGGCTGGAGCTACAGCAGCCATCCTGGGCCTTCTGTGATCCTGGAAATGGAGTGTAAGACCAAAACAGGCAGAACACAGACCGTGCCTCTTGACTTTGATGTGAGAGAAGAGCGAATTTAACACACAAATAAATTTCTATCTTGTTTAAACCAGCACTGTTTTCATTTTCCTGTTGCTCTGAGATGAATCTAATCGTGATCAAGACCATATCTAATTTCCGGGTTTAGGGACAGAAGACTGGTTCTAGCCCCACATCTGTGTTCTCCTGAGTCAGGCCACTTTATCCCACAATTTTTCTTTTTCAATATTAAAATGCCTTACTCTTCAGAAAGGGCAGCTGCTAATAAAAATTGAGATTTGTCATATGAAGGTATTTTGAAAGTAAGAAAAAAATGAAAGAATAACTTGAATAAATATAGGATGCTATTTCCACCTGCAACAGTCATATCTTTGAGAAGGAGAAAGGGTTGTCTTCCTACTCAACATTTGCAATGTTATTTTATTTGTAAAGAAATGTTATGAAGATATTCCAGGAGAACTGGGGGTAGAATCCTATTTTAAAAAGCTTATCTCTGCATAACTCTTGTCAGTGATTTTGAGCAAAAAATAAAAATATAAGGAGCAGGCAGGGATCCTATACAGAATGAAGAAAATCGTTTCAACCTCTGTCTACTCACTGGGGTGGAAAAGCAAGGTAAGAAATGATTAGCGGTTCTTTCAGTCTCATGGGGAGAGGAGGCAGGTACCTTTGAAGGAATCACTCACTCCATCTGACCTGCTCATTTGCAACTGTCAAGCCTCAAAATGCCTGATTACACAGTGGGCACCAGTGGGCTGTTTCTTTCAGGCAGACGTGGCATGTGTGACAGATACGATCTCTCAGTGGCAGGTCTCGCTCCAGGCTGAGTGGTCACCTGGCTCTGTCTGCTCAGGTAGACCGGGAAGCCTAATTAGATGCTCGAGGGGCTGTTGTGTTGAGGAGGTTTAGCCCAGATGCCCAGGTTTTCTTTCAAGAGCGTGCGAGCTTGCATGCTGAGTCGCTTCAGTGGTGTCTGACTCTCTGCGGCTCTATGGACTGTAGCCTGTGAGGCTCCTCTGTCCATGGGATTCTCCAGGCAAGAACACTGGAGTGGGTTGCCATGCCCTCCTTCAAGGAAGGAGTCTTCCCCACCCAGGGATCAAATCCAGGTCTCCTGTGGCTACTACATTGTAGGCAGATTCTTTACTACTGAGCCACCGGGGAAGCCTCCTCCTCCAAGAAAGGGGCCTCCCAAGAGTCCCAAATGACATCATTGTTATAAATCCACCTCTTTTTTCCAACACTGCTCTGACCAAAGACCCTCTCCCTTCCAGCTCTGAACTGCAGGGACTTTGCTGGGATGGTTAGAGAAGATCCAGCCAATTGGAGCCAGAACCAATCCATCTGAAAGCTGGGGGTGCTTGGGTTATGCCCCTGAGCTTCATCAGTAGAGCAGCTGTCACAGACCAGTCATTAACGTGTCCTCATAATTACCGGCGAGGAAGTCCCTGCATTCATCTCAGTGAAGTGAGAACTCATCTCTGACAGTGGATAGTTAACCTGAAGTGCTGGCAAACTCCCACCTTTACTAGCAATTAACTGTGCAACCTTACACAGATTATTGGACTTTTTGTGCTTCAACACTCTCATCTGAGGGACGTCCCTGGAGGCCCAACATCTAAGACTCCAAGTTTCCAATGCAGGGGCCAGGTTCAACCTCTGGTCAGGGAACTAGAATCCACATGCCACAGCTAAAGATGCTGCCTGTTGCAACCAAGACCCAGCCCAGCCAAATACGGAAATATTAAAAAAAGATGAACACGGGTACGAATACCACCTATCTTACATGACATTAGGATAATGTCCACGTTTAACTATTAAATACTACTGAGTTCTACTAACAGTACTGCGCTGTGTGCTAAGTTGCTCAGTCCTGGCTGACTCTTTGCAACCCCATGGACTGTATCCTGCCAGGCTCCTCTGTCCATGGAATTTTTCAGGCAAGAATACTGGAGTGGGTTGCCATTTTTCTCCCGCAGGGGATCTTCCTGACCCAGGGATCGAACCTGTGTCTCTTGCGCGTCCTGCATTGGCAGGGAGGTTCTTTACTGTCAGTGCCGCCTGACTGCAAACAACCAACATCTGCGTAGTCCAGTGACCATTCCTAGGATTTCATAGGAATGCTTTACATGTGGGACCTGATGTAACTCTAACCTGAAAGTTAAGGACTGCTATAGCCCTTCTATTTCACTTATCCCCAGTGTGACTGTGCGCTTTTTCATCTAAACCAGGACCCTTGAGAGTGCCAGGTGGGTGGCAGTTTAACAGTCATATCAGGCCAAGTGACATGATCTGGTATATGAGCACTGGCTTATCTCAGCTTCAGCAGAGTTGAGGTGTTCATGAATTAATAAGCTTAGTGTTGGCAGAAACAAAACTTCATACTTACCAAAAGTTTTTAACAATAACAATCCTGACTTAATTTAAGGGATAAAAGCTTCACTCTAGCGCATCTGAAATAAGAAGATAACTAAACTTGAATCATCAGGATTGTAAATCCAATGATTCTATTCCATGGATGCTGCCGATAAAGACAATTTAAGAGGCAGCCAGTCAACTTGCTCAAAAGATTGATTGCACTATAATTTAACAAACATAGAAAAAGTCTCAACTAATCTTTAGGTTGAGGTATCACAGCCATCCACAAAATCAATGAATAGTGTTTCAAGTCTTCTGCGGTGAAAGACATCGTGTTTATGAGTGGCAAAGTAGCATTCGTTTTAAAAGGTATGCATCTCAGTCACAGAAAACTCAGCAAGCTTTGGTCAGTAATGAGTCCTGTCCTCTGAGCTGATGGGCACCCTCAGCTCAGTTTATAGCTATGGGTAGAGCAGACATGGGGTCGCAGAGTCGGACAAGACTTAGCAACTGAACAACAGGAGCAGACAAAGGTCACCGCTGCAATCTCATTGATTAGAGCTGCCTTTCTGAAGAGCAGAAGTGAATGACGTGAAGTGAAAGTCTCAGTCGTGTCCGACTCTTTGCGACCGCATGGACTATACAGTCCATGGAATTCTCCAGGCCAGAACACTGGAGTGGGTAGCACTTCCCTTCTCCAGGGGATCTTCCCAACCCAGGGATGGAACCCAGGTCTGCATCGTAGGAGGATTCTTTACCCGCCAAGCCACCAGGGAAGCCCCTGAAGAGCAGAGGTGCAGGGTAAATGACACTGACAATTGTAACCTGCAGTAGAGTATCTGCTTACTCTGTTAGGGAATGGGGTTTTAAAAGTTCTACCACTTTCCCCTTTTCCTGTTTCGTTTGTTCACGTTTGCTTTCAGCAATGCAGTTAGGATTTACACGTGTACACTACTGTGTATTAAACAGGTGTGCTGCAGCAATCGGCTAGGTGTGACAAAGTGAGCAAAGCTTTCTTCCCTACTCTCCACACGACGAAATTATAAAGTAAAATTTCCCCCCCTAAACAATAGTTTAAAACATTTCTATTGGAGCATATTTGCTTTACAACGCAAAGTGAATCAGCTACACATATACATATATCCCCTCTTTTTCAGATTTCCTTCCCATTTAGGTCACCACAGAACACTGAGTAGAGTTCCCTGGGCTGTCGAGTTAGGTTCTCATCGGTCATCTATTTTATGCATAGTATCGATAGCGTATATGTGTCAATCCCAGTCTCCCAACTCATCCCGCCCCCTTCCCCCCTTGGTATCCATACATTTGTTCTCTACATTTGTGTCTCCATTTCTGTTTTGCAAACAAGATCATCTGTACCATTTTTCTAGGTTCCACATATATGCATTAACATACAATATTTGCTTATATCGTATTTATTCTACGTAATGAAATACTGCCAACTAGATCGACATTAGTAACTTTCGTGTGATTTGCGTGCACACACACACACACACACACCTATCCAACTAGCGCCAAAGCATCTGATTTTACCAACAGTGGCTAGCCTTCCAGACCCCGTCGTGGGTTTACTTCCTCTATTTGGTTCGTTCACTGAGTCCTTCCGAGGTTCTCCATGTCCTAGACCCTTCACAAGTGCTAGTCTCTGACTGTGTGCTCGGCCCTCCCCGCAGCAGCTGGGTTGAACACGTGATTCCAACTCAGAACATCAAATAGTTATTGACTATGGGCGAGCTTCCTTCAATTAAACGTTGCTGAAAACAGACAGTGACCTCAGTCCCCACTTTCTCTACTACTCTCAGTTCATGTTAATCCTTCCACGATGCCTATGTCTTTCTCCTCTGAGGGGAGAAACCAGGTTATAGTATGTTTTGATGTATTTTTGCATAGCCAGTGCATAGTGGATATTTCAAAAGGAAAACAAAAAAAATATTGTGATACAGAAAAGACTGAAAGCATGTAGAAAGAAAATGAAAGTGAAGTCGCTCAGTCGTGTCCAGCTCTTTCTGACCCTGTGGACTGTAGCCCACCAGGCTCTGCTGTCCATGGGATTCTCCAGACTAGAATACTGGAGTGGGTTGCTATTTCCTTCTCTAGGGGATCTTCCCAAACCAGGGATCGAACCCAGGTCTCCTGCATTGCAGGCAGACCCTTTACCCTCTGAGCCACCAGGGAAGCCTGAAAGCATGTAAGTGGAACTTAAAATTAGGTGACAGGTTGGTGCTCTGGAACAACCAAACGCATTTTGTCATAACACAAAAATCACCAAAGTGCTAAAATGAACTACACCACAGAGCCATCTGGGCCCCATGTCCTTTAGAAATGCCACCTATCATTGCTCCAATTGGAGAGTCAATTCTGCAAATCTGACCATTTGATTTCTGCTTGGGTTTCTATGTTATTTTCCATTTACTCAAACCATTGACAAATATTTCCATTTTACTTTTGAATTTCATGTGTGCTATATTTCTTATAATAGTCTGGGTTGTAATCATCACCCCATGTGCTACAACAAAGTATAGCATCTTGTCAAGTGAATAAATAACTGCTCTTCCCCAAAGAGATTAGCCCGGTTACTTCTCTGGCTTATAGGAATCATACTGTTCATGACATATCCATTTAATGACTGTAAGCCGTATTTTCCTGAATCAGTTTATGTGGTCCATTTCTCCCAGGAGACCATAAACACCTTCCCTGGCCCTTTAATTCATTGTTTTCCTTTTGATACCATTTTCTCAGTGCTTCTCAGGTAGATAAACAGAGTCTGATCTCAAGTCTTTTAGATTCTGAGCATCATGGATGCTCTCATGTTTCTGTCTGAACCAACCACCACCAGAGCTCTGTGTAGGCGTTCAAGAAGCACTTCTGGAAAAGTCTTATGAAGAAACACTAAATAAAACTGGTGCCACAGCAGATTTCAGTGGAGAATCACCTGACCTGAGAAAGAGAGAAAGGAAAATGGAAAAGCTAGTAGGTTTAATGTCTGTCACGGGCCAACTTTGGTAAAATTCCCTGAGCACCAGGGATGGTGTAGGGACATCTGCATTGATGAATTTTAGAGCCAGAAGAGACACTGGTACTATTTCACACATTTATCTTGTTTGAGGGATAGGGCCTGGCTCTCCTGCTACTATCGTACACCATCTCGTCTCTGGGTGTCCTAGTGTGGTCTGATGGTTGTGGAATGTAAGGAGGGAGGGCAGGACAGAAACTTCCATCACATCCCCAGGGCATTCCTGGGGATAGCAGCTAACCTCTTGAAGTGCCACACAAGATTTCCCAAATGTAAATTTTATGCCAGATCATTCTTAAAAGACTTTCTAAATTAGGTCATCTCTCCAGTCACTTCTGCATGATGTAGTCATAGCCCACCAACCAGAAACAATTCTATTTGAAGAAAGAGAATTGTGTATGATTTGCTGTTTCATACCTATATTTTTTTCTTTAGGTTTAATTGCCTGGGTGGGTGCTCTCAAAATGGCATTAAAACAGCCCTGTGTCCTTAGGTCATCCACTATTTTCAGTGATTTCTGGAAATATTAAGAATTCCTGAGACACACATGGTGCTATCTTAAAACTCCAAACACAGAATTACCACTCGTTCTGGCAGTTTCACTTCAGGACACACACACAGACGTGAAAGGGGAGGCCCACACGTCTCGTGTACACTTGTGTTCACAGCAGCAAGGCCAATACACTCACAGCAGCCAAAAGGCAGAAGCGATCCAGGTGTCTATTGACAGATGAATGGATCAACAAAACGGGAGATGCATACGCACACTCAATGGAAACTTATTCAGCCTTAAAAAGGATGCAAACGCTGACACACGCTACAACATGGATGAAACGGGAGGACACAGTGCCACGTGAAACAAACCAGTTGCAAAGGGACAAATACTACACAAACCCACTTATACAAAGGCCTAAAACAGGTACAGTCATAGAGGCAGAAAGGAGGGTGGTGGGTTCGGGGGTCAGGGAGGGAGGGATGGGGAGTGGGTTCAATGGGGACACAGCTGGGAAGATGAACAAGTCCTGGAGTCTATGGAGGTGATGGTTGCACAACAATGAATGTACGGAATGCTTCTCTACTGTACACTGAAAAACGGGGAAATGGTACATTTTATATCTATGTTATAACGATTGAAAACAAAGAATCCCTGGGACAGAAAACTGGGTTTGATGTAGAGTATGGGAAAAAGAAAGAGGGGCTGAAAAAGTGTATAGCTGTATATTTCATCTCTTCTTACTTTCCAGTCCCAAGGCTATGGCTTTGGAAAGCAAGGGTTCTGAAGAAAAAAATCAGCATGAAGTTACGTGAGCTGATTTAAGACAGATCCATGGGTCAGGCAAGTATCTATCTGACCCACATACCAGCTCCCTGAAGCTCGCTGCTCTGAGGTCATACACCTCATACACCATCATAACACCATCACACACCGTCATACACCATCATACACCGTCACACACCATCACAACACTGTCATACACCATCATACACCATCTCATCTGGTGTGCGGGTGGCAGAGACTCAGCGCAGTCACTGGTTCTTGGATGACCCTGAGGCACAGACAGAAAGGAAACTGTCAGGGCCGACCAAGATGGTGGAGTAAGAGGCCGTGGAGCTCACCTCCCACCGCAAACACATCAAAAACACAACTACAGGTGGAACAGCTCTTACGGCAAACGAGATGGAGACTGGCGGGAGGACCCCTTACAACCAAGATTGTCAGAAGACCCACCCAGAATCGGGGAGGAGGGAAGAGAGGCTTTCAGGCTGGGACCTGCGGCCCTGGGAGAGGACGCGGAGGAAAGGGGAACTTTTATGGGTGGGGAGATCTGTCCTGGGGAGTGAGCGGTTTGAGCCCCAGACTGAGCGCCCAATCCTGGGATCCTCTGTGGGGGAGACCAGCCCTCAGGCAGGTCAGCAGGTCACTGGGAATAAGAGAAGGGAGGTGGGAAGCCTGGACTCTGCCCGTGGAGAGTGTGCATGTGCTGCCCTGCCTCTGGGCACAGGGTGGAGAGGGGCTGCCTCAGCGGGTGCTGGGCTTCCTGCAAACACCTGGCTGTGCACCCACGCCTTGGGCTCACTCAACCCCACAGCTTGGTGTGGATAGAGGGAGGCAGCTACTGCCAGGGGCTGACTCCACCGTGGGGCGCCAAGGCGACGCTGTGCATCAGTCAGTAACAAAGAGCGGAAGCGTGGATTAAAGTTCAGCAGCATGGAAGAGAAGGCACGAAAATCATTCTGTTTACATCAGACGTGGGGCTAGAGGACACTTCAAGGAACTGTGTTATTAGATGGATATAGGGCCTTCAGGCTGAAGATGAAAGACAAAATGATAAACGATCACTTCTTCGTGCTCAGTTCTAGGGGGTTAACACATTTGAGAGCTGGAAGGATGCTCTCAGGATACTTCTCTTAAAATCTAGCGTATTTCTGTGCTGGCTATTTAGGTAGAGTGACCCAACACTGCAGAGCAGACAGTGGTTTTTCCTATTCCTACAGGTTGCGAATTCATCACCCGTTCTATGTCTCACACAGCCGCCAATGTATGTCTCCTCATGGAAAATCTAATGACCAATGTCTCAGCCGATGACCGTTTTTGTCCTCACGAAGTTCATCCATCAAGAGATGAGTCTGTCTTCAATCAACAGTCGGAAAACCGCCGGGCGTTCAGCGTGAGTCATTCGTTCGCAGTGAGAAGCTGTCATTGCCAAAGACGATGACCTCAGCCCTTCGCCCCCCGTACACGGGGCCCTCAGCTCCCCACCCCCCGTACATGCGCCCCCGGTACACGGGGCCCTCAGCCCCCCACCCCTCGTACACGGGGCCCTCAGCTCCCCACCCCCCGTACACGAGACTCAGCCCCCCGCCCCCCGTACACGGGGCCCTCAGCTCCCCACCCCCCGTACACGATTTCTGTTCTGTAATACAACAGCAGAGATCTTGTTTGTTAGACAGGCTGACTGGGGGCTCAAGGTCTGAGAGTGACCATCTCCTATAGAAAGACTCATCATCTCCAGAAAGACGTTCCTCCTTCACCAACCGGAATAACTCAGGGCAGCGTAAACGAGAGGAGGGTTAAAATGTCTTTTAGCTTATAATTCCCTTTTCTTCACCTGAAAGCAAGGAGCTTTAGCATTAAAAGCTTTAAGTGATGTGGCATCATGCTTCACAAATATGAAGGAAAAATCACCATTAGAATTATATCCTTCCATGATTCTGTCGTGAAAAATAGCTCTGATATAACATCTTTAAAGTACATTATGTAACAGGACACTTTGGTTACCAGGAATAGAGAGAAAAAACAAAGTCACTCCTGTGATAGGATTATCTGTAAGCCAATATAGATATCATAATGCTATTATGAAGATCTGTCTCACAGACATAAAGCTTTTTCCTTTAACTGAGCAATCAAAGTGAAAACACAATTACAGCTTAAAGTATACACAATTTAGAGAAAAATGTATAACGTTTATGAACTGGGTACCATAATTTTAGATTAAAAAATAACACCTTTCTGCCAATGACCTCAATGACTTTTATCATTAATCACTGGATGAATTTTGTGTAAGTAGATTCCAGTTCTATGAAGAATTGTGGAACTGACTATGTGACAGTTATGGCAAGCATTCATCTAGCATACATCTAGGGGATTGTGTTGCGTTAATAATTTAAATGTTTTAGCAAATTGTATTAGGATCATTTACAGCATGGGGAAAATCGCATTACCAATGAATATTTGAATAAATCAATTTCATTCGAAAAATGTAAAAACTATTAAAACAACACTACTGTAGGATCCAAATAGATTCTCTGTAAAATGTTAGGAAAATGGAATATTCAGGTAGCCTACAATTCTGTTACATCAGGATACAATATACTTTTATAAGATACTCCAGACGTTTACTAGTCTGTTCTAGAATTTTGCTAAATTTTAGATTTTTGACAATATAATGACTTGTTTTCTGCTTAGTCTTTTAGCTCCTCTCTCATTTGCTCATACATTTTTACAGATTATTTACAACGATTCTGTAATTTCCCTGACAAGTTGGTTGATGTAGGTTAGGCAAAGCATATTTGACTGCTGAAGAAAGCATCAGCAATGCAAATCAGACATTCCTTTAGCCGCTCTGAATTCTCAAATGCGTGGTTTGGCCTTTCTACTCAGCCTCCAGGACCAGAAAGAGATGTATTCAAACTGGCTTTGAACCTGACCATATGGATGATACCGAATAAGTTAATTAGTCTCTGAATGGGTGGTAACAGTATCACCTACTTCACTGGGCCATTACAACAGTTCTTATGTGCTCTGCAGACAAGTTCATTACCAAGTCTGTGATCTGCAAATATTTTTTCTCATGCTATGGGCTGCCTTTCACTTTCTTGCTGGCATACTTTAGAGCACAAAAGCTCTCAATTTTGATTAAATTCAATCTATTTTTTTCTTTTCTTGATCATACTTCAGCGCTGTATTTAAGAATCCTTTGTCAAATCCAATGTCATGAAGACTTACTCCTCTGTTTTCTCCCAAGTTAATAGTTTTAACACTTACATTCAGGTCTTTGATCCATTTTGATATAGTGTTTGTATATGGTGTGAGGTAAGGGTTCAAGGCCATTCTAGTGTATATGGTGGTCTAGTTGTCTCAGAATCATGTTAAAAAGAAACTTCCACTCATTTTCACGCTGCTTTACCATATTTTAAGCATTTTCACAGATGTGACGTTTTGTAATTTTACTCTGTAACACAGAAAATTAATACAATCACCTACCTCTAAGGTTGACAGGCTCAGAAAGTATAATGACTGCCTTTCTTCCCAAGTCTTCATCCAGCCTACACTTTGTGGAGTTCTTTGAAATCGGGTGGGGCTCTGTGCCTGATTTCTAGCACAGCTGAGGCAGAAGTGACATACATGACCTTGTTTCACCTGGCTTGGCCTTCTTTTACCTGGTCACCCAACTACACTAAAATTCTCAGCCTCTGTGGCTGTTAGATGGGGGTCACGTGACTGACTCCCAACCAATGGGAAATGCAGGTAGGAGGGATGTATACCTCTTGCAGGCCCAGCCCCTAAAAGCCTCCTGTAAGAAACTCTCCATTCTAGGGACCTCCCTGGTGGTCCAGTGGTTATGAATCTGCCTTGCAGTGCAGGGGGTGTGGGTTTGATCCCTGGTCGGGGAACTAAGACCCCACATGCCGCAACTTCACCCCTGTGCTGCAGCTACTGAGCCCCCATGCTCTGGGGCCTGATGTCACAGCTACGAGACCATGTGCTCCATCCACAATGAAAGATTCCACGTGATGCCAAGTTACAGAGCATCCGGGGGAGGAATCTGAGCTGTTACAGACTCTGCAGCCACTAGGAAAGGACCCTCAGTCCCTGAAAGATCACATGGAGTAACCCACAGTCTCCGCACTGTGAGAAAGAAAAACCCATCAAAGTGCTCAGAGATGAGGGATTCAGGTGCAAGACAACAACACAGAGCAGGACTCCTGCAAGACAAGGGGGTCACACAGTGGGCACTCGTGGAGGAAGGTCCCGGGCTGGGAGGTGAGAGCTGGAGTTGGTTCTCACAGAGCCGAGTCCTGGGAGAGGGGAACAGACAGATGGACACTGATCACACACAGCAGCAGCCCAGACACCCTGACTGTCCTTTCCTTACAAAACTAACAGATAATAGATAAGCACAGGACACTCTCTCTTCAGATGTGTAATCTGAGGCTAAGTTGAGTCGGGGTATGTGTGTGTGTGTGTGTGTGTGTGTGTGTGTGAGTGCAGAGGGAGCTAACTCTCCAGGATTTGAAGAGCTGTCAAAAATTAGATTGATTCTGAGTTTCCTCAAAAGCAATAATTAGACCTAAGGATAGATAATTCTAGGGATAAATTTTAGATCAATACTATGAGGAACTATCTACCAGTCACTGCTGGCTTCCTTGGTAGGAGTGCTCAACCACACTGAATGGGTGCGTTCAGACTCAGCTTGATGGATCGCAGGCCAGAACTTGTAGAGAGATTTTATTGTGTTTACCGCTGATGACATGAAATTAAACCCCTTCCAGTCCTGCTTCTGCATGCTGTCCCCACACTTGGTTGACTGATGTCCACAGGACAGTCCTGGTTCAGAATGCGCAAAGATGCTAAATACATGCTCATAAATTCCTTTCAGATCTGACTTAAGAATCACTTTCTCCATGAACCCCTGGAAGACTGACAGTTCTCTGGATGTGCCACCTTCACTTCGAGTTTAAATGTATTTTTCTTCTGAACCTCTTCATCTGATTATACAGTCTAAATATGCTCCGGGTATACAGAAGTTCATTTTTTAAAAAACTTCCCTGTTATTCCATAAATACCAAGGGCCTTTAATAACCCAACCCAAAGTGTTTTTTCTTATGAAGGGCATACAGTTGGTACTTAATATACTGAATGGTCATCCAAGGAAAAAATGCCTTGGGAAATTAGCTATTTTGTACACCAGAAAGTCGATTTCTGTATCTGCTACAGACTTTGGCAAACTCAAAGTGGTCTAGGCCTACAAAACTATGGTATAAAATTTCCAGGCTGTCAGAGCAACTTTCAAGGGACACTGTCCTCATCTCTGTGAACCAATTACTACTAGAAAGGGAAAATGTATCAGTAATTCTCTTCCTAACTGAAAGTATAGAAAGAAATGCTTGATAATCCTTCTCCATGTTAAGCCCATGACTGCATCAAGCAGTGTCCGGGTCAGAGGAACTTAGTTCTTTTATCCTAAATATGGATCTTAATTTCAAGAGAGAAAAGAAAAAGATTTTTCTCTTTCAGGTATTATGGTATATCATCTGTTATATGCTTTTAGCATTCTATACAGAGAAGAATGAAAGAAAAATTGCTTTTAAGGATGTTATTTGGAAGAATATAGCTAAATACTGAGTGTCACATTAAATAAGAAAACAAGCCCACGTGTACTTTATTATTCAAAGGATAGTCCCTCTCAGAGCATTAGTCATTACAGCACTGAAGAGTAAATGTGTAAATGTGATTCTTTTTCAGATAATTGTACCGTTTAAGATATATTCTTAAACACTAAAAATGTCAGAAATATAGGTTTCAATCTATTCAATTCTCACTCCCACAGAAACACACTGCTCCTAGTAGCATAGAAAACTGCTAATATTTTAGTCTGTCCTGAAAACTCTCGAAAGCATTGATGGGGAACAAAGCATCCTTTTGAGTATCAACCAATATTACATGTGTCAAATATGAGAATCAGGTCATTTTCAACACAAAGAAGAAAAGGATTACATACAAAATCCGTTAGAAGGAGGAGCCACTTCCAGAATGGGAAATTAAGGACCTTTTGAAAATCTGCTCTTTTATTATAAAAGAAATGAGATTGCAAAAGCAATTTTCCAAAACTTTGGCAATTAACCAGTAGTTTCCAACACTCTGAGATCCATTTATTCAAGAAAAAAAATGGCTGAATTTTGGTCAGAATACTGAGTTTTGTAGCCTTTTAACTTGCTCTATTCTCTTGATGAAAGTGAAAGAGGAGAGTGAAAAAGTTGGGTTAAAGCTCAACATTCAGAAAATGAAGATCATGGCATCTGGTCCCATCACTTCATGGGAAATAGATGGGGAAACAGTGGAAACAATGTCAGACTTTATTTTTTTGGGCTCCAAAATCACTGCAGATGGTGACTGCAGCCATGAAATTAAAAGATGCTTACTCCTTGGAAGGAAAGTTATGAGCAACCTAGACAGCATGTTAAAAAGCAGAGACATTACTTTGCCAACAAAGGTCTATTTAGTCAAGGCTATGGTTTTTCCACTGATCATGTGGAACCAACCAGTCCATTCTAAAGGAAATCAGTCCTGGGTGTTCTTTGGAAGGACTGATGCTGAAGCTGAAACTCCAATACTGTGGCCACCTTATGCGAAGAGTTGACTCACTGCAAAAGACTCTGATGCTGGGGGGCAGGAGGAGAAAGGGATGACAGAGGATGAGATGGCTGGATGGCATCACCGACTCGATGGACATGAGTTTGGGTAAACTCCGGGAGTTGGTGATGGACAGGGAGGCCTGGTGTGCTGCGATTTATGGGGTTGCAAAGAGTCGGACATGACTTAGCGACTGAACTGAACTGAACTGATTCTCATATTCCTCTCCCCATCTACATGGTAGTCTTGAAAATCAGCACCTTCATAATCAGAGTTGCCACTAAAATAATCAGCTTAAAAACTGCTGGGGGCGGGGGCGCGAAGAACAGCTTTATAAAACCCTCCAAAAGCCCCATTCCCAGAAGACCGTCATTATTTCATCTGTCTGGCTGTTTCTTAGAAACCTGCCCTCATAGTGTTTGCTTTTATTTGATCTCACTTAGCTTGCTCACTGCAAGTTTTTTCCCTTGGGGCATTTGTCAGAAACAATCAGTGACAACTGTTTAACACAGTAGCTGCCTGAGGTGATGATGCTAGCTGGAGGAATGAGAAGCTGACCAAAAAACCTAGAAGGAAAAGCTAGGGAGTGAGATGCCCAGGAGTGCCTTGAAACACTCTAACACACGGTTGGGGATCTAGAAGGCTGCTCTTATGTGCAGGACTATATGCATGCCTGGAAATATCTAAGGATGCCCTAAGCCCTCACCTCGGGCTGACCTTGAGACTGTGAGAAAGCAGGATTAAAGACGGTGACACGGCTGTAAATTGTCTGACTGAGTACTGAACGTGTGTCCTAAGCCCCGCCACACACACAGATATGTTAGTAAAAACTGGGAGATTTATTGTTCAAGGTTTTACGGAAATCTCTGTCCAATCATTACCTGAACACTAAGCTAATGTAGCAGAGACTTTAGTAGCCACGCATGAAAAGAATGCAGACTCCAGTGTATTAGTTCAGGAAAGTCATTAAATACAGGAATATCATAGATGACAAGAAATATCAATCAATAAGACCTGGGAAGAGGGGTAATTTGATTTCCAGAGTTGCCACACTATATTATTTAAAATGTCTATTATTTAACAAAAAAAATCATGAGACAAAGAAATAGGAAAATATGGCCCCTACACAGGGAAAAACAGCAGTTAATAAAAACTGTATTTGAGGAAGACTGGACATTAGAGACACTAAAAAAAAAAAAATTAAAAGTAAACTGCTGAATTAGCCATTATAAATATGTTCAATGAACCAAAGGAAATCATGTCTGAAGAACTATAGAAAAAAATGAGAACTATGCGTCTCATCAAATAGGCAATATAAATAGAAATTATCTAAAATGAATCAAATAGAGACTCTGGAATTGAAAAGTACAAATAACTGAAATAGGAACATTCACTTGAAGGATGTAAAATAATATTTCATCTGACAGAATAAAGAAACAGTGAACTTGATGATAATTGAGATTATTTAGTCTGGGGAACAAAAAAGAAAAAAGAATGTAGAAAAATCAACATTTCAGAAACTTGCGGGATATCATTAAGTGCTTCAACATACACAAAATGGGAGTCTACAAGGAGATGTTGAAAGAGAAAGAGCAGAAATAATATTTGAAGAAACAACGGCAAAAAAAGGAGAGAAGAAAACCCTTTTCAGCTCATTCTATGAGGCCACCAATACCTTGAAACAACAACGAAAAGAGACATCGCAGGAAAATTACAGACCAATATGTCTGATGGACGCAGATGCGAAACCCTCAACAGATACTAGCCAGCCAAATCTAGCAATCTAAAGAGAAGTACAGAGTGTGAGAAAGCGGAATTCACTCCCAAAATCCAAGGCTGGCTCAACACAGGAAATCGATGTAATGCAGCGTATGAGTAGAAAGAACAAAAACTGTCGTCACTGCAAGACGTACAGAAACCGTATCTGACAAAACCCATCACCCTTACGTGACAGAAACACGGAACACACCAGGAACAAAAGGGAGCTTCCTCAGCCTCAAAAAGAGCACCTCTGAAACACCTACGATAGGATCACAAGGATTGGTGAAGGGTTAGTAGCTCAGGGAAGACAGGGAAGGCCACTCTGACTCCTTCCGTTTAACGCTGTACTGGAGGTGCTCGCCAGGGCAATGGGACAAGAAAAGGAATAAAAGTAAGCCAGGTTGGAGAAGAGGAGAAGCGTGTCTAACGGTGCCCAACAATGACCAAAATCCACGGATCTATATACTTTACAAAAGAGCAGTTCCAACAAATATCTTGTACAGCAATGCTCACAGCAGCATTATTCACAGTAGCCAACCAGCGGAAACCGCCAACTCTCCCATCACCCAGGAACGGATAAACAGAGGCGATATACACAGAATGGGATAACACTCAACCATAAAAGGAATGAAGCTCTGACACAGGCCACAACACGGATGAGGCTTGAAAACATTATACTAAGTTGAATAAGCCAGATACGGAAGGACAGATACTGTTCAATTCCAAAAGGCACCTAGAATAGTCCAAGAACAGAGAGTGGGAAGGAGATGGCCGGAGGCTGGGGGAGGGGAACAGGGGGTTAGCATTCTAATGGGGACAGAGTTTCTGTTTGGGGTGATAAATAAAAAGTGACGGCTGCACAAGATTTTGAACATATGTAATACCACTGAACTACACACCAAAAAACAGGTAAAATGGTAAACTTATGTGTACCTTGTTGTTGTTTAGTCACCAAGTCATACCCGACACTTTCACAACCCCATGAACTGCAGCCCTCTGTCCCTGAGATTTTCCAGAGGAGAACACTGGAATGGGCTGCCACTTCCTTCTCCAGGGGATCTTCCCGACCCAGGGATCGAAGCCAGGTCTCCCACATTGGCAGGTGGATTCTTTACCACTGAACCATCTGGGAAGCCCTTTGTATATCTTACCACAATACGAAAGTATCTAATAAAACAACATTTTCAACAACAAACTTTTAAAAGTGCAAAAACACTGGGGATAAATTTCAAAATAAGAGTTTTTAAAAAATGAAAATTAGAGGGAAGGCTAATGACAAACAAACTGTACATGAACACTGTACTCAGATAATGGGGAAATTAGCTGCTCCCTGGGGCACAGCTTAACAGTTCTGAAACTTCTACACATCATGCCACGGTTGAACAAGTCAAGCAATGGGTGGTAGATGGTGGAAGTCAAATTTTTACTGTGAATAAGGGAAATGACAGAGAAGCAGCAAGGAGTAACTAGAACATTCCACACAGAGACCTTAATATGAACTCAGGTTAGCTTGATACAGATACAGATGGAGATGGCAGATGGATACACAGGAGAGACAAGGTATGTAGATGGATAGACAGACATGGATAGAAAGACAGGCTAGATACAGACAGACAGGATAGACAGACAGATGGACAGGCACAGACAGCCAGTGTAGACATTAATAGACAGACATGACAGATGAACAGACATGTGGATACACACAGGTCAGTATACACACGTATATCTCCTCATATTGTCAGACGTCCTGGCACCAACGATCACGATCTTGTCTCTAACACCATTATTCAATGAAAGGAACCAGGCCTCCTTGGAGAAATTACTAATTCTAGGTCTGGGGAGGGAAAATACAAGTCTGGAGCATCTTGTAATATCAGACAGTAAGAAAGAAAGAAAAAAAGGAAGGAAGGAAGAAAGGAAAGGATATTGAAAGGGTACCCAATGGACAAAGCTGGAACTATCTGAGAAAAAAAAAAAGGCAGTGTTGAACAATAACATAAAATATAAAACAAACCTGTGAGTTGATATTAATATAGACAAGTGATCCAATAATTAAATAAATGGCAGAGAATAGACAAATCTGTCATGCAGAAGAATTACAAAGAATTGATACAGATACTCTGCTCTCAACTGAGTAGGACATGGCCTTCCACTCCTATGAACAGTTACCTCCTTCCAAAACCTACAGTATGAAAAGAGGGGAAAAGGAAAAACTTCCCAGATGCCCAGCAAACACTGCCCCAGTCAGATGATCAAGAGTACCACCGACGGTCATCAGTCATGTTGGCAGCACGCGCTCTCGACATGACGTGGTGAGAACAGCATTTTTACTTCTTCTTCTGCTCAAAACCCTGTAACCCAGCCATGATGAAAAAGCCAGAAACATTGCCATTTAAGAACACACTACAAGAGACTTGACAAGTATTCCTTGAAGTACCTAACTCTGACATTTAGACTTTTCAGATGCTATAATCCAGAATATGGTGAAAAGAATACACTCCTGGTAGAAAAAAAATCCTCCAGCTCTAATCCAGCAAAGACAAAGTGGAACAGTTTCTCTGAGTTCAGTTCACCAAATATTCATGGTTCTTAATTCCCCAAACCAAAAGTCTCGTTCAATATGGTGATTTTGCACAGTTCCAGATACACATGTCCATGCCCCAGATAATGCATGATGGAGAATTTAAAACCACAAACTAGTTTCAAAAACTCATCTGATTTTCATCAATTTCCACAGCAAAAGAAGAACTTGATATTGTATATTTTCCATCTACTGCTTTGTCTTTCTAACCAAAAAGCTGCCTACATTTCTATAAGATAAACTTGGATATTTTTAGCGAAGAAAGCCTATTTTTAGAGGCAGTATTTAATTTTCATTCTCAGAAATATGGTAGTGAGGTTTCGGGTTGTAACGATCTGTTAGATAGGAAAGAAGGATGAGACAAGAGTAATATTTCACAAAAATTAGGTCCCATACATTGATCCTTTGACTTATCTATTCCTGGACTCATATCTCATCCAAATCACACCTAACCACGTTTTAGGAAATAATTATTGGGGCTCTTGGCTTTGGCATAAAGCAGTGCGATTGCTCAAATGATCATCTGTCACATCGCTAATATTATAAACGACAGGCTGCTAAATTTATACTCAAGGTAATGCTGTATATTAATGGGAGAATTAATAGGTCAGTGATCAAAAAATCATACACCCAGTTAACAAGCCAGATAGCATCTGTCTTCATGCTTATTTGCTACACGTGTGCAATGCATGTGTCTGTGGCACGATGATAAATCTCTTTAAATGCCAGCCTAACGATGGATTCTCTGGCTAGACTAAAAATAGCGCCAGTACTGTGACTGCCACACATGTCCTCAGCCACTGGAGGGCACTGCTTCATAAAATGCTTTAAACACTGGCTTTTAGAATTCTGATTAAAAAGAACAGTATAGTGAGAATGAAGGTATGTCTGAATTCATCAATGCTGGTAAGCTGCGACAGTTCAGAACAGAACAATTAATATGCTACTGTTCATGATATTTATCTGTGCTCATCTGGATCACTGGGTTTTAATTCCAGTCCACCTGTAATTTGCTTTTCTGGTGGCTCAGAGGGTAAAGAGTCTGCCTGCAGTGTGGGAGACCTGGGTTCTATCCCTGGGTTGGGAAGATCCCCTGGAGAAGGAAATGGCAACCCACTCCAGTATTCTTGCCTGGAGAATCCCATGGACGGAGGAGCCTGGTGGGCTACAGCCCATGGGGTCACAAAGAGTCGGATGCAACTGAGTGACCTCATTTCACTTCACTTCCACCTGTAAACTCAGCAAGTCTCAAAAATCTGCAAGCCTGTTTTCTTAGCCCCAAATTAGACGTCTGTGGAAACCTTTCATAACACATTTGGAATGTTTTCACGAAATACCTGATTCTGATCTTTAAATGCTGCTGCTTTGAGTCTCATGGGGTCCTTGAAATGCTCCTCTATCGAGAAGTTTTTGTTGCTGGATTTGACCAATTTAGCTGAAGTTTCGGAGAAGGCGATGGCACCCCACTCCAGTACTCTTGCCTGGAAAATCCCATGGACGGAGAAGCCTGGTAGGCTGCAGTCCATGAGGTCGCTAAGAGTCGGACACGACTGAGCGACTTCACTTTTCACCTTCATGCATTGGAGAAGGAAATGGCAACCCACTCCAGTGTTCTTGCCTGGAGAATCCCAGGGACGGGGGAGCCTGGTGGGCTGCCGACTATGGGGTCACACAGAGTCGGACACGACTAAAGCGACTTAGCAGCAGCAGCAGCTGAAGTTGAACAGTCACATCATCACTGGTAACAGCCAAGGCCGTGCGTTCACCGAGTGCACTCAGGTGAGTGGTCTGCAAAAGGGGCAGGCCTCTACCGTTCTTCCCTGCTCCCCTTCCCCGACCACGGCCTCCTCCTGCCTTTTAAGTGTAGAAAAACTGTAGTCGAACAGTAAGTTTAGACAGAGAAATGAGAAAATGCAGGTGCAAAGGAGAGAGTCAAGCAAGACCAAATAATAGCAGTCTAGTCAGTAAGCATGGGGTCGCTAAGAGTTGGGCACGACTGAGCGACTTCTGAGCAACTTCACTTTCACTTTTCACTTTCATGCATCGGAGAAGGAAATGGCAACCCACTCCAGTGTTCTTGCCTGGAGAATCCCAGGGACAGAGGAGCCTAGTGGGCTGCTGTCTATGGGGTCGCACAGAGTTGGACACGACTGAAGCGACTTAGCAGCAGCAGCAGTCAGTAAGCAAAGCCAAGGACCTTCAGTTCCTCCTCAAGAACTGCAGATAATATTCTGAGACACCTCCTGTGAGCTACTGAAACCCCCACAAGGTGGGGGAAGTTAAGTATTGATACGTGATGAACGGGCTTCCCAAGTGGTGCTAGTGGTAAAGAACTGCCTGTCAATGCAGGTGACGTAAGAGATGCAGGTTTGATCCCTGGGTTGGGGAGATCCCCTGGAGGAGGAAATGGCAACCCACTCCAGTATGCTTGCTGGAGAATCCCACAGACAGAGCTATAGTCCACAGGGTCACCAAGACTCAGACACTACTGAAGGAACACAGCATGTGCGTGTTGAAGGGACCGTAGGCATGACGTGAGCTGCCACAATTCCAAGAACTGGCCTTAAGGAAATGGGAAACAAACTGACCTGGAACTGAAGATCAATTGCCCTTAAAACAATCGAGATGATGATGGTCAGACCACTGATGACTGATTTCAAGATGACCGTCAGAGTTGCTTGTGCTTTTTATACACAGAGCCCCCTCCTAGCCTCTAAAAGCGGTTGCTCACTGACTGTCAAGCGGTGGGGGGAGTCGGCCTTTGGACAGGTATCGTCTCCTTCCCCTCCAGCTGCTGGCAGCCAAAGTAAAGCAAATTTCTTCCACCAACCTGGTCTCTTTACTCTTGAGTGGTGAGCAGCCAGACCCCACCTTTGGTTACAGTTTTAGCTTGTCGCAAACAATCACCTGAGGAAAGGATTATTATGGGTACATTTAATAGATGAAGAAACAGATGATGAAAAAGCTGGGGTATTGAGTATGGAGCCAGGGGTCTCCTGACTTCCGAGCAGGAACTCGCTCTGTCTTCCTGTGACGCGTGTTTCCTCATCATCACAGGTCCTGAAGGTGCTTGGTGAGCGTCTGCTGAATAAACACATAAATGCTTCCCTGGTGGCTCAGACTGTAAAGAATCCGCCTGCAACGCAGGAGACACAGGAGATGCAGGTTTGATCCCTGGGTCAGGAAGATCCCCTGGAGGAGGAAATGGCAACCCAGCCCAGAATTTCTGCCTGGAGGATCTCATGGACAGAGGAGCCTGGCAGGCTATAGTCCAGAGAGTCTCAGTCGCGACTCACCATGCATGCGTGTAAGGGAGACACATGAAGGATACACGTGGAACCTCGCCTGCTTGGCTGAGGCAGTGCTATAGTTACAGGCAGTGTTGCATTAAGAAAGTTACTTTTAGCTCACCAACGGATTCTCAGTCTTCCCTGTTGGAGGAGAAATAGAGGAAGCAAGGATAAATGACATTCCCAGGGGGTCTGGAGTCACACCGAGGTGGGATGAGCCATGGTAACAGCCCTTCTGCGGCCAACCAAGCAGAAACCTCAAAAGACAGGTTCAGGTTTCCTGTCGTGAGCCCTTAAGCCTCAGAGACGCTCACAACTGAAAAGACTCTAATGAAAACGTTACACAGCCTGTGCCTCGGCGTGCCCATTGGTGTTTTTCCCCTTTCCTGCTGCAAAGGCGGAGTCCTCAACTGTGGTCCTGATGCCATGGTTCCCAAGCTCAGCCAGCCTTGAGCACCACCAACTGCTCCCAGAATGACACCCCAGGTCCTGAGCGCCCTGGGTAGGGCCTTCCACGCTCAGAGCACACCCTGTGTGCAAGAGTGAAGCCCTGCCCTTTCCCCACTCGGGGCCTCGCTGAGTCACGCAGGGGGTGACCTGGACACAGCTCCTCCTCCCTCCGCCCAAGCCTTTGTCTGGAGCACCCTTCTCTCCTCTCTGCCTACTTCCCCCCATCTCTCACTTAAGCTCCAGTCCAAATGCAAAATCATCCCAAATCTTCTGTAGTCCTAAGGTGCTCCGAGCCCCTTTCCCGAGTCACTGTCTCTGGCACTGGGCCTGCACTGGGGTCACGCCTGCGCTCACACCAGGGCACACTCAGGGTCCAGAATACCCCAGAGGGAAGACTGCCCTCATGTGGGACATCAGGCAGAGAACCTTTTACAAGGGAGCTCGGCCTATTTAAGTACCTCTGAGTTTATTGTTAGTTTGTCTTCTTAAGTAACATGACCTTCAGAATGAATCCCACAGCCCTCGCTGCTGGGGGACAGCGGGTGTGGTTACAATGAGATTCGTGGGACGTGTCCCTGGAGGACACCCCCGCGGCATATGGCATGAGGGCAGACGGCATTTGCATTCTATTTTGCTTAGTTTTTGGTCAGTTTTTACTATGAGAGTCAAAAAGGGTCAGGATGCGATGGGTGTATGGTTTTCCATGGTTGGAAGAAAGACCCCAAGGGGCACAGTCTGGGAAGAGGCCGGCTCCATCTCTGGACCCCATCCAGCTGTCTTCCACTGCGGGCAGAAGTGTTCCTTTTCCCAAACCTTGTTTACGGGGTGGGGCAAGGGGCAGAAAGCACTGTTCCCATGAAGGCTGTTACAGCTTAGGAAAGCCCTGAGTGAGAAGAGGGTGCGTCTACAGCTGGGTTACCCTTGCCTGCAATTCTGGGGCGATGAGGCAGTTACCACTCACATGACGGGTGTCCTTGGGAGCTCTCGAGTCCAGCTTGTGCTCCTGGGGAAACTCCTGACGGGTGTCTTTGCCTCCAGATTCCTGCCCTTCCAGCACCATCTACATCCTATTTCAGGGCGCTCACAGTCAGCTCGGCTTGCCCTCAGCAGAATCTCCCGAGGATGGTCTTTCTGGGAGTCACAAGACAGAATTCAGTCTCCTGACCTGACACTCAATATACTACACCTGGGTCCCCAAATCAACTCAGACAGTTTATCTCCCTTGATTCCGATTCCTCCGTACAGAAATGGTGCCAGGTGGGATTCTGTTTGAAGACAAAATTTACATAACAAAAGTCACCAATGTAACCATTTTAAAGTCTACAATTCAGTGCTTTGGGGGCATATTCACGCAGCTGTTCAGCTGTCACCACTGTCTAAACCCAGAACATTTTCATCCCACTGGTGAGAAGACTTGTCTGCGCCTAAGCCACTGAAGACTGTGCTTCTGCTGAATCCCTGCTGTCCCTCTGGAGTCTGGGATTTGGGGCCATGCTGGGCACCTGACCCAGGTCTCGTGTGACCAGTCTGGACAGAGCCCGGGGGCTCGAGTCTCTAAAGGAGTTGCTCAGTTCAGCCAATTCAGTCCCTCAGCCATGTCCGGCTCTTTGAGACCCCATGGACTGCAGCACTCCTGGCCTCCCTGTCCATCACCAGCTCCCAGAGTTTATGCAAACTCACGTCCATTGAGTTGGTGATGCCATCCAACCATCTCATCCTCTGTCATCCCCTACTCCTCCTGCCCTCAATCTTTCCCAGCATCAGGGTCTTTTCAAATGAGTCAACTCTTCACATCAGGTGGCCAAAGGATTAGAGTTTCAGCTTCAGCATCAGTCCTTCCAATGAACACCCAGGACTGATTTCCTTTAGGATGGACTGGTTGGATCTCCTTGCAGTCCCAGGGACTCATGAGAGTCTTCTCCAACACCACAGTTCAAAAGCACCGTGCTTCAGCGCTCAGCTTTTTTTATAGACCAACTCTCACATCCATACACGACTACTGGAAAAACCATAGCCTTGACTAGATGGACCTTTGTTCGCAAAGTAATGTCTCTGCTTTTCAATATGCTGTCTAGGTTGGATATTTCTTCCAAGGAGCAAGCGTCTTTTAATTTCATGGCTATAGTCACCATCTGCAGTGATTTTGGAGCCCCAAAAAATAAAGTCTGACACTGTTTCCACTGTTTCCCCATCTATTTGCCATGAAGTGATGGAACCAGATGCTATGATGTTAGTTTTCTGAATGTTGAGTTTTAAGCCAACTTTTTCACTCTCCTCTTTCACTTTCATCAAGAGGCTCTTTAGTTCTTCTGGGACGTGATATTTCACCCATGTTGGCACAGTCTGTTTTGGGGGAATTAAACGTTCCCTGAGTGACCCCACTGGGTGAGGACTCTTGGAAGCTGGGGTCCCCTGCACTTGGCCCCACTTGCCTTTCCCCTCTGGTGACTTTGCTTTGCATCCTGTTGATGTCATAGCTGTAATTTTTAACTCTAGGCTCAGTCCTAGGTACCCTCCTGGAGGATCACCAAACCCTAGGGTGATCTTGGGGTCCTCAGATACGCATATTAATACATTTGCAGATGGAAAGCTATGGTATATGAGACATCTTTCAAAATAGGTGAGGGATTCACCTAGGATCCACTTTGCTTCCTCTTCTCTACTACAGTGATCTCAGTCTTATTTGGGATTCATTATGTCCAGTTAAAAATACTCCCCTCCTATGAGGGGTGGTGAAGGGGCGGACTGGGAGTTTGGGATTAAGAGATGCAAACTGTTAACATGGAGAAACAATAAGGTCCTACTGTGCAGCACAGGGAACTATATTCAGTATCCTGTGATAAACCCTAATGGAAAAGAAAGTGAAAAAGAATACATACATATGCATAACTGAATCACTGCTATACAGCAGAAATCAACACAACATTATAAATCAACTATACTTCAATAAAATTTTAAAAAGTACTCCCCTCCTGCACGTCCATGCAAGAAGACAGGGCAGTCACACCACCAAGTTCAGGGCAGAAGGCCACTGCGAATTTTGTAAAGTGCTTTGTTGTTGGTGTCTAGTCGCTAAGTCGTGTCCAACTCTTTCATGACCCCATGGGCTGTAGCCCACCAGGTTCCTCCGTCCGTGGGGTTCTCCAGGCAAGAATACTGGAGTGGGTAGCCATTTCCTTCTCCAGGGGATCTTTCCAACCCAGGGATCAAACACGGGTCTCCTGCTTGGCAGACAGATTCTTTACCATTGAACCACCAGGGAAGCCCTGTAAAGTGGTTACCTTCCAACAGACTTAACCACCTGCTTTTCTTTTTTAAAGCCTCTGAAGATATCAGCCACATGTCACAGACGGCATATTAGCGACTTACAATAGTGGTTCTCAAAGCGGGTGAGCAGGGGTGACTCTGCCCCCAGAGGCGGGTCTGGAGGCATTTTTGGTCTCCCTGCTGCAGGTGGGGAGCTGCTGGCGTCCGGTGGATGGAGGCCAGGCGTGCAGCGGAATACCCTACAGCACGAGGGACGGCCCCACCCCGGGAATCACCTGGCACCAAGGCTGAGATGCCCTGCTCCGAAAGAAGCCGGGACTCTCGAAGACACAGGGACACAGCCACACATCATCCATCTCTGGAGTCCTACTGTGTGAGGGCAAGGAGTCAGCAGGTTAGGCCACTCAGTTGGGATTCTTTTACCTTCAGCTGAAATCAGTGATTCACTCTCCTTTATTCTTTCTGAGTTCTCAACTCCTCCTGACCTGGAAAGTTTTCAGGGGGCTCTGTTCTGACATTGTATCTCATGGAGTCACTTGTCAGTTCTGAGTTTTTCTGCAACTCTGTGTAGAGAGACTGACACTATTCTCTGCCAGCTTCCGTTTCACATCTTTCTCTGACCTCAGGATGCACCTTCTGTTTCTCTTGTTACCATGAGAGACACAATGCACCCTTGCCCCATTGCCCTGCTGAGCAGAAAGACAGTGTAACCTCAATGGACCGGCTCACTGGTTGACCGTGTGACCTCAAGGGGCGGACCAGCTGGTTTCCAGTGTAAAATAAGACAGGGGTGTGTCTGGTGGTCAGGGGTGATCTAAGGAGATAAGTCATGAAAGGAAAAAAGCCCCCATAAGCCTAATCCCAGGAGATGTAAATTGCTGACAGTTTGTTTTACTCACTTCCAGATTTTTCCCTCTTAAGTATTTGTAGGAAATGTAGAGGCTTTTTGAGAAAAATGGACATACTTTATGTGTTTTTTTCTTCCTTTTTTCGGTTCAATGCCATACTGCACATGTCTCTCTGTGGGTGATGATCTTACGTAGACAGTTCTACTTCCCTTCCTGTTCTGATGGAACTCCTGACCTGTCCTTCCTTGCTCAACCCCGGGTTACAAAGTCCCTCAGCAGATCCAGCTCAGACTAGGAGATGTGCCACCTGGACAGGGCATCCTAGAGTTCTTAGCTGTTTAATCTGTAAAAGGAGAGGCTGGGCTCCAAGGGCATGAAGGAGGGTTCTTCTACGGGACCTCAGGCTTTGAGCTCCGAGAAAGACCCCGAGGGAGGGACCTAGCTTCCCCTTCACCCTGGGCGCCCAGAACAGTGCCTGACACACAGTAGGTCCTGACACACAGTAGGTCCTCGGCACACCGTTGGTTGAGTGAATGAATGCCCGAATGCGGCTTCCTTGAAGATGGGGGACACGTTTTCTTCCCCAATCATTCAGGCTGAGCAATAAAAACAGATGCCACATTCTTCAGCTCTTACCATGGAAGAGCGAGCTACATGGGACACGGAAGGAGTATCTGGGGCAGGTTTCTCATCTTTGATGTGACACAGAGGCAGACTCCTAATCTCCTCCCAGCTGGCCCCCCGAGTTCCTCCTGACCAGCAGCACTGCCTGCATGCTGATGATGGCTCAGGTCTAGGGGACCCTCCCCGCTTCCTGTGGGAGAGGCCCCCCTTCCTGTGGGAAAGGCCCCACTACAAAGAGTATAACCGAGTCCAAGCTCTTTGCCTGCTGTGGACACAAGGGAGCCTGACTCTCCTCCTTGTCTCTCCACATGTGAGTCTCCGTCTCAGCGCTTGGGGAACATTTCCCAGTAGAAATGCTGGAAATGATGGGATAAATGGATGATACCTGGTAATGGGATATTCTCATCTAGTAAAAACCTTAAATCTCTGGGCTCCCAGATGCCCCTTTTGGGTCAAGTTAATTATATTAAGTGAATCCTCAAAGCTTTAATGTTCATAACATCTTCATGCTGCTTTTCAGAAATTAATTCATTCCTTCTAGACAGGAAATTTGCAGGCTCAGACTCTGAGAAAAAGGATTATATTTAATGCATTTAAGAGGTCCGCTTATATCTGTATTTCTCCTGAAATAAGCTGTTTGCCAGTGTTTGTTCTAGAGAGAGAAAAAAAAATCTTAAAATACAGTATGGCCATGTCATTAAAAATTAAGATATACACTATTTGTGAAATCCTCAAATCTTAAGAGATTCTTTCTTATGAAAATGCAAGACTCTGCTCTGTGAATTGACTCTTACAAGCACATGCTCTGGCTTGGGTATTCCCTGTTGTTGAGTTATGGTGGAGGAGGTGGGGGAGGTGTGCTTGACTCGGCAGGAATTTACTTAATGTTCATTAACCAGGGCCCACAGACGTCAGCCCCGGTGACCCCTTGCTGAAGACACCGCCGGCCCCATCCTCAGTGACCTGCTCTCCCCTCCTGCTCCCCGCGCCCAGGTACACACCCAGCACCACCCCTGTCAGATTCTGAGCTTATTAAGTTGGCTGGGGGCAGCCACCCTCCTGTCCCCATGTACCCTGTGAAGGATTCTGAATGCAGAAAGTGATTTGTAAAAGCATACGCATTCTCCGTCCTTTTCCTAGCCTACCCCTACACTCTGCCCTCTGACCCAGGCAGTGAAATAGGGCTGACGTCACCCCCAGCGGCCACCACAGTCCCTCCGCTCGAGGACCAGGCTGCAGAGAGGCCTCTGTGGCCTGACCCCTCCCACACTTTACCCCTCAGCTCCCACCAGTCCAGACAGTGTTCTCAGATCAGCTCTCCACACAAATATCTCTTTTCATATCCCTTTTGTTCCTGCAATATTAACAAAACTCCCTCCTCTCAGCTATATGCTAGTAAGCATTTTTACTTGACAAAGTCCTAGTAATGCTCAGATGTTCCTTGGGTCCAAATGCCACCCTAAGGGACTCTCTGAACTCCCATGGTAAGAAGTTTCTGTGTTCTATGTCCTTTCTACGGACCTCACTCCATTCTGTGTCTTGGGAAGCAATTGTGGTTCCTTATGTCACTTAACTATTTCTCTCAATGTTCCCTGATCTGCCTGAGAGCAGAACTTGTCATTGTTTGTTTAGCTGCCAAGTCATGTCTGATTCTTTTGCAACCCCCTGGACTGTAGCCCACCAGGCTCCTCTGTCCATGGGATTCTCCAGGCAAGAATGCTGCAGTGGGGTACTATTTTCTCCTCCAGGGGATCTTTTCGCCCTAGGGATCAAACCCACATCTCCTGCATTGCAGGTGGATTCTTTACCATCTGAGCCACCAGGATTAGGTCATTATTTTTCTCCATACCACAAATGAATGAATGAAGTGAAATCAATTGATCTGGAGGAAGCAGAATGATGGGAACCACAAGGCCTGAGTACACACTGCGGGCATCGTCCAGCCTCCATGGCCTGACTCCTCACACTGATGGCAGCAGGGAGTCTGTCGGATGGAGCTCCTTGTCTCAGGGCACACACTGCGGCTTCTTGGAGACACCAGCAGCTCCGTATCAGAGGGGACCTGAGGATGCCAGGTGGTGTTTGAGGACTCACCGTGTCTCCCTGGCACAGAAAACAACTCCTTGCTTGTATCTAAATAAAGACACTTAGTAATCACTGTGTGACCCACATGCAATTCCAGAAATGGGATTTTTTGCCCCGAATTCGCTTAAAAATTAAACATCATTATAATAGTTCAAGAAAGGCAATTTAGTGTAAGTGAACTACTCCGGGCATTTTTATTTCTTAAAACTAGTAAGATTGTACATCATCAAGTAGCGTTTTCATTTACGTAAGATGACTGCTACAGACTGTAACTATCTTAATCTCTTTAGTAGTGTTAGTCGCTCAGTCGTGTCCGACTCTTTGTGACCCCGTGGACTGTAGCCCACCAGGCTCCTCTGTCCATGGGATTCTCCAGGCAAGAATACTGGGGTGGGTAGCCAGCCACCCCCTCCTCCAGGGGATTTTCCTGACATGGATTGAACCCGAGTCTCCTATGTCTCCTGCTTGACAGGCGGGTTCTTTACCACTAGCTCCACCTGAGAGGCCTAAATGATGCTCACCGAACTGTAATCATTGTAAGTCTCACCTTCCCTGGTGGCTCGGATGGTAAAGAATCTGCCTACAGTGCAGGAGACCTGAGTTTGATCCCTGGGTTGGGAAGATGCTCCGTGGAGGAGGGCATGGCAACCCACTGCAGTGTTCTTGCCCGGGAAATCCCATGGACAGAGGAGCCTGGTAGGTTAGTCCATGGGGTCGCAAAGAGTTGGACGTGACTGAGCAACTAACACTAACAAAGTGTCACGGGTACCAAGACACCATGAAAGCGTGAGAAATTCCTGAAACTGAGCCTCAGAAACATCTGGTTCTACTCCAGATGTTGGCTCTGTGGTAAAGAATCCACTTGCCAATGACGGAGTTTTGATCCCCAGGTTGGGAACATCCCCTGGAGAAGGGAATGGCAATCCACTCCAGCATTCTTGCCTGGAGTATTCCATGCACAGAGGAGCCTGGTGGGCGACAGTCCGTGGGGTCGCAGAGTGGGACACGACTGAGTGACTGGGCACACACTTACACACTACCTCAGATGTGGCCCCGGGCACAACAGCCCTGGGGGTTGCTGTTCTCAGATGGGGTTGCTGTTCTCAGATGGGACAGCTTCTCTGTAAGATCCCATATTAAACTGCAGTGATTGCTCCCACGAACCCCGGCCATAAAAGAAACACTGTTCCAGGTGACCTGCAAATTGGGGTTACTGGGCCTTGGTGAGCAGACAGACAGGAAGCTGCGTGGATTCTAACTAGCTGCTGGAAGGCCGTTTTCTGACCTTAGGCCATTTCTTACAGGACAGTCTGCACCGAGGGTCGCTCCTATGAGGGTTTCAGAGCTGGTCTTCTGACAAAGCCTCCGATGTAGAAGGAAAGGGGGCAATGAGAACAAGATCCCCGTCCTGCTTGGAGGACCAGCTCCCTGTGGCGAGGTGTAGGGTCCACATCGAAGGTTTTGGAAAGAGATGAACCTGCAGTCACCTCCTTTGCTGTGACAACTGGCCGTTCAACTGAAAGATGATTCATTAACCTCTCTGAGGCCCAGTTTTCTCATATGTAAAATGGAGATATCACCAGCCACAAAGAGTTGCTGTGGACATCACGGGAGCTAAGGCACATGTGACACCTGGGCAGCGTCTGCCAGATGCACCGGGTGGAGGAGAGGGACAAGCCCGAGAGTGAGGGCAGAGGTGGAGGCCAGGAGGAGGCCCCCTCCGGACGCCTCGCTCCGCAGAGCACATTCCTTGGGAATTCCTACAAAATCATCTCATCTTTCCCGTTATTTCCCTCTTTGTGGTCATCGCTGGGCTCTTACATTGTCACCTGAGGTTTGCACTGACCTCCTCCCAATCTTTTCTGGAACAAAACGCTGTGAATTCATTTATTTCACTCTACGCATTCATTTAACCAACACTTCCTAGGCACCGCACAAGGTGCAGGGGAGATACAGCCCTGATAATCAAGCAAATAAAAATAACCGATGCTTCATCAGTTAACATTTACACCGTGTCTTATGTTGCACACACAAGGGACAAACTACACCTGCTGTCTCTTTATGACCCCGAGTCATCTAACTAACCAGAGCTCCAGGCATCGGGCAGACACTTCATAACATTGATAAAGTGGATGGCGATGCTTTAAGCATGCTGCTTTTTTTTTTAATGGGGTATAGTTGTTACAACACCATGTCAGTTTCTGCTGTACAGAAAAGTGAATCAGCTATACCAATACGTACATCAGCCATGTATCCCCTCTTTTTCGGATTTCCTTTCCATTTAGGTCACCACAGAGCACTGAGCAGAGCTCCCTGGGTTCTCCTCAGTCACCTACTTCATACAAACTCTCAATAGTGTGTGTATGTCAACCGCAGTCCCCCAATCCATCCCACGCCTCCGCGGTATCCGTACGTTTGTTCTCTAAGTCTGTGTCTATTTCTACTTAGCAGATAAGTTCATCTAAGCCATTTTCTTTCTAGATTGGCTCTGTGGTATGAGCCAATAATATAATTGGCTCTCATATATGTGGTACCTATATGCATTAATATACAATATTTGCTTTCCATGGCTACCTACTCCAGTATTCTTGCCTGGAGAATCTCATGGACTGAGGAACCTGGTGGGCTACCGTCCATAGGGTTGCAAATAGTCGGACAGGACTGAAGCAACTTAGCACACACATATGTAAGCCGGTCTCTAGGTCCATCCACGTCTCTGCAAACGGCAGTTTCGTCCCACTGTATGGCTGAGTAACAGCCAAGGATGCTGCCTTATCTGTTTACATTGCTTCATGATCCCTGGAGACTTAGTCTCTGTTGGGTGCTATGATGGAGTCCTTGAGCTAGTACAGTTGGGAATAAATCACTTCCAGAGATTAAGTTACTACCCGGAAGGAAAGCCGTGAAAAGACACAGGTTAGCAGAAGATCTGCTAAGACCATGAACAAGCAGAGAAAGGAAGCTTGCTGTATTTTGCTTGGGAGCCCCAAGTTGCAACCCCCTTGCCTATGACTGGGGCATTCCACAGTACCTGGAATAAATATCTAACAGTCAGTGGTGTTACTTTAAAACTTAAGTGCTCATATAAAAATTAGAGAATGACCTTGCTCCCTGGTCCTATTCATTTTCCCTGTTCATCAAGTAGATGAGGCAGGTGGAGGGAAAAGGGGAAAGTGGAGGACTCCTTGTTCTTTCTCTAAACTGGGAAGAGGGAGGAGGGTTCAGGATGGGGAACACATGTATACCTGTGGCAGATTCATTTTGATATATGGGAAAACCAATACAATATTGTACAGTTAAATAAAATAAAATTAAAAATAAATAAAAATTAAAAAAAAAAAGAATGTAAAAATCTCTGGGGATCCTGGTACTAAGACTTGAGTTAGAAGTTTGACTATAACTTGAAACACTAACATGAGGATCATCCAGATTGCTTCATGGCAACAGATTCCTCCAGTCTTTCCCACTGCCATGGCAGGTACCAACAGTGTGACATTTTTTGTTTTTCTCTGTCAAATAAAATCTTATCCCAAGAAGAGGGATAAGTTCAATGTCAAAAATAAATAAATAAATAAACTCTGTCGAGCACTGATTCAAAGGAGGGAGGAGTCAAAGATTCTGAGTGAATCTGAAGCTTTAACAGCAGAGGAAGATGATGTGAAGAGTAAAGGAGACCATGGGTTTGCCTGAGAGTCAAGCTGAAATGGAAAGCTCCTTTTAGCCTTTAATACATTGCATCCCCTCTTAGGCACTTAAGGACTTACTCCAGCCCTGTCCATGCGGTTCGGGCATCAGGCAGAAAGGCTTTTACTAGCTTACAGAAGAGCTCGGAGAGGCACTGATTCGGTCATTGTTTCCCATGTCCATTAGCTGATGAACGAGCAGACTCTAATTTGCAATCCATTTGTTTGTTCAGCCTGACTTATTTGGGGCTCTTAATGCCAAATTAAGTTTTAAAAACCCAATAATTTGGTTTAAGGATGAACACCAACCTAGGCATTTTGTCTTTAGTAAAAACCTATTTTCCTGTGAGGAGTCACGGAGAAGAAAGTTGGAAAAGAAAACATCCCACGAAAGGCTGGTATTAATATTACATTATATTGACATTTACCCCCCAGATTTCACGAAAAAGGTGCCTTCTCATGAGCTGGCCACGGCATCTCCTCTGCATGTAGTTTGTATTTACTCACAGGAAGGTTGCCTGGGTCTCACTTCCGAGGCAATTTGAACAAGGTACCAAAGGGCTAAAACGACTTCTAAGAAGCACTTCTGATCTCCGGCTATCGCTCTACAATCCACGGGGCCAGAGGGGAGACTGGGACAGCGAATGGCAGGGTCTGTATACACTTGCCCTTTAAAAATTCCTGATGTGGGACTTATCAACCCCCAAGTAGACAGCCTGGACTCCCTGCATATTTGCCAGTAAACTGCCAGATTAAAAACAAAACTCTGTCCTAAAAATAATCATCCAGCAACACTATTCTTGTGAGGTTTACCTGTTTGTTTTGCAGGCATTTGCCTGTGCAGATCACAGCTATCTTAAGGCAAGTATCTGGTGCCAAGAGGTGCTTGAGCTGAGGCTGAGAAGCCAACAGAGAACACAAGTCCAACGGCAAAAGGAAGCAAATTACCTGGTGGAGGAAGCAGAGCTCACAGGCCGCTGGCCGCCCCGTGGGGCCTGGGGCGGGGCGTGTGGACTGCTGACCACCCCCCCGCCCCAACCCCTTACCTAACACCTGGCACTTCTGCTGTGACTCTCAGGCTCACACGAGACCAGCAGCGAGAGGTGAGGGTGTTTGAACTTAGGGAACACACTGGAGCTTCACAGACACGTCCAGACTCCCACTGTCCATAAGGATTCAGTGCCCTCGCATTTAACGAACACCCTTTCCACTGAATTCGGGGCACGTTCTCAGAAGGCATTTTCAGTGTTCAGTCAGACAGAACCCTTAAAAAGACCAGCTCTGTCACGTGTACGCTGTGTGGCCCAGGACAAGTGACCGGACCTCTCTGGTCCCAGGAAGCTTTACCTGCCACCCTGGTGTTACTAGGAAGCATTCTGCTACTGTGTAATTTCTGAGGTTTGTTCTACTTTCCTCATATATTTGGAGGGGATGAAAGCCCCATCCAAGGATCTCATCTGGGAAAAACTAACAAAGCAAAGTCGCTTGGCTGTTCCTTGCTTTGTAAAGGGCAGGGGTCCCAGAAATGTGTCTTTTCTTTGGAAAAAACTCCTTAGTTTGACTTTCTAGCTGTTGTTGAGAAAGGCTGCCTGGCACCCAAGGCAGGACCTCGGAAAGGAGGGTGCCTAGCAAGCTAGAGTCTTCTGCATAAGGACCCTGAGTAAACGAGTTGTTTGTTGTTTCCTCTGGAAGAGGAGACTGTGCAGGAGCCCAGGATGCTCAGAGAACTAAAGGGCCTTAACATGGAAGAAACCCCATGACCCAAGAGACGGCCCCGCCAGGAGCGATGGTCTGAACATGGAAGAGAAGCCTATGACCCAGGAGACAGCCCCGTCGGGAGTGACGGCCCCACGGGGAGCGATGGGGGTCAGTCTGAGAAGAAGCCAAAAAATGAAGCCACTGAAAAGGCCCCCGAACTGCTCATAGGACCCGAGTTCACCTACATGCTTCTGGGTGACCCCACGCAGCTGGAAGACTTCCCGTGGAGCTGGTGACACCCCATGGCCCCTCATGGGGTGGCTTTGAGTGACTCGTGGAAACAGAGCATATTAAGGACTTAGCACATTTTGCATGTAATTAATAAATGACAAGGACAGAAATTATGTCGTCATTGTTGTTCAGTCGCTAAGTCGAATCTGACTCTTTGCAACCCCATGGACTGCAGCACACCCTTCCCTGCCCTTCACCATTTCCTGGAATTTGCTGAGACTCATGTCTATTGAGTCGGTGATGCCATCCAACCATCTCATCCTCTGTCACCCCCTTCTCCCCCTGCCCTCAATCTTTCCCAGCAACACAAGCGAGGTGAACAAATCTAGAATCAGGAGCCTCTTTACCATCTATTAGATTCTCCCTATTAAAGCAGGAAAATAGAAACACCTATGTCATTATCATCATACACATACATGTAATTTCTTTCAATGGCAAGAGTTACCACAGATAAAGAACCTGGTTATCATTCCATCAACCAGAAATTCATTTACCCAGAGTCCTGGGCCATGAATGCTTGACTTGCCCAACTGCTAAGTCATCATTCAGTCAAGTCATATTCACAGAAACTCTGTCACATGCCAGACACTCTGCTCCATGAGGGAAACAGGACAACCACAACAACACACTCACAGCCCCAAGAAGCGTGCTTTCCAGGGTGAGGCAGCGCTTGCGCTGAGTCGCTCAGTCGTGCCCGACTCTTTGCGATCCCGTGGACTGTGGCCCACCAGGCTCCTCTGTCCTTGGAGACTTTCCAGACAAGGATACTGGAGTGGGCTGCCATGCCCTCCTCCAGGGGAATCTTCCCGACCCAGGACTCGAGCCCAAGGTAAGGCAGAGATGGAAGCAAACAGCTGAATGCAAATTAGAGGCACCGTGGGGCCCAGGGTTGAAGGGCCACTGGAGAGTACACTCAGTCACGGACCAGATCAACTGATTCACTCCACTGGAGAGTACACTCAGTCATGGACCAGATCAACTGATTCACTCCACTGGAGAGTACACTCAGTCACGGACGAGATCAACTGATTCATTTTATATTAATTAAGAAGGTGATCAATGTTTGAAAAGATGTCAATGATAATTAATTAGCCTCTAGTAGACTGATGAGGGTAAGGACTTGGGATAATTTAATTGAGACAATAAATGATAACGTCAGTGCTGGTATGAGGGTCACTGCATTTCAAGGATGTAGAATTGCTAATTAATAGAACTTTCCAGTTTGCTTTAAAAAGACCATTCTAGACTCAGAGGAATATCACCCCTGGGTTCAACAGCTGCAGTAAAGTGGGGCTTACGGAACTTCACAGGTCGCTTAACTTGCATGAAAGTAAAATAAAACAAGGCTGGTTAGTCCCGGTTTGTGGGCCGTGGGACTTGACATCCCACTACCAGGCAGACCACCCGCCCTGCACCCTGGTCTGGTTTACAGGCGGGCCTTCAGCAGTGACACGCGGTACCTCAGGGCATGCCCTGAGTGCTGGGGGTGGGGGGAGATGTTCAGGAGAAGCCCCCTAGTCAGGCCTGGAGCCCTGGAATAGCCACAGAACATTCTGAAAACTGTCTTTCCACCTCACTGAGGATGCAACATAACACGTAACTCTCACTTGAGATCTCTTTTCTCAAGATAAAAATGTGCATGCCCGTGTATGTGTGTGTGTGTGTGTGCACGTGCAGGCGTGTGTGTTTTCATATATCCAAATAAAGCCTGTCTCTCTGTGATGCAAAGAAACAAAGTTGAAATAGGATTTCACTCTTTGCTTCTGCCAAGGGTCTTCATTCAATTCAACGAAACAGAGGCTGGATCTAAATTTCCCAGGGAAGAAGCACTTGCCAACTGAAAAGTGAGGAAAAGACTAAGAAGGTGCCTCTCTCTGCTGGCACCGTGTTGGCCTGCCTAAGCCTGAAGAGATGCAACTCCTCAAAGCAGGAATTACTACCAGCAGAAGGGCCCCCCTCAGACAGAGGACCAAACGCAATGAGCGTGATGTCCACATAGCATTCAGGGCCTCCAAAGGGAGGAGCCAGGCTTGTTCCCCTCTCTGCCCCAATCACTCCTTTAGCTGCTAGTGAAGCAGGTCCAGCCTTGCAGATGGGGACCCCAAGACTGGGGACCCTAAGACGATAATCCAGGTGATGCTCGGATGGAACTCTGAGTTCAGCAAAGAACAACTGCTTCTCCTTGGGAAAAGCCAGAGATAATTTATTTTGGATCAAGCCATAAAGAGTGAATGAGGATTCTGAAGCACAGAAGTATTGAATAAAAGCACTTTCATATGCACAGAGACAGAGAAAAACAGAGAAAAAAACTAAGTTATTGAATGTAGCTATTGTTCTCATTCATTGCTATTATTGCTTCTACTGCCCTGGGCACTGACTGCTGCGGCCTTTGGAATGCTTCCTGCAGGTATTCATAACTCCAAAGGACAGTAGGCAGATAATCATTTTAGCTCTCACACTGGAAGTGTGGGCCTTGCATTAAGAAGAAGACAGGACGATGCAGACGGGGGGCTGCTGAAAGCACCTCAGTCTGAGGATACATCCGGGAGCACTGGTGGGAACAAGCTTCACTGCGCTGAGACAGTCTGCGGCATAGCTGGCCTCACGCCAGACAACTGGGTTTCTCTTCCCCTGAGCAAGGGGAGATCTCGAAAACTGTTCAATAATTGGGGTTTTACCCAAACGTGTACTCTAATCGTATTTCATCTGTTTCTCATGGGCTTTAATCAGGCAGTGATGCTCTTCAACGTGCATTCTATGCAATGACTTCAAACGATAACTATATACTTCTCTCCTCTAGTACCGAGCCATGAAAGAATATTTTCACTTTTTGAGACCTGACCTCTCTGGGCATTCCTCTGCAGTGACTGCTGGCTGACGGGTACAGGTGGCGCCAAACAATCCTTAGGGGAACTTTTTGACTCTGCAATTCTAAAGACTTAATAGTTTCAATTGAAAAATGTAGCTTTTGAAAATCAGCAGAAATACCCAAACCTTTATAAACTGGAATCCCTCCTTCATCCCCCCCACCCCCTGAGCTTTAGAAAAAGAAATCCATCTGGTCTTTCAGAATAACAATAGAGAAGAGGAGAAAGTAAATATGGAAATCAGGCTGCTTTGAGCTTTGTGAACTATCTCAATTTTATCTTCTAAAACATATACTTTCCCAGGATCAACCAGCCAGCTGATATTTCCCGACATTCAAAGGAAGTAATTTTCTCCAATTTTACAGTCTCTCTCGTATCGCATCTGAGAGACAGGGAGGGCTCTTCCCTCACGGCGCCTGGATGAATGGAAATGAGAAACAACAAACAGCGGAGGGGCTCAGGAGCCAGCAGCCGCCTCGGGCTTTTGCCATGTTCCACTCAAGTCCAGAGAGTGGGTGGACTGGGAGGCCAGGCCTTGCCTGGAGCTGGCAGACAAGCCGATCCAGCCCCGGCAGCAGCTTCTGCCAACTAGCCCCGGGCCCGGCTGTGTCCTGAAGACGCTGGGCAGGGAGAGCGGGCCCCCTGACGGGTGTGGGTGCCTCGGCTTGCTCAGGCCACAGGCTGCAGGCTCGTCAGCCGGTTGCCAAGGTTCAGCCCAGGCCGCCTTCCTAAGAGGGAATCTGCAACAGCAAATATGCTTCCTGAGAAGGTGTGTCATCCAGGAGTCCCTCGGGGTGCTGTAGCTTCAGGCTACCTGTGCAGAGCAGCCGACCCCACAAATACAGAGGGAGACTGTTTTCCTGTTGCTGGCAAGTGTGATGAACAGAAAGACAAAGCTGTCTGCATCACCGACTCAATGGCCATGAATTTGAGCAAACTCCGGGAAACAGTGGGGGACAGGGGAGCCTGGTGTGCTACAGTCCACGGGGTCGCAAAGGGTCAGACACGACTTAATGACTGGATAGCAGCAGCAGATACAAATATCACCCCCTGTTTTGGGAATTAGCCTTCCCCCCATTACAGTCTGAAAACAGAGTTAGTAACCTCAGATATGCAGATGACACAACCCTGTGGCAGAAAGTGGAGAACTAAAGAGCCTCTTGATGAAAGTGAAAGAGGAGAGTGAAAAAGTTGGCTTAAAACTAAACATTCAGAAAACAAGATCGTGGCATCCAGTCCCATCACTTCATGGCAAACAGATGGGGAAACAATGGAAACAGTGACAGACTTTATGTTTTTTTGAGGGGGGCTCCAAAATCACTGCGGATGGTGACTGCAGCCTTGAAATTAAAAGACCCTTTCTCCTTGGAAGAAAGCTATGACAAACCTAGGCATATTAAAAAGCAGAGACATTACTTTAGCAACAAAGGTCCATCTAGTCAAAGCTATGGTTTTTCCAGTGGTCATGTATGGATCTGAAAGTTCGACTATAAAGAAAGCTGAGCGCCGAAGAATTGATGCTTTTGAACAGTGGTGTTGGAGAAGACTCTTCAGAGTCCCTTGGACTGCAAGGAGATCCAACCAGTTAATCCTAAAGGAAATCAGTCCTGAATATTCATTGGATGGACTGTTGCTGAAGCTGAAACTCCGATACTTTGGCTACCTGATGTGAAGAACTGACTCATTGGAAAAGACCCTGAAGTTGGGAAAGATTGAAGGCGGGAGGAGAAGGGGACGACAGAGGATGAGATGGTTGGATGGCATCACTGACTCGATGGACATGAGTTTGAGCAAGCTCTGGGAGTTGGTGATGGACAGGGAGGCCTAGTGTGCTGTAGTCCATGGGGTTGCAAAGAGTCGGACACGACTGAGTGACTGAACTGAACTGAACTGAACTGATCTGCCACATAAAGCAGTCTGATGAAGGGCAACGAAACCCAACCCATTGTATGAGAGACTTGCAGTAAATGTACTCCTGGGGCACGTGTGGGTATTCGGCCGCCGGGGGGCCGTTTCTCACCTCTGTGCCCTCCACCTGCCATCGCAAGGCGGCCGAGCACCACCTCTTTGGCACCCTCTTCTCCCAGGTCTTCTCTGATGCCGCCTCCTTGGGCCCCTTCTGCCCGGGAGAGCGTGAGCAGCTCCCACGTGATGTGCACTTCCCACGTCTCCACGTGGCTCCCACTCCTCACGGAGCTCCAAGCCCTGTTCTCAGCACTTAAAGCACATTCCACAGAGTTCTCTCTCATCAGCTTCTGCTCTGCACTCATCTAACCACAGGAGCTGACTCCAGCCAGGCAGAGACTGCGCTCGCTAACCAAGGCCCACCTTGAGGCATCCCGTGCCTATCTTCCCACCCCCACGTCTGCGCACCAGAACATCTTATTCATGCACGGTTCACCGTGGCTTTTGACATCTGTCACTCTGTCTCCACTCACAGCTGAAACTTCCACTCTCTGCAGACTGACTGAATTAAATCACCTTATATTCATTGGAAGGACTGATGCTGAAGCTGAAACTCCAGTATTTTGGTCACCTGATTCGAAGAGCTGACTCATTGGAAAAGACCTTGATGCTGGGAAAGATTGAAGGCGGGAGGAGAACGGGTCAACAGAGGATGAGATGGTTGGATGGCATCAACGACTTGATGGACATGAGTTTGAGCAAGCTCCAGGAGTTGGTGATGGACAAGGAGGCCTAGCATGCTGCAGTCCATGGGGTCGCAGAGTCAGACACAACTGGGCCACTGAACTGAACTGATGTACTGAGAGCCTATTGAGACATTAACACGTTCATGGAAATAGACATTTATTTACATTGAAATATGTTTATGATAATGTGTTATAAAGTTTCCCCCATGTAGTAAACATGGTCAGCATTGTCCCACCAATTACATCTAAGAGGATAAATGTGGAAATGTAATTTTATTACAGGGGATTTATTTTTATCCTTTAAAACAGCATTCTCTGTTTTCTACTTTAGTACAATAACTATGTAACTCAGGTATAATAAAAATTTTGATACAACACACACACCTAAGCTCTCATGGTGCAGTTTCACCACTCTCTACCCTTCAGTTCCAACAGAGCACACTCGACCCCTCTGTTTCTCTGAATGGAACCCTTTCTCACTGGCCACCACCCCCTCCCAAGAGCCTGCATCACCTGGTCGGACGTTGTCCCCCTCTGGGCTTCTGGGTGGGTCTTCCCTGTGGCTGCTCACTGTCAATGGGGTATCCCAGGTAGGGTTCTGCCCCGGGGCCTCTGTGGCTGCTGCTCCATGTGGGACATGTGGGACCCCCTCCCCCAGACAGCCTACTCGAAGGGTTCCCACAGTCAGACGTCTGCTTAAACCAGCTTCATCAGAAAGAACTTCCAACCATTCCACGTAAAGTGGCAGATCCATAAGTTTCCTTATCTTTAAAAGTCAGTTGTTTAAGTCGCAAACGGGAAAATGTTCCAGAAGGGCCAGCAGATGGCCACAGACTGGGTACTTTACTAAAGATTCCAGACACCGAAAGGTAGAAACAAAAGCAGTCCACCCAGCCATGTAATGATTCCCGCCTTGAACCAGAGCCCTGGCCTGAGGGGCCACTGAGGAGCACGGCGCCTGGTCCGCCTTGAACCAGAGCCCTGGCCTGAGGGGCCACTGAGGAGCATGGGGCCTGGTCCTGCCTGACGCCACACCTGTCTCCAGTCCTGCATCCTTTACATGAACTGAGACAAAAAGGCCGATGTCAGCCAGGAGTGTCTGAGGATAAGCCGGACACTGTGTATCCTGAAGGCAGAGCTGGCAGAAGTTCTTGATGGATTAGATATGAAGTACACGAAAAAGAGTGGAGACAACGATGACTTCCAAGTCTTTCAGCCTGTTCTGCCAGAAGAACAAATTTCTCATCAACTGATTTGGGAGTGGCTGTGGATGGGACTTCCCAGGTGGCGCTAGGGGTAAAGAAGCTGGCTGCCAATGTAGGAGACATAAGAGATGGGGGTTCCATCCCTGGGTTGGGAAGATCCCCTGGAGGAGGAAATGGCAACCCACTCTAGTACTCTTACCTGGAGACAGACAGAGGAGCCTGGTGGGCTACAGTCCATGGGGCTGCACAGAGTCAGACAGGACTGAAGCAACTTAGCACGTGGATGGTGCGGCTGCTTTTTTTTTGGCGAGGAGGGGCTGAACTCATATTTGGTGATATTAAAGTTAGGGTTGTATGTCTGTGAGACATCTGAGAACTTCAGGGGAGAGGTCTGGTCTGGATTATAAGTTAGGGGTCATCAGTAGGCGGAGAATATTTTAAGTCATGAGACTAGATGAAAACTCGGAGGGGCTGAGTGTAGACACCGAAAGAGAAGGGGAAGACTTGAGACCCAGGCCCACCAACATCAGAAGTCAGAAACAGCAGCTCAGGAGGCAGAGACTAAACCAAGAGAACGTGACGGCACGGAGGTCGAGTGAGAGAGCTGGTGCAGGCGGAGGGAGGGGTGGGTTGTGTCAGATGCTGCTGACGGGCAGACTGAGCAGAGGTCTGGGATGCGATGGTGGACTCTAGCAACCTGGAGGCTCCTGGTGACCTCGACAAGAGAAGGGGCAGGGAGTCCTACGGGAGAAAGCCTAACCAGAGTGGGCTTAGCAAGAGCTGGAGGAGTACCTGGGGACGATACAGGGGCACCCGTTTCCAGCTGCAAAGAGGAACAAGAAATCGGGCAGCGCCTGGCGGGGAAGGCGGAGCCCAGCTGAGCCTTCCGCGTGTTTTTGGAGACCCAAGCAGCAGCATATCTGCTTGATGATGTGAATAATCTAACACAGAGATGAAACACCGACATAGAGAGAAGAAAGGAGATATGTGCTGCAGTCATTCCTCAAGTAAGCGAGGCACATTCACCCCTAACTTCTGGGGGCTGAGCAGACAGGTCACACTGCGGTTTCAGGCTGGGGGAGGCGCAGAGCGCATGGCAGGTGCAGACACTGGCGGGTAAGGAGGTGAGATGGTGGGAGTATTCTTTTTCTTTCTCCTGGTAGGTTTGGATGGGAAGTAGAATGGGAAGAAGGTTTGGAGGGGTAAGGAAAGAGAAGAAGGTCTGAAACGATTTATCATCTAGGAGCTGGAAAGAATGAGTAGACAAGGAGAGCCCAGGAAGATGGATCCATGGAGGTAAACAGACTTAAGCGTCTGAAGTAACCTAAGAGCGCATCACAGAGGCCACCTCATATCACAGCATCCCAGCACAGCACAGTCAGAGGTACAAAAGGCTAAGTCCAGTGTGGTCACTTACAAAAGACAGAAGAGTTTATTCAACTAAGCAAATGAGTGACCACACCCTGGGTAATTGCAGGAAACACAGGCCTCTTCCTTTGCAGGTGGGAGTTTGAGTGAACTCAGATGTTGCCAGCTATACTGTTCCATACATCTCAATAGGCTGCTGCTGCTAAGTCGCTTCAGTCGTGTCCGACTCTGTGCGACCCCATAGACGGCAGCCCACCAGGCTCCCCTGTCCCTGGGATTCTCCAGACAAGAACCTTGGAATGGGTTGCCGTTTCCTTAGCTGCAACAAATACCTGAGGGAGGTGTACAAGGGCTTTAGGACACGGGAGAATTAGAAGGCTGTTACACCAATCACTTTCAGAAAAGGTAGATCAAAAAAGTGTCCCCAGGATGACAGGGGGTGAGGAGAAATGTAACTCCAATTCATTTTTTCCCTGATAAATAAAATGTATTAGTTCTACATGATTAACTCCAAAATTAAACTAAAGATAATACGTTTGTTAACTTTAATGGTTAATGTTCACTAAAAATGTCAAGTCTCTTTCTTGGGGAATTGCACCATTTTTCTTGATCACTTGTGTTCTGTTATTTCAACAGAGGCACCATGGGAATAAGGAGTCCTAAAATAGAGAAGTTAAGGAATGGCAATAATTCTGAAATACTCGTAACCTACAGTCTTGGTTAAACACACAATGTAGCCAGGGAGGTTGAAGAGACTGATTGCAGACTTTGGTTCTATACAATGTAGCTATTTACAGACACCAGTGCAGCTGTTAATAGGTTTGAATCTGAATTTTGCTACTTATTAACCGTGTGATATTGATCAAGTCATTTAAACACCATTGGCTCAGCTTCCTCATCTGTAAAATGTGAATAACGGTGTGTGTGTGTGCGCCAAGTCCCTCAGTCCAGTCCGACTCTTTGCAACCCCATGGACTGTAGCCCGCCAGGCTCCTCTGTCCATGGGATTCTCCAGGCAAGAGTACTGGAGTGGGCTGCCATCCCCTCCTCCAGGAAACCTTCCTGACCCAGGGATTGAACCCACGTCTCTTATGTCTTCTGGATTGGCATGTGGGTTCCTTACCACTAGTGCCCCCCGGGAAGGCCAAGTGAATAATGGTAATTGTGAGAATTCATTGATTTAAAGTGTGCAAAGCACTTAGCCCAGAACTTAAGATATGGGAAGCCCCCAGTAGATGATGGTGATGATGATGGTGGTGATACGCTGATGATAATAATGATGGTGATGTGATGATGGTGGTGGTGGTGGTGATGTTGACAGCAAGGAAGAAGGGGAGGAAGTGCAGACAGAGGAGAAAGGAGGAAGAAGAGGAGAAGAATGAGGCTGTTGTAGTGATGATGGTGGTAGATGGTGGTGGTGGTGGTGGTGACTCCAAGTCACCCAGAGGGAAACTGTTCCGTGGGCAAAAGCATGTCTTTCTGGGGTCCAGCAACTTGCCTGCCACATTGTAGACGCTGCTGCTGCTGCTGCTCCTGCTAAGTCGCTTCAGTAGTGTCCAACTCTGTGCGACCCCATAGACGGCAGCCCATCAGGCTTCCCCGTCCCTGGGATTCTCCAGTCAAGAACACTGGAGTGGGTTGCCATTTCCTTCTCCAATGCATGAAAGTGAAAAGTGAAAGTGAAGTCGCTCAATCGTGTCCAACTCTTTGCAACCCCATGGACTGCGGCCCACCAGGCTCCTCCATCCATGGGATTTTCCAGGCGAGGGTACTGCAGTGGGGTGCCATTGCCTTCTCCGTGTAGACACTCAATAAACACTAATTAAATGAATTAATGTTCTGATCATTTCTAAAGCTCATCTCAGCTCCATGGCAATCCACAATCCTACGAAATGTAGGATTCTTTCCCTGGGTTTTCACATTTAGACTTGTAAGGTTAAAAAATGAATGAATTCTTTATGGCATTTGTAAAACTCACAGTGTAAGGCACAGTTAGTCACCACAAAGTCACTTCATTCACTTTAAGCTACTGCATCTTCAAGGAGCAGGAAGAAAGAGACTGATCAGGAAGAGGAATCAGTGAAAGGAGAAGGGGGCAGCTAGAAAATAGGGTTGGGGGAGGAAACAGTTATGTTCCCTTAGATTTCTGATGGTGCCTGGTCTCTGGGGAGACCTGACCACTTGGTTACCCCACAACAAAACTTCACACTGGGCCTACAATTACAAAGAAAGACTCCTCTTACAAAAGCTCCTGGACATAAAAGGCATGTTTCTTTGAACCACAGGTCATCTTATGAGTAGATTTAACCTGCTGGGCATTTTCTGCTGGGCACAAGGCCACTTCCTGACTGCTTGTGTTAACTCCCAACTTTGCGGATAGAATGAAATTCTGGCCAGAAAGCCAGCACATCTCAGGACCAGCTCCATGCCTCTGCAGCATAAAGTAGTTCATGAAAGACCAACGCCTTATAACAGCAACCACTGCGGGGTTCCTGTAGAAACTTGGGTGTCCTTGAGTCTCCAGATCTCTGCCTACACTTTTTACATTGTCTGCATATGGAATGCTGAGGCAGGCCGAGCCGGAGGCCATGGACACTCTATTCTAAAGGCTTGCCTATATTATTTGAGCACTCATGGGGTCTTTGCAGGCCCCCCCTCCGATTGCCTCTGAACCCTGTACCTTTGAGACCAAGTGTATGCACCATCTTTGAAACTCCTTCTCGGGAAGAACGAGGAAATCACATCCTTCCTGCATGTTGTGTCACGACTGCCATTGGTCGCTCTGTTTGTGTCCCGAATGATGCTGTGCTCCTTAAGACAGTTTTATTCCCAAGGTCTGGCCCAGAGCATGCGATCAGTGCTCAACCCTTCCTCTGCGATGGGTATACACAAACAGGAAGCCGAAGCCAAGTCCCCTCAGCACCAAAGGTAAAAGTATTTCGTCCAACAACAAAGACCTTGGCTCCATCAATGATTTGGATTTCCGTGTGTGCCTCCCACTGGTATTCACAGCACGCTGCTCTCATTTCTTCCCAATTGCCTCTTATAAAATACATTCCCTCTGAGATTCAGCCACTCCTTTCATTTTTAAATAAGCAAATCTAAGAACCAGAAATTAATACGGAAGCTGCAGTGAAGGACAAAGGAGAAGCTACTGCCCAGTGGGAGACGGAAGGCAAAGAGTCATCGCTGGTTGCTTTTCGACAGTTCGGAAAGCATAAATGGCATTTCAGAGGAGCTTGACAGCGAGAAAATAGGACACAGTGTCATTCAACAAAGTATCGGTGGAAAGAGCACAAAATGGGGAGGAAGTTAGGAGACAGGCTCCCAGCTTCAGCTGTGTCACTAACTAGCTCTATGACCTCAGAAAGGTCACTCAACCTCTCTCGGCCTCATTTATGATAAAAGCCAGGCTGTGAACTAGACCTCTAGTATTCCACTACAAAGGTTCTCTGCCCCGAGGATCAGTTTTCAAGTGCATCCCATGGAGGCTAAGACGAAACGAAAACAGTATCTGTGGAGATAACTGGAGAGGTTCTAGGACCAGACTGTGCAAGAGGGATGCAGAGAAGCCTGCAGATGATGGGGGAGCAGTCACTTACATCTTTTTCCCCCAGGACTGCAGTATAGAATTATTTCAGACCCAACTAAAGGAAATAGACTATTTTGAACCAACAAATGTATTGTAAACAAACTGCCTTTCACCTCCAGGTCTATATTGCTTTGTGGTTTAAAAAAAAAAAAATCCCCAAACAAGAAAACAAGATTTCATCTAGACTAAAACTCGAGAGGAAGATTAAGTTATCCACATGTGGGCACTGGACTCCACTGTTCCCTTCACTGGGCAGCATTCTAGAAGAATCCTTTCAGTTCCTTTTGGTGCCTGGACCTAGCCGGGAGTGAAAGCGAGAGGAGCACAAAAGGGAATAAAGAAATGTGGAGAAGGGAGGAAGGCTCAGCTGTGTCTCTCCCTGTCCTGTTGCTTAGCAACATCTCACGTCTGGGTCTGAGAAGCACGGATTCACGGAGGCGACACCGAAGACCCATTTCTCACGAAGGAGCAGCCTGATTTGACCAGATACACATTTTCTTAGAATGATGATGAGATGACGACCAGAGCAAGAGCTCTGTGGACCCACTTCTACAGCCAGAGAGAGACGGTGAAAGGCAGATGACAGAACCCAAGCTCTCAAAGAGGGGCAGAGAGTAGGAGCGTGAGTCCCCAGATGCACTCAGGACTCACCACTTATCCACTTAGCCTCGGGGTCGTGGATTTTGAAATCTTCACTGAAGAGGTCTTCCACAGTCACCTTCTTCTTTTGAGACAGACTGTTATCTTCCGCTAGAAAAGAGCAAGGCGCAGAGACAAAAAATTTTATTTCTTGGTTAAAAAAAAGAGGACCATAAAACATTCTGATTGCCACCCCGAAATAGTATACAGGGTTAAACATAACTTCTATACATAGTGCTGAACAAAAGCCAGGCATGCTTTTTGCTTTTATCAATACCAGGTGGCTCATTGGTAAAAAAAAAATCTGCCTGCCAATGCGGGAGACACCAGTTTGATCCCCAGGAGAAGGAAATGGCAACCCACTCCAGTATTCTTGCCTGAGAAATCCCATGGACAGAGGAGCCTGGTGGGTGGGCTACAGACCACGGGATCACAAAAGAATTGGACGTGTCTGCAGGACTAAACTATCAGAACAAAGCTATCGAAAGCTATGGTAAGGGGACTCAGTACAGTAAAATGGCATCATTATGCCCTCTCGACCTGTAAAACATAAATAACTGTATTTCTTAGATATGAAGGTAAATAACTGTTGAAAAACTGACTGATGAGCAATAAGCTGGAAATAGTTAAAAAAAACAGAAGGGATCACAACTGTATTATGTAACCAGTCATTCATTAAGCATTCATAATGGCAACCGCAAACACCACACTGGGTGCCTGAAATCCAAAAACAAGTAGCACGTTCCTTAGGTATTTATTCCCCATATGCCCGACTCGTTCCTGGCTGCTTTCAGGTTGGGGATTAGTCCTCCAGATAAGGATATACCCCAAATTCTGCATGCAAACTACCAGATTCTGACCTCCCCGCCTCCCCTGGATCAGCAGGCTTGGGAGTAAGCACCCGGAATAAGACTTGACCATCCATCCAAAGAGGAGGTATTCAGGTAATGACACCATCGGGGAGACTTTAGGAACCTGGCAGCTTTTATCCTACTTCCTAAGGCTGAAGTTTCTGGGGATTTAGATCTGCCTCAGAGAGGTTCTCTCATTACAGGCACAAAAATTCATTCATCTACTTTGACAAGACAATAGGCTGTCCACCTTCTGACCTGTGAGTCTGAGCAGATTAAAGCCGGGCAGGAACAGAGACGCAAATGCAGGGAACAGAAGGTGTGGAAGTGGCGGGGGCAGGAGATGGGATGACCAGGAGGCTGGGACTGACACAGCCATACTACCGTGCACAGACAGCGAGTGGGAAGCTGCGCGTTAAGCAAGGAGCTTGGCTTGGGGAGGCCATCTCTCTGCGGATACAGAGGGGTGGGCTGGGGGAGGTGGGGGGAGTCTCAAGAGGGAGGGGCCGTGTGCACACTTACAGCTGAGTCACGCTGCTGAACAGCAGAAACTAACAGCATATTGTAAAGCAAGTATACCTCTCCCCCCGAGACCCCCACTGGATAGGACATCAAACCACCCTCGCTGCTGTTATACTAACAAGACATTCTTTATCTTAACTTTGATGTCCATCATTTACGTAGAATGTTTATTTATGACCCTGCTCTGTGAAATAAAAGATGCCTCCTTTGCTGCCCTTTTCCTGGAGATTCAGGCCCTCATTTCTTCTGGTTTTGTGCTGGGCTGCTGTGTGGGGTTATCATGACTGTTAATTAGGGTGTGTAGGTCTGTGCATCCTGCGTGAGGTGGTTTCAGCTCACCGCGTTTTTACACGGGGATGTTTGGTTGTTATGTCTGTTTCTCTCCAGTTCTGGCTGTTGAGCCAGCCTTCACTTCTTGGGCTGTCATAGTGCTTACCCTCAACAGTACCCTTTGCCTCTTTCAGCTTTCTGTTTCAAAGTCTGTGGCAGGTTGGGGAAACAAAAAAAATTTTTATATTACAGAATGAAAAAATGATAATCTCTGAATGAAATCCTCAAAGCTTCTAGGATTCTAGCATATAGATTTTGTTACATCTCCTATGGTTTCTTTTTTGTGGCTTCCCTGGGCATGAAAGATTACTGAAATTCGCAGAAACGTTGCACACTGCCTTGTATCTTGCATATCAAATAGGATTAGTGCGTGTAAAAGTCTTTTGAAATGTACAGGATGATGAGGCTTGAGGTGGCCTTCCTGCTAGACGTGATGGTATGTGGAGCTCTCCTAGGTGCCAATCAAAGCATGTTAAAGCCAATCCTGGTTCTTCCCTCTAGGACTTTTCGTATCTGCCTCTGAAGCAGTCTCGAGAAAAGATACACTGCTTCAAGCACGATGCATTTCAGTATAGAAAACAGACAATAAATGAAAATTTTAAAGATTACTAGACATAGATCTAATAAAGTTATACCGTGAACTAGTAATTAAGAAGTAGATTTACAACTAGTTGATAAAGAAGTCCTGGAGCTCTCATGCACATTTAGTGATTAGAGACAACAAAACTGTACTATAAACAGCAAACTTGGTAAGAGACTAGATCTTAATTTTTCCCACCCTAAAAAAGAACATAATCATGTGGCCTTACAGAGGGTGTTAGCTGATCCTACAAAGGCATCATGTTGCAACATATAAATGCATCAAACCAACATGTTGCACACCTTAAACCTGTGTGTTAGTCACTCAGTCGTGTCCGACTCTTAGAGACCCGGTGGACTGTAGCCTGAAAGGCTCCTCTGTCCACAGGATTCTCCAGGCAAGAATACTGGAGCGGGCTGCCATGCCCTCCTCCGGGGGATCTTCCCGACCCAGGGATCGAGCCCGCCTCTTTCACGTCTCCTGCACTGGCAGGCACGTTCTTTACCACTAGTCCCACCTGGGAAGCCCTAAACTTACACAGTATCAAATATATTTCAATTAAAATACAATAAATAAAGCAAGAACAAGAGTAAATATGTCAGACACTCAAATACATGGTCAGAAAATAACTAATCATAGTAAAGTTTACATTTTATCTAAGTAAACACTTCTATGCAGGGATGGTTCTAGCTCTACATTTTGGTATCCATAGGAAGCCCAACAAGAATGGAAGACTGCCATTTAAACAAACTTTGGGTCAAATGTGAAAAGCCGATCTATTCACTTTCTGAGAAATTTTTCTTTTCACAAACGACTGTTCTATTCATCAAAACAAAAAGTTGATTTTTTTTTTTTTTTTTGCCACACTGCATGGCATGCAGAACTTCCCTGACCAGGGATCGAACTCATGCCCCCTGCATTGGAAGCGTGGAGGCTTAACCACTGGACCACCAAAAATGTGTTTTATTTTTAAAAAACTACTACTTCCTTGGGTTTTTTTGTTAAATACTTTAAATCTTCTATGACTTAAATAGGGAGAGCCTACAGTGGCAGCATTGCTGCTGCTGCTGCTGCTGAGTCACTTCAGTCGTGTCCGACTCTGCACGACCCCGTAGACGGCAGCCCACCAGGCTCCCCGTCCCTGGGATTCTCCAGGCAGGAGCACTGGAGTGGGTTGCCATTCCCTTCTCCAATGCGTGAAAGTGAAAAGTGAAAGGGAAGTCGCTCAGTTGTGCCCGACTCTTAGCGACCCCATGGACTGCAGCCCACCAGGCTCCTCCATCCATGGGGTTTTCCAGGCAAGAGCACTGGAGTGGGGTGCCACTGCCTTCTCCAGTGACAGCATTACTGTATGCTGTTACTATACTATTACTCTATACTACAGCATTACTATAGAAAGTGCTCCGTTCAAGCCGGGACAGGTGTTTCTGTCAATAGTCAGCCCTCCCTCCTCAAGACACTCTCCGCTGGCCCCTCCGGAGCCTGACGGCTTGTTCACACGGTCAGGCGCTATCTAAGCTACGGACTTACAGCCTGATGCATTCCAAAATCCTCCGAGGAGGGGACAAGCACAAGGGACTGCCATGCTCAGAAGTCAGGCTGAGCCCCGAAGAGCCACAAACGGAAGAGCCTGGAAGCGACTCTGACTCTCAGAATCGCACAGAGAAACGGAGCCAGCGCGGAGAGAATGGCCACACTGCGAGGGTGACAGGGCTGAGGGCTCCTGCTGCGCAGGAGGAGGCTGCAGGGCAAAAAGCAGGGGGAACTGAGAAAAGACCCTGCTGGCCAAGGTAACATAACGGAGGAACGTTCAAGCCGGGAGGACTGCAAGGCCGTGAAGCCACTGATGCCTGCAGTGTTTTCAGGAGACTGAGTGGGCCAGTGTTGGTGCAGTAGAAAGTGTGCGCTGAAAATGTCCAGCGAGGAAGGCATAGTCTCCCATATTTGATATTCTGAAATTCCATTAGAAAAATGTCCAGTTGTGGCTTTTCTTTAAATATCCTGCTCACCAGTCAGTACTCTTCACAGTCTACGAACTGCCTCTCTCGGCATCAGGAATGCTATCAGTAACCGTCCAATTCAGGGCTGCCTCTCCGTCATTCCAGACCCGCTGGGCCTCGCCAGGAACCTCTAGGTCTCCTGCATTTTCATGTCTGTGGGAGGATTTGCATTATTTCTTCAGCTCAATTTTTATCTCCTGTGTGTCAAGCTCTTTCATTTTGCTGTTTTAAATTTCTAAATAATTGATTTTAATTCCTAATATTCCTAATTAGCTTTATCAAGATCATCTGCTCTTAGGTTCCAAGCTCTTTTCTCAAATTGATAATTTTGAAAACAACTTTTCAGTCATTTTCTGCTGTGCCTAATAGATTTCTATTTCTTTGGAGTCAAGGTCTCACGTGTGTTAAGCTGGTGTCCTGCTTTGAGGGGCTGGTTTCTTTGGGTCCTTGTGATGTACAGTGACAACTCTGAAACGTTTCGCCGTGTTTGGAGGACTCTGACAATTACTACCTCTCAATCCTGCAAGGAGGAGGAAGGAAAGCCATTTTATGGAAAGTAGACCCGAGCTCCTGAGAGGTTAAGTGGCTTCTCTAAAGGTGTGTAGGAGGACAGTAAAACCAGCATTAACCATATTTGCAGGAGAATTTAAATACTGACATTATTCACAGAATCTGGCTTGCTCATAACATATTCCAGAGCCAGGAAGCTAATAAAATCACAAAATGCAGGTAACGTTTATGATGATCTTGACAGAACACTGCTCTCCAGGTGAAAATGTTTTCTGTAATAAAGAAAAGATTGGGCAAAAGTTTTCAAGGCATACATTTCCTTAACTGGAAAAAACTTGGCCATCAAATCAGATCCCAACGAATGCACCCTACAATGACGGGCACACAGCAAGTGGTCACTCCGCTGTGAACAGTGTGGGTGATGTCAAGCCGTAAGTGCTTTCAAAACCCGAGAGGAAAAGGACAGTGGTGGGCATGTCAGATGTACATCCACAGGGAGACAGACCCCAGCCTGAGATGCAGAGCAAAACCACTCTAATGCTCAGAATCAGTCACTGGGAAACTCGTGTGTTATGTCCATAGAAGTTGATAATCTGTGTGCGTTTCCATACAGACACCTACGGAAGAACACGTGGAAATCAATTTTTTATTTTTCAGCATCTGCACTGTTAATTCACAAGTTCCAATGACACAGAGTTTGCTGAGAAGCAAGTCGCTGCAGCCTTTTCCATTAACAAGCATCCTAACACAGCTGTGCAGAAAAGGAAACAGCTCAGTGAACACAGAGGGAGCATTTCCCTTCACTGTGCCTGCATGTCAGTGCTAAATGAGTGCTCTGTGCCAGATACGGTTACAGGTTGGGTCCAATAATTCCAACTAGATTTCTTTTCTCTTCTCTTCTAATAGAAAAAGTACAATAAATAATGATGTCTGCTGTACATACTACTCATATGTCTTCAGTAGATTCTTGTCCTAATGAAAGAATAAATTTAGTTATGCTTCACTATCAATGGCTTAGGAACAATGACATTTAAACCAGGTAACATATCAACCACCTCAGATATGCAGATGATGCCATTCTAACGGCAGAAGGTGAAGAGGAACTAAAGAGCCTCTTGATGAGGTTGCAAGAGGAGAGTGAAAAAAACTGGCTTGAAACTCAACATCCAAAAAACTAAGATCATGGCATCCAGTCCCATCGCTTCTTGGCAAACAGAAGGGGTAAAGTGAAAGCAGGGATACATTTTATTTTCTTGGGCTCCAAAATCACGGGAACAGTGACTGCGGCCACCAGATTAAAAGACGCTGGCTCCTTGGGAGAAAAGCTGTGACAAACCCAGACAGCATAGTCAAAAGCAGAGACATCAGTCTGTTGACAAAGGTGCACACAGCCAAAGCTATGGTTTTCTTCACAGAGTTGGCGCATAAAGAAGGCTGAGCGCTGAAGAACTGAGGCTTTTGAATTGTGCTGGAGAAGACTCTTGAGAGTCCCTTGGACTGCAAGGAGATCAAACCAGTCAGTCCCAAGGGAAATCAGTCCTGAATATTCATTGGAAGGACTGACGCTGAAGCTAAAGCTCCTCTACTTTGACTACCTGATGCGAAGAGCCGACTCATCGGAAAAGACCCTGATGCTGGGAAAGACTGAGGGCAGGAGGAGAAGGGGACGACAGAGGAGGAGATGGTTGGGTGGCATCACCGACTCGATGGACATGAGTTTGAACAAACTCCAGGAGACAGTGAAGGAGAGGGAAGCCTGGTGTGCTGCTGTTCACGGGGTTGCAGAGTCGGACAGAACTGAGCAACTGAACAACAGCAACGCTATGATCTAAGTTTAGAAGATTTCCATTATTCCTCTCTAAAATTCCATCACCATTAGCAGTCACTCCCCATGTCCACCCACTTCTTCCCAATCCTAAGCAATGAAAAATTTGTTTTCTGTATCTATACATTTGGTTAGTATGAGTAATTCATATGGAATCATACAATATCTTATCTTTTTTTATTGGTAATTTCATTTTCAAGTTTCTTCCATGTGATAATATGTAATAACATGTACCAGCACTTTATTCCTTTTTATGAGTGAATAATGTTTCAAACCTAATAGTGTTGAGCATCTTTTCATGTGCTTATTGGCTATTTCTGTATTTCCTTTGGAGAATTATCTCCTCTTATCCAGACTGTAAAACATGCGGAAGTTGAGAAATTCACTTCACTAGATGTGGCTTAACATACTTTTGCCAATGTGACAGAAAGATCAGAATCTCAGGGTGTTCAGTCACATAAAAATCTCATTGAAGAGCCTAACTGTGTAACTCATAATCTTTTCAGCCATCTCAGCAGAAGCCAAACACAGAGATGGGAGTATGTAGCTAACTCCTCTGGAGGGGTCTCTGGTCTAATGGAATGAATCCCCATGACATACATAGGAAACCCACAGGTTCTTAAGAATTGTATCTCTGCAGAAGCTCTGCCAGCTTGGACTGAAAAGGACACAGAGACTATGAAATAAAAGAAGGCTGGCAGACCTCCAGCCTCCTCAGACAAGAAATATGCTGATAAACCTACTCAGCTACAAACTCATGCTGCCTTTCATGAAGAAGAAACATGCCCCCAGAGGAGAGAGTTACAATCTGCAGACCATTATTTCCAGGACTTTAAACACACAGGAGTATGTCCAAGTGAATTTACAAGTGCTTTGGAACTGGTAACCCCTTTTTTCCTTCAAATTTCTCCTTTTTGGAACAGAAATACTTATAACTGTTACCTTATGCCTGTCTCACCATCACTTTCAGGAGAAGACACCACTTATTTCTTTAGTTCCACAGGTTCACAATAGTGATGAATTTCGCCCCGGGATAGAGTACACCCAGAGTCTTACTCATAACTCATTGATGATGGTATTTGGGACTGCTGAGCTGATGAAATTTTGGACTTTGAATTGATTCTGGAATAGTTTGAAACTTCTGGGGTCTCAGAACGGAGTGGATATACTTTGTATGTGGGATGGATGTAAATCTTTGAAGGCCAGAGGTCAGACTGTGTAGGCAAAATAATACACAGCAAAGATATCCATGTTGCTCAGTCGTGTCCGCCTCTTTGTGACCCCATGGACTGCAGCACAGCAGGCCTCCCTGTCCATCACCAACTCCCAGAGTTAGGTCAAACCCATGTCCATTGAGTCGGTGATGCCATCCCACCATCTCATCCTCTGTCGTCCCCTTCTCCTCCTGCCCTCAATCTTTCCCAGCATCAGGGTCTTTCCAATGAGTCAGTTCTTTGCATCAGATGTCCATATGTACCGGTGTTATGGACTGAACCGACTCCTCTCTCTCCAATGCACATGTGGAAGCCTGAGTCTGCATGTGACTGTATCTGGTGATAGAGCCTTGAAGGAGGCAGTAAAATGAGACTGTAAACGTGAGGCTCTGGTCTAGTAGCCCTGGTCTCCTTGTAAGGAGACAGGACAAGAGACAGAGCTCTCTCTCTCTCTCTCCCCCTGCAAGTTCAAGCAGAGAAAAAGCAATGTGAGACCCAGTGACCAGGTCCATCTGCAGCCAGGAGGAGAAGCCACACTAGAAACCAACCCTGCTGGCCCTTCACCTGGGGCTTAAAGACTCAAGAACCGTGAGAAAATACATTTCTGTTGTTTGGACCCGCTCTGTGGCTTCATTAGGTCAGCCCAGGCAAGTAATACACCTAGCATTTTCAAGATTTCAATTTCCAAAGTTTTGCTGCTAGTGCCTAAGAAATACAATTAATATTTGAATATAGACCTCGTATTCCATGTTCTTTCTACAACTACCCCTAAATGTATTAGCATTATCTACACAATTTTTTCATTTTGTCTGCAATGAAGATAGTTTTTCTTTTTAATTTCAAATAGAAACAATCCATTAGGATTGCTAAGAAAACGGGTCTGTTTACTAAAGTCAAGGTCCAGGTAAGAATACACTAGCTGCAGCTATCGGAGAGTCTATTTGATCTGAATGCCTCTAGACAAGCTGCTTAGTGACAAAGTACTACAATTTCTCTCTCTCTGGCTTTGTCTGCATTGTCAAGTTTTAAAGAGAAAATACATGTCTAAGCAAAATATTGTCAATGTTTTAAATAAATTATCCATTAAAAAATTTACTTATCTATTTGGAATAACTTCTCTTTTTAATTTTTCACAGATTTTTAGGTGATTATCCATAGACTTTTGGAGAAGGAAATGGCACCCCACTCCAGTATTCTTGCCTGGAGAATCCCAGGGACGGGGGAGCCTGGTGGGCTTCCGTCTACGGGGTGGCACAGAGTCGGACGCGACTGATGCGACTTGGGGGCGGCAGCAGCGTCCACAGACTTTGTAGTAAATGGTAAAGCTGCAACCCATTCTTGATACTTAGATGAGTTCATTGTTTTCAGTACAGAAGCAAAACGCTTTTGCTTTTGTTTTAAAGATCTGTGTTCTTTTTTGTAAGGACAGTTGATTTACAGTGTTGTGTTAGAATTTTCCATTTTAAAACCAACCGTTTGGTGGGAGATTTTATTAAGTGGGACGGTGCACACGTCACCAATGAGAGCTGGGAGAAAGAGCTGGAGGGACCATGCAGGATGGAGCAGAAGACCGTGTGGGCACTAACTTCTCTCTCTTGTCTGGTGAGAAGCCAGGAGACTCCACTAAGATCAGCAGAACAAGAAATGCATTTGCAAAGACATTTTCATAGGAACTTATGAAACAGATCTCTAGAGCAGCAGTCCCCAACCTTTTTTGGCCTCAGGGATGGGTTTCACGGAAGGCAATTATTCCACACATGGGGGAGGGCAGGGTGCGGGAGGATGGTTTAGGGAGGATTCACATCCAGCACATTTGCTGTGCACTTTATTTCTAAGCTAATGCTGCCGCTGACGTGACAGGAGGTACCGGCCCATGGCCTGGAGGTTGGGCGCCCCCGTCTAGCGGAACTGAAAATAACCTGATAGTTTCTCCAACCCAGAGTGGAGAAAAGGAAGCAGGAGGAAATGAGTTAAATGTTCTACGTGGATGGCAGGCAGTCTGTGAATATTGATATATGAACGTAATATTACAAGGACAGAAATAAACACCGGAAGAACTAAAATCAGAAATGGTCCAGAGTAATGATACCCAGGGACTGGTTGTAGCCCGGATAGTACGGAGAAAGTATTACTTTTATTTTAATTGTAATTGTTAATACCTTTTCCACTGTTTGTTTCCCTGTTTATTCATATTATTTGGGCGATAAACATTAATAAAGTTATATTCTGATCATAAAAATAAACTCATACCCAAATTAATTGCCTGAATGAGCATGCGTCTTCATGACGTGCCAACACCAAGTCAGCTAATTTCGTTTCCTGGAAGCACAGGGGTCTCTGTGAACAAAGAGTGCGGCTCCCAGCAGAGAAACGGTGGGCAGGGCAACACTTTACCCAGAGGCAAGAGCAGGCATGTCCAAGGCAACGTCCAACCCAAAACATCGGTGTCACAACAGCAAACACCCGAACACGTTTAAGGGGTGATTTAGTTTCGGGAACCTCATCTTCTGCCACACAAAATAACTGTTTCTTAATTTGAAATTTATTGACTTTATTGATCGACCTGTATTTATTTTAATTTGGTTCTTGCTCTTAAGTTTATATGAATTGTTAAGTAGAGTCTGTATGTGTTTAATGAATGTTTTTCTTGGGTTCCAAAATCACTGCAGGCGGTGACTGCAGCCATGAAGTTAAAAGACACTTGCTCCTTGGAAGGAAAACTATGACAAACCTAGACAGCATGTCTAAAAGCAGAGACATCACTTTGTCAACACTGTGCACAGTCAAAAGCATGGTTTTTCCAGTAGTCATGTATGGATGTGAGAGCTGGACGATAAAGAAGGCTGAGCACTGTGGAGCTGGAGAAGGCTCCTGAGAGTCCCTTGGACAGCAAGATCAAACCAGTCAATCCTAAAGGAAATCAACCCTGAATATTCATTGGAAAGACAGATGCTAAGGCAGAAGCTCCAGTACTTTGGCCACCTGATATGAAGAGCCACCTCACTGGAAAAGACCCTGATGCTGGGAAAGATTGAGGGCAGGAGGAGAAGGAGACGACAGAGGATGAGATGGTTAGATAGCATCCCTGACTCAATGGACACGAGTTTGAGAAAACTCCAGGAGATAGTGAAGGACAGGAAAGTCTGGCATGCTGCAATCCATGGGGTCGCAAAGAGTAGGACATGACCGCACAGCAAAAATAATAAAAAGAAATATGTCCGTGTGGAAGGCAGACACCATCTTTTCCTCTCCAATTTTTAAAAAGGCAAGTGTATACCTTAATGTGAATGAATTTCAGCTCCTTTCCTGGTGGTCGAGATGATAAAGAATCACATTCTGAAGCTGAGAGGAGTCCCCCGGGGAGGGGAGAGGAGCCGGTGTGGGCGCTCAGTGGGAGCGGCCAGGGAAGCAGAGCTGGGCCTCACGGCGAGGCCGTCACCGGGGCCATGGTGTCCGAAGTATCCAGTGCCTCTCCCTAGTCCTGCTGGCTCCGGGGTCCACGTACATGCCTGCCTTCAGGATGTGGCCACCATAAAATCACGGAAGGCATTTAGTAATATTTCCCTTTGTTATCAGTTGCTTTGGACTGTTTTAACACGTTGCCACAGATCTGATCATTTAAAAGAGAAATTTATTCTCCCGTGGTTTTTGGAGCCCAGAAGTCTAAAATCAGTTTCAAAGGGCCAAAATCAAGGTAGGCTCCTTGGTAGCTTTAGGGGACAATCTTTTCTATTTTAAAAATGCTTTAATTGGAGGAGAATTGCTTTACAGTTATGTTGGTTTCTGCCATACAACGTGAATTGGCCATAAGCACGTACACATGTGTGTGTGTGTGTCTCTGTGTGTCTGTGTCTCTGTGTGTGTATGTGTCTGTGTCTGTGTGTATGTGTCTGTGTCTGTGTGTGTCTGTGTCTGTGTGTGTGTGTCCATGTCTGTGTGTACCTGTGTGTCTCTGTGTGTGTCTATGTGTGTATGTGTCTGTGTGTGTGTCTATGTGTGTGATCTGTGTGTGTGTGTTATCTGTGTGTCTGTGTGTGTGTGCCTGTGTGTGTGTGTGTCTCTGTGTGTGTCTGTGTCTGTGTATCTGTGTGTGTGCCTGTGTGTGTGTGTCTCTGTGTGTGTCTGTGTCTGTGTGTGTATCTGTGTGTGTGTCTATGTGTGTGTTATCTGTGTGTGTGTGTTATCTGTGTGTGTCTGTGTGTGTGTGCCTGTGTGTGTGTGTGTCTCTGTATGTGTATCTGTGTGTGTCTGTGTGTCTGTGTCTGTGTGTCTGTGTGTGTGTGTGTCTCCACCCTCTGGAGCCTCCCCCCCCCCAGCTTTTCTTTGTCTCTTCCAGCTTCCACTGCTCTGGGTGCTCCATGACTTGGGGCCGAATCACTCCAGCCTCTGACTTGTGGTCGCATGGCCTTCTCTCCTGTCTCTCTGTCACATTTCCCTCTGCCTCCACTCACAAAGGCACAAATAATTTCGTTTATGACCCGCTGGATAGTCCAAGAAAACCCCACATCTCAAGCCACTCAACATAACCGCATCTGCAAGGAAGCACACCCCTAGGATAACGTTCCAGGCGTTAGGATGTGGGCGTCTCCTGGGACCTGCCTTTTTCCTGCCTCATCCCTCTCAACCTTTGCTCCCATTTCCAACTAACCTACCACTTGATAAGGCAGCCTCTGAAAATGCAACAGTCATACATTTCCTGAACGTTTAAAAGGATATTGAAAAAAAAAAAAGAATCTGGATAAAGGAAAGTGATGGGGAAAAAAAGACTGATTAGATCTGAGGTTCTATAAAGTATTGCTTAACCTATTTTCTGTGATTTTATTACCTCACCTAAAAGCACAGGTAATCAGGGATTTGGGGAATACGAAACATCAGCCCAAGAAAGTGCATATATCTATTATTCCTCCTTAAGCGATCAATGTTGCTGAACCAGGGTTTAAGGTGAGAGTTATGTCTCAAAGAGAAGGCAGGTGATTTAACTTCCTCCTCTTCAGTCCCCCGAGCTGCCTAGTTCATTGTGGACAACTTCTCTCTAGTTCTCTGGTTTTATTATTTCATCGATTTCTGTGCTCTGACCTATACGAGGAAACTCAGCTTAGACTCCTGAATTGCTACCTTTGGGTCCTGACCAGTCAGAGTCTTCCTTAAAATAGCACCTCCTGGATCAGCTAGCCCCTTTAACACATGGTCTCAAAGGCTCCCAAAATCCACGTGAAATTTACCAACAGGCTCTCCTCTAAGCCAAGCAGTAGACTCCAGAGAAAACCAGAGTGCCAGGATAAGACACACTCCTTTTCAGGGCTTACAGGCAACTGTGCCTTTAAAGTAGAATGCATAATGTAGCAACACTTTGAAAAGTGCCCCTTTATGGATAAATATGGAGGCACACCTGCCTTAACTTAGAGTCTTCATGCAAGTATGAATAATAAGCATCTACCGTCATCCTTGCGATAAATGGCTCTTTAATGTAAGGATTCAATAAATAAGCAAGATTCACCTAACAATCGTTCTAGAACTAATGATGAAAAGTCAGAGGAGAGACTGTTAAGATTCTCCTAGGGACCCACTTCTCAAGACTCTGGAAGCTTACAACTAACTGTAAGGTTAGTAGCAGTATAAATTAATTCTTTCTTTCATGAGAATCTGTCAGAACTCCCTCTTTTCAGATTTGTTTCAATTTAAAGAACGGTGCAAACTCACCGTTCAAGTTCAAGGGATGCAGACCTCATTCCTCAAGTATTTCATAAACTGAGGAGTCTCATTACTTATTGTGGCAGGCACTAGGCTGCCTCCCCAAGAGCCACAGCCCTCTGTCAATTCAGCAGAGGTGAATTTCCATGAAATACATGCTCTCTCAACCCTTACAGCTAAGGGTGTTCATCTAATATCGTTATATGAACAAGCTGCCTCCTGGCTAGTTTTGGAAAAAGACAGAAATACATTAGGCAGGTTCCAATTTTCCCTTCCTTTTTGTGAGGGTATGAGATGAGATACATGGTGCCACTGCAGCTACTTTGTCAATATGAAGACGATAGCAGCAGAGAAACATGGTCTTTGAGCCACTGAATCATCCTGGGATGGCTAGGTCTGGACTTCTTGTTTGGGAAAACACGATAAACACCTACCATTTGAATGACAGTATTTTAGTTAGGTATTTTGTTCTGTATGGATAAAAGTACTCGAATGGATACCTACTAACATCTGAGCTTGGATAATTGCTCAAGATGATTCTAAGATGGTTAATGGCCTGACTAGATCCATGAGCTTCCTGAAATGTATCCACATTTTTATAAGCCTCTCCCCCTTCCAGTGGCAAGACCAACTGTTGTTCAGTGTCTAAGTCATGTCAGACTCTTGTGACCCCATGGACTGCAGCACTCCAGGCTTCCCTGTTCATCACTATCTCCCTGAGTGTGCTCAAACTCATGTCCAAAGAGTCAGTGATGCCATCCAACCATCTCATCCTCTGTTGCTCCCTTCTCCTCCTGCTCTCAATCTTTCCCAGCATCAGGGGAAATGATAAGATCATCTGTGGGTTTATCACAATAAAAGCAGTTAGGATGTATAAGTTGTTCCAGATTGTAGGAGCCATTAGAGTACAATCTGGAAGTCAGTGCCTCAGACCCTCCTAACACCCGTCACACCCTGCCAGTGCTTCCAGGCCAGGCATCTGCTGTCCAGCAAACATGCCAGGCTCATTATGGTTCACGGTGACCTTCCTTCTTGGATTTCCTCCCATTAACACAGGTATGTCTTTCAAAATCTTCATCCTCCAAAATATCTTCCACCCATGCTTCCTGTCCTCGGCGATTTCTCCTGTATTCTGGATTGTCATAACAGATACTATCTGTACCTCCCATTTATAGCACTTGGTCTTCCTTAGCACTGACACATTAACTGTAATCAGAAACAGCAGCAAGAAGAGGAGCAAAAATAGAGACACACACTCTTTACTCAGGTCATCAGCTGGCTGGTGGGTGTGCACAGAATCTACAGACACAACCACAGATGCCCTAGTGCAAACGAAGAACACCAGAGACCTATAAAGTACCCCACATGTCCCATGACAGGACACCTGGTCATAGTCATTGATAATAGATGGATGATGACAGGCCTGGGACATGGGGGGCGAGTTTAACGTAGGAAGGAGAACAGAGAGAAAATGCCTATAAAAAATTGGCAGGAAACAATATTTCTACAAGAAAAACCCCAATAGGAAATAGTAAGGCGGATATCACTTGTTATGAAATGAACAAAAGTTATTAAATTACTGGTATTGTGCAATTTCCATAGGGATGATATGAGACCTCATGAGGAGAGAATCCATCATCAGTTGAAAACTGGGTACAAACAGGACTTAAAATATAACATTAAAACACATGTATGGCAAAACCAATACAATATTGTAAAGGAATTAGCCTCCAATTAAAATAAATAAATTTAAATTAAAAAAAAGTAAAAGTAATATCAACAAGGAAAAAAAAATAAAATGCATGAACACACTGAACAAAAGAACCAGGTATAAAAAATACACATTACACAATTACATGAATAATGTAAATGTAAAATATATCACATTATGCAAAATTATTTTATGATGTTAGAAATTAGGCTACCTTTGGGGAGATGAATGATGAGAAAGGGCGTGGGGTAGCTTTGGGGATACTGGCTGCATTCTGGTATTTTTGGATTTGGGTGCAGGCTATGTAGTCTGTTCAGTTTGAAAATTCATTAAACATTAGAATATTATATGCACATACATAATGTTTTTAAAACAGAATTTTAAAAAGATAGGCTTGAAACACTGGGTTACCACTTCACGCCAACTAGAAGGACCAATCAGAAAATCTGAGACGCTGACAACACCAAATGCTGGTGAGCATGTGGAGCACCGGGAACTCTCACTCACTGCTGGGGGGATCACCGTGCTGCACATCCTTGGGAAGACGGCTTGGTGGTTTCCCACAGGACTACACACACTCATCAGACAGTCCAGTGATCATGCTCCTTGGTAACCACCAAAGGAACTGAAAATTTATGTCCCACCCAGAACCTTCATGCAAATGTTCACAGCAGCTTTATTCATTACCATCAACACTTGGAAGCAATCAAGATGTTTTTCAGTGGGTAAATGGATCGAGAAACTGACGTACAGCCAGACAGTGGGATATTATTTAGTGCTGAAAAAGAAATAAGGCTTCCCTGGTGGCACAGTGGTAAGGAATCTGTCAGCCAATGCAGGAGAACAGATTTGATCCCTAGTCCAGGAAGATCCCCTGGAGAAGGAAGTGGCAACCCACTCCAATATTGTTGCCTGGAGAAACTCATGGACAGAGGTGCCTGGCGGATTACTGCCCGTGGGGGCGGGGGTCTCAGAAGAGTAGGACACAACTTAGCAACTGAAAAACAGCAACAAGAAAGAAATAAACTATCAAACAATGACAGTCCCTCCAGGAAGGAACCTTAAGTGTATGCTGCTAAGTGAAAAGACGCCGATCTGAAAAAGGGTACATACTGTATGATCCAACTAGATGGCATTCTGGAAAAGACAAAACTACGGAGACGGTATCTTCTGTAGTTTTGGAAGGAATCCGCTTGTCAGTGCAGGCGACGTAAGAGACGTGGGTTCAATCCTTGGGTGGGAAGATCCCCTGGAGGAGGAAATGGCAACCCACTCCAGTATTACTGTCTGGAGAATCCCATGGACAAACGAGCCTGGCAGGCTACAGTCCACAGGGTTGCAAAGAGTCAGACATGACTGAAGTGACTTAGCACGCACACATAGAAACAGTAACAACAACAAAAGTCAGTGGTTTCCAGGCATTACAGGGGAAGGCAGAACGAATACACAGGGCACAGAGGACTTTTAGGGCAGTGGAACTGCCCCATGTGATACGGTAAAGGCCGATGCGTGCAATTATACATTTGTCCGATGCCGCAGACCGTGCCACACTGAGGTGAACCTCACCATCAACCATGGACTTTGAGTGACGACGACATGTCAATGCAGGTTCATAAACCGTCAGAGGCACCGCCTGGGGAGGGATGTTCGTGATGGGCATAACCATGCGTGTCTGGGCATGCAGAGGCTATCCCCTGGGTAACTCTACCTTCCTCCCACTGTTGCTGGAACCTAAAACTGCTTTTAAAAAGCCAAGTCTATTAAAATAATCCATGGAAATTTTGTTACAGAACTTAGATAACTAGCAGTAGCAATTATTAAGTGGAAGGATTCTCTTATATGTAATTTTAACATATAATTTTCCCATATAAACCCATCTCCTCTTATTTTGACTGTGGTGCAATTTCAGAATGCTTGATGGCTTCTGACTTGCATGCCCTTACATTCTCTTATAGCAGAATCTAATTTATGAGCTGTATGCCAATTTGCTAGATTTCTCTCCCTCTCAATAAAGCCTATTGGGTCCAATTGAACATCTTCTAAAAAAGATAAGCTGAGAGCTAGCAATGCACTTATAGACATTAGATATAAATCAGATAGTTATGAAATTTCCATTCAGTAAAAATCATCTCTACATTTTGTTCCCACCCAAAAGATTAATGAGTCTTATATTCTGATAACCTCTGCTTAGCCTTAAAAGTTTACCTTCAATAAGATTTCCAAATACCCAAGGCTTTTCGTTTTTTATACCACCTAAAGTATCCTAATGTTTTCCGTCACAAACCACTGTCCATCTTCTCTACAGAGAAAATCCATAAAAGTCAAATGTCAGGGATATTTTAATGCAAATATGATCCTGGTGGGTTTTTAAGCTCCTACAACCATAATTGTGGTACTAAAGATTATCAGAGTCCTTTTCATCAGAATACAAGAGTTACAGCTGCAAAAAAAGGCATATGCTGTGTGTGACCTATTGCAGACATATATTTAATATCTGAAAATCAAAAAGGTAACTTTGAGTCTATTATTCCAAAGAGAAATTAAGAAAAGAGCAGAGACTAGCAAGGGAGAAATGAATGACAGACTGAAAAGGACACATTCTCATCCGGTTAATCCCTTGGGAACTCAGATTGCCTTAAACACTTTTAATTTGATTTTTAAAACATAAATTGTGCATAACTGGTGATAATTAGGCTGCAGTACAGAACAAAGGTACTTCTGGCTCAGAAGTAAGTATCGCCACGAGGTTCTCTGAGAGCCTGAGGCACCAAAGGCGCACTCCATCACGACCCTTCCCAAGGATACTTCCCAAGTAGGAAAGGGACCCACATACTCAGAAATGTTTTCACCAAAAGACTGAATCCAAGGAGTTTGGAATGGATTTGAGGGTTAAGTAGAAAGTGGATACTGCACCCTGAGTTTCAACAAACCAAAAGACAAGACTGAAAAGAGGTAGCACTTGAAAAGATAATGGTTTAAATACATGATATGAGTTTCAAGTCAGTCTAGGAAGCAGCAGCAAGTCTGGAAGGGGTGCACTCAAGATTGTGCATGTAAGTCCAGGGTGTTATTACTCCTAGGAGTCTCTACTCTTCAAACCTAAACTTCCTCCCTCATAGGGGGAAAGCCACTCCTGCCGTGGCTTGTGGAGACACCAGTAAGATACAGGGGGGTGTGCGGGCACTTTGGGGACTGTGGACAAGGTGATGGCCATGCTGTGTGTTAGGTCAAAGATTCAGTAATTCACAACACAAAAGGTCTTTAAACAAAATTAAAGTGAAAGTTTCTCACTTGTATCTGACTCTTTGTGACCCCATGGACTAGAGCCCACCAGGCTCCTCTGTCCATGAAATTCTCCAGGCAAGAATACTGGAGTGTGTAGCCATTCCCTTCTCCAGGGGATCTTCCTGATCCAGGGATTGAACTCGAGTCTCCTGCAATGCAGGCAGATTCTTCACCATCTGAGCTACTGGGGAAGCCCCCAAGCCTCACCTGTAACTTCTATTTTATTTTTGCCTAATGATTATTCAGTCACTCAGGCACGTCCAACTCTTTCTGACCCCATGGACTGCAGCACATCCCTGTCCTTCACCATCTCCTGGAGCTTGCTCAAACTCATGTCCATCGAGTTGGTAATGCCACCTAGCTATCTTGTCCTCTGTCGTCCCCTTCTCCTCCTGCCTTCAATCTTTCCCAACATCAGGGTTTTTTTCCAACAAGTTAGTTCTTCACATCAGGTGGGCAAAGTATTGGAGCTTCAGAATCAGTCCTTCCAATGAATATTGAGGGTTGATTTTCTTTAGGATTGACTGGTTTGATCTCTTTGCAGTCCAAAGGACTCTCAAGAGTCTTCTCCAATACCAGTTTAAAAGCATCAAATCTTTGGTGCTCAGCCTTCTTCATGGTCCAACTCTCACATCCCTACATGACTACTGTTAAAACCATAGCTTTGATTATATGGATCTCTGTTAGCAAAGTAATGTCTCTGCTTTTTAATATGCTATCTAGGTTTGTCATAGCTTTTCTTCAAAGGAAGAAGCATCTTTTAATTTCATGGTTGCAGTCACTGTCCGCAGTTATTTTGGAGCCCAAGAAAATAGAGTCTCTCACTGTTTCCATTGTTTCCACATCTATTTACCATGAAGTAATGGGACCAGGTGTCATGATCTGAGTTTTCTGAATGTTGAGTTTTAAGCCAGCTTTTTCACTCTCTTCTTTCACCTTCTTTAAGAAGCTCTTTAGTTTTTTGCTTTCTGCCATAAGGGTGGTGTCATCTGCATATCTGAGGTTATTGATACTTCTCATGGCAATCTTGATTCCAGCTTGTGCTTCATCCAGCCCAGCATTTCAGATGATGTACTCTGCATGTAAGTTAAATAAGCAGGGTGACAGTATACAGCCTTGACGTGCTCCTTCCCAATTTGGGACCAGTGTGTTGTTCCATGTCTGGCTGTAACTGTTGCCCCTTGACCTGCATCCAGGTCTCTCAGGAGGCAGGTCAGGTGGTCTAGTATGCCCATCTCTGTCATGGTGGGAAATTCACCGTGTGCACTTTCTGTCTTTCTCAGTGGATCTGTGCTGTCGTGGAGAATATGTGCATCTTCTCTGCCCACAGTGCAGCCAGCACTTAGCTCGATGCCGTCAGCCCCTCACAGGGATCCTTCATGTTTGATTGATGGAGAGACATTATTAGTCAATGTGATGGTCTGCATATAGGTGAACTTGAGAAGGCTCTGAATGATCTGACATCCTCTTGTGTCTGGCGCAATTTTGATGCTGTAACAAAAGCCACTGCTGCATTCAGGGAGAGTGATGCAGAAGCCGGTGATGGGCAGCACTCGCTATTGAACCAGCCCGTCCGACCATCCTAAATCCAGGACACACAGCCCTCCAGCAGCACAGCCTGGAGCCAGAAACACTACCTATGAAAGTCCAATAGAACCAAAGGGTGAGGCAGGCTCAGCCACCTGAGCCACTTTAACAGACGAATAAAAAAAATCCCACTCAAAGCCTTTCCTGGAACTCAGGGATTCATTAGAGCCTCCCCCTCATTGTGGTTGCCCCTGGCAACTGGCCATCAGCATTCAAACAGAGAACAGTATGGCGTGTTCTGTGCTCTCTTATTTACTGCAGAAGAGATGCTGCTGTGATGGTTCCGGCTGCACAAGAACTGAATGTAAAAAGCTTTCAGGATTAGCAGCTGCATTTGAGAGGAGAGAGACTGAGGCATGACTTCTTGTACAGCTGGGAAGACCCAGGGACAGCTCTCTGCCTGATGCTGAGTGGGCATCTGGAAGGCAATGTCTCAGGACTGACTTCATGTCCCGGCCATGAAGTTGTTCAGTCTCAGACATTTCCCACCCAGCCTGGTTGCCCTGGATCGCAGGTGTGAGGGGAGCCTCCAGCAGCCCTCTCATCTCCCTTCGAAGTGATGGATGCATGAGCCCTCGGATCCTGGGTGACAGGAATGCTCACGTTCCTTGGGGAGCGGGGGGAATGGGAGTTTGCACTACCCAGACCATTGCTGTTCCCTAACTCCCAAAGTGAGCGATGGACAATCATATCGTCAGATCTTCAATGGTTGCTGTATACACTACACTTGTGCTCAAAGAAAAGCAAAGGTAGGAACACATGCTTCACAATTTCTGAAGGAGATCTCATTTCCTTTTTATTAATTAAAAATAGTTGCCAAAGTCCCCAACTTTTATGAATTAATTTTTAATTAATATAAAATATCAGCAAAATTATAAAATAGAAGAGTATATGTCTTTACCAATTCCCTTCCCCAATCCCTCTCAAATCTACTCGTTTAGATTTCAACAGCTGAATGGATGTTTTCCTGTTCATCAGATGCTCTGTTTTGAATCGTGAGTCCAAGTGATCCAGGAACTCTGATCTCATCATAAACCTCACTCACAGAGCAAGCGACTCTTTTCACAACTGCCATTGAAACCTCTTCACCGTTAGGCAAGTGTTGTTGAAACTTCAGTATATAAACGGCCAGAATGAACCACTTTTAAAACAACTTTTCCACCACTGTTTAAACTAATACCCTAATTGAGATAAAATTCACATATCATGAACTTTACCTTTTTAATGTACACAGTTCAGTAATTTTTTAATGAGTTAAAGAACTCTGCACTCATCACCACTACTGAATTCCAGAGTATCTGTGTCACCTCCAAAAGAAGTCTCATTATGATGCATGGATGTAGGTTCATCAGTTGTATCGAATGCCCCAGTATGGGAGGGGATGTAGATAACGGGTGACCCGTGTATATGCTGGGGCAGGACATATATAGGGAATCTCTGTACCATAGCTTCAATTTTGCTGTGAATTTAAAACTGCTCTAAAAATATAATGTCTTTATAAAAGAAGCAATCTCATACCTATTAGCAGAGTCAGCAGACCCTTCCTACTCTCCCCATTTCCAGTAAATACTAATCTACTTTTTATCTCTATGGATCTCCTGTTGTGGAATCACACAATATGTGGCACTTTATGTCTGACTTATTTCACTTGTGCTCAGGTTTTAGCTATGCTGTAAGATGCATATGTATTTAATTTTTATAGCTGAATAATACTCCACTGTATGGATATACCACACTGTTTATCCATTCACCTGGTGAGGGGCATTCGGGTCACTTTCGGCTACTGGGAATGTCTCTATGGACATCTGTCCCTGGAGAAGGAAATGGCAACCCACTTCAGTATTGTTGCCTGGAAAATCCCACGGACAGAGAAGCCTGGTGGGATACAATCCATGGGGTCCCGAAGAGTCGGACAGAGCAACTTTCACTTTCACCACTTCACCTTGTTCAAAGAGGCTACGCAATTCTACATTCCTACTAGGACTGTATGAGCTTCTAGTTTCCCACATCCTCACCAATATTTGCTATTTCCCATTAAAATATATACATTATTTTGGATTTGAATTGAAGGGTATTATGCTAAGTGAATAAGTCAGAGACAGACAAACACTGTGCGATCTCTCTTATATGTGGAATCTAAAAAGCACAACAAACTAGTGAATATAACAAAAAAGAAGCAGACTCACAGATGAAACGAACTGGTGGCTACCCGTGGGCTGAGGGAGGGGAGGGCAACAAGGATGGGGTGTGACGCACGAGCTGCTGTGTGCACTGCAGGTTACAAGGGTTCACTGTAAACTGCGGGGAATATAGCAGTTTATTGAATGTATTGAAATGTATTGAAAATACAATTATTTTCAATAATTGTAAATGGACTGCAGCCTTTAAAAACAGTGCCAAAATACATATAAAATTATATATACACACATGTCCATCCTGCTGAGTATGAAGTGCTGCCTACTCTGCGTTCATGTGCATCTCCCTGACGGTTAATGATATAGAGCATGTTTGCTCAGACTTATTGGCCATTTGTGTTTCTTTGGAGAAATGTCGTTCAAATCCTTTACCCATTTGAAAATGAACTGTTTGTCGCGTGATTTAAGCTAAAAGAACTCTTTGTATACTCTGAATACTAAATGTTTATTGAGTATATGATTTGCAAATATATTCTCCCATCCTGGGGGTTCTCTTTTCACCTTCCTCATACTGGCCTTTGAAACACAAAATATTTTTATGTTGATAAAAGTGTTATCTATTTTTTCCTTTGGTTGCTTGTGCTTTTGGTGTCATATCTGACAGTTTCCTAACAGACTGGTTCCAAATAGGAAAAGGAGTACGTCAGGGCTGTATATTGTCACCCTGCTTATTTAACTTCTATGCAGAGTACATCATGAGAAATGCTGGGCTGGAAGAAGCACAAGCTGGAATATGAAGCACAAGCTGGAATCAAGATTGCCGGGAGAAATATCAATAACCTCAGATATGCAGATGATACCACCCTTATGGCAGAAAGTGAAGAGGAACTAAAGAGCCTCTTGATGAAGTGAAACAGGAGAGTGAAAAAGTTGGCTTAAAGCTCAACATTCACAAAACTAAGATCATGGCATCCAGTCCCATCACTTCATGGGAAATAGATGGGGAAACAGTGGAAACAGTGTCAGACTTTATTTTTCGGGGCTCCAAAATCACTGCAGATGGTGACTGCAGCCATGAAATTAAAAGACTCTTACTCCTTGGAAGGAAAGTTATGACCAACCTAGATAGCGTATTCAAAAGCAGAGACATTACTTTTTTACTAGACGAACAAAGGTCCGTCTAGCCAAGGCTATGGTTTTTCCAGTGGTCACGTATGGATGTGAGAGTTGGACTGTGAAGAAAGCTGAGTGCCGAAGAATGGATGCTTTTGAACTGTGGTGTTGGAGAAGACTCTTGAGAGTCCCTTGGACTGCAAGGAGATCCAACCAGTCCATTCTGAAGGAAATCAACCCTGAATGTTCATTGGAAGGACTGAAGCTGAAGCTCCAATACTTCGGCCACCTGATGCGAAGAGCCAACTCATCGGAAAAGACTCTGATGCTGGGAAAGATTGAGGGCAGGAGGAGAAGGGGACGACAGAGGATGAGATGGTTTGATGGCATCACTGACTCAATGGACATGAGTTTGAGCAAGCTCTGGGAGATGGTGAACGACAGGGAAGCCTGGAGAGCTTCAGTCCATGGGGTCACAAAGGGTCAGACACGACTGAGTGACTGAACAACAACAAAGATAGTATCACAATACTTTTACTGTGGTTTTAGGGTAAATTTTAATATCATAGATATAAGTGCTTTAACTGTTCTTTTTCAAGATTGTTTTGGCTGGTCTGAGAGCCTTGCATTTTCCTATCAAGTTTAGAATTGGCCTGTCAATTTTTGAAAAAAAAAGCCAGTTGGGATTCTGACATGGAGCATGTTGAATCTATGGATGATTCTGGTAAGTACTGCATGTTAACAATAGTAGATCCTCTAATCCATGAACATGGGATATCTTTCCATTTGTGAAGATCTTTAATTCCTTTCAATTACGTTTCATGGTTTTTCAGTGCACACGTCTTACATTTTTATTGTTAAATTGATTCCTTCCCTTTAAAAGTAATGTAAATGGAATCATTTCTAAATTTCATTTTGAATTGCTTATTACTAGTGTACAGGAATATAAATAATTTTTGTACAATTTTGCATCTTCCAATGTGGCTGAACTCATTTATTAGTTATGTTTTTTGTGTTTGTGGACTCTGTAAGATTTTTTATACACCAGTTCATGCCATCTATGAATAGAGATAGTTTTACTTCTTTCTAACCTGGATGTCTTTTCTTCCTCTTGTCAAGAATAACCTGATATTTAGCAGGATCACTGCTAACCATTTCAGTGTGAAGTATAATGTTAGCTGTGGGTTTTTTATAGATGCTCTTTTTCAGGTTAGGAAAGTTTCTTTCTACTCTTCATTTGTTCAGTGTTTTATAGAGAGGGGATTTTGAATTTTGTCAAACGCTTATTCTGTGCCTTTTGAGATGATTATGCTGTGTTTTTTTTTTTGTTTGTTTTTATTCTATAAATCTGAGTGTACTATGCTGATTTTTCATATGCTAAACCAAATTTTATTTCCTGGGATAAATCCTATTTGGTCATGGTATATAATCCTTTTTTGGTTTGGTAATTTGGTTCAACTTGTTAGTATTTTGTTATGATTTTTGCATCTATGTTCATAAGATTTATTGGTCTGTAGCTTTCTTGTGATATCTTTATCGAATTTTGGTTTCAGGGTATTGTTGTTCAGTTGCTCAGTTGTGTCTGACTCTTTGTGACCCCATGGACTGCAGCATACCAGGCTTCCCTGTCCTTGACAATCTCCTAGAGCTTGCTCAAACTTAGTCAGTAAGGAAATAGCAACTCACTCCAGTATTCTTGCCTGGAAAATCTCATGGATAGAGGAGCTTGGTGTGATATGGGGTTACAAAAAGTTGGACATGACTGAGTGACTAAACAATAACAGCAACAATAAATTAAACATACCTGAAAATTTGCCTGCAATTTTTGTACCTGTCAAAAAATGCATTTTTTCCATCATAAAGTCTAATACCTGTATAGTCTATTTATTGAGGACTGGAACATCTTTTTGTCCACACAAGTTGACACTTAATACAACAGAGGAGAATGGATAGTCACATAGTTTATATATGGCGATAATGTTTTCCTATCATGACCCTGTAGGTTTAGCTTACGGGCAAAGGCTTTCTTCTTGTCCCAATCTCTCCACTCTCCTGCTACTAAGTTCTTACCTCTCCACGGAAGCCCAACTTCACACATGACTTTCTCCGTGAACTTTCTCATGAAGCGTTTTATCTCTTTCTTCTCACCTTCTATACAACTTATATTTGAAACTTGCAATAATCCATGCCTATATGTTTTTTTTTTCTGTAGACTTTTGCTGACAATTTTTGTGAGTTTTTCTTCCCTGAGAGATTTCTAATTCTGTTTCATGCTTCCTTTATTTCATCAGTAGTATCTAATAATTAGTTTATCCTTAGCTCACACTTAGTATATGTTGTTTTAATAACTTTAATTCATCCCTGATAGAATACCCAAGAATACCATGAGACATATAAAATCATTATATTTATAAGGGCAAAGTCTTTGTTTAAGCTGATCAAATATAAATAAATATTTGTGAATTTTAATACATGCCAAGAATTTACCCTAGTCAGGAATTATCTAAACAAATTCATAGCATGTACAATGGATCTTTTTCATTGAATGCATATAACATCATTTTACCATATGGTGCAATGAGAATTAGAATCAAGGGAACATAAATTACACAGTAGGCAGTTACTTAGAAAAAAATCGCCAAGTAAAATCATGCCCTCTCTCCGTTACAGCAACTTGCTTTTCCAGGAATAAACGTAAGTACCTGGTGTCAGCAGTATCACCGAGGTGACAATCAAGGAGCAGATGACCAGGATGACAAGCAGCGCGATGGCTATTCCTTTCCAGTTTCTTTGTGGAGGGTTACTCCCCACGAGCTCCTGAAAGGACAGCACAAAAGAGAAAATCTGTGAGTCAAATAAGGAACTAAAATAATCCAAGTAACCACACTTCAGTCAAATCAAGATATCAGGTGTAGGCTTCCGTGGTGGCTTGGTGGTAAAGCATCTGCCTGCCAAGGCAGGAGACGCAAGGGACGGGGGTTGGATCCCTGCTCTGGGAAGATCCCGCATGCCTCGGAGCAACTAAGCCCCTGCACCACAGCTACTGAGCCTGTGCTCCAGGGCCCGGGAGCCACGACTACTGAGCCCACGCGCCGCGACTCCTGCAGTCTCACGCCTAGAGAGTCCATCCTCTGCACAAGGGCAGCCGCCGCGGAGGAACACGTGCACCGAAACTGGGGCGCGGTCCTCACTCTCGGCACCTAGAGAAAGGCCCGCGCAGCAAGGAGGACGCCACACGGGAGACAAAGGAAGAGCTCTAGGCACTCTCATCCCTGAAGCGGCCCTAAGTGCCTTTCTCTTCCTTCTGCCTCAGGGTCCAGAGGCCCCAGGCTGCTTCCCTCATCTTATGGCAAAGCTTTATCTCAAGAAGAAGGTGACATTATGTTATGTTTACAGCCTTTTCTGTAACTTAACGCTTCTCCACCCAATACACTTGGGTCCACATTACCTGGTGACTGTGGAGTTTCTCATTGCAGTCAGCCTATTACATGCCATCAGATCAAACCCAGGTACGATAAAACTTCCAGCCTCAACCTCTCATCTTTCTCTTCATTGACACCCACACTGTAAACTTCTATTTCAGCTGTGAAACTCAAACATTTATTTAGCACATACCAGGTGCCAGTATATGTGTATGTGCCAATGTCCAAATTGCCAAATTCAGACTTAAATTGAAGAAAGTAGGGAAAACCACTAGACCATTCAGGTATGACCTAAATCAAATTCCTTATGATTATACAGTGGAAGTGAGAAATAGATTTAAGGGCCTAGATCTGATAGATAGAGTGCCTGATGAACTATGGACGGAGGTTCCTGACATTGTACAGGCGACAGGGATCAAGACCATCCCCATAGAAAAGAAATGAAAAAAAGAAAAATGGCTGCCTGAGGAGGCCTTACAAATAGCTATGAAAAGAAGAGAAGCGAAAAGCAAAGGATAAAAGGAAAGATATAAGCATCTGAATGCAGAGTTCCAAAGAATAGCAAGAAGAGATAAGAAAGCCTTCCTCAGGGATCAATGCAAAGAAGTAGAGGAAAACAACAGAATGGGAAAGACTAGAGATCTCTTCAAGAAAATTAGAGATACCAAGGGAACATTTCATGCAAAGATGGGCTCGATAAAGGACAGAAATGTTATGGACCTCACAGAAGCAGAAGATATTAAGAAGAGGTGGCAAGAATACACAGAAGAACTGTACAAAAAAGATCTTCACGACCAAGATAATCATGATGGTGTGATCACTCACCGAGAGCCAGACATCCTGGAATGTGAAGTCAAGTGGGCCTTAGGAAGGATCACTACGAACAAAGCTAGTGGAGGTGATGGAATTCCAGTTGAGCTATTTCAAATCCTGAAAGATGATGCTGTGAAAGTGCTGCACTCAATATGCCAGCAAATTTGGAAAACTCAGCAGTGGCCACAGGACTGGAAAAGCCCAGTTTTTATTCCAATCCCAAAGAAAGGCAATGCCAAAGAATGCTCAAACTACCACACAACTGCACTCATCTCACACGCTAGTAAAGTAATGCTCACAATTCTCCAAGCCAGGCTTCAGCAACACATGAACCGTGAACTTCTAGATGTTCAGGCTGGATTTAGAAAAGGCAGAGGAACCAGAGATCAAATTGCCAACATCCGCTGGATCATGGAAAAAGCAAGACAGTTCCAGAAAAACATCTATTTCTGCTTTATTGACTATGCCAAAGCCTTTGACTGTGTGGATCACAATAAACTGTGGGAAATTCTTCAAGAGCCGGGAATACCAGACCACCTGACCTGCCTCTTGAGAAACCTATATGCAGGTCAGGAAGCAACAGTTAGAACTGGACATGAAACAACAGACTGGTTCCAAATGGGAAAAGGAGAACATCAAGGCTGGATATTGTCACCCTGCTTATTTAACTTATATGCAGAGTACATCATGAGAAACACTGGGCTGGAAGAAGCACAAGCTGGAATCAAGATTGCCGGGAGAAATATCAATAAGCTCAGATATGCAGATGACACCACCCTTATGACAGAAAGTGAAGAGGAACTAAAAAGCCTCTTGATGAAAGTGAAAGAGGGAGTGAAAAAGTTGGCTTAAAGCTCAACATTCAGAAAACGAAGATCATGGCATCTGGTCCCATCACGTCATGGGAAATAGATGGGGAAACAGTGGAAACAGTGTCAGACTTTATATTTTAGGGCTCCAAAATCAGTGCAGATGGTGATTGCAGCCATGAAATTGAAAGATGCTTACTCCTTGGAAGGAAAGTTATGACCAACCTAGATAGCATATTCAAAAGCAGAGATATTACTTTGCCAACAAAGGTCCGTCTAGTCAAGGCTATGGTTTTTCCAGTAGTTATGTATGGATGTTAGAGTTGGACTATAAAGAAAATTGAGCGCTGAAGAATTGATGCTTTTGAACTGTGATGTTGGAGAAGACTCTTGAGAGTCCCTTGGACTGCAAGGAGATCCAACCAGTCCATCCTAAAAGAGATCAGTCCTGGGTGTTCATTGGAAGGACTGATGTTGAAGCTGAAACTCCAATCCTTTGGCCACCTGATGCGAAGAGCTGACTCATTTGAAAAGATCCTGATGCTGGGAAAGATTGAGGGCAGGAGGAGAAGGGGACGACAGAGGATGAGATGGTTGGATGGCTTCACTGCCTCGATGGACATGGGTTTGGGTGGATTCCAGGAGTTGGTGGTGGACAGGGAGGCCTGGCCTGCTGTGGCTCATGGGTTTGCAAAGAGTTGGACACGAATGAGCGACTGAACCGAACTGAACTGAATAACAAAAAGGTATACAGAGTCAATCTCCTTTCCTACTGGATAGAGTTTTCTATGTGAGGAAATCACTGGCCAATGACAAGAAGTGATCAGATCTCACTGATTGAGTAGCTTTTCATTTCACCTGAGTTAACAGAGGAAATAAACCATTCTCACTAAGAATGTGAATAGCGTGTATCTTGCAGTAGTGCATTCCTTACACTATCATAGTGTGCATGATCTCTCACAGACCCAAAGTGGACATTTCTCAAATACTGTTCAGATTAAATTCAGAGTCAACATCCAAAACTAGAACAATTTCATACTCAAGATCAATCTTTCTCAAGACAGAGAATAATTAAATTAATGGTATGGTCTTCATCAGCTCAAACAATGGATATCTTTTAAATCTTGTTTCTAATAAAAATAATCTCAGATTTGAAATTTTGTTTTATTTAGAAGTTGATATGAAAAAAACAACTAAAATAGTGTACAGAGACTTAAAAAAAACACAACTAAGACTTTTAGTTTGCATCAATTTTTTTTTGCATCAACTTCTTGAGTGGCCAGGAGCATAACTAATTTACTTGCAAAAATGCAACTGAATCAATTGTAGTGATGTTCAGTAGTAGAACAGTGATGTCCAGTAGACCTTTCCCTGGCTCAAGCACACTCACAGTATGGTGTCCAAGTCTGGGCTGAACATCGTTAGAGATAATGATGGACAGAGTACGCCATAGAGAGGACCAAAGACAGAGACACTGCAAAACGTCACATGAAGCAAGGCTACGGGAAGAGCTCAGCCCCAAAAATCAAATACGCAGAGGCTCTGTCTATTTGAAGTATCACATGCGAGAGAGAGAAGACTTCTGCAGAGCTCCAGAAGGCAGAGTTGCAATCAAAAGGGAATTTCACCCAGACAAAATTATGTCAAACAAACAAACAAAACTTCAGAAATTCTAACCGTTTGCATTGCTTCATGACAGAACAGGCTATTTCACCAGAAAGTGAGGAGGGTGGATGAACAGCCCACAAGGATGCAGGAGGGCCAGCCCAGGAAAGAAGGCGGAGAGGAGAGATCTTGAAAACTTTGAACACGGGGTACCTTCAATGGACACACAGGGCATGGGAAAGAAAGATGCTGAGACGGCTCGGCAGTGGGAAAATGAAAGACGGTCAGGACAGTTCAGAAAAAGGACAAAGGCTCTGCTCCTTCATGCTCACTGGGCTAAGAAAAGATTTTGCAGAGAAAACCAATTCCATATATATTATTAGATGGAAGAATGCACAATAATATAACCAAACAGGTGTTGATAGCAGAGTCTACTTAAGTGAAGTGATTCTGGATCACTGATGCCATTTCTTAAGTACAGATGCATCACACTTTCAGGCAACACTCTTACATTTAAAAAGCAGCATCATTTCACCCTCAGAAAAGCAGACCATCCTTCAGTTCAGTTCAGTCACTCAGTCATGTCCGACTCTTTGCAACCGCAGCACGCCAGGCCTCCCTGTCCATCACCAACTCCCGGAGTTCACTCAAACGTCCATTGAGTCGGTGATGCCATCCAGCCATCTCATCCTCTGTCGTCCTCTTTTCCACCTCCCCCCAATCCCTCCCAGCATCAGAGTCTTTTCCAATGAGTCAAATTGGAAAAGTTGGCCACCTCGCACGGGGTGGCCAAAGTACTTGAGCCTCAGCTTTAGCATCATTCCCTCCAGGCTGATCTCCTTCAGAATGGACTGGTTGGATCTCCTTGCAGTCCAAGGGACTCTCAGGAGTCTTCTCCAACATCACGGTTCAAAAGCATCAATTCTTCGGCACTCAGCTTTCTTCACAGTCCAACTCTCACATCCATACACGACCACTGGAAAAACCATAGCCTTGACTGGACGGACCTTTGTTGGCAAAGTAATGTCTCTGCTTTTGAATATGCTATCTAGGTTGGTCATAACTTTCCTTCCAAGGAGTAAGTGTCTTTTAATTCCATGGCTGCAGTCACCATCTGCAGTGATTTTGGAGCCCCCACAAAATAAAGTCTGACACTGTTTCCACTGTTTCCCCATCTATTTCCCATGAAGACTGTCCTTACTAAATTCCAAATTTTATTGTCAAAAGTAACGTTTTAAACTACACAAACAATATCACTACAATAACCATAGGAAACAAAGAGGAAAAACACATGAGCAACTTGCTGGCCCAAAAGAACGAAAGTTTCCATTTCTCCGTCTTCCTCTCCAGTACTGATGTGTGTGCATATTTAACTCGTACACGGATAGTTAATAATAACCAGAACATAGATCTGGTTTTTGAGTTAGAATGCAGATTAACAGTGAACATCCAACCTGAGCATCTGATTTGGCATCCCAAATTCAGACTTCCTCATCTTAACTTGTAGGAAGTGAATTATCAAAAATTTGAGCAAAATTGTTCCCATTTCTCAAGAAGGGCAACTTTCCCCTGCAATGTTGAGCTTCAGCAGTGCATTTCTCAACATCATTGCGTAATTTTTGCCTAGAATGATGAGAATGAGGCTGTTATGTATTCCCTGTTCTGCTTGGTACCACATGCATACCTTGGAGATCCAATAAAATTTACAATTAAACACTGGCCTGAGAAGGTGAACAAATCTCCCATCCATCCATCCATCCATCCAATATTTATCCAAGGCTTACTTTGCCAAGCCCTGTTCTGTGAACCTGTTATGCATTGTTAGCAACCCAAGTCCAACAGCCTTCATGTTTTTCCATATTCCTTCCTTGTATCTTAGTGTAGGGATGGGGAATAAACAATAGACAGACGAGCACACCAAGAAAGCTGCCTCCCCTCTGTCTTCACCTGCAGACATGGAGGAAAGGCCATATGAGGACAGAGAGAAGGTGGCTGTCTGCAACCCAAGGAGACGGCCTTCACCAGAGCCAGCAGCTGGCACCCTGACCCTGGACTTCCAGTCCCGGGAGCTGTGAGAGAAATCTGTGTTTAAGCCACCCGGTCTGTGGCAGTGTGTTATAGCTGCTCCAGACAGAGTCAGACACGGGCTGACACCTGAGGGCAAGCAATTCAGGGAGAGGAAGAGGCAGTGTGTGCTCTGGAGTGGAGGGTGGCAGAGAGACAGCGGCCGGGGGCGGGCACGGAGATGTGAGTGGGGTGACCACGCTGAGCAAGGAGGGTGGGTGTGGGCAGCCAGGAAAGCAGGGTCTGGACGCCACAGCCCGGGTTTTGGCTTTTCCTCTAAGGGCAAGGCATGTGAGCACCACAGGGCGTGAACCAGACTCCCACAGGAAGACCCCAGTGGAGCTGCTACACGGAGGGCAAAGAACAAGCCAACAAGGAGGTGTGATGGGACCCACTAGGAGGGGTGATGGAGGTTTGTGCCAGGCAGCAGTGGCGGAGGTTGTGAGAAGGGGTTAACCCTGGGCACGTGATAGAAAATGCCAGTCAACAGTGCTATTCGGAGCAGAGGACACATTTATATGCCCCTCCTACACTTGGAGCCCTCTCTGAGGAGTCTGGGTTCTGTGCTCAAGCGATGTGCACCTCACTACAAAGACAGTCCCCTCTCCTTCCCTCCACCTCTGAGCTAAGCCTCCCACTCTCTGCTCACAACTTACTGCTCCTGGAGCCACCTCCTGCCCTGTCCCCATCCCCACCCCACCCGTACCCTCTGCACCTTTGCACACATGTTTGATTTCCGTTTCCTGCCATTCCTCTCCAGCCTCATTTCAACAGGCAAATCCCTTCGCATTCTTCAGTTGTCAGCTAAAATATCATCTCTGACATTTCAGGAAGCTTTGCCTGGTTTCACTGGCAGAGTCCATTATTCTTTTCAATTGGACACAAACGAAACACTTTGTAAATGCTCTTCTGTAACATTACTGCACTCCTAAATGGTGCGTTCCATGCCTGGGTCATCTGCAGGCTGCAAGCCACTTAAGGAAGTTATCCTGATGTTCATGATCACGATGCCTGGTACAGAGCCTAGGACACCACAGCTCCTGGGGAATGTGGGTGGAATGGCTGAGTGAATCCACAGATGCCTTTAAGAGAAGGAACTTTGTTATTTGCCTGCACATCTGTCAGAGGCACAATTGTTGACTGATGCAGAAAGTAAAGCGTTAATATAAGTCTGATTGCATGAACTATGCCATAAATAGCAATCGGTCCTAAAAGACTAATGCAAACTGACATCTAAGGCTGCCAATTCCCTTGTACCTAGTGAGGTAACTGTTGGTCATACTGATTTTTAGCTCAGACAGAAAGAAAACAAAGAACTGAAACCAAACTAAACCCTTTCCTGGGTCATTTGGTTGTTTTAAATATAAAATTCATCTTTCCAGAGTGCTATTATCTTAGCAGTTCCTAATCAGAGCTTGATATTTTCTTTGCCAAGGTCACAACATTAGTTACAGACCCCACGATGTCCTGTGAACTGATTCAGAAAAGACTCTGTTGGATGCTGACTCCCCTGCAGGGACCACCTGTGCACTTAAGCCAGGTCTGCTAGAGAGGCCCTCTCCTCTCTCTGCGAAAATCTGACATCTCTTTATTTTACTTATTTTGACCATGCTGAGCAGCATGTAGAATCTTAGAGATCTGCGCAGGGATTGAAGCTGTGCCCTCTGCTTTGGGACGGCAGAGTTTTAAACCACTGGACGGCCAGGGAAGTCCCAGTCTACAGCATCTTTTCTCGTCCTGAGCTCCATATACCTTCATCACACCTCACGCCTTCTGATGAGGAGCAGAGAATCAAATGAAAACTCAGGGGTGATTATTCAAAAAAGAGACACTGAGACTGCAAAGGTGCAGAAAAGAGAGGAAGGCTGGGGATGAGGAATCTAGAGGATAAACGCACACGTGTCTGAAAGCCCGTTACTGTTTAGACACTACAGAAACCTGAATCACCATTGTGTTACTACTGATTGTGATCCAAACGATGTCCGGGCAACACCTGACATGCGACACGGGGAAACTCAAAAGCTCACAAAACTTCCTGTCCTGGATAAAGACGGTAAAGGGTGCAGAGACCACGTTTCCTTCATCCACTCTCTTCACACCGGAAGCTCCAACGAGGGGAAATGAGCCCTTTAACTTCTGTTGGGTCCCCGGAGTAGGGTGGTGTAGGTCGCAGCTGAGACTCCACCACGTGATGCAGCAATAACCACCTCGCCTCAGGTACTGCGTGCGCTGTGGCTAAAGGGACACGGGGCAGCCAGCAGGAGACTGGAAGGACTTCCCCGGTGACCCAGAGCTTAAGACTTCACCTTCCCGTGCAGGGAGTGTGGGTTCAATCCCTGGTCAGGGACTGAGATCCCACATGCCTGCCAGCCAGAAAACCAACACATGAAACAGAAGCAATCCTGTAGCAAAACTCAATAAAGACTTTAGAAATGGAAAGAAAAAGAAATGGTCCATATTAAAAAAATATTTAAAAAACAAGAGATGAGGCTAGAGGCTGACTTCTGCAGGGCACTAGGGGTTGTGCTAAAGACGCTCCCCATCCCAGGAGACGCGAGCACAGGAGATGCAAGAGCAGGAACGACGGGGGTGCTGGGAGGCGGGCAGGTCCACGGCGACGGCCGAGGTCCAGGCCTCGCCGGCTGCGACGGGGCCAGCTGGCCGTTGCACGTTTTATTTCCCTCTGCTGAAGGCAGAGAGGTCAACCAGATGGCCCTCTCACCAGGGAAGCCGGAGGTGAATTCAATTATTTTTCTCAGAATTATCCATCTTTGAGCTAATCAATCTCGTCTTCTATCATCCAGCAGCTTTCAGAAGAAAACTAAGGCTATGAGAGTGGTTCTGGCTCTCAAAGTGGAAATCAAAACTGGGATATCACTAGATCCAGGTTTGGGTTGCTGATAGTTTAAATGCCCCCAGAGGGTAGATGTGAACGGGCAGCCCCATGGAGACCGGGCATCCTTCACAAGGGGCACTCTCCACTCCCTGGAACACCCCTCCCGTGAAGCTCGCGTGAGTCCTCTGAGTCCTCTGGGTGTTCCTGCCAGCTGTGAGTGTGAGGGATGGGTGAGTGCTGTGGCCACGAGACACTGATCAACGCTGATGGCGCTAGTGACTCTCAACTGACTGCAGGGCTGGAGGGGGCTGGCGGCCGTTCCTGAGAGACAGACACATCCAGTGAGGTGTGAGCAGCGGGCAGGGCTCGTGTTGGAGGGCAAATCTCACCCTTCAAAGGCTTCTGCTGACCTCACTAACTTGAGGTTACATTTGGTTGATGGGCCCTTCTCCCTAGGACTCATGGTTCCTTATGGATCGTCGCCGTCTTAGTGACAGAGAGGAGCTGTTATGCCCCGGCTATCTGACCCACAGTCAGGTGGCCCCCCTTCCCCTGGACGCTCTCTCTTCACCGTCTTCCTCTGGACTACACGGACACCCCAGTCCTTAGGTTGTTCTGTGTCCTCCACCACGTTCTTTGCCAGCCTTACTGACTGAGCTGGGATCCACTCTCCTTTCCTCCTATGAACTTGGAAATTCTGAAGTTGACTATTTGACATAACATGACTTTAACATAACATAACATTGCTGTCTGAGGGCACAAATCCACCACTATTAGAGCAGCTGTCATCCTCAACCTGGGCTTCCCTGGTGGCTCAGTGGGTAAAGAATCCACCTGCAATGCGGGAGACCTGGGTTTGATCCCTGGGTCGGGAAGATCCCCTGGAGGAGGGCATGACAACCCACTCCAGTATTCTTGCCTGGAGAATCCCATGGACAGAGGAGCCTGGAGGGCTACAGTCTGTGGGGTCGCAGAGTTGGACACGACTGAGCGACGAAGCATGCATGCACGCACCTGCTACCTGCTACCTGCAGCTCAGTAGCACTGTTTGCAGAGCAAGCCCCTGTCCTATAAGTTCTCCCAGATGAAGAAGAAAAAACAGGCAAAATATTGGCTGTAATTATCTGTCTTTAAAAATTTCTTCTTCATTATTTTTACCTACAAATTCAACAACAGAGCTGAAATAATTTTATGCTCTTTAGTTTAACTGACAGTGTCTGACAGCTTCTTTATGAAATTAATTCAAAACGTTAAGATATTCCTGTTGCAGTGAAAAGGAAAAAAAAAGAGGACTGAGTTTTTCTTTTTCCCTTCTCTGAGAACAAAGCCAAAGAAAACAGAGAGCAGGCCTGAACATCCCTAGTTTTTAAAGCCTCGTGGACCGCAGCCCACCAGGCTCCTCTGTCCATGGGATTCTCCAGGCAAGAATACTGGAGTGGGCTGCCATTCCCTTCTCCAGAGGATCTTCCCAATCTAGGGGTCAAACCCAGGTCTATTGCATTGCAGGAGGCTTCTTTGCCATCTGAGCCACCAGGGAAGTCCTTTTTTTTTTTTTTTAAACTTTAATTGCTCCTAATTCTGCATGTCTGTAACTAAATCTGCTTTCCTGGCCCCCAACTCTGCAGGAGCTACAATTCACATTTTCTCCTTTGACTCTGTGCTAAATACATCCTCTATCTGGTGTTTACCCTGACGACACGCTTCCCCTTGCGGTTACACACCAGAAAGAAGGTCGCAGAGCCGCCAAACTAGCAGACTCCAAGACGGGGATACCGATGCCAGTGTGTGACTGTCTTTCAAACGAGGCAAGAGGAAGAAATCAAGGTCCCACCACCTTTGTTCCTCATCACCGACTCCTGACTGCGAGCCCTGCCGTATACGAGCCCCTGGGTTCCTCATGGGCTGGGGGCACAGTTCTTGAGACATAAGCCCCCTGAGTTCCCCTCTCAGCCGCTGAGAGTAAAAGCCACCTTTCTATTTCCTCCAAACTCTCCGTTTTTTTCATTCGGCTTCGGTGGGCAGAGAAGGCTGAGATTTTGGCTGGCAACTTTCCAAACTTCACAGCTTAGTCTGACTTGGACCTGTTTTGATAGACTTTTAAAGGCATCATGTTGCTCCATAAATCACAAAAGTAAGCACACTATGATCCGATCAAGGTCAGAAGAAATTTCGCAATATATCATGCCCAAGAGAAACCTCTTTCAGTAAAAAATATGGCTATGAAATTAAGTTGCAGAATTTAAAATTGAGCATTTGTATCTCACGTTGCTGTGTATGATAATGATGTCTTAAAAGCATCTTTAGATAATGTCTGCCTTTGCCCTGACTCACTGAAACCCACAGGCAATTTTGAGACAAGTTTCCTACACTGGGCAGCCTTTAAGCAAACTCAACACCTCACTTCCTGATGTCAAAAATTCCTGCAGGCTGTCATTCACTATTAAATAACAAACAAGTCTCAAAGACAAGAATCACCAGCAGTTTAATGACAGAGATTAAAATAATTTAGCTTAATTTTTCAAAAGGGCTTGCCCCCTGATACAGTCTTCTATTAAGGTACATGGACTCCTTTTGAGAAATTATCCCAACTTCCCTCCTCCCCCACCCACGGTGCTCCCTCAACCACTCTGCACCCCACCATGCCCCGCCCCAGCCTCAAGTGACTGGCCCAACCTGGGTCAGAATTGTGCCGCAGGATTTTAGGGATGGACTTAAAGTACTGTAACAGGGAAGAATCTCTGCATTCTCTTACAAGTTCATCACTGAAAGGATGTTGCCTATAAGCTTAAATTCTACATAATGGCCCATCTCTGGGAACCTTGCCTTGCAGGTAATGAGCAAGATGCTCAAATACCTCTGTTTAGCTCACAGGAAACAGCCCACCTGTGGATGACCACAGAAAGGAAGAGATTAACACATCCCCTCAGGAGGCTGACCAGAACCAGGAAATGTCTGACTTTACTCCCTCCCCTTTCAGTGTAGAAGAATCCTGAATTCTGTCTCAGGCACGATGGTTCTTTGGAACACTAGTTCCCCATCTTCTTGATCAACTGATTTTCCAAATAAAGTTGGAATCCGCCTGCCATGCAGGAGACCCCGGTTCGATTCCTGGGTAGGGAATATCCGATGGAGAAGGGATAGGCCACCCACTCCAGTATTCTTGGCTTCTCCTTATGACTCAGCTGGTAAAGAATCGGCCTGCAATTCGGGAGCCCTGGGTTCGATCCTTGGGTTGGGAAGATCCCCTGGAGAAGGGAAAGGCTACCCACTTCCGTATTCTGGCCTGGAGAATTCCATGGACTGTATAGTCCATGGGGTTGCAAAGAGTCAGACGTGACTGAGCGACTTTCACTTTCATGCCTTTCCCCAGCAACTGGCTTCCCAAATTACTGACCTGTCCTGCGGCAAGCACTACGAGCTTGGACTCTGTAACAATATTCCAATTTATTCTTGCCTTTGTCATGAAACACAAGAACGGAGGAGGCATGGGGGTGGCGAGTGCCTACTCCCATTTGGCATATGGACTCTGAAGGAAACAGAAGCAGGCTGGCAGAACACGAGGAATGCATTAGACCAAGACAAAGAGACAAGGAACCGAGAGAGAGAGTAGTCCCTACCGGTTTTGAATTTCTCGACCTAATTTTTCTCCTGAGGCCTGAATAAATTTTTCCCTTAGACTTATCAGCACACTCCTATTTCTCCATGAAATATTTTATTTCCTATTTTACTTATGTAGCTTGAGCTGATTCCTGAAACTTGGGGACAAAGAAGCTGACATGTGTCACGTAGAGACACCCGGCCCAGCAGCCCACCATCCCGTCAGCACTGCGTTTTCAGACAACATTCTGTGCTCACGACCCGAGTCACAGCTCCTCTGTGTGGAGTACCTTATGGCCAAACCCACACTTGAAAATGAAGTGAAATTTTTAACTACATGCTTGATGTATAATATCAAAACATCAAATTTGCTAATTGGATGTGTAACTTTCTTTGAAAAGACCAGCTCTTCCATAAGTATGTATAGTTATTTTTTCCAGGGAAAGGCTGAGTGAAATTCAGCAATTACTTTCACAGATCCCAAGAACCCACACTTGGTATTATCAGTGCTGGAGTGTGCCCCGTCCGAGACAGGAGGTGAGTGATTCAGTTGAAGCAAATGCAGCCAAGACAGCTGGCACGGCAGTGATCCTGAGTGTCTCGGGAGGGTGGGCTTTCCCAGGTATTCACTGTCCTGTCGTCGTCGTTGTTGTTGTTCCAACTCATTGGAAAGGACCCTGATGCTGGGAAAGGCTGAAGGCAAGAGAAGCAGGGGGCAACAGAGGATGAGATAGTTAGATATTATCACTGGCTCAATGGACATGAACTTGGGCAAACTCCAGGAGACAGTGGAGGTCAGGAAAGCCTGGTGTGCTGCCGCCCATGGGGTTGCAAAGAGTAGCACACAGTTTAAAGACTGAACACCAACAACTGGCTTAGAACGGCTCTTTCCAGTAGCTCCATGTGTAACAGCTATTTTTATAATCAAGAGTGGTCTATAAATTACAGATGCAGAAAACAAACTTATGGTTACCAAGGGTAAGAGGAGGGAGGGATAAGTTGGCAGACTGGGATTGATATACACATCCTCCTGTACATAAAATAGGTAACTAATGAGGACCCAATGTATAGCACAGGGAACTCTATCCACTCAATGCTTTGTAGGATTGGGGAAAACACCTAAAAAGGAGTAGGTACATGTCTGTGCATAACTGCTTCACTTGGCTGTACACCTGAAAACCAGCACAACATTATAAAGCAACTGCACTTCAATTAAGAAAAAGAGAGTGGTCTATGCCAACGCTGTCATGTAATTCAGTCTAACAGAAAGGCATACAGCGTCAGAGAAATTATCAACCACAGGAATACAATTGATGAACCATGTAATTCCATCTGCCCCCTTCATCATCTTTGCTGTGAAACTAACGTGTCTACGGGTCTGTGTGTTTGGGATGAGGACACCTCTGGGGTGGGGGAGATGATTATTTTGCCAGCCACGGGGTGTACTCCATGTAATGAAATGTTATACCTCAATGGAAATACCAAGCTTCTACTACATGCAGTGTCCTAAGGAAGATCACAAATAGAGCTGGGAGTGAAATGAAAAAGACACCAAGGAATATACACTGAATAATTTCATTCCCTCGTGACTCAGCACTGAATAATCTGCCTGCCACTGAGGGAGATGCAGGTTTGGTCTCTGGGTTGGGAGCAGCCCCTGGAGTAGGAAATGGCAACCCACTCCAGTATTCTTGCCTGGGAAATCCATGGACAGAGGAGCCTGGTGGGCTACAGTCCATGGGGTCGCAAAGAGTCAGACATGACTGAGCACTGTTCACTCTCTCAGTCCTGCCGGACTCTCTGTGACCCCATGGACTGCAGCAAGCCAGGCTTCCCTGTTCTTCACCACCTCCTGGAGCTTGCTCAAACTCACATCTACCAAGTCGGTGATGCCATCAAACCATCTTGTCCTCTGTTGTCCCCTTCTCCTGCCATCAGTCTTTCCCAGCATCAGGGTCTTTTCTAATGAGTCAGTTATTCACATCAGGTGACCAAAGTACTGGAGTTTCAGCTTCAGCATCAGTCCTTCCAATGAATATTCAGGATTGACTTCCTTTAGGATTGACTGGTTTGATCTCCCTGCAGTCCAAGGGACTCTCAAGAGTCTTCTCCAGCACCACAGTTCAAAAGCATCAATGGGATTGCAAAGAGTCAGACACAACTTAGCAACTCCACAGCAAAAACAGTTCAATAGTGGGCAAAACTACACCCTGAGCATAGCATGCACACCTGAGTCTACAAGGACAACCAAGAAAGGACTTTCCATAAAACTGAGGATGCTGGGTAATTCAGCGGCAAGAGCGGAGTCACAGTTGGAGAGGGGCAGATGAAAGGCAGAAGTTCTGGGAGGCCTGGCAGGACTCTCCTCTGACCCAGATGGAGGTTACAGGGCTGTTTCAGGGCACACTTGTCTGTTGAGCTATATGCTTCACGTTATCCAGTTTTACTTCACAGTATTTCACAGTGCAAAGGTGAACTGTGCACAGCGTGCAACAGCCTTGGGACTGGCCACGCAAAGTAAGGAGATGCTCCCCGGAGCTCACACCTGGTAGGAAGGGACATCAGGCCAAGGAAATGACCCTGGGGACACAGACGACGGACAGAAAGCCAAGGGCTATGAGTGGCCTAATGACGGGAGGCAGGGCCAGGCGGCAGGCAAGGGCTCTCCGAGGAAGAGACATTTGAGAGCTGAAGGGTGTGCAGGGCGGAGCCAGGTGGGCGCCTGGGAAGGCTGCCCGCGTGGGGAAAGCTCAGCGCAGAGTGTGGGCCTGTGCCCAGCGTGGCTCAGCCACTGGCCGCGCGGTGTCCAGGACGAAGCTGAAGGGAAGGTGAGGACAAAACGTGGCCTGCTTTGCAGACGACGCCGTGTATTCTGGGTTGAATCCAAAATGCATTGAGAAGTCAGAGAAGGATTCTATAAGCCACTTGTGATAACTTCTGGGGTTCTCTGGTGGAAAAGAATCCGCCTGCAATGCGGGAGACCTGAGTTCGATCTTCCCAAGGGGAAGATCCCTTGGAGAAGGGAAAGGCTACCCACTCCAATATTCTGGCCTGGAGAATTCCACAGACTGTACAGAAGAAGTAGAAGAATAATAGAACTATAGAAGAATAACTTCTGGAAGAAGGTAGGCATTAATTACCTATTTCATTTATTTATTGACATCAGAAAAAGTACACCAAGAAGGACCAGGACTGGGTACTTCCCTGATGCCTTAAAACATATCAAATACCAGGCCAAGCTGGAAACAAATACCCTCAAAAGGGAAATACCCACATAACAACTACTACAATTATTGAGAGAAAATAAACCACACAAACTCGACTGTGGGACCTCTCATTACAGGGCTCCAGTCTATTGTCTAAATGTATTTTCTTTCTAATATTTATTCACCATGAACACCACTGCCATAAATTTTCTTTTATGTACCACGGACCATTTACTGTAAGTAGAAGGTAGCAATGCATTACAGAATCAGCAGGGCGTGCGTCTCAGGATGGTAAGCACAGCTTTCTAATCCTTGTATTTTTCACATTCGGGAGGACAACAAACGACTTTTAAGATGGCCAGAACACGTTTTAAGTAACATCTAGTGACTGACACACGTCCATCAATACCCATCACGTCGGCCTGTTGCAGGCATCCCCTATTTCTGCCCGGCCGGCTCATTTTCTTACACTTCGAACTCAGTGAGTCCGTCATAAACAGCACAACAAAGGCAGTAAGTGGCCAATAACTGCCCGAGGAACCTGAGTGACCAAAGCAGAGAGCGCTGCTCGCATGGTCCTCGGTCACTGAGCTGGAGACGGGGCTCAGAAGGGAAATCCCCAGCAGTGAAGTTAGTGGAGCAGGGGCTGCCCTCCACAGTCCACGGGAGGGAGTCCAGGATCCCTCAGGGGGTGGCGGGACCCCTCCTCTTCCCACCTCTGCTCCTCCCACAGGGCCCCACCACCACAACCTCCCTCACACAGTCAAGGCCCCCTGAATCCAGCATGGATTGATTGATTTTTTTTGTTTCTCCAAAAAAATTTAACAGTTTATTCAAACGGAAAGGACATTGAAAGTTCTTCAAATACTTCTACATAAAAAGTGTATCATCTATTGACACATACTTCAGTAGATGTGACTCTTTTTTCCACTCAGATGCTAATCTTATTTTGTCCAAATTTTGAACTTGTTGTTTTGAATTGGGGTATAGCCCATTAGCAATGCTGTGGTGGTTTCAGGCGAACAGCGACGGGACTCAGCCATACACACACATGCATCCCCCAGGGGCCTCCCTGGTGGCTCAGACGGTAAAGGATGCACCAGCAATGTGGGAGACCTGGGTTCAATCCCTGGGTCAGGAGGATCCCCTGGAGGAGGGCATGGCAACCCACTCCAGGATTCTTGCCTGGAGAATCATGCACGGACAGAGGAGCCTGGTGGGCTGCAGTCCATGTGGTTGCTGAGTCGGATTTAACTGAGGGACTGAGCACAAAACTCACCCAGGCCCCCCTCCCACCCAGCCTGCCACACAACATTGAGCCAAGTGCCATGTGCTGTACAGTAGGCCCTTGAAAATGGTCAGAAGACCTGACCAGACAGTTCTCCAAACAGGACATTCAGAAGGCTAACAGCCATATGAAAACATGTTCAACATTGCTAGTTATTAGAGAAACACAAATCAAAATACGAGATATCACATCAGTCGGAATGGCTAACATCAAAAAAATCCACGAACAACAAATGATGAAGAGAGCGTGGAGAGAAGGGAACCCTCCTACACTCTTGGTGGGAATGTAAATTGGTACAGCCACTCTGGCCAACGGTAAGGAAATTCCTTGAAAGACTAAAAATAGAGCTACCATAGGACCCTGCAGCTCCACTCCTGGGCCTATATCCAGAGGAAAACATGCTACAAAAGGATGTATGCGCGCCAGCGTTCACTGCAGTGCTGTTTACAATAGTCCAGGCATGGACACAGCCTCTGTCCATTGACAGAGGAGTGGATAAACAAGCCGTATGGCATCCCTCATATGTGGAATCTAAAAAGAAATTAAGCAAATCAACTTATTTACAAAACAGAAAGAGACTCACAGACTTAGAAAATAAACTTATGTTTACCAGGGGGGAAGGGACAGTTAGGGACTTTGGGACGGCCAGGTACACACTGCTATATTTAGAATGATTTTCCTTTCTATAATTGAAGTATAGCTGACGTACAATATTCTGTTAGTTTCAGATGTACAGCAGAGTGATTCAGTTACACACACACATAGAGCCCTGCTTTTTCAGAGTCTTTTCCTCTCATGCTGCTGCTTAGTCACTCAGTCGTGCCTGACTCTTTGCGAGCCAATGGACTGCAGCCCGCCAGGCCCCTCTGTCTGTGGGGATTCACCAGGCAAGAATACTGGAGTGGCTTGCCATTCCCTCCTCCAGGGGATCTTCCAGAGCCAGGGATCGAATCCAGGTGGAGTCTTTACCGTCTGAGCCACCAGGGAAGCCAGAGAATACTGGAGTGGGTAGCCTATCCCTTCTCCAGGGTATCTTCCCAACCCAGGAATTGAACCTGGGTCTCCTGCATTGCAGGCGGATTCTTTACTAGCTGAGCTACCAGGGAAACCCTTTTCCCTCATAGGTTATTGCAAAATATTGAGTATAGATCCCTGTGCTGTACAGTAGGACCTTGTTGGTTACCTATTTTTATATATAGTAGCATGTATTCAGTAGTCCTGAATATTCATTGGAAGGACTGATGCTGAAGCTGAAGCTCCAATACTTTAGCCACCTGATGTGAAGAACTGACTCGTTGGAAAAGACCCCGATCTTGGGAAACATTGAAGGCAGGAGGAGAAGGGGATGACAGAGGATGAGATGGTTGGCTGGCATCACTGATTCAATGGACATGAGTTTGAGCAAGCTCTGGGAGTTGGTGATGGACAGGGAAGGCTGGTGTGCTGCGGTCCATGGGGTTGCAAAGAGTTGAACACGACTGAGAGACTGAACTGAACAGAATTGAGTGTGAATCTGTTAATCCCAAACTCCTAATTTATCCCTCCCACCTTCCCCTTTGGTGACCATAAATTTGTTTTCTTGTCTATGGGTCTCTTTCTGTTTTGTAAGTAAGTCTATTTGGACTGAATCCAGGATTTCAGTGGCATTCTCTGCCTCTGGCACAGCCATGAGCACGAAAGCAACCAACAAGAAGATTCAGAGTCCAAGAAGCACAGTTCAGACGTGCTGGAGAGAAGCAGACACCCAGAGGGGATCCGCTGGGCTCACAGAGCAGATGAAGCGCCGTGATTAGAAAACAGGAATCGTCTCAGTAACACTCAGCCCAGCACAGGAAGCAGCTCAAGCAAAAGGTCAAGAAGAAATACGAAGCAAAACACTTAAAATGCACTGAAGAGAAAAACAGAAGAAAACCTCAGGCCCTGGGAGGGGGAGAAGCACCTGATGACACCAAAGATGGAAGAACCAGCTGGAAGGGGCCAGTCTGGATCCCTGGGTGGGGCAAAGAGGAGCGACCCGTGGATGCCCCTGTCTCGGGGAGCAAAATCATGCCTCTGCAAGAGTAACACAGAGGGAGACCCAGGTTATGGTGGTTATTTCTGTTTGCTGGCTTTTTGTTCGTTTGCTTTTAATGAAGAGGAAAGGTTAAAATTTTACATCACCTCCTGCTCCTTCTGCCTCTGTAACTCAGCTTGCCCCTTGCAAGAAGGTCTGGATCATGTAGGTCACACAGTCTCAGAAAGTGGGGACTTACGATACTAGGAACTGGAGCTTCTCTCACTCACCCTTGTCCTGCTCTTTGCAATCGCCCAGCCCCTGGAAACCTGCTTAGTCATGCCTGTCCACGTAAAAGTCAGGCATCCCCTCCCCGTCTCGACCACTGTTCCCTGCGTGGCCGCAAAACCCCTTAGTTTGAACCAGCCTATTGGCAGTTAGTGTTACCTATAAGGTCTATGAAAGCCTTTTGTTCGGGCTTAGAGCTCACAGTGTTGACGTCTCTGGCCCCCCTGGCGTAAGAAACCTGAGTTCTCCAGCCCTCTGAGTGTGGCGCTTGGTTTCTCAATGACTGCTTTCTGCAACATTTCAGCAGCTATTTACATGCTGCATTCCCAAATAATTTCTACCTGAAAATATTAAAACAAATTCTACACTTGAAGTGACAAAATTTTAGAAACCTCAAGCTACACGCATCAAGAACAACCCAGGTGAGCTTATAATTTAAACCAAATTCACATTGTTCATTTTTACTTTAATTTGATCAATCCGTTTCAAGTCATTTTTTTATGAATCAATTTTTTTTTAAAGACTGCGCTTAAACGTTAAGGATACCATTATTGTTGTTATAGGTAAAACTGATGTTTTCAAAAATAACCACAATTTCTGACATATTCAGGAGACCCACAAGGCCTGCGTTTACCCATGACATATACAATGTGAAAGGAAAGCCAGAAATATTTGTTTTACTTTGGATGTTATGTAACAGATGAAGAGACCTTTCGGGGAGCTTACAGGGAAACAAACAGTGAATGTTTTGCTGGAAAATTGGATCCACAAGGAAATGTCAAGATAATTAGTCTACTTATCTGAAGAAAAACTGGCCCAGGCCAGAACTTAATTAGTCTCCATATATAGCCATCCAAAGATGTTTGGACAAAAGAAATAATAATGATTTAGTCTGGAGGACAGAAACAAGTTGACATGATGAGAAAGACTATTTGAAACAACTGAGTGTATTTCTCAAAGTGCTGCTGCAGAACAGCTTAGCGGCCCTGGATTGATGTCAATACACAGATTCCTGGGCCCTCTGAACCCTCTTGAACCGGAAGTCTCTGGGGGTTGGAGCAGAGAGCAGTTGTTTTACTATCCACACAGGTGATGTTTATAATGACAAAGGTATGATAACCAGTATTCACAAGAGCTTCACATCAAATGAATTAGTTTAGCAAGGTAAACTGGTTTAGCAAGTTTCCCCATAACTGATCTAAGCATTCCTCAAAATTGGTATAAGAAAATTGGTTCCGGCTGCTGTCAGGAGACAGGGAGCAGATTTTTAACCGTTCAGCTCAGGGTCTCCAGTCCCGCTGGAGACAAGGCTACTTCATCTCCAGTGTGCTTTACTCTTCTTGCTTCCAAAGGACGAGTTCAAGCGCCCTTTGGTCCCTTCCCAACTTCATTCTGCCCCCTTCTGCACCCTGCTCTGTGTCTCGGGAGGCTGCCCTCCGGCCCTGCAAGCTTCATCCCTGCCCATCTGTGCTCATGGCTTCAGATTAAAAAAGAATGAAATAATGCCACTTGCACCAATAGGGATGGACCTACCATATTAAATGAAGTCAGATAAAGACAAATTTTTCCACGTGAAATAATTACGTGAAATCATTTATTACAAATCCTTTATATGTACTGCTGCTGCTGCTGCTGAGTCGCGTCAGTCGTGTCCGACTCTGTGCGACCCCAGAGACGGCAGCCCGCCAGGCTCCCCGTCCCTGGGACTCTCCAGGCAAGAACACTGGAGTGGGTTGCCATCTCCTTCTCCAATGCATGAAAGTGAGAAGTGAAAGGGAAGTCGCTCACTCCTGTCCGACTCGTAGCGACCCCATGGACTGCAGCCTATGAGGCTCCTCCATCCATGGGATTTTCCAGGCAAAAGAGTACCGGAGTGGGTTGCCATTGCCTTTTCCCTTTATATGTGAAATCTTTTTTCAAATGATAAAAATGAACTTATTTACGAAACAGAAGTAGACTCACAGACATAGAAAAAAAACGTATGACCACCAAAGGCGGAAGGAGGAGAGGCATAAGTCAGGAGTTTGACATTAATGTATATGCACCACTATACGTAAAACAGATAACCAACAAGGGCATACAGGGAACTATACTCGACGTTTGGTGATAACCTATCATGGAAGAGAGTCTGAAAAGGAACACATATATAACTGGACCACTCTGCTGTACACCTGAAACTAACATAGCACTGTGAATCAACTGTACTTACACAGAAACAAAACCAAATCGGCCAGGGGCTACCTGTCTGATCTCTCCCTGCTAAGCCCAGGTTGCCTGGCAAGAGCAGTTTCCTCTCGTGACTACATCTCATGGGGGTAGCCCATGGGGGCCCACCCTTTGCCTCTCAGGCTTAGTTGAGGGTAGGTGGCAGTTTCAGGGGCTGCTCTTCCCTAGAGCTCACCTCTCTGGTCCCTTAACCCAGCCCATGCCTCTGCAAAGAGTCCCGAAACAGTGAGCTGTTCTAGATTTCCTGCATGACCCTGAACACCCTAGAAGTTGACCCTACCCACAGCGAGAAGCGGCAGTGTTTCTTTCTTGCTGCACTCAGCGAGCTCTCAGCCTCATCCTGGACTGAGTGGCCTCTTTTCCATTAAATGTGAAGTTCCTCCAGGGAACATCAGCCACAGTCCCCCATCCAGTGTTTTCTATACATCCTAAGTGAATATCTGCCTTCTGGATGGATTAGCCAGCTTCCCTGATTGGCTATTCCCTCCTTTGAATGCTCGGGGAAATAGGAACTACTTTACGGAGAGCACCTGTCTATTCTCACCTGTTTCTGTCCAGGGAACGGTGGGGAGGCCAAGGGTGTGGACTGGATGAGTCCTGCTGTCCAGCCCGGACAGAGATCAGGTCACGGTCGCCCTGGGCCCAGCCTGCACCTGCAGGGCACAGGGCTGAGGGGGCTGGAGGCAGTCCTGGACCCCACTGGGCAGGCTCTGGGAGACGTGGAGGGTCCTGCCCTCGGGGGCTGTGTGTCTTCACCTCTCACGTGGTCACTGTTGCATGAGGCACGTGTGTCTTCTCTCCTACTGAGCACTCCTGGAATCAGCCCGTTGGGGACAGGGCCTCATCAGGACCCGTCATCACAGGATACAGGCCTAGTGATGGTGATGTTCAACACAGAAAACTTATTTCCTGGATGGGAAAGACTTAACTCCACTTGGGAAAGAAGCATTCAAATGACCCTGGTGGGCCTTGGAAATGCAGACACGGCTGGACTCGGCTCCGCCTCTGCTAGCTGAGTGACTGTCTCAGTCGGCTAAGGTTGCTGTAACAAAGCAGCACAGGCTGTGTGGCTTACACAATAGAAGTGTATTCCTCATGGCTGGAGGCCGAGGTCCCACAGCAGGTGCCACCCGGCTGGGTTCTGGGTCAAGGCCCCCTTCCTCCTGTCCACAGGCAGGCATCAACTTGCTGTGTTCTCACACGCCCAGAAGGGAGCTGGCCAGCACCCTGGCCTCTTCCTGCAAGTCACTAACTCCCCACCAAAGGCCCTTTCTCCAGATGCCGTCACTTGGGGTTAGATGTCAACATCCCCAGACAGCCTGCTCCTAACAGGGACCATGCATGGAGCTGGTGTTCAGCATGATCAGCGGTAGGTTGGGGCTGACACACACCTTGGGACATTGAAGTGTGGATGACCGCAACGTGTCCAGGAAGAGGCCTAGGGTGAAGCAGACCCCGAGAGTAGCACCTGTTCCAATGTGAACGGAACACTAACACCCCCTCGTGTGGTATCCTGTGGAAGAGACAGTAACCGTTCAGCTGGCGTTTCCACAGCCCTGGAGCCTCCTAGCTGACCTGCAGCACCAAGCCGGCCCCGGCCAGAGTGCTATCTGCTCCTGAGAAACACTTCAAGTCTGAGGCCCCCAGCCGAGCCTGGCCTGCAGGAGAGGGGTGCAGCTCGCTGCCCTGAGCCTGACCACCACCCCGGGAAAAGAAACTTGCAGCATCCAAGCAGCTAGGAAGGAAGACGGAAGCCAGTGTCTGTTTGGTGATGGACGGTGGCTGAAGGTGCCTCCGCTCCAGAGCTGTCAGAAGGGGCGGCCTGTGTTCCAGAAGCCAGAGAGACAGCACCGCACTGGACTCCCTTCTGTGCTGGGGCGGGGAGGGGTACAGTGACATGCCAGGTCAGCTGTCACAACCCACATCCCAGCTGAACTGTCGAAAGCAGGCCCTGCTATGGTAAGACTGGAGGAAGGCTCACACACACACCTTCTCCAAAGGGCAGGAGCCTTGCTACACGGATGTCAATGCCCCTGTGCTCCCAGGGGCTGAGGGCTAGCTGCCTAGACAAATGATCCTTATGATAATACAGGTTAAGAACCCTAAGCTCAGAGAGGTTAAGGAACTTGCCCAAGGTCACACAGAGGTCGAGCAGCAGAACAGGACCCGAGGTCAGGTCCTCAATCTCAAGCTTTTCCAAAACTACTTCATGAATACAAAACAATACCAAATGCACTTATCCCTAAATTTAAGGACATTAATACAAAGACATTTAATGAACATATGTGTCTCTACACACTCCATTTAGGGGAAGGAGGTGGGAAAAAAAAACAGCAAGTGAAAATGGGTTATAACATAAAATTGCCTACAACATTAAACAGTGATGATCTTGATTGATCTTTTTATGTGCACATTTATTTTCAACAAAATAATATCTGATTAAAAGAGAGTGTTGGACTATGAATAAGGAGTGTCACTAGCGGAAGTGGTAATTTTGAGGTCAGAAAATGTCACGTTACTTTCTTCACAAACATATTCAGCTCCTCGTGTAGCAAACAAATGATTCTCTTAGAGTTTTGTGTTCAATGATCTATTCACATAAACTTTTTTTTTGAGTATTTAATGGCTCTATTTTAAAAAACGAAATGACCCACTGGCTGATACTTTCCCAAGAGTCACTTCTCAGTGGTTTTACAGGTCATTTCAGCACTTCCTCATGATGACCACGAAGCCAGAGCAGCGAGTCCTCAATCGAATGACACTTGCTTTGTCTGCAGTGATGGCTATCAGGGGCCCCACACTGCAGAAGCCTTCCAACCACATGTCCTGACCTTCCTTCTCCAGGAAACCTTCCTGACTCAGGGATCGAACCCATATCTCCTGCACTGCAGGCAGGTTCTTTACCACTGGGCCACCAGGGAAGCCCCAAAATACTTACATACACGTGTCCACAACTGTGGTGCTGGAGAAGATCTTGAGAGGCCCTTGGACTACAAGCAGATCCAACCAGTCCATCCTAAAGGAAACCAACCCTGAATAGTCATTGGAAGGACTGATGCTGAAGCTGAAGCTCCAATACTTTGGCCACCTGATGCGAAGAACTGACTCATTGGAAAAGACCCTGATGCTGGGAAAGATTGAAGGCAGGAGGAGAAGGGGGTGACAGAGGATGAGATGGTTGGATGGCATCACCAACTCAAGGGACACCAATTTGAGCAAACTCCTGGAGATAGTGGAGGACAGAGGAGCCGGGCGTGCTGCAGTCCTTGGGGTCACAAAGAGTTAGACAAGATTTAGCAACTGAACAACAACCCCATCAGTGGGAAAATGGGTGATTGTTTTCTTCCCGAAAAAAGGACACTGAAAACAAAAGACCATTAAGCAAACTCCATAAAGTCTCTATGGCCTCGGGCTAAGACATCATTCACCACATTTCTTTTACACTGCTATTTCCTTGATATAACTCTTATTTTTAATTTTTTTCTATCACTGCAGGTAGTTTTGTGAAATGGGAATCTTTCATCAGCAGCTTTGAATAACCTGACTAATTCGGTTCCCGGATTTTGGAAGAGAAAATAAACCCACATGCAACAGTTCTTTGCATTCTTGACTTTAAATAATATAACCAAAATCCTCAGCTGGGTTGCAAAATGCCACTAATTTAAAAGACTGATTAAGGTCAGGGGGCGCTTTCACAATTTTCCATTTCATGAATGTTTATTCAGATGCACTTCGCCAATAAAACTGTTCTCTGACAGCACAGTTCTGTTGCAGTCGTTTTCCCTGTATTCTCTATTCAGGTATTCAGAGATACCTACGTACTGTACCGATACAGAATGACAGGTGACGAAGACCTCCCCTCAGCCAGTCAGTAGGCAGGACCCTCTTCTCCACCTGCCCTCAACCTCGGTCTATAAGTCCATGGGATTTTCCAGGCAAGAATACTGGAGTGGGTAGCCATTTCCTTCTCCAGGGGATCTTCCCAACCCAGGGATCCAGGGGGTCGAACCTGGGTCTCCTGCACTGCAAGCAGATTCTTCACCATCTGAGCCACCAGGGAAGCCACTACAGAGGCGTGAGCAAACACTAGCAGAGTTTCTGACAGCTCAAGGTCACGTCACTAGGCTGACCCCAGTCCACACTGACAAGGACATTGTAAGGGGCATACCCTACAGTCCACTTTGCTCCTTTCTATCTCTGCTCTTCACCCCAGAAGCCTGATCTCGAGGGCCAGCCTGGACCTGGTTCCCTTGTGCTCTGGGTTTTAGTTGGGTCTGGCCAGTGGGAAGCTCTGTTGGGAGATCAGAATGTCAGGAGGAGAGGTCAGGGTATTTATGGGCACAGTTTGTGCCCAGCGGGCAGCCTTCTCACGGGCCTACCAACTTGCCGGGGTCCAGCAGCTACTCACTGGGCCAAAGGGTGACTGTGTCCTCCCACCCTTCCAGCCCCAGAATGTTTCACCATCTTCGCCGCTTTCTCCTAGTCCTGCCCGCTGCTGTCTAACTTGTCACTTTGTTTCTCTCTTCACATGCTCCATCTGATCATGCCCTCTATTTCCTGGAGCTGTGACTCATACAACTAGTTACTTCAAATCATTAAATGTTTCCTGAGTGCCTACTATACACCCTGGGCACCGGGGCCACTGTAATTGACAAGATACACACCAGCGCTGTAATTAAATGGTTGGTTTCATTTCCTTTCTAATGGTTTGTTTGATTGAACCAAATGCATTGGCCCAAAGCTTTGGGCACCTTTTGAATGTGCTGGTTGACAGCGTGTACAGAACAAAGTCTTTAGACAACTTGATGAGTAGATAATTCAGTTCAATTCCCTCTTTTTACAAAGGTAGAAACTGACATTCAAAGACAGGAAATGATGTGTGAAGCTAAGAGAGAGACACAGCCCAGGGCATCATCAGCTGCATGAGCTGTGAGGTTCTGTTCCTGCAGAACACTGGTTCCCAGGCTGAGCCTACAATTCTTCCAGTCCTGCTGAAAATCAGATCTTGTTATGTCCAGTTTCCCAGGTGGCTCGGGAGTAAAGAATTTGCCTGCAATGCAGGAGATCCATGTGGGATCTCTGGGTGCGGAAGATCCCCTAGAGAAGGAAATGACAACCCACTCCATTATTCTTGCCTAGGAAAATCAAAGGACAGAGGAGCCTGGCGGGCTAAAGTCCATGGGGTCACAAAGAGTCGAACGTGACTTAGAAATAACAAAAATGTCCACTTACAGACGTGGAAACTGAGGGTGAGAGACGTCAGGTAAGGTGCCTGACATTACCTGCTAAGTACCTGGGAGAGTCATTCTCCAAATACTGGGTGGTCTAGTTTCAGATGTCCTGAACTTTTACACAAACTGCTTCAGAATTCTGAGGCTTTATCTATACTTCAACAAAACGTGTGCATTTTTCACAGACTGTGGTTGCCTTTCTGCTTCTGGTTCTAACGACTTCCAAGAGAAGAAAAGGAAAGGAATACAAGCCCAGAGCAGCACCGGGGTGGGGGGGGGTCGTTGGGGAGACCACCAGCAGTACCTGTCCACCTGAGACCCTACGTGCAGCTCTGAAGCGGCAAGAACAATTCTCAGCTAGGACTTGGTTTTACCCCAGGTCACCTACTGAGCTGCCAAGAGATGCGTGAAAAATGCAAACACATCAGAATTAAGCTGGGAGCTATATATTTTTTAAAAAGTGAATCAAGCGTGAATGTAAGTCCTAGAAGGGTAACTATGTGTAAATAAAGGACATCCACTGTCTGAAATATAAATCTCAACCCTTCATTTAATACCAGCACATAGTCATTCTCACACGAATGGTGAGCAGGCATTTTGCAAAGGTTAACCTTCCAATCTATCGATCTAGACGAGCCCAACATCCCTTCAAGGAAACACTGACAAGGCACTGCATCTCATTTTTTTTTTTAATACTATCAGGACAAAAGTCTCTGGATGGAAGCCATAAGCTTTTCTGAAGATTATTTTTTAATTTGTTGAAACTTTTATTCTCACGTTCCATTCCAGCAGTCACTGTTGCTTAATCACTCAGTCACGTCTGACTCTACGATCCCACGGCCTGTAGCCCCCCAGGGTCCTCTGTTTGTGGGATTCTGCAGGCAAGAATACTGGAGTGTGTTGCTATGTCCTTCTCCAGGGGATCTTCCCGACCCAGGGATCGAACCCGCATTTCCTGTGTCTCCGACATTCCAGCAGTCACTATTAACAACTATGCTAAAGCCTGATAAATGTTCGTTGTTGCCTCCAACTACTGATGTAATTTTCATTAACTTACAACAACATGCCTAAAACACGGCAGACATGCCGACCTCAAGGAGCTGAATTCAGAGGCTCCGCCATGGTGTACCTCCCTGGTCAGAGGTGTTTGGACATCCCTGGCTTCAAACATAAGACACTCACTTTTCTAGCGCTTGCTTGTTAATACATTGATAGAAAGCTGTGTGTCTTACTGATTCTCAAGGTCACATTCCTATGGGAGCTGTCTCTCAGTTATAAAGGCAATTAAAAATCACAGAAAAAATAACCTTTAATATAAAATTTCCCAAGAGAGGGAGGTAGAAGTGCTATAACCAGGTGGTAACGCATGAGAAGCAAGCAGCAGGGACAGGTGTGGTTTCCTTATGAAGTCACGGTCGTTTCTTAAATGCTATTGACAGCTTCGAGATAAAACTGTTTCAGGCCTGCCTGACACCATCTCTCCCAGCTTTCCCTCTTGGTACCATTTATTATTTCGTCATGTAGTGTTCTTTAATCCTTTCCATGCTCCTTTCACAAAATCTACTTTCTAAAAGAACCCAAGAAACCCATTCATTGAATTCATAAATGGGTTAAACATTTATTAAGCACCTGTTGTAAACAGGTTCCAATGCTAGCTGATTTAGGAGACAAGAAGATGAATAAAACACAGACTTTGTCAACCTAAATTTACAATCCAGCAAAAAGAACTAAGCAAACAGCAGCAACAGCAGCGTAAGATCCTCCAAACGCTAGATGCTACCGCAGGCGAGCTGGGGCTGCCTGTTCTGACCTGGATCTCCACTGGTGGCGGGGCTGGGAAGCCTTCGTGCAAACAGTGGGCATTTGGGCAGGGAGCTGGGAGGCGAGCAGATTTCTGCAGACTTTGCCACGGCATCCGAGCGAGGGAGACTGTCACTGCTACTGGCAAAGGCGTGCCCTGTTCACAACAGAGCACGTGTTCTGCAATGACTGTGATGGTGGCCATAATTGGCGACCAAACAGGCTTCATGAACAAGGCTTTTGGTCACGGGAACTCCTGAAATCAGGAGTCTAAGGAAGAGGACTGATACTATTCCATCAGTGAGCTGGTAACAGCCCCCAGGCAGAGGGTGAGGAGTGAAGGACAAAGGCAGAGACAGCGTTCGTGCTGGCTGGAAGAGCTCGGGGGAGAGGTGACGAGGGTTCTGTCCCCGGGTTGGAAAGATCCCCTGGAGAAGGGAATGGCTGCCCACTCCAGTATCCTTGCCTGGAGAATTCCATGGACAGAACAGCCTGGCAGGCTACAGTCCATGGGGTCGCAAAGAGTCAGACACAGCTGAGCATCTAACACTTTCACTTTCAAAGAGTTTATAAAGATGATTAGGTAGAGGGAGGCTTTGATTGATTCAAACTACATATCTTATAAAGAAAAGTGACCGTTTTATTTTTAATCAAAGAAAAAGTTTCCTTCTTGTTTCTAATCAAATTATACCACATAACCAGCCAAGGAAAGGCTTTCCTTTCCTGGGAAAGGAAACTCAGAAAAGGTTGAAAATCCTTTCTTTCTGATAGAAGAGTTCTTTCTTCTGTTTTTTCAAGTGTAGCTGAATTCTGTTAGTCTGAATAGTACCATTCCTGAGTGAAGTACATATTAGCCCGAATTACTGACTTAAAAGGCAGAAGCCAGTATTAATGACGGCAAATCAAATGGCGAAGTTTCAAAACAGCTCTCTGGCCAGTCGTGAGATGCTGAACCACCGTGGAGTCTGAAGAGCTCACGTCTCAGAATCATTCTGCTCTCAATGAAAATGATGGACACGATGGCTTAAAAATCTAGGCACTTTACAAACTGCATGCTTCATTGTTCTCACCGGTATCTTCTTAAGAAATTCTATACTACAGTAATGCTGAAAGAACAGGTCTGCTGCGCATTGTGTGATTTTTAGATCATTACTTTTTCATGAGAAAGCAGGTTATTTTTATTTGGCTCACTAGCATGCATTATTGGTGGGGGGAAAAGAAAACTTGCTTTATACTCGTTTTGATTTTCACTTAATTTTCAATTATTTTAAATAATTGGCTATTGAATTTCTCAAGCAGTTGCAAGGAAAGCATTTGACTCACATAACCTTATTCATACTGCTGAAGTCCAATGATAAACAATGAAAAAATACTAAACAGAGAAGGGATTGCTTTTTGAACCCCTTATTTATAAAACCCTGTGTGTATTTAACACAAAATGAATGCCCAGAACTAGAACTACTTGAAATGCGGCTTCAGGTGAATGGATTAAAATTATATCCTTTACTTTTTCTGTAGAAAATCAAAATGGATTATGAATAAAGGGTGGAGACGGTGAACAAAAATTACCATAAACCACTGACTATTAGCTACCTCACTGTCTTTGAATTTCAACCTCGCGATTCACCACATATTTCCTTACTATCAAAAAGGGTCCTGCAATATGCAACAGGCTCCATAGAAACAGATCTGTGATCTCTGAATACCTGAATAAAAATGAGGAGGTACAGAAGCATTAGACACACTGTTTAGGGAAATGAGCTCCCCGAGGAGAAGACAGTGCGGCTGGGTTTACTCAAACAACGGAGAAGAGGCTGGAGGGGAATATACCGATAGCGCAGGAGGCTGGATGAGGGGTGGGTAGCTGCTTTATTTATACCAAAGGCCAGTCTAGAGCAGTGCTTCTCAAACTCATATTTTCATGAGGGATATTAATATTCACAAGGAACATTTGTATTACTATTAACGAGGAATATTAATATTCGGGAGTCTGGGTGGGGTCAGAGAGTCTGAATTTAGACCCTCGGGTGATATTGATGTTTCTCAGACTCCAGTTGGAATGTCCTAAAGCAGCGACCAGAAACTCAGATCGGGAAGGTGTTTGTCCTGAGGGTTTGTGAGACCCTGGACCACGTGACATAGGGTTTTAGGGCAAGCACATCAGGACCACCGAGTGGGCTGCCCCTGTGAGCGTGCGGGACGCTTCCTCGGCTCGGACAAGCACCTTGGGCGGGGCAGAAACCAGGAGAGCTTCAGGGAAAGCTGCAAGTGGGGAAGTCAGGTCACCCTGAGTAGGCGGCACTGAGCAAATGCAACTCAGAGATGCAGAGCTTCACAGATGTCTTACGTGAAAACTGCCTGGAGCTGCTGGAAGCTGAGAGAGAAAGATGTGCCGAGGTGACTGAAAATCCACGATGGGGGGCTGAATTGTGTCCCCTGGACCCACGTTGAAGCCCTAGCCCCCCGGGTGACTGCCTTCAAAGACACGGACTTTAGGGGTGTTAGTACATGTCCATCTTCGTGACATTTCTGCTGAACATTGAGTGTTCTCTTTATAAAGGTTATCTAGAAGCGGCTTCACAAAAGGTAGAGAACTGTTCAAGGATCTAGCCAGTCCTAGAAGTGTCTGACTTGATAGGAATTTTCCCCAGGGTTGAGGCAGGAGACTTTCTCAGATCAAAAGTACTTCAGGCAATTCTTGTAGATACATATTTCTTAATTCCTAAGAGCTAACTATAAAAGCTCGTATTTTCTAAGGGAATCAAATGTGCACTTATTTCTTAATAAAAAGAACTGTGAGGGTGGGTTTTCACTGTTTAAACAATGTTTGTGAATACTTTCTAGGCTAGCAACTGTATCAGGCTCTAAGGAAAAACACCAAAATTAATTTTTTTTAAGGAAAGCAACAAAATATCTCACACTAAGGGACTTTAATGCTTATTAGCAGTAAAAATAAAAAATCCAAAGCAGTGATAATGCAGAACCCATTCTGTTGTTAAATCCGTTGATTAAAGACCCTTAAGTGAAAAGCAACATTTGGTTGTTTAATTACAGCCAGAACGGCCTCTTAAAGCTCTCTCTCCAGAGATCAACATACTAGGAAGACATAGTATTAATATCTTGCAATATTGATTAACCAAAGGTAAGTACCATCAAACAAATGTTCACAGAACAAAAAGAACTTAAGATTGTGTATGCTTCAGTGATAGAGGGAAAGCCTTTATATCCAATGAAATACTGAATCTGAAACATTGTAATCCAAATAGACATTTAAGCACCCCACTCCAGTACTCTTGCCTGGAAAATCCCATGGACACAGGAGCCTGGTAGGCTCAAGTCCATGGAGTTGCTAAGAGTCAGACACGACTGAGCAACTTCACTTTCACTTTTCACTTTCATGCACTGGAGACGGAAATGGCAACTCCAGTGTTCCTGCCTGGAGAATCCCAGGGACGGGGCAGCCTGGTGGGCTGCCGTCTATGGGGTCGCACAGAGTCGGACACGACTGAAGTGACTTAGCAGCAGCAGCACCTGTTTATTAGCAGAGTTAGAGGAAAATTCTGTAAATCTCATTATTGCTTTCTCCAGAATCCACTAGTCTTATCTGTCAGAAAGCGCACACATCTCAACTCAACCCTTTAAGCCACAGCTTAAGCACATTTCCTCCCAAACTGTCATCACTAAGACGTGGTGTTAGGCAAATCTGAAATCGTGTGATCTTTGTTCACACATAACATTTCGGACAGTGCTTTATTATATTTTCTCTTTAAAGAGGCTCTCTCATCCTTATCAAGGGATGGATTTGCAGAGAGACAGGTCCTACTCATTAAATTCTAAGATTTTGAATTTATTTCACCTGAGTGATATAGCTTCCTGCCTTTGTTAGCATCACAAATGTGAACAGAGGATGAGGGTAGCTATGCTGAAATGTGATATTCTTACATGTTTTTCCTCTCTTCCCCAGCACAAGAAGAGCCTTTCATGATCAGTACCTTGGAGAGTGACATGCTTCCAACCTGGAGAAACAGTTTGTCAGGCACGAGTCAAGGTTATTAGAGGATGCTGTTAGAGAACCAGCTGGTGCCACAGGTCAAGAACCGAAACGTGGTACCATAGACCTTGGTTTCTAGATGTCATTTTAAAATAAAAGGAAGCTGCATTCTTTGGGGAAGTGGCTGATTGTAGGGACAGTGCAAGGGAAATACACGATGAGCCTGGATTATCTCAAATCACCTGAATAGAAGTAAGTGCCCAAATGCCAAAAGTATGAAACACACCCAAGGAACACAGGGACCAAGATGAAAAAGCTCCCAGAGGCAAAGCTTGGACACTCTGAGCATCAACATAAACAACAACACTGAACTAGATTTCAATGAAAAGGTTAAAATAAGCTGATATGAGTCCACATGGTGCTAGTTCTCTAAGGCTGCCATGACAAACGCCACAAACTGAGCGACCCGAATACCGGAAATTCACTTCCTCAGAGTTCTGGAGGCTGGAAGCCAAAGATCAAGGTGTCGGTGGGGTGGCTCCTTCTGAGGACTCTCCCCTTGGCTTATAGATGGCTGTCTTCACATGCTATCCCTCTATGCATATCTGTGTCCCAATCTCTTCTGATAGGTTGGATTAAGCGCCCCCACATATGACCTCCAATGGCTTTCCTGGTGGCTCAGACTGCAAAGAATCTGCCTGCAATGCAGGAGCCCTGGGTTCAATCCCTGGGCTGGAAAGATCCCCTGGAGAAGCAAATGGCAACCCACTCCAGTATTTCCGCCTGCAGAATCCCATGGACAGAGGAGCCTGGCAGGCTATAGTCCATGGGGTCACAAAGAGTTGGACACGACTAAGTGACTAACCCATATGACATTATTTGAACTTAATCACCTCTTTAAAGAGCCTGTCTCCAAATACAGTCATACGCTAAGGTCCAGGGTTAGGACCCCAACCTATAAATCTGGGAGGCACAATTCCGCCTGTAACAGTATTGATATGCATCAATGACTCAAGGTCAGGAAAAACAGGAAAGAAGTGGAAGCGGCCACAGATCAGAGGACACCGGGGAGACATCACCTGGAACAGAGAGGGCACCAGTGGAAAAGCTGAAGCCCAAGGACAGTCTGGAGTTGGGTTAATAGTTACCAATCTCACTTCTTCATTTTTGACTTGACGTGCATAGAAGAGTAAACTGTTACCAATGTGGACACCGGGGATAGCATACAAGAACTCTCCATACCAGGTCTGCAAAGTCTCTGAAAACCTAAAATTATACCCAAATGAAAAAAAGAAATTATAATAAAAAAGATCAAACAAGCCCAAGGCTGGCTCCAGCTCAGAGGTTCCTTCGACTGAATCCCGGTTCAAGCACCCTTTCCAGGGTGGTTCAACACCCACGGGCACTCCCCAGTCCTTTCAAAACAAAACAAAAAAAAAAACCCAAACCACACAAACAGAGTACTAGGATTTGGCTCAAGGAAGTAAGAAACTGACCTCCTTTTCTAGCCTAAATGTAACAAAGCGGGTAGCTGGTAAAACTGCCTTCTGGCCCTCTTTACACTGAATACTATACCTTGCATTAAATGTACAGGAAAATCCTTCACTTTAAAAAAAAAATGTGCTGTGTCTCATTTTTATTGAAAGACAGAACAAAGAATATGACTTTCTTGACCCATCTTTTGTTAGAAGAGAAACCCCGGTCAACGCTACTACTATTTCCGCGGTCACTACTGGCCCTAAGAACAAGGCCAATAACATCAGCACTTCTTGGGCACTCACTATGTGTCAGGCTTGTTTGAAGCACTTTAAATACATGTACACATTGGATCTTCATGACCTGTGAGCTGGGTACCACTAGTATCTCCAGTTCACAGAAGGGAATCAGAGACAGAAGTTAGGTATCTTGTGCCACATTGCTCAGACACAGCGAGTAAGGTGCCCAACCAGCAGCAGATGCCAGACATTCCTTAAAGAGAACCGTCTCCAGCCTAGACAGTCACTGGTGCACCTGTGATGCCTCGCAGGTACTCACGGCCCTGCTGGACATAGTTCAGAAGTGAAGACTCCACATCTTCTTCCATCTCAAAGCCATAAATGTCACGTTCACAGGAAATTTCTCAATTTTTAAGTCGAAGTTCAAAAAAAGAAAACCAACCATGAAGCACCAGAGCAAAACGCCTCCCACGAGCCGCCTGACCGTGGCCTCTAGTTAGAGAAGCTGTGCCAAGAAAATGTGGAGACGGGAGAGTGACCACAAGCGAATACACTAAGCAGAACCTGGCAAAGTCATGGCGAGGAAATGCTAACTGCACGGACGGGCATCAAGGTAAACACCATCAGTGATTCTCAGTAGACACTTGGCTGGACATTGAAACGATACAAAATGATGCAAAGACACGTTTAGTACGGGTCTTCTCCGTGAAGCTTTTTTCGATCAGATGGCAGTCAAGACATAACATGCATAAAATGATTCTCTAAAAAAAATGATAAGAAGAAGACCAAATAAAAAGCAGTAGAAAAGAAGAGTCAGATGCCATTTGAAAAAGAGAACCCTCGGAGGAATCTCAGAGGATCTTAAATTGGAAATTTAAATGTGGGGAGAAATTCCAGTTGGAGGAGAAACTGTAACAACCACAGGCCTGAGGTGGTGTCTGCTATACATACAGTCTATCATCTGCTTGGAGTGAGCAGAGAAAATTAATGGTACGTATAATTCCAGATAAAGACTCGGGATTTGTGTTTCTCTCAAAGATGAAGGGCTGGGATGGGAAGAGCTGGTTTGTACCATGACCAGGAAAGGCAATGCTGGCTGGAGCTGTTAGTGCATGGTCGTGACAGTGATGAGCACTGCACGGAGGCATCTGCTGTTGTTCAGTTGCTCAGCCGTATCTGACTCTTTGCAACTCCATGGACTGCAGCACGCCGGGCTTCCCTGTCTTTCACCATCTCCTAGAGCTTGCTCAAACTCATGTCCATGGAGTCGGTGATGCCATCCAACCATCTCATCCTCTGTCGTCCCCTTCTCCTCCTGCCTTCAATCTTTCCCAGCATCAGGGTCTTTCCTAATGGTTCTGCTCTTCCCTTCAGGTGGCCAAAGTACTGGAGTGTCAGTTTCAGCATCAGTCCTTCCAATGAATATTCAGGGTTGATTTCCTTTAGAATTGACTGGTTGGATCTCCTTGTAGTCCAAGGGACTCTCAAGAGTCTTCTCTAGCACCACAGTTCAAAAGCATCCATTCTTCAGTGTTCAGCCTTCTTTATGGTCCAACTTTCACATCCAAACATGACTACTGGAAAAACCATAGCTTTGACTAGATGGACCTTTGTCGGTAAAGTAATGTGTCTGCTTTTTAAAATACACGGAAGCAGTAATGTCTCTGCTTTTTAAAATGCATGGAGACATCATGTTTGCACAGTTCTTTCTTTTTCCAAAGAACAGATTTGTTCTCATCAACACTGATATCCATCTTGCTCTTTCTCTGACTGCCTGGAGCTCAACAGAACCAACTTGTGGAAGAGCAGCAGGGGAAGACAGTCCCCCGACTGACCCCCAGACCTGGGGTGGGACCTGAGAAATCACCTTTACAACAGACCCCAGGTGATGCCGATGGTGCTGGTCGGAAACCTACGCTGTGGAAACCAGTGGCCCAGAGGTCTAAGGCTGATCCATGACCCTCATGCAGCTGTCTGGTAGAACAGCTAGTGATCAGTATCAAGCTAAAATGTGTGACTGAGTCTGTGGGTGTCGTGTGTGTGTATGTGTGCGTGTGTGTGCGTGTGTCTGTGAGTCTGTGTGTCTGCTGAGTGTCTGTGTGTATGTCTATGTATGTGTATGAGTCTATATATTTATACATCTCTGTGTGTGTCTCTGTGTGTACATGTATGTCTGTGCGTGAATCAGTGTGTCTGAGTTTGTGTCTGTGCATATGTCTGTGTGTGTGAGTGTGTGTGTGTATGAGTTTGTGTCTATGTGTGTGTGTGTGTATATGCGTGTCTCTGTGTCTGTGTGTTCATCTATGTGCGTGTCTGTATGAGTTTGTATCTATGCATATGTCTATGTATGTGTGTGTGTGAATCTCTGTGTGTCTGAGTTTGTATCTGTGCATATGTCTGTGTGTGTGTGTGTGTGTGTGTGTGTGAGTTCGTCAGTGTCTGTGTGTGTCTGTGTGTCTGTCAACAGTCCACTCTTCTTCCTCCCCGCAGGTTCAGGGGCAGCAGCGAGCTCTCAGAGTTGTGAAACTGAAACAGCTGAAGAAAAGACTGGCCCACAACCACAACAGAACTGGAAAGTGTGTTTAATAAAAGAAAATGTGTCTCTGCCTTTACGACCTTGTGGAAATGACACTGTAGACGTACCTTTTCAAAATGTAAACATAAAGTATGACCGGTGAGCTTCTGGTTTCCTATTTCAGAAGTGGAGAACACTTAAGTCTTAAGCATGTGACACTCAGCCGGAATCTTCTCCAAGGACTTCCCTGTGCTCTGCACACTTCACAGCAGACGCTCTGATTTTCCCTCTAGTCAGCATTAATATAAGATTCACTGCACCTGTTTCTTAGAAAACTCAATGTACCAGTAGCCACGTTAATTTCACATCATGTATCATATTGCAAATATGTCTTCCTTCTACATAGCAGTCTTCACCAAAGGCTTCCTTAATCTACTGAGTTCCTTTGCTCCAGGAATGTGAGTCCACTCACCAAGCACACATCTTCACATGACTCTCCAGAAGGTCTCCAGTAGGTAAAGGGAAAGCATTTGCATTTTAGAAAGCAGCAAAGGTGAAGGGAGTCGTGCAGAGCCTGGGTGTGTCCCCTGCGTCCTGCCTCCCGGAGCCGTTCAGGCCCCCTGCTCCGTCCACTCTCAGCCTGCCCAGCTCGGCTTAGACTTCACGTGGTTAAAGCGAGCCTGTAAAACCCAAGGGGGACCACATCCGCCTCACATCACCTGACCCCTTTCTCAGCTTAGAAAATGCTTCTGTGTTTTAAGAGATGAAAAACAAGGGGGAAAGGCATCTCCTAAAAGAGTAGCTTAAAGCTCAACATTCAGAAAACCAAGATCATGGCATCTGGTCCCATCACTTCATGGGAAGTGGAAACAGTGTCAGACTTTATTTTTCTGGGCTCCAAAATCACTGCAGATGGTGACTGCAGCCATGAAATTAAAAGACGCTTACTCCTTGGAAGGAAAGTTATGACCAACCTAGATAGCATATTCAAAAGCAGAGACATTACTTTGCCAACAAAGGTCCGTCCAGTCAAGGCTATGGTTTTTCCTGTGGTCATGTATGGATGTGAGAGTTGGACTGTGAAGAAGGCTGAGCGCCAAAGAATTGATGCTTTTGAACTGTGGTGTTGGAGAAGACTCTTGAGAGTCCCTTGGACTGCAAGGAGATCCAACCAGTCCATTCTGAAGGAGATCAGCCCTGGGATTTCTTTGGAAAGAATGATGCTAAAGCTGAAACCCCAGTACTTTGGCCCCCTCATGCGAAGAGTTGACTCATTGGAAAAGACTCTGATGCTGGGAGGGATTGGGGGCAGGAGGAGAAGGGGACAACAGAGGATGAGATGGCTGGATGGCATCACCGACTCTATGCACATGAGTTTGGGTGAACTCCGAGAGTTGGTGATGGACAAGGAGGCCTGGTGTGCTGCAGTTCATGGGGTAGCAAAGAGTCAGACACGACTGAGTGACTGAACTGAACTGAAAAGAATAGATACTACTTTTGTATTAACAAAGAAAACATCTTCATTTTCATTTGTAGTCAGAAGCCAAAAAAGCAAGCAAGAACCTGTCACATCTGTTTCACAAGTGTAATTTAAAACAGAAAATCCTGGGACTTCCCTGGTCATCCAGGGGTTGGGAGTCTGCCTTCCAATGCAGGGGACACAGGTTTGATCCCTGGTCGGGGAGCTGGGATGCTACATGCCATGCGGCAACGAAGCCCACACCTCAACTCCTGAGCACCCTGCCCCCACCACAGGCTCTAGAGCCCGCACCCTGCCGTGGAGAGCCCACGGGCACAACTGAGACCTCACACAGGCAAATAAGTAAATATCAAAACAAAAACGAAAACCTTACCAAGCCAAGGAGCCACATTCCCAAAAGCAAGCTATGGGGGCGTCTCCTTAACACTGTCCACTTTTTTCAGCGCAGCTGCGGGGAACCTGTGTATTTCAGTGTGTGTGTGACGCTGGGTGACCTACTGAGTTCTCCAATTCAGTCTCTGTGTCTATAAACTGGAGAACAATCGTTCCTACTTTACAGAGTTGGTTCTGAAAATTAAATGAGAACCTGTCTCACACACACACACACACACACACACACACACATATAAATACAGCTGACCCCTGAAGAACACATAGGGGGTGGGGGTGCCAACCCTCCCCCAGCCAAAAGTCCCAAGTGCAACAGTAAGTCAGTTCTCCATATCCACACATTCAATCAAGTTTGGATCAGAAAGTACTCCTGTACGTATTTGGTGGAAAAAAATTCACATAAGTGGACCCATGCAGTTCAAACTTTTGTTGTTCAAGGGTCCACTTACAAATACATGCATACATGTATGTGTGTGAATATATATATACACACACATGTACACACACACACACACACATATTTAAACACACGGACACTGTGCCTGGCACCTGAGTGCAAAATAAACATCTGCCGTTACTATTAAACTTATTTTTGAATATAATTTTAATGGATTTCCTTTTGAGTTTTTATTATCTAAAAACTCTACTGGTGCATAGTTTTACCCTACATAATATTATTATTTACTTGGGATAAATTTCTGGATGTGGAATTTCTGGGTCTGGAATTTCTGAGCCTTTTTAAGGCAGTCTCCTGTCTGGAACACGTCCATCCAATCTGCACCCCCACCGAGTGCTGAGAGAAGGTGCCTGTTTTACTTTTATTGCATCAGTACTCAAATTGGAAATCATCTGTTTTTAAAACATTTATTAACTTTATAAGCCCAATATCTCCTTTCCACCTCTATCTGAATTTCCTTGATTACTGGTGTGCTGATGCTTCTGACTAACCATTCACCACATTTTCTCTTTTGTCTGTTCATCTGTTTGTGTCCAGGCTCTTATATTTAGCTTTTGTAATTTTCTTTGTATTGATTTTTCTTTTTATGAGCATGCCTGTGGCTCAAAGACATGATCCTTTTTCCCATTTGCTGTTAACATTTCCCACAGCCTTGCTCTTTGTTTTCTGATTTCCTATATGGAACATTACAGAGTTCAAGCTTCTGCCTTTATGCAACACGTATGGTCTTTGCCTTACAATTCCCTCCATTGATTTGAGCAGAGTCCCCAGCTCAGTGTGCATGACTTCTGGCCATCATTTATACGACATGATATGTGCCATTAATATCACCCATGTTACATCTTTGATTTCCTGTCTTGTGAGCATCAGTTACTGCCTTCTGGAGGGGAAGAGTGGAATTACCATTGGAAGTGACTTTAATTCCAGTTTCTGTCTGGATCCGATGAGAGAACCACTCATCAGTTCCAAGTCCAGTGAACTATGTTACGGATGAATGTTGTTATGACAAGAAAGAAAATATAAGTTCATTTTATGATGCTCTTACTTAAGGCACAGATAGTACAGGTGTTTTCAGGTGTGTATCTGACGCAACGTCATAAACTCTGACAGTTGGCTATCAGGGTCACTGTTTTAGACACAGTAAAACTCCAGAACTCTGCGACTATGGGCAATCCCTAAACCCTCTGAACCAAAGAACCAGCGTTGTTATTTGAACAAGATTTACATGTCTCTAAAATTTCTGTTCTTTCCACGTCTGTCCTCTCAAGCTGCTCACTGAGCTTTGAGATAATCTGTTAGGCAGCAATGGGTGACAAATGCACAGTGGAGAATGTTTCCAGCATCTTATCAAACGGAGACTTTCAGTTTAGAACTGTCTTTTCTGGAAAAACAGTACGTTTTAGATTTCAACTCATCAGCCAAGGACAATTAGGGATTAAATGCGAAGACCTCAAGACTGGCTACTTTAATTAACCAAATGTACAAAGCTGCCTTGCGACAGTCTCACTGTATATGGATATGAAGTGTCGTTGTTGTTCAGTCGCTAAGTCATGCTGATACTTTGTGACCCCATGGACTGCAGCACGCCAGGCTTCCCTGTCCTTCACTATCTCCTGGAGTTTGCCTGAACTCATGTCCATTGAGTCAGCGATGCCATCCAACCATTTCATCCTCTGCCCAATACTAATTTTCAGTCTCATAATAATAGGATTTTTTGAGAGGGAGGGGATTGGTGTTTGTTTCTGTATTTTAAGTGATAGGTTGGGAATTAGTTGCGCATTTCTTTAGCATTCCAGCTTAATCTGCCTCTTTGTCTGTGAATACTAACAAAGAATAGTCTTTACTAGGCTGCTTACATAAAAGCCCTCAGGGTGTTGGCAAGTAATGATTACTAAACATACATTAAGACTCTCAGAATATTAAAAAAGAGAATGCATGTATCCAGTCCATCCTAAAGGAGCTCAGTCCTGAATATTCATTGGAAGGACGGATGCTGAAGCTGAAACTCCAGTACTTTGGCCACCTGATGCGAAGATTTGATTCATTTGAAAAGACCCTGATGCTGGGAAAGATTGAAGGCAGGAGGAGAAGGGGATGACAGAGGACAGGATGGTTGAATGGCATCACTGACTTGATGGACATGAGTCTGAATAAGTTCTAGGAGTTAGTAATGGACAGGGAAGCTCAGCGTGCTGCAGTCCATGAGGTCACAAACGACTGAGTGACTGATCTGAACTGAATATAACTGAATCACTGCTGTACAAGAGCAATTAATGAAACACTGTAAAGATTTTTCTTTCTGGATGTGGCCATTTTTTTTAAAGTCTTTATTGAATTTGATGGGTATCCTGGTGGCTTACAATACGGCTTTTGTTTTATGGGGTTTTTGGTGTTTTGAGCCACAAGGCATGTGGGATCCTAGCTTCTCAAAGAGGGATTAAACCCACAGCCCCTGCAATAGAAGGTGAAGTCTTAACCACTGAACCACCAGGGAAGTTCCAACACTATAAATCAACTATACTTCAATTAAAAATATTGATAAATTAAGGCTCTCAGACTGTGCTGAGAGCTTTATCCCTTTGCCACCTTCCCTCACGTGGGGGGCTGTGTGCCCTCCCCTGAGCACACTGTCTTGAGTTCACAGGAACTCAGGGCTGGCAGTCACTCCCCTCTCTGAGTTGCTTCCTGACCTTTAAATTGAACATGTGTGCCAGATGACATGTAGGTCTAAAATCCTTTCCAGCACCAACAGCCTACAAGTTGATGGAACCTGCTTTCTGCAGATGCCTGCAATGAAGGCATCCTCATCCTTTCGAGGAGTTTGGTGAGGGGAGGAATTCTCCTAGTGATGCATTCTTGGAGGACTCACAGATAAGCCCACAAAGAGTGAAGGCCTTCAGAGAAGCCTCTTCCCTACTTTGATTTTCTAAAACAGAGTCTACAGGATGTAAACTGAATATTTATGGGGCCACACAGTTAAATCAATTAACACAAAGCAAAGCCCTGCTTTCTCCTACCACTTACCCAGCACTGGTCTCAATTTCCATGCATCAGGCCTATTGGGGCCCACAGCGAGCCCACTCGGTGGACGTGCCGACCCCCAGCTCTCCACCTCTGCTGCCCACATCCTCAAACACGCAGTCCCAGGCACGGGCTGCTAATCAGCTCGGGAGGGCATCTCCTTCCAGCAGAGTTCTGTCAATATGTAGGAGCCAAGAGTTCAGGGAGCACTTTGCCATGAAGAAATGCTCAGGAGGGTACAGAAGGAAATAAATGAAGCTGGAAGAAATGGGAGGAACCAAAATCGAACCTCATCTCTGGAGCATCACACCTCACAGCAAATGCATCTCGATCAAACCGAAGCCCTGAGCTCCTACCTGTGAAATCTGAGGAGCTTTACTGTTAGGACTGTCCCTGCACCTCGGGGCTGAAGTGCTCACCTGCCCTGGAAGCGGGTTTGGCTGGACCATTTCCCTGTCCTCGGCTGGCTCTGCCCGGCTCTGACTGTTTGCTTTCAGCCCTCTTCTCTTTCAAAGCTCTTTCCTTACGGGATCTCATTCAGGCCCATGGCTTCAGCAGTTGCAAGAATCATTGGCCCAGCACGCTCCAAACTCATTCCAAACACACTCCCAAAGCTTGAATTTGCTCTTCAGCATCTATTCCAAGTGGCTGCCTTGCTTGTGCTTATTAACGCACTGCCTGGAGCCTTGCCCTCTTTCAAGACTCTTTCCCTCCACCTCCAGCAAGATGCCCAGCCATCAGAGCTGTGCCTCGATACTTCTCTTCATCAACCGCCCTCACTTTGCCTCAGCTGTGGAGACCCAGGGAGACCCAGATGGCATCTTCCCCAGTGAGGGCAGCGGGCTTTGATTCTTCCAGGGCAAGAACAGCAGGATCAGAACTGCTCCCTGCACAGCCATGCCACTTGCTGGCCTCGTCTCCTGCCCATGACTTCCAGATAAATTTCAGCATTACTCTCAACTCCCTGCAAGCCCCCCGCCCTTGATATCTTTTGCTGGCAAGACCCTACACTAGAGCTGTATACACACCCTACACTCTCCCAAGCTGGACACCTGGGCCTGTCCAAACATGTCCGTGCTTCTCTGTGTGTTTGGCCTTGGCATTCTCTCTTTCCTGAAGAATCTTTCTTCTATATTTTTTTAATATTATAATGTGCATGCATACACATGTTCTCAGTCACTTTACTCGTGTCCGACTCTTTGCGACCCCACAGACTGTAGCCCGCCAGGCTCCTCAGTCCATGGGATTCTCTGGGCAAGAATACTGGAGTGGGTTGCTATTCCGTCCTCCAGGGGATCTTCCTGACCCAGAATTCAAACCTGTGTCTCCTGTGTCTCCTGCATTGCAGGTGGATTCTTTAATCACTGAGCCACTGCAGAAGCCCCAATATTATGACATACATATATGCAATAACTTACTGAATTATATCTAACATCCAAGGGTGCGTTAAAATTCAGTCTCTTCCATGAAGACCCCCACCCTCCACCTGGATAGAAGCTACATCCTTCTTTACAGCACTGGCAGTACTCACCCCGAAGTCTGGCAGAACGGAAGGCAGGCAGCACCCGGAGACGCCCACCCTCCACCCCCTGGGCCCCAGGAGCATCGGCCTGGCCCTCAGCACCTGTCACACGCTGCTGGGTTGTGTGTGTGTGCAAAGACAGACTCGCGTGCTCGTTTTCTATGACAGGAAGAACACAGCTGTCTGCCCAGAGGAAGCCCTCCACTGAGACACTTGGAACGATCACTGCAGTATTTCGACTGCAACAGAAGTATCAACAAACCGACACCTGGCACTGAGTCTGAGCCGTTCTGGGCTCTGATACCTGAACGGTTTCATTTTTCTGACAACTCTGGGAAGTTAATACGGAAGGTCTGATTATCCCCATTTTACAGAAATGATAGTGGAGACTTGAAAAACTACTTGACAATCAGTAGAACTGTAACAAAATAAGGAGAGTGACAGAGAAATAACTGAGCGTCCCAGGTGACACAGCGGTAAAGAATCTGTCTGCTAATGCAGGAGATGCAAGAGGCATGGGTTCGACCCCTGGGTTGGGAAGATCCCCTGGAGTACGAAATGACAAGTCGTTCCAGGATTCTTGCCTGGGAAATCCCATGGACAGAGGAGAATGGGGGGCCACAGTCCATGGGGTTGAAGACAGTTAGGACTGAGCGACTAAGCACTCACACAGAAAAGTAAATGAGCTGTCTCTCTCCAGTTCTGTCCTACCTCACAGTTGCATCTGAATAAGAACACTGTGTTCAAACTCAATCAATGACACAAGGAAAGCACAGTGGGCTTTGGTGCCTGAGAAGCAAACTTTCCTTAGGAGAGAGGAGTCTTCTTCCTATTCCTATAAAAAGAAAGGTGGTGATTCCATAGAGATTGCATGGCTGCTCTTGAATTTCCAGAATCCAAAGATTCATCGTCAATGGGGTCTTGTTCTCACCCACCAACCACACGTCTGAAAGCAAGGCCCCTGGCTGTGGTTTAAATATTCTGTTCACCGTTAATTCCTGAAGCTGCTATTGTTCACTTAACAAAGCCCTCAATTCAGCGTTGTTGGGAGACAAGACGTCTCCAGGATCCGGCTGAAAACTTTTACTCTGGAGAAACTATACCTCCTCTTCTAAAGAGAGTGTTTTTAAGTTTCTTCCCTAAGCAATCAAGTGTGCCGTGTAAAAATGACCTTCAGAGTCCTCAGTCTTACTGTTTTCAGGAAGGAAAACTTAGGAGACAGAAGTGATGAATGAACAAGGTCTTTAAGATGCAGCTCCCCCTTGAAAGAAAAAGCTAAGCCTCTGTGATGCCCCAATTTGATGCCCCAGTAGACACAAGACACATGGATGCACGGAGTCGCCTAACTTTGTGCCTGCTGGGGGTGCTTCAATCTGCAAAGCAGAAGCGGCATAACCAGAAGTGGGAGAGAATGAGAAAAGCAAGCTGCCCATTCACTTGAGATGGAGAAAAAATTGTGATCATAGAATGGAAAAAGAAATACGATGGAGAGAGATACTTTCTCTGCAGGGTCATTTTGGTGCCTGCACACGAGGGTGATTAGACGGGTCATGAAAGCACTTGAAGTGCAAATCAAAAACAAGAGGTGCCACCCTGCCATCAACACACAAATGCATCTCTAGGAGCGGGCTGGCAGTGCGATGGTCTAGCATGCCAGTTCCAGAGTCAGATCCACCGGGAACTGAATCTGGGCTCTGCTACTAATTAGTTGAAAGATCTTAGGCAAGCTGTTTAAATGACACGCATCTCAGTTTTAAAATTGAGATAATAATGATTACTTTATGGAGGAATTGGGAAGATTAGTAAGTTACACACAAAACGTGACTTGTGCCTTGCCTGGCAGGTCACAGGCACACAATGCCAGTCTCGATGTTGTTCAGTCGCTCAGTCGTGTCCGACTCTTTGTGACCCCATGGACTGCAGCTTACCAGGGTTCCATGTCCTTCTCTATCTCCAGAACCTTGCTCAAACTCATGTCCATTGAGTCGGTGATGCTATCCAACCACCTTATCCTCTGTCATCTCCTTCTCCTCCTGCCCTTAATCTTTCCTAGCATTAAGGTCTTTTCAAGGTTTTTTCCAGATCAGAGTCTTGATACATGGTCCTTATCACTCTTACAGCTTACACACATCCACGGAGATGCACCAGTTGTTACTAACAATGCTGCCGTGCCCAGAATTACCATCTGTTTCATAGCATCGCAACTTTTGGATATAAATCCAGAAATATACATTCAGGGAAAGAGTAAGTTGAAATGAATACTGCTCACCGTCTCCAAATGTTCTATATCGAAAAACTGGCCCTAAAGCCCAAACGCACCAAGAGCCGGAAACGTTTGGGGACCAGGCAGGAGAAAGAGGGCTGTTTATTAGAAAAGATGCCTTCACCGCCTTCCTCCCCCCACACATAGCACAAAGAGGATGAACATATTGTACACCTGCCACCTAGCTTTTTCATCTGCATCTCAGGAGTGCTGGAAAATAAACAAATATATTAGAACTCATCCCAAACCCAGCACCATAAACATTTCCATCGAATGTGAGCAGCCTTCCCATCAGAAGAGAATTAATCTTGGTATTAGCAGCCTGCAGCCGTGGCATATGATTCATTACAGGTCGTCTGCTGATAATTTCTCCTATGGAAATCAGATCGCACACAACAGCAGTAATATTTTACCCAAGAATGCAGGTGCAGCTTCGTGACAAAGACATTCCTTTTTAGGGGGGAAAAAAACATTATTTTCCATCAGTTTGTGGATTCTAGAATTCTCTCTCCTTTTTGAATGAAGTTTATGAATGAGGAATTAAAACTGAAATGTGGTTTTCATTCCTTTCTCAGCAGACTGCCCTCCCCATTATCATGTCCGTAAGATAAAGGCTGTGCTTGCCAGCATGCACGCTTCTCATCCTTTTGGGGACCACTGTACCACTGTTCAGTTGACGCCCACTGCTAGACAGACACGGAAAAAAAAGAAGTAGCTTCATTTTGTTCTAAAATAACTAGATTCTGAAAGTAGGCCCCTATCTCCTGCACATTTCATCATTTATTATAACATCCTGCCTCTACTAACAAGTGGAAACTGTGTCATGATGGCAAATCAAGGTCATGTGTGCTCCAGGCTCTGTATTAGATGTCAGTTATCCGTCACTATAGTCCATCCAAGACTTTTTTTATCCTGCTTTTTTTAATGCATTTTTATCTCTGCTCCAGTATAAGCATCAGACAGCCTCCCTTTGTGCCCAGGCAGGTGCAAGCTGGCCCACTTTCCTTCCTGAAGTTAGAGGGAAACAGGAACACTCACATTCCTTTTCTCTCTGTCTCCTTCTTCCTTGCAGAACCTCCCTGGAGCATCTGGGACAAGGCTCTCTTCCACGGCCCTAGCACAGTGGTCACCACAGCAAGCTGGGGGTTACATGGCAGCTTAATTTCATGGCTGCAGTCACTGTCCGCAGTGATTTTGGAACCCAAAGACAGAAAATTTGTCTCTGTTTCCACTTTTTCCCCGATATTTGCCATGAGGTGATGGGACCGAATGCCATGATCTTAGCTTTCTGAACGTTGGGACGGCTGAATCCCAACTCTGCCCTTGCTGGCTCGCCGCCTTGGGCACGTTACCGAGCCTCTCTCAGTTCCTCGCTTGTAGAGGTGCGGGCACTAGTAACTCCCACACAGAAGGTGTTCTGAGTATTAAGACTGTAATGCATGTGGATGGTTTAGCAGGGTGCCATGCATACAGTAAACCACTATACTTCTATTTGTGCTATTATTTCAGTGGCTGGAGAGTCAAATCAAGTCAATTTTCTAAAAATTCAGGGAAGTGTATTCTCGTCTAAAGGTTATGAGACTTTTAAATAAGCAATCAGTGTACAACCTAAAGTTACTGGATCCAAAGGGAGAAACAAAAATGTGTGTGGGCCAATTCCATGGCTTGCCCACAGCCAGCTTCCCACCCCTAGCCCCAAGGACAAAAATTATAAAAGGCTGGATGACAATTACCAGCAACTCTTTATTGAATAAACATTCCCCCTGACTAACCTATAAGAGATTTTATTGAGTCATAAACAGTACTTAGTCCACATATCAACCTCAGTTTTCATTAAAATCTTCCAAGGCAAGGGTCATTATGCACACTCTGCTTCCACCATAGGCTTTAAGCCCCAGCATGGATCATTTACTGACTACGCTAAAGCCTTTGACTGTGTGGATCACAACAAACAGTGGAAAATTCTTAAAGTGATGGGAATACCAGACCACCTGACCTGCCTCCTGAGAAACCTGTGTGCAGGTCAAGAAGAAACAGTTAAAACAAACACAGAACAGACTGGTTCAAAATTGGGAAAGGAGTATGCCAAGGCTGCATATTGTCACTCTGTTTATTTAAGTTCTATGCAGAGTACCTCATGCAAAATGCTATGCTGGATAAATCAGAAATTGGAATCAAGATTGCTGGGAGAAATATCAACTTCAGATATACAGATGTCACCACTCTAATGGCAGAAAGCAAAGAAGAACTAAAGTACCTCTTGATGGGGGTGGAAGAGGGGAGTGAAAAAGCTGGCTTAAAACTCAGCATTCAGAAAGCTAAGATCATGGCATTCGGTCCCATCACTTCATGGCAAATATTGTGGAAAAAGTGGAAACAGAGACAAATTTTCTTTCTTTGGGCTCCAAAATCACTGTGGACAGTGACTGCAGCCATGAAATTAAAAGATGCTTGATCCTTGGAAGGAAAGCTATGACAAACCTAGACAGTGTATTAAAAAGCAGAGACATCGCTTTGCCAACAAAGGTATGTTTAGTTAAAGCTATGGTTTTTCCAGTGGTCACATTCGGATGGGAGAGTGGGACCACAAAGAAGGCTGAGTGCCGAAGAATTGATACTTTTGAATTATGGTGCTGGACAAGACTCTTGACAGCCCCTTGTACTACAAGGAGACCAAACCAGTCAATCTTAAAGGAAATCAACCCTGAACATTCGTTGGAAGGACTGATGCTGAAGCTGAAGCTCCAATACTTTGGCCCCCTGATGTGAAGAGCCAACTCACTGGAAAAGACCATGATGCTGGGAAAGACTGACGGCAAGAGGAGAAGGGGACACAGATGGTTGGATGGCCTCACCGACTCAATGGACATGAGTTTGCGCGAACTCTGGGAGACAGTGAAGGATGGGGAACCTGGCGTGCTGCAGTCCATGGAGTCACAAAGAGTCAGATACAACTTAGTGACTTAACAACAACGTGGATCATTCAGATTGCAATTTGTTTCCTGGTAAAGGTTCTCTCATTGGGACATTTAAAACTTTATATCAAGACTGAAAATGTCCCATCTAGATCCCTCAGCTGTTTAGTCTTTTGGCTCCTCAAGAGTCTAGACTGTTCTCCACTTTGTGTATTTCTAAACAAATCCAGTCTACATACTAGGAGACTATCCAAGATGACCCATATTTGAGAGAAGAAAAACATTTGCATTTTAAATGCATATTGAAAGTATTAAAATGATTCTAACTTAGGGTTAGCACTTCAGATTTATTTTCTTCTGATGAAGAGCGCAAGGCAACACCTTCACCTCCTTTAAATAGCTCTGGACTCACAGCGGGCGTGTCCTGAGGATTCAGACTCCGGCCCCAGGTCCCCCAAAGCAATGTCTGGGCCACGGGACTGCCGCCTTGCAACTTTGCAAACTCTCTGCAGTTCCTTCTTCCTTCCATCCTCTAATTTTACACAATTATATCTCTGTGCCTCCTGGGATCTTCTCTAACCCAAATACAGTAACACATCAATTAACCAGAAAGCTCTGGGAATGAGGGTTGTGATTAATTTAATTTTCTAATTAACTGAGGACTAACTGGAAACACTCATTTCAACTCTCCATTGAAAGTTCCCTAGATATACTCATCCAGTCTCTACCTTAGTGAAGTCAAACATGCAAAACCCACCCTGGATGACAGAGGACCCCTCCGCCTCCCTGGAGCCCTCACAGAAACGGAGTCTAGCCAGAGAGAAGTGAGGAAGGGCGTGAATCCACTCTCCACCCACACAAAATAGCTCACAGGAGCTGCTTTATTGTCACATGCTTCTTCTTAGAAGCGGAGTTAATAAAGGAAAGAAAAGTTAATCAATGGAGGCCTTTGCTCAGCTAAATTACTTACAGATATTACTTCTTAGATGGATATCTACTGAAAAAGTACCTTTATTGCTATGGCACCTCGGGGGCTTTAGCAAACAACCAGGCTTCCTTCCGTGGACACTGTAACAGAGAGCAGATCTGACTCCATGCTGCATCTGTTATGCTGCCTGTGCTGAGTCATGCCGGCTAGCACATTTTACAAAAGCGTGTTGCCTGTAGACTGAAATGGGCTTCCCTGGTGGCTCAGCTGGTAAAGAATATGCCTGCAATGTGGGAGATCTGGGTTTGATCCCTGGGTCGGGAAGATCCCCTGGAGGAGGGCATGGCAACCCACTCCAGTATTCTTGCCTGGAGAATCCCCATGGACAGAGGAGCCTGGTGGGCTGCAGTCCACGGGGTTGCAAAGAGTCGGACACGACTGAGTGACTAAGCACAGCACGGCCTGAAATACACAGGAGAGTCCATTCTCAGGACGCTCACAGGTAAGAGTTCATTCATAAAGAGATAAAAAGTTGCAGAACAGAGAATAACACTTGTGTTGTTGCAGGTTTTCAGGAACATGGTGAGCTGACCTAAGTGTGTAGTTATAAGATCAAAGGATTCTGACATCAAGAAGTTTACAACCAACCACACCCCTTCCTTCACTGTGCCTTTAAAAGTTGTGCTGAAACCCTCTGGGGAGCTCTGGGGTTTGTGGGGCACAAGCCACAAATCTTCTTGTATGGCCCTGCAATAAACTTTCTTGGCTCCAAACATCAGTCTGTTTAGTCCCACTGTGTGCTGGGCACAGGAACTTGCATTCGTAACAATTAAGGAGGAACACTGTCATGGGGAGTTGGGGGGACACTGCTGGCTCCTCTGGCCACTGAGACTCTGGTCACACCAAGGTGACCGGTGTGCTTCACTCAGAGAATCCCTAAATCAAGTCACTGACCTGCCCTCAGCAGCACCCACCCTTCACCCTCACCATTTTGAAGAACTACCATCTTTGCTTGTAAATATTCCCTGGCCGAGGTGTGTAAGAGGGGTGGGCAGTGAGTACCTCTAGGCTGGCTCAGGGGCTGATGAGTCTGTCCAGGTGGGACAACCAGGAAAGTCTGAGGGAAAGGGAAGAATTTACAAAGCCCTCTTGACTGACTGAGATTAATGGAGGCTGTGCTCCCAGAATGATTAATTCAGGAGAAATGGGCATTTAGAGGAGGCAGGTTTGAGATGCACTAAATTTGAGTCTGGGAAGACACACATCCAGGGAAGTGTCTACAGATAATGAGAAATACTCAGTAGGGGTGTGGAAGAGACTGGAATAGGGCCATCATCCGGCAGGCGTGACTCTGAGGCTGTGCAGGCTGGAGGGCTCACGGTGGGGAAAGCGGGGTGGCAGGGGAGATGGCTGGTGCATAAGCAGCTGCCCAGCCAGAGAGAACTGAGGGCCACCACCGCCCACCCGATGCTCTGTGTGGAATGCAAGGGATTCTAAGCCCCAGCTCTTCTTCTTGAAGATTTTACGGTAGAATAGAACCGATACAGTGATATCATATGCAAAACAGTAGCACATGTATGACACAGGGTGCGAACACAGGAGCGTGATGGTGGCAGCATGTTCACAGGGCATCTCACACGGTCGGTGTGCGCCAAGTCTCATAACACCTTCTTGCTTAATCTGCCCCTTGAGGTGGGTGGGCCTCTTGCCCCATTTCACTAGTGAGGACACTGAAGTCTGACACATAAGGCAACCTGTTGAAAGCCATGTATTTAGAAAGTGGAGAACCGATCTCTGGTTGCATGAAAATCGATGACAGATTGTGTGTTTGTCTCTGGGTCCTGCAGGTGATGAGCTGAGAGGCTGGTGGGCAGGGCAGATGGCGTCAAGGCAGGGCCACGTTTACGGCGGGTATGAAAGTGTGAGCAGGTCAGGAATAGGAGGCTCTAGGGGAGAAGCAAAGAGGGTGGTGGGTTGGCCCGGAGAGGATGAGGGCCAAGGACAGAGGAAGCCAGTCCTGGTTTCTGCTTCTCTTGGTCGCACGCCCGCTGGGTATCTGCTCACGGGACTTCTGAGGCTCCATCCTTCCCTGGACAGAATTCCTTCTTATGCTGCCTGGAGGTCTGTAATTTAGTGATATGGGTATCGAGAGCATAGGCAGATCTTCTTTGCGTCTCTGATCCAACACTTCCCAGCTTCATTCAAGATGAAGCCCAAAGCCTTGCACTGGTGAGTATGCTCTGGACCCCGAGTGATCTATGGCCCCATTCAAGTGACAGACCCTCTCTCGCCCTGATCTCCTGTGGATGTCACACTTCAACCCTATACCTTATTTTTCTTTATATATCTACTTGATATTATACATTCACTCATCTTCCCAGCATGGATCTGAACAACTATAGTGAAAGTCACTCAGTCGTGTCCGATTCTGTGACCCCATGAATCGCAGCACGCCAGGCCTCCCTGTCCATCACCAACTCCCGGAGTTCACCCAGACTCACGTCCATCGAGTCGGTGATGCCATCCAGCCGTCTCATCCTCTGTCGTCCCCTTCTCCTTCTGCCCCCAATCCCTCCCAGCATCAGGGTCTTTTCCAATAGTAAACTTACATATTTGCAATAAGAGCCACTCTTATGAGGCTACTTATGTTACTGTCACTGTCTCGAAATTAGGTCAAATTGTATTAATTTAGCTTTTATAATAATCACTCATCCAGCTTCAAAGCTGAGATGTTTAATCCTTTCAGAGAAAATTCATTTGCTGCATATGAAAGTTACTGTGAGAATTTTAATTAAATGGATTGTGTCTAAGAATGAACTTGCCAATTATATTTTGGGGAATGCCAGAATGCAACGAAAAGCAATATGTTATGTCCAATATCTTCAAGATATTATCCAGCTCAAAATTCTGAAAATAAATCCCCTCCAATTCTCTTAGTTTTCTAAATATATAGGCACTGAAATAAGTCATCATACAAATTCTATAAAACATATTATTGTCTGACACTAATTCCAGGACACAGAAGGCTAATTGCCCACTGCAAAGAGACAATGAAATAATCAAAGGGTACATTATGAAATTACTAGAACACTGATCTCTGCAGTGAAACAGAATTTAAGTAAAACATTCTAGAAATCATAAGCCAATCCCGGGTAGATGAAATCACCTCCGTTTTATTAATTTCTAACCAACTGCTTTCACCCTGAAATGAAGCATCTAAATCCCAAGGCATGATCACTGTGGAATCACGTAGCATCCATTCAGCCTCCTCGTCTCATCCCTGAGTGAGCAGCCATCATCGCCCTGGACTTTCACAATCCTCCCTCTGCCCTCCCCCAGTTGCTCTGGAACTGCCAAAATCAGCAAAAATGCCCTCCTAAATAATCTACTGACATTTCTACATAAATTAGATGCTTCAGGTGAGGGTACCATGAACTCCGTGAGGCTGAGTACTCACTACGGGGACAACGATCCATCAACGTGAAGACAGTTTAGAAGCCAGTGCTGAGGACTGGCCTGGGCTCCTGGGATGCCACTTGTGCGTTTGAGCAGGAAACCCATCACCAAGAAATAAGAGGAAAGCCTTTAACAAATAGAAATCTGTACTAAATTTTCCTGGTCTTAGGCTTCCCTGGTAGCTCAGGTGGTAAAGAATCTGCCCGCAATGCAGGAGACACGAGTCCAATCCCTTGGTCAGGAAGATCGTCTGGAGAAGGGAATGGCAACCCACTCCAGTATACCTGCCTGGACAATTCCACAGACAGAGGAGCCTGGCGGGCTACAGTCCACGGGACTGCAAAGAGTCAGACATGACTGAACGACCAACACACACACACACACACACACACACATCTAGGTCTTAATGATCTTGGTGGTGATTTAGTTGCTAAATGATGTCTGACTCCTGCGACCCCATGGACTATAGCCCACCAGGCTCCTCTGTCCATGGGATTCTCCAGGCAAGAATACTGGAGCGGGTTGCCATTCCTTTCTCCGGGGGATCTTCCCAACCCAGGGACTGAACCGGGGTCTCCTGCACTGCAGGCAGATTCTTTACCGACTGAGACGCCAGGGAAGAGTTAGTGAGGAGCTACGATCTTAATTCTGCTTAAACGGCACTGGATGCACTTTCTTCACTGGGAATCAACTTCCCAATGTTGCTATGTGTCTTAAATCTCCTTTCCCTCAGGAGCCTGCTTAACCCCACCCTCAGTCACCTCTTGGCAGGGAGACTCTCTCCAGGCCCGTGTTAGAGGCAGACCAGATTGCAGAGAAGGGAACTGGCTGCTGTGAGGGAAGGTGTTTTGTGTCTTTGAGCCGTTTCCCTTGTGAAAAGGGGACGATGGAGTCTGTAGTTCCCAAGCCTGGACCATCATCTGAATCAAAAACCAAAACAGGCTGGGTCCCACTTCCCGGAGAAATAACTCTCCTGGGGGAGACCCAGACATGTTTAAGGGCTCTGAGAAATCTGAACGATCATCTGAATGAAATTATTCAATGAAACTAGTGGATCTGAAGATGCCACTGTCTTCACAGGCTCAGAAGAACTATCCTGAGAACATAAATATAGTAAGACAAGGTTTAGGGGGTAATCGAGCCATCATTACAATTACGTGCTCAGTCGCTTAGTTGGGTCTGACTCTTTTGAGATTCCATGGACTGTAGCCTGCCAGGCTCCTCTGGCCATGGCATTCTCCTAGGCAAGAATTCTGGAGTAGGTTTCCATTTCCTCCTGCAGGGGATCTTCCGGACCCAGAATCGAACCCATGTCTCCTGGATCCCCTGCATTGCATGTGAATTCCGCTGAGCCATAAGGGAAGCCCTTATTCCAATTCACTCATTTTCAGTGAATATATTTTGAGTGCCTGCTGCCTGCCCTGCCCTCTTCTAAGGTGCTGAGTACAGAACAGTTGATATAAACGGTTCCTGCCCTAATGAGTGGAGAAGGCAATGGCACCCCACTCCAATACTCTTGCCTGGAAAATCCCATGGATGGAGGAGCCTGGTGGGCTGCACTCCATGGGGTTGCTGAGGGTCGGACACGGCTGAGCGACTTCACTTTCACTTTTCACTTTCATGCATTGGAGAAGGCAATGGCAACCCACTCCAGTGTTCTTGCCTGGAGAATCCCAGGGACGGGGGAGCCTGGTGAGCTGCCATCTATGGGATCACACAGAGTCGGGCACGACTGAAGCGACTTAGCAGCAGCAGCAGCAGCCCTGATGAAGCATTTCCGCTGGTGTCAGACGGTGAAGAGGGTAATGAACAAAACAGTGACAAAGAAAGACGGGAACGGAGTCCTGCAGTAGACCACAGGTGGTGAGTCCCAGGCTCCTGACTGGAGAGTCCCAACGCAGAGGGCCGTCTCCCCAGCACTGCAGTGTGGGTGCTGGTGGGGAGTGGAGGAGGGAGCCTGAAGGATACATCTCCCCCTGCTGCCATGACGACAGGGGCCCGCAAAGGCTGCCCAGCGCCTGTGATAAAGCAGAGGGGAGGAAGCGGGGACACGTCTGTGCTCCCAACAAGTGTCAGCCCTGAGTGCTGGGTTGACCCACGTCTGCCCAAGACGCTGTTTCCACAGCCCTTGCAGCAGGTCAGAGAAGGTCGCCACGGGCCTGGCCCCCTCAGACGACTTGCTGATCCCTCCCCGGGGTTAGACGTCCAGGCTCTAGGAAGCTGCCACACTTTCTCTTGGGGTTCAGTTAAAAAGCATCCCTGGATGTTTGCGGCAATGTCCTCACCGTGGGGCCGCTGGGAGGACTTAGAATCGGGGCACCTCGACTCCCCTCCTTCCGAGGCTCGCGGCTCCCCGAGGGCCGAGCTGTGCTCCTGAGGGCGGCCGGGAACCAACGGTCAGCGGACGGCCGTTACACTGGACCGTTCGCGCGAGACCGTTCACGCGAGACCGTTCACGCGAGACCGCGGGCGCTAGACCGGAAGTGGGGTATGCGGGGTCGTCTCAGCCTGGCGGCTCTCTTGAGGCCCGGAGGGCGGCGAGAGCAGAATAGGGCCTCTCCCCGGGACCCTAACTTGGGACGGCGGGTGAGCTGGGAGCCCTGGGCCAGGCTTGTCCTGCAGGCTCCAGAGTCCTCGCCATGGCCAGTGCCGGACCCCAGCCTTGAGGCAGGGGTTAACCTCTGACCCACCTCCGCCTTTGTGGGTCACAAGGAAGCCTGAGGGTCGGCTGGGCCCTGGGCGCCAGGCTCCCTCAGTGATGATAGCTGGGAGGGTCCGGGTGCCTGATGCTGAGGACTCTGCCTGCTGAGATCTGCCACTTGATCAGCACCAGGAGAGGATCCAGCCTGGATGCTAGATGAACGCTCCAGGGCTGGGTAACTGACCCCGTGGGAACCCCCTCCTCTTAGCCTGAACCTGGACCTTGGAGGGTGAAAGCTGAGCTTTCAGACCTTACCCTTACATGTCAGAACAGAGAATATTTGTTTTAGTGGAGACTTACAGGAACCTTTGCTACCTGACCGTGACCTGACCTCAAGGACAAAGGCTCTAACACCAAGAAGTTTGCAATGACTGACCATGCCCCTCCCTCACCTTTACTAGGAAAGGGCTTTGCTGAAAGCTTTGGGGAGTTCAGGGTTATATCTGGGCAGGAGCCACTGGTCTCGCTTCACAGCCCTGCAACCTTTCTCTGTTCCAAAGTCTGATGTTTGAGGGTTATTCGACCTTACCATGCACCTGGCCTGTGTGTGACACCAGCACACGCCAGGTCACCCACAGACGTTTGCTGAAATGAAGGATGCCTTCTCCTGCCTCTTGATGAATGATTCAGCCGCTTTCAGAAGTTGCCCGGGGTTCAAAGACCAATAACGTCCTACTTCTAGAGCTAAGATGCTGCGCTTGAAGTTTTTCTAGGTTAATTTTCTCTTTTCTTCTCACACTTTCATCCTCTGACCATGTCCTCTCCCACATCCACATCCTGTTCTCCTGTCCCCTCAGTCTAACAAGGCCATTTCTCACCACTCTGGTTTCTGCATTCTGAAAACTTGCTCACTCTGCCCAAACCCCCATTATTTTTTTTTAATTAAACATTAAAAAAAATTTTGGCTGTGCTACATGACATTTAGCATCTTAGTTCCCTGACCAGAGATCAAACCCCTGCATTGGCAGTGCAGAGTCTTAACACCTGGACTGCCAGGGAAGTCCTCAAACCCCATTCTTGTCTCCTCTATTTGGTCATCTGCCCCATCCTCTGCCCTATGATTTCCAGGGCTGGCTCACAGGAAACGAGCTGCTGCTTTCCTCTCGGGGGTGGTTTCAGTCCTGCCCCAGCTCCAATGGAATGCTCCAATGAACAGCACATATTTCAACTTTGACTCTCCCCCGCTTTCTCTAATTAGGTGAGGTTTTTTTGCATCTCTTCTCCTAAATTAAGCTGCTGCTTATACATTAAGAGCATGTAGAGAGAAGGCAATGGCACCCCACTCCAGTACTCTTGCCTGGAAAATCCCATGGGTGGAAGAGCCTGGTAGGCTGCAGTCCATGGGGTCGCTAAGAGTTGGACACGACTGAGTGACTTCATTTTCACTTTATACATTAAACAAAGCGACCTGGTGAAAATCTGGAGTCCTCTTTGTTTTAGAAAAGTTCCCTCCTACCTGACCTTGGCTGTCTTGGGAGGTTCACGTAACTCCCACACGCATCTATGCAAAGTCCGAAGCCTGAAATAATGCCATTGCTGCCATAACGTCCAGTGAGGTCTGGATCTGGTGGCACCGATGTGCAAGTGTTTCCAGGAGCAAACAGACGAACGTGATGGGGAAGCACAGTAGACCGCAAATGTAACCTGTGACAAAAATGCTTCTGGGCAACGTGGGGCTTCAGGAGCACAAGGGGACCGTGGATGATTGCAATGAAAGAAATCTTATATATATAAACACAGACTCTCAGAAAACCCACCATAGAGATTAGAAGGTGATAAGCGACCCTCCCTGCCACATCAGGGAAGACATGGCAGAGACACCAACAAGATCAATCAAGGTTTGCGAGTCGATCCAGTCCATCTCTTTAAAAATATCTCAGAAGGACACAGAGACTGAAAGACACTAGTAACACTTTTCACAAATATACGCAGTAATTCTGCAAGAAGGGAAGAATGATTGTCATGAAGACCAGCCCACGATCATGGGGAAAAAAGAAATGTGATTCTGTGGTACTTCCTGCTTTCTGCCCGAAAGTATCTGGCGAGCTCATCAAAGCTGCTGGTGTTCACAGGTTGGGAGAGACCACCCTTCTGCCTGTGTAGCACCCCGACTCCCCCCACGCTGAGCCTCATTTATTGGGTAATTAAACACCACCCTTTTAGTTTTCTCCATGAATGATCCCCGACACCAGTTTCTATGTAAGATTCTCTTACTGTTCTGAAGAATCTATCTGTACACAGGGTGCCACTGATAGGGGATGAACCCCTATTGATGAATCACAGCTGAGCAGAGTCATAATTCTGGGCATGTCACAGCCTGGGCAGCAAGGATCTCACCGTAACTTCACAGCATCTTCACAGCAACCCATGACATAATGCTTAGCATCTCCACTGACAGAGGAGGGAATTCTGTCTCACGGAAATTAGATGACTTTCTCAGCAACTGGGGACAGAACTGACCTGGGGCCTGAGTCCCACCCCCCTCAGCCTTGCCTCCCTCTCGCGTGGAAGCTAGTCAGCATGGACTGCTGGATGGGGTGGAGGGGAAGCAGAGTGAAGCAGACCATGCCTCCTGTGTGGAGTGGGGTCTTCACGGTGGAAGGCATGGAGCTACATGATTGATGAAAAATGCCTCATCTAAAAAGTAACAACTTCATTTCTTGGAAATAAAACTCAATAATTTCATCTGACTCTCACTGGTTTTCCCTAAAAGTGGATGATAATTTGGAGTAAGAAAGTGGGTTGACATGATGTACAGTTGACCCTTGAACAACTTGAAGGGGTTAATCGTATAATTTAGAGTCAAACCCTGGCATTTGTGCTTCCCTGGAATCCTTGAATTTAACCAATCATGGACTGTGCAGTCCTGTATGTAGTATTTACTACTGAAAAATATCCGTGTGTGAATGGACTCAACGCAGTTCAAACCTGTGCTGTTCAGGGGGTCAACTGTACTGTGAGAAGGCATTTCACCCAGTTCTCACTGGCCCTGAAAGCTGGTCTTCCTGCCTCCTGCAGGCACTGTCCCCCACCTGTACACATGTCCATATACAGTCCCCTCCCCCTCACCAAAATCCCCTCCAGCATTCGGGGTCTGCCCACTCTGAGGCTCCTCTGCAAGTCTTTCCTGAATGCTTCCGGAACCCCGGGACCTGCTCCCCGCAGAGGCACACATCTGCTGTAGGTGCTATTTCTGTTAGGGAGCCTGAAGTTGTCCTCTGCTGTTGACACCTTCAGGCCTCGTTCTCTGACAGTTACAACCTTCCCAAACACCAGGGGATGCTATGACCGCCATCCTCAGATGGCACAGTCTCTGCCTTTACAAAGCCCTGCACTCGAGTCCTAGGATCACATACCGATGCCCGTGTTCAGCTCTCTGGCCTCAACTGTCAAATGAAGATGATCACACCACACATGGGAGGGTCCACGTGAAAAGACCCCAGCTGAACATCTTTGTAAAACAGCTGCTCAGCACTCGTGGGTTGAGAATGACTGTAAGCTCATTACTCGGGGATGTTGAGTGGTCCTAGGCCCTTGCCAAGGAGGTTTAAGAGTCATTTCATGCCTCTAAGAGATCGGTATTATTTTAAATAATTCACTAACATTTTTTAAGCTGTTGAGTCATGAATGAGCTAGAGACAAAACACTCCACCGTATTTTTCATATAGTTATCAACAGTGCATGTAACTTCCATATATTAAAATGTTTTGCACGTAGGAATAATCAGCATGCCCTAGAAAGCAATCCACAGGAAACATTTTAGTACCAAATAATGTTGAAAAATAGACACAAAGATGTGAGTGTTTCTATTAATGGGAGGATCTAAGAAAAAAATGGGGAGTGCAGGGCTACAAAGGGAGGGGTGGGAAATTCGGGTATTTTATGAGCCTATAAGGGCTTCCCAGATGGTGATAGTGGTGAAGAATCTACCTGCCAACGCAGGAAACATAAGAGATGCAGGTTCGATCCCTGTCGGGAAGATGCCCTGGAGGAGGGCACGGCAGCCCACTCCAGTGTTCTTGCCTGGAGAATCCCATGGACAGAGGAGCCTGGCGGGCTATAGTCCATTGGGTTGCAGAGTCGGGCACGACCAGATCAACTTACCTCACACGCACGAATAAGCCTATAAGTATTCAGGTCAGAAAGGCAAGAGGACAGTTTGAAGACCCAACATAGGAACTCCAAGCATAGGCTCATTTACTTTTTCAACTTCAGCCTGAGAATGGATGAACAGTTTTCTGATTGTTCACTCTGGGCCTTGCCAGAGACAGTCACATGTTAATACCAGGCGTAGTCTGTGAATGACATTCCATTTTGTCACCAGGTTCGTTTTGATGTACTGAATCTGATGAGCTAGCAATTCTCCCGCTGATACTGGTTGGCGGGTTTGAGTTTTTCCAAGATGGAACAGTGAACTATATGCCACCACCCATGGTGGAAAAGAAGGGAATGATGAAAGCAACAAACTACTGAGTTTACTGTCTATGAATGAAAATATAAGGGCGCTTCCCCCACTGGTTCAGCGGTAAAGAATCCACCCGCAGTGCAAGAGCTGCAGGAGATGTGGGTTTGATCCCTGGGTCCAGAAGCTCCCATGGAGGAGGGTGTGGTAACCCACTCCAGTATTCTTGCCTGGAGAATCCCATGGACAGAGGAGCCTGGTGGGCCGTAGTCCATGGGGTTGCAGAGTTGGACATGGCTGAAGCTACTGAGCATGCACACATGCAATGAATAAAGGAAAAAATACACAAAAGCACTTAACACTGAGTTGAGCTCATAGTAGGGCTTCCCAGATGGTGCTAGTGGTAAAGAAAGAGCCAGCCTGCCAATGCAGGAGCCGTAAGTGACTTGGCTTCGATCCCTGGGTCAAGAAGATCCCCTAGAAGAGGGCACGGCAACCCACTGCAGTATTCTTTCCTGAAGAATCCCATGGACAATGGAGCCTGGCAGGCTTCAGTCCAGAAGGGTCAAAACCAGACAGGACTGAAGCAAGTTAGCATACACACATACACACACACAGACATGAGCTTTTAGTAAGAGTTTGTTAATTGTTGTTATTATTGCTGCTTTTATTATTATTACTCCCACTGCTATTCTACTGATTGGAAAATTGAACAGGACAAACCCTTGAACTTGGGAGAATTACAAGTTCTACCAAAGCAGGCACGTCTGCTAGGATGCGTCGACAGTAATTACAGTTCTGATGGCATCTTGACCATAACATCACGAGACAGTGATCCTCAATTCGAAAGTATGAAACTAGAAACACAGGCTGGCCGTCCTTTGCCCACGGACGCCCTGCTGCACAAACCAGACCCAGACCCAGAGCATCCCTGGCCGCAGCCCAGGCTTGGGGGAGAGCCACCAGTGAGCACGTCTGTGGCCCCGTGCACCTTACACCTGCCCACGCTGCTGCTCGTTTGGCAAGATTAGTGTGAGCTCAGTCCCTCAGTCGTGTCCGACTCTTCACGGCCCCGTGGACTGCAGCCCGCCTGGCTCCTCTGTCCACGGGATTTCAGAGCATGACCAATTTCAAAGCAGAGCCCTTCATGGGACATAAAAACCGGGTCTGCTTGTAGTTTCACGGGGATGAGGACTGTCCTCCAGGATCCCTTCCTGGCTCACCACACAGCCACCCCGCCCTGGGCTGTAATCACATGACTTTAGGGAAAGAGAAAGCCAAAGCTCAGGCCCCAAGGACAACACACCCACGGCTCCGACAGGGCCTCACCCCGAAGGAGGAGAGAAAGGAGTACCAAGGACCGCAGGCCGGTGGCTACCGTGCATTCACTGCAAACACAAATGCAGATGTACACACAGGCCAGCACACACCCGAGCAGACCAACACGCAGAAAGACACGCAAATACACATGTGCACACGTCTAATGAAACACACACAGACGGAACTTCAGACCCCTGATCTACTGCTTACTACATTTTTTTATGTCATTCACGTTACTTAATCCATTTTTTTATCTGTAACTTGTGAAATCAATATAGGAGGCACCAACCAGCAACATCTCTTTAAAGAAGGGAGCATATTAAATATTAATAAACATCTAAGAATAAGTGTAAGGTTTGTTTGATAAAACTTTTGTATCATATATTTTGAGATACATACACATAAACCTATACACACACATCTATAGGTCCTCTGGCATACAGAGAAATATGTGTATGTATACATATATATACACACACATACAAACCCACACACATGCATGCTGGTTATACAGAAACATATTTGTTGTCTGGGTTTACTGTCAAAATTTTGAGATACAACACCAACTGTTAGCTCCCTCCTGCTTTAAAACACCTATTCCTGCAAAGGGAGAGGAGGTGGGAGGAGAGACAGGCCGGGGACAGGGTGCCGGCTGCCTCTGGGTGGTGTCTGAGACAGAGCGTGGAAGCGTTGCCTTGAGAAAGTAACACGCAAACCCGGCCAGAAACGTCCACGCACCTGTGCCCAGGTGCACCTTGCACACATCACCTGTGGCACACCCACAGAGTCACTGCTCCTCTCCCAGGACCCCCTCGGGCAGGCAGGTGTGGGAGAGGCTGGACACCGTGACGAGCGGGTGGAGACCACACTGCCGTCGACCCTGAACGGCGTGCGTTTTCTGGTTCCTTTTGCCCTCTCTGACCATCTCCGCCTCTGAAAGGTGCTGACCACAGTACCTTCCCCACCCTCTCACTTGGGGAGAAAGCGAAGATAAAACACACTCTCCTAGAAAACACGTGGCCAGGTGTGCCCAGAAGTTAGAGATGCTGGCACCAGGCAGGGACTGAACCAGGGCGACGGCCCCAGGCCTGTGCCCCCATGCAGGACGCAACTTGAGAAGGCGCTACAGAAATAGCCGCCACCCCCGCCAAATGCCTCCTCTGACCACTGGGGATTTATAGCTCAGAAAAAGGAAATCCCAAACTGATGCTCCCTCTGCACCCCCAAAAGCAATGAAACACAGCCCTCACTCAAGAAGAGGGTGCTCTGGAGGAGAAGGTGATCTTACCAGGACCCAGCCTGACATTTTCCCCACAGTTGGCCACACCTGCTGGGCAGAGACATCACCTCCTCCCACCTGCCCCAACCCGTCTCCCTTTGAAGAATCATGAAGCCAGGGGAAAATGTGAAAAAACCGTGCAATGAACATCTGCATAGACTTCACGGAGACATCACAGTTGTTAACACACTATTGCATTGACCCTCTCCTGCTCTCTCTAAATACACATACATCTATCTGTATACCTACACGTGTGGGTATATACATACACACAGACTTTCCCTGCTAAACCATCTGAAAGCCACTTACAAACAACACCCACCAAGTACTTCAGCATGAATTTCCTAATAAGGGCATTCTCCTACACCATGACAACCAACACAAACACCTCTGAGTTATACCACCTAAAGTATCTCACGATAATACTGAGCCTTATTCAGAGTCCCTAGTGTTTCTAAAATGCCTTTTATATCTATTTTTTTTTATCAAGTAACAAATCACGGCCTGATGTTTTGCACTTGTTTTTTCTAGTTTATCTCTTTGAATTTAATACATCCATCCCCTCTACCTCGCCAATTTTTACTTTGTTTTGTTTTCCATGATGACATTGTTTTTTGTTTAGTTTAGTTTTGTTTTCATGGATCCAGGCTCGTTGTCTTCTGGAAAGTCCCACAATCTGGACTCATCTGATTATTTTCTCATGATTAGATTCACTTGAACACTCTTGGCAATAATATTACATAAGGAATGCTGGGGGCTGCTGACTGCACCGTCCCAAGAAGCACATATTTTGTCCCAACGTTTTCATTACTGAGTTTGATCATTTGGTTAAGTGATGTTAATTAGAAAGGTGGTTTCATTTTTCCATTTTCCATTAATAAGAATCTATGGAATGACACTTTAAGACTTCATGGCTATCTTAGTCCCCAGACTGCCACTGAATGATTTTAGCATTCATTGACGATTTTTGCCTGGATCAACTATGGCATTGGGAATTATGAAATCATAATTTTGTAAGTTCATAATGCTTTCTGTATTTATTAGAGAATATTCATCTGAAGAAGTTTTTATCCTCTTTACACTTCTCACCTTTTTAAAGGTCAACTCTTAAGGAAAAATTTTAGGTCTAAACATTCACTGCTGCAGCCCCTGGAGCTCTCTGTTCTGGGGGTCTGCATGACCTTTGACTGGGGCACTGCTTGGAGCCAGGCTGTCACGTCAACATGCTTTTCACTAGGGCCTTAAATTCATCTCTTATTTTTTGATGGTAGTTTGATAGTATATCTATTTTTACATAACTACTTCCCATTTCTTTACTTCTCCCTCAGAAATGATACATCAGCTTATTCTACTTTGCCGCTGTCACATGCTGAATACAACATATGGAGAGAAATGACTGGTAATAGGCAGAAAATGGTGTATAAAATCCTGCAGCTTTGAAAAATGCCTAACATTCACTCAAAAATACTTGAGTGGCATCATCACTTTGCTGGGTCCTGGGAAGGAAAAGTAGAGAAGACAGAGTTTCTACCCTCAAAAATACCTCACCACGCCCCATTTCTGCTTTCCTCGTGGTTCAGGGGTAAAGAACTGGCCTGCCAATGCAGGAGGCACAGATTCAGTCCCTGGGCTGGGCAGATCCCCAGGAGAAGGAAATAGCAACCCACTCTACTATTCTTGCCTGGGAAATCTCATGGACAGAGGAGCCTGGCAGGCTACGGTCCATGGGGTCACAAAGAATTGGATACGACTTAGGGATCAAACAATAATGATGCCCTATTTCTATACACTAATACAAAGTTTATCCAAAATTATTAAAGAGCATTTCTATTATGTCCGGAAGACCCGCCCCAAGATTCCAACCTAGAACTAAGATGAAGTACCCCCTTGTACAACACCCAACAGTGGGCTTGATCTCTGCACCCAGACTCTCACAGCTGCCCTGCCTCACCTAGAAATTCAGTGCAGGTGCCCAAGTGGCTCAGATGGTCAGGTCTACAGGTGACTCATTCAAATACATGTCCCAGAAGCTGCACTAAATAGTGATTAAGAATGGATTGTTTGGCTTTAGTCTCAGTTCTGTTACTAACTGCTCAAATGAAACTCAACCACTCAGGGTCTCCAATCTTCAAACGCAACATGTGGGTAAGAAAACACGTCCCATAAGGTTGTTACGGAATTTTGAGTTAATACAATGCAACTGCTTATAACTTTCTTTAGCACATGATGGCCTTCCCTGGTGGCTCAGATGGTGAAGAATCCACCTGCAATGCATGAGACTCAGGTTTGATTCCTGGATCGGGATGAGGCCCTGGAGAAGGGAATGGCAACCCACCCCGGTATTCTTGCCTGGAGAATGTCATGGACAGAGGAGCCTGGCGGGTTATACTCCGTGGGGTCTCAGAGTCGGACACGACTGAGTGACTACCACGAGCGTATGATACGTATTCAGTAACTATTAGTTGTTCTGAAGGTGATTATAATTATTCCTACTCATTTGATGTCTTTGTCTAAAAGCAGGTTTGCTATTAGCAGATTAAGACTTCCAATACCATCGCCAAGTCCCCTCACCCACCCGCCAGATGAGGAATACAATAGAAAATCCCCGACTTTCTCAAAAGCAAACTGCAGGAAAACAATTACAGCTGTGCCACACAGTGAGAGGAGAAAATCCTCCAGTGGGGGGCCAAATTACAACATCTTAATACCAGGGATTAGAGCCTATTGTATGGGCTCGAGTTCTCTGAATTCCTGAGGCCCAAGCAGCAAGCTATTAAGCAGAGAGATTAGTTTCATGGGCCAATGGGCGGCAGACCAGCTCCAGCGAGAGCCAGGATGTTGGAAGCAGGTGGGACCACGGCGTGCAAGCCTGAAGCTACCTGTGCTGTCAGTCAACCCCGAGGACTCACGGTATGCAAACACAGCCAACTGCAGTTTCTGCGACTGGATGCAGAAGTATTTCTTACATGCTTCACATATTCACGAGTGTTTCTACACTCAAAGCAAAATTATGCAAAATTTTAAGTCTCGTAGTGTTTAGTGTTTATCCACTGAGAAGTAAACCCATCTCACTTTTAACTGCATGATGATTAATGAGAGATGATGTATATCTGAGTATTAGACATAGTTGTTAAAACCCGGGGGTGGTGAGACAGCATTTATGGACAGTCTGATATTTTATAGACTATTGCTGCCTTGTCCATTTAAAGCCTCGTCCATTTAATCACTTTCCACTAAAAATATTTTTTAAGTAGGGCCGAAGGACAGAACAACCATCAACGGCCTCAGCCCTTCCAGCTCAATTAAGCTTGGTCACACGTTGGCATCAGTAATGACCACCATCTGCTCAAGTCCACGGCCCAGCAGCCCTCCCTGTGCATGAAAATCACCACGTGTCCAGCAAATTGCCTGATGCTGGCAGAGGCCCAAGAGCATCATGTGAGCAAAGAAGCTGCCTGATGTGAGCCTCCGGTGGTGCAAACGCACGCACTTCGGGAGACGGGGGGCCTAGCAGTTCTGATCAGAGGGCACCGGGAAGGGGCAGGTCATACCTCGGACCCACCTGGCTCCTCCTTAAGCGGACAGGCAGGCGAGCGTGCCTGTCCAGGTGTGGGAAGGTATTTGACTCTTCCTCACTTGAACGCAGCATCCACTTATCAAAAGGCAGGCATCTGTTTAAAAAGTTGATGGCAATCAGAAAAAATGTGGGCCTTGGGATGTGAGTTGAGTGATTCAGGGAACAGAAGGCTTTCCTGGGCAGCTCAGATGGCTGTGACAAAACACACAGGCTGGTGGCTTAAACATCAGACATTACTTCTCAGACTCTGGAGGCTGGAAGTCTAAGGTCACAGTGCTGGGAGATGGGGTTCCAGTGAGAGCTCTCCTCCTGGTGCGCAGACAGTGCCCAGGGAGAGACCTCTCATCCACGGACACTAATCCCCTGCTGGGGCCCCACCCTCGTGACCTCACCTGACCCTGATTACCACCCACAGACCCACCTCCAAATCATCACATGGGGATGAGGGCTTCAACACAGGAATCTGGGGGTGGGGAGGACACTAACAAGAATCATAATAAAATGGAGTAAATAAAGCTCATTAGAGAGAAATGCACAGCCCATAAAGCCTTCCCTTCAAGTCTGCTCTCCCCACGACTCAGAGCCCATCCCCCAGGGCTCTTCATAATATGCCCCCCGATTTCACACCAGCCCCTGCTCAAACATCACCTCCAAGCAGCACTTCTCAGATGTCCATCCGACCTTGCACCCTCTTATTCCTGATACTCGTACTGTGCTTGAATTTTCTCTGAAGCCCCCTGCCCCCACCTGGCTGCCTAAACACAGGTTTATTGTTCCCACGTCCACTCCCTTCCACACTCACTAAGGGCCAGGTCCCTGTTGGTCATGGCTGCGTCCACAGGGCCCTCAGAGTACCTGGCATGTAACAAGTACTTAATACACGCTAGTGGAGAGGATTATCTAAAACTGTCATGCTGGCCCCTCTCTCACAATATGAAGTGAGAAGACAAAAGACCAGTGTACCCTGTTTAGAACAGGGGATATGAAGGCCTTGCATGGTCTCCAAGTGGTGACACATTTGTGTGGCAACTGCTGTAAAAATGTTAATAAGGAACACGCACATTTTTCTTAAAATGACCCCCAAACAGCAGTGACGACTAGCTACCACAAGGACAGCCAATACTCTAAAGCCAAGATAAGTACTTTACAAACCTCAGCTCACGCGGGCCATGTGACACTATGAAGCAGTTACTATTATTAGCCTGATTTTATAAGCATGAGACTAAAGAGGTCAAGCGACTTCTCCAAGGTCACGCAGCTAGTCATCATGGGGCCAGGGTTCCGGCTAGAGTCGGTCCGACTTTGAAACCTCTGGCTTCTTCGTGTGTCCTCATTGGGACTGCGACAGATTCGGCCACATTTCTGGAAGCTCAGAGAATTTCCTGCATGAAAATAAGCTGGTGTCCAGAGTTTCTGCTTATACGTCAGTCAGTTAAAAATAGGCAATTTCAGCTTTAAAACGGAAGGAGATTCTCACAGTCACTACAGCCTGGATGGACCTTGAAGACTTCATGAAATGATGAGTCACAAAAGGAAGAACACTGATATCAACGTATATGAGAGGCGTGGAGGATTCAGATTCACAGACACAAAGTAGCCAGTGGGACAAGGGGCAGGGGGCCAGGACAGGGAGTCAGCGTTTACTGACGACACAGTTTCCCTTTTGCAGGAGGAAGAGCTATGGACGTGGATGTTGGGGACGGCTGTGCGACAGTGAGGCTGTCCTTCACACCCCCAGAACTGTACCCTAAATCATGGTTATGACGGTATATTTCATGTTATGTACATTTCATCACAGTAAATATTTTTTTTTTAATTGAGCACATACAGAAATATGGTTCAAACATTTTCAATCTACCTCCTGACCCCCCATGGCTCTCAGTGAAGCACAGACTCTGTCCCTTTACAATGACGAGCGGATGATGGAGGAGGACTGGCCTTGGTGACGTGCACGTGGCGGCCAGCTGCCCATCTTCATCCGACCCCTCGGAACGGCCTACACAGCGCGACCCTCCTCCTCTTTGTACGAAGACACGGGGACCTGTCCTAGTAACTGCCCATCAGACACAAGCAATCAAAGTGTCACTTCTGTGTTTCCTGGAAGGCTGGCTGCGCTGCGGGAGAGGCAGTGTACAGACACAGGTCTTCTGCTTCCGGCTAAGTTCCCTCCCTAAAGAAGACTCTTGTTAATTTCAGAAATCACATTAATGGTCATTTCTTCTGCTCATCCTTGGAAGCCAGCACAGTGGAAGATGGAGGAGGAGGGAGAAAAGGAGAGGAGGAGTTAGGGTGCAGGCAAAGGAGATGAACAGAAGCAGGTGAGACGCGCCTGCAGCCAGCATCAGCCGACAAGGCCTGGCCAATCTGGTGTGTCTGGCCCCGTCTGGGGCAGCAGGGGAGGGGATCTGTCACCGCGTGGGGAGCACGCCTACTAGGAACCCATCCCCAAAGGGTGCGTGCTCACGGCGGTGGCCTCCGACTCACACTGCCTGAGCTCCACACCCACGGTCACCTAGCAACGCCTCACCTAAGGGGACTCGTGGGCGCTCTCAGCCCTCGCCTTCCTCCTGTAATTACTCCCTTTCTAGGCTCAGCCATCTCCTTTGGCTCCTGTCTGTAAATTAAATTTGGACCACTTCAACTAATGCATTAATAACAACGCCGTTTTCTTCCCAGGAAGTAATTTTTTTAAAAAGCACCTTTGGATCTCCGCGGCATCTTGGCTCCCTGGCCCAGTAGGTAAAATCCGCAGGGCCGGCACTGTGTCTGCCCCATCCCCCCACGTCAGGAAAACGGGTTGGAAATTGAATGTGTGGGCACTGCCACGCACAGGTCAGCCCGCTATGTTCAGGGCCGCTTCTTGGGGGAGCAGCCAGCGCTGGACAAGTGACAGGCGTTGGCCTTCCCTTCTCAGAAGGCTGTTCTCTATAACGATCTCACCCACAGTGAGACATCCCGAGGTTCCTTTCCAAGACACCCCAGGAAGTCGTCTCTAATGGGTCTCTGTTAGGCTTTCAGGCACGTCCATGGTGGTGGGGGTGTGGGGGTGGGGGGAGGTGCCAGCTTTCAAAGTTGGGACACTTGAAATGATTTCTGCCCAAAGAATACGATCAAGCTGCATAAAAGCAAACAACAGTCTCCCTGCCGGCTGACCCTGGGCCAGTCTCCAGTAAGAGGCTTTCTTTTCTCGTTCACCCACATGCTCCCCAACAGCTCTCCCTGCCCGGCACGTGGGTCCTCACTTGGGCTCAGGCGTCCATTACTCTGGGGTGTACCCATCTTTCCCCCTCTACACCCTGTCCCACATGATGTCAAAGCCTGTTTCTGCAAGGAGCGTGATAAGCACATCCACACCCCAAGCCAGCCACGAGGCACCCCAGCACCTCTGGCTGCTGGCGGGCCAAGTGCCTTCTCCCCAGACCACCACGACTCTCACAGCAAAGGATGCAGTGGCCACCAGTGGGCTCTCAGCTGCTCCTGGGAAAGCTCTTGATTTGGAGGATTTGTTTTGGCTCCTTTGTTTTTCTGTCCCCTTGAAGTCAGGACCTGAGTTTGAATAAACGGACATGACTCAATGGACTTGAGTTTGAGTAAACTCCGGGAGTTGGTGATGGACAGGGAGGCCAGGCATGCTGTAGTCCATGGAGTTGCAAAGAGAGACGACTAAGCGACTGAACTGAAGTCAGGCGGCACAGGTGTCTGCCCAGGAGTACCCCTGGCAGACCACAGGTCCTTAAATCCCACTCACAGACCCCATTCTCAGGGACCCCCGGAGGGAATCTGCTCGGGGCCTCCTCTGACTCACAGGCCTGTCTACCCAGGACGCCTGGACCACCCGCCTGCACCCCACCCTGCGGCCGAGGACTTGAACATCCGTCCCCACCTTCTCTTGGAAGCCCAAGCCCACCCCGGAGAACCGGCAGAAACAGCGCTTCCATCACAGGATGAGGTGACCCCTTTTCGTTTCGGCGTTTCCTGTGAAGTTAAAAGAGGATTCCTTCTGGCAGATGGTTGAAACGTCCCCTGAGTTGGAAGCAGACCTCTGGCTCCGACAAGCAGAGAATCTGAAAGTGCCCAGGGAGAACTGTGGCCCGCTCAGGTGAGCTCATTCAAGCTGCTTCATTATTCAAGTTTGAAAGACGCGTCGGCCCTTGGCGGGGGAAGAAACGAGTCATGCTGAAGTAATCAGATTTCTGCACTCAATTTCTTAAAGACCCACTTCCAGTGGGCTGTGTTTACCAACATTAAGAATAGATGAAGCGCTGTCAGAAAAATTCGGCCAGTGCTCTATCTGGCTCTGAGGTGAGACTACTTAAAAGAATTGATGTCTAATATTTCCGCAAAGAAACAGACGAGTTCGGAGTCACATTCAAAAGTTTAAACGCGTCTTGCTGAGCTCTCTCCGATTTTAATTACTTGGCGAAAGTTGCTGCGCTAACATTTTTCAAGAGATGAGAGGCACAAGAACAGGAACTCGTACGAAGGCAGACAGACAAAGGGGTTGAATTCAGCAAAGGACTGTAACATTGCTCCACGCCAGAGCTGACCGCTGGCTCCTCCTTGGACAAAAGCTGACCCAGCCCGAGGCCCAGCAGAGCAGGCAATTATCTGCGTGGGGTGGTCTGACAAGCATTGAGAGCACTTCGTCCTCCCCCCCAGCTCCCCATCCCCTCCAAAGAAAACAAAATCCCTCCCATTAGCCTGCCCCTGCGTCTAAAATTGCTGGCATGTGCCTCCAGGCAAGACCGACGCTCAGACTGCAGGTACCTATTTCATTAGGGACACTCTGCCGGGCGGATGGACTGAATTATAGAAGCTGAGCACCAGGCTGCATATCAGGCATTTTTCAAAACAGTCAGGCAGAGTGGAGGGTCCGTGAAAGGCAGAGGTGCCCTGGGGGCTCAGGGCTGGGCTGAGAGCAGAAAGGCTGAGCTGCAAACCCGGGGAAGCAGGCCAGCATCAGTTCAGAGCTTGCCAGTGCCGCAGAGGCTGCTTCAAGGGACCGCTAGCACAAAATCGATGACAAGGGTCGACATATATACACTGTTGATCCTGTGTATGAAATAGACGATTAATGAGATACTCAATGCTCTGGGGTGACCCAACTGGGAAGGAAATCCCAAAGGGAGGGGACAGATGCAGCTGATGGCTGATTCTCTTTGCTGCACAGCAGTAACTAACACAACACTGTAAAGCAACTGTGTGCGTGTCCGTGTGTGTGTGTGTCTGTGTGTGTGTGTGTGTGTGAAAGGTGTGCAGTCGTGTCTGACCCTTTGCGACCCCATGGACTATACAGTCCATGGAATTCTCTAGGCCAGAATACTGGAGTGGGTAGCCTTTCCCTTCTCCAGGGGATCTTCCCAACCCAGGCATCAAACCCAGGTCTCCCGCATTGCAGGCAAATTCTTTACAATATACCCCAATAAAAATCTTTTAAAAATTAGCTACTAAAACAAAAAGAAAAAGCCTTACTCCACTGAAATAATGATTAATTTGTAGGCTTAGGTGCCTATTGATACCGTGAAGATGCGGATCTTCCGTAAGGGGTGAGGGACCGTCCGCATACCTGCCTGGCCACGTGTTCCCATCCCCCTGCAGCCAGGGATCAGGAGAGCATCGCCTGGATGGCTTGTGAAAACGTTGTCTGCGGAGCCCCACACCCGGAGTTTCCGATGCAGTAGATCTGGGACAGCACCTCTGAGAACTGGCTCTTCCCACAGGTTTCCAAGTGATGCTGATGCTGCCGGTCTGGGGACTGCACTTTGAGAACCACGGGTCCAGCTGCTTGACACGAACTGAGACGTGGTCAGGCTGCCCTTCCTTCCTCCTGACCCCTGTGTTTCTCTGAACATATGAGGGAGTTGACTGACTTGATGTCTGTGGTTTGGGCAGGGAGATTATTTGACCTAATACCATGATCCAATAGCATTCCTAAATTTTTTCATGTACCACAATAAAAACTTTACTTGATAGCCTAATTACACACACATACAGCTGGGGCTTCCCTGGTGGCTTAGTCAGTAGAGAGTGTGCCTGTGATGCAGGAGACTTGGGTTCAATCCTTGAGTTTGAAAGATCCCCTGCAGAAGGAAATGGCAACTCACCCCAGTATGCTTGCCTGGGAAATCCCATGGACAGAGGGACCTGGTTGTCTACAGTCCATGAGGTCAAAAGAGTCGGATACAACTGAGCAACTAAACCTACCTACCTCCAATTGGATGCAATATTCACCCTTACTCCTGTTATATAAGCTGGTATTCTCTATTTTCCCCTCTTGTACTCAATTTCATTAAAATAAAATGCTGAACATGCTTCTCTTTAACTGGAATGCTAGCAATAATTTTGGAGGAAAGTCAAGAAAACAAAACTCTACCATAAAAATAAACGTGTCATTTTTAGATCTTAGGAGAAATGAGTATTTAAGAGGCACATAATCGTGCAACCCCAGTTGGTACTTATTTTTAAAAGTTCATGGCTTTTCAAACTGTTAGAAGCAATCCAATTAGAAATGTTGGGAATGAGAATGCAGAGATAATTTGTCAGAGTCACTTGAGAAAACTTGACTAACAGACTTGAGATATGCAAGGAAGGATTTTCCAGCGTGGTAAATTACACACTCCCATGTTACACTAACGACGAACATGGTATATTCTCTTCTCACGCCGTGGCTCAGTGTTGCGGCAATAAAGCCTGCATGCTGGAGCACTGGCTGGCGCTGGGGCCGTGAGACGTGCTGTGCAACTTCAGTGGAGAGCCCAGGTCCCTGCCCACTGACGTCACTGCCTGTCACCGGGCTCACTGCTGGGCTCCGTGGCGTGATTCTGTGTGTTCGTGCCTCTCAGTTAGTTCCATGGACCTTGAGAAACCTCATCCTTCAGGTGACATGTCCTCCCAGGAAAGGAAGAGTCCTCTCCAGTAACAGGACAACACTGATAACGTCCTCCTATTACAGAAGCGTGTCTCAAAGGCAAAACAACAAAATCAGCAAGTTTTCCACGCACGCCCACACTCCTTCTTGTCCATTAATCTGACAATCTCATCAGACAACTCTTACTAAAGACAGTTTGGAGGCATTTTTTAAGGCTTTGCAGGGAATAACTTAATTATTAAAAGACTTGGCAAAACTGAGTATCTTGATGATTAGGAAGTAATATCTGCATTTAGCTCTTTCGACATCACTTTTTATCCTTTTAATTATTTCTAGTGGGTTCTACCCCATCCAGTTCCTCAACCTCATACTCATGAAACTTGTTGACTTAAAAAGTTCTGATGAGGTCTTCACCCTAAGGCAAATGTCATATGATAATCGCTTACATGTAGAATCTAAAAAAATGATACAAATGAACTCGTATACAAAACAGAAGTAGAATGCAAAGAAAACAAACTTAGGTTCCCAGTGGGGAAGAGGGTGGGAGATGGATAACTTAGGAGACTGCCATCAACAGATACACAGCGCTAGATGTAGAACAGACAAGCAACCAGGTCCTCCTGTCCCACACGGAACCACACTCTTTTGTCGTAACCCATAAGAGAAATGCTCAAACTACCACACAATTGCACTCATCTCACACGCTAGTAAAGTAATGCTCAAAATTCTCCAAGCCAGGCCTCAGCAATACGTGAACCGTGAACTTCCAGATGTTCAAGCTGGTTTTAGAAAAGGCAGAGGAACCAGAGATCAAATTGCCAACATCTGCTGGATCATCGAAAAAGCAAGAGAGTTCCAGAAAAATATCTATTTCTGCTTTATTGACTATGCCAAAGCCTTTGACTGTGTGGATCACAATAAACTGTGGAATATTCTGAAAGAGATGGGAATATCAGACCACCTGACCTGCCTCTTGAGAAACCTATATGCAGGTCAGGAAACAATGTTAGAACTGGACATGGAACAACAGACTGGTTCCAAATAGGAAAAGGAGTATGCCAAGGCTGTATATTGTCAGCCTGCTTATTTAACTTCTATGCAGAGTACATCATGAGAAACACTGGGCTGGAAGAAGCACAAGCTGGAATCAAGATTGCAGGGAGAAATATCAATAACCTCAGATAGGCAGATGATACCACCCTTATGGCAGAAAGTGAAGAGGAACTAAAAAGCCTCTTGATAAAAGTGAAAGAGGGGAGTGAAAAAGTTGGCTTAACGCTCAACATTCAGAAAGCGAAGATCATGGCATCTGGTCCCATCACTTCATGGCAAATAAATGGGGAAACAGTGGAAACAGTGTCCGATCTTATGTTTTTGGGCTCCAAAATCACTGCAGATGGTGACTGCAGCCATGAAATTAAAAAGACACTTACTCCTTGGAAGGAAAGTTATGGCCAACCTAGACAGCATATTAAAAAGCAGAGACACTGCCAACAAAGGTCCATCTAGTCAAGGCTATAGTTTTTCCAGTGGTCATGTATGGATGTGAGAGTTGGACTGTGAAGAAAGCTGAGCGCTGAAGAACTGATGCTTTTGAACTGTGGTGTTGAAGAAGACTCTTGAGAGTCCCTTGGACTGCAAGGAGATCTAACGAGTCCATTCTAAAGGTGATCTGTCCTGGGATTTCTTTGGAAGGAATGATGCTGAAGCTGAAACTCCAGTACTTTGGCCACCTCATGCGAAGAGTTGACTCATTGGAAAAGACTCTGATGCTGGGAGGGATTGGGGGCAGGAGGAGAAGGGGACGACAGAGGATGAGATGGCTGGATGGCATCACCGACTCAATGGACATGAGTTTGAGTGAACTCCAGGAGTCAGTGATGGACAGGGAGGCCTGGCGTGCTGTGATTCATGGGGTCGCAAATAGTCGGACACGACTGAGCGACTGAACTGAACTGAACTGAACTGATAAGAGAAAAGAATCTGAAAAACAAATATACGTGTATAACTGAAGCACTTTGTTGTACCCCGGAAACTAACACAGTATTGTAAAGCAGCTAGAATAAAACATTCTGAAGAGGTCATTCCCACTAAGGCTGCAGCCCCCATCTTGGCCGTACATTAAAATCACCAGGGGGAGTGCCAATCTTTGCTGATGGGGACCGATGTTTTGGAGAGCTCTTCCCATGACTTTACCGTGCATGCAAAGTTGACAGCCGTGGCTCTGTCTGGGATGTAACTCCCACCCCTGTTGTAAGAGATGTTGATGAACAATTGAAGGCGCAGAGTCAACCTCCAGTTGTAGAAGCTGTTTCCCCTCAAGGAAGAGACGAGAGAGGTACACGTCCGGGGGTGCAGAGAATCCTTTCCAGTATCCCCGCGTCTTGTTCACCTGCACAGCTGGGTCACGAGCTGGCCTACAGCTCTTGCCCACCCTGCACTTTCCTGTCCTCTTCCTACTTGATGGCCCCCTCGACGGGGACACAGTCATGCCCTGATCAGCACCACCGTTCTCCCGTCTCAGCCACGTGGCTCAGAGCCAGGCCCTGTTCAGCCCAGGAGCTGAGACAGGACAGCAGCCCCTGGAGCTAGAACTGGGCCGACAACACCTGTCGGGGGCCCAGGGCTGCAAGCTTCCCCGGAAGACAGAGCAAAGGCTCCCACTTCAAGAGGGGCAGCGAGATGAACAGCGGGGCCGGGCCAGCAATTAGGGGATCTGCGTCATGAATTCCAGGTGAGTCAGAGACTGCCGAGTGTTAAGTGGGCCGCACTCTGCTCGCGTTTGATCTGAACCTCACAGTTACATGCTCCCATCCCGTCAGACCCAGTTACACACAAAGGGGATTCATCTCCCCAGAAAATACTGCACAGCAGAGGGGACCCTCGGGGTTCTGATTCTTAGCTTTCATCAAACGTACGTGGATCACACTTTGCCCTGTGAATTTTACATTCTCTGCTAAATCTATGATCGTCATTCTGTTCTTTAACATCAGTTCTGGCCCTGCAATGGAGAAGGAAAGGGCAACCCACTCCAGTATTCCTGCCTGGAGAATCCCATGGACAGAGGAACCTGGTGGGCTACAGTTCCTGGGGTCACAAGAGTCAGACATGACTGACTGACTGCACCACCACCACGGGTCCGGCAAAGTTTATTTTTGTTTTGTTCCTGTTTTCCTTTTGCGGGGAGCCTTGCTTGGCAAAATACAATAATGTTCTGGCCTTGGCATGCCCTCTGACTCCCAGAGGCTGGACTAGATTCCACGGTGTCATGAATTCCTGGAAAAACCCTTTTCATGAAAGAATGGCGAGTCATGCTGCTCTCTCTCAGGATGCCACTGTGCCGAGTAGACAGGAGGTCACTTAGTCCAGGCGAAGCAGTTTGGGACTGTCAGCCCAGCAAGACTCACCGACAGACACCCCCATGTCTGTCCTTGGGAGTGGATGGTACAGGCAGCCCCCAAACACAGCCCCTGAGTGAGGATGCCTTGCTGGGGGGAAAACGCAATAGACAGAGGCCTGTCTGATCACCTCCTCAGTCCTTTTAGAAGCAGAAATGACAGCTGATGTTCACCCTCAGGGGAAGAAGGGAGGGAAGCCCACACAGGGGTCTTCCAGAGCAGATTATCCCACCACACATTGCCTGGCAGGGGTTGAGCAGCTTTACGGAGTTAGCTGCTCCACACATTTCAGATCTTATTTCTCTTGTGCTGATAAATACATTGGGTAACAAGAAAAAATGAGTTGATGCTGGGCTGGCAGGTCCGCGTCTAGACTGAGGCTGAAACACTGTTTCTCCATTCGGACATTAGTGCACTCTGCCCTTCACGTGGGTCTCTGCCTGTGTGTCCTGTCCTGAAGAGACTGTCAGAGAAATGGGGACATTTCTCTGTCCTAAATATGAGGATGTGAAAATGAAAAATGGAAAGAGGAGCCCGCCAAGCCCCTCTGTCTGTGGGATTCTCCAGACAAGAATACTGGAGTGGGTTGCCATTTCCTCCCCCAGGGGATCTGGAGTCTCCTGCACTGGCAGGCGGATTCTTTACCACTGGTGCTGCCTGGGAAGCCCACTGAAGAAGTAGTCATTCATATTTAATGTGAAAGGGAACGGAGGCCAGGAGATTTGCACCCAGACCCCACAGAAGTAACCAAAGGACTGGCTCCACCCGAAGTTACCCAACACCAAATCTGCTACATGCCACTGCCTCTGTGACTCAAAGTGAAATGTCACAGGTGCCCAAAGGGAGGCATGTGCCGACTATTCTTTCCTGCTGGGGAATCAGAATCGATTCCCTGGAGGTATTTGATGTGAGCCTTGAAGGACGGCAGAGTTTGACAAGGCACGATGGTCAGAGCAAATTATAAACTACAGGAACTCATTCAAAGAGAGCAGAAGGTAAGAGGGCAGGAACAAGGGGACACTGAAGGAATGCTAAGTGGCTCAGCTGAAGCTCCAAGACTGTGGCCACCTGATGGGGAGAGATGACTTACTGGAACAGACTCTGATGCTGGAAAAGACTGCAGGCAAAAGGAGAAGGGGGTGGCAGAGAATGAGATGGTTAGATACCATCATGAACTCGATGGATGTGAATTTCAACAAACTCTGGGAGATAGTGAAGGACAGCGAAGCCTGGCGTGCTGCAGTCCGTGGGGTCCCAAAGAGTCGGACACGACTTAAGCGACTGGACAAAGACAGCAAACGTGGTCCATTCAGCTGGAGGACAAGTCATGCAAAGGAGAGCCATGGAAGTGAGACTGGGGATTTGGGTTTGAATCAGGTCATGGAGGGCTTCGAATGCCTAGTAAGTGAATCAACTCCATCTTGGGAGTTTAGCGCCTAATGGAATGAAATGGCCATAAAAACTCCATAAACTGGAAACCTGCGACTCCTCCTGAACCCTGAACATGTTTCCTAAGCAAACGCCTTCTTTCTCCAACTAAACCACGTGCAAAAGGCTAAACGGAGCCCAGAGAATCAGCCCAAAGTCATGCCTTAGCAGGGCTGAGTGCTGTGGCCGGCTGCTACGGCCTGAGGACAGGCTTTGCAAACTGGGTCACAGCATAGAACCACCTGGAGAGCTCGGAACACCCTTGAGGCCAAGGGCTCACCCCAGAGCAATGCGGAAGGAGGCGGGCCCAGACCTCAGCCTTCTGAAAGCTCCCTGGGGTCTCTAACGTGCAGCCATGCTTGGTATGCTCATCTGAGGCCGTGGCATCAAATGTGACGTGCGCCCTGAGGACTCATAAACACCCAGCGCTGACCAGGGGACCGTCTGCCTTCCGAAGGGGCTCTGAATCCCACTGCTGCTGCTGCTGCTGCTGCACGGCAGGCTCCTCTCAGAGCAGGTCGACCTCCACGGCGGTGGCTCTGACCCCCGGGGCGGAGGAGTCAGTCCGCAGGCAGTAGCCTCTTCTTTTCATCTGATGCCAACCATCTCAGGGTTTCCTCAAGCAGGACACACCCCCTGCCTCGGGGCTCCTGCAAGGTGATGGGTGGCTTCCTCCTGAGCTGGGCCTCCGGTGCTGTCTGGAGGTCCCTCAGCCCACATCTCTCAAACTGCTCTGCCTGGGACCAGATATGATGTTAGCCCTTCCCACTGGGGCAAGGGAGAACTCTGTTGAGTCGGTCTCCATGATTTAAAAAGGCCATCATTGGGATTTCCCTGGAGGTCCAGTGGTGAAGAATCCACCTGGCAATGCAGGGGACACAGGTTCAATCCCTGGTCTGGGAAGTACGATCCCACGTGCCAGGTCCATGCTCTAGAGCCCGAAAGTGGCAACAACAGAAGCCCCGGAGCTCTAGAGCCCCCGCTCTGCCACAAGAGGAGCCACTGCAGCGAGAAACCCATGCACCGCACCTAGAGGAGCCCCTGTCTAACAGCGGAGACCCAGCACAGCCATAAATAAATAATTTAAAAATCAGTTCAGTTCACTCACTCAGTCGTGTCTGACTCTTTGCCACCCCATGAACTGCAGCACGCCAGGCCTCCCTGTCCATCACCAACTCCCAGAGTTTACTCACACTCATGTCCATTGAGTCGGTGATGCCATGCAACCATCTCATCCTCTGTCATCCCCTTCTCCTCTTGCCTTCAATCTTTCCCTGTATCAGGGTCTTTTCCAATGAGTCAGTTCTTCGCATCAGGTGGCCAAAGTATTGGAGTTTCAGCTCCAACATGAGTCCTTCCAGTGAACACTTAGGACTGATGTCCTTTAGGATGGACTGGTTGAATCTTCTTGCAGTCCAAGGGACTCTCAAGAGTCTTCTCACACACCACCACAGTTCAAAGTTTTAAAAATAGTTTGTTACAAAAAGAAAGGCCGTCATACCACTTCTATGACTCTGCCCTCATCCCCCTTGATGAGGACCACTGTGGACCCAGTGGGTTCCCCACCAGGTGACACGCTGCCAGGGCTGAGCCCACTCCCCAGAGGTGGGGCCGTGGCTGCAGGGGACCTCTCGTGGGGAACCCTGGAGATGAACTGGGTTCCAGACCTAACACTGCAGGACGCGGCAAGTTACCTGACGCCTCCGAGTTTTCTCATCTGTGAGGCAGGATTAATAGAGCATCTACTTCAGAGGATATATGTGTGAATTAAGTGAGTCAATGCTGTAAGCACCTGTCTAGGACCTGCCACAGAGTAGTCAATTAATTATCAATAATAATAGCTTATTAGGCAAATACTTAATAATTAAACAAAATACCTATTTACTGCCGCGTCCGCTGCACTGTCCCAGATGGGGCCCACGTGCAGCATGAAGTCAGCTCAGGCTCCAGGCGTTGGGTTTTGCTCTGCTGGCAAACACGCTTGGGATCTCTCTGCTCAGGTGTTCTCCAAATTGCTTTCATTTTTTTAACCGACATGAGAGACTACATTTATTCCCGGGAGATTTTACCCTGCTGATTTGGATTTCCAGCCCACGCCCACGTGATAATACAAACAAAGCAACAAGGTTTCATAACGTCCTCAGAAACACGGGCAGGAAGAAACCTCCAAAGTCCTTTTGGCTCCCTCTGACCTTCAGGGTGAGTCAGTCTAGAAAGAGTGTGGACCAAATACACGTCCTGTGGGGTCTTGGAGTGGAGAAGGCAATGGCACCCCACTCCAGTACTCTTGCCTGGAAAATCCCATGGGCAGAGGAGCCTGGTGGGCTGCAGTCCATGGGGTCGCTGAGAGTCGGACACGACTGAGTGACTTCACTTTCACTTTTCACTTTCATGCATTGGAGAAGGAAATGGCAACCCACTCCAGTGTTCTTGCCTGGAGAATCCCAGGGACCGGGGAGCCTGGTGGGCTGCCGTCTATGGGGTCGCACAGGGCTGGACATGACTGAAGTGACTTAGCAGCAGCAGCAGCAGCGGGTCTTGGAGCACAGGGCAGGGCAGGGCGCTGTGACTCAGCTGGTTATCACTATTAAAAATAAATCTCGGAGCCTCAGTGGCAGCTTGCATGCCATCAGATAACTCTGGACAAGAGGCACAAAGGTCCTCCATCAGCCACCAGCCCATGGTGTCCAGCATCTCATACACAGATACTCGTCAAGCTCAATAAGAACTGCATGCACAAGAGAAGGGAGACCTAGCCCAGGCCATCAGGGATGGAGTCTCGCTGGGAGAAGACAATAACTGCACAGCTTCCTGTTATTTGTGGAGCCCATATCAACTCTCTACTTATTTATGCCATATAATTTAATTTTTCTGGCATACAGTCATAAATCACACGGGCTGGTCACTTGGAAAACAGCTCATTGTTATGCCTAGAGAACTTTAAACAAGGTAATCATTCTCTCTCGCTTTCAGCTTCTCTTCACAGAGCTGAAGCAAGTGACATGTCACAAAGAGACTTCTGCTGCAAAGCACCGAACCCAGGCGTTTTCAGGGGAATCAACACCTGGTGTGTGGTATTTTATTCAGATCCATTTCAGGGTTATTTTTCTGGTCTCAAGCGTCTCTGTCTTTGGCAAATCAAGTTACAGTGGTTCGGGGCAGCTGCTAGCTGCTGAAAATAGAGAGAGAGGGAAACCCTGAGCCTACAAGAGGCGACCCAGAAAGAAACAAAGGGGGTCACTTAGGGTTTTGTGTCAAAGTCAGAGACATGAGAGGTGAAGGGAGTGTGGACTCAGGGTCTGGACATGGCCTCATTTCCCCCAGGGAATCCCGTGGCCGGGGGTCCCCTGAAAGCTCCCTATCTGGGCACCCAGATAATATTCCAAGAACAAGTGAAGTCAATGTACTCCACTGTGCCACCTGCTAAACGGCAGCTCGCAGCAGATTCACGCCAGCTTCCCTGCTTAAGGAAATAGGAAAAAGAGATCACTACTGGCACAGAAAAACGAGCCAGGAAGAGTCCAACGTCTAAACCTTCCAAGTCAGAGCCAAGCCACAGTCACGGGTAAAAACAATCGATCTTCCTCCGTGCACAGCCCTTCTGCATCCAGCCGTCGGGTCATTTCCACCTGCTCCCGGAAAACCCTCCTACCCTCTGCATCTCCCACAGCTGTCCAGACGTTCCCAGCTCAAGGCTGACATCTATTTCTCCAGGAAGGCTCCCTTCACTAATTGGAACGTTTAGCTCCCAGGGGTACTTTACTGCCTATTTTTGGGGTGGACTTATTTGTCAAGGTAGGCTTCCCTGATAGCTCAGTTGGTAAAGAATCCGCCTGCAATGCAGGAGACCCGGGTTCGATTCCTGGGTCAGGAAAATCCCCTGAAGAAGGAATAGGCTACCCACTCCAGTAATCTCGGGCTTCCCTTTTGGTTCAGCTGGTAAACAATCCACCTGCAATGCAGGAGACCTGGGTTCGATCCCTGGTTTGGAAAGATACCCTGGAGAAGGGAAAGGCTACCCACTCCAGTATTCTGGCCTGGAGAATATAGTCCATGGGGTGGCAAAGAGTCAGACACAACTGAGCGACTTTCACTTAACACTTAACACTTAAAAGATCTATTTGTCAAGGTGGGGATTCAGGCTGTGAAATCAGATTCCCCAGGATCAAGCCTGGGCTCTCCACTTGCTAGTTATTATCTCTGGGTTGTGTGTGTGCATGTTAAGTCGCTTCAGTCATGTCCAATTCTATGCAACCCTATGAACTGTACCAGCTTCTCTGTCCTGCCTGGATTCTCCAGGCAAGGAATACTGGAGTGGGTTGCTGTGCTCTCCTCCAGGGGATCTTTCTGACCCGGGGATTGAACCCACGTCTCTTAAGTCTACCTGCACTGGCAGGTGGGCTCCTTACCACTAGCGCCACCTGGGAAGCCCATCTCTGGGTTATCCTTCTGCAAAACAGTTCCTAAAAAAATGTGCTCACTAAACGGTGCCTGCCGTCATCATGACCAACAACCAATGCAGTAGAGTCTATACATGAAAAATATGTTGGTGATTTTGAGAAACATTTCATGGTTGTGAGAATGTGAGATGAAACCACACAGAAGGTAAAGACACCCTGGTGACGCATTCCTGCAGGAAAAGGCACCATTTGTTCTACATCTCAGTCATCTGCCCTGGAGAAGGCGATGGCACCCCACTCCAGTACTCTTGCCTGGAAAATTCCATGGACGGAGGAGCCTGGTGGGCCACAGTCCATGGGGTCACAAAGAGTCAGACACGACTGGGCGACTTCACTTTCTTTCTTTAGTCATCTCAGTCTATCGCAGTTACTTGGCATCATCATTTTTTGGAAACTTTCTTTGAATCTACCCCAGCCCACCCTCTCAACAATGCCTCTGTTTATACTTCTGTATCAGTATCTCATGTAGCTATTTATTCATGAGTTCATTCCATTCCCTCAACAAACCCTGAGGAGGGCTTACTATCCAGGCCCTGTTCTAGGCACCTCGGGCAACAGAAAAGGACAAAATTTCCTCCTGCTCTCAGGAGGGAGTGGGTTAGCGTGGGAGATGGTGCACAGAGCAGTCAAATGGGTTAGAAGGCAAGAGGGCTCTGACAATCCTGGGGAGGACGGAGGCAGGGTGAGGAGCAGGGGAAGGAGGGGTAGGAGGAGGGGAGGACTCAGTAGTGAGGACCTGCTCCCCACGGCTCCCCCTGCCACCCTCATGGGGCTGCGAGCTCTCGGGGCTCTGGCCTTTCTCTGCGTCTCCAGCACAGACTGCCAGTGCCAACGGCCTCAGCAAACAGGACATGGTAACTGGATGAAACCCAGCCCAGGCTGACACTGTTTCCGTTGCACGCTGAGATGGGCCCTCCAGCCCCCAGCATCACGCCAGGGCTCCTCCTGGGAGGCACCCACCACCTCGTCTGCCCCCTCCCTGCCAGCCTGCCTTCCATGTCATCCGAGGTCCTCTGACCATGTCTACCGGGATGGACGGCACCCTTCCTGAGTTCACTGGCCGCCAAAGTTTGTTCTGCTCAGCTCTGCACTCAGAAACATACGGCTTCCTGAACTGCAGGATCAATACATCACATGCCAAACATACTTTAATCATAACTTATGTGGAGACAAAGAAGAGAAAAAGGTCGCCGCATTCTTCCCAGAGCCCCGGGTGACCCCCCGACACACCTGGTCCCCCTCCTGGGCCACCCCCTCCAGCCCCTGCCTTGGCCCCCTTCCATCTGCCTCCTGTTGTCCGTGTTTCTGGCTTTCCTTGTCCCGTGCCTCACATATTACACACATGTGCCACTACTAAACACACACACACGGTGTTGGTTTACAAACTGAGACAATGAGAAACATACATACATTGAACACACACTGAGAGCGGAAATTTACTTAAGGTTTATTTGATCAAGTCCCAAGAGCTATGTCGGATGTTCAGAATGCACGAGACCCCCATGAGATGCTGACTCCCCAGGGTCTGGGTCCCTTCTTCTTCATCCCAGGGGACCAGGCTGCCCGGCTCTCCGTGCCAGCCACTGGTCCACCTCACGTGGCGAAAAGAGTGGAGCCGACTTGCAAACGTGTAATGTTTGTGGCAAAGGAGGCAGGGGAAAGGATCGCATGGTCCAGGCTGACTGTCCCCAGAAGTCGAAGTCCATCGTCTACATCGAGCGCCCACCTGCGGGATGCCACCGTCATGCGAGGAATGAGGACAATGCCTAAGGAAAGCATCCTTTGTAAAGTTGCCTCGGTAACCCTGAGCCCTCCTACCATTCTTTAAAAATGGAACGACTTCAAATCAGGTAATAAAAGTCCTGATCAGGTGGCAGTCCTTCTGCTATGAGTTGCCCTAAGCCTGAATGCATTACAGAGAAAAGAAGCTTATTTTCTGCCATTTTCAAGAGAAGATATAAAAAGGCAACATTTATTGACCTTACCGAAGGCTTTGGTGCAATTAACAGCAATTTGGCTCGAATAAAACTGCATGCAATTGACCTTACTTCATTAGTTTGAAGATTATTTTACAAATGGAGAGCAAAGAGCTGTGATTTAACAGATGAACTACGGTAGCTGATTAAATGAATCTTACTTCAATTCTGGACTTCCAAACCTGGGCTCTTCTCTAAAGATAATGCATTAATGAAAGAGGCGCTGTACTTGTTTGGTATGAGATCAAAGGGAATTAACGTGCCTTTTGAATTTTAATTTTAGATGAACTTCTTTTTATATTAGCCTCATGCTTTACGTATTAAGGTCAAGATATTCACTGTTCATTTAAAATACATCATATGAGGATGGTAAATGCAGGATGAGGATTTTTTTTTTTCATTTTAGCAATGATTCTTCCATTAAATGACTGGTTTGAAAGAAACTTTTGTACAAGAGACTTTTATTTTTTTTAACTCTTAAAATACAAGGTAATACCATCTATAGGGTAAAACCTGGGGCTTCATGAAATTTGCCTGCTAATGTAGCAAATATCAAATTTCAATACAATTTTCTAATCATCTTCCAATTTTTTATCTTTTCTGCTTTTTTAAAAATTTTATTCCTTTTGTTCTTTATTTGATGCACTCTCAATCTTACAGGACCCCATGGTTCTTCAACCCCCACCCTACACCACCAAGTCTTCCTCCTGCCTCTTGTCTGTAAAAAGTGAAAGTGAAAGTCACTCGGTCACGTCTGACTCTTCTCGACCCATTGGACTATATGGTCCATGGAACTCTCCAGAATACTGGAGTGGGTAGGCTTTCCCTTCTCTAGGGGATCTTCCCAACCCAGGGATTGAACACAGGTCTCCCACATTGCAGGTGGATTCTTTGCCAGCTGAGCCACAAGCTTTAGCCAAGGAATAAGTATAAACAGAGAAATGACAAAATGCAGAAGCAAAGGAAAGAGTCAAACAAGACCAAATAGTCGAGTCAGATAAGCAAAGTCAAGGACCTTTATTTCCTCCTCAAGGGCTATGATAATATTCTGAGCCGTGTCCTGTGAGCTGTTTTGTAGACACTGTAGACACTGAAAACCCTCAAGTGGAAGAAGCTAACTGCATGATGACCCGACTGCAGCCATGACATAGGCTGCCACAATCCCAGGAACTGGATTCAAAGAAATGAAAAACAAATGGACCTGGAACTGAAGACTGACTGTACATAAACCAACCAAGATGGTGCTGATCAGACCACCGATGACCAACCACAAGATGACCGTCAGAGCCGAGTGTGCTGTTCTGCGTGTGGCACTCCCTTGGCCCGCACACCCTGAGAGTCCCCCTTTAAAGCTCTTCCCACTGTCAGTCAGGAGTTGGCCTTTGAGCAGGAGTCCACCCTTCCTCCAGTTGCAAGCCTCCAAAATAAAGCAGACTTTCCTTTCCACCAACCTTGCCTCTTGAGCACTGGCTTTTGAGCAATGAGCAGCCAGCTCCCACATTCAGTAACAAAATAATCTTTAGCAAGATAAGATTCAGTACAGAGGCGTCTGCAGGAATACGTGCATATCTGACTTAAGAGGAGGTTATTAATTTTAAAAACTGTAATTTATAAGACGATTGGATGCCCACAAAATTTAGTTCCATTAAACTTATTAGATTTAGCTAAAACAGTCAGACCACTGAAGAATTAGTGTGAAATGTTATCACTTTTAGAGTAACCAGAAAAGACTAAAGTTCTTTCACAAATCATCAGTCAACAAGTAATGAAATATTTATTTGGTAAATATTCAGTTACGCACTGTGAGTATAAGGAATAAAAAATCCAAAATGTTCTCTTGCCATAATCAAAAATAAAATTATAAAGCTGTATAAATAAAACATTGTTTTAAATGACTCAGAAATGCAAAGTCAATATAAAATTAGCCTTACTTGTATTACCATTTTATCAATATAAACAAATAAAACTGAAAGAGAAAAACACAGAAAAGAAAAAGAAAAGGATAAAAAGATTTATATTAGCATCAATAACCCCCAAATATACGTAGGACTCAATCTCATAAAAGTGTGTAAGACGTCAACACAGAAAACCTGAAGATGATATTAAGACTAACTAAAGATCTAAATTAAACAGAGGGGTATATCACATTTATGGTTTGGAAAATTTAATACTGTAAGTATGTAACTCCTCATCAGCTTCATCTCTCAACCCACAATGCTGTGCGTACCCATGCGCACATGACCGTGTGTGCAATCTGACAAGCTGATCTGAGAATTGTTATGAAAATGTAAAGGGCAAAGACCGGTAAAGACAAGCTAGTAAAGATCACCTTGATGTCTGAAGCCAGTAAACCATCCGTGCGTGGGCATGCATGCCAGGTCGCTCCAGCTGTGTCTGACTCTTTGCAATCCTAAGGACCACAGTCCGCCAGGCTTCTCTGTCCATGGGATTCTCCAGGCAAGAATACTGGAGTGGGGTGCCTAGCCCTCCTCCAGGGGATCTTCCCAACCTGGGGATTGAACCTCTGTGTCTGGTACTGGCAGGGGGGCCCTTTACCACCAGCGCCACCTGGGAAGCCCCAAACCATCAGTAACAAGACTCATGTCAAGGTACAGTAACTCCGATAACGTGATTTTGGTCTAAAAGGATAAATAAGTCAACGAGCAGAACAGATAGACTGTTCAGAAATAGAGCCACATGTCACCTAACTTTTAATAATGGTGTCATAGCTCTACTGTGACGCAAAGATGGTGTTTTTACAAAATGGTGATGAAGTAATTCAATATCAACATGGAAATAATTAATAACGACCCCCTACACCTGACACCACATTAAAAAATATATTCTAGATCAATCACAGACTGAAGTGTCCAAAGTAAAATAATAAAGCTGCCTGGAGAATCCCAGGGACGGGGGAGCCTGGTGGGCTTGCCATCTGTGGGGTCTCACAGAGTCGGACACGGGTGAAGCGACTTAGCAGCAGCAGCAGCAACAGACAATAACAAAGGAAAACTCTTCATGTCCTTGAACAGGGCAAAAATGTCATTAGATGACAACAGAAGGAGAACATGAGATAGAAAGCAAAGGCTAACAAACGAGGCCTCACCAGAATTTAAAAATCCTGTCTTTCAGGACATTATTGTGAAACCCCTGTGTGAGAAGGCAAGCTGTAAGGAAAGAAGATGTCTGTCATAATCTGTCGGATGGTCTCATATCCAGAATATATAAATAGCTTTTCCAAATCAACAAGTGGGAGGGGAGTCAGGTAACCCAGTGCAATAAAAAACAGATCAAAACCCCTTACTAGGCACTTCAGGAAAGCTAGCCAAAATGGACAGCAAGCACGTGAGAAGGTGCTCAAGCTCATCAGCCGTCAGAGAAACGGAAATTTAAACAACCGGGAGACCCATCATATGCTCACCGGTACGTCAGAAAACAGCCACGCCTGTACCCTAGCACAGCCTGGGCCATACTGAAAACTAGCGAGGACAGAGAGTGGCCTCTGCTCTGCTGCTGGGCATATAAATTAGAACGACTGCTTTGGAAGTTTGTAGCAAAATCACTTGCAGTCCTCCATATGAACGCATGCATTTCATGCCCTGAAATTACATGTGATGACCGCTGTGCAGAAGAGTCAAGTCAGAACACAACACGCATGTCCAAAGACAGAAGAAGGAATAATACGGTGCTGCTTCAGTCCCTGGTTCAGGAAGATCCCCTGGGGGAGGAAATGGCAGCCCACTGTATTCTCGCCTCAAGAATCCTATGGACAACGGAGCCTGGCAGGCTACGGTCCATGGAGTCGCAGAGTTGGACATGACTTAGCCATTGCGGACATGTTCACACAACGAAATACTTCACAGAAACGCAAGAGAGAACTTCCGCTGTGTGCCAGAAGACCCTTTCAGACACAATTTTAAGCAAATTAAATGTGACACCAAAGAATATGTGCTGCGTGATTCCATTCATACAAAGCTCAAAAGCAAGAAAAGCACATGGACCTGAGAGATGTCAGAATAGCGTCTGCCTTTGGGAGGAGAGGAGACGCCTGGTGCAACCGTGACTTAGGAATATTCCAGAGTCGATCTGTAAGGTGTGCTGGGAAGGGGCACCTTGGGATTAGGAAGGAACATTGGCCAATAGCTGCGGTGGTGTTGGGCGGAGTGCATCTGGATGGGGGAGCGGACAGCGCCGTGGATTGAACATCACAGGGCTGCGGTTACCAGTAAACAGCGACACGCACGTCAAACACCCACAGTGCCTGTCACGTGACAGTCAGGCCTGTCAACCATCACCATCATTGTTGTTACCATGCCGGGACCCGTGGGAAGGACAAGGCAGTGCCAGCTATAGATTGGCGCTTGCCGTCTACCCCCGACAAGGTTAAGGACACCAAGTACTGCAGCCGCTGACCTTCAGACACCCCCTGAAAGGAGTCCAGGGTGGAGATCAGGAATGAGGTGGTCCGTGCTCCGGGAAAACTGGCAGAACAGGTCTTCAGACAGTTAGGGCTTTTCAGCAGGCTTTAGGAACCCAGTTCTTGCATCTTCTCATATCTAGAAAAGTTCTAGAATCATCAACAGTAACATCTGGTCCCCGTGACTAGCAGAAACCTTCTGCCAGAGTGTGCTCTTGACTGTATGTACCCAGCGCCCCGTTAAAGTCACGTCTATACTGACCTCCCCCCCGCCTTTGTGGAGCAGTTTTCTCGGAGCTGTCTGAAGAGCTGTCTCCTGGGCTGCAGTCCTCACTTTGCCTCAAATAAACCGTAACTCACAATTCTCACGTTGTGTTTTTTTTTTTCCCAGTAAACAGAAAGAACAACGTGGGAAGATGTTTTGATAGAAACGCAGACGTGACTGGATACAGAAAATGGTGGGGGTGTTGGCAGCCGGGATACGTGGGGGATGAAATGACCACAGACACGAACTTGGCAGCTGATCTGCTCCTGCTTCACTGCCTTCAGGGAGCCAGGGCTGGTGCACAGGGACACACCACCGGACTCACTCACTGCTTCTAAGCCCTGGGTCCCTCACCGTGCGGGACATGGGGCTAAGGCTCAATACATACACGATGATGGGATAATCTCCACCCTCAGGGTCTTCAGTGGGAAGTCCCCTTGGACACTGGCAGGAAGAACAGAACAGGAAAGAAAACTTGACACTGGAGTTTATTTGCTGAAGTTTTCCTCTTTGCAACGGCCTTGCCACAGAAGTATATTATGCTTGCTGTGTGAACCCCAGAGACTTGTCTGTTATTTTCATATAAAACTAGCCATCCTCCAGCTTAATTGTAACTGCGGGCTTCCTGCCCCTAAATCATTGTGAGGTCAGGGACGGCTTTTGCGTGCAGGTTTATTGTACTTGCGGCAGACAATCATCTCTTACTTGACCAGAGCTCAAATCTAATAGGTTAGATGTCTGGTATGCTTTTGTCTTTTACATTAAAGACCCTGTAATCAGGGTTCATTAAAATGCCTGTTCATTTGCCAGAAGAAACACAGGAAAAAATTTTAAATTCCTCCATCACTCAATTGTCACAGAGAATTCCCCAGATTCGAATAGTGGGCTACAATTCCCCGTGATGCAGGAGATAAACCCAGTGTGCTTAAGCCTCCAAATGCCCCAGTGTTTCCCAGAGGGACATTATTCTGGCTCCTGATTCACTGGCACACCTACCGGAATGTAGGTGTATCTTTCTTTCTACACCAAATAAAATTCAGAATTGGCCCAAGCTCTGGTTGCAAAGTCACTTCCCTCGTGTCCGACTCTTTGCAACCCTATGGGCTGCAGCCCATCAGGCTCTTCTGTCCATGGGATTCTCCAGGCAAGAATACTGGTGTGGGTTTCCGTTTCCTTCTCCAGGGGATCTTCCCGACCCAGGAATCGAACACATTTGTCTTTAAGTCTCCTGCACTGGCAGGTGGGTTCTTCAAAGCACCACCTGTTAAGTGAAAGTTGCTCACGAAAGACTCTTTGAGACCCCATGGACTATACAGTCTATGGAATTCTCCAGGCCTGCATACTGGAGTGGGTAGCCTTTCTCTCCTCCAGGGGATCTTCAGAATATAAATGTAGTTCAACCAGAAAGAAAACAGAAACGTTATTAAAAGGTTCACCAAGTGTATACCATCGGGCAAATCCACTCCTGTTTTCTTTCAGCAGTGCATCTCAAGGCGGATCAAGAGCACCTGGGATGCTGTTAAAATGCAGATCCTGGCTCAGCAGGTTGGGGTGGCGGGAGGGGCTGAGACCCTGCAAGTCTGAGCACCCCCAATGACGATGATGCAAATGGACCAGGGACCAGGGCAAGGGCGCCCGTGCCAACAGCTCTTTCCGGGCCTCGTGTCCCTGACACATACTTGTAATTTATATTTTTCTAAGGAGCAGTTAGTAGAGGAAGGAGACAGTTCAGTCCTGTGGTTATTGAAACACAAACAGAAGCACTGCAAGTAGTTAAATCCTTTGTCAGCCCATAAACATCCAAGTTTTTAAGGACAAATGAGGGTCGCTCACAGAAGCTGCTCTGGGAACGTTTATTTCTCCTCCACCTGAGGTCTGAGGGGTCAGACTGTGAGGGTAGCTCCCTGGGGTGGTGGGCAGTGCATCAGCCAGGGGGACGGGCAGGGAGCAGGCAGTGTGACAGCTGTCCCGCAGGCCACATGCCCAGGCGTCTGCCACTCACTCCCTGCGTCCAGCAGGTCTGGCCAGACAGGTGGGACCCAGGCGCCCTGCCAGGCCCCAGGTGAGGCAGGGGTCCCCCAGCAACCTCTGTGCCCGAGATAAGCACGCTCAGCGGTTGCAGAGACAGTGGGTGGGGGCCTGTGGGAAAGCATGCCCGATTCTGTAGTCTCACTGGGTTCACACCCCAGTGCCGCCACGTAATGTCTGCGGGGCCCGAGTGAGCCTCTTTCCTGAGCTTCCCATCCTTCCCGTGACCTCGTGACCATGGTCACCCCGCAGCCTGGCGGGGCACAGAGCGCAGGCCCAGGGCTCCCCTGCCTGGATGCTGTTCCCGTCCAGGCCGCAGAGGGTGGGCAGGAGGGGGTGGACCCCGTGATCATCACCATCATTACTCCCATCCTCCGTTTTCCTGCCGTGAGCAGGGCTCTGCTGATGCACATTTATATCCAGGTGCTGATCAACAAGGGGCTTCTACTGGGCTCTGAGCTGGAGGCCAGGCCCCCGGAGGGGAGGGGCTGCAAATGACCCACTTCTCCGTGACAACACTTGCTAAAAACATTAATTCCCCTCTTAAATGCAGGGCTGGCCCCAGACAGCAGATTTCCCCCATGAGGGTCCTGGGTGAGAGCTCAGATGCAGATGGAGATGCAGGTGAAGGAAGGCATGCAAGGCCCCACCCCCGTGGGGTCTCAGCTACCGGATCCCACTGCCAACTACTCACAAACTGGCACTTGCCATCTCCTTCTATCCTTCTACTGCTTTTGAACTGTGGTGCTGGAGAAGACTCTAGAGAGTCCCTTGGACTGCAAGGAGACCAAACCAGTCAACCCTAAAGGAAACCAATCCTGAATATTTGTTGGAAGGACTGATACTGAAGCTAAGGCTCTAATACGTGGGACACCTTATGTAAAGAGCTGACTCATTGGAAAAGACCCTGATGCTGGGAAAGACTGAAGGCTTAAAAGGAGCAGGGGCAGCAGAGGATGAGATGGTTGGATGGAATCACTGACTCAACGGACATGAGTTTGAGCAAGCTCCGGGAGATGGTGAAGGACAGGGAGGCCTGGTGTGCTGCAGTCCATGGGGGTCACGAAGAGTCAGACACGACTGAGCAACCGAACAGTAACAATCTGCCTTCACAAAGACTAAGTCACAAGCTGCTGCAACCTCTCACCTTCGACATCTCCTGAAATGAGTTTAGGGTGGAGACCAGGAATGAGGCACCCTGTGCTCTGGGAGAAAAATGGGCAGAAAGGTCTTCAGATAGATATTTTCAGGAGACTTTATGCGCCAGAGTCTTACATCTCCTCACGTCTAGAAAAGCACTGAAATCTTTAATGGAGACACTTGCTTTTTGTGATGAGCGGTAACCTTCAGCCGGAAGGAGTGCTTGGCTGCATACACCCCCTTCACCAAAGTCACATATACACTGACCTCCCCTACCTCTCTGAAGCAGGTCTCTCAGAGCTGTCTGAGGTGCTGTCTCCCAGGCTGCTGTCCTCATTGTGGCCTCAAATAAAAGTTTACTCATGCTGTGTGTGAGCTAAGTCCCGTCAGTCCTTTCTGACTCTTTCTGACCCCATGGACAGTAGGCCACCAGGCTCCTCTGTCCATGGGATTTCCCATGCAAGAATATAGGAGTGGGTTGCCATGCCCTGCTCCAGGGGATCTTCCTGACGTGATCGAACTCACGTCTCTTATATCTCCTGCATTGGCAGGCAGGTTCTTTACCACAAGCGCCACCTGGGAAGCTGTGCACCTGTTTTTTCCAGTAGACACCACTCTCTGTAGCCCGATATGCACTGGGGTGCCCCTGCTTGGGCCTGGATCCCCCAAACTGAAGAGCAGTGACCCCCCCAACTCTGAATGACTGGGGGAGCCTGCTCTGGATTCTCTAGGGCAAGTCACTAGGGTCTCCTCTGGAGCCTCACTTTTTTTTTTTAACAAACAGTTCTTTTTAGCATTCAAATTTTTTTTATTATTTTCTTGACGGCACTACACAGCATGTGGGATCTTGGTTCTCCAACCAGGGATGGAACCCGCACCTCTTGCATTGGAAGCTCGGAATGCTAACCACTGGACTGCCAGGGAAGACCCTCTGCCTCACATTTCACTTACCCCCCCGGCCCACCAGGTCTGTGTGTCCCGGCACCCTCAGCTCAGGGTTTTATTTCTGGTAAGTATTCAATATTTGCTTGTCAAGTGGAACTCATCAGTCCCCTGACTCCAAGGACTGGCCACACACACACACAAAAACAATCCATACAATGAGTCTTCAAACATTTTTTTAACCCTACTTCAGGATAAATGGCTGAAATTCTAGTTCTGACCTTTCTAATGCACATGCTTTTTTTCAGCACTTGCGTTGTGAGAGGGGGACCCTTGGCAAAGGCCTCGGAACTGTTACAGCCTTAAAAGGCATCATTCGGCCAGGCATTCCATACCCAACACAGCTCTGAGTCACACATGCTGAACACATTAGGAGAGGTTTATTATTGCCTAAAACCTGTATCTTTCCTAACAATCGCCTGGAGACGATCCATAAACACAATTCCATTTTAACAGCACTGACAACTCACGGCTTAGCATATTAAGCCCTTATTAATGCACTGGAGAAGGAAATGGCAACCCACTCCAGTGTTCTTGCCTGGAGAATCCCAGGGATGGCGGAGCCTGGTGGGCTGCCGTCTCTGGGGTCGCACAGAGTCGGACACGACTGAAGCGACTTAGCAGCAGCAGCAGCAAGGCAAGTGTGTCCCCGAATCGAGCATTTGTGGGCTGAACTGAAAACTTCAGCCTGACTCTCCTTAACATTAAAAAGGGAGCAAACATTAAACCTTTGTGGCTGGGGTTTCACGACGTGCTTTCCAGAAGCTTTCACTGGGTGTTCATGGCTTCTGTTCTCCTATCCTCTGCCAACTTGGAGGGTAGCAGTACTCCTGAGGTGTGTACTTTTGTGCTGGAAACCTGATTGAAACAACTAACTCTCTTAACGTCATCGAGACAGGCTGGGACCTGGGCCTGGGACCTTCTGCTGCAGAGCCTGCACCTGGACAAATGTCTGAGCAACTAAATACAAAGAAACTAAAAGGGACTAAAATAAACACAGGCGTGCACAGTTGGGGCTAATTATGGACGATATGAAACAGAAAGACCAAAAATCCGCATGTCGCTGCACACAACATCGCCAAAGGGGAGGACTCCCTCCAGCCCAGCTCATGAAGCGACCCCCACCCTCACGACCCTCCTTCAGTGAGCGAGCAGGGGAAGCTGTCACTTGCTCTCGTTCCTTTCTGCTGCAGCAGGGGCCCCAGTAAAGCCTTACTTGACTTTCTTGTCTGCTCTCTGAGCAACTTCTATTGATTAAGAACCCTGGTCAGCAACACCAAAACCTATCTTTCCCTAGACAATGACATCTTCCTAAAACCCTGGAGAGTACCACAGAGAACAGGTCACCTGTGTGGTCAGTAGCATCCCAAGAACTAGCTGCATCTGCTAACTTTATCATAATCCCTTTACCTGGGGCAACCACAGGGCCACCCAGTTCACTAGCGAAATAAACGAGAGGATTCCAAGAAATACCACTTAACTCCTAGAGAAGAAGGAAGAGAGATGGGTCAGGTCACAGGCAAAGGGGAATGCTTCCAGAAACTGCTATTGCAATCTTCAACAAATGATTAAGAATCTCTCTCCTCTTCAAGCCTCCATTCTGCAATTTTTAGAAGTATTGTCAGAAGTAGTCATTTTGGAGAACATCCAATTATGGCAGACAATTCTGCATTGGAGAAGAACAGGCGCAATTAAATGAAGGGGTCCTGGCACCAAAGTCTTCATGAAAGGAAGGCTCTGAGCAAGCCTCTTTCATCTTCTCCATTCCGTGAGTCTAAAATGATTTTTCATTTGCTTTGGGTTTGTTTCAATGATACTATCCTTTAAATAATTGGCTATTTCACCACTTACATCCTGCTTTCATTGTAGAGGATGTACAGAGAAGATGAAAAATAAAATTAGAAACCTCAGGCCTAGGAAAGAGCTTTTCAGATTTAATTAAGACTTTCATTTCTTGAGGGATTTTGATTAAAACCTGCAGTGCTTTTTAAAAATAATATTTTAGTCCAATTATTTATACACACAGAACTGAACTATTGGGAGGTCTGCCACTTAAATAAGGAAAAGCTCTCAAGTTCAAGAGTAGCATCCCATGACTTTCCGATCACTTTAAAAAATTAATACGAACTTCTTTCACAATAGCAGCTCACAAAGGAAGATGACTTCATTATACCGCTTTGGGTGTGTTACATATACCTCCTGTTCAAAGAGTGTCTGCCAGGAGAACTCAGAGGCATCAGAACATGTGGGTGAGAATCGAGACACCTCTTCCTCCCTGGGCTGTAATTACTGCATGCTTCTTCACACCCCAAAAAGGCAACACCCCCAAATACCACACAGCCATGAAATTAAAAGATGCTGCTCCCTGGAAGAAGCGCTATGACGAACCTAGACAGCTTATTAAAAAGCAGAGACGTTACTTTGCCAACAAAGATCCATATAGTCAAAGCTGTGGTTTTTCCAGTAGTCATGTATGGATATGAGGGTTGGACCATAAAGAAAGCTGAGTGCTGAAGAATTAATGCTTTTGAACAGTGGTGTTGGAGAAGACTCTTGAGAGTCCCTTGGACTGCAAAGAGATCCAACTAGTCCATCCTAAAGGAATCAGTCCTAAATATTCACTGGAAGGACTGATGCTCTAGCTGAAACTCCAATACTTTGGTCACCTGATGTGAAGAACTGACTCATTTGAAAAGGTCCTGATGCTGGGAAAGATTGAAGGTGGGAGGAGAAGGGGATGACAGAGGATGAGATGGTTGGATGGCATGACTGATGTGATGGACATGAGTTTGAGCAAATTCCGGGAGTTGGGTATGGACAGGAAAGCCTGGCTTGCTGCAGTCCATGGGGTCACAAAGAGTCAGACACGAATGAGCAACTGAACTCAACTGAACTGAACTGATTTGAAGAGCCAACTCATTGGAAAAGACCCTGATGCCTGGAAAGACTGAAGGCAAAAGGAGAAGAGGGCGGCAGAGGGTGAGAGGGTTAGATAGCATCCCTGATTCGATTTTGGATGTGAGTTTGAGCAAACCCTGGAATACAGTGAAGGACAGGGACGTCTGATACTGTAGTCCATGGGGTTGCAGAGAGCCGGACTCGATTTAGCAGCTGAACAACAACAACGAACAAGCGATGCTGAAGCTAAAAGGGGCCTCAGAGGCTATCAGAGCCCATCTGCCGCGGGGGCTTGGCCATCTGCGCAAATCTCCACGACCCGGCCAGGAGTTACTGGCTGGGGTGGTTCACCCACAAGTTGGCTCTCCTCTGCTGACAACTGAAGGACGAGCCAGTGGGGAAAAAGAAAAGGACTTAGTCATAAATACCCTATTCTCCTGCTAACAGGCTCTTCTCTATCAGGCTCGTAATCTATAAACACCTGTTACCATTGTCAGTAAAAGACCCATTCTTCTCATGTTGTTCTCGGTTTGGCAACATTTGAAAGGGACAAAATAAAAATGGTAATTTATTTCTAGCAATGTTCCTGTAGAAGAGGAGATGGGCATATTTACATGTATACAGACAAAACACCAAAACACTAATTAAGTAAATTCAGTTTTCCCTTTAATCAGACTTCCAGGTAATTAGCTGTCAGTGAAGATAAATTACAGTTTATTCCATTTTTAGACCATGCTTTGGTCAAATAAAGATTATGCTTTAATGGCCAGATTTAGTTGCTAATTTTCCATGCCTATGAAAGGATTTTCAAATATTAGCAGTGGAATCTTTTAGTGTTCCAAAAACTAATTTCTGCCTAAAACATCATTCTTTAAACAAATAATTTTATCCAAGGCTAGGGATTATCTGTTGGGTCTTTTTGATTCCACATATAACTGTTCAGATTTTTTTTAAACCCCAGATCAAGAGTTTATAGCATCTGTGAATATGTCCTCAACACAAGTGGAGTCTGGAAGGATAACCTTAAATACGTCTTCTGCACTCTATGGTTTGAACAGGAGAAATAATTCAGGTCCACTGGGTTTGGTCAAAGGCAACAGTCTGACACAGAGTATCAATGCAAGGGTTCCTGCTTTTTCAAGGGTTCCTGCTTTTTCAAGGATGCATATTGTGGTTTAGGTGGGCTGGGCTTCAGTGGAGGGTGCTTCCTGCATTCTCTCTATCAATCTCAAGAAGAGCTACAGGGAAGTTTTCAACTATTATCTCCTAAACTCCTAGAGGAGAACATAGGAAAAACACTCTCTGACATACATCACAGCAGGATCCTCTATGACCCACCTCCCAGAATATTGGAAATAAAAGCAAAAATAAACAAATGGGACCTAATTAAACTTAAAAGCTTCTGCACATCAAAGGAAACTATTAGCAAGGTGAAAAGGCAGCCTTCAGAATGGGGGAAAATAATAGCAAATGAAGCAACTGACAAACAACTAATCTCAAAAATATACAAGCAACTCCTACAGCTCAACTCCAGAAAAATAAATGACCCAATCAAAAAATGGGCCAAAGAACTAAATAGACATTTCTCCAAAGAAGACATACAGATGGCTAACAAACACATGAAAAGATGCTCAACATCACTCATTATCAGAGAAATGCAAATCAAAACCACTATGAGGTACCATTTCACACCAGTCAGAATGGCTGTGATCCAAAAGTCTACAAGCAATAAATGCTGGAGAGGGTGTGGAGAAAAGGGAACCCTCTTACACTGTTGGTGGGAATGCAAACTAGTACAGCCACTATGGAGAACAATGTGGAGATTCCTTAAAAAACTGGAAATAGAACTGCCTTATGATCCAGCAGTCCCACTGCTGGGCATACACACTGAGGAAACCAGAAGGGAAAGAGACACGTGTACCCCAATGTTCATTGCAGCACTGTTTACAATAGCCAGGACATGGAAGCAACCTAGATGCCCATCAGCAGATGAATGGATAAGAAAGCTGTGGTACATATACACAATGGAGTATTACTCAGCCATTAAAAAGAATACATTTGAATCAGTTCTAATGAGGTGGATTGCCGGGGACCAGCCCCGGCTGATCCAGGGTATTTGAAGCGGGGACGGTGTCGGCGACCTATTTATTTAAATATTTTATCAAAGATATAAAGAGTAATAGGATGAGGATAGCTCAGTAGGAAAATTCAGTGGAGAAAAGAGGCTGAGTAGCTTGGTTTACGCAGGAGACCAATAAAACTTCAAGACAAGAAGTTTGTACCACTTACGTAGGCCGCAGGCGTCCTTCCGTTCTCCCGAAGGAGAGGAGACACTGAGGCCTCCCCGGTCAGATCTTAGAAGCCCAGGCATAATTAGCAAGCATGGCGGGTTCCGCGCTCCAGATGGAGACTCAGCCAGAATTTGGGAGAGAGAGCGACATGGGGAGATCAAGTTTCGGTGAACAAGGCCCGCACTTTATTTTCCAAAGTAGTTTTTATACCTTAAGTTGTGCGTAGAGGATAATGGGGGAAGGGGTCGAGTCATGCAAGGACAGCAGCTCCTGGTCCTAATCGAAGCCAGGCTTTCAAACTTATCATATGCAAAAGTTCAGGTGAATTACATCATCTTCTGGCCAGGAGGCCTGTTAACACTTTAAGAAACTTATCTTTCTCTAAAGGTGATTATTCCAAAGTCAGGCACCAGCCTCCAAAAAAGCACTGGACAAAGCTGCATTCCTATAGTGCAAAGGTGAGGTGGGCTCAATCAAGAAAAGAATTAACTCAAGGGTCCAAGGTTACAAACATTGAGGCAACTGCTTACATTTCTATACACCCATTATATCAATCAATACACTGCCAAGGACACAGTAGGTAAGGAGTATGGAGACTTAGCAGCAAACATTGGCCCAATAAGTGAAAAACCCTTCACCAATACAATTTCTAGTCAATCTTTTAACTACTCAAAGGAATCTGTGTTTAGACAGTTTAGAACATCTCCTCCCTCTCATAGTTGGGAGGCTCTGAACAATCACATGTGGCCTGAAAAACCTATTCAGGCAGGCTAGAGGACTTCCAAAGGAGTTTGTAGGTTAAACACTGTCACACCCAGGAATTATTAACTGGAGCTGTAAGCTAACTCTTTTTCAGAGAGAGGTAGTGGGGGATAGCCCCCCGTAAAGTCAGAGGTGTAGGTGAGAGCACAAAGCAGAAAGTAGGCAGACTCTGGTTTTGGGGGTAGATGCTGGAGAATTTCCAAGGAGACTCCTGAGGCTTGATCCCGCCTTTGCGTATACCAAGCCTCCTTCCTCATGACCTTTGCCATGGGTGGAGCTCACTCCCCGCAGTGAATGAAACTGGAGCCTATTATACAGAGTGAAGTAAGCCAGAAAGAAAAACACCAATACAGTATACTAACGCATATATATAGAATTTAGAAAGATGGTAACAATAACCCTGTGTACCAGACAGCGAAGGAGACACTGATGTATAGAACAGTCTTATGCACTCTGTGGGAGAGGGAGAGGGTGGGAAGATTTGGGAGAATGGCATTGAAACATGTATAATATCATGTATGAAATGAGTTGCCAGTCCAGGTTCGATGCACGATACTGGATGCTTGGGGCTAGTGCACTGGGATGACCCAGAGGGAGGGTATGGGGAGGGAGGAGGGAGGAGGGTTCAGGATGGGGAACAAATGTATACCTGTGGCGGATTCATTTCGATATTTGGCAAAACTAATACAATATTGTAAAGTTTAAAAATAAAATAAAATTTAAAGAAAAAGAAGAAGAAGAGTACAGGGAAGGAGAAATGAGTGGAAAACCTTTTACAGGAGGTGAAAGTTCAGAGATTACTGGATTTTCAGTTACTCTAAACCCAGAGTTAATATTGAACATGCTATTACTCAACTGTATCCCCAAGACACGAGTTGTTTTACATTTAAGGAAATGACCACGAGGCCCAGTGGTACATTTAACGCCGTCATAGTGACGTTCCCTGCAAACCTGAGCGTGAACTCAGCAGTCCAAGTGGGGTGAGTCATGACACTGAGGGCCCCTCGGGGCACAGGGGGTTCCGTCTGAGAAGAAAACCTGCAGAGTAGGTTTCACATACTTGAAAAGTCCTTTTTTTTGGTCTTCACTCAGTGCGTGAAGATACAACTTCCTTTATCCTCGGAATCTTAGTGAATGCCTGGGAAGGAGTGAGGGATGCTGTGCTTACCTAATCTCACCTTTGGGAAATTCAGAGGGGCTGGAAAATAGAAAATGCCTGGAATTCCGATTCTAAAGGGGCGCTCTTTTCAAAGTACTGGACAGTGGGGAGGAAGGTTTTTCTCTCTCTGGGGAGATGCCTTGCTCGCAGACAATGGAAGGCCAGCTCTGCCCGATCCTTGATCAAAATATCTCCATCAGAAACAAAAAGTACGTCTATTGTAAGGGCTTAATTTCCAGAATGGACAAATAGCTCGTACAACTCAGTATCAACACACACACACACACACACACACAGACTCCATCCAAAACGGGCAGGAAATCTAAATAAACATTTCTCCAAAGAAGACACACAGATGGTCAACAGGCCCATGAAAAGAGGCTCAACATCACTAATTATTAGAGAAATGCAAATCAAAACCACAAGGAGGTGCCACTTCATAGCCATCAAAAGGGCCTTCATCAAAAATTCTACAACTAGTACATGCAGGGGAGGATGTGGAGAAAGGAAGCCTCCTGCACTGTGGGTGGTGTAAGCTGGTGCGGTCACAGAGACAACAGCATGGAGGGGCCTCAGGAAACTGCAAATAGGGTCAGCGTACGATCCGGCAGTCCACTCCCGGGCCGATCCCCGGACAAAACTCTCCTTCAGAAGGACACATGCACCCTACGTCCGCAGTAGCACAGCTGCAGTCACCAAGCCACGGAAGTGACCCGAGTGTCCATCAATAGGTGAGCGGACAAAGAAGCTGTGGGACACAGACACAGCAAAGTGTCCCTCAGCCAGGAAAGAGATTGAGGCGATGCCGTGTGCAGCCACAGATGGACCTAGAGATGATCACACCAAGTGACGAAAGCCACAAAGAGACAAACGTCACATCAAATCACTTTTTTGTGGACTCTTAAAAAAAAAAAAAGATACAAATGAACTTATTTCCAAAACAGGAACAGACTCACAGACATAGAAAACAATCTTATGGTTACCAAAGCAGGGAAAGGGGGCAGGAATAAATTAAGACCTTGGGATTAACAGATTCACAGGACTACAAAAGCAGCAACCAAGAAGGACCTCCTGTAGAGCACAGGGAGATACTTAATATCTTGTAATAACCTATAATGGAAAAGAATCAAAAAATACATACATAAATACATGTATCACACTGACTCACTTTGTTGCACACTAGAAAGTAACACAACACAGTAAATCAACTATACCATCACCACAACAAGAGCTTTTGAAAGAAGTAAGTCTATTTTAACTCACGGAAATGGTGTCACCAAGATGGCACTCTGTGTACAAAGGAATGATGTCTAGAAAAGGGGTCAGTAGGTCGTCCTGGCAACCAGAACATCCTTTCTCCCTGCGCAGAAACTGCAGAAAGAGGATGCAGGGCAGGACACAGGACCCTTGACTGGGGAACCACGGCTGATGGACCCACTGATGGGCTTCCCTGGACGCACAGTGCGGGCCCCACATGGCTCTGCAGGGGCAGCCGGCGAAAGAAACACCTCCAGGGGAAAAAGAAGAACAGCCCAGTCCGAGCAAGCGGGAAATGGTGACAATTCCCAGGACGTGTCTGGGGGGATCCAGCCCTCTCAGGGCAAGTAAAGTGACCTCATCCCCAAAGCACCATTTGCCCAGCCCTGCTTCCCAAGATTTCTCATGTATGTTTCTCTGGGTGCCAAGTATTAAACACCTGAACCATAGTTTCTACTCAGTCCCTCCAGCAGCCCTTCGGGGCTACTGTTCACCCTTACGAATGAGGACAAAGTGACTCTGGGGCGACAGTACTCAGCTAGCAGCCACTGGGGTGCAAAGCTGGGTGTGACCTCACTGCCCTTGCCTGACTCGCAAGCCCTTTATCCCTATCCCACACTGGTCTAGCTGCCAGCAGGACTCACTGGAGATTGCGCTTTGCTGCTCAGTCGTGTCCGACTCTTTTGCAACCCCATGGACTGTAGCCCACCAGACTCCTCCGTTTGTGGGATTTCCCAGGCAAGAATACTGGAGTGGGTTGCCATGCCCTCTTCCAGGGGATCTTCCCGACCCAAGGATCGAACCCAGAGTCCGTCTGCGATGCGGGAGACCTGTGTTCCATCCCTGGGTCAGGAAGATACCCTGGAGGAGGAAAAAGCAATCCACTCCAGTATTCTTGCCTGGGGAATCCCATGAACGGAGGCGTCTGGCGGGCTACAGTCCAAGGGGTCGCAAGAGTGGGAAATGACTTAGCAACTGAACACACACACTGAAGACTGTTGCTGTTGTTAGCCACTCAGTCGTGTCTGACTCTTTGTGATCCCATGGACTGTAGCCTGGCAGGCTCCTCTGCCCATGGGATTCTCCAGGCAAGAATACTGGAGGCATTTCCCAGTTCCATGTGTTACTGAGAGAAAGCAGGTCAAAGGTGGGAGTTAGAACACTGACCTGGGGGCGGGGAGACGTTAGGAAAGTGAGGCTGAGTGACTTATTTATAACACCTTCTTCCCCTTGGGGGACAGGAGATAAAACCTCACACGTACCGCGGTGTGACTTCAGACTTGAGGCTGAGTTACAGAGCTGGCTGAGCAGTGTGTCGTCTCAAGATCAAGATGCGATCGGCCATCAGTTTCAGGGCTGAGGACACGAGATGCCTGTGCTGGGAGACACGCAGCCTTTGTTTGCCACTCAGCTCCGCTACTTATCGGCTCCATGCCCTTGGGGAAGGTGCACGCTCTGTCTGATGTGACCAAGGGCACATCGGGGTGCAGACCTAAGGAAGCAAGGACACGCGGCCTTGCACTCAGGCAGCGCAGGAGCCGCGGCTCTGTTCCTCTTTCCAGGGCATGCAAACCTGCGTCATTTTAACAACTGTCCTTTCCTCTGCTTCATGCAAACACACCTCAAGTCACTTTCGGGGTGCCCCACAATGCAGCTGGGTCTCTCTGAGCAGCAAAGTGAGTTTTGAACACTCCAAGTAAACCCCCTCCAATATTGTCCATTCAATGCCCTCCACTGCCCCACTCCTAAGCGGATTATTGGCTGTTCTACTAGAAAGCACATTTATCATTTCAATGCCCAGCTTACCTAAGACTCCCATAGAGATTGGTTTGCTATTTCCACACTTTACGACTGAGCGTCTTCACTTTCACTTTTCACTTGCATGCACTGGAGAAGGAAATGGCAACCCACTCCAGTGTTCTTTCCCGGAGAATCCCAGGGACAGGGGAGCCTGGTGGGCTGCCATCCATGGGGTCACACAGAGTCGGACACGACTGAAGTGACTTAGCAGCAGCAGCAGCAACACCACTAAGGGCTTCCCAGGTGGTAAAGAATCCACCTGCCAGTGAAGGAGACTTATGAGACACGGGTTCAATCCCTGGAATCCCTGGGTTGGGAAGATCCCCTGGAGGAGGGCCTGGCAACCCACTCCAGTATTCTTGCCTGGAGAATCCCATGGACAGAGGAGCCTGGCGGGCTGCAGTCCATGGGATCACAAAGAGTCGGACGTGCCTGAAACGACTCGGCATGCGTGCACACACGCAGTATCACTGAAGCTTACTGCCCTCAACACTTAACGGCAATTCTGCTGTCAGCTGGGTCTCACATGTGGAAGGAAAGAAGTGGTCTAATTCACTTATGTTTCCCTTAAATCAGCATGGCCACAGGTGGTTCTTGACTGAAAGGTCCAGAGGCCATCAGGCGTTCACATCAATTTCTGGATAAGAAACATCGACTGGCCTGTCAACTCGTGTGCCTCCAGAAAAACAATCCTTAGAGTGATGAATCTTTCAGCGGCTCCCGAAGCCCCTCCTTCGAGGATATCCGCCAAGGGTCAGGGTCCACTTCATCCCACTTCAGCGCAGACAAGAGAGAGCTTCAGGAAGACACTGTGATGGGGCTTTTGCAACCTGGCTACTCTGCTGATGGACAGAGCCTGGAGAACACACAGGGCAGATGGACTCCACTGACTCTATGTGCTCCCTCCTGGGTCCCCTGAACGTATGGAGGCCCCCCTTCTGCTAGTCCATCCGGCCCCAGCCCAGGCTCAAACCCTGGGCGTGCTCCCCTGCCCCCTCTCCCGCTGCATCACAGGTTTGTGAAGTCATGGGCTCAGCTGCCTCCCTCTCCACACCTCCTCTATACACCATCTATGTCCTTCAGGTGCCCTGGAGTTGCCAAACCCAACTGCCCAGCAAACTCTGTCAACCGATCACCGGGCCCTGCTGTCTGATGGACAGCCTCGCCTGTCTCCCCCTGAAGAATCTCCTGTAATGCCTTGTCTTCATCAGTTTGAATGACTAACCAACAATCAGCTATGGGTTTCTAGGTGATCAGAACTACCGAGGACTCAGAATCTGAGTTGATTCCAACTCCAAAGGACCCAAGCATCGCCTCCAGCTCAGACAGCCCAGGGCAGGTCAGCGGGCCCTGTGTTCCACCCAACACCCCTGCTCGTGAGTGCCGCGCCCTGCACTGAGATGCTGTCCATGGGTGGTTCTAAAGATGTTGCCCTTTTTACTTCAAACACTGGTCTCGTATATCTATATTTTATGTTCAGTCGGTCGGTAGGGTCCAGCTCTTTGGTGACCCCATGGACTGTAGGCCGCCAGGCTCCTGTGTCCTTGGGATTTCCCAGGGAAGAATACTGGAGTGGGTTGTCATTTCCTCCACCAGGGGATCTTCCTGACCTAGGGATGTCTCATAAGACCATATCTCTTATGTCTCTTGCATGGGCAGGTGGACTTTCTTTTCACTGAGCCACCTGGGAAGCCCATCTGTATCACAGGAGAAGGTAACTAATTGAGGAATAGCCAGTCACTCTGGCAAGACGTACGATGCCCAGAATATGAAAACTCATGCAATTACGTGTCATCAAGGGGAAAAGTGAAACACACACACACCTCAAGACTAAACATGAGGGACAAGAAAGGGAATGAGAAACGAGGCGTTTTGCTGTTTCAGAGGGATGCTGCTGCTTCCAGGGAAGGAAGAAGAGCTCAAATCTTCTTTGGCAGGAGGGAAGAAGGCAAGAAGGGACTGCTCACCCGGGGTGAGTGGTCTCTTTCTGTTCAGCCTGCCGCTGGCTTTTTGAAATCAGATCTGTGAAAGAGACAATGTGACAAAGGCACCTACAACTGTGGGTTTCATTTCAACAAGCTGAAGGGATGGAGACTCAAATGATTCATTTCCCTGAATCCTATATCACCACCCCCTCCTCCGTCTGGACCACACCCCCCACAAGGTGAGGACGGAGCAGGGGAGCATCTCCTGAACCAATGCGCGCATCCTGCCCCAAAGGGGGAGCTGCGCAGACACCTCCCACCTCGGACACCCCCACTGTGTAACCCCATCGTTTAAAAACTGTGTGACCTATTTTATAAACGTGTTTTTGTGTTTTCCAAATACCAAAAGGAAGATGGAGCAATTTATTAGTATCAGATTGAATGGTATTTAAGTGTGATTTATTACTCATAACAAAATCACTGAAAAATCTGGTGTCTACACTAACAGCTGTTAACTCACTCATTAGGCAATGTGATCTATAGGTTTATATAACAATAAAATGGAAAGAAGGACAAATGTTAGAAGGAAAAGAGGCATCAAGGAAAGTGTTCTTTGAAAAATTATACACATACTCTCGGGCACGAAGTGCAGAACCACCTCCTCGCAACAGAATGGGCTTTGCAGTCACATTTCAGGTCTGCTTAAGCATCACTTTTTCCAAGCATGAAGTGGGTATAATAATAATAGGAGTGATGAAGACGAATCTTGCATTAATTGAGATAATACAGGTAGAAACTTTGAGAGCTAATTGGCACCTACCGTGTGTGTGTGTGTGTGTGTGTGTGTGTGTGTGTGTGTTTAGTTGCTCAGCCCACCAGGCTCCACTGTCCACGAGATTCTCCAGGCAAGAACACTGGAGTGGGTTGCTATTTCCTTCTCCAGGGGATCTTCCTGACCCAGGGATCGAACCTGCATCTCCTGCACTGCAGGCAGATTCTTTACTGTCTGAGCCACCAGGAAAGCTCATGTGGTACATTCATGTCAGCTATTGCTGCTATGGTCAATTCTACTCCATTCAACACCTTGAAAATTAAAGGAAACATTTTTAAAGCACAGGTTTAAACAAAGAGATCACATGACCCACGTTTTGGGTCTCCAATTCGAATAAATGCAAGAAAATATAAAAGTCACTTTTAAAAACACAAGAAAATATAGAAGGAATTAAAGTCCGAGGCATAAATTATTCACCGCAGCCCATGAACTGGGGAACCTGGATGAAGGTCGAGAGAATTGAGGACATTTCTGCAAGTTGGCTCTGTGATGGCTCGTCAAAAGATGAGGAAAGGAGCGAACTGAAGAGACCCAACAGGCATTTGAGGGCCGAGCTGAGCGGGAAGTGATTCGGGGACTCCTGATCTGGTTCACCGTCACACGGCTCATTCGTTACAATTGTTCACAGAATATAAACAGCGTTCGTGAGTACACAGTATCAGCTGCTGCCCCGTCAAAGCACTAAGCCTTCCCTGCAACTCTCTAAGACGGACTGAGTGACCACACGCTCTGTGGAATCAGTCAAAGAACTAAGCCTTCCCTGCAACTCTGTAAGACGGACTGAGTGACCACACGCTCTGTGGAATCTAAAGAAGTGACACAGACGAACGAGCAAAACAAAAATGGACTCACGGACACAGACAACAAATTCACGGTCACCAAAGGCCAAGTGGGGGAGACAAGTTAGGAGGCGGGGTTAACGGACACACGACTACATACAAAAGAAACGACAACAAGGACGTACTGCACGCACAAGGAACTAGACTCAGGATCTTACTAGGTAGTGACTTACAACGGGAAAAAATCTGAACAGGAACATACTCGTGACACTGAATTGCTATACCCCTGAGACCAATACAACAGTGTGAATCAATCAGACGTCAGTAAAAAATAAACTTAAAAAGAAATCTGTAGTTTGTCTTCTTAAAAGTGCCAACTCTAGCATTTGATCTTTGTGTATCAATCCTGATCAGCCAAGTTGGCTCTAAGCTAACTTGATGTTTGCGTATAATGGTCAACACACTGCTGACCACCTACCAGCAAGGTAGTTGTAACAGGCACATCCCCAGGAATCTAAGCCATTCCTCCTCTGCAGAAAAGACTGGCTACATCTACTGTGACTTACTAGACACACACTGGGCTTCCCAGGCGGCTCAGTGGTAAAGAACCTGCCTGCTAGTGTAGGAGATGCATGAGACACGGGTTCAGCCCCTGGGTCGGGAAGGTCCCCTGCAAGAGGAAATGGCAACCCGCTCCAGTATTCTTGCCTGGAGAATCGCAGGGACAGAGGAGCCTGGCGGGCTACAGTCCCTGGGGTCACAAAGAGGAGTCAGACACGACTGCGTGACCAGCACACACAGAGAGATGCACACTTCCTAATCTACCTTGGTGAAACACACACACAAAGCAGGGCATGTCAAGGCAACCCTTCACGGGACAGGGGCTGGATTTTAGATGACCAGTTTAGATACTCTCCTCATATTAATTGCTCGACAGATTACCGCTGAATTCAAAAGGACTGTTACGCAGAACATGCCCACTGACTGCAAGCAGCTTCCTGGGGACGCGTGGGAAGCGAGGTCTTCCTATTCTGCGGGCTCTTTAAGAAAAGCCACTGAGTAAACCTCAGTTCCACCGAGAGAGCTGCGAAGCCCCCTCCCCCTGCACAGGCAGCCAGCCATCGGCTCTTCCCCAATCCTCGTCCCCACCAACCAAACGACTGTATTAAAAATAAACCCGCCTGAACCCCCTGCTCGCCTGTCCCGTGATCCTGTCTGTGCTCCTTCCTTTCCCAGTAAACTCCAAATGAGTAGCGTTTTCAATGCACAACACGTGCTGCTAACACTTCTTAAAGAAGAAAAAAGCAGCAGCACGCTGGATGAAATAGCATCTTCATGCACAGCCTACACGAGTTTGCTATGCTGGCAGTGACCACGGAGGACCGACCCCACAGCCCAACAAGCAAGCGCTTTATTTAAAAGGAAACAAATAATCTGGCCCGTTTGCATCCAGTCTGGGGCAAGTTTAGAAATCTGGGGTTGAAATAGCAATTTGGGAGGCTTAATAACCTCGGAGGGAGGGGAACTGGCACCGGGCCTTGCCTGGAGCAGGGTGGCCGGGCTCAGGAAGAGAGAAGAATGGATGGACGCCGGAGGAGGGCGGAGGGCTGTGCCGCTGTGGTGAAAGGGGCCGCGGTGTTTGCTTTCAGATCAGGTTCAGAAGAAGAAAGAAAAGAGGCAGTGAAAGAGAGGGCGAGGAGCAGCCTTAGGGAGCGTGAAAGAGAGCATTGTGTCGGGCGTGGAGGCTCCCACAGATTCAATGGCGCGTCTGTCCCTTCGAAGGCGTGGACATTGGCAAGATGGGGATGCTGGAACCACGGCCCCGCTTGCTGAGGCTCAAGGGAGAAGCCACGCCAGGAGCATGAGCACTCACCCAAAAGGTGCTGTTGACCGGACATCAGAGCGGCCCTGAGGGAGACACCCCGGGCCTCACAGCTCATCTCTTCCTCTGAACTCCTCTTCTCCTTTTGCTTTTTGGCTTGAATCGTTCGATACTGCACAGGTCAGCCGTATTTAGTCCTTTGGTGTACGTTCCAGATGTTAAATTTCTCAGATTCACGGCTTTTTGGAGTTCTTTTTTCCTGACCCCACAGACATCTGCCTTCATAAAAGGGAGCCTCTCGGGCCACAGCGTCCTTTGCATGTTCAGAAAAGGCCTTTCAGACAGACTCACAGACAGAAAATGAACTTACAGCTGCCGGGGAAGGTGGGGGAGGGACAGTTAGGGAGTTTGGGATGGACATGCACACACTGCTATATTTAAAACAGATAACCATCAGGGCCTACTGTACAACACAGGGAACTCTACTCAATGTTGCGTGGCAGCCTGAATGGGAGCAGGTCTGGTGGAGAATGGATCATGTATATGTCTGGCTGAGTCCTCTCGCCCTTCACCTGAAACTGTCACAGTGTTGTTAACCAGCTATACCCCAAAACAAGATAAGTTTTTTTAAAAGGCCTTTTGGGTTATGTACCAGAGGGTTTTTGGGGACACTGAGGTTCTTGGAAACAGGCTTCTCAGGCCAGGTGGAGAGTCAGGTTTGGGATGACGGTTCCCTTGGAATAAAACGATGCTTCCAGAGCCCTTTGGGAAAAAACGTAAGCGACTTCTAACTTTGTCATCCACCTTTCTCTGTGACATCTTGGCGAACAATCTCATCTTCTGGAGGATACGATCTGAATCCAGGCTAAAAATAAGCAAAATGCCATATGGAAACTATCTGCCGGAAGGCAAGACAAGTACATGCTTACTTAGAAACGTTGTCAAGGAGGAACCGCCCCTACACCCCCACCACGGCCAGCCTGACACCCGAGACCCAGAAGAGAGAGGGCTGCGTTCAGTAAGGCACCATCTCAGGGGCACCAGGCAGGAGTCCCCAGCCAGCACATCGCTCCAGGGTCCCCAAAGAACCGCCCCACGGCAGGCACTGCACATTCTGCTCTGTCTACCTCCTCCCTGGGCATGGCCCCTGGCCCCGCTGAAATGCAAGCACTGCTTGCAAGGCTGACTCTGTCCATCCTTTACCTCTGGAGGGTGGTTTCACTGAACCACTTCCCACGCACATGTTTTGATGAGACCTGCTTGGGAAAGAAATCTGGCTGGTCCTGGGTGTCTGCCTGGGTAGGAGGCACCAAGAGGGTGCCCTGAGCCCCATCAAGGCTCAGGAATGCTGAGTTCCTTCAGAATTGGACCCCAACCTATTTCATCATTAGCCACGGAGCCTGGCAGGGATGTATCTGTTGTGCAGACAGCACCCTGCCAAGGATGCAAGATTTCAGACAACGTTTTCTGAGCGCTCTGATTCTGGGCATAGGCCATCATCATTCAAGAACTGACACTTTCTCCCCTCTTCTTAGGGTACTGAAAACTACTCAGCGGTCTGACTGACACTTTCTCCCCTCTTCTTAGGGTACTGAAAACTACTCAGCGGTCTGACTGACACTTTCTCCCCTCTTCTCAGGGTACTGAAAACTACTCAGCGGTCTGACAGTAAAACTTCTGGGCTTACTTTAACTCTGTGTGAGCAACTGGTGGCTCGGTGGTGAGGACCCGCGCCCCCAGTGCCGGAGCTGCAGAAGACACGAGTTTTGATCCCTGGGTCGGGAGGATCCCCTGGAAAGGGAAATGGCACCCCACTCCAGTATTCTTGCCTGGAGAATCGCATGGACAGAGGGGCCTGGTGGGCTGCAGTCCATGGGGTTGCAAAGAGTCGGACACGACTGAGCACGCGCATGTTATGTTTGCAGAAAGAATAGGAATTCTTTGGGAGAGGACTAAGGAAGTGATGTGCAGACACGTGAAAACGACCTGAATGGACCAGCATCCCGTTTATGGGAGATGGGAGACCCGGCGACTGGGTGCCCAGTGACGTCACCTGCAGTCCAGTCTTCCTCCTCTTCCCCAGCTCTGCAAGAGTTCACGCAGGTTCAACTTTGAAATGCAGAGAAGTGATGAACCAGATATCGAGACTGACTTATCTTTTTATGCCTGGGATATTCTGAAATGACCTTTGAGGCTCTCCGACATTTAAACAGCGTTTCTTTTCTACCCCAGCTCCTCCGGCCCCAACTTCATAGTGAACACCATCAGGCGCCCCTGGGGAACTCCCAGCCCTTCGATGCCCTTTCCAGCTGGTGACCTGCCTGGTGGAGGAAGCTACAGAGCGGCCCTCAGCTCAGGGGGGCAGAGCACGTCTGGCCCTCCACGGGGTGGTCCTGCCCGCGGGTACCCACGCTCCCAGCCTCCTACTGCTTTCTGCAGTCTCCAGCCGAGGTCCTCCCACCTCCTCTTCCATCCATCACAATCCCACACGGGCTGTCAGATGCCTCGCGTCCCTGCCTCATCCCGCCCACGAGGTTTCGTCTTTTCCACCGCTCTGACGATCTTGGTTTGGTTGGTGAGAGAGACTGAGCTAGAGGGTGGGCAGGGGAGTTGGCAATCTCGTCCTCATCAGGAAAATGGTATGGGTCCACCGTGGGCTCTGCCCCAGACAGCTGACCGCTGAGATGGAGACCATGGGTCCCTCCAGCTGGGGACTCCGCATTTAGTTTGAATCACATTTCTGAACTAACTATAACTCTACCTTGGAGAAGGCAATGGCACCCCACTCCAGTACTCTTGCTTGGAAAATCCCATGGATGGAGGAGCCTGGTAGGCTGCAGTCCATGGGGTCGCTAGGAGTCAGACATGACTGAGCGACTTCACTTTCACTTTCATGCATTGGAGAAGGAAATGGCAACCCACTCCAGTGTTCTTGCCTGGAGGATCCCAGGGACGGGGAAGCCTGGTGGGCTGCTGTCTATGGGGTCGAACAGAGTCCGATGCGACTGAAGCGACTTAGCAGCAGCAGCAGCATACACTCTACCTTGAACTGTACTCCAAAGCATGGGGTAGGTGTTATGTTCGACAGCCTCTGGGGGTCCCCGGTGCCCAGACAAGCCTGTGTTTGGGGGGCAGTGTGGCTGAGCTTGAGAAGCCTGGAGGCTCAGCATTGACACCAGGATGAGGAGCAGCATTCTCAGCCACCTCCTGCCTCTGGGTGGCCCTGTCACCTGTCACTTTCCCCTCCCTGCTACTTGTCACTGAAGCAACGCAGGCAAGAGCCCGTCAGGCAGACCTGACGAGGCATCTGGTCCCGGCTGTGCTGCTCTGTCTTCTGAGCCCAGTCACTTCACTTCCTCCAGATGCAATTCCTATTCCTATCAGCTAAGGGGGCTGGGCTGTAGGTCATTTCGAGTTCCCACACTACTGCAGGGAAGCCTGGTGCGCTGCGGTCCACGGGTCACAGGGAGTCGGACGAGACTTCGGGACTGAACAGCAACACTCCTGCAGGGTTTCCTAACGTTGTCTCTCTTTCACATGGACACACAGGTACGGGCCTTCCGTCTGAGCCACGTGAGAAAAGAAAAACCCGCATGATGGGTTATCATATCCCGCAGAGTGCCTAACTAAAAGCCATCAATGCTGTGCACTGCGTACATTTTATTAACATATTGATTGGGACTTTACCACAAATACCCGTGCAACTGCAAAGTAGAATACAGAACAGGGACACAGCTCCAGGAAGGCCGCACTCCTGAATAGCTGGCAACCCTTCAGTGTGGCCAAAGCGCTGGGGCCGCTGCAGCCGCTCCACCCCGTGCTCGGGTCACAGTGTGTCGGGGCGCAGGCGTCCCCGACTCTTTCCGACCGCGTGGACGGCAGCCCGACAGGCTCCTCTGTCCATGCGATTCTCCAGGCAAGAGTACTGGAGTGGGCAGCCGTTCCCTTCTCCAGGCGATCCTCTCAACCCAGGGACTGAACCCAGGTCTTTCACTGCAGGCAGATTCTTTACTGTCTGAGCCACCAGGGAAGCCAATTCAGGAGCCTCTAGAATTGATTCTGTATTCTTAATCTACTACACTCACTGTCCATTAAACATGTGGAACTCTTCCCACAACGGGTATAGCTTGGATTCCTACTATCATGATTTACAGGATACATCTGCAAGTCCCATGGACAGCAAGGAGATCAAACCAGTCAATCCTAGAGGAAATCAACCCTGAATATTCACTGGAAGCACTGATGCTGAAGCTGAAGCTCCAGTACTCTAGCCACCTGATGCGAAGAGCTGACTCACTGGAAAAGACCCTGATGCTGGCAAAGACCAAGGGCAGGAGGAGAAGTGGGTAACAGAGGATGAGATGGTTGGATGGCATCACCAACTCAATGGACATGAGTCTGGGTAAACTCTGGGAGTTGGTGATGGACAGGGAGGCCTGGTGTGCTGCAGTCCATGGGGTTGCAAAGAGTCGGACATGACTGAGTGACTGAACTGACGACTCTCATTTGACACGCCGAGCCGACAGTGCAGGAGACGGGAGAAGCACGTGTCTCGCACCTGCGCCCACGGGAAAAGCCTCAACATAAGTGTGATAATTCACACCTGTTGCTTCTTAGCCGTGTGATGAAGTGGCCATGCAACCAGCCAGTGTGTGGAGCCTTCGTTCAGCTTCACTAATTTCCCTTGAGGAGGTTTTCACTCTTCCCTTATGCAACACAGATTCTTACGTAATTTCTACATTTAAGTCTTGAAAAAAAAATGAAAAATCATCATTCAATCTCAAGAACAGGATTTCCTCTCATTGGAAACCTGAAGTAACAAAAACACTTTGGAGCAGAAATAAGCTTGGAGTTGAATGTAAGAACTACATACAACAGTAGCTGTGATTCTGCAGGGTGTTGCTGAGTTCCTACAGGCATTTGTTAAGCAGCTACTAGACTATAGACATCTCAGCTTTTCCCTCAACACGTGAGCATCCAAGCTGGGATTCAAGTCCTGCTCCGAATATATCACCTACAAACGCTCCATTGTGCACTTTGATGAGTTGGAGGTTTCAGATGACAGACACAAGGCTTCTGTTTGAAATCCAGGGTCCAGGATTAGTACCCACCCCCCAAAAAAGACTCCTACAAAAAGCTGCAGAAGCGGTAACTTCATAAACAGGGTCTTACTGTACAGCACAGAGAACTATATTCAGTATCCTATGATAAAATCATATGGAAAAGAATATTTTACAAAAGAACATACATATTTTCCTACAACTGAGTCACTTTGCTGAACAGCAGAAATTAACACAATATGGTAAATCAACTATAATTTTAAAAGTCATTTTAAAAAGCTGAAAATCATTGTCTTAAAAATAGAAGAGGTAACTTCACTCTCCACCAGACCTCAACATCAGTTCCTAAATCCTGTGTCCTCCAAATATTTTCTAAGTCAAAGGCGTAGAGAATGACCCATGGCTTCTGTCTGCATGAGTTTCCTCCTCTCTCCCTTGCTCCACAATGGGGACAAGTTTCTCAGGTTTACATGATGATAAAACATTCTTAACTGAGTAGTTTAACTCGTGTGGCTTCATTTATTCCTCCTGCAGCACGCACTGACTGGTTTACTTCTCTGAGACACCGCCCTGTGAGATGCTATGAAGTACAGAAGGGAGGCTCCCATCCCTCACATCACTTAGGGTCCAGTGGGAAGAACACGGAGCAGACACGTGGGGATAACAGACAAGGAGGTGTGTGCGGCTGCAGGAAACCCATGAGGATGTAGGAACAATGCCTTCTGGATGGTCCTGAAGCGTCTTGTCCAGACATTTGTGAGCAAATGATTGTGACCCATTCTGATGGACGGTTTCTTCTCCCCAGATGCTGACCAGTAGCTCATTGGTTTTTATTTCAAGATACCAACCTATTTTCTTGATCTTTATTTCAAGATACCAACCTATTTTCTTGATCAAACCATCTGCTTTGGGCTGAGGATTACAAAGTCAGACTTCCCTCCCTCCTTGAAAGTGCAAGGAGCAATTCCACCTTCGCTGGGTAGCAGTTATATGATGCAGTGTGTTCCGCCATTCCAGGCTCGAGGGAGAATCCAGGAAGGACAATGAAGGCACATCAAAGACAACCTCTAACCCTCTTTCCTGGACTCACTGCTCCATGTTTCCATGAATCACAAGAAGGCCAGACTGGGCCAGAGGATGCTGTGGGGCATGGCTTATGTTGACAAATGTAAACTGAGATTTTCACACTTCGTAAGATCCTGTCTGCAAATGTTCTATCCAAGTTTATGAACTCAGAGACAGTAACAGTATGCATAAAAAAAGCAGCGTATGGTCAAGGCCTCTTCCTCCTTGGGAAAAATTACTTAGTTGTCCCCCATTTTGGAAATACCTATTTGGAAAGGAAGGAAAAACTCAAAAGAAAAATTAGATAAATACCATTTAACATCTAGAGACAAAAACAATAAAGATGGACATATCTTTCCAGCCTTTTCTGTGTATGCTGTGTGTATGCTGCTGCTGCTGCTGCTGCCTAGTCGCTTCAGTCGTGTCCGACTCTGTGTGACCCCATAGACGGCAGCCCACCAGGCTCCCCGTCCCTGGGATTCTCCAGTTGTGTATGCATTGTGTTAATTTAGTAAAATAATAGGTGAGGCCACCTCCCTTTTCGGACAAAGTCAAGCTGGAGTTCGCCCCCTGGATCAAGGTCACACTGACTGCCATGCCACCTGCTCAGTTTTTCACAGTCCCTTCTGGCTCAAAGCCCCTGTCACCACAAGCCCATCGACCATAGCTGGTTACTGCCTTCAAACATAAGACAGAACACTGCCCTTTTCCTTGACTTCCCCAAAATTATTCAACAAGGCCAATGGGGAGACAGCATGTTTCATCAAACGCTCAGGTCCTGGACAGGTTTATCCTGAAGACACAGACTTCGTCACATCAGTCAGCCGTTTGCGTAAAAGGTTTTGGCTCTCTCTGCCCACTGGGAATCTCCCCTGGATCATGTCTCTAGTTCCTTATCACTGTTGCTTCTCACATACTCAGTAACTTCTTCTCTCCTCCAATCTTCGAACTCATACTTTTGGACGTTCTCAGAAACCCAACTTGCCTTACCTTATTGTCCAGAGAAATCTCGCTCCCAAACCTGCCCAGCCCCCTGGCCCACTCTGCGTTTCCATTCTGCATGCTCCCCTTTAACAGCTCGGAGCCCTGCCCTGCCCCCCATAAATGGAAGGCAGCGACACAAGAATTGGGGCCATAATAAGAGTTACGCCACTGAACTCCCTTCTCCGCTCACACTACAAACCTAACCCCAGCAGGTGCAGGAACAGTCGGTTTAATTTTTCATTTTACTTTCAGCCCATTACACACACACACACACGCATGCACATGCGTGCACAATTTGCACACTATTGTCTGTATTTTTTGTAATATATTCTTAATATAGAGGAAGTATTTCCATATATCCCTAAATACCTTTTTTTAGACATAATATGTCACGGTTGCCCAGGATATGCTACAGTCTATTTTAATCATGTTTAAGTCTTAAGCCTTTATCTAACCTCCACCATGGATGTTCACATCACTCAAACAAAGGCAGAATGTTGCCCCTTCTATAGGTTCTTTATATATGTAAATAATGCTTTGATGAATACTCTTGCTTATGTATAAAAACTTGGTACACATGTGATTAATTCCAAAGTGTACATAACTAGAAACGGAATTACTGGTCAATGGAACCTTAATGTCGGCAGCAACAATAAGAAGTCAACTCATGCATAGATAGGTTCTGGATTGGGCTTCCCTGCTGGTTGATAAAGAATCCACCTGCAATGCAGAAGATGCAGATTCGATCCTTCGATCAGGAGGACCCCCTGGAGAAGGAAATGGCAACCCACTCCAGTGTTCTTGCCTGGGAAATCCCAAGGACAGAGGAGCCTGGCGGGCTACAGTCCACGGGGTCGCCAAGAGTCGGACATGACTTGGTGACTGAGCACGCACGCAGGGTCAATTTTTGGACTTCTTTTAAGGACACAGAGTCATCTAGCAAGGTCTACCTTTACCATTAGATAAAAACAGTTGAGAGGAAGATTCAGAAAACATTCCCCAGTTCAGTAATATGTTACTCCAAGCTTAAGAAGACAGGTTGAAAATCATGTTAGCTAGTTATACAGAAATAACTATTAAAAAAAACTACGGAGTCTCAGAAAACAAAGCTCAAGTCACGGCGTTCATCAAAGACCAAACTCTCATTCAGCATTTTTATGACTTCCAAATTACAGGTGAAAAGACCCAGGGAAACAACAAAGATACAATCTCCATTGTAGTATCTGGATTTGAACACGGGCTATTTTGATAATACTCCAAATTACCTTAATTGGTTTTCACAGATTTCTCCCCTTTCCATTCGGACTTAATGCCGATCTGCATCTCAGGACGTGTCTACACTCAGGGGCCCCTCAAACATGGGTGAGGCCAAATCACGCTCACAGTGAAGAGGGGATTCACTCTCACCTCTCACAGATCCTGCTTCCTGGACTTACCAACGATGCCCCACCTCACTCACCGCCTGCCCAGAGAGAAGTCTGGCCTTTGTCTTTAGATCCTGGGATACAATCCCCAAGCCCTTGGAAGGTCCTGCCCCATAACAACGTCTTCGTTTACCTGGTGATGTTGGGCTGCCAGACGGTGTAGGCTGACACCATTCAGGGTGGGCATTTGGGCCATGTGGTATCAGCTTGAGCTCTGGAGGGGCTGGGAGGCCAAGGTCAGCACTTGGGTGGTCAACTGTCTACATGACCACGTTCCCCACAAGAGCTCTGACACCAAGGCTGAGGTGAGCCTCCTGGTTGGCAACACTCCTTGTGTGTTGTTGCTGGGAGCAGCTGGCATTGCCCACGACCCCACAGGGAGAGGGTGGCTGACAGCCCCACGTCTAGAATTCTCCTGGACTTATGCACGCGTCTCTTTCTTTCACTGACTTTAATCTACATCCTCTTGCTGTAATAAAGCACAACCATGAGTTTAAGGCTCTCTGAGTTCTGTAAGTCTTCCTGATGCCTTATGGAACCTCGAACCTGCAGCTGACGGCAGAAGGCAGGTGGTCTTGGGGACCTCTAAATGCTGCAGCCTGGAATCAGGTGTGTTTGTTCCTGCATCACCATGAGAGAGGAACAGGTGACAGCTCCTATCATGGGCACTGACACATCACACCTCCTTTCCACCTTGCATCCCACAGCTTGCCTTGAAATGATCCATTCTAGCGGGGGTGGTATGACGAAACATCCCTGGAAGGGGAATCAGAATACAAAGGTTTGGGAAAAGCTAGCACACACAAGAGAATCTCTGATAAGGTTTTTCTTTTCCTCCATCCTCCCTTTTAAACTAAGTGCTGTATGTATACTGTTGATATTATGTATAAAATAGATAACTCCTGAGAACCTACTGTATAGCACTGGGAATTCTACTCAGTGCTCTGTGGTGGCCTAAATGGGAAGGAAATTCAAACAAGAGGGGATATCTGTGTATGGCTGATTCAGGGCTTCCCTGGTGGCTCAAACGGTAAAGAATCTGCCTGCAATGCAGGAGACCTGGGTTTCATCCCTGGGTAGGGAAAACTGCCTGGAGAAGAGAATGGTGGCTACCCACTCTAGTATTCTTGCCTGGAGAATCCCATGGACAGAGGAGCCTGGTGGGCTACAGTCCATGGGGTCACAAAGAGTTGGAGACAACTGAGCGACTGACATTTCACATTTCACGCAGATTCACTTTGTTGCATGGCAGAAACTAACACATCATTGTAAAGCAACTATACTCAAAAACAATTTTAATCAAAAACAAAAGATCCCACATGCCACGCTGCACAGTCAGAAAAAAAATTTTTTAATTAAAAAAAAAATAAGTTACAAAATACAACCTATATACCAATTCAGTCAGTGCATATGTAGAATTCTCTCTGCAGATGAGGTATCAATATTATGCCTGTGACCAGAATAATTTAAATAAGTACATTATAGAATGACGAGCTGAAAGTCCTCCTTCTCACTAAAGTTAGTTCATACTTATTAAGTTATAAAAATGATTTGGGACTACATTATGGAAACAGTCTACTAAAATCTTATTTCTAATTACAAAGGATGATATTAAGGAATTTGAATCCAGTTACTTCCTCCTTCTGTCTCTGTTTGCCCCCAAGGGTAAGCATTTTTAAAAGCCTTGATAGAAATCATTACAGAACATAATCTAATTCTAATGACTGACCTTACTAATCAGAATTATGTAAAATCAGATGTTGAATAAAACAGCCAAATATCAAACTGACTGTTGTTTTGAACCTTACATTCTTGAGCTAATGAGGAAGTTTTATTTTCTAATTTTCACCGTGATTTAAAGCAGTCTTCATACGCCTGGTGCATCTTATAATAAAGAAAAACAATATGTTTCACCAACATTCTCTACTGCAAGCAACATACTAGCTAAAAAGATTAACCAACTTTCCTATATTTGGGGCGTCCAATATCTTAAGAGCTGTCAGAGGAAAATCAATGCTCCGAACCTTCTAACTGTAGCATGGGAGCTCAGCTCTGAAAGTGCATAAAGCATTAATCTATATCGCTAGCTGCTCACGCTTCAAGCACGAGAATTACAGAAGAGGAACTACTTGGCTGCACTGGCAAGGCCAGCCTAGAGGCTTTAAAATCAGGAACATTTTCCAGGAACTGGTAGAAAATAAATGTTTGTCTTTCACACTAAAGACTGCCTAGAAATCCAACGTCAAAGTGAAAATGAAAGTGTTAGTCACTCAGTCGTGTCCGACTCTTTGCGACCCCATGGACTATAACTCACCAGACTCCTCTGTTGAGGAAATTCTCTGGGCAAGAGCACTGGAGTGGATTGCTATGCCCTCCTCCAGGGGATCTTCCAGGCCCAGGGATCAAACCCTAGCGAGTCTCCTGCATTACAGCAAAGATCAATGTCTCGGAAAAAAAAAAAAAAAACCCTGAGAAATATGTGTATTTCATCACAGAATCAGACCCGTCATCTCTCTCCAAATGGGTTATACAGTATAAGATAGAATTTTTTCTCAAAGACACTAGAAAATAAGGGAAAACAAATATGCCTGAAGCAGAGATATTAAAACAGCCCAAAGGGGTCATATGCAATCATCGTGTTGAGGCACCAGGCTCCCTTCTCTAAGAAGACAGGGGCTGGCTGCAGAAGCATCTATCCTGGGCTTTCACCACAGGCACTTCCTCCTGCAGGGACACAGCAGCGTTTCTGGGATGCGTAGCCTGCCTCCAGCCACTCCTGCAATTCTCCAGGGCCCGAGACCCAGACAAGCATCTCACTGCCAAGGCCAGAGTTTCCTGTTTCCAACTATGGCACTGCCAACGTGCTGTCAGGGGCATTGAGGGCAACTTAAGTGGGAAAGTGCCAGACACACACTCTCAAAAATGTATTCGAGGTAAATAGATTACTCGTAGACCTTGACAGTGGAAGATTTCATCTGCCTTCTCTTTGAAAGAAGCCCAGAATGCCCAAATGTGTGTGCACACTCGAAACCTGGATCCACGGATAAACACCTTCACTGACTTAGTTCTCAGATTCCACTGGTCCTTGAGCTTCAAACTCTTCAGTGATGAGTGAGTGACAGTCTCTCAGTTGTGTCCGACTCCTAGCAACCCCATGGACTGTAGCCTGCCAGGCTCCTCTGTTCATGGAATTCCCCAGGCAAGACTTAAGAGGCTTCTACCTAAAATCGGACATACATACAAAGACCCAAAGGCTTATCCACAGGACAGAGGCAACCTCATCGTGGGAAATTTTGCTAGTTATGCAGACTCTCAGGACATGCGCCAAACCCACTGACTCAGAATCTGCACTGCGACGGAATCTCCAGGAGATCTGTTTGCACACGAGAGTCTGAGAGGTGAAGATGTAATGGAAACACAGAGCTGCCATATCACCCAGAGATCCCACTCCTGAGCAAATATCCAGAGAAAACTATAATTCAAAAAGATACATGCACCCCTATGTTTGTGGCAGCGCTACTGACAATAGCCAAGACATGGAAGCAAGCTAAATGACCATCCATGGTCTAAATGACCACTGAGGAATGGATAAAGACATGGTACATAAATACAATGGGATATCACTCAGTCGTAAAAAAGAACAGAATAAATGCCATTTGCAGCAATACGGATGGACCTAAAGATCACTGTGGTCACCTCGTGCAAAGAGCTGACTCATCGGAAAAGACTCTGATGCTGGGAGGGACTGGGGGCAGGAGGAGAAGGGGACGACAGAGGATGAGATGGCTGGATGGCATCCCTGACTCGATGGACGTGAGTCTCAGTGAACTCCGGGAGTTGGTGATGGACAGGGAGGCCTGGCGTGCTGCGATTCATGGGGTCGCAAAGACTCAGACATGACTGAGCGACTGAACTGAACTGAACTGAAAGATCATCACACTAAGCAAAGTAAGTCAGAAAGAGAAAGACAAATGTCATATGGCAAAACTTACATGTGGAATCTAAAAAAAAAAAAAAAGAGAGATGAACTTATTTTCAAAACAGAAACCGATTCTACGGTTACCAAAAGAGAAAGGGGAGAAAGATAAATTGGGAGTTTGGGATTACAGATACACACTGCTGCTGCTGCTGCTAAGTCACTTCAGTCGTGTCTGACTCTGTGTGACCCCATAGACGGCAGCCCACCGGGCTCCCCCGTCCCTGGGATTCTCCAGGCAAGAACACTGGAGTGGGTTGCCATTTCCTTCTCCAATGCATGAAAGTGAAAAGTGAAAGTGAAGTCACTCAGTCGTGTCCGACTCTTAGCGACTGCATGGACTGCAGCCCACCAGGCTTCCCCCGTCCATGGGATTTTCCAGGCAGGAGTACTGGAGTGGGTCGCCAGTGACAGATACACACTACAGTATGCAGAATAGATAAGGAACAAGGACCTACTGTATAGCATGGGGAATTCTACTCAATCCTTGGTAACAGCCTGAAAGACAGCAGACACGTGCACGCATAGCTGAGTAACTGCTGTGTACCTGAAACTAACAGGCTGTAAATGAGCCATACCCCGATATAAAATGAAAACTTAAGACATAATAATCAAATTTAAAAAGACACAATGATGAACACCCTGGTGGCTCAGAAGGTCAAGAATCTGCCTATAACGTGGGAGACCCAAGTTTGATCCCTGGGTCGGGAAGATCCCCTGCAGAAGGACAACCCACTGCAGTACTCTTGCCTGGGAAATCCCACAGACAGAGGAGCCTGGTGGGCTACAGTCCCTGGGGTCGCAGCACAAAACGGAGACATTTTTGGTCCCTTCATGGGTTACTTTCTGAGATCCTTGGCCACAGAGCCCATCATAGGTGGAAACAGGAAGGGTACGGATTGTTCAGCCCACTTTCAGATCAGCATACATGCAGGCGTGGGTACTTAGTAAACACACCATCATAAAGGGTCCTGGACTTTACTAGGCACGTGTATAGTGACCCTATTGACGGAAACGTGGAGAGTGTTTTTATGGACTCTGAGGACGTGGCTCTATTTTCAGTAGGCCGCTAATTTCACACCAGAACTCTATATTTAACCACCCCAGCTTAGTGAATGATCCCATCACGTGTGATACTCTGTCCCCTCTGAGATGACAGGTACAGAATGCTCTGGGTGTGCGGCTGATCGGGAGGGCTGGAATGGCAAAATCGACGGGCATTCTCCCCCACAGACATCTTCTAAGGCTGGGTCCTCCTCACCCACCAGCAACGCCCTCCTGCTCCATCCGGCATCAAATCCTCTTCCCTGCAGATCAGCGCAACCATCATGGATGAAGAGAGCACTCACGGGCCTCCTAATGAAAGGCCCGAGAGATTCATTTACAAAAGGGAGCTCTCTTCTCATCCCTGAGCTTTTGGTCGACCAGTTATCCATCTGCCTATTAGCCGCAGCTCAAGTGAGGTTCCCTTGGGGCTTAGCGGAGGCCTTTTGTACCTCAGCAGCAGGCAGGTCATGGAAAAACAGTGACTGTTCCACTCTTCTCAGAAGCCACACTGACAGTCCCTGTGTACTGCCAACTGAGGTAATGACAGACGGATGCTCCCGCAAATCACAGCTTTGGCTGCCACCTCCAAACACCACTCGTGTAGTTTGTGCACAGGCTCCAGAGAGCACGCTTATCTCTGGGATGAGAGTGCCTGCAAGGGGAGGAAACGATGCAGCTTCAGAGCATGCCCCCCAAGCACTGAAATGTGAGGCGATGTGAGCTGGAAGAGATGAGCCAGCAACGACCACTGCGGCAGTGTGTTCAACCCGGAGGCATCTCCTGAGCTGAACACCTCGCAGCTTCAGATGATGCCAGAGAAGGCCATCACAGGGACTTGTGGGTGCAGGAGAGAGCAAGTTATACTGAAGCTACTGATTACTGGAGCTGGGAGGAGGCACCAAACTGCTTATTGGGCCTCCAGCTCTGAGTGCTGACCCCTCCTCCGTGAGAGGAGTCTAAGGTCCACGCAGCACTTGGTCTGTCTGAAGTCATACCACGTGTCATGGTGGAACAGGGGCTCACAGTGCAGAAGATGGTAGGCTGGGTTCTTAGCAGAAGCATGTGCTGGTTCGCCTCCCCACAGAGGGAGGGAAATATATACGTATACGTGTGTGTCTGTGCATGCTCAGTCGCTCAGTCATGTCCCACTCTTTTGAGACCTCATGGACTGTAGTCTGCCAGGGTCCTCTTCCGTGGGATTTTCCAGGCAAAAATACTGCAGTGGGTTCCGTTTCCTCTTCTGTGGGATTTTCCCGACCCAGGGATCAAACCCAACTCTGTTGCGACCCCTGCATTGGCAGACAGATTCTTTACCACTGAACCAGCTGGGAAGTCCCATACATATGTATGCTGCTGCTAAGTCGCTTCAGTGCGTCCGACTCTGTGTGACCCCATAGACGGCAGCCCACCAGGCTCCCCCGTCCCTGGGATTCTCCAGGCAAGAACACTGGAGTGGGTTGCCATTTCCTTCTCCAATGCATGAAAGTGAAAAGTGAAAGTGAAGTCGCTCAGTCGTGTCCGACTCGTAGCGACCCCATGGACTGCAGCCTACCAGGCTCCTCCGTCCATGGGATTTTCCAGGCAAGAGTACTGGAGTGGGGTGCCACTGCCTTCTCCATATATATGTATAGGTGTGTATATATGTAGAGAGAGAGAGAAACAGAGACAGAGAGACAGAAGGAATTTCCAGTAATGGGGAAATGTGCACAGTTTAACAGTGATGTGAGAGAGCAGAAGGGTCCAGAATCACAAGATTCACTCTGGGTCCTCTGCTTCCCACACACTACGAGCTCATACCTGTTTCCACCGCTGCTGAATATCCCCTCCTCTTTTCATTAGTCTCTGGTGTCTGGAGTAGACTCCACTTGTCCATCAAGATTCAAACACCAGATCTCCTCTGACACCTCCCTGACGTCCCCACCCCAAGGAGGCACGGCTCCCCTCTCCCCGCTCCCTGTACCAGAACGCGGACCCCTCTCTGGGAGGACCGTTCACCCGGCTCTCCCCTCCGCCACCACTCAGGGCTGCCGGTGCCTTGCGGTCTAGTGCCGGTGGTGTCCAGAACTGCGCGGTGCAGCAATACAGCAGGCACTAGCCACGTGCGCCTGTTTCCATCTTACATAGTTAGAATTAGAATAAAGATTTCTCGGTCATGGAAACCACGCTTGAAGAAATCTGCAACATGCACCAGTGGCTACCATATCGGACAAGGCAGGTACAGAACACTTCTAAGTTTCAGCAAACCATGCTGTTCTAGAAATACTGTGTCTGGTGCACAGGAAAGATGTGCTGACATCAGGAATAAAACAAAAGTGAAGGTCGCTCAGTTGTGTCCAACTCTTTGCGACCCCATGGACTATACAGTCCGTGGAATTCTCCAGGCCAGAATACTGGGGTGGATAGCCTTTCCCTTCTCCAGGGGGTCTTCCCAGCCCAGGGATTGATCCCAGGTCTCCCACATTGCAAATGGATTCTTTACCAGCTCAGCCACAAAGGAGTATGCCAAAACTTCAATGGGCAAGATCTAAGCTAATTCAAAAACAAACCATTAGCATTCTAACATCCACGCTTGCCTAAAAGGTACCCACCCGACCTGCCTCCTGAGAAATCTGTATGCAGGTCAAGAAGCAACAGTTAGAACTGGACATGGAACAACAGACTGGTTCCAAATCGGGAAAGAGGTATGCCAAGGCTGTATATTGTCACCCCACTTATTTAACTTATATGCAGAGTACATCACACAAAATGCTGGGCTGGATAAAGCACAAGCTGGAATCAAGACTGCCAAGAGAAATATCAATAACCTCAGATATGCAGATGACACCACCCTTATGGCAGAAAGTGAAGAGGAACTAAAGAGCCTCTTGATGAAAGTGAAAGAGGAGAGTGAAAAAGTTGGCTTAAAGCTCAACATTCTGAAAATGCAGATCATGGCATCCGGTCCCACCACTTCATGGCAAATAGATGGGAAACAACGGAAACAGTAACAGACTTTATTTTCTTGGGCTCCAAAATCATTGCAGATGGTGACTGCAGCCATGAAATTAAAAGATAGTTACTCCTTTTAAGAAAAGCTGTCATCAACCTAGACAGCATATTAAAAAGCAGTGACATTACTTTGCTGACAAAGGTCCGTGGCTCCTGCCACTAACGAGCAAATACACTCAGGAGTTACGGAAATGCTATTCCTCTGTGGGCTTGACTTTTTCTCACTCCAGAATGCATATTATGGTCACCAAGGCTCCTTTCATACTTCATGGTTTCCTGACACTAGACAGAAATCAATAGGATTCCCAAGGCCTCCCCTGCTGTTTTGACCACACCAGGCAGATCAGCAAAGAGAATTTTCAGGGCCACATGCATATCAGGTTAATTGTTTCCTATCTCTGTTCTCCCTGCATTCAACTTCATCAATTAAATCTATCTTGAAAAGCACTTCAGTGAACGGTCCCTAATTGAACAGGAGCCTCTGCCACTCTCTGCACTGCCCTCAGACTTACTGCTACTTGGGGACGTAGCATCATGAAGACTTGGGTACCAGTTCTCTGAGTGCCTTATACTGCCCTGTTCCTGCCTCTCATCACCTGACTTGGCTGCATCAGCCCTACGGCCTATCTCTCTGAGACCTCATGTTCCCTGAGAGCACCCTGGTCCCACAGATCGCTTTCTGACCTTGAGCATATCTACTACTCTGAGTGAGGGCAAAGGGACATGGAGACTGAGCAAATGACCTTTTCACTTCAGTCTCTGATGACTGGCACTGATGGCTCCTTGAGCTCATGGATCTCATGAAGACTGTTCCACTGAATACAAATAATAACCACCTCCTCAGAGAGGTCCCAGGAAACAAACTCAAACAGCAGTCCTGTTCCTAAAGTATTGGTGGTGGGCATTCCTCACAGCAGTGGGCATTCGTCACAGCAGCACCAAAGGTGGGACAGCAGCGTAACAGCCCAGGCAAATGAGATTTCTTGGGCAGATTATCACAAGGCTTATAATACCTGTGTCTTTTTCTTTGCTGTCCTGGAAAGCCAAATCACATAACCAGTGTGGGTGGTGGATCTGGAGTAGAAGAGTTGGTCACATGAGTCGCAAAGAGTTGGACACGACTGAGCTACTGAACTTCCACCATATGGAGTGGAAATTAGTACAAAAGTATATATTTCTTTGCCTTTTTCCATTTCCCCCACTAAATATGCCAGCAAATCTGGAAAACTCAGCAGTGGCCACAGGACTGGAAAAGGTCAGTTTTCATTCCAATCCCAAAGAAAGGCAATGCCAAAGAATGCTCAAACTATCACACAATTGCACTCATCTCACACACTAGTAAAGTAATGCTCAAAATTCTCCAAGTCAGGCTTCAACAGTATGTGAACAATGAACTTCCAGATGTTCAAGCTGGTTTTAGAAAAGGCAGAGGAACCAGAGATCAAATTGCCAACATCCACTGGATCATGGAAAAAGTAACAGCATTTCATAAAAGCATCTATTTCTGCTTTATCAACTATGCTAAAGCCTTTGACTGTGTGAATCACAATACACTGTGGAATATTCTTAAAGAGATGGGAATATCAGACCAACTGACCTGCCTCCTGAGAAATCTGTATGCAGGTCAAGAAGCAACAGTTAGAACTAGACATGGAACAACAGACTAGTTCCAAATTGGGAAAGGAGTACATCAAAGCTATATATTGTCACCCTGCTTATTTAACTTATAGGCAGAGTACATCATGAGAAACGCTGGGCTGGAGGAAGCACAAGCTGGAATCAAGATTGCCAGGAGAAATATCGATAACCTCAGATACACAGATGACACCACCCTTATAGCAGAAGGCAAAAAGGAACTAAAGAGCCTCTTGATGAAAATGAAAGAGGAGAGTGAAAAAGTTGGCTTAAAGCTCAACATTCAAAAGACAAAGATCATGGCATCTGGTCCCATCACTTCATGGCAAATATATGGGGAAATAATGGAAATAGTGACAAACTTTATTTTGGGGGGCTCCAGAATCACTGCAGATGGTAATTGCAGCCATGAAATTAAAAGACGCTTGCTCCTTGGAAGAAAAGCTATAACCAACCTAGAAAGCATATAAAAAAGCAGAGACATTACTTTGCCAACAAAGATCCATCTAGTCAAAGCTATGGTTCGTCCAGTAGTCATGTATGGATGTGAGAGTTGGTCTATAAAGAAAGCTGAGCACAGAAGAATTGATGCTTTTGAACTGTAGTGTTGGAGAAGACTCTTGAGACTCCCTTGGACTGCAAGGAGATCCAACCAGTCCATCCTAAAGGAGATCAGTTCTGGGTGTTCATTGGAAGGACTGATGCTGAAGCTGAAACTCCAATACTTTGGCTACCTGATGAGAAGAACTGACTCATCTGAAAAGACCCTGATGCTGGGAAAGATTGAAGGTGGGAGGAGAAGGGGACGACAGAGGATGAGATGGTTGGATGTCATCACCAACATGATGGAAATGAGTTTGAGTAAACTCCGGGAGTTGGTGATGGACAGGGAGGCCTGGTGTGCTGCAGTCCATGGGGTCACAAAGAGTTGGACATGACTGAGCTACTGAACTTCCACCATATGGAGTGGAAATTAGTACAGGCAATGAAGTTTCTAAGTTCTGAATTCCAGTCCCAACTTAGATAATTTTGCAACACCCTAAGAAAAGTTTTGTTATTTTTTTATCTTCACTTTTCTTCTAAGAAATATAGTCAATACCAGTACTCATATAAAAATAGAAGCTGACATAAATATCAGATGGTGGTACAGCAATGTGTGTGTGTGTGTGTGTGTGTGTGTGTGCCCTCATGTCTGACTCTTTGCGACCTCATGGACTGCAGTACGCCAGGATTCCCTCTCTGTCCATGGAATTTCCCAGGCAAGTATACTGGAGAGGGTTACCATTTTCTACTCCAGGGGATCTTCCTGATCCAGGGATCAAACTTCATCTCTTGCATCTCCTGCATTGGCAGGCAGATTCTTTAGCAGTAAAGGGAGACCTCAAAAATCAATTTCACCAAAGTCTTCATTTCCAATCTGTTGCTATTTTCAAATACGAAATATTTGATGAGGAAATATGTATTCCTCATCAATACATACGTTGCCCATGTAACATTGCCCAAAGGACACCACTGGGGATAAAAGGGAATACCTTTAAAACTCAAGCCAGAACACTGGCATAAACCAGGAGTGTCCTAAGCACACTGGGAGACATGGTCACCTTACGTACAAAGCACTTTTTTAAACCCATAAATGGTTTTTTACCCTCATAATGCTAATAACTACTGATTCTTCTATTTTCTCATCATCCCGATGTTCTGCCTTTAATTCTCTCAACATTGCCCAGAGGCCAAATTATTTTTTTCCAGAAGCAACTATCTTCATACAGACTCCAGTGATGACAGGTGGTAACCAGACCTCAAGCAAAATATTAAGACTGAAACAGAGACCTGGATCCAGGAACTTATTATTTCTCTAAAAACACTGTGAACTCCTTGAGAGCAGGAACTCGGGCACACGTGCTCTGCATGCCCTTCCAGGACTCGCTGGAGAATGTCTGCAGACCAAGGACCAGTTACCTCCCTTTCTTCACACCTTCTTCATGGGAGATCAGATTATTTTATTCACCGTCTGTCCCAGGAAAACGTATAAATCAGTGCTAAACCACTAGCTCTCCAGAGAAAAACAAGATAGGAAAACAAAGTGATATTATTTCTATGCAGCAACTACACAAATTATATGGTGCTGATTATAGCAAATGCTGTAGAGTATTTCTACACTTAGAGGCTAAAATTAACCATAGAATATAATGCCAGAATTATGCATTCTTCATCAACAAGTCACACTGTGCACGCATGAGCCACTCTAGATCTGGACAAAGTCTGCTAGCATGACAAGAGATGCCACCGGTATCCATGGGTATCAGGTGGAGTTTTGAGGCTTTTACATTCTGTTTCTAGGGTCAGAGGTTCAGTGTTTATCACAATTATATGTGCATTCTTGTTTCATCAAAATACAGATCATGAGCCCTGACAACTTCCTCCAGGGATAAAAGAGTTGGACGCACCTGCATGAGCACACACACACACACACAGTCTCCCACATATCGTGTGTTGTTGCCGTGTAGTCACCAAGTTGTGTCCAGCTCTTTTGCAACCCCATGAACTGTAGCCCACCTGGCTCCTCTGTCCATGGGATTTCCCAGGCAAGAATACTGGAGTGGGTTGCCATTTCGTTCTCCAAGGGGTCTTCCCAAACCAGGGATCGAACCTGTGTCTCCTGCATCTTCTACATTGGTAGGCAGATGCTTTACCAGTAAGCCACCTGGGAAGCCCCCTCCCATGAATTACAAACCACCAGATACGACCACATCATGTTTCTGAACAGGGACCAGAGCCACACAAGGGTTACCTCACTGTGAACAGAACCCAAGTCTCGGATGCCCAGATTATCGCTGGTCCAGAGATGATATTTTGATGAGCTGAACTGGACACAAATCAGTTCCTTTCATTCCCTACAGCCCTTTCATGATAGATTTCTACAGAGTTAATTGATCAATTTTTGCCAAACCTCAAGGATATGAGACAGCGAGGTTTTATTTTTTCCTTGGAACATGGAGGTAAGGTCATCCATATTTGAGAGAGATTTCACCAATAAAGCATAGATTTAGCAGCCTGTATGCATGAAAAACAACTTGAAATCCACTTTTTTCAATAAAAATGTCAGACCTAAGGTTCAATTAAAATGATGCATGCAAGTAATTTGGCAGTTCCTGACAATAAAACCTCCAAACAGGTAAGATATTCAGGTAACAGAGGCACAATTTATATTTGTTATTTGAATCCATTAAAAATGTGCCCTTGGCCTAAACATTTAGAGGTGTGTGTATGACAGAAAATATAAGTGTTTTTCTTTTGATTATTAATAATATTTATTGAATTCCGCCAATCTCTCTACAGTTCTAAATACATCATGAAAACACATCCAAATCTTTAATTTATAATGAAAATAAAGCAAACGGGACCAGCTGAGTCTTCTTCTGAATCATTAGAGCAGATATCTAATTAAGAAATATTGCTCTGTTTCTTTGGGAATGGAGTTCCCATCACAGAAGAGAGACTCCAGCTGAACTCACGTCGATGTTAAAAGTGATTCTGAGGGCAACGAGCAGAGATCAGCTGCAACAGAGAATCAGGAGAACCCAGTGTGCATCTGAAATGGAGCTGGAAAGCAGTCCTAGATGGTTAGGTGGGGCTGTGGAGGCTCAAGGCAATCCAAGTCAGGCACGAATTTTTTTGTTGTCGTCGTCGGGAAGAAGTCAGAAAAGGCTATTTGCTGGACAGACTGTCAGTCCCTCCTAAGTGGGCGGGACACAGAACCAGGGGACCAGTCTGAGCCCGCCTCCACGAGCACCAGCCACGTGGCCTCAGGCACGTTTTCACTGTTTCCATCTCCTAGAGTGGCGAATGGGGACAGTAGATCCCATCCCGAGAGCTTGGGAGGACCAACCCAACAGCTGCCCTTGAGTGGGGAGAAGCCTGTCAAGATCCCGTGATGTCACTTAGCAGCACAGTGTCTACATCTGTTAACACTCAGAACACATATAAAAGATCCTGGTACCATCACCACCTGGGGGAACAAAGTGCTCTTGGCCCAGAAAAGACTCACAAAGCTGATGTGAAGGAGGGGGGCCTGGGCAGCGATCACGACACCGGGGTGACTAAGACGGGAAGAAGGGGACAAACAAACTCTCCTGGCAGAGCCTGGAAGCGAAGACTGCACTCCAGGATAGCTGTGGTGGGGAAAAGACAAAGTCAAGCTTACTTCTGACCGGGACCAGCAAAAAAGCACAGGAGGGGCTTCCCTGGCCGTCCAATGGTTAAGAACCCACCTGCCAATGCAGGGGACACGGGTTCAACCCAGGAGGATTCCGCATGCAGCAGGGCAACTAAGCCCACAGGCCAGAATGACTGAAGCCACGCCCCTAGAGCCACGCTCCAAACACGAGAAAAGCCCACGACGCAGCAGAGACCCAGCACAGACCCAGCACAGCCACAAACAAAGAAGTAAACAGCATAAAAGTAAGTTTTAAAAAACAAAAGGGAAAAGACAAATGGAAATACAGCCAGTATTGAGCCGAATGGGCAAAAATGAGAGAACAGTTCATTAGCAAACACAGTTTGGTGACTGCAGCCATGAAATTAAAAGACACTTACTCCTTGGAAGGAAAGTTATGACCAACCTAGATACATATTGAAAAGCAGAGACATGACTTTGCCAACAAAGGTTCGTCTAGTCAAGGCTATGGTTTTTCCTGTGGTCATGTATGGATGTGAGAGTTGGACTGTGAAGAAGGCTGAGGGCCGAAGAATTGATGCTTTTGAACTGTGGTGTTGGAGAAGACTCTTGAGAGTCCCTTGGACTGCAGGGAGATCCAACCAGTCCATTCTGAAGGAGATCAGCCCTGGGATTGCTTTGGAAGGAATGATGCTAAAGCTGAAACTCCAGTACTTTGGCCACCTCATGTGAAGAGTTGACTCATTGGAAAAGACTCTGATGCTGGGAGGGATTGGGGGCAGGAGGAAAAGGGGATGACAGAGGATGAGATGGCTGGATGGCATCACTGACTTGATGGACGTGAGTCTGGGTGAACTCCAGGAGTTGGTGATGGACAGGGAGGCCTGGCGTGCTGCAACTCATGGGGTCGCAGAGTCGGACACGACTGAGCGACTGATCTGATCTGACAGCTCATTTACAGTGTTACATTATTTTCAGGTGTATAACAGTCATTCAAAAATTTTAGGTTATACTCCATTTAAAGTTATTATAAAGTATTGACTGTATTACCCATTCTGTCCAATGTATCCTCACAGCTTATTTGTTTTACACACAGTAGTTTTTAGCCTGAATTCTCTACCCCAGCTAGCCCCTCCCCACCTTTCTTTCTCCCCACTGGTAACTACTAGTCTGTTCTCTGTATCTGTGAGTCTGTTTCTGCTTTGCTATATTGATTCAAATGTTTTATTTTTATTTTTTTAGATTCGCCATATTACTGGTAACATCTGGTATCTGTCTTTGTCTGTCTGATATTTCACAAGGCATAACAGCCACCAGGTTCATTCGTGTTCTTGCAAATGGTAAAATATCATTCTTTTTATGGCTGACTAGTATTCCATGAAAATAGAATATTTTCTCACACTATATACAAAAAGTAACTCAAAATGGATTAAAGACCTAAATGTAAGACCAAAAACCATAAAACTCTTAGGAAAAAAAAATAGGCAGAACACTCTTTGATATAAATGGCAGCAATAATTTTTTCCTAAGGCAAAGGAAAGAAAAGCAAAGACAAACAATTGTAACCTAATTAAACTTGAAAGCTTCTGCACAGCAAAGGACACCATAAACAAAATGGAAAGATAACCTACCGAATGGGAGAAAATGTTTGCAAACGATATGACTGTGACAGGGGTTAATATTCAAAATACACAAACAGCTCATACAAGTCAATATCAAAAAACAAACAGCCCTATTGAAAATGGGCAGAAAACCTGAACTGACATTTTTTCCAGAGAAGACATACAGACGGTCAACAGACGCATGAAAAGATGCTCAACACTGCTAGTCATCAGAGAAAGGCAACTCCAAACCAAAATGAGTTACCACTTCACACTGCCACTATCACCAAAAAACCCACAAATAACAATGCCGGAGAGGGTGTGGAGAAGAGAGAACCCTCAGACACTGTCAGCAGGAATGCAAATGGACACAGCCACTCTGGAAAACTGGAGAGCGGCTCTCCAGAAACTAAAAACAGAACCACGGTATGATCCAGCAATTCTCCTCTTAGGCATAAATCTGAAGAAGACAGAAACACTAATTTGAAAAGCCACTTGCACCCCCACGTTCATGGCCGTGCTATTTACAATAGCCAAGAAATGGGGCGCAACCTAAGTGTCCATCAACAGACGAATGGATAAAGAAGATGTGAAACATACACACGGTGGAATATCACTCAGCCATATAGAAGAACGGAATAATGCCATTTGCAGCAACATGGATGCGTACACAGAGATAGATACACACACAGCAGCAAACGTAATTTTCATAAAGTATTTAAACATAGTTAAACCAGACAAGGACTGAGATGCTTAGGCTGTGAATAGTTTCCCAAGTCACCTGGGGAAGTGGAAGGTAGCTGTGACTGGGAAATCAGCAGGAGTTATTAGAGTAAGCCCAACTTAATTAATTTCTAGGCCATCTCCAAACAGGAAAGAACACATCCCTTTTTCTCATGGAACCCCGCCTGCTTAACCCCGCATTCAAGACTCTGTCCTGAATGAAGAAATGGCACGTGGTACTTAGCTTTCCCTTCTGTCCCCATCCTCCTCTTAACTGTAAACAGAAAATATGAGGATGCGTGTATATGCGATGCGCACTTGTTATCCTAGGGTTTTTGTGAACTTTTCACCTGTGGTTAATTATCTCACTTGTACTTCTCCGTAGCCTTCACGGATGGCAAACTCATCAAACTTTTGCTACAACGAACTCAAGTTGGTTTAATCTATTTCAAACCTTAACCAGCTCAGACCCAAATACTACTCATTCATAGGTGGCAGCTAAAAAAGGAAATTCTAGAACGATTATGGAAACACTACCAAAACTGAAGACAGCAGGCCTCACACGCTGATGAGGTTAGGTCCATGGAAACCGAGGCGGAGGCGAGCACTGAGACCTGTAAAAATGGCAGGCTCAGACACGCGGGGGAGAGTGCATGGTTACTCTTGGAGCATTCCCGTCAAGAAAGATGATTCCATCCACTTACACGAGACGTGGCAAATGGGTCAGTAAAATTTCACGGTTGGGGGACCAAAGGCAGCGAGTGCCAGAGACGAGTCAGTTGCTGATGAAAATGGACGTGGACCTTCTGTTGTAGAGCTTGACAAAACCATCCTTCACCAAGATCAGCGCTTGTCCCAGACACGGGCCAAATGCCAAATGCCAGCTGGATCCCACACACTTGCAGTCGGCCCACCAAACCCTGTCCTCGTGGAGCCCTCATATCTACAGGTTTTGTGCAGAAGCGCTTCCTTCTTTCTTTCCTTTCAAAGACAAACTCTAGAGATTTTGCTCGAGGCTAACACTGCCAGTTGAAAGAACTGTACGTAAACTCCAAGAGGTCTTTAATGTTCGAGCCATCTTGGAAAAGTGGAGTCTTGGAAAGGAAGCAATATCCTTTGAGTTTATTGTCATGCTTATAATAACCCTCCATGCTTAAACTACTTTATACCCTTCTTCAGGAAGTGTATGGAATGGCGTTTTATTCAGCTTTGAATTTTCTTCATTATTCCATTTATTTTCCCTAAACAGGGCCAACATGCCCATTCTTTTCTGCAAGCAGGCTGGCTTCCACAAAGAACTACGAACCAGAAGGTACGATCACAGTAATACCATCGCAGTTTGTACAGTGTGAACTCTTACACACATTATCTGGTTTGATTTTTGCACGGCATTTGACAGCAGGTTAATAACTTCACAGAAATGTGACATAAATACATGCATCTGAAGTAAGCATATTTAGCTAATGTGAGTGTGTTGTATGTTTCAAACATCTTCTCTGTAGCCTTCACTAATGGCAAACTCATCAAACTTTTGCTGTAAGAAATTCAAGTTCGCCTTATCTATTTCAAACCTTAACCAGCTCAGATCCAAATATTACTCATTTATAGGTAGCAGCTAAAAACGAAATTTTATAACTGTTATGGAAATACTACAAAGGCCATAATATTTATTGCCTAAGAAGATCCCTCTCAGTATTTGATACTGAATATTTCATAAGTTACCCAATAAATGCTGCTGTCTTCCTGAGCACACCAGGAATTCAGAAGTCTGTTAGAGTCTAAGAAGTCTTCTGTTCTACCCTATATACTATGGTTTCCTGAATCTACTTGAATTTTCCTGCCACAGAAAACGGAAGATGGTTAAGATTCACGTCGTCTGCAATCTTCCATGTTGCCCAACGCAGCTGAGGAATGAATGAATGAGCATGACACAGAATGTCGCACGTACGACGTGTTAGAACAAGTGAAGACTGTCTTCCTTCTGTTGCTGACCTTTCTGCTTCTACAGTTTATTGTTACCGTGCCAGAGACGCTGAGGCCGTGGGTTAGAAATGCAAAATATTATCCGATTGTGCTGCTTCTGCCCAAAGAAGAAGAAGCGCTGAGGGGAAAACCAACCGTTGTGCTCTCTCCATCTCCAATGCTTTTTGCTCCGTAGGCACAGCATCGTAGGCACAGTGTCATAACATCCTAGCATCTGGAGTCTACTTCAACCAAGTAGAAGGGAACGATGGATGGACAACAGGACAAACGTACATGCAGATACTCCCAGCTCCCACATCAGGGGCCGCAACTGCCAACAGAGAGGAGAGAACGTCTCTCTGGAATGATCGACGGCACTCAAGCCATCAGTTTTTTTCTCTAACGTATATGCCCTTCCTGTGGCTGGAAACAATCGATGCTGGATTGTTACTTAACCAGTCCAAGATGAAGCAAAATAATATCTCCTGATGAACAGAGAGACAGACACATGTCTCCATCCCCAGGTGCAGGAATTAGTTCTCTGCCAGTGGTTTCTGCTTTTGCTGCAATGGGCTTCAGCTGAGGCCACCTCGACCTGCTCAACAAAACCCAACCAAGCGATTTATCTTTCTAGTAAGTTTTATCAGCGCACAGGGGCTGTCAGTGAGGAGACCCCTAGCTTTTTGGTCCAGGAGTCAGAGCCGTGTGTGCTGGCAAGGGTGTAAAAAGTACAGGAGAGCGTGTGGTTGATATGGTATGTGTGTAACTGATTCAGGGCTTAATAATTCCCCCCAAATCTCTCTCATTATCCTTAAATTCACTACACTTACAGGATCATATAAGAAGACAACGGACATTTCCAAACGTGGAAAGAGTATGCAAAAGAAGGGTAAATATTGAGTCCTGCATCATTAAAAATCCCCTCACACATTTCTAAATAAAATGATGTAACACACCACCTCTGTGAATATTTTCAAATCCGACAAATAGGCCAAAACTGAGGATCCTCCAGCAAAAGCAAAGTCGTAAAATTTTTCTCTGTGCGCTCACAAAGCTCCAGACGTCGGATCCGCTCAGAAGCTCCTACAGAATTAAAAGGTATTCTAAGTGTCTTTCACAAAATTAAGATCTGAGTGAAAAAAACACACGTAATTTAGTGTTTCCTTTCTTTCGTATTCATTTGAGGAGAACGTTTTCTGCAAGCCTCACAAAAGGCACCAGCCAGCGTTCTGGTGACAGTGATCTTCATATTCTTCAGCGTTTTGCTTGAATTCAATTACTGTCTTGTTACTTTAACTACAGTTTCCTCATTCAAGCAATGACAACACAATTACATAAATCTAAAATTTTCAACAGGGATATTACAGCATAGACAAAAACTAATAGAAAATTCTAATCATACATCTGTGCATTACAAAGACCATAATTCTTCAGGAAACCAAGCTCGGTAATCTTGTAAGAACTTAGTAACTTTAAAATACAGAGTCTAGTTTGCACGCAAAGCTGCACACCGGAGCTGCTAACATCTCCACGTTCATGGCAATATCACTACTGAACTAAGTTGGATAAGCAACTAAGCCTCAAATACATTTCTGATAACCAATAAACTACAACTAAGCTTCAAGTACCCTAATATAAGTATCCAAGCCACGAGCCTAAGTGAATTTAATTGAGTCAAAGACTGCAGACTAATTGCGTCAAGTGCACTGTATTATCTCTGCAACTTTGAGCACAGCAGCAGTTAAGGGAAAGTAAACGACCTCATTCAATGCAACAAACACGCATTCATTTGGCAACTTTGTACTACAGCCAGACTGCTGGGGCCTTGCAGACAGGAAACACTTTGACCCAACTCACATCAGGTCATTATGTTTCTACTCCTTGATGAAAGTCACAGGGACCCTGGCCTCCCTCCCAAGGCCTACCTGACCACTAGCTCTTTCATTCACAAGGTATCATAACCACTGCACTGACGATATTTATAGTTGTCATCTACTGATAGATGATATTTATAGCTATCATCTACTGAGCTCAGTGTAGGAACTGAGGTCATCCAGAGTCCAGCACTGCTGAGCTGGTAAGTGACAGGGCTGGAATGCACACTCCAGCCTCTTGGAACCCAAAGCTGCTACTTCTTCCCCTACACAACCCCCTACCTCACCAGCACTTGGCTCTGTAAACCAAAGCTTCACTGTTCGGGGCTTCCCAGGTGGCTCAGTGTTAAAGAATCCGTGTGCCAATGCAGGAGATGTAGATGTGGGTTCGATTCCTGGGTGGGGAAGATCCCCTGGAGAATGAAACGGCAACCCACTCCAGTATTCTTGCCTGGAGAATCCCATGGACAGAGAAGCCTGGAGGGCTACAGTCCACGGGGTCACAGGGTCAGACACGACTGAGCGCACAACACTCGCTCACTCACTGTTTCATTTCTTTCTTCTTAAGAAAGCACGGTACGCTGTTACCCACCCTGGGAATCACACGTGCACCCATGCTGCCTTGCGACAAAGCCTAAGAAAGTCAGCCATCCCACGTAGCAGAGGGCAAGCAGGATGAATGCTCCAGACCAACTCATCCTTGCCATCTTGATCCACTTGCTTCCTGTTTCTCTGAAAGCACTCCTCCCACCTGAGTCTCAGAGAACCAGCTCAAACTGGTCCTCCAAGTCAACTCTCTCTACACATAGGGGAAGGTGGTGCAATCTGGATCTTACCATCTTTTCATTTCAGGGCGTCACTTTCGTGGAGGAGAAAGACCTGGTGCTTTTGCTTCAGCAACAACAGAAAAGGGAACACACACTGTCCATTTGCCTTCCTTTTCCCATCAACTGGCTTTCTTGTTTGAGTTGGGAAATGAGAGAATGTTCACTTACGTTACAGATGTGAGTCAGGGCAACACTGGATGGCCATGCCTGGGCTGTAGCTGGGCAAAGAGTTGATGCTTTTGTGGTGGGGAAAGGCTTCAGGCGAGTCAGGCAGGGGTGGGATTTGGCTAAAGGAAAAGTGGCAGTGACACGTCAAGCATCAGAGACAGCAAGGTAAGCCCAGGGTTCGGGGGGCTGGATTTTATTTTCCTCCAAAAATTGAATCCATTTGCTGAATGAATCAAACCACAGACCCCCGAGCTATGTGAGACACTCACTGGAGGGGTTTTAGAGAGGACGACTGCTTCACCCCGTCACTGACTTCTTTGCACATAGACTCATGGGCAGGCACGGTGCACGCTGCTGCAGATACAGAAGGAACAGGGCCTGTCTGTGTCTATCAGAGGCTCACAGCTGTGTGTCAGGGAAGGGAAAACACGTTCCACATTAGAGAGCTTTAAGTAGAAGAAGTCATTTGTCACACTTGCCCCTACTGGAGGCCGATGGGCATCCTGTTGTCCTGGTGATGAGAAGATGACCAGCAAGTCAGCTGTGACTCACAGAGCACGTGCTGACCCTCAGCTAAAGCTGCCATCCAGGGATCCATAGACCCCTAAATCCACAGATCCCTAGTTTTGCCTTGCAGAGTAACCCAGGAAATCAAAAGATCAAAATCCTACACTTCTACTACAATTTATAGCAGTAGATCTTCCCAACCCAGGGATGGAACCCAGGTCTCCTGCATTGCAGGCAGATTCTTTACCAGCTGAGCCACAAGGGAAGCCCAAGAAGACTGGAGTGGGTAGCCTTTCCCTTCTCCAGGGGATCTACCCAACCCTGGGATCAAACCCAGGTCTCCCACATTGCAGGCAGATTCTTTACCAGCTGAGCCACAAGGGAAGCCCAAGTATACTGCAGTGGGTAGCCTTTCCCTTCTCCAGCGGATCTTCCCAATCCAGGAATCGAACTGGGGTCTCTTGCATTGCAGGCAGATTCTTTACCAGCTGAGCTAATCTAGGGAAGCCCTAGAGGCGATGTAAATTACCCAAGTCACACAGCTGACAAATTCAGGACACAAACCACACAAAGGGAACAGAGAGACCCTCGGCTCGGAGTCCACGGATGGACGAGAGCGCTTCTGTGAGCCTCACCCGATCAGGAGGTGATGAGACTTTTTCTTTTTGTCGTTTACTTTTACAGTTTAAAAGTTTTTTTTTTTTTAATTATGAAAGTATGATAACACATTCACAGGAGACTTGAAAAATACAGAATAAAGTTACATATAGCTCCGCTACATATTACAATTATGTTTTTAGGTAGATTAAGATTTTTAGTTGGCATTTCAATACCAAACTCTCCAAAATTAATAGAATGAACAGATAGAAAAGTAGAAGGATATAGTAGATCTGAAAAGCACTATGAACCAGTTCAGCATAACTGAGATTTATAACGATTTTTCACGCTACGTGAGGATACAAATTCTATTCACGTTCCCATAGACTGCAAACCAGGAGACACGGGAACATATCCAGGGACATAAAACAAAGGTGAACATTTTCATGATAGGGACGCTTTTCTGGTTGGCAGATCCACAGCTTTTATCAGGCCCTCAAAGGCGATCTATAATCCCAGGGTAGTGATCAACAGACCAGTTCAGTTTAAGCTTATGAACGGGTAACATTTCCAGTGTTTCCACGTCGGCCTTCCTGCCGGGCCAGTTACCCAGTATGTCCAGGTGTTTGTCTGGGAATCCTGTGTCTCTTGACTCTGATCTTCCTACACCTGTCGTATAACTACTACCTTTGAAGCTACTCAAGTGTAGGAGGAAATTGAAAATTACCCACTGCCTACTTCCAAAGCAGGCAGAATTTATTAATTGTTGCTTATTTTTGAAATTTGGGGAGAAAAACATTTGTTATATCCTCATTTTTTCCCCCTTGTTTCAAAAGCAATTCATTAAGTAACTAATTAAACAGAAGTTGTTCTGAAAACCCTAATGCCTCCACGGATGGTGCTGTAAAAAGAAGAAACATCTCTGTCTCTCCACAGACAGGAAGACAAGGAACTGCAGGAAACCCTGGCTGCCCTCAGCACATACCCTTTCTCAGCTGGTCTGCACACAAGGGTTTTTATTGCATCTATAACACTAAATTCTCTTATTTCCGTTTCAGTTTCCAGTTCATATCAGTTTGGGGGTTAACCGTCTTAGTATATTATTTTTATCAGGTCTCACCCAGGAGTGCTTGGTTTGAAGCAAAAACTAAGAAACTGTCCTAAATCTGCCAAGTGCTGGCTGTGTGATTTTGGTAACTGACGTAACTTTTCCGAGCACGTAACTTTCCTCCTGCACAAAATCCTTCTACTGAATCAGGCATCTGGCCTGTTGCTCTGGGGCTCTGACGGCCTTTCCTGGGGTCACGAGGGCAGTGCTCTTGTCTCTTTTACATGTTGGATTTGTCTTTTCTTTACAGAATAGGTTTCTGTTACTAAAACAGGGGTCCAAAAATCACACTGGGCAGGATGGTCTATAAAATGCCTAAAAATCAAAATTCTATGATTTCCTAGAACACCACCTCTTGTAATGGACACAAACCCTCACCAAATGCTGAAAATCAGAAGAGCCACTCAAATATCATCGTTAATGCCAACATGCACAGTAAGGGCTCATTCAACGGCAGATTGAAATCTTCATTCTAAGAATAGTGTTCTGTGCTTAAAAAATGTTTTCCTCATAGCAATGGTGTGACTGGCATTATCTCCAAATGTGGAATTGAACCAGATTTGCCCAAGATCGCTCAGCTACAAGGGGGAAGGGCTGGGATGTGAAGTCAGAAACATCCATGTGTTCTCCCAACTGCCAGCAAAGAGGGCTATTGGCAATGACTATTCACACTGTCAAAGTGAAGCAGCCACCCCCGGGCCCCCATCGGAGCTTTAAGGTATGAGCTTTGAAGTATTAAGGCTTTATGATTTGTAATGGCCGAAGAATCGATGCTTTTGAACTGTGGTGTTGGAGAAGACTTTTGAGAGTCCCTTGGACTGCAAGGAGATCCAACCAGTTCATCCTAAAGGAAATCAACCCTGAAAATTCACTGAAAGGACTGACGCTGAAGCTGAAACTCTGATCCTTTGGCTACCTGATGCAAAGAACTGACTCATTTGAAAAGACCCTGATGCTGGGAAAGATTGAAGGTGGGAGGAGAAGGGGGCGACAGAGGATGAGATGGTTGGATGGCATCACCGACTCGATGGACGTGAGTTGATGGACAAGGTCCGGGAGTTGGCAATGGACAGGGAAGCCTGGCGTGCTGCAGTCCGTGGGGTCACAAAGAGTCGGACACGACTGAGTGACTGAACTGAACTGAACTGATTTGTAATGGCACGACAGCTTTTACCTATCAAAACTCTCTCACTGGTAACTGCATCCTCTGACTGTGTACCATATGACTTGGTACTGGGAGAGTGGAGGGTTTATTTGTTTTTTCAAAATCAGAGCCGGAAATTCTAATCATCCAAGTCTTAAATGTTTTACAGATTATTTCAAGAAACAGGACGTGGATATATCTATATCCCTATCTATCTACTCGTGTGCATGTATATATCATACGGCCTTAAAGCACCCTGTTGCTTGTGAACTTGAGTTTTATTTGGGATATCACACACTCCTTTTCAGTTCTCTGAAAACTAGAATCCTACAGAGCCCTTTCCAGTTCCTCAAAGTCACACCCAGATGACGTAACTCCCTCACAAACTAATTTTATGTCCAAGTCACTCTTCCAAGTTTCATATATTCCCCTCAAATCCTGTTCTTTTATGCAGGATTCTGTCATGTGAAGTTCAGTTTTCTTCTTTCTTTGAGAATATGACTAACCCTCTGCTGCTTCCCATCCTTTCCAGGCCATCACAGCACTGTAACTCAAGTGGGCGCTGAAGAATTGATGCTTTTGAACCATGGTTCAGGAAAAGACTCTTGAGAGTCCCTTGAACAGTAAGGAGATCAGACCAGTCAATCCTAAAGGAAACTAGTCCTGAATATTCATTGGAAGGACTGATGCTGAAGCTGAAGCTCCAATACTTTGGTCACCTGATGCAAAGAAGAGACTCATTGGAAAAGACCCTGATGCTGGGAAAGATTGAAGGCCGGAGGAGAAGGGGACGACAGAGGATGAGACAGCTGGATGGCATCACCGACTCAATGGATGTGAGTTTGATGGACAAGTGGGAGTTGGTGATGGACAGAAAAGCCTGGCCTGCTTCAGTCTACAGGGTCGCAAAGAGTCAGACACGACTTAGCGACTGAACAACAACATGTAAGCAGGTCCTGTTTCCCCAAATTGCCTCCAAGCCCCACAGAACACTGCACCTCCCCAGGTGGACCACTCCGCCCCACCCACCCCCTCCTCTGCCCCTTAGAATGCAGACTGCACAGCTGGGAGTTCCTCTCCTCTCCTGACCTCCAGCTGGTATGTCCAGCTCTCCTTTCCTCTACTCTGCCTCTTGACTCTGACTGTAGGGATGATCATACTAAATGACATAAGTCAGAAAGAGAAAGGCAAATATCCATGGTATCACTTATATGTGGAATCTAAAATGCAACATAAATGAACTTATCTATGAAACAGAGACTCACAGGCATAGAGGACGGACATGATGCCCAAGGTGGAGGACGGATTGGGAGGGTGGGATTAGCAGATGCAAACTGTATAAGCACAGTGGATAAACAGCAAGGTCCTACGGTATCACACAGGGAACTATGTCCAGCATCCTGTGATTAACCATGACAGAAAAGCATCCTTTTAAAAATGCATACCACTGAATCCCTTTGCTGTACAGCAGAGATTAACACAACATTGTAAAGCAACAATACTTTCATTAAAAAAATTAAAAACAAATAAAAACCTTCCTCCAATCCAACAGCTGTCTAATAAGTGGATGGGGTATTAGGCAGCTATTAAAATTTAAAAGATGTTTACCTGACTCTCCTATCCAGGGATCCAACTTAAGATACATAGTTAGTGTCATAATTTTAGAACTTCCAGTGGGAACACTGTAACAACCTCAAGCATTCTAACAAGAAGAATACAAATCTTGTGCTCAAAATAGAGAAGGAAAGTTCGTTCCTTCATTTTTACACCTACATCACCACCATTCAAGGACATCTCTATTGAATATTTCCAAGAGACAAAAATGGGCATGCATTTCAGATTTTGTGGTTTGATGACCACCTTTCTCTGGGCAAACCTACTACTTACGGGGTGGAATCTAGCCTTCCACGGACGTGGACACCCACTATTGTCAAGAGGAATCACATGAGAGCGTCAGAAGACAGACCTTGGAAAATGTTCTGAAAGAGCTCCCTGCCCACCTTGGTTTCCCATTTTAATCACCAGACCATGCTGGTGCTTTTTAGTCCACCATCCCCACCTCCATAGGGGCGTCGGACACAAATTTTTGAAAAGCCTGTGTTCCTAATTCATGGCTTAGCAGTTTGAGAAAATGCTTAGCAGTTTGAGAAAATGCTCAGCGTCTTGTGCAGTTTCTGAGAAGAAAGCAGTTTTTCTCAAAATCTAGTAGGAGAAGCTAAAGCTGTCTAGACATTGATCAGATGCTAGGAAGGGAAGCTACACACCTCTAAAAATTGATCAGATACAATTCCCAGGTCGGGAAGATCCCCTGGAGAAGGAAATGGCAACTCACTCCAGTATTCTCGCCTGGAGAATCCCATGGACGGAGGAGCGTGGCAGGCTACAGTCTAGGGGGTTGCAAGAGTCGGTCAGTACTTAGCGACTAAAGCACCAGCCCTAGTAAGGAGATATAGTACACACTGCCATGGAAAACCCTATCATCGAGACTGTTCTATCACTGGTGCATTTTGTAAAGTTGCTGGTGGAGGGCTGCATTCCAGATCCTACGGCATCCGAGCCACCGGTGCTAAAAGTAGCCGGCCACCACCATGGAAGCAGGCCCAGGACAGTGACTCCATGTCCGTGCTCATGGCCATTTTTCTCAAGAAGGGATTCACAGCAAATTTTGACTCCACTGCCATAAGCTCAACCTGGAACCGGAAGCTGAACCCAGCAACAGTGTCTGCTATTTGGTCCTTGACTGAGGCAGCACCTGCTCCAGTGAAAACACGGAATTCACAGCCCTGATAAGACACACATAATCCAGCAGTGGTTGAAGGGGCGCCAAGACAGGCCTCACAGTGACCTCTCCCTGCTTTTCCACGAACAACTGTGACTAACTGTGACCACATTTTGTCTTGTATCAACTCTGCCAGAACTTTGTACCAGAAATTTCAACCATTAATAATTCAATTTGGTCTGTTCACCAACAGTTATTGTTAAGTTTCTGTTTTATTTTTGTTTTACGTCAGTATATACTTGATTATGGCTTCCCAGGTGGCGCAAACAGTAAAGAACCCACCTGCCAACGCAGGAGACCTAAGAGATATGGGTTCAGTCCCTGAGCTGGGAAGATCTGGAGGAGGCCATGGCAAGCCACTCCAGTATCCTTGCCTGGAGAATCCCATGGACAGAGGAGCCTGACGGGCCACAGTCCATGGGGCTGCAAAGAGTCGGACACGCCTGAAGCGATGAAGCTCACACGCCTGATGAACAATGTTGTGTTAGTTTCAGGTGTACAGCAAAGTGATTCGGTCACACACGCACACGCATCCATTCTTCTTCAGATTCTTCTCCCATGTAGGTTATTACAGAGTACTGAGCAGCGTTCTCTGTGCTACACAGTAGGTCCTGGTTGATTATCTGTTTTAAATATACACACTGCTATTGCTAAAGTTATGGATGTTCCGAAGGACGGTGACACATTATACCAACTTTACATGTTTTTCAGTAACTGGATTTGTCTCAATCTCTTAGCAAAGCCAGGTGGAATATAGCACATAAAAAAAGAGTTTGATAAGAAGAATCAGCTATGAACAAATACCGGTCCTTTACAGGTACCGGGGGTGAGTAAAGGCCTATCCGGGACATGACGTAAAGAGTTCCAGAGAGTAAAAGGCACACGGGGAAGAGCACGGAGAAGAAACTTCCTGGACTTAACCACGTTCCTTGGGCTATTTAAAAAAATCCTTTCCACCCTCCTCTCTTTCATTTATTTCCCCACATTAAGGAACACAAGATGCCCAAGTCAGGAAGGAAATGTCAGTCTTGTGAAGAATTACAACAAATGGTATTTAGGCTGAAATTTCACCCAAACATGTGGTTATCTTCTTGTGGCTTTAAGGCCACAAGGCATCCAGATGCAAATCTGAAAAAGACATTTCAGTTCATTCCGTGTTTCCAAAGGATGTCTGAAAGAAGAATACACACCCTACACCTGTCTGATATTTTTAAAGCAAGGACTTCAAGCCACCATTAACCTCTAAAATCTTTTAGAGAATTGCTTCTTTACCCAGTTAAATTCTTGTCCTCAATTTTCAGGACTCGATCATCGGACTCATCCAGTCTTGTCTTTCTCCACGAGAGAGGGTGAAAGATGTCTATTACAAAACCAAATCAGTTAATGCCAAAGACAGGCATGGCTCATTTCCATAAAAAATAATAAAGCTACAATTCCCGATGAGCCGGAAACATGGTGACTGTTCATTACTGTAAATGGTGAGTGTCTTTGCATTTTCAGCAGGCACGCTGGAGCTGAAGACGTTTTGGTGAAGTTGAACGGAAAGCATTTTCCAACCCTTTACATCCCCTAGCTTTTCTCTGTGGAACACTGGGAAGTCCTGGCGAAGCTTTCCGTGGCAACTCCACTACTAAAGAGGAAGCACAGGACCAAGTTTAATGTGACACTTGCTGATAAAGTATAACACAGCGGACTGTGTTCCATGCAGAGAGTATTTTCCAGAAAGGAAAGTCAGCTGGTTCCCATCTGTTTTGCATTTGGGCTGTGGATACAGCCGATCTGGGCAGGGGTTGGGGGAGATGTGGGTTTTCATGTAGTAGATTAAGTGAGCAGAATACTACTAGAGCTCATCATCAGTTCTGGTGAAGTTCACAGGATACAAAATTAATACAATCCCACTTGTCATTACATTTCTATACCGTAACGATGAAAATTCAGAAAGAGAAATTAAGGAAACAATCCCATTTATCATTGCATCAAGAAGGGCAGAATTCCTTTTCCTTCCTCAGGTAGGAAGGAAAGTTTTGAAAGAAAAGACTTGTACTCTCAAAACTGTAACACACTGATGAAAGAAATTGAAGATGATGCAGAAAGATATACCATGTTCCTGGACTGGAAGAATTGTTAAGATGAATATATTACCCAAGCCAATCTACAGATTCAATGCAATCCCTATCAAATCATCAATGGCACTTTTCACAGAACTAGAACCAAGAAAAATTTTATATTTATATGGAAACACAAAAGACCCTGAATAGTCAAAGCAATCTTGAGAAAGAAAAAGGAAGCTGGAGGAACCAGGCTCGCTGACTTCAGAATATATTATAAACCTACATTGATCAAAACAGTATGGTATGGTACTAAAAACAGCAGCAAAAGCTCAGAAATAAACATATGCACCTAAGGCTAGTTAATCTATGACAAAGGCGGCAAGAATATACAATGGAGAAAAGACAGTCTCCTCAGTAAGTGGTGCTGGAAAAACTGGACACCTACACGAAAAAGAATGAAATTAGAACATCCTGTAATATCATGTGCAAAAATAAACTCAGAGTGGATGAAAGGCCTGAATGTAAAACTGGATACCATGAAACTCCTTGGGGAAACCATAGGCAAGAACACTCTCTGACACGCATTGCAGCAATATCTTTTTAGATTTCTTTTAATACAGCACGTGACTTACATCCCAGAAGACTGGGAATTATCTGTGGACACCAGCACACACAGATTAGAGCTTTGCACTGCTGTTTGCTTCATTGCTACGTTGTTCTCTCCAGTAATGAGACTATACATCCTTCCTCGGAGAAGGGCATCACTCAACGCCCCTTCCTCTCCTCAAAGTCACACTGCTGTCCCTTTGCTCCCTCAGCTCCAGGACCCACCCTGGCAACTCCAGGCTCTGAGCTCTTCTGAGCCTGCTCTTGCTTGGACACCCATGACTTCTGAATTCGTCCCCTCACATCCTTCACACATCAACCCGTTTTGCAGTGAAAGTGATTCTCTTTCTCTCTCGCTGCCCTGGAAGCTCACAAATCCTACAGGTGTTTCCAGATAAACTTAAGAGCCTGGCATCCCTATCCTTTGCCAGTTCCTTCAAGTCTTCTTTTCATCCAGAGAGTCTTAGATAAGTTAGTCTACGGGCAGAATGGCTTATTTAAAACCAGAGATGTCACTTTGTTGACAAAGGTCTATCTAGTCAGAGCTATGGTTTTTCCAGTGGTCATGTATGGATGTGAGAGTTGAACCATAAAGTTCAGAGCCAAAGAATTCATGCTTTTGAACTGTGATGTTGGAGAACTCTTGAGAGTCCCTTGGACTGCACGGAGATCCAATCAGTCCATTCTAAAGGAATCAGTCCTGGATATTCATTGGAAGGACTAAAGGACTAAAGCTGAAGCTCCAATCCTTTGCCCACCTGTTGTGAAGAGCTGACTCATTGGAAAAGACCCTGATGCTAGGAAACATTGAGGGCAGGAAGAGAAGGGGGCAGCAGAGGATGCGATGGCTAGATAGCATCACCAACTCAATGGACATAGATTTGAGCCAACTCCTAGAGTCAGTGAAGGACAGAGGAGCCTGGTGTGCTGCAGTCCATGGGGTTGCAAAGAGTTGGATGTAACTTAGTGACTGAACAACAGCAACATGGGCAGAACAGAATTTGACTTATACTAGTACAATTACTGCCATCACGGACACCTTCTAAGTCATGAAAGAACCATCTCTGCTACTAAGAATCTCTTAAGTAAGTCATGTTTGCACTTCCAAATACTGAACCTCGATTTTCTGGTTCTTCTTCCCCCTCTTTCCCCCTCCTGTTCCTCTTCTTTCTCTTCCTCTTCTCCTTCCTCCTCTTTTTAATCCTACATTTGCCTTCACAGCAGTCGCCTCACATTGCCTCTTCTTTTAGGACAGTTACACAAAAAATTTAACTGTCATGATGGTCAAAGCGAGATCCTCTGTTTAAGTATCTCGTTCAGCCACTGACAGAGGCAGAACGCCGCATACAAAGAGCAAGAGCCGGGGCAGGTCAAGTCATCGCGTCCCTGGGCAGGCCTGCCCTCTCAAAGTTCCCGGCTCCGAGCACTGCGTTTCATTTATCCTTCATAAGTTTGTCTATTTGTCTGCACTGGGTCCTAGCCGCAGCACAGGAGCTCTTCAGTCTTGTTTGAGGCATGCAGGATCTAGCTCTCTGACCAGGGGTCAAACCCGGGCCCCCTTCATGGGGAGTGTGGAGTCTTAGCCACTGGACCACCCGGACGTCCCGCCACGCCTGTTAATGCTCACTTTATAGTCGTTTGGTAAATTCTCTTCACTTCAGAAAACACTTCCATAGTGCCATTATCATTACAAACAATTAGATAATTTTTTTTTAGGTTTAGTCTTTTAAAATTGCTTATTGAGCTGAAATTCACTTAACACGGAATGAACTGTTTTGACAAGTAGACTTGGGCGGTATTTGGTACACTCACAAAGCTGTTGACCATCACCTCTAAGACTGTCATCATCACCAAAGAAAATTCCAGTTGCATTAGCGGTCACTCTCCATTCCCAGCAGCCCCTAGTAACACCCTCAATCTAATCTAACCCATCAGTCCACACCAGGTCCCAGGGCCCAGCATTCACTAGGAGAAGAGACACATGGGGCCTACATATTAGGACTTGTGCAGCTCAGAAAAACTGAGAAGCAACAAAAATAACCGCCAGCAGCTTCCCTGGGGGCTCAGACGGTAAAGAGTCTGCCTGCAGTGCAGGAGACCCGGGTTCAATCCCTGGCTCAGGAAGATCCCCTGGAGGAGGAAATGGCAACCCACTCACCTCTGGTAGGACTATCAGAGCTACCGGTTTTCAGATCAAGGGATGTTACGGAGGTGGTGACTGAACTTAACAAAGAGCAAAAGATTCAGGCTTGTGCACAGAACACAGAGTATTTCCATATGAAAAGAGATTTTGCTGAAGACCTTTAAAGAAAAGGGATATTTGCCTTTTATCTGTGAAGATTCCTCAGCCAAAGAAGGTGGAAGGGATCACAGGATGCACTCTTCCAGCTCTGGGATTCTGTGGTGCATGAGGCCTGCCAGTGTGTGTGTGTGTGTGTGTGTGTGTGTGTGTGTGTGTGTGTGTGTGTGTGCGTGCGCACGCGTGCATGCGCGTATCCACACACAAATACAGAGTCCGCATCCCTGCTCCCTGTGTGAGAAACAGGCTGTCTCGGTGGACTGGACTCATGGAGGCCGAAGCCTGCTGTCTCCTCTGCCTCAGCAGCACCTGAGATGAGCACTTTCCAACTCTAAGTCATTTGACGCGAGGACAGAACAGTTTAAAAAGGGAGAGAAAGCACCTTAATTTAGTTCTCGAAGGTAGGATCTAGTTTGTGAGAACACGCTAAATCAAATTAGCCTCAGGTTTTTCTACTTCACTTACTAGGCTAACCTCTGGGTACATGTGGGGCAAGGGGGCGGGCCAGGGTGGATTCTGTTTTCACCAACAAGCCTCCGTAACACCTGACTGGCTTCAGAGTCAAAGGGCGGATTTAATTCCTTCAGCTTAAAAGATGTATTGTTTACAAGCATCTCTGGGGTTTTTTTATACTTCATTTAAAAGTAACTTTTAGCATCTTCAGAGAGAAGGGAAAATAGTTTTCTAGAAGTCTATTTCCCATTTCACTCCAATAGGAGCATCATGGGTGCTCAGTCATGTCCAACTCTTGACGACCCCACAGACTGTAGCCTGCCAGGCTCCTCTATCCATGGGATTTCCCAGGCAAGAATACTGGAGCAGGTGCCATTTCTTCCTCCAGGGGAATCTTTCCGACCCACGAACCGAATTCGCGTCTCCTGCATTGGCAGGTGGGTACTCTACTGCTGAGCCAGCCTAAAGTACATCATACAGTTTCCTTAAAAAAAAAAAAAAAAACTCCTCCCACAAATCCATCATTTTATAGTACATATTTGAGAAAACAAATTGGAAAAACTCAGCAATCTCTAATTAACAGGTAAAATCAATTGGTTACATGCTATTTCTTGGATTTTTTTTTTTCATTAATCTGCAGTAATCCTCAACATAAAAAAGCTAATTCCAGCTGCCACCCATGTGCCTGGCTCCCAACTACCAAGGCAGGTAAGAAACCGTAATACGTCTGTTAGCGTGCTGAGAACAAAGTGGTCGTCTATTGCAACAGCCAAAAATGTGTAAGCATCATGCCACATTAAATCCACATCCTTGGTAATGCTAAGCGTTTCAACCAGGAAGCAATGCTTGGTGATTTGAAGGCAGTCATGAAGTTAGTACAATACAACACAATCAAAAGACCTCCATCCCAGCAATCAAACCACAAACCGGCATCTATCTCTTTCTCTCTCCTAAAATATATTGGATCGTATTTCTCCCAGCCTGGGTAAGGGGCCATCCCCAAAGCATCACGAGTGAAAAAGAAGAAAATGATATGAAGGAGTGGAGGAATCATTAAGAGCTCGGCAAAGCACAGAAACAGCTTAAATGTCTTCTGAAAACTGACAGATAATAGAGGAATAAGAAACAGTCTTCATGAACTAAGTATTTCATCTTCCTCTTTGTTTCTGGACTAGCAGTTAAGATTTTAACCAATGTTCCCTAAAGGTATATTTATTGCATTTCACTTAAAAAAATTTTTTTTTTAATGTGGGCCATTTTAGAAGTCTTTTATTGAATTTCCTACAATATTGCTTCAATTCATGTTTTGGTTTTTTGGCTATGAGGCATGTGAGATCTTAGTTCCCTGACTAGGGATCGAACCCATGCTCCCTGCATTGGAAGTCTTAACCACTGGTCTGCCAGGGAAGCTCGTGGTGTATTTATTTTAGATGCAGTATCTCCATCCTCCATTCCCATTGTGCTTCTCCTCCCCTAACTCTGCTGCTGACCTTTTGCTTATTGGACTGTGGGCTCTGGGAATTCTTCAGGGTCAAGGTGACACCACTCTGAGAAGAGTAGAAAGGGCCCTCCCAACTGCCTAGGGTCAGACAGACTCTTCTGGACGTCCCACTGACTCCCAGAAGCCAGGTCATGCCAGCTGAAGTCTTCCAGAATTACAGCATGTTCAATTATAAGGGATTTCTCAAGATAAAAAGTATAACATCAAACAAGGGCTTATCCGTCCTCGCAAACCCACACCCTAATGAGACATTTCCAGGATTCTGGCATGTGAGGGTATCAAGCAGAGTGAGGACAAAACTGAACAGGAGCCACGGACCTTCTTTTACATAACAGCCTGGGCTTCTGGGGGCCTGCCCTTGGTTTAGACCCATGAAGAGCAATGCACTGTCCCCTGGTCCGAGATGCTACCCCAGTCCTTGCTAGAAGCTGGAAGCCCGGGGCAGGTTTATTTTACAGCTAGTGAGGAGGAGCTCCGTAGTAAGAGGAAGCCCCATCAGTCACTGGAGGTTGAATCAGGGTGGACATGTTACGTTATTGAACAGATACCCCAGAGGAAGGCTTCGTTTGCCTCGTGTGAACCTGTGTCCACGCTACACTGAGCATTAACCCTCACACAAGCTCACCGACTGCACAGAAGGTTTCCGAGGTTTCCATAATGACAAAATCTTCTTCCCAGAAGAAATGAAACTGCACTTAAGTTCTGTAGATGACGATGATACAACCAATAAGATGGTCTCATTTTTAATGGAAAACTGGGATTTGAGGAAATGACCAACAACATGCAGTTTGCACTACACACTGAATAGATCCAAAGTTGCCTGCGGAAGGTCTCTGAAGAGCTGACGATGGGCCTGTCACACGGTGTCCCCCAGAGAGGCTCTTTGCCTTTCTGAACTTTAAAGGGGTCCCCTTTTTTTGCCCCAACCCTAGCAAGTGACAGCGAACAACACCCCTAACACACACAGGGAGACTCAGTTGGTGCTGTGGATTCACCAAGCCTGAGCGAGCTGCTCGGCCAAGCTACGGGTGTCTCCCAGGATCTTCTTTAACGATCCGCCCGACAAGAACTAAGCACTGATTAAAAGATAAGAACCCTCAAGATCTTCTGAGAAGAGAATTACTCTATAAGAGCTTGCGGGCTCCCCTCTATTCCTTGAGCTTCTGCAGACGCTGGGCCTCCTCCGGGCAGGGTGAGGGCTGTTCCCTGCCACCTGGGGACACCAGTGCAGTCCGGGCCTTCCCTGCCAGCCCTTTAACAACTGCCACTTCTTAGCCGGGGCCCCTCTGGTTTTAACAGGAGCATCCTGACTTTTCCAGCTGGGAGAGTCTGCACTCTCTAAATGCCAGGATGAATAGCAGTGATCTGCTAGTACCTTCCAAAATACTAGGGATGGGGAGAGCAGGAAAAGGGGACACAGGTATCCAAAAAAAAGTCCTTTAAGCAGACCTGGCATGTTTTCTCGTGATTTGTATTAGAACCAAAGCAAAGTCCTGTTGGAGAGTCATGAGCAACTGAATTTGGGGAGAGGGCTGTGCTAGCCACTTTCTGTAGCCTCCCTCCACCCCACTTCCCCAGATTACAAAGTAGCCGGCACCCTTCACAACTGACAGGCTACATTTGGCAGCTCTGAGAGAGGCCTTTGTCAGCGGTCCCCACACATCAAGTTTACCTCTCCAGATGCTCCCTGAGCCCATGCATTATGGATGGACTAGGGATCCTTCAAAAATAGAAGCGGGGTGGGGAGGACAAAGGCAGTCCCTGCCGGCACCGTCGGGGCTCTTGATCTCATGGCCAGCCCGGGGACTCAGGTGGCTACAGTCGTGCAAACACAGAATCATTCAAGAGACATAGCACCCGCTCCCCCCCCACCCCCACCACCTCTCTCCGCCTCGAGGGCACACGCACCTCTAGCCCAGCCTTACCTGCTCCTGCTGTTGCACGGATTTCCCCGAAGCGTTGGGCTCCTTGGCTGTGGTCATGGTCCCCTGCTTCAGGGTGCACGCCGGCTCAGCGGCAGGTGCGGTCTGAGCGGGAGGACTTCGGGGCCCCCAGAGTCCAGCCGGCCGGAGGACTGGGGCTTAGTCCATACTTCCCAGAGCCCACGGCTGCTGGAGAGGGGGTGGCGAGAGGGAGGGCGAGTGGGTACGGCCGCCTAGTTCTCTCTTTTAAATGCACAGAGCAGAAGCGGGGCGATGCTGCGGCTTCGCGGGGCTTCTGCAATTAGCAACAGCCTCTGCAATCGCCACAGAAACAACGACCACTGCTTAGCAACCGGGCAAGTGGCGGCGCGGTGCAGGAAGGGGACCCGAGTGATGCGCGCCGCTCCCGCCCGCCTCCCGCGGCGCACGGCGCATGCTCGGGCCGGCGGCGGGGCGGGGAGGGGGCTGGGGAGGGGGCGCCGGCGGGAAAGAGGCGGGGGGCGGGGGCGGGGAGAGGGGAGGGGCCGCCGGCTCCGGGTCTTGCTGCCAACCTGTGCAGGTGGCCAGACCTGCGCCCCCGGGACACCGCTGCGGGCAGATCACACCCGGGCTGGGGGCGCGCGAAGGGGCCACGCCGCGAGGGGCTTTGTTTGTCCCTCTGCCAAGCGCAGGGCCTCTTAAGGAGCAAAGATGCCCCCGGGCATCAAAGAACAGCTTCTTTTCTGTTTGCCTGGTGGGTTTTTTCCCGCCGCTCCCCGCCCCGCCCCCCCAACTCCGCCCCCACCAAGACCAGTAGCATGGCAATCTTGGCCTTTATTTTCCTTAAAATTCAGAAAACTTAACTATGGTCTGTCTTTTTAACTCAAAGAATCGTCTGTTTCCCTGTGAAAATCAACCAGGACCTCAAGGGTGTCTGATGGTTAAAAGAAGGAAAAAAAAAAAGGAAAGAAGCCGGTGGTGACCTTATAGGAACTCAAGGGCTCCCTGCTCTGTCCTGAGCTCAAGGAGAGAGAGGGGCAGGGGTGGCCGGCCTGCTCTTGGGCCTCATGTCCTTGAGCTTGGTCCTGACCCTGGGCACACAGCACCCGCTCAGCTGCTGCCTCTGGGGGGACCGAGTGGCTGGTGGAGGAGAAACGCCCAGTGGGGACTCTGATGGAGCGGAGCTGGTGGCCTGCAGGTAGGGACACCTGTGCTTTCCAGCACCCTGGGCCTCGCGGACGCCCAGAGGTTTCTGCTGCCCCCGTGTGTGACTGCCTGCCTCCCAGCCTGGAGCCTCTGCCGCCAAAGGGCTTCAGGCATCAGACACTCACTGGCCTGGGGGAGTGTGGCCCTCACGCCCAGCCCTGAGGAAGTGCTTCCCCTGGGCTCCAGGTGGTCCTGCCTTTGCCCCTGTGAAGCCAGTGCAGCCTCTTGCAAAGAGAAGGCAGAGTAGAGCCGTATCCAGTTGAAGGTTTTAATAGAAGACTTCCTTTGTTCTGCTCCTTCCCTGACCCCCTGACCCCCGTCCTTCTATAGCAACAGACACACCAGCACGATCCAAGGCCCCATTTGCTCCCCTGGAGTGGATGGTTGAGTCCTGCTCCTGCAGGGTTGCGGGGCCCCCCCAACCACAGCCTGAAATTCGGCTCTAAGCGTTTACTTGGCACGGATTCCAGAAGGTCAGGATGGGCAGCTGGGAGCTTGGCTGGCTCGGCCGAGAGTACAAAAATGGAAAAGCCCCCTGTGAGAGCCTTGTCTCACAGTCCAGCTTCAGTTCGTGTTGTGTTTGTCTTTTATTTAGACATCCCTGCAGGGAGGGGGGTTTCCTCCAGCAGTGGTGTGTTCCCGGTGGACCACACCCAGCGGGTCCGGAACCCAGGGTATCGCTGGTATGGGTTGCGGGCAGTTTGCCAGGCCACACAGACACTCAGGGGAGTGGTTGCTCTGGAGGGGAAGGGGCGGTCACTGTGGTGTGAAGACCCCAAGCCAACCAGCCATCATGGCAGCAGCAGCCAAGACTCAGGAAGGAGGCATGGGGAGCGGGGTGAGCAGCGCCCCCTCCCCTAACACAGCTGGACCCCGGCAGTCCCGGGGGCACCCCAGTGATGCGAGAGACCAGCAGCCCTTGCGGCAAAATGGTTCATCCCTGAGCATCTCAGAACTGGTCTGTTCTCCCAGGTTTCCTCTTATGTCAGAACCCCTGGGGTGGGTCACATCTTACAACCACCATCAGTTCACGTCTCTGAGAGCATCCCCTGCTGACTCGGGGGGCCGTGAACATCACCCAGTACCGCTGTCCAAGGACGGGACGCGAGCTGGGGGAGGAGAAGGCAGGAGGTTCCCAGGGCCCTGGGCCTAACCAAGTGGGTGGTACCCCAAGCTGCTCAGCTGTGTCTGCTGGGGAAGGGCATGACACCCTCAGGGCCCTTCTATTTTACTTCTCAGTAAAGACCATAAATGTGACTTTATATCTAAAATGAATATGGATATCATGCAAAGTTCACACACACTTGCTAGATTATACCTGATCCTTCAAAGGAGTCTCCTGCTGGCCCCGCAGCGTCAGGTCTCTTGGAGCTCCCCCCCAACACACACACACCCCTTCTGCAACTCCTCTGTCTTCACGATCCATTGATTGGGAGGAAAAGCTCGCAAACGGCTGCTGGATGGACAGGCCAGGTGGTGCCGCTCGGAACCTTTCCGTGGGCTTTTCTGACAGCAGGTGCCTAGAGCCCAACTTTTCTGCATCCTTGACTTGGACCTCTTTTAAAAGAGAAAGGGCAGGACTTCCAGCTGAGCCAGACGACACGGATGAACCCGGAGGACGTTTCATTGAGTGAAGTAAGCCAGTCACAGAAGGACAAATACTGCCTGACTCCACGGCTATAGAGGAAGCTAAATTAGATTCATAGAAGCAGACGGTGGAATGGTTCTGCCAGGGGTGGGCAGTGGGGGGCGGCAGAAGCAGGGAGTGGCCCTGCAAGGTTTACAAAACTTCTGCCAGATGCAAAGGTTCTAGAGCTGCCGTAAACACCTGCTTCTGGTTCGCAACCATGAGTCGTATTTAACAACCATGCGTCGTATACCGACAAACCTGTTACCTGAAATACGTCAGAGAAAAACAAGTACCGTATCATTTCGTCATACGTGGAGGACAGCACACAAACAAAAACAAATCAACACAAAAACACATAGTGACCAAGGACAGAGAAGTGGTTACCAGAGGGGAAGGGGCCGGGGGGAGATGGATTCAAGAGGATGGAGCGGACGGATGGAGACAGTTTCTGGTGGTGAGCACACTGCAGGGGCACAGAAGTCCAAACCTGCTGTGCACATGAAACATACCATGTTATAAGCCCACGTTACTGTACCTCAGTAAAAATAAATCTGTTGGGATTAACAGACACACAGTACTATATTTAAAGTAGATAACCAACAAGGACCTACGGGACAGTACAGGAAACTCTACTTAATCTTTTGTAATAATCTATAAGGGAAAAGATGGCATCACCGACTTGATGGACATGAGTTTGAGCAAGCTACGGGAGTTGGTGATGGACAGGGAGGCCTGGCATGCTGCAGTCCATGGCGTCACAAAGAGTCGGACACGACTGAGCGACTGAAGTGAAGTGATAATGGAAAAGACTGAAAAAATAGATAGATGTATGTATGACTGAAAGACTGCTGTACACCTGAAACTGACACATCGTAAATCCACCGTGGGTTTCCCTAGTGGCTCAGTGGTAAAGAATCCACCTGCCGATCAGGAGATGTGGGTTTGAACCCTGGGTTGGGAAGATCCCCTGGAGAAGGAAAGGGCTACCCACTGCAGTATTCTTGCCTGGGAAATTTCATGGACAGAGGAGTCTGGCAGGCTATAGTCTGTGGGGTCGCAGAGAGTCAGATGTGACTTAGTGACTAAACCACAATAAAAATCAACTATACTCCCCCAAACCATCACAATATTGCAATATTGTAAACTAATTATCCTCTAATTATTAAAAAAAGAAGTCATGGAAAAACCCATCACAATATTGTAATTATCCTCTAATTAAAGAAAAATCAACTATATTCCAATTAAAAAGATAACAACAAAACTATATCTAAAAAATGTCTGTTCAAAAGGTAGATCTCTTTAAGAGAGAGAAAGGGCTGCGTTTGATCCATGTTTTAAAATTAATCGGTATCCCTCTAGAACAAAAGCAGCATGCCCAAGTTTATCCTTCAGGCTAAAGTGTGTCCTGCACACTTCTTTTGGAGCCTTGGTGCCTGCCTCAGTGAACATTAAGTTTCTAGCGTCCATCCTTAGCAAAGGGACAAAGTCAAGGCTTACTTGCCTCACAATACTTGCAGTGACAATGGCCGCCTGGGGCTGCCCTGTGCTGGGCACCCAAGCCCAGTGTGTCTGTGAGGCTGGCCCTGAAATTGCCCCATTTATGAGAGGAAATTGACATTTTGAGAATTTAAATATTATTCTCATCGTTAGCCAGCAAGTGCCCGACCTAAACTTGTGCAGGCCGGGGCTGGGGCTACTGTACTGTACTGGCTCAAAATGCCTGCAGAGCAGAAGATGGAAGATATTTAAGTAGTCTGTGCCAGGAAGTACAGTGAGCACTGGACACCCCTTCCCTTAATTGATCCTTAAAAACCTCTTAGACACACATGGCATTAGCTCGCTAGGGCAGCCACAACAGAGCATCACGAGCAGCCCAGGATCACAGTGCTGGCGCCTTCTGAGGCCCCTGTCTTTGATGGTCCCTCTGTGTGCGCCTGACCAGCTCTTCATGCAGGACACCAGTCATGTGGGATTAGGGTCCCGCCCAGTGACCTCACTTTACGTTAATCAGCCTTTTAAAGACCATGTCTTCAGACACAGTCCCATTCTGAGGTCCTGGGGTTGCAACTTCAATGTGTAAGTAAGGAGGTACACAGTTCAGCCCCTAATGTTCATTGTGAGCCCATTTCACTGATGAGGAAACTGAGGCTTGAAACGCTTCCGCAGACTTTCCAAAACCCACACAGTCAGTAATAAGCAGCAGAGTTACTCCAAACAAGAGTAAGGCGTCTGACCAGCCCTCTGGTATCTGAAAAGCGGCAGGCAGCTCAAGGGTCTGCCCTGATGGCCCACTCTGGGCAAGTCCCTGCTGGGGGTCCCGGGAGGATCCCAGCGCAGTACAGACTAGCCCTTCCCAGGTGAGTGTTCCCGGTGCCAAGGGAGGATCAGAGAGCAGAGCCTCCTCCTGCAACACACAGCAGAGGCCATAGCGACACCTGCTCCTCACCCCGCGGGCTCTTCCCTGCGCTCGCTGGACACAGGCAGCTGAGCCTGGCGGAGCGCGGCAGCCCGCTGGCCAAGGAGGCTGCCGCCAGCTGCTCGCCCTGTGGTGTTACCCACCTCCCTTTCCCACTGGGCCCATCACCTGGCACTACCAGAAACCTCTGAGATCCCGCAGGCAGTCTCCCTGCGTGGACCCGAAGCCCCACAGTCCCGAGCAGGTGCACGGGGCTGGAGGCTTGGTCACGTGGGCACCATGCATCCTGCAGCCTCCTCTCCCATCCAGTGTGTCCCAGACCGGCGGCTGGCACCGGCTCAGCTGATTAGGTCTGCGTGCGCATGTGCGGCCCCTGGGTCCTGCGGCGGCCCTAGGCCGTTCTCGCTCCGCTGATCTGCGTTCACTTCGCCCCGAGCAGCCAACCGGCTGAAACAGCTTTGCCTCACGACTGGCTCCATCAGCCCGTCTTTAAGCACCTAGTATGTGCCAACGGCAATACCACCGACAAGAAGCAGGCACATTAGCTGCCTTGTTGCTGTAAGGGATCAAAATGGCCTTAGAGTAGGATCCCTGAAGATCTTGGGGTTTTTTTTAGCATTAACCATCAGCAAGAGAAACCAATTCTAACTTACAGTTCCCTGAAAATAAAAGTGAATACGGGCAGCAAGGTAAGATTCCCTGGAGAGTCCCGTCAGGATCCAAAGAAGGAAGTTTAGAAAAAGAGCTTATAGAGATACATGAAAATTACCACTAGGGAGGAGACGTGGCTAAGTTTCCTGAAGACTGGATTTCTCCAGAGAAACAGAACCAATAGGGTGTGTGTGTGTGTGTGTGTGTGTACATAAAGAAAGAAGAAACTAAAGTCGCTCAGTCATGTCCAGCTCTTTGCGACCCCATGGACTGTAGCCTACCAGGCTCCTCCATCCACGGGATTTTCCAGGCAAAATTCTGGAGTGGGTTGCCATTTCCTTCTCCAGAGGATCTTCTGGACCCAGGGATTGAACCCGGGTCTCCTACATTGTAGGCAGATGCTTTACCATCTGAGCCAGCAGGGACAGAATCCAAACGTGTGTATACATATACATATACTATACATATACATATATGGAGAGAGAGATTGGTTCCTTTTTTTTTTTTTTTGGCTGTGTTGGGTCTTAGTTTTGGCATGCAGGCTTAATTGCCCCCATGGCATGTGGGATCTTAGTTCTCTGACCAGGGATTGAACCCATGTCCGTTGCATTGGAAGACAGATTCTTAACTACTGGACAATATAAGAAGTCCCAAGATTGGTTATTTTTAGGAATTTAGGGAGTTGGCTCATTTGCTTCTGGGGGCTTGCTAATCTTAAATCTGCAGGGTAGGATTGTGCAGGCCAGCAGGCTGGAAACCCAGGGAAAAGGCCATCTGGAGGTAGAATTCCGTCTTCCTTTGGGGAGGTTGGTCTCTTTTCTCTTAAAGCCTTCAACTGATTAGACAAAGCCCCCCCCACACTAAGGGAAGGTAATATGCTTTTACTCATAAGTCTACTGACTTAAATGTTAATCACATTAAAAAGAGCCAGTCCTTCCCAGCAACATCTAGAAGACCAAACGCTGGTACCATGGGCCAGCTGCATTGCCAGAAAATCAACCATGACAGGCGATAGAGGTGACTGGTAAAGTATTCGGTGAGGTGAATATTCTGAATTTACTAATACCACTCTCCTCCTCTCCCCTTTTCCCATCTTTCTACCTGAAATGTTTGCTACAATTTTGAATCATGAAATCCAGACCATTCCTGGGAGAAAACAGAAAAGCCATCAGATTCCTGAGCTTCTTACCTCCAAATGTTTTATACGGAAGACAGACAGAGACTTCTCTCCTACATAAGCCACCATGACTTGGGTTTTCTGTCACGTACAACCGAGATGAGCTCAAGTGAACACAGGACAAATTCCTCTTCTGTCTTCTCTTTTTATTACTCCTAACAGTTTTGCTAGGAGCATCCCCCTAAAACTGCAGCCAATTAGAAAGAAACAGGAGCTGATCTTACCTATTTATTTATTTGGCCATGTGTGTGGCTTGTGGGATTCCTGACCAGGGATCAAAGCCACATCCCCTCAAGTGGAAGCATGGAGTCTTAACCCCTGGGCTGCCAGGGCAGTCTCTGATCCATCTTAAGAGACCTGATAAATGTATGTTGATTTCCAGATGTAGCAAATAAGCGAGCTTCTAAGTCAGGTCCCCCTGAGTCAAACCTGATCCACTTCTTATTTCATAAATAAAGTTTTACTGGAACACAGCTGAGCCCATTCACTCACACGTTGTCTAATGAATGCTTTTGAACTATAGTGGTAGAGTTGAACTTGTGATAAAGGCCATGTGACCTGTAAGGTAGAACATTATTATCTGATGCTTTGCAGAAAAAGCTTGCAGACCCCAGGTCTAGAGTGATCCTGTTACTTGTCAATTGCAGTTATGTGCCCTCACTCAGAATCAGAAAATCAATAGAAAAAAAGCTGCATCCAAGTAGACCATTCCTCTGATTCCCTAAAAGGAAAGGCCGTGGGAAAAAAATCCTAACAGCCCCCTGTTAGGATTGCCATCAGCCTCCTGTCTTCACAGGAAGGCAAAGTTTCCACACAGCTCTCCCCTCGCACTGCCGTCAGAGTGTCTCATTTCTCGTAGGGAGACCGAGACTTGACCTGTGACCCGCCACTCACCCTCGCCGTGTACGTCCTGACAGCGTCCTCTCCAAAGGCCACAGCAGACCCATGGAATGGAGTTCATTGCCCTGGAAGCGGGAATCTCCCGTGGATCTGGGAATACCGAAAGCATTCAAATGGTTTGCAAAATCCATACCTCCATCACCTAGAGTTTGATACTGCTTGTTTGGACAAGTGAATATGGTGTATTCAAAGGAATTCAATGACAAGTTTCATTTGAGTGATTTTCATCTTTCCCTAAAAGATGCTTCCTGCACTGATCATAAACCTTTACAAGGTAAGGTAATGCTACCCACTCTCCCTGGAGATGAGGCCACAGGACACCTGGCCTGAGCCAGTGTGTCCAGCTGTTGGAGAAGCCTCTGGCCCCGTGTTTACAGATATGTTACTGTGTGCTAAGTGCTTTCCATGTAAGTCAGGAAATCTGCTCCCATAGCCTCAGAGCCTAATAGGAGATGCAAACTTGTAGCAAATGCATGTCTTCTGGTCCTGCCTTAGGAAGCAGTCCCTGGTGGCTCCGACGGTAAAGAGCCAGCCTGCAGTGCCAGAGACCCGGGTTCCATCCCTGGGTTGGAAGATCCCCTGGAGAAGGAAACGGCAACCCACTCCAGTATTCTGGTCTGGAGAATTCCATGGACAGAGGAGCCTGGCGGACTACAGTCTGTGGGGTCGCAAAAAATGGGACACGACTAAGCGACTGACACTTTCACTTCCTTTCTCTTAGGAAGCACAAGGAGAAAGAGGAGGTGGTGGAGGTGGCGAGGGGGTTTGGAGGCAACTTGGGTGCCCATCCTCGCGGAGGGCCGTGTAGGATGCTCTGGACACATGCCAGTCAATACTAAGCAGTGATGAGCAGCAAGGTCATGCGCATACAGAGCAGCATGGATGGATTACAAACCCAGTGCTCAGGGCAAAAGCTAAGAAATAGAAATGCATACTGACACACGTACACATATGTGTATACTTACGTTTACATAAATAATGTACACAAAACGCATACGCATATATCCATAACCTTTTAACAAATGAAAAGTGCATTCGTACAAAGATACGTGTTTGGCAAAAATACAAACTGAAAGCTACCCAGCAGACGTGATATAATGTTTGCTGGTGATGGGAGGGAAAGGGGGCTAGATTCTGAACTGGGAGGGAGGAGCAGGGAGGGAGGAAGAGAGGTAGGGAGGAGTGTGAGGCAAAGGAAGGAGGAAGGCAGAGGGGGGCTTTGCTTGGACCACGGATGATCACGTGATGTCAGCTCTACCTCTGCAAACCTCAGCTTCGTCTCCTGCAAGTAGGGTAGAGAAAAGTCCAAATAAAATGAATGGAGAGGGATTTGCCTGGTGGTCCAGTGGGTAAGAATCGTCTGCCAGTGCAGGAGATGTGGATTTGATCCCTGGTCCGGGAAGATCCCACGTGCCCCGCAACAACTCAGCCCCTGGGCCACAGCTACTGAGCCCGTGCTCTGCAGCAAGAGAGTGACTCCTGCTTGCTGCAACTAGAGAAAGCCCAAGAGCAGCACCAAAGTCCCAGCGCAGCCTTAGATAAATAAATATTAAAAAAAAAAAAAGGGAACGGGTTGCTATTCCCTTCTTCAGGGGATCTTCCCAACCCAGGGATGGAACCCGGGTCTCCCGCACTGCAGGCTGACTCTTTATCGTTTGAGCCGCTGGAGAATGCTTTCTAAGGCAGGACCAAGACAGGCATTGAGAGCCCTCGGGAGCCCTGCGTGGTTACTTGTACCATCTTAATTAACCCTCCCAACAGTCCTAGGAAATAACGAATTCTTAATTTATAGATAAGGAAAAGGGGGATTCTGAGAGACCGGACCACTTGCCCGAGATCACAAAGGCAGTGGTTTGAAGGATGGGCCTGGCATGGATCCACGTGTAAGTCCATCTCTCCACTCTGTGTAGACCCATCACACTCCCTGAACTAGGTGTCCCCTGGTATGAATACCTTCCAGCTGGGAAATTCTATTGGGTGAGTCCAGGTAGATATTCCAAGGCAGATAATCAAATCTGTGAAAATTGCCACTGTGCAAAAAAGTCTGAAACCGTCTCCCCCACACCTGGTCACACTCCGGGCTGTTCAGTAACAGCCTCGTCTCAACCGTCAGGGGGACCAGATGCAACACAAACTGTGTGGCATTTTGAAAGCCTCATTTAAAAATGTGTTTGTTCCATGCCGAAGTAGCTCAATTCCACTCCATTGCTGTCTTTCGCATCTCCCCCTGACCCTTCTCGTATCTTGAAACCTGGCTGAAGAGCACGGGCAATGTGGCACCCAGGCAGGTGGGCCTCCTGAGCTGGCCAGTCATGGCTGGGCACTGCCCGCTTCTCCCCGGGAGCCTCACGCTGCTGGGATGACCTTGGCAACAGCAGCCCAACAGATGTCTTGGTGACGGTCTCTAATGGCCCCGGGTTGAAATTTCCGGGGCTGTTCACAAGGCCCGTGGTGAACGAGCTCTCGTGCTAGTTGGGTAACAGCAGGCGTGGTGGGGAGTCAGGTCTTCCCGCTGTCGCATTGTGGTCAGTGGTGCCTCTGGATGGACATCTTCAAAGGAGCCCCTGGGCCATGCTCCAGGCATGCACCCCACCTCCTCTCTGGGTTCCCAGGACCTCTGCTCAGCCCCTGCCATCTGGCCCACGTGTGGTTACCTAGCACCAGAACCAGGGTCAGAAAGAGCTCTCATACCCACGTAGGAAGGTACATCTTATATAACAAGTTCCTCCAAGCCTCTGAATTCTCCTGCTTCATTTTCAACACCAAATAAATAAGTAAACAGACTCCTGCAGACAATTCCCAGAGGAGGATCCGTCTGTGAAGCCACTGTTGTCCAGCTTTGCAGAACACATTCAACTTGGCTTTGGGGATGAGTTTAAGTGACAGTGTGAATGACCCCCAAATGGGCCACGTCACACTGGAGATGCATATAAGCCATGTCGATTATGCTTGGCAACTCCTCTTGGAAGCTAATACTGAAGCAAGGACATGAACAGAGGAAGCTCAAAGAAAGCATGTCGTCCCCCAAAGAAGGAGCACTAGAATTTCCCCCAACCCTCCAATCCGATGAGCTCCTACTCATCCTTCAGTGCCCAGTTCAAATGCCACCTCCTCCCTCCTCCCTAGATTTCATCTCTTGCCTGACTGCTCTCCCATCACAGCTTTTATGTCCCATGCTTGTGTGAAGTCTTGTTCATCACGGCATCACGGCCCACTTCCCCGTCTGGTCTCCTTGCCCCGTTGTGGGTTTCTCCAGGGCAAAGCCTGGGAAGAATGAAGAGCTACATATCAGTTAGAGGAATGAGCTTCAAGGTCAGAATAATTTCTTGTGCGCAAATCCCAGGTCTGTTTCACTTGCTGGCCATATGTAAGCTGCCGATTCCAGGTTCCGGCTGTTGAATGAACACACAGTAGACGGCTCACAGCACATGGCCAGGACTAAATGAGTTCAACTATTAAACCAGCGGACAGAGCAGGGGCTCCGTCAGAGGCTCTCCTCATTGCTGGACTGAGGTCACCTTAAGGACATGTCTGCTTCTTCGTACGCCCAGTGCTCAGCACACAGAAAGCAACAGAAACATGGGTATTTCAGGGAGAGAACTTCAGAAAAACTTGAGAGTCACTGCCACTGAAATTCAGAGGACGTCTTTCTTCACCCAAGCACCAGGAGAGTTCGGAACCTGATCATTCATTCGAGGCAACTTGTTCCCAGCAAGGACGTTCAGACAGTCACCACACACAGAGCTCCTCCTGGAGCCTTACAGGCTAGTGTGGCCACAGTGAGCGGATCACTGAGAGGTGGAAACACAGATTTGGGCAGCCCTGGGAGGATGGAGCAGCATCCACGGGAGGAGACGTGGGTTGGGATGGCGCCAAGGTGATGAGGTTGAAGCCAAGGCTTCCTGAGAACTTGGGGCTCCAGCCCACCTACCCTCATTTCAGCACCCAGCCAGAACCCTGTCCCCAAGATGGGAGCTGCACGTCATTGAAACAAAGGCTCCCCAGCTTAAGACAGAGGATCACCACGTCCCTCACTGCAGATGAACACTTGGTAAAGGATAAAGATGAAAGGGGGAAGACAATGACTACTAAAGAGAAAAAAGAAATCTTGCATTTTAGAAATCAACAATAAAACACACAAGGAAGATATATTTCCTCAATTCATCAGACAAGCATGTGCCTTATTATGTCTTTTTAAGTTTCTTTTGCTGAGCATTAAAAGTAAAAGTCCTTAAGAATTGGAGCTCGGCCTATCAAATAATAAGAAGAGCTGCCGTTGAGTACTGAATGTGAGTCTGACTCTCCACCAGCCCCCACAGGAAACAGGAAAGATGACTACTTGTTGGGGAACACAGAAACAGCCACATGAAGATAACTGCAAGGTTTGTGCGACGAAATTAATTCTATCACTGTGTCAACCAGCAATTCAAAGAGAAAGACCAATAAAACAGAAAATACAAGTGCAGACAGTTCTTAGGACGGGTATTATTTTGTGAAACTTTTGTGAAATGGGGTCAATGGTGAAATATGAAGAAACCAGTCTTCTAAGATCTCTAAGAGAAACTGTCCCTGTGCGTGGGCCTGTTTTCCCTATTTCCAAAGCTTTCTCTCCCTTTCCGAGAATTCTCGAACCCGTAACTTCTCCCAGAAGCTCTCAGGAGCACACCAGAGTCAGCTCCTTAAGCAGGCTCAGGTTCCAACACTAGGAACTTCCCCTTTCCAACATCAGTTCAGTTCAGTTCAGTCGCTCAGTTGTGTCTGACTCTTTGTGACCCCATGGACTGCAGCACGCCAGGCCTCCCTGTCCATCACCAACTCCAGGAGCTTACCCAAACTCATGTCCATTGAGTTGGTGATGCCATCCAACTGTCTCATCCTCTGTCGTCCCTTCTCCTCCCTCCGTCAATCTACCCACTTATAAAATGTGCCACTACGCCAAAGCAACTGAAGGGCCTGTGTGCGATGGAGAAAAAGCTCGCCTGAATGAATTAATGATGTCTCCTACATCTGAGATGCTCAGGTGAACTCTGGTATAGAAAGATCACCCTTGGGATGAATGTAGAATGCCAGGAAACTAGCTGAGTTTGAGCCACATCTCAGAGAGGATAGAAGACTGAAACCTACAAGACGATGGGTGATTTCTCACAGCCCATTCTGAGTAGGATGACAGGTAGGAAACAGCACAGCCGATACAGTAACATTCATAGGAGACCAGAAATGCTCCGGTTTTAAAGTATTTTCCTCATCAAGACTTCAAAATCACAACTGTGCTTTTATCTTTTGTGGTTGCTATCATTCATAAGCCTATTGATAACAGAGTCAATTGACACAGATGAAAGACACCCCATTTCTCTATATCAACTGTAATTGAGAATCTGTCAATGGATAAAATGAACAGACCCACTCCCCTCAGAATTACTAACTTGAAGAAACCCAGGAAGATCATTTCTAGATTCAGGCTATATTCTTCCCTGACTCTTTTCATCAGCTTTCAGAAACTGTCCTCATCCTTCAAATGAAAGAAGTTCTTCTGACGAGCACAGACTCTTGCCATACCTCTAAAAGGGAGTGGAGCCAACATGCTCACTGATTCAGGAGAATTAAGGATGGAGCATGCTTTCCTTCTCTTGGGGTTTTATGGTTTAATAGAAAATACTTGTATGTCCATGTCCATCATTGGGCTCATTCTGGATAGAACTTTCCCTTTAAGCATCCCGCTTAAGATGAGACAGGAACCAAGGCATGGGTGACTGCCCAGGGTCTGTGGCCTGACCTGAGGACACCAGTCTATAGGCATGTAACCCATGTTACATGTTGCAAGCCAATCTGATTCTCCCTCTCAGGAACTTGAGTTCATGTAAACTCAGATGCCTCCTTTTCAAGCCCAGGTTGGTTTCCAATTTAGCATTTGGTGATAGTGATGAGCAAGCCGAAGATTCCCAGTACAGACTAATACCTAAGGATGCCCCAGGCTAGTCAACACCCCAGGGACCCTCCCCTCCTGGGGCTCAGATGGAATTCACACAGGATGTTTTTTAGAGAAGGAACAACTGCAAACTGGTTCAGGTTCCCAAAGCCCAACATCATTTTTCAACTTGCTGAGAGCTTTTATTCCATTCCACACAAGAGATTATTACTGGAAAATCCTGATTGGTCACCATTTTTTGTTTCTCTCATTTAATTTCTATACATCTATTAAGCATCTACGATATACCAGGTCTTATTGGGCTACACTACTGGAGAAGACTCTTGAGAGTCCCTGGGACTGCAAGGAGATCAAACCAGTCAATCCTAAAGGAAATCAACCCCGAATATTCATTGGAAGGACCGATGCTGAAGCTGAAGCTCCAATACTTTGGCCACTTGATGTGAAGAGCCAACTCATTGGAAAAGACTCTGATGCTGGGAAAGATTGAGGGCAAGAGGAGAAAGGGGCGACAGAGGATGGAGATAGTTGGGTGGCATCACTGACTCAATGGATTTGAGTTTGAGCGGACTCCAGGAGATAGTGAAGGACAGGGAAGCCTACAGGAGTTCATGCCGCAGCCCAGAGGAATGCAAAGAGTCAGACACAGCTTAGCGACTAAACAACACCAACAAAGGGAGATACTGGGGAAACACAGGTACAGAAAATACAACCTCGGCTTCAAAGGTCACCCAGTCTGGTGAGAAGGCAGACAAACAAGCCGTATCTCCAGATGAATGTGAAGGCACGTGTGTGTAGGGCTAAAGCAATGGACCCGTGGTTCTCAAAGGCTTTTCTTATAGGACATCCTGCTGGAATGACAGGGGGCCAGGTGGACTAGTGTGGACAGGACTGAGCGGTGGGCTGCCAGGAAAGTTGAATGGTGACGGTGTGCAAGAAGGTCCTTTGAGGGGCTGCAGGAGATCTAGAGCGCTGGGGTGAGGTGTGGGTGAGGAGGGGGGTGAGGCTCGGATTATGAGGATCCTGTTTATTAAGGGGACAAGCTCTCCCCTGCAGACAACGAAAAAAAGTGTAGGCAATAAAATGCCACAGGCATATTTGCATTTAGAAAGGTCTCTTCAGCATGTGGAAAATGAACTGGGACAGCAGTTTAGGAGGTTTTTGGAGTCGTCCACGTGAGAAAGAAGTGCCTGAAGTAAAGCGGTGGGATGGATACAAAAGAGAAATTAAAATTGCATATCAGCATCAACTTGAAAGAGCACATTGAGCGATTAAGAGCGAATCCATTTCCTTTGGATACATTCAGGTGCAACAACACAAATAATCTTCTGCAAGGCCCAGCACAAGGCACCGTCCACGTGGGAAACAGTCGCCTCTCGTGTCCCCTTTTATCCGAACTTTTCCCTGGCGCTGCCCCGTGCCACGTGGAACTTCCAAATAAGCACGTCTGCAGTGATGGGACACATCGTAATGACCACACCTCATTCATTTTTAAACGTCCCCTCCATCTGGTCATTCTACCAAGCGCTGGATTTTACCCAACCATTGTATTTCAACCTGAGGGCTCCTTGGTCCCTTATTTTGATTAATCTGGTTAGGGTGGCTGAAGGAACAAGAAAAGCTCATATGCATAGGATGGACACTTGTGTCCCCCGCAAATTCACACTGTTAACACCTAAGTCCCACACAGAAACTCACATTACCATATGTAACATAGATAGCAATGGGAACTTGCTGTCTGGCTCCGGAAACTCAAACAGGGGCCCTGTATCAACCTAGAGGGGTGGGGTGGGCAGGGGGATGGGAGGGAGGTTCAAAAGGGAGGGGATATATGTATACCTGTGGCTGATTCATGTCGAGGTTTGACAGAAAACAACAAAATTCTGTAAAGCAATTATCCTTCAATAAAAAATAAATAAATTTAAAAAACTGATAAAACAAAGCAAAGAAAAACCCTAAGTCCAACATGCTAGCATTTGGAGGTGGGGCCTTTCGGAGGTGATGAGGTCATGAGGGTAGAGCCTCATGAGTGGGATTAGTTCTGTCTTACAAGACTTCCTGGGGCCCCTTCCATCACCTGAGGACACAGCAAGAAACCTCCATCTAAGAACCTCCGGGAAGCTGGCCCCCACCAGACACAGAGTCTGCCAGAGCCTTGATCGGGACTTCCCATTTCCAGAACTTTGAGAAGTACATTTCTCTTGTTTATTCACTACCCAGTCCATGGTATTTTTGTTATAGTGGTCTGAATGGACTGAGTACACAATTCACCCTGTGTTCTATGAACTCTGGATGAGGAGGGATTACTGGGAAAAATAAAGACCTACAATCTCAACGTCAAGGATGCTCTCTGGAGTCACATAAGACAGGGGTCCCCAACTTCCAAGCTGCAGACCGGTACCTCTGGTCAGATCAGCGGTGGCGTTAGATTGAAGTGGACGATAAGTGCCATGTGCTTAAATCATCCTGAAACCATCCCCCCATCCCTGGTCCATAGAAAAACTGCCTTCCATGAAATCGGTCCCTGGGGCCAAAAAGGTTGGGGAGCACTGGCTTAGGAATATGGTATCCACTGTGTCGGCATAGAGTCTGCTCCCTGCCCAGCTGTGTGTGTCTGGGTGAGTCACGGCCACCTTCCGGCCACGGTACCCCAGCCTGGGCGCCAGGGGACAGGGGGCTCTCGCCTTGCTCACTGCCACACCTAGTACAAGCATACAGTAGGCGCTCCCTAAATGTCGTGGCCCTTGAGACAGTGAGAGGACTGAGCCAGCTCGAGGGGGCACAGCGCCTCTGACTTGCACTGTGAATCGGGTACGGTTGGTGTCCTGCGAGCCACTCGTCCACAGATGGAACCCAGACTACAGGAAGGACTCTGTCGTTGGCTTGGTGACCTTTCGCCTGTGTTTACAACACATTCCACACAGAGAGCTTCATCCCACAGGAGCCGGGAGCTGGGAGTCAGTGTCTAGATGATTTATGAAGTCTGTGAAATATTTTCCGGCCTCGGTTGATGACAGCATTTTATTTGTCACCGGATATTGTTACTGTAACCCATCTCGCCCTGCTTCTTCGTCACCAGGCTCCGCTTTCCCATGTGGTGTGTTTTCTTCCTCCTTCCATCAGCTTCCATTTAGCATCATCTTCTTCCCTGAAATGCCTTTTTTTTTTTCCTGCCACTCGACAAGCCTCCCTCTTCAGATGGGTCTGCGCTCTTGACACCGTGTATTCATTGAACAAGTACAAAGAGAGAGACAAGAGCTTGTCAGTCTCAAAGGGGCAGAGCCCGGGACACTGTGCTAATTTTAAAAATCAATCTTTCCTGAAACTTGCATCTGTATCACTCGCTAGCCCATGATTTTCATGTTTCGTAACTCTCCCTGTCATTTCACTCTACCTGCAAACAGATTTCTTCGAGTGTCCATTAGAATGCCAACTCAAAAAGGGCATTAAGTTGAAATCTGCTTTATTCACCGGCACAAGTGCTTCAGTGTTTGCCACATAGCAGGTGCTGAATAAATGCCTGTTGAAACATTCACTGTTACAGAGGCTTTCTTCCCTGCCATTTGCAGGGAGTAAAACTTGGAGGGATTCATCATATAGATGAAATCGCTTTTGACAAATCATGCCTTCCATGCAGAGAACAACTTATACCTTTACACAGGATCTCATCACCATTCAAACCTGCCTTAAGAAGTGGTCAAGGCATACACCGTCTTCTCCCTAGAGAGGAAGAGCTGCTGAAGGCTGCACGTGCCCAGGGAGGTGGCATGCCAGGTCTCAGGTCCCTCAGTGAGGTCGAGCCACCCCCGGGTGGCTCTGAGTCCTCTGCATGTGGCTGTGATCCCTACAATGGAAACACGGCTGGTGCATCTTGGTCGGGGGATGCGGAATCCCTGGCTTCGCCCAGCCGGGTGGGCAGAGCAGCACCGAGTCCCGTGTCCAGTTCACCCGCCCTGCATGTCATCTCTTCCCAGGTCTTGCCCCCTGCCTGCCCGCCACCCCAGCGTACACCCCTTCCTCACCTCTGGGCGGAAGGTTCACACAGCAAAGCTCAGTTGCCGGACTGCACAGAGTAAGAGCAATGGATGCACCACACCCTTGTTAAGTCTCCGGATCCAGCAAACTTATCCCGGCCCCAAAGACCACGAGCTGGAGGTGGGGGCGGGGCGGGCGCATGGCCAGGAGGAGGACCAGCTCTTCTCAGACGCACAGTGGCCGAGGGCACTAGTGAGGCCCGTCACGCTCCTGTGCATGACCGTGGCATTGCCCATTTCACCAGACTCACTTTCCAGAGGAGAAAGTCTCTATGAGGTCGGGGCCAAGACCTCTAAAACTATTCCGACTCCTTCGAGATGGATCCCACACCTTCACCTTTAATATTCTCGGTCTCCTGGAAATAGAAAGAGTGGGGACGGCTCTGGACAAGCTTCCTTACAGAATGCAGGGCCTGACCCGCCTTTCCTGTTCACCGCGCAGTTCGCCTTTCCTGCTCTGCCAGACGCTGCCGTTTAATTAGGGAAGGCGGCAAATGGCAAGAGACCCTGCTGCCAGCCCTTCAGGGGGTCTGGTTCCAGAAGCGTGGCCGGGCCGCTGGTCTGAGCCAGCCACGCAGATGGACCTGGAGGGGAAGCAGATGATGCTCAGGGTCCCTCTGCTCCTGCCAGCTCCTGTCTCCTCCTCAGTCCCCTGCTTATTCTTTTGTCTTCCCTTGTGGACGGAATTCTTGGAGAATAAGTGATGACAGCAGAGGATAGGTCCCCGTGATATGTGTCCAGTGTCATAACAACATCACACTGAACTAAAACAGATGACATAAACCATTAACTCGGGAGGCCTTTTATACTAAGTAGGATCAAACCAGTCCGTCCGAAAGGAAATCAACCCTGAATGTTCATTGGAAGGACTGATGTGAAGCTGAAGCTCTAATCCTCTGGCCACCTAATGTGAAGAGCCGACTCACTGGAAAAGATCCTGATGCTGGGAAAGATTGAAGGCGGGAAGAGAAGGGGACGACAGAGGATGAGATGGTTAGATGGCATCACCGACTCAATGGACATGAGTTTGAGCAGGGTCCAGGAGATAGTGATGTACAGGGAGGCCTGGCGTGCTGCAGTGCATGGGGTCACAAAGAGTTGGACACCACTGAGTGACTGAACAGCAACAAGACAACAGGTCCAGCCATCAGGGAGAGCAAGCAGACAGTGGCCTCAGAGAGGCCAGGGGGCATCAGGAGAGGAGAGCTGCCTCCGGATGGTCCCCAAGGCCACAGCGACTTTCCACCAGGAAGGCACAGATGGCCTCAGGGGAGGGACAGTGTCATGAGAGGGAGAGCTAGCAGACAGTGGCCTCAGAGGTCAGGGGGCATCAGGAGAGGAGAGCTGCCTCCGGATGGTCCCCAAGGCCACAGCGACTTTCCACCAGGAAGGCACAGATGGCCTCAGGGGAGGGACAGTGTCATGAGAGGGAGAGCTAGCAGACAGTGGCCTCAGAGAGGTCAGGGGGCATCAGGAGAGGAGAGCTGCCTCCGGATGGTCCCCAAGGCCACAGCGACTTTCCACCAGGAAAGCACAGATGGCCTCAGGGGAGGGACAGTGCCATGAGAGGGCTGGGCTTGAAGGCGACCTGGTGGCTGACCCTGGATATTTGGGGAGCCTTGCCTTAAAATTCAGGTCTTGTCCGTAACTTCCTTGCCTGGAAGAGAACGCCCTTTTCCAAGTCACTTGATAGATAGAGGCCATCTCCTTGCAAGGCCATCGGACGACCTGCTGCCTACCTCTACTGCAGTGTCTAGTCTACCTCCCGTAATGGTCTGAGGCACGGTGACCGGCACGGTCCCAAGGACCCCGAGGCTCAGTCTCTGTCCCGAATATGCAGCCAAGGGATTAAGCATCATAAACCATTTTCCTCATGGCTGCTTCGAGGCATGAAGGATAAAATTGGCCCAGACTGTTGATGAAGCTGGAGACAGCCTGGGGACCTGGGCCGGGGGACCCCTTCCTCTTTTCCTCATCACTAGACAAAACTGTCTCCCGTCTCAGTGACTCCTCCTGCCCTTTCTGTAAAATGTAAGGACTCTTTTTCAGTTCAACGGTCTTGGAAAATTGAATCCTTTCTTTTCTAACCTGCGGCATACAACCTATGAAATATTTAGCACACTGATCAAGAGCAGATATATTTGAAAACCATATGGAGGAATTAGCTATATTTTTTTCGAGGTGTATTTCTGTATGACAGGGAATAACCGGTGACAAATGGCTCTTGAGAATGGAAGGATAAATGGGTTTACGAAAGTAGAGCCCACATCTTTCTTCTCACCAATCTGTCAGAATGAAAAACATGCCAGAGTTTTCCTGCAAAAAGTTAAATTGTTATCTCCTTACACACTTTGCCTTTTCTATATTCTAAACACACCAGTGCTCTGCATATGTTTCATAAACACACGGCAGGAATAATCAGGCTTAAAATGAAACGAAGAGCACCGCGGCATTGTGATGCCAAGGTTTTTTCTCATGAAAAATAGAAGAACCTATGAGGCATCTCAAAAATTATAATATTCACTGTGCTGCCATCTCTTCGCTTTTTAAAAGCACTTCCTCACGAAGAGTTACTATAGCTGTGTTTTAAACACACAGACACACGTATACACGGACATACCTTGGAGATACTGTGCGTGTGGTACCAGACTACCACAATAATGTGAATATTGCAATAAAGCAAGCTCTATGGAACTGTTGGTTTCCCAGCGCACATGAAAGTTCTGTTTACGCTCTACTGTGGTCTAGTAAGTGTGCAGCAGAGGGTTTCTCAGGCGGCACAGTAGTAAAGAATCCACATGCCAATGCAGGAGACGCAAAAGATGGGGTTTGATCCCTGGGTTGGGAAGATCCCCTGGAGGAGGAAATGGCAACCCATGCCACAGAGGAGCCTGGCGGGCTACAGTCCATGGGGTCACAAAGAGCTGGACATGGCTAAGCGACTGAGCACACACACACACATTGTGTGCAACAGCATTATATCTAAATAAACAACACACATACCTTAATTTTAAAATGCTTTATTGCTAATTTTCTGGTGGTGTCTTTGGGATTTTCTATGTATAGTATCATGTCTTCTGCAAACGGTGAGAATTTTACTTATTTTTTTTACTTTTATTCCTTTTACTTATTTTTCTTGTCTGATTGTTGTGGCTAGAACTTCCAGTACTAAGTCAAACAAAAGTGGTGAGAGTGAGCATCCTTGTCTTGCTCCTGATCTTAGAGGAAATGCTTTCAGCTTTTCACCACTGAGCCTGTTGTTTGCTGTGGTTCTGTCATGCATGGCCTTTATTATGTTGAGATATATTCCCTCTATGCCCACATTTTGGATAGTTTTATCATAAACGATGTTGAATTTTGTCAAAAGCTTTTTGTGCATCTGTTGAGATGATTATATGGTTTGGATTCTTCAATTTGTTGATGTGGCATATCACATTAATTTACGGATACTGAGAAACATCTTTGCATCCTTGGGATAAATCCCACTTGATCATGGTGTATGATCCTTTTAATGCATTGTCAGATTCATTTTGCTAATATTTTGTTGAGGATTTTTGCATCTATGTTCATCAGTGATACTGACTTGTAGTTTTCTTTTTCTGTGATATCTTTGTCTGGTTTTGGTATCAAGGTGATGTTGGTCTCATAGAATTAGTTTCGAAGTATATGTTCCTTCCTCTGAAATTTCTTGGAATAGTTTGAGAAGGACAGATGTTAATGCTTCTCTAAATATTTGACAGAATTCACCTGTGAAGCCATCCGATCCTGGACTTTTGTTTGTTGGGAATTTCTAAATTACTGATTCAGTTTCAGTACTGGTGATTGGCCTGTTCATATTATCTCTTTCTTCCTGGTTCAGTCATAGGAGAGTGCACCTTTTCTAAGAATTTGTCCATTTCCTCTAGGTTGTCCATTTTATTGGCATACAGCTGTTCATGTGTGCTGTGGGAAGCTGCTTCAGCCATGCCTGACTCTGTGTGACCCTATGGACTGGCCTGCCCATGGGATTCTCCAGGCAAGAATACTGGAGAGGGTTGCCATGCCCTCCTCCAGGGCATCTTCCCAACCCAGGGCTTGAAGGATTTTTTTTTTTTTTTACCACTAGTGCCAGTTGTTCACAGGAGTCTCTTATTGTCTTTTGTATACTTGTGGTGCTGGCTGTAACTTCTTTCACTTCTGATTTTATTCATTTGGCTAACCACCATCTGAGCCTTCAGTGAGCTGAAACCTTTTTGCTGGTGGAGGGCTTGAAATATTGTGGGATTTACCAAAAGGCAACACAGAAAAACTAAGTGAGCCAAGGCTGTTAGAAAAATGCGCCAACAGACTTGCTCAATAAAGGGTTGCTACAAGCCTTCACTTTGTTGAAAAAAAAAATGCAATATCTGTGAAGCACACTAAAATGAGGTCTGCCTCTGTGTGCACAGACACAGATACTTATATATAAAATACAAAATGTCCCAGTTTAACCAGTCCTAAGCACGTAAATCAGTGGCAGTAAGTACATTCATAGGCTGTACAACCATCACTACTCTCTGTGCTCAAGGTCCTCAGCACTGCAACATGAAAATCCCTAACCACTAAACAATAAGTCCCCTTTTCTCTCCTGACAGCCCCTGGTAACCTCTAACACTTTCTCTCTCAATGAATTTGCCTCTACTAGATATTTCAGATAAGCAGAATCATAGAGGATCTGTCTTTTTTCCCTGGCCTGTTTCACTTGGTATAATTTTTCAAGTTGATCCATGTTGCAGAATGTATCAGAACCTCACTGTTTTTCGTGTGTGAGTGGCATCCCTTTACATGAGTAGGCCATATTTTATTTGCGCATTCAACAGCTGATGGACACCCAAGCTGCTTCCACCTTTTGGCTGTCAGTCCTGCTGCAGTGAACACCGTACTCACTATCTGATGGGGCACGCTCAGTACCCAAGGCCTTGCTTTGAATACTTTGGGATACTTCGACTGTTTTTAATTTCAGAAATACAATTAATTGGCTGAAATATGCATGAGTTATCCACTTCTTATGTCCTGAAAATCACCTCACAGTTCCTCTAGAATTCAGTAACAATTACCCCACTGGTCTATAAATCAGCTAAGAGCCACCTATAATGGGTTCCTCTCAACTCCATAGACCACAGGGGTTCTGGGACTCAGCCCTCATTCTCCAGTGACCATGATCAGGTGTCTTCTCGTGACTCAGTCCCCATTTGTCAAACAGGGCAAATAATACTTTCCTTGTGTATCTAATGCGATTGTCATGAGGATCAAACGAGGTAATGTTTAGGAAACCTTTGAAATGCAGAAAAGCTCTATGTAGCACAATGTATTATTTTTGAATTTGAAAACAGCTGTTTTCATGCATCTGCAAAGAGGACTGAAATGATGTGGGTCCAGAAACACCTGTTCCCTTGTCTTCATGATGTCAGAACAACAAGCCGGCAGGCTTCCCTGGTGGCTCAGTGGTAAAGAATCTGCCTGCCAGCGCAGAAGACACGGTTCCCATCCGGGAAGATCCATGCCACGGAGCAACTACGGCCATGAGACACAACTATTGAGCCTGGGTTCTAGAGCCCGGGAGCCACGACTGAAGCCCGCATGCCCTAGGGCCTGGGCACGACGAGAGAAACCACCACAAAGAGAAGCCTGCCTCCTGGAGCTAGAGAGGAGCCCCTAATCGCCACAACTAGAGGAAGCTTGAGCAGCAGTGAAGACCCAGCACAGCCTTAAGTAAATGAATGAAACTGTGGGCACGCACACACACACGCGCACACACACACGCACACACACACGCTCACACACACGTGCGTGCGCACACATGCACACACACGCACACACGCACACCCACACGCGCACACACACACGCACACACACACGCGCGCGCACACGCGCACACCCACACGCACACACACACGCACGCACGCGCACACACATGCACGCACACACGCACGCACACACACCAGCAACAAACAGCACAAGGCCCTGTTTAGCCCATGTAGACGGCGGGCATCTGGTATCTGCCCACCATGCCCACACATACCCGGGGTTGCCTGGAGCTTCCTCTGAGTCCTTCTGCTGGACCGTCTGACCTTCTATCTGGAAAGATACGGAGCGTCAAGGATGCTCCAGGTCTGTCTGTGGAGGCCTGCCTTCCGGGCATCCCCTGTGTTCTTGGAATTCCCACGGTACCCTGTGCTATATAAGCTTCATAACAGAGATTATCTGTTTCCTGTTATTATTACGATTCCTCTCTGCCTGGAAAGGAGAGTGAGTTCCTTGAGTAAAGGAGCCACGTCTACCCCGTTGCTGTATACCCCACACCTGCTGCTTTGCCTCTAAGTCCTCATTAAGTTCCGGTTGGTGATGACGGCAGTATTGTTGTTGATGACGATGATGACAATGACAATGGCTGACGCTTGCCAGCAAATACCGAGTCCCCAGCCATCTTACAATTCCTGGGCATTAGCTCAATTATCCTCAAATGAGCCCGATGAAGTAGATCATTTCTATCCTCATCTTACAGATGGTAAGCCTAGGCAGAGAAAGTTGGAATCATTTGCTCCAGATGACGGGCACAACTGTGTCAAGTCCAGGATTCAAAGCAGGCGTCTCTTGCGGATTTCAAGCACGGAACGTCTACTCCCGCCTCCTTTTGGATGAGTGCTCTAGGGCGATGCAGGAGGGACCTAGGCTTCAGAAGGTGAGCAGATCACATTAGTGGAGCCAGTGGGGCAGGTGGGAACGAGTCCAGTCCCAATCCAGAGAGGGTTATGGTGAACATCGCTGCCTGCCTCCTGACAGAGGGGAGCTGGAGACTGGACATGGGTCTCCCGACCTTCAGGTATGTACAAGTATTGTGCCTGAGGCCACAGTGAGATTTCCAGTGTGTACTGGCTCTGGCCTGAGCAGGGTGTCCCGGCAGGTTCTGGCATTTGAGGGGGAGGGGGGCAAGAGTCATCACCTCTAATTTGATCACCTATTATATAAACACTGGGCTTCCCTGGTGGCTCAGAAGGTAAAGAAACTACCTGAAATGCAGAAGACCCAGGTTCAGTCCCTGGTTGGGAAGATCCCCTGGAGAAGGGAATGGCAACCCACTCCAGTATTCTTGCCTGGAGAGTCCCTTGGACAGAGGAGCCTGGTGGGCTACAGTCCATGGGGTTGCAAAGAGTCAGACATGACTAAAGTGACTTAGCAGGCATGCACAGAATGCAGACCACTGCGTCAAAGGTCAAATTCCTCAACATGCGGCATGACTGTAAACAAGAAGCCACTGATATAAACACCTTCTGGTGCTGAAATCCATCTGTGTGGCCAGTTGCAAAGCAGGTCCTATCCAAACTGCATGATTATTCCAGAGATCTTACATGCATGTCTGCTAAGTCACCTCAGTTGTGTCTGACTCTTTGTGACCCCATGGACTGTAGCCCGCCAGGCTCCTCTGTCCAAGGGATTCTCCAGGCAAGAATACTGGAGTGGGCTGCCATTCCCTCCTCCAGGGGATTCTCCTGACCTAGGGATCGAACCTGCGCCGCATATGTCTCCTGCGTTGGCAGGCTGGTTCTTTACCACTATGCCACCTGGGAAGTTCAAGAGATCTTTCACCCAGGCGCAAAATGCATTTGAAATACCACTTAGCCTGATATCCTAAGATCTCCTGGATACACAATATGGTACATCTTTGGACTGTGTGACTCCTTTGATTTTTCCAAAGTTTCATCACAAGCTATGTGATTTACAATGAACAATGCTTGTGTCAAGTCAGATAACACCGTTTGGATGTATCATTCAGTTATGACAGTGAAGACAGAGATCCAGGACTGACTCATATGATTCAGAACACAGTTCCCTGGGGAAGGAGAGCCTGCCACATGCCAGATGTGGTGCCAGACGCAGCATCTTATCTAGAGTATAAACCCTGGCCTTTAAAACTGCATTCTTATCACATAACAGTTACCTTTCTCCCATTGACTGGCTGTGTGTCTTTAGTCCAGTTTCTTACCTTCGTCAGCTTCCTCCCTATAAAAATGAAGTGCTGACTGCCCCAAACTCATGGGATGGATGATATGTTAATACGTACAAAGCAGCTAAAACAGGGCTGGACACAGAGTGAACGGTCACCTTAGGTCAGCTCTTACATTGCATTATCAGAACGAGATGTAAGGAAATAGAAAAGTGTCAACACTGGGATTTTCCTAGGAATGATTTTTAACCTACATATACAGTAAGTCTAGAGAATCCCAGGGATGGGGGAGCCTAGTGGGCTGCCGTCTATGGGGTTGCAGAGAGTCAGACACGACTGAAGCGACTTAGCAGCAGCAGCAGCAGCACAGTAAGACTCCCACATATGAATGCATTCCATTCTGAGAGTGCGTTTGTAAGTCCAATTTGTTCATAAATCCAACAAAGTTAGCTTAGGCACCCAACTCACACACTTGGCTATATATAGTGCTGTACTGTAATACGTTTGCAATACTTTTCACGTAAATAATACATAAAGACAAACAGCAGAAAAAAATAAAGCATTTTTAATCTCACAGGACAGTACCTTGAAGAGCACAGTAGTCCAGCCCAACAGCTGGCACACAGGGGCTGGCATCGAAGGAACGGGCAGGAATGACTGGAGGGAGGAGGGGTGGGAGATGATGGAGCCGGAGGATGGCCAGCGATGGGAGACGGAGGACCAGCTGCAGGGTCACTCACGCCTGACGCTGATGGATGCACGTTCGCATCTTTGAAAGTTCGCAGCTTGAAGGTTCGTACGTAGGGAGCTTCCTGTATGTGGTTATTGGAGTGATAACAAACTCACTGGTTACCATTACTAATTAAAGCCCAACATCAGTTGAATTAGGAACTAATTGACAAATAGGCATAACCATGGCGATCATTTACTGAACAGCTCCAGGAGTCCATGCCCTGTGCTGGGTCCATCGTGCCCTCCCCCAGCACCCTGCCGTGGTGACACTGCTCCAGGAGCCCGTGCCCTGTGCTGGGTCCATCGTGCCCTCCCCACGCACCCTGCCGTGGTGACACTGCTTCCTTAATAAAGGAACTGAGAGACCAGGCCCGGATGTGCCGTGTCAAAGGTCACAGACGGATTAAGTGGAGGGCGGCTCCAGCCCGGGGCCTGCGGTCCCCAGAGCCAGGGGCTTCCTGAACTCATGCCACAGGCATGGGTGTGCCTCAAAATGGGGTGGGCTTTAGAGATGCTTCCCCAGAAAGAGTCCCTTAATGAAGCCTTAGCTCAAGTTCATGAAGCTCAAAGGGATACATTTATAATGCTCATTTGCATTTTGTCTAACCCTCATGAGCTCCACAATGCAAACTTTAAAAAAAACCACTAATATGAAAGTAAAAGTTTTCTTGGGCTCCAAAATCACTGTGAATGGTGACTGCAGCTATGAAATTAAAAGACACTTGCTCCTTGGAAGAAAAGCTATGACAAACCTAGACAGCATGTTAAAAAGCAGAGAGAACACTTTGCCGACAAAGGTCCACATAGTCAAAGCTATGGCTTTTCCAGTAGTTCTGTATGGATTTGAGAGTTGGACCATTAAGAAGGCTGAGCACTGAAGAATTGGTGCTTTCAAACTGTGGTGCTGGAGAAGACCCTTGAGGGTCCCCTGGACTGCAAGGAGATCAAACCAGTCAATCCTAAAGGAAATCAACCCTGAATACTCATTGAAAGGACTGAGACTGAAGCTGAAGCTCCAATCTTTGGCCACCTGATGCAAAGAGCCGACTCACTGGCAAAGCCCCTGATGCTGGGGAAGATTGAGGGCAGAGAGGAGAAGGGGAGCACAGAGGATGAGATGGTTGGATGGAATCACTGACTCAATGGACATGAGTTTGAGCAAGCTCCGGGAGATGGTGAAGGACAGGAATGCCTGGCATGCTGCAGTCCACGGGGAGTTGAACACGAACTACAACTGAACTACAACAACAAGAGGAACCACTGTGTCGCTTCCAGTAATGACAGGCCAGCCACACTTCCATGGCTCCAGAGCTATTTCTCCCACTGTTGGCCCATTGGCATGCCGTGATGGGAGATAAACAATTATTTTACTTTTCTCTATGCTAAATGCAACTTTTCTTTCAAAATATCCTGCTGGTTATTCTCAACATCTATTGAGAGTTATAAAATTGTTCTAGGCTTTGAATAGGACCTGTGCATCATTATTCTAAACAATGGCCTAATATGCTTATTATCTCACTAGGAAAACGCAGGGCATCTCCCAGAGGTCTTTAGAACTGTTTTTGTTTTTTGTTTTTTAAGGATCATCTGCTGTGCAGGGAGTGCATGAGGCTTTTTAATCTAAAGTTAAATACATCTGCAGACAAATGGTCTAAGAGTCAAACCAAACCCTAGGAATAGCCAACATGTTCCTCAACAAACAATACCCTTAAGTAGATGATCTGACCCCCATCCAGGCTTCCCACGTGGCTGGGCAGGTAAAGAATCTGCCTGCAGTGCAGGAGACCTGGGTTCATCCCTGGGTCGGGAAGAGCCCCTGGAGGAGGGTGTGGCAATGCACTCCAGTATTCTTGCCGGAGAATCCCATGGACAGAGGAGCCTGGTGGGCTACAGTCCATGGGGTCACAAAGAATCCAACTCAACTGAGTGACTAATGCATGTCTCACCCCCAATGTAATTAAATGTTATGTTTCATTCAGTTCTTCACCATCCTTTGTGGATATATGAATATCCTTTTCTAAGAGTTTATCTGGATTCAAAAATCAGACCAATGAGACTCTGCAGTCTAAACACAGTTATCGTCAGTTCCACAGTAAAAAAGGCTCACGTGAACACAACACTGTTTTTGTTTTTAAATCCACACACAGGCATGGCACGTTACTCTAAATATTACTGTATTTACACGTCTGTCCCAATAAATAATACCCTTCAAAGCTGCCACCTCAGAAAGCCACAGTCTCATCCCCATGACCCTGCCATTAACAGTAACCTAGGAACATCCTGACCAGGGTGAGTCTGGGGACCACAGATGAAAATCAGTCACAAAATTTCATGACCATTTTTTAACTCTACATAAAAGAAACTTTGAACTGTGGTGTTGGAGAAGACTCTTGAGAGTCCCTTGGACTGCGAGGAGATCCAACCAGTCCATCCTAAAGGAGATCAGTCCTGAATATTCACTGGAAGGACTGATGCTGAAGCTGAAACTCTAGTACTTTGGCCACCTGATGTGAAGAACTGACTCATTGGAAGAGACCCTGATACAGGGCAAGATTGAAGGCAGGAGGAGAAGGGGAGGACAGAAGATGGGATGGTTGCATGGCATCACCGACTCGATGGACATGGGTTTGAGTAAACTCCAGGAGACAGTGAAGGACAGAGGAGTCTGGCATGCTGGGATCCGTGGGGTCACAAAGAGTTGGACACAACTGAGCGGCTGAACTGAACTGAACTGAACTGAAAAGCATCTAGACTGATCAACCAGGGTATTCTCCGTACTTGCCTCTGAATGATTAGATCTACACATGAAAATCTCATATATGTACTTGATACACACACCACTCACATACCACAAATACACACTCACACACACCACATACATACACACTGGACACACACACACAGATACACGCACACACACACATGCACGCACGCACACACACACATGCATGCACACACACACACAGGCGCACACACACACACACACACACACACACAGGGACACTCACACGTCTTTCCCTAAATGTCTATGATTTAATGGCATCATCAAACATTTTCAAAAAATGTGGTGAAGATGTTCAAACACTTCCAGATACGTGTGGAACAAGAACACCCTTCATCAAATGAGCCTCTGACTTCACAGGGGCTGCTCTGAATGGATACATTTTAAAAAAATTAATTATTTTAATTGGAGGCTAATTACTGTACAGTATTGTAGTGGTTTCTGCCATACATCGACACGAATCAGCCACGGGTGTACATGTGTCCCCCATCCTGAACCCCCCTCCCCACTCCCTCCCCATCCCATCCCTCTGGGTCATCTCAGCACACCGGCTTTGAGTGCCCTGTTTCATGCATCAAATTTGGACTGATAATCTATTTCACATATGGTAATATGTTTTCTATGCTATTCTCTCAAATCATCCCACCCTCGCCTTCGCCCACAGAGTCCAAAAGTCTGTTCTTTACATCTGTGTCTCTTTTGCTGTCTCCTGTATAGGGTCATCATTACCATCTTTCTAAATTGGATGATACATTTTATCACGATCGCTCCAAAGTCACAACTGAACAACATGTATAAGAAGACTGTGTACCGTTCAGTTAATGAAGATGTTTGGACCCGAGGCTCACAGGAACCGACCCTGTGTTTCCACCAGGAGCCAGGGTTCAGTGTTCTCGGCGACTTCACAGAAGGGAAGCTCCACGGACATGCGACGAGGCTGTGTCCAGAGCCCGTCAGGTCCACCTTCCTCTTCACCTGAAGCCGAGTGGGGCTTCCCCTGCACCCAAGCCGTCTCTACCCCAAGATCAGAGCACCCTCACATCCAATTTAATTCTTGACCTCATCCACACCGCTTCCTAATCAGTGCTTTCCTGGCTGTGGGAAGGGGCATTTCCCTCTTTCCTCAGCCTGGCCCACACGTCCCACTGTGCCTCTAAAGCACGCGTCATCACTGAGAGGCTTCAGGGGCAGGGACGTCAGCTGGAGCCAAACTGGAGTGATCTGAGCAACCCTAGAAAAAATCAGTGAGCAGTTCTGAGCCAAAGCCGCCTTGTTTCTGAAATGGGAATAGCAACCACCCACAGGGTTTTGGTCTGTGTTTCTAAGACAATGCCCATAGGTTTGGGGGGGAAACATGGCCGACAATAGGTTATCAATAGGAAGAGGTCAGCTTATTCCTCCTTGTCTGTTGTATGTGTGTTAGTTGCTCAGACTCTTTGAGTCAGAAAGTGTCTGACTCTTTGTGACCCCATGGACTGTAGCCTGCCAGGCTCCTCTGTCCATGGGATTCCCCACGCAAGAATACTGGAGTGGGTTGCCATGCCCTCCTCCTCCCAACCCAGGGACTGAACCTGAGTTTCCCATTGGCAGGCGGGTTCTATACCACTCGTGCCGCCTGGGAAGCCCTCGCTAACCCTGTGCTGGGCTCAGCTGTGTCCAACTCTTTGTGATGCCATGGACTGTAGCCCACCAGAGTCCTCTGTCCATGGATTCTCCAGGCAAGAATAATGCAGTGGGTTGCCATTCCCTTTTCCAGGGGATCTTCCCAACTAGGGATTGAATCCATGTCTCCTGAATTGCAGGCAGATTCTTTACCATCTGGGCCACCAGGCAAGCTCCTATTTGTGCATTCTGGGATAAACAGAGATGTCCTAGACACCAGCAGAGTCTGACAAATCTCAACTCTCAGAGCTACAGGAGAAGTGTCTGGATTCCAGAGCTACAGGAGAAGTGTCTGGATTCCTAGGAGTTTTCACACCAAGCTCTGAATTCAGAGCCCTTAGCTGTGGACAGCGTGGGTGGGGATGGGGAGATAGAGAGGGTGGAGGGCCCTGATCACAGACTGAGTCCTTCATAAGAGGCAGGGCAGCAGCCTAAGGGGCTCGGCCATTCTTAACAATTTTAACATTTACTATGAACGAGCAATTAACTTACAGTGTTCAGTTCAGTTCAGTTCAGTTCAGTCGCTCAGTCGTGTCTGACTTTTTGCGACCCCATGAATCGCAGCATGCCAGGCCTCCCTGTCCATCACCAACTCCCAGGGTTCACCCAAACTCATGTCCATCGAGTCGATCATGCCATCCAGCCATCTCATCCTCTGTCGTCCCCTTCTCCTCCTGCCCGCAATCCCTCCCAGCATCAGAGTCTTTTCCAATGAGTCAACTCTTTGCATGAGATGGCCAAAGTATTGGAGTTTTAGCTTTAGCATCAGTCCTTCCAATGAACACCCAGGACTGATCTCCTTTAGAATGGACTGGTTGGATCTCCTTGCAGTCCAAGGGACTCTCAAGAGTCTTCTCCAACACCACAGTTCAAAAGCATCAATTCTTCAGTGCTCAGCTGTCTTTATAGTCCAACTCTCACATCCATACATGATCACTGGAAAAACCATAGCCTTGACTAGATGGACCTTTGTTGGCAAAGTAATGTCTCTGCTTTTGAATATGCTATCTAGGTTGTTCATAACTTTCCTTCCAAGGAGTAAGTGTCTTTTAATTTTATGGCTGCAATCACCATCTGCACTGATTTTGGAGCCCCAAAAAATAAAGTCTGACATTGTTCCCACTGTTTCCCCATCTATCTGACATGAAGTGATGGAACTGGATGTCATGATCTTAGTTTTCTGAATGTTGAGCTTTAAGCCAACTTTTTCACTCTCCTCTTTCAATTTCATCAAGAGGCTCTTTAGTTCCTCTTCCCTTTCTGCCGTAAGGGTGGTGTCATCTGCATATCTGAGGTTATTGATATTTCTCCCACCAATCTTGATTCCAGCTTGCGCTTCCTCCAGCCCAACAACTTACAGTTACCACTTACAGTGTAACGAGTCCCAAAACAACTGACTTAGGACAGAAAGGCCCACATCAACAGGCTTTCTATAAAATAAACCAAGTGATTCACCCATGTGAGAAACACAGAGGCACATGACCTCTGAGATGTCCACGTCTGGAGACAGAGCTGCTAGCCTTGGTCATGAGTACGCACCTGGGGCAGGTGTGCCTGGGAAAGGTCAAGGGAAGACCTGCAGGAGAGAGGTCAGCGTCGGCCTCTGTCTCTGACGTCAACCTTGGTGGCTCAGATGTTAAAGAATCTGCCTGCAGTGCGGGAGACCTGGGTTCAATGCCTGGGTCGGGAAGATCCCCTGCAGAAGGGAATGGCACCTCACTCCAGTATTCTTGCCTGGAGACTATACTGAGCAACTGACACTTTCACACACACTTGGATGATCATGTTTGCCAGAAATGTGGTTCAGTGGCATGGGACTATGCTAATGCATGTAACAGTGATGGAGACAGAGTATTGTGTGTTTAAAAAGGTCACTTTTCATTGAAAAAAATATTCCTAACATTTTGAAATAAAATACTCAAGAAAAGTTATTTGTGACAGTCTCTAGGTCCATCCACGTCTCAATAGTCCATTGTATATATGTACCACATTTGCTGCTGCTGCTGCTAGGTCACTTCAGTCGTGTCCGACTCTGTGCGACCCCATAGATAGCAGCCCACCAGGCTCCCCTGTCCCTGGGATTCTCCAGGCAGGAACACTGGAGTGGGTTGCCATTTCCTTCTCCAATGCATGAAAGTGAAAAGTGAAAGTGAAGTCGGAAGTGAACTAAATCAAAGAGGAAAACAAATATCATATATTAATGCACATATGTGGAATCTGGAAAAAAACTGGTGTAGACGATCTTACTTACAAAGCAGAAATAGAGACACAAATGTAGAGAACAAATGAATGGACACCAAAGGGGGGACAGGGGAGTGGCTGGATTGGGAGATTGGGACTGACATGTATACATACACTATTGATACTATGGATAAAATAGATAACTCATGAGAACCTTCTGCACAGCGCACGGAACTCTATGCTCTGTGTGACCTAATTGGGAAGGAAATCTAAAACAAGAGCAGATCTACGTTCACTTTGCCGTACAGTAGAAACTCACACAACACTAAAACAGCTGTACTCCCAAACATATTAAACAGCAAAATGAATTGTCAAAAAATATAAGAAAAGCAGTGACTTCAGATCTGGATTGTTGTTGTTTGGTCACTGCTGCGGCTAAGTCACTTCAGTCGCGTCTGACTCTTTGTGACCCCGTGGACTGTAGCCTGCCAGGCTCCTCTGTTCATGGGATTTCCCAGGCAAGAACACTGGAGAGGGTTGCCATTTCCTTCTCCATCAGAGCTCGCTAGGTTTAAAATTACAGTCATGGTTTGTCAGAGCCAGCTTTGGAATCTGATGTACATGGCGCTGCAATGCTTTTACAATGAAGGTAAATGAAAAATCCAGACAGACTTGCAGATTTTAGAAACGAGTGTCTGAGCAAAGAAAATCTTAGTTGGCATGTCTGCATTTGACTCATTGAAGACTTAGACCATCTTCTTTCACGTAGAGAAGAATCCCAGTTCAGTACACACTGCAGTTCAGGGCTTCACGCTTCTGGACGTCGAGAGGTCAAGGCCTTCTCTTGGCTGCAGGCTGGCACTGTCCACGGCCGTGCAGATGGTCAGGGGCTGAGCAGATGCATCTCCACTCGTAGAGCGGCTGCCCGCACACGAGACCAGCTCTGCTTGGACATGGCTCCTGTAGCCCTGCTTGGGGAGCTGGCTGCCCTGCTTGGGTGTGATCTTACTGGTGCTGCCAGGACTGGAACAGGGGTTCCTATCTGAGGAACCAGAGAATCCCATGGAAATGCTGATCGGAACTCAGGAACCTGGCAATGAGGCTTCCATCTCACAAAGAGGACTTTGGGTAGAGGGAAGGGCCAGGGCCAGGAATGCAGGATTCTGCAGCTGTAAAGATCCTGGGAGATCATAAAGCAGCCTGTCCAATTCCTGCTGGGACCCTGAGTTCTCAGGGCTTTGGGGCATCAGGAGGGAACCAGCACCTTGGCTGAGATGCTCTCCAACAGCATGTGGCATTGCTCACCCTTAAAAACCCTCTGGTTATCCAGCGCCCTCACTTTCCGAAATAGGAGGAATAAAGGCAGGGAGAGGCATTCACAGAGAATCACCTGGAATCGTTCCATGGGGAGTGCTGTGTTTCTCCTGATTGTTGATGCTGCTATAACGATGTCTTTCTACTTGTGCCAACCTGACTCTGCGGTCCTGGTTGCATCTTGAGAGAAATCCTTCCAAAGAACCTGCCCCTCCCCCTAGTCTCTTCTACATAAAAAAGCCCAGAGTTTATGCTTTACTTCTTAATTGCAGTTTAAAACATGCAGCTCATCAATGAAAGCGAGTGTAATCACAGATCCCACAAAAGGTGGAGACAATAATTTTTTCTCTGTTCTTTTTATAATCTTCTGTAACGAAATGCATGGTTGCACAGATCATTATCCACTGATAAGGCTGTATTTTGCTTCCGTATAAAAGGTGCATTGCCCTTGGGTGTGGGTAAACGGCCTCTTCACAATTGTAAAGTTAATGGTCATCATAGTGGGGAGTGGTCTTCCTAGGTGGCCCAGTGCTAGAGAATCCACCTGCCAATGCAGGAGACACAGGAAATGCTGGTTTGACCCCTGGGTTGGGAAGATCCCCTGGAGAAGGAAATGGCAACTCACTTCACTATTCTTGCCTGTAAAATTGCATGGACAGAGGAGCCTGGTGGGCTACAGCCCATGGGGGTAACAAAAGAACTTGCCATGACTGGGTGATGGAGCTCACACACATCGTAAGGGGCAGAGCGGGCCTTGCCCGGCCACACGGCCTGGCAGAGACACAAGCCGCGTCTCATCATTAACTGCTGCGGTCTTGTGGGGGGCGGGTGGCTCCTCTGGCCGTGGTCCTCAGCCTGCAGCTGTTCCCCACATGTCCAGAGCCCCCCTTTCTCTGCTCTGCTTCCTTCATTCTGTTGTTGAACATCACACAGCTAGTGGCAGAGAGGCTGAGCTGAACACGGAGGACCCTCCAGTCCTGGCAATTTCAAGTCAATGTGACTCAAAACAAGAAAGACCAAAAGGTCCTTGGGACAAAGGATGAGTCAGAGAAACAGTACCAGACCTCTGCTGTGTCCACTGATGGGTGGAACTCCTCTATGCTAGAAAAGTGAGGTTATATACATGTAAAGTCCTTGGGGAGAGAAATGGTAACAGAGGCTCTGGTGGGAAGACTATCAAAAGGGCGCATTTGCTTGTTGAGCTTATCACCTCACACTGGGGTCAGAACGTCCATCATCAAAAAGACTATAAACAAAAATGCTGGAGAGGATGTGGAGAAAGGGGACGCTCTTGCACTGTTGGTGGGAACGTAAATTGCTGCAGGCACTATGGAGAGCAGTATGGAGAGTCCTTAAAAACTAAAAGTAGGTTTACCAGTGATCCTGCAATCCCAGTCCTGGGCATATATCCAGAGAAAACCATAATCCCTATGTTCACAGCGGTGCTATTTGTAATAGCCACGACATGGAAGCAGCCTAACATCCACCACCAGAGAGACAGATGAGTAAGGTGTGGCGCATACATACGATGGAATATTACCCAGCTGTAAAGTGGGTGAAATAGTGCCCTTTGCAGCAACATGGAGGGACCTGGAGATTATCCTACTAAGTGAGTAAGTCAGAGAAAGAGGACTACCATATGTATCACTCGTACAACAGCAACAAATCAACCTAATTAAAAAAAGATACAAATGAACGTGTTCACAAAACAGAAACAGACTTACAGACATGGAAGACACACTTGTGGCTAAAAGGGGAAACGGGGTGGGGAAGGATAAATCAAGGGCTTGGGACTGACATGTACACACTGCTGCTGCTGCTAAGTCACTTCAGTCGTGTCCGACTCTGTGAGACCCCATAGACGGCAGCCCACCAGGCTCCCCCGTCCCTGGGATTCTCCAGGCAAGAACACTGGAGTGGGTTGCCATTTCCTTCTCCAATGCATGAAAGTGAAAAGTGAAAGTGAAGTCGCTCAGTCGTGTCTGACTCTTCGCGACCCCATGGACTGCAGCCTACCAGGCTCCTCTGTCCATGGGATTTGCCAGGCAAGAGTACACACTACTACATGCAAAATAGATAACCAACAAGGACCTGCTTACGGTATAGCACTGGGAATTCCACTCAATATTCTATGATAAGTTATGTGAGAAAAGGATCTAAAAAAGAATGAATACATATATAACTGAATCACTTCATTGTACACCAGAAACTAACTCAAGATTGTAAATCAACTATACTCCAATAAATTAAAAAAAAATTTTTTTTAATAACAGCCCCCCACAAAAAGAAAAGGGTGCATTTTCTTGGGAGCATGTGACACTTCAGGTTTGCAGAGAGAGGTCCTGCAAAGCAGAGGTCCTGGGGGCTCCAGGGACAGAAATCTTCAGACCTGAAAGCGGGTGGGTCTCAGGACCAGGCGTGGGGCCAGCAGAGGCATGTGATGGGAACAGCTCGGGTGCGGCATCAGGACAGCATGGCAACACCCACTAGTTCCTCATTCTTTAGCAGCAGAGGTCCAGGGGAGGTCACTCTTAGGGTCACTTCTCCCGCTCTGCAGCGCTTTCTCCCACCCTCTTCCTTAGCACTTGGTTGTTTTTTTAAAGAGTTTTTATTTTATTTTTTTATGTAGACCATTTTTAAAGTCTTTATTGAATTTGTTACAAAATTATTTCTGTTTAATGGTTTGTTTTTTCCAACGGAGGCATATGCAATCTCTGCTTCCTGATCAGGCATAGAAGCCCCACCCCCTGCATGGGAAGGTGGAGTCTTAACAACTGGACCACCGGGAAGGCCCTCTAGTGCACCTTAAACGCCTCTGTATGTTTCCCCTCAATAAGACTCCCCATGCGCCCCTCCCTCTGCACTGCTCACCTGCAGTGGGAGTTTTGAAATGAACTTCAGTGAAACTCTGGAGACCCTCAAATGTCTCAGACCCAATTCCAAATAAGGCAAACGTGGCCAAGCGTTCAGCCACGACTCTTCAGGTGCGACTGAAGCAGCCAGTGCACGGCTGGGCAGACCCCCGCCGTGGAGTTCTCACCCAGGCAGTGTTCTAAATGCTTCCCCTTGGATTAATGTCCATTTCAGTTACACTAATAAAGTATATGGAACTAAAGCCCCAGCTGTCCCAAAAGGGCCGTAAGGAGTAACAGAGGTGTGTCCTCTGTGGTCCGAGGTAATGCACCAAGTGAAGCATGCTTTTCACTTTGATGAACATTCCATTTAATTAAAAGTAAATATTAGGAGAGAGCCTGTCCAAAATGGGCGGACCATGCAGGGCTAATTCAGCAGAGGATAGGGAACACTCAGGTAGAGCTCTAGTTCAGTCCAAGGCCCTGTGCTTGCAGCTGGGGACCCGCAGGTGAATAAATCAGTGTCTTCTTGTCCAGAAGCTACTCATCTCTCCAGGGACAGAGACACACAGAATACATCAAGATGCTGGATGTAGAGGGATTCTCAAGACCGTCCTACTTCAAGCCAGGAAACTTACTGTTGAAGGTGGTCCTTCACTATCACCCAAGGGCTTTGGTTACAGACCTTGTGCACAGCATCATGTTTGTGGAGCCCTATACCAAAAGCAGAGACATTACTTTGTCAACAGTCCATCTAGTCAAGGCTATGGTTTTTCCAGAGGTCATGTATGGATGTGAGAGTTGGACTATAAAGAAAGCTGAGTGCCAAAGAATTGATGCTTTTGAACTGTGGTGTTGGAGAAGACTCTTGAGAGTCCCTGGGTGTTCATTGGAAGGACTGATGCTGAAGCTGAAACTCCAATACTTTGGCCACCTGATGCAAAGAGCTGACTCATTTGAAAAGACCCTGATGATGGGAAAAATTGAGGGCAGGAGGAGAAGGGGATGACAGAGGAGGAGATGGTTGGATGGCATCACCAACTCAATAGACATGAGTTTGAGTAAACTCCAGGAGTTGGTGGTGGACAGGGAGGGCTGGCATGCTGCAGTCCCTGGGGTCTCAAAGAGTCGGACATGACTGAGCAACTGAACTGAACTGAACTGATACCAAGATCACAGGTGTAAAGCCTTGTGCCAAGGCCAAAGATGTGGAGCCATGGTACCAAGGTCATCTCCAGAACTGACCAAGCCCCATAGCAACCATTGGCATGAACTCCTGACTTAAACCAGCAGGCTCCCTGACATTACAGTAAGTAAAAATACCCACCCAATAGCACCCTAACCAATCATCTAATGCCACTCTTTCAGGGGAGTTTTCTCTGTCTTGAGGCCACTAAGCCCAGAAAAGACGTCAGCTCTTCCTTTGCTGGCCCGTTGTCCTAACAGCATCTCCTGCTCTAACAAACTCTATTCTCCTCTCATTCTGCCTCAAGCCTGGAAATTCTTTTCCAGCCTGTGCCCAGGTCACAGTGTCCATCTTTCAGGAAGGCAAGTCTACGCAGTGATCCTGGACACACATACGTTCCCAGGCCACACTAGGGCCTGCCTTCAACTGACTCTGCTCTCAACAGAGAAGGCTGACATTACTTTCAGGTCCAATGTCTGAGCCATTTTCATGTTATTTTATGGGACGGCAGACTGATACCCAGAGCAGGCCCTCGGGCTTTCGCTGGGACCCTCTTATAATTGCCAGGGAAGGGAGGCTCCCTTTCGCAGGGGTGGCTGTGGCAATCGCTGGCTCTGCTGAGCTGGCGTATCCCCTGAAAACAGGAGCATCTGTCTGATGGGTCCCCAGCACCCAAGTGAGTAGAGGAAGCAAGACTGTGTAAACGAGTAGGGTCCCCTGTCCACCAGGGCCTCCTCTCGAGGCTGCCTGGTCTCTGCTGGCCTCCTGGGTCCTGCTTCTTGCTCTCCTAGCTTGCTCTGCATCCTGACTCCAGGGAACCCCACTCCAACCCCCACTCACTCCAGCTTCACATTTCCTGCTTGTCACGATCAACAGCATCATTCCCAGTCTGCGACCCCAGAAAGAGGCAGCCCCGGGCCCTCCCTCACTGGATTGACAAATAAGTGGGGTGTTACTCAGTCCTTAAACTCAGTGGGCACCAAATAGATGGACAGGAGGTTGCCATTTCCTTCTCCAGGGGATCTTCCCAATCCAGGGATCGAACCCGCGTCTCTTGCATCTCCTACACTGGCGGACAGGTTCTTTACCACTGAACTCCCTGGGAAGCCCCCGTGTACAGAGACTGGTACTTAAGACTTTGAGTCCCATGTCTCCCCTCTGATGGGCAGAGACACACCTTCTGAGTTGGAAACAGAAACAGACATCCTGGGGCCCCAGAATCTCCCCAGGAAAGTGCTTATAAGGTTGAACATGGACCCAGTGCTTAATCACAATTCATTGTTACTACAATATACCTTGTCGTTTTCCTTTTCATTACAGGGGACTGGAATGCAAAAGTAGGAAGTCAAGAGATACCTGGAGTAACAGGCAAATTTGGCCTTGGAGTACAAAATGAAGCACGGCAGGGCCTAACAGAGTTTTCCCAAGAGAACGCACTGGTCATAGCAAACATCCTCTTCCAACAACACAAGAGAAGACTCTACACATGGACATCACCAGATGGTCAGCACTGAAATCAGATTGATTATATTCTTTGCAGCCAAAGATGGAGAAGCTCTATACAGTCAGCAAACAAGACAAGGAGCTGACTGTGGCTCAGATCATGAACTCCTTATTGCCAAATTCAGACTGAAATTGAAGAAAGCAGGGAAAACCACTAGACCATTCAGGTATGACCTAAATCAAATCTGTTACAATTATACAGTAGAATTGACAAATAGATTTAAGGGGTTAGATCTGACAGAGAGAGTGCCTGAAGAACTATGGACAAAGGTTTGTGACATTATATAAGAGGCAATGATCAAGACCATCCCCAAGAAAAAGAAAAGCAAAAAGGCAAAATAGTTGTCTGAGGAGGCCTTACAAATAGCTGAGAAAAGAAAAGGTGCAAAAGGCAAAGGAGAAAAGAAAAGATATACCCATCTGAATGAAGAGTTTCAAAGAATAGCAAGGAGAGATAAGAAAACCTTCTTTAGTGATCAAGAAATAAAGGAAAATAATAGAATGGGAAAGACTATAGATCCCTTCAAGAAAATTAGAGATGCAAACATGGACTCAATAAAGGACAGAAATGGTATGGACCTAACAGAAGCAGAAGATATTAAGAAGAGATGGCAAGAATACACAGAAGAACTGTACAAAAAGGATCTTCATGACCCAGATAATCACGATGGTGTGATCACTGACCTAGAGCCAGACATCCTGGAATGTGAAGTCAAGTGGGCCTTAGAAAGCTTCACTACGAACAAAGCTAGTGGAGGTGATGGAATTCTACTTGAGCTATTCCAAATCCTGAAAGATGATACTGTGAAAGTGCTGTACTCAATATGCCAGCAAATTTGGAAAACTCAGCAGTGGCCACAGGACTGGAAAAGGTCAGTTTTCATTCCAATCCCAAAGAAAGACAATGCCAGAGAATGTTCAAATTACCACACAATTGCACTCATTTCACACGCTAGTAAAGCAATGCTCAAAATTCTCCAAGCCAGGCTACAACAGTATGTGAACCATGAACTTCCAGATGTGCACACTGGATTTAGAAAAGACCAAGGAACCAGAGATCAAATTGCCAACATCCCCTGGATCATCAAAAAAGCTAGAGATTTTCAGAAAAACATCTACTTCTGCTTTATTGACTACACCAAAGCCTTTGACTGTGTGGATCACTACAAACTGTGGAAGATTTTTCAAGAGATGGGAATACCAGACCACCTGACCTGCCTCCTGAGAAATCTATATGCAGGTCAGGAAGCAACAGTTAGAACTGGACGTGGGACAACAGACTGGTTCCCAATTGGTAAAGGAGTACATCAAGGCTGTATATTGTCACCCTGCTTATTTAACTTATATGCAGAGTACATCATGAGGAACGCTGGACTGGAAGAAACACAAGCTGGAATCAAGATTGCCGGGAGAAATATCAGCAAGCTCAGATATGCAGATGACACCACACTTATGACAGAAAGTGAAGAACTAAAGAGCCTCTTGATGAAAGTGAAAGAGGAGAGTGAAAAAGTTGGCTTAAAGCTCAACATTCAGAAAACGAAGATCATGGCATCCAGTTTCATCACTTCATGGGAAATAGATGGGGAAACAGTGGAAACAGTGTCAGAGTTTATTTTTGGGGCTCCAAAATCACTGTAGATAGTGACTGCAGCCATGACATTAAAAGATGCTTACTCCTTGGAATAAAAGTTATGGCCAACCTAGACTCTAGTACTCTTGCTTGGAAAATCCCATGGATGGAGGAGCCTTGTGGGCTGCTGTCTATGGGGTTGCACAGAGTCGGACACGACTGAAGTGACTTAGCAGCAGCAGCAGCAGACAGCATATTAAAAAGCAGAGACGTTACTTTGCCAACAAAGGTCCATCTAGTCAAACTATGGTGCTTCCAGTTGTCATGTACGGCCATGAGAGTTGGACTATGAAGAAAGCTGAGCGCTAAAGAATTGATGCTTTTGAACTGTGGTGTTGGAGAAGACTCCTGAGAGTCCCTTGGACTGCAAGGAGATCCAACCAGTCCATTCTGAAGGAGATCAGTCCTGAATATTCATTGGAAGGCCTGATGCTGAAGCTGAAACTCCAGTTCTTTGGCCACCTGATAGGAAGAGCCAACTCATTGGAAAAGACCCTGATGCTGGGAAAGATTGAAGTCAGGAAGAGAAGGGGATGACAGAGGATGAGATGGTTGGATGGCATCACTGACTAGATGGACATGAGTTTGAGTAAGCTCTGGGAGTTGGTGATGGACAGGGAAGCCTGGTGTGCTGCAGTCCATGGGGTCACAAAGTGTCAGACATGACTGAGCTACTAAACTGAAGTGAACTGGTATCTTGTCCATTTTATAACCCCCTTTCCTTTGGAAATGGAGGTTTTCGATAAAAGGAAAGTTGGTCCGGAGGAGTGGGGCAGTGCTGAGGGTGAAAAAGGAAGCCCACATGCACACACCCTCTCACGGGCTGTGTGCATCGGGACTGGGGCTGAGCTCTGGAGCCAGGGTGGACTTACTCAATGGGTGTACTGATTGGCAATACCAACACCCTTGTTTCCATGGAGGCAAAAGCACCCCCAAGCTTCCCTGGTCGCTCAGCAGTAAAGAATCTGCTTGTTAGTGCAGGAAACACTGGTTCAGTCCCTGGGTGGGGAAGTTCCCCTGGAGAAGGAAATGGCAACCCACTCCAGTTTTCTTGCCCAGAGAATCCCAAGGACAGAGGAGCCTGGCAGGCTACAGTCCGTGGGGTTGCAAAAGAGTCCGTCACAACTTAGCAACTAAACAACAGCAACAAAAACCACCCCTTTCCCAGCCTCAGCACACCTTGACTCAACAGCTCTTTGGGTGTCTTACTGTAAACTTTGCCACATCAAGGCTGGGTCTCAGCTTCTTCCACTCCCAGGAGAAACCTCCTGAGCCTCTGGCCCTGAACGCACTGGACATTCCAGTCTAACCTGTGAGGGGTGGGAGTTGGGGGGTTGAGGGGTGGGCCAGCCCTGCCCTTCCCCTCCAGGCCCTCGGGAGACAGGCACGGGAGGCGCTCAGGCCTCCCCAGGCTTCCAGATTCCCTGCTTCTGGGTCTTACTCCAGTGTCTGTATCTATGTTGCATTTCCCTTTTCTTTAGGAAAGTGATTTTTTTATTTCCATCCATTCAAAAGGGTTCTCCTGTATTATCAGTTCAAAAACAGTAACGATCAGATGTTCTAATTGGTGGAAAGTATCATTTCTGCATAGAAACCTGGCCTGTGCGGACTGACAACAAAAGCCCTGGCCGCAAAGCTGGATGACAACGCTTTGTCCTTAACTCAATAACAACATGACGAAACACATTTAATGGTTACATAACATGGTGAATACAGTCCACAGAAAATGTAAGAGCAAAATCATGTTCCTCTTTCAGCAAGAATTTAATCTTCCCTCTTTCATTTGAAGGGAAGATGAGAATTAGATAATCATGAAAAGAAGCATGAAATGAAGTCTTTGCGGTTACCCAGAGATGAAAACATACCCAAAAAAGGCTGTTAGGAAAGTCATTCTTTCTATTTACTAATAGGAAACATGTTTCCTTTGCATTTTTCTCATTATTTAGGATCTGACACAAGAAGAAGGAAGTCATTTTTACAGCATCAATTTTTTTTTCCCTCAAATGCCAGGAATTGTGAAAGAGCACATATATCTTACTGCTTTTCTTACACATCACCTTCCCTTAATTGCAATGCAGGTTTCTCATTTTATCTCTGGGATTTGGAGAATGCATTCAAATACTGCTGCTGCTGCTCTGCTGCTAAGTCACTTCAGTCGTGTCCGACTCTGTGCGATCCCATAGATGGCAGCCCACCAGGCTCCTCCGTCCCTCGGATTCTCCAGGCAAGAATACTGGAGAGGGTTGCCATTTCCTTCTCCACTAAAACACCATTATTTCTGGGAACTTCTAAGTTTGTTTAAAAACACTGCACAATAGTACAATATAGACTTCTCTAGGTGGTATAGATCTGTATAGATCATAAAGTAAGCTTGTTCAAATCATACTTGAAAAGAAAATCAAAGCCCGGAGACATTAAGGAAGTTGTCCCTGACCTGACCACAGGATGCTGCAGCTTCATCAGCAAACATGCATGCGGCACTGCCAAGAGCTAGACCCCACTGCATCCACACTAGCCTGATCTCCTGGGTCCTACGTGGCTAAACGTGCTCAGTGGTACCATGTAATTCTACAGAGCGGTGTGACCCGGAGCAGGGCAGGGCATGGGGAACTAAGGCTGACTGAGCACCTTGGAAACCACACACAGGCCCCTGGGCCCCAGTCCTTCGAAGGATAAGCTTGTTGCTTTAGTCTTCCATGCCTTCCTGAAACTTAAAAGGCTGATTCAGTAAACAATGAAGAATGTGGAGATGTAGAGACAAAGCATAGCTGTTGGGCTGGAGAACTGGTAGGTATTTAGAGTATAACCAGCCACAGAGCAGAATCACCGAACTCACAGTTCCCTGAAATACATGGATAAAGGACCAAGACACATTCCTAGGTTGTTTTTACAGGAAGCAGAGCCCCAGCAGATGAAAACCGCTGATGGCAGGAACATAGACCCTAGACTGGCTGAAACCCCAGAAGGTTAAAGATGCTTGAAACCTTACCCTGATGCTGATCCATCTGAGGATTCTGCAAGAGCTGGCCATGCCCCAGCAGCCCCTCCTCCCCCTGCCTTTAAAGCCCCTCCCTGAAAGCCATCGGGGAGTTTGGGTCTCCTGAGCATGAGCTGCCTGTTCTCCTTGCTTGGTGTCTGCAATGTAAATGCTGCACTCTCCTTCACCACAGCCCGCTCTCAGCTGCTTGGCCTTTCTGTGTGTGGGCCAGTGGACCCGAGTCAGGTTCTGTAACACCCACTGTGAGTTTGGCATTGTATTGGGCTCTTTGCAAGCTTTGCTGTATCCAATTATCCCAAGAGCTCTCAAAGGTGACCATTAGAATGAGTTCAATGTGGGGAAGAAAATCACAAGTTTTAGGATCAAAGAGCTTAGACTGAAACGCGAGCCTGTCCACTTACCAATTGTGTGGTTTTAGCCTTTAGTTCTCTAATCTTCGCGTTCCCCATCTGTAGGATGAGGGTCACAGTGTTGCCTTAGTGGAGTGTTTTTGAGAATTAAATCAGTAACTCACACAAAGTATCTTTTAGAGCAAAAGGAATATTGTAGGGGATTTTAAAATAGCAGTTATCATCCCCAAATTATAGATTTTTTTAAAAAAAGTTTCATGGAATAGAAGACTTGCTGAGAAACTTGTAGATAGAAGAGGTTGAGTCAGCTGTGACCCCAGGTCTGACTGCCTCCAAGGCTCATTCTTTCACCTGCTAATCTGCCTAATCTAGTGTTCTGACCCAGTCTTCTGTCAAAATAATCAACAAACATGGCAATTTTAGAAGTTCTAATAGAGCTGGTTCAAGTCACCAGGTCCAGCATTTGAATTTACATAAGACTGAAAGTGAAAGTTGCTCAGTCGCGTCCAACTCTTTGCAACCCCATCCTCCTGGCCAGAATACTGGAGTGGGTAGCCTTTCCCTTCTCCAGGGGATCTTCCCAACCCAGGGATCGAAGCCAGGTCTCCCACACAGCAGGCAGATTCTTTACCAGCTGAGCCACCAGGGACACCCTACATAAGATTATTGAGATAATAATTGGCATCAGTAGAAAGTCTCTTAATAAAATACAGGTGTAGTCTGTGGAACACACACTGTTCAGAGCATGGTGTGTCATCAGAGAGAACCATTCAGATAAAGGGAGAAGCCACTCTCCCCACCCTCTGCTGGTGGTTCCCTTAGTCAGAACCACACAATTCAGTCCTTGATGCTGGACTAAGTTCAGCACCTTTGTGTGGACAGTCACCTCCCTAACAGTGCCAAGGCAACACCAAGGGCAGAGACAGTACCTTCACTCCTCAAAGACCACAGGACGGGCTGGGCATTTTTTAGAACCAATAACTTTTAGGCTGGAAAAGGGTTATAGATAAAGGTGGAGGGGCGGGGGATGAATTAGGAGTTTGGGATTAACATATACACACTACTATATATAAAATAACCAACAAGGACCTACTGTATAGCACAGGGAACTCTATTCAATATTCTGTAATAAGTTATATGCGGAAAGAATCTGAAAAAGAATGGATATACCTATGTGTATGACTGAATCACTGTGCTAGACATCTGAAACGAACACAACATTGCAAATCAGGTATACCTCAATATAAAATAAAACATACTGTAAAAATAAACCAAAACCTTTCAGCTGGAAAAGTATTATAGAGTTAATAATCTAATCCAGTGGTTTTCAAAAACTTTTCTTCTCAGGACCTTTTTACACTTTTAGGAGTTACTGAGAACTTTAAAGAGCTTGAGTTTCTGTGTTTATATTCTATTTTTTTTAATTAAAATTTGTGTGTGTGTGTTTATATTCTATTTATATATATATATATTCTCTCTCTATATATATATATGTGTGTGTGTGTGTGTGTGTGTGTATGTATGTATATATATTATATATATATATATATATATATATATATATACATATAAATGGGCTTCCCTGGTGGCTCAGTGGTAAAGGATATGCATGCCAATTCAGGAGACAAGATATGGGTTCAGTCCCTGGGTCAGGAAGATCCTATCCCTTGGAGAAGGAAATGGCAACCCATTCCAGTATTCTTGCCTAGGAAATCTTATGGACAGCAGAGCCTAGTGGGCTACTGTCCATGGGGTTGCAAAAGAATCAGACATGACTTAGTGACTAAAACAATTATATACATATTAAATTAAAAATTAAATTATCTTTATTTATTTAAAATGAAAACCTATTATGTGTTAATATAATTTAAATATTTTATGAAAGATAACTGTATCTTCCAAGACAAAAATATTAATAGAATGGTATTGTTTTAAACTTTTGCAAAACTCAATTAATATCTGCCTTTATTAAAAAAAAAACAGGCTGGATTCTGACACCTGCTTTTGCCTTTAATTTGTTATAATGTATTATTTTGGTTTAGGTATATGAAGGGAATCTGGCTTCATGCATATATACATTGTTAGAAATGTGAACCATATTTTAACTGCCTTTTTCAATAATTGCAGACACTTTTCTTTGATACTACATCAAAATATGACAACAGTGTTTCCAATGTTGACTCAAAAATTAAATTGGTGGATTTTTCATAAGAATGAAAGTGTAAAAGTCAGACAAAATCTTGGTATTATTACAAAAGTATATTTGGCATTCCAGACCTCCTTAAAAAGGTCAGGGTTGCCCACAGGGTCCTGAGGAACACTTCGAGGACTTTTGGTTGAATTCACTCATTCAACATATGTGAAATCCTTCAGACATCCTGAGTGACTTCTGCAGACTCTCAGGGTGACTTAATTCTGAATACAAAACCTAGTAAACACTGTTGATTACCCAGTGGTCTTGCACAAAGACAACTCTGGTCAGGAGTACAGAAAGGACAAAGCATCTTCCCTGCTGCTTCTTTCAGAGCCTGGGCCTTGGGGAGCAAGGCCTGGACTGGTTCAGGCTCCTTCAAAGGACAGATCAAGGTCAAGGACCTCTCCGCACTGAAGGCACCCCTGTGACTGTCTATGGTTCTTTTATGCCTTCATTCCTGCAAGCAGCCTGCACGGAGCTCCAAGCCAGGTCTGCCTCAGCATACCACTCACACATGCCCAGGGTGGACCACAATTGTCATCTCTCCTACAAGCTCAGCCCAGCTGGCTCCCTGCAGGCATGGGGTGGGCAGGGGCACAGGTCTGTGGCTCCTCTTCATGGTTTGGCCATTAGCAAAGACATACCTCATATGTGGTCACCCAGGTTAGCTCTAGACCACGCCACTGGGTACGCTGCCCTTTTAGGGAACAGGCTTTGCTTTTGCCCTTTATCTTTCCTCTTCTCTTGTTAAACATAGGATCAAATGAAGACCAAACAAAGTCATGATGAGGAGCTTGAGTGAAAAAAATTTTAGCCTTGGGAGAATATTCGCTTGAATATATTTCTAAAAAGAAATACAAACAAGAAAAAAAAACCTCTAAAGAATACACTATAATAAAATTGAATATTTTTCTTATCTTCCTTTTCTGATCCAGGAAAATCTCCTGGGCAAAGCACTAATTTTAAGTTTATTTTCTGTAAGTGGGCTACATTATCGCTTAAGGTTTTGTTGATCTTGCTAATACAGTCTATGGTACAGTAGTAATGAATATTATGATTGAACAAATTTACTAAAAGTTATAACACAATTGTCTTCATCTCAATTTCTTGGCCTTATGTAAAAGAATATGAGATGGTGCATTTCTGTAAAATGAATTTAAGTAATTTCTCTTTCTTATTAAAAAGCAAACCAAGAACAAGCCACAGCAGGGGCATGTCCTAAGAGGGCTTTCTATTTGCCCAATATATTGGCAGGTATATTTCATTTCAGAGAAACTTCATTAAGTTAAACATGCTCATAAGCTGCTGAAGCTGAAGCTCCAATACTCTGGCAAAGAACTGACTCATTGGAAAAGACCCTGATTCTGGGAAAGATTGAAGGTGGGAAGAGAAGGTGACAACAGAGGATGAGATGGTTGGATGGCATCACTGACTTGATGGGAATGGGTTTGAGTGAGCTCTGGGAGTTGGTGATGGACAAGGAAGCCTGGCGTGCTGCAGTCCAGGGGGTCGCAAAGAGTTGGATACGACTGAGTGACTGAATGGAACTGAAGATCGTAAGCACCATTATCAACACCATCTTCATCAGCTTCATCATTGTCACCATCATCATAGCCGTCAACATCATGTCATCATAATTAACATCACATCATCTTGTTGTTATTATTTCCATCATTATCACCACCACCCCATAACCTTCAACATCATCAGTCTCATCACAACATCTTTATCATCATCACCACGATCATCTTCATCAATCTCATAATCATCAACGCCACCCTTATCTCATTATCCTCGCTGTCTTTGTGTCATCATTACATTATCATCCACATAATCACCATCATCACATCCCTTTATCACCGTCAGCATCATAACCCTAATCAGGTCAGCACCATCGTACCACCACAATGCACATCACCGTCCTCACAGAATTTTCCCATTATCACCACCACCCATAACCTCCACCACCATCATCTTTCATCATGACCACCAGCATCACCACCAGCATATCAGAGACCAATTTGGACCCTCTCCACTCTGTGCTGGGAAGCATGCTGAGCTTTTCATAATACAGCTTGCATCTTCACAATAATCCTATTAGACAAATCTGGTTATTTTCCACTTTTCAAATTAAAATAGGGAGATAGATAACATGGCCAAAGGAACAGCTAATGAGAGGTTGGATAAGGATTAAACCCAGATTTTTATGACTTTGAGGGTGATCTTCTTAACCACCACATGACACCAAAGAACTCTGTGTTCTGACTTAAAGGGTCTTTCTCTGCCCAACCACAAAGTAAGATTTCAGAGTGTGAAATCTGTGTTATAAATCTTTATGCACAGCCTGTTTTGACCTCTGCATTGGTAAATACATTATACATAATGAGACTTGGGGATACCAGTACTCCATGCAAATACAGGTACAGGCAGACCGCATTTTCTTGTGCTTTGCTTTCTTGCATTTCACAGATGCTGCATTTTCCCCCCACAAATTAAAGATTTGTGGCAACCTGTGTCAAGCAAGTCTATTAGTGCCACTTCCCTCAACATTTCCTCACTTCATGTTTCTGTGTCACATTTTGGTCATTCTTGCAATATTTCAAGCTTTTTCATTATTGTTATACTTGTTATGGGGATCTGTGATCAGTGATCTTTGATGTGACTATTATGACTCACTGAAGGCTCTGATGATGGTTAGCATTTTTAACACTGCATATTAATATTTTAAAATACGTATATTGCTTTTTCAGACATATATTATACACTTACCAGACTTACAAGACAGTGTAAACATAATTTTTATACGCACTGAGAAACAACAACAAGAACAAAAGTCCATGTGACTAGTGTTTTTTGTGAAACTCTCTTTATTGGGGTGGTCTGGAACCAGACCTGCAGTATCTCTGGGATGTGTGCACATCTCACACTCCTTGAAGAGGCCACTGTTCAGCATGACACAACCTCAGGAAGCCTTAATTGTGACAAAGAGGAGGGCCTCTTGGGAGCTCTAGTCCATCACGCAAGTTATTCTCTTTATTTTTATAGCACTCGGTCCCCACAGACCTCCACAAACAGAACATAACAGGGACGGTTGGGAAAGCCCTAAGTACCTGCTCTGAGGCCAGCACAGGGGAGGCACGGTAGGAGAGGGGCAGAGACACATGTGTAGACAGGAATTAATGACGCCCACACTTGCAGTGGAAACCTGCAGTCCAAGCGTCCGATGACCCCACATCTCAGGGTCCGTTTCCTTTCAGACCACCTTCCAAAGCTGCAGGCGTGTGAAAGTTGACCTAGCTTCTATCATTAGATGACCATTACTCAAATTCTTTCCCCAAACAGCTATGGAATTAAACATTACTCTTGTATAAGAAGAACGGAATCTGTTCCAGCAGCTTCCTAATCTAATCTTGAAGGTGTCGACTTTATCCTGGTAAGAGGAACATGTGCTGATTGACCCCCAAGTTGAGCTGCTTCATTCTCTGGAGTTGACCCCCTCTGTCACGTGACCGTGCACATGGAGCCCTTTTCCTCTCCTTCTTCCGGGCATGGTTCTTCTTCACTTACCTTTCTCCTGTAACAGACAGTAACTGACTGAAAGGCAGAGGGGCGGGGTTCTTATCCTAGACTCTCCACTAGTTGTCAACAGTGGGGCTCTTTTCCTTAAACAGGTTTCTAGGTTTTCCTGACTCCTTCCCTGACTGGAAGGAGACCTTACAGGATTGAAGTGCAGTGGAGTCAACAAGATTATAGTTTCCAGCTGTGCTTTCTTGCTGAGGAAGCAGGTTCTTGGACCAGACTCTTCAAGGGCAAATTTTTTCCCACCGTTGTAACCGAACAAGGCAGAAACTTTCATAATTCACTATTTCGCTTTTGCTACACTGACCTTGGTCTGGATCAACAGGTGAAAAACACAGTTAAGCCACAAGGATATACTGAGAAGTTAAGCAGGGCTCCAAGAAAATAACTGAACGTATTTAGTCTCAAGTCAGAGAAACTGCATTCTTGCCTACAAATATGACTTTTGATCCCCAATAAAATGACTTGCTCTGATTATGTCTTATGTCAGCTTAATTCCCTGATGGCTCAGTGGTAAAGAATCTGCTTGCTAATGCAGGAGATATGGGTTCGATCTCTGGGTCAGAAAGATCCCCTGGAGAAGGAAACGACAACCCCACCCCAGTATTGTTGCCTGGAGAATCCCATGGATGGAAGAGCCTGGCAAGCTACATACAGTCCATGGGGTCTCAAAGAGTTGGACACGCCTTATCGACTGAACCAAAATAAACAACAGCTTTACCTGTAGTTTATTTTTTTCTTTTCACTTCACTTGTTACTCTTTTAACATATTTAAAACAGAGCCCTGAACTTCCCTCTTCTTGTCCCCAAAGCACTGTTACTTTGCTCAGGCTGCTATGGAAACCTACCTCAGACTGGCTGGCTGAAGCAAAATAAATTTCTTTTGCCATGGCTATTGGAAGTGGAAGTCCAAGACCGAAGTGCTGGAAGGTTTGGTTTCTCCCGAGGCTCCTCTCCCCACCTTGCAGGCAGCCACCTCCTCACTGGCCTTCACACGGTCTTTTCTCTGTATGTGTGCATTCCTGGGGTCTCAGTGGGTGTATAATTTCTTCTCTGTATAAGACCATCATTCTCATTGGATTACGGCCCACTTCAATGGCCTTATTTTACCTGAGTGCTTAGTTACTTCAGTCGTGTCTGACTCTTTGCAAACCCATGGACTGTAGCCCACCAGGCTCCTCTGTCCATGGGATTCTCCAGGCAAGAATACTGGAGTGGGTTACCATGTCCTTCTCCAGGGGCTCTTCCCAACCCAGGAATCAAAACTTCTTCTCCTGCGTCTACTGCACTACAGGCAGATTCTTTACCTTTGAGCCACTGGGGAAGCCCTGGTTTACCTGGATCACCTCATTAAAGGCTCTATCTGCAAATACAGTTTCATTCTGAGATATTGGGGTTTGGGCTTCAGTTCTGAGGGGATACAACCGAGCCTGTAACACCATTTCTCTCACAGTCACGGACATCGAAGGAAACTGGACTCCATGCACTTAGTCACTGGAGGGAGAGGGAGCTTAAGTGATCCTTGATTTACACCCTCTTTTGTATTTTACATTCAGTCTGTGAGTACACTCTGTGTGCAGGCTAAGTTGCTTCAGTCATGCCTGACTCTTTGAGACCCCATGGACTGTAGCCCGCCAGGCTCCTTTGGCCATGGGATGCTCCAGGAAAGAATACTGGCGTCCGTAGCCATTGCCGTCTCCAGGGGATCTTCCCAACCCAGGAATCAAACATGTGTCTCTTATGTATCCTGCACTGGAGGTGGGTTCTTTACCACTAGCGCCATCTGGGAAATGAGTATATTCTGAAGGCTTTCATTTCAAAATATCCCCTGATTTCAACTCTACTTCCCTCCTTCCCTGCTCCCTCCTTAGCCTCACTTACATCTACTTTCCTGGTCCCATCACCTCGCCACTACTTGCTCCTTGCGATTCCAGTTTTAACCCCTGGAGACTGTTCTCCACATGTAACAAAACAACCTTTCAAAAATATGAATCTGATTCTGACCAACTCCACCTTAAAAGGATCCATGAAACTTAGAATGAACCCTAACCCCTTCCCATGAACTTCAGTCCCCTCCAGGGCGTGGCCGTTACCGGTCCAACATCCTCTCGCCCTGTTTCCGACCCCGTCCCCGACCCCCCTCCACTGTCTGCCTCCAGCGTTTCAGGATCCTTGCTTCCGAGGTTTCCTCTGCCCACACCAATGTGTCCAGACCTGTTCCCCACTCCACCAGGGCCACATCACTACTCAAATGTCTCTTCCTTAGAGAAGAGGTCTCTGGCCGTCCACTCTGAAACAGTCACCTGCCCGTACAGACCATCACTCCCCTCGCCTTACTCGCTTCCCTGACTCGCAGGCCCTTATTTCTACTGGATGTTATGCTGTTTATTTCCTTGCTTCGTGTTGCTTTTCTCCTCCACCCGCATTTAAGCTCCTTAGGGCAGGTGTTTTGATTTCCATGTTCACAACTGTGTCCTCAGCTGTGAACAGTGTCTGGCACTTAACAGGAACCCACCAAATATTGTTGAATGAGAGGGGAACAGGATGGGCCGGCAGAGGCAGAGTGATGGCATGAATCCTGCAAATGCGTGTGCCCTCAGTCTGTGTGGCACGGCCACATCCTTAAGCCTACCTCCTTTGTCACACGGCTCCTGCGGGTCGCCGTGGCCACGCCAGCTCCGCCCAGATCTACGGATCTGACCTCATTCCCAGTTTGTCCCCAGCAGGTCTCTCTTCTGACCCTCCCCCTCCCCTACGGCATTTATCTCCATTCCCAGGGCTGCTCAGAGCATTTATTCAAGGACAGACTCCTGCAAGAAAACTCCCCTGATGGATCCTTTCCTGATCCCTCCCTGGCCGAGACGCCTGCGCTGATCAGCTTGGAACTTGGTAATTCAGCCTTTTTTCTTTATCTACCTTTTATTCTGAACAGGATCATAAAATCCTCAGAGGGAGGACCTAACTGCAATCAGTTCTATTAGAAAGTTTGTTTTGAAAATGTGACTTTGTTTCAATGCAGTTGAAGTATTAAGGGAACAACCTGTGGGTAGGGCTAATTTCATGTTTGCATACATGTCCTTCATTTCTGAGAGACACCAGGTGAACATGAACGCTGCATGGAGGCTGCAGGAACGCACAGAACACACGCACAGCCCCAAGCAGTGCTCACCCCAAGCAGTGGCCGCCCGGTGGAGCCACGCCCACCATGACCTGCGTCTCCCTTTCCGTTGGATTTCAGATGATCCCCTCCCATCTCCACCGTGACTCCTGAGCTACCCTCTTCCAGTGCCACTTCCCCAAACAAGCTCCTGGTCCTTCTCAGGGTCAAATACCATATAGACTACAGTCTGCATGTCCTTCTTAACCATTTAACACGGGTAAAACTGTGTTCCCACTTTTACTAGGTTCTTGTCTCTACTTTATGTGTTACTGGCAGAATATTTGAATGTTTGGTCCACAACCCCATTTTCCCCATAAACCCTATGGATTTTATGATGTAATTTTGCATAAGGCACTGATTTCTAAGAATTGTTGCTAGAGAAGACTCCTTGGACAGCCAGGAGATCAAACCAGTCCATCCTAAAGGAAATCAGTCCTGAATATACATTGGAACGACTGATGATGAAGCTGAAGCTCTACTACTTTGGCCATCTGATGTGAAGAGCCAACTCATTGGAAAAGACCCTGATGCAGGAAAAGATTGAGAGCAGGAGGAGAAGGAGGCGAAAGAGGATAAGATGGTTGGATGGCATCACTGACTTAATGGACATGAGTTTGAGTAAACTCTGGGAGATAGTGAAGGACAGGGAAGCCTGGCATGCTGCAGTCCATGGAGTAACAGAGTTGGACATGAGTAGCGAATGAACAACAACATTATTACTTGCTACAGCAAAACATTTGCACATTCTATGTACTTTGGGAGAATGGGCATCATCAAACCTTATTGAGCATTTGACACAAATGAAAGAGAAACAAACTCACAGAAACAGACCTGAGGTTGCCAAGGGGGAGGTGGGGAGGGGAGGGATGGACTAGGAGCTGGGGTCAGCAGATTCTGACTATTATATACAAGATGGGTAAACGAAAGGGTCCTACGATAGAGCGTAGGGAACTGTATTCAATATCTTGGGATAAACCATCATGGGAAAGAATGTGAAAGAGAGTATGTATATACATGTATAACTAAATCACTTTGCTGTAAAGCAGAAACTAACACAACATTGTAAACGAACTCTATTTCAATTAAATATATTTAAAAGAAAGAAACTGGAAAACATGCGCTTGATAATTCTATTCATTTGCATTGTCTTATGGCATATATTTGTAAAGCATGATACAGTAAAACTTGAGGTAATAGGCAAAATGCACAGAGTCGTATAAGCAAACCTCCCTTACCAGCTCTCTTTCTGCTGGGCCTCAGTTACCATTCAAGTTCTATGATGACTCAAGTTTTTTCAGTGATTTTTTTCATGGGCAGCATAAATCTTGCTCAGTCTCTTGCTCTCTCACGGGAATAATAAAACAGAAACTGCGTTGTTAGAAAAGTAAAACACGATATATATTAAACGATTTACCATCTAATTTATTGTTTCATTGCATTTCCCTACAACACAATCAGAGTTTACTCCGAAGCTGGAGAAGTCGTCTGGATAGATGTCAAGAGTGAGGCAGTCCTTGACCACAATTTACCCTCGCTCTTTACCTCTTCCCAACCTGTTCTTGTTCTAAGTTTCATTTCTGCCCAATAATGCGTGTAATTTCCAGTGATGTTTCAGCTTCTCAGCCTTTAAAGCGTCCACATTAGGAAATGACAGCCAGACATGCTGTCAAATGGTTTGCCCTTTAGTATTTGTTCTCGGGAACAAAGGGGAGAAAAAAGCTAAGATTCAAGAAAACAAATGGATTGGGTTGATGTCAAATGTCTCTTCTCACGAAGGGCAGCCAAACGTCATTACAGCTTTGCCATCCATTCCTTTAAACTCCACAAGCCATTCACCCATGCCTGACTCCCTGACTCAAAGCATAGAAATGACGACCTTGCACCTGATTTGACTTCTTCCCCACTTGTGCTTGGTGTTGAACTTGAGTGTTCTGTATGGGAGATCTGCCTTCTGAGGACACAGTGAGTGCAAGCCAGAACAGGCAGGTAACCCTGGACCAAGGAAAAAGGGCTACTGGGGAGAGTGTGGCCGGACGGGGTGATCTGGCCAAACGCCAGTAGAGAAGATTCATGAGCAAGGCTGAGAATATCTTCAGGTATCTTCAGTCAAAGAAATAAGAGGAATATTTCACACTCTCACTCTGAAGCCTGAAGTGAAGCGAAGTGAAGTTGGTCAGTTGTGTCCGACTCTTTGTGACCCCATGGACTGTAGCCTACCAGGCTTCTCCGTCCATGGGATTCTCCAGGCAAGAATACTCGAGAGCGTTGCCTTTTTCTTCTCCAGGGAATCTTCCCAATCCAGGGATCAAACCCCTATCTCCCGCATTGTAGGCAGATGCTTTTACTGTCTGAGCCACCAGGGAAGTTCTGAAGCCTGGTATTGTCTAAAAACACTTGCCCTCCCTAAAGTGAGGCTGAGAAAGAAATACGGTGGCAATTTTAGGCTGGTACCCTTCCTAACATCCCAGCAGAACCCCACAAGACCTTGTGACATGAAAGGATTGATTGGGGTGAGCAGGTGCTAATCAAGCATAACCCAATGAGAACCTAGATTCTAATTTTCTTTTCTTTCCACAGTGATGACACTAACAGTGGTCTTACCACCATGCAATAGACTCAGCTTCCTTGCTGTTAATTGGAAATGGCCGGAACAGATACCTCAGGCAGTACAGAATCTGCCCGCAATGCAGGACCACCCAGGTTCAATCCCTGGGTTGGGAAGATCCCCTGGAGAAGGGAATGGCTACCCACTCCAGTATTCTTGCCTGGAGAATTCCATGGACAGAGGAGCTTGGTGGGCTACAGTCTATGGGGTCGCAAAGAGTCAGACACTTTCTGACTCTTTAGAGTTAGAATGATTGACACTTTCACTGAACTAATAAAAAGTAAATGCAGGAGCAAGAAGAGACAAAGTCCCCAGGACCAAACCCAACCCTGTACTGACTGGCTCTGCAATCTGGAAGGTTTACATATGTGGGTGAGTCTGGTTCAAGAGGCTTTTGAGATCTTGGGAGGAAACATGTCTTCAAATGTCACACTTAACTTCCCTGCAACAAGTCCTGCAGACTGATCGTCTTCCATCATAAACCCCATCTCCACTCATCCCAAGACTGTCATGTAACACATCAGGCAGAGGAGCCACTCTCTGCAGAATGAAGGATGCCTGGCTTGTGTTGAGCAGCCAGCTCGGGGCCCTTCGGGAGCAGATCAGTGTTTTGCATGCTATAGTTTGTGAAAACTTTAGTTAATCAAGATAAGTGATTACCATTATTGGATTAAAAAAAAAAACTAGTCCAATAATTCATTCTATAAATTTAGTCTCGAAATTCATCAGGAAGTGGTTTTTCTTCTCCTAGTCAGACTTCAATTATATGATGTTAGAGTCCACTGCAGAATACATTTTTCCTTTATCAATCTGTAGATCTCAGACACAATTACAGTTTTGCTTGAGACCTATGAAAATAACACCATAGGTTATAAAGCATTTCATGCTTTTCACAATATATTTTCATGTATTTATCTCACTGTGCCTTAGGGAAACTGGTAAAGAGAGCAGATAATACCATTCGGATTTTGTAGATTGGTATTTGTGATTTTGCAGCTGGTGAAACAAACATGGATAAATTAAGAGGTATAAAATAATACTGCAAGCTTTCATCAGGTATAGCAACCAATTGTTCTAATTCATGGGACAATACCCATGAATTTCTGTATTGTTTTAAGTGTTTATTTATGTTAAGTGTTAAGTGGGAACACATCGTTAAACCAAGAATTTTCAAGCACTCCGCCGGAAAAATTCTGGAAACATCTAGTTTCTGTTCTGGAGACTATGATGGGACTGAGCAAGCACACTCTGGTCAGTGAGGGCAGGAAAAGAGGGAAAGAAAGGAAGGGTGAGTGGGCCAGTGTTCTCCCTGAAAGACATGAGAAGGTAGGAGGAGCCCCCATCCCTACCTGACTCAGGGTGCAGCTGTCCCCAGCACCCGAACAGCTCTGTCTTCTGCTGGGGAGTGGCTCCTACCTTCCGAATTTGCATTTCACTGCCTCTTTCTCTCCTTACATCTGGGACAGAATTCATCTAAGCCTGCAGACTGCTCAACCTTCAAATATTGCTGATTTTCTAACTACCTGCTCTGGAATAATCACAAGACCTTTCAGTATTTCACATGCCCCTGCCCTGCCCCCCACCCCGCCCCCTGAAAATGGATTTCATTTCTGGTCTATGACCTGCAGCTCCTCCTGTCTGATGTGGAGGCAGGAGGTCGCCTGGGTCCCAGCTGCAACTCAGGTCCCCCTGCCCTGATCTCCAGTCTCTTCTCACTCTTGCTCAGAACAGAGCGGTTGCCTTGAGCAAATGGCATGATTAGATCTTCACTGGAATTTCATACATCCTTTACTTCATTAGGAATTTTCATACATCTTTCTGTCTGAGGTCCATATGGCTTTCTGAATCACTCTTAATGCATTCCTCCCACACGTATCCCTCTGCCATTAGCTTTCAACATGCTCGTTTTCCTACCTTTGAATCTTTTTGTACAACCTCAGACCCTCTCTAGCCCTCAAACTCAAAAAAACATGTGATTTGCACAGGGAACTCTGCTCAGTGTTACGTGGCATCCTAGATGGGAGGAGAGTTTAGTGTGTGAGTGGGGGCAGGGATGGATACATGTGCCTGTACGGCTGAGTGCCTTTGCTAACAACCTGAAAGTATTACAGCATTGCTAATTGGCTGCTCTCCAATATGAAATAAAGCTTTTAAAAAAATAAAGAAATGAAAATAATAAAATAAAACGTGTGATTTATGTGCTTTCATTCCTCAAAGCTTTAGTTGTGTGTGTGTGTTTTGAGCAAGTATTTTTCCTCTATTTTCATGGCTTATCTCTAACCTTTATTCCAATAACAAATGGGTCCTCCCATTCCCTTCACGACTTCCCCGGTGGTTCAGATGGTAAACGTGTCTGCCTACAAACCCCGGGAGACCCGGGTTTGATCCCTGGGTTGGGAAGATCCCTGGGAGCAGGAAATAGCAACCCACTCCAGTACTCTTGCCTGGAAAATCCCATGGACGGAGGAGCCTGGTAGGCTACAGTCCATGGGGTCGCAAAGAGTCAGATACGACTGAGCGACTTCACTTTCACTTTCATTCCCTTCACAGAAGAGTTACATTCTTCTACAGTGGCTCAAGCATTTGGTATTTTAGGTGTAATAGTTGTATTTTAATTCCTACCCAGTGAAAACATGATGACTATTCCCCTCCTCCCCACTGTTTTTAGGTCTCCTAATCACACCCTTAGTACTAACATCCCTCAAGGCAAGCCCTGTGTCTGTCTTTTGACTCATTCATTAAACTTGGAGCATGCCCCCACCCTCACACACATGGCCAAGGGAGCAGCATCTGCATTAAGACAGTGTATCTGAATCCACAGGACTCATGCCTCTCTCCAAGATATTTTTTAGAACCTCAGTGTGCTGTGCTGAGCTTAGTTGCTCAGTCGTGTCCGACTCTTTGTGACCCCATGGACTGTAGCCCACCAGGCTCCTCTGTCTATGGGGATTCTCCAGGCAAGAATCCTGGAGTGGGTTGCCATGCCCTTCTCCAGGGGATCTTCTTGACCCAGCGATCGAACCCAGGTCTCCTGCATTTCAGGCAGATTCTTTACCATCTGAGCCACCAGGGAAGCCCAAGAATACTGGAATGGTTAGCCTATCCCTTCTCTGGAGGATCTTCCCAACCCAGGAATCGAACCGGGGTCTCCTGCATTGCAGGTGCATTCTTAACCCGTGGAGCTACCAGGGAAGCCCGAACCTCAGTGTAGCCATGGTTTATTCCACCAAAATTCATGATGGGCTGTGTGTGACAGCTGCCATCATATCACAAATGTTAACTTGTAAACGAAACCTATAAATAAACACACAAAATAAACCCACCTTCAGTCACACCTACAAAACCAATAGCTGTGCTGAGATTCTTTAGATTTGGGTCTGTGATGGGCAAAAAGCAAACAAAAATTTCAAAGAAATCTTCCACTTCAGGAGAGGTCAGGGAACAGATATGGCCAAGAGGGCACAAGGGTTAGACTGGGCTGAGCTAAGGATAAAAACATTGTCCTCTCGGGCTACTTCCTCAACTTCTCCAAACCAGAGGAGGAGGATAATAATAGCTTCCATGAAGCACTGCTGCAAGGAATAAATTAGATGATATATTAACATACCTGGAACACTGCTCCTCTTTACCAAGAGAGCATCATCATCGCTGTCACCATCATCGCTTTTATTGTCAGTAAGGCTCATAGTGTCTATGTTAGTCATATGAATAATATTTTTTCAAACAATGATAGACATCAGATCATTTCTTCAAATGATGATAAACATAAAATCATTTCTACATTTAAAACAGTGTGAAAGAAGTGAAAGTGAAAGTTTCTCAGTCGTGTCCCACTCTTTGCGACCACACGGACTATACAGTCCATGGAATTCTCCAGGCCAGAATACTGAAGTGGGTACCTTCCCCAGGAGATCTTCCCAACCCAGGGATGGAACCCAGGTCGCCTGCATTGCAGGCAGATTCTTTACCAGCTGAGCCGCAAGGAAAGCCCTAAAGCAGTGTACTAAGGCAAGATTTAACTCAAATTACCATTTCAGGGTAGGTTGTAGGTAGACAGCATTAAGCGTTATTTAATCAGCTCACATCACCTTCGTGCTTCCTGGTCTCTCCTCACTTGCTCTCCCCTGAAGCTGGGAAGTGCCCTCCTGCTGATCAAAACCACCTCCACTTACTTGTGTGTATTTTGGTTCACTCAGTTATCAGAGTGGAGGCCTGAGTTCATGGATCACCATCCACCCCCCAGACACTTTCTCCAAGGAAATCCTGATATGCTGCCTTCCTTTCTCTTCACAGTCAACTAGCTGATCTGCAAAGAAAAACCAGATTAGTACCTTTCTTCCTGACAGAGAGTGGTTGTTCTGAAAGTACACTGGTCCCTTTCTGCCACTCCCATCTTCCCTGAAATGACGGGTGGGTTCACTTTGCACAAAATGCTTGAGATTATTTATCAAGTGCTCCTGGAAGTCCCTTCACCCCATGTCTCCCCACTCCCCACCCTGGCTTTCTCTGCATCGTCTTTCAATCTGGCTTCTTGCCACAGACTTTCTAAATATTTATTTTATTGTCATGTTCTTTTGATTCTGGCAAACTAAAATCTGACCAAAAGGGAAAGCTTTTGAATGAGCTTTGAGTGGCCTTTCCCCAGCAGTTAAGGTCTTATGACTGCGTCTGGGGGCTGACAGGTTTCAGGAGAAGCTCTGACGGTAGCAGCTGTTAACTCTGCCCAACCTATCAGTGGAGTCAGCAGAGTGATCACTCTGCCTTCAGACGGGTTAGTCTGACCTTTCCAACTAGTTTGGATATTCTCAGGGCATACATCTAAACTTTTCTTTCATGTAATTTTGCTTTTTTGAAATCTTTTCTAATCCCTCAATGCTAAAAAAAAAATCATCTCCTGCTTTGATGAGACAGCAACAGTTGGTCAGAAGTTTCAGTGAAATTTGCTCATATGCCATTCACAAGAACTGTGGGGGGTGTGTGTGTGTGTGTGTGTGTGTGTGTGTGAAAGAGAGACAGTGTGTGTGAATGTGTGTGAGCATGTGTGTGTGTCAGTGTGTGTGTGTGAGAGAGAAAGACAGTGTGTTTGAGTATATGAGACAGAGACAGTGTGTGTGAGTGTGTCTGTAAGAGAGAGACTGTGTGTGTGTGTGAGAGTGTGTGTGTGTGAGTGTGTGAGAGAAAGAGACAGTGTGAGTACGTGTGTGTGAGAGACAGTGTGTGTGAGTGTGTATGAGACTGTGTGTGAGTGTGTCTGTGAGAGAGACTGTGTGTGAGTGTGTGTGTGTGAGAGAGAGACAGTGTGTGTGCATATGGAGTATGTGTGTGAGAGAGACTGTGTGTGAGTGTGTGTGTGTGAGAGAGAGACAGTGTGTGTGAGTATGGAGTATGTGTGTGAGAGAGACTGTGTGTGAGTGTGTGTGTGTGAGAGAGAGACAGTGTGTGTGAGTATGGAGTATGTGTGTGAGAGAGACTGTGTGTGAGTGTGTGTGTGTGAGAGAGAGACAGTGTGTGTGAGTATGGAGTATGTGTGTGAGAGAGACTGTGTGTGAGTGTGTGTGTGTGAGAGAGAGAAAGACAGTGTAGACTGTGTGTGAGTATGTGTGTGAGAAAGAGAGACTGTGTGAGAGTGTGTGAGTGTGTGTGTGAGCGTGTGTGTGAAAGAGAGAGACTGTGTGAGTATGTGTGTGAGAGAGAGACAGTGTGAGTGTGTGTGTGAGAGAGACAGTGTGTGAGAGAGTGTGCGTGAGTGTGTGAGAGAGAGACAGAGTGTGAGTGTGTGTGTGAGAGAGAGAGAGACTGTGTGTGAGTGTGTATGTGTGTGTGAGAGACAGTGTGTGTGTTTGTATGTGAGACAGTGTGAGTGTGTATGTGAGAGAGAGAGACAGTGTGTGTGAGAGAGACAATGTGTGAGGGAGTGTGTGTGAGTGTGTGTGTGAGAGTGTGTGTGTGAGAGAGACTCTGTGTGTGTATGTGTGAGCATGTGTGTGTGAGTGTGTTTGTGAGAGAGATAGACTGTATGTGTGTGAGAGAGACAGTGTGTGAGTGTGTGTGTGTGAGAGAGACTGTGTGTGAGAGTGTGAGTGTGTGTGAGAGTGTGTGTGAGAGTGTGTGAGTGTGTGTGTGAGCATGTATGTGAGAGAGACTGAGCATGAGAGAGAGAGAGTGTGTGAGTGTGTGTGTGAGCATGTGTGTGAGAGAGAGACTGTGTGGATTTGTGTGTGAGAGAGAGTGTGTGTGTGAATGTGTGTGAGAGAGAAAGTGTGTTGTGAGTGTGTTTGAGAGAGACTGTGTGAGCATGAGAGAGAGAGAGTGTGTGTGAGTGTGTGTGTGAGCATGTGTGTGAGAGAGAGACTGTGTGAATTTGTGTGTGAGAGAGTGTATGTGTGAGTGTGTGTGAGAGAGAGTGTGTGTGTGAATGTGTGTGAGAGAGAAAGTGTGTTGTGAGTGTGTTTGAGAGAGACTGTGTGAGTGTGAGTGAGAGAGACTGTGTGAGCATGTGTGTGAGAGAGAGAGACTGTGTGAGTATGCGTGTAAGCGTGTGTGTGAGAGTTTTTGTGTGAGTGAATGTGTGAGAGAGAGACTGTGTGAGTGTGTGTGTGAGCGTGTGTGTGTGAGTGAGAGTGTGTGAGTGTGTGTGAGAGAGTGTGTGTGAGTGTGTGTGTAAGCATGTGTCTGAGAGAGACTGTGTGAGCATGTGTGTGAGAGACTGTGTGAGCGTATGTGTGAGTGTGTGAGTGTGTGTGAGAGAGTGTGTGTGAGTGTGTGTGAGAGAGACTGTGTGAGCGTATGTGTGAGAGAGAGACTGTGTGAGTGTGTGTGTAAGCATGTGTCTGAGAGAGACTGTGTGAGCATGTGTGTGAGAGACTGTGTGAGCGTATGTGTGAGTGTGTATGTGAGAGAGAGACCGTGTGTGTGAGTGTGTGCTGGCGGTCAGTAGGGTGGGATCTGGGAGAAAGCAGTCTGACAGGTACAGGAAGTGAGAAAGCACTGTCCGCAGATGACCTTGCCTGCCAAACAGAAACAGACTCACAGAGAACAGACTTGCGGCTGTAAGCGGGTGTAATCACAAACCCCCAAAGGTGAAGACAACATTTTTTCTCTTCTGTTTACAATCTTATGTAACAAAAGGCATTATTACACAGATCCTTATCCACCGATAAGACTGTATTTTGCTTCCGTATAAAAGGTGCACTGCCCTTGGGTGTGGGTAAATTGTAAAGCTAGCGGTCATCATAGTGGAGGTGGTCTTCCCTGGTGGCTCCATGGTAAAGAATCCACCTGCCAATGCAGGAGACGCAGGAGATGCTGGTTTGACCTCTGGGTCGGGAAGATCCCCTGGAGAAGGAAATGGCAACCCACTCCAGTACTCTTGCCTGGGAAATCCCATGGACAGAGGAGTCTGGCGGGCTACAGTCCATGGGGCCGCAAAGGCTTAGTGACTAAACAACAACAATAATACGGATGTATAACTGGATCACTTTACTTATAGCAGAAATTACATGATGCTGTAAGTCAAGAGTAAAAGTTTTAAAAGGTGCATCGTCTTTAGAGAATTTAAAGCTTAACAGATCTGACTAATAAGGGTTGGTAGGATTTGTTTAAGACCAGAAACCAGCGTGAGGGCTCAGACGCCCCTCCCTGCCTGGACAGAGGACTCTTCTCCCTTCTGACCACAGTCCTGCTTTACTGCTAAATGGAAGGAATTTTATCAAAGCTTAACTTGATCTCAAACATCCTTATTGTATTTCCAACACACACACACACGAATGTGAAATACAAGGGCCTTGATTTTCAATTTAACTGAAGTAGATAAATCTTCTCACCCTGTTATGAATATAGATATAGATCCAAGCTCTATTAGCCGACATTTCCATTTTTACCCAAATCCCTCTGAAGAACCACTGTAGTGATGGGTGTGTGCCAGGCTGAACACAGCAAGCCTAGACAATAAATATGCGACTTTGGGAGCATTCTTGTTCCTATTCAGGCCACTACCTCCACCTCGTGTTCTCAGGAAACCTGCAGACATCCCACCTGACGGGTGATCAGGTCTGTAAGCCCCAGGCCTCGCTCTTCCCTCGCCTGCCTTCTCTTCCACCCTTCCCAAGGCATCAGCTTCCAAGCACCTGCAGATTCCCCTGTGAAATACCCAGCTCTTTTGGAACAGCCATCCGCTAATTGGGACAGAAACCTCTCTTTTCTCTGGGTCTTTCTCCTCTGCTGCTACGAGGTTTTCTGAGGTTCAGCTTGATCTTAAACTGAGAGACACTAACAAGTAGCAGCCTTTCTGCAGTCAGCCAGACTCTCGGGAGTCTTTTCACATGGACTCTGATAAACGCTCCGTGTAGGGCTTCCCTGGTGGTCCAGTGGTTAAGAAGCCGCCTGCCAATGCAGGGAACACGGGTTCGATCCCTGATGCGGGAAGCACCCACACGCTGCAGAGCAGCTAACCCCCACGCCACAAGTGCTGAACCCCCACACCGACAACCTGGGCTCTACAGAGAACCACCGCAATGAGCGCCCACACACCGCAGCTAGACAGCAGCCCGGCCCTGCCTCCGCAGCAAAGAAAAGCCCGCGTGGCAGCAAAGACCCAGCACAGCTAAAAATAATAAACGAACAAAGAAAAACTCCAAAAAGAACACTGAGAAATTAAAAAATAAAACCTCATGCAATTAACCTACAAATGGGGAAACTGAGGCTCAGACAGCTAGCGTGCATCCATGAATCCACCCAGCACCTGAGTTTCCTCTTTTTGAGTCTCCGCCTCTCCCACGTGGCCGCTGAGCACTCCAAGAGGGAGTTCTTCAAAGTCCCAGCTTCAAGTTTCTAGGATCCGTGTGCCGACAATTGGAGCCCCAGGCAAAAACCGCCCGTGGTGCAGGCTGCGTGTCTCTATATCTCCCCTCCTTCCCCTTCCTCCCTCTTGACAAAGACCTCTTTCAGGCAAGAGACTAATTTTTCTTTTCGCCAGGTAGAAGCCACCAGGGAAGACTGCATTTCGAGGCAGACATTTTCCCCATTAAATAAAGCTGTCTGAATTCATCTTTGGGAAAGGCCTTTCTTTCTAACTAGCTAGAGACACCCGTTTTTCTTTCGCTCCCACACAGGCTCAGAACGAGGGGAGAAAGCCATTTGTCTCCTGCTCGAATTCACAGGCAGAGATTGAAGAGAGCTTTTTTCAAAGGCTGGTGAGATAACCTCTGCAGACAAACCCCGTGAGCATGCCCGGCGCTGAGCCGTGGCGCACACCCACGCATCCTCCCCAACCGAGACCCTCACCCCGGATGCCAGCGAGGTAGCCGGGCGGGGTTTCTTAGAGGCAACTGTATGAGAAATGAGACGGGCTCTTCCGCCAGACTACAGCAAACCCCTCCGGATACCAGATACATTTCTGGGTATCCACAAGCCTTCTGAAACTACACGCAAAAGTCTGTGTGTATGTGTGAACTCACAACAGTGGCCAGCACCTTGACATTCATGGAGCTGCGACCCAGACGGACTCTGCAGCAGAGATCCAATTCTGGGGCACACAGACGCTTCCCCTCGTCCACGGCTAAGACAAACACACAGCAGAATCCTTAAACCGCAGGCACACCATCTTCTACAAGCGGAAGGAAATACTCGGAAGAATCAGCATTCTCTGATGTTTAAAATTTTCCAAATATCTCAGAGGGAGCGGAGGAACACCGGATTCTGGCAGAAGGAATTATTTGTGCGGTTTCTCTGCGGTCAGGCAATCTTTTCAGATGCGATTTGATGACCTCCCTGGCTAATAGTTTCTCTGGGCTAATTAATAGGTTAATTGATATTTTCCATTCTCTATCCACTGAATGCTGCTGTCCTAAAGAAAGTCTGATGTGGTTTCCAAAATGAACAGCATGCTTGTCTCTGACACACAAAATCCGAAAGTGGCCTCTTTTAAGGTGTTTGAAGAAAGCAAGCCTCCTTTCTCATTAAGCTATGGATCGGTACTCACGTGCTGATCCAGCTGGACACCAACACTGTATGTAAGAATCCAAAGATAGCAACAAACAGCAGCTAACGATCACGAGGACCACGGGTCTTCAACATCCACGGGCACCCCGTGAATCTCAGGGTGACCCTATGGTGGCTATGCCCTAGGACCTGAGAACCCCAGTCTGATCACTGATGTGCCTGAATAACAGAGGAATATATTATCAAGACAGGTCTCCCTCAAAATTCCCTGGTGGTCCAGTGGTTGGGACTCCGTGCTTCCACTACAGGGACAAGGGTTGGATTCCTGGTCAGGGAACTAACATCCCATAAGCCTTGTAGCCAAAAAAAAAGCATGCCTTTTTTTTTTTGAGATTAAAAATTAGATGCCTACAGATCTAAAGTATCCATTGCATTGGTTTTGACAAATGCATGTACAGTCAATGAATATGATCAAATCAAGATGGAGGGCATTCCAATTCCACCCAGAATCTCCTACAGGCAGCCCCTGTTTTGATTCCTTTCACTGTTCCTGAGTTTTTATACACGGAATTATGAGCATGTTATCTTCTTGTCTGGCTTCGTCCAGGCCAGATGTGAGGTTCGTGTTGAGATTCACCCTCAACGCAGTATGCACTGAACGCTGCTCACAAATAGTTCACTATATGAGTGCAACACAATTTCTTTTTCCATTATCTGCTTGAAGGATATTTGGGTCTTTTCCAGTTTGGGTATACTATGAATAAGACTTGTTATGAACATTACAAGTTTCTTTCAAGGACTCACGTTTTCACTACTGTTGCAGAAACACCCAGGAGTGTAATAGATTTCAGTTGGGAGTTACACGTTTAGCTTTATAAGAAACTTTCAAACGGTTCCCCAAAGCGGTCATATGTGCTGTACACTCTCCTCAATAGTGTTAGGGATTTATGTCACTTCATGTTCCTGTTAACATTTGGTGGTGTCGCTGGGTTCAGAAATGGCATCTCAACACGGTTTTAACTGCCGTTTCCTTGTGACCGACAATATGGAGCACCAATTCACGTGCAACCATTTATACACCTTCTTTTGTATAGCACTTATTCAAATATCTTGTCCATTTTAAATTAGTGATGTGTAGGCATTTATATATGAGAGATGCAAGTCCATTTGTCAGATATGTGGAATTGAATATAATTTTCCCAATTTATGACCGGACTATTCATTTTCTTAACATCATCTTTAGCTGAGTAGAAATTTGTACTTTGGTGAAATCCAACTGATTGATTTTTTATCTTTTTTTTTAATCCCTACCTATGAGGTTTTGGTGGGCCTTCCTGGTGGCTCAGATGGTAAAGGGTCTGCCTGCAATGCGGGAGACCCGGGTTCGATCCCTGGGTCAGGAAGATCCCCTGGAGAAGGAAATGGCAACCTACTCCAGAATTCATGCCTGGAAAATCCCATGGACTGAGGAGCCTGGTGGGCTACAGTCCATGGGGTCGCAAAGAGTCGGACATGACTGAACGACTTCTGTTTACTTCTCTTCATGAGGTTTTGAGGGGCTTGCCAGGTGGCTCAATGGTAAAGAATCCGCCTGCCAAGCAGGAGATGTGGGTTCGATCCCTGGGTAAGGAAGATTCCCTGGAGAAGGAAATGGCAATCCACTCCAGTATTTTTGCCTGGAAAATCCCATGGACAGAAGAGCTTGGCAGGCTACAGTCCATAGGATCACAAAGAGTCGGACATGACTGAGAGACTAAACGATAACACAAAGCCTGTACTAACTCCAGAGGTAGGGTATTTCTCATGACTATTAATATATGCATCATTGTTTTAGATTTTATGGTTAGGCATATGATCCACCTAAAATTGACTATTGTTTATGATGAGAGGTAGGGTTTAAATTTCCTCTCTCCCCATAACTTCATCCAGATCTTTCCACCTTATCAAAAATTTATTGGTTGTGTATGTGTATGTCTAATTCTGGATTCTTCACAGATAAGTTCCATTGATTATTCATCTTTCCTTATGCCAATATTAGTACCACAAAGGCCTGCATAGTCAAAGCTGTGGTTTTTCCAGTAGTCATGTATAGATGTGAGAGTTGGACCATAAAGAAGGCTGAGCATCGGAGAATTAATGCTTTTGAACTGTGGTGTTGGAGAAGACTCTTGAGAGTCCCTTGGACTGCAAGGAGATCAAACCAGTCAATTCTAAAGGAAATCAACCCTGAATATTCATTGGAAAGACTGATGCTAAAGCTGAAGGTACAATCTTTTGGCCACCTAATGCAAAGAGCCGACTCACGGAAAAGACCCTGATGCTGGGAAAGACTGAGGGCAAGAGGAGAAAGGGGCGCCAGAGGATGAGATGGTTAGATAGCATCACTGACTCAACGGACATGAATTTGAGCAAACTTTGAAAGATAGTAAAGGACAAGGAAGCCTGGCATGGGGTTGCAAAGAATTGTAGCAACTGAACGACAACAACTAATACTAATCTTAAAAACAGGTAGGTAATAGGGATTCTTAAAACACGTACTTCCTTTTCAAATTTATTTTAGCTGTTCTAAGTCCTTAGAATTCTTATGCTTGTCAATTTCTACTATCTATTTGAAATTTTCATTGAGCTTTTATTAAACCCATAGGTCAATCTGGGATCATTGACATTTAATATTACTGATTCTTCTCATTTATGTAACTTGTCTCTATCTGTCAGTTTTCTATTTCATTATTTTTTCCTGTATAATTTCCAACTTTTACTTACTTGAGGTTCATTTTCATTTTTTTTATTCAGATTATTGATTTTTATTCTCTTTTTTTCCTAATATAAACCTTTAAAGCTACAAATTTCCTACCAAGCACTACTTTAGACACATGCCACAGCTTTGATATGTATGTTTTTATTGTCATTTAGCTTAAAATATTTATTAACTAGTTTTTATCTCACTTGGGATTTCTTGAACCTCTTAAATACTTGTTTGTTTCCACAAAATATTGCAAATTTAAGTCATTATTTTTAAAACTTTTTTTCTGTTATGTATTTTTGAGACTCAAATTACATGTGTTTATGACTGCTTGGATGTTGTCCTACTAATCACTGAGAAATATCTGATTATACTTTCCCATGTCTATCTCTTCTTCAAGTTGGATAACGCTGTTGAGCTACCTTCAAATTGATTAGCTCCTCTGTTGTTCTCAATGCATTATTAAGTCCGCCCAATGAATTTTTATCTCACACACTATATTTTCAGTTCTAGAAATGTTTCTCTACTTTTATTTTCTCTGTTGCAATTCTCCTTTTGGTCCCTCGTTATGACCATGTTTTCCTCTAATTTCTTGACTATATTTACAATACCTGTTGTAAAGTCCTTGTCTGAAATATGCAACATCAAGGTCATCTCAGGGTTCATTTCCATTGACTTCTATTATCCTTGATCATGGGTCACCTATTTGTATTTCTCTATAAACCTAGTAATTGTTTAAAATTTTTACACTATTTGCAGGGCAGCAATGGAGACACTAACATAGCAAACAGACTTATGGCACGGGAGGTGTTGCAGAGGGAGAGGGTGGGACGCGCGGAGGGGGTAGCATGGGAACATATTCCCTACCACACGCAGAATAGAAAGTCACGGAAATGTGCTACGGCTCAGGGAACTCAAACCAGAGGTCTGTAACAACCTGGGTGTGGGGAGGGGTGGGAGGTTGGAGGAAGGTTCAAGAGGGAGGGGATAAATGTGTGCCTATGACTGACCCACGTTGAAGAATGGCAGAAACCAATGCAATACTGTAAAACAATTATCCTTCAATTAAAAATAGATAAATTAATATATCTTACACTAGATACTACAGATGACATATTTCAGGAATTCTAGATAGTGTCTAGAATTATAAGTTTGTTGCGTTTTCTTTTGACAGCTGAAAAATTACCAATCACTGCAGATGGTGACTACAGCCATGAAATTAAAAGATGCTTGCTCCTTGGAAGAAAAGCTATGACCAACCTAGACAGCATACTAAAAAGCAGAGACATTACTTTGCCAACAGAGATCCGTCTAGTCAAGGTTATGGTTTTTTCCAGAAGTTATGTATGGATGTGAAAGCTAGACCATAAAGAAAGCTGAGTGCCAGAGAATTGATGCTTTTGAACTGCGGTGTAGGAGAAGACTCTTGGGAGTCCCTTGGACTGCAAGGAGATCCAACCAATCTATCCTAAAGAAAATGAGTTTTGAATATTCATTGGAAGGCCTGATGCTGAAGCTGAAGCTCCAATACTTTGGCCATCTGATGCAAAGAACTGACTCATTGAAAAAGACCCTGATGCTGGGAAAGACTTAAGGCAGGAGGAGAAGGGGATGACAGAGGATGAGATGGTTGGATGGCATCACCGACTCGATGGACATGACTTTGAGCAAGCTCCAGGAGTTGGTGATGGACAGGGAAGCTTGGCGTGCTGCAGTGCATGGGGTCACAAAGAGGTGGGCACAACTGAGCGACTGAACTAAATTGAGCTACTTTGGTCATATCAGGTTTATTAATCTTTTTTAGACATGAACCTAGTCCATGGGAAGGCCTTTATTCTATAAGGCATAACTTTTACTTTTAAGTCATAGACTTCCTGTGGCTTCAGCTGAAGTCCAAGATGCTCAGTGAGGGCTCCTCACTGAGGCTGGGCTACAGGTCCAACGTCCCCAGCAGTGTGTGACCTCTTCCACCTTCACTCACGCTCCCAGTTCTGCAGCAGCTAATCACTGCCGGGTCATGTGCATATGCATCCCAGCTGCAGCCAAGAGCCTGTGGTCAGTCCCCACCACCCTGGCAACCCCTGGGGAAAGTGGCCCAGACAGACAGCTCAGGCAGCCGTTGGTCTCCCCACCAGTTCCTTTCTCTCAAGGGCTGTGACTCTGTGATGCTGTGTTCAGTTCCTTAGAACAGTTGCCCCACACATTTTATGAGTCTGAAAGTTACTTGTGCCAGGAAAGACAGTTTGGCACGAGTTACTCCATCATAGCTAGAAGTAAAGTTCACTGGCGGCTTTTATGCAACAGCCCAAGTCAACACCCAAAGGCACACTTGCTTCTTGAAGCCAGTGCCATCAGAGCTTAAGAACTACAGAGTCGGTAGTCAGCTTGGTCTCCGCTTCACACCATTGGTTATTTATGAAGCACCATGGAGGCGCGTAGAACTTCACAAAGCCAGAGTGAGATCAAGATGCTGCTCCAGGGTGCTTACATGCGGATGTCACACCAGTCAGAAAGAAGAGGTGGCAAGACTGGATGCTATTTCAAAGGTTTCAGTGTGGGGAGACGCAGAAAGAACAGACCCCTCTGTTGATGCCGAGAACTTCTCCAAGAGGGAGACGGTAGCGGATTCTAAGGGATGAAACACAGATACCGAAAAGTCAAGACCGCCCTCTAAGTCTCTGAGTAGCTCTTTCCTTTGTTCAAGGATTGCCTAACCCCTTTCAAGATAAAAAGCTAAGGAATGAAGCACAAAGAATGTAATGAATATCTATCAGAAACTCTGCTGTCTGTACATTCTGGAAGATAAACAGAGTGGAATGTGTGGGGAGGCGGGCAGCCAGGGGACTGTCCGCTGCCGTGTTACAGCGAAATCGGACAAATGGCTCCTTTATTTGGTTCTGAGATAGGACCTCAGATTTTTAAAAAATCAGATTTTTAAAACACTTAGAGATGACCTGTTGGTCTGAGGTTGAATTGGCTAAATTCACAGCTTTTTACCCCAAGGCGTATTGGTCCAGGCCAAATACAACACAGAAAAACCAAATGTATGACATCATTTCAAATTAAGCGGCTGAACAACCCAGTCAAAAAATGGGCAGAAGACCTAAACAGACACTTCTCCGAAGAAGACGTGCAGACGGCCACTGGGCACGCGAAAAGATGCCCAACATCACTGTTAGAGAAGTGCCGATCAAAACCACCACGAGGCTATCACTTCACACCGGTCAGAAGAGCCATCATTAAAAAGTCTATAAATAGCAGAAGCTGGAGAGGGTGTGGAGAAAAGCGAAGCCTCCTACAGTGGGAATGCAAGTCGGTGGATCCACAGTGGCAAACAGCATGACGCTTCCTAAGAAAACTGAAACTAGAGTTCCATATGATCCGGAAGTCCCACTCCTGGCTTACTCTCAGTCAAAACTATAATTCACAAAGATACACGGACCTCTATGCTCATCACAGACTCTTTACAACAGTCAAGACACGGAAACAGACTAAATGTCCACTGACAAACGAATGGAGAAAGAAGATGTGGCAGATACACATGCAGTGGCTGTGCAACACACACACACACACACAACGGAACACTGCTCAGTCAGGAAAAAGAACAAAATAATGCCACTTCAGCAACATGGATGCAACTAGAGAGGATCATACTGAAAGAAGTAAGTCAGAAAGAGAAAAACGAATACATATCATATGATGTAACTTATATGTGGAGCCTAAAATGTGGCCAAAAAATGAACTTACTCTACAAAACAGAAACAGGCTCACAGACGTAGAGAAGAGACGTGTGGCTGCTGGCGGGGGTGGGGAGGCGTGGAGGGGGAGTTTGGGATTGGCAGATGCAAAGTATTATGTGCGAGACGGACAAACAGCAAAGTCCTGCTGCAGAGCACAGGGGACTATATGCAGTCCCCTAGGATAAACCACAACGGAAAAGAGTATAAAAATTGTGTGTGTGTGTGTATAAGGGAGTCATTTTGTTGTATGGCAGAAATTAGGACAACATTGAAAATTAACTATACTTCAATAAAAAAATAAATTGAATCAAGTAAATTGAATGTCTGAAACACTGTCCATCATGCATAAAATCCATTGGCAGCAATTAAACAACTGTCACTGTTGATTTGCTAATAAGAAAATATTGGAATAATCATTAGCCAAATTAGAAGCACTTGATGAAATAGAGTTACTCCCTCAAGAAATCAGGTGGAAAATTGAACATGAATGTAAGGTCAGACACTTTGCCCATGCGACTATAGCATGAATCTTGGAACAAACAGGAAATATTTACAGGGAACTACATCAACCAATAATCTGTGGAGAACACAGGATCTGAACACCTCTCACTGATGGAGAACTTACATTCTCCTTTTTTTCCTTTTTTACAGGAGATGGAAGCTTCTGATATTCTAGTGTGTATTTCCTTCTCTGCCATCTTGCCTTGGGGGAGTGTGGAAAGGACACAGGACTGCTTACCGGTCGTTTCCTATTCCTGTTCTCAGTAGAGAGGGAAAGCTCAGCCAAAGGCAGATATCTGAGGATTGTATGCAGATGAAATCAGCAGGCAGCATCAGCACGTCTGCCCAATTCAAGGAAATGCAGGTTATCTCACCCTCAGTCCTTGATATATGGAGTGCCTTCTAAAACGTGGCATTCAGTGATAATAATGAGAATCTATACAGGGGGTGTCTTAAAATATTACTAGAATTACATCACTGGCCATAAACTCAGCTAAATATAAAGATGAAAACATCACAGTTGATCTTTTTTCTTTTAAAAGCTATGAAGTAAATTAATACTAAATGGAGTTCTGGAATATTTTTCTCTATAGCAGAAGATATAACTATATTCTAGTTAGATATAAATAGTCCTAATTATATATATTCCATATATAACTAGGTTATATATATTCCATATATGACTGACTATATTCCTAGTTGTACAGATTCCAAATATAACTAGGAAATTAAGAGCTATAACACTAGAAATGCTGGAATGGCGGTGGCTTTGTCATTTCTCTTGAAAATACAGAGTTCCAGCTCCATCTGAGGCATCAGATACTCTCTAGGGGGATAGAATTGCTCTTTGGGAACACAGCTCAAACTCAATGCCACGAGAGGATGTCTGAGCATCCTTCTTGGAAACAGGTAGAGAAATGGGTTCCAGTGAGTCCTCCCTACACCCCTCCTTCCACTAAGAAATTCAACTGGAACATTCACCCAGAACCTGTAACAGAGACCTGGCTAGACGTCCAGCACGTCTGCCCTTCATCAGTCCCGTCACCCAGAGAAACGCACAGCTTATCTTATCTTCTAATTGTAACCAGACAATGGTAATAATTTTGCGTTGCTCAAATCACAGAGACACAGCAGTTTGAGTGAGTTAATCCGCTGTTAACTACAAGATGGCATTGGCGAAATCCTTGACTATCTCTGGGCCTCGGGTTTTTAACTTGCAAGATGGAGATAATAATATTTGTTCTGTGCATGTCAAGGGGTTCTTGTAAAAATCAAGGGAAAGAGAGTAAAAGCCAATGTGTGAAATGCTGCAGACGCTGAAAGCATAATCATAAAAGTGTCTATTCACAGACCCCAGGCTGTAGAGCGGTTTGCCATTTTTTCTTCCTTCCAGGATCGAACCCAAGTTTCCTGAGTCTCCTGAATTGGCAGGCAGGTTTTTTTTTTTAACCACTGAGCCACCTGGGAAGCCCCTGCTCAAATGTGAAGTCAAAGAAAGTGTTAGTCGTTCAGTCGTGTCCAGTTCTTTGTGATCCCCGTGGACTGTAGCCCACCAGGCTCCTCTGTCCATGGAATTCTCCAGGCAAGAATACTGAAGTGGGTAGCCATTTCCTTCTCCAAGTTACCTTCCTGACCCAGGGAATGAACTGGGTCTCTGCGTTGCGGGCAGATTCTTAACTGTCTGAGCCAGCAGGGATAAATGTCAGCCAGTGTTGCTATGGTCAGCTCATAGTTTTCTCTGTATAATTAAAAGGAATTTAATTTAAAAATTCTTCTGTTTAATATGCAGATGACACTACCCTTATGGCAGAAAGCAAAGAAAAACTAAAGAGCCTTCTGATGAAAAGCGAAAGAAGAGAGTGAAAAAGCTGTCTTAAAACTCAACATTCAAAAAACTAAGATCATGGCATCCGGTCCCATCACTTCATGTCTAATAGATGGGGAAACAGTGGAAACAGTGACAGACTTTATTTTCTTGGACTCCAAAATCACTACAGGTGGTGACTGAAGCCATGAAATTAAGACACTTGCTCCTTGGAAGAAAAGCTATGGCAAACCTAGACAGCATGTTAAAAAGCAGAGACATTACTTTACCAACAAAGGTCCATCTAGTTAAAGCTATGGTTTTTCCCAGTAGTCATGTATGGATGTGAGAGTTGGACTATAAGGAAGGCTTAGAGCTGAAGAATTGATACCTTTGAACTGTGGTGTTGATGAAGACTCTTGAGAGACTCTTGGACTGAAAGAAAATTAAACCAGTCAATTCTAAAGGAAATCAACCCTGAATATTAATTGGAGGGTCTGATGCTGAAGCTGAAGCTCCAATACTGTGGCCACCTGATGCGATGTGCTGATTCATTGGAAAAGACCCTGATGCTGGTAAAGATTGAGGGCAGGAGGAGAAGGGGATGACAGAGGAAGAGATGGTTGGATGGCATCACCTACTCAATGGATCGGAGAAGGCAATGGCACCCCACTTCAGTACTCTTGCCTGGAAAATCCCATGGATGGAAGAGCCTGGTGGGCTGCAGTCCATGGGGTCGCTAGGAGTCGGACACGACTGAGCAACTTCACTTTCACTTTTCACTTTCATGCATTGGAAACGGAAATGGCAGCCCACTCCAGTGTTCTTGCCTGGAGAATCCCAGAGACAGGGGAGCCTGGTGGGCTGCTGTCTCTGGGGTCGCACAGAGTTGGACACGACTGAAGCGACTTAGCAGCAGCAGCAGCACTCAATGGATGAGTGTGAGCAAGTTCTGGGAGTTGGTGATGGACAGGGAAGCCTAGCATGCTGCAGTGGATAGGGTCGCAAAGAGTTGGACATGACTGAGTGACTGAACTGAACTAAATTCAAAAAGAAAAACTTGACATTACGTTTGAATTGTTAAGGTTTCCTAGTAAATCACTCCCTCTAACACACATCAATAGTATTTCAGGCTTCAGACTTCAAGAAAAGTACACATCGTCATATTTGATAAGAAATGATATTCCTGGGCTCCGCCATCAGACACAACCTGAACGCAATAATGCAGCAAATGAAAATGTTATTTATAATCCCAAATATCAACCTGCTTCCCGAAGTGACAAGATCAATTCTGCAACTAGAGCTTCCCCCTTGGTGACAGATGGTGCTATCAAAAATGACCAACTCGCACATCTCTTCAGCGAGGAAAAGCTGCCTTAGACTGCGAAAGGGACCTTGTGAAGTCTGCTCTCCTGCTTAGAGGGGAAGGGTCCCCGGGAGGGCCCTGGGATTCTCAGACAGGAGCTTCTCAAGGGGCGGTGGCCCTGGGCCTTCACTCCCCAGCCCCCCGGCAGAGGACCTCAGACAAGCCCCTTCTCTGTTGCTGCAGCTCCACCTCTGACCAGCTCCCCCACCTTCCCGAGCCTTGAGAGGGCACATTCTGCTGCAAAGCCCTCTTCCAGGGCCCGTGGAGGGTCCTCAGCCTTGGACCCAGTGCTTCTATCTCTCTCAAGATTCCTTCCTGGGAGCTCAGAGCCTTGAGCTGGGTCAGGACCACACTGATCCCTGTTGTATAGGAGAGGTTTGTCCAGAGCCACTCAGTGTCCAGAAGAAAGAACTAAGCAAAGAAGGATGAAAGTGGGGTGTCAGGAGCACTGACCCCGAACCCTCTCCCCATTCGGATAGTGGCTTACTGAGAAAAAAGGCTGTACCTCCCCCCAGACTCCTCTGATCTTTTAAAAGAAGAAAGTGAGTCTTCTATTGAAGACAAAGAAATTATTCTAGGAATTGAAATTACCTAGAAGTCATTGGTACAAATCTCAATTGTTCTGCACAAAATTATGAGCGAGATTGTTTATTTCCTCGTAATCCAAATAGCTATTTGGATTTATAGTACATTGAAATATATCAGGGGCCTTGAGGGGACCCCCATGCTGCCTTAGGGAAGGTCAGTTGGTCCAAAGGGACCTCAGATTCCTTGTCTGTAAAACAAAGAGATGGATTAGATATTCTCCAGAGTGCTGTGAGGTTCCAAATGACTGGTTTCTCTAGGCTTAAGCATGTCATTTAGTTTGACTCTAGCAGGCTTCTGAAATGATCTTCTCAATAAACTGTTTATAATTTCATCCTCCAGAAAATGAAGGAGGAAAGCTGATGCTGTCTTTAATTGCTCCCAGGGAAGGACAGGTCTCCAGAGAACTGACCTTTCTCATGTGGCAGGGGAATGGAGGTGGAATTGAAGATATGTCCATTTAAGTAATATCATTTGAGCCCCTCAAGAGCATGCCCAGAGGTGGGGTCAGGAAGAAAGGTCCTGAGAGATGGCCTGGCTGCTGGACCAGAAGGAAACGCTGGCCTGGTTGTTCCAGAGCAAGTGCCTGAGAGTTAAACACAGAAAGATGTTACAGATCAACACTGTCAGGGACACTTCCTGTGAAGCACCCAGCTCAGCACTGGACTTTTTCTTTTTTCACATGATAGCAATTTTACCAACACGGAGATCCGACTCCCTCCTGCACCAAATTCTGCAGGAGGCGGCAGCCCAGGAGGTCCCATCTAGCAAGTGGCCGGAGCACCCAAGTGACCTTCCTAGGATGTGGGGTTTGGGGGTGTTCCTTTCCAAATCCTCACCTTTGTTCTTGCTGTTCCCTCTGTCTGGGTGCTGTTCCCTCTGTCTGGATACTGTTCCCTCTGTCTGAGGGCTGTTCTCTCTGTCTGAGGGCTGTTCCCTCTGTCTGAGGGCTGTTCCCTCTGTCTGGATGCTGTTCCCTCTGTCTGAGGGCTGTTCCCTCTGTCTGGGTGCTGTTCCCTCTGTCTGGGTGCTGTTCCCTCTGTCTGAGGGCTGTTCCCTCTGTCTGAGGGTTGTTCCCTCCATCTGAGGGCTGTTCCGTCCATCTGGGTGCTATTCCCTCTGTCTGGATACTGTTCCCTCTGTCTGAGGGCTGTTCCCTCTGTCTGGATGCTGTTCCCTCTGTCTGAGGGCTGTTCCCTCTGTCTGGGTGCTGTTCCCTCTGTCTGAGTGCTGTTCCCTCTGTCTGGATGCTGTTCCCTCTGTCTGAGGGCTGTTCCCTCTGTCTGGATGCTGTTCCCTCTGTCTGGATGCTGTTTCCTCTGTCTGGGTGCTGTTCCCTCTGTCTGAGGGCTGTTCCCTCTGTCTGAGGGCTGTTCCCTCTGTCTGGGTGCTGTTCCCTCTGTCTGAGGGCTGTTCCCTCTGTCTGGGTGCTGTTCCCTCTGTCTGGATGCTGTTCCCTCTGTCTGAGGGCTGTTCCCTCCGTCTGGATGCTGTTCCCTCCGTCTGAGGGCTGTTCCCTCCGTCTGAGGGCTGTTCCCTCTGTCTGAGGGCTGTTCCCTCTGTCTGAGTGCTGTTCCCTCTGTCTGGATGCTGTTCCCTCTGTCTGAGGGCTGTTCCCTCTGTCTGAGGGCTGTTCCCTCTGTCTGGATGCTGTTCCCTCTGTCTGAGGGCTGTTCCCTCTGTCTGAGTGCTGTTCCCTCTGTCTGAGGGCTGTTCCCTCTGTCTGAGTGCTGTTCCCTCTGTCTGAGGGCTGTTCCCTCTGTCTGAGTGCTGTTCCCTCTGTCTGAGGGCTGTTCCCTCCGTCTGGGTGCTGTTCCCTCTGTCTGGGTGCTGTTCCCTCTGTCTGAGGGCTGTTCCCTCTGTCTGAGGGCTGTTTCCTCTGTCTGGATGCTGTTCCCTCTGTCTGAGGGCTGTTTCCTCTGTCTGGGTGCTGTTCCCTCTGTCTGAGGGCTGTTCCCTCTGTCTGGATGCTGTTCCCTCTCTCTGGGTGCTGTTCCCTCTGTCTGGATGCTGTTCCCTCTGTCTGAGGGCTGTTCCCTCTGTCTGAGGGCTGTTCCCTCTGTCTGGGTGCTGTTCCCTCTGTCTGGATGCTATTCCCTCTGTCTGGATGCTATTCCCTCTGTCTGAGGGCTGTTCCCTCTGTCTGAGGGCTGTTCCCTCTGTCTGAGGGCTGTTCCCTCTGTCTGAGTGCTGTTCCCTCTGTCTGGATGCTATTCCCTCTGTCTGAGGGCTGTTCCCTCTGTCTGAGGGCTGTTCCCTCTGTCTGAGTGCTGTTCCCTCTGTCTGAATGCTGTTCCCTCTGGATGCTGTTCCCTCTCTCTGGGTGCTGTTCCCTCTGTCTGGATGCTGTTCCCTCTGTCTGAGGGCTGTTCCCTCTGTCTGAGGGCTGTTCCCTCTGTCTGGGTGCTGTTCCCTCTGTCTGGATGCTATTCCCTCTGTCTGGATGCTATTCCCTCTGTCTGAGGGCTGTTCCCTCTGTCTGAGGGCTGTTCCCTCTGTCTGAGTGCTGTTCCCTCTGTCTGGATGCTATTCCCTCTGTCTGAGGGCTGTTCCCTCTGTCTGAGTGCTGTTCCCTCTGTCTGAATGCTGTTCCCTCTGGATGCTGTTCCCTCTCTCTGGGTGCTGTTCCCTCTGTCTGGATGCTGTTCCCTCTGTCTGAGGGCTGTTCCCTCTGTCTGAGGGCTGTTCCCTCTGTCTGGGTGCTGTTCCCTCTGTCTGGATGCTATTCCCTCTGTCTGGATGCTATTCCCTCTGTCTGAGGGCTGTTCCCTCTGTCTGAGTGCTGTTCCCTCTGTCTGAGGGCTGTTCCCTCTGTCTGAGTGCTGTTCCCTCTGTCTGAATGCTGTTGCCTCTGGATGCTGTTCCCTCTCTCTGGGTGCTGTTCCCTCTGTCTGGATGCTGTTCCCTCTGTCTGAGGGCTGTTCCCTCTGTCTGAGGGCTGTTCCCTCTGTCTGAGGGCTGTTCCCTCTGTCTGGGTGCTGTTCCCTCTGTCTGGGTGCTGTTCCCTCTGTCTGGATGCTATTCCCTCTGTCTGAGGGCTGTTCCCTCTGTCTGAGTGCTGTTCCCTCTGTCTGGGTGCTGTTCCCTCTGTCTGGATGCTGTTCCTTCTGTCTGAGGGCTGTTCCCTCTGTCTGGGTGCTGTTCCCTCTGTCTGAAAGCTCCCTATGTTGAGAAGCTACAGCTCTGCGTGTCCAAGCCTGATTCACTGTTCCATCGCCTGTCTGGGAACCAGCACCGCCCCCACCTGAACTAGGCTCTGACGGAGACTAAGTGGCCTCCCCAGTGGCTCAGCGGCAAAGGATCTTCCTGCCTAGCAGGAGATGCAGGTTCGATCCCTGGGTTGGGAAGCTCCCCTGGAGGAGGAAACGGCAGCCCACTCCAGTATTCTTGCCTGGAGAATCCCGTGGACGGGGAGCCTGTCGGGCTACAGTCCACGGGGTCGCAAAGAGTTGAACACGACTGAGCGACTGAGCACACGCACACATATGCATAACTAATAAGTGCTGAAAGAATTTCTCCCTTTTTCTTGCTTTAATCCTCCCAGACCCATCCCACACGCCCTTAAAAGTTCAGTTCACTTTTTCTAGGAGGCTTTTCAGAGTATTCCAGAGCCACCACCTTCCTCACTCTATAGGTTTATGAATATTGTACCGTTTGTTCTCTACACAGTTTCTGCTTTGGGTTGCTTTTTTCAGTTTTTCTCAAGCACTGACTTAGGTTTTTTTAGATCCGTTGTAACAAAGGACCACAAACTGGGTGCTTTAAACAACAGGAAGCGATTGTCTGAGTTCTGGAGAGGGGAAGTCCCAAATCAAGGAGTGGGCAGGGGCGGGCCCCTCTGAGGCTGGGGGGAGAGCGGGTCTCAGCCTCCCTTCCAGGGTTGGGTGGTTCCCTGGCTGTCTTTAGTGTATCCTTGGCTCATCAACACATCGCCCTGGTCTCTGCCCTCATCTTCACATGATGATGGGCCTCCCTACATGTGTTGCGGCTCGAATTTCTTCCCGTTTATAAGGTTGACAAACTAAAAGGTTGCTGCCGTCTCAGTAAACAAAGGATGTTGCAGTCATCAAGCCATCACATTATAGCCAACCAGACGCTGAGCCCCGAGGGAGCTCAGGATGGAGCCAGAGGGCTGCCCACTGTCAAACCCATCGAGCCCCCAGCCTCCCCGTAAGGGACACCCCGAGGACACTCGGGGTGAGAAAGCAGAGGATGCTGGCCCCAGAGAACTGAGGTGTGCATCAAAGGAAGGATTTCAGTGCGCCCAGGCTCCTGTATCTCCCATACATAGAAAAGCCCTGAATTCCTTAACTTGAGACATCTGGTTTTCTTTTATTAACAGTCACCGTTGGATGTTCCAACTACCAGAGCTTCCGTGGCAAAAACTCCTTTATATCCTGACTTCTCCCTTGCCCCCTCTGAACAGTTTTCTCAGCGTCATCTGAGATGTGGTGTCCTGCGCTTGAAATCTGCAGGAAGTCTGCCGAATAAAACATAACTCACAACTTTTTAGGTTGTGTATTTTTTTTCCAGTCAGCAACATAAAAGTCCTATAGGATCAGGGGCCCGCATGTCCTCCAGGGTGACCTCCTCTTAACTAAACATGTCTGCAATGAACCTCTTCTCAAATAAGGCCAAACTCAGGTACTGGGGGCTTAGGACTCCAACCTATGAATTTTCAGGGGACGCTGTTCAACCATTCAATAAGAATGCTAAACGTTTCATCAGCATAGAAGCTCCTTAGCCACACAGGTGCTAAGTTATCTAAATATTTTGTATCACCGCCGTGATGAATAAATTTTCATTGAATCAACAAACAAATTGACGTTAGCAGAAGCCTCCTCTCCCCAACTACCTATAATTCATAACTACATCCCACTGGTATGCTTGCCAGCAAAACAGTTTCCCTCTCTAGCCCAGCATTTCTCCAGAAAATAATTTCTGAATTCAAGCTCTGAGAGATTATTCCAATTCACACAGCTAGGATCCATTCTCTAGACAGATTCGCTCCCTGTATTCAACAGTTTCATTATCGGGCGTCTACGTGGAGCCATTTTAACCACGTTTCTTTCTTTGGAACACATAGAGTGGCAATGACTTACTTTTGACACCCGCAGGAAACTTGGTAATCTGAAACCTAAACAGTGGGACGAGTCGGACAGCGTTCTTGCAGATTTTAGCACTTCGTGGGCTCCGCTTCGCAAACCTTTCTGCCACCTCTTTCCATCTGCCTTCCTCCTGCGTTGCGTCTAATTCATCTCAGCTGTTTTCTGCTGACTTCTGGCTTCTCCCTGCCTGCCCTACTCTTGGCAGAACAAGATACAAACATAGATAGAGTTGGAGAAGCAGATATAAATACCCTGATCTGAGCTGGGCAGGGACACCCACTGAAGACTGTTACATGACTGGACAAAAGGATCTTTACTAAATATTAAAGCAGTAATGATCATCGAGTCCCCATTAACACTGGTCCCATCTGGACGCAATGTGCCAGCCCTGATTCTGCGCATCTGCCTCCCAGGGACCGGGACCCTGACCCCACACCCTGCCGTGTCTGGGGCGTTGCTGCTGGTGGATGATCTGCATCAGGACACAGCCGGCCTGAACACCCAGGCGAGTCAGCCACAGAGTCTGCATTCTGCGCTCTGGCATTTTTGCCAGTTACTCTCGATCGCTGGGCCTCCCCAGGTGGTGCTGGTGGTAAGAGCCCGCCTGCCAGTGCAGGAGAATGTAAGGGACGTGGGTTTCATCCCTGAGTCGGGAAGACCCCCTGGAGGAGGCCATGGAAACCCATGCCAGGGTTCTTGCCTGGAGAATCCCATGGATGGAGGAGCCTGGTGGGCTACATAAGATTGCAAAAAGTTGGACACGACTGAAGTGACTTAACACAACAACAGCAGCAACCCTTGGTAGCTGGCTTTCTGCATGACCTTGACTGGATATATTCTGACCCAGTGAAAGCACCCTTCCTGGGTGCTTAATCTAAGTACCTGCCCCTCCTCGATTCACTTGACCCCACCCATCCCGTCATCCTATCCTACCTGTCGGGTCCCTTCCAGCTCCTGAGCATTTCCACTGGTCCCAAGGTAAGTGCTCGCCCTGGAACGCCATATTCCGAAAGACCACACTGTTTAGGCAGTTCTTATCGTGAAGCAAGCCTGTGGATTCATCTATCTTTGTAAGAAAAATGGAAATCATGATGCTGGTCTCTGCCATGTTCCTTGCTGGTGGGCAGAACAGGAGGATGGCTGTCTTCAAGGATGTCCACAGACCTCTAAGGCCATGAGTCTGCGCCAATAATCAAAATTCCTAAAAGGTTACTGACAACCTTTCAGCGGGGGAAGACATGTCGCCCTCAGTAAGCGTGATTTTTCGGTACCTTTTAGGTTGTGATGAGTCACAGATACATTATCTTGCATCAGTGGCTGGAAACTGATCTGTGAGACATGGGAGCAGGTAAAGGAGAGAGCATCGGGGAGGTACAGAAGGGACCTGGGGTAGAGGTGGGATGGGGAGGACCAGGCAGTCAGCCCGGAGTAGGGGAACAGGGACTCATCACGTTGCGGGCAGGAGTTGAGGAGGCCACCAGATTCAGAAGGGCCACTGGCATCGTCCTCTTGGAAAGTCACTTATCACAGGTCAGCCTCTGGCCTTGTCCCCCACGCCCTGCTGTAAGGATGCATAGACTGAGTCCACCTGGTTCCTCGCCCCTCCCCCAGCAGATCTCAGCCCATCTCCTTCCTAAAGCTGGTTCTTGCTTTTTGCATGGAGGCTGAAGTCACCTCTTTCAAGGTCATGAGTGGCTCCTGTAGACTTTTTTGGTTCATGGCATGGCCTGTACTTCTAGAGGCCTAAGTTCAAACTTTACAGAAGCTGAAGCAAAGTAACTAATATATGAACCATTCAGGAAAATCATTGTAAAATCTCATTGTCTATTAACACAAGACAAAGCATGAACTTTCCCTCAGGTCACCTATTAACAACAGTGACGATACTTCTGGATCACAGAGAGCAAGCCTTTGGTCTTGGGGGAGGCTCCATGCAGAAAGGGGTCAGTGGGTAGGTGGGAGGCAAAGGGGCTTCTTGAGGTTATAGAGCCATTCCTCTCGCGAGTACAGGGATGGAGCAGGAGGGCCCAGTGAGAGGAAAGGGGAAATAACTCAGGAGAACCACTGGGCCCTGGAGGTCTCTGCATCCTTCCCCTCCTAGTGCTATGAACTTAGGCGTTTCCCCTGAGCCTCAGTTTACTCATCCATAAAATGGGTATCCTGCAGGTGTACTGTGAGGCTGAAGGTGATAACGCACAGGAAGGGCTCTGTGCAGAGAAGGTTTTCAGTTAATGTTTGTTAAAGAAAAGTTTCATTCCAGTTGGGATGCTGGCAGGGTGGCAAGACAGCCCAGCATGTTGCTGGAGTGGTCAGAAAAGACCCAGCAAATCTGAATGATCCAGAAAGATCTGGAAGCATTCTCTTCCTCCTGACTCCCACAGAACACTGTCCACCCGCTATGGAGAAAACCCTCCACGAACAGCTCTGTTATAGGAAGGCTAATAGAGGTAACTTGGTCGTGTAAGGAAAAGGAATCTTCTTTACAGGCATGCATGCATAGTCGCTTCAGTCCTGTCCGACACTGTGCGACCCCATGGACTGTAGCCTGCCAGGCTTCCCTGTCCACAGCAAAGCCCTAAGTGTACAATACTTCATGATAATTAACTCATTAATAAACTGTCCTGCCTTCTATGCTCTTCAGAGCACCAAGAACCCACCCTTGGAAACCCACCCATGAAAATACAAAGTCGTGTCTGACTCTTAGAGACCCCATGGACTGTAGCCCACCAGGCTCCTCCATCCATGGGATTTTCCAGGCAGGAGTACTGGAGTGGGGTGCCACTGCCTTCTCCGAATACAAAGTTACAGTTAGCAGGGACCTAAGTACGTGAAGAATTTGATGGAGTCTTGTTACATGAACGGAGAAGGCAATGGCAACCCACTCCAGTACTCTTGCCTGGAAAATCCCATGGATGGAGGAGCCTGGTACGCTGCAGTCCATGGGATCGCAAAGAATTGGACATGACTGAGCGACTTCACTTTCACTTGTTACATGCACAATCTTGTTTCGAGATCTCCACGAGCCAGCGACACCATCAAGGTCAAATCCTACTTGCTCCAGTCCCTTGTGAACCAAGAACGATATCCGAGGGTCTTTAAATTAAGGGAAATAGATCCTCTTCTAATTTCCACCTCTCTCTCTCTTTTTTCAACCTGCTGAACTATCTTCTGGCACTATTTACACCAAGGAGACATCTCTGCCATTTAGCTTCAACATAAAGGAATGGCTTATTTGAAACAGAAGCTGTGACTTCTCCTTTTATCCCTGACTTAAGTGGAGGACACAGCATCTTTTTACATGTCTTTGTAGTGGAAATTATATACATATGCACTCAGTGTGATTTGATGGGTTGAGGACCCCTGTGAAATGCAGAAAAAGAATCCACTCTGAAGGCTTGTACCTTGCCTCTTCAGTCAGGGTTTAAACTATCAATTTTTTTAAACTCTCAATTTGGCATCTTTCATAGGCGTAAAAGCCACTCCAACTTGTTTTCTAAAATAAGACTGTCAGATTCAGTCTGAAGGATTCACTGGGAACTGCTGGACTACACAGAACAATATGAGAATTATTGATCTGAAGATCCCACTTGATTATCAACTCTATTAAGCTTGGGTATTGAGTTTATAATGATATCTTTTAAATTTGCTGTTACTAGTGGGATAAGGAAAAAGAATCCATAGTGATATTTCTGAACGGGACATTGTTCATTCTTATTGATTTCTCATCCACTTATTATCTTCCTGAAATTTCTAAGCAGGTTAAATATCATAGCTACAGTGAGTGAGACTCTTGAGAGTCCCTTGGACAGCAAGGAGATCAGCCAGTTAATTATAAAGAAAATCAACCCTGAATATTCATTGGAAGGACTGATGCTGAAGCTCCAATACTTTGGCCACCTGATGCGAAGAGCTGACTCATTGGAAAAGACCCTGATGCTGGGAAAGATTGAAGGCAGGAGGAGAAGGGACAACGGAGGATGAGATGGTTGGATGGCATCACTGACTCGATGGACATGAGTTTGAGCAAGCTCTGGGAGATAGTGAAGGACAGGGAAGCCTGGTGTGCTGCAGACCATGGCTCTGCAGAGTTGAACACGACTGAGTGACTGAACAGCAGCAACAGTGAATAAGAGAGAGTAGGAAACATGGGCTAAAAGCCAGATGTTGAACAATACTCAGGACATCCTAGTTTTGCGTGATGGTCCATTCAGATATACGATGCCACAATGGTGATGGCGCCTGGCACTTTTCCTGATGTGGCTTTGAATGACAACCCCACCCGCACTCAGCCCCACAGACTGGAGACCTCTCCTAGGATGGTGAGTTGAGAAAAACCCCAGAGGATGCTGAGCCATGTGGGGAGCACAGTGGGATAAAGAGGTCGGTGAAGAGGAAGGTTGCCTCTTAGGTACATCTGGGATGGCGCTTTAAATGTTTTTATTATGGTAAAAGCAGATAACATTAGAGCTACCCTTAACACAGCTTCAAGTGCTCAGTACAATTTGCCAGCTTTAAGCACAGACTTCTAAAAAGTATTCACCATGCAGGGATAAAGAACAAGGTCCTACTGGACAGAACAGGGAACTAAGTCAATATCCTGTGATAACATAATGGGAAAGTAAATGAAAGAGAACGTATGTATGTGCATAACTGAGTCACCCTGCTGTAGAGCAGAGATTGGCACAGCATTGTAAATCAATGGTATTCTTCAATAAAAATAGTACAATTTAAAATAAACCCACCATAGATAACCAACAAGGACCTACTCTATAGAAAACAGGGAACTACACTTAATATTTTGTAATAACCTATAAGGGAAAACAATTTGAAATATGTATATATACATTTGTATAATTGAAGCACTTTGCTGTATTCCTGAAACTAACACAAAATTGTAAATCAATTACACATCAGTCAGTTCAGTTCAGTTCAGTTGCTCAGTCGTGTCCAACTCTTTGCGACCCCATGAATCGCAGCACACCAGGCCTCCCCGTCTATCACCAACTCCCAGAGTTCACCCAGACTCACGTCCGTCGAGTCAGTGATGCCATCCAGCCATCTCATCCTCTGTCGTCCCCTTCTCCTCCTGCCCTCAACCCCTCCCAGCATCAGAGTCTTTTGCAATGAGTCAACTCTTTGCGTGAGGTGGCCAAAGTACTGGAGTTTCAGCTTTAGCATCATTCCTTCCAAAGAAATCCCAGGGCTGATCTCCTTCAGAATGGACACATCAATAAAGAATAAAAATGAGGGACTTCCCTGGCAGTCCAGTGGTTAAGACTCTGTGCTTCCACTACACTGGATGTAGGTTTGATACCTGATTGGGGAAATAAGATCCTGCATGCTATGCAACTTGGCCAAGAAAAAGTTAAAAAAAGAAAACGTACCCAACTTGCTAAGCGAAGCTTTACACCCACTGAACGGCAGCCCTCATTCCCCTCTCAGTCCCAGACAACCACCATTCTACTTTCTAATTCAACCAGTTTGCCTGTTTTAGATCCCTCAAATAAACTGTCCTGTGATTGACTTATTTCACGATGTCCTCCAGGTTCCTCCACATTGTAGCATAATCAGAATTCCTTCCATGTTTTAAGGCTGAAGAGTATTCCGCTGTCTGGAGGGACCGCATTCTCTTTATCCATTCTTCCAGCAAGGGACACTCAGCAGCTTCCATCTCTCGGCCACTGTGCATAACGTTGCCACGAGCACGAGCGTAAATATCTCTTTGTGATCCTGTCTCCAATTCTTTGGGATAAACCCTCAGAGAAACAGGATGGCTGAATCATGCGGCAGATCTATTTTTCATTTTCAAAGGAGGCTCCATGTTGCTCTGCACAGCAGTGACGCCATTACCTTCTGAACTAATGGTGCCCAAGTATTTGCTTTTCCATCTCTCATCTTTCGGGGCCTTGAAATTGGATGAAGGGCATTGTTACCTCATCCTTCGGGTGCCAAAGGGAGACCCAGGGAGATGGAGTGACCTTCTAAAAGTCAAGGGCAGACTGTGGACAGCTGACAGCTAAAACCAAGTCTTACACATCCTTTGGCTCTGGAGATCACACACCACGACGAATAAACAAAGGGGCCCAGCTGTTGTTCCTCCCTACAAATGGCCTCACGTGCCTTATGCATGATTAAACAGCATTAACTATGGATTTTTCTGAGCAGAGGCTCCCAAGGATGCCCATGTAAGATCCATCCCATGACAAATTGGAAATAGGAACCTGCATTTACTGGTGTATAGTCGGGAACTAAGCCAGGTGTCTATGCCGCATGGGGTGAAACACGTGAGAGATGCTTAAGTTTTCAACACCTGTGAAGTCATTGGAACGCCCCTGCAGCCAGATCCCTGTGTCTCTGCAGTAAGGAAGCAGCAGAACGAACACAGCGGTCCCTTCCTCAGTGGTGTCTTTCTCCTGTGAACTGAGATGCACCTTCCCTTTCTCCGTCTTCCATGATCGTCTGCAACCCCAATGCTTAATCCTTGGATCATCATTGTGTATCCCTCAACTCAGGTTCTCCACAAGACAGAGTTTCTCATTTCAATATTTCAAATAACTTCTAGTTTTACCAGCAAGACACCTTTGGGTCTTAGGAGAGCTTTTCAAAGAGCATCTCGCGGCACGGAACGCAGTGTGCTACCAGGTCCTGTCTTCCCGACCGGCCCTTCTCCTGCCCCTGACACCAGGCAGCCCACGGCTCCCGCTGCTCCTCCCCCCGAATTCCGTGTTGTCCCACCTCCAGGGCAAGTCTCGGGTGCAGCCCTGTGCAACTGGGAAATACTCCGAATAGAAGACATGGTTCCAGACGTGTTTATGTGCCGCAACAGCTGTGGCTTGATCATTTCACTTGCTTATTCATGAGAGGTGGATATTAACAACTGTCTTCCAAATCTAAGGGCTAATGGGACCAAAATTGAAAGGTTGCTTACAAACATTGCTTGCTAATCAAAGTCGAAGTATGACTGGCTCCCCTGAGAGAGGGTGGACGAGGTCTGCCAGGAAATGAGGAAATCCAGTGGCCTGGGGAAAGAGATTTGTCTCTGCAGGCAGACGAACCTGTGTTTAAACCCTGACGTGGGTAACATCAGAGGAGTGAATAAATATCTTTGTTCCTTGAATATCAGTGTATTATTCATAGACTGGGTAAAATGAAACCTTCCATAGAGAGATGGTACAGATGTATGATTACTAATGAGATTTTTACGTAAAGCGACACTCACACATACACACACTCACACACATAAACACACACACTCACTCACATAAACACACACACTCATGCACATAAACACACACACTCATGCACACATAAACACACACACACACAGCCTGTAGTAACTCTAAACAAGTAAGAATTTCCTTTCCTTCCCCAGCTTGTCTTACAGTAAAGGGGAAAATGTCAATCAACATTTTTCTATTTTATCGCTGGTTAGAAGCAATGACATTTAAATAGTGGAATTAAAAAATCTGGAAGGCTGAAGAAAATTTAGATACTCCATCATGAAAGAAGGTGAGGTTGAGAGGTCATGTGATTGCTCAGAATCAGATACCTAACATGCATGCATATATATATATATATATATATATATATGTAATATGAACATTATCTATATAGATGTATAATATATGTTGTGTATATTCTCTGGAAGGAAACTCTTATTTTCTTAATTTTTTGCAGATTCTTTTCAGAAAACTGCATGTATGAAAGCATTTTTCTAAAAACCAGAAAAAGGATGAAAGGTTTGAGTCATTTCTTGTTCATGATACACTTATTCTGAAATCAAATTCTTTGTAAAAATGCTAACAATTAAGGAGCTGATCAGACACTGCAAAAGGCCTCTTATGTCATCAAACTGTTAGGCTGATGTTAATTTCCTCTGGCTATTGCTAGGAATCTTTTTTGTAGTTGATTAATTTTGGTAAATTCTGAAATCTAACTCAGTACACTGGGGACAGCTGAGATTTCCACTTGCAGAAAGAGAACTATTAAAGTTGTCAGAGTTAAACAAGGAATCTGGGAACGTACTGATAATGTTGTTCAATGCACAAAGCAAAATTTAAAAGTTAGGTCTTAATTTAACATCATGTTTTATGGAAGATGAAGCTTTGCAGTCGATTGGAGTAGCCTGGGGACCAATTCAGGAACATTTAAAGTACACAGTTTCATCAAAGTTTGGGTATATTGTTACCTGGGGGCACAGAACTCAGCAGTCACCCTGGGTGCCCTGCTTTTTCTAACTCGCAGCGCCTTGTCGCGTGAATGTGACACCTCACTACCTCTTAGTACTGCCTGCTTCTCCCCACCTTAACCATCAGCATCGTGGTCCAAGCTGTCCCAGCCTGGGTACTGAGGTGACTGCTGAGCTCCTCCATCACCTCCACGCCGTCCCTCCTCCTCACTGTTCTCCACTCCCCAGAGAAAGCGTCTTTTCCTACTTGCCAGACCTGACATCGCCCCTACCCGGCTACTCTCCCAAGCCCTTGTAGTGGGTTCCCACTGCTCTTAGGATGAGGTCAAGGTCTGTAACGTGGCCCATGGGACCTGGCCTCTCGAGTCCACCCTCTCCCCTTCCGACATGAGATCCCACCCCACGCAGGGCTTTACAGCTTCCTTCTGCCTAGAACATTCCTCCCACCCCGTTCCCCTATCTCAGTCACCCTTTAGGTCCCTGTTTTAGCTTGGCTCCTCAGGGAAGCCAGGTTAAATTTGTGATCATAGGGCCTTACCCGCGTCTCACGGCTCTCAGGACACTGGTCACGGTTACAGTTTTATGAATACGTTTGTTTGTGCAGTTACAGTCCATTCTTCCCTCTTTCTGACGCTGCATCATTGGTTCTATTTGTGCTCTTTGTGACCCCAAGAACCGTAGCCCGCCAGGCTCCTCTGTCCATGAGATTTCCCAGGCAGGAATATTGGAGTGGATTGCCATTCCCTTCTCCAGGGGCTCTTCCCAGCCCAGGGCTGGAACCTGCGTCTCCCGCGTGGGCAGGCGGCTTCTCTACCACTGAGCCACCTGGGAAGACCCCGTTGCAGGGTACATTGTTGCATGTTATTTTGAGTCTTTCCATCCTTCTCTGCCCAACTCAGCTGTGAACAGCTGTGAACCACAGGGGACAGGATGGATGTTGGCCTGTAAGTAGGAGAAGGTGGGGTTTGAGTTGTCCTCTGGAAATGAGCACGATTTGGTTTGTGGGAGGAAGAGATGGGTCCACAGTCATAGGTCAGGAGCGGGGACTGAGAGATGAAAATGCATAGAGAGCACACACTTATCTGAGAAAAGGCCAAGCTGTGCAAATGCTGGGGTTGGGATTCAAGGAGACAAGGAGGAGACGGTCACGTGACATGTGGTAGAGCCTCTCCCACAAAGGTTTTCTGTCCCATGGGTACCTCATCAAGCATAGTAAAGATGCTTCCTTTTTTTTTTCCTAACTCATTTAGGGAAAATTAAATTAAATTCTCAGTTTATCATGAATTCATATGCCTTTTATTTTAATAATACAAACTAGGGATGCTATAATACGATCATTATCTCTGAAAAGGGCTTGGCCAGATTCCAGCCTTCTTCATCCACCTCTATTTCTAATTCCGCAGAGGTTAACAGCAATCCACAGGTGTCTTTGCATGGCCAGCTCCCCCGGAATGAACAGAGGATCTGGAACTCTCAGAGTAATGAAGTCATTATCATAACGATTTTAATAAAATTTTCAATAGTTAAGCCACCTTTCTGTGATTTACTGCTCAAAAAAAGCTAAGCCACTGAGTCAGAGGCTTAAAAAGGTCAGGGAACAGGCTGTTGAACAAAAGTAATAAAGCAAGAAAGAGCAGATGAGAGAAGAAGGCCGGGGTGATAGCAAGAGCTGTTGTGTCCATGCTGGGCATCTAGCCAATGCTCTTCAAAGCCAAGTTTCAATGGAGACCTGCACGTGCCGTCTAATACCTGAGATCCTCCAGACCCGGAAACCCACAAATGCAAGGCCAACCACTGTAAGGACAGATCACCCGTCCCGCCCCAGCAGAGAGTCCCTGGGGTCTCAAGGAGCCAAGGTAAGACTTGTGCATGGAAGCCTTCACACTAGACTCTGTAAGGACTTGGGCACCTTTTTTTTTTTTAGGACTTACCAGTATAAATCAAGCCTGGCAAACTAGGACTTGAAACATATCCTCTAGAAGACCCAGATACAAGGCCAGGTGAGTTTCAACACAGGTACTTGACAACCTACAGTAAGACCCACATTATACTTCCCAGCAGACCAAGGAAGGAAACAGGTCTGTGTTGGATGCCCTTTGCTTAAGAAAGTAGGCAAGAAAATAATAGTAAATAATAGTTTCAAAAGACTCCAGTAAAACAGCTGAAATGTTGAACAAAGGCTCTTCAGTGCATAAGCATCAGTTATCTTGAAAGCTCTCTCCTTGAGAGTGCCAGATAAAGGAAGTGCTCACATGTGTGTGTGTATGAGCAAGTTGACGTGTGATCCACAGTCTCAGTGAAATCAGATGACACCAAAGTTGCAGGGAGTGGGGTGCCATGATTAGGTCTGTAGCTGCTGGTGAGCATCCTTCTGAAATGCCTAATTCCCATTCCTTAGTAATGAGTGGGTTTGGTGAACTGAATTTTAATGAAGAGTGCGGTGGAGTCTGGGGGCATCCTTCTGAAGTAGTGGCTTCACTATCCGGGGGAGGAAGGTCAAGGAGACGAACAACAACTGGCATGACAGCTCAACTAAGATCAGAATTTAAGCAGATTTTTTTCTGCCATTCCACTGCCTTCTAACACTGCCTGAGTGGCAAATCTTAGGAGGTAAAGCTTCAAAACAATAAAGATTCAATGTACTAAGAATTCTGCAAAGGATACATCCCCAAATATAGACCCAGCTGGGAAATTTACATATGTACAGCTCTTCAAATATGTGTTGTTGTAGTCACTAAGTCCTGTCTGACTCTTCTGTGACCCCATGGACTGCAGTTTGCCAGGCTCCTCTATCTGTGGGGTTTGCCATGCTCCTCTATCAGTGGGGTTTCCCAGGCAAGAACACTGGAGTGGGCTGCAATTTCCCTCTCCAGGGGATCTTGCAGACCCAGGGACTGAACCTCCCTCTCCTGCATTGGCAGGCGGATTCTTTACGGCTGAGCCACCAAGGAAGCCCTTCACAAAGTATGAAAGTGAAAGTGAGGTCGCTCAGTCGTGTTCGACTCTTTGAGACCCATGGGCCATAGTCTACCAGGCTCCTCTGTTCATGGGATTTTCCAGGCAAGGGTACTGGAATGCGTTGCCATTTCTTTCTCCAAGGGATCTTCCCAATCAAGGGATCGAACCCAGGTCTCCCGCACTGCAGGCAGACACTTCTACTGTCTGAGCTACCAGGAAAACCCCTCAGTATGTGTATAGAGATGCAAATTCCTGATGCCCTTAAGTCAAAGAATTCATTCACTCAATTCTGGCACCTCTTTTGGGGGGACAATCCTCTAGTTTTGGCTCATCCGGTGGGAATTAGAGATGGCTATCTATATTTAAAGTACATATGTTTGCATTTTTGGCCCTGCTGTTTAATAGAAAAGTGATTTATAGCAGCGGATTGGCAGTGACAGATTCTGTGGTGGTGCCGGGGACTGCTTCCAGATGAGTTGAAAGATGGTTTCTGAGCATGAATTATATTTCCGCATGTAAACAGGAAGACAAGGAAGATGATGAATCATCTCCTACCAACTCTTAGTGCAGAACTGCCGACTATATAACTTAAAATTTACTGCCAGCAATACCCGTATAATGCGATCAGGCACAGAGAACCTACCAGATATTAATACATTAGGAAACAAAAGCTGTATTAAGGTTTCCTGTAACTGAGAGAAAGCCCGTGAGTAATCCCCACTTCCACGCATTAGGTCACCTAGAGGTGAACACGTATGCTCTAGCCTCAACCCTCAAGGAAACCAATGAATTAGCTGAAAAATCTGGTTTAATATTAATATGATATTGTCAATTACTTTGGAAGATAAAGTTGACCTGTCATAGCTCTTTGAAGGTAATCTCTAAGTCTGGGCAGTTTAGCTGTGATCGTAATGGTACTGTTTGCCTTGGGTGGGTCCTCGGGGAGGGCACTCAGTGTGTGAATTAGGGAAGTAGCGTACTTGGGATAATGGTGCTTTCTGCATCTCTCCTGTTTCCTTTGATAAAAGCGAGTGGCTGGCCTGCCCAGGATCCCAACTGACCCTCCACCCAAAGGCAGTAGAAATGCAAAACCCATCTCAGCACACGGCCTGGGCTAATTCATTTTCTGTTGATCAGACGAGAAAACCGACGATGGATGGATCCTAAATGTGAAGTGCTTCACCATTCTTTGATTTATTTTGCTTCTTCTTTTTTTTTTTTTTAATATTAATTACATTCTGGGTGCTCAGAGAAATAAACTTGAATACCCAGTAAGCTGCCGCAGAGAATGTGCAATGAATCACAACGAATTCCTTTCCACCAGGCCTCACCCCGTTCCCTCTGAACCCACGTGCCTTCTGTTCTTCAGCCCTGGACCCTGAGACTGAGGATCCAGTGGGCAGTTTGTGGATGGTCTGTGCCCTCGATCCTGTCTGCTTCCTCTGCGGTCACATGGGTGCTCTTTGGCTTCTTCTCCCAAGCTGGCAGGAGACAGTGTAAACCATGAAGGACTTCCCTGGCCCTACGGTCCATGCAAGAGAGAGACGAGATGGGAACTCAGCCCCTTGAAGGTCTGGGCATCCAGCACCTCTGAGTTTCCCTAACAGACCTTTCTCAGCTCATGCAAGCCTCGGGGAGTACAGATTGGTTATAGATACACTCGTTTTGGGGGCTTCCCTGGTTGTTCAAGTGGTAAAGAATTTGCCTGCAATGCAGGAGACAGGAGTTCAATTGTGGGGTCGGCAAGATCCCCTAGAGAGGAAATGGCAACCCACTCCAGTATTCTTGCCTGGAAAACCCCATGGACAGAGTAGCCTGGCGGGCTGCAGTCCATGTGGTCGCAAAGAGTCAGACATGACTTAGTCACTAAAAACAACAACACTCGTTTTTAAGAACTATGTATCTCTTTATAGCTTATAGGCTTTTATTTCTTTTCAGAAAATGCAACCTTCTGAAAGTAATTTCCTAAACAAAATGAAGGTAATTCTGGTGGTCAGAATGGACTCTGATTGGCCCATGTACACAGTAACATTTCAGAGAGATTGCTTGTGGTTGGCAAAAGATCTTAACACTTTAAATTTGAGCTTCTCTTCCAGCCAGTTCTACCCTTTTTATGTAAATGAGGGTCAAATAATTTCAGTTCCAAGAAAACCAACATTTGGAAGCTCCCAGGACCCAGCTCACTTAAATGTGCTGACATGGTTTTAGAGCCTGAAATTGTTTATTGGATGGAGTAACTCAGAAGTCAAGGGCTGATGCGAACGGCTGCAAGCCTCAAACAGTTATTCCTGGGGACATCATAACCTCCTTAATCTGTTTATGTCTGTGCTTTTGCCAAAAGGAATCTACCTGGAATACTGATCAAATGATAATTTGAGAGCTTCTTTTTTTAAAAAAAAATTCAATTTCCTTAAGGTGAGGCCGGTGTTTCAGTCTTTACAAGGTAAGGGTTTTTATTCCCATTTTCTGGGAAGGGAGACTTCCTAAATACAGAACATGGATCAGAATTAGTACAGGTCTCATGGGCTTTCTTTGTGGCTCAGATAGTAAAGAATCTGCCTACAAGGCAGGAGACCCGGGTTTGATCCCTGGGTTGGGAAGATCCCCTAGAGAAGGGAATGACAACCCACTCCAGTATTCCTGTCTGGAGAATCCCAGGGACAGAGGAGCCTGGAGGGCTCCAGTCCATGGGGTTGCAAACAGCTGGACATGACTGAGTGACTAACACATTCATCTGTTTCCAAATACTTCCTTGGGCCTTTTTTCTGTTTCTCTTTCTGAGAGGGTTTTCGCTTCCACGGTTAAATCACTAAGTCAGATTGAATTTAGCTGAAGTGTGAAGTCTTAACATATGAAGTCTGTAATTTGGCAAAAAACCAATAATGTCACAAAAGCTTGAACTCTGCTGAAACATCGTCATAGTCACGTGATGCAGGGAAACGACAGGGTGTATGGGGGCTGTGTGTGAGAGTGAGGACACGCTTCTCCCGGCAGGCGTGCCCCTGGGGGCGGGCGCTGCTTTCCTGGTGGCGGAGAAGAGAACGGCCTCACTAGTTCCTAATGTGAAAAGGACCCTCCTTTCAAAAAAGGAGTCATGATAGCCCTTCCTCCAGATGAAGACAGAACGGTCAGACTCCCCGGGCCTTTGACACAGGTTCCCCTCACCCTTTCCTGAAGTCAAGGGCTTCTGCAGCTCCTCCCTGGACCCAGGTGTGATCTCCGTCCCCAGAAGCTGGCCCTTCCAAATACCCCAGACCTTCCAAACACCATCTTAGGATCTTCACGTAGCAACAAATTTGAATTTGCATTCTCGAGTGAGAGTCACAATCCATTGTGAGTGTGTGTGTGTGTTCAGTCACTCAGTTGTGTCTAACATTTTTGTGACCCCTTGGACTGCAGCCCACTAGGCTCCTCTGTCCATGGGATTTTCCAGGCAAGAACATTAGCGTGGGTTGCCATTGCTTCTCCAGGTGGTGGTCAAGAGCTGTGGGCAGAGAGGGTCCAGCAGCCCACGTGGAGGATGAATCCTAGAGGCTCACCCGTCAGGCCCCAGAGCTTGTATAGTTTGGTGCTCCCTCCTCTCGATGTCTCCAGGTTCCCCATGGCTCCCATGAGGCTTCTGGTGCCAAGCAACATTGTGTTCTCCCGTCCAGATGTGCGTAGTTGCTCAGCAGTGTTTGACTGTTTGCGACCCTGTCGACTGTAGCCTGCCAGGCTCCTCTGTCCGTGGGATTCTCCAAGCAGGAATACTGGAGTGGGTTGCCATTGCCTTCTCCAGGGGATCTTCCCGACCCAGGGAATGGACCTGAGTCTCCTGTGTCTCCTGCATTGGAAGGCGAGTTCTTTACCACTGTGCCGCCTGAGAAGCTGTTCGGATGCTCAGAGATGAACTGGCTGCCGAGTGGACATGTCCCTATAGGCACTTGGCACTGTGAGCATTTCCAGCAGGAAGAGGGAAACAGGGGGACTGGGCATGCGCACCTGTCTACGGGGCCCAGGACCAGATCTGCCATCGCCCCCTTATATTAAAAGCAGTAGGTGCCATGAGTGTAAGGTGGATCTGCCCGGTTGTTTTATTGGAAGCTTGAACGCTTCAGCCTCATATTCAGAAAACTCTCCAGAACTGCCCGCCCTCATCACATGGCTCGGCTGTAATCAATCAAGGCACTCAGGAAACCAGAGCAGGCAGAAGTGTGCCGGCCAGCATCTCCTTTCAACCTGCGAATGCATCACCTGGGGTCTCGTTAAATGTAGATCCAGAGTCAGCCTGCCTGGGCTTGGAGCTGGACACGGCACTTCTAAAAGGCTCTCAGGTGATGCCCAGACGCTGTTCCACGGGGCTCTTGGCAAAAGCAGTGGGGCTGCTCCCCTCCTGCCAAGACAAACCGATGGGGAGACAGGACCTTGACAGTGAAGAGCAGACCTCAACTGGCTTCCCAGAAAGGAGCTCTGGCTAAGTGGCTAAGGGGCTAAGTCACTTCAGTCGTGTCTGACTCTGTGCGGCCCCATAGATGGCAGCCCACCAGGCTCTGCCGTCCCTGGGATTCTCCAGGCAAGAACACTGGAGTGGGTTGCCATTTCCTTCTCCAATGCATGAAAGTGGAAAGTGAAAGGGAAGTTGCTCAGTCGTGTCCAACTCTTCGTGATCCCATGGACTGCAGCCCACCAGGCTCCTCCATCCATGGGATTTGCCAGGTAAGAGGACTGGAGTGCGTGCCATCGCCTTCTCCGGAAAGGAGCTCTGGTTATGACTATTCTTTATTCTTTTTTTTTTTTAATTGACGTATAGTTGATTTACAAGGTCCTGTTAGTTTCCGTTGTACAGCACAATGACTCAGATTCTTTTTCCTTATAAGTTACTATAAAACATTGAGTATAGTCAGGCCCCTGTGCTACACAGGAGGTCCTTGTTAGTTTTCTACTTTATGTGGGTGCCTGCTCAGTCCTCAGTCATGTCAGACTCTTTGAGGCTCCATGGGCTGTACCTGCCAGGCTCCTCTGTCCTTGGGATTTTCCAGGCGAGAATACTGGAGTGGGTTGCCATTTCCTTCTCTAGGAGATCTTCCCGACCCAGGGATCGAACCAGAGTCTCCTGCATCTCCTGCACTGGCCGGTGGATTCTTTACCATGGAGCCACCTGGGAAGCCCCAGTCTGTAAATCCCATATTCCTAATTTGCCCCTCCACCTTTGGGAATTATATGTGTGTTTTCTATGTCTGTGGGTCTATTTCTGTTTTGTCAATAAGTTCATTTGCATCTTTTTTTTCAGATTCCACATAAAAATGATATCACATATTTGTTGCACCTCTGACTTATTTCACTTAGCCTGATAATCTTCAGTTCAAACTATGTTGCTAATTCAAGTAGACACATGCACTCCAATGTTCATAGCAGCACTGTGTACAATAGCAACATATGGCAGCAACGTCAACAGACGTAAGAGTCCAGCGACAGATGAATGGAAAAAGAAGATGTGGTACATGTACACACAATGGAATATCACTCAGCTGTACTACTGTAGGGGCATCCACACACCAAACCGTCTCATTTCTACAAGTCTCCTTAAAACTACCCGAGTCTCCTTGCCCCCACTTCAAATGTAAAAGTACTGACAAGGCTGATGCTTATTAAACTGCCCCACAGACCAGCAAAGAGCTCATCTGAGCCTCATCACAACACTCGCTGTTGATGATGTTTAGGCGCCAACTCATCTCCAACTCTTTTGTGACCCCACGGACTGTAGCTCCCCAGGCTCCTCTGTCCAGGGGATTCTCCGGGCAAGAATACTGGAGTAGGTTGTCATTTCTTCCTCCAGGGGATCTTGCAGACCCAGGGATCAAACCTGAGTTTCCCATGTTGGAAGGCTGATTCTTTGCCACCGAGCCACCAGGGAAGCCCCATAAGAACACTACAAGATACATACTTTGTCCTGAGCTAATAAAGGAGACAGAGCCTCTGGATTTAAGTAACTCGCTAACAAAGTCAGAAGTGGACATGGCATCTGAACCAGGGTGGGACATCTGACTCAAAGGCCTGCACTCTTTCCTCTGCCCATCAAAGGGGCCACTTATCTATTCCAGGGTGCAATTTTTTTTTCCAGCCGCATGTCTAGTGAGTACCTGTGATGCGCCAGGCATGGACTAAGGCTGGTTAATACTCTACAGACAGGTCGTAAGGATCCTCGAGCACAGAAAGTCTTTTTCTGGAGACCCTCCAGCAAAAGCACACTTCTTAAATCTCCATTTCAAACACTCTGATGTAAAAGAGCTGCTGGCCCAAGGCTTTGGTGGATAAATTGGGTTGCTGGGATTTTTAGAAAGCCTTTGGTCTTGAAATCCCTGTCCTTTAGAACCTAAACACTTACTTGAAATGCGTCAAGGGTGCCGACAGCTTCCGGGGCCATGACACCATTTCAAATAAGCAGTGACTTTGTTCCTCATTAGCGGCGGTGCCTGCAAAGCTTAGAGTGTTTGCAGCCACCTGTCCTCAGGAGCTTCAGCTGGTTACCAGCTGCTCCTTGGAGGCATAATTTAGTTGCAGCAAAAGGAAGAAGTCAATGACCCTCAAAGACCATCCTCCAGGAAGAGAGCTGCTTCTTCCTGGAAATGCAGAGAATTCCCTGGAAAGCTGAGGCCTTCGGTCTGCCTCTTGGGTTTTGCAGAGGGACTTCACCTGGGCTGGTGGTCACATTGACAGGTGTATTCGAGGACCCATGGCCTTGGCTTCATCAGAGGGTCTGGAAGGGCCCTGGAAGCCATGCCGATGACTCGACATATTCAGTGGACTGGAGAGGAGGACGTGGACTGAGCCACTAATGTAGCAGTGGGAGTGTAGTGTCAGTCACTCAGTCGTGTCCGACTCTGCGACCCCATGGACGGCAGCCCGCCAGGCTCCTCTGTCCGTGGGATTCTCCAGGCCAGAACACTGGAGTGGGTTGCCATGCCCTCCTCCAGGGGATCTTCCTGACCCAGGGATAGCACCCACGTCTCCTGCACTGCAGGCAGCTTCTTTACTGTCTGAGCCACCAGGGAAGCTGGATATAAGCAGAGGGAGTTTCAGGTCCTAACTTCTGACAGTGCCGCGTAGAACATGGCTGATGGAGACAGAGTGGTCGCCCCTGGTGGGCAGGGCAGTCAACGGCAGGCAGCCACCTCCCTCGAGTTTTGGCAGGAGTCCCTGCGTTCGCAGGCTGGTGGAGCTGTCTTATTCCTCTCTGCCTGCAAGCCGGACACAGTCCTGAGGGAGAGACACGAGGGTCTCACAACTGGGAAAGGAGGACAGCCTCAGGCAGGTGGCACTGAGCGTCAGGAAACCCGAAGCCAGAGGGCAGGGGCTCTGGGGTTCCTTCCAGCCCCTCTTGGGGTGTCTTGGTGGCACATTTCCAGGGGCTCGGGGGGGAAGCCAGGTTGTCGGATTCCTCTGTGTCCCCACTGCACATGGCTCCATCACTTCCTGCAGAAATTCCTCACCAATACTGACATTGGAGACAGAAGTGGAAAAGGAGGGGCATGGACTTGGAGACACAGGCTGGGCTCCGGGGTCAGTGGAGCAATGGTGGGCAGCCATCATTGCCAGAGATACGTCCAGGATTTCTGTGCTTCCACCCAGCCTGTCCTCTGCCAGCCTTCAGATCCCCTCACCACATCCCCTCCGCAGATGTCTTTCCCCAAAGCCACAGTCCAGAAACTTAGAGGCATAAGTCCCTGGGAGCTGTTTTTGGCTGTGTTTTCCAGTTGTTAGACTGGGCTTCCCTTATGGCTCAGCTGGTAGAGAATCCACCTGCAGTGTGGGAGACCTGGGTTCGATCCCTGGGTTGGAAAGATCCCCCGGAGCAGGGAAAAGCTACCCACTCCGGTATTCTGGCCTGGAGAATTCCACGGACTGTATAGTCCATGGGGTTGCAAAGAGTCGGACACAAATGAGCGCCTTTCACTTTCTAGTTGTTAGGGTGCTGAGGTCATTTGGTAAAAATAGCTAATTCCACTGCATGCATCATATCAAGGTCTTTACAGGCGCTAACTCACACCACCCTCTCAATGCCATTGTGAGGCAGGCCCTGCTGTCATCACTATTTTACACTTGCCTCTACGTCATTGGGTTTTTAAGAAGTAAAGTCTCAGTAATTCCCAAAATATACAAACAGCTCATACAACTCCAACAACAACAACAAAAAAACAATCAAAAAATGGGCAGAAGATCTAAACGACATTACTCCAGCCAAGACGTAGAGATGGTCAACAGGCACATGAAAAGATATTCAACATTGCTAATAGTTAGATAAATGCAAATCGAAACTACAGCGAGTGCCCACCTCACACCAGTCAGAATGGCCATGATTAAAAGTCTACAAACAGTCAGGGCTGGAGAGGATGTGGAGAAAAGAGAGCGCTGTCCAACAGTGCCGGTGGGAACGTAAGTTGGGGCAGCAACTACGGAGAACAGTGTGGACGCTCCTTTAAAAAGTAAAAACAGAGCTACCGTCTGCTCCAGCAAGCCCACTCCTGGGCACATATCTGAAGAAAACTGTAATTCTAAAAGATACATGTGCTCCTATGTTTATTGCAGCACTATTTACAATAGCCAAGACATGGGGGCAACGTAAATGCCCAACATAGATGAATAGAAACATGTGGCCCATATACACAATGGAATATGTCTCAGCCATACAAAAGAATGAAATAATGTCATGTGCAAGCAACCTGGATGGACCTAGAGATTGTCATACTAAGTGAAGTAAGTCAGAAAGACAAACGTCGTATGACATCACTTACACGTGGAATCTAAAATACGACGCAAATGAACCTATTTATGAAACAGAAACCAACCCACAGGCCTAGACAGCAGAGCTGTGGTTTCCACGGGGGATGGGAGCCAGGGAAGGGGTGTAGTGGGAGTCTGGGGCTAGCAGAAGCAGACTATTATATGGGTGGATAGACAATGAGGTTCCACTGTCTAACACAGGGGACTGTATTCAGTGTCCTGTGATAAACCATCATGGAAAAGAATATGAAGATGAGGACTGAGCTCTGCAGCCTCATCCAGGGCTCAAGCTCTTCCCCAGAGGTGACGGGTGACAGGTGTTCAGGCACCCTGGCAGGCCACGGACAGAGGAGGATTTGCTCAGGGAAGACCCTGAAGCACCCCAAGACATGATGTCCACTGCCCTTACCCTTAGGCCCCATCTTGGATGACAGGACATCCATGTGGACATGGAAGGCTTGAGGGAGGGCAGGGTCTTGAGCAGCCAGGCTGGGCCAATGAGGCATTTGCTAATGAGGCATTTGCTAATTTGTTAAAAGATAGACTTGAACCTTCTCCAGTCTATCTCCCTGTTACGATGACCTTTCTTCCAGCCCCTGTGGAGCTGGAGGGTTATAGGAAAAGAGAACGAAAGGTCACTATTAATCTCTTCAATTACTCTTCACCACCATTTGGTTCAAAAGTTGGGAACAAGTTTCTTGCTGTGAGGCTTTCTCAACCCAACCAAAGAGAGTAAAATCTGAAGCTATGGATATTTTCCAGGCAGAATTCTTTAGCTCCTTAAAAAGTCCCGTTGCATTAGAGATGTGTATGCTGAGTCTAAATGTACATCCTATAATATCTGCAATCAATAGCCAAAGGTCAATACCATCTACTGTCCAGCTCCACCCTTTGACAAGAAAAAAATGAGAAGTACAATCTTAATGTTTCCACCCTGGAACCAACAGCAACCATTAGCATCTCAACAGCACCTGATGCTTCTGGTGGAGTCCCGAGCTGGCTTTCACAGCGAGCTAGAGGCAAAGATCCCTTTCTGTACTTACAGTGAGAAGCTAGGGGCTTAATTCACAGTGGCTTCTACTGGGCTTCTCTATACTTTCTACCTGGGTGCCTGTGTGCTCAGTCGCTTCAGCTGTGTCTGACTCTTCGCAACCCTAAGGACTGTAGCCTGCCAGGCTCCTCCGTCCATGGGGTTCTCCAGGCAAGAATACTGGAGCGGGTGGCCATGCCCTCCTCCAGGGAATCTTCCCTACCCAGAGATCAAACCCAAGCCTCTTATGTCTCCTGCATTGGCAGGTGGGTTCTTTACTACTAGTGCCTCCTGGGAAGCCCCATACTTTCTATGAGGATAGAAAACTAAGTCCAGTTTGTATCACTGGATCCTTTTCAACTAGATATGAAGAAAAAGGCTTTCTGGTTTCATAGCACTCCCGATATCTGGGAATTACTAGGGGAGTTGAATTTCACACCAGAGACACCACTACTCATTTTGTAAACTGGCAGATGGCGATCAGAGACAAAAAAGAAAGCCACAGAAAGTCACACCCACTGGGACTTCCCTGGTGGCCCAGTGGTTAAGACTTCAGCTTCCACTGCAGAGGCCCTGGGTTCCATCCCTGGTTGGGGAGCTAAGATCCTGTGTGCCTTGTGGCCAAAAAAACAAAACATAAATCGAAAGCAATATTGTAGCAAATTCAATAAAGACTTTAAAAATGGTTCACATTAAAAAAAAAAATCTTGAAAAAAAAGTCATGCCCACTGAGGTTGAATTCTGCAGATAAGAAGGGCCTTGATGGAACCCCAGGCAACCTTTGGTAAAGGTAGGCACCTAGTGGAGAGATGCTGCCTTCCCAGGTGGGACAGTTAATAAAGAATCCACCTGCCAATGCAGGAGATGCAGGTTTGATTCCTGGGTAGGGATGATCCCCTGGAGGAGGGATAAAGAAGATGAACATTCCGGAGGTAGTACACTGGCTGGAGTTCACTACTGGGGCCATCTCTGCCAGAAATGGAGCAAGCCTCCCAAATCTGACAGTTCTTTTTGGGAACCAGATTTTTCAAGGACTGCTTCCCATTGCTCGAAGCTCACGATTCATCTCTCACTGGAACATGTGTCTGACTCTTCGCAACCCTATGAACTGCAGCCCTCCAAGCTCCTCTGCCCATGGGATTTTCTAGGCAAGAATAAAGGGTTGCCATTTCCTTCTCCAGGGGATCTTTCCGACCCAGGGATCAAACCCATGTCTCTTTATGTCTCCTGCATGCAGGTGGGTTCTTCACCACTGAGCCACCTGGGAAGCCTCATCATTTACTTTCTATTCGAGGGGATGCAACAGTCTTAATTTCTTGCTAGGAATTCTCTTAATATTTGGGGGAAGTCTCTGTTACAAAATGCTCTCAGTCCAAATTAGTTTCATAAGGCTTTGCTAGATTTCCATTTCCTTCAACTTAAATGGTATATACCCAACATAACCAAGATCATGTATGTATGTGTGTGTGTGTGTATTTCTCTAAAATTTAACAATTCACTAGATTTGCATAAATTATTTAGGCAAGGAAAAAATCTTTAAAATCTGCATACTTCACAGGTTCTAAATTCTGAGTTAGGAGGTAAAGTGTAGGAGGGAGAAAATTACATTCTGGTGAGGCACTTATCCAGACTGAGGCTGTCCTATTTTTTTTTCACTCCAGTTCCAGGAGCTGAGTTTTTAATGGCCAAAAATGAAAACTTATTTCCCTGACTGTGCTATCTGGACCGTCCCCTCCAACTGTAATCGCTTTACAATAGGTTTCTAATGCACAATTGCCAATTAAACTGTGCGTTTAACCTTTGCACAAAGCACTCCATTTTCTTTTGTTAGGGAATCAAGCTTTTAAATCAGCCGATCAATTCTGCAAATTATGTAAGTACATAGCGCTTGCTTAATATTTATTATGTTGGGCAGAGTGGAGTATGACTACAGCAGGGACAAATAGCCCCTCACACATTCCAGATGGGATGAATCAGCTGGGGTGATCTGAATACCACGGGCTGTGGGACATCTTTGGTTTTCTGGGGCTCTTCAAATACTGGGGAGAGACATAAAGATGCATGGGACCTCGGTGACTCTAAGGGGCAGAGCTCAGCTGTATTTTTGTCCAGGGAATGTTTCACTTTCTCTGGCCAACTCTGACCTCAGAAGAAGCTTTCCGCCTCCATGTCTGGGTCCCTGTAAATGCCACGAGGAGCTCCAGCAGCACACGGTTCTGATGCTCTGAGCACACAAGTACCTGAGGCCTCTTTTCTTTCTAAGTCACCTCCGGCAACAGCGGCGTGATTAGATACAGGACCGTTGTTGCAGAGGCGATCAGTCATGTCCGACTCTTCTCGACCTCATGGACTGCAGCACGCCAGGCTTCCCTGTCCTTCACTATCTCCCGGAGTTTGCTCAAACTCATCTTCATTGAGTTGGTGATGTTATCTAACCATGTCATCCTCTGTCACCCGCTTCTCCTTTTGCCTTCATTCTCTCCCAGCATCAGGGTCTTTTCCAATGAATGAGTCAACTCTTCTCATCAGGTGGCCAAATTATTGGGGTTTCAGATTCAGCATCAGTCCTTCCAGTGAATATTTTGGGTTGATTTCCTTTAGGGTGACTGGTTTGATCTCCTTGCTGTCCAAGGGGCTCTCAGATACACTGTTAGTAACCACTTTTGGAGGTGAATGCTTTATTATTCTTTCCATTTTAAAATGAGAAACTCTTCACCCATGCCTATTTTCTGCGTCATGAAAGTGAATGAAAGTGTTGGTTGCTTAGTTGTGTCCAACTCTGGGACCCCATAGACTGTAGCCCACCAGGCTCCTCTGTCCATGGGATTTCCCAGGCAAGAATACTGGAGTGGGGTGCCATTTCCTTCTCTAGGAGATCTTCCTGATCCAGGGATCAAACCCAGATCTCTTGCATTACAGGTGGATTTTTACCATCTGAGCCACCAGAGAAGCCCTTTCTGTGTCATATCACTGGATAAAAAAGATCAAAATGATTTATAACTAGAAGAATTCAATTCCATGTAAAAATCAGAATACAAAGGCTCTTCAAAATAGATGATACTTTTAAAAAAGCATTTTGCCTTCAAAAGTCCTAGTCAAAAGAAGATTCTCTAGGTTCTGCTTCTTCACTTATAAACTGAGAGGCTGAACTGAAAGGCAGGTTCTGAGTCTTACTCTATACTTGGCTCTGGGTTTGTTTAAAAGCAAACTTGTTTCATAGTGTGAAATAAAATTCCTATTTTCATGGCAAGACAAGACAAATTTAAACAAAAACTATCTTCTGCCCTTTGGCAGAAGAATTGATGTTTTTAAACTGTGGTGTTGGAGAAGACTCTTGAGAGTCCCTTGGACCGCAAGGAGATCCAACCAGTCAATCCTAAAGGAAAACAGTCCTCAGTATTCATTGGAAGGACTGATGCTGAAGCTGAAACTCCAATACTTTGGCTACCTGATATGAAGAACTGACTCATTTGAAAAGACTCTGATGCTGGGAAAGATTGAGGGCAGGAGGAGAAGGGGATGACAGAGGATGAGGTGGTTGGGTGGCATCACTGACTCAATGGACATGAGTTTGGGTGGATTCTGGGAGTTGGTGATGGACAGGGAAGCTTGGCGTGCTGCAGTTCATGAGGTCGCAAAGAGTCGGACACGACTGAGCAACTGAACTGAACTGAAATGAACTTTGGCCTCCTTTCCCTCCGCTATGCGCAGGTATCTGCATGTCATGTACGGTCATGTACGGACCACACCTCCCCCATTGACAAGAATGCCTGTTCAGCCATCAACAGCAACCTTCTCCCAGCATCAGCAAGACAAATCCTGAAAGATAACATTTCTCCTTGATCTTATAAGGGGTCCCATGATGCTGCCTAGATCTGGATTAAACTGTCGGTAACACATCATTTGACGCATGGGCCTCTGTCTCAAAGAACTTGCATAACTGCCTTTTAATGGGCAGAACAGGTTCTCAGAGCTTTCTCAGACACTCTCCCGTGGGTGATAACCTCACACCCGGCTTGAATAAAATTTTCCATTTCTTTCTTGGATTGATCGATTAAATTTTTTGTCGACGGTGGTTGGAAATCATCTTACTACACAGTCACACCTGATTAACTGCAAATTACAAATCACTGTGATCTTGAGTTTCAGGCTTCTGCTCTTCGGAGGGGCCTTCTGATCCTAACGTGTCTGGATTCAACTGTGAACAGGGAGTGGAGAGTGGAGCAGGGAACCCATCGTATTCAGCAGCTTCGGCATAATTGCATTTGTATATATTTGATGCTAATGTTATACATTGTTTTTTCAAAATCATGCAAATTGATAAATACGCTATAGAAAAATCTAAAAGTGAAATGTACATCCTCCCAAACACTGTATCTCTTTCTACTACACAGAAACAAATGACATTACACTTGCAAATTCAGAAGGTCAGGAAATGCATATGATTAGGTTTTCATGGTTAGAATGATTGACTGGAGTCACTCATATTGACATTAAGCCCTGGATCTTAAAGGATCAGATCGTCACTGGCAAGTTTACACGTGTGCCCTGTGGGTGTGTTAATGCTCCTTTGCTAACACCATACTTCACACTTGCATGTTGGTATTTTCCCACAAAATGCTTCCAATCTGAACACACAAAGGCCCCATCTCCAAGTCTTTAATCTTACGCCATTTTAAGGAGCTAACACTGAAAAGCATCTTTGAGTCCCGTCCTCCTTTCTCACTCTCCGGCTCCCCTTACTTTTTGCTTGAATATATTCAAGAATGTTCTATCTACTCCCCTACAGACACAAGGAGTGCTTGTCTACTGAGGGAAGACTGGGGACTTCACCTCTGAAGAGACATCATATACATTTAAAAGAATAATTGACCCAAGCGAAATTCTTGTATCATAAAGTCAACCATTTTAAAGTAAACAATTTAGTGGAATTCAGTACATTCACACGTCGTACAACGACCACCTCTTTCTAAAAGATTTCCGACACCCTCAAATAAAACCCTTATCACAAATATTATCGAGGACATTTCAATGGTTTCTGACACAAGGAAGAGAAAAGAATGAATTGGACCAACGGTTAGTCTTATAAATATTCCCTACTATTGCTTGGATGGATTGGTGGGGTTACAGGGTGTATGAGGATCGTGGCTAAGAAAGAGGTCAATGGGCTTTGTCACCTGAGTTTAAACACCTTAGGAATGTTTCCAATGTATATTAAAAGGTAACTTTGTTATATGTTAATCCCAAATATATAATTTACCCTCTCCCTTTCCTCCTTGAGTGACATCGCTCAGTCATGTCCAACTCTTTGTGACCCCATGGACTGTAGCCTACCATGCTCCTCTGTCCATGGGATTTTCCAGGCAAGAATACTGGAGTGGGTTGCCATTTCCTTCTCCAGAGGATCTTCCCAACCCAGGGATTGAACCTGGGTCTTCCACATTGCAGGCAGATGCTTTACCATCTGAGCTACCAGGGAAGTCCCTTTTTCTCCTTGGTAACAAGTATGTTTTCTGTGTCTGTGGGTCTATTTCTGTTTTGTATATAAGTTCATCTAACCCTAACAAATACACATCATTATGTATAAAATAGGGCTTCCCAGGTGGGGCTAGAGGTAAAGAATCTGCCTGCCAATGCAGGAGACGTAGGAGATGCAGGTTCGATCCCTGGGTTGGGAGGATCCCCTGGAGGAGGGCATAGCAACCCATTCCAGTATTCTTGCCTGGAGAATCCCATGGGCAGAGGAGCCTGGTGGGCTACAGTCCACGGGGTCACAGAGTAGGAGACTCAACTGAGTGCGCACATACAAAGCAGTATCCTTGCCTACGGGGTCGCAAAGAGTCAGATGTGACTGAGCACACACACATGTATATAAAACAGAGAACCAACAAGGACCTACCGTATAGCACGGGGAACTAAACTCTATTTTGTAACAACCTATAAGGGAGAAGTTATATATGTGTGTCATGGAATCACTTTGCAGTTTGCCTGAAACTAGTACAGCATCATAAGTCAACTACACTTCAACTGAAAAGTCAATAAATAAATTTATTTATTTTTAAAAAGATGACTTTGTGAGCTGTTAAGACCTCCAAATTAGCAATGTATCTGGGACAGGAAGACACTCAAGGATACGGATTCACAGCTTCTCCCTCCCCGCCTTTCTCTGGCAGAGGTCAACCTCCGTGCTGCCTTGGCTACCAGACCAGGGGCAGGGGTGCGGAGGCAGCAGACAGGCTGGGGGGCCAGGGAAGGCTGAGGATTCCAATCGGAAAGAGCCCACGGGTGCTCAGAGAACAGAGCGGAGAGAGATGGGGGTGGTGAGAGGCCCCCCACCTTTTTTTTTAAACCAGCAAAATTCAGGAAAAGCAACGTTCCTAAACTGCAATTCAGGATATGCAGGCTCTGGAGAATGACATGCAAGTCTGGAGAACAAAGGAGAATTCCTCTTTCATACAGGAGAATAGGGAGCTGGGGGAACATCTCCTGATGCTATCAACAGTTCAGCAGAGGAAACTAGGAGCTCAGAGGGTGAGGCTTTTCACTGGATGAGGCGTGACAGATGGGGTGGTTGCTAGGCAAGAAGAAGGCCTTCCCTCCTCCTGCTAAGTTTGTCCCCCTGGGAAATGTAAAGGTCCCCTTTTTCCTATAGGGCTGCAGTAAACATGGAGCCATAGGGGTTAAGAGGTCCCCAGTGCGAGGCCTTGGGGGTCCTGGTCTGAAATGGTCAAGGAACAGAATGTTCCTGGAGACGAAAGCAGAGAGCAAGGCAAGAGGTGGAACAACCCTCTGGGGGAGACAGAAGACTTCAGCCGGAGGGAAGGCAAGGAAGGCACCTTGATCTTGGGGAAGGTCACACCCGTTTCCGGCTTCTTTAGGACCTTCCTTCCATCCGAAGCATTTTTAAATCAAACTTGACGAAGCATTACAGGAGATGCATTTCTTTTGAGGCACCAGAGGCCACGGCCGTGCTGGGGACCAGGAAGGTGGGTGGTCAAGAACCCCCAGTCGAGGAGCAGTAAGGGGCTTCCTCTCACAGTCCCAGTTTTGGCAAAAGTCAAGAGCTTTGCACCCAGCTGTGAATAATCTCTCCTTGAGAGACGGCCTCTCTGAGCCTCTGTCACTTGGGGGTGGGAGGCGGGTGGGGGGTGAGATGTCCTATGGCTCTGGGGTCCTTGGATCCTAACTCTAGGATTTCAGACTCGGGATTCTTTCAAGATGATTCCACATGAGTGGATGGATATAAATCATCTCCAGAGAAATACACTGAGTGGAAAAAGGCACCGCCTAACTTGAGCTATTTCAAATCCTGAAAGATGATGCTGTGAAAGTGCTGCACTCAAGATGCCAGCAAATTTGGAAAACTCAGGAGTGGCCACAGGACTGGAAAAGGTCAGTTTTCATTCCAATCCCAAAGAAAGGCAATGCCAAAGAATGCTCAAACTATCGCACAATTGCACTCATCTCACACGCTAGTAAAGTAATGCTCACAATTCTCCAAGCCAGGCTTCAGCAATATGTGAACCGTGAACTTCCTGATGTTCAAGCTGGTTTTAGAAAAGGCAGAGGAACCAGAGAGCAAATTGCCAACATCCGCTGGATCATCGAAAAAGCAAGAGAGTTCCAGAAAAACATCTATTTCTGCTTTATTGACTATGCCAAAGCCTTTGACTGTGTGGACCACAATAAACTGTGGAAAATTCTTCAAGAGATGGGAATACCAGACCACCTGACCTGCCTCTTTTTTTTTTTTTTTAAACTTTACATAATTGTATTAGTTTTGCCAAATACCAAAATGAATCCGCCACAACCTGCCTCTTGAGAAACCTATATGCAGGTCAGGAAGCAACAGTTAGAACTGGACGTGGAACAACAGACTGGTTCCAAATAGGAAAAGGAGTACGTCAAGGCTGTGTATTGTCACCCTGTTTATTTAACTTCTATGCAGAGTACATCATGAGAAACGCTGGGCTGCAAGAAGCACAAGCTGGAATCAAGATTGCTGGGAGAAATATAAATAACCTCAGATATGCAGAGGATACCAGCCTTATGGCAGAAAGTGAAGAGGAACTAAAAAGCCTCTTGATGAAAGTGAAAGTGGAGAGTGAAAAAGTTGGCTTAAAGCTCAACATTCAGAACACGAAGATCATGGCATCCACTCCCATCACTTCATGGGAAATAGATGGGGAACAGTGGAAACAGTGTCAGACTTCATTTTTTTGGGCTCCAAAATCACTGCAGATGGTGACTGCAGCCATGAAATTAAAAGACGCTTACTCCTTGGAAGAAAACTTATGACCAACCTAGATAGCATATTCAAAAGCAGAGACATTACTTTGCCAACAAAGGTCCATCTAGTCAAGGCTATGGTTTTTCCAGTGGTCATGTATGGATGTGAGAGTTGGACTGTGAAGAAAGCTGAGCACCAAAGAATGGATGCTTTTGAACTGTGGTGTTAGAGAAGACTCTTGAGAGTCCCTTGGACTGCAAGGAGATCCAACCAGTCCATTCTAAAGGAGATCAGTCCTGGGTGTTCATTGGAAGGACTGATGCTAAAGCTGAAACTCCAATACTTTGGCCACCTCATGTGAAGAGTTGACTCACTGGAAACGACTCTGATGCTGGGAGGGATTGGGGGTAGGAGGAGAAGGGGACAACAGAGGATGAAATGGCTGGATGGCATCACTGACTCAATGGACGTGAGTCTGAGTGAACTCCAGGAGTTGGCGATGGACAGGGAGGCCTGGCGTGCTGCGATTCATGGGGTCGCAAAGAGTTGGACACAACTGAGCGACTGAACTGAACTGAACTGAAGGTTACATAGTGTGTAGTGAAAGTGAAGTTGCTTAGTCGTGTCTGACTCTTTGTGACCCCTTGGACTGTAGCCCACCAGGCTCCTCCATCCATGGGGTTCTCCAGGCAAGAATACTGGAGTGGGCTCCCATTTTCTTCTCCAGGGGATCTTCCCGACCCAGGGATGGAAGCTGGGTCTCCCGCATTGCAGGCAGACGCTTTACTGTCTGAGCCCCCAGGGAAGTCACTGCCACATACTGCGTGGTTCCATTTATATCACTGCTGGGGCTTCCCTGGCGGCTCAGCTGGTAAAGAACCCGCCTGCAATGCAGAAGACCTGGGTTCAATCCCTGGGTTGGGAAGATCCCCTGGAGAAGGGAAAGGCTACCCACTCCAGTATTCTGGCCTGGAGAATTCCATGGACTATACAGTCCATGGGCTCACAAACAGTTGGACATGACTGAGTGACTTTCACTTTCACTGGAAATGAAAAAGTTACCGAGCTAGAGAACAGATGAGTGGATGCCAGGGTTAAGGAGGGGAGGGGGCGGCAGGGTGCAGAACCAGCCAGAAAAGGGGCCTGGGGGGGCCCTGGTGGGGACAGAATGCCCTGAGTCCTGTCTGCACCAGGATCTGTGTCTTGGTGTGGGGTTTGCCTCGGGTCCTCGCAGCGGGGTACCATGTAGTGGGTGGCAGGGGGCTGGCTGAAGGGCACTCGAGGTCATGCTGTGTTATTTCGTATACATGCACACGAATCTACAATTTCTTCAAAATAAAAAGTTTAATTAAGAGGACAAAGCCAGTGAGCATTTATGTTCTTCATAAAGGAAAGGAAACACCTGGAGAAAATAAAAGTATCAGTGATGATTAATGAAGGTCGTGTGCTGTCTCAAGGTGGCGTTGCAAAGGCACGCTTATTAAAACATATTAGAACAGGCACCTGACCTATCATCTAATGCCTGCAGCAGAGAACGTGGGCTCAGCACAGGAGAGAGTGAGTCAAATTCAGTGTGTGACGAAACAGTGTTTACATAAACATGCATGCATATTCTTTATATATACTCATTCCATATATATGTGTGTATGTGTGTGTCTACATGTTAAAGAATTCCAGGGCATGAATGTGCTCAGTCGCTTCAGGTGTGTACGACTCTTTGTGACCCCATGGACTGTAGCCCGCCAGGCTCCTCTGTCCATGGAATTTTACAGGTGAAAATACTGGAGTGGGTTGCCATTTCCTTCTCCAGGGGATCTTCCTGACCCAGGGATTGAATCTGCCTCTCTTTTGCAGGCAGATTCTTTACCACTAGCATCATCTGAGAATGAATGAATATATTCAAACGCACACCAACACACACACACACACACACACATGCATATGCGTGTGCAAGGTCACTAACCCAGTTAGTAACAGAAGTAAAACCACAGACCTGGGTTACTGCTGCTTCTAGACAAAGCTCTCCTGTGCAATCAATCAGGCCACAGAAAACAAACACACTTCTCCCTACTCAACCTTGACAGTGACCTGCCACAAGGGTGTCCTGAGCCATGTGATTTCCGTTTGTCCTGCGAGATCAGAACCTGCACGTGTAAGGATCCAGGGGCACGTGTAAGTGGCACCCTTTCAAATGAGACTCATCAGGGTCTGTCATTCGTCCCCACGGGGAAGGGGAAAGCTAATGATGCAATTACCTCTCCTTCGTTTAAAGCACCTAGAGGTCACTGGCGAATCTGTCCTCTCAATGACACCCTGGGCAGGGCCAGAGCCTCCCCGTGCTGTCGCAGGCTGGATGGAGAAGCCAGGATCTTGAGTGAAGAACAGGATACAAGTTCCCAGGACTCGCCCAGCGGCATCCCATCAAGGAGCCACCCACCCCCATGAAGCAGTTTAGCTCCTGGGTGATGCATGTTGGGGCTTCCCCGTGGCACCAGTGATAAAGAACCTGCCTGCCAACGCAGGAGACACAGGTTTCATCCTTTCATCCCTGTGTTGGGAAGATCCCCTGCAGAAGGTGATGGAAACCCACTCCAATATTCTTGCCTGGGAAACCCCATAGACAGGGGAGCCTGGTGGGCTACAGTTCATAGGGCGCACAGTCGGACATGACTGAAGCGATGCATGTTTGGCCCATAGAAAGCAGTCTCTCTGAACTGGGCTACAGAAGGGTGATGACGGCCACGCCTCTCCATGCCGCTCCTGGAGATCCAGGTGGCGATCCCCTGTGGGGCCGTCAGATGGGACTGCATACAAGAGGGCCCACAGCTCTACTGTGAGAGAAGAGAGGATCATTAGATGAAGGGAGCATCACTCTAGGGCTCACTTTGGGGATACAGGCTCCATAATCGATCACTTCCCTTGGACACACTCACAGCCCCTCTACAGCTGCTAACCACAGTCAGAGCAACCATTCGACCAGCACCTCTGTTTAACAGGCCCTTTCAGTATTGTATCACTTGTTGAAGAGCACACTCAGGTGGCTATGATGACCTCTATTTCCTTGTGATACAGGAAACCACGCTGCTCATGGAGGGGCCACGTGGACACAGGTGTGGGGCAGCAGCTTGAGCAGAGGCTGGTCTTCCTGCCTCTGGGCAGGTGCTGCTATCACAGCATGAACCTGATGACTCAGAAGGCAGGGGGTCTATCTCCACCCTTCTCATGTCTTCTCAGCTCTATCCTCCTGGTGCCCCCTGAACACCAGCACTTACAGTGCACAGATATACCTGGGCTTGTCATTGTTTATGATTCATCCAGCTGCCTCTGTCCATGTTATACCTTGTTCCTGCTGTGGTTTTTGCAAACCCCCCAGAGGAGGCGATGTTTTTGTGACAGATACACAGAGCCCAGGCCATGTGCACCAGCAAGCTTCTGACCAGGGGTCAGGAAGTCAAGGAAGGACGTCTGATGGCCAGGCCACCCCGAACCACTGAAAATGGTCTCAGCCCTGGGCAGTGGTCCTGCCAATGGTGTGTAGAGAAACGTATTTCTTCAGGGCTGGGGTTTGGGCCCTATCTTATCCTGATAATTATTGCCATATTCCACTATCTACTTGTATTTGTACAACTTCAATGCCAAAACCACAGCCAAAACATATACTCTAAATGCTAAGTGCAGATTTCATATACTAGGCATGAGCTAACATTATCTCATTTCCATATTTGATGCTCTCAATAAATATTGTGAATATATACTATTTTTAAGGAGAAAGAAAAACATTTTAAGTAATTTAGTCAAATTTTTCAGCAATAAATGATAAAATCAGAACCTAAAGCCAGGTTTATTGAACTTGAATATCCTTATTGCCAATCTATATGCTCTACTGTCAAAAGTCAAAATCCTGCCCTGAGTCCACAGCAATCAAGAAAGAAATTGTGGCTTGTGTGTCTGTGTGTATTAGTTGATGTTTCTGAATGGTTCAGAAGCCTGATAAAGGGTTCTGAGCTATGTTCAGAAGTCCAGAGGTAAAATCAGACCTGTTACCTGTTTCCAGGGAGCTCACTGCACAGAAGGGGGAAATGTTTAAAGAACAAAACAAAAACACCTCTGTGGGATGTGGCAGTCTATGATGGAGGATGATTCCAGGGAACAGAGAGAGGGGGCTGGGGCTGCAACATGAGAGTCTATCTGAAGATGGAACCACGGCGGGGAACTCAGAGGGTGAGGGCTTCCCGGATGGACCAGCATGGGGACTGTCAGGGACGGGAAATGAGGGGGCACTGGTTTGGGGTGTGAGGGTCAAGGGTAGGGTAGATAGAAGGTGGAGAGGGGAGCTAGGAGTGATCAGAGCAGGGAGAATAAAATGCTGGGAGAACACACACACACACACACACACACACACACACACACACAGAAATAGGTGAATGTGTTCACAGTAATTATCGGAGTTCCAGTAAAGCTCATGCAGCTGTTTCTTCTATATCCCCACATCATCGCTTTAACTAAAATTTTCCCCTAACTTTATTGAAATATATTTGACAACACTGTGTAAGTTTAAGGTGTATATGATGATTTGATATCAGTTCAGTTCAGTTCAATTGCTTAGTCATGTCTGACTCTTTGCGACCCCATGGACTGCAGCACGCCAGGCTTCCCTGTCCATCACCAACTCCCGGAGCTTGCTCAAACTCAAGTCCATTGAGTCGGTGATGCCATCCAACCACTTCATCCTCTGTTGTCCCCTTCTCCTCCCGCCTTCAATCTTTCCCAGCATCACGATTTAGTATATGTATATATATGTGTGTGTGTGTGTGTGTATATATAATTAGATGATTACCACAACACAGTTACTTAGCACAGCGACACCTCACATAGCTCCGTGTGTGTGTTTGTGTGTGCACACATGCTGAAACCATGCTGCCCTCTCACTTATGCAGTTAAATGTTTTCCCTTTAATAGAACCATTACACATGGATTTACTAATTCCTATCCCTAAAGTCACCATAAGCAACAGACTCTACAGTATATCTTACCCAGAGTCTAGAGAGGCAGAAATGACGAATAATTGTTGCATGGATCCAGCCTCAAAGTTCCCCATTGTGACCTGCTGGTGCCTTCCTATTTATACAAGTGTCCCTGAAAAGCATCTGAAGGATTTCAGAATCTCAACATGGATAAGGTCCTCATGGCAATACATGTGTTCAGTAGGCATATGCCTATACCATTACAGACTTTGACTGCCTGGAAAAATCCATTTTTAAAATGGAAATCCTCTCCTTACTATCTGAAACTATGACTCAAGTTTCTCTTTTTACTGCTGATTGTGAAAGCTGAACACATCAGAAGATCCAGCTAGAGCTGTGGGGCCATATCGATAGGGGTTCCCTCACTAATCTCAGAGGGATATTCTTTGTTGGGGAAGGGAAGCTCACAAAATCTGAAAAGGAAGCCAATTCTCAGAAGATCCCACTAATGTCCTACTGGGACTGTCCAAACGAGACACCAAGTTTCCTGCCTTGAAGAGCACTTGTTCAATTAACACAGAGCTTTGCAGTCTGTGCCAAAGTGGGACTAATGTTTCAAGCGATACAAATCTGCACCCTTGCATTCTTCAGCTACTGAAGTTATAATAGCACTGTTTTCATTTTCTTTTAATCTATCATCACTCATCTGAAGAAAACTCAGGAGGAAAAATGACACTTGAAACCTACCTCAGGAGATGGTGAGTTTCTCTTAAGAGTTCTTACAGGGGGCAGAAACCACTAGGCTTTACTTGTCTTAAAATTTTCTGAGATGAAAATGCTCCAGAATGACCTCGATAGTTTCGGACCCTGACCTTTAGCACTGGCATTATCAAACTGTTTTCTCAGTGGCTCAAGAGATTTTTACAGACCGAGGTGTCTTACAAGCTTCACCCCACTTAGTTCTCATCCCTGGCCATACATCAGAACCAGCTGAAAAGAGAAAGTGTCAGCCACTTAGTCATGTCTGACTCTTTGCGACACCATGGATTGTAGCCCACCAGGATCCTCTGTCCATGGGATTCCAGGCAAGAACACTGGAGTGGGTTGCCATTTCCTTCTCCAGGGGATCTTCCCAACCCAGGGATTGAACCTGTGTCTCTTTATATCTCCTGCACTGGCAGGCAGATTCTTTATCATGTGAGCCACCAAAGAAGACCCCTGGGGGACCTTTCTTAAAACCATCGCCCCAAAGTGATTAAAGCAGAACCCTGGCATGTGACCTGTAAGACAATTCCTATTTGGAAAGGCCCGCCCCCCCAGAGCAGCCCAGGTAGGGAAGACAGTCCAACAGTCTGAGGCGTGCCAGGTATTACAGATGGGGTCCTTCACGATCACGACAGTTCCTCCAAAACTGCTGCTGAGGGCAGAGATGCCCCACAATTTGTCTTTCCATCACTGACACAGTGCTAGGCTCACAGGCAAAGTCTTCATAGACAACTAGTAAAGGGATAAACAAGTGAATGAAACAGGTAATTCTAACTCAGCTACCACTTAGCTTTGTCCAATATCTATTGTTCATCCAAAAAAAAAAAAAAAGTCCTGCCTAATTAATCAAGGATGGTGAAAAGGTTACAAATAATCAACAGCCTACTCTAAGTGCAGCCGGACATTTGAAACCACTAAGGAGTCAGAATGTGGGGGGCAGGGGATGGTAGAGGGAGGGAGAGGAGGTTGTGACTTAGGAGACAGCAAGCAGCTTCAGATGCACCCCCGCTGCTGTCTCCAGCCAGGCCCCCCAACACCGGGGCAAACCCTGTAAAACTCCCCTGTGTGTTAGTGGCCCAGGAGAGTAGTTGTGACAAGGATCTGGGAGGACCATGATGATGACCGACAGAAAGTGAGGTTGTGTTCACCAGGGGCTTTTTCAGGGAAAGTCAGGAAAGATGGTGATGTACTCAGAAGCACAGGAAAACAACAAATGCCAGGTCTCACCCACTCACTCCATCCTCATCAGACCCTCATCTAACGCCAAGACTCCCTCCTGAACTCAGAGGCTGAAAGTCCAGATACACAACAGAGGACAGAAGGAGGGGCTTGGAACCTTCTGATGCCCTAGGCATTGTGATGCCTGATTTTATATCAAAGTGGCTGGGCCATGGGGCATGTAGATACTTGGTCCGACATTGTCCTGGGTGTGTCTGTGAGGGTGCTTCTGGATGAGGCTAACATTTGAATCCTTACACCGAGGAAAGCAGATTGCTCTTCCTGATGTGGGTGGGCCTCATTCAATCAGTTGATGAATAGGCCACAAAAGGCGACTGCTCCCTAAGTGGGAACTCATCCTGGCTGACTGCCTTTAGCTGGGACATCAGTCTTTTCTGATCTTTGGACAAGAACTTTTATCATCAGTGTTCCTGCTTCTCAGGCCTTCGGATTCAGACTGGAGCTACCCGTCAGCTCTCTCAGGTCCCCAGCCTGCCAACTCATCTGCAGATCTTAGGATTTGAAAATTTCCATAAACATGTAAGCCAACTGCTCATAATAAATACACATATATGTCCTATATACGTTCTATTGGTTTTGTTCCTGTGAAGCATCCTGCCTAATGCACATCTACAGGTGAAGTCCTTAAGATCTGCAACCATTTGGATATAGACTTATCTTTGTTACAGAATCAAAGTTGTATAATGCTTAGACTGCTGGAGTAATTTTAAAATACACAAAGTGAAAATCACACTGAAAGCCCATGTGTCCACTCCCTCACTCTCTGCATGAGTCAGAGAGAACAAGCAAAAGATGGCCTTAGACCACAAAACAACCCTGTCTATGTAAGGAAAAAGGGGGCGTTCAAAAAGAATGGCAGTGCAGGCTTCCCCGAGGGCCCCGTGGTTAAGAACCTGCTTTGCAATGCAGGGGACACACGTTCAGCCCCTGGCCAGGGAACTAAGATCCCCCACGAGGCAGAGCAACTGAGCCCACGTGCTGCTACTACCGAAGTCCGAGTGCCACAACACCAAAGCCTGGGCACCATGACTAGAGAGTCCCTGTGTCTCAACGCAACACCCCACCTGACACGGTGCGGGTCCCACGAACCACGACTAAGACCCAACGCAGCCAAATAAAGAAATAAACACTTGACCAATTAAATAAGGAGATGACAGTGCAACATGCAGACACGAGGGGTAGCCCCCGTTACACGGGTGAGTGCTGACACCAGCTCTAAAACCCAGATGACTCTGCTCTCGGCCCAGGGTGCCAACAAGGCATCAGAGAGAATGACTCATCTCTCTACTGCCCCTGGGGAGGGAGGCCAAAGGCAGGGTGCACTGCTCCCGCTGGAGTGCAGTTCTAGGTCTGGGAGGAGGAGAGGTTGGTTGCTCTGCCCTTCTCTGTGCCAGTGGCATGGCCTTCTAGGCAGATGTCATCAGGCTCGGTTAGGTCAGGGTACAAGCTGAAAAGCAATGACGCTCTAAATTAACTGCTTGGTGACATAATCTATAATGTTAACTGAACGTTATCGATTCTTATCCAGAACACACGGGCACCGGGGCACAGACACACTGGGATGTCAGAAGGGCTTCATTACAGGGCCTCAGCATCCACAGATAAAGCTGCTGAACTGGGTCAGTGGGTGCTGCTACCATGGCCCTTGGTCATGACGTCACTGAGCCAAGTGTGGGGAGTAAGAGGCAGATTTCAGACAATGCCATCGGGCAGGCAGCACACAAAGGTGTGTGAACACTTTTTGTCCAAAGGGAAGCGATGGTCTGATTATTCCTCGTGGATTCTCTTACTGCTTCCAATAAATCATCACTCCCTATAGTGCTTCCCTGACGGCTCAGACAGTAAAGGATCCACCTGCAAAGAGGGAGACCTGGGTTTGATCCCTGGGTTGGGAAAATCCCCTGGAGAAGGGAACAGCTACCCACGCCTGTATCCTTGCCTGGAGAATCCCACGGACAGAGGAGCCTGGTCCCTGGGGTCGCAGCGTCGGACACGACCGGGTGACTGTCAGCTTCACTCTAGAGTCACAGCTCTACCTCTGTTGCGCTTGCTGACCCTCCAGAACTCTATCCTCAGACCCGAGTCCACCACCATCACACTCTCAAGGAGGAAGAGTTGCCGTGCACCGCGTTAGACTCTGCCGGGCGTTACGGAAGGATGCACCATCGACTCACACCGCCAAGCTTGCTAACAACATCAAGCAGGGTCTGGTTACATGCTGAACCGGCAGCATAGGCTATAAATAAGTTCAGAACGGGGGACCTCTTGGAGGAGGAGACTCAAACAGGGCCCCCAAACATAGCAACAGAGGAGAGAGAGAGGAAAATTGAGGTTTCCCTTGAATCTCATGGAATTTACAGGCAAGACAAGGAGGCAGGAAGCTCCAGGATTATTTGGGGAGCAAGCTGGATTTCAGTGAACGGCTGGGGTCCACTAGACGGCGGGACAGGAGACCACTGTGAGAGGACCCTTGAAGCCTGCCGGGAAGGTGGGCCAGGTCCCGACAGAGACAGCATCCTGCTGCTTTCTGACGGGCTGAGGCATGGCGAAAGCCACGTTGTCAGATGAATCCAAGTCAGAGGCCTTGGGTAGGCTTGGCACTTGGCCATAAAGCCCAGGTGCTCCTTGAAAGCACGCAGCTGAAAGGTAATTATCTTCCTGAAAACCGACATTCAACAGAGACGCAAAGGTGCTCCAAGAAATTCAGATGAGTCTCAATAACACAGAAATGTGCTAACTTCGCTTATTCACTCATTAAATGAACGAGAAGAAGGAACACAAGGATACATTGAGGGGTGACAGTCTGTTCATTTTACATCTTGATTGCAGGGTCGGTTTCTGGCTGTAAACACGTGCCAAAGCTTATTAAATTACACACCACAAAGGTGTGCAGTGGATTGTACGTCCTTTAGGTCAATAAAGCTGTTCAAAAACACCATCAGAGTTATATGCATACAATCCATGCCTTTCCAGCTAGATTTTTATGATAATTCCCTTTTATTTCGCCCCTTCTGACATCTTCATTTCCCTGTCTCTTTACCTCGTACCTACAAGAACTCATAAGCTGCCTCTATCATAAGAAAACGATACACTGGTTTTTTCTAACACTAGCACCAACAGCACCTGGAAACGGGCTGGCTTTCTACGTGTCATAATAAAAAACGCTTAAGAAAAATGGGTCTCATCAAGGGAGAAGATACACTGAGGCTACAGACAGCCTCTCTGCAGTTCAGCAGCTTCTCTGATGAGTAACCCTTTGTTCTAAACTCCATCAGAGTGAACTCAACCTCCACTCCCAGGCTGGGTCCTTTTCCAGGGGAAGTTACTGTTTGACATACTGACAGCAACCACACTTCAGAGGCTGGAAGGCTTCTGTTTGTCTTTTGCCGTGGAGCCAGGTTCTGCCCTCTGTGGTGCATCCCGACTCAGCAGGGTGAGCTGGGAGGCTGCAATTTCCCTAGCCTTCCTAGCAGGGAGAAAGAAATAGCTCTGCTTTCCTCCTATGTTAATACTTCTGCTTGAACGTGAGGATGTGACTTCAGTGAAGTGCCTCTCTCGTCCTTCTTTCACAGGTTAACCCTGCCAGCTACCAACTGGCACTTGCCATCTGCCTCTAGAAGGATGGAGTCACAAGCTGCTGTGACCTCTGACTTTCAATACCAAACGAAAAATGTACAAAAAGGGTACGAAAATTAGGGGTCTATTTATCACACATATGAATGCTAATTTTCCCGTTTCTTAAATCACCCCTAAGATTTTTAGCACACGCAGGTCATACTCAATAGCAGACCTGAATGGAATCTCAAAGTAACATGTATTGTTTTTATTTATAGCAAAATCATTCCAATATTTTCACTCTATAATATGGAAATTTGCATGTAAATAGCATGGCAGCCCACTCCAGTGTTTTTGCCTAGAGAATCTCATGGACAGGAGAGCCTGGCGGGCTACACTCCATGCGGTCACAAAGAGTCAGACTCGACGGAGCAACTTAGCACAGCCACAAATAACAAACCCTGCAATGCATCTGCAGAGGTGGTGAGCTGTTCCACAGAAAGAAAAGGTAAAAATACCTTCAGTTCAGTTCAGTTGCTCAGTCATGTCTGACTCTTTGCAACACCATGGACTGCAGCATGGAAGGCGTCCCTGTCCATCACCAGCTCCCAGAGCTTGCTGAAACTCACATCCATCGAGTTGGTGATGCCACCAACCACCTCATCCTCTGTCGTCCCCTTCTCCTCCTGCCTTTAATCTTTCCCAGTATCAGGATCTTTTCTAAAGAGTCAGTTCTTCCTATCAGGTGGCCAAAGGATTGGAGCTTCAGCTTCAGCATCAGTCCTTCCAGTGAATATTCAGGACTGATTTCCTTTAGGATTGACTGGTTGGATCTCCTTGCAGTCCAAGGGATCCTCAAGAGTTTTCTCCAACACCACAATTCAAAAGCATCAATTCTTTGGCACTCAGCTTCCTTTATGGTCCAACTTTCACATCCTTACATGACTACTGGAAAAACCATAGATTTGACTAGATATCTGGACCTTTGTTGTCAAAGTAATGTCTCTGCTTTTTAATATGCTGTCTAGGTTGTTCATAGCTTTTCTTCCAAGGAGCAAGCATCTTTTAGTTTCATGGCTCCAGTTACTATCTGCAGTGATTTTGGAGCCCCCCAAAATAAAATCTATCACTGTTTCCATTGTTTCCCCATCTATTTGCCATGAAGTTATGGGACCAGATGCCAAGATCTTAGTTTTCTGAATATTTTTTTCACTCTCCTCTTTCACTTTCATCAGGAGGCTCTTTAGTTCTTTTTCACTTTCTGCCATAATGGTGGTGTCATCTGCATATCTGAGGTTATTGGTATTTCTCCTGGCAATCTTGATTCCAGCTTGTGCTTCATCTATCCTGGAATTTCACATGATGTACTCTGCATATAAGTTAAATAAACAGGGTGACAATATACAGCCTTGACATATTCCTTTCCTGATTTGGAACCAGTCCATTGTTTCATGTCCAGTTCTAACTGTTGCTTCTTGACCTGCATACAGATTTCTCAGGAGGTAGGTCAAGTGGTCTGGTATTCCCAACTCTTTAAGAATTTTCCACAGTTTGTTGTGATCCACACGGTCAAAGGCTTTGGCATAGTCAATGAAGCAGAAGTAGATGTTTTTCTGGAACTCTCTTGCTTTTTCAATGATCTAATGGATGTTGGCAAATTGATCTTGGTTTGATCTACTTTGCTCACCTAAATATATATAAATATAGGAAGAATTGTCTCCAAGCGTTATTCACTGGACACTCAGAAACGAAAATGCATTAACTTCTATTTACTACTAACTAATTTACTATTTGAAGTAATGCTTGGGCCTCAGCTCAGTGAGTCTCCACTTCCTTAGGCCACCTCATTCAGATGTGTCCCTACCTGGTCCCAGGTCGGCTCAGTCACCCCTGCTCCCCAGTTCCCCCGGTAGACACCTGCCTCACTAGTCAGAAGGGAGCAGTCTTGTCTGCATGCGTCCTTAGTCGCTCAGTCATGTCCAACTCTCCTGTGACTCCATGGACTGTACCCCACCAGACTCTGCTACCCAAGGGATTTCCCAAGCGAGAATCCTGGAGTGGGTCTCCATCCCTTCTCCCAGAGACTTCCCCACCCAGGGATCGAGCCTGCGTCTCCTGTGTTGCAGGCAGGTTCTTTCCTCACTGAGCCCCCTGGGAAGCCCTGGTGTTTGCATAAGTTTCCATAAAGGTCCGTGGTTCCAGGCCTTGGATCATGCTGTCTTCTTTGCTTGGACTCCATTTGGTCTATATGGGAATTTTTTCTTTACTTATTTTAAGCATCTGGTTGAAATATCTCCTCTCTGTGGTCTTCCTCCAAGCTCCCTGCTTCCAAATCACACAAACTGTCCTGTTTGCCTGTTTCAAGGGTACTTTATCCCTGCCTCTCTCTGGCACATCTCACTCTCTGTGTTCTTATGCTAAATTTCTGAATTCGCCCTGTAGAGCTGACATGATGCCTCCATACCTAGAAACAGTCAAGGAACTGAAATGTGTATCCGACTAATTAACAGGTAACTAGGTATTAGCTAACTTTTACAGGAATCAAGTTTGGGCATCTTATAGGCAGGAGAAGTTTGTTGTTTGTAGGTGAGGTCCTCAAATAAGAATTGAATTGTAGTGAAGGAACAGATGATGCTATTAACCAGTTCAACAAAAAAGGAAAAAAAAATTCAATGTTAAAAAGAAATTCGATGCTTTACTGCCTGCTCAGTTGAAGACTTTATTTTTAAAATCTTTGCAGGTCTTTCCTGGTGGTTCCATGGTTAAGAATTTGCCTTCTAATTCAGGGGACGTGTGTTCAGTCCCTGGTCAGGGAATTAAGATCCCACACGCCCAGGGGCAACTAAGTCTGTATGGAGCAGCTACCAAGCCCACACGCCCCAGCTGGAGAGACGCCTGCGTGCAAGGAAGGGCCCCACATGCCGCGAGCAAGAGCCAGCACAGCAGCCCACACGCCCCAGCTGGAGAGACGCCTGCGTGCAAGGAAGGGCCCCACATGCCTCAAGCAATAGCCAGCGCAGCCAAGAATAAATCAAGTATTTAAAAGTAAAATCTCTGCAAAGACAAGGACTCGTGATCTAAAAGGATGCTCCTTTCAATGTGTCTTTACCTCCCCTCTCATCATTCCTGCAGCTCAAAACAGAAGAGGATACTCAAGCATAGAAAGAAATCCACCAACATTTGCCCCCAAAAGGCTTAGGTTAAATGGTTAGGGCTTTTCCTGCATCCTTTTCCTAACTAATAAACACAGAGTAGAAACACTACTTCCTAAAGCAAAGGGCTACCTTAAATTGAACAGTGAACACAGAACAATGCAAGGATAATGTTTTTGGATAAAGGCCAATAGCCAAACTACCTAATAATGTTAATAATTCTAAAGAAGGGCCAGGCAAGAACGAAAATAACAGAGAAAAGGAATCTTTTCTGGTGTTTTCAGATCATATGGTAATGTTAATATCAGCATTATGGCTGAAATTCATGCTAACTGATTAAAAATAGACTTGATGAATTCCTAGGTGACTCATACTAAATCATAGATTTTTATGTAGACAAAAATTGGAGTAAGCTAGTTCCATCCATCCATCCATTCACTCATCCATTAATCCACCCATCCATTGATCCATTCTTCCTTCCTTCCTTCCATTCAAGGATACTCAGTCAGTACACCCACCCTCAGCCTATGAGCTGTAGTTAAAGATTAAACAAGAGGTTGTGTGCACAGGAGGGAAAAAGAGAAACTAGCACTTGTTAATGAGACAGCTCCCAAGGTCGCTCATGATGTAGGTGATCTCATGAATTTCTCACAGAATCTTATAGGATTTTTCCAGTGGTCATGTATGGATGTGAGAGTTGGACTGTGAAGAAGGCTGAGTGCTGAAGAATTGATGCTTTTGAACTGTGGTGTTGGAGAAGACTCTTGAGAGTCCCTTGGACTGCAAGGAGATCCAACCAGTCCATTCTGAAGGAGATCAGCCCTGGGATTTATTTGGAAGGAATGATGCTAAAGCTGAAACTCTAGAACTTTGGCCACCTCATGCGAAGAGTTGACTCATTGGAAAAGACTCTGATGCTGGGAGGGATTGGGGGCAGGAGGAGAAGGGGACGACAGAGGATGAGATGGCTGGATGGCATCACTGACTCGATGGACATGAGTCTGAGTGAACTCTGGGAGTTGGTGATGGACAGGGAGGCCTGGCGTGCTGTGATTGATGGGGTCACAAAGAGTCGGACACGACTGAGCGACTGAACTGAACTGAATCTGATTACATTTTACCAATAAGGCAACTGAGGGAAAGTGTTTAAGGAACCCTTCAATTTACCGTAAATAAGTCCATTTGCCTCTTAAAGTGGGTTCTTCTACGTACTCATTGTCAAGGATAATTATTAGTCTTCATTAAAATGCTGGTAATCATGTTTACATGGTAACACTTTAAAATCTTACAAGTATTGTGTGTATCTCTGGTGGCTCAGATGGTAGAGAATCTGCCTGCAATGCAGGAAACTTGGGTTCAAACCCTGGGTCTGGAAGATCCCCTGGAGAAGGGAATAGCTACCCGTTCCAGCATTCTAGCGTGGAGAATTCCACAGAGAGAAGAGCCTGGTGGGCTACAGTCCATTGGGTCACAAAGAGTTGGACACGACTGAGAGACTAGCACTAACAGATGTGTATCTCATACACTCGTCTTTACATTCAGTAACTTGCCTCAGATGTGTGCAGAAAATATCATCAACGGTCAGAGCAGAGTCTCCACCCAGCAAATTACTGCCTAAAAATGAAACATCAACAGACTCTCCAGTCCCCAAGATTGTTTGCTGGGTTTCTCTGCAACCATATCATTTGCTTTTGGTTATTAACTATCAAACAAATTATCTGACAATTGACATCTTATACATGAACTCCTCCATTGCAAGTATTCAGCATACTTCATTTCAAAAACATCTGAAAATAGGAACTTTCTAGATTCCTACATGAGCACGAGGCAGTGCAGGCTTCTTAAAGATTTCATTGGTTAGGAATAGTTCTTTGAACGACCATCCCATGAAAAAACTATCTGATGCTTTTTTCCTTCACAAAGTAACAGCTCTTTCCAGGACACAAGGTGAATGTGTGGGCTTTTTAGAGCTTTGGGGAAAAAACTGGTCCTATTTATCCTAGTTCCATTCCTTTGGACTATCAGAAAGGTCCACCTACCTGTTTAATCAATAGCAAATGCAAAGAATCTGTTCTGGTTCACTAGGCGTAGGGAGAAAAGTCTTTAAAGAAAACCAACACCTCAGCTGAGTTCCTGAGCACATTTGCAGAAGAAATGACCCAGTATGAATTAAGTGTGTACTTAAGCCCTTCTTACACTGGCAATGAATACAAAGGTAGAAAGAATTGCCTGTTTATTATTTCAACATTAACATCTGATTTGCAAAAATACATTCTAACCCAGGAATCCATCACCTTTTGAGAAGGAAGAGTTGTGATGTATTTCTTTGAAATCATGACATTACGGGATTCACTGATGCTGCTGCTATCAACTCTATCTGCCTCCCATGGGAATTCCAGCCGCCTTCACCTGGAGGAGTAGGCAGAGGTGTGACATTGTAACTGCCTGGAGACTCCCAGGGGCCACGCCGGGATTTCAGGCAGCACGGCTCCACAGACCTCCTGCTCCAGCCAGCATTAATAGGTGAGAGAAAGCCCGCTTTGCATTGATTTTGCAAGTTCAGGAAAGAGGAGGTCTTTTTCCTGCTCTCCATTCTTTATCCCTCAATATCAATCAGATATGCATTTTAGCTTCAGGATCATAAAATATTTATTAACTTCCAGCTTTTAATGTTCACGAATAAAGAGCCAAATTAATAATTTTTGAGTGTTGGTTAACAAGAAGCAAAGAACTTTCTATAAAGGGACAGGATTGGAGGCCAATAAAGAGCCGTGATTGGGTCTACCTGATGTCTAAATGCCTGACTGCACAACCTCACCAGTGAGTGGAAGCCTAGAGACTCTGAGAAGTACAACTGCTCAAGCGTGTTCTAGCTTGCTTAACTTCAAGAGCTGAGAGCAGTTGCTCTGGTCTGCAAGGAAGAGACACACTAAAATAAAAGGCAGGCCACAAAGAGAAATTCAAATACAGGGAGAGTCTCATAGGTCTCAACCCAGAGATACATGAAAGGGGGGAGGGGGAAGTGGCTGAGGGAAGCTTGTGTCGTGACATCACTTACTCCACACTCTTGGGGGGCCAGGAGGTATTGGGCGGGACAAGAAGTTTGGGTTTTTCCATAATATCTAATAGAAAACAAACTTTTTGGCCAAACCAATCGTATTTTCCTTCTTCAACACGTCTGCAACCCTAGGACCTCCGCTGTGACCTGGAGCAAAAATCCCATTGGGATGAGTGCAGTCAGCCTCCCTCAAACAAGTGAGGGTGTCCTGGACATCACTAACTGAGCACCCACCATATTCTAGTACTTTCAAAGATGCTGTATCATGCTCAGTTGCTCAGTTGTGTCCAATTCTGGGACCCCATGGACTGTAGCCTGCCAGGCTCCTCTGTCCATAGGATTTCCCAGGCAAGAATACTGGGTCTCAAGTTGCCATTTCCTCCTCCAGGGGATCTTTCTGACCCAGGGATTGAACCCATGTCTCCTGCATCTATTTGCATTGGAAGGTGGATTCTTTACCACTGAGCCACCTGGGAAGCTCCATAGATACTGTATGTGTGTGTGTATATATATATATTATCTAATTTAATCTTCACCCCAAAACATTTAGAGTATAAACAATATTACCAGCTTCACGTTACACTGGAGGAAATTTGGGTTCAGAGAGCTCAACACCTGCCTCCTTTCACCCAGAGAGGTGATGGGAGAATCTGGATTCAAATTCTGATTTGTCTGCAATGCTGTTGCCTTTTCAACTAGATTACCCAGGTGGGTTGGTGGATTGGTTAGTTTTTGGAGGAGAAGGAATTGCTACCCAGTCTGACTTCCTCTTTGGATGACCAGCTTTAAAATAGTCTTTCTGATTTCCTAACAACCTGAAGAAAATGGTTTGGAGGTAGAATCACAGGACATTAGACGATCTACGGAAACCTGGTCTAACCTCATCCCATCACAGACAAGACGCAAAGGTTCACAGAGCGGAAAGGGCTTCCCCTATTGAACGCAACTCCCGGGGGCGAAGACACAATTAGATTCCAAGGACTCAGACAATTTTTTCCCTGAGATCTGAAGAAAGCTTGACTGAGAGTCAGACACGGAGCTGACCGGGCGCAGGAAGACTCAAATCACGACCCGGGAGCTGCTCTGAACCGTCCAGGGGAAGAGCCAAACGTTAGTGGGGGCTTTAAATTGCTCTTCACATTTGTGCCATGACTTAGGCAATATCCCGCTGTGGTTTGTTCGCTTCTTTTTTTTTTTTTTTTTTGGCCACATGCTTACAGGATCTTAGTTCCTGGATCAGGGTTCAAACCTGGGTACCGAGCAGTCAAAGTGCAGAGTAGTAACCACTGGACTGCCAGGGAGGTCCCCATATTCTCTTATTGAAATGCGTAGATGTGGGATTGCATGTTTAAATGCATTAATGTTAGCTGAACATCAGTATAAAGGCTTTGGGCTTTCAGAGTATCTATGGGTATAGGTGTGGGAGTGTGTGTGCTTATTAGACATCTTTTTGTCCCAAAGAAATGTGGACAGATGAATGAAATGTTTACCCCGCAAACTCAACTACCTTTAAATGTGCAAAAGATAGCGGTAGGGCTCTTCTGTCTAGTTCTGAACGCATCAGCCAAGTTTTTGAGACTGGAAAATTGCACTAACAACATCAGATTTAGATACCCCGAAGCCACAATCCACTATTTCTTTTTCTCTCACCTCTACTGGATTATAAATTAATTAAAGCAAGAACTGTGTCTTCTTAATTTTTGTATCCCTAACACTGTCTTAGACCTCAGTGACAAGAAAGACAAGCCTGGATTTGAGAGAAAGTATATTATTTTCGCTGGTTTTATTTCTTTGAAACTAGAGTTCACTGCTCTTAGGACTGAAAATATCCCATCAGGGAATTAAAAATTCAGATGGCCATTAGATGCTTTGTCCACACTGAGGATATTCGAAGTCTTCAGCCTGAAACGCCACTTTGGGGGATTGAAGGCCTTCGTAAGTTTCACTGTACCACTTCCAACTCATCCTCTCTTGAAATGAACAGAATATTAGGAACCACCCGAACCACAATACAAACTGTAGTGCTTTCACCTTGAGAAATAACCATTAGGATCTTAGTATACAGAATGTGAGAGCTCGGGAAGGACCTTCACATAATACAATTGTTCTTGATTCTGGTTGCCCATTAGAATGATGGGGAAGGTGATGGCACCCCACTCCAGTACTCTAGCCTGGAAAATCCCATGGATGTAGGGGCCTGGTGGGCTGCAGTCCATGGGGTCGCTAGTCGGACAGGACTGAGCGACTTCACTTTCACTTTTCACTTTCCTGCATTGGAGAAGGAAATGGCAACCCACTCCAGTGTTCTTGCCTGGAGAATCCCAGGGACGGGGGAGCCTGGTGGGCTGCCGTCTATGGGGTCACACAGAGTCGGATGCGACTGAAGCGACTTAGCAGCAGCAGCAGCATTAGAATGAGCTGGGGAGCTTGGAAAAAAATATGTTGACATCAGAGGCTCCACCTGCAGTGACTCTGAGTTAATTGGAGTAGGGCAGAGCCTGGGCATAGTTGAAAAAAAAAAGCTTTCTGGGAGATTATCTTCTACTACCCAGACAGAGAATCACGCTAATTTGATCTACACTCTTCTTCGCAGTTTTACAGGTGAGAAAACCAATACTCAGGGAGGTAAAATGACCCTTTTGGACAAAACCCTGGGAAAGACGGGCTTGCGGCAGAATCCCTGCACCCTGCGCACTGCTCTAGGAGACGGCAGGGCCTCTCGGGAGCGTGGCTATGCCACAGTGCTCGGGGAGGGCCTGTTTGCTGTCACTGTCGGCAGTAATAGAGAGTCCACGGGGACAAAACAAACAACCTGTTTCGCCTCCTCGGGTGAACTGGACCAGCTTTTCCGGTGCACAGATGTCTGTCATTAAACATGTCATGTCATTAAACATCACATGCTTTCGGCTGGCATTCTATAACTGGATTCACAGATTTTCTGTGAAAACAAACCATCACTTGGCCACGGCATGCATGCAGTCTAAACAGCAGGGCCATTTAAAGCAGCCATTCCCAAAGTGTTCTATTTCTGACTATTGCAGGTGGACCAGGCCTGGGTTTGTTGAAACAACCCAACCCCCCTCTTATTTCCCCTTGCTACCAATACCCAGTCAGCCCTAAAGGAAATCAACCCTGAATATTCATTGGAAGGACTTACGCTAAAGCTGAAGCTCCAATATTTCGGCCACTAGATGCGAAGAGCCGACTCACTGGAAAAGATCCTGATGCTGGGAAAGACTGAGGGCAGGAGGAGAAGGGGAAGACAGAGGATGAGATGGTTGGATGGCATCCCTGACTCCACGGACATGAGTTTGAGCAAGCTCCAGGAGATAGTGAAGGACAGGGAAGCCTGGCGTGCTGCCGTCCATGGGGTCCCATAGAGTTGGACACGACTTAGTGACTGAACGACCACCACCAATAACAAAATATAAAATTACAGAAGTAATCATGAGTGGACTGCCATTGATCCTGACTGCAGACTACCAGGACACATCCCCTTCAAAATTGCCAGGATCCTTGGAGGAGTTTTCACTGGACTATGTGGTGGCACTGGGCTGGGGGAGATGGGAGGGGGTTCATCCAGCCCACCTTGAGATGCTGGCAAATTGGAGGAAACTGGACAATTAGCCTTGCCGTTTGCCTGTGATGCTACAAGGCTGCTCACCATTCAGGGTCTTCATCCGTTCTCTGAAACTGTTTTCGAATCTATCTCTGATTTTTAAAAATTTTATTAACAATAGGCTGAGCTATTAGCATAAAATGACCAAGAAAAGGGGGATGAATAATTCAGAATTGAGACTACAGAGTAATTACATCACCCATTTAAATCCCCATCTCTAAATAATGAAGGAAGTTCTCAGATTATTTAGAATGTGCTTCCTCGTCTGCACTGTGCCGTTGGCTCGTGAAACCCTGGATGTCTTTTTACATCGATCCGAGGCCTCCTTCCAGCGAAGAGGGCCAAGGTACTGCCGTTAGTTCGTGAGTCTGTGTGCATCAGATGACGCTAAGGGGCTGCCTTCCAGATGCAGCTTCCTGAGGGGTTCATCTGAAGCTCTGGGGTGTCAGACACAATGTTTCTAGATCACTGGAGGTGTTAATAGCTAAAATGAAACTGTCTGTGAAAGAGGAAAGGACACTCCACCATGAACCTTTCTGAGAAACAATCCAGACAGATACTGGGTGAATCGGGGGCAGAGAGTAACCTGTCTTCCATGTGCTGAGATTAACTCCCAGGGCTGGACGGAACCACTCCCTCTTCAGATGGGAAATGAAGGGCCTTAAGCACTTTTGCCCAAGATCAAGAGACTAATCCCAGAAAACCTTCACCCCAGGGCTATGCAGGGACCATATAGTGCTTCTCTAGTTTCATCACTGAAATATTTTCAACACGCTCTTCTTTGCTCAGATGAAATACCTAAACACACGTATGCATGCACATACATACATTACATATTACACATAGTCTTCTGTTTGAGGAGGAATTGTTTTGGCTCCACCCAGGTGAATGTAGATTCTGGCTTAAGAAGTAATTTCACAGCTCCTGGCAAACTCACATTATCCGTTCATTCCAAGTTCAGATAGAGAGATATCCTGACTTGCTAAGTGATTGGCTAAGCACATCTATCACATCAGGCCCTTCCCCAGTGACTCAGAGCATCACACAGGACGGAGAGCAGTTCACCTACAGTCCGAGATGTGTTCCACACATGACTCCCTGTTGCTTATTCATCTAAGGAAGTGGTTTCTATCAGGGCACCCATACACACTCAAAAATCAGAGTCAAATAACGTCAGGCAAGGTGGAAACTCACCCACATTTTCTGCATTTCGTATTAAGGACTGAAAATCACCTTCAGGGTCATGTGTTCCTTCCCAGGTGCTAAACACTTGAGGGTTTTGACTGATTGCTGGAAGGCATGGACATTCCCCACCTCCCGGAATCCCACCTTAACTACTCAGGAAGGAATACTTGTTGCTCTGAATCCAGATTCTGACAACCAAAAAAGAGCCATGATCACCAGAGATGCTTTGTCCTTCCATGAGGAGGGGCAAAAGCTGAAATTCCAGGAGCCGGCTGTTATGAGGCTGGCTTGACACCAATTCCCTCGTGACAGAGGATTATGGTAACCATCTACAGTCCATATCTCATGTTTGAAGCTTGGTGATTACAATTGCCTTTGACTCTCTAATGCTTTAATAGCGCCACACAAAGCTTGAACATTCTTTGGCTTTTTCCCTTCTAATCACCCAGGGCTTCTGATAAATTCTATAGCTGGGAAGAAAACACACAGAGACCTCACTTCCACAGGATTTTATCTGTTAGCCATCACTTTCGACACTCTTCCCAGAGGCTAAGACCAGAACACGCCGGCTGATACGTGGGGGCGGGGGCAGTAAATATACTCCGCCATCAGGCAGCAGCCCAGATTCTAGACTGCCGTTTCTAGAAAACTTTTGCTGGGAGTAAACACCCCAAGCTGAACTGACTGCTGATTGCATCTGCTGCAGATTAGCTAAAATTAAATTTGGAACCTTGGGCAAGACATCAAGCACGCACAGTGGAATCCCCCCACGTGAGCTTTGGAAGATAATGCGAATACCGCACAGCACACCCCCCCGAGCAGCTTAGCTTTTTAATTTTCCTTTCAGGAATTAAACTCCCTCTCCCCTCCAGTAAGTTGATTTGTGTCCTTTTACTCACCCTCCAAAACTGCTTTAATCTGCTCACTCTGGGCAGTCTGGACATGCTCATCTCTGTGTGTCGCCGGACGGAGGTGCATTGGCCAGGAAGACGGAGGGACTCCCTGGGCTGATGTGAAGCGGAGTGAGGGCTGATGCCCGGGGAGTCTGGCAACCAGAGACACTCCTTGGCTTTTAATACCGCTTTCCAACAACCACAGAGTCCTCCGCTCAGCACAAAGCAACCAATAGCTGCACAGGACAGTCTCAGCCTCTGAGGATCACAGCAGAGTGGAGAGACCCCTCGACCGGCCGATGGGGGGCAGAGGGAAGACCTGGGTGTTGGCAGATACCCCAGAGCAGCCTTCCCTGGCGCAGAACAGGAGGTGTTCTTCCCATGGCCCTATTTTCTGCTTCTTACTTCACCTGGGCTAAATCAGAGATCACATTCTGCTCTGGGAAAGCCAGACACTAATGATCGTCTCAGCTCAAAATGTTCAGCCTGCCTGAGGCAGAGGGTCCCCATGCTGGCCCCGCTGGCCCTGCCTTCTTGTTCTGGGTTCTGACCAGGGGCAGGTGCAGAATATGGGCCCTAATTCCTGATAAAGGGTAAATGCTGATGCTAGGTTGGCTCCATCTACTCAGGGAAAGAGAGATTTGGTCCTTATCCACTTGATCGTATGCAGAGAGAACAGGTATTTCAGAGCTGTACTAAGTGGTGTTCTGGATATGGAAGAATGTATCTACAGAAGTCCCCCACCCCCACATCTCAGGGCCCCCAGCAGAGAGGAGCCATAGGCAGAGGGACAGACCCAGAGTTCATTGTGCTCACTTCTACTCCCGTCCTGCAACAGATTCATCCCAGACATGTTCTGTGTATGCCAGCTCCATGCTGGGCACTCCCGTGTGAGCACACAGAAGCCAGCTCTGTGACTGGGATGTTTGCAGTCAGCCTGGTGTTGTAGCAATTTAATGACCTGCCATTCTCTCCTGAACAGACCAGCCCACCTCTGAGACCAAGAGCTTCTCAGGGGCAGAGGCTGGACCAGGGTCTCTTAGCGTTCTACCCAGCACCCAGCTCAGCGTGGGGACCCTGAGAACAGTCAGTGATGGAGGCAAGGAGGAGGTGGGGCCAGGGAGGAATGTACATCAGGGAGCCCCAAGACTGTCTGGGCTGCACTCAGGTGTTCCCATCATCAACCTGGAAGAGAGACTTCTCCGAGGTGATTCTACCCTTACAGAAATTTAGCCTGAAGGACTGAACACTGTTAGATAATTCATACTCAGATGCCTTTTCCAAGGTGAGGAGCCTCATCTGAACAGTGACTTCCACTCCCCACCACCACCTCTTATCTTTCATCATCAGGTAGGACACAGTGAACTCATTTCTGGGGGATTCTCTTGTTATAGGAAATTAGTACTGTGAAACTAACACATTTAGAGGGTGGTTTAGAGCCTGGGATAAAAGGAATGAGCCAAATATATCGAGAAAATCAGCTTCACTAAACCACAAAGAGCAAGGGAAGGGAGGAGGAAGAAGAGAGAAGAGTGAGGAAGGCCAGGAGGAATCGGAGACTGGGGATTCCAGTGGGCAGATGGAATCATGCTCACACAGGGCATAAGTGTCTGTGCTGGAGAAGTGAATTCCACCACTGGGAGCATCGGTCTTTAGACCAGCCTCACCTTGACCCCAAAGAGCAACTGCCAGGAAGAACACCATCTCTGGACTCAAGATAAGTGCCCGAGGGCACAGAAGGAAAGAGCAGTGAGGAAGGAAGATTCTGGAGACAGAGGAATCGAATAGGAAGCCTGCTTCCAAGATAACACCATTAGACCAGGCTGCAAAGGCAGGAGAACGTGAGGAATGGCTGCATCTGTGCTCTTCCTCTTCATCCCTCAGCTGCTGGATGAGGACCTATCCTCACGGAGAGGCAGCACTGGGCTGGTAATATGGGAAATACGCTGGATCAGACAGCACCAGGAGACACGGGTTGAAACCTCCTTGTCATCACAGAGTACCAGGAGTGGCTCCTTTCTGGAAGCTGCCTGAAGATTCATCTCTCCTTTACACATCATACGATGATCCACTGTGTGGATAGTGCTGGTTGCTGAATATTTTTGGCTCAGCATCCCTGGGCACACATCACGGGATCATTCCTGGTCCCTTTTGATAGGTGGGAAGCACGTGACGGGTCTGGTCGGTGAGCTCTGGAAAGAAGCAACGTGCCACTTCCACATCAGGCCTGACCCTGCCAGTGCAAAACACTCTCACTCTGATATGGCGATGGGCGAGGAGGTGAGACCTGCGACAGACATGTGGCTCTTCTTCCTTGAGCCTTGGAGCTCCGGGGTGTGTTTGTTACTGAAGCGTAACCTAGCCTACACTGACTGTGATGACTTGTCAATCATTTCCTTAGTTTGTCTTCTCCCAAAGCAATCAGCAATTACCCCAGAACGAAACTGTCAAGGTTTTGATGTGTGGTGCTACTCTGCAGTTTTTAAAGTCAGAAGATCAGGTTGTTCACGCTCCTGAACCCAGGCAGGATCACCCCTCAACAGCCAGACTGAGAGCCACGAGGCCGACCCCAGAGATCAGGATCAGACACTCCATGAATGAGCCACCCCTCAAGAAAAGGATGTGATAATGCCACCTGCAGCAACATGGATGGTCATAGTGAGCGAAGTAAGTCAGAGAAGGACAAACACCTTAAGACATCACTTACATGTGGGATCTAAGAAAAAGATACAAATGAGTGACTCACAAAATAGAAAGGAACTCACAGTCACAGACAACACACTTACAGTTACCAAGCGGGAAGGGAGGAGGGATAAATTAGGAGTTTGGGATTAACAGATATATACTGCTGCTGCTGCTGCTAAGTTGCTTCAGTTGTGTCTGACTCTGTGCGACCCCATAGACGGCAGTCCACAAGGCTCCCCCGTCCCTGGGATTCTCCAGGCAAGAACACTGGAGTGGGTTGCCATTTCCATCTCCAATACATGAAAGTGAAAAGTGAAAGTGAAGTCGCTCAGTCGTGTCCGACCCTCAGCGACCCCATGGACTGCAGCCCACCAGGCTTCTCCGCCCATGGGATTTTCCAGGCAAGAGGACTGGAGTGGGGTGCCATCGCCTTCTCCGAGACTAGTGTATATAAAGTAGAAAACCAACGAGGACTTACTGTATGGCACAGGGAACTACAGGAGGAGGAAAGGGCACCCACTCCAGTGTTCTCGCCTGGAGAATCCCGCGCACAGAGGAGCCTGGTGGGCTGCCGTCCACAGGGTTGCACAGAGTCGGACATGACTGAAGCGGCTTAGCGTGCATGCGCAGGGAACTATACTCAGTACCTTGTAATAATCTATAAAGAAAAAAATTTGAAAAAGGACACACACACATATACTTGTTGTTTAGTGCCTAAGTCGTGTCTGACTCCTTGGCGACCCCACTGACTGTAGCTTGCCAGGCTCCTCTAATCACAGGATTTCCCTGGCAAGAATATTGGAGTGGGTAGCCATTCCCTTCTCCAGGGGATCTTTCCAACCCAGGTATTGAACTCATGTCTCCTGCATTAGCAGGTGGATTCTTTACCACTGAGTTACCAGGAAAGCTTTTATATATATATATATATATATATGTATGTATGTGTATATATATATATAACATTATTGTATACCTGAAACTAACACAATACTTTAAATGAACCATACTTCAATAAAAATAAAAATTAAAAAAATAAAATGGAGAGGCACGATTTAAGTCCACATACAGAAGTAAGGGATCCAAGTGAGGGCTTATAAGCTAATAGTCTAGCACCTTCACTGGAAAAGACCCTGGTGCTGGGAAAGACTGAAGGCAGGAGGAGAAGGGGACGACAGAGGATGACATGGTTGGATGGCATCACCGACTTGATGGCCCGCGTGCTGCAGTCCACGGGGTTGCAAAGAGCTGGACACAACTGAGTGACTGAACCGGTAGCACCTTCTATCCTGAACATATTTGTAAACAAAGCTGTACGTTGTCCGCCACTTGTGTCCAGGAGAAGCCTCATGCGGTGAGCTTGGCGTCTTCCCCGCCGTCGGATGGAGGGAGAGAGGGCTCAGGACACTAACTTTCAGCTGTCACTGATGAGCCAGTGATATTTAGGTCATTCATATTTGAGACTCTGATGTTTCGCTCAGAACCAACACTGGGAAATTCCTGGCCCCAGAGCAGGCGAGGGCAAAGAGTTACCATTGGGATGTAGAGGGGTGGGGAGACTTTGAATGCCTCTCAAATTATGCCCAGTCACCACCGTCTGGACAGCAGTATCCTCTTCCTATTTGAAGCGCAGTAGGACATTATTTCTGGGAAGGCAATGGCACCCCACTCCAGTACTCTTGCCTGGAAAATCCCGTGGACGGAGGAGCCTGGTAGGCTGCAGTCCATGGGGTCGCTAAGAGTTGGACTCAACTGGTTGACTTCACTTTCACCTTTCAGTTTCATGCATTGGAGAAGGAAATGGCAACCCACTCCAATGTTCTTGCCTGGAGAATCCCAGGGACGGGGGAGCCTGGTGGGCTGCTGTCTATGGGGTCGCACAGAGTCGGACATGACTGAAGTGACTTAGCAGCAGCAGCAGCAAGACATTATTTTAATTGGAGAAAAAAAAAACCGAGATAAAGAAGTGGTCATAATCTTATGAGTGTAAAGATTTTACTGGAATTTGAAAGCTCTCACAAGCCATTTTCAAGGACTGTGGCCTGTATTTGGGAGTCGAAATGCATCGGGTCTGTACGTCATTTATATATCATGTCAATATGGAAACCGAGCAAGTTAATACATTCAGGGCTCTTCAACATTCCATTTAAGTCATAAGTTAAGCAACACAGAGAGCTACAGGAACTGATACTGCTGACAAAATGATTCCAAGCCAGCGGACGTGACTTCTAGTATTTCCCCTTTAAAAAGTCTTTGAAGTAAGACCTGTGGGCTAAGCACTGAGAAAAGCTGATTAATATTTAATTCCTGGCTGATAAAAATAACGTGAGCTTGAGTTTATATGATTTTGGAAAGGTAGGTATGATGGATCTATAACCCTGGAAACAGACCATGGAGAACCTTCCCATCAGAAGAACTTTAAGTCACTGGAAAATCTGGGGAAGAAAACATAGGTCTCATTCTTCACCATATAAAGCTTTACAAAATGATATTCTGCCATGGTTATCATATATTTTTCAAGTCATTTGTAGTTTTGTGATCCGGGTGACTTCTAAGAAAAGGATATAGAACTCACATATTTTGTTAATAAGCCATATTTTCAAAAGTACCTTGGACTTCCCTGCATTTCTACAAAGAAAGGGTTTTTCAATGTTTTAAATCAGAATCGGCTTGTGGGATTCCAAGTCTCTGTGACATTGCAGGCAAACCAAGAATTGCAACGTCATTTTTAGCTTAAATGTTCTCAAATATAACATGAATAATTTATTGATTTTTAAATAAGTGAGTCTATCTTCACTTAAATTTTCACCTTATTAAAATGGTCTAAAGTGAATAGGCTCAAAGCGATCACAAAATACTGTGCAATACTGCTGAATGAGAGATGACACGGAAGATAAACAACTAAGAATGTTGTTTTACATTTTCAAAAGATGTACGTGACATAAAATCAGGTCGGCTTCCCAGGGAAAGCCAGTGATTACTAGTATGTGTAAGACACAATAAGCCTTACAACCAAACTAGGGTTTTGATTCTGGGGGGAAAAGGAGGTGACAGCCGTGACTGATTCTGGTTTGATGGGCGAGGGAGCTGGAGGTCATGGATAACAAAAGCTGTATAGTCTCCCCTGAGTTATAGATAATTATAGATTACTTATTATTTGATTTTCAGAACAATCATGAAGTAATCACTTTTATTCAGAATGACTGGATTTTAGGTAGCCAAGAATTTCCCTCCAGAATATCAACACCCAGATCTATGGCGTCCAATCCAATGTAAATAACCATCTCAAGACACACAGTGTCGAATCTGACTCCACTGGCCACTTAAATATTCTTCACTCAAGCTTTACATGAACACACGGCACTACCATCTTGAACCTTCATTTTAGCCTCTCTTTGCTCTGCAGTAATCTACAAATTCAGGTGTGCAAGAATACCCAATCCTTATTTTCTTTATAATATCTGATGTTCTGTCCGACAGAATGAGAGGCAGCTCAGTCTTGCTCACCACTAGGGATCCCCCAGGACTGGTGCAGGTCTGCGGGTTTCTGCAGTGCTAAAGCCCAGGGAGGGGCCTTCAGGCCATTTGTCACGGGTTACAGGATGTTATGTCTTTCTGCATCATTCCTTTAAGTGTGGTAATCCTGCTGCTTTGGGGCTGCCGGGGGACACAGAACACTTTGGAGGGGCTATGCGCCAAGGAGCCCAGGACTCGGTCTCCAAAAGGGCACCATCAAGCCTTCCCCTCGGCGTCATGCCGCTTCCCTTGGGCTACATCTTGAATCAACACACAGACGCTGCTCCAGGCAGTCATGCCAACTTCTCTTTTTGGTCTGGGGCGATTTCTTCTCATACTGCTTCCAAAGGCTCTCCAACCTCCCCGCCCAGAATGGGACCCTTAGACATAAACTGAAAAGGGCTGTCACAGAATGAGACAGGGGTCTTTTCATGGCATCAGTATTTACAATAGCCAAGAAACAGACACAACCTAAACGTCCATCGACAGATAAATGGGTAAAGAAGACGTCGTACATAATATAATAGAATACTACTTCACCAAAAAAAGAATAGAATTTGGTTATTTGCAGAGATGTGGACGGACCTAGAGACTGTCATACAGAATGAAGTAAGTCAGAAAGAGAAAGACCAATGTGTTATTATACAACACATATATGTGGAATCTGAAAAAAATTGTATAGATAATCTTATTTACAAAGCAGAAATAGAGACCCAGATGTAGACATCAATCACATGGGTTTCAAGGAGGAAAATGGGGGTGGGATGAACTGGGAGACTGAGATTGACTATATTGAGTATACACACAGTAGTGTGTATTAAATAGACAGCAGGGAACTCTGCCCAATGCTCTGTGGTGACAAAGAGGGAATATATGTATATGTGTGTGGCTGCTTCACTTTGATTTACAGCAGAAACTAACCCAACACTGAAAGAAACTATACTCCAATAATTTGTTTACTTGTGGAATTCTATATGAATGTTAGCTATACCTTGCAGGACAGAGTCATAGCTGATGACTTCCTTCTCATCTACAGGGACCTGTGGTTGAGGCCCTGCCTTTAGAAGTGCACTGAAACGGAGGCTTTACCTAGAGTCAGTGTCTTCCGGAGAGTTCTTTCTGTAAGTAGCCCTGACTTCCTAAAACTACAACATGTCCGCGAGGGATGGGTAGAGAAAGTCCATTTGTTGTACTTTCCTGCCTTCCTGTGGCTTTTGGCTTTGTGGTCAGAGACTGAAGAGGTGAGCCAAAGAAAACAATAATATGATGATGGTCAGCATGAAAGCACTTTAAAAGGGGCGTGGGGATCCTTGAGGCCTCGGGTATTTCAGAGTTTGCTCAACAACGACTTCTTTGCTTCCTGATCAAACGGTGAAGGTTAACCTCCGGGCAGCAATTGCAGGATGTTGTCTCTGCAAAGGTTTTGTCTCCAAATTGGCAGTGACCTTTTGTTCTTCAAAGCTCATTGACCAGAAGTGTGCAAATTCTCCCTTCTGTGGGCATGAAGTCTCACCAAGACTTGAAATTGACTCTCACGATCTGGGCAGGCTCACCTCTTGGTGTTCTGGGAGGGGCCCTGGCTGGTCAGAGGGCTGGATGCTCGGATGCAGGCGGTGTGGTTCCCTAGAAAGAGCCCCGGACGGGGAGTCAGGGCCTTGGTGTTCCTGCCTCAGCTCTCACAGTTACGAGTACGGTGTGTTTACCTTTCCTCTCTGAGCCTCATTTTTCTTTACTGCCAAAGATACTACTTTCTGTGTGTCGGTGTGTTATTCCAGGCACTACAGATACTTTGCAGAGTACTTGAGCACCATTACCATCACCACCTTGGCTGGCAAGGCAGGCAAGTTTGGGTAAGGGAAGAGCTCTTCATTTCAAAGTGTTGGTCTCTCAGTCGTGTCTGGCTCTTAGTGACCCCATGGACTGTAGCCCGCCAGGCTCTTCTGTCCGTGGAATTCTCCAGGCAAGAATACTGGAGCGGGTAGCCACGCCCTTCTCCAAGGGATCTCCCAGACCCAGGGATCAAATTCGGATCTCCTGCATTGCAGACAGATTCTTTACCGTCTGAGCCATCAGGGAAGCACTTCTCTTTAAAACCAATCTCAATTATTCATACCAGAGATGATTCTTTAAAAAATATAAACAGAGACTTCCTTGGTGATCCAGTGGTTAAGACTTGGCTTTCCAATGCAGGGGGTGCAAGTTTGATCCCCAGTCGGGGAACTAAGATCCCACATGCAGCAGGGTATGGCCAAAAAGTTCCAAGAAACAAATGTCCCCCTTTCTAGGGAAAATCATCAGCAAATTCACCCAGTGACTCCAAACCATGCTCACTCGTGGGCAGGGTCCTTGGTAAGGGTTTGGACACATCTGCAAACACCCTTCAGCTCTAGTCCCACTCCAGCTTTCCTTAGCATCCCTTCATCCTTTTTATTCCTTTATCACCACTTCCAGTTTTTAAAACTACATGGGGCCTCTCTGGTGGTCCAATGGGTAAGGATCCTCCTGCCAATCCTGGGGACACAGGTTTGATCCCTGGTCCAGGAAGATCCCACATGGAGTGGGGTGACTAAGCCCACACGCCATTAACTATTGAGCCTGTGCTCTTGAGCTGGGGGGCCACAACCACTGAAGCCCACGTGCCCAGGGCCCATGCTCTGCAAGGAGAGGTGCCACTGCAATGAGAGGCCCTTGCACCTCAGTGCAGAGCAGCGCCGCGCTCACCGCAACTAGAGAAAGTCTGCCCGCAGCAAGGAAGACCCAACACTGCCAAAAATCAATCAATCAATCAGTCTTAAAAAAAACAAAAACACTATATAGGCATTCTGGCTTTCCTCCTTGCCTTTCTCTGAAGACTGGATTGAAGACAGCATATCACTTTAACTCCCATTGCTTAAGCTTCCTTTCTCACCATGTCTCACTGTTGAAGATAATACTGAAGACACTTTCCTTACACGGCATGATTGCTCTGCATCATTCACTACCTTATCCTATAAGCAAGACATCCCTTTCTATACATCTACAGCCAGCTTCCTCTATTTCGTACGTATTTATCTCTGGGAAATGCTCAAAGGAACTTTATCCTCTACTGAACACAGTGAATGTTTCCCATGTCACACTGAACGGGTCCCCAGATGGAAGGAAGCATGTCCCTGAGACTCTCTTCCGTGGCTGGTGAGGTCTCCTCTGCGCCCTGCCTGCACCACTGTTTACAGCGTTGCCTGGTAACTGGCACGCCAGGCAAGCAGACAGGAAGTATGTGTAGAGGAGTCCCAGTTGATCGGAGAGTACCAGACAAAGGTTTGAAATTCACAGAGTCAGATTAGAGCAGTGTTTCTCAAATATCTATGATCTTTGTCATCCTTTACATGGTGATCCTGTATGCACACCTGTGAAAATGTGCACGCGCACACACACACACACAAACAAAACTTTCACTAAACATACTTATCTTTTCCATTTACTTCTATTTTTTTTTTGAAAACACCACACTCCCTGCCCATATATATGGAGATTCTGAGTCAATAAATGTGAGGTGATCCATAGAACTCTACACTTTTCACTTATTTCCTGAAAATGCAGTTGGTTTCCAGAAAGTCTTTCGCTGGTAGCACTGAATTAAAACTTACATTTTCACTCAATTCACTTGGTGAGGGCAGATTTCTAAGACGGAACTCTGCCATATATTCCTGAAATGTCAATTAACTTCATCTTATTCCATGGAAATCAAATACATATTTCCCTCTTAGCTCAGCTGGTAAAGAATCCACCTGCAATGCAGGAGACCACGGTTTGATTCTTGTGTTGGGAAAATCCGCTGGAGAAAGGATGGCTACCCACTCCAGTATTCTTGGGCTTCCCTTGTGGCTCAGCTGGTAAAGAATCCGCCTGCAATGCGGGAGACCTGGGTTCCATCCCTGGCTTGGGAAGATTTCCTAGAGAAGGGAAAGGCTACCCACTCCAGTATTCTGGCCTGGAGAATTCCATGGCCTGAATAGTCCATGGGGTTGCAAAGAGTCGGACACAACTGAGTGACCTTCACTTTCACTTTCACTTTTCAGCTAGGGACTCTGTCCATGGACCGTGTCCCACGTTGGTCAGAAAGAGGGCGAGGCAAAAACTTGTGATGAGATAAAAATCAGCCACAACTATGAGCTAATGACCTGACAGTGAATAGGGTGTGTATTTGGCTTCTGTTGCTGTAACCAGTTGCCACAAACTTAGTGGTTTAAAGCTGAACTCACTTATCATCAGGTAGTTCTGTAGGGCAGAAGCCCAGCACAGTGTGGCTAGATTCTCTGCTTAGAGTCTGACAAGATGGAAACCTGATTCAAAGAGCTGACTCCCTGGAAAGGACCGTGACGCTGGGAAAGACTGAGGGCAGGAGGAGAAGGGGACAACAGAGGATGAGATGGGTGGATGGCATCACTGACTCAAAGGACATGAGCTTGAGTGAGCTCTGGGAGTTGCTGATGCACAGGGAGGCCTGGCGTGTTGCAGTCCATGGGATCGCAAAGAGTCAGACATGACTAAGAAACTGAACAAGGTAGAAATCAAAATATCAGCAGGACCAGGTTTCTTTCGGGGGCCCTGGGGAAGAATGTACTCCCAAGCTCATTCTGTTGGCAGGATCCTCTTTTGTTTTTAAGAGCTCATGTGGTCACACTGTGCCCACCCAGATAATTCAAGATAACTCCCTGTCTTAAGGTCCACTGGCTAGGAACTTAATTCCACCTGCAAAGTCCCTTTGCCGTGCACTCTAAAACAACCATGGGTGTGACACCAGAGGACAGACATTATGGGAACCAAAATTCTGGCTACTATAGTGGGCCAGTAACATCATTGTTTTGTGTGGCGGGCAGTGTTAAATATTAAGAATAAATCAAGCATAAGAAATTATAACTGGGAGATAACTCCATATGGTGTGATATTTAAACTAAACAAAAATTTAAAACTAAAATAAATAAAAATCAAATTAATGAGGTTTTGCCCTGTTGAACATCAGTTCATCCAGAAGTCTTTCCATAGGCAAATAAGTGATTCAAACGCAGTGGTTAAAGTTTCAGTGGTTGGGAGCCAGCAATATTATTCTTGAATAATATTATTTCCATAGTTTGCTTTCCCAATGCACAGCTCAGAGAGGTAGCTATGTGGATAATAACACTCCTTGGCCATGCATGCCAACGTCCTTTGTTGCTCAGCTACCACTGCTATGCATCCTCCCGGGCTTTGCCACGGCTTGATACTGGCTTTGCTTGAAAACCAAGTTCTGAACATGTCCAACTGGCCAAATCACTATCAATTCCAACCTTACTGAATTAAACATGAAGCAGTGGGTTGAAGAGGGCAGGAGGAGAAGAGGGCAACAGAGACTAAGATGGGTGGATAGCATCACCGACTCAACGGACATGAGTTTGAGCAAACTCTGGGAGATAGCAAAGGACAGGGAAGCCTGGTGTGCTGCAGTCCATGGGGCCACAGAGTCAGACACGACCTAGTGACTGAACAAGAGTGGGTTCAAGAAGGGACTCTAGAAGAAATAAGAGGAGAAAGGAGGAGAGAGAAGAAGAAACACATGAGAGAAACGAAGGGAAGAAGTTACAATGAGATAATAGAGATAGGAGGAGGGAAGAGGGGGAGAATGAGGGGTGGAGGGGAAGGATGCGAAGGGGAAGACAGATCTTGAGAAGCTGAAAATTAACAACCTGTATTCATCATAGAGAACCAAATCTCCACTTAAATATATACAAGTAAGTTATTTAAACCCGGGGGTATTGATTTATCTACAAAGAGCCAGGTTTATGGTAATCAAGAAATGATGATAAAAGCAAACTCTAAGCAAAACAAAACATTCCTAGGGAGGTCTGTGAACACGGTAGGCAAAATCTGAGATGCTAACGTGTCTTGGTCTTAATATCATCATTAGTGATAGCAGACTGTTTCTCAACACGCCTAAATACCGAAGGTTAATTTCTAACATTTGTCATTCAGTCACTCAGTCATGTCTGACTCTCTGTGACCCCATGAGCTGCAGCATGCCAGGCTTCCCTCCTGCCCTCAGTCTTTCTAACATAGGCATCTGCATTATAAAAATATACAATGCCCCAGAGATCTGCTTCATGACAATGTGAATATACTCAACACTACTGAGTCCCAGGTACACTTACAATGTCTAAGACAGCTCATGTTGCCCGCCGTTTACCACAATTTTGAAAAAAGGTGCCATTCCCTATAAATGGATCAACTCACCTAATTCTCCCCAACCGTATAAGACTGGTACTCTTATCATTTTCTTTTTCTAGAGGGAAAACTAAAACTTTAGGGAAGTAAGAGACTTGTCCAAACTCATGCAGCTTATGGGAGTGGAACTGTCATTCAAAACAAAACAGTGTGATCCAAGTCCCTTGGTGTTAATCATTTTACTCTTCTCTCACTCAAAAACCAATTTAAATAAAGAAGGAAAATAAATATGTATTTAAAAAATAATCTATGACTAGAAGGATGATAGAGAGGCATGTGCAGCAAATAGAATTTTAGGCAACAAACCCGCATCCCTAGGAAAACAAAAAAGTAGAAGGCCATCATATAAATGGATGCATATCCGGAGTTTTAAAAGTGAGATTTGCACAAGATACATAGAACAGGGGTTTCCCAGGCTAGTGGTAAAGAACCTGCCTGCCAATACAGTGGGACATAAGAAACATGGGTTTGATCCCTAGGTCGTCGGGAAGATCCTCTGGAGGAGGGGATGGGAACCCACTCCAGTATTCTTGCCTGGAGGAGTCCATGGACAGAGGAGCCTGGCTGCCTAGGGTCCGTGGGGTCTCAAAGAGTTGGACACGACTGAAGCAACTTAGCAAGCATGCACATAGAACGTTTTACAGCTGATGTAGGGGGAAGAGCCCTTACACCCCGAAGCTGCCTCACCCGACCTGGGCGAGCATTCCTCAGTGAGCCCAGAGCAACAGTGAGCCTGCATTCACTAAAATATAAATTCTGTTTCTTTCCCCTTCAAGGATGTAGACATAAAAATTGAAGCACAAAATTCCTGTCTGCCTATTTCACTTAGAAGTTTCACTCATTCTTCTAAACCTTCTTTCTGTGAAACTAATTATGATGGCTTTCATTTCACCCACGCTGGCACAGTCAGAAACTATTTTTGTTATACAAACACCCATAATGTCACTGCTGTTGGTATAAATTAACCAGGACTTCAGTTAGGCCAAGAAACAAACCCTATTTACCAAAATCCCTTGGAAAGAAATGAAAGTAGTTAGGATTTAAGATTCATTCTCACATAACCCACCAGGAAATCTATTTACTCCAAACACTGTTTTTTAAATGCAGAAATAGCCTGTTATTTGCTACCGTTTCTCTCTCATTATGGATTTTTAACAAATAAAATAGATTTTTGATGAAGACACACTTGTAAATAACATTCTCTCTTAAAGCTTCCAACAACCATGGTTTCAAAACTTGGGAAAGCCCATCACAGTTCTTTATGCTAACTTTCTAAGCTGTGGTCTAAGGCACTTTAAGGCAAGAAGGTCAAGAGTGAGAGTTATGGTTAAATACTCTGGTGTGCAGATCTGTGAAGCTGATAACAACATGCAAAGATTCACACAGTACAATTCTGTCTACCTGGAATCTTCTTTATCTATTTCTTTACATAATAAGCTGCATAAAAAGACACTTGTTTCATTAATCTCCCTCTCATGAGATCATTTGCAATATCACCATTAAAATTTTTTTAATCGAGGTTCTTACCACTCCTTGATATTTTATTATTTATGTTATTTGTTTATTTACTCCTTCCTTATATTACTTCCAAAATACTCCAGAGTCCTTGGCACATGTTTGAAAGTGAAAGTGATGGTTGCTCGGTTGTGTCCACTCTTTGCAACCGCATGAACCGTAGCCCACTGGACTCTTCTGTCCATGGAATTTTCCAGGCAAGAAAACTGGAGTGGGGAGCCATTCCCTTCTCCAGGGGATGTTCCTGACTCAGGGATCGAACCTGGGTCTCCTGCGTTGTAGGCGGATTTTTTACTGCCTGAACCACCAAAGAAGCCCCGGTACATATGGGGCGCTCATTAAATGTCTGTGGCATAAATGAGTGAAGGAAAGGAGGGACGAAGGAAGAAGCACGGTGCCACAGAGTCTGTGTACAATATTGGAATGTGGCTCATTCAGAGGGAGGCATGTTCTTTTTAATGGGAGACAGAAACCAAAGCAGACTAGACCTTGGGCTCTCTTTGGGTAATAGAACCTTTCTCAAACCCACTGTGTGCATTTATCAAATGGGAATAATAGTGTTCACCCCGTTTCACTCATTATACTAGTGAGGAAAACAGAAAATAATTCATCAATGTAAAGGGAAAAAAACTACCATCCCAGAGGCTCTGCATTTTAAGTACCCAGGGACAATGTTTCCTTTCAATTCTCTCTATATGAATATATAGTTGGACCATGATCGGAAGTAGAGGGAACAGCAGAGTTGTTCTGAGTGTCACAGGTTCTGGTGGGGACACTTGGACTCTACTGGGGGATTATCAAGGTCAAAGTGACACTGGAAAATGTTCCACTTGGCCCTGGGCTGTGATGCAGTTCTCAGCAGAGGCCTGCCTTTGTTCTGCTTGCATCTTATGTGCCCCCTAGGACTGGGGACGGAGTGGGATGGAGTTGGAAGATGATAACAAGCTTGCCAACAAAGGTCGTCTAGTCAGAGTTAGGGTTTTTCCACTAGTCACGTACGGATGGTGACAGATGCTGGGAAAGATTGAGGGCAGGAGGAGAACAGGGTGACAGAGGATGAGACAGTTGGATGGTATCTCTGACTCAATGAACATGAGTTTGAGCAAACTCTGGGAGATGGTGAAGGACAGGGGAATCTGCTGTGTTGCAGTCCATGGGTTGCAAAGAGTCGGACATGATTGAGTGACTGAATGAACTGAAGTAACAATGAGGGCTTCCCAGGTCGCACTAGTGGAAAGGACCCACCTGCCAATGCAGGAGATGCAAGAGAGGCGGGCTCGATCCCTGGGTCAGGAAGATCCCCTGGAGAAAGAAACAGCAACCCACTTCAGTATTCTTGCTTGGAGAATCCTATGGATAGAGGAGCCTGGCGGGCCACAGCCCATGGGCTCACAGAGTCGGACACGACTGAGTGACTTAGCACCAGCACAGCACCAATGACGATGAAGATGATGACGATGATGAGATGATGATGATATTAGCTGACATTAACAACGATATACTTTGTACTAGTCACTGCTCTGATGGACTAATTCACTTAAGTCATCCAATAACCCAGCGGCTTCCCTGGTGGTTCAATGGTAAATAATACGCCTGCCAATGTAGGAGACACAAGGATTGATCCCTGAGGCAGCAAGATCCCCTGGAGTAGGAAGCCACCCCCCTTGGACAGAGGAGGCTGGCAGGCTACAGTCCGTGTGGGGTCGCTAAAGAGTAGGGTGTGACTTAGCGACTAAAACAAGCAAAAATAACAAATAATCCTGTGAGGTAGATGTTGTCCTCATCATTTTTAAGGTCACTGAGACACAGAGAAAAAACTACAATCTTTCTACAGCCACATAGCTAAAAGGTACCAGGACTTGAACTCAGGTGCTCTGAATCAGGCTTAACAACTGCTCAGTTCTGTCTCACGAAGAAGTGGGGACCAGAGTGGCAGCCTGATTCCCACCAGCTCCCTCTGCGGTCATGTGCCCCATCTTCTCTCTTCGGGAGACAGATTGCACCCCTGCTTCAGTGTGGTAGGGTCACTCAGGACGCATCCAGTACTTCACTGACTTACTATAGGACTGTATCAGGCGTGGGCATAGGATCTATGCCAGGCCAATAGGATGCTTGCCTGAGAACTCCAAACTGAGGCTGGAGAAAAGAAGCCTTCTTTCCTGTCCACACAGAGACCGAGGAGGAGACTCTGGGATAGTCGGTGGTCACTTCCTCACATTCCCTAAGAGGAGAAGCCAGCGGATGAAGCAGAGGGTGAAGGGAGGGAGTCTTAGCTGCACCTGAGGCCTGGTTCAGCCAACCCCAACCAGCCCCACTCTTGCCCAAGTGAGAGCTTCTTCCTTTTCTCAAGTTGAGATACATCATTTGCTACAGAAATATACCTCCACTCAAAGTATCTAAGGGGCTTCCCTGGTGGCTCAGATAGTAAAGAATCTGCCTGCAGTGTGGGAGACCTGGCTTCCCCTGGAGGAGGAAATGGCAGCCCACACTAGTATTCTTGTCTGGGAAGTCCCATGGATAGAGGATCCTGGAGGTCTACAGTCCATGGGGTCACAGAGGGCTTCACTATCAGGGCTTCCCTGGTGGCTCAGATGGTAAAGAATCTGTGTGCAATGAAGGAGACCTGTGTTCAATCTCTGAGCCAGGAAGATCCTGGAGAATGGAATGGCAGCCCACTCCAGTATTCTTGTCTGGGAAGTCCTGTAGACACAGAAGCTTGGCAGGCTACAGTCCATGGGGTTGCAAAGAGTCAGGTGTTTATTTTTAGAGAAAGACATGTCACATTCCTCCACAAGTCACTAAAGAACCTGAGTGGCCAGACCTGATGTCAATGGAACATGCATCGAGTTAGATTCAATGATTAAGAGACCACTGACTCTGAAGACCTGCATAAAGGCCCATGTCAAATGTCTTGTTTTGGAAGTCAGAGCTTCAGCCTTGGCCTGGAGGCCTGCCATCTGCTGGAGATCCGTTGGCCTTAGTTCCAATTGCTGCCTCCTCCTGGGTCGAGAAGGACGGGCCACTGTGCACACAGCTCTGCCTCAGAGCCAAGCAGGCAGAGGGTGGCCCAGAACTACACTCGGTGTATTTTCTTCACTGCCCACATATTCCACAGGGTGGACCAGCAGGCTCTACCAGGGTGATCAATATGCTTACGTGTCCCTGGATCAGAATGGCTGGCCTGGATAAAACAGCTCATTTATTTTATTGATCTTGTGTATCTACCTAGAATGGGAGTAATAGGGCCTTCTGGGCTCTTCCGTCTCCCCTCTGTCTGGGCTGCCACCGTCTCAGACCCTGAGCTGATGTTCTGTGGACTCCACAACCTCAAGGGAGAGCGAGAGTTTTAATTGCAGTGGCTCTCTCCTTCCTTGGAAGCTGGTGTTATCTTTAGCTGTCCATCTGTCTCCAAAGCCTGCCTGCCTCTGCCTCAACTGAATCTAATAGAAAGAAACATATTTGCTCACTGATAAAGGCTCCAAATGAGATTGGATGGGGGCCCAGAAAGCAGTAGCATCAGGAGGAAAGTTGCCTGACAGGTGCGAGACGGGCCAGTCTGTCCTGGGGAAGAACAGCAGCAACGGCTCCAAGTGGACCCTGAGCCTTCAGCCCTGGGAGACTACGGGCTGAGGAAAGTCAAGGTTGCCTACCACGGGCACCGGTCCATCTATTCTGCTTCCAGGCTCTCTGACTTCAAGCCTCACATTTCATCTCACTTAAACCTCGCTTACTCCCCTAAAAATGGGGATACTAATAACTGTCCTCCAGGCATTTTGCAGAGATTCAAGGGTACCCCTTGTGGTGAGCAGTTCAGAAACAGGAGTGCTGTTTAACAAAATGACAAAGTCATCAAATCCATGGAAATATCTGAATTCTTGCTGAATCAAAACAGAGCTGGATGTGGTAGGACCCGGAGCTCAAATGCCCCTTGAAAATAGCTACCAGAGACTTCCCTGGCAGTCCAGTGGTTAAGACTCTGAGCTTCCAGTGCAGGGGTGGCAGGTTCAATCCCTGGTTGGGGAACTAAATTCCCACATGTCGCGAGGCATGGCCAAAAAAGAGAAAAAGAAAACATCTACTAACTGTCCTGGGAATCCTAGCCTCAGAAAGGGTCTGCAATTAATGGAAGGTACAGATCCAGTTAAGAGAGCCAGCCTGAGAAGCACCAAGCTCCATGAGCTCGTGTGGCCCTTCTGGACAGCAGTTCGTGTTGGAAGCTGTAAAATGTTTGTGCAAAGGAGTTTAGCTCCTCCAATCTCAAGATGTGGCTGAAAATATGAAAGCCTTTCCAAGGGATCATTCACCTTGGGGAAAATACATCACCTCAGCAAGGGAGCTCATGCTCAGAAGCGGAAATGTCAGCTGAAAATATTCTCAGCATGGCTTTGCTCAGCACCCACCTTCATTCATGCAGGAGTTTGACGTTCATTTGAGAAGCTCCCTAGAAAATGCCAGTTGCTAAGCATTAGTTTTTCTATGCAGCTCAGCCCTGAGGATGTGGGTGATTTCTTCTCTAGTACTTACTTTTAATTTAACTGAACTCTCTCCCCTCAGTGTCTTATACACTGCTCCTGTTCCCATCAGACGACTGTGTGGCTCCTGACTGATCGGAAGGCAATACTGCCATAAGATAACCTGGGGGCAAAGGGTGGTCTCCCAGTGGTGGTTTTCCTGAAGACCACGCCCACAGTTTGGATAGATGCGAGGGTGCAGAGGAAGAGATTACCCAGCACAGATCTGCGCACGGGCACACACATTCTTGCAATTTACTTCTAATCTTTCTCATGAAGAATACACCCCTCTCTGCTTCTATGCCCCAAGCATCCAGAACAGGGCTAGATTTTTTTCCCACCATGCTCTATGCGGCATGTGGGGTGCTGGCTCCCCAACCAGGGATCGAACCCGTGCCCCCTGCACTGGAAGTTCAGAGTCCCAACCACTGGACCACCAGGGAGGTCCCCAGGTTGGAGTTTGAGCAGATACTTATTAGATCCTTGCTGACCAGTGGAGGAAAAGGCAAGGCTGCCTTTGAAGACAAACAGGTGAGTAACTCCCTCTCAATTAGTAAATAGAGGCGTATCCATTTTATCTTATGCAAGTCTGGGGACTTGAGAATGTAGACATCAGTCTCACGTGTTTGCATTTATTTGCATGCGTGTCCTGACCAGCTGACCTGGTGGGAGTGAATCTAGAGAAATATCACAGACTCTCCACTGACTGTACCCCTTCCAGAAGCCCAGTGTCCTTCCCCTAAGGCCCATGTGTTAAAATCAACAGCAGCATGACCTGGCCATGCTCCCTGGTACCCGGTATCTGAGAGAATCTCGGATTTCAGTGGCTCCTAGCAGGGGAAGAAGTGATGCTGAAAAAAAAACTCAGGACGCACCTCTTCCTGGAGACTAGAAATGTGTCACCATCTTTACAGTGGCCAGAGTTACATGCTCGCCTGTGGAGCACCTTCCAGCTTTCTCCAAGCATAATGACACACAGGTTACTTTCGGCTTACATTTTTTTTTTTTTTTTGGAAGCCATCCATTGTTAGTCCTACTCAAGGTGATAGGGAGAAACATGGGAGAAAGGAGGCAAGACACGTAGGATGGGCAGGAACCGATAAGTGGAAAGAGCTAGACAGGCTGAGGAACCAGAAAGGGGGCGTTAAAGAAAAGCTGGCAAGAGAAAAAGGAAGGAAGAGAAATCAGAAAGGCAAAGCTCTCGGTAATCCAGGAAACACCTGCACTTTGTTCAAATCCACATGGGAAATACGAGCCTTTGCTGGGGAAGCTGGTAGATGATCCTTCCTTTAGACACACATGGCACTCCATTGTGCCACCTGTGACAGCAAAGTAAACAAGGAAAGCGCAGAACGTGTGCCTCCGTCTCCATCAGACCATGGGTGCACTGAAGAGGTCAGGCATAGCTGGGACCCAGCACAGCGCCCGGCAAACAGCTGCTGTACATAGCGGCCCATGCGCGTTGACTTGTTGAGTAAATGGGTGAATAAACTGGACACGAAAGAGGAAGATGTAGGGAAGAAATGGGAGGATGCTCAGGATTCAGTTTCAGAACAATCCTTCACGTGCAAGCTCACAGCCAAACCTTCACACCAAGACTTCTTGATGCTGGACCTCCAGACAGTCCTTCCCTTCCCATAAGCACCTACAGAACTCAACTTGTGTCCTGTCCTTGGACACTTTCCTTGAATAGCCTCATGTCTCTAACTGGTATATGCTCTTCTCCCACCAACAAGACTGCATGCAATGGGAAGACAGGCACTAACTGCCAAAATGCTTGCTCTTTTTCACATAACGCCTCATCTTTGACTCATGGAGGGGTGGACATGCCAAGGCTTGTGTCAACTGGTAGATTCTTAACCTGCAGACTCAGGTTCCTAAACAGTGCCCACTGTTAAGAACAGAGGCTCCCAGTCAACCCTGGCAACCTGCAAAGCTTCTCATAAACCCACATCGCTATGATCCACCATCAAGACTCTGGACTCTTTAGATCAAGGAAGGGGTCCTGGGTCTGCTCTCTCAAAAGTTCTTCTGATGGGGACTGGTGCTACCTTGCACTCCTTGGTATACCAGAACTCCCTGCCACTTGCACGTGCTTAACTGCTTCTCTTCCTCCCTAGGATCCCTGGATGCTCCCTTCTAGTTCCTAAGCTCCGACTCCACTCTCCTGGCTCCCCACCCTGCTAATCCTCCTGTGATGCTATCTGGGGGCGGCCCCTCCCAGGGGACCTTGCACACAGCCCTCCCGCCCCAGCACACTGAGAGCCCTGGGGAAGATGTGAGGGGCGATGCAATGATTCAGATCCAGCTTTGCATTTCCCTCAGCCCCGAGTGGGGCCTCTGCACACAGCTGCAGCTTAGCAGAGCTCCTCTGACAAAACCAAAACCTATAATGCAAAAATCTCCAACTGTAGGAGTTTAATAAGGCTGTAGACATAAGCTGTAATTAAAACTGGGAAGCAGGGACCAAGTTCCAGTTAAGAAACAAAGCTTCTTTAAAATCTTGTAGAATCTATGGCTCTGGGGATGCCAAGGGCAGGAGAGATTCAAGACACAAAAAATAAACTGACCAAAAAAGAAAGAAATCAAAAAATTAGAGGGAAGGCATCAGTTAGAGAAAAAGCAAGTATCTTGGAATGGCTTATTCTGAGTGTTTGATGCCTGAAGGAGGTGGCACCAATATTTTCAAACACAATTTAGTTTCAGAATGTAAAAAAGTTCTCTCCTGGAGGAATAAAATGCCAAACTTCATTAAAAATATAAAAATGGTTAATTAAGCATCACCCAGTCTAAGAAAGTGCCTGAAAAATTGTGCTTCCTGGTTACTGGCTGAGTAGATGAATGAGTGAGATGGACAAGAAGAAAGAAGATAGACAGGAAATAGGATGCTTCACAGAATCTTAAATAGAGAGAACAGTTGTTCAAGTGCAAGTTCAGTGTCCACCTCTCTAACCAAGACTTTTTGATTTCTGGAATGTAACAGTCATGTCCTCATAAAGCCTTGTACACACTTACTCATGGCAGCATTATTCATAATGGACAAAATATGGAAACCACCCAAACATCCACCAAATGATGAGTGGATACACAAAATGCGTTATATCCATACAATAGCATACATTTCAGCCACAAAGAGGAATGAAGTTCTGATATGCATGACAGCATGGATGAATCTTTATGAAACATTATCCTCAGTGCAAGAAACCATATACACCAGTGAATGTTATATAATTCCATTTATATGACATGACCAGAATAGGCAAATACAGACCAAAAAATAATAATGATAATTAGAGGTCACTGCAAGCTGGGCCAGGGACGGATGAGAAATGGCTGCTAATGGATAGAGGGTGTCTCTTTTGGGTGATGAAAATGCTGTAAAATTGGATTAACATGATTGCTGCACAATTCCGTGAATATACTAAAAACCACTGAATTGTACTCTTTAAAGGGTAGATTTTATGGTATTTAAATGATGCCTCAGTGAAGCTGTAAAACAAATGTCACGGTCCATGCAAAGTAGCATGTTTAAGTCAAACACAATGGTGATGTTTTAAACAGGATGGTGGAGATAACTGCACAGTCATTTGTTGGGTTTCTGGCTGTTTTAGGAAAATCACGGATGTGAAATAGAATGTCGATGGTATTAATTTCTAGAGGAAAAGAGAGAACATATTAAAAGCCTTTATATTAGAAAACAGTCAGGAAAACCTAGGGACCTAGAACTTGTACTGGAAAGGGAATTCCATGGATGGTGCCAGCCCATCCATCTGAATCGTGATAGAGGCCAGGAAGATGCTGGACTCAGCCAGCGAGAATACGATGCTGAGCGGTGGGAGCCAAGCCAGGCAGGTGGGTCAGAAGAGCGATGAGAAACCTTGGGGCTATTCCCAGTTGGAAGTCCAGAGAAGCGTCAGCTCCGAGCCCCAGGCTGGAGCCCCGGAAGACAGCTGTCTCCGAGGACAGCTGGCAGGAGGGAGAAACCAGCAGAAGCTGGGTGGGGGCCAGGGGACTGGCTTCCTCACCGCACTTCTGTGGTCAGCTGCCTCACACCTGCACACCCTGAAGCTCCACTGAGTCCTCTGAAACCCACAGTTCCTCACAGTAGCTGATAAACCTTTCTGACCACAGGTCTCATAACACAAATTACTTCCCAGCCCACGTACTACCCAGTCTCATTGGAGAAAGTTCAGTTCAGTTGCTCAGTCATGTCCAACTCTTTGCAACCCATGGACTGCAGCACGCCAGGCCTCCCTGTCCATCACCAGCTCCCAGAGTTCACTCACATTCATGTCCATGGAGTCGGTGATGCCATCCAGCCATCTCATCCTGTCATCCCCTTCTCCTCCCGCCTTCAATCTTTCCCAGCGGGTTCACCAAAATCAGATAGCCTCACTGTCCTAGCACATCTGGTGATCTCATGAATACATCCTGAGGATTTACACTGGAACTACAGGGCAGACAAGTCTTGTGAATTAGTTTTGGGAAAACTAAAAATTTAAAGCATTTTGGGAACTGATCTGGATCTCTCAAACATGTTGTGGGTTATTTGGTTCAGCCAAAGAGAGAAAGGGTGATTTCAAATGGAAATGAAACAAAGATAAAAGCAAAAATAACTGCAACAAAAATCCAACCGGCTCAAAACATTGACAGCACAGGAAGCCAAGCTGTCGAGCCTGACTCCCCTGGTGGGAGGGGAGCAGAAGCTCTGTGGCCTCTCCAGGCACTCAGTGGGAGGCAGGCTTGGCAGACCAGAGATGGGTCCTTGGTGAACTGCAGCAGCCCGCTAAATTTAGCCTGCGTACTCGAGTTCAGTTGCCTGCAACAACTCACTTAGTTACACTTATGTATGTGCTTAGATGCTCAGTCTTATCCAGCTCTTTGTGAGCCATTGGACTGTAGCCCTCCAGGCTCCTCTGTTCATGGGGCTTTTCAAGCAAGAATATAAAGTGGTTGCCATTTCCTTCTCCAGGGAATCTTTCCGACACAGGGATCAAACCAGCATTTCCTGTGTTCCTAAACTGCAGGCTAATTCTTTACCCGTGGAGCCACTGGGTAAGCCCCTTTAGTTACTCTTAAATGTGTGTAAAAGTAAGTCTATGGACTTGAAGCTCATTCATTCCATAAAGACCAAAGAGAGGGACCTTATCTTTGGTTGAACTTGTCACCCATCCACAGGACACTCAAGAGTCTCCAGGCAGACTGAGGACCCTATTTCGTGAATCTCCCGTCTTGACCAAACCCTTGGTGTACACCAGTGAGGCCCAGCCAACCCAGGACTCTCACCTTTTTCTCACTTGACAACGTTGGCTCTGAGTTTTGAGGTTAATCCCCGTATATTTTCAGACGAGATACAGAAGAAAAACAAATCTGTATTTATAATTAAATGAAACCTTCTTGAGAGTATATTTTAGATCAGAGCACATTTGCTAACACCCAGGATAAATATGCAGAGATAAAATCAACTACTTTTAGTTTTCAGATTGTTTTGTCAGCTGAGATTTGAATGCATTTGTTCAGTTCCCTCTTCTCAGGGACCAATTATAGTCTCTGATAACTCTGTTCTTCAGCTTTTCAAAGGTGACCCAGAGAGTGGACAACTTTCCCATCACCCAAGTTCTCCGGGAAAGTCTGTCAACTTTGGCTGTGGCTCTGGACTAGAAAATCCAGGAAAATGCGCCACTCTTAGGAAAAAGGAAGTCTGAAGCCTAAAGATTTGGCCTCTATTTCTACCTCTCCCTGTAGCAAAAGGTGTGACTGGGAGCTTCTGGGTCCCCAGCTCCTCAGTGTCACATGGAGAGGGGGTGCTCTTCCCAAACCCAATGATGTGGGCCATGTGTGCATTTGTGTGTGTGTGTGTGGATGAGGTGTGCTCTACAAGCATGCTGGATTCCTTTCAGCAGCAACGATTTTTAACCTAAACATTAACAACCAACACTAAAGCAACAGAATAAACTCGAGAAGGATGTGGCTTTATCCGCTGCTTTTGCTTATCTCCTTTGAACTTTTAGGGTGTGCCTATTATAGTAAAAAAATAGTCCTTCCAGGGGAAAAATAAACATTATGGAGATTCTAGTTAGCAGTAGGGCTGGTATCATCCGTGTCCTCTAGGGCTCACAGTCGCAGGCCACAGTCGCCAGAGGCCCGCTGATGGGGGACTCTCAGTGCCATCAGATTCCCACTCAGGGAAGAAGCCTCTGCATTTGCTGGGCAGCGGTTTTAAATAAATTTATATTAAAAAATAAATAAATAAAACTAAGAAGAGCAATCAAATGCGCCTTGTTTTCTGGTGAATAAGAATGTGCTTTTTGTGAAATTTAAAAATAAATGATACATATGAACTTACAAACAGAAAGAGCCTTGCAGACAGAGAAAGAACTTATGGTTGCCAGGGGAGAAAGGATAGTTAGGGAGTTTGGGATGGATATATGTACACGCTGCTATATTTAAAATGGATAGACGACAAGAACCGCTGTGCAGCACAGGGCACTCTGCTGAATGCTATGTGGCAGCCTTGATGAAAGGCGGGTTTGGGGGAGACTGGATGCATGGATGTGCACGGCTGATTCCCTTTGCTGTCCCCCAGAAACTGTCGCAATGGTGTTAATCAGTTGTACCCCAATAAAAATAAATTTAAAAAAAGAACATGCTTTTTAGAGTTCATAGGAAACCACCTCGTGGGCAGTTACATCATTTTATCTGTTTTTAGAAAGAGAGGTAAAGGAAATGGGGCCCGGGAGCTGGCTGGCTGACTCAAGGCTTCCTGAGCCCCAGGCTGGCTCTGAGCAAACACCACCATCAGGACCACGGCTGTCCCCAGGGAAGCCCTGCTGTTAAGTACACCAGCGAGAGGACCTCCCTCTGCTGGGACGTGAGCGCCTCCCTTTCTTCTCTCAGGCTCCCGTTTCCCAAGAACCTGCCCTCTGTGATTTATCCTTGGACCGTAACTGATAGAACTGGGGAAGGTGTGGGAGCAGAGACTGTAAACCCCAGCTTGGTCTCCTCTTCCAGGTACTCAGAGAGCACAGCACACCCAGACAGCCTGGGAAGGGGAGGTGGAGGGCCCTGGATTGCAGAGTCAAGTACATAAGCAAAGGCATCTTCTAGAAAAACCAAGATCGCATACTACGTAAAGAGCAAAGAACACCAAGGCCTGGACAGAAAGGAAAACTCCAGTTACAGGGTCACCCAAAGAAGCTCTGATCTCAAAAAGGCCAAGAAAAGAAACAGGAGGAACAGCTGATCCATTGAAAGATATGATACAAACGGAAGAAACTATAAGTAAGGTGAAAAGACAGCCTTCAGAATGGGAGAAAATAATAGCAAACGAAACAATGGACAAAGAATTAATCTCAAAAATATACAAGCAGCTCCTGCAGCTCAATTCCATAAAAATAAATGACCCAATCAAAAAATGGGCCAAAGAACTAAACAGACATTTCTCCAAAGAAGACATACAGATGGCTAACAAACACATGAAAAGATGCTCAACATCACTCATTATCAGAGAAATGCAAATCAAAACCACTATGAGGTACCATTTCACGCCAGTCAGAATGGCTGCGATCCAAAAGTCTACAAGCAATAAATGCTGGAGAGGGTGTGGAGAAAAGGGAACCCTCTTACACTGTTGGTGGGAATGCAAACTAGTACAGCCACTATGGAGAACAGTGTGGAGATTCATTAAAAAACTGGAAATAGAACTGCCTTATGATCCAGCAATCTCACTGCTGTGCATACACACTGAGGAAACCAGAATTGAAAGACTCCAGTGTTCATCGCAGCACTGTTTACAATAGCCAGGACACGGAAGCAACCTAGATGTCCCTCAGCAGACGAATGGATAAGAAAGCTGTGGTACATATACACAATGGAGTATTACTCAGCCATTAAAAAGAATACATTTGAATCACTTCTAATGAGGTGGATGAAACTGGAGCCTATTATACAGAGTGAAGTAAATCAGAAAGAAAAACACCAATACAGTATATTAACGCATTTATATGGAATTTAGAAAGATGGTAATGATGACCCTATATATGAGACAGCAAAAGAGACACAGATGTAAAGAACAGACTTTTGGACTCTGTGGGAGAAGATGAGAGTGGGATGATTTGAAATAATAGCATTGAAACATGCATATCATCATATGTGAAACAGATCTCCAGTCCAGGTTCGATGCATGAGACAGGGTGCTCAGGGCTGGTGCACTGGGATGACCCTGAGGGATGGGGTGGGGAGGGAGGTGGGAGTGGGTTCAGGATGGGGGACACATGTACACCCATGGCTGAGTCATGTCAATGTAAGGCAAAATCACAATATTGTAAAGAAAGTAGCCTCCAATTAAAATTACTTAATTAATTAAAAAAAAAAAAAAAAAAGATATGGTGCAGCGCTGGGCTCTGGCATTTATAGGTGGCTCTTGACTGTCCCCTGGCAGATTGGTCATTGATTTTAAAGCAATAAATATTTAGTTTTGAGAATTGTAGGTACTTAACTATTTATGATTATTTTCAAAAGAACAGGACTTCTTGAGGTCAGATGACTCACATGTTCTCACCTATCCCCTGTCCCTGCTGGCTGGGACTAAGTAGAGTATTAGCATGTCCTCTACTGAATTGTATTAGGACAGTAATTTCATTGCCAAGGTGCTAAAGAGAGGCAGGTTAGGATTAATTAACTATCTGCCTTGAAGCTATTTTCCAGTCATCTCTCTCTACCTTCTGGACATCAGTCTAACTCATCCACATTAGAGATGCCAGTGCCGCGATTAGCACTGAAATTCAGTGTACACTGTATTTGGAGAAAGAGTTCCATACATGTTCCCGAATTCCCCATCACCATCCCTCAGGGAGAGCAAGCCCAGAGATGGATGGCTTGTCTAGAAGACAGGTCCCGTCTTGGCTCTTTGTCCTCCCAATAACCCAAGGCATCTGCTAAGGTGATGTTTCCAGGACAGCATATACAGCAGAGATCAGAGGAGCGCCTTACTTCTTTAAAGACAGGTTGTCAGAGAAAAATCAATGACTTTTCCCTCTGAAGTTAGAAAGCCTAAAATAGGGAAAAGCCTATAGAAATAGGTTGCCTGTTTTAGCATAACAGAATAAGGCACTAAAGAACACTAAAATGGCCTAAAAGAAGTTAAAGTATGTCACTGAGGACGTTGCATCATTTATCACTAATCAAAATATAGGTGGTCATTCGGCTTCTGACACAGGATGGATTAAAGCACAGTCCAGTGTTCTTGCCTGGAGAATCCCAGGGACGGGGAAGCCTGGTGGGCTGCCGTCTATGGGGTCGCACAGAGTTGGACACAACTGAAGTGACTTAGCAGCAGCAGCAGCAATGTGGAGTGAGATGATCTAGGCCGAAAACCTATTTTGTTATGTAGATCTCTGGATTGGGGAACCTCTTAACCTCGCCACATGCAATTACAGTTCAGCTGCTCAGTCGTGTCCGACTCTTTGCGACCCCATGGACTGCAGCACTCCAGGCCTCCCTGTCCAGCACCTACTCCCGGAGTCTGCTCAAACTCAAGTCCATCGAGTCTGTGATGCCATCCAACCATCTCACCCTCTGTCATCCCCTTCTCCTCCTGCTTTCGATCTTGCCCAGCATCAGGGTCTCTCCTAATGAGTCAGCTCTTCACATCAGGTGGTCAAAGTATTGGAGTTTCAGCTTCAGCATCAATCCTTCCAATGAATATTCAAGACTGATTTCCTTTAGGGTTGATTAAAGGAATTTACCATCTGATGAACCAAGTAACAGTGTGGCTGTGAACATGATATAAGAGGTCTGTGCAGAGCGCCCAGTATTCGTAGTATTTTGCCCATTTTTTTGCCTGGGGAGAGCTGTTTCAGTGGCAGTGCTGTGCATAATCTCATCCTGACTTCTGTGTGGCCAAGTTCATGTTTGTTAGTGGACTGAATAAGGTAAGGAGGAGAGGTTTTGTTTTTGTTGGGGGAAAGGGTAGGTCTTAGTATCTCATAAATATTGCCTTTTGATTTAAGTCATCTTATTCATTTGATCTGCAAAAGCAGAAAGAATCAAAGACTGCCACAGAAATATTCTGGATTTTGTTTCTGACACAGGAAAAAGGCAAAGATACACCCAGGTCGATGGTGAGGATGATGCCCCAGCTAGAAGCCACACACCTGGCTCACAGAGCAAGAGTCGGCTTGGGATTATAGACAGAAGGCTCCAGGGACCTTGTCTCCAGGAGGAAAATCGATCTATTTAAATACTGAGAATGCAGGGGGGAAAGTTACATAAAAAAGACATGTAGGGCACCACTGAGTGACTCAACAACAACAACAAAAGTAATATTATACCTCTTGTTCGGCAACAATACAGTCATCACATGATGGTTTTACAAAAAGGGTGAAATGACTAAACGGGAATATGCTGAAAGGTGAAATCTGGTGAAAAGAATACAGAAGAGTTGATCTTCACCTGTTTTAATAGGAAAGGAACAGATAACGCCTAAATGAATAAATACAAATACTTAAGTGCATTGTTGAAAAATATTAAAGTAGAGGCTGGAAAAACAGCAAAAAGAAAATGTTAGCCATTAGGGATCCAGACTTGGAATGAGGACGAGGAGCAGAGAACTGTGTTTTTAGTCAATATGAGCCTCAATGCGTTCACTACACAGCTTTACAAACTCTGTGTGCAAATTACTTTGAAAAAGATAAAAAAAGAAAAGTGGTTTTAAAAGCAGAACAAACACAGAGCAGAAAGCAATTAGAGAATCAATTCCCATTCACACACAGCTTCTCCTCTCAGATGTTTTCAGTCTCTCTTAGGCTTTGTAGAAAGAGGAACTAGAAATTCTGCATAGGGTACTGGCTCTAAAGTCAACCAAGCTTTCTCTCACAAGCTGAGTAGAGAGAATGTATGTCAGCTTAAATCACTGAGTTAGCATTTTCTGAATCCTTCTAATCTTTAATAGCTCAGAAAATTCCAATGAGGGTATTTCGTATACATAAAAAAATATCTGTGCCCTGAAGTTTTGCAACTCTGTGTGTATTAAGTAAAAATGTTCAGAATAATCAAAATATGAATACCTAAAAGAGGTCTTCTTCTACCCAAGAAACAGAGAGAACCACACATATCAAGGCTTAATTATCCCAATGAAGGTATAATCTTAAATGTCTCTAGATATTACAAAGATAACTTGTTCTTTGTCAAGAGTAAAACAACAGAGAGCTATAGAAAGATCAGTACCAATGCACAGCCCCTCCTCTCCACCGTGCTTTTAGAAAGAGTGTTCCCTTTAAGAACAAATTTAGGAGGTCACTTTGGCATCTTCTGGCGAAGTTTGATACAGATAGACCTCTTTGATATTCAAGTATCATCTGTATCTTTAAGCCCTATTAAGTTCTAAGTTTCATCAAGAAACCAAACTATGCATGGTTTTGTCAACTTCCTAAAAGATCCTGATCAGGAAGGAGGTTTTATTAAACAAGAGAGAAACTGTATGTGAGTTTCCAGTGAAACGTATGCGTATATTTATTTGTGAAATTTACTTTCAATAAAGATCACCCCGTAGCCTCTGCCTCAATTTCTGTTCTTACTCGGTACCACCAAAGAGGGCCAGCTCTATCCAACAAAGACCAACGGTCTTGACTTGTCTAAACCTCTAGTACCGATGATTTCTCAACACCACTGAGAACAGTACGTTGTTGCTGCTCAACTGCTAGGTCATATCTGACTCTTTGCAGCCCCATGGACTGCATGAAGCACATCTGGCTTCCATGTCCTTCACTATCTCCCGGAGTTTGCTCAAACTCAAGTCCAAAGAGTTGGTGATGCCATCCAACCATCTCATCCTCTGTCACCTTCTTCTCCTCCTGCCCTCAATGTTTCCCAGCATCAGGGTCTTTTTCCATCAGGTGGCCAAAGTATCAGAGCTTCAGCTTCAGCATCAGTCCTTCCAATGAATATTCAGGGTTGATTTCCTTTAGGTTTAGCTGGTTTGATCTCCTTGAACTCCCCTAGGACGCTTGGGAATACTGGCCCAGCAGTTTAAAAAGAAATAGCTTTTCCATTTCTCTATAATATTTTTCTGTTTCTTCCCCCATCTGTTTCCTTCCAAATGCTTGAAGCACCTTCCAGATGAAAATAAGCCTTTTTTATAATCCTGTTCTGTATGAGGCTGAAACGTTCCCCCCTGGTGCCTCCAAGAAGAGTAGCTGAAGATCTGCTGTCGTGTTTGTAAACCATCAGCCCTGCCCAATGCTACATCCCAAGGTCTCATTCATCACTCCACATACGTGCTCCTGGTGCTGGAGGACCACCTCCAGATGTTCCATCAGATGGAGCTTCAGAGGCATGAACCTCACTGCGATTCCCCATCCAGCAGGGAAGGCTTGTGAGGGCTGGTGTCACACCAAGCTGCCAGGTGGGCTTCTGCCGGGGGTCCTCTAGCAGCCCCCAAGAGCAGGGCTGGATGCTCTGCATGGGGCCAGGAGGGCGGCAGGTGGTGCCAGGATCTGCGGGGTTCTAGACAGAACTGACAAAAGAATTCACGTTGCCTTACTATTAAAGATACAACAAATGATCTACTGAGACAGTCCTCCTGCCCTGGCTGGTTTTCAGGCAGCAGACAATGGCCGGGGGAGGGACTGGAAGCCAGTGGAACTCTGGGGAGGGCCATCGAGCCATTGGCCTGCTGTTGGACATCATTGTGTCTTTTCTGCTCGCTGGACTGCTGGAGGAGATGTTCCATGTCCTCTGTAGCTCGCTTTCCAAATTCACGTTGCAATGCTTCTGGCTTTCCAGCTAACCCCCCATCCTGTGGCTGCTCTCTGTTTCCTCACAGCAATTTGATGTCCACGTGAGCACGCACAGAGGCTGGGATAACTGTGCAAGCCCAGGGCATCACAGACAGAACCATGACGGACTTCCCAATCTTGTCCCACCTGTGGTTCTGCTCCTCTGGAGTTCAGAGCAGGTCCGGGGGACCCAGAGTCAGCAGGGGACTCTGTGGGCAGAGCCTCAGAAAGTCCTGAGAGCCACCAGCACACACTCTGGATACAGAGGAGGAGGGGAAGGTATGTTGGAAGCATTTTAAATGCATGTCATAAAAATAGCATGTCTCTGGCATTTGTGATTTCAAAATAAATTAAATATCACGGCTTCAAAAACTTAGAGCTGTTACAGTGATAAGCGAGCATTTACCATCATCAGTGACTGATACACTGAAGCCTGACAGCATCTGCTACAGGAACCAGTGCGCGTGAGTCTAACCGCTTTAATGCACTGAATTCTCACCACTTCTAAGGTTGCTAATATGCTGCTGCACTTTCAAGATGTGTCTGGTAAGGAGAGAGCCTGGCCCCAAAACCTAGTGCTTAAGGCCAGGGCACTATTCCCTCACATCCCTCTCCCCATCCCCTCCTGAGGACAGTCTGCCTTCCCACCCCTGCAGCACTCGCTAGTCCAGGACACTGGCTAGGGGCACTATGGTCAGCAGACATCAACAGCGAGAGAGAAGTGAGTCCCTCAGTCCCATCTAAGTGAGCAAGTCACTGCTGGTGGCCAGAGTCAGGGCAGCCCCAGCGGGCAGGGTGTCATGGGCTGAACATGCATGTCCCTCCAAAACACACATAGTGAAACCCTAATCCCCAAAGGGATTGGACCTGGAGACAGGCCTTTGGGGAATAACTAGGTTTAGATGAGGTCATGAGGGTGGGACCCCCAGGTTGGGATTAGTGTCAAGGGGAGAAGGTGGCCGTCCACAAACTAGGAGGAGGGTCATCCCCAGACACCAGATCTTCTGGAATTCCCCAATGTTATGAGAAGCAAATTCCTGATGTTGAAGCCATTCAGACTGTGGTCCTCGGTCTTAGCAGTGCCGAAAGGACCAAGACACAGGAGAAGTCAGGCAGCAGACCTGACTTCCCCAATCACATCCAGTTGCCACTTCCCCAATCACATCCAATTGCCACTGTTCACCAGAGTTCATCTACTGCCGTGTGAAGGAGCTTTCTGCTCAGCCCTGTATGGAATGGCCAGAGGACTCGGGCTGTCAGGACACCTCTAGGACCTTTTCTGGCTCATAGGAAACTTGGGGAGCTAGTCTCAAGTATGGTCTATGGAGGAAGAGAGTCCAATGTGGGAGGAGGCGTGGGTTCATTTAGGAAAGAGGAGCCTGAGGTACAGACAACACTGCACTTGTCCTTCCTTTTAAAGAAAATGATATGGGAGAATGGCATTGAAACACGTAAAATATCATATGTGAAACGAGTCGCCAGTCCAGGTTCGATGCACGATACAGGGTGCTCAGGGCTGGTGCACTGGGATGCCCCAGAGGGATGGGATGGGGAGGGAGGTGGGAGGGGGCTTCAGGATGGGGAACACATGTACACTCATGGCGGATTCAAGTCAATGTATGGCAAAACCAATACAATATTGTAAAGTAAAATAACTAATTAATTGAAAAATTAAGAGAATTTCATGTTTGTTGTGAAAAAATCAAATATAGAAATTAATGAAGTAAAAAACCCACATATGTATGGCTGACTCCCTTTGCTGCTCACCTAAAACTATCACAACTTTGCTAATTGGCTAAATACCCCAATACAAAATGTTTCTGGTATTAAATAAAAATAAAAATTGTTTAAATGCATTTAGAAAAAAATCAAAGCTCTCACACCCAATGTACAGTTAAGTAGAAGAGCAACAGTTTGACAGATTTCTGTCCAAACTTGTGCTTTATTCTTATGCTGATGAGTGTTTAGAAAAGAAAAGCGTGAGGAAGAGGGAGGGAGGGAGAGAGACAGATGGATGAGAGATCCCTTTGGGTTACTCCCCAAGTTATGCATTTTCCGGCTATGTGAGACACTCGCCGGGCTTCCCAGGTGGCGCTAGGGGTAAAGAACCTGCCTGCCAATGCAGGAGATGTAAGACACACAGTTTCATGCCTGGGTCGGGAAGATCCCCTGGAGGAGGGCATGGCAACCCACTCCAGTATTCTTGCCTGGGGAATCCCATGGACAGAGGGGCCTGGCGGGCTACAGTCCATAGGGTCGCAGAGAGTCGGACACGACTGAAGCGAGTTAGTAAACTCACAGTCACCAATTTAACCAATCTTTCTCCCATACAAGCCCATGTGGACCAGTCTACCCAGCATATTTATATGAATAATGGGGGCCAGATAGAGAGGGGGTATGAAATTCTTAGATATGGGTATTCAGTTATGACCTTGGATTTCCACAAACCATACTGAGTGCCTCCTGTGTGAAAGCCAGCCCCAGCAGGTGGTGTGGGTGTGAAGAGTGGACGAGTAAGGTGTGATCTTCTTTGAGGGCTGGGAGCACTCTGCCAGGCTCACTAGTAGTGGGCAGAACTCATCTCCTGTGGTTTCAGGACTGAGGTCGCCAGGACGGCTCTCGGGCCTTAGGGGCACCCACATTTCCTGACCATGCGGCCCCCATGGGCAGCTCATGACAAGGATATGTGCTTTCTTCAGGCCATGCAGATCATCGAACTCCTCTTCTGCCGTGAGTCAGAGGAAACTCTGCTTTTAAAGGCTCGTGTATTACATCAGCCTACCCGGATGATCTCCCTGTGTGAGGGTGACTGGGGACCTTAATTACATCAGCAAATCCCTTCACAGCAGCACATAAATTAGCGCTTCCCTGAACTACTGGGAGAGCAGTGGGTGCAACAGGGACCAGAAGCCAGAGCTGGGGGATGTCTTGGAATTCCACTTCCAACAATTGGCACTGCATCGCTGACGGGACTCAACTTTGCCTTCCTTCTAAAATATCTCACTTTTGAATATCAAAAGAATCTGTACCCATATCTCACTGACTCTTCCCGCAAATGAAATCATCATGGATTTAGGAGGGGCAATGTCAAACCCATCGCTGTGTTTTAATTTAGGTATTCTGGTAAACAAGTGAATTCACAAAGCTTCCAAATATTTAAGGTTAGGAATCATAATGCAAAAGAATGGTGAATTTGGCAACATAAAAATCAAAACTTTTTTAATGTTGTAAAATATAAACACAATTAAAGACATATAATAAACTAAAGATAGGGGTGGGATGTAACTTCTATGTCTGTGAAAAAAAGATACACCACAGTAGATAAACAAATACACAAAAAAATACATAAATATCAGAGAAATAGGGAAAAAAAATCACATCTAATTGCAGGAATAATGACATGAAGAGGCAAGGAAAAAAATTGGCCAATAAACATGAGGAAATTCAACCTTACTTACTAATCAATAAAATGCAAATGAATAGTCACCACCTGTCAGACTGGCAACAATTAAGAAGATAACACCTTGTGTTGAAGGGGGTCAGATTACAAATGCTCTTTCATATACAGCTGGAGAGAACATAAATCAAAGACACTTTTCCAAAAGAAAAATTTCCAGCACATATCAAATGTATTAAAAGCATAACTCTGACCTACCAGTTCCACTTCCAAACATCTTTTCCTAAAGAGACTAGTGCACACACGTGCAGAGACGTGTGCACCAGAAGGCCGTGCACACTGCCGCTAACAGGAGGAAACTGCAGGGAGCTGAAGTCTACCAAGGTCTGGCCCAAGACACGACGGCTAAGCAGCCTTTAAAAATGACAGATGTTTCCCTAGTGGCATGAAAAGATGCTCCTGATTAGTCCTATGCAGACAGAGAGGTGGCAGAACAAACTCTATTTTTGTAGAGTAAACGTATTTATATGCGTGAATAGCGGTAGTATAGACAGACGTAGATCTAAACAGAACACAGATGCCTAGAAAATCCTAGGAGGAGTATTTGCCAAACTGTTTACAGTGAGGTCTTTGAGTGATTAGATTATGGGTCACTTTCATATTTCTTTTCCAACTTGTATTTAACTTACTTGATATGAGAAACCCACAGCTAACATTATACTCAACAGTGAAAAGCTGAAATCATTCCCTCTAAGATCAAGAACAAGACAAGTATTTGTCTTGTTCAGCGTATTTTTGGAAGTCCTAGCCACAGCAATCAGAGAAGAAAAAGGAATCCAAATTGGAAAAGAAGAAGTATAATTTTCAATGTCTGCAGATGACATGATGATATACATAGAAAACCCTTTCTTTGATGATATACAAAGACACCACCAGAAAACTACTAGAGCTCATCAATGAATTCAGTAAAGTCGCAAGATATAAAATTAATACACAGAAATCTCTTGCATATCTGTACAATAACAATGAAATATCAGAAACAAAAATTAAGGAAATAACCACACTTATCATCACACCAAAAAGAACAAAATACCTAAGAATAAACACACCTAAGGAAGCAAAAGATCTGTACTCAGAAAACTGTAAGACTCTAATGAAAGAAATTAAAAATGACACAGTTGGAAAGACATACTGTGTTCATGGATTGGAAGAACCGATATTGTTAAAATGACCATACTACCCAAGGCAGTCTACATATTCAATGCAATCCTATCAAATCACCAATGGCATTTTTCACGGAACAAGGTCAAAAATTTTGATTTGCTTATTTTTCTTTCTTAAACATATATTGCTTATCCAAAAAAAAAAAATGTTAAACTGCTTTGAAGCTTATTTGAGATCTAACGTTATCTTCCCCAGTTACATCAAAGACTGTGAAATCTGCTGTGCATACATGCTAAGTTGCTTCAGTCTCGTGCAACTCTTTGCCACCCTGTGGAGCCCGCCAGGCTCCTCTGTCCATGGGATTTTCCAGGCAAGAATACTGGAGTGGGTTGCAATACCCTCTGCCAGGGGATCTTCCGGACCCAGGGATCGAACCTGGGTCTTTTACATCTCCTGCATTGGCACACAGGTTCTTTACCACTAGCGCCGCCTGGGAAATCTACTAAGAGCACTGCGATTTGTACTGATTCAACGTGTTACATCATCTCTAAGATGTACTACCAAGGAGGCTTGATTTAGAACTTTCAGCAGTTGTGATCAACAGGGGAAGATGCCCCCCTGGGACCCACAACACATTCTGAACCGCGTGCCTGTTCATTTCCGGGTGTAGTTGACTCTGCTTCTTCTGGCCCCTTTCCTGAGCACAGCACAGAGTTCTACACACACAAAGCAGCTGTGACCACCCTGCAACCATCACGGCCTACAGACGTCGCACCGCAGATGACCGTGAAATCCTAGGCTACTTTCCACAGCTTTCGTAAACTCTTGGGTGTCTGACTACTGCTATTTAGCAGAGGATACTAGAAAAGAATACATTTTGTAGGGTTATTTGACCTTGGAACAATCTGCTCTCTGAGCCTTATGTGCTGGCATATGGAAGGCTGTTTAGGTGTCAATTTGGAACTGTGTTCACTGCTAGGAAATTAACATTTGCTGTGATGCTGTTTGCCTGCGAGCAGGTCAGTTTTGGCATAATTTATGTTTTTTTCTCCCCCACATAAATGTTTGCGTGATTTTTATTTTCACATTTTGCTCTTTGTTTTGTAAAAATGAGTAGTAAATGCAAAAATCATAGTGATGATTCCCATGATATGTGGCTCAGATCATATTAACTTAATTTCCATAGTTTTCTCAATTATACAAATAGAATTTATCACAATGAAAGTTCAACCAAATTCTGTTAACTGTATAAAGAATAAAACTAAATAATGTGTAAACACTACAAATATATATTTTATCTTAAAGATGAGATGCAATGAGGGATATTTTCATACTTTGTAGCTTTCAAAACTACCCCCAATCTCGTAACATAGAGCGCTATTATTTATCATTTCCACATGCCATTTTTGTACAGATTTGGGGGAATGTTATAAATAATAAATGTGACTGTCTTTATATCTGTGTTCACTGTTTGCCTGCCCAGTGATTTCTGCATTCAGTTTATAAACCAAAATATAAAACCAGGTAAATTATCTAGTGCCAACCAAATAACTATTTCTTATCCTTTACTCAGTACAGTGTGTTAATCTCACTTAAACTCAAATATTCTACTAACATGCTTATAAATAACAACCTCTATCACTATTTAAACCACTTAACTGAGAATATGTAGGGAATTAAGGATGAGGTCATTATCAATTTATCTTGTGGTAACCTCTGTAACTTTCTCAGGAGTATGGTATCTTTCAGTTCTAAGCCACAAATAAGAGTACACTGAATACATGGTGCTTAATTAATTGTGTGTACTTTGGTGAATGTCTCTTTCTGAGTCTTAGCTTTAGGTCTTTTGGATTTATTCTGTGGCAAGCAGGCTTCCCTGGTGGCTCAGTGGTAAAGAATCCACCTCCCAAGCAGGAGACTCATGGTTGATCCCTGAGTTGGGAAGATCCCCTGGAGAAGGAAATGGCAACCCACTCTAGTATTCTTGCTTGGGAAATCCCAGACAAGAACATGCACCAAATTTATTCATTCATTTGTTTACTTATGGACAGAGGAGCTTGGTGGGCTATAGTTCGTCAGGCCACAAAGCTCTGGGTATGACTTAGTGACTAAACAACGGCTGTGATCAAGCAGTTGGCATTATCTGCAGGGCGACGTCTGACATCCAAATCCATTTTAACATGAGCCCATTGATAAGTCAAACCCTCGGTTACTAATGTGTCTAATCCCTTCCTCATCTCTTTTCTCAGGATTGCCACGACATCCCATCTATTGCTTATTCTGGGACCACTGAGAAATATTTTCTTGAGGGTTTCTTTTTGTAAAGGAAAGGCAAGCACATTACACAAGCCCGGACTTCATGCTAGTTTGGTGCAAATGCAATTGTTCTCAGGGCCTGAGAGGAGCTATGAAGGTCATTCTGGCAATCAGGTTTACAAAGAAGCAGAAGCAACAGAGGGTTGCAAAACACACCCAGGACTCAGGAAGGGGCCCAGGAACATGCACCAAGTTCATTCATTCGTCTACTTATTCATTCATTCATTTAAATAATATCCAGGGAGCAGCTACTGCCTGTAGAACTCTCTGTGTCTCCACCTGTAAAACCACTGGGGATTCACTGTGGAGGGTCAAGGGAAAGAAGAGTCACGAAACACGTTTAATGCCTCTACCTTCTTCAGTAGGGAAAGAAAATGAACTATCAGTGACAGCTTTCTAAAATTGAGTATCACTGTCTCCACACACACGAGTTGTAGCCAACAACAGTCCACACATCCATACTCCCTCAAATCGGAGGGTTTGTCTGTGGATGACCCCAGAGCCCTTTAACACTAGGACATGAACTTGGCAGGAGAGTGGACTCTACTTTGGCAAAAGACTGTCAACAAAGTCAAAAGCCAAATGGCCTTCAACTTAATCTGGGATTCACAGAAAACCCATAGAATTCTACATTCAGGGAACTTCAGGGATAACTTAGTGAGCTTTATTTCTAACATGATAGATGGAAACCCGAGAATCGGAAGGTCACAAAGATTCAGACATCTTATTTATGTACCAGGTAATTTATTTATACTCTGCCTACTTCCAAAAAGGTTTTGAGGCAATTCTCCAATCACTGTGGTTAATCACTGTGCTATTATTAGAAGTGTAGCTCCAATACTCAGGCCACCTGATGTGAAGAGCCAACTCATTAGAAAAGACCCTGATGCTGGGAATGATTGAGGGCAGGAGGAGAAGGGGGTGACAGAGGATGAGATGGTTGGATGGCATCACTGACTCGATGGACATGGGTTTGAGCAAACTCTGGGAAAGAGTCGAGGATAGAGGAGCCTGGCATCCTGCAGTCCATGGGGTCACAAAGAGTCGGACATGACTTAGCGACTGAACAAAATTATTAGAAGTGACTCTTTTTTTAAAACTATATTTCTAAAACTCCATGGATTTAGATAGTGCTAGGTAAATAATTCAGATTATCGTGTATATGCTGGCATTTTAATAAAGATGCTAACAAGCTGAATCCTCTTGGCATTTCAAAGGATTCCTAAAATCAGCTCTTTGGGCTTGTACAGGGCAAGTGGCGTGAATTGTAATACAGTGAAGCGTTACCCACATTTACGTGATTATCTTATGAGATTTACAGAGCAAACTTGGTGTGAATAAGATTAACCTCTTTGGGATATTTGGCCTCTCTTTCTGTAATATGCGGATTCATATGTGCTAACAGTGTTTGTGGTTTAATCAGATCTGGACTTTTCCTTAAAAATGCATATAAATGAGATCTCTGATTGGAGTACATAAAGTGTAAATGTGAACTCTGGAGTGGGTTCCTTGCGTACAAATGTTTAAGATTAAAGAAGAGAGGTGTAGGAGACAGGATAAGAAGCATAATGTGCAAGATGGGGCAGCGAGTCGCCAGACCCCTCCGAGCGGCCCTCTGATGGGCATCTTCCCAAGAGATACTTGTGACACTTCCACTCAGCAGGGCTCTCTGTCACTGCTCACTTTCAGGATTCAAGAACACCTGGAACCAGAAGCAGAAACTGGAAGCCAAGTCAGGTGCATTGGGTGAACCGGGTCTGCACGCAGAGATAGGACTGCCCCTTGAAGGTCATGTAGATAGGAGAGCAATGGAGCACTTTGACCTCTTTTGTGCCCAATGTGCTAAGTTGCTTCAGTCGTGTCCGACTTTTTGTGACCCAATGGACCATAGCCCACCAGGCTCCTCTGTCCATGGGCCTCTCCAGGTAAGAATACTGAAGTGGGTTGCCATGCCCTCCTCCAGCAGGTCTTCCCAACCCAGGGATGGAACCCACATCTCTATGTCTCCTGCATTGGCAGGCGGGTTCTTTACCACTAGCACCGCCTGGGAAGCCCCCTTGTGCCCAAGGGCAATGGCATTTCTCTCTCTCAGGCCACGGGCTGCGGGCATTGCCTAGAGCATCATGGACTGGGGGCAAGAGGGGATGCAAAGGAGACCTCTGCGTGGCTGTGGTCCAGCATAAACCATGGACGGAATGAGGGGAGGAAGTGGGGAAGGCTGATGGGCCATCGATGGAGCAGCTGCGTCTCTCTGGACCCCTTACGACATGAGGTGAGGCCCGTGAATCACCTGGGCAGCAGTGCCCCTCCCGCCCTATCCACTGCCTGAGAACCTGCTCTGAGGCTGGCAGGCCCGCGTCCTCGGCTCTTAGGAGAAAGGAGGGGCTCTTTCCGTTGCACATGGATGGGATAGGGCCGAGGGAATTCAGGCTGCCCCTGCCATGGCAGAAGGAGTTTTGGCCTCAGGTGTTTCTCGGGTCACTAATGTGTTCCCTTGTGGGAGCTGCTAAGGCGTTTATCTGTTAGGTGATACTGTTCATTCACTTCAGTCCCTTGACAGGCCTGGATGCTCTTTGTGCTGAACTGGCTTCACAGCAATGGCGGCTCTGCTCAATTAATATTTAAAAAAAAAAAAAACAATGTTTAGAAAAATAGTCGCTCAAACTCACTCGCTGCAGTTGTTGCCTCCTCCAAACCAAGCACATGGCGGCATTTTTGGCGTTTTTTTCTTTCCAGCCTTTGTTATTTCACCTGTGCGGCCGCAGGCCTAGGATGTGACAATATGGGTTTCGTAGCTGATCCAGTCGGGGAAGGCAATGGCACCCCACTCCAGTCCTCTTGCCTGGAAAATCCCATGGACGGAGGAGCCTGGTGGGCTGCAGTCCACGGGGTCGCTAAGAGTTGGACACGACTGAGCGATCTCACTTTCACTTTTTCACTTTCATGCATTGGAGAAGGAAATGGCAACCCACTCCAGTGTTCTTGCCTGGAGAATCCCAGGGGCAGGAGAGCCTGGTGGGCTGCCATCTATGGGGTCGCACAGAGTCGGACACGACTGAAGTGACTTAGCAGCAGCAGCAGCAGCTGACCCAGTAACATGCCTGATCCTGTTGTTCATGGCGGCAATTAAGGTCCACGGTTGACAAGCTCAAGGGATTTGCTTCGTGTCTCACCTGTGGATCTGGACCTTGCAGGTGAGCCAGGCGGATACAGGATGAGTGTCTCTATCTGTGTCTATTATAGGGAGTCACCTATGTGATCAAGCTTCTCACCAAGCATCTTGTGCTGTGCTGTGCTTAGTTGCTCACTTGTGTCCGACTCTTTGCGACCCCATGGACTGTAGTCCATCAGGCTCCATAGACTGTAGCCCGCCAGGCTCCTCTGTCCGTGGGGATTCTTCAGGCAAGAATACTAGAGTGGAATGCCAGGCTCTCCTCCAGGGGAATCTTCCCAAACCAGGGATCAGACCCAGGTATCCTGCATTACAGGTAGATTCTTTATCAGCCAGGCCCTCCTCCAGGGGAATCTTCCCAAACCAGGGATCAAACCCAGGTCTCCTGCGTTACAGGCAGATTCTTTATCAGCTGAGCCACCAAGTGTCTTGAAGTTTGCCACATATCTTCTTCCCAGAAACACACCTTCAAAGCTACAGTCCAGTACTGTCTAATTTGCTATTTGATGAGAGTGAAAAAGGTGGCTTAAAACTCAACATTCGAAAAACTAAGATCATGGTATCTGATCCCATCACTTTATGGCAAAGAGACGGGGAGAAAGTGGAAACAGTGACAAATTTTATTTCCTTTGGCTCCAAAATCACTGTGGATGTTGACTGCAGCCACAAAATAATGAGACACTTGCTCCTTGGAAGAAAAGCTATGGCAAACTCAGATGGTATATTAAAAAGCAGGGACATTACTTTACAGACAAGGTCCATTTAGTCAAAGCTATGGTTTTTCCAGTAGTCATGTACGGATGTGAGAGTTGGACCAAAAAGAAGGCTGAGCACCAAAGAATTGATGCTTTTGAATTGTGATGCTGGAGAAGGCTCTTGAGAGTCCCTTGGATAGCAAGAAGATCAAACCAGTTAACCCGAAAGAAAATCTACTTTGAATATATATTGAGAGGACTGATGCTGAAGCTGAAACTCTAATACTTTGGCCACCTGCTGTGAAGAGCCAACTCATTGGAAAACACCCTGATGCTGGGAAAGATTGAAGGCAAGAGGAGAAGGGGACGACAGAGGATGAGATGGTTGGATGGCATCACCGAGTCGATGTAGGATAGAGGAACCTGGCAGGCTATAGTCCACAGGATTGCAAAGAGTCAGACATGATTGAGTGACTGAACGACAACTCTCTTGAACTAAGTGTCTTCTTTACATAAACAGTGCCAGTGCCTTCTCTGAGGAGTGTGTTTATTGGCACCCTACACACGAAACATCTTGACTGTGTCTCATAAAAACCTGTGACTGGCATGTACGCAAGCTTTTAATGAACTTCCGCGCGAGTAAGCCAAGCAGTAAAGTCCACACATTTTCTGTTCATAAAAACACCTCGTTTGCAAAGGAGGGGTACAGGTTCCCAGGAAACAGGGAACAGAAGCCAGGCTGGCAATTTATAGAAATTGACCTCTTTCTTTTCTTCCAGAGACCCTGGGCTTGGACAGACTAATCCTGCACCCTGGAAATTACATCAGCTAAAGCTTGAGGGGACAGCACAGGTCACAGTGCATTCTAAATAGGGGCAGGGAGGCAGAAAAGGCCCAGGCCTTCCGGAGGTAGAAGCTGCATGGGTCACACCCCTGCAGACTGCAGTCACCTTCAATTTTAATCACGGAAGACATTTCCCGTGGTGTGCGTTGGCTCTGTGCCCAGGGAGAGGGGAAATGAAGGTCATGGCACTCCTTGAGCGCCTTCTTCAACAGGGAAGGTGTGTGTCAGTCCAAGGGGCTTGGGCTCTTTCCAACACAATAATTACATCCCACCCACCCACCCTGCAGCTGCCCTTCCCTGGCACTAGGCTCCTGGGTGCAAAGCACCACAGCCCCTTGGCAGAGATGCTGATGCCAGCCAACTGGTTCTTCCCTGCTCTGTGAGCTAAGACTTTTCTCTGTAACACCACCCTTCAGAGGCTTCACTATGTAGAAATACCATATTTCATCAACGGAATGAGTTCTGAAGGAGCTGTTGACTGGACGCCCACATCCCTGGGATCCCTCCCTGGTGTCCTTTTGTGTGATGGATGCAGAACAGGGGACTCAGAGGGGCTGAGTGCGCTGGAAAGAGGAGGGCTGCAGAGGCTGTGAGACAGATGGGTTCCTATGGGCAGAGCGCTGGTTTCCAGCACGGACTTCACTCCTCCAAGGACTATTCAGAGGGAGGCGATGAGAGAAGCCCTAAACTGGGCAGGCCAGAGGCCGATGCAGCTGAGTTCAGAGTCGGCCTGAAAGAAGGCTTCAGAAGCATCCTACGTAGACACAGAACAAACGTGTGGACACCGAGCGGGGAAGGGGCGGGAGGCTGGGAGGCTGGGGCTGACATGTATACACTCTGCTGCCGCTGCTTAGTCGCTCAGTCGCGCCCGACTCTTTTGCAACCCCACAGGCTGAAGCCCACCAGGCTCCTCCGTCCATGGGATTTCCCGGGCAAGAGTTCTGGAGTGGGCTGCCATTACCTTCTCCAGGGGATCTTTCTCGACCCCAGGGATCGAACCTGGGGGTCCTGCATTGCAGGCAGGTTCTTTACTGCCAAGTCACCATTGGGTACCTACTAGCAGTGTTTTTTCAAAGTCCTGCCTAAATGATCATCTCCTTTTCATCAGGGTCCACGGTTTTGGTGATAACATTTTACCTTTCTCAAGAATACTGTCTCAGAGAAATTATGAGTCGAGATTTCTAAAAGCCATCTTCCAGGACTCCAGTGAGGGACAGGGTGCTGAAGAGCTCGTGAGAGCATTTTAGGGGTTGGAAGATTCACAAGTGACGTGTGTCAGAAAGTGTATCTCGAAAAGGGCGCACACACCGCCACTCGTTTAAGTGAAACTCAGTGAAGCCTCGGTTCGGTTCAGTTCAGTCGCTCAGTCGTGTCCAACTCTTTGTGACCCCAGGGATTGCAGCACGCCAGGCCTCCCTGTCCATCACCAACTCCTGGAGTTTACCTAAACTCATGTTCATTGAGTTGGTGATGCCATCCAACCATCACATCCTCTGTCTTTTCCTTCTCTTCCCACCTTCAATCCTTCCCAGCATCAGGGTCTTTTCAAATGAGTCAGCTCTTCCCATCAGGTGGCCAAAGTGTTGGAGTTTCAGCCTCAGCATCAGTCCTTCCAATGACTATTCAGGACTGATTTCCTTTAGGATGGACTGGTTGGATCTCTTTGCAGTCCAAGGGACTCTCAAGAGTCTTCTCCAACACCACAGTTCAAAAGCATCAATTCTTCAGTGCTCAGCTTTCTTTATGGTACAACTGTCACATCCATACATGACTATTACTCTCCACCTTTCCAAAAACCTGGAATAAAGATTCTGTAACCTGCTTAGGAGTGTGTCAGATTGCAGAGAAATCAATGAGTTTGGTGTGTTAATACAAACTTCCCTTGTATAAGATATACCCTAAAATAACCCAAGACAATGATATAAATTTAATTATGCCTCCTAAGGAGAGAAATCCCAGCTATAATATATCCATTCAGATAAGAAACATTTGGTGAAGTCAGGAATTGCTGACCCTGGAGATTCTGCAAAGAACAATGCCGACTTAGTTCTGTCATCCTGGAATTGTAGTTCCAGCCAGGGGTAATGTCAACTGTCATTAAATAATGATCCCTCTCAATAAATATCACCAAGAAAAAAATGCAGGTCTCAACAAAAGCACACAGGGGGACCAACAAGACTTAATGAGGGAGGTGGAGGAGGAACTGGCGTTGGGAGAGGTGCACGTCTGGGAGGGCAATGTGTCCCAAGGCGGGAAAGGGATCCTGTGTGTCTGGAGTGAGTGTGCAGTAAGTGTGCACACAGGAAGAGCAAACAAAAGTACACGCTCACAGGAAGTGTGTGCACACAGGAAATGAAGTGAACACGTGCTCCCAGGTACGGGAAGCTGGTGACACCAGCAGGGATCAGACGACACGAGACAACCAGGGGAAGAGAAACGGCCGCAGATTCATGCATCACTTGGGTTCTGTATGTAACTGACCCCATGAAGTGTGGGTGAGCCCGAGATGGAACGCGAGCAGGACCACAAGGAAGGGAGCCCGTGGGAACCAGCAGATATGGGGACCCAGCCATTTCCTACAGCATCTCGTTCCTTCTCCCCAGACCACATGTGGGGGTCCCTGCACCATCACCTCTCCATGAAAGCATCTGCGGACGAAGGTAATAACCTCATTATCAAGAGGAGAAGGCAGTGGGCAAGAGCTCAGAGTTCCAGAGACTTCCATCCCACAATTGTGACTCCTCCCTGGGGTTCTCTGCTAGAAAGACTATCTCAGCCCCAAGTGGGAGGAGACACACAGCCAGGGAAGAATTCGCCTTGTTGACTTGCATCCCTGAGGTTCCCCTGGGCGATACCTGGAAACTACACATCTCAGGATTCAGAGCCAAACTTCATCTGCAGGGAGGAAACGTGTCCAAGTCAAAGAGCAACTGAGTTGCAGCCCTGCTCAACTCCAAGCCCTGCTCAAGTCCACGGAGACCCTGAATTAGACTTCTGGGGCTTCCGGGCATGAGTTCTCACCACTCTGGTTCTGGAAGCTGTCCAGCCTGGGGTGTGTCTCATCTAATCTCATCAACCAGCTCCCAAGTGGGGTGTGGACTTGATCTGCAGAGGCCGAGGGAGGTGGATGGAGCCTGAGAGAGGCTTGCAGGGTCCTGTGGGTGCCACTGAGTTAGTTCTCTGCCTCCAGGGATGAGGCCAAGTCAGTGCCACGAGGATGAGTCACAGCTTACAGAAGCGAGTGGTCAGGTGCATCTCCTCAATTCAAAAGCCACCATTGAAAAGAACTTTGGTCCCAGATATGGCAGGGAACCTCCCGCCCCAGACTTAGAACAGCCCCCCTTCTTATCATTTTCCCCGTTGAAGACTCACACTTCTCTCGCTTGATCTCTTCTTCAATGGACCCCAGACTATATCAAAGCTGTGAAGTTAGGAAGTTGGAGGAGGACCGTGCTGCTTCTAAAGATCTTACTCGCTGGTCTCCTCTCTCTGGCTTGGGAGCCCCCTGAGGATGAGCATCCCATTGGCCTCTTCCTTGGAGCACCTCCCTGTCCTGACAGAGGGCACTGCTCCTGATAGAAGGCTCTGATGAGCTGTGTCACAGCTGCACCTGTGTGTCACTGTGAAGGATGGGGCTAACCATGAGGGCAGGCTCTCTGTCCTTGACCCAGCAGCAGACTTTATCATAAAGGCCATAGAAATCCACTGAAGACATGAAAAATCCTTTTTTTTTTCTGAAAAGTACCAAATGCATTGGCAGAAGGAGTAGGCAGATGAGATGCCTCTTACAAGATTATGGAAATAGAGAGAGGGGATGAGGCAGAGGTGAGTGAGTGTGTGTGTGTGTGTGTGTTAGTTGCTCAGTCATGTCTGACTCTTTGAGAGTCCATGGACTATAACTCACCAGGCTACCCTGTCTATGGAATTTTCCAGGCAAGAAGACTGGAGTAGGTTGCCATTCCCTTCTCCAGGGGATCTTCCCAGCCCAAGGACTGAACCCAGGTCTCCTGCATTGCAGGCAGATTCTTTATGATCTGAGCCACCAGGGAAGAGGTGTGGCCACAGAAAGGAGGAAGAAGAATGGGATGAGTGGGGGTTCTGTGGAGGTGGGGATGGTGGGAGGGCAGACCCGTGGAAAGGAGGGAAAGCAGAGGTTGGGGCACGTCACCAGCCTGTAGTCTGAGAGGTGGAGAGGTTGGGGACCCTCCGCCTTATCTCCTCAGCAGGCTAAGCCCAGAGTACTGGATCTCAGGCAATAACTATAGTCTCATCTCCTTTGAAGACATCAAACACCTCACTTGCTGGAAGAGGAATACTTAGAACAACGATGAGCCAACAGTATGACCAGCAAATCAATCAACTACCTGACTCATATCTATGATAAGTAGAATTTATATAAAGTTTGATAAGATGGTTTATTCTTTTCTCCTTGAGTATCTCTCCATTAGCCATACCCAAGCCAGAATCCAAAGGGTATCTTTTCAAAATATTTTCTCCCTTAAGTTACCTTCATTTACATAATGAACAAATCTTCCCCTTTTATTCCCACAGACAGCATTAGTTCTTCTCCATGTAATTAGTACCATTCCAAATATTGATTTAATCAAACATTCCGTTAAACCAATATTCTCCAAATAGGCTGTGATAACTTTCCTGATGCACATTATAATTACAGAACAAAAGACAGAAAGCAGCTGAAGATGACCTATTTCCAAAGTGGGCCTTTCTCATCACACAGAGCTGTGCTTGAGATAGCAATATGGACCCTTGAATTGAAATTCTCATTTCAACTTCTCTATGCAGCCATAGCCAGAGAACGTCATAAGGAAAAAACCCTTCCAGACCATGCATTCTGTTTCCCCAGCGTGGTCTGGATGTCATCAGTCACAGCGGATACTCCTTGAAAAACAAATGTTGAGGCCATTAAGTCAGAGCTGTGGGCTTCCCAGGCTCCCCTGGTGGCTCAGACGGTAAAGAATCTGCCTGCAGTGCAGGAGACCCAGGTTTGATCCCTGGGTCAGGAAGATCCCCTGGAGGACGGAATAGCAACCCATTCCAGTATTCTTGCCTGGAGAATCCCATGGACAGAGGAGTCTGGGGGCTTTAGCCCCTGGGGTCACAAAGAGTCAGACACGACTGAGCGACTAACACTTTCACCTTTCACCGTGAGCTTCCCAGGTGGCACTAGTGGTAAAGAATAGAGCTGCCAATGCAGGAGACTCAAAGAGACACAGGTTCAATCCCTGGCTAAAGTCCAAAGCATCAGACACAACGTAGCGTGCACACACGCACGTGCATACACACCCACACACACATGTGCTGCCTGCTGCCCTCCCTTCTGGGAGCTTCACAGCAGCCTAAAATGGGTCCAGTCTTACCATAAAGAAGTAAATGTCATTGCATACAATCTAGAACGCCTATGTGATCATCTTCTCCCCTCGTAACACATCTGACCATCCTGCAGAATTGAAAGTAAATGCAGATCTCACCCACACCTCCCCCAAATGCAAAGACGAGACCCAGGAGTTGAGGTGTTTGCCCAAGCTCCCTCAGTTAAGACAGCGGTTCCTGGTTCTGAATCTGACACCAGCTGACTCCAGGCTCCTTCGTCTGTTTATTAAAGCATCCCGAGTCATTTACGTTCATGTTGATTCTCGCCGCACCTGACAGAAAAATCATTTCTCTGCTGGCAAGGCGCTTCAGAGAGACCCGAGAACACCCATCCCAGGCTTCCACGGCGATCTGCCCAGCAGCTGTCTTTGCCACATCTCGGATAGCCGATTCTAGCTTTATCTCTGTATCTTATTTAATATCTACACTTATATTTATACTGACACATAATCTTATCCTTACATTAATATAGGCAGACCTTGGAGATATTATGGGCTTCCCTGGTGGCCCAGCTGGTAAAGAATCCGCCTTCAGTGCAGATTCCTGGGTTGGGAAGATCCCCGGAGAAGGGAACGGCTACCCACCGCAGTATTCTGGTCTGGAGAATTCCATGGACTGTATACACACGACTGAGTGACTTTTACTCACTCACTCAGAGGAGATATTATGGGTTCAATTCTAGATCACTGCAATAAAGTAAATATTGCAATAAAGTGAGTCACAAAAATTTTTAAGTTCTTTACTGCATATAAAGGGCTTCCCTGGTGGCTCAGATGGTAAAGAATCTGCCAGCAACACAGGAGACCCGGGTTCAATCTCTAGGTTGGGAAGATCCCCCAGAGAACGGAATGGCAATCCTCTCCAGTATTCTTGCTTGGAAAACTCCACAGACAAAGGAGCCTGATGGGCTACAGTCCATGGGGTCACCAAGAGTGGGACACGACCGAGAGACTAACAGTTAGTGCATAGCCTGATGGGCTACAGTCCATGGGGTCACCAAGAGTGGGACACGACCGAGAGACTAACAGTTAGTGCATAGCCTGATGGGCTACAGTCCATGGGGTCACCAAGAGTGGGACACGACCGAGAGACTAACAGTTAGTGCATATAAAAGCAATGTTTACATTCTACTGTAGTCTATTAAGCGTGCAATAGCATTATGTCTAAGAAAACAATACGCATAATAATAATTTAAAAAACACGTTATTGCTGGACTTCCCTTTTGGTACAGTGGATGGGAATCTGCCTGCCAATGCAGAGGACACGGGTTCAGTCACTGGTCCAGGAAGATTTCAAACTCCACAGAGCGACTAAGCCTGTGCTCCACAATTGCTGAGCCTGTGCCCTGGAGCCCATGAGCTGCAACTACTAAGCCCAGGTGCTGTGACTGCTGCAGCCCCTGTGCCTGGGCCTGTGTTCCAGAAGAGCAGCCACCACAGTGAGAAGGCCGCACACTGCAACGGAGGGCAGCCCCTGCTCGCTGCAGCCAGAGAAAGCCCATGTGCAGCAAGGAAGACCCAGCGTGACCAAAGATAAATAAGTAGATAGATACTTTTTTTTTTTGTATAAGTCTTTTTTTTTTCCCTCAATGCCTTTTATTTTATTTATTTATTTTTTTGCTTATATAACTCTTTTTTTTTTTTTTTAATTTCAGGTATACACGTGCTCCCCATCCTGAACCCTCCTCCCTCCCCCTCCCCATACCATCCCCCTGGGCCGTCCCAGCGCACCAGCCCCAAGCATCCAGCATCGTGCACTGAACCTGGACTGGCATCTCGTTTCATACATGACATTTCACATGTTTCAATGCCATTCTCCCAAAACTTCCCACCCTCTCCCTCTCCCACAGAGTCCATAAGACTGTTCTATACATCAGTGTCTCTTTTGCTGTCTCGTATACAGGGTTATCATTACCATCTTCTAAATTCCATATATATGCGTTAGTATACTGTATTTATGTTTTCCTTCTGGCTTACTTCACTCTGTATAATGGCTCCAGTTTCATCCACCTCATTAGAACTGATTCAAATGTATTCTTTTTAATGGCTGAGTAATACTCCATTGTGTATATGTACCACAGCTTTCTTATCCATTCATCTGCTGATGGACATCTAGGTTGCTTCCATGTCCTGGCTATTATAAACAGTGCTGCGATGAACATTGGGGTACACGTGTCTCTTTCCCTTCTGGTTTCCTCAGTGTGTATGCCCAGCAGTGGGATTGCTGGAGAACATTTTTAAAAATTTGCTTGTGCTTAGTCGTTCAGTTGTGTCCAACTCTTTGTGACTCCAGAGACTGTAGCCTGCCAGGCTCCTCTGTTCATGGAGATTCTCCAGGCAAGCATACTGGAGTGGGTAGCCATGCCCTCCTCCAGGGGATCTTCCCAACCCAGGGATCAAACCCAGGTCTCCCTCATTGCAGGCGGATTCTTCACCAACTGAGCCCCCAGGGAAGCATTAAAAAGAAACTGCTAAAAAATGCTAGCCATCAACCTAGAGGGGTGGGTTGGGGATGGAGATGGGAGGGAGGTTCCAAAGGGAGGGGATATATGAATACCTATGGCTGATTCATGTTGAGGTTTGACAGAAAACAGCAAAATTCTGTAAAGCAATTATCCTTCAATAAAAAAATAATTTTAAAAAATGCTAGCCATCATGTGAGCCTTTAGTGAGTTGTAGCAGTAGCAGCAAAGACCACAGTTCACCATTACAGATGGTGACCATGCATCCTGGCCTCCCCCAAGGCTGACCAAGGCGATGTCTGTTGTCTTGACATAAAAGCTAAGAGCTCCCCTTCCCCGTCTCTGACTGAGCTTCCCCATCTGGATGATAAATGGCATGGTCCCCTTCCTTATAGTTCAATTTCCCGATTATATCAATTCAGCTTAACTATTTCACTGTTGGATATTCAGTCAACTAAAAGGTAAATTCTGTTTACACGTTTGTAAATTGACAGTTTCTAGATTTATTACCTCTCCTGGAGCCAAAAAGAATTCCAAAGAAGTTGCAAATTCCTAGCTAACTGACTTAATACCTCCCCTTCAAGTTCAATAACCCTTGCAGCAAGTATTTATCTAGACTACAAAATAGCCCTTTCTCTAACATACTCCTGCTTTGTTTTCCAAGGAGGTAGGGCCGCTTAATGTGAACAGTTAATGAAAAGTGGATTCAAGGATCAGAAAGTGTGTGCTGTCTCCATATAAAAATCGCACTTTGGCTCTTCCAGGCAGAAAGTTGCCTTGAATTCCTGGAGCGACTACATAACTAACCAGACCCTAACAATCAAGTCCCACAAGTCAGTGGGCACTTGTATCAAAGTGGAAAAGAAATATGCAGGAAGACGATTTATGATTCTGCTAAGGAGTCTTGAGGATGATTTCTTGGTGGCCTGTTAATTCTAGGCTCTTTCCAACAGAATACAGATCACCTCTGTTTTCATCTCTGTACCGTGAGCTCATTATCCTCACCCTGGTCTCTAGCCCTGGGCATCGCCCCTGGACCCAGGGAGCTGCTACGCCTGACAGGTACCAGCAGAAGGACGTACAACATGAAACTCATTTTGTCCACTGGCAAAATAACCACAGTGTGCACCCTCCCGATGGTGGGTCAGAAGGGTCACACTCCTGTGAAGGCCATGCTACATGCATGGATTGCATTCACACTTATTTTCTTCTCTAGACCCGCCAGTGTGCTTCTTGCATCCACACCAGTGCACGCTGCCCTTTCACAGCCATCCTAGGGTTCCTGCACATCACTGCATCAGGCGTCACAGTCGTGTTCTTTATAACGTGACTGTATCTTAACAGAAGTAAAGCTAAGATATTAACAGAATTCCACACCTTTGTTTTTTGCTTTGCCGTACAATTTTTAGAAATGCAGGCAGTACTTAAAGCGAAGCAAGTAGAATTCTGAAAGGACTTCAGAGAATCTGAGTTCACGCCTTCACTCAGTCCTGGGAAAGCCTCTGCCTCATTCCGGGCTCAGAGTCACATCTACCCTATATTGTCTCTCCTCCTCACCTCCCATTCACCCTTCAACGACCTCCGGTCTGGCTTTGACTTCCACCACTCCTGGTGAACTGTCAGCAAACTGTCCCTCTCAGTGTCTCTGCGCTGAGTAACCAAAGGGCGCATTTCTGTCCTCATGCTAGCTTTTGTAACATAACATTTTTTTCCCTCTGCCCTCCAACCTCACCTGAATACCTTCTCAGTCTCTAACTAAGATCATGGCATTCAGTCCCATCACTTCATGGCAAATAGATGGGGAAACAATGGAAACAGTGTCAGACTTTATTTTTCTGGGCTCCAAAATCACTGCAGATGGTGACTGCAGCCATGAAATTAAAAGACGGTTACTCCTTGGAAGGAAAGTTATGACCAACCTAGATAGCATATTCAAAAGCAGAGACATTACTTTGCCAACAAAGGTCCGTCTAGTCAAGGCTATGGTTTTTCCAGTGGTCATGTATGGATGTGAGAGTTGGACTGTGAAGAAGGCTGAGCACCGAAGAATTGATGCTTTTGAACTGTGGTGTTGGAGAAGACTCTTAAGAGTCCCCTGGACTGCAAGGAGATCCAACCTGTCCATCCTAAAGGAGATCAGTCCTGGGTGTTCGTTGGAAGCACTGATGCTGAGGCTGAAACTCCAATACTTTGGCCACCTGATGAGAAGAGCTGACTCATTTGAAAAGACCCTGGTGCTGGGAAAGATTGAGGGCAGGAGGAGAGGGGGACAATAGAGGATGAGATGGTTGGATGGCCTCATTGACTCAATGGACATGAGTTTGGGTGGACTCCAGCAGTTGGTTATGGACAGGGAGGCCTGGCGTGCTGCAGTTCATGAGGTCGCAAAGAGTCAGACGTGACTGAGCAATTGAACTGAACTGGACTGAACTGAACTCTCTTTTTGTCTGCCTTTGCTTTCTGGCTGTGATCAGTCACTTCTTGGCTCCACGTCCTATCTGTTGCTAACGACTCCCACACTTTATTTCTGCCTGATCTTTTCCCTGAGGAAAAGAGAGTGGACATTACCACCTGGGCATCTCAGAGGTGTCCCAGCTCCATGGTCACTGGTCTCCCACACCAAGGAAACTGTCCCTGTCTTTGTCTTCTCAGTTGGAGAAAAGGGTGTCAATATTAAACTGATTGCTTGAAAAAGGAAAAAAAAAAACAACAAACAAACACAGATAGCATCATAGTTTTTCCCACCCCTCTCCCTGCAAGTCAAATCCATTAGCAACTTGTGTGTTTATTTTTGTCTGTTCTCAGTATGTTTGCGAGCCATCTACTCCTCTCTGCCTGCCCAGCCAGTGCCCTTCCAAGTCACAGTAGAGTGCTAACCCCTTGCCTGCTCTGGATCTGGTCCCCTCTTCAGCATGTCACTGTCACCTGCCACTCTTCCTGCTCCAGCCACACCGGCCTTCTCATGTGTCCCCTCACCAGCCGTGCACCTGTCCACCCCAGGCTCCTACAAACTCACTTTGAAGGAAGAAGCCGCTCTGGCCGTAGGGGGTCGGGAGCACCAGAAGCAGACAGGAGCTTGCTGATGCAATTCCTTCATGTGGGTCAAACACAGAAGGCTTCAGGGAGGGCTGACGGCAGTTCGGTCCATGGGGGTTCATGTTCTTTGTTAACAATTGGTTTCCCCCAGAGACTTCCTTTCCTTGTAATAAACAACCCCGGTGTGTCTGTCAGCTCAACTGCAGGCACTTGGATGCAGTGCTGATTGTTTCCAAAAACAGCCCAAGGATCTGCCCCTGAGAGCTGCGGGCTGCATGCTTCAGACTCACGCGATGGCTATTGGGGGAGCAAGCAAGGGGGGCCTGCTGGTCAGAGGGAAAAGGGTCTGTTGGTCAGCGGGGGGAGGACCTGAGGGTCAGAGGAAGGAGGACCCGAGGGTCAGAGGGAGGAGGGTCTGCTGGTCAGAGGGAAGAGGGTCTGGTGATCAGAGGGAGGAGGACCCGAGGGTCAGAGGAAGGAGGACCTTAGGGTCAGAGGGAGGAGGGTCTGCTGGTCAGAGGGAAGAGGGTCTCGTGGACAGAGGGAGGAGGAACTGATGGTCAGAGGGAGGAAAGTCTGATGGCCAGATATTTAAGATATTGCTGCTAATGATACAGCAAATCACTTGAGTGGGTGTAACTACCCCTGTTACTGCATAGATGAAGGCATGAGGCTCCTAGAGTCTAATAAACATGCCTGACATCATTCAGCTAGAACTTTAATCCCATATCTCTTTCCAACAACCTACATTTATTTCATATAATACACGGGGAGGCATATATGTTAAAAGAGGTATTTCGAGATAACATCACACATATGCTGGTCATCTCTTGATTTATCTTCCTTGGTTTTATGAGGTTTCTGATGCAGTTTGCATGTTAATAGGCTCTGGATCTTAGGTTCATAGAGTGTTTCATGTTTTCACACCAAGCTCCCATTCTCCACACCCCACCACCCGGGTCAGTAGACAAACATGCAAATGTGAGCCACTCTCAGCATTTCAGGGATGGTGTGGTAAAGGGCCTGGGATGGGACTAATCACTCCTAATCATTATATCTCTGGGCTCCCAGAACTTATTTACCTATGAGTCAACATACACAGTGGAGAAGGCAATGGCACCCCACTCCAGTACTCTTGCCTGGAAAATCCCATGGACGGAGGAGCCTGGTGGGCTGCAGTCCATGGGATCGCTGAGGGTCGGACACGACTGAGCGACTTCACTTTCACTTTTCACTTTCATGCATTGGAGAAGGAAATGGCAACCCACTCCAGTGTTCTTGCCTGGAGAATCCCAGGGACCGGGGAGCCTGGTGGGCTGCCATCTATGGGGTTGCACAGAGTCGGACGCGACTGAAGTGACTTAGCAGCAGCAGCAACATACACAGACATCCTGAGAGAATGGAGTCCAGTGTTTTCCACAGCTGTGTCTTTCCTTAGTTTTATGTGCAAATTTATAAAGTGTATTAAATGGAAAATAAGGCAAAATGATATTTCAGGTGAAGAGAATACTATTTTCAGAAATTACTAGAATTGTGAGAAATACAATTGAATGGTCTCTGGGACAACAGATCATTTTACATAGAGACAGACCAAAGAATACATGTTTATATTTAAACTTGGAATTGACAATGTGGTTTTACAGACAGAAAAATAATTGGAAAAAAAAAAAAGAAACAAAATAAAAAGAGGAATTGAATTCTGCGTGTGCACTGTGTTGAGTTGACAGCACTGCACGTTCTGCTTGGAACTCTATGTTAGAAATCGAGGTACATGATGAATTATTACAAACGTCTATAGAGCTCTCCACCCCACAGCAGCAGAATACACATTCCCCTCCAGTACACAGGGAACAGTATCCAGGGCAGACCGTATGTTAGGCCACAAAACAAGTCTTACATTTTAATACAGGAAAAACATACGAAGTAACTTTTCTGCCCACAATGGGATGAATTTAGAAACCAATAACAGATGAAAAACTGGAAAATTCATACAAACATGTGGAAATTAAACAACACACTCAGAAGCAACCAGTAGATTAAAGAAGAAACCACAAGAGAAATTTTAAAAATACTCTGAGCTGAATTAAAATGAAAACACAACATACCAAAACTTATGGGATGCCATGAAAGCAGAGCTTGGAGGGAAAATCATGGCTGTAAAGTATATTAAGAAAAAGTTTCTCAGTCAGTACCCTTACATTCCACCTTAAAAAGCTCACGAAGGAAGAGCAAACTAAATCCAAAGCAAGCAGAAGGAAAAAAGGAACAGAGCCAAATAAATTAAATAGAGAACTGAAAAATAATAAATTAATGAAGTCAAGTGAATTCTTCGAAAATCAACAAAGTCACAAATGTTTAGACAGATGTATCATTATGAACTATTCAGGGTGAATTTTTAATGCCAGATGACTTCCTATAACCTCCCATCAAGTCAGTATTTCTCATGCGTATTGATTCTAATCAAAAATAGTCTTTCAGAAATCTATTTTGTAAGGAGTTATTTCTGTTATTCTTGTAGCGCACAAGTCTTTCAATAGACGATGATTTTCCACCATTACAACCAACTCTTCAATTTTCAGTTCAAGGCATAAGTTTTAGGAAAACTCCCTTAAAAATGAACATGTATAATGTTCAAGAAAGGATGTTTAAAAAAAGGAGGAATTTTAACACAGTAGAATGCAATGACAGAATGGAAAAAACCAAAAGTTTATGTAGCATAAAAACAGCACTTCTTTTTTTTAAAATTTATTTATTTTAATTGGAGGTTAATTACTTTACAATATTGTATTGGTTTTGCCATACATCAACATGAATCCGCCACAGGTGTACACGTGCTCCCCATCCTGAACCCCTCTCCCACCTCCCTCACCGTACCATCCCTCTGGGTTGTCCCAGTGCACCAGCCCCAAGCATCCTGTATCCTGCATCGAACTGGGACTGGCAATTTGTTTCTTATATGATATTATACATGGTTCAATGCCATTCTCCCAAATCATCCCACCCTCTCCCTCTCCCACAGAGTCCAAAAGACTGTTCTATACATCAGTGTCTCTTTTGCTGTCTCGTACACAGGGTTATTGTTACCATCTTTCTAAATTCCATATATATGCGTTAGTATACTGTATTGGTGTTTTTCCTTCTGGCATATTTCACTCTGTATAATAGGCTCCAGTTTCATCCACCTCATTAGAACTGATTCAAATGTATTCTTTTTAATGGCTGAGTAATACTCCATTGTGTATATGTACCACAGCTTTCTTATCCATTCATCTGCTGATGGATATCTAGGTTGCTTCCATGTCCTGGCTATTATAAAACAGCACTTCTAACCTGGTTGGACATAGGTAAACATATCAGTCAGAATTCGAGTTTGGGAGTGAAACTCTGAGTATTAGAGAGTAATATCTATTACAGGAATTAGACCTTACACATTTGTGGGGCAGACAGGGAAGCAAGGTCTGTAGGATGGACTTGCAAGCCTGGTGGGGATGCTGGGATCTGGCAATTGGGAAAGAGAGCTGGGCACCAGATAGCAGGGAGCAGACAAACCAAAGCCTTCTGCTAGTTCCTTATTGGTATCTCCAACCACTGCTTCACTTTACCCCCCAAAGTTCTCACCACTTCATTTTTGGCCAACTCTAACTCAGAACCATATACATATGGAAAGAGATCTGGGAAATTCCCAACATTGTAGGTTGATGCTAGAGCAACCCATCACAGGTAAATTACCTAATATTTCTGCCTTTCCATGTCCTCCCCTGTTAAAAGGCTACAAATCTATCTCACAGCTCTGCTGTGTCATAGGAGATAATATAAAACTGTAAGTGTTCACAGCTGGTTTTTATTTTAGAGGGGCTAAGTCAGAACCCGTGTGTGTATGTGTGGTGATGGATGTGTTATAAGATCAGAGGAGGAACTGAGCAGACCCGACTCTGCACTCCGGCCTGATGTGGGACTTGTCTGAGATGCACACACTGCACACACCTTGGAGAGCTCTGTCTTCCTTGCTAGCCTATGAAAGCCCCTCCCACCAGGCCTCTCCATCAGTGACTCACGAGTGTGAATATCACTGGAGGGGACCAAGTCTTGGCTGGCTGGCCACTACTCACCCTGATGACCACTAACAGAGGTCTCTCCCTCCACCCTTCAGGTCAGGCATTCATGGTGTGTCCATGTATCTATTAAATTCTCAAAGGCACAGGACCCCTTTCCACAAAAGGTTCACATCCTGTGCCAGTTTACTGCTCCTCCCTATTACTGCGGACTGCTAACCTTTAGGAAAGCATTCATGTTTTATAAAAATGCCAGTGATCCTCTGGAAACAAGACACCCAGATTTCACAGCATTTCTGGAGACTGTCCATCCTCTGCCAAAAATCAATGCATTGTCATCTTCCTGCCGTCTCAGATGTGGAGTTGAAGACAGTTCATAGAGATGCCATCTCAGTTGCGAAGAAAGAGATTTACAGCTGCTTGAATAAACTACCCGTATTTCCTTGTTGCTTATTCTGAACCTGCTGAATCTTGAAGAAGAGCTGTGTATCTCTGACACGGCTGACACTAGACCCATTCATCTTATAATCACTTGCAGGTTTTGTTTTTTTTTTCTTCCTGCCTCTCAGCTTTCATACAACACAACTTGACATTTAGACACAAGCATCTCCTCTTTTGTCCCATTATCTGTGCCAACTTCAGTCTCATCCAGACTGCTAAGTTGTCTTCCATACGCATGACTCCAGCAGGCTTAGCTCCTAGTAGACTAGCAGAGCTATGGATGTCACCTCCAGGTCTCAGTCTCAGAACCCAGTGCTGGGCTCTACCAGGATGGCAAATGCTCCATCAGGGGAGCTTCTGGGCCACAGCACGTTCCATGCTCGGAAACACTGCTTGTGGCTCTGCTAGTTGGGTGTCTGCTCACCTGCGCCTCCTCCATCTCATCCAGCCTTCTCCTGTCCCACTGGGCAGATCAGATTTAACAAAGGCTCAGTTAAGTTAAGCTCATTAGCAGCAGATTCTAGTACGAATCCCTCCTAAGCTCAAGGCACTTGCCATTCATTTGGCAAAAGTCACTATGTCTCAGTGTAGTGAGCCAGCAACTTCCAAGTTACAGCGAACAATGAAAAAAATAAACGTTTGCAAGAGAAGCGAGAAGAAGGACCAAAAGGAATCTGAGTCTCCTCTTCAGGACCGTCCTTGAAAGAAACTAGCACTGAGGGACTTCCCTGGGGGTCCAGTGGTTAAGAGTCTGCCCTCCCAGTGCAGGGGGCCCAGGTTCAATCCCTGGTCCAGGAGCTGGATCCTAAATGTTGCAACGAAGAGTGTGCATGCTGCAGCTAGGCTTGTGCATGCCACAGCTAAAGATCCTGCAGACTGTATGGAAGACTGGAGATCCTGCATGCTGGAACTAAGACCCAGCACAGCAAAATAAATAAATGTTACATTAATTTAAAAAAAAACACTAGCATTGCAGTAACAGAGGTTTTTGTCCTACTTTAGTCCAAAACCTAGATTTCCTTCTCCTAAAGGATAGACAAAGACACCAACGTGCTGAGTGAGAAGAAAAAGACAAGAGCTATATGGTACTTAGTCCTAGAGAAGGAAATGGCAATCCACTCCAGTGTTCTTGCCTAGAGAATCATGTGGACAGAGGAGCCTGGCAGGCTACAGTTTGTGAAGTCACAAGGGTCGGACATGACTTAGTGACTAAACCACCATAGTACTTAGTCCTTAAAAGTGAAAGTGAAGTCGCTCAGTCGTGTCCGACTCTTTGCAACCCCATGGACTGTAGCACACCAGGCTCCTCCATCCATGGGATTCTCCAAGCAAGAGTACTGGAGTGGGTTGCCATTTCCTTCTCCAGGGGATCTTCCCGACCCAGGGATCGAACCCAGGTCTCCCGAATTGCAGGCAGACGCTTTAACCTCTGAGCCACCAGAGAAGTCCTTAAAAAGGATATATTAAAAAATAGGTAAAAGATAATTCCTTCAAGGCAATATACATACCTCAGAGGTAAAAAAGCAGGGTGCATAATACACAGATTAGTCCAATAAATTATTTTGAGTGACTACTTTGAGATTCTCATGTGAAATGGTAGTATTTATAAACTTGTTATCTTTTATGGACTAACAGACTGTCTGAACAGATCTAGTAGATAAAGTGCTTGGGAAATGAGTAGGACAAATTAAATTTCTGACAGTCTGAGCAAGCACTCCCTTTAATGTATGTTTTGGGTTAGGCATGCATTAATTCTCATGGGTCCACCTCTCTGCTACAGAATGCAAACATTCGTGAAAAGAGGTCTTTTGATGCCTTACAAAGCCTTGAGATCCTCATTCTGAGAAAGTCACTTCACCAACTTAAACTGAGCTGAAGAAGAACAAGGATTGCATTTGCCCTGGGCTCAATCAGAGTCTGGGATTTGCTTATATATATATATATTTTTTTTTTTTTTCAAATCCTACTATCTTATTTTCATAGAATGCTCTCCAAGTTCACCTTGGAGAGAAAAGGCAGGTCTTGAATAATTGTGATACCTGGTTAAACAAAAGTTTGGCTGGATTAATAAGTAAAGAAAAGGTTAAGAGAGACGGATGAGAAATGAGGAAACCAGTACTTTATAAAGGTGGTTCAACCAGCAGTTCAAGGGAGGCTGAGATGAAGGAATGTTTGAAACTCAAACAGACCCTGAGAAGATAATTCTCAGACATCTGCTTAATAACAAATGTCTCAGGTTTTGTTTTATTGGGCAAAGTACAAGTTGAATCAATCATTTCTTAGTGACTTTTTGGAGAAGTATCAAATCTAACCATAAATGAATTGCTTCAGGTCAAATTTACCTTAGAAGCCCTTGTGGAACAGCAGAGGCCAAAACATAGATGCTTACTTCCCCTTTGACAAAGGGATATTCGAGAGGAACCCTGATTTCTAAAGGATAACCAGAAATAAGAAGTTTGAATGAAGTATTTTATGTATTCTTTTGCAAAGAAAGATGAATAGAAAAGTTTTATTCAGGAGAGTAAATATCTATCCATTCCTCTGTCCATCTACCCACCCATCCATCCATCCACCCACCTATCCTTCCACCCACCCATCTATCCACCCATCCATCCAACTACCCATCTATCCATCCACCCACCCACCCATCCACCCACCTATCCATCCATCCATCCATCCATCCATCCATCCATCCACCCACCCATCCACCCACCCACCCATCCACCCACCCATCCATCCATCCGCCTACCCATCCATCCATCCACCTACCCATCCATCCATCCACCCATCAGTCCATCCACCCACCCACCCACCCATCTATCCATCCATCTACCCACCCATCCATCCACCCACCCACCCACCCATCCATCTACCCATCCACCCACCCACCCATCCACCCCCACCCATCCACCCACCCATCTATCCATCCATCTACCCACCCATCCATTCACCCACCCTTTCATCCATCCAGGCATCCATTCCTTCAACCATTATTTATTCAATTCTTATTTGATGAGAAAACTTTTAACTATAGTTGATTTTCAATCTCATGTTAGTTTCAGATGTACAGCTTCAGATTATTTTCCCCTAAAGGTTATCACAAGATACTGAAGAGAGTTCCCTGTGCTATACAGTAAATCCTTGTTGTTTATATATTTTATATACAGAGGTACGTATCTGTTAATCCCATACTCCTAATTAATTCCTCCCCTTCCCCTTTCTCCATTGGTAACCATAAGTTTGTTTTTCTGTCTGGGAGCCTATTTTATAAATAGGTTGATTTGCATCTCTTTTTAAAAATCCCACATGGAAGTGATACCATATCACCATTTGTCTGACTAACTTCACTTAGTCTGGTCATCTCTAGGTCCAGCCATGTTGCTGCAAAGGGCATTATCTCATTCTCTTCTAAACTGAGCAGTACTCCACCGGATACATGCACCACATCTTCTTCATCCGCTCATCTGTCAGTGGACATTTAGGTTGCTTCCATGTCCTGGCCGTTGTCAACAGTGCTATGAACACAGGGGTGCATGTATCTTTCTGAGTTGTCACTTTGTCTGGATATATGCCCAGGGGTGGGACTGCTGGGTTATATGGCAGATCTATTTTTAGTTTTTTGAGGAACCTCCATGTTATTTTCCATAGTGGCTGCACCGACGTACATCCCCATCAACCATGTAGGAGGGTTCCCTCTTCTGGAGGAAAAAAATTAAATGAAGCAAAAGACAGTTCCAGATTTTAAAAGTTTATTATCTACCTGAGTAACTAACTAAAGTAAGTCTTAGCTAGCACACCCAGCACATGCCTGTAAGATGCATATGTGAGGAATGACGACCACTGAATGTTTCGTCAGTTCAGATCAGTCGCTCAGTCGTGTCCGACTCTTCGAGACCCCATGAATCGCAGCATGCCAGGCCTCCCTGTCCATCACCAACTCCTGGAGTTCACTCAGACTCACGTCCATTGAGTCAGTGATGCCATCCAGCCATCTCATCCTCTGTCATCCTCTTCTCCTCCTGCCTCAGTCTTTCCCAACATCGGGGTCTTTTCCAAGGAGTCAGTCCTTCTCATCAGGTGGCCAAAGTACTGGAGTTTCAGCTTCAGCATCAGTCCTTCCAAAGAACACTCAGGGCTGATCTCCTTTAGGATGGACTGGCTGGATCTTCTTGCAGTCCAAGGGACTCTCAAGAGTCTTCTCCAACACCACAGTTCAAAAGCATCAATTCTTTGGCACTCAGCCTTCTTCACAGCCCAACTCTCACACCCATACATGACCACAGGAAAAACCATAGCCTTGACTTGACCATATGTCACATAAACACACATTTAGCTTTATATCTGACTTTATAACTAAGTTGCTAATGACTGGAGTGAGATCCTTTCCTTCTGCTTAGAATCTGAACTCTCATATAAAGTCACCTTTGCCTGGAGGACCGAGTCCTGGTTTGCACTTCATCCTAAATCATCTCGGCACACCTGTGAGCCCTGGGTGGCAGGAGGGCAGCCACAGCGCAGGACCAGGAGTGAGGAATAATTTCTCTCCTCTCTCTCCACCAACCACACCTTCCTCAGCCCTCGTATTTCCAAGCAAGCCCGGGTCAGGATCAGACCCGTGGCTTCAGAATAGCACTCAGCACAAACCTAAACTCCTAGCATCACAGGAAGCGCATGGAGCTCAGGGCAGACATTCCGGCATCAGCAGATGGCAGAAGCCTCCTGGGCACAGGTGGAAACATCAGGAGAAGTGAAGTCTGGGGGAGGGTTCAGAGGTGAAAGAGTATCATTAATATTGAGAGTACCGTCCCCGACTTGCCTCCATTTCTGCCGCGGGTGCCTGGGACTTCGGCAGTGAAGTTGGATGTGTCTTGGCCCTCTGAATGCCCTGGGAGGGGGTGTGAGACACTGTCATTACTGTCCTCTTGCTTAGGAAGATCAAACTCGTGGAGAATTTTTAAAGCTCACTGGGAAATAACCTCTAGGCTATGGCCCTCCATGTTTTCCTCCTTCATCAACCTCAATAATTGAATAAAAGTTAACTTTTATTATTATGCTTCAGACTCTTGATCTCATTTGATCTTCCTAATACCCCGGTGGCGTAGGTACTGTTATCCCCATTTTGCAGCTAACTAAACTGAGGCTCAAAGTTTAAGTAGCTCGCTCAAGGGGGCTCAGCAGGTACCTGACAGGGTCAGGATCATCTAAAGGGATGGTCCTGTCACGGATAACTGAGACTTTGCCACGGAAGTGGAAACGGTATGGCATTTGTTGAGACCTGGTCGTGTATCCAGGGCTGTGCCAAATGAGGCCCCAGGAGGAGCACCTCATTACTGTCCAGAGAGAAACAGAGATGATCCAAACTTCTCTCCCAGGAACTCAAATCTTGCAAAATATTCTTGTAAAGTATTCTGTGAAGATCAGAAAGTTTACAGCAACTTTCCCCAATACTTACTGAAGAATTCATCTACTGTCAATGCATTGCTTGTTAAACAGCTTCATAGATTTCTTCATTCTTCCTTTGTCGACAATGTCATATTTGATTTAAATTCACCAGCTGGTTGGTCTCTCTTTGACAGCAAGTTCCTTGGTGTCTGATAGGAATCGTGACGCAAATGTTTGTGACCATTTCTTCAAGACACTTGAGAGATGCCTACTGTCCACATCGTGTGCAACCCACATGCTTTCTAGTTCAAGGATGTGGGATATTTCCAATTATCCCATCTTTCAGCAGCCTCTGTGATGCATTATGGCCAATATGCAAGGAAAATTTTTAGGAGCAGAAGAGGGTAAATTGGAAAATATGGGCTCTTTCACCCCATTCCTGCCTATTTGGTCCTTAATGAAATTTTTTAAAACTTAGAGATACGTATGCTTCCCCATTTTTCTGTTAAGGAAAAGGATCCTGACTTAATGTTTAAGCATATTTTAATGATGTGGGAAAATAACCCTTAATCACACAGTCGGCCTCCCATGTGGGTGCCCGTGTAGGGTCGGTCACAGGCTCTCCTCTTCACACCCCTGGAGAGTTTCTTTAGTTGCTAACGCATTTGGTGGCTCAGATGGTAAAGAATCCACCTGCCGATGCAGAAGACCCAGGTTCAATCGCTGGGTTGCAGAGATCCCCTGGAAAGGAAATGGCAACCCACTCTAGTATTCTTGCCTGGGAAGTGCCATGGACAGAGGAGCCTGGTGGGCTACTGTCCATGGGTCACAAAGAGTCAGACGTAACTTGGCGACTGAAACAACAGCAACCAGGTGGAATGCCATGGTGCAGTGTGAGGACAAATAGAAACCGATCAGAAGAGACCTCTAATTTCATCAACTAAACCACGCTTGCAGACAAAGAAAAAAAAACATACCTGGTTGTTTTTATTTTTATTGCCCCCTCTGGCATTACCTAGACAAGAAAATAACTGAAATAAGTATTTTCCATTAGCCCCTGGCATAAATCATGATTCACTCTGGCAGGTGCCTCAGCAGCATAAGCACCTCTGATGATGGTCATGGCTGGTGTTTCTTGAATGGGTGTTGTGTGCCAGGCACAGTTAGAATAGCCTGGTGTGGGTTCTCTTGTTTGGGGCTCACGCCGTGGTTACCAGGCAGACACAGCTCCTAGCGTGTGTTACAGGTGAGGACTCCACGTCACAGCAGGGTGAATCAGCTGGGGCAGTGACTTCGCCTTCTACTCAGTCAATTCCCCTGGTTCTGGGGATGGCTCACTGCTCCCCAGAGCCCTGCAAGTCTGATGGGAGAGCCCTGCTTAAAAAATACACTCAGGCCCCAGTAGGGGCAGAGTTGAGGATAATCATACATCACAACAAACACAAGTGTCCGGCCCACCAACCAACCTAGCGCATTGTCCAACCCGGTCTTCTGAACCCATTCAAGTTCTGTTTTTATATTCGAGTTCTTGAACTTGGAACCCCCGTTCTGGATTCCCTTCTGTCCCCAGACAGCAGCGGCTCCCTCAAATGGCCCCTCCTATTTATCCCTCCTTTCCCTTCTCTCCTTACCCTTTATCTTAAAATTGCTTTCACCAAGCCCTCCAGACCCCAGGGATCTCCACTTTCTCCTCTATCCGGACCATCAGATGCCCCAGACCCTGAAAGCTTTTCTGACTTTGAATTAGAAAGCAATTTCCAAATCCTGGAGCCGAGGTCCGCTCCATAACATGCAGACTATGGAGATCTCCCTATTCTTTCCTTCGGGTGGGTTGAGATCAAAAGTGGAGCCTTCTAAGAAACCCTTACATACAAGTCAAGGCCGGTTCTTCCTGTGGAAGATCCACTCAACACCACCAAAGCCCCCCACTCTTCGTCCCAGCCTATTTCTGATGGGCACACACCGTCTCTCCTCTGCTGCTCTCACCCCATATATTGTGAACGCACATCACCTCTCTCCCGTCACGCTGTGCACATGGATGACAAGGCCTGATTTCCTTTGCGGTTTCCTCTCCCCTGTCTTCCTTGTCTATCTGCTCAGCTCTGGCTATTACTGTACACCCACTGGGTAACCAACACCAGATTCAGGGGATGGCAGAGGTTCTCCCCTGACTGCGAAGAGATTCATCCATAGAGCTTTCCATCTCAGGAAACTCAACCCCTTAGTGAAATATGAGGAAAGCACCACGTGTCCCTGCTTCCTGCAGCCGCACAAGACACGCTGAGCTGGCACCCAGGAGCACCACCCCTTGAGCTGGCTTGAACTGAACAAACTCACTGAACTGAATATTTCTGCATTGGAAACCCCAACGGGAGAGGCACCAGGGTCAGATCTGGTCTCCTCCCACACACAGCTCCCTCTCATCTGTTGCCTGAAAACCACACTTGATAAATAAATGGCTAGAAAGTCAGCAAAACATGGCTTGCATCTCTCCCACTTCGAGTTCTCTGATTACCTCTATACTCCTCTTCAGAGCCATGTGAAATGTGCTGGTCAATTACTTGAAAAGTATCGATCAACATGAAGTCAACCCATTAAGTGCTGCGTTTTACCTCTTTTAACTCCCCTTCTCCTCCCCGTTACAGCGTCAGTTCACTCTCACTCCCCTCAGTGTGGACCCTCCACATATCTGAGGCGACTGGTCTTACAGACCCCCCAACCCCCATTCCTATGAGGACCCTGAGCTCTGAAGGGTCCCCTCTCCGTGTTCTGCCATCAAAACAAGGCCATCAGGGCTTCCTCTGTCAGGGTTCAGTGTCCTGATGGGTGACAATGGGTGTTTAATGGATTGTTAATCAAATCAATTAATTCCCACCATCTTTACCCCTGAAGAAGAATAACATCCTACCAGAGAACATGCACACACCAGCCATTCATATTTGCAGGCAACTTTAAAATAATTAAGTCAGTTAGAAACATTGAGAAAAGCAGACAGCACAGATGAGTAGAGTGAATTTTCCTATTTCCACCAGCCAGATTCTGACCCTTTTTCCCCATTTTGCACATTTACTCTTCATCTCCTTTAAAAATTACTTCAAGCGAACACAAACATTAAGACATTTTTTTCCTGTAAACGATTTAGTATGCATCTTTAAAAAACCTGTGTGGGCCAGCTCTGAAAAACGGAGACCCCATTCCCTAGACATTCTCCTATGTAACTACTGATCATTTAAAACATGTTGCTGTTGCTCTTCAGGCACTAAGTCATGTATAACTGCTTGCAACCCTGTGGACTGTAGCCCACCAGGCTCCTCTGTCCACGGGATTTCCCAGACAAGAATATTGCAGTGGGTTGCCATTCCCTTCTCCAGAGGTTCTCCCTGACCCAGGGATCGAACCCATGTATCCTGCATTGGCAGATGGATTCTTTACCACTGGGCCATCAAGAAATTTTATTTTACACTTTTTTTTTTTAAAAGGGACTTCCCTGGTGGTCTAGTGGTTAAGACTCTGTACTCCTAATGCAGGACGTGTGGGTTCGATTCCTGGTTTGGGAACTAAGATCCTGCATGTCCCACTGCGTCATCAAAATAAATAATTTTTTTAAAGTTTAAAAAAATGTTCAGGATGGGGGACATATGCACACCCATGGCTGATTCATGTCAATGTATGGCAAAAACCATTACAATATTGTAAAGTAATTAGCCGCCAATTAAATCATTTTTAAAAAATGAATAGAATTTCTGAAAGTCATCTAGCTCTCATCCAAGAACTTCCATAATTATTCAAGAATGGCTTATGGAGCTGGTTTGTATCTATAAGGATTTATCCAAGGCTCCCATGTTGCCCTTGGGGGCTGTGGGGCTGTCGAAAAGAACGGGCCAGTAGCTACTACTACTGTGGCTCCTTCTCTTTGTCTGCTCCTGGCGTCCGTACCGATACTCCACATCTGTATCTCCTGAGAACTGAAAGTGAGACCTAAAAGCTTGGTTCAGTTCAGTTCAGTTGCTCAGTCATGTCCAACTCTTGGCGACCCCATGAATCGCGGCACGCCAGGCCTCCCTGTCCATCACCAACTCCCAGAGTTCACCCAAACTCATGTCCATCAAGTCGGTGATGCCATCCAGCCATCTCATCCTCTGTTGTCCCCTTCTCCTCCTGCCCCCAATCCCTCCCAGCACCAGGGTCTTTTCCAATGAGTCAACTCTTCGCATGAGGTGGCCAAAGTACTGGAGTTTCAGCTTCAGCATCAGTCCTTCCAAAGAACACTCAGGACTGATCTCTCCTTTAGAATGGATTGGTTGGATCTCCTTGCAGTCCAAGGGACTCTCAAGAGTCTTCTCCAACACCACAGTTCAAAAGCATCAATTCTTCGGTGCTCAGCTTTCTTCACAGTCTAACTTTCACATCTATATATGACCACTGGAAAAACCATAGCCTTGACTAGACGGACCTTTGTTGGCAAAGTAATGTCTCTGCTTTTTAATATGCTACCTAGGTTGGTCATAACTTTCCTTTCAAGGAGTAACCATCTTTTAATTTCATGGCTGCAATCACCATCTACAGTGATTTTGGAGCCCCCAAAAATAAAGTCTGACACTGTTTCCACTGTTTCCCTATCCATTTCCCATGAAGTGATGGGACCGGATGCCATGATCTTAGTTTTCTGAATGTTGAGCTTTAAGCCAACTTTTTCACTCTCCTCTTTCACTCTCAACATTCAGCTTAAACTCGGTCACTTCTTGGCATGTGAAGCTGGCCCCTCATCCTGCATCATGGGATATGTTTTTTTCCTGCTGTTGAGGATGTGAAGACTGATAACTGGGTTAAAGTGGTGACGGTCAGCCCTCTCCAGTATAAAGGCACCTTTCTGACCCTGCAACCAGCCAGTGATCCCTTAGGTGGGTGCTCCAGCACCACGTAAATACCCTGATCTAATCTTTCTAACCACACATTGTCCTTGTTGTTCAGCCTTCTTTGGTGGTTCGGACGGTAAAGAGTCTGCCTGTAACATGGGAGACGCAGGTTCGACCCCTGGGTCAGGAAGATCCCCTGGAGAAGGAAATGGCAGCCCACTCCAGTCTTCTTGCCTGGATAATCCCGTGTTGCTGTTCACTCGCTCAGTTGTGTCCGACTCTCTATGACCCCATGGACTGCAACACGTCAGGCTTCCCTGTCCATCACCATCTCCCGGAGCTTGCTCAAACTCATGTCCATTTGGTCAGTGATGCCATCCAACCATCTCATCCTCTGCCGTCCCCTTCTCCCCCTGCCCTCAATCTTTCCCAGTATCAGGGTCTTTTTTGAAGAGGCAGCTGTTCCCATCAGGTGGCATACGTGACATTGGTCTGCACTGATTGTTTTGGTAAGGGCTCCAATGTGGCACGTCCAAGGAAAGAAGCACTCTGAGAGGACTGTCGGGCCACTTGGAGAACTGGTGGCTGGGAGCAGGGTGGTGGAGGGTGGGGGGCAGGCGGGCCTGCTGGTGGGGAGGGAGAAACACAAACCCATCTTTGGCTCCATGCTGGGCCCCCAGAAGCCCTGCAGGGTCTGTTCTAAGAGTCCTGCAGGGGTGCAGGCACCTCCCGGGGGTCTCACGCATCTGCCTAGAAGCGAGCTGGCCGGCTGATCACAGAGCTAGGGCTGAGGAACAAGGTGCCCTTTTATATGTTTGGGTGAATACATTGCTTTATTTTCCTTTTCCTTTCATTCCCCAGCACTCATGAATTATTTATTTGTTATTAAATTCAACCGAATGAGATTTCAAAGGCAAGGAAAACTGCTGAAGTTCAAATGAAATCAAATTATCACAATGAGCTCAGCAATGGCAATGGGCAGGGGGCGGATGGCACAGAGAAACTCAGCCTGCTCTTGTGAAGGGCCTTCAGGTGGGTTTTCTGGGCTTGGCTCTGGGATGTCACCAGGCGTGGAAGGTCCCCCTGTCAGTGTTGGTGTCACAGAGCCCCAGAGCCAGAGCATCTCCTGATCCAGGCACTAGGTCATCCTGGCCCTACGTCAGGCTACCTGCAGCCAGGCCTGAATGCCACCTGGAGAGCACAGCCCTGAATTCTTCATACACGCTGCCAAGGGGACTGTCCCCAGTCTCTACATCTGTTCTTGCAGTAGGTCCGCCTGCAGGGCTACCCTTGCTTGGTCTGTGCTCACAGACTCTCCCTTCCAGGCCCCTTCGGCCCCTTCACCCGCACCCTCTCCTACACCCACTCCCCCAGCCACACTAGCCTCATACCCCTGCCATTAGGGATCCAGTGGTCCAGGCTCCTTCCACTATGTAGGTAAAGCACTCCTGTCTCCCCGGGCGACAGGCTGGTTCCAGCTTACCCTCTGGTCTCAGCTCATGGGGAATCTTCTCATAGAACAGACTTCCCAAGCTCCCCACCCAACAAGTCACTCTTCACATGCCTCCTAAGGGTCACCATCACCTGAGTACTGTCTGTTTCTCATTCATCAACCACCTCTTACCTCCACTAGAACACAAACTGAATGAACGATGAGGGAATCGCCAGCACCCAGCCCAGTACAGGGAGCATGGCAGGACCCCTCCATGATTGTATGTTGTATAAAAAAAATGCAAAGCAAAGGACCCTGCAGAGCATGCAGAGCTCCACATCAGTGGCCTCAACACCACTCAGGGCTTGACATTTAAGACCAACACTGTGAGGTGGGCAGAGCAAGCATTCACGATGCCAGGGTTCTGTTTCTCCCTTTGCGACAATGACTACAATGTGTAATATGTTTCATGGTCTTTATTTGATCCTTTGGCCAGAATATAAATCACGCCTGTTCTGCTCACCCCTGAAAAGGCACTGCCCAGCTGCACATGGAGGAGGTGCTGCCTCTCGGGCCCTCGGAAGCGACTTGAGACAGACAAAGCAGACCCATCTTCTGTCCCTATTCTGAAGGCATCGAGCCCCCAGTAGGGAAGATGGACTAGCACGAAAACATGACCTTTACAACAGAAACAGCTTCGAGGGTGATGCTCTGGGAGCAAAGAAGGAAGTGAGTGATTGAGCCTGGGTTGCTCATGATGTTTTCGAAATGAAATTATCTCTGCCTGAGTCCCAAGGATGGTCAGACATGCTTCTCTCTCCTTCATGGTGAGCAGAAATGGAACAAGCAGAGGCGCAGACCTGTGGCAGCTTTGTGTGTTCGGGGATTTATGCGACTGATGTGCTATAGGTGGATCTCAAGGTGCCTGTGGGGGGTGGGGGATGGGAGACCTGGAAAGGGCATGGTTCACGTGCCAAAGAGCCACTGACCAGCAATGAGCAATGAGGACTCATCCTGAAGATTTGGGCACTGGAAACCTTGAGTTCAAAGGACAGAAACCTGAACGCTTCCGGTTTCCTCGATGGCTCAGTGGTAAAGAATCTGCCTGCCAAGGCAGGAGATGTGGGCTTGATCCTTGGGTCAGAAAGATCCCCTGGAGAAGGAAATGGCAACCTGCTCCAGTATTCTCCCCATGGACAGAGGAGCCTAGTGGGGTACAGACGATGGGGTCGCAAAGAGTCGGACATGACTGAGCGATTAAACAATAAACAACAACATGACCAGGGCTGAGTGTCGTGCTGAATCAGAGATAAGGTTTGGCTATGGACGGACTGGCCAGGACTAGGAAGCCCAGAGGTAGACACTCTTTGGATTAACTCTTTGATTTGATCACCTCTCACTTTGGAGATTCAGGCCAACGTTCTCCATATTAATGATCAAATAAGGAGGGAGCAGTAACCCATCGCCTGGGCCTCACCCCCAACTCACTGGCTTCTTTTATAAGAGCACTTCTGATTATTCATCAGAGAAGCAAGGTGGACTAGCATTTGATCTTCCTTTGAGTATTTATCCCTATTCTGGTTCTATCAGGGGATGCATTATTGTGTGCGAGCTCGGTCATGTCCAACCCTTTGTGACCCCAGGGACTGTAGCCCACCAGGCTCCTCTGTCCATGGGATTCTCCAGGCAAGAATACCTTTGGGTTGCCATTTCCTCCTCCAGGGAATCTTTCCAACCCAGGGATCGAACCTATGTCTCCTGCATTGCAGGCAGTTTCTTTACCATCTGAGCCACCAGGGAAGCCGTGCGCCTGGGATGCATTATTCATATGCTAAAAGCTGCAACATGGAGAAGTAGATAAATGCCCAGCAGAAGAAACCCAGAGGTGTCTGTAACAGCAGAAGGATTCCTGAAGAAAGTCCCAAATGGGTCCCCTGTCCAGGCTGTCAAATAAATTCATGGCTGCAGCCTGTTTCAGAAGTCACAGGAGCTTGGAAATATGAATAGCTTGCCTTCTGAGTCATCAGAATACACGCGCTGGTGTCACTGAGCGGGTTCCACTCCGGGCACCGCACCTGACTTTGACAGAGTGTAGAAGGAAGAGCTCATTAGTCCTCCCTGCTCATTCATCATGCGTGTCCAATTTTCCAGCCACTGACAAATGATCTTCATAAAATATGACTAAATAGTCCACGAAGCAACATTTCTCAAGGTCTAGCCAACAAATATCAAGAAATCACAGCACCCCTAGATTACCCTTTCAGCCAGGTGCCTTTCTGAACCATCATCCATCAGCTGGAGTGATGGGTCAACGTGAGGAGGGGCGGACCCAGGACAAGGAGACTGGGATTCCAGGAAGGCAAGGCAACATGGGACCCCTCAGGCCATGTGGTCATTAAAGGACCACCTGAGGGACAAACAGAACGGTCAATATCCTGCGTAATGAACGTCCTGAAACTCAGAGATGAAGGAGCTGGGGCAGCGGGTCTGCAAACCCAAAGATTGATGGCGTCTCCTGCATTAGCAGGCAGATTCTTTACCACTGGTGCCACCTGAAAACTCCTGAGGACTGGGGGCAAGATGTTTGAACCCCTGGCATCATAAATGCTTTCCCCAAATGGTCAATTAGGTCCTCCTGCAGATGTTTACTGACTAAATAAGGGGAGGGACGAATGAATGAATAGGAGCAAGGTGAAAAGCGAAAGCGTTCAAAGTCTGTGCACAGGGCTCCCAAGCAGTGTTCCAATTATGAGCTCTAATGACATTCTGACCACATGTTTCTGGCTTTTGCAATACAGTAACCATCGCTCATCACTGTCTTATCTGCTTTGCCTTCCCCTCCCTTCTAAGCATCTCACTGTGTTTAATTCTGCTCCTTTCCTTGTTTCCCTGGTGGCTCAGACAGTAAAGAATCCACCTGTAATGTGAGAGACCCAGGTTTGATTCCTGGGTCAGGATTATCCCCTGGAGAAGGGCATGGCAACCCACTCCAGTGTTCTTGCCTGGAGAATCCCATGGACAGAGAAGCCTGGTGGGCTACAGTCCATGGGGTCTCAAAGAGTCAGGTAAGACTGAGTGCCTATCATTTTTCATTGTTTGGGATTATAGCTATGTGTGTTGAAAGAAATAAGAAGGAAAGAAGGAAGGAAGGGAGGGTGGCAGAGGGGGAAGAGGGAAGAAAAGGGGCGAAATCACTACTATTTACTGAAAGGATTCCCAGATGGCTCAGTGGTAATAGAACCTGCCTGCCAATGCAGGAGCCACAGGAGACACAGGTTCAACCCCTGGGCTGGGAAGATCCTCTGGGAGAGGAAATGGCAACTCACTCTAGTACTCGTGCCTGGAGAACTCCGTGGACAGAGGAGCCTGGTGGGCTACAGGCCACGGGGTCGCAAAGAGTCGGACACGACTGAGTGACCGAGCATACAGTATTTACGAGCTCCAGCTGGTGTGAACACAACAATGAGGCAGTTAATCCTCACTGGGCCTTTCTGGACTAGGTAGGAGACTGCAAATGAGTCTTGATACAGAGTTACGCCTTGTGGTAGGAAGAAGCGCAGGACGGTAATGGAGCTCACAGAAGGAGCAATTAATCTGAATTCAGAGTGCCAGAGGGAGTTTTCAGAAAAGTATATCCTGAGGGATCGCAGGATATGCCTGAGATGGGGGACACGGGGGAGGATTCAGCAGTCGGGGGTACAAAGACCCAGCAACCCGAGGTGGCTGAAGGTGTGCAAGGCAGGACGTAAGCACACAGGCCACCACAACACAGCCGGACGGACTCTCACAAGGATGAACGCGATGCTGCAGAACCACACAGCGCAGACCTGCCGTGGGTCCTGATGGAAGGTCAGGCACCAGGCGGAAAGGGATTTAGGGCGTGGTGGGCTTCCAGGAGATTGGAGAACGTGTGTCTTGAGGATTCAGCAGGCTTTTTGTTAACCAGCGACAGCAGGGAAGGTCTGTGTCAGTGAAAGCAGATCATCATCAGAAAGAAACAAAGCCTAGTCTTGCCTACTCTGCCTTGGGGTCCCTCTGAGCGGCTCTCGGGTTAACTGCTGGGCGTGGTGAGCGATGAGCCATAGAAGGCACATTGGGCCCAGAGAATGAGCACCAAACCACTCTAGGGAACGGAAGGCCATTCCGTCAAGGAGCCACCTCTAAAAGTCTACTCTAATTTAGTTTAAAAGTTCCCCTGAGATCTGCAGACTCATCTGCTGATAAGAACACTCAACAGTATCTCAAACTTTACAATCCGAAATGTACCCCCAAAGATGGCTCTCCTACAGTGTCCCCATCTCAAACAAAACTGGCAACTCCACACTTCCCAGTCTGCAGCTGAAACCTTGCTTTTGTCTCTCCTGGATTCCCCCGTGGACTCTGTCAGCAAATCCTGGCAAGTCCACTTACAGAATTTATCCTTAGTATGTCCACTGCCAGAACCCTGGCAAGGTCACCACCAAATCTTGCCTGTATTCCTAACCATCATCCTTCTCCCTGGGGACCAGAGAGATCCTAGTGACACTTGTCAGATGACATGCCTCTTCCCTCCCACCCTCCAACAGCTGCCGGTTCACTCTGGTTAAAGCCAAGTTCCTTAAGTTATGGCCAATAAGACATGACCTGATCAGGCTCCTCATCGGGCCCCTGGCCTTCCTAAAAGTATGATGGCCTCCGTGATGTCTTTGTAACAGAACAGCCCCTCCCACCTCAGGGCCTTTGCACTTGCTCTGCTCTGTTCTTACTACCGGGAGCCCATGGTTCACTCCCCTGCTTTATTCTGCTCTTTGGGCAAATGTCAGCTTCTCAGTGTGACCTCATTGGCTACACTTTTTATAATTTTAAGCCATTTCTTCCAACCTCCCAATATGTTCCTTGTTCTTTTTTCCTTAGAATTCATCACTAGATAGTACATAATAACTTTTACTGATTTGTTTGTTTGGGTGTTTTTTTTTTTTTTTTGGTTTCCACCCATTAGACTGTAAGTCCAGGAAGGAGATTAAACCAGTCAATCCTAAAGGAAATCAACCCTGAATATTTATTGGTAGGACTGTTGCTGAAGTTGAAGTTTCAACACTTTGGCCACATGGTGAGAACACCCACCTCACTGGAAAAGACCCTGATGCTGGGAAAGATTGAAGCAGGAGGAGAAGGGGACGACAGAAGATGAGACATTGGATGGCATCACTGACTTAACGGACATGAGTTTGAGCAAACTCCTGGAGATATTGAAAGACAGGGCAGCCTGGTGTGCTGCAGTCCCTGGGGTTGCAAACAGTCGGATACGACTTAGCGACTGGACAACAACCACCAGTGAAAGAAAAGATGTTTGACTGCTCACTGCTGTACCTAAAGTGGTTATCACTGTGTCTGAAGCTGGGCACATATTTGGGACTCGGTGTTCACTGAAGCATGAATGGCTTATTTTATGTCTAACATCAGTTGGTGTTGCCAGAATTCACTGAAAGGCAGGGTAATGGAGCAGATTACTCCATTAGCCTCTGAGTCAAATGGGCTCCTTCCTGTCATAGAACAAACTTCTACTTTACTTCACTGGATTACACTTATACTCTGTGCAAAATAAGTGTTTCTGTTTTGCCATTCTCCCTAATCACCGTAGCTCTTTCATCTAAAGATCAGTGCATTAGAGCAAGTGTTGATGTGATGGTTTGCAAAGTGAACCTACGCTTTGTCTGCACAAGCAGCCTGGCATGACTTACTTTCCAAGTACAGAAATTTCATGGGGCAAGAACGACCTTAGGAGCTTGTTTTGTTTACACACATGTTGAGAAGTGCAAGTTTGCTGGTGCAAGTGTTGTTACGGATTCTCTGCGAGGAGAAGCTAAGGAACGCTTAGCTCAACAGCTTAACTCTTAACATCACAGACCAACGACGAGGCCTAGCAGTGGTTCCCCTAACAGGGACAACCTTCTCCTTCTCGAGCTGGATGGCGAGACGCAGGTGGACAATGGACGTCTGCAGTCCTTCTACCCTCAGCATCACAGAGGCAGGAAGTACCTGCTATGGCAAATTGAGCCAAAGCTTCCGGAGCCAAAACCCTGAGCAAGAGCAGAAGGCGTCCCCGAGAAGTCCATCTTCAGAACTTGGTGCTTTAACAAGGTCATGCCTGTGTTACTGCTCAGAACTCCACCAGGTACCAGCAGCTCTGACTTGAAGTTGACCCCAGGCGTAACCAGTAAAGGTGGCTACAAGCGGCATCTCGAGTCAGCCAGGGCTCTGCCTGCCTGAACTCACCCTAACGCTAACCTGGGAATCAGCGGACGGGTCTGGGGATGCGCTGCTGGGGTCAATCACTCACCAACACCCCCAGTATCCCTTGTAAATCTGCCTCCACGTGCTGCTATGTAACCACCTCTCTTCTCTGCTGCTCAGCACAGACCTGCCACTACAGCAGGCTTTTCAGATGGAGCCAGACACAGTCCGAGAAAAACAGCATCAGGACCACACCTCATCCAAGAGGCTTGGGGACAGCTGAGGACTGCCTTCCAGGAAAACACTTTCTGACTGGTTGAGAGAGGCCAGGGAGTGCTCTCTGAGGGAGGAGGGATGCCCTATGAACAGAGAAGGTTCCCATGGGTCCTCACGGCACCCACGTGAGGTCACCCTCATGTGTCCTGCCACCCACACACTCTCAACCACGAGGCCACTACAAGAAGGCCATGGGCTTGCTCACGTGGCACCTCCCCGCCTGGTAGCATGGCTGGTGTGTGTGTCAGATCAACCACACAGGGACACTGCTGACCCGAGGAGATGCCTCTGACGGAGACCCACCCACAAAGCTCGCCTGTGTCTCCCAGGGGACGGTGAGGCCCCAGGATTTCCCACGCCCTCCAGCTCTGCGAAGTCCTTTCAGCCTCCTCCTCCATTCCTCTGAGATCATTACAAAAGTTAATTCACAGCACAGAGCCCAAGCCCTTATTTCCGGAGATCATGAGTGGAAGTGCTCAGTTTTTCTGGGAACTGCGCTGAGTGCCCCTTGACTATGCAACATGACAGCAAGTTAGAGGAAATCACACAGCAGCAGAAAACTGCGGGGGCTGGTGGCTCCTCCAGAAGCCGCCTGCCCGTGTGGCCACGGTCCAGCCAGCTGCAGATGGATGGGGATGCCCCTCCCCCACCTGAAATCAACGTTTATGGGCTTATATTCTAAAGCATCCCAGGAAAAGGCTGGAGAAGGATCAGGCCTCTTTTAGGATGCAAACGGCTCATTCCTCAAGGAGGACTCCTCTAAGGGGATTAGGAAAAGGCAACCCACTCCAGTATTCTTGCCTGGAGAATCCCATGGACAGAGGAGCCTGACGGGCTACAGTCCGTGGGGTTGCAAAGAGTCAGACAGCACTGAAGTAACTTAGCACAGCACAGCACACGTACAAAATGCAGACGTCTTTATTATGTGATATCATATATGGATTATATGATATCTACATAAATGATCTCATATATGGATTTATGTAACATTTATTATGAGTGACATCATATACAGATTTATATGATAGCCCATGGACAGAGGAGCCTGGCAGGCTACAGTCCATAGTGTCACAAAGACTCGGACACGACTGAGTGACTAGCTTTCACTTTCATTAGTATATTCATCCCTGGAATCTTGCTTTGCACACTTAGAAGTTGCTTGCGAAAAACTCATTCTTTCATGCCAGGAAGGATGAAAGAAAATGACCTTGGCCAAAGCATGAAGGTCACTTTAATAGCAAACACTGGAATGGGGAAAATTGAGCTGAAGTTAGGAGGGTCTCATGCTACCCAGATGTGTCGAACTTAGGCAAATGCCATAAACAATCTGAGTAACAATTTCCTTGTTTCTGAAATAAAGGAGATTAAAATTTTGTGCCTCAGTTTCTCCATGTGTAAAACAGGAATAGCTGTACCTAATTCATAGGGTTGTCATTAAAGTCTAAGTAATCCATACAGAGCCCCTAGAACAATACTTGCTGCTGTTGTAAGTAATGTCCAACTCTTGTGCGACCCCATGGCTCCTCTGTGCATGGGATTTCTCAGGCAAGAATCAAGTGGGTTGCCATTTCATTCTCCAGGGGATCTTCCTGACACAGGAATGGAACCCACATCTCCTGCATTGTCAGGCACATTCTTTACCACTCAGCCACCAGCCAGGCCCAGAACAATCCTTGAAACTGTAAAAACTCAGTTAACAGAATCCTCAGTTAAGGTGGGGAGATCAGTAGGGGGCAGGCTCACACCCTTTGATACCCAGTCAGTAAGTCAGTTCAGTTGCTCAGTCCTGTCTGACTCTTTGTGACCCCATGGACTGCAGTACACCAGGCCTCCCTGTCCATCACCAACTCCTGGAGTCCACCAAAGCCATGTTCATCGAGTTGGTGATGCCATCCAACCATCTCATCCTCTGTCGTCCCCTTCTCCTCCTGCCCTCAATCTTTCCCAGCATCAGGGTCTTTTCAAATGAGTCAGCTCTTCTCATCAGGTGGCCAAAGTATTGGAGTTTCAGCTTCAACATCAGTCCTTCCAGTGCACATTCAGGACTGATCTCCTTTAGGATGGACTGGTTGGATCTCCTTGCTGTCCAAGGGACTCTCAAGAGTCTTCTCCAACACCACAGTTCAAAAGCATCAATTCTTCGGTGCTCAGCTTTCTTCACAGTCCACCTCTCACATCCATACATGACCACTGGAAAAACCATAGCCTTCGATACTAGCAGAGCCCAAATGGAGCAAAGACTGGAGAGGACTCAGCCAACGAGAAGCCATGGACTCTTTGGTTACTGCATCCTCCGCACTTCTTCTTCCCTCGTATAAAAGCATCCTCCTTCCCCTGCCCTGCAGGGACTGGCATGTGACCCACCACGCAAGACCCCAAAGTGCAATTCTCTGATGATCCTGAATAAACCCATTTTTGCTGGAGAAATACCTGCAATCTGTCGATTTCAGGTCAGCAGCAGCAAGCTGTGAATAATCATGAAGAAGAGGATGACGACCGAAAGTCTGCTGTGGCTGCTGTGAAATATACTGAAAGTGATGTGACTTGTGTATTTAGACAGTCCTTCCCAGGTGGTGCCAGTGCCCAAGAATCCGCCTGTCAATGCAGGGGATGCGAGAGATGAGAGTTTGATCACTGGGTCGGGAAGATCCCTGGAATAGGAAATCCAACCCACTCCTGTGCTCTTGCCTGGAGAATCCCATGGACAGAGGAGCCTGGTGGGCTACAGTCCATGGAGCAGCAAAGAGTCGGATACGGTTGAGTGACTGAGCACAAAAGATCCACCTTTGGCAAAACTCCAAGAGCAAGCCCCACATCCCCCTTTCCACACTCCTCACTGTGCTCTGCCATGGCCACCCCCTCACACCAACCCGCCTGGGAGCTAACCAGAGTGGGATCAGAGGAGGAAACCAGTATCTGCTGAGCTCATTCATTCTATCCTATGAGTTCAAGAGAGAGAGAGAATGTGGCCCCTAACGTGCAAGCTGAAACACCAGGAACAGGACTTTCTTTCCAGCACTAGCATCAGTGTGGTGCCTCCATCTCAGCAAAAGAATCATCGCACTCTTTACTGATCCTGAGTAAGGTGTTTGAAAATACTGCCTGCATTCTGAAGGGACAGAGAGTGATTCCTCTGAAATCAAGTGGGAAGCCCTGTGTGTGCTTCTAGAAGAGTCTGTCAGGAGCCACGGTCACAGCTGAGATTTCATGAAGCTAAGAAGCAGGATCCGCACCAGCATCAGGATAGAATAAGCCACCACTCTGTACAGAGTGGGCAGCCAGCCTGCTAAGTGTTTTCAGCAGAAACTGAGTGACTATAATATGAGCAAGCAAATCAAACCAGTCAATCTTAAAGGAACTCTACCTTGAATACTCATTGGAAGGACTGATGCTGAAGCTGAAGCTCCAATACTTTGGCCACCTGAAGTGAAGAGCTGACTCACTGGAGAAGATCCTGATGCTGGGAAAGATTGAAGGCAGGAGGAGAAGGGGGTGACAGAGGATGAGGTGGTTGGATGGCATCACTGATGCAATGCACATGAACTTGGACAAGCTCTGGGAGATGGTGAGGGACAGGGAAGCCTGGCATGCTGCAGTCCATGGGGTGCCGAAGAATCGGACACAACATGGTGACTGAACAAGATGAGAAGAGATGGGCAGGAGACGCTTCAGCACACACCCCCCACGGAGGACCTCCATCCCCACTGAGGAGACTCTCTGGCCAAAGTTCTCATTACGAGGAGACACGAGGCAAATCCCACTGACAGGCATGTTGCAGAAAAACTCAAAACGTGAAGGTCATGAAGGAAGGAAAGCTGGAGGACATGCTCCACGTGAAAAGAGATTAGAGAGACAGAACAACCAAATGCACCAGTGACCCTGGATTGGATCCGGGAGCGGGGGAACCACAGTGACCAGTAACGGCACCACCACGGGAACAGCGGAAATCAGCACACTGATGCTGGATTAGATATCACTGTATTGATTGTAAATATCCTCAATGGAGGAGCTGCACTGTGTCCCTGTGGCTTTTCTGATGGGATTTACAGCTGAACACCCTGCTCTCAGTTAAGTCCCCAGCGACCACACACATGGAACCTTAGGCACATACAGCGTCTGGAAGCCCTGTTATGCCTCCAGCCTGGACAGGCGTGGGATCCGTGCTGCATGGAGGTTCTCAGCTTCCAGGTGACAGGATTTGATAACTGTGCAGAGCCCTGTGAGTAATCTCCTACGAATGAAGATTAAAGTCTTCGAATGGTTTATTTAAAAAAACACATCAGAAAGGATTAAGGGTTTTCCCTGTAATGCTTGTAATAACGTCGCCCTCGTTTCCTTCCACTTCCATTCCATTCCTTGAGTGGGGTGGACTTCTACGAAGCACACGACAGTGTGTCTGTACAAGGCAGCCAGGACCAGCTGAGGGGGGCAGCCAGCAGGCAGCATGAACTGACCGCCCGCCATGGGTCACCCCCTGCCCTTGAGGCTCTATATTTCTTGTTTTTTCTAATATTAATATTTTTTGATGTGGACCATTTTTAAAATCTTTACTGAATTCATTACAATATTGCCTCTGTCTTACGTTTTGTTTTTTTGGCTGCAAGGCAGGTGGGATCTCAGTTCCCTGACCGGACACCGAACCCACATCCCCTGCATTGGAAGGCGAAGTCTCAATCATTGAACCTCCAGGGGAGTTCTGATGCTCTATATCTGCTGTCTCACTGAATATCCCCAAATGGCATTTGAAGACAATTATCATCTTGAAATATCATCTTATCATATTACACATCTGGAGTGGGTTGCCGTTTCCTTCTCCAGGGGATCTTCCCAACCCAGGGATTGAACCCAGGTCTCCTGTACTGCAGGCAGATTCTTTACTGACTGAGCTACAAGGGAAGCCCTCATATTATACAAGTCTCTCTTGAAAATGAGGTCTCCTAGAACTGGACACAGCGCTCCAGATGGGGTGGGCAGTCGCTATATTTTACCCAGTCAGATGTGGCCGTGTCACCAGATGGCTTGTCTTGTACCGAGTGTCAACTAAATCCTGTAAGACAGCATGAAGTCCAATCAACTAAATCCTGTAAGACAGCATGAAGTCCAGTCATCTCTCCCATTCTTACTGGACTTGCCCAGACAGCATCTTCAGGGCTTCCAAACATGTTGTAGATGAAGGAAGTGTGCAGGCTTGGGAGGGAGTTGCCTGAATTTTATGGGCCTGGCTGACTTAACCTCAGTGAGCAGGGAAGGGGATGACCACACATCCCACTGTTTAAGCCAATAATCCTTGAAGGAAGGAGTCTGCTGAGCAGTAGTTCTGGGAATTGTCTCAGAAGAAATGGCACGTGACATGTCAGGGGAGACAGCATCCATCCGGCGGCATCACCAGGCCACGGGTCAGGATGCGTCGCAGCCGCAGCCGCCCGGGGCCAAGGAGCAAGTACTCTGGACCCGCAGAGGGGGCGGTGGGAAGGCGGGGGCACAGGCTTCCCCGGGGCAAAGGCCTGAGACAGAGCCAGGAGCTCTGCTGAGCCAGGCCAGCGGCTGCTTCGGGTTCAGCCAATGGGGCTGGGCAAGCGCTGTGTCACCCTTGACGTGCGGTCACAGGGCTGGCCACGAGGGCAGGTCCCAGCAGAGGGATCAGGGCACTGACGGGGCACAGCAACCTGAGAAGACTAACGGGGCAGGGGCCAGGCTCCCCAGCAGGTCTGTGCGGTCGTGACCAGCAGTGAATCTTCCAACACCGAGCTGAGTGACCTAGAGGATCCCTGTTCTCGGGTAGGGATGTTAATTCAGCCACATTATGTGTGTGTGTGTGCGTGTGTGTTCAGCTGCTAAGACGTGTCTGACTCTTTGCGAGCCCATTGCTACAGTCCTTCAGGCTTCCCTGTCCTTCACCATCTCTCAGAGCTTGCTCAAACTCATGTCCATTGAGTCAGTGATGCCATCCCACCATCTCATCCTCTGTTGCCCCTTCACCTCCTGCCTTCAATCTTTCCCAGCATCAGGGTCTTTTCTGATGAATCGGCTCTTCGAATCAGGTGGCCAAAGTATTGGAGCTTTAGCTTCAGTATCAGTCCTTCCAGTGAGTATTCATATGGTTGATTTCCTTTAGGATTGACCGGTTTAGTAATCCCCAAATGTAGTATTTTTGAGTCATAGACACCATCAATCTTTTTGGTTAACGATTTATACTTAAACCACCGAGTTCCCAAATTCCCTGAGTGCCAACAAGTTATGTTCAGGAAACCAACACCTGGTGAGAAAAGCAAGAAAGGCAGCAGAAGCCCGAGGAGCCTCGCAAACTAAAGAGCTGCCCTGCTCTGGGCCTGCCTTCAGGCTGGCCAGCAGAGAGACGCTAAAGACAGATGACCATTCGCTGTGAAGAAGGCCGCTGGGCGCCACCTGCGGTAGGAAGCCTCGCTCCTCTGCCCTCCTCTGCCCACATCTCTCCCTGTTCACTCCCTAGTATTACCCTTGCTCTCATGTGTACAACAGTCCTCTTTCATAAGGGAGACAGTAGCCAGATTCATCTCATAAAAGCACGTTTCCAATCTTTCCTGTTTAAACTCTTCTGCATGTGTGAAAATACTAAGTCACTTCAGTCGTGTCCGATTCTTCGTGACCCCATGGAGCGTAGCCCTCCAGGCTCCTCAGTCCATGGGATTCTCCAGGCAAGAATACTGGAGTGAGTTGCCATTTCCTTCTCCAGGGGATCTTCCTGACGCAGGAGTCGAACTCACGTCTCTTATGTCTCCTGCACTGGCAAGAGGGTTCTTTACCACCAGCGCCACCTTCAAAGCCCTAACTTATGTAACTAAACAGTATCATTAAATCTCATTAAAAAACATACTCCAGAGAACAGGAAGTACATCACACTAGTATCCGATTCATTCAGCAAAATCTCAAAGCTTGCTTAGGAGACAGCATAGGATAAAAATAATAGGAATTAAAAGAGGATGTAAAATGTTTACTGTTTAGTTGGCAAGACATACTGAAGATTAATCATTATGTAGGAGATGCCATGAAGGTCATTTAGGTCAAGCAGACAAGGGAACTCTGGGCTCCGAAGAAATGAACCTTCTGAAATGGCTGGGAAGGCTCAGGGTGAGGCCTGGGAATGCTTGGGGAATGGAAAGTATGTTCAAATTTGGATAAATGAAATATAAAAGAACCTTCCAGATGGAGAAATATTATCAACCCAGTGTGACCTGAGTCAGTGACTCCTAAATACCTGTCCCTGGATAACTGATCCTTAATGATGATGTCTCAATTGCTGGTAATTTTTTTTTTTAATGGAGAGATATAATGAGTGTTTTGTAAAGGTCGTCGTCATGAAGTCACTCAGTCGTTTCCAACTCTTTGTGACCCCATGGACTGTAGCCCACCAGGCTCCTCCATCCATAGAATTTTCTAGGCAAGAGTACTGGAGTGGGTAAGATTTTTTAAAAACCATGGTATTTATTCAGAAAAATATGTTCTCCCTGCATGTTAAAATGTCCTTTCTTTAGGGCTTCCCTGGTGGCTCAGACAGTAAAGAATCTGCGTGTAATGTGGAGACCTGGGTTCCATCCTTGGGTCAGGAAGATCCCCTGGAGAAGGGAAAGGCTACCCACTCCAGTATTCTTGTTTGGGAAAACCCATGGGCAGAAGAGCCTGGCAGGCTATAGTCCATGGGGTCACAAAGAGTCAGACATGACTGAGCACGCACGCACATGTCCTTTCTTTTAAAAATTACTGTGATAACAGAAAGCAGTTTAGTTTCAAGTCAGCTCACTAGGAACAAGCTGGCAATGCCAAGTGAGGTCTGCTCCCCCATGGAGTCTGGAAGGCAGTCCAGAAGCCCCATGGCCAGGGGTGAAGGGCATTCGTGGAGCTAGATCTTCAGATGAGCAAGCTGGAAAGGCAGAGTGGGAGGAAGCCGGGTGCCACATCTGAACAGCTGGACCAAGACTTCCCTTCACTCTGGGCTTATAGACGTGCTCCTAAGAAGGCGGTCACATGATGGAAACAGAGTCCAGGAGGAGCGCACCGTCTCCCTGGTAGACGTCACTTTCATATAAATCTTGGTGACGACCTGTGTAAGTTAAACCAAGAGCCTGTGTTTTGTCTGCTCTGTGTCATCTTTACCATTTTCCTCCTGTGAAATGGAAACCAGCCTCACTCTTCAGCCTCCTCAAAGGACCAAACACAAGCTCTTTCTCCTTTTGGCAGATCCCCAGATGCTTCAAAGAGCCTTGACCTTTGTTACAAGGTTAAAGATTCAACTCCACATGTGTGTTAGCTACACAGATAAGATGCGGTTCCTCCAGCTTCAAACGGGAGAGAATCAGATGATGCACCTTTTATAAGGCAGAGAAGCACAGGATGAACTAACTCTAACTAACGCACCCTGTTAATTACAGCATTTCTCTTCCGCAGAACTCAGGGGTCCAGGCAAACCGCACAGCACATGAGAGGTACGTCTCCCAACCCCTCCCCATCCCTCCAAACCTTTGACTAAAGGATGTCACAGAAATACCCAGGCCAGTCTGCATGGAGGAAGCTAACTGCCGCATGAAAGGAAAGGCAGAAGGGGGTGGCCTGGCACGTGGATGGTCAGCGGCAGAAAGATGCTTGTGTGGCCGGAGAGAAAAGACCAGGCACATTCCATCCGTCCTTTGCCAAAAACTTCCCAAGCCAAATCCTTGGGATGTTCCAAATCCATCGACACCTGTATCTTAGAAAATGTGAAGACAATCAGTGCTTAGAATTTTGAGCTGTAGCTTCGAGTATTAGAAATAAAGCAAAAGCAAGGAAGAGGGGGTGATGAAGGCCTGGGTGATTGACGCCAAAGACTAAGGGGCTGGGAACAGCGTCTCCTCCAGATGTCGGGTGTTACAGGCCTCTGTCTCCATTTCCTGGAAGCTAAAGAGAGAGGAACAGGAGGGAGCGGTTCTCCAGAGCTGGCCCACTCAAGCGGCTGGGCTACATCTCTTGCAGGGAGGGCATCCTGGGCCCATCGCTCAGAGCAGGCGATGAGTCAGACCAACGCATCAGGGAAGGACACGGGGGAACCACAGAGCTGGCCGGCCCTTTGCTGCTGAAACGAGCCTGTCATGATACACACACACACACACACACACACACACACACACACACGGCAGAGTCCTAGGAGGGACAGGGGTTTTCATTCGGTGCTCATCCTCCCCAGGTTTGCAGGTGCTAATCCTCATGAAACAGGGCTTCAGATGGCAGCAGGCCTGGGCCTAAGCAAATTGGCTTAGATCAGCCTTTGCTGGTGAGCTGATGTGGGGGCGGGGGAACCTTGAGTAACCTGGGTGGGCCAAGGGACATCCTACCCCTCTCGCCACCTGAAGGGGCAGAGCAAGTTATCATTCCATCCCCCAGGTGACTGCTACTGAGACAGAGTGCTTCCCAACTCTCCTCTATGGAGTAACCAGGATTTGAACCTCCAGCTGGATGACCCCGACAGCCACCTTCTCTCTATCCCAAGAAACTAGGATGCAACATGGGACCAACTGCCCAAACTTCCTGGGATTCGGTTTTCTCCTCTATCAGTTTGGAAGTACCAGGAATATCAAAACTAGCCCTGCAATAAAACGACAGTGGAGATGAAGTGATAAAACGGAACTGCTGGAAGAGTTCTACAGTGCAAGTCATGCCATGCTCAGTAGCTCAGCTGTGTCCAGCGTTTTGCGATCCATGGACTGTAGCCTGCCAGACTCCTTCGTCCAGGGGATTCTCCAGGCATGAATACTGGAGCAGGTTGCCATTTCCTCCTCCAGGGGATCTTTCTGACCTAGGCATCGAACCTGCGTCTCCTGCATCTCATGCGTTAGCAGGCGGATTCTAGTCTCATTACCACTAAACCAACTGGCAAGCCCACAATCCAAGCAGGTGCTAAGGTTTGTTCACTTATCAGCTAAGCTTTGTTCATTCACGCATTCATTCGGTAGAGTCCGGAGCCAGAGGCTATGGAGCTATTTGGGGATTTGGGTTCCCATCCTGACCAGCACCCTGTCCCGGAGACAATCAGTTATTATCTGTGCTGCTCTGTCTACACCTGCAGAGGAAGCTCTGTGCTGTGTGGACAGGCTCCAAGGGGCAGAAGCTGCTGGAACTCCCTGGACATGGGGGACTGTCTCTAATGTGTTTCATGGAAAGGCCATAGCTCAAGCTGATTTCTCATAGGAAGCAGTGGAGAGCCCTGTCCAGGAAAGGTGACCCCAGGAAGCCTTCAGAAACCATCTTGAAAGCAAACATCCATTTTGTACCGAATTATTGCAGGGTACAAGACACACAAGCTTATTTGCTCACATCCAGAGCTGTCACTGTCTACTGCAAACTGGAGCCACAGAAATTTGCATGCTTCATTCCTTCAATAATTAGCAAGCACTAAAAGGTGCTTTCTGAAGGTTTGGGGGTGACTTTCAACTTAGCAGCTCTGTTTGCTTCTCTCCAGGTAGGAGGAAGTTAGTATTTGTTCTGGGCACAGCCGGATTTTCACTCTTGCTCACCAAATCCAACCACTCATGACGCCAAAGCGCACCTTTTCTAGAAGGTTCTCTGGTCAGCTTATGGCTGCCACGTCGACCGCGCCCTCTTCCAGCTTCTGCCGGCACACATGGTAGGGATGCTCTGAGTGTGGGAGGGGGAGGCAGGCAGAGGTCAGGATGACCCAACGTGCCCACCTGGTTCATAAGCCGAGCTTATGCCGGTTGTTCTGGTACAAGGGTTAACCGCCCCACTCAGGACAACAAGTCACACCACTTTCCTGGGCACTGGGCGAGGGCTGTGAGCAAAGGTTCAGACCTTTGCAGACGTGTGTGTGCTGTTGTCCTATGTAAGCAAAGAGAGGGACGACAAGCTGGCTGCCAGCCTCCGTGTGTCCTTGGCATGGGGTCACCAGACGACAGTCACGGGTCCTCCCGCTCCCAGCCCCAGAGGCTGGTGCCAGTGGGCCGCATCTACCGCCCACCTCACAGCCCAGCTTCCACAGGAGGCCATGTGACGTGACGGGAGCCGAGGGCTGCAGGCAGGAGACTGTCAAGGAAGGCAGATGCTCCTGCCCCGGCCCCTCCCTGCAGCTCCCCCCACACCCGGCAGTCTGCATCCCTTCTCCTTCCCTGGGCCCTGATGGCAGCCCCCTCCCTGCTCCCGTCCACCTGGGGTGGCAGCAGACCCAGGCCCTGCACCCTCCTGTGGCTCCCCTGCTCCCTCCTCCCTCTCTGGGCCTTTAATGGTCCTACTGTGGGTGCCCTGTCTGTTTCCCCAGCACCCCATCACAGTGGTTCCCCGCACCTAGCACTTTCTCCAGATCTTAAGTCAGTGGCACAGTTGTCAACTCCCAGGAAGCAAGGTGCCTCGATCGATACTGGCTGTGACTCTGGTCTCGAGAGGGGGGGAGTGCCAGGCGCGGGGGGGCAGGGCGGCAGCACGGGATGGGTGGGGTCACAGGAGCCAGCTTACAGGGACGGGGTGCTCCTGACAACCCCTCCTCAGAGCTGCAGCACTGATCCCTGGAGCCAGTCTCCAGACCCTGAGATCTCGCGTCTCACCCTCGAGTCTCTGCCCACGTTTTCCCGGTTCCCATGCTCCAGCCCTCCTCCTCCTCCAGCCCACACGGGCCCTGCTCATGCCTCTCACTGGGTGTAACCCTGGCCCCTTCCTGGAATCACCCAGGCTACCTTTTCCACGATCCCGTCAATGGAGAATTCACCTCCACCAGCCTCCACCTCCCCTCCTCACTGTGAGCCTTCTTTTCTAAGCCACATCCTTTCTGCCTTGAATAACCCCTACTCTCCACTTGCTGAGTACTTGAATTTTCTCCAAGGTCTCCCAAGGCTGTCGATGTGTAGCCAACTGGACAGTAACCCCTGGAAAGCAAGGCCACGTGATGTGTCTTGTTTAAAAGCAGCTGCTGACTAGATAATAAGTGCTTAATGAAAATCTGCTAGTTGGCCTTTAAGGGTGGTACAAGCGGTAAAGACCCCCCCTGCCAGTGAAGGAGATGGAGGAGACGTGGGTTTGATCCCTGCATCAGGAGATCCCCTGGAGGAGGGCATGGCAACCCTCTCCAGGATTCTTGCCTGGAGAATCCCATGGACAGAGGAGCCCAGCAGGCTACAGGCCATGGGGTCACAGAGAGTTGGACCTGACTGAATCGACTCAGCCCGCACGCACCATCAGAACAGCTCCAGGGTCAACCTGGTGGTGCGGTGGGGGCCAGCTTCCTGGGAGGTGTGGGGGGAAGGAGGGCGCTTTGAGATGGAGACAAACGGCCTTCATTTCCTTTGGATTTCCAGTTTGTATCCTGAATTTTAAGAGAAAGAAAATTCTTTCCCCCACCCCTCCATAATCGTGTTGAAAGGAAAAATAAAACAGTTTGTTTTATAAATCATTTTGAGTGAATTTCTTCCTCCAAAATTAAAGAAGCAAACCAGGTGGCTTCCTTTGATTCCAATCCTTTTCATGTTCTTCCGCATGTCATGCGAAAGCACGGTTGCTATGGCAACCACTCATTATTTTTCAGGAGTTGGCTAGATATTTTAACAACAACCCCCAAAAAAGCCCCAAATCTTTCTAGCCTCCAGATAGTCTTAATTTATATCCTACACGGGTTTCTAATTTTTACAATTCCTTAACTAAGCACTTGCTGCAGCTTTAACAAGCCTAACCAACCTACAACTTTGTCACTAAATGAGCTTTGGGGAATAATTCAGCAGCTTGACTTTCCCCCTGTATTGCTCAGAATCTAAGAGAATTTTAAATATTTCTTACATTCTGGGGTCTTGCTCTGTCTTCAGGGTAGAAGAAGTATGTGGGTTTAATGAAGCCTAAAAAGTCTGGAGTGCATGTGTCTGTGTGTGTGTGTGATCTACAAGTACCCTTCAGTTGGAGAGAACTGGAATGCAATTAAGGAAGAAAGAATTTCTTCTTGAATCATCCTATCTACATACTCTTTTTCAGAGCATTTATCTTCTCTCAATACGGTGTTAGAATCTTTCAAGGCTTCAGAGAAACAGGTGACATCATTCTTATCTTCAGCATAATTAATATCTGGCTGGAAAAGGATATCAAGATATTCCTTCACAATGGAGAGAGGTGAGGTAGACAGTAAGACCAGGAACTATTCATGTGTAAATTACAGAAGGAGCAGGGATAACTAAGGAAGGAAGTGTTGTCAGGGTCTGGAAAGGAGTTAACAGGAGGAGATCCGTGGTCTATCCAGGGCCTCATGGGGGGCAGTCTACACCCTCAGCAAATGTTTCCTGAGCCCCTGCTCTCTACTGGGCAGGTGCTTTCAAAGGAGATACAGCACGTGACCTCTGCTCTCACCTGGTTGCTGCCAAGATTTAGATGAAATCTAAACAACTCCTGGAGAGAAATTAAATCCTCAGCAAAGGAAAAGGCCTTTTGGAAGTGCTCTGCATTTCCAGTGATCCCAAGGAGGACAAGACTCAGCTTGGTATTTCAAGTGGAGCCCCAGAGGCTGCTGCCCCCTGCACGGTGAGAGCCATGGGGCTCCTGAGGTCAGCCCATGGAAGGATAAATCAGCGGGACCTCAGTACGTAATGATGCTGAGAGATTTTGCAAGAGAATAAGCAAAGGGCCCAGGAACCAAACACGCTGGTTATGGAGACAGAAGCTGGTTTTCTGGCCCCGTGCACCCTGTCTGGTTAGTACATTCCTTAGTGGCAGATCCCACTACAGAACGGGGTGGCTTCAGCTCAGAGACCCGGTTAGCAAGCAGTGAAACCATCCTCAGGGATTTAAAATCGCGTTGGTTACCTGTGAACATCCTTAGACCCAAACATTACCCTCAACAGAAGCACATGCAATGTAGAGGCCTCAATACATTTTGTGAAGAAGGTTGTTTAAAAATAGTTCACCGTGTTTCCCACATGTTTGAAAACTACAGCACAATGATAAATTCACTTTGTAAACATTACATATTGACATTATTTCTTGCAGAGGGCAAGATGGCTCTTGTGTTTCAGTCTTTCTCTGTTAGGGTCCACTGGGCTGATCACATGACTTCTCTGATTCTTTTTCCAATCCATGCTGTGTTCCCCAGTGAGTAGCAAAGGATGCCGTCTCCAAGGCCTTATTAAGTACCACAGACAGAATGTAGGCCCCGACAGGCAGTGGAATCCCAAGGAGACAGCGTCCTCACCCATCCATGCCACATCCACAGAAGACACGGGTTGGACAGCACACTGAAGAAACAGGTGTGATCAGAACTTCCCTGGTGGTTCCGTGGCTCCGACTCTTGCGTTCCCAGTGCAGGGGGCCAGGTTCTCTCCTCAGGGAACAAGATTCCACACGCTGCGACCAGGAGTTCACCTGCCGCAACCAAGACCTGGCATGGTCAGATAAATTAAAACAGAAAAAGGAGACATGATCCCGGCTGAGAGTTTCCCAGGCCCCACTTTCTCTGATGACTTGTAACCTGTATTGGGGTGCAGCCCTTACTTCAACAGATGAGCTTCTTCTTTCTCATTCCACATACAAACAAGTCTATCCTTCCTTAACCTGACACTTTTTAAATTCTAGGGTTCATCTGTCCCATCTTCTCTTTCCTTTCCCCGATTTCTGATGATTTCCAATCTTCTTCTTTCTTTTCAACCCACACTGATTATTTCTTCAATATTCATTTTTAATCAATTGGTGATTGCTTTACAATAGTGGTTTGATTTCTGCCATATATCAATATGAATTAGCCAGAGGGATACATATGTCTCCTCCCTCTTGAATCTCCCTCCTATCTCCCACCCATTCCCACCCCTCTAGGTTGTTACAGAGCCCCGGTTCGAGTTCCCCGAGTCATACAGCACATTCCCCTAGGCTGTCTGTTTACATATGTTAGTGGCTATGCTTCCACGCTACAGTCCCCATTCATCTCGATGTGCAGTAATAGACTGTGGCTTCCTCCCCACAGCCATTAGTGCCGTTAGCAGGGGGCATTTAGTACCTTTACACTTACACATTGAAGCACGTATTACTGATACTTCACTATAAATTATTTTATTTCATCTATATTAAATTTTTAAAAAATTGTGTATGCACACAAGCTTTATTGTAGATGCACTTAATTTAAGCTAGGAAAAGGGCATTAAAATATTTCCCATAGCAAGGGAAGTATGGGCTCATTCTAACACAAGCATCTCTAGGTTTGCCTTTTTTTTTTTTCCAAAAAAAATTGACCTATTTGCTCAAGGCCACCCTCTACTTATAGAAAGAGGGGGAAACATCCCAGGTTCCCAGCTCTCAATCTTCCCCTCCCTGCTTGGCTGCTTTCTTTTAAGCATTAGGTCCCTAGGGGAGCCCCTATATGAGGTCCTGATACATACAACAAGCTTGTCCCCCAATACCAAAAGAGGGAAATGATGCGCTGGCAGACTGCCAGAACTGAGAGGTCTGGTCAGAGTTTCAAGCGCTGAAGCTGGTTTAGGAAGGCCCCTGCTGGTCAAGGGTATCCCCCTCACAACGCATCCACTCTTGGCACACGCACCACCCTGCTCAAGGGACACGTCCCTCTTCCCACTGAAACCAACAGTGTCTAACATGAACATCACTATATTTCTTTTAAAATCCGTCCTCATGCTTTAAAATTATGAAATAGAAAATCATATTTCCTACATGTAACAATATGACACAGACGTGCTTTAACCTGCTATAACCTGGCTGCAGTAACAATAACATTTTATTAAAATAAAACTGGATGAAACAGCTGAAGCTCAGTACCAGAGCCACAGTGCCCGTCCCCTGTCCCTCCCCAGCAATCTGGAGGCTGGAGCTGCTGGGCGTATTTCTCCCTCCCCAGCAACCTGGAGGCTGGAGCTGCTGGGCGTATCTCCATCCTGTGTTTTTACACTTTACTTTCACACGTCAGCGACAATAAACGGTAACTGTTTCGCATGAGTCAAGCCTGACCTAGGCGGTACCACACCACACCTGGAATCTTTGTTGTAACGCGAAGGGCTGTCTCTCAGATTTCTCGAAATACCTAGAGCATTCATTGGATTGCTGCGTTGCATTCCGTTTTGTGAGCATACTACTGTGCCTTACACATTCCACATTTACAAACATCAAATTGTCTTGCCTTCTATTACCGCAAATGAATATCTCTATGCACAATTCTTGCTTGTATGTGTCAGTTTACTCTAGAGACTATATATTCAGGGAGAACTGCCAGATGTAGCGATAAACAACTCCAACACTTATTAGATAGAGGTCTACTTGGGGAGAATTCTAAGTTGCTTTCAAGAGTAGCTGCACCCACGTCTTCCGAAACCACCAATATGCGTAAATTCATTTTTCTCCCTATTATCAAAATTTGAGATGCTTTACATTTTTGAAATACCATCTGTGCCTCATTATTTTTTATTCGCATTTTTTTCCTGACTGCCAGTGAGACTGAGGCTCTTTTGGGAAGTTTATTGGCCGTTCTGCTTCCGAAATCTGGAGTGTGCTCACTGACAGCCTTCCCTTGTCCTGTTAGGTAATTTATCTATCATATATTGATTCCTAAGAATTTACATATTATGAATGGAATTCTGTATCAGTTATATGCGCAGCTATAGTTTCATCTGGTCTGGGGTTTGTATTATTAATCTTCTGCCCACAGCAAAATATTCATTTTTCCCCTTTATTATTTGTACAATTGTATGTTAAGAAATGGGCTTCCCCATTGGCTCAGCAGTAAAGAATCTGCCTGCAGTGCAGGAGACACAGGAGACATGGGTTCAGTCCCTGGGTTTGGAAGATGCCCTGGAGGAGGACATGGCAGCCCACTGCAGTATTCTAGCCTAGAGAATCCCATGGACAGAGGAGCGGGGGTTACAGACCAAAGGGTTACAAAGGGTCACACACAACTGAAGTGACTGAGCACGCATGCGTTAAGAAATACTTTCAGGCCCCACTTCTATCAAGATGGTCCATATTTTCTCATTAAGTTAAAAAAAATTCGCCTTTAATCCCCATGAACTGTTTTCTAGTATAGAATGAGGAAGGGAAGTAGTTATATATTTTTCTATATTGATAAGAATTTATATTTATTAAATAACAAGTTTTCCTGCCAATATACAACTACTCTCGTTGTCAATTACTCATATGTAAGTCAGCCTTTTAACCTTCCTTTGCCTACTTTTCCTAGAGCATTCCCGGGGGGTTGTAAGGATTAAGTGAATTTATCTTTGAAAGTTGCTTAAAATAGTTCTTGGCACACACATGGTTAAGAGCCAGCTGAGTTGCCCTTTGTGTCCTGTCCGTGGATCTGGGCACCTGTCCCCACATCACAATGACTTTGTTGTTGGTGTTTGGTCACTGCGTCATGTCCAGCTCTTTGTGACCCCATGAGCCACAGCACGCCAGGCCTCCCTGTCCTTCTCTAGCTCTGGGAGTTTGCTCAAACTCATTTCCGCTAACTCAGAGTGACTAAGGCCTTAGAGTAAGTGTAGGCATCGAGTTAGACAGAAACATCCTTCCTGGTTGTCTTGCTAAGTCTGGGGTTTTTTTAATCATCCACAGCGTTTGCTCTTATTTCGCTCATTTGTTAATATGTGCAAAAACTCACAGCCCACCCAGTACAGATCATAAAAAATATAATCTTCATCCTTCTCATCCTATTTCCCTGAAGTTTACCACTGGTTGCTGTTAGGTCTATTTATATGCATTTTTATCAAAATATAAGCACATATATGCCTTTCCTGTTTACTCGTATAATCTGCCCCTCCCCAGCCGAGGACTTGCTACTTTGATTTAGAATCAGCTGAAGTTCTGTGAGAAAAAAATATCAACTGAAATTTTTATTGAGAAAATTTAACTTGGTCAAATTGGCATGGAACCCACATAGTTTTTAAAAAACATATTTTAATAAATTAAATAATAACACATTTTCCCATCTGTGTCTAATACACAGAACACAGATCTAACAGATGTTGGGAAATTTGAAGCCAAGAGGTAAAGGTCTCACTCCTCATACTGGGCTTCCCATGTCAGGGCCTCCACTGAAGCCCACTCATTTATTCATCACGAGGCGCCCTGGGCACCAGTTCTGTGCAAAAATAAATAGGAAACAGTCCTCATCCTTGAAATTCTAAAGGGCTGGTGTGCATGGCTGGTGTTGAAGAAAATAGTTTTCCACACACCAAAAGGTTATCAAGAAACAACCCAGAGACTGTGAGACACGAGAGGAGGCAGAGGCTCTGAAAATATTTTTAGGGGATCCAGATTTGGGGGAACAGGACATGGGCCAGCTGGAGTTCACAAAGGGAAGGGGGGCAGGAAACAGGGAGACGAAGGAACACGGCTGTGAGCCAGGAGCGTCGGGAAGAATATACTGGCGATGCTTAATCCTTCCACATCCGAGTTCTTCCTTGCACGGAACTGAGGGGCTGGGCAGAGAGCAGGAAGGCGAGGGGCGACCATGCCACGGTCTCAGCAGATGCAGGCCAGACATGGTCACAAGGTGTAGACAGGATATTATCAGGAGGGAGGCAGACACTACATGAGTCCTCGTGGTCATCAGGCCTGTCCCGGCGGGGCTGTGTGAGCGAGGGGGCCTGGGGCTCTTCCCTCCAAACCTAGGGTCCACTGAGATCGGCACTGAACACAGCACAGACCAGAGTCAGGGCTGGTCTGGCTTCAGACAGATGTGCTTATCAGTCTGCACTGATCAGCCACCAGGGGATCAGAGCCCTGCCCTTGAGCTCATGAGCCTGGCATTGGGGCAAGTCCCCTGGTAAGAAAGTGCAGGCGACAAGCCATGCCTCTTTACAGTGGACTCAGTACAGCCTCACAACCCTAGGTGGACAGTGGAAACAAAATGCTACACTTGTCAGCAAGAGCCTCTGATAACTAGTAACAGTGGGCTAGGCCACCACCCGCCCGCTTCCAATGCTCACTGTTAGATTTCAAGAACGTTTTGGAACTAAGAACCCACCTCTGCGATGGAAGCCTGGAAGCAGGGCAGACCCGTACATCACAAACGCACAGCCACAGAGCATTCTCAGGACCTAACAGAGTCAAATCCTGCCTGTTATCCATGACTTTTCTGGCAAGTCTGCAACGAAGCCTGGGGGATCTCTCCAAGTACCTCGCTCATCTCAGCGAAGCACCCACCCCAGCCCCCTGATGCTGTGAGCACAGTCAGGGGCCAGGCCTCTGGACAGGCTTTTTTGTTTATAATGAAATAAACAACCCCCAGTGAGAAGCATTTAATTCTCCAAAGAAGAGCCCCTCTCATGAAAACCCTGAAATGATGTGCAAAATTTAAGGGGAGCTAACAGAAATGCAACCTGTGATGAGCCCTACCACTTTTCAGCTTTCCCTGACGTCATAATGTCTTTCTCTCGGCCTAGGGAACAATTTCTGATACATGGTTGCTTCTCCTTCTGAAGGCTCCTGGCACTATTGAAACAGAATCTAATCAGTAAACTCTGCCCTCTGCTGTCCACACTTACAAGTACACACACAACCTTATTCACTTACAAGTTCACACACAACCTAATTTTGTTCCTTTAACATTAGCTTGCATATCATGCAAATGGGAAGCTACCCTGGGGATTACCTGTGTTTCCTTAACACTGCTCATTTTTCTGTTTTCAAGGAATTGAGATTTTTAGGCTAATTTCACTGGCTGGATTTTTCCTTGCAATGTGCCGGGCTTAGTCACTCAGTCGTGTCTGACTCTTTGCGACCCCATGGACTGTAGCCCACCAGGTTCCTCTGTCCATGGGACTCTCCAGGCAAGAATGCTGGAGCGGGTTGCCATTCCCTTCTCCAGGGGATCTACCAGACCCAGGGATCAAAGCCTAGGGAAGTTGAAGAAAGAGGACTCCACCACCCTCTGTCATCCACCCACCCCTTTTCTTTATAATCTGTTTTTCATTAACATGAAGACATTCCAGAACATAGTTTGTGTCAAGGCTTAGCATAAGTGGGGACACAAGCAGGACCAGAGTCATCGCTGTAATAAAACTTTTTCAGTGGAAACTACATGATATCTTGGATTTGCCTTAAGATATTCATGGTAGTGAAATGGATGAAGCACAACTGACCAAGCATTGCTTGTTAAAAAGCTGGATAATGAATGTGATGAGTTTATTATATTGAAGTGAACTGAAGTTGCTCAGTCATGTCCAACTCTTTGTGACTCCATGGACTGTAGCCTTCCAGGCTCCTCAATCCATGGAATTTTCCAGGCAAGGATACTGGAGTGAGTTGCCATTTCCTTCTCCAGGGGATCTTCCTGACCCAGGGATCGAACCTGGGTCTCCTGCATTGCAGGCAGACGCTTTACCGTATGAGCCACTATGTTTGCAAGCTTTGTGCCCCCATCTTACTTTTAAACATGTTTTTAAATTTTTTGGCTGCATATGGAATCTAGTTCCCCAAGAAAGAAAGTGAAAGTGAAGTTGCTCAGTTGTGTCTGACTCTTTGTGACCCCATGGACTGCAGCCTACCAGGCTCCTCCAACCATAGATTTTCCAGGCAAGAGTCCTGGAGTGGGGTGCCATTTAGTTCCCCAACCAGGGATCAAGCCTGCACTCCTGCAGAGTCTGAATCACTGGACCACATGGGAAGTTCTGCCCCCATCTTACTTTGAAGAAGACTCAGCAGCTGGACTGAAGGATGAAGATGTGACAATCTGATGTAGGAACAAGGGAGGTGGGAGAAACATGGGTTTTAAAATCTGAAAGTTCTGGGTTCTCATTGTGCTTCTGCCTTTTGCTGACTGAGAGGCCTTGAGCAGGTCACTTAATCCAAGATTTAGTCTCCATATTTGTAAAATGAGAGCAATAAGCCCTACCACATGGGGTTATTATGAGCACAGAGCAAGAGAATGTATTAAACTACAGTTCACTCACCAACTTCCAGAGACCAGTCCATGGATAACCCTCTTCATTAGAAATGGTTTGAGTGAACATTACAAACACACTTTTCCATACCCTCAATTAACCAAACCATTTGAAGAATATATCATGCTACCAATGTTAATATTCTATTAAACAGAGGGCCATTCTTTTTTTAAATGAATTTCAATGAAGAAAATTGACCTGGTTATTTTCTGTAACAGTTTTGCATGACCTCAATAATTAAATATGTCATTCAGGAAAAATGTTAGAGAGGCAAAGGTAAAAGTTGAAGGAAAAATTGAAACCATGTGTATTAGACCTAAGGCCTCTACTTGCCAGGACGTCACAGACCTGATCACATGAAACGCTGGAAGGTCTCCTGGTCAGTCGCCCAAGACAATCGAAGTTAAAGCAAGAATAAACAAATGGGACCTAATCAAACTTACAAACTTTTGCACAGCGAAGGAAACCGTAGACAAAATGACAATCAGTTTAGTTCAGTTCAGTTGCTCAGTCGTGTCCCATTCTTTGTGACCCCATGGACTGCAGCACACCAGGCTTCGCTGTCTATCACCAATTCCCAGAGCTTGCTCAAACTCATGTCCATTGAGTCGGTGATGCCATCCAACCATCTCATCCTCTGTCATCTCCTTCTAGTCCTGCCTTCAATCTTTCCCAGCATCAGCGTCTTTTCCAATGAGTCAGTTCTTCGCATCAGCTGGCCAAAGTACTGGAGTTTCAGCTTCAACATCAGTCCTTCCAATGAATATCTAAGACTGATTTCCTTTAGGATTGACTGGTTTGATCTCTTGCAGTCCAAGGGGCTCTCAAGAGTCTTCTCCAACACCACAGTTCAAAAGCATCCAACCTATGGAATGCAAGCCATGCAACTGACAAGGACTTAGTTTCCCATATATTCAAACAGCTCATACAACTCAACAAAAGACAAACAATCCAATCAAAAAATGGGCAGAAGAATCATACAGACCTTTCTCCAAAGAAGACATACAAATGGCCCACAGGCACGTGAAAAGATGCTCAACATCGCTAATTATTAGAGAAAAGCAAATTAAAACTACAATGAGGGACCACCTCACACCTGTCAGAATGGCCAGCATTGAAAAGCCTGTAAATAACAAATGCTGGAGAGGGTGTGGAGAAAAGGAAACCCTCCTATCCTGTTGGTGGGAATGTAAATTGGTGCAGACATGATGGAGAACAGTATGGAGGGTCTTCTTTTTTAAGTTTAAGAAAACTTAAAAAAAAAAAAAAACTTTCCATGGAATCCAGCAATACCACTCCTGGGCATATACCCAGATTAAAATATAACTGAAAAAGATACATGTACCCTCTATGTTCACAGCAACACTATTTACGGCAGCCCAGACACAGACACAACCTAGACGTCCACTGACAGATGAACCGATAAAGAAGATGTGGTGCACACACAGGATGCAATATTACTCAGTCATAAAAAGGAAACAGCGCCATTTGCAGCAACATGATGCAACGAGGCATGATCCTACTAAGGGAAGGAAGTCAGAAAGACAAATATTATATGATATCCCTTAATTGTGAAATCTAAGATGGGACACGCATGAACTTATCTACAAAACAGAGATGGACTCACAGCACAGATGTGGTTGCCAAGGGCGAGCGGGTGGTGGAGGGAAGGATGGGGAGTTTGGGGTTAGTAAATGCAAACTATTCTATAGATGGATAAACATCAAGATCCTACTGTACAGCACAGGAAACTATATTCAATATACCACGACAAACCATCATGGAAAAGAATATAAAAAAAATAATGCATGTATATGTATCACTGAACCACTTTGCTGTTCAGCAGGAATTAACACTGTACATCAACTATGCTTCCATAAAAATAAGAATAAAAGTACATTTTGAAAAAGAGAAAGCTCATAAATTAATAGATATATCACAACTTTCCTCTGAGGAATGCATATGTTTAACTATGTTAGGGCTTCCCTGGGGGCTCAGACAGTAAAGAATCCCCCTGCTTGTGCGGGAGACCCAGGGTTGATCCCTGGCTCGTGAAGATCCCCTGGAGCAGGAAATGGCAACCACTCCAGTATTCCTGCCTGGGAAATCCCATGGACAGAGGAGCCTGGCAAGGCTACAGATCATGGAGTCCCAAAGAGTCGGACTAATCTCATTTTATAAGTGAACTGAGGCATAAAGACTTTCATTACAATAAATTAGTAGTAGAGCCAGGGTCTGGACCTGGGACTGGCCCTGTCTGACCAGCTCTCTCCCTCCCTCACCTGCTGACCGGTGCAGAGTGACAAGCCTGATAGGCACGGGGTGCTGGGGGCCCTTCTTCTTCGTTTTTGCTTCCTCACTTAAATTCCTGATGTCAGCGTACTTAAGTATTATTGGAACATACAGATGAACCGCATTTGAAAACAACCAAGTATTTTTTTAAGCCCTCCAAATGATTAGGCATTTTGCGAAGCTATGTTCCTTTTTCTGAAAGGCCTCTTTAAGGAAGAAGGAAGTAAATGCTGACTTGATTAATTCATTTGAATCTACTAAACATAGAACAATTTGCATATTAATAAATAAAATATTATTCAAAGAAAAGAAAATAACCAGGGGTCTGTGAACATTCAGCTGTCAACCAGGTTTAAATGATTTAAAAACAAAATACTACCCTGAGTTCCTAGTAAGTATTTAACATATAAACAATGGGCTGATTACTTCCATGAATACCATTTGAGTGTGTCCAGAAACTGTACTTCTTCCCTCAGACTCTGGGGTCTTAATAATTAACCCTTAAAAAGTGTCCTAACAGAGAAAAACCCAAGTGGGTTAGTCCTTTGAGTATAGTTTTATTTCTGTTTCAAGATACGTCATAAATAAACTACACATGTTTTCAATGGAGAATATTCTAGAAATAATCTAGAATTGGATTTTAGGTAACCTTCTTGTAAATACGGCCCCTACCTTTCACTATTTTGCAATCTGATTCTTCACTCTGGCACATGGACCATTGCCCAGAGCCTTGCTCACAAAATTCTTTGTTATTTGACAATTCTCATTGGTTAATTTTCAATAAAAAGACTGCAAAGCGGTGAACTGTGGTGTTGGAGAAGACTCTCGAGAGTCCCTTGGACGGCAAGGAGATCAAACCAGTCAATCCTAAAGGAAATCAACCCTGAATATTCACTGGAAGGGCTGATGCCGACGCTGAAGCTCCAATACTTTGGGCACCTGATGTGAAGAGCCGACTCATTGGAAAAGACCCTGATGCTGGGAAAGTTTGAGGGCAAGAGGAGAAGTGGGTGGCAGAAAATGGGACGGTCAGATAGCATCACTGACTCAATGGACGTGAATTTGAGCGAACCCTGGGAGATGGTGAAGGACAGGGAAGCCTGGCATGCTGTAGTTCGTGGGGTCAAAAAGAGTCGGACACAACTTAGTGACTGGACGACAACAATAAAGGGGTGAATTAAGCCTCTGGGGACCTAATTTGCTAAATTTCCAACTGTCAAAAGTCTCGTCTCAGAGCGCATCCCTCGGCCTAAGGAGGTCCTCTGTGCCACCCAAGTGAACATGTCCCCAAGCCCTGCCTTTATTAGTGGCATCTTCCTGGCTTCTGCAGGCGCTCACCAGGAGCTGCTGTTGGTGCATCTGCACAGCCCTTCCAGTTTATGGCCAGAAACCCCAGAGTACAAGCCCACCTCTCCAGCTTTGGTTCACCCCACACCTCAGGTTTTTATCAATACCCTCCATTTTCTGGTTAGTGATGTCCCCTCCTGGACACTTCCCCACCCCCATGCTCCTAAAACCAGTCTGGTGGATGATGGATGACAGCCATATGATGAATCCTCTGGGCATGTCCTCTTTCATGGGACTCGCTTGGAAAGGAGCCACCTTCTCTAGGAAGCTCTTCCCTGCTGGGCTCCACGACAACAGCCGCTCCTTCCTTCCTCCTCAGCTGTTCCTGCTCAACACCCTTCAACACCTTCTAACATCCCTAGCTGGTCATCTGCCATCTTTTGTACCCACTTCCCCTGGGCACTGCCCTCAAGCCCCACAGCTTCAGACACCCACAAGAGAGAAACAACTTCAAAATGCAAACTTCCCAGGGAACTCTACTCAGTTCTCTGTAATGACCTGTATGGGAAGAGAATCTGAAGAAAAAAGGATGGATACATGCAGACGCACGACTGAAACACTCTGCTGTACTCCTGAAACACAACACTGAAAATCAAGTAAGCGCCAGTAAAAATCTTAGAAAAAGAGTAGTCCCTCCCCTGGGCAATGTTATAAAAGATTAAGAGGCCTTGCCTAATTATCACAAATAATATTTTGATGCTAAGGACAAGGGAGCAAATGGACACATGGTAGCTCTTACAGAAAACTGCTTTAACAAGGACCATTTCCAATCAGCTTCTGGGCTTCCTGAGTTGCTCCGATGGTAAAGCTTATGCCTGAAATGCAGGAGACCCAAGTTCAATCCCTGGGTTGGGAAGAGCCCCTGGAGAAGGAAATGGCAACCCACTCCAGTATCTTTGCCTGGAAAATCCCATGGACGGAGGAGCCTAGTAGGCTACAGTCCATGGGGTCGCAAAGAGTCAGACACAACTGAGCAACTAACACACATTTCCAATCAAGTGTGTTATATATTACATCCAAACCAATTTTTTTTTACAGAATATAAGAATATTAAAAATTCTGATACCATTTTTTTAATGCAAACTTTACCATGTCAGGTCTCACGAGTCATCAGGCTTGTTATACTCCAAGCCCATTCCTCTTGTCTCTCCCATGGGCTCTGCCCCACAGCCTCTCCTCCAGCACAGATGTCATGCCCCTGAAGCCACTGTGTGTGGCAGTCACTCAGTCGTGTCTGACTCTTTGAGACCCCATGGACTGTAGCCCAACAGGTTCCTCTTTTCATGGGATTTTCCAGGCAAGAATACTGGAGTGGGTAGCCTTTCCTCTCTCCAGGGGATCTTTCCAACCCAGGGATTGAACCCAGGTCTCCTGCATTGCAAGCAGATTCTTTACCACCTGAGCCACTAGGAAAACCACTGTACCTCCTCCCTTTCCTGACTGTATTAGTTCCTGACTGTATTAGTGCAGTGCGGGCGCTACAACAAACCCCCGCAGACGGGGCAGCTTCAACAACAGAGATTCATCTTCCCACAGCTCGAGAGGCTGGAAGTCCAAGACCAGGGTGTGCAGGGTTGGCTTTGTGGCTGGAAGAAGGCCCCCTTCATGCTATTTCCTCACGAGACACAGGAACACAAGCTCCCTGGTGTCTCCTCTTATGAGGACGCTAATCTCATCCCAAGGGCCTCACCCTCATAGCCTCATCTGACCCTGCTCTTCTCCCAAGGGCTCATCTCCAGACACCATCACATGGAGGGGGGCAGGGTTTCCACGTATGAGTTTGGGGAGAAGCACACATTCGGTCCTTAACACTGATCCACCTCCCCTCCACACCTAACCTATCGCCAAATTCCGTCTGTTCTACTCATCCTCTTAGAAATCTCTTACACTTGCCCCTCTGCTTTCCAGGGTTACTCCTCCTGTTTGGAAAATACTGAAATGGATACAGGAAAACAGAAACCCACACAGCATCACAGGCACAGGTAAGCCACGCGTGCAGTACATGCCACACCCTTCACCTGCTGCAGTTGTGTATGTGGTGACCAGAGCCATCTTGGTGATATCTCCTGGCCAGCTCTCCCAAAACTTCCTCTCTCCCTCAACCAAACACCCCTGGTCCATTCTCCAGGCTGAACTCAGAATGTTTGTTTTTTAAAAACAAACCTCAAGAGGACTTTGCCACATGTCTACTTCCACTTTCCCCATAGCTTCCCATCACCTTGTTGTTCAGTAGCTAAGTCACGTCCAACTCTTGGCGACATCATGGACTGGAGCACACACCAGCCTTCCCTGTCCTTCACCATCTCCCAGAGTTTGTTCAAACCCATGTCCATTGAGTCGGTGATGGAATCCAACCATCTCATCCTCTGTCCCCCTCTTCTCCTCCCGCCTTCAATCTTTTCCAGCATCAGGGTCTTTTCTAATGAGTTGGCTCTTTGCATCAGGTGGCCTAAGGACTGGACCTTCAGCTTCAGCATCAGTCCTTCCAATGAATATTCAGGACTGATTTCACTTAGGATGGACTGGTTGGATCTCCTTGCAGTCCAAGAGACTCTCAAGAGTCTTCTCCAACACCACAGTTCAAAAGCATCGATTCTTCAGCACTCAGCCTTCTTTATTGTCCAACTCCCACATCTGTACCTGACTACTGGGAAAACCACAGCTTTGACTAGACAGACCTTTGTCCCATCACCTTGAGAAAGATCATCTAAGGTCTGAACTCCATGCAGGAGCCCCGTGACCCCTACCCACCCCTGGGCTCACTTCCTGTCACTGTGCCTCGTAGGCATTGTCCTTCAGACTGACTGAGGTACCGGGATGCTCTGAGCTCTCTTTCATGTCTTTGGGTCTTTGAAGGGGCTGTCACCTTACCTGGAATATCTGTCTCCTTCCCACATTATCTCCTATTAATCTGTCAAGAATCATCACGAGCACTCATCTCTCCTAGGAAACTCTGCCTGACACCCCGGAAAGGAAGCTAAGTGCCTCTCCTCTGTTCCCATAGGGCCTCTGCCTACTCTATCGGAGCATAATAAGGCGATGTGTTCAACTTGAGGGCAAAGGACTGTTTTATTGATGACATGCCACGTACTGAACTCCTTGTACTGGTAAAGAGATTAATATAGGGGATTTCAGACAAATGAATAAATCAACACACCTTCTATTACTTGAATACAAATTTCTCACCTTGATCCCTCAGGCCTGTGCTTTCCAAAATGGTAGACCTTACCATGGGGCTGTTGAAATGTAAGTAGGTTAAGATTCAATAAAACTTAAGACTCAGTGGCCCAAGCCACATCCCTGGTGCTCCACAGCCATGGCTGGCTTTCAGCTGGGGACTGGGGGGCACAGATGTTGACCATCTCCATCATCATGGACAGTTCTATCAGTGGGGGGAAGACACTGTCAGGACACAGCATTCAGGGAGCTGGTAAGGTCTGAGAATCGTCTGTCCTGATGGAGCCCCCTGTACGGCGTAGAGTTATGATACATGCTCGACAATGTGACCGGCCCCCATGGGTGCTGTGGCCCGTGACCCCTGTTGACTCCATCAGAAACCTGAAAAGAGATTTCACCTGTGGTCATCAAGAAAGAGGGCTGCCCAGGTGGCTCAGCAGTAAACAATCTGCCTGCCAATGCAGGAGACAAGAGTTCAATCCCTGGGTCGGGAAGATCCCCTGGAGAAGGGAATGGCAACCCACTCCAGTATTCTTGCCTGGGAAATCCCATGGACAGGGGAGTCTGGCAGGCTCCAGTCCATGGGGTCACAAAGACTCAGACACGACTGAGTGCATCAGGACAGAGCAAAGGTTTCTCAGTCCCTGGACTAGTCTGATGATCTGGACGTCAGTTTTCTCTAGATCTCTCCCAGTTCTATTGATGATTTCCTACTTCAGAAAACAGAGGGGTGCTGACATTTTAGAAATGATGCTAAGAAAGCTGTATCTTTCACCAGTTCACATGTGCTGCCAGACACGAATCTGGTTCATGCTCTGTGTCAAGTGCTAGGTATTCCAGAACGAAAAGACAGGCACTTGCCTTTACGGAGCTGGCAACTCGTGGCTACGCTCAGTGCATGCAGGGATGCTCTCAGTGGGGAGACTCCCTGTTCTGCGCTCTGTATGGAGTGGGGTGCTGGGGCTAGCCAGAGGGGGCCTCTGCCTGTCCCACCTCCACACACAGCCGAGCAGGTGACTCCCATGTCGTCCTGAAGGATGTCAGGGCTTTGTCTAGAGATGGATGGGGAGCAGGCAGCCATGGATGAGCCCGCATACCGAGGTACGGAGCTGACACAGAGCCTCTGTGGGCTGCTGGACGTCAAAGCAGGTGTCAGGTGTCGGGCAGGTGAGAGGCACACCCAGAGCGGGAGGCATCAGGCCAGAGTCAGCTGTCCTGACTCCCAGCTCAGGACACAGAGACAGACTCCTGTCCCCACCGAGGGCAGGAATGGGTCATTCTGGACAGGACGCTTGCGGCAGCGAAACGTCCCTCAAGGTGGACCCTGAGTCACTTGACAGACAGCCCAGAAAGGGCAGCAGGGGCCACTTTTAATAGCTTGTGACATTTGCGTGGCTTTCTTTCCAGCCAAACCCTCCCTTTCATCACACAACCCAGGGAAGGATTTCAGCCACTGCCTGGGGAGGAGCTGGGAACACCAAGCGAGAGGCAGGAGCTGTTGCTTTTTTCGGAAAGGACACATCTGAAAACATGACCTCCTTTCCTTCTGGTTGGGCACAGAATGTGAGGAGGTGTCCAGGAAGGAGAGAATGAATAATGGAGAAATGTCAGCGGCGGGGGGCCGGGACCCAGCTGCCGCCAAGCATCCCACCGCTGCCTCTGCTTCTGCCTCATCCCGAGCGGCCCGGGAATCTGTCTCTTCTTAGGTTCCTCATTTCCCAGCCCAGATGGTTCTGATGAACGTACAGCCTGACAGGCAGCACAGATGACACACATTCCGAGTTCACGACATCGCCAGCCCAGAGCCGGTCCCCGGAGGGGCCTGGGATGCGGGGGCACACTCCCTGATCCCCCAGAAGCTCAGATTACAGAGGAAAAGAAAGGAAAAAAAAATAAAAAGGGGCAATTTCCTGTGTGGTGTGACACGTGCTCCCACCGCTGCATGCAGGAAGACCTTCTGGGAGGCTGTCACGGTGACTCAGACGGGGACCAGGAGGACTTTGGAGGAAGATGGACTGTAAAGCAGGAATCCCTTCGCTACAGAGTCTAGCAGAGCACAGTGGCAGCTGTAACTCAGTGAGCAAGGGGAGGGGGGCAAAGTGTCCTTGCTGCCCACGTATCTGCAGCACCAGGAACTCTGTGGACGGGCCGTTGCTTGCACAGGATCAGCAAGGACGTATGGCCAGGCCCATGGAGAGAGGAGAGGGTGGAAGCAAACAGAAACCTTTCCCTGTAACCCTAAGGACCCTTCCTCTCCACAGTTCTAACTGGAGCTCCCAGTGCTTCAGCCCTGACCCTAATCATGACCCTGACCCTGACCCTAAGCCTGACCCTATAAAAAGTGTTAGCCACTCAGTCGTGTCTGACTCTTTGCAGCCCCATGGACTGTAGCCTACCAGGCTCCTCTGTCCATGAGATTCTCCAGGCAAGAATACTGGAGTGAGTAGCTAGTCCCTTCTCCAGGAGATCTTCCTGACTCAGGGATCAAATCTGAGACTCCTGTATTGGCAGGTAGGTTTTTCTCCATCTGAGCCAACAGGGAAACTCTAACCCTGACCCTGACCCTAACCCCACATGGCATCACCAGCCACTCGTCTGAATGTACGTTGGAACAAGTAGGTTAAGAATGGCTTCCTAGGAACCTTCACTGCTCACGTGACTGCTTGGGACTCCGGCCCTCCCCTGATCCAGGGAGCCTGTGCCCCGGGAGGGGCAGGGGGAGAAATAATGAGGCCAAAGCCTTGGCCCCCAAGGATGCCCACCCTGGTTCTAGGCATCGATAAGGTGTCTGTATACCTTCAGAGCACTGGGTTCTACACATCTTCCTGTTCTGACAGCACAGAACACACCTAGGTTTTCTACCTGCAGTCTGGCCACTGTCTTATTTTCTAATTTCTCCACTACTTGTGTGCATAGTCTATTGGGGGAAGGAAGAAAGAAATAAGGAAAACAAATAAAGCCATGTGTCCTCCACCGACAATGACCCTGCCAGAGGCTGGCTTGTCCGTTTTTGGAACAGAACTACTGAAACAGGAGTGTACATCCAGGGGCTGCACTGTCACATAATTAGCTGCCCCTCGGTTCCCATGCCAACAGGACATTGCAGCACCCTAGAAGAGGACCAATCAGGAGTCCTTGTGGAGTGACATCTTAGAAGAGGACCAATCAGAAGTCATCGTGGAGTGACATCCTAGAAGAAGACCAATCAGGAGACTTTGTGGAGGGATATCCTAGAAGAGGACCAATCAGGAGTCCTTGTGGAGTGACATCCTAGAAGAGGACCAATCAGAAGTCCTTGTGGAGTGACATCCTAGAAAAGGACCAATCAGGAGACTTTGTGGAATGACACCCTAGAAGAGGACCAATCAGAAGTCTTTGTGGAGTGAGTGGTCTGCAGAAGACAGGATGGTTTCCACACTTCTGGGCATGGACCTTCCCTGGAGTCCAGTGACTCTCACCTTCCCATGAGAGTCCCTTTCCTGTTTAATTTACCCAGCTCAAAGCACAATGCACAACACTGCAGTATCTTATCATTTTGGTCTTCCTAACTATTCACATCAGAATCTGTTTTCTCCTTTCCTCTCCAAATTGTTTTCCCCAAAGGAAAAGTCCCCAGGGACAGCAAGCACCAATAAACTGGCAACAATGATTGAATGATGGAGCCACTACACAAAGCAGTGAGTCAAACTTAGTGACAATATATTGTTCCTTAAAATTCCAGCAACATAGGCAATAACCCTCCAAATGCTCTAAAATAACCAAGAAGCTCCCTGCTTCCAGAAAATCATCAGAAAGTCAGTGTTAAGAGTTGAATTGGGTTGTCCCCAAAAGGTATGCTGTCCTAACCCCAGCATCTCACACTGTGACTCTATTTAAAAACCGGATGGTTGCAGATATAATTAGTTAAGACAAGGTCACACGGGGGTAGGGTTGTTCTTCATCCAATATAAATGAAGTCCTTAGGAGAAGAAGGGACACAGAGAGAAGAGGGTCATGAGACAACCAGGTAGAGAGGAAGGTGACACAGCCACCAACTAAGGAACTCCTGGGCCGCCAGCAGCTGCAAGAGATCAGGAAGGACCCACCCATGTCAGTTTCAGAGGAAGGGGGCCCTGCCGACACCTTGATTTTGAACTTCTGGCCTCCAGAACTGTGATTCCATATGTCTCTGTTGGTCTGAGCCACCGGATTGGATGTGTTTTGTCACAGCAGCCCTGGGAGACGAACAGGATCAGAGATAAGCTGTGATACAAAGAAACCAGCAGAATCTGAAGGAAATTTCCTCCCCCTACTGAAGAGGGGGGAAATGTGAGACCTGCTCCTCAAATACTGCCATTCCACAAACTGATGTAAAGCGGGAGAGATCCTGAAATAAATGCATCTACTTAACATGCTCTTGGAAGGAAAGTTATGACCAACCTAGACAGCATATTGAAAAGCAGAGATAATACTTTGCCAACAAAGGTCCATCTAGTCAAGGCTATGTTTTTTCCAGTGGTCATGTATGGATGTGAGAGTTGGACTGTGAAGAAAGCTGAATGCTGAAGAATTGATGCTTTTGAACTGTGGTTTTGGAGAAGACTCTTGGGAGTCTCTTGGACTGCAAGGAGGTCCAACCAGTCCATTCTAAAGGAGATCAGTCCTGGGTGTTCATTGGAAGGAATGATGCTAAAGCTGAAACTCCAGTACTTTGGCCACCTCATGTGAAGAGTTGACTCATTGGAAAAGATTCTGATGCTGGAAGGGATTGAGGGCAGGAGGAAAAGGGGACAACAGAGGATGAGATGGCTGGATGGCATCACTGACTCGATGGACATGAATTTGAGTGAACTCCGGGAGTTGGTGATGGATGGGGAGGCCTGGCGTGCTACGATTCATGGGGTGGCAAAGAGTTGGACGCGACTGAACTGAACTGAAAGAGTCTACAAATAACAAATGCTGGGGAGGCTGTGGAGAACAGGGAACCTCCTACACTGTTGGTGGGAATGTAATTTGCTGCAGCTACTATGGAAAATAGTATGGAGGGTCCTCACAAAAAACAACAACAGAGCTACCATATGATCCAGGAATCCCAGTCCTGGGAATATATCCAGAGAAAACTCAAATTTGGAAAGATACACGTACCCCTAGCAGTCATGTGAGATGACCATCATAAGAGATGTGAGACTTGGACCATAAAGAAGGCAGAGCACCAAAGAACTGATGCTTTCGAACTCTGCTACTGGAGAAGACTCTTGAGAGTCCCTTGGACTGCAAGGAGATCAAACCAGTCAATCCTCAAGGAAATCGACCCTGAATATTCACTGCAAGGACTGATGCTGAAGCTGAAACTCCAATACTTTGGCCACCTGATGCGAAGAGTTGACTCACTGGAAAAGACTCTGATGCTAGGAAAGATTGAAGGCAGGAGGAGAGAAGGGGATGACAGAGGATGAGATGGTTGGATGGCATCACTGATTCAATGGACATGAACTTGGGCAAACTCTGGGAGATGCTGAGGGACAGGGAGGACTTGCATGCTGCAGTCCATGGGGGTCACAAGAGTCGAACACAACTTAGCAACTGAACATAAACACACATGCACACACACGCACGCACACGCACACAGACACACGTGTGTGTGCGCACACACACACACACACATCCACGCTTATGTTTACAGCAGCGCTAATTTCAGTGGCCAAGAGATGCAAGCAGGCTACACGTCTGCAGCCATATGAGTAGACAGAGAAGATGCGATGTAGATATACGCAATGGAGTACTGCAGCTGCTACTGCTAAGTCACTTCAGTCGTGTCCGACTCTGTGCGACCCCACAGAAGGCAGCCCACCAGGCTCCCCCATCCCTGGGATTCTCCAGACAAGAACACTGGAGTGGGTTGCCATTTCCTTCTCCAATGCATGAAAGTGAAAGTGAAGTTGCTCAGTCGTGTCTGACTCTTAGCGACCCCATGGACTGCAGCCCACCAGGCTCCTCCATCCATGGGATTTTCCAGGCAAGAGTACTGGAGTGGGGTGCCATCGCCTTCTCTGAATGGAGTACTACTCAGCCAGAAAAATAGAATGAAATACTGCCATGCAGCAACATGGATGAACCTAGAGATTATTGTACTGAGATAAGTCAGACAATTATTATATGCAATCACTTACAGGTTGAACAAAAAAATACAAAAGAACTTATTTACAAAACAGAAACAGAATCATAGACATAGAGAACAATCTTATGGTTATCAAAGAGGAAAGTGGGGTAGGGATAAACTAGGAGTTTGGGATTAACAGATACACACTCAGTCAATTCAGTTGCTCAGTTGTGTCCGACTCTTTGCAACCCCATGGACTGCAGCACGCCAGGCTTCCCTGTCCATCACCAACCCCCAGAGCTTGCTCAAACTCATGTCCATGACGTCAGTGATGCCATCAAACCATCTCATCCTCTGTTGTCCCCTTCTCCTCCTGCCTTCAATCTTTCCCAGCATCAGGGTCTTTTCTAATGAGTCAGTTCTTTGCATCAGGTGGCCAAAGTATATTGGAGTTTCAGCTTAAGTATCAGTCCTTCTAATTAACACCCAGGACTGATCTCCTTCAGAATGGACTGGTTGGATCTCCTTGCAGTCCAAGGGACTCTCAAGTGTCTTCTCCAACACCACAGTTCAAAAGCATCAATTCTTCTGTGCTCAGCTTTCTTTATAGTCCAACTTACACATCCATACATGACTACTGAAAAACCATAGCTTTGACTAGACGGACCTTTGTCGGCAAATAGATAAATGACAATGACCTACTGTATAGCAAGAGGAACCATATTCAGTATCTTGTAGTCAACCATAATGGGAAAGAATCTGAAAAGAATACATAGATATATATACATAACTGAATCACTTTGCTGCACACCTGAAACTAACATAATGCTATAAATCAACTCTACTCCAATAAAAAATTTGAAATAAATTAAAAAAAGAAGTCAATGCTTCCCAAACTTTTTGACGAAAACCTCTTTTCCCCGCAAGCAGACATTTAAAAAGGGAAGTATGGATAATGCCTTTCACAGGTTCCCCTAGCTCTGTAACGAGAGCCCAATTTTATTTCAAAGGAACTGCAAAGCTGACAGTTTTATACACACTTACTGATGTGAAAAGAATTAGATTAAATTAGGTTCTTCATAATTGTCTTTTTAAGTGAAATTTTATATTTTACTAGTCAACAGATTTTATTTGAACTCAATGAATGTGAGTGCCGGCCAGTCTTGGAGCCATAAAAACCAGGAAGAATGCCAAGGGATGTGGATTATTCAGAACAAGCAAACGTGGTCCCACTTTTCAACACTGAACTAGAATCATGTCATTAAAAAAATATGGAATATGCTCTCCCCCAAAGGCATTCAGAGTTATTGGGAACTTTTCCAAAATTGGACACAGATTTTTCCCTTCTCATTCTGGCCTGGCTTCACTGAAATTTGCATCTTGCTTCCCAGCTGAGCTGAGTTAATTATAGACATTTCCTTCTGTATTTCCCTAGTCATGTTTCTGCTTTTTAAGTGTTTTGATGTGTGCCTCCTTGGGAAGACCTTTCTTTGGAAACATTAGCACTGGGAAGGCAATGAGCTTTGAGAAACACTGACCCAGACAGCAAGTCAGGTGCCCAGAGATGTTACAGCTCCTCCTGACTTTCTCAGTTACAGCTATTGCATGCTGACCCCTGTAAGATGTACATGGTCGTGGAACCATTGATGCCGCAAGGCAACCTCAAGATGTTTTAACTATCAGGTACTTCAGATACACGATACCTTTCCAAGGCTTTCAATGATTCACTGAGTCTATTTCGTTTTTTCTTTCATCTTGAAGGCTTTTGAGTTTGTAGAAAACGCTCCAAGGTCTCCTTGAACACACACTGGCTCTGTTTCGTTTTGGGAAAACCTTATATCCTCCCCGCCCCTCTCTCCCCGCTGTCCACACTGATATTGCATTTTCTGGCTCATCCCCTGATGAGCTCGCTGAGATCAGCCAGCTCACAGGGACTGCTGCCCACGTCCAGGAAAGACTCAGCACCTTGACATTCAGTGCGCAGTCTGTCTTCACACTGTGGGCTGAGTCCTGGGAAATCAGGCAGGGATCCTGTGCTCTGGGCCACAGCGAGGGCCAACCAGAGTCTGGGTGAATAAACAGAGCGTCCCGCACCTCTGAGAAGAGCACTTCAGATGAAGGTCTTCACAAGCCCTGGTTTAGACGGAAACGCATCTACTGCTTTGGGTTAGTCACTGCGGTGGGTGTTCCTCTGTGCACTTGTCGTGTGTGTGTGTGTCTGTGTGTGTGCGCGCGTGTGTGTGAGAGAGAAAAAGAGAGAAACAGAGAGAGACCGAGACGGGAAACCTGAAATTGACTACATAAGCCCAACGTGGTGGAGGAAATGCATTGACTCCCTTGGTTGGTTCCTGAGAAGAAACATCATCATAGTGCCACTGGCTGTCTAAACCCCCTTCCAGCTGCTCATGGTGTGATGCTCGCCCTGCTGGGGGTGATGGTGATGCTTCTCCAACCACAGAAAGCTGCAGAAACCACTTCAAAGGCGGGAACGATGGTACAGCCAGGTTCCCATCCACCCGCTCCTGAAGCTGGAGTGAGGAAACTTCTGGAAGGTTTAAAATGAAAATCTCCTGGCTAAATTGCTAATAGAGAGGCAGGTAAAAGGCAGGGGTTATGTTAAACTGAAATTTTATAAGGATCAGGAAGAGAAGTGCGTTCAGTATTTTTGTTTACAGTTAGAAAACTTTTAAAATTTCAATTGTTATAGTCAAATCCATATCTGGCCAGTTTTCCATTGTTTTTCTATAGCTCCACTGAGTCCATACGTTTTTTTTCACTCTGTTTTATACAGCCACATTTGCCAGCTGGCCCTTTTCTAGTAAATCCTCAAGCTGAATCCCGTGTGGATGCTCTCCTTCCCCAGCAGGCACTGCCTCCGCAGTATTTCCCGTGTCTTCTCGTTGGACCTATTCTGACCACTGCTGGGGAAACATTATTTATTGAGCACTGACCGTGCATAATATTTCAAATTCTCCATCACAGGATGGACTCTGATAGAAGCCATGTTTTCCAGCCACTGTTTACTCATTTAGTTTTGAGGTCTCAGCCTCCAGAGGGTCTCTATGAACATCCTCAGCAGGTGTCTGGTCTTTGTGGAGATGACAGGGTCCTGAGAATTAATCTGGGGTCAGCCTGCACTTCCTCGTTCGTCCTCCTCTCAGGAGGGGAGCTTGGCCTTGAACCTGCGGCTCCAGCCACCACATTTCCTTCACAAAAGCTGGGGCAGGGTGGGGAGGGCACAAACCCACCCCGAGGGGGATCCTGATTAACCCTGATGACCCCTGACATCACCAGCCCTTCCTAAAACCATGGAACCCAGCGGTCCAGCCCTCTCATAACCAACCACTCAACCTGCATATTGGGATAATGGTTAAGTTACAAATGCAAGGGATTGCAATTAAGTAATCAGTGCCTGTGTGATTACGGGGGGATTATCACATTCCCTTCCTTTCCACAGTTCTAACCCCAAGGCACTTTGCTGAAGGGCACACAGAGTCTTCCACCCTTCCTTTCCAAAACAATTAGATCATGTAATAAGGAGTTTGTTATTAGACTTCAGTTATTTATGGCATGTGGGATCCTATTCTAAGTGTTTGACATGCATGGACTTGAACTGGCCTTCCTTAGCGGCTCAGATGGTAAAGAACTCACCTGCAATGCAGGAGACCTGGGTTCGATCCCTGGCTTGGGAAGATCCCCTGAAGAAGTGAATGGCTACCCACTCCAGTATTCTGGCCTGGAGAAATCCATGGACAGAGGAGCCTTGCAGGCCCCAGTCCATGGAGTCGAAAAGAGTTGGACACGACTGAGTGACTTTCACTTTCACAATACACCAATAAGAAAAATACCATAGATTTCCCCTTTAATTTTACAAATGAGAAAACTAAAGTCCAAAAAGAGTTAAGTGACTTTTTAAGGCTGCTACTGCTACTGCTAAGTCACTTCAGTTGTGTCCGACTCTGTGCGACCCCATAGACGGCAGCCCACCAGGCTCCCCCGTCCCTGGGATGCTCCAGGCAAGAACACTGGAGTGGGTTGCCATTTCCTTCTCCAATGCATGAAAGTGAAAAGTGAAAGTGAAGTCGCTCAGTCATGTCTGACTCTTAGCGACCCCATGGACTACAGCCTACTAGGCTCCTCCATCCATGGGATTTTCCAGGCAAGTGGTGAGCAGTTGGCACTCATGCTCAGGTAGTCTGAGTCCAGGGTGCACATCAGGCACCGTGGCGCCCTGCCCATACCATGAACCATCAAAAAACTGTCCAGCCCTGTGTCCAGCAATCACTCTGTGGGGTGGACACAGGATCGATTCTATGTGCGGCGTGTTCACAAACCGCAGCAGGAAGAGATCATGACGACATCCTGCCAGTGTCTGTGAGTTTATTGGATAACTGGGCTGTTACTCAAGAGCTCAGCAATACACACTTTTCCTGTGAAACCGTACGTACGAGTAAAATATTTTAAAAGCTCAGCTGCTTTAGGGAGGAGATGAAGTTCTGCTGGCTCTGTCCCCGCCCCCTTTGGTGGCTGCCATCTCAAGCCCAGAACTCAGGGAAGCAGAGACTGAAAACCCCAACAAATCCAAGCTGAAGCCTGGGGTCTGGCTGCTCTGATCCAGTGAAGGCGGATGCCCCCTGGCTGACACATTGAAATGATGCTCTTCCACGGAGACCTCTGACCTTCCTGGGTGCACCCCATTCGCCCCAGGCTCCCAGAACCCCGGGTCTGCAGGCCGGGCTGGGTTCCACTCTCTCCTCTGAGGCTTCCCTCCGTAGACCAGTGCCTACCTGCCCAACAGCCTCTTTCCTCCTCTGTGGGCACTGCTGTGTCCCAGACTAGCAGCTGTGACCATGCCCTGACAGTGAAGGGCTGGTGTGCTGGGTCCAGGACCACCCCCGGCCCCTGCCCTCACCCACCTGATGCTCTGAGAGAGAAAGGGAGGGCGTGGACCTGCAGGGTGGAGCCGCTGCCTCAGTTGCTCTGCGGGGTGGGGGTGGGGGTGCCTGTAGGGGGCCAGGGTCCTTGGGCTCTCTCTCAGGTGCAGAGAGATGGGTGGAGTGTGTGTGAGGTGGCTTTTCACACGCACCATGGCGGTATAGAATCCGCCTGCAATGCAGGAGCCGCAGACTTGGGTCAGGAAGAGCCCCCAGAGGAGGAAACAGCAACCTACTCCAGTATCCTTGCCTGGAGACTCCCGTGGATGGAGGAGCCTGGTGGGCTAAAGTCCAGGGGATCTCAAAGAGTCGGACACGACCGAGTGAGCAGCAGGCACACACCTCTCTCCCTTTCTCCCTGGACTTGCACCAGGGTGCTGAACCGGGAAACGGTGTCACATTAATGCAGATCCTTTTCCCTTATGTAACAACGGCAGGAAATGTGTTTCCGTGCATCTTTGGGCCTTAAGTGCCTCCGAAAACTTGGACTACTTAAGTCCAGTGGTCAGAGAGCCGACTGTCCAGCCACGAATCTCCTTATTATCTGCTGCACTGTAATGCCTGCACTCTGGCACCATGTGACAAATCAGGAAGCACACACGCTTATTATTAGCACGTCTTCAGAGGAAGGACCCGGACTATCTGCAGGTCCCTGATCACCCGTGTGCTAAACTGAGGGTCTGGTGTGATTCCTTGGTGCTGTTAAACAGCTCAGCGCAGGCTGATGTGGGCACAAGAGCCCTCATCATGGAATACATTTGCATTCCAACCCTGTCTGGCCACAGCAAACGCAACTGCAAGTCTTGATTTCACATCATCGAGACTTAAGAAGTCTTGAATCAAAGTCCTGCTGCAGCCTCAAGACAGCCTCTAGGGTCCGGCGGTGCCAGGCCAGGCTGGAGGTGGGCAGAAAAGTCAGGGTCACACCTGCAGACTTCTCTTCCTGTTCCAGCTCCATCCAAAGCACCAGGTAGCTCTGACTGTATCATCATAAAAATGGACGCTGCAGGTAGCGAATGTGCCTCCGGCAGTTTTGAATAGACTACAGAATCCAGGAAGAGTTTTTTTTGTGTGTGTGTCAGAATCTGTGCATTTTGGTTTGGGAACTTTAGTTTCCCTCTAATGACATAGAGTTCAAAAACACTCTGATTTGACTTTCTACCTGCCAGATGAAATGAGGATCACAGGACCACAGAAAAAGAAGCTGTGATCTTCTTCTCTCATTTCAATTGAGAATTAGGTAATGCAAATTTCCAATCAAGCAACAACTTATCGCAATGCTGTATTTATAGGAATCTCCTCTTCTTAAAGGTTTGCATTTCCCTAATGGGACTCCCTCCTCTGATAACCACAAAAAGAGAGGAAAAAAGTCAGCAGAAGCAGTTATATATAGAAAATGTATCTCGTACATTTTTACTGAATGAAAGATTCTTTAAATTCTGCAGTGCTTTACAATTTTTAAGTTTCATACACATGATTTCACACGATCCCGTAATAACCCCTTTCTAAAGTCCCCTCCTCTCTTTTCTCTCCCCAGTGGGTAATCACTGGTTGTTCTCTATATCTGTGAGTCGGCTTTTGTTTTTGTATTCACTGGTTTGTTGTATTTTTTAGATTGCACGTGTGAGTGATAACATGCAGTATTTGTTTCTGTCTGATTTATCCTTTGTGGTGTTGTAAGTCGTGTCTGACTCTTTTCAACCTCATGGATTGCAGCACACCAGGCTCCTGCGTCCTTCACTAGCTCCCTGGGGTTTGCTCAAATTCACGTCTGGTGAGTCAGTATTGTGATCGAACCATCTCATCCTCTGCTGCCCCCTTCTCCTTTTGCCTTCCATCTTTCCCAGCATCAGGGTTTTTCCTAATGAGTCAACTCTTCCCCTCAGGTGGCCAAAGAATTAGACTTCTTTTTAACTCACACTTATTTTTAAACCCAGACAAAGTATTACTAATGTGAACTATCACACATCTTAAGCAGGTCTAACAAAAGTAATTCCTACTGTTTCCCTAATAACTGTTTTGTCTTCTCAGCTGTGGTCTTAAGTCGGGCCGTCAGGCAGAAACTGCTCAGAATCAAACGACGGATGAAAATCTGGAGAGAAAAGAATCCATTTGTAGCCACTTATAAGCAGCCACATAGGCAGTTCAGAGTTCTAATTTCAGAACTCCTTTAATTTAAAAAAAAAGGTCTGGAGAACTGGGTTAAGGGCACTGTGCTTATCCAAATAGAAGTGAGCAGAGATAGGGTCAGGCAGGATGCCAGTCCTTCACGCATTCCTGAAACAAAGACATGTTGAGCACGTTGGCCATGACAGATACTATACCAGGCACCTAGACACGCCAGAGAATAAGACAGCAAGAGACCCTGACACTAGTCAGCTGATATTCTAAGTGTGTGTGTGGGGAAGGGGGGGAGAGACAAAAATAAAACAGGCATGATAAGAAAATTATAAAAACATATTCAGTTCAGTTCAGTCGCTCGGTCGTGTCCGACTCTTTGTGACCCCATGAATCGCAGCACGCCAGGCCTCCCTGTCCATCACCAACTCCCGGAGTTCACTCAAACTCACGTCCATCGAGTCGGTGATGCCATCCAGCCGTCTCATCCTCTGTCGTCCCCTTCTCCTCCTGCCCCCAATCCCTCCCAGCATCAGAGTCTTTTCCAATGAGTCAGCTCTTGGCATGAGGTGGCCAGGTGATAAATGCCATGGGAAAAGAAGAGCAAAGCAGGGCAGGGTGGGGAAGAGCAGGAGGGCTGGGTGGGAGAGCTGCAACTTTAAGTAGGATGCCCAGCGTGGACCCCTGAGGAAGTGATGGGGAAGCAGAGATGTGAAGGGCAGGCAGGAAGGATGTTCAGGCAGAGGGAACAGACAATGCATGCCTTCTGGCCATGACAGGGACCTTGACATTTACTGAGGGAAGTTCGGAGCCACACGGGCAGCTCTGACCTGGGGCAGGGTCACCCCAGCGGAGCGATGTTCTGCAGTGAGTTCAGCATACAGGGAAATTGACTGTCCATGCAGTCAGGATGGATCTGAGAGGTGCAAGAGGAAGGGAAACTTGGAGGATGGTGTGAAAACTTCCAAGAGTCCATCCAAGCAGGAAAATGGCTCTCAAGTGTGTGTAAGAGGGAGTGACAGATACTGGAGGGGCCAGAAACGACCCCTCAAGTCTGCCTCTTTCAGAGACACTGTGATGTACCCCAGAAGTCTAGAACAAGGCTGTTTTCCCTATGGCTATGATGAAATAAAAGATACGCTGGAACAGGAGAAGCAGGATCAAAGATCATAGGGAGACAGGATATTAGGATTCTGCTCAGGTGCACTCCAGGCACCTGGGGAGACAAAAAGCTTCTGGTTGATATGATCTCCTCGGCGCTGCAGGACAGCCGTGAGGAAGGGTATCAATGATTGTGTGTCCAGTAAGGCCAGCGCCCGACAAGGAAACCAGACATCCCCACTCATCACAGCCAGCTCCTGTTTCCATAGAAACAGTGCCCCGTCTTTGACAGCATCTCCCCTCTCCCTGTAACAGATAACCAGTCATTTAGGGGCTGACTTTTCTGTCCATTCAGAGGAACGAAAAATCTAGGAAAAAGGAAGAGACACTGGTGACACCTTTCTACACGTAAAATAAAGAACTGGCCCGGACAGGCACTGGGGGAGAAAGAGCATCTGCTAGATCTGGGCGTGTCTGATGACATCCCCTATTGTTTAGATGAAGACGTATACTCTTCCCTGGTGGCTCAGGTAGTCAAGAACCCGCCTGCAATGAAGGAGATGCAGGTCCAATCCCTGGGTTGGGAAGAGCCCCTGGAGAAGGACATGGCAACCCACTCCAGTATTCTAGCCTGGGACATCCCATGGACTAAGGAGCCTGGTGGGCTACAGTCCATGGGGTTGCGAAGAGTGGAAAAAACTGAGCAACTTACACTACACACACACATGTCCTCTTTAATCCTACAGTGTAAATATAGATTCTGTGTGAAACGGATTCCAAAATCCACATGACATGAAGAGCATGACACTCGGTGTAAGGACACAGACTCAAAGCATCCAGGCTTCCCTGTGAGAACCTCAGAGTCTCTTCATTCTGACTTGGAAGGTCAAAAGCCCAGGAGGCTCATGTCTAAGGCTGGGCCTTTGTAACATCCGGAAGGCTGTCTGCTTCCATCGTTACTATCTGGGAACCTGTATGTCCACTCCTGTTTCCCAGGCTCTCCTTGCCCCCTCCCATGAACGCCCACACTTGTCTCTTCTCACCCTTTCCTCCTCACCCAACAAGCATGCTCCCCAAAGACAGGAAATGAGGGAACTGGTTAAAACTCATCACCCCAACATCGGTTGCCCTCCCAGGGAAGTTTCCATTTCCATCTCTTTGGGAACTAGAAAGTCTTAAGCACGATGCAGGAATGTAGAATGAAGCTTCCCATGGAGGTTGAGAAAGTGCCGGATTTGCCCACAGACGAGGAAGCAATCAAGGTCCAGAAGCAGTGCACAGTGGCTGATCCACAGGAACACGCATCCCGCTGTGTCCGTCAGCTCAGGCCAGGTGACACTGTCTGGATGTAATCTCGGTGATTTACAAACCTAACCTTCTATCTTTACCTCTGATACACTGCCAGCATCCATATCAGAAGGAAGGAGAGCAGGGCAAACCATGGGCCGGCTCACAAAGCATCCACTTAGGAGAGCTATTCTCACTTCCAGTCCATTCCACCTGCCAAGGTCAACCACGTGACCACATACGACGCTAAGAGGGAGGGCACAAGCCCACAGGTGCCCGTGAGACCCACAGGTGCCTGTGAGACCCACAATAACGTGCAGAGCGGCAGTGACCCTGTGCCAAACCATGGCAACACTCAACGTGAGGTCCAGTTTGGAAATTCAGCCCAACTTGACTTCCAGCTGCGTTTCTCCGCATGCCATGCCCACGCATCCCTCTAGCGAACTAACCACGGTCCCCATGTAGGTTTCAGGGGCGCCTCTGTCTCCTCAAAGCGCTATTCTCAGCAGCAACGCACTCTGGGGTGGACTTGCAAACAGATGGGTTCACTCTGGACTCAAAGAGTTTCACCTGCAGCACACTGCCTTCAAACCTGGCATGGAGAACACACATTTGCAAGTCGGAAAAGATGGAATGGACATAACAACAAAGAAGACCTAGGAGTTCGCCTGGGAAAGAAGCTAGGTATTCTATTAATATAACATTTCAGGAAACGGCAACTGTCCCCTTTGTGAATATTCCCAAGACGATGTGGCAAGGTAGGCAGGGATGAAAGCCTAATCTCAGGGCAGCCTGAGGACTAAGAGAGCAGAGCACAGGCCCACTTGTCTCCATTGGCTTTAGATGCCAGAAGGCAGCGGTCCGTCCACAGGGTGGGGGAGATGCTGAGGAGGGATACGCAAAAGCCACAAAGAGCCCAGAACCAGCCACGCATGCTCAGGGCTTGGAGCCATTCACACAAGCCTGGCGGGGTTTCACTACCTTGTGGGGTTGCAACCATTGCAACTCTAAGAGCTTTCACAAACTGATGAGATAATGTCATCTCTCAGGACTTTCAAAGAGATTTCTTATTTTTGCTTCAGATTTTTAAATTGCTGGATGGCATACTGCACGAAGCATAGGAAGGATCTGAACACAGTTTAGGAAATTAAATATTTTTGGGGAAATGGTTAGGGATCCTGGAGGCCTGTGACCTTCTCATGCATTTCTCCACCTCTAGTTTCTGCTTTATCCACCCCCTCTTCATGTGTATTGCATAAAACCTCTTTTATTCCTGTTCCTATTCTTCAATGCTCCCTTCTTCCAGTCCTGGTCCACTTCTGGGTGACGCCATCTTAAAACATACTAGGTGCCCAATATATAAAATAGAAGGGATATAAACAATCATATAAATATATTACAGACGATATAACAAAGAGCCCGTTGCTGTATGAAACAGCTGTATTAATTCCAGTAGTTCTGTCTTTAAACTAAATCTTCCCAAACAGTAAACAATAGAAGACAGAAGGATTCACTGGTCTTCTCAATTCCAAACTGGGGAACGTGCCAGGAAAACCTGCTCCACATTTTTTTTTTAAACAGAGGCATATCAAAACTGACCCCAAATCATCTAAGGTAAAAGCTGATAGCAAATAAAATCTGAACATTAGAGAAAGTTAAGATTTTATTTTGACAATGACTGTGATACCCTGGAAAACCTTGAAGTTCCTTTTTAATTAAAAACTAGGCGGAGGCATCTTTTGTTTTGGTTTGTTTTTAATGTCCATTGGGCATGGTACTAGTATGATTTTACTGCATTCTAAATGCCTTCAAGCTGTTTATCTACATACCACAGGAGTGAGTTAAAGTTAGGTTTGTTTATTTTAAAGGGAATGACTGTTCCAGGACCTGAGAACCATTCCATTTGTAGCAACGGGAGTCCCCCTCTTTCCTGCATCCAGGCAAGACTCCAGTCCCTGCCAGGTGCCGGGCTACAGTGCCCGCTGCTGTCGACTGAGATGTTCCGACTCTGGGAAGCAGGATGCTCACTGCCTGGAAGTCTACCATCTGGACCTTGTGGGCCATCCTGGCTTCAGACTCCCTGTAAAGGTACCCATATATGTTCTCAGATTATGGGACAAAACTGAACATTTCCTGTGCTTCCGGTGGATTTGGATGCTGTTAGGAAACACAGAAAGCATTGTATGGAGGAAAAAAGAGTAAAACCATTGGGGAAACCCATTCAGGGCAAAAGTCTCATGCTACTGTGGTGAAATTGTTATTTTCTTTGGCAATTAGCATATCCATTTAGAATCAAAATAATTTAGACTGTTAAGATTTCATAACGTTCATATGTTTGAAATCCAGTGATATAATTAAGTTAATTCTGCCACTCAATTACAGTACCATAGAGGATACTGAGAAGAACACAGGAGAGAAGGGAAGACTGAGTTTCTCTGAGGTCCAGAGAACACAAGTGATTTACAGAATATTACTCACATAACTATCTACAGTCTTCTCATTTGTAAGATGAGATGTTATCCAGTTTTTAAATATTTTATTTCAGATAATTTCAAGATGCAGATCCTTCTAAAGACAAGTGTTCCAAAAGTCATTGACCAAAAAGGCTGAGTGCTTATCCTTTTGTACTTGTACAGAAAATCAAATGGATGTGTTTAAAATGAAGCAAAGCATAGCACGGCACATGGGTACTGACTGCCCTTAACACTATATTTATTAGGCAGAATTTAATTTTGAAAGGATTACTGTACGTATTATTTTACAGGCAACATCCATGAAAGGGATCACTACTGTGTATTGCAGAGAAGCATTCCATATGCACGATAAATGCGCTGGTATCATCAGAGTAATTAAAAGGAACGGGGTTATATTCAATCAGCTTGTACATCTTACTCAGCAAACTCCTGCCGGTTGCTTCCAAAAATTAAACTCATTAATCATTCTGATTCCAAAGGAGAAAAAGCTTGAAGTATGAAATAAAAAGCTCTATTTTTATGAAGAAAAAATGTCCAAAGTCAACATCCAGAGCAATTCCTGTCCACATAGTGATACTGGAATATTAATCTCATGTGGGAAGACGAGCTGATTCCATTGTCAAAAATACAAATTGATACTATGTTATCTAATACTCCAGACCTCCTCATATCTACAGGTAACATATACAAGTAAATTGCTTAAAAGTGTGCACTAGCAGGAATAAAAGGAAGCATGCCATATGAAGTAGGCTGCCGTGCCCACTTCAAAAGATCTTACTGCTACACAGAACTCAATTCCACCAAGAAGGCAGAATGCTCATTTTTCACAAACAGATTCGGCCTTAAGCAAAGACGTACTTTTTTGGCCGACTCCACAGAGCAAAGGCTTGTTAACGTGTTGAAATTTATTTGCAATAATTCACAGTGGACAATTGACTCATCCAAATGAAAAAAATCAGGTTTACCCTGACTACTTTTTCAAGCCAACAGATTGACTCTTTGTTATGGTTCTCCCCAGGCCAAGGTAACAAGGAAGGTGGAATGAGATACACCCAGTGGTGCTTTAAAAAACACAATGTGCAGTGCAGAGGCAAGGCAGTTTTGATGCTATATTTGGCTTCACCCATCAGTCAGCTAGCACTGAATCTTTGTTTATATCACTATTTGTACTTCCTTGTAACAGACAATTTCCCAATGATGACTCTGCTCTGCATTGAGACAATAGGCAAAATTTTGTATAATTTTGTGATAGCTACTTTACCAAAACATTCACAGAGAGACTGTTTTAGATAGTAAACACATGAAATTAAAAGATGCTTGCTCCTTGGAAGAAAAGTTGTGACCAAACTAGACAGCATATTAAAAAGCAGAGACATTACTTTGCCAACAAAAGTCAGTCTAGTCAAGGCTATGGTTTTTCCAGTGGTCATGTATGGATGTGAGAGTTGGACTACAAAGAAAGCTATATGCTGAAGAACTGATGCTTTTGAACTGTGGTGCTGGAGAAGACTCTTGAGAGTCCCTTGGACTGCAAGGAGATCCGATCAGTCCATCCTAAAGGAGATCAGTCCTGAATATTCATTGGAAGGACTGATGTTGAAGCTGAAACTCCAATACTTTGGCCACCTGATGTGAAGAACTGACTCATTAGAAAAGACCTTGAGGCTGGAGAAGATTGAAGGCGGGAGGAGAAGGAGATGACAGAGGATGAGATGGCTGGATGGCATCACCAACTCAATGGACATGAGTTTGAGTAAGCTCCAGGAGTTGGTGATAGACAAGGAGGCCTGGCGTGTTGCAGATGGGGTTGCAAGGAGTTGGACACAACTGAGACCGAACTGAACTGACTGACTTGTGTTTAGCATTGTTCTGAAATGCAGAAAATAGACTTTGCAGGAGGACAACTGTTGTAGGGCACTATGAAACAGTGTTACATAGCATCAAAGCCATAAGGGCACCTCAAAGCCATCTAGTGAAATACTGTATATTACAAGAAAGAAATCAAGACATTGAGAGAAATGCAACTGTACAAGCTTACATACATCCTATGCCACGCTCGGGGGTGGAAGAAATAGTAGTGCTAGAAGTAGAAATAAAGAGGTTAGGCAGAGAGTCATTTAGAATAATGATGCGTAAAGAGAGGGAAGTGGTGGCTTAGCGGTAAAGAATCTGCCTGCCAGTGAAGGAGACATGGAGATGTGAGTTCCATCCCTGGGTTGGGAAGATCCCCTGGAGAAGGAAATGGTGACCCGCTCCAGTAATCTTCCCCATAAAATCTCACGGATGGACTGGAGGAGCCTGGTGGGCTACAATCCATGGGGTCGCAAAAGAGGTGGACATGACTGAGCTACTAAACAGCCACACGAGAAAGAGAGGGAAGTGACAAAGTCAGGGATATAGTTTATGTAGATGTCTTGTCGCCACTACCGAAACTGATCTGTGGAACAAAAGGTGGGAGAAGAGATCAACGTGGAGACCTCCAAGGTCCTTCCAATCCTACAGTTCTCCAATTCTGCAAAACAGAAAAGTAAATACTCTTCAGAAGAGATGCTAGGAGGTGTATACCAGAGGAAATAAGCTACTTCGGCCAACTGCTATTACAGAAGCTGTGAAATATACTCAGCTCCCTTTATCTTCATTTTACTTTTCCCAATATTTAGTGTATCTTAAGAAGAAAACATGGCAGGGAAAGAATAGAATAGTGGAGACCAAAACCTTGGAGTATAGGTTCTCCCAACCCCCTACATGAGGGAGAGGAGGGGGAGAAAAAGGACTTACTGAAGAATACAAAGGTCAGAGAGAGATAGGACATGAACTCATGTGGCATCATGAAAGACACATGATACAGAAGTCTGACGTGTAGGGTGGCGGTGATCAGGAGCAAAAGAGGTGACGACAAGGACGAAGGCCATTGTATCAAGTAATTAAGAGGACACTGAAGACATTTTCTGTGCAGTTTTCTGCAGTGAGGACAGTAAGAATGTGAGTGTGCCACCAACCTAAATAAGGAAAAAGGAATTCTTGTAATGAATTAGTGAATCCACTTTAGATCACCTGATTGAGAATTTTAAAGCTCCAAGTAACCCTGTGACATGGTAACCCTTCTATAGACGAGTTACACTAAGCATTATCGAATTCGACATGAAAATAATGAGATCAAGCTGGTGGCTGAAACTTTTAACCTTTTCCTCAATATGTTAGGAAGAAGATAATATGAGATTGTAAATACATTTGAAATTGCAGAAGAAAGTCAGAAGGTATACAAATATTTCTGTGGAGTCAAGCTGCTTCAAAAGTTAAAGCTGATAAACTCCAAGGAGAAATTAACAGGATGTTGACAGCATATCAGTGAAAAGTCAGGTGGAGAGGAAGAAGGGCTGGAGGTTGCAGACAAACAGGAAGATGAAATACGTCAGAAGCATGACATCATAAGCTAGACAGCAGTGACATCATAAGACAGACTGAGTAAGCAATGATCTTTGCTCAATCTCTGTTTTGGCCAAATTGCTGTTTTAAAATCCTGTCATCATATTTGTACTGTTAGGAAATCATGTGTCATCAAAAATGAAGAATACAGGAACATGCTGATGTGGCCCTACTTCCCATGGCCTTCAAAGTCCTTTAAGAAATCAAAAGGAAACACTCAAGCTAGGGCACAACAAGGTTCAATATTTTTAAATTAATTGAAGTTAATTCCCATCAGAAGTCACTAAATCCCATTAAAAGTCACTTCCAGCAGCAGTCCCTTTAAGAGTCAACTTATTTTTAGCCTATGAAGTGAATTTTAAATCAAAATAGCTATTGATTCCTCAGAGGGGTCTCCCAAGTCATTGACTTTAAATAAGTATAAGATTGATGAGGAAACTCTGGTAGAAAAGCACTCTGGCTTTCTTTCTTCTTCAAAGTTAAACTTCACACCTTAAAACTGGCCCACCACAGACAGACTTTTACACAGTAGAGAGGTCCCTAAACGTAGTTGGTCCAGACAGGAAATGCACTCCTAGTCACTAACCATGCAGCTGCAGCATTTGACTTCTCTCTTCCAGACCTGGTAACTACCTTCAACTTTATTTTGTAAAGAACTGTTCATTCTCAGTCCTATTCAGACATGTGTGCATATACACAGAGACAGATCGAAAACTACATTTCATTTTCTCATTTCTAGATGGCAGGACAATGAGACACAGAGTTCGTTGGATTTTAAAGGTAACGCTGTTTACCATCATGTGAGTGATCAAGGTGGGAAGACTGTTTCTGTTCCACGGAACAGACAAGTCACAGAAGAGCAATGACACCAGCAGCCTTAGTGCTGGGACTGCAGACGAAGGTGCTGCAGATTTCCTAGGTGCTAATAGAGAGGATGCTTCAGAACCTTGGACAGCAACCAGCATGCCCTGGGGATGCCCAAGACACACAGAGTCATATGCAATGTACTCTTTATCAGTTGTACATCTTAAGGGTTAAACGTAGGTACAGGGTGATTACTCAAGATTCTTTAATCCTAACAAGGGCTAATATCAGAAAAGTAGCTTTTGTACCTACTTTCTTTAACTAGTACTAACTCACAGCAAATGGCATTCCCTGTGACTGGAGGGAAACGAATCTGTTTGATGTGTACACCTACGTAGTATATTTTTAGACATAATTTTTCCAATCCTGAATATTTTTTCTGAGAAAAGCACATAAAAGTTTTCAAGAAATTGATGCTACATTTACTCATGTGTCATTTTTTAATAATACATTTTAAACACAATATTATATATATTTCATAAGGATACTGCATACACTATATTTATACTTACTTTTACACACACAGACATACACACACCCTTTGTTTTTCATTTTCCATGAAATAAAAAACATTAATATCAGGAGTTAATGAATTTAAAGTAGATATACTCTTCAGAGTTATCTCAGCAGAAACCATTTGCAAATGTTAAATTAATAATTTGCTCCTCAGTTCAACCCTTTTGCTTATCTGAGGAACACTTCTAGACATATGTCAAAATGAAAGGAGGAATACATGCTCAAAGCTAAGACGGGAGGGGGGGGAAATGGGCGGAGACCGTCTACAACAAAATTCAGAAACTCTCCATTCCCCTAGCGACACCTAGAGCCTGTTAGGAGGAAATTGCTCATGGTTCTCACTTAAAGCATAACAAATCCCAACCGTTTTAAGTCAAAAGATTTAAGGCAAAAAGTGCATCATTTTTGTCTGCATTGCAGCTGGGTGGTCTTCCCCAAGATCTCTGGAGTTTAATCCTCCATAATTTTTCAACTGTCCCAATGAAACCCCTCCTCAAAGATTCTGGTTCCTTGAATCTGAGAATTCATGCATTTCCCTTAGGACCTGACCCACTGGAGTGAGGGCCATCTCTCTGATATGTCTTTGTGTAACGGGGGGAGGGGGGGGGGTCTGGAAATAAACCAAAATAAGAAAATCTCATGCAAGCTCTAATACAGGGTGTGTGTGTGTGTGTGTGTGTGTGTGTGTTTCCACATCTCCCACAAACTTTTGCCACCTCTCCAGATCCTCCATTCACAAAACAAAACAACCAGTGACCCAAGTCAGGGCATGTTGAATGATCACAGCCTCCTGCTCAGGGCAGAGACAGGAACTGCCCTGGGTCTGTCAGGGGAGGCCATCTGCGGGGGGCTTGTAAGAGGACCTGTGTGCAGGTACCCATCCCCTGCTACCCCCGGGTGGGGACACTCAAAGCTACACACAGTAAACTCTGGGACCCAACACACCCAGCCAGGCTGGACCAGTTGAGCCAGTCCTGTCTGACTGTCTGAGAGCTTGTCTGGGATTTTTTTCTCTGTTTTTTTTTTTGTTTGTTTGTTTTGTTTTTTCTGGAAACACAAGGTATCAGAAGCATCACTTGGCCCTCCCTGGCCCTCTGAATAGCTGGAAGAGATCAACAGAGGTGGCTGAACTCATCCACCTTGGGCAGCCTTCGGGTGTCCTGCCTGAGTCATCGGTTACTAAGGTGATATGCAAATCCAACCTTTGAAACCCCCAGCTACCAGCCCGGAGAAGAGTAGAAAACGTGCTCCTGGAGAAGTTTTCCCACTAACACAGTCCAAGGTCGTGGCTAGTCCAAGGCTAAGTGTGGGGACAGGCAGGGCCTGACTCGCACCAGCACAAACTGTGCTGGGCCTGGGTCAGAGGGCTGGGCCTCGGAGGCAAGTGCTTTTATTTTATGGTTCGGGAAAGAGGATCACCATCAGCCCCACCACCAGTGGGGGAGGGGGTTAGGGGAGGGGTTGGAGAGTGGAGAAGTGAGAGAAGTGACAGCCTGGGAGGTAAGGACTCCAGTGACAGGTGGGAAGGGGCGAAAAGGAGCCTGGGACAGCCTCTTCCTAGAGTCTTAAAGCAGACAAAAGAAAACGTAAAGAAAGAACAGAGAAACCAACTCGTAAGCACACACAGATCGAATTCTCTCCTTAGGATCCATAGCAGCGTGCGGGTAACAGCAAGCGTCCCCGGGGCCGCCGTGAACCCTCAGCCAATTCCACACCCCAGCAGCGCAGCTCCGCCAACGCTGCCCTCAAAGCCACCAACTCTTGGCCCGCCGCCGCTGCAGACCGGGACCCGCTCCAGGACGGCGGTGACCGAGATCCGCGCAAGGAGTGGTTTTGTGGGCGCGCTTCCGGGAGCAGTGGGGGAGGGGAGGGCGCCCCGAGACCCTCGCAGGCGCGGCGCGGGCGTGTCTCCCCCGGGCTCGCCTGGAGCCCCGCGTTTCCCCCCAACCCCCCCCCACCCCACCCCCAAGATGCTCTTACGTCCTCGTCGTCACAGTCGCTCCGCGCCTGGTACTGGAACCGGGGCCGGCCGCCCGCGCCACCGCCGCCGCCGCGCTCCCGGGGCGCCGCCGCGGGCGCCTGGGCTCCGAGGGGCTTGGGCCCCGCGCCGTCCTCCTCCGGCCCCTGGCCGCCCAGGAGGCGGCTCGCCTCCGGGGGCGCCGGGAAGGACCGCGAGGTGTTGATCTTGCCAGTGAACCTCTGGTACAGCGAAGCCATCGGTCTCCGCGCGCTCTCGCTGGCTGTCTTTGGGGCGTTTCTGTATCGGCTTTCTCCCTCTGGGGCTCCCGCTCCCCACGCCCTCCGGGGGGAAAAGGGGAGGAAGAAGAAGAGGAGGCGGCGGCGGAGGAAAGGACGGCGGCAGCGCGCCGCTCCTCCCGCGCGCCACTCTCGAGTCGCCGCCGAGCGACCGCCTGGCTCAGCCTCCTCCGCCCCCTCCCCGGCGGCTGGGCCGAGCCAGGGTCTGGCGGTGTGTTCTCGTTCCCTTTGCTTTTCTGTTTTCAACTCTTCGGCGCGGCCGCGTACGGCTTAATCAAAGCCATTGAAGGGAAGAAAAACAACAGAAAACCATAAAGGGAGGGAAAATGCCTAGGCCCCGGAATTTGGCACCACCTAGAGCCCGGTGAGCATCCGGAGCGCATCTCCTCCTTCCCCCCGCCCCGGGTCCCCGCGCAGCTCCTCCTCCCCGCCGTCTCCCCACGCGGCCCTTCACCCCCGGGAACGGCGCCCGGGGGTCCCGGGGCTGGCCGCGAGGAGGCCGCGGGGCCACGCAGCTCGTGGATGCAGGCGCGCGCTTGGGGGCTCCGGGCCACCGGGAAAGGGCACCCCGCCGTCTTCCGGGAGAGCGCAGCGAGAGAAGAGGTCCGCGACGGGGAGGGGGCGTCGGGGGCACGGAGGCAGGGGGCGGCACCCCCAGATGCAGGTCCTCGGTTCCGCGCGGGGCTGTGCTCCGCGTCCACGCGCTCGCGGCTGCAATCCCGGCGCCCTGCGGGGCCTTTTCCCTCGTATTTCCCTCGCAGCTTTTCCTGCCTAACGTGAAACGACAACAGCCGAGACCCCTGGAGGTCGGGGGTGCGCACGGGGGGTGATGGTGTGCAAACCGCGGGGATGCAAGGGAGGGGGCTCGGGGTCGCGGCCTCCGATGGGCCCCCTTCCTTCCCAAACCAAGCTCTGCTCCAAAATTAGGTCTCAAGAAGAAGAGACGGAAAAGGTCACGGAAGGCAAGCAAGGGCCGACCCGGGTGCGGTGGGGTGCGGTGGGGGGAGGGGTGCTTTCCGAGCAACTCAGTTCAGCGCTCCTCCCGGCACACCCCCACTTATTTGTGTGTATCGCGAACTTCATTTTCGTTTTCGATAAACGCGTAAATGCCAACAGAGGCTAAAGCATTTGGTGATGCCTGCAACTTTTCCGAAGCCTGCTCCGCGCCCGCCCCCAGCCCCTGCACTGAAAGGAAGTGGGGAGCCCCGGGTGTGTGGGGGGGGCGACACCTACTGGGGCGCTCCGGTCTGGGTGCACATTCGCTCTTCCTCTGCAGTAAAACGTGCTCCAGCGCCCCTGTGTGGAAAGACACCCACTGTGCCCGGGCGCTGGGCTCCGGCTCAGACCGCAGGCTGGTGTGTGGTTTGTCCTCTGCCTTTCGGGGTGGATTCCTCCCTCCTGTCCTGCTGGAGTCCATTGTCCTGCTTGAGGGTCTAGGCCTCTCCCTGCTGGTCTCGTCCCCCTCCCCCAACCCCAGATCTCCCACGCGCAGTCCTTTCCCCCTTGTTGGCAGCCCTTGGGCTGGGATGGATCGTCCTGTCCTGAGCGGACTAGGACCCCACACTCCAGACCAGCTCGCACCTGCTCCGGCGCTTCCCCTGTCCTTCCACTCCACGTGGGTGTGGGCATCTTCACCTTCCAGCGGGACTTCCGCTCCGCCATGGTTTCCGTGACCACTTGAGAAAATGGCCCCAACCGCAGGCTGCCAGCGCTTGTTGAGTCTGAGTCCAAGGCCAGCTCCTGGCACCATTGTCCAAACGCAGAAATCCCAGAGGGAAAGAGACCTTGCTGTCCTTTGTCCTAAAAACTGCTGCCTCCTGAGGTGACCCGAGGATGAAAACCCAGATAAAACCAAGGAGGGTCTTTGAATGCAGGAATGGAAAAAGCAGACCCTTATTGTCCTTCCCTCCCTTTATGTTGTAACTATTAATGGAACAGTATAACTGTCTCCCCTCCTACCCCATAGGGAGGAGGCATTTGCCCTACTCTTCTCCCCCCACCCAGTATACATGCCTCATCCAACCAGCAAATGACTCGCAAGACCCCTATCCCACTCCTTGTACCCTGGGTATCAAAGTGGACTAAAGACCGCTGTTTAACGTCAGTTCTCCCTTGAGCTGGCCCGCTGTTCTAACAGTGTCTCTCTCTCTCATAAACTTTATTTCCCTCTCATTCTGTCTCATGTCTGGAAATTCTTTTCCAACCCAAGCCCGGACCAGGACACCTCCTTCAGGGTCCTTAACTTGGGTGGAGACACTGGAAGTCCACTGGGAGAGGACCCCTTCAGATCCCTCCCAAGCTCTCAACCTAGCAAATAGTCTTGTTTTAATTAAAATGTATACCACAGCTATCCTCTGTTTAATCCACTATGGTTTCCTTCCACTAAGAAACAGAAGTGCATCTTAACATAGTTCAAAAGATGTTTCCTTTCCCGAAACCATAAAAACAAGTAGAATCAGAATCTGGACAGCTGGGGGCCCCCCGCACCACCAAAAGGCAGATATGCCTCCTGCTGATCTGGGGGTGCCAGAGCATCCTGCCCCACTTGATGTTGAAGACAGAGGCCACAATTACAAGAACCATCCAGCTAAACCCTAAGAGTCATCACATTCAGATAAATAGGAAATCTTGCTTTCATTCCCCCTCCCCCACCCAGCTGTGCTTTCAGATCCATGAAACTGCTTTCCCAAACCCACTTGAAAGCCCGCCACTGCTGCTCACAGTGGCATCTAGATCTGACACCTCACTAAAAATAGAGGCTGTGAGGGTCCCACTGATGTAATACATATGCATATATATATTTATGAAATGTCCATGTATATATTTACATGAATTATAAGAAGAAGCATGATGAATATTTCTTGTAGCAATATAGTTCATACAAGATATTTATATGGAAATAGTTTAGCTATCACACATTTTATAGATGTGTGTGTATCAAGGAGAATAGATTGAAAGGGAGATAAGGAAGACATGCAGGGTCTCTCACACTTGAAATTATATTTTCAAGCGAGCATGTAGGTCTTCAAATTACACTTTGGCCAAAGCGACAGAGGATGGGATGGTTGAATGGCATCACCAACTCAATGGACATGAGTCTGAACAAACTCCAGGACACCATGAAGAACAGGGCAGCCTGGCGTACTGCAGTCCGTGGGGTCACAAAGAGACACAACTTAGTGACTGAACAGCACGCAACAACAAAAATCTCAACTAAAGGATTCAGATGAAATGATAGGGCCATTCTAATTTATAGTTATTTGTAAAGTGAAAAAAGCTATAAAGCCCATAAACAACTGGGTGAAGAGTTGAGTACAGATGGGTGTCAAAAGAAGTATATCTGAAAATTAAACAGGACAAATGGAAGGCAAGGAGCTGTTGCGATGAGCAGAGGCCAGGGTGGTGGGAGCAGACAGAACACTAATGCAGAAACATCACAAGCTGCAAAGCTTCCTGGGCACCATCTAGATCCGGAGCCCATCAACCAACTTCAAAAGCACCGGGCTACCTTCCTCCACCCACACACTGAATATGACTCATCCTAAAACATGTCCTAGACTTTGAATGTGAGTCTGTGCACACATGTTGGCAAGCGTGTATGCACTCACACATCCAAGTCTGCCTGAAACACTGATACATACACTGCAGGGTCTCTCTGGAACCCTGGATAGACTGTCAGAACCCTGAAGTCCCAAATGCAAAGAGGGAACTGATGAATGAAGTCACGCAACTGCAGAGAATTGCAAGTGGTGGCACTTCATGATGCATAATTCATTCACTTACTGCCTTCAATAACCTTTGCAGAACCCCAACCTTTAAATAAGGAAAAAGATTCTGAAGAGTAGGAAAACTTCCCAGGGAGCGTGTAAATAGAGGGGCAGCGCTGCAGAAGGAAACTTGTCTATAACGGCCTCCACTCAACACTGAACGTCTTGGCTACGAAGTCTAGAAAAGTAGATCTCCATTCCTGCTCGTTGGCTAAGTATGGGAATCTATTTTCAAAAATGTTCTGTGGATTATCTCACATCAAAATTTTAATTCTTCATTATGGCTTAAAACTCTGATCACTGACCCATTTTTTCCATCTAGTCTCACATGATTATTTCTTCCCTGTTTATTAAAAGGTGGGAGTGTGTGTTTATTTTCCCTGGAACCAAATTACAAAACAAATATGGTAAATCATTGGAATTAGGCAGATGCTACAAAATAGGATGGGCAGTTATTTTTTTTAGTGACAATAAAGGGAACTTTCTGGTCTATATGCAAGCTAAGCATTGTAAAAATACCAAAAGTGTATTGAGTCCAGAAGCCCAGGCATGCTTTTTATTACCTAAGAGGTTTTCTTACTTCTAGGAGAGAATTATGTCCTATAGTTTACTTCCCCCTTCTTTTGGAGGAGAACGAGGAGGACAGAACCTTGCTTAAGATTTTTATTCTTTTCCAAACACTGATATTTCAGAAAAAGAAATGGCCAACTTAGCACACTCTGACAGAAAGGCTTCCCTAAAACACTGGACATCAGTGTTTTTAAAATATTATCACATTGTATTCATACAAATGGAAAGAAATAAAACAAGTATTTTGGTAGCTTGAGAAAATACAGTACCAACTACATAAATACAGAGCACCCATTCTCTCTTGTACTCTCTCTTTAAAATAATTATTTCTTTGCAAGATGACTATCGAGTGGGATCCAGATGGTAAGATGGTAAGATGTCCTTTTCAAACTTTACAAATAGGAAAAGTCCAGCACTAGAAAAAGAGAAGACCACTACTAGCTTTGGGCTTCCCTGTTGGCTCCGTGGTAAAGAACCTGCCTGCCAATGTGGGAGACTTGGGTTGGATCCCTGGGTCAGGAAGATCCCCTGGAGAAGGAAACGGCAAACCACCCCAGTATTCTTGCCTGGGAAATCCCACGGACAGAAGAGCCTGGTGAGCTACAGTCCATGGGGTTGCAAAGATTCAGACACAACTGAGCAACTAAACAACAGCAAAAACAACTCCTGGCTTTAACACAAAGTTAAAGCACAAACTGAATTAACCTTGAGCTTTTTGAATTGATACTTCAAGATTCATATGTTTTAAAGGAAAACATTTATTTTAAGCCTGGCGGGCTACAGTCATGGGGTCTCAAAAAGTCAGACACGATTGAGTGACTCGCACTTTCATTTCACTTTCAACCGAAAGGCTTATGCTAAAATTAATGTAGTTAAATGTTAGTTTCCAGCAGCACATGTCCCTGCATTTTAGTACTGACTCTGCACTTGCCTGGTTTTCTCATACAGTCTGAAATATACATACAACTCTCTGCCCTGGGCAGCACCTGCTTACCTGGACTTGGTTACTAATACACGTGGTAATGCTGATCACCAAGTAAGTAAAACAATCACTGACTCAACTAAGCCCGTATTTTCCTCTGAGCCTGGTGGGGCTGTGGGAGCCCACCCTCCCTTCCTTTAGGGGTCCTTGAGGGGCCCACTCTCTTCTGTCACCCACACCCATGGACACTGGACCGTGGCCTATTTCCTCCTTCCTCCCATCTTTCACCCTTCTATCTTCCCATCCTCTTTCTGCTCCTCCATGGTCCCTGCTCTGGATCAATATCAGTAAACTGCATTTTTTTTCCTTTTAAAATTCCTTGCTGCGCTCTGAATACTTATAAGAATTTGCTTTTCACTAGCAATACTGCCTCAGAAAGTATCTGAATAACCACATTAGCCCCTAGAAAAGGCACCAACCTCTGTCTGCTCCCATTTCCTGATGATTCAGTGAGAGCTCCACCATGCTCCCCAAGGCTCCTAAGATTTTTAGAGCACGGGATCCAGAAGAGAGCCTGTTGTTTCTGTCTGTCCCTGGTGATCGCTGGAGAGCAGCCGTGTCATCATCTAAAATGTCTTCATTCATACCCCTTGCACCATTAGATTAAAAAGGAAGGCAACTTCTGCTCTGAAATGCCCCCAAAGCTCCTTGCCTTTCAAACCACACACTTCCCGGGTCCAGTGAATTAAGCTGAATCGGCTTCCCTTCAATGTTAAAGTGACATTAACGAGCCTCTGCAATTCAGTGCTTCCCTTTTAAAACCAACAGAGGTGATGGTTGAGTTCTGGAAGGAGAAAAAGCTTTGATCTGCTCTCTCTTGTGACCAATGGCTGGCATTTCAAAGGACCAAGTCTTGTTTGGCTCTAATGGGAAATGTGAAACTGGCTTGAAAGGACAGGGCTCAGACCCTCACTGAGGGTTATTCTTCATCATGTCACCCAAAGGGATTCTTAGGTTTTCACTGGAAAGGAGCAATGGAATAGAAAAGAAGAGATAGAAACAGGATCATTCAAAGGCTGAGTCTTCTTCAGATAGTAGAAAACAGAGCTAGTATTGATTCATTCATCTTGCCATGTAAATTCCACTCAACTGCAGGCCAGTGGAACTGCAGAATACGGAAAATCATCTACTGGGGGCTTCCCATATCTTAAGTTCTCAGCTAAGTGCTCAGCACACATTAAATCATTTAATTCTCACAATTATCATTTTTCACTTGGACGTCCCAGGTGGCACTACTGGGAAAGAAGCCACCTGCCAATGAAGGAGACATAAGAGACTCGAGTTCCATCCCTGGGTCAGGAAGATCCCCTGGAGGAGGGCATGGTAATCAGTTCCAGTATGCTTGCCTGGAGAATCCCATGGACAGAGGAGCCTGGCAGGTTAGTCCATGGAGTCACAAAGAATCAGACCCAACTGAGCGATTAAGCACGCATACATAAGGATGGGAGGGAATATGAGTAGTCCTTAAATGTGTTGCAGAGCTAAATTATAGGGAAGCCTAGGTGTGAGGCTGATGTAGTGTACCAGCTGGAAATAGCTGGTATACTAAGAAGGTGTGTTAAGCCCAGGGAACCAGCGTCCAGGTGCAGGCGATGAGTGTTTCATGCATCCTGGTATCTGCCTTCCAGACACCGAGGGGCAGAAGAGGGGGCTTCCTCTGATTGGAGAACAGGGGCCTTAGAGAGTCAGGGCCAGAAGCCCTCCCTGAGGCTGACCAGGGATGCGGCGGGCCACCTGCTTCCCGGACATCCATCTGGTTGAATGTGAACCTGCAGAAGTCGCTTTAAAGTCCCTGTCCTGTCCATCTTACCCTGCCTCAGACACTGCCAGAATTAAGACCATACCCTTGAGTTTAGGCATTGTCTGGAATAGCATCAAGAAAAAATCACTGGACATAACTGAGGTCTTACGGTACAGCACAGGGGACTCTGTGGCAGCCTGGATGTGAGGAGGGGTGGAAGGAGAATGGGTTCGTGTATGTGTGTGCTGAGTCTGAAACCATCACAGTCAGGTTAATCGGCCATACTCCGACACAAAATAAAAAGTTCAGAAAAAAGGAACTGGCAATAAAAGCTACCTAGCATTTAGAAAAATGAATAAATCACACAAGTGTCACCCATTAAAAAAAAAAAAGAATGCGGTCTGAGTGAAAAGAAAAACAAACAAGCCTCGGTTAATGGCACACGCACCAGAAGACACACCAGCCTTTCAAGTGTGCGATGGGGCTCTCCCGGCAACACCGGCTCCTTCCTGGGGCAGAGAGTCCCAGCCATGAGCTTCTGGGTCCTGATGATTCATCTTCAGGGTAAGCCATTGCTTCCCCATTCATAACTGTGATGGACTGGAATGTTGTTTGGAAAACACCCACCGACCCTGGACGCCTTTGCAGCTCTACTTCCAGCAGCTTGTTCTGGCCAATGGAGTGTGAATGGACCCAACACAGGCAGAGACCTTCGAGGCATTTCCATAATGTGGCTGACCTCTTGCACCCAGGTGGCCCACCCTCTAAGAACACAGCCTGGGTAGTTGTAGCCACTTCAGCTTGGCCTCCACAACTAACCACACTTGGGAGAGACTTGAATCCAACCCCTGGTTTGGAGTTGAGCTCAGGGATCAGGGAACACAACGCAGAGCCTCCCAGCTGAGCCCACGGCAGACGCACCACATCACGACTGACCAGCAGAAATGGGAACCTTGATCTTATGTAAGCCATGCCATTTGGGATGGTTTCTCATACTTGCGTCATGCTATATGTCACATTCTAGCTCACTAAAACTAAAATCAAATCCATGCATGAAAAATGGAAGAGCTAATGTCGGTGCTTATTGTAAGCATTTAACTTCCTTATCCAGTAGCTATCTAAATGTCCACCATGTCCCGGTCATGACTCTATTTTATGTTCTAGGGAAGAGGTGAATGACTGAAATGAACTCAGTTCTTGCCTTCATGCAGATTACAGTCAGGCCTCCTCTCAGTGGAGACGGACTGGTGCTCTAAACTACAGGCTGGATTGATAAGGCCATCCTTTCATGAAAAGATGTAACTTTCTCTGTTTATTCTTCCTTTTGGTACATTTACAGCCCTGGCAGTTTTATTAGAAAAAGGCTGTTAGAAACGTAGACTACAAATGTGTTCCTAATAATGGTCTAGTTATTGACTGTAGAAGCGCAAAGAGCATCAGTTCAGTTCAGTCGCTCAGTTGCGTCCGACTCTTTGCGATCCCATAGACTGCAGCACATCAGGCCTCCCTGTCCATCATGAAAAGCATGTTCAGCCCCGAATCACAGAGGCTCTCAAAGAATCACTCCTGGACCAGGCACGAAAGGAACATCTAGAAATCTGTGAGGATGTGAATTCTGGGTCCCATCCCAAACCTACTGAATCCAAAATTCAGGCTGGGCCCGGTCCTCTGTAATTGTAATGAGCCCACTAGGTAGTTCTGATGAGCACTCGAGTGTGAAAAACAAGCCGTACCAGAATAATCCCTAGAGCACGTTTCTAAACGGCACCCAGGTGAGCCGAGCCAGTCTCAGAATGTTTGTTGATTTTCAGGAAATGGCTTACCCATTTAAAACTCAGAACAGGCATTCTCCAGAGGGTAAGAATTTTTCTAGAATGAACAAAGGCCAGTCTTTCTCACTTAAAGAAGGGTTATCTTGACAGTTCCTTCAAAGCCAAAATATGCAGTTGGCCAAAAAGTGTCTCGGTGGCCAAAAGCAGATACCAACCACATTGTCAAAGCTAACATACATTCCTGTTCGGACTCATCTCAGAGAGACTTTGATTCTGTACCCGAGCTGACAGCCTCACCCATCTTGCCAGGATATATGCAGTTTGGCAGACAAGCTCTGCAGAATTTCAAGAAACAAAACACCTTACTTTCAAAAATTGATTTCATTAAAAATCCTCAGTGCCCCTGGTTTAGACTCATTGCTTTTTTAATGCAATAAAAAATCTTGAATTAAAAATCAATGAAGTTAATAAACATGTTCAGGTTGAAAACCAACTTTTTATGAACTTAATTTTCCTGAATTTACTTCTTTAGGACACATTAAGCTGTTCAATATAAAACCCATTTTTTTCACCATCACTTAAATTTCCTCCAAATTTCCATGCAACATACTTAAAATTTTAAAATAGGTGAATGCAACTTTAGGTGGTTCGTTTTTGTTAAATTGTAATACATTCTCTGACCCACATGCACATGGTTAATATTTATGGCTAATCATTAATGTACACACACAATAGATTCTATGAAGTATGGGAACTAACCTGGAGGAGGAAAATAAACTTCAAGCCTGGTGCTGTGTATCTTCACAGGGCCTGGAGCAAATACAAGAGATATCAATGCAAAACCCTGGTTCCTGCATATATGATATGTCAGATATGAGTGCAGAGGACTCTCATTAAAGAAAACAGATTATATTAAGGCAATAAAACTAAAATAAAGCCACTCATTTGCTTCACATGGGTAATTCGATCACTGTGCACTGTAACTCTATCAACTCCGCTACACCCATCTCTGACCAATTTCCTTCTCATAAAAGGGAGAAATAGGCTTGTCTATACTACTAATTGCATTTCAGATCATTTTAATTTGGAACTCAAAAACAGTAATTCTCCTAACAATCGCTTATATTTATATTCTGCTTGACAGGTAAACAGAAATTGCCTGTTGGCTAAATAAATCCATGAGTCACAAAAGCCTGCAATTTGAACAGATTTTTCCTTACTCACAGCAAAACCAATGTTGACTCTCTGCTCTAAATAGCATGAGGTGGGTCCTACTCATTCCTAGATTGAGCTTGGAGTCTCTGACGGGTCTCATTACCTCATTGTCCACATCGCACCCATAATCCCCACCATGACTTTCTTTGTGAGTCAGCAATATCCAGATTGCATCATCGGCATGTGACATTTTCAGTCTTCATGAGAAAGGATGAATAAATGGATGCTTTCAAGGGACTCTGCTTCTGAGCTGTCTTATGGGAAAGAAGCTACCCATAGAGCAGGATGAGGCTATATGGATATCTGTGTGCTAGCCTTCCTTTATTCCTCTGTAAGACCTCTAACATACACAACCTCAGCTCAACTCTAAATGAGATGTAAATGGTTGGTTGTGATCTAAATGAATTCTGAGTTTCCAAATTGAGCTATTCAAATTCATAAGAGAAATATCTTCCTTGAGTACTTAATAGCCTCAAAGAAAAATATTTTATGATTATTAAATCCAAATATATGGTGGTGGAATAGAATATAAAATTCGTGACTGTGCTAAGACAGAGAGTAAGACTTTAAGTAAGTTAACAACTTACATCAGACCCTCAAGGTGGGATCCCTGTGGCATGATGGGCACTCTCATGGAAAAACTTGGACCAAGAACTGGTCTAACCTTATACCCACTGATTACATCTGCATTTTATTGTTTTCCAATCAAATAACATGAACAACTTCACAGACAGCCACTGATTCCCTGGCAAAGCAGGCGGTCTATTTGGATTTCTGCACATGACAAAAAATAGTCCCTTGACATGATGGCGCTTCAGAGCACAGACCAACCCAGTGGATAAGCCACTAGTCCGTGGTCTCCATACATGCATGCGTGCGTGCTCAGTCGCTCAGTCCTGTCTGACTCTTTGTGACCCCATGGACCTTAGTCCACCAGGCTCCTCTGTCCATGGGACTTCCCAGGTAAGGATACTGGAATGGGTTGCATTTCCTCCTCCAGGGGATCTTCCTGACCCAAGGATCCAACCTGCATCTCCTGCATTGCAGGTGAATTCTTTACCACTGAGCCACCAGGAAGCCCTCCCTGTCTTTGGTCTCCACTTCTGATTAAAGTGGAAAGATGGTGATTTCCTAGGCCAACTGGAAACAGCTCCAGGAAGAGAATGGAAGCAAGTGATCCACAGATTCTGCCATCTCCCTTTGATGCCATTGATCTTTGTAGGAAAAAAATCATAATCACTAAGACAAATGCAATTCTGGTTTTATAGTTCCTGGACCATATCTTACCATTTCCCTGTATGATACTGGCCACATTAAAGAGTTCTCTGAAGATACATCTCATTATTTATTTACTTAAAAGAACCCTTAGATTTGTATTACACTTTATACTGGAAAAGGCTGGATATTATTCATTACATTAGTGCTTTGGAGAAAGAAAGAGCTTTGTTTATTTTCCAGAGGAAATTACGGAAAAGTTACACTCCCATTCTTTCCCACTTTCTGATCATCTCCTCTTAATTTGAAGAATTTCTGTCCTAAAATTAAGGGTCCCTACTTGGCTAAAGATATATAAAAAACTTTCTGAGTGGCATTGGAAAGGGTTTTTCCCCTCCTGGATAGAGGATAGTGGCGTGAGGAAGGACCTCTTCCTTCTCCCCCCAGCATTGTCCCTCTAGTTTATTGTCTCTGGACACAGTTGTATGAGGCCTGAAAGGCAAGGAGCTACTGCAGCCTCTTTGTCACCATGAGGAAAGAGTCAACTGCTTGCACTGATGTAAACAAAGAACCCCAACAGAATGGAGCTGGTAAACTAAACCCAGAACAGTCCCCCAGTTAGAAACCCCTGTTTTACCCCCTTTCAGTAAGAATAGCTACTCAGCCCAAAGTGCTGCTAACAGACACAATCAGACCCCAACTCGTCCTCAGTGGCTCTTTGAATGAGGAGAATTCACTAAGCATTGGTTTTCTCACCTACAGCATGAAGATGATAAGAGAGGCTACTCCTATCAGCTTTATCTACAACACAGGGCTCCTGAGTGGTTCCAATCCATTGCTTTTTTAAGAGAAAACAAAAACTTCTTAGACATACCTAACCTTTGGGAGAACAGGGGCTGCCTATAGTTCACACTCTGCAAAACACCTCACTGAGCTTTTTCATCTGATTCTTTCTTGTTTTTGTCCATGACTCTGCATTTGGACTTTTTGTTGATTTTGACAGCTTCTTCCACCTAGAGTACTTGATGGAAAATATTTTTCAATTATCAAAAGCCTGAGTGAGCTTCCTTGGTTAGCAACTCTGTGTATTATCACATATATGCTTGATGCTTCCTCATTCCACAAGGAGAGGACAACAGAGAATGTGTGATTGGAATCCTCCTAGAGTTTGCTCTATGAGCCTCTGTCTGTGAAAGAAAGTGAAAAGTGTTAATCGCTTGAGTCATGATTCTCCAGGCAAGAATACTGGGGTGGGTAGCCATTCCCTTCTCCAGGGGATCTTCCTGACCCAGGGATCGAGCCTAGATCTCCTGCCTTGCAGGCAGATTCTTTACCATCTGAGCCACCAGGGAAGCCCCACAAGAGAACGAGCTATTGTGGTTTTTTTTTTTTTTTTTCCTTTTCTTTTAGCTGCACTGCACAGCATGTGGGATCTTATTTCCCCAACTAGGAATCAAACTTGCCACCACTGCAACGGAAGCTCAGAGTCTTAATCACTGGACTGACAGGGAAGTGCAGTGAAGAAAAGCTATGACTGACCTAGGACAGCCTATTAAAAAGCAGAGACATTACTTTGCTAACAAAGGTCCATCTAGTCAAAGTGATGGTTTTTTCAGTACTCATGTATGGATGTGAAAGTTGGACTATAAATAAAGCTGAGCACCAAAGAATTGCTGCTTTTGACTGATGGTGTCAAAAGACTCTTGAGAGTCCCTTGGACAACAAGGAGATCCAACCAGTCCATCCTAAAGGAAATCAGTCCTGAATATTCATTGGAAGGACTGATGCTGAAGCTGAAACTCCAATACTTTGGCCACCTGATGCGAAGAACTGACTTATTGGAAAAGACCCTAATGCTGGGAAAGATTGAAGGTGGGAGAAGAAGGGGACGACAGAGAATGAGATGTTTGGATGTCAACACTGACTCAATGGTCATGAATTTGAGCAAGCTCTGGGAGATGGTGAAGGACAGAGAGGCTTGGCATGCTGCAGTCCCTAGGGTCGCAGAGGTGGATATGACTGAGCAACTGAACTGATTAAAAGCCTTTCATTCACATGGCATGAAGAAACATGTTCTGTGAGATATTCTCTATCTAGGGTTGATAAAGCCAGAGAGAAGTAGTGTGGATCCAAAGCAGGGAGGGGAGAAGAGAGGAAAGAGTCATTGCCTTACCAAATGAAATCATAATATTATAATTTTTGTGTAGATCAGCAGGCTATACTCAAAATATGCTCCAATAGGCAGTTTCTTTGCCTTAAAGAGGCTCCTAAGAAGCAAACTTTGACTTGGCATCAGAAGAAGCCATTTAGAACATGCAACCAGGGCTGCCGTAAGCTGAAAAATGGTGGGCTTGGAATCCTCTAGCCCACAGGAGGAGGAGGGCGGGCTGTGCCCTGTGCAGGCAGGGCATGTGTTCTGGGCACTAGGAACCAGTGAAAGTTAGAGTGCAAGTCGCTCAGTCATGTCTGACTCTTTGCAACCCCATGGACTATACAGTCCATGGAATTCTCCAGGCCAGAATATTGGAGTGGGTAGCCTTTCCCTTCTCCAGGGGACTAGGAACCAGAGGAATGGTCAACAATACAAGGAAAGATATTCCAGCTCCAGTGGACATATAGAACTTTGCATTCAGAATATCTGGAAAGAAACTTATTTTAGTACATATACATGTTTTTAATACTTTACAAAATTAAGCTCTGGAGTTGCCTTTTGGAATTGCACATGGAGGGGCAATGCCTTCGCATCTTAATCAAACCTACAGAGGCAGTGCTAAAAGGGAGTGGACTATACATTTTGGTCCAGGTTGATCAGCCTCCTGTTTATCAAAGGCAAGGACCAGTAATATTTCAGATAATTTTTTTTTTTTTTTTACAGAACTTGGAGTTGAGGGAAGAAAGCCAGAAAAACAGGTTCATAAAGTGCATTCATTCCCTTTATCTTGCAGCCTGTTTTGATTGTTTGGATCTTGTGCATTGTTTGTTCTGCGTTTCGATCCAGGGGACGGAAAGAACACAAGGAAAATAAATACATTTCTCACAGTCTCATGGGCCTTTCCTTTATTTTCATTTCCTCTCACAGCTTCTCCTCCCAGTCCTTCCACACCAAAAGCACCCTCGTGACAGCATCCTTACCATTTCAAAACAACTCGGCACATCCTGTTCACCTACAGCTGTTTATTTCGATAACCCTTTGATGAATTCAATCAACTGCAAAAATGAAAGCAACACAACAAACAACAGAAAAGACAAAGCAAAACAGGACAGGCTTGTGATCGTGCTGATTTTGAGCACACAGCTCCGAGCTTGACGCTGCCGCGTGAGGGCGCTATGGGAGTTCAGAAAGGCAAGCTGTGCTCAGCCCTGGGTGGCTAGGGCAGCCCTTCATTCTGATCACACCATTTCTGCATTCAACTGATCACACAGGAAACGAGGCAGCCTCTTAGAAGACTTTTGTTTCCTAGGAAAAGGAAGACTGCTGTTCTGTTTTCATGCTTTAAATGTTTTAAAAGCTTTCAGAAAACTAAAATTGGGTCAAAATGAATCATGACTCCGTCTTTATTTGTTGAAGATTCAGATATTCTGGGGAGGGGACGGTGGGCACAATAATGAGCTGAATTCCCATATATCATGGAGCACAGACAGACTGATGAGTTTGTGTGCCAAGAGGTTCATGGCTCAGGAGGGGTCCTGGATCCCCTGCAGTCTCTTTTATCCACTAGACCCTCGGTATATGGGATACGGAATCGGCATGAGTGATGTCAGAAAGCACTGGAGCTACTGAGAAGCAGTGATGGGCTGGACTATAAACAAGCATTATTGGGCCTAGATCGGCTTATTCCATCTATCACTTTCTCCTTCCCCCCCTCCTCCTCCCTCCAGATAAAAAGAAACCCAGAGAGCAGAAGCTACGCTGTGATAGCTGACATCCTTCCCCAAAAAAATATGTGAAATAAATTCAGCACCTTGGAGAGCAGCCTGGCAACCTTTAGGTCTGCACAAGTCTTTGTGGAAATATGAATGTTATGATCTTTGAAAAATTATTCATTAATTCAGAAAATACCGCTTTACAATTTAAGTCAGCTTTTAAAACATGCATGTCTTCGTACACACAAGGGATCTCAGAAGCTAGGACATCGGTAGATCCATTGATACCTGCAAATGAACTCAATTTATTTGTAAACTTTCCATCCTTGAAGAGTTTTGTTTATGAATGATGACAGAGTCAATTGAGGGCAAGCTTATAACCGTATGTTTCACATGTGTCACAGTGTTTAATAATTTTATAAGTCCTGTGATGTGGCTATTACCAAGATGGGATTCCAACTGAGGGGGACACTCTGCAGGAGCACCCCCACTATGTGTCTGTACACTTCTGTCATTTTGATGAGTCGTGCACTAAAGCACATCACAGGAAGATGTCAAACTGAATTTCCAGGTGGCATAACCATAACCTGACTTCAAAGTCCAGCTCAACAGTCCATCCGGTGATTTTTCAGAAGTGACTAATTGTCCTGCTGGATCATCATGACATCTCCAAGTACTTGCCTTACAAAGTACATACGCTCTATCTTGTGCTATCCATTCATTTATTCACCCAACACACACTACAGAGCTTTAACATGGCTGACCATGTCTTATCTCCCCCATCAGATGTTCCTTAAGACATGCGTCTAACTGAGGTTCAAGCGAGGAACTCTGTTGTATACAGAGAAGGTGCTCAAATTAGAGGAAAGTCCATTTAAGCCCCAGTTATCTACACAGTCTTCACAGAGGTGGTCTTCTGGAAGATACTGTGTTGGAGTCAGTTGGGCGATGCTCTGATTGGTGACAGCTGAGACCCCAGTGATACAAAGATGCTATATTGTTCACAATAGCACCTTTCAGAAATGACGGACCATAATCCACAGGCAGGCCATGCTAGCTATGAAATCAGCGTATGATTTTAAAGAAGAATGTGAAAACCTCCTGCTCTGTGTGTTCTCTTCCTGCAGGCATGCTGGGCTCCTCCCAGGTTTGGGTACCTGCCTTGAGTCTCCTGCCCCAGAGTACAAGCTCCTTGAGAGGAGAAACTGCTTCCATTTCCTTTACTGTTCATACCAGTGTCTATTGCAGTGCTTGGAACACTGGACATGGCAACGAGCATTGGTCAAAGGAATGAAAAGGCCTAAAACAACTACAATAAAGGCGTGGCAGACAAGTCTTGGTTGCCTATCATATCAAAGACCCACTGAAGCAAGTGTAGACAGAGTTTCCCTGAATTTATCCATATGTCCTGGGGGATGGCTTCCAACACCCTAGTTTCCCAAGGCAAATAGAGAAAGACAAATAATTTGATATCCACCAAGCAAACTGCCAGTATCCACTGGATCATCGAAAAAGCAAGAGAATACAGAAAAACATCTACTTTTGCTTATTATTTGTGCCAAAGCCTTTGACTGTGTAGATCACAACAAACTGTGGGAAATTCTTAAAGAGGTGAGAATACCAGATCACCTGACCTGCCTCCTGAGAAATCTGTATGCAGGTCAAGAAGCAACAGTTAGAACCAGACATGGAACAAAGACTAGTTCCAAATTGGGAAAGGAGTGTGTCAAGGCTGTATATTGTCACCCTGCTTATTTAACTTATATGCAGAGTACATCATGCGAAATGCCAGGCTGGATGAAACACAAGCTGGAATCAAGATTGCTGGGAGAAATGTCAATAAGCTCAGATATGCAGATGACACTACCCTTACAGCAGAAAGTGAAAAAGAACTAAAGAGCTTCTTGATGAAAGTGAAAAAGGAGAGTGAAAAAGCTGGCTTAAAACTCAACATTCAAAAACTAAGATCATGGCATCCAGTCCCATCAATTAATGGCAAATAGATGGGGAAACAATGGAAACAGTGAGAAACTTTATTTTGGGGGGCTCCAAAATTACTGCAGATGGTGACTGTAGTCATGAAATTAAAAGACACTTGCTCCTTGGAAGACAAGCTATGACAAACATAGCTGCGGCTGCTACTAAGTTGCTTCAGTCGTGACCGACTCTGGGCAATCCCAGAGACACCAGCCCACCAGGTTCCTCTGTCCCTGGGATTCTCCAGGCAAGAATACTGGAGTGGGTTGCCATTTCCTTCTCCAACGCATGCATGCATGACAAACGTAGGCAGCATATTAAAGGCAGAGACATAACTTTGCTGACAAAGGTCTAGATAAAGCTTTGTTTTTTCAAGTAGTCATGTATAGATTTGAGAGTTGGACTGTAAAGAAAGCTGAGTGCCAAAGAATTGGTGTTTTTGAACTGTGGTGTTGGTGAAGACTGTTGAGAATCCCTTGGACTGCAAGAAGATCCAACCAGTCAATCCTAAAAGAAATCAGTCCTAAATACTCACTAGAAGAGCTGATGCTGAAACTGAAACTCCAATACTTTGGTCACCTGATGCAAAGAACTGACTCATTGGTAAAGACCCTGATGCTGGGAAAGATTGAAGGCAGGAGGAGAAGGGGACAACAGAGGATGAGATGGTTGGATAGCATCACCAACTCGATGGACATGAGTTTGAGCAAGCTCCGGGGGTTGGTAATGGACAGGGAAGCCTGGCAAGCTGCAGTCCATGGGGTCACAAAGAGCTGGACAAGGCTGAGTGACTGAACTGAACCGAACTGAAGCAAAACATCTGGGTATGCCTGTTATCAAGATAGGTCTTCTCATAATTCAAGGAAATGCATTCGTTGCTCAGGGCTGGTAGTCACTACCTTCTAGCTGTTGTTTGGTCACTCAATTGTGTCCAACTCTTTGTAACCCCATGGACTGTGTCCCATCAGGCTTCTCTGTCCATGGGATTTCCCAGGCAAGAATACTGGACTGGGTTACCTCTGAATAGTCTTCATAGCCTTCAGGAATGAACACATCTTTCATACAGAGGAGGTTTAATAGCGTGAAGAGGGAAAAGCCTTTCCTTTGAGATTTTTGTTTGTTTTAGTGGCAAATAATTTATCTTTAATGGCTAATGAAAATGTATCCTAGAGAAACTAATATTGCACAATGCCACTTAAACTAGGTATATATTATATAAATCTCTCCAGTGTGGTTTATCTATCCAAAATGGAATTAATACCATTGATAAGCCAATGTAATATTTCCATATTATGACATTAACTGATTTCCTATATATACTAGTGGTGTCAAATGTTTAGTTATTCACTTACATATTCATCTATTGTTGTTTACTCCCTAATTCATGTCTGACTCTTTGTGACCACAGGCTGCCCTGTCTTTCACCATGTCCTCGAGTTTGCTCAAATTCATGTCTGTTGTATCAGTGATGCCATTCAACCATCTCATCCTCTGTCATCCCCTTCTTCTCCTACCTTCAATCTTTCCCAACATCAGGGTCTTTTCAAATGAGTCAGTTCTTTGCTTCAGGTGGCCAAAGTATTGGGGCTTCAGCGTCAGCATCAGTCATTAAGTCATTTTAAAAGATTAAATGTTGGTAGTTATAGCAACAGTGATGCGCTTTTGAAAGCTCGATAAAGATTTGCTGGAAGGGCTCCCTGTGAGCCTTGGAGAAATACATGCGGCTCCAGGCCAGAGCCTCTGGATGAGCCTGCTCTGTGGTCCTGGGAGACTCCGACTATTGGTCTCAAACAACGATTCTGTCTCAGTGAACACTTGAGCACACTCGCAGGGAAAATGAATTTGTAGAATGTAAACCGACTGAAGTCTTTCCTCCAAGGAACCTGTCAGGGTCAATACTGGTCACAGTCAGCTACCTCTCTCCTCTCTGGTGCCTGTCATCCCACCAACTTCAAAGGGGCTCAAACACAGTTCACTCCTGATATTGTCATTAACATGATTTTTCACTGAGCCTAGAGAGCGCCAATGTTTGCATTAAGATGCACAGATCTAAATCAACCTTGAACTGGATAGACTAAGAAAGGTGCAACAAATAACACTATAGTTTTGAAAAGTTAGTCACTCAGTTGTGTCCAACTCTTTGTGATCCTATGGACTATAGCCTGCCAGGCTCCTCTGTCCATGGGATTCTCCAGGCAAGAATACTGGAGTGGGTTGCCATTTCCTTCTCCAGGGGATCTTCCCCACCCAGGTATTGAACCTGGGTCTCCTGCATTGCAGACAGATTCTTTACCATTTGAGACACCAGGGAAGCTTGATAGTTTTGAATGTTATTCTCAAATCGATTGCTACTTGCCTTCCATTTGCATTGGGATATCATATCTACTGAGATTTCTGATGACCGGATATGTTCACCAAAGACATGCCTGTCGGGTTTCTAGATCCCGAGGAATGTCACTCCCCACTGGAACACACATCGTGGATCAATGGTGCCAACAGCGGTGCAAAGCTGGTCACGTCTTTCGCCGTGCCATCTCACTGCACGTGGTGAGTCTTCCATGGACACTGAAGCGTACGTAGCAAGTGACAAACAGAAATTTTAAAATTTGGAAAAATACCTCCTTGCTTGAATGAGTAGAATGCTTGCCATATAGGGAAGTCGGGTGTGTCTGCAGCCCTGCTTCCTGAGGACGTGTAAAAATGGGAGTACGATGGGGGCTCTTTCCACATCTCATCGGCCCATGAGTAATGGGAGCCCCCACCAGATGGCTCCACAAGTGTCAGGAAAAAAAACCTAACTCAGGGTCTGCAATGTGCTGGAGACAAGACATTTGAAACTCAGTTCCTCCAGGTTTCTCACTGGAGAAAGGAGACATTAACAGGTTTTTCAGGGATTATTAAAGCTGTTAAGTAAACTTCTTATATGATGTTTAACACACACACTCACACACACACACTCACACTCACACACACACTCACACACACACACTCACACTCACACACACACACACACACACACGGGTTTTCACTGGTCTCCCTAGTGCTATACCATGCCTATCCTTTCACTGGGTGGTTCAGCCAGTGGGTTCACATTTATAAAACAGTCTCTTCATTTTTTTTTAAAGACTTTATGTTTGCCAAGGTCTCCAACATCAAGGAGAGCGGCTCTCCTGTTTTCATCAATATAGCTAATAAATACATTGTACCGAGGACCTAAAAAAGGGCACACGGTGCCAAGACGATGTATGGGAATCATCTCTGTGGATATCTGTGGATGAGACAAGATTAAAAAACATTCAGTCTGTGCGTCTGCTATAATCTCGAGCTTCTTGATGCTTTTACGTCTTCCATATAGCCTTCCTAGGTGTGTTTAAGTTGATAAATGTCTCTCTGGATAGAAGCATCATGCTAGAATATCATTGCCTACAGATGGAATTTGTACATCAGAAGCTGGGTGCCTCAATCCTCTGGCTTACTACCACCATCACAAGTAATTCCTACAAGAAAAATAAAATATTTCCTGCACTTGGATGAGGAGCAGAAAGGAAATAAAATACATTAGTATTGTACTGGAGACATCACTTCAGGCTTGCGTTACTCCTTCATTATCCATAATGAATGAAATGATTCACATAATTTAACATTGAAAGCCTAAGTGATTACTATTATTGTATCACTGCTATATCCGGAAGGCGATGAATTCTAGAGTGTACCTTATTCACTTTGCTTACTCAAGTCTTAGAGTAAATCCGTTTACTGGACCACACCATGGTTCTTTTCTAATGGAGCCTCTTCACTCTGTCACTCAAAGATGGCTTAGAAGAGGACAGTGTCCACTGAAGCTAAGCACTGAGCTAGTCAGCAATCGCTCCACAAAGGAAGGGCATAGCACAAAGGGTTTTCTGGTCCAAGAGCCTCAGGATTAGGTGGGAAGGGTACTCTTGAAGGAAGCCAAGACACAGAAATAAGCCAAGCAGAAGCTGTGGACTCTGGCCATTTTGTCTATGTTTCAGCTTCAGAGAAGTTTCAATTTGAATTGGGTGGGTGTGGGACTTTGAATTCAATCGGTGAATAGAACTGACCAAATAAATTGATGGCTTATCTTCTCAATTTTCTATTGGTTGAGTTTTTATGAGACAAACGTAGCCTTCAAATAAGTCGGTGAGAAGAGAGAAAGGGGAATAAAAACAGAAGTGAAATTGAAGTGAACCACAAATGCCGAGTGAAGGGAGACGCAAACAATGCCCGGACACTTGCAAGGGTAACTTATTTGTCCTTGGCTGGTTCCACACCTTTAGACCACTGGAAGATAGCACTACACGTACTGATGACTGCTGTAAGGACGGATTCATAATCTACTAATAAAAAGGGAAGAGAGGTATTGGATAGTTGAGTGATGCATATCAAGCACACACACAAAATGTGTCTTAAGTCAAAAGCAGTAAAACAAGAACCATTAATCTCAACACATGTATAAGGAAGGAAGGAGGGAGGGAAGGAGAGAGAGAAAAAGGAAGGAAGGAAGACCCATAAATCTGGGGACCTTGGCCATGGAGAAGGGCCTCGCGGCAGCAGCAGCGGTGTGCAGAAGTTGCATAAAGGCGCGGTGGGGTCCGGAGCGGTATGCATGGTAGACGCTCCATGTCCCCATCGGCGTGACCTCAGACAAGTCATATGTGTTTCCCAGAATCTCAATTGCCTCAACTAGAAGTGCACAAGGTTAGAACAAGGGCATTCTTGTTCTTTCATGCTCTAAGCTTTATATAATACACTATTAGCAGCAGAAATACCTTTCTTGCTTTGAAAGGATCTGGGCAGGTAACTTCTGTTTTTAGATAAAAGAATAGATTGTATAGTTTCTGGGAAGAAATAAAAGTTATACAGGAAAAAGTGGTGCATTTAGTTGGGCCCACACTTACTAGTCGTATTTTGATATAGCTATTAACACTAATACTACTGCTATAGAATTCACATCATTCATAGTAACGAGGTCATCTCAATGACCCCTCTACCAATATCACTGTGCAGAAACCGGCCACTGAGGCTGTCTATAAACATGCTAATATTGGACAGAGAAAGACAAATATCATAAGATATCACTTATATGTGGAATCTAAAAAATGAAACAGATGAAGCTACTTATCAATACAAAACAGACTCACAGAAAATAAACTGATGGTTACCAAAGAGAATAAACTTAGGGCTACCAAAGAGCATAACCATAAGTTTATTTTCTGTGTCTGTGAGTCTGTTTGTTTTGTATTGATAAGTAGGTGGGGGACACATGTGACCTGTGGCTGATTTATGCCAATGTATGGCAAAAACCACCACAATATTGTAAAGGAATTATCCTCCACTTCAAATAAATTAATTTTAAAAAAGAATAGCAGGAGTGGGGGAGAGATAAATCAGGAGTTTGGGATTAACAGATACACACTACTGTATATAAAATAGGTAAACAGGGACCTCCTGTGTAGCACAAGGATTCACATTCAATGACTTGTGATGGCCTGTAGTAGAAAATAATTTGAAAAAAGAATGTACGTACACATGCATTATACGTATAACTGAATCATTTTGCTGTACACTTGAAACTAACACAACACTGTAAATTAACTATACTTCAATAAAAATAGAAAAGCAATACACTTGTGTGTATAAATGAACTCCAATTAATCAGTTACATTCAAATTGCAAAGGGGTCTAGAAAAAATAGCTTACTAGAGTAAATTGAAAAAGCAGCCATTTGTAATAAGCATTGCTTGCTCTTGTTTTCACAGAAAAGGGCTCCAAGTAAAAAGCGGAACTGTGAACCTATGTGTAGAATATATGTTAAAATCCTGTTGGTTTCCAAAAAAGAACCATGATCATGAATGGGCTTTCATTTTTTTCCCTAGAAAATTAATCATCCAAGAACCATGGCAACTGCTGGTTTAGCTTATGGAATCACTCACGGTGACAAATACAACTGCAGCAAACGCATATGGAGATGAAGGAGCTGTAGGTACAAGGTCACCTCTTTGTGGGAAAGATTTAGAGCCTTGCAGGAAATCCCCTGACCCTGTGGTCAGTATAAAGAGCCGTCTCTCCTCAACCAGCTGTGAGCCCACTGCAGTCAGGAGTCCTTTCTCACACTGAAGTTAAATAGGCATCATGGTGCTGGAAGGGACTTTGGAGATGGCTCAGGTTGACCTTCTTTGTTTGGACACAGGGAAACCACCTCAAAATGAAAGAGACTTCTCTGCAGAGTCAAACGTCATTGCAGAGGGAAAAATAGGAAAAGAAAGAAACAGTGAGGACTTCCCTGGCGGTCCACTGGTTAAGAACCCGCCTGCCAACGCAGGGGACGTGGGTTCAGTCCCGGGTCGGGGAAGATCCCACATGCCATGGAGCAGCTAAGCCCGTGAGCCACAACTGCTGAAGCCCGCACGCCCTAGAGCATAACTCTGCTACGAGAGAGGCCGTGGCATGAGAAGCCCATACACGGCGACTGAAGCCCAGCCGCTGCCCACCGCAGCGAGAGAAAGCCCACAGGCCGCAACGAGACCCAGGGCAGCCAAAAATGAAAAAAATTAAATCAAACACACTAAAACCTTAAAACAACACAGTTTTTAAAAAATAAAATAAACAGAGAAAGAGAGAGGAGAGAGAGGTAAAGAGAAAACAATTTCTCTTTTTCTTCACTAAGGATGTGCATGTATTCTAAGGACAAAGCGGGAGGCAGAAAACTCTGCTCAGTGTATTTACTCTGCAAGATATTCAAATGAGTCCACAGCATACAACACAGTAGTTAAAAACCAAACTCCCCAGACTCCTAGCCCAGAATCCCTAGATGCAGATACTGTCTCCCTCACTCACAGAGTCTCAGGAGAGTGACTTGGGGAGATAACCCAGGGGAGTCACTTCCCCACAGGAACCCTCGCCAGGCAGCTGTGATCAGTACTATTATTGGTTAGCCTATTGCAGCTCCAGAGATACAGAAGTTGCATATGGCAAAAAAAAAGAATTGTTCCACCCAGGAAAGTAACCATTTGGCAAGATGGTGGTGATAAATTTTGAGGACAAAAGGGACTGAGGCCCTACATACACCTTGAGGAAACCACAACTGAAAAGACACATGCACTCCAATGTTCATCACAGCACTATTTACATTAGTTAGGATATGGGAGCAACCTAGATGTCCATCAACAGATGAATGCATAAAGAACCCGTGCTATTAATACATATACACAATGGAATATTACTCAGCCATAAAAAGGAATGCATTTGGGTCAGTTCTAATGAGGCGGATGAACCTAGAGCCTATTATAGTGAAGTAAGTGAGAAAGAAAAAGACAAATACAGTATATTAACACATATATATGGCTTTCCTGATGGCTCAGCTGGTAAAGAATCTACCTGCAATGCAGGAGACCTGGGTTTGATCCCTGGGTTGGGAAGATCCTCTGGAGGAGGGCATGGCAAACCATTCCAGTATTCTTTCCTAGAGAATCCCCATTGTCAAAGGAGCCTGGTGGGCTACAGTGCATGGCATCGCAAAGAGTCGGACACGGCTGAGTGACTAAGCACTGATTTAATGGAATCTAGAAGACGGTCCTGATGAACCTATTAGCAATGGAGACGCAGACATACAGAACAGACTATGGATACAGAGGGGGAAGGAGAATATGGGACTGATGGAGAGAGTAGCGTATGCAGAGTTCATAGCCAGTGGGAATTTGCTGTATGATGCAGGGGTCTCAGACAGGTACTCTGAGACCACTTAGAGGGTGGGATGGGGTGAGAGGTGAGAGGAGGTTCAGAAGGGAAGGGATGTATGTGTACCTGTGGCCGATTCACGTTGATACATGGCAGGAACCAACAATGTTGTAAATCAATTATCCTCCAATTGAAATAAATAAATTTTTTAAAAAGGGATTGAGGCCCTAAAATTTGGGGAAGAGAAAAGATAAGGAAAGTGCCTCTTTAGCACAAAGATTCTAGATCTTTTGTCTCTTTAAACGTAAATGAGACTTGTGGGAGGGAATCTTGGCTACAGTCAAACATTACAAAATTAATCATAACCTTTTCTTTCGTCTGAGTTCATGGATCCCTGAGACTCAATACTGAGAAATCTTGTTTTAGTCTTGAGACAAGAAGGAAAAGTCCAGGCCTACAATTTAAGAGGATTCCCAGGGATGAGGAAGAAGACTTAGGCACCGAGAAGCCTGGTACACAAGTGAGGATTTTCTCATCAAAAATCTCTCTTGAAAATTTCAGTTGGGGAAACCCAGCACACATGTTACTCGTGAGTTGGTGGTGCCTTGGGGAGTTAAGGGGAAGCATGTGTATTCACTCTGGGGCAGGAGGGAGAGGTGACAGACAGCAAGAGCTCTGTTGAGCTGGGAGGTGAGGGCTCCCAGTGGTCAACCGCAGACTCTGGGCAGGCCTGGAGGGGCGTGAATGACATTGCTCCTGTATAAACAGCTCAGGGACACTGAGATCCTCTGACATGTCTCAGGGCTGGAAAAGGGTTAACATACCAGGCTGTGGCTGGCAGGTCACCAGCCAAGGACCTCTCTGCAGGGAGTTTTCAGAAAGAAATGTAGAGGGGGAAATCCTGCTGCTAAAATGGAGAATTCCCCCAGGTGTTCGGACAGAGCAGTGTCTGAGAAGAGAGAACCAGACTGAGAATGGAGCTGGACATTGCGAAGAACTAAGGCCTATAGGGTGGTGCAGGGGCCAAGATTCTCCACCCAGCCTGTGAGCTCCCAGAGGCAGCAATTATACAACCTCTGAGCCATGGAAACATCTTTTAAAATACTGGCTCCGCCTGAGGCCTTGCTGGGGTGACTGCCCAAAGTGTGTGCACCTGCATCTTCCTGAGAGGGACCCTCAGCATCAGCTCCAGGACCTCCACAGCCAGGGCCAGGCTGCAGTCCCCACAGAGGGACCTAGACATGTGGTCTGTCGAGGCTCTGTGTGTGTGAAGAGAACAAGGGGAGCGATCCTGACGTGGGTTGATTCTGTTGGGAAGACATCACTGGGCTGAGGGGCAGAGAAAGAGCTGGGGGCCCTTTTTTTACGATGCAGACAATGGTTAATCCATTGTGCCAAGGAAGAAATGGAGATGGAGTCGATAAACATGGCCATGCCTCTCACTTAAATCTGACTTGAAAAATGTGGCAGAAGGTCGACATTTGGAGCATTTTAGAGATAAACTAGGTTAGCATGGCTGCAATGGTGCACCCCGTGAAGTCTCCCCAGAGTCAGACACTCCCCCCGACACACCAGGCTTTGGGCTGGGTGGGACTGCGGGATAGACCTGGGGTGTGTGTGTCGAGGGGGTGTGTTTGTGTGTGACCAGTGTGTGTGCACATGCATGCCTGTATATGGGGGTATGCAGGTGTGTATGTATGCATATGTGTGAACATATGTGTGTGTATTTATGTGGTGTGTGTGCCTGTATGGGGGGATTGGCAGGGGCTGAGTTCAGAGGCTGAGAAGAAGGAAAAGCACCCCCACAAGGCCAGTGCAGGGGTGTTTGGTGGAGATGCTGGATCCGGCCTGTGTTCTCCTCAGTCGTCGAGTCCAGGGATGGATGAGAGAGTCAAGAAGAGACAGAAGAGGCTGCAGGATGGAAGGACAGAGAGAAAGAGGGGCTCGGGAGGGCAGAGACTCAGGGAAGCTGGGCCTGTTCCCCTCATCCCTGGCTTCAGGAGAGAGTCCAAGAGCAGGCAGAAGAGTCACTGTGACCCCTGTGAGGAGGGCGGCTTGGTCCTGAGGAGCCTCTGCAGACAAGATGCATTCAGGGTACAGGCCCTGCTGCTGAATTCTGCTGGGGTGAGCAAAGGGGGAAAATATATATGGATGCGCACATGTGCATATATCTGTGCAAGGGTTGGATGTGCCACGTGTGCATATATGTGTGCAGGGATTGGACGTGCACGTGTGTATATATGTGTGTAGGGGATGGACATTCTTGTGTGCATATATGTGTTTAGGGTTTGGATGTGCACATGTGTATATATGTGTGTAGGGGTTGGACGTGCACGTGTGCGTACATGTGTGTAGGGGGTGGACGTGCACATGTGTATAGATGTGTGCAGGGGTGATATATAACCCAGGCAATGGGAGGTTTGTTGAGCCCCTCACAGAGAAGAGCCTCTGGAATTACTTTGAGAAACAGTGTCACTTGCAGAAGAGCCAGGAGCTCCAGGCAGGGAGGAGAGAAGCCCCAACCACTAGGAGGAAGACAGCTCCTGGGATGGAGGCGCAGAAAGAGGTTCCGTGAATTCACATGAACTTATCCACAAAACAGACTCTCAGACAGAGAGCACGGACTTGTGGTTGCCCAGGCGGAGGGGTTGGGTGGGGGGAAGCCCCAGGAGTTTGGGATTAGCCAATGCAAACTCTTATCCCGAGGATGGATAAACAGTCAGGTCCTACTGCAAAGCAAGGGCTTACAACTCAATAGCCTGTGACAAACCATAAGGGACAGAACATGAAAAAGAATATGTATGTGTGTATATATACACATATCTGTATATCCATGTATCTGAAATGCCTTGCTGCACACAAAAATTAACACAGCATTACAAATCAACTATACTTTAATAAATAAAGAGTTTCAGTAAGTAAAGCAGACACTTGGGGGCTTGGGGGAGAACTGTGATGAAGTTAATTTCTAGGGTGCGATGGAGAGAAAAAGGGGCCCAGGAGGGCAGAGACTCAGAGTAGCTGGGCCTGCTCTCCTTGTCCCCCACCTCAGGGGAGAGACCAAGAGCAGGCCGAAGAGTCACTGCAGCTCCCGCGAGGAGGGGGCCTCTGAGACAGAGAATGAGATGACCTTGACAGCTGGGAGCCTCTTGCTCAACAAATCACAAGCAAACACGTGTCACAACTGAGCCAGGGGCCACGCGGACCTGCAAGGCAGGGCCCCAGACTCCAGGACACTTGGGCACAGCCCTGGGAGCCCCGGGTGTTGAGAAGGAGGACAGATGCTGTCTGATGCATCACACAGCCCAGCCCCGCGGGTAAAATCAAAGGTTCCACGCAACCCAGAGCGGGCAGTGCCAGGCAGTAGGCTCCCCCTCACCCCAGGGTCCAGAGGAGAAAGAGTTCAGCTGCATCTTCAGTTCAAGAGATGTGGACACATTTCCTGGAGGTTGAGGGAGAAGGAGGCTGAGAGTGGAGCTTCTGGTGGAGGAGAAGGATAAGCAGGAATTCAGCATCCTGTTAAAAGAAGGGAAAAGCCATCTTCCCAGGGCCAGAGGGGACCAGCGGGAAGAGAAAGTAGGAGAGAGCGCCGAGTGCAGAGTTTGAGGGAGGCCAGGGCGGGGGGGATCTCGATCTGGGAAACTACACAGACAAGCTAGGGGAAAGGGCCAGACAGACAGGGACTGGAAAGGTGGGAGCCCGCTGAGGGTTAAATCACGCTGTGGGCAAGCGGAGCACAGCTGGATCGGAAGCAAGGGTTTACGTGGCACGGAGCACAGGCTGCTGAGAAGGCTGTCTGTGGACTCCGGGAGACGAAAGAGGAGGTGCTGAGTGTAAGGTCAGGAGCCTGAGTGTCTTGACCCTGACAAGAGGAAAATACTGTCAACACGGATGGGGTTTGTGTTTAATAAATGAAATGCAGGAGTTACATGTCCTCAAATTTGAAAGGTTCATGGTTTGGAGGATACAAGACCATATGTGTAATACCCTTTGTGCTCTGGATAGATGATGAAGAGACAAGCTCGTTGAGAGGACACGGCTTTCACAAAAAGACTCACTAATGTGGAAAATGCAGTGATGGTCACCAGCAGGGAAAGTGGGAAGGAGGCACAAGTCAGGAGCTGGGGGTTAACAGACACACACCAGTACATATGAAATAGTTACACAAGGGGAATCCCCTGGTGGTCCAGTGGTGAAGACTCTGTGCTTCCACCGCAAGGCGTGGGTCCGATTCCTGGCAGGGGGAATTAAGATGCCCACGTGCTGTGAGAGATGGCCAAAAAATAAACAAACAGAGCTTTAGAAAGATAGATATAAACAAACACGTACTGTATAGCACAGGGAAATATATTCAGTATCCTGTAATAGCCTATGATGGGAAAGAATCTGAAAAGGAAGACACATATTCACAACCGAGTCCATCTGCTGTACACTTGAAATGTTGTAAATCAGCTATACTTCAATTTTAAAAAGTATATGGCTTTCCAGCAGGAAGGGTGTGCTCAGAAAGAAATTTAATGAAGGGTGAAGAATGGATGAAAACGGACTCACAGGACCCAATCCTGAGATTCAGATCCGTCAGAGTTCAGGATGGAGAGACACAGGTTTGGATTCAAGACGAAACTGGGTGGAATGCGCATTTAGAGAAGGGAAGCGGGTGGCTGGCAGGAGCTACGACCAAGAAAGAACAGAGCAGGTGGACGCTCGGAGGGAGGGGCGGTCCTTCCTTACTGTGCTGCAGCGAGGGCCAAAAGACACGGTCAAAGCCTAAGGAAGGAGGCGTGGTGCAGAGCAGAGGAGAAATGCCCACTGGCCTGGAAAACGGTGAGAAGTCCAGTGAGAAGGAGGAAAAGCCAAGCCCGCTGAGAGCAGTAGGGACGCTCCATGGAGATCTGAGGTCTGGTGATGCCCACCTCGGTCTCCCCGCCCCCACGGCCTCCCACATTTTTATTATAGGGCCTTCTGGCTAACATGGCTGGTGGACTGTGGGGCTGCGGGAGGACCCAGTCTTGACCATCTGCTGTCTCCTCATCTTCCTCCCCTCGGACCTTCTCAGCCCAGACCTTCCACCAAAACCCAGGGCTCTTAGGATGCAAAAAACGGGGTCGAACAGTAGTTCTCCAATGAGGTACTGTTTGAAAACGTTTGCAAAGACTAGTAAAACTTGGGCGAATCACGTTAAGTTAACGAGGCAAGAAAATATTTAGATAAAGTAAAAGTGTCATAAAAATTCAGGCACGATTATTCGCTAATAAGAGCTCTCAAATATCCTCTTCCACCTCCTGATGGGAAATGAGCCTGCTGAACAGGGAGGATTATTTGCTAAGATGTTCTCTTTAATTTGTATTTTTTAAAAAGTAATCATGCTATGTTTAATTTCCTTTGGAACTCCCTCATCATAATTAGATCTCAAAGCTTTTACGACTAATCTCTTTGGTTCTTTTCCCAACACAACAGGGAAACACAAGAAGAAGCCCAGCCAACAACCAGAGAATGCAGCTGCCACTGCTAACCTTTGTGTGCCTCGGATTCAAGTGTTACGCTGCTTTTAATTCATGTGGAGTCTGAAGAGACAGCTCCGTGGTTTGCAATATTGCATAGTCAAAAAAATACTTTTGAAAACTATCACTGAGGTCACAGTGGATAGAATAGGCCCATATGGAAGATCTCGGAAGAGCCAGGATTACCTTTGGAGATAAAGTTCATGATAACCCCTGGTATTTATTTGCACCAGGCTCACGCCCTCCATGGAGGCTGAAATGGAGTGAAATATTTATCCCCACCCAGTGGCACTTGAACAAGTGGCGTCTGGGAGCCACTGTTGTCACAAATGGAGAGAAGCTGAAGCCTTGCCACCCGCTCACCATGAAAGGAGTCATGTACTGCGGCCCCTCCATTAAGGTCAGCCGTGGTCCAAGCTCAGACTTGGTTCAGTCCTCCAGCAAAAGGACAGAGATTAAAAACAGGAAGAGGAAAAGGCACCCGAGGCTGAACCCAGGAGGAACCGGGGGTAAGCTGCCCACCATTCTTTGCTAGTGGAATCTTGGGGACGCACTTGATTCTCCAGAAGCTCTGTTACTAACCAAGGAAGCTCCCTGAGGGCTTGGTGCCCAGAGCTGGTACTGGGGGTTGGTCACTGGGCACACACACAGCTGACTTCAGCCATGCAGCCCACCTCAAAGCAAAACCAGGCTTGTTCTGTCTGACTCTTTGTGACCCCGTGGCCTGCAGCACGCCAGCCTTCCCTGTCCTTCACTATCTCCTGGAGCTTGCTCAAACTCATGTCCATTGAGTCCGTGATGTTATCCAACCATCTCATCCTCTGCCACCCTCTTCTCCTCCTGCCCTCAATCTTTTCTGGCATTAGGGTCTTTTCCAATGAGTTGACTTTTCATATCAAGTGGTCAATATATTGGAGCGTTAGCATCAGTCCTTTCAAAGAATATTTGGGGTTGATTTCCTTTAGAATGGACTAGTTTTATCTCCTTGCTGCCCAAGGGATTCTTAAGAGTCTTCTCCAGCACCACAGTTTGAAAGCATCAATTCTTCGAGGCTCAGCCTTCTTTATGGTCCAGCTCTCACATCCATACAAGGCTACTGGAGAAACCATAGCTTTGACCGTATGGATATCTGTCAGCAAAGTGATGGTTCTGCTTTTTAATACATTGTCTAGCTTTGTCACAGCTTTCCTTCCAAGGAGCAAATGCCTTTTAATTTCATGGCTGCAGTCACCATCTACAACACTTCTGGAGTCCAAGAAAATAAAGTGTGTCATGGCTTACACTCTCCCCATCCCATCTGAGGACAGACTATCAGGTCAGACCCATACTAGGAGGCCCACAGCCTCAGGCCAATGACTACACTCTCACGGGTGAGGACAGGATGTTCCAGGGGATGGGAGCGAACTTACCAAGAGCAGCCAAGGGCCAGCCCTGAAGACAGGCCTTTCCCGGGGACGTTCTGGGTCTGAACAACCCAGGCCTGCACAGCCGGTCCCTTCCGAGACTCCTCTGGTGGTTCAGTGCTTTCAATGCAGGGGACACGGGTTTGACCCCTGGATGGAGAATGAAGATCCCACATGCCACAGAGCAACTGAGCCTGCGAGCTGCAACTGAGACCTGACCCAGCCAAGTAAATAATAAAGCTTTTTTTTTTTTTTTTTTGTCAACCCTTTCCTGTTCAGAATCCCTTTTCTTTTTCTTGGTCCAAAAAGGGAGTTCTGAGCTTTTCAAACTTTTGTGACTACCATCTATTATGAGAGCTATTTTATACAGTAAACACTTACAAATCCATATATAACATATAAACTTCCGCAAAATAATAGCTCATTCTACTATCTAGGATGCACAGGGTATTGCTTTTTTTAATTGCATTTTATTTACTTTAAGCTGATGAGGATGCACGAAATTCATTTCATGACCTTCAAATGTGTCACAACTTACATCTGAAAAAAATGGATGGGCGGGAGAATGGAAACCATTAAAGTCGTGAGGGGCCAGAAGCCTTTATTTGAAGAAAAGGCAGCCTCGTTCATAACCGTGCAGGGCTCGACATCATTCACCGTGACAGCTGGCAGGGAAGACGGCTGCACGGATAAAATGTCACAGAGGATGAGAGGGGAGACGGGGAAGGCGGCCCCGTGTGCCCGTTTCGGCGCACGTCATCACTCTTCCCCGAAAACTCCCAAACTCTGCTTCTCTACTTCTTGGTTGAGGCTGTCTCGTTGCTCAGTCCTGGCTGACTCTTTGTGACGCCAAGGACTGTAGTCTGCCAGGCTCCATGGGATTCTCCAGGCAAGAATACTGGAGAGGGTTGCCACTTCCTTTCCCAGAGAACCCTTCTGACTCAGGAATCGAACCCACATCTCCTGTGTTGGCAGGCGGATTCTTCTCCACCGCGCCACCAGGGAAGACCCCTCTGCTTCCTACCTCCTTTTCATCTTTTGCCTTCTCCACTCTCCTCCCAGCTCTCCAACAGATGAGTGCTCAACATGGCCCTTTCTTGTTTTCTGAGCTAGATGTATTCTTCCCCTTAAGACTTCTGTTCTCACAACCCTTCTCAGGGAGAAAATAATCAGGTGATCTGATTAGTACAAAGTGTTAAACACTTGAGGTGTATAAACAGTTAAAGGACGTTTCCTGGGAGTACCAGTGTTTTAATGTCTGCCCCCTCCGTCGCCCCAAATCATGACCCTTGGAGTCTGGCAGCCTGTGGGTGACAGTTTTAGAGAATACGGGTCACGCAAGCTTCCCCAAAACCTGCCACACTGCTCAGTCCACAAAGAGCCCTCAGGTGGTGGTCTGACCCTGGAGAACTCCAGTTCATGTCCACGGAACGACACGTTTGAGAACCTCAGTATATTTTCTCTAGTTCCCCTTGTTTGGAATGAAGTGTTTTGATGAGCACTGGCATATAAGAAAAAAAAATTAAACGTATCATCTAATAAATCTGTTCTGTCTTCAACAAGCCCAGCCTTTAAGTACACACAGCCATTTATTCAATTACCATCAATCTTTCTGGATGTGATTTGTGGATGACAAGAAAAATAATACACATGAAAGTGGTTTTGAGGCTTACGATCCACACATATAAATATATCAACTCATCAAATTCTCTGAATTGGGCACCTAACAACAGACATGATGTGTGGATTGATAACTTGACGATTGGCCAGGTTCAGTCTTTTAATTCAAATGATAAATACCATATTTGCTCCCATAATTTCTTCTCCTTCACACTTTTTTAAAGGAAATATTTTACTGCTGAGAAGGAAATTATGCAGCCTGGTAGTATAACTTCCTCTCTTGGCAGATTGAGTGAATCTAAGTGCCAGAAATCCCAGAAAAAAATCAGAACATCAAAGGTCACAGGTAAGCATTTAAAAGTAGTAAAAACTCAACCTGAAATTGCTGTGGGGGAGATGTTTCGACAGCCCCCACCTCTAAGAATCATTTGGATGTATATTTAAATAGGAACTGACCAATCTTTTAGAATCCTCTTCTCCATTCTGCAGTCATTTAACAAAACCATCTGAAGTCTTTTTGGACGAGTACAGTCTTTGTAACACCACAATCTGTTCTTCAAGAAATACAAAGACAGCGCTTCAAGTGTCCCAATTCTATTAAACCAAATGGCAAAGTCCTCTAAGCTTCTGTGATGTAGACGGCTGTGAAAACACAGGTCCTTTACGATTTGGGGAATGCAGACTTCAGAAATGCATGTGTGAGCGTGTCTGCCCGTGTATTGGTGTGTGCATCTAGGTGTGTGTGTGTGTGTGTGTGCAGAATTCCCAGACCCAGCTCTAGGACCCCTTTTCCCCTGTTACATCACACAATTCCCTGAGAACTCTGTGGATAAAGCTTCTAATGACACCCAGAGTAGCTGTGTATCTTGGCCATCTCAGAGGCCAAGGATTGGTAAGACCCTACCAGGGACCCTGGAATCTCTGGGCAACCCAGAGATTAGCACGTGGTGCGGTGGGACCAGAGAGGATCCCAGCTGATGCTCAGAACAGCCATTGGCATCTCTGCTTTAGGAGGGTCCCTGGGACAGCAGGGGAATCAGCCATGTGCTGACTCTTGGGCTAGGAGTTAAGGAGACAGTCCGAACCTCAAGCCACGTGGAAACCAGACAGCAGCTGGGTCCTCCCTGCCCTCTGAGTCCTAAGACAAGCTCCAACCTCCTCTATTTCCTGAAAGGAAGCCCAGAGTCTTCACCGAGATTTCTCTGAACACCCAGGCAGGGTATACACAGCACCACTGCGACGCGTGTTGGGTCAGGGGAGAGATCTCTTTCCAGCTTCCCTCTCACATCTTTCATCTTTATTTTCTCATCTTTCTTTTCCTCTCAAAGGCAAAGCCCAGTACCTCTCACTCTCCACTTGGCACGACCAGCTCTGTGTGGCTTGGGTTCCCAGTGTCCTATTTTCCATGTTGAAGTGACTCTTCAATTATTTTTTCTACAGAAAGGTCAGGCTCTCACTAAGAAAAGGTCAGGTGGCAACTGCAATTATAACTTATTATTTTTGTTTCCATACAAAAACCGTAAGTGGCATTAGCAGCATCATGCAGTCTCCTTCCACAACTACGCTGCAAGCCCATCCTCATCCTGCTCCCCAGGTAAACAAACTGGCAGGGAACATCATTCGCTCCGCATTTCCTCCCACTGACAAGTGCAATCTGATGGCCCTTCCCTGAAGTCTGGGCTGGACTCCACGCCATCCTGGGACTCCCAAGGCTGGACCAGGAGGAGCCTTGCAGCTTCTGCGTGAGACTCCAGGAAGACGGTGTCAGGGAGCCCTGAGCCCCCGGCGGGAGGACCTGAGACTGCTGGGGGGCGGAAACCACACGAGCTCAGCTTGCAGCCACCAGATCTCTGAGGGAGAATGCTTAGGATCCTGTACAGCAGCACTGCCAAGGGGTGGGAAGGACATGGAGCCCACGCATTGCCCAGCCAAGCCCTGCCTGAGATACTAGCCCCAAAATTACATGTTAAAAAAAGTTGTTTGAAACCACTATGCATGAGACATAGAAAACAAACCTATGGCTACCAGAGTGGAAAGGGGCTCAGTTCAGTTCAGTCACTCAGACATGTCTGACCCTTGTGACCCCATGGACTGCAGCACGCCAGGCCTCCCTGTCCATCACCAACTCCCAGAGCTTGCTCAAACTCATGTCCATTGAGTTGGTGATGCCATCCAACCATCGAATCCTCTGTCAACCCTTTCTCCCACCTTCAATCTTTCCCAGAGTCTTTTCTGATGAGTCAGTTCTTCGCATCAGGTGGCCAAAGTATTGGAGTTTCAGTTTCAATATCAGTCCTTCCAATGAACATTCAGGACTGAACTCCTTTAGGATGGACTGGTTGGATCTCCTTGCAGTCCAAGGGACTCTCAAGAGTCTTCTCCAACACCACAGTTCAAAAGCATCAATTCTTTGATACTCAGCCTTCTTAATGGTCCAACTCTCACATCCATACATGACTACTGGAAAAACCATAGCTTTGACTAGATGGACCTTTGTTGGCAAAGTAATGTCTTTGCTTTTTAATATCCTGTCTAGGTTTGTCATAGCTTTTCTTCCAAGGAGCAAGTGTCTTTTAATTTCATGGCTGCAGTCACCATCTTCAGTGATTTTGGAGCCCAAGAATATGAAATTTCTCACTGTTCCCCATCTATTTGCCATGAAGTGATGGGACCAGATGCCATGATCTTAGTTTTTTGAATTTTGAACCTTAAGCCAGCTTTTTCATGCTCCTCTTTCACCTTCAAGAGACTCTTTAGTTCCTCTTCGCTTTCTGCCACAAAAGTGGTATCATTTGAGTATCTGAGGTTATTGATATTTCTCCCAGCAATCTTGATTCCAGCTTGTGCTTCACCCAGTTCCAGCATTTCACATGATGTACTCTGCATGTAAGTTAAATAAGCAGCATGACATATACAGCCTCGATGTATTCCTTTCCCAATTTGGAACCAGTCTGTTGTTCTATGTCCAGTTCTAATTGTTGCTTCTTGACCCACATACAGATTTCTCAGGAGGCAGGTAAGGTGGTCTGGTATTCTAATCTCTTGAAGAATTTTCCAGTTTCTGTGATTCACACAGTCAAAGGTTTTAAAGCAGTCAGTGAAAGAAAAGGGTGGGGACGGATAAATTAGGAATCTGGGATTCACATGTAGACACTACTATATATGGAAACGGGAATGGCTACCCCACTCCAGTGTTCTGGCCTAAAGAATCCCACGGACTCTAGAGTCCATGGGATCGCAGAGAGACAGACACAACTGAGCAATTTTCACTTTCACTACTATATATAAAATAGATAAACAATAAGAACCTGTTGTATATCACAGGGAACTATATTCAATATCCTCTAATAATCTATAATGAAATGGAATGTAAAAAAAAAAGAATATATATAGGCTCCTCAGCTGGCCTAGTGGTCAAGAACCCACCTCACAACGCAGTAGACATAAGAGACGTGGGCTCGATCCCTGGGTTGGGAAGATGCCTGGAGAAAAGCACGGCAGCCCACTGCAGCGCTCGTGCCTGGAGAGCCCCATGGACAGAGGAGCCTGGTGGGCACAGTCCAGGCGGTGACAAAGGGTCGGACACGACTGAGCGACGTGCACTTTTTGTTTCACACACGGTGTGTGAGTGTGTACAGTGTGGGTGAGTGTGCATGTAAAATGTCACGGGGCTTCATCTGGAACCTGACTGTCAGGTCAGCAGCCTTCCCAGAGTGTGGTCAGCAAGAGACACAAAGATGCATTCTACGGACAGACAGACATGGGCTTTCCACGATCACCCCGACTCCCAGTTGAAAATGGTTCCCATGGGAACCAAAGTGAATGAAGGTCTCTGGACTCGTCTGTGAGCTCCCTGAATCCAGACAGCAGTAGTAAGAGGAGAAAACCGTAAGCTCAGAAGAACTAATTTTTGGTTATTATTTGTAAGCTATTACTAAATCAATACAAACGCCATCCTTAGAATGCAGAGACAGCCACATTATACAAGTGTTTCTTCCTGATACAATTCGTTAATGACTCTGTTCCCTGAAGAGAGAATCTAAAAAACAATGCAACTGCTTTGCATGCTCCTGGTCTTGTAATAAAACATCTCTGGAGGAAGAACGATTGGCTACTAAAGCTAGTTACACCGTGTGCGTTAAAAATGCAGTCTAGTGTTGAAAATTAAGTAAAAAAAAAAAACAGAAAATGTCAGAGGCAGATAAATATTTGATAGAGGTGGGAGGGAATGAAGAAAGTCGGCTTTAGACAGGATATTGGTTTTCCTCTGATAAACATCACCTTGTTCACAAAATTAAATTTTAAAAAAACTAAGAAACTCTTAATACGATGGTGCATTCTTAGGTTTGTATCCAGAACAAATGGTGAGTTGTTAACAAACAGTGTCAGCCATTTTTCTTTGCAAATTATTAATAGTGAATGTTTGCCGCCCCCCATAAACATGATGGAGGTTTGCATTATTCATCTGTGTTAGAACCTTTTGAAATTTTTTTCCCTATTGATGGCGTTTGTTTTGCATTCAGCCGTATTCCCCCCAACCCTTCAGTCTTGCTTTAAAGGTGGATGAGAAGCTCTAAAGATATGGGGGAAGGTGATTTCTGAGCAGCTGCAAGATGGTGGATGGAAATGCCACTGCGAACCCTTTCTTATCCTCAAAGCTCCACCTTAATGAAGAACCACAGGCAACGGGGAGGGTGTTCTCTCTGCCTGTCGTGCAGGATAGAAGCCACCAGTGACATATATCCTGTTCATGCAGATGTGCTCAGCCTGATTTGAGTATTAGCTTCACCTTGATTTCCTTTGCGTATAAAGAGCAACAAATGCCTCTTTTAATACCACAGTCACCCTGTGCCCTTCACCTGGGGACAGCCTGGAAGGTTCTCCTGGAGCTCAGGTTATATAATGTCTTGGTATCCACTCTACTGAAAAGCCCAAACAAGCCTGCTTGTGAGCTCAGACAGCCCGTGAAACTGTTCTTTCTTCCCCAGGCAGAGGAGGCTTGACTGCACCCGGATCCCACGAGGAGTCGGCTGCTGCTTATTCAGGAGGAAAATCAAGCTGCAACTTGGAGAGCTGTCATAGATCGAAGGAGAGATGCTACCCAGTGGGCAGAAATGGCCTTGGACGTCCCATCTCTTTCAGTGCCCTTTCTCACCTCAGCACCCACTCACCCTCCCTTATAGAACTCGATTTTCATTGAAGTCTAGTTGATTTACCATGTTGTGTTAATTTCTGCTGTAATATACATATACACGTGCTTTTCCATATTCTTCTCCACTATGGTTTATCAGAGGATGTTGAACAAAGTTCCCTGTGCTGCAGAGCGGGTCCTTGCTGTTTATCCATTCTCTATATAACAGTTCCTTGTTGCTTATCCATTCTCTATATAACAGTTCCTTGTTGCTTATCCATTCTCTGTATAATGGCTCGCGTCTACTAACCCCAAGCTCCCAGTCCATCCGTCTCCCTCCCCTTTCCCCTTGGCAGCCTCAGTCTGTTCTCTAGGCCTGTGAGTCTGTCTCTGTTCCATAGGCAGGCTCACATGTGTCACATTTTAGATTCCCATAAACAGGATATCATATGGTGCTTGTCTTTGTCTTTCTGGTTTGCTTCACCTAGTGTGCTAATCTCTAGATCCATTCATGTTGCTGCAAATGGCATTATTTCATCCTTTTTGTGCCCGAGTAATATTCCATCGTATATATGTACCCCGTCTTCCTTATCCATTCATCTGTTGGTGGACGCTTACTTTTAATAACTGAGCGTCTAGCCTGAGCCAGGCACTGTGCTGGGCTCTGTGGGGCTGCAATGGATGGCTGACCCAGGTGTTCATGATCAACGCCAAAGGGACACGATCTCTAGTGAGACAGGGACAGTCAGAAAAGGAAGATCTCAGTGAAGGGCACAGGAGAGGTGCCTGCTCTGGTCACCACCACTGAACACTGGCTGCCTGGTGGTCCTGGGGGTGTATGACTGCCAGGGACTTGATCAGATGTGTCTATGCACGTGAATTCTACCTTGTTCTACACACAAAGAAAACTTCTCAGGTGGTTATCTAAATGTAACAGAAACAAAAATCTAACATCTATGTAGTGTTGTACGATTCTCTTCATATCTGCCAAGGCCTTATATTATTTGCTCTCCTCACTAACCCTATAATGAGACCAGGAGGTACCAGAGAGTCTAGCAAAGAAGCAAATGGAAGCTCAGAGTCCCCCCAGGGAATGTCAGTGTTGGCTAGGCTTCAAGACTCCCAGTTATGAATTCAGACGTCTTATTACTGTGCACACCAGTTACAGGGCATTGCTGAGAAAACCAAACACTCTTAAAACTGACTGTTAACCATTTCTACAACTTACACATATTGACTTCACAAATATTTATTGAGCACATTATAAATAGAACAAAAATAGACGAGGCCCTTCTCTACTTTTATAAGCAAGCTTATAATCTAAAATTATTTCCCTGTTTAATGTCTAACAGTGATACCTGTTTAGGGGAAACTGAAATAGAATTTGGTGTGACTGAGGGGTGGGCGAAGACTGTAGGCAGAGTGGCTGGGGAAAGCCTGTCTGAGGAGGTGACGTTTGGGTTGACTTGAATGGTGGAAGGACACAGTCACACGGCTATCTGTGACAGAGACGAGGGCTCTAACGCAGAGAGAACTTGGGACATTTGAGGAATAGAAAGTGGACCAATATGTCCAGAGTGTGGAAAGCGCACAGAAGGGGGATCTTAAGAGGCCATAGAAACAGGATGTGTGCACATTTACATCTTGTAAAGAGCTTCTGTTCTGATGTGCAGGAGAGCGGCCAGATTTGATTACCATCTTTACAGGATCACTCTGGCTTCCTTATGGAGAATGGCTTGCAGGAGGGCAGGATGGGAGCAGAGGGATCTTTTGGGGATGACTTCAGTGATCCAGGCAAGAGATGATGGTGGTAGCGAGGGTGGAGCATAATGAATTGATTGGGGATGTATGTTGAACTTCAGATGGACAGGAGACGCTGAGTGGGTTAGAATGGCCATGAGAAAAAAATAAGGAACAAATTATAGCTTTAAGGTTTTTGATTTGAGCAACAGGGTGGTTGTTGGTGCCACTTATTGAAATGTAAAACTATGCTAAAGAAACAATTTTAAGATGCTACAGAGATGAGGAGTCATATTTTGATTGAGTGAGGATTTTACGTGGAGTGGTCAGATGGGCATTCTGAAAACTGGGTTTGGAGTTCAAATATGAGGACAAGACTAGAGACAGAAAATTGGAAATCATCACCGTATACACAGTACCTGGGACTGCAGACTTGGATGAGCTCCTCCAGAAATTAGATAAATCAGAAAAGAGAAGACAGCCCAGACTTGGGCTCTAAGGTATTTCAACATGAAGAGGTCAAGCCAAAGAGGTGGAACCAATCAAGGAAATTGAAGAGGAGTGGCCAGTGCTGTAAAAGGGGGACTCCCCAGAGAGAGTTTAAGATGGGAGGTTAGCCATGTCAGACATCGCTGAGATGGAAAACAAAAGGAAGACAGAAGAGTGTTGAGGGCAGAGGAGACTGAGGGTCTCCAGCAGCCCTGCAACCTGCTGGGCTTGAGAAAAATAACCAGCACTCGGTGCTTCTTATTTTTCATGCCACTGAGGCAAGCAGTCAACAGGGAAATAGTTTCCAGTTCCTCCAAGATTTTGTTTAGTAAAGTTCAAATGTCTGAATGAAAAATTGGATCATTCCAAAAGCATATCCTCAGCCCCATAAGGGATCGTTTAATAAATATCCATCGTTATCAGGCAGGCGTCCTGAGACTATGTCCTGGGTAGTTTGACCTTCGATGGGATCGTTAGTGAGGACTTCATCCTGGTACTTTCAGGACCAGAATCAATCCCTGCTTCATTATGCTTTGGGGACACACGAGAAATCCGAAGGGAGGTTTCATTTTCAGTTTGAGGGATGTATGGTAAGAGGATGTGAGGAGCTTGAAAATGGAAGCAGAATCACCAGTTTTATGACCAGAATGGTGAGGGTGTAAAACAAGGCCTAAGCCAGCTTCCGTCATTGGCACCTTGCTGGAATTAGAGTGTGAGTTCTAGAACCTGAGGGTGAGGTGGAATTAGAGTGTGAGTTCTAGAACCTGAGGGTGAGGTGCACGGGACAAGGGTGAGGAAGATGATGGCGCGAGATCAGAAAATTGAAGGAACTCGATGGCGAAGACGAGCTCAGAGAAAGACAGTGAGCAGATGGCCCCGAGTCTCTCTTCCCTCACAGCTTGACAACAATCAGATAATAATCTGACGATAATCACATTACGACTGCCATTGTTTAAAATCAAAGAGTGGAGCTCTTTGAAAGCAACCTGGGAAAGGGCTCATATCCTGTCCTTTTTATAGTCCTCGTGAATTGTCTCAATGAGTGGAAGTGTGAGGAAGAAGAGCAAGTGACATGCCGATGAAGACGTGAAACTGAAAATGAAAACATGGAGTGTATTCCAGAAATGAGAAGATGAAGACAAATGGATATGCTCCAAATTATTTCCCAATGTGATCCTATTACACGCAGGGGCGGACTTCTAAACTTTTGCACCTGTAAAATGAGAATTTTATAGTACTTTTCTGAACATTACCATCTGATTTAGTAGAATGGTGTGAAGTCAACTCAAAATACCTATCCCTCGTTTAACTATATTTTGTTTTATCTAATGTTTAACTTCTAAAACAAAACATACACCTGCTGTGGCTGCTGCTAAGTCACTTCAGTCGTGTCCGACTCTGTGCGACCCCATAGATGGCAGCCCACCAGGCTCCGCCGTCCCTGGGATTCTCCAGGCAAGAACACTGGAGTGGGTTGCCATTTCCTTCTCCAGTGCATGAAAGTAAAAAGTGAAAGTGAAGTTGCTCAGTCGTGTCCGACTCTTCGAGACCCCATGGACAGCAGCCTACCAGGCTCCTCTGTCCATAGGATTTTCCAGGCAAGAGTACTGGAGTGGGGTGCCATTGCCTTCTCCAAAATACACCTAAAATGGTTTAAATAAACCTGACATTTCTCTAAGGAATACACAGTACACAAAAATTATGTTAATCTATCATCTCTCTTGAACTTCTCCCCATGAGAGAATTTAAACATTGCAAACCACTTGGTGGTGGCTTAGTCACTAATTCATGTCTGTCTCTTGAGACCCCGTGGGCTGCAGCCCTCCAGGCTCCTCTGTCCGTGGGACTTTCCAGGCAAGAATGCTGGAGTGGGTTGCCATTCCCTTCACCAGGGGATCTTCCCAACCCAGGGATCAAACCCAGGTCTCCTGCACTGCAGGCAGATTCTTCACCGACTGAGCTACTAGGGGACTACTTAAATATTAGTATATCTAAAACAGAATGATTTAAAATAAGTCAGGAGAGACCTATGGTTTAGGTCATGGTGGAGTTATGAGTTACCAGACTTACCCTCCCACTATAAGCAATTAATAACTCTGGACAAAACACATAAAGCAAATTCAGGTACCGGATTACAGACATTGCAGGGCTGTGACCCTTGAGAGCAGGGCGAGCCCAAGGCAAGTTCCTTGTCCACACCAGCTGTCTGCTTAGGGTTATGTTCAACCCTCAGCACAAATAGGTGGAGACCACAGAGGAGCAGTGGCCTCCCTGGAAGAGGACAGGGATCAGAGCTTGAATCTGCTGAAGCAACTGGCACACAGGGGTGATCACCAGCCTCTGATGCAGACTCCCTGCAACCAGCCAGGAAACCAAATGCCTCCTAGAACAAAACTCAAACTCTCTACAGAAGTTTTAAAAATTTGGATCCTCAACAACATAGAATGCACAGTGTGCTACATTCAATGAAAAGCCCTTAGACACCCAGAGGACCAGGAAACTAACTCGTAACCCAGGAGAAATAATCCCATAGGAACAGACTGAGGACACTGGACGGAACAACAGCACAGGGCCTTTGGGACAGCTGTTATAAAGTGTTCAAAGACGTTTTTAAAAAGATGTACATAATTTGTTGTCTAGTCACTAAGTCACATCCAACTCTTTCCAACCCCCTGGACTGCAGCACGCCAGGCTTCCCTGTCCTTCACTATCTCCTAGAGTTTGCTCAGATTCATATCCCCTGAGTTGGTGATGCTATCTAACCATTTCATCCCCTGCCACCCTCTTCTCCTTTGCTTTCAGTCACTCCCAGCATCAGGATCTTTTCCAACACCTGCTCCTTTTTAATTGGGCTATTTTTATAGTTTTATATGTGCTAGGAGAAGTCTCTTGTCAGAGACAGGATGTGGGAAAATGTTCTCCCATTCTGTAAACTGCCTTTTCACTTCCTTGATGGTGTTCACTGATAAACAAAATTTTTCAATTTTGAATAACTCCAATGTATTTATTTTTATCTGTTGTTTGGCTTCTGGTGCCACATCTTAGAAAGCATTGCTTAATCCAAGGTGACATTTAATAATTCTTTTCTCTCAGATGTTATATTTTTCAGTTCTAGAATTTCTATTTTGTTCTATTTTCAAAGGAGATCATGCCTGTGCTTTTTTCCTAGGAGTTAAAAAGTTTTAGCTCTTATATACGTACTTGCTCCTTGGAAGAGAAGTTATGACCAACCTAGATGGCATATTAAAAAGCAGAGACATTACTTTGCCAACAAAGGTCCATCTAGTCAAAGCTATGGTTTTTCCAGTAGTCATGTATGGATGTGAGAGTTGGACCATAAAGAAAGCTGAGCACCAAAGAATTGATGCTTTTGAACTGTGGTGTTGGAGAAGACTCTTTGAGAGTCCCTTGGACTGCAAGGAGATCCAACCAGTCCATCCTAAAGGAAATCAGTCCTGAATATTCATTGGAAGGACTGATGCTAAAGCTGAAACTCCAATACTTTGGCCACCTGATGCGAAGAACTGACTCGCTTGAAAAGACCCTAATGCTGGGAAAGATTGAAGGCGGGAGGAGAAGGGGACGACAAAGAATGAGATGGTTGGATGGCTTCACAGACTCAATGGACATGAGTTTGAGCAAGCTCCGGGAGTTGGTGATGGACAGGGAAGCCTGGCGTGCTGTAGTCCATGGGGTCACAAACAGTCAGACAAGACTGAGCGACTGAACTGAACTGAAGGCTCTTTAATCATTAATTTCTTTGGAAGGAAATTTTCTGTCTCAAAAAAAAAAAAAGATAACCAAAAGGCACTCTCATACAATGGGAAGGCAACAAACGACCTGATCAGACCAGCCCAGGTACTAAATCCTGCTCTGACCCTCTTCTCTCTGTAACCCCAGGAAGGTTATTTAGTATTTCCAAGTCTGAGTTTTACCATCTACAAAATGGAGATAATAACAACACATTGTCTGCAGATATTTTTACCACTATTATAATCCTTTTCATCATGTTGTAGTTTCATCATGAGAATCAGTGTTCATGGGTTTTAAGCCCAGATTTCCCATGAACTAGTTCTGTGGCATAGGAAGGTCTGGCTCTCTGAACCTCGGTTTCCTCAACTGTGAAACAGGGTAAGCAAGAAGACCCATCACTCAGGTCCTTTGCAACATTAGACTTTCTGTTACTAATCTCAAGTATGTACTTGGCAACTTAAGACGCACCCTCAGGAAACTACATTCTGTTTGAAAACCTGCTTTTCGGTTTGATGGACCAACACCTACCTCTGCCTCCAAACAAATATGTCCCTTTTCTTCAAGTTAAATCATAACATTTATTTATTTATTCGGCTGTGGCTGTGCACCAAGTGGGTAGTTTCCTGACCAGGGATCAAATCCATGCCCCCTTGCACTGGGAGTGCAGAGTCTTAGCCACTGGGCCACCAGGGATGTCCCCAGATACTTAAGTGAAAGAATACTTGGGGTAGAAATAACAATATATAAAATCAGCACCTCTTGCCTTGGGTGCTATTTTCATAGAGAGAAGATAAATACAAATTTGATCATTCCTGAGTCTTCTAAGTTCATGAACCGAGGCTTTTTGTAGGTCTCCAGCCCACTGCAAAACGATTCATTTTCTGCCTCCCTATTGAGATCAGCCTAGATTTCAGCCGCCTACTGGGCCAAAGACAGAGCCCAGATTATGAGTCCAAAACACCACAGATCAAGCAGTGGGGTGTCCCAGTGGAAACACCAGCGACAGAGGAGCGTTCCCATCAGTATTGGGAGGCGAGGCGTCAGGTGATCAAGCTTCGCTGCTGGAAGGCAGGGCAGTCTGGGATCACTGTGACCCTGCTGCCCCACATGGAAATTCTGTGATGCAGTCTGCAAGTCCTGGGGACCTGCGCTGGAGGAGGAGAGGGCTCTGTCATGTCCTTCTTCCCTGCGGGCTGGAAGAAGGGCCCGAGAGAAGATGATCAGGTCGGCCAGCGAGCAGACAGGAGGGCACACAGGGGTGCTGCAGGAAGGGTCCCCTGTGCCCAGCAGCCTCCCCCACACATCGAGGGAACCGTCCACGTGCTGTTCTGTCCACACGACTCCACTCCGTTGCCACAGACGTGCCCGCTTCCAGCTCTGCCTCTTTCTGACCAGGATGGGACCCGGATGCACCAGCATCTGAAATGCCAAGCATACAAACTCAAATACCATCCTTCAGAGGCTGAGTGCCAGGAACCACACGGACTTGAGCACAAGCCTGGCATGGACACTTGTTCTGAGCACCGTTTCAATCGAGGCCTGCAGTCAGCTTTTATAAAACTCCCAAACTCAGGACCACTTCGATGTCTCCAAGTTCCATCTCCGGAAGTCGCATTCGCTTCATTCATCGCTGATGAAAATAAAAACCCTTTTAAAAAATGAACTGAAGAGAGAACCCATTCCAAGGTTCAATCTGTAGTTGCCACCTGGATCGATAGCATAGAAAAATAGACGTTGAGAACAAAACCTAATCCTGCCTTTCATTTTCTGGTTTGAAATGAAACAAGATATTGATATGCAAGTGGAGAGGCTCATTGATTCATGAGAATGCATTGGAGGCAGCAGGCAGGAGATACCATGATAAATACACGGTTCTGGTTGAATCGATGACTCTGGCTCTGACTGTTATTACTCCAGGATCTCTGAGTCGTGGTATCGACACTCGCCTCTTTGATGTGAGTTTTCTGGACTCTGGGGTGGCACAATGCCAGGCCTTCTGAGCTTCTACAGTTAACCGTCTATAAACTGCCTTCCTGAGAGCACAGGTGAAAGCAACTCGAGCAGGTTTTCTGAGATGGATTTGCTGCTTCTGTTTCTACTGTCATTGCTGTTCCGTTGCTCAGTTGTGTCCGTCTCTCTGAGACCCCATGGACCACAGCACACCAGGCTTCCCTGTCCTCCACCAACTCCAGGAGCTTGCTCAAACTCATGTCCATCGAGTTTGTGATGTCATCCAACCATCTCACCCTCTGTCCCCTTCTCCTCCTGCCTTGCTTCCTTAAACCTTTTCTTGGTTGAGGGGTCAAGTCCAGGCTGAGAAAGTGGCTTTCACCTCTGGGGTGAGGTGAAATTGCTTCTTTGTGCTGAGAGGGCTCAGAGCCCAGAAGAGTGGGGAAGACTGGCAGTCCCCTTGCCCATCTGAAGGAGTGAATGAGCTGGCATGGAGCTACCGACAGTGACCTGGGGCTGGGGCAGAGAGGAGACCATGATGACGGATGCAGAGTGGTCAGGATCCATGCTGTCCAGCTCAGCAGGGGGTGACCCAGGCAGGGCTCTGGGTCTGTCCCACGGACCTCGGCTAAGGGTCAGGGCTGACTCAGGTGGGGCCTGGAGGCCCGCTGAATCCTCCTAGAACCTGTTTTTGAAGGTCTCCAGGCTGAGTGGTAGCTGCACCCCATCTGTCTTCCAAAGAGGCTGAGCTGACAGTAGGGGCCCCGGGCTGACGGGTCAGGCTGGAGCTGCTTGAGAGGCCCTCAGACCATATGCCTTGGGCAGGCGGTGGCCCCTGAGGGCATTGGGGGGTTCCTCCCAGAAGAAATGCTTCATCTGGACTTGAGCACACATGAGCATTGTGGAGAGGCGGCCATAGGTAAAACGAGAAGAAATGTCAGACGATCTCTACTCGGGCCTTTGGCGTCCAACAGAGTTCTTGGGAAGTCACCTGAGGTCTGTCGAACAGAAAACAACGCTGGAGGATGGTTTCTCTGGGACAAGGCCGCAGGCAGAAGGTCTCCTGGGCGTTATGAGTGACACCCCTCATTACGGACTGTCCCTCGGCTGCTTGTCTAGGAAGGACAGGGTCTTCTGCGAGGCTTTCAGAGAGAAGGCCTCCGGGAGGGGTTATGAACAGATTTCAGGAAGTAGGAAAATTCTGTATTTCCATGTGATAACAAGAAAACATTCCAGAAACTTTAAACTTCAGTTGTTCCTCCCCCCAACTCCCTCGCCCACTCTGGTCAATGAAGACTTGCTCAGCCTGAGTCCTCAGTCCACGTGATAACACAGCTCAGAACACGTGGTGGGAAACAGCCTGGAATCCAAGTTCTGGCCCGGCTCTGTTTCGGCCCCACAGGCTGTGGACAGCAAGGGCGATCCCACCAAACTGCCCTCGACTTGGAGACGGGAAAGCAGGGTGAGCCGCCCGTTCCCCGGCTCCCTTCTCAAGGGGGGGCCTCTTCCACGGCACTGGGGTTTGCTGAATCTCAGGTTTTCATCCTTAAAAAGTGGGGCGATAACTACCTCTTTGGATGGTTGTCATGATGAGAAAACAATGTCAGTGGTAACACAGTTTTAACATAAAGAAGATTCTTGCTACTTAGATTTCACAGCCTTACCTTATCAGTAGTGGTAGAAACTACACTATACGTTTACCAAACTGGGTTGTTTCTCCTGGACACACAAAGAGACTACATTTCCCAGAATCCCCTACATCTAGGCGGGCTTCACGCCTGAGTTCTGGCCAATGGAATGTGGACCAAGGACATGGCCATCACCACCAGGCTGGCCATAAACACAGCCAAGCTCTGTCTTCTGCACACACACCTGGGAGTGAGTCACCGGGAGACAGGTGACCATGGAGAAGAGGAAACAGCCTGGACAGATGGGTGGAAAGACCCTACGACCCTCCTCAAATGGGGGAGCAGGAAGCCACCTGTTGGCAGTTAATGGTGCTGTAAGAAATAGATGTTCCCTGGTTAAGCCATCGAGATTTAGGAAGTGCTGGCTAAGGAACAGAACTGTATTATCCCGAGCAACACGTGAACGAATTATGTGATTGTAGACACATCTCACCCTCTAAGAGCTGGGTTTCTCATCTATAAAAGGGCACCGTGACATCTCTCCAATTCTCTCAGGGTTGGCATGAGGGTAAAAACAAGACAATCACTCAGAAGCTATTACCCTGGGCTGCTCATCTGAGGATTTTTTTTAACTGAGGTGGAACTGATGTACAATATTATATAAACTTCAGGTGTACAACAGAGTAATTCTGAGTTTTAAAGGTTATATCCTATTCATAGTTATTACCAGATATTGGTTACAATCTATGTGCTGTACCATACACCCTTGTAGCTCACTTATTTACACACAGCAGTTTGTACCTGCTAACCCACTACCCCATCTTGCCCCTCCCCCTCTCCTCTCCCCACTGATAACCACTAGTTCAGTCTCTATATCTGTGAGTCTGTTTCTTTTTTGTTATAGTTGCTAGTTTGCTGTATTTTTTAGATTTCCATATATAGGGGATGTAATACAGTATGTGTCTTTCTCTATCTGATTTATTTCACTAAGCATAATGCCCTCCAAGTCAATCTATGTTGCTGCAGAATATCTATCTTTTTTATGACTGAGTAGTATTCCAGTGTGTACGTGTGTGTGTGTGTGTGTGTGTGTGTGTGTGTGTGTGTGTACATCTTCTTTATCTATTTATATGTTGATGGACACTTAGGTTGCTTCTATATCTCGGCAACTGTACTGAGCTTGAGTACTGTACAATACTGAGCTGCATGTATTTTTTTTTTGAATTAGCATTTTCTTTTTTGTGATATATACACAAGAGTGGGATGGCTGGGTCATATGGTAGGTTGATCTTTAGTCTTTCTGAGAAATCTCCAAATTATTTTCCACAGTGGCTTCACCAATTGACATTCCCACCAACGGTGTGTCCACAGCCTCACCAACATTTATGATCTGTATCCTTTTTGACAATGGCCATTCTCACAGGTGTGAGGTATCTTATCCTATTGGGTGTGGGTTTTGTTTGAATTTACCTTATAACTGATGACACTGAGCATCTTTGCATACACCTGTTGGCCATCTGTATATATATGTCTTCTTTGGAAAAATGTCTTTTCAGAACTTCTGTCCATTTTTAAATTGGGGTGTTTGTTTTTTGGCATTGAGGTGTATGAGCTGTTTATATATTTTGGATATTAGCCCCTTATAGGGTCACTTATAGCCCCTTATTGTTTGCAAATACTTCCCCCATTCAATAGGTTGTCTTCAGTTTGTTGATGATTGCCTTAGCTGTGGGAAAGCTTTTATGTTTAATTAAGTCCCATTCATTTATTTTTGGTCTTATTTCCTTTGCATTAGGAGACAAATGCAAAAAGATGTGATTTATGTCAAATAATGTTCTGTGTACATTCTCTTCTAGGAGTTTTGTGGTTTCAGATCGTAAATTCAGGTTTGAACCCATTTTGAGTTTGTTTCTGTAAATGGTATGAGGAAAATGTTCTAATTGCCTTCTTTTGCTGTAACTGTCCAGTTTTCCCAGCACCACTTATTGAAGAGACTGTCTTTTCTCCATTACATATTCTTGCCTCTTTTATCACAGATTAACTGAGCAAAAATGTATGCGTTTATTTATTTATTTCTGTGCTGCCCATTGATCTAGCCGTCCGTTTTTGTGCCAGTACCATACTGTTTTGAATACTACAGCTTTGCAGCTGAGAAATTTTTAAGAACACAGACACCTGAGTTTTCCGGGAAGCCCCATCTCCTGGTTGGTACCTCAGGGTGTACAATTTAAATGCTCCTTAGGTGTCACGGTAGCAAGCAAGCACTGAAAACCAGCATCATATAGGAAACCACTCTGATAAATGAAAGGAACAAATGGCAAATTCTTATACTCAGAAGTGAGCACAGGATCGTTTTGCAAGAAGACCAAACATTCATCAAGCTGGGAAGAAAGTGAAACGCTTGGGCAAGTGGATACAAGTCACCGGTTGTGACTCCCTCTGAGTCACCACAGCTCACGACTCCGGTGGCACCACTCACATCCCCTCTGAGGGGGTTCACACTAAACAGTGCTGTCCAGACTGTGCTTTGTGACCCCCGGGATGACCAGACTCTGCTCAGAGTCACTTCCTGAACCTAAACAGTAGTTTAGGAAGAGCTGGACACCTCGGTGAACAGCAGCAGTAAAAGTGAAAACCCAGGCCCCTTTCAGGGGTGGGGCAGCCATCCACCTAAACAAAGCCAAGCTGCTCTACATTTCAGATGTTGCTGCTGTTGTCCAGTCGCTCAGTTGTGTCAAACTCTTTGCAGCTCCCTGGACTGCCGCGTGCCAGGCCTCCCTGTCCTTTATCATCTCCTGGAGTTCCACCAAATACCCGGCCATGCCAACCAGGGTAACTGAAGATCCCCAGCTCTACTGGGGCAGCAGTTAGTAATCACAGCAATGACTGAGGGCTTCCACGTGCCAGATATCCTGTGAGGCGCTCTTCGTGGACTAACTCATTTAATTTTCACCAGAGCCCTACCATGTATGATGTACAAGGCTCAGCTAAGGCCTCCGTTTTCCAGGGAGGGACTGAAGCACAGAGAGGTTTGTGAACTTGGGCTCCGTGCCACCAGCTGGAAGTGGTGGAGCGGAGGCTTCGGCTCAGGCCACGTGGCTGCAGAGCCTGCCCTCGAGACTGGCTTATGTAATCCTTGACTTTGCTGATGGGAGAGACCATTGCTGGTGGAGCCCTTTTTTGTGACTTCAAAGGAGGCTGAATTTAGCACTGGAGCCCACCTGTGGACATTCAGAAAGAAACTGGGAAAGAACCACAGATCATAGAGCCCAGAATAACACCTATGGCTGCCTCCAGCCATTGAAGTCCATCTCCTGCTACAACAAAGGTCATCCTGAAGTCTACAGAGAAGACAGATTTTGACTCTGACTCGATAGAATAGAAACCTTGAAACCCAACCTGCTGAGGTCTACCCGGCCTCAAGGGAAAAACACCCGAGGTGGAAGCCCACTGTTGGTTAAGGTCTGTCCTCAACAACGTGTGTTCTTACAAAGCTGAGGATGGTGCAGACCCTCTGCCCCGCTGCGAGCCACGTTCCCCAACACTGGGCCTCAGCCCCCGACCCCTTGACACTAACTCCTGGCCAGGTTCCCAAGGTCTGGCTTCCTCCAGCCCTGCAACTGCTCGCGTCCCCCCAGGGCCAGCCCCACCCAGGCGCCCAAGCCTCCAGGCCTGCCCACTGCACAGAGATATGGTGGGGGCAGGGGGGTGAGCAGGGTGCCCACCCCACGCTGGAGGATGGTCAAGAATCAGGAGCCAGCACCAGCCACATCCCCATGGCTGCAGAGGGAACTTACTCCTTTTGGAAAATGTACCACAAGCTGTTCAGGGTGAAGGCCAGGAGGGAGCAGAACGAAAACGTCATGACTTGGGTCCTCTCGGGCTCCCCTCCAGGGAAGAGGCAGGCCACACCTCACCCCGAAACCATCCCACCTCCCATCTAAGCCTCCAGCCCCACTCTGGCCCCCCTGAACTTTCTCTCCTGTCTTCCATCCTTCTACCCTCTTTCTAGCATCTCCCAGGTCCCAAACCAAACAACTTCCTATGTTTACTTCCCAGACAATTGATTTGCACTTTAAAACCATTAGAAATTGGATCTTAGGCTCTGACCACAAGGACCAACCACCAAACCTTTATCTCCCATGGCCCCTGTGAAACCAGCCAGAGTGAGGTCCCTCTGTGCAGACCCAGGTAGCGTGCTGGGGCCCCTGGACAGAGCTGGTCTGCTCTGATGGCCCAGCAGCTGTTCCAGCTGATTCCACAGAGGAGAGCAGAATTCCACCAGGATCTAATCAAATGAGGTATCTCTGAGGGGTGAGAATTGTGATAAAAGACCTCCAAGATGCGATCTGAAAAAGAGGCCTTTACATGTAATTGCAACCGCTTTTTGGCAACATCTACACTTGGAGAATAAGAATTTGTATCATGCCTGACAATGCTTTTTGTAGGTCATGAAATCAAGCTTTTTGTTTTTTTTCTGATCTGATTATACCCCATCTTTGAAAACAATGAAAACAGAAAAAGGCAGAAGGAAATTATATTTTTGACATAACAGACCATAAGGACCATTATGTATTAATTATAAAAGAAGGCAAAGGTGCAGAGAGCCTATATTAAGGGAAATGCCCCATATTCAGGTAGCAGCTCTATGCAGGCATTCATGCTAAGTCACTTCAGTCCTGTCTCTGTGACCCCATGGACTGTAGCCCACCAGGCTCCTCTGTCCATGGGATTCTCCAGACAAGAATAGTGCAGTGGGTTGCCATGCCCTTCTCCAGGGGATCTTCCTGACCCAGGGATTGAGCCCACGTCCCCTGCATTGCAGGTGGGTTCTTTACCACTCATGCCACCTGGGAAGCCCATTAGCTCTATATGCATATCTAATGAGAAAAATCACAACATCTTTAAGAAGTAAAAAGTTCTCCAAAGTTCTCCATATGAACTGCAGTCACTAATCCCCGTGAAGTTGGTGGCAAAATGCCAGATCATCTTATAGAGAAGCTTCAGCTCTGAAGGCAATCTTTGTGGCTTCAAACTGTGCATGCAGACATTCTTTAAAATCAATGCAGAGGTTGGAGGGCTATTATCTACCCCTGTTTTCTATGTATCAAAAATACAGCCATCACCAAAGCCACAGGAAGCTTACAAATCTGTATATTATGCCTTCAAGCCCAAACCCTGGAAATTCAGCCTCAGTGTCTCCAAGAACGCACTACCTTGGAATACAACTGCACTCACATCAGCAGTGTCCGTCCTGTTTAATGCTCACCCTATTTAATGTGGAGTTAATACACCGTTCCCAACATGAGCAGAGGGTAAATGTTAGTCCTTCCTTCTCTCTCTTCAGCTCCAAGAACCAGGACGCAGCAGACACGTGTCCTCTGGTAGCAACCTGGTACATGCAGTTGATCCATTAATGGATGAAAGAAAAGAAACCCAGGGACCAAACCTCTATACCATTTTGGAGTCTAAAGCTCACCGTGTCTCCAACCATCGACACTGAACATGAGGGTCAAAGTCAGTCCTGACAATCCACCCACGCCCCTCCCACAGCCTCCCTCGTGGCTGCCTGAGCATCTTCAGAGTTTGGAACAGTCGTTCAAGCACCAGGGGGATCTCAAGTGGGAAACCGCGCCACCGGTCTCGGTTCCCCAGCCCTACTTTATGCATCGCCCAGGTACCTGTTCCATGGAAGATGGAGCACACTTCTCTACCCCTTGGCCATGAACTTGCTTGAGCAACGAGCCAGATGCGACAGGGTATCTGTCTGCTTCTACCCCTCAGAAGACCTTGCCTGTGTCTGCCTGTTGTCTGGCCTTTCTACCATGGCCGTGCAAAGGCCATGACCCCGGTCAAGGAGGAAGAGAAGGAGAGACACTTGGAGCAGGGATGCTTCAGCTAATGGGATAAAGAGGACAGAATAGCATCGGCAGGAGCCGGCCAGCCAAGGAGCTGACGGACAACCAAGTGCAGCCAAGATCAGCCAGGCCCAACGCATGGTTTTAGCAATTCCATGACCAGGGCATTAAGTCCACTGACTCGGGGGCGCTTAAGTAGCAATATCTCACTGATACACTCAGCAGTCATCCCCCACCACAGACCACAGGGTGCTGCCTCAGGAAAGCGCCAGACAGGCTCAGCTCTTGGAGAATCATGACTGGTTGTGAGCGAGACTAAACTCATGAGACTTTGCTCTTAAAGCTGTCTTTGCTGTTCAAAACTTACAGCCCCAAAAGATCCACATAGGTTTAACAGTTTTCTTTCTGTCTTGTTATCTGGGACACACACATTAGCTCAGATTTGCAAGCTGCAAGCTGTGCATTTTGGATGCTTTCCCATGGCCAAGAGCCTGAGGCCTCCCCCTGTGGCCCCTCCATCCCCAGGAAGACCGTGGCTCTCAGGGGAGACGCAAGCTAAGCAGTTCAGGTCAAGTCAGCAGCACCTTCAACTCTCCCTGTGCCTACTACCTAACCTTCTGGAGAGCTCGAAAATGAACCAAAGCCCTTTTCTCCTTTCTAGAACATCTGTCTGAAAAGTCATACTCCATTCTTTTCCCCACTTTTCGTTTTTTTTTTTTTCCTTCCCCTCCAAATGTCCCATTTGACTCTGAACTCAAGGCTCTGAAATGCTATAGTGGGAGCCACGCTGACCTTTGCAGAAGAGACGGTGACAGACTTAGGCAGATCTGGGACGGATCAAGGGTAGAGTTCCTGTTCCTGGTCCTCCTCCCTTTGAAAGTCTGCTACCGGATCCCTCGGCACCCCCGCCTTCTGCTGACGCTGGTGCCGTCCCACTCTAAGGCAGAGATGATGACTTGAGGCACATGTGGTACCCCTCCTCCACCCATCCATGACAGATGCTCCTCCAGCTCCAAAGGATAAATCCACAGCATCCTTCTCAACACTGCTCCCACCAAGGGTAGGACTTCCTTGGTAGGACTTCCTGTGCTGAGTATGACTGCTTACCCAAGCTCCACAACATCCATGTATCTGCTTCTGCCCTGCAGGACGGCTAAGCTTTATAGCTAAACTGCATTTTTGAACTTAAAGTGTCTTTCAGTCCATGACACAACCCAGATTCATTCGCATCCCATCTCCTGTCTAGGCTCATGAAACTCTTAGAAGGTACCCAGTATTTTCAGGATACCTATGATAACCTAGGTGATGTGTGAAGAACTACACATACAGTAACAAATGAGACACAGTCAAGGCCTCTGGAAAGTCTTGTGTTTTAGAAAGCTTTCAGCCTTGAGGCACAGGGCTGAGCCATGCAGACCTTGCTGGCATTGATGCCGGTCTATAAAAGAAACATCTGGGGGCAAGTCTTGCTTTTACTGATCCACAAATTCTATTACAATAGTAGATACTTACTATGCTTAAGAGTAAGCTGGTCAAAGATATGCAAAAGCAGCCAAGACTTATTCTTCCCAGAATAAATAGCTGTGACATGGAAAGTCTGAATATCTGTATCGCACTAAGTATGGCTGTTTACCCAAACTCCACAAGGTCCACTTATCTGTTTCTGCTTTGCAGGACAGCTAAACTTTATAGCTAAATTGCATTTTTGAACTTAAAGTGTTTTTGTAACTTCTAAATATAGTAAAAAAAAAGAAAAGTGGGTATAGCTGCAATGTTGAAAACATACACGTGTCAAACAAAATATAATACAAACATGTAAACATCAAACACCAAAGAGAAGCACAGACAACGAAACCGTGGGGGTTCAGACACCTGAGGCTCCAGTGACGACACCTGCAAAGCTTGCCCAGTACCAAGCTGTTCGAGCTTACGCTGTAATCAACTATGCTTCAGCCTTCTTTTTTTTTTTTTTTAAGGAAGTCTTTTAGAGTCCCTTCCCTTCTCTTGCTTCATCTTTAAACCTTAATATAGGATTTTGCCTACTGTGTAAGTTGCTCAGTCTTGTCTGACTCTTTGCGACCCCATGGACTATACAGTCCATGGAATTCTCCAGGCCAGAATATTGGAGTGTGTAGCCTTTCCCTTCTCCAGGGGATCTTCCCAACCCAGGGATCGAACCCAGGTCTCCTGCATTGCAGGTGGATACTTTACCAGCTGAGTCACAAGGGAATTGTAGTTTCCCTTGCCTATTAATGGTCTATAATAATATTTTGAGTAGAGACCAATCTGTAGGAACGTCTAACTCTTATCTTCATTTCCAGAAAGAGAAAGAAGCAGTGTTTAGAAGTGGCGAAGGGGAGCGTTTCCTAGCCTGTCCGCTCACATCTCTCATAAGCGTCCTATATTAATCAACGTACTTCTGGCCTATCACTTTGCCTCTCACTGAATTCCTTCTGTGCTGAGACCCAAAAAGCCTGCGCCTCAGTAAATCCAGACAGCAGATACTGAAGCCCCTACCAGGTGGGAGATGCTATCTGTAATGCTGCCTGTAAGCATGCAGACTCTAGAGAAGTTGGAATTGGAAGGTTGATGATGCTGACTCTCACTTACCTCCCCACCAACCAGTCAGGAAAAGGTCCACACGCCGACCACGCCCTCTGTGGACCACTGCTACAAAACTTCAGTACCCACTCTAGCTGCGGGGGACACAGCGTTGAGGGCATTAGCCCTCTGGGGCTCCCTTTACCTGGCAAAACAATAAAACTATTCTTTTCTACTTCAACGCATCCCTCCCATAAAAAAGAAGTGGTGAAGGCCTTGGACACCATCTAGCTCATGACTGTCAAATACTCATGTTCTGCCTTCTGTGGAGCCCTTGGGGACAAAAGAGATGCCTGAGGCTGGCAAGACAGAGAGGCTGGAGCTTCAGACCTCTGTCTGCACCTCCAGTGGCCAGAGCCCACTCCCCGGAACTCTATACACTGTACATTCTTAAAGGTCTTGTTTGGAGAAAGAGTTTAATAACTGAACATCACCTAGTCCCATCCCCCCACAGAATTTCAGCAAGGTGTAGTTACGACTACAAATGATGGATTTCTGATTAACAAAGACTTTGAGCCCCACACTGTGTGGGGAAACATCTCCAAACAGGGTCATATGTGTTCTCACCATCCGGACAGTCTGCGGACACTACGAGGCACTGGGGCATGGCTTCAGAGCTCCCACGTGATTTATTTGCAGGACACCCGACACCAGACTCAGGACTGGACTGGTCTTTGAGGAGGTGTGGGAGCGGGGAGGAAGGCAGGGCTGGAAGAGGGAGGGCCGAGTTCCCCGTGCACTGTGAAGACAGTGGTGGCCAACAAGTGGCCTTCGGGACAGCTGCCCCATTCCCTGTAACCTCCTTGTCCTCTCCTTTCTCCACATCTCTCCACCCCCGGACTGGGCCTGACGTGGCAGGCAGCATGAACAGAAAATGGCTGTGGGGGTCAGGGCCTGGGCTCCCAGCGGGACAGCTGGTCTACCAGTCGTGCGGCCCGTGACAACTCACTCAGGCTCCCTTCTCTGCAAACAAGATGGCTCACAGCCTGGCTTGCACTGAATCAATTAAAATACATGGAAGATTGTAAGTGCCCAGAATATGTGAACTCCAAACATTTTTCTTTGGTTCCAAACCCTTCTTTTTAAAGATGAAAACACTGAGGCCAAAACAGCTTCCCAAGGTCAGGAGTCTCAGCTCTTCTGATGGAAAAACCAGAACTTTGGCACCAAGTCTTTCTGGTACGATGCCAGGCCCCAGGCCCCGGGCTTGCAGGAAAAGCATCCTTTCCCTGCTGGAGAGCACAGAGGTAGGGCTGTCAGCCAGAACATCTCTGCGGGAACAAAGCCAAGTAAGGATCGCAGGCGCCTTCAATCAGGGCCTAGGTCCTCCTCCCACGAGCAGGCGAGGAACCAAAGCCCCTTGAGATGCCCGTGATTCACCATCAGCACAAAGCTCACGAGAAATCAGAACTCCATATACTTGCTGGTACCTGTGCCAAGTTTTATGGTCTTTGGGGAAATCATATCCAGCACCTTGATGTGAAGCGAAAATCAAAATATTTAGTGCCAGTGAAACAAGGTTCTTTAGTAATTTTCCCCACTGGCTCTGACAATCCTAAAATATATTTGTGGTCAAAGGAAACATTATCATGCCTAGAACTTATCACATCCCCATCCATTTAAGTCATAAATGCTAAATGCATACACACTGTAAACATTACACAGCAAAGCTATTTAGATTTATTTTCCCGACTCTCTGAATATAAATTTTCCACCTTTGAGGAGTTTCATTAAGAATGCCATTTAATCTTGTTTCTCCAGCCAAAGTGAAATTACAGAATGATGTGAGGTAGCCTGGACATTAACTATGAAAATGGCTATTTTTAAGGAGCTGACTGCCCTTGATCATGCCTCTGTTTCCATCACAGGGAGCACAGGGAGCACACAGGAAAGTTATCTGAAAGAATCAACAGGTTTGAACAGTAAGTGCTACCTGGACTCAGAGAAGCAGGAATCAGGGCGCACCCATGAGCCAGTGAGGTTTTGCGCATTTGGTGCAAAAAGGTGGAGTGAATGAGTGAGATGCTAGAAACAGGTATCCTGGAAGAGTTGGCGTTGTCCTCTCTGTAAGTTTCTGTACAGGCAAGGGTGGAGGCAAGGGTTAATTACAGCTAAAAGCTGTGCACTCAGCGAGCTCAGCCCAAAGTAAGGAGCCCCAAGACGCCCCTCGTGATCCCGAAGTGTTGATACACTTGGAAAAGGTAACAGCATAGGTGAACTATACAGCTCAGACTGAGAAAACCTGACCCGTGGTGCCCGGTTCTCCTTCCAGTGGAGTGCTGGGCTGCTCACGCTATGTCTGGAGGACACTATGGCTTCCCACCATAGCTCCCAGGTGGCGCCTGGGATGGACAGGCACCCCACTGCAGTGTTCTTGCCTGGAGAATCCCATGGACAGAGGAGCCTCGTGGGCTACAGTCCATGGGGTCGCATAGGGTTGGACACGACTGAAGCGACTTGGCACGCACGCACCATAACTCAGCCAGGGCTTCCTGGAGATGGAAGCGGTCATCAGCCGTGTTTAGTGAACTAGGAGTCCCACAAGACTGCCTTGGCTCCCTCTCCACCGGCTGCCTACAGTTTCTAAGTTAATGAACAAAAGAGAATTTTCATCAACGCAGAGACATGACTGCCTGTCCATCTGTTCAAAAATACTTACCGTGCACTATAAAGGCTGGGGCACAACGGAAAGCTAGGTCTTCTTGGAGCAAACAGCCTCAGAAAAAGGACACACAATTGTATAAAGACCAAGTGTTATGAAAGGTTTAATAGGAAAATGTAAGTCAGTGGGGGCGTTTAAGTAATAGGGAAAGGAGCTCAAGAGTGTCTTTAAAACCACGAATACTACTACTAAGAAGAAGGAAGTAATCACTTCTCTCACGGCAAGTGGGCTTATTAGTTGGTTTTCTACAATGCCCTCTCTCAGGTCATGACCATACTCCCTCTGACATTCTCCAGGATCATTAAGGTCTATAATAAGGTTGTAAGAGCAGATACCCCAACATTTCGAGTCTCCGTACCAGGGCATTAATTGCATTGAAGGATTTGGAATGATATTTCCCCTCACATAGGTTTTTAACAGCCCAAGGCTAGACTATGGATCCAATTGTCCAATTTAATAAGGTAATAAAATAATTTAATAAAATAATAACTATGGCTGCTGAGAACTTAGAGCAAATATTTACTGTGTTATTGTATTCTCATCGTATGAAACCAAATGTAGAATATTCGATCAAGTGTTCAGGAACTTATCTTTCAACGACTTTCTTACACACGTTGTTGAATGCTCTGGCAGATTCTCTGCACAGTCCCCATTTGACATTTTCTCTTTCTTTTTTTCTCCTCCTAACAAGAGAAGTGTCTTTGTGAAGCTGAACCGGGACCTGTAACCTTTTCGTGGTCTCACTTTGCTGAAGTGTCAAATGAAGGATGCTAGATTAGATGACGCTGACGGTCCTTCTGGCCCTCACATCCGTCGTGTAGCGGGGGCAGGGGAGAGCTCCACTGGACTTGACAAAGGACGCTGCTACCTTCCCTGGGGTACCTGCGGGGCTCTGGGCCCTCCCACACTCAGTTCTCACTCACATCCCTTTATCAGAAAAACATTCCACGACCTTTCTTTCTGAACTAGACTCTTCCCATCCCTCCCTGTTCCGTCTCTATTTCTCCCCTTAGCACTTGTCACCGCTTGACAAGTGTTTCCCTTATTTGCTGCTCTTTAATTACAATGTAAGTAGCCTGGACATGGAACAGTGTCTCATCGGTACTCAGGTGCATTCCAGGCCCTAAGCACTGTTGTGTGTTGTGGGTGCCCAGGGAACCCTTGTTGAAGGTTTGATAAACACATCTGCCTGATCTGACCATCAGCTGACTTAATTTTTGTAGCACCTAAAATAAGGAATATTCTGTATTCAAATAAGCATGATTACCTCGTTTGAATATAAAACAGGCACGTGTGAGAGTGTGTGTGCATTCATATTAAGAGAGCATAAGACAGCCTCTCTTTTAGGAGGGAACGCAGTGAGCATGGAAATAAGCCTTCAGTGATGGCCCGGTGAATGCCCAGCCAAGAGCAATAATGTACGCAATTAACATGCACTGAATGAAACTGGCTTGAACAGGGCATGTCATGCACTCACCCACCAGATAAACAGAGATTACAGGAAATGGGTACTTAAATGTAGAAATAGTAACAAGGTTCCCAGCGTGATCTCAGCCCTGCAGAGTTTGGGTCAGCATATCTGGAGCTGACACCTGGGCAGGAAAGCCAGAGAGGGGGCAGCAACCTCAAATCCAGCCAGATGGGGACGGGGGCAAAGTGAAGATGACTCTTCAGAGTGGGGGGCTGCGTAACCCCACAGCTGCTCCATCCCATGGCAAGGCTTCCCTCCGGTTCAACCAGGAAAGGAAGCCATGATTCCCATTGTGAGACCTGCTGGACGTCTCTGCCCCGTGGGTTGCAGTGTAATATACAAAGATGTAACGACTTGGGCATCCTGAAGGAATCATTGGAGTAGTCGAAAAGACAGCTTGGTGGGATTACAGGCATGAGAGAGAGAAAGTGTTCATTACTCATTTGTGTCCGACAGTGATCCCATGCACTATAGCCCGCCAGGCTCCTCTGTCCATAGAATTCTCCAGGCCAGAATACTGGAGTGGGTTGCCATTCCCTTCACCAGGGGATCTTGCCAATCCACGGATTGAACCCAGAACCCAGGTCTCCTGCATATAAGGCAGATTCTTTACCGTCTGGGAAGCCCCATGAGATTGAGAGAGAGAGACAAAGAGAGAGATGTATAAATATCTTTAATTCAAAGGGAATACTGTCTCTCCCAAAATTACCTTGTCATTTACTTCTGGGACTCTGCCATGGTTAAAGGCAAGTCTGATCTGTAGGTCACTGCAAAGGGGATTCAACATTTATGAAATACAGGCAGACACAATCAGTTTCCAGACTTAGAACAACTTTTTTTTTTTTTAAATCATCCATTCTGAGTATATGTTTTATTTATTATTCTGGGCATCAAACAACTTTTTATTTTTTTGCAAACATTATCCATTGGAGAGATTTAAAAAACTTGAAACCTTCAAATTTATTCAAAAGGCTCGAAAAGAAATTACCCAAGACGACTACCGTGATAATGAGTTTGCAAGGAAAACACATTCTAGTGTGTATTTTCTGTTCTGTATTTTGCCCCACAGATAATTTATAATATATTGTAGTTGTAAAACATTGATACATGAGATGATGGGCTTATTTCATTTAAACCTAAGTGGTTGATGCCAAATGCTGGGTGCTGGGGACGGCTATGTCTGTTGGGACCAAGATGGCCAGGGTTTTCCCTAGAAAAACACTGTGAGATTAAGCCTTAAAAGATAAGTGAGAATGGTCATGTTTTCTCTACCTCTATGTCTTTTTAAGACAGAAAGAATTACTTAGCTAATGGAACTATTTTAAAATAATAATTAAAAAAAAACCCAGTCACGTGGGTGGGGTGGGAGGAGGCTCCATAGGGAGAGGATATATGTGTATGTATAGCTGATTCACTCTGTTGTATAGCAGAAGCTAACACAACATTATAAAGCAGTTATCTTACAATTAAAAAAGAAGTCTCAAATCCAGTCACAGAACACTGTTTTTTTTATCTTGCACAATTTATCGCTTCAGACTGAATGAAATGAAAATAGATACTTGCTACTTTTCAGTCTGGCCTGCTTCTTCTATCTTACACCACATGGTCGCAGCCAGAGTATCTCTTGGGCCCTGGCCCATCACCACCAGTGCTAGCCTGGGCCCGTGCTGTGTGTTATCAGAGGCAACAAAACCAAGGGCCAGGACTTCCCAGGCGGTGCGGGGGCCAAGACGCCCTGCTCCCCACGCAGGGTGCCCCGGGTTCAGTCCCTGGTCAGGGCACTAGATCCCACATGCTGCAGCTAGGAGTCTGCAGGTCACAACCAAAGACCCTGTGTGCCACAGCTAAGACTCAGCTCAGCCAAATAAATGGAAATAGATTAAGCACTTTTTAAGAAAACAAAAGGCCTACCATGAGCCAGGAAACAGACTAGACATTGGCTTTACAACAGTACGAGCCACAACCCCAGGCCTCGAGGAATACCACCTACTTAGACACACAGGCGTGGGGGCTTCGGCCAAAGCTCCTTCTGTAAAGTAACTGGTGTGGCTCATGAAGGCCACACAGATTTGAAAGGACGATGATCAAGAAGGCTTCTTGGAGGAAACGATGCTTCATCTGGATCTCGGAGGTAAGCAGGACTACACCTTCCATCTGGGGACTTAACTCGTTCTTAGAAGTACCTTTTCTGGTCACACTGAATTGCCAATAGATGCTGCCCTCACATTCTAAGGACGGCTGCACGGAATTTCTTTTTGAAAAGAAGAGAAACACCCATCCAGCTGCTGCTGCTGCTGCTTAGCCACACAGTCATGTGTGATCAAGCACAGATTCCACTGCATCCCGATGCCACTTTGCATCTGCCTTTGTTCCGTCTGAAAAGAAGGCTGGAGAGCGCTCACCCTGGGCTCTCGCTACCTGCAGATATCTGGCAAGCGGCCGGTGGGCCCAGGTGAGCTCTGCAGAAACCCCACCCCTGCTCCCCCACGCGGGTCATGGCCGGAAGGAGGCTGAGGGCCCCACCCGAGCCAGAAGCCCCGCAACTGCCCTGAAACGGACGACTGCCTTTTGATTCCTGTGTTCCCTTTGGGCGAGGTCCTGCCATTATTTCCTTACAGGTTTGGAGGACACTGTATGTTTGAAGCTTCTGAACCATCTCACATGGAAAAGGCAGCCTCAAACCAGAGATCCCAAGCTGGATCACATTTCACCAGAAGGATGCCAGACATCTGCTCAGAGCAAATGAAAAGGCTGGAAGCATCTTCAAAAAACAGGTAACTGGAACTTCTCTGCAGGCGCGTTTTGTCAGCAGGATGATTTTATTTTGCCACAGGCACCACAAGAATTTAAACAATTCATTGTTGTTTATTCACTAAGTCTCAACTGGCTCTTTGCAACCCCAGGGACTGCAGCCCACCAGGCTCCTCTATCCATGGTATTCTTCAGGCAAGAATATTGGAGTGGGTTGCCATTTCCTCCTCCAGGGGATCTTCCCGACCCAGGGATCAAACCCACTTCTCCTGTACTGGCAGGCAGATTCTTTACCACTGAGCCACCAGGGAAGCCCAAACTTAATTCATATCTGATGTCAACATGAGTTTTGACTTGTATTTCAGTTAGGAAAAAAATTACTTCCTAACAAGAAATTAGAATTTTAGGAAAGAGCTTTTAATGAAAAGAAAAGAAAAGAAAAAACCCAGAAAATGAGTTTATGAGCAATTTCTAACAGATGTTTGGAAATCGTTAAAGATGCAGCCAAATCACTGAAGCTCTCTGTTTCAAAATCTAAAGCTACAATCATTCTTCATCAGATGGATGGTACTCTCTGGATTCCAGTAACAGGGCACAACAATTATCCCAGATATACCTAAAATAGCTAACAGTTTAAAAAGTAGCCCCGAGAGAACGTCCAGATGCAAACTAGCATACACAGATTAGATAAGTAACAAGGTCCTGCTGTACAGCACAAGGGACTGTATTCACCATCCCATGATTAAAAAATAATGGAAAGGAAGATGAAAAAGGCCCCGATGCTGGGAAAGACTGAGGGCAGGAGGAGAAGGGGGCGACGGAGGATGAGATGGTGAGATAGCATGACCAACTCAGTGAACATGAGTTTGAGCAAACTCCAGGAGAGAGTGAAGGACAGAGGAGCCTGGTGTGCTGCAGTCCGTGGGGTCGCCAAGAGTCGGATGCAACTTAGTGACTAAGCAACCAAATCACTTTTCTATAGAGCAGAAATTAACATAACACTGTAAATCAACCATACTTCAAAAACGGAAAATTTAAAAAAAGAAGCCCCTGAAAGAAACATGGCATCGCACTTAGCCAGCAGCTGCTAGAAGTTGGATTTAGCCCCTTAACAAAGATCGCTTGCATCTGGGGCCTAGAGGTGCTTCCCTGAGTCCAGGCAGAGGATGTGTTGTTGACTGTAGTCTTATCTTTCAGTCTGGTTTAGAACCTGGCCCAAATAAAGTTTGGAGAAATACAAAGTGATCAGTCCTACTGAAGCGAGGGTAGAAGATATGATGGATGAACAAGGTTATTGAAGTGACCTGACTCTGGGTCCAGAACTCAGACACACAGTTTTTTCCAGCCTCAGCTGTCCCATCACCTGTCCATGCATTAGGAAGAAGGGAGGTGTGGGGGGTGTGGCAGGGACTGGAGAAAAGGACAGCGCGCACACATACCCTCTTCAAAGTTACAACCTCTTCTTTGAACAGTAACCAGCTGCGGTTTGCTGTGATGTGCTGCTCAGGTTGATACATCACAAAAGATGCATTAGTCAGGAATAGAACTGGAAGAATCTTGGAGCAGGACTTCCTAAGGTACCCTGGATTCTGGGCAGACAACTCCTGCACAAGACTTCCCATCCAAGTGAAGTCAGGTTTAAAGCAACACTGCTGTCAGGCGTGAAGAAGTCAGAGATGGACAGCCTAAACGTGTGTTTTGAGGTGCTGGATCCATTGTTTCAGCAAACATTTGCTCGTCCATTCACTGAATCAACATTTTCAAAGCGCCTGCCTTATGTACATGCGTGAAATGAAAGAGAGAAAGAAAACAGGGAAGGAAAGGCAGGGAGGGAGTGATGCTGGCACTCCAGGGCTGGGAGGTTAAAAGGAATTTCCCGAACATGACGGGGTGGAGTCAGCGTGTCCCACACAGACTGCTGTCTGATGGGCACTCAGACTCAGTGGGGCTGTGTCCTCAAAACAGGTCCCTTGGGCACTGAATGACCTTAGAGGCTTGGGAGAAACGGATGTAAAGACAGGTGCAGTCAGAGCCCAGAAGCTAGAAGTAAACGTACAGCAGTTTAACCCAGGAAAGGAGACTCTGGCTACGGAAAACCAAATCTTTAAACCAAAGTTTAACCCAGGAAAGAAAAAAATCATGGCTACAGAAAACCAAATCTCCTTAAAAAAAAACTGTTTTAATTGAGAATACATAATTTTTCTTAGAGTAGGTACTAGAAACACAGAGGAATTTCTGTAGTTTTCCTTGAATGTCTACTTTTCTCTAAAAAACTATTGAATTCAGGAAAACACAAGTAGGAGCGTGAAGGTTTCCACCCTATTTTCCATTTTAAGAGAGAAAATGACATGAGAAAGATCACTCCAAAATAAACACAGATATTTTACAGCTTTTGATTCCCAAATGGAAGAGGCAGATAAGAGTGATCCCAGTGCCTCCTCAGAGAGCGGTGAGTTCAATCTTTCCCCCTCATATCCACATGAGCTCTTTTCTCGCCCAGCGGCCCCCACCCCAGCCCGCCCATCTGCTTTGGGTGCTGAGACAGTCGCCTGCCCACAGGTTGGCAGCAGGCTTCCCGTCTAAACGTCGTGGTCTGCAAGTGCCCTCATTCTTCCCCGGAGCTCCAAGAGCCCTTCTTCTCACGGTAAGGACACACTTTTTGTGGGTTTTGCATCCTGACATTCTGCACCCCAAAACATTCTCAGCATTTAACAATCCAGCTGCTGCTGCTGTTCAGCCACTCAGTCACATCCAACTTTTTTGCAACTGTCAGGCTCCTCTGTCCATAGTGTTTCCCAGGCAAGAGTACTGGAGTGGGTTGTCATTCCTTTCTCCAAGGGATTTTAACCAAACCAGGGATTGAACCTGCTTGGCAGGCAGATTCTTGACTGCTGAGCCACCTGGGAAGCCCTTTAAAAACCCAGATGGAACATAAAGTTTGAATCCACTTTCAGCAAACAATGGAAATATTCTAAAATGGGATCCAGATACTATGTTTCCAAAGCTCAATAAACTCTGAAGTCTTCCCTTCTTCTTCTTTGCTGCAATGAGGTTTATCATGGGTTATAAAAGAAATGGCAATTAGGTGAGGTGATGGATCTCGATCAACCCTACTGTGGCAATCACTTGGCAACACACAACTGTGTCTCTCATCATCACATCATACACCTTAAACTTACATATGTTATATATCAATTATATCTCAATAAAGCTGGGGGAAAAAAAGGAAATAAAGGTTTCTCCTCAAAAATAAATTTAAAAAATTGTGGTTCAAATGTGGACAGGTTGCCCACTCTTCTCTGAGCCTCTGACCCTGTAATTCTAAGACAAAACCTAGAGATGGTCACTGGATCCCACCAGTGATCCAAGCCAAGGATCCGAGAATGTCATCCTCTAAAGAAACGCGAATTCTCCTCTTTGCCCTCGTGCGGAATTATGCAGCCTGTTCTTGAAAGTCATCCCACGTTCCCCAAGCGATAACAATTGGTACTAAAGGCCATAAACCTCCCCCAGATGACACTAGTCTGAACCCTGCCCCTCCAGCCCCACACCGCAAGCCTGCTTTTCCTACTGTGCGTTGGAGGTGACTGCAAGTCCCTGGGCAAAGGAAAAAGAAGAAGAAAAAGAAACGTCCTTTTCAGAATTTAAACTGCTCTCCTCAGCTCTAGGGACTCTGGGAGAATACCTCTCGGGTACCGGGGTCACCCATGCAGCCAGGGGCCAGACTCCGGGACTGGGGCAGCGGGCAGCGAGCCGTCGGGGGCGTGGTCAGGAGGCGGCCCCTCCGTGGGTGGGGCGGTTGTGGGCGGGGTCATCTGATACCAGGGCCGGGCACTGGAGGGGCCCAGCCCCGAGCCCCGGCTCTCCTGGACCTCTCCTCCCGTCCCTCCTCCCACGATGCCCCGGGCAAGGTGGAGACCATGCTGTCCGGCAGCTGCTCCTGGAGACAGGGGCCCCCGGCCAGGACCGCCTCCATCACAGCACCTCTGACTCCCATCTGGACGCGCATACACACGAGCTTTCACACTTACACACTCACCCACTTATAAACACACTCTCACACCCGCACCCACTTACACACACCCACGCACACATCCACATACAGACCCACACCCACTCAACCATGCACAAAGACCCACACCCACGCACACACCCAAGCACACAGACCCATACCCACTCACACACCCACGCACACAGACCCACACCCACGCACACACACACCCACGCACACAGACCCACACCCACTCGCACCCACTCATACACCCGCGCACACAGACCCACACCCGCGCACACACCCACACAGACTCACACCCACTCACCCACGCACAAAGACCCAGACCCACTCACACCCATTCACACATCCACGCACACAGACCCACACCCACACCCACTCACCCACACCGACCCACATGCACACTTACTCACACCCACATAAACCCACGCAGCGCTGCACTCCGCGGACCCCGTCCTCAACCCTCGCCCGCTGCGATCTTCTGGAAGAGAACAGGAGGGTTTATCTCGGGAAAGGCACACCAGTCCCCCACACCAGGATGAAACGCTGATTCGGTTTCTGTGCGAAGAAAGCCCTGTTTAATGAACTGAGTAATGCATCGCCCACCACCCTCCGCCGCCACCGCCTCCGTGCATCACGCTCACCACACCTTTCGCTGACTCCTCAGCTTTTACGTCCTGGAAAAGCATTGCAATCTCCATAGTAATTTGGACTTCACAGAAACTGCGTTTCCGGGACTCATTTATTCCCCCGACTTACTGCTGGGATCTCCGTAATTCCTCATTCCTCATTTCTCTGATTTTCTACACGCATTAAGAAGCAAGTCCACTCCCAGGCGCTGGGGCCGATTCCTATCGCGCAAGTCGCCAGACTCGGGCTCCCAGCTCCCCTCTCCAGGGCCACCCTGGGGTCCCCCATGAGGGCATGCCCTGTGCCCTCCTGGCCTGCAGCGGGGCCTGGAAAGGTCGCCCTCCCTGACCCTTCCCCCGCTTGTTTCCTCAGCAGTCTGGGTGACATTCAAGTTTGCAGAAATTGTGGGTGAGAGCAGAACTCGGGAGACAACCTAAGTGTCAGCCTCCACCCTCCGTCCCAAGGAATAAAGATAACTGTGCATCTCTTTCCCGTCAAGCACACACGCGCGCGCACAGCCGCAGACGCACCCCTTACCAGTGCGCCGGGGAGACCGGAGGACACAGTGGTGTCCACTTTCTGATGGGCTGTGATCAGGAGGGACATGCTGGCCATGCTCGTCCGCTCAGCACACTGGCATCCAGACCCCAGGGGCGGCTCCGACGCTCCCACTCCAGCGCGCCCACTCCAGCGCCGTCAGCCCTCCTGGCCGGTGCGCGGAGCAGAAGCCGCCAGCTTCTTGTCATCCTCAGGCTGATCCATCACCTTCCATGCCCGCCCTCCCTCATCCATGAAGGAAAAGAGAGAAGGAGTGCAAGACGAAATTCACTAAGAAAGTCCCACCCTTGCTGTCTGGGATTCTCCTGACACCCAGGGTCCTGAGAGAAGGTGCTGAGCAGGTCTCCACCTGCGTTGGCGTTGGTTTTCAGGGTTCAGGTCCCATTCCCTGCCTGAGCTCCAAATGGCATCCTGGCTCCCCTTGCCTCTGTTTCCCTCCAAGGTTATCCCTCGGACCAGTTTCATTCTGGCCGGTGACATAGCACCCACCCCACCACCACCACATGGACGCTGCTGCCTGGGTGCTTGTAAATTACACCTGCTCAGTAAATTACACCTCAGACGGAGGTCCCTCAGCTCTGAAGGAAGACACCGTTTTATTTATGCTGCACTTACACACCTGCATATTGGACTCTATATTTAAATCAGACAACAAATCAATGATACCAAGAGGAGGCAGATGAAAAAAAGTCCTGCCTGTCGTCCCCACAGGCAAAGAGCTTCAGGACTTACTGCTAGCCTTTTGCTGACAACTCACCCTTGGAAGGAAGGTCAGTGCTCAGAACTATGCACCACTCCACCCAGCCACTGCTCCCGGACCAAACTCACCCCAAGTGTTCTGGGGTCCAGAGATGAAGCTTTCAAGTCCAGCTGGAGATGGAAGGTGACTGACATTTAGTCTAGTTGTCTAAGAGGGAAATAAAATGGTTTGGCTTCATTCCTTTTCATGTCTGCTAATTTTGGGGGTTAATCACCAAGAAGATGCTTCTCTGCTTTCTGGATGTGGAGTCTTCCTCACCTCCTTCCCCATGAGGGGCAATAAACTCCTAGGACGAGTACTGTCCTGAGATGACATGAAACATACCTACTTTGTTGTTGCTGTTCAGTCACTCAGTCGTGTCCAACTCTTTGTGACCCTATGAACTGTAACACGCCAGGCTTCCCTGTCCTTAAATATCTCTCAGAGTTTGCTCAAACTCATGTCCACTGAGTCGGTGATGCCATCCAACATCTCATCCTCTGTTGTCCCCTTTTCCTCCTGCCTTCAATCTTTCCCAGCATCAGGGTCTTTTCCAATGAGTCAGCTCTTTGCATCAGGTGGTCAAGGTATTGGAGCCTCGGCTTCAGCATCAGTCCTTCCAATGACTATTTAGGGTGGATTTCCTTTAGGATGGACTGATTTGATCTCCTTGCTGTCCAAGGGACTCTCAAGAGTCTTCTCCAGCATACATCGGGATGATTTCTTAAAGCTGCTCAGTTCACATAGGGTGAACCAATAGCTTGCGATTCAGCATAATGAAAAGGCACTGAAGCCCCAGTAACTATACCAGCAGTCTCCTTGGGTTGAGCAGTTCATGAACGGAAAACTTGTAAACACAACATTTCTTACAATCTGCTGCTTGCCTTTGATGAGTCAGCAGGGGAGATCCATGAAACTCAAGAGTATGAAACTCGCATCTTGGTGCATCACAACTTTTACCAAATGATAAATGACATCTAATCAAATAAAAAATATATACTCACTTTCTAAATAACCTTGCCTGCCAAAATATTAAACAAATCAAACCACACAAGCCTTCCTCAGGGATGACGTGACTTGACTACAAACTCATTTTATTAGCACGTCTTTTTCTTTTTTCTGAAGTTTCAGCCCAGCCCTGTGTCATGTGCATAAAGAGAAACATGCCACATGAATGCCACTGGCCCCAAGAATTTACAAATGATCTGACCAGCTTTCCTCAGAAGAAGTCTACGGCATTTCACTGTTGTTGTTGTTGTTCGGTCACTAAGTTGTGTCCGACTTTTGTGACCCCATGGGCTGCAGCACGCCAGGCCTCCCTATCCATCACCATTTCCCAGATTTTGCCAAACTCACGTCCACTGAGTTGGTGGTACCATCCAACCATGTCACCCTCTGCTGCCCGCTTCTCGTCCTGCCCTCAGTCTCTCCATGGTGGAATTTAAACCAGTTGTGATGTTTTCAGTATACATTTGACTATGCTGGAAAATCAAGAACTTGCACGATTCTGAAGGTGAAGCTCACCAGTGATTCTGGCTAAAAGCTGAGTTTGGTGTTGCCATAGCACACCGACCTGGACAAAGATGACACCAGTTCCTGTGTGATTTCTGTGCTTCTCCGCTCCTGGCTCTGGCTCATCATATAATGAATCCTTTCAAGTGTGGACTGAGACGGAGGGTTAAATTCTATTTGCCCAATCTTATCTTCAGGGCGCTTTTTCAGATCTGCAAGATCTAAGCAAATGCTAGCTGAATCACATCTTAATTAAAGATGTCATGTCCAGTTTAGAGCCTGCAGAAGTAAGATGAACAGATCTTGGAAGGAGTTTAGAGGAAGCCATAAAAAATTAGTAACATTACTTATTTCTCTACTTAGACAAATAGACCAAAGGCAATGATAATTTCTGAAGGAGACATGATTGCTTGGGATCATTTTGCAGTAGAGCAATTTTTCTGCATGAAGACATCTTTTAAGAGTGACAAATGGATATATATTTTTCATTTCTAATGGAGAATGATAAGGAAAAGAACTCAATTTGAATTTCAGCAGTAAGGCTGCTGGTCAGACCCCAGTGGAACCAGAGACTTTTCTTTCTCTTTCTCTCTCTTTAGAGAATTTCTAAACAGTGAATTTATTGAGTGTTTGCTTTGAAAGAGGAGTTAGTATTTACCTTTGACATTAATCAGGTGCCTAGAAGTAAGACATGGGCTTCCCAGGGTGCTAGTGGTGAAGAACTCGCCTCCCCATGCCGGTTAGATGTAACAGACTCGGGTTCCATCCCTGGGTGGGGAAGATCCCCTGGAGGAGGGCATGGCAACCCACTCCAGTGTTCTTGCCTGGAGAGTCCCATGGACAGAGGAGCCTGGCGGGCTACAGTCCATGGGGTCGCACAGAGTCAGACACGACTGAGCGACTTAGCACGCACACACGCAAAAGTAAGCCTCAGCTGTACTTCAGACTGCTGTTATGGTCGTTCTTCTCTTCCCCAAAGATTTCTCCTCAAAGGACAATTATGGACTTACAAGATTTTCATACTCAGTACCTTGCAGTCAGATATATTTCTCCAGAATCTACATTTCACCAACATAGAGAAATACGAAAGTCCATTTTGTCCATCTACCCCAAACTGTCAAACGCCAAGTGAGAGAAACTAAGACGATTTATTCCCTGACACACTGTATTGTTCCTACTCCTTTTTCTCCACTACTCGGTTAAGTTATTCCATCTCTACTGGAATACAGAATGCTCAGTTTTCCCACTGGATTTAGTGACCCAAATCATCTCTTGAGTACACAAGGAAATTAAAAAAAAACAACATGATACAGCTCCAGCCCCTCCTTCCTTCCTGTCCTCACGTCCTCTCGGGCCTGGAAGAGTGGAGTTAGGACATCTGGGAAGGACACATGTCCCATGGCCACTGGTCATGGCATTGTGGATGGTGTCCCCAAATCTCTCTCCTCCACTCAGTGCAGGGAGTGGCAGGAAGTGGGTGTTCAGTAAACAGAATGAACGTGAGCGAGGGATCATTTTAAATTGATTAAAATCTTCCCATTGCTCTGCGTGTGCACCGACCAAGTGTCCATTCCTTGCAGCCGCCAGAATTGATGGCAGAGAGGAGCCTCTGCAAGGTCCCACTCAAAGCTCTTTTTGTTAACTGAAGTGTACTTGACTCACAGCGCGGTGTTAGTTTCAGCTACACAGCACAGTGATTCAGCCATATATGTTTATTCTTTTTCAGATTCTTTTCCATTATAAATTATCATAAGTTACTGACTTATACCATAAGGTGAAGCTTCCTCGGTAGCTCAGATGGTAAAGAATCCGCCTGCAATTTGGGAGACCCGGTTCGATCCCTGGGTTGGGAAGATCCCCTGCAGAAGGGCATGGCAGCCCACACCAGTATGCTTGCCTGGAGAATCCCCATGGACAGAGGAGCCTGGTGGGCTACAGTCCATGGGGTCACAAAGAGTGGGACACGACTGATCGACAAAGCACAGCACATAAGGAATGACTGTAGTTGCCTGTGCTATACAGTAGGTTCTTACTGGTTATCTACTTCTGCTTCACTGACTACGCTGAAGCTTTTAACTGTGTGGATCACAACAAACTGGACAATTCTGAAAGAGATGGGTATACCAGACCACCTTACCTGTCTCCTGAGAAACATGTATGCCGGTCAAGAAGCAACAGCTAAAACTGGACATGGAACAACGGACTGGTTCCAAATCGGGAAAGAAGTACATCAAGGCTGTATATTGTCACCCTCTTTATTTAACTTATATGCAAAGTACACCATGCGAATTGCTGGAACTGGATAAAGCACAAGCTGGAATCAAGATTGCGGGGAGAAATATCAATAACCTCAGATATGCAGATGACACCACACTTATGGCAGAAAGTGAAGTGGAACTAATAGCCTCTTGATGAAAGTGAAAGAGGAGAGTGAAAAAGTTGGCTTAAAGCTCAACATTGAAAAAAATAAGATCATGTTATCTGGTCCCATCACTTCATGGCAAATAGATGGGGAAACAATGGAAACAGTGACAGATTTTATTTTCATGGGCTCCCAAATCACTGCAGATAGTGACTGCAGCCATGAAATTAAAAGATGCTTGCTCCTTGGAAGAAAAGCTATGACAAACCTAGACACCATATTAAAAAGCAGAGATATTACTTTGCTGACAAAAGTCCGTCTAGTGAAAGCTATGGTGTTTCCAGTAGTCATGCATGGATGTGAGAGCTGGACCATAAAGAAGGCTGAGTGTTGAAGAATTGATGCCTTTGAACTGTGGTGCTGGAGAAGACTCTTGAGAGTCCCTTGGACAGCAAGGAGATCCGACCAGTCCATCCTAAAGGAGATCAGTCATGAATATTCATTGGAAGGACTGATGCTTAAGCTGATGTTCCAATACCATGGCCACCTGATGTGAAGAACTGATTCATTAGGAAAGACCCTGATGCTGGGAAAGAGTGAAGGCAGAAGGAGAAGGGGACAACAGAGGATGAGATGGTTGGATGGACATGAGTTTGAGCAAGCTCTGGGAGATGGTGAAGGACAGGGAAGCCTGGTGTGCTGCAGTCCAAGGGGTTGCAAAGAGTTGGACATGACTGAACAACAATTTTATAAATAGGAATGTGTATACGTTATTCCCAAACCCCTAATTTATCTCTTCCCCTTTCTCCTGTGGTAACCATGTTTGTTTTCTAAGTCTGGGGGTATAGTTGTTTTTCAAATAAGTCCATTTGTATCAATAACCACTCAAAGTTCCTCAACACCCATCACAACTTTGCTCTTCATGGTAGAGTGTCACCGAAGCCAAAGATAAGATCAGAACTCATAACTATTATTAATACATATAAAATTTTTATATTAATTTAGCTTGACCTTAAAAAATGGTCCTAATTGGGAGATTTATGGAGGCAAGAACAAGACCAATACAGTGAATGTATCAGCACTCTGCTTTTGCCCATCGGTGTCTTTTCCTAAATCAGGATGCAGATGCAAACGGCAGTGGGATGGGAGTCTGTTATTTCCATGCTCTTCACTTTGCTGCAGCAGAAAAGAGGGGAGAATGATTCTCCACAGCTACAGCTGCACCTGCTCAGAGGCAGCCTCCACACAAGGGGTTCAGACGGCTTCTCAGGGGCCCGGGACTGGCGTGGGCTGACGACAGAGCTGAGGGACACCTCCTTCCCCACCCCCCACCTGTCTAGATTTCTGGTTCGATTTCTGCTCATCTGACCTAGATGTGGTTCTGGAAAGAGCTTTTCCTAAACTCCCCTTGGAAAATATAGAAGGAAGTACTTTGTTAGAAAGATGTTTTGATTTCTTAAATTACTATAGACTTTCTTGAATGCTTAGGTTACTATATAGACCAGATAATAACCACACACATAAACAGAAATGGCTCTGACCTAAGAATTAGGAGACCCAGCTCTTCATCATGTGAAGTGAAATTCACTCAGTCGTGCCCCACTCTTTGCAACCCCATGGACTATACAGTCCATGGAATTCTCCAGGCCAGAATACTGGAGTGGGCAGCCTTTCCCTTCTCCAGGGGATCTTCCCAACCCAGAGATCGAACCCAGGTCTCCCGTATTGCAGGTGGATTCTTTACCAGCTGAGCCACAAAGGAAGCCCAAGAATACTGGAGTGGGTAGCCTATCCCCTCTCCAGGGGATCTTCCTGACCCAGGAATTGAACCGGGGTCTCCTGCATTGCAGGGGGATTCTTTACCAGCTGAGCCACCAGGGAATTCCCTTTTCATCCTGATATAGCCACAGAGTTGCTGTGCAAAGGGATATTCAGAGAAATCTAAAGCCTTGGTCAGGATCTTATCTGTAAACGGTGTGTGTCTGTGTGTGTATAAGAGATGAGTAAGAAATGATGCTGAAAAGCAAACAAACAAACGGCAGGTCTCCACTCCAGGACCTGATAGCCTGGGGGTGGCTGCTCACAGAAGCTGTGACACAGCTGATGGAGCAGGATGGTCAGGGCCTCGGCAGACATGCTGGCTGTCAACCACATGTGTGTGTCCCCTCGTCCCTACAGGGAGTCTGCGCCTTCCGAGCCCAGGACTACGTTTCCCAGCGTTCCCTGCTCTAAGGCGTGCCCTTGTGATGGGAACACGATGGTGCCATCTGAGTACACGGTGCCCTCTCTCAGGCTTAGGGAACAAGGTGAACAGGGGACAGAGATGGAAAAAAAGGAAACGGAAAGGTTTTTGAATTTAAAGTATACAGATGCCTGGCCTCTCGTGATGAGCCGCACAGTTAGTTATGGAGACTGAAGCTTTGATAGTCTGGCATTCCTGCAAGGGAGCATCAGCTTACTGAGGTACCAGTGTATTGCACAGTTACAGAAACTGTAGGAACCTAGTTGAATATAAGTCATGTAATGGAGAAGGCAATGGCACCCCACTCCAGTACTCTTGCCTGGAAAATCCCATGGATGGAGGAGCCTGGTAGGCTGCAGTCCATGGGGTCGCTAATTCAGACATGACTGAGCGACTTCACTTTCACGTTTCCCTTTCATGCACTGGAGAAGGAAATGGCAACCCACTCCAGTGTTCTTGCCTGGAGAATCCCCGGGACAGAGGAGCCTGGTGGGCTGCCGTCTATGGGGTTGCACAGAGTCGGACACAACTGAAGTGACTTAGCAATAGCAATAGCAATAACCTGATAGCAATTTTTAAAAATAATATATTAGAAGATACAGGTAATCATAATTTCCTAAATTTATTTCCTGGTTATGCATCTCATGTGCTGGATTGTCAAAATAATTCCACTTAAAACTTATTCTGGCCTCATTCTATACTCTTTCCTTTCTACCCAGTCCCCCTCTCCCCAAAAAACTTTCAACAAACTGACCATATGGGGGGGCTTGGATTTTCTATAAATGTAATACTCAGTTCAGTTCAGTCTCTCAGTCGTGTCCGACTCTTTGTGATCCCATGGACTGCAGCACGCCAGGCCTCCCTGTCCGTCACCAACTCCCGAAGCTTGCTCAAACTCGTCCATCGAGTAGGTGATGCCATCCAACCATCTCATCCTCTGTCGTCCCCTTCTCCTCCCGCCTTCAATCTTTCCCAGCATCAGGGAATGAGTCAGCTCTTCCCATGAGGTGGCCAAAGTCCTGGCGTTTCAGCTGATCACAGTCAAACCTTTGAACGGCTTGTAGGTTAATCTTTGTTACCATGGTGTGTAATACTTGGGGGCACTAACCATGGGTCTGATTAACACTGTTGTAGGTGATTTTTTTTTTTTTTTAGTGGCTAAGTCAAGTCAGACTCTTTCATATTTGGATACAAAATAAAAACTCTTCATGCATGCTCTGAAAAAAAAAAAAGTAGATTGCTGCCATGAAAGAAAACAGAAGCTGCCAAGGCTGGGCAGGAGTGGCGGGGAAGTGAAGAGCTTGGGAAGGGGCAGGTCAGGGGTCCCGGCCCACAGGCTCCATGGCCCTTCCGCCTCTGTGATGCCGTGAGCGCGGCTCACCTGACGCTGCACTTCCAAGTAGGGCAGCAAAGCCCCCCACCACGGAACCCCTCTCGGTGCCTCTCACTCCCCCACCATGTGAATCATGGGTCATGCTCTTAGTCTCCATTGTGATTTATTTCCAGGCAGCTGAGCTTTGGAAAATGCTAATAGTGTCTTTTCATTCCCCATGCAAATTGTTTCTCACCCTCCTTGTCAGGTTAAGCATCAGATATTTCCCTTTCCCTACACAATTATTCTCTCCTCAATCTCAGGATCTCAGCTTCTCCTTCATTCATAAAGACCTAGTGTACAGCACAGGGCACTGTACTCAGTATTTCATAATAACCTACAAGGGGAGAGAATCTGAAGAATATATATATACATACACACACACATATACACACATATATACAAAATACACACACGCACACACTAAAGTGAAAATGTTAGTCGCTCTGTCGTGTCCAACTCTTTGCGACCCCTTGGACTGTAGCCCACCAGGCTCCTCTGTCCATGGGGATTTTCCAGGCAAGAAAACTGCAGTGGGTGCCATTTCCTTCTGCAGGGGAATCTTCCTGACTCAGGGATGAACCTAGGTCTCCCATATTGCAGGCAGATTCTTTACTGTCTGAGTCACCAGGGAGGCCCTGTGTATGTGTGTGTGTATGTGTGTGTATGTGGGTGTGTATGTATGTATGTGTGTATATGTGTGTGTATATTTGTGTGCATTTGTGTGTGTGTGTGTGTATGTGTGTATGTGTGTGTATGTGTGCATATGTGTGTGTTTATGTGTGTGTGTGTGTGTATATGTGTGTGTATATGTGTGTGCATGTCTATGCATGTGTGTATGTGTGTATGTATGTGTGTTTATGTGTGTGTATATATGTATGTGTTTATGTGTGTGTATGTGTGTGTGTTTATGTGTGTATGCATGTGTGTGTGTGTGTGTGTGTGCGTGTGTATGTATATGTGTGTGTGTGCGTGTGTGTATAATGGAATCCCTGCTGTACACCTGATAATAACACCATTCTGTAAGTCAACCCTATTTCAGTCTGTTAGAGAAAGATCAGCTCAGGTCTGGCTTATTCGTATTTGTGACACACCTGCCCCCGTGCTCCCAAACTGAGTCCAAGCCCCCTAATACCCTGCCCGTTGTAGGTCAAAATTAATAATAACCAAACCACGAATCAGTCTTGGAAATTTACTGAAAATCTTCTGTGTGCTTGGTAAGCGTGGTTTTTCAACTATCAGCTCATTTATTTCTTATAACATCTCAGTGAAGTAGATTCTATTATTTCCCCATTTTATAGATGAGAAGACTGAGACTAAGGAAGGCTGTGTTCATTGCCCAAACCACACATCTGGTGAGTGGTAGAGCCATTATTTGACTTTAGGCATTTCGATGACAAAGCTTTCACTTTTCATTTATAAGCTTATACTGTTTTCATCATTTTTAAAGGATACCCAATGGAACCCCACTCCAGTACTCTTGCCTGGAAAATCCCATGGACGGAGGAGCCTGGTGGGCTGCAGTCCATGGGGTCGCTAGGAGTCGGACACGACTGAGCGACTTCACTTTCACTTTTCACTTTCATGCATTGGAGAAGGAAATGGCAACCCGCTCCAGTGTTCTTGCCTGGAGAATCCCAGGGACAGGCGAGCCTGGTGGGCTGCCGTCTATGGGGTCGTACAGAGTTGGACACGATTGAAGTGACTTAGCAGCAGCAGTGGAGATTTAAAGAATATTATTATCTTGACTTCTACATCTTGTTCTCCCCATTTTGATGTTAAGACCAAGTCAAAAGAAAACTCTTACTTTGACCAAGGCTTTACGAGGAAATTTTAGGGATGACTTAACTTTGGCAAGTAAAGAAACAGACGTGTAGCCGCAGTACTTTTCAGAAAATGCTCCATATTTCCTCTTTTGGTTCAAGCTGCCTTAAATCCCTACAGATCTGTAACACGAAGACTTTCCTCTGAAAGTTGCAAGGCCTCCAGGTAAAATGAGCCCCATTTTCCTGCAAGATAACCTTTTAGTAAAATTTCTCTAATAGAGAATTTTAGAAGTCTCTACAGGCTAAAGTTCCCAGGCATTTTGAGGGGATTATTTTTTTGTCCTATTTCCAGTGATCTGTCCTCAAAATGTGTGCCTAAGGGTGGTCTCAGGATGACATCTTTCATAAGTGAAATAATTCTTCTCTAAAGCTAAGAACCCTTGCTTTTCCACACTTGCCATTTCTTCTGCTCCATGTTCTTTACCTGGATATGCACCTGAATTCTCCAGTTCTAACATGTTTCCTGGAGAAGGCAATGGCACCCCACTCCAGTACTCTCGCCTGGAAAATCCCATGGATGGAGGAGCCTGGTGGGCTACAGTCCATGGGGTCACTAAGAGTCAGACACGACTGAGCGACTTCCTTTTCACTTTTCACTTTCATGCACTGGAGAAGGAAATGGCAACCCACTCCAGTGTTCTTGCCTGGAGAATCCCAGGGACGGGGGAGCCTTGGTGCCGTCTATGGGGTCGCACAGAGTCGGACATGACTGAAGCGACTTAGCAGCAGCAGCAGCAGCAGCAGCATGTTTCCTCCTTTCGCTGTGGACCTGGACTTGGTGTCCGGCGGTGACCCGCAGGCCTCCTCTGGGTCTGGCACATAGTAGGTATTAAGCGTGTGCTCAATAAAAAGAAGCATCCGATGAACAGAATTAAGTTTCCTGAAATACGATTCAAGAGTTTTAATTCAAATGTGAGTCTGCATGCGGACACGGTCCATGGGGCCAGCATGTAGAAACGACCAGCTTCATTTCCCGCAATAAAGAGACTCCTGAGGGACAGCTGAGTGGAGTCCTGGCACCCGCTGGGCGCTGGTTGGTGGCACTCAGCTAGCTCCTTCTGACCCAGGAGCCGGGAGGGGCCCCAAGAAACGGCCCAAGCTTAGGACTGAAGTCTCTCTGATTACAGGGTCCTTGACGTCAAGAGCCAACAAACCGCCCCCAAAATGAGAGTAAATGTAAAACAAAGGGCAAATATTCTGGTCTCTGCAACTGACCCTCAGGGCAGAGTCGGAGTAGGAACCCTGGAGACAAAAGGAAAGACAAAATGAAAGGAGGAGTATCTTCTTGCCTCGGTACACAGGGATACTCTGTGTGCATGGTGTGGATGTGTGTGTGAGTCTTCAGGCCCCCTTTGCCTCTTCCCCGTTTACACGCTCTCACACATTTCTGATTCTGAACCAGGAAACGTGTTGTAGACTCTGAAAGCTCAGAGGATCTTTGAACACATCCGCTGGATCATCGAAAGAGCAAGAGAGTTCCAGAAAAACATCTATTTCTGCTTTATTGACTATGCCAAAGCCTTTGACTGTGTGGATGACAATAAACTGTGGAAAATTCTTCAAGAGATGGGAATACCAGACCACCTGACCTGCCTCTTGAGAAATCTGTATGCAGGTCAGGAAGCAACAGTTAGAACTGGACATGGAACAACAGACTGGTTCCAAATAGGAAAAGGAGTACATCAAGGCTGTATATTGTCACCCTGCTTATTTAACTTCTATGCAGAGTACATCATGAGAAACGCTGGGCTGGAAGAAGCACAAGCTGGAATGAAGATTGCCGGGAGAAATATCAATAACCTCAGATATGCAGATGACACCACCCTTATGGCAGAAAGTGAAGAGGAACTCAAAAGCCTCTTGATGAAAGTGAAAGTGGAGAGTGAAAAAGTTGGCTTAAAGCTCAACATTCAGAAAAGGAAGATCATGGCATCCGGTCCCACCACTTCATGGGAAATAGAAATGGGAAACAGTGGAAACAGTGTCAGACTTTATTTTTGGGGGGCTCCAAAATCACTGCAGATTGGGGGGCTCCAAAATCACTGCAGATGGTGACTGCAGCCATGAAATTAAAAGACGCTTACTCCTTGGAAGGAAAGTTATGACCAACCTAGATAGCATATTCAAAAGCAGAGACATTACTTTGCCAACAAAGGTTCGTCTAGTCAAGGCTATGGTTTTTCCTGTGGTCATGTATGGATGTGAGAGTTGGACTGTGAAGAAGGCTGAGCACCAAAGAATTGATGCTTTTGAACTGTGGTGTTGGAGAAAACCCTTGAGAGTCCCTTGGACTGCAAGGAGATCCATCCAGTCCATTCTGAAGGAGATGAGCCCTGGGATTTCTTTGGAAGGAATGATGCTAAAGCTGAAACTCCAGTACTTTGGCTATCTCATGTGAAGAGTTGACTTATTGGAAAAGACTCTGATACTGGGAGGGATTGGGGGCAGGAGGAGAAGGGGATGACAGAGGATGAGATGGTTGGATGGCATCACTGACTCGATGGACGTGAGTCTGAGTGAACTCCGGGAGTTGGTGATGGACAGGGAGGCCTGGCGTGCTTCGATTCATGGAGTCGCAAAGAGTCGGACATGACTGAGCGACTGAACTGAACTGAATATACTTTTATTTGTGATGAGCGGGGATTACCAAGGAGGAAACAGGTGGGTTAAAATATTTGTTTTGTTAGGAACTGAATCTTTAAAGATACTAAGCCCCAGGGTCGTGATTTTACCAAGCAAACAAGGGAGCCACCAATATGAGCCCACCTGCCGTCACCTACCGCCTTGAATTAACCCCCATTAGAAGAAAGCATATTATGAAAGGTGCCATGACCTATCTGTGACACCCAGTTGAAGCTGTGGCCATTCACAATGGTCCAACTGGGACCTGGCCTTTGGTGCCCAACGGTGGGCAGACTGAAGGTTTGCAAGTGTCCCAGGCAGATCAAGCCCCAGTGAGCCCGATCCCTGGCAGACTCCTGGACCAGCACAGGCATGCCCACCTTCCCAGAGCCCTGTCAGTGACTGCCCACCCTAACGGGGCTGAATGAGGCCCCGTGGGGTGAAACCATCAGTCGCTGAAATGGCCATTCACCCACTTCCACCTGAGAAGCCTCGTCCTCTAGAGCCAAACGTAGACCAAGACCAGCCTTAAAGCTCATGAGGGAAAAAGGAACACAGCCCCACACTCAGGCTGTGCTTTTTCAGGGAGATAATAAATGCTCCACGGCCTAAACTCAGCCATGAACCACCAGGAAGAGCTGTCGGAGAATGTGAACGACTATGGTCCCTCCGTCTGGAGCAGTGAGAGCCTGGACCACCCTCCCACTGTACGCGGGCACACACATAGCCACACACAGCAGCACATCCCCATCCCTGGGACCTGTCAGGGCACCCCGTCAGAGCTCAAGGACCATGTGGCCCCTCCCCTGGAGCCATCAGGACGACAGGTGCCAGCCTTCCCAACACACTTCCGGCTCCACAGCCCAGTCCATGACCAGGGGTGGATTCACGGGATTTACTCCAGCCTTCAGTTGACATAAGTGGTGTAATATGATGCAAAGCAGAAAAGGCACGGGAGCTGCACGTGCGTTTCTTCCCAACCGTGTCCATGGGACTCCCACACCGTTCATTGCAGGTAATGCCTGCTTGGCTAAATGTTGAAAGTGAAAGTGTTAGCCACTCAGTCCTGTCTGACTCTTTGTGACCGCATGGACTGTAGCCTGCCAGGCTCCTCTGACCATGGAATTCTCTAGGCAAGAATACTGGAGACGGTAGCTATTCCCTTCTTCAGGAGACCTTCCCAAACCAGGGATTGAACCAGGGTCTCCTGCGTTGCAGGTGGATTCTTTACCACTAGAGCCACCTCTGTGTGTGTGCTATGTCGCTTCAGTCACGTCCAACTCTTTGTAACCCTGTGGACTGTAGCCTGCCAAGTTCCTCTGTCCATAGGATTCTCCAGGCAAGAATGCCAGAGGGGGTTGCCATTTCCTTCTCCAGGGGATCTTCCCCAGCCAGACCCAGAGATTGAGCTCGTGTCTCTTGTATCTCCCGCATTGGCTGAAGGGCTCTTTATCATTAGCACCACCAGGGAAGCCCAGGGTGGTTCAACAGACCAACAGAGCAGAAGAGAGAGTCCACAAAATAGACCCACAAACATACAGCCAGTTGACTTTCAACAAAGGTGCAAATGAAAGGGCAACTCAATGGGAAAGTTATTTTCATTTCAATATATTGTGTTAAAACAACTGGATATCCGTACACCAAAAAAAAAAAAAAAATTCCTAGAACTTTACTTCACACCACTTAGAAAACTTAACATCAAATGGGTAACAGAACTAAATGTAGGAAAACAGTAACACTTCCAGAAATAGACATAAGAAAAAAACGTACTGATCTTGGATGAGACAAAAGTTTCTTAAATAGGACACGAAAGGAAAAATCACAGAAGAAAAGAATGGACCAATCAAACTTCAGCAAAATTAAAAGACTTTACTTTTCAAAGGACACTATAAAGGCTCTTAAGAAAATTAAACCAAACCACACGCTGGAAGAAACGATTTACAAAATATTTATTTAACAATTCATATTTAGAAATTCAATAATACGAAGGCAAACAGCCTAATAATAAATTAACAGAGGATCTGCAAGTGCCTTTGCCAAGAAGTTATACAGACGGCAAATGAATTCACAAAGTCATTCCTCGCCGTTTGCCGGTTTCTTATTAAGATAAACATGTACTTAATGGAGCACCAAGAGTTGTACTCCTAGGTATTTTGCCCAAAGCAATGAAATCGTATGGTCACAAAATTACCTGTACATGAATGTTTATAGCTTTATTCTAAATAGCACCAAACAGGAAGTAACTCAAATGCCCTTCAACTGTCGAAGGGATTAACAAACAGAGCCAAGTCCACACAAGAGAGTTCTATATAATAATAAAAAGGAAGTAACTCCTGATAGATTTAACAATACTGCTGAATCCCAGAGGCTTTTTAATTAGAGGAAAAGCCTAGAGACAGAGGTACACATGCTTGAAGACCCCATTCGCGTGAGGTTCTAGCAGAGACCTGCCTGTCTGATAGAAAGCAAACCCGTGCTTTCAAAGAGCCAGGTTGGGGGGAAGGAACTGATGCTTAAGGAGTGGAAAGGAACTGCTTTTGGTGATAAAATATTTTATATCATGGTTGCGATGATGCTTATACAACTTGAGACATTTTTCAAAACTCATCAAATTGCACTCGAAAATCGGGAAATTTTAACAAACTCAGATCATGCCCCAATAAATTCATTCAAGCAAGTGAATGAAAGAAAAAAATAAAGTGTGAACTTACTATGCAACGAAGGGCAAATATTAATATCTCACCATCCTCACTACAGTGTTCTAGTTAGGCTGTCTTCTATCAAAGTCGGGAGGATAATGTAATTTAATGAGTTGATTTCTGGAATACCATGTATCAGTTAGAATCAATGTTCAAGAAGGGACACTAATAGGCACTGCTGCTGCTGCTAAGTCGCTTCAGTCCTGTCCGACTCTGTGCGACCCCATAGACAGCAGCCCACCAGGCTCCCCCATTCCTGGGATTCTCCAGGCAAGAACACTGGAGTGGGTTGCCATTTCCTTCTCCAATGCAGGAAAGTGAAAAGTGAAAGTGAAGTCGCTCAGTTGTGTCCGACTCTTCGCGACCCCATGGACTGCAGCCCACCAGGCTCCTCCGTCCACGGGATTTTCCAGGCACTAAAGGAAACAAATGAAGGAAAAATAAGGTCCAGGATGAGTGCTCTGGAGCAGTATCACTTATGGAACTTTGTACGCATCGTCCTGACATGGGGGCTGCCCTGGTAGCTCAGTTGGTAATAAATCCCCCTGCAATGCAGGAGACCCCGGTTCCATTCCTGGGTCGGGAAGATCCCCTGGAGAAGGGATAGGCTACCCACTCCAGTATTCTTGGGCTTCCCTTGTGGCTCAGCTGGTAAAGAACGACTCCTGACGTGGTGAGGCTGGTGGAAGGAGCTGCTGCTCCACCAAAGCAGTGAGAACAGCAGCAGCAGCAGTCAAAACCTGCCCCTTCGGAACTCTGAAAACTAACCAATGGCGTGCTGCACCAAGGGGTGCTGATTCAAGGGAAACGGCTGAATCTCAACCAGGACAGAGCGTTCTGTGTCATCGTGACTTGTCCCATGTCCATATCCGCTTCCAGGTGGGCAGCTTACACAGTTACCAGGCTCCCCAGCACACCCCACTCCTCGGCAAACATCCCCGAGAAAGGAAAGCGTTAAGTCCACACCAAGCCTGTACACAGATGATCAGGGCAGTGTTATTTATAACAGCCGCAAAATGGAAGGAACCCAAGTGTCCACAGCTGATGCATGGAAACACAGACCTGGAATTTCCAAACCCTGGGATAGTTTAAAGTCAAAGAAAGAAATGAAGCTCTGACACATTCTGCAGCGCGGATGAACCCAGAGAACTCTCTACTGGATGAAAGAAGTCAGTCACAAAGATCACACGCTGTGTGACTCCATTTACAGGCAAAGTCCAGAATAAGTAAATCATTAGGTGGTCTGGGGCGGGTACAGCAGGGAACGGTGAGTGACCATGAACAGGTACAAAGCTTTTTCCTTGAGATGATAAAACATTCTAAACTTAGATCAGGGTGTAGGTTGCATAACTGTGAATACACTAAAACCCGGTTTAATTGTACACTTTAAAATGGTCATTTTGATGGTCTGTGAATTACATGTCAATAAAAAATTCACCATTAAAATAAGCATCCCCATAAGTTCAATGGTATGTATATTCTACAGTAACCTCTTAAAAGAAAAGGATATACAGCAGAAACACTAGAAGGAACGCTTTGGGGAAGGGCAGAAGGAGAACGGGACATGAAGGCAAAAGGAATCTTGCCCCCACACCTTAATTCTTAAGCAGAATTAAGTCAGCATTGTACACAAGGTGTTTAAGGATTAAATAGAGAATATGAAGACTTGCTCTCAAGCGAACCGCCCTCCCTCTTGCCCCACAGCTTCTGTTGGGGGACAGGACTAGTGCTGTGCTTGGCTGCTGGCTTAGGGGGGAGCACGTGTCCAGAGGAGCTGAAGCCGCCATGTAGGCCAGCAGAGCTGTGGAGTCCCGGCCTCCTTCACTGTCTTGGGATCTCACAAGATTCCTGGAGACCCCTCATCAGTGGGGCCGTAACACTCCCACTGCTGTTCTCTTTGGGGCCCAGGAGTTTGGTTTCAAGGTGTTGAGTGTTGCAGAGAACCCCAACAAGAGGCTCAATAATTTAGCTATTTTTGCCACATCTTCTGTTTCTGTATCTGAATTAATTATTCCTTCTTCAATTCTTGGTTCCTAAGCTTGAATAGCCCTTCACTTGTGTAGTTTGTTAGAGGAATAAAACTCTCTTTCTCTCTTACACACACACACACACACACACACACACACATATAAACAATCCCATAAAACACCAACAGGAAGCATCACAGACAGCTCCCAGGCTTGTGGGAAGTCCGGAGGGACCTGGGGCTCGGGGTCACGTGGCTGGCACTCCAGCTGAAGGCCAGCACGGCGTTCAGCCAGCCTGAGAATCGTCCCTGAAAGATGTGCAGTGAAGATCTGCCTGCATCCCCCTGCCCCACGGCTGCAGGGACATGCGGGTGATCCCTGCGGGCTCTGTTATAACCCCTGCACTCTGAGCTGCTGGCCTGCTGAGCATTGGCTCCTGGTAACAACTGGGGTTCAAAATGCTGAGAAGTCTCCATAAGGGGAGCTGAGCTAAATTACATACCATGAGCTTCTTGGGGGAGGGCAAGTTCGTGGGGGTCTGTCTGGAATGATTAAACCCTGAACCACCAGTATCCTCAATGAGTACAGGCCAAATCATGCAGGCAGATACATACTCCCCTCACTCTGAGGACTCAATCTCCCAAAAGTCTACTTCTGACCCAGAGATCACTTACTGTGGGCTGAACGAGATGTCCTTCATGCTGTCAAGTATCTCTTCTAACAGTAGTACTTTATGAAAGTCCCATATTCCTTAAAAATTCATTCGGTGGAAGAATTAACATTGTTAAAATGCCATACTACCCATAGCAATCTACTAACTTACTGTGATCCTTACCAAATTACCCATGACATTTTTCACAAAATTAGAACAACTAATCCTAAAATTTATAAGAAACCATAAAACACCCAGAATTGCCAAAGCAACCCTGAGGGAAAAGGACAAAGCAGGAAGCATAACCCTGCCAGACTTCAGACAATACTACAAAGCTACAGTAATCAAAACAGCCTGGTATTGGCAGGAAAACACAGACGGATCAATGGAGCAGAATACAGAGCCCAGAAATAAACCCATGCACTTATGGTCAATTAATCTTCAATAGAAGAGGCAAGAACATAGACTGAGGAACAGCCTCTTCAGCAAGTGGTGTTCAAAAGCTGGACAGCTGCACGTGAATCAATGAAGTTAGAACATGCCCTCTCACCATACACAGGAATAAACACAAAATGGCTTAGACACTTAAATATGAAACAGTATACCCTACAACTCCTGAAAGAGAACACTGGCAAAACACTCAGGCAAAGTAAATAAAAGTAAAAATAAATGAGACCTAACCAAACGGATAAGCTCCTGCACAGCAAAGGAAACCATCACAGAAACAAAAAGATAACGCACCAAATGGGAGGAAATAGCTGCAAAGGATATTACTGACAAAGGCTTAATGGCCTAAATATACCAACAGCTCACACAACTCAGTAACCACAAAAACCAAACAACTCATTCAAAAAATGGGCAGAAGACCTAAACGGACATTTCTCCAAAGAAGACATATATAGGTGGCCATCAGGTACATGAAAAGATGCTCAACATCGCTAATTGTTAGAGAAATGAACGTCAAAACAACGAGGGGTCACATAACACTGGTCAGAATGGCCGTCATTAAAACATTCAGGAAGTCCTGTATTTCAATTAATTAAAGAATGGTTTGAAATAAAATTTTTAAAAGGTTTCGATTGTAAATGATCTGCTTACTTCCCCTCACTGGAACAAGAGGGCCGTGAGGTGCAGAGGCAGCTTGAGTGGACGGGAGATGGAGGGCCAAGGACAGTGGGACAGAGGGTGGAGGGAAGGAGGGAGGCAGCGGGGACCTCGGTGGAGGCAGGTGGAGGCCTCCACGGGGGATGGATGCTTTCTCTAAAAAATCCTGAAGGAAAACTGGCTGCATCATAACCACCAGACCTCTCCACCCCACCCCCTACACACACCGATCAATTGCAAATATAGCTGGATATGGTTTATTTCAGAAACCTGGATAGATGTGTATTTTTCAATCTAATCACTTCCCAACACAAAAGGCTTTTCCAAAACCTGAGAAGCTTTTTGCCACCACCAGGGAGATGCTTTTATGATTCTTCTTTGATTCTGCTCTCATTCATCTGTCATATTCAACGTGACAAAGGCAAGGGGTTCCTTCACAAAGCCTCCCTCACATCTACCTCTTCTTTAAAGCGTGATCCATTTCCAAGGGTCTGAAAACTGATAAATCTCTCTGGTATGGTTTCTCCTCCATGGAAAATGGAAACCTCAACAAGTTTGTATCATCAAAAAAATAAAATAAAAAAATGTTTTTTGGACACCAGCTCAACAGGAAAGTGGGTAATCTTTTTGCACAAAGTAGGCGTGTTTTCAGATGAACAGTGTAGGTTCTATGCTCGCTCAGGGTAATAAAATATTGCATCAGGGCGGCATTGGCTTAATTTTACATAGACTGATGACACAAAGCTATCTCTATGTTTGTCCACAGAGAACAGGACTACAGGAGCCAGGGCTCAGTTGTCAGCATCTGTGTCTTATGGACTAAAGCGGGACCCCAGGGGTTAACGAGGGGCTATTACAGAGATAACCAAATGATCAACAGCTGAGAGGCACAGATGCAATGACACCACCACGTCACCCAGACTCCATACTGGCAGCTAGCTCTCATGTGGGAGCTAAGGAAAGCACTGTTGAGTCTATGCCCCAGAGATTTCTAAAGAATCTAAGATCTCTTTAGACAAGAAGTACTATGAGGTGCACTGGATAAGGACCACGGTTGCAGGTTAAGAAAACCCTGACTGACCCATAAAATACCATACCATACCAAGAAACGAGTAGAGCAGAAGTTACTGGGTTGGGCAAAAAGTTTGTTCAGGTTGTCTCACTGCAAGATCAAACCAGCCAATCCTAAAAGAAATCAGTCCTGAACACTCATTAGAAGGACTGATGCTGAAGCTGAAACTCCAATACTTTGGCCACCTGATGTGAAGAACTGACTCATTGGAAAAGACCCTGATGCTGGGAAAGATTGAAGGCAAGAGGAGAAGGGGACAACAGAGGATGAGATGGCTGGATGGCATCACTGACTCAATGGACATGAGTTAGAGCAAGCTCCAGGAGATGGTGAAAGACAGGGAAGCCTGGCATACTGCAGTCCATGGGGTCACAAAGATATGACTTAGCAACTGAACAACATGTTACAGAAAAACCCAAATGAACATTTTGGCCAAGCCAATATTAACAGACTTGTCCGGATGAACCCAAAGGCTAACTCTTCCCCCCTCAAGAGGGCCTAGAGGAGCTATCCCACATTGAAGGTCAGGAAGGGCGGCGGTGAGGAGATACCCCGCGTCCAAGGTAAGGAGCAGCAGCTGCGCTTTGCTGGAGCAGCCCTGAAGAGATACCCCACACCCAAGGTAAGAGAAACCCAAGTAAGACGGTAGGTGTTGCAAGAGGGCAGCAGAGGGCAAACACACTGAAACCATACTCACAGAAAACTAGTCAATCTAATCACACTAGGACCACAGCCTTGTCTAACTCAATGAAACTAAGCCATGCCCGTGGGGCCACCCAAATGGGCGGGTCATGGTGGAGAGGTCTGACAGAATGTGGTCCACTGGAGAAGGGAATGGCAAACCACTTCAGTATTCTTGCCTTGAGAACCCCATGAATAGTATGAAAAGGCAAAAGATAGGATACTGAAAGAGAAACTCCCCAGGTCAGTAGGTGCCCAATATGCTACTGGAGATCAGTGGAGAAATAACTCCAGAAAGAATGAAGGGATGGAGCCAAAGCAAAAACAATACCCAGCTGTGGATGTGACTGGTGATAGAAGCAAGGTCCGATGCTGTAAAGAGCAATATTGCATAGGAACCTGGAATGTCAGGTCCATGAATCAAGGCAAATTGGAAGTGGTCAAACAAGAGATGGCAAGAGTGAATGTCGACATTGTAGGAATCAGCGAACTGAAATGGACTGGAATGGGTGAATTTAACTCAGATGACCATTATATCTACTACTGCAGGCAGGAATCCCTCAGAAGAAATGGAGTAGCCATCATGGTCAAAAAAAGAGTCTGAAATGCAGTACTTGGATGCAATCTCAAAAACGAAAGAATGATCTCTGTTCGTTTCCAAGGCAAACCATTCAATATCACGGTAATCCAAGTCTATGCCCCAACCAGTAATGCTGAAGAAGCTGAAGTTGAACAGTTCTATGAAGGCCTACAAGACCTTTTAGAACTAACACCCAAAAAAGATGTCCTTTTCATTATAGGGGACTGGAATGCAAAAGTCGGAAGTCAAGAAACACCTGGAGTAACAGGCAAATTTGGCCTGGGAATACAGAATGAAGCAGGGCAAAGACGAATAGAGTTTTGCCAAGAAAATGCACTGGTCATAACAAACACCCTCTTCCAACAACACAAGAGAAGACTCTACACATGGACATCACCAGATGGTCAACACCGAAATTAGACTGATTATATTCTTTGCAGCCAAAGATGGAGAAGCTCTATACAGTCAACAAAAACAAGACCAGGAGCTGACTGTGGCTCAGACCATGAACTCCTTATTGCCAAATTCAGACTGAAATTGAAGAAAGTAGGGAAAACCACTAGACCATTCAGGTATGACCGAAATCAAATCCCTTATGATTATACAGTGGAAGTGAGAAATAGATTTAAGGGACTAGATCTGATAGGTAGAGTGCCTGATGAACTATGGACTGAGGTTCATGACATTGTACAGGAGACAGGGATCAAGACCATCCCCATGGAAAAGAAATGCAAAAAAGCAAAATGGCTGTCTGGGGAGGTCTTACAAATAGCTGTGAAAAGAAGAGAAGTGAAAAGCAAAGGAGAAAAGGAAAGATATAAACATCTGAATGCAGAGTTCCAAAGAATAGCAAGAAGAGATAAGAAAGCCTTCTTCAGCGATCAATGCAAAGAAATAGAGGAAAACAACAGAATGGGAAAGACTAGAGATCTCTTCAAGAAAATCAGAGATACCAAAGGAACATTTCATGCAAAGATGGGCTGGATAAAGGACAGAAATGGTATGGACCTAACAGAAGCAGAAGATATTAAGAAAAGATGGCAAGAATACACAGAAGAACTGTACAAAAAAGATCTTCATAACCCAGATAATCACGATGGTGTGATCACTCACCTAGAGCCAGACATCCTGGAATGTGAAGTCAAGTGGGCCTTAGAAAGCATCACTACGAACAAAGCTAGTGGAGGTGATAGAATTCCAGTTGAGCTATTCCGAATCCTGAAAGATGATGCTGTGAAAGTGCTGCACTCAATATGCCAGCAAATTTGGGAAACTCAGCAGTGGCCACAGGACTGGAAAAGGTCAGTTTTCATTCCAATCCCTAAGAAAGGAAATGCCAAAGAATGCTCAAACTACCGTACAATTGCACTCATCTCACACGCTAGTAAAGTAATGCTCAAAATTCTCCAAGCCAGGCTTCAGCAATACGTGAACAGTGAACTTCCTGATGTTGAACATCAGGTTTTTAGAAAAGGCAGAGGAACCAGAGATCAAATTGCCAACATCCACTGGATCATCAAAAAAGCAAGAGAGTTCCAGAAAAACATCTATTTCTGCTTTATTGACTATGCCAAAGCCTTTGCCTGTGTGGATCACAACAAACTGTGGAAAATTCTGAAAGAGATGGGAATACCAGACCACCTGATCTGCCTCTTGAGAAATCTGTATGCAGGTCAGGAAGCAACAGTTAGAACTGGACATGGAACAACAGACTGGTTCCAAATAGGAAAAGGTGTACATCAAGGCTATATATTGTCACCCTGTTTATTTAACTTCTATGCAGAGTACATCATGAGAAACGCTGGACTGGAAGAAGCACAAGCTGGAATGAAGATTGCCGGGAGAAATATCAATAACCTCAGATATGCAGATGACACCACCCTTATGGCAGAAAGTGAAGAGGAACTCAAAAGCCTCTTGATGAAAGTGAAAGTGGAGAGTGAAAAAGTTGGCTTAAAGCTCAACATTCAGAAAACGAAGATCATGGCATCTGGTCCCATCACTTCATGGGAAATAGATGGGGAAACAGTAGAAATAGTGTCAGACTTTATTTTGGGGGGCTCCAAAATCACTGCAGATGGTGACTGCAGCCATGAAATTAAAAGACGCTTACTCCTTGGAAGGAAAGTTATGACCAACCTAGATAGCATATTCAAAAGCAGAGACATTACTTTGCCAACAAAGGTTCGTCTAGTCAAGGCTATGGTTTTTCCTGTGGTCATGTATGGATGTGAGAGTTGGACTGTGAAGAAGGCTGAGCGCCGAAGAATTGATGCTTTTGAACTGTGGTGTTGGAGAAGACTCTTGAGAGTCCCTTGGACTACAAGGAGATCCAACCAGTCCATTCTGAAGGAGATCAGCCCTGGGTGTTCTTTGGAAGGAATGATGCTGAAGCTGAAACTCCAGTACTTTGGCCACCTCATGTGAGAGCTGACTCACTGGAAAAGACTCTGATGCTGGGAGGGATTGGGGGCAGGAGGAGAAGGGGAGGACAGAGGATGAGATGGCTGGATGGCGTCACTGACTCGATGGACGTGAATCTGAGTGAACTCCAGGAGTTGGTGATGGACAGGGAGGCCTGGAGTGCTGCAATTCATGGGGTCGCAAAGAGTCGGACTGAGCGACTGATCTGACGTGATCTGATCTGAAACATGAAGGAAAGGAGAGTCTCACACAGCCTGCTTCTGCAGGGCACCTCTTAGAAATGACACCCGGGAACAAGGAACACACCACCACTCTTGGAGCTGGAAGCCAGCTGGTGCCCTGTTCCTAAATTCCACATGATAACCAAGGCCCTCAAGGTCTCCCAGGAGTAGGTCAGACTCGGGTTTGGGGCCTGGCCTCTGGAGCCTGGTGGGGAACACTGGCATCCAGAGAGCACAGTTCAGGGAGCCTGGCGGGCTGGGTGGTGTTCATGCTCCTGGGTGAACTTGGACCTGGTTGCCTCTAGTTGTTCAGTCGCTCAGCCATGTCTGACTCTTTGCAACCCCATGAAAAGCAGCACGCCAGGCATCCCTGTCCTCTACTGTCTCCCGGAGCTTGCTCAAACTCATGTCCATTGAGTTGGTGATGCCATCCAACCATCTCATCCTCTGTCATCCCCTTCTCCTCCTGCCCTCAATCTTTCCCAGCATCAGGGTCTTTTCCAGTGAGTCAGCTCTTCGCATCAGGTGGCCAAAGTATTGGAGCTTCAGCTTCAGCATCAGTCTTTCCAATGAACATTCAGGGTTGATTTCCTTTAGGATTGACTGGTTTGATCTCCTTGCTGTCCAAGGGACTCTGAAAAGTCTTCTCCAGCACCACAGTTTGAAAGCATCAATTCTCTGGCGCTCAGCCTTCTTTATAGTCCAACTCTGACATCTGTACACGACTACTGGAGAAATGCCAATGATGGAGGAGTACAACAGACTTTTCCAGAAAAACCCATAACATTTTAATACCTCCAGACCACATGAATTTTTCTTAGGAAGTCTGGAAATGAGCACACATTCACAAAGTACATTCTCCTTGGTGGACTGAACTGTGAGAGTTCAAGGAGGGGCCTCGTCCCTTTGGTACTTTTGATGAGTGTTTCTGAAGAGCAAGGGGGCCCCAGCTCTCAGGAAGTGGCTATTTAAGTGCGAGGCTTTCTCCAGCTCAGACTCCAACCCCACAAGGGAAGCCGGGCTGCTGCCCCTGCTTTCCATCAGGTGTTTCCTTCCTCTTGCTACAAACTTACTGTTTTTTCCTTTATCCCACCCTTCTTACCTTCTCTCTCACCCTCACATCCCTTTTGCTCTCATTCTCCATTTTACAATACGGCATAGTTCTTACAATAATGAAAGCCTTTGTGAAGCTATTTTCTTAGCCTAGGAGACTTCAAAAAAATGTGATTAAAAAAAAAAAGTGCAAACCCTTTCAGTTCAGTTCAGTCGCTCAGTTGTGTCGGACTCTTTGCAACCCCATGAACTGCAGCACACCAGGGCTCCCTGTCCATCACCAACTCCCGGAGTTCACTCAAACACGTCCATCGAGTCAGTGATGCCATCCAACCATCTCATCCTCTGTCATCCCCTTCTCCTCCTGCCCCCAATCCCTCCCAGCATCAGAGTCTTTTCCAATGAGTCAACTCTTTGCATGAGGTAGCCAAAGTACTGGAGTTTCAGCTTTAGCATCATTCCTTCCAAAGAAACCCCAGGGCTGATCTCCTTCAGAATGGACTGGGTGGATCTCCTTGCAGTCCAAGGGACTCTCAAGAGTCTTCTCCAACACCACAGTTCAAAAGCATCAATTCTTTGGCGCTCAGAGTCCAACTCTCACATCCATACATGACCACAGGAAAAACCATAGCCTTGACTAGACAAACCTTTGTTGGCAAAGTAGTGTCTCTGCTTTTGAATATTCTGTCTAGGTTGGTCATAACTTTCCTTCCAAGGAGTAAGTGTCTTTTAATTTCATGGCTGCAGTCACCATCTGCAGTGATTTTGGAGCCCCCCAAAATAAAGTCTGACACTATTTCTACTGTTTCCCCATCTTTTTCCCATGAAGTGATGGGACCAGATGCCATGATCTTCATTTTCTGAATGTTGAGCTTTAAGCCAACTTTTTCACTCTCCACTTTCACTTTCATCAAGAGGCTTTTGAGTTCCTCTTCACTTTCTGCCATCAGGGTGGTGTCATCTGCATATCTGAGGTTATTGATATTTCTCCCAGCAATCTTGATTCCAGCTTATGCTTCTTCCAGCCCAGCATTTCTCATGATGTACTCTGCATAGAAGTTAAATAAGCAGGGTGACAATATACAGCCTTGACGTACTCCTTTTCCTCGTTGGAACCCATCTGTTGTTCCATGTCCAGTCCTAACTGTTGCTTCCTGATCTGCATACAGGTTTCTCAAGAGGCAGGTGAGGTGGTCTGGTATTAACCCTTTCATTCACCCTGGGTTAAAGTCTCCGAAATAAAGCCTCCATTGGAAGTGGGTCTTGAAGGATGAGTAGGAGTTTGTGAAGCACAGAAGTGATAGAAGGGAATCCCGAGAAGAAAGCGCCTGCAGAAAAGCATGGAAAATTCAAGAAATTTCTGGTTGTGTTATGATGCTTAAAGGTAGAGTGTTTATGGGTTGAGAAGGTGTGTTTCAAGATGATTCTTGAGCTTTTTTTTTGGTGGGGGTGGGGTGGGGTATGGTGGTCTCTAGTGGCACCATTAACCAAGATAGGAAATAGAAGAAGCAGAGAAAGTTTCAAGGGGTAGTGGAGGCATCTCCCTTCTGATGTGTTGATCTTGAGATGTCCACGGGTGGGTGGTTTAGTTGCTCAGTCATGTCCTACTCTTTGCAGCCCCACAGAATGTAGCCCACCAGGCTCCATGGGATTTCCCAGGCAAGAATACAGGAGTAGGTTGCTATTTCCTTCTCCAGGGGAATCTTCCCAATCCAGGGATTGAACCTGGGTCTCCTGCATTGTAGGCATATTCTTTATCACTATAGCCTAAGTGTTTGCTAGAAATTTCTCAACTAAAAACTAGGATCACATGAGGGTCTGGGACTGACACATGGCGTGATGGTCACGGTCAGCTCAGTGGCTCCGTTGTGTCCGACTCTTTGTGACCCCACAGAGTGCAGCATGCCAGGCCTCCCTGTCCATCACCAACTCCTGGAGCTTGCTTAAACTCATGTCCATTGAGTCGGTGATGCCCTCCAACCATCTCATCCTGGGATAGTCATGGTACATGAGACCAAATGAAAGATGAAGTCACAGCAACCATATGACATTAGATAATTAACAAGACTGAGGACAGGATGACAGGAATGCCAGTGTTTAAAGTCCAGGAACACACAGAAGCCCAGAAGAAGAGAACTGAAAGAGTTTGCAGAAAAGGTGAGAGCGTATTATCACAGGAACAAAGAGAAGAAAACCAGACCTCAAAGAAGAAGAAAGTCACTGTATCAAAATCCATAGAAACAGATCACATCAGGCAAGGATTTAAAGTAGACCTCTGTATTAAAAAAAAAAAAAAGCCTATTGCACAGAATTCCCCTTCAAAACTAACATCATGGGGAAGCTGTTTATCCTCAGGGCACCCTCCGCCCCTTCCAGATTTCTCCTTTCAGAAGTAGTCATCCACTGGGGATCTATTTATATAGTTTAGTTTTTTGTTTCTTGGCTGTGCTGGTCCTCATCGCTTTCTGAGGGCTTTCTCCAGTTGCGGAGAGCAGAGGCTCACTCCGTCGGGGTGTGCGGGCTTCTCACTGTGGTGTTGTCTGCTATTGTGGACGCCAGTATTATTCGGGCTCTAGGATGCATGGGCTTCAGTAGGTTGGGCTCGGCAGTTGTGGCTTCCGGGCTCCAGAGCGCAGGCTCAGCAGTAGCGGCACAAGGGCTTGGTCGCCCTGCAGCATGTGGGATCTTCCCAGACTAGGGATTGAACCCGTGTCTCTCTTGCACAGGCAGGCGGATTTTCTACCACCAAGCCACCAGGGAAGCCCCACTGGTTTGTGAAGACCATTCTAAGCTGCCTTTAAACTGCCTCCCGAATGCCAGGACATCAGCTTTCCCGGAGACAGAGCACTGCACAGATCTTTTTCCCTCCCCGGCTATGCCCACTTCTTCTCTGTAACTGGCACTTCTACGGGAAACTATTCAGCCATGAGGTCTGACACGGCATGGCTGCTCTGTGCTCTGGGCCGTTAGTGGTCAGATTCCAGCAACAGGGAGCATCATCATCTTTGGGAAAGGAACACTCCTTAATCCTTAAGCCACGCTGGGAGTGACACAGCCTCGCAGAACTACAGGTAAAAGCAGCCCTCGTAACTATTAGAAAAAGGGCAAATCTGCAATTTCTGACTCCTCCCGAGGCAAAGCGGAGAGGAGATGAGGTTTTAAACACAGCTTTCGGGCCCCTAATGCAGATTTAGCTGGCTGAGTTGAGCTGGTACCTGAGGACAAGGGGCCTGGCAAGATGCCAGGAATCCTTGCTATCAGATGCCATAAGGCATCTGCTTCTTTCCCCTTCCTGGAGAACCTTTTTATTCTCAGACTCCTTAAAAATAGCTCTGGGCAATTTTCAAAGACTCATCATCATTAAAAGGGTGTTAGAGATCACACAATCTATGCAAACTCAAAGCACAGCGGGGATTTTCCAGCCACCTGCCCACAGGAAGTGGGGAGAACAAGAGGGTTCCCAGCAAAGGAGCTCCCAGGATGGTATGGAACTCTCCAGAAAGCAGCCTCGGAAGGCTGGGCTTTCCTGCAAAGGGACACCGATGGGAAACGTACACACATCCTCAGGCAGCAACACTCGCTCGGTTCCCTGGCAACACACTGAGGTGGGTACTCCACTTGGGACCTCCCCACACCTGGCAGAGAGACCTGGAGTCAGGATGCCTTCCTTCCTGGAGACGGAAACTCAAGCTGCTCCGAGTGAGCTGGGCTGCAGTACTTTTGCTTCAAGTCCCAACAAACGATTCATGAGCTCAGTGAAGAAAATATTGCCTTTTTATCCTTGTGACAAAATCATATCTTACCCTCTTCAGGTCCACTCTCCCTTCTATCAACCACCCCCAAGCTTTTGCAAGAATTTAAAGAGCATATGCCCACCACATTTGCCCGCAAGCATCTCTCCTGACCCAGATGGCATGTGACTAAAAGAAAGTGGCGATTGGTTTTGACAAACCAAAGTGATTTCAATGATGAGATTATGTCTACACCAGAAGCCACCCCAGCTGCTTGAGCTGCGTCACAAACTCCATCGGCCACACGCATCTTCAAATGGCTTTTGAGTGTTGCCAAAAACTCCAGGGAGCAAGTAGTGCCCCCAGTTTCTGCAGAGATTCACAACAATGTGTCATAGACTCCCAAGAATAGTCAAATTCCTTCACACGTTGACCGAATTATGCCACATGCCAAGGCAACAGCATCCATGCATGTCACCATGTATATCGAATTTGACAGAAAACGGTCATTTTCATTACTAGGTCTCTTGTGGACTTTATAAAGAGTCTGCAGACTCAAAAAAGAAAAACAGTACTGGAGGGCTTTCCAGTGGCCCTAGTGGCAAAGATCCTGCCTGCCAATGCAGGAGACGCGGGTTCCACCCCTGGGTCGGCAAGATCTCCTGGAAAAGGAGATAGCAACCCACTCCAGTATTCTTACCTGGACAATCCCATGGACAGAGGAGCCTGGCGGGCTACAGTCCATGGGGTAGCAAAGAGCGGGATACGACTGAAGCAACTCAGCACACACCTCTATGTGAAACAGCCCACTGTTTGACATCTAAAAAAAAAATACTGGAAAAAAATCACAAATGCTGATGTGTCTTACCAGGTTCTACCATAACACACTAGGTGCTTTAAAATTTTATTCTATCAGAAAATGTGAGCTATATTATTACTCGGCTGTAAGGAATGAAATAGCACCCATCAGCAGCAGCATGATTGACCTAGAGATTAGCAAACTATGAGAGGAAGGCAGAGAAAGATAAACACCAGACAACGTCACTTAGGTGTGGAATCGAACATGAGATGCAAATGAACTTATTTACAAAACAGAAACAGACTCACAGACACAAAAAACAAACTTACAGTTACCAGTGAGGGAGGTGCGGGGCGGGGGGGGGGGGGGATACATTAGGAGGTGGGAACTAACACATACACAGTCCTATACACAAAATAGACAGCCAACAAGGACCTACTGTGCATCACAAGGAACTATGCTTGATACTTTGTACTGAGCTACAAAGTACCTGAAAAGAATATATATACATGTTATATATACATATACACACACACACATGTGTACATGTAACTGGATCACTCTGCTGTATACCAGAAAGTAACACAATACTGGAAACCAAACATACTTCAATAAAAAAAAGAGAAGATGAGGGAAGATAAGCATTTTCATACACTATTGGGGGGACAGTAACTTGTGCTGCCACTTGGGAATACGATGGTCATTTTCAATTTCACATATATGTCACTTTTATCCCAGTTGTTGCATTTCTCAGTATCTCTACAGGAGTAACAGCAACATGTGGGGATGAGAGGAATCCGGCAAGCTGGTCACTACAGCCTCAGTGTTCAGTATTTATGTGTATTTGTGTGTTAAACATTCAGTCGTGTCCAACTCTCTGGGACCTCATGGACTGTTGCCCACAAGGCTCCTCTGTCCATGGAATTCTCCAGGCCAGAATACTGGAGTGGGTTCCCATTCCCCTCTCCAGAGGATCTTCCTGACCCCGGGATAGAACCCGGGTCTCCTGTACTGCAGGCAGATTCTTTACCATCTGAGGCACTAGGGAAGCCTGTGTATATCAGATCAGATCAGTCGCTCAGTCGTGTCTGACTCTTTGCGACCCCGTGAATCGCAGCACGCCAGGCCTCCCTGTCCATCACCAACTCCCGGAGTTCACTGAGACTCACATCCATCGAGTCGGTGATGCTATCCAACCATCTCATCCTCTGTCGTCCCCTTCTCCTCCTGCCCCCAATCCCTCCCAGCATCAGGGTCTTTTCCAATGAATCAACTCTTCGCATGAGGTGGCCAAAGTACTGGAGTTTCAGCTTTAACATCATTCCTTCCAAAGTAATCCCAGGGTTGATCTCCTTCAGAATGGACTGGGTGGATCTCCTTGCAGTCCAAGGGACTCTCAAGAGTCTTCTCCAACACCACAGTTCAAAAGCATCAATTCTTCGGTGCTCAGCCTTCTTCACAGTCCAACTCTCACATCCATACATGACCACTGGAAAAACCATAGCCTTGACTAGACGAACCTTTGCTGGCAAAGTAGTGTCTCTGCTTTTGAATATGCTATCTAGGTTGGTCATAACTTTCCTTCCAAGGAGTAAGTGTCTTTTAATTTCATGGCTGTAGTCACCATCTATAGTGATTTTGGAGCCCCAAAAAACAAAGTCTGTCACTGTCTCCACTGTTTCCCCATCTATTTCCCATGAAGTGATGGGACCAGATGTCATGATCTTCGTTTTCCGAATGTTGAGCTTTAAGCCAACTTTTTCACTCTCCACTTTCACTTTCATCAAGAGGCTTTTGAGTTCCTCTTCACTTTCTGCCATAAGGGTGGTGTCATCTGCATATCTGAGGTTATTGATATTTCTCCTGGCAATCTTGATTCCAGCTTGTGTTTCTTCCAGTCTAGCGTTTCTCATGATGTACTCTGCATAGAAGTTAAATAAACAGGGTGACAATATACAGCCTTGATGAACTCTTTTTCCTATTTGGAACCAGTCTGTTGTTCCATGTCCAGTTCTAACTGTTGCTTCTTGACCTGCATACAAATTTCTCAAGAGGTTAAACATACTGATATCATATAGTATTAATATGTATTTTAACATTCTATTAATATTATATATTGCACGTAAAGATTTCTGTGTGCTGTGCTTATGCTCAGTCATTAAATTGTGTCTGGCTCTTTTCCACCACGTGGACTATAGCCCGCCAGGCTCCTCTGTGCAGGGGATTCTCCAGGCAAGAATACTGGAGTGGGTTGCCATTTCCTCCTCCAGGGGATCTTCTTAACCCAGGAATCAAACCCATGTCTCCTGTTTGGCAGATCGATTTTTCACTACTGTGCCACTTAGGAAGCCCATATAAAGATTGGACACTTATATATCCAAGTAATGACAGCAATTCCTTCTAGGAATTCCTAGGATAAAGGCTGTGGGGATGTTGAAAGGGGATGTGAGCCTTACATCTGATTTGTTAATATATTATCTGGATATTCCACCAATATAGTTCTTGCCTACTTTAAAATTACAGCACCTATGAGGACCTCGCAATAAGATTCTACAAATAATTGCTTTTGCTTCACACCCCCCGGGGGTTCCCAGGTGCTACAGTGGTAAAAGAATTTGCCTGCCAATGCAGGAGACGCAAGAGGCATGGGCTCAGCCCTGGGTTGGGAAGATCTTCTGGAGAAGGAAATGGCTTCCCCAGCTGTGCTAGTGGTAAAGATCCTGCCTGCCAACGCAGGAGACGTGGGTTCCACCCCTGCGTGAGCAAGATCTCCTGGACAAGGAAATAGCAACCCACTCCAGTATTTTTGCCTGGAGAATCCCATGGACAGAGGAGCCTGGCAGGCTACAGTCCATGGGGTCGCAAGGAGTCAGACATGACTGAGCGACTGAGCACAGCAGCAGGATACACACTTGATGCCCACTCCCAGAGAAAGGTATTGAGAGAAGCCAAAGCGGAATGAATGGAGTCCAAAGATAAAGAAGTCATTATATTTTAAAATACGATTTGTCATTTTCAGTTTAAAATATATGTAACTTACATCTGTCCGTTATCACGTATCTACCCCTACACACACACAAACACACACACACACGAGTCCAGCAAGCGGTTTTAGGGACGAAAGCCACCCCGTAGGCAGTCCAGTCTACTCCCATGCGATCTGGGTCCCTCTGCAAGGAGGGACCCTCTGGCCAAGCACTCCTGTAAGTCATCCATCACCAAGGACTCCAGGGAGCAGACTGAGCGCACACACAGCGCTGCAAGGCCATAAACACATCCTAACAAGAGAGGAAGACCGAGAACAGCGGACGGTGAGGGGGAAAAGGAAAGGAAAGGAGTAAACATCCCTCTGTACAGTAATTATACCCAGAAGTATGATTTGTACTGGGAGCTGGCATAAATCTCATCGCAATCAGCTCTCCTGATACCAAAACAGAGTTGAAAATGAACTCCATTTAATTCTTTTAGAGTGGGGATTAATTAGGAGAAAAAGTGAACAATTTGGCTTTCCACCTGAAGTGTCTGTAGGCAATGTGTGGTTTTTTTTAAAAGCTGTCTCAACAAATTGTATCCTTTTCCTAAGGAGGCTGCAATACAAAAAATGCAACAAAGTGAATGCCCCCAGAATATGACAGTGGAGGGGGCCCTGCACCCAAAGCCAGCTGAGCCTGCGTAGTCACTCGTGGGGCCCAGGATGCCCAGGTGGACAGAGGCCCATTAACAGCACGCATGCTCAGTGCCAGGAACAAAGGGCTGCAGACCTGAGGTCAGGAGCCTGCTATTTATACCACAGAAGAAAAAAAGAGTCATTGTCATTCTCTTACCCTTAGTGACCAGCAGCATCAAAAGAGCCCCCAGCAGAGCGGAGCAGAGCCCAAGTTCTTGGCCTGCCTCTGAAACACGCCATCGTTAATTTTCTGCCACCAAATGCCTTTCTTTAGAGGATCTCTGAACGCATCGGCAGGTGAGCACGTGTGCTCCCTGGACGGCTGTCTCTGCCAGGCAGGTGAATATTATCACAAGCACGGGGAGTGGGCATGTGTGGACAGAGCAGGTTGCTTCCAAGTGCCTGCGAAGCAGTTTTTGTTGTGTTTTAATCTGCCCATGTTCACAGGGGCTAGAGCAGAGGCATAGGGCGAACAGGGCCTTCCCCTACACAGCCCAGGAAGCCAGCCAGATGTGCAGGCAGAGATGCCCACGGGCTTTCAGGGGGCAGCGCCCAGAGCACTGACTCTAGTCGTGGCATCCGCCCCTGCTGTCCTGCACCCCCAGGGATGGGGCTGCTATGAGGGGATGGGGGCAGTCCCGTGTCTGGGTACCTGGGAGGGAGAAGGGGGATATGCTGAGGGTAAGAGCCTCCGTCAACCATCTTGTGGTTTAAAAAGGAGTCGGGGGCTTCCCTGATGGCTCAGTGGCAAAGAATCTGCCTGCTAAGACAGGAGACACGGGTTCAATTCCTGGTCCGGGAAGATCCCACCTGTTGCAGAGCAACTACACCCATGAGCCACAGCTACTGAAGCCTGAGCACCTGGAGCCTGTGCTCTGCAACAGGAGAAGCCACTACAGGGGGAAGCTCGTGTGCTGCAGCTAGAGAGCAGCCCCCGCTCCCTGCAACTGGAGAAAGCCTGTGCAGCAACAAGGCCCAGCACAGCCAAAAGCAAATAAATAAACAACTTAACTAATTAATTAAAAACAGAAGTTAGACTCACCCAGCCAGGAATCGCTGGGACTGAAGGACCCCTACAGAGGAGAGCCTGGTCCTACAGGAATGAACGGATGGATGAGGAAGCAAAGGAAAATATATCAAATGCAGACTGGCAGCTGCCTCCCCAGGTCCATCCGGCAGAAGAGCTGTAGCGGGACGCACTCCCGGCCTCCCTTGTGGCTGGGTACAGTCATGGACTGAGCTCTCACGTGTGGAATGTGGACAGAGGGGACGCGTGCGGATGCTGGTCCAGGCGCGAGCTCCTTCATGTTCCCTTCTCCTCCCCGTGACCTAGGGCACCAATGTGCTGTGTGATCTAGCTTTGGCCACACCCAAGGTGAAGGCAGAACAAGAAACAGAAAGGAACCAGGGTTCCCGAGTGATTGCATGCGTCAGAAGGGCCCAGAGAAATAAAATTTTATGTCTGATTTGAAAAAAAGAAAACGCAGTCAGATACGAAAAGAACGTACCCAATGATATGTCAAACCCGGGGCTCCTGGCCAAACCTGCAGGTGTGTCTGGGACAAGCGAAGTTTCTCTTCTTTCTCTGCCCACACACCTTGCCTGCCTTTCCCAGCCTGCCTTGCAGCTGGGTGTGGTCACTTGACTGAGTCCTGCCCTGCAAAAAGGGGTGTATGTGGGGACTCCATGGAGTCCTTGCTCTTCACCTGGCAAGGAGGTAGAATAAAACATGGGAAGAAGCGCAGTGGAGACAGCAGAACTCACTTTGATGCACCTGCTCCCAGCCTACTAGCTTATTACACTGGCATGAGGCAGACGTTTATTATAGATGAGCCTTTATTTATTAAGGCTCTGCTTGCCTGGGGCTTCCCCAGTGACTCTGGTGTTAAAGAATCCATCTGCAATGCAGGAGACCTGGGTTCCATCCCTGGGTCAGGAAGATGCCCTGGAGAAGGGAACAGCGATCTGCTCCAGTATTCTTGCCTGGAGAATCTCATGGACAGAGGAGCCTGGCGGGCTACAGTCCAGAGGGCTGCAAACAGTCGGACACGACTGAGCGACTAACACATAACACTTCTTCTACTGCAGAGTCTATTTGCTACAGCAGTTCTCCTGCCCTAACCTCACGAGACTGGAGAAGGCGATGGCACCCCACTCCAGTCCTCTTGCCTGGAAAATCCCATGGACGGAGGAGCCTGGTGGGCTGCCGTCCATGGGGTCGCACAGAGTCGGACACGACTGAGCGACTTCACTTTCACTTCTCACTTTCATGCACTGGAGAAGGAAATGGCAACCCACTCCAGTGTTCTTGCCTGGAGAATCCCAGGGACGGGGGAGCCTGGTGGGCTGCCGTCTATGGGGTCGCACAGAGTCGGAGATGGAAGTGACCTAGCAGCAGCAGCAGCAACCTCAAGAGCCATCCAGCCTGTTCACAACTACTCACTAAAGAGCATGTGAACTTGTTGGGGACGTGCATGAACGTGCTTCTCCGCGTGAAAGCGGAATGAGAAACAGAAAGAAGTAGCTCTGAATCTGTGTCCAAATACCAGGAAACACAGAGAGTGGAGAGCAGGAGGCATGAGCTAAAGCTGAGTGGGGGGCTTTGACAACAGGGGATAAAGAACAGCGCCACCCCCACTCAGACTTCACTCTCCTCCCCTCTAAACAGGGGGCTGCGCCCTGTGAACGAGCAAGACCGCCCAGCTCTAGTCTCCCAGATCTGAGTCAGGTTGCAAAGTGTCACGTGGACGAGGCAGCATCTCCCATCCATTGTTTCTGAAGCTCTGAGCGGCAGGGCAGGGCTCCGGGGGTCATCAGGATGGCTGATGGTGCTTCCCCTTCCCCACCACAGGCCCTGCCTGTGAACCCATCCAGGGGATAGTCTGCCACTCTCATAATGACCCAGGAGGACTCGGGAGCGCGACAAGCATGGTAAGTCCTTCACATCCTCACCCGCATTCTCTCTCAGATTCTGCCCTTATTGCCCGATACCTCAGAACCCCGAAGACCATGCCACTGGCTGGATTATTTAGCCAGGCCTTCACCTGTTGCTTGAACAAACTGCCTTTCCAGCTGAACCTCATGGGCGATGTTACTGAACTCAGGTCCGGCCGCTCATCCCTCGACAGCCTATACTCGAGAGGCAAGCGTTGGTAGAAAAGAAAGTTAGCTTTATTTCACAGGCTAGCAACCAGGGGAGAAGACAGACTCATGTCCAAAGGCCAGCTCCCCACTAATTATCAGGGGGCAAGAGCTTTTAAAGGGGGGTTTCCGAGGTGCACAGGTAGACGGAGCGGGAGACGCACACGCAGACCAGCACGGTCCTCTCTCATCTTGCAGCTGGCCATCGGTGGTCTGGCCAGCATCATCTTGATTATTTTAAATACAGCCAGCCTTCAGTTCCGGGGCTGGTTTGTTGGCATTTCTTTGAGGCCAGTTCTCAGAACTGTGGCAGCCTTTGTCACGGCTACCATCTGGTCATCATGTCATTAACTTCTCCCACCTGGGGGAGGTTTCAGCATCTAGAAAACAGCTCACAGGACATGGCCCAGAACATTATGCACAGCCCTTGGGGAGGATCTAAAGGGCCTTGACTTTGCTTACTGACTCAACTATTATTATTTGGTCTTGTTTGACTCATTCCTTTGCTTCTGCGTTTTCTCAGTTCTCTGATTAAATTTACACTCTGGCTAAAGGTTTTCTACAGACAAGAGGCAGGGGCAGGACACTATGGCGGGGGGCAGGGTGGGTGTGGTCTGTCCCAGGAAAGTGCACAGGGTCCTGCTCTGTTTTAGTGACGGGAAGTCATTTCCTCTGCAGGCCATCTGTGAATTTAGAAGCAATGTACGGAAAAACTTAACAAAAAGACTTACCCGAGTTGGCCTTCTTATAACTTCTTTATTATCCAAAATTTAGAACGAAGATCATATCTGAGTTCTGTTTGCTTTATTTTTTAATGCTGGGAAAATCCTCAAGGCTCTCACACTGAGGGTGGTTTGCAAGGCGCTGCTTAGATGCACAGCGGGCGGCCACGGGGCCACAGAGCAGACGGGGAGCAGACACGGATGAACACAAGGGCAAGATCCCTAAGGAGGGCTGCAGTGGCAGGACCCCCCCCGCCCCCAAGGGCCGAGGCTGCACTTGGCTAAGCAGTGGAAGAAAGCTTACAGCCGCGTTTAACTTGCCTTTCAGAAATCTGCCCAAGGAAAGGCTGACATTCTTGAAAAAGACAGAGGGCCATGGTCCTCCCGAGAGCAGCTTAAATCAGCCCGTACTTTGGGAACTGCTGAAGAAGACGCCCAGCCAAGCAGACTGGGCTCCTGAGTCAGGCAGGCTGGGCCGGCTGGTGCCCATGGGGAAGCCAGGGAGACTGGGGATGCCTCTCCCTGCCCCGGCCCTGCCCGGTGTGTCTGTGGGCTTCACAGGTCACACGGTCCTAGGCTTGCAGTCCAAGGAGCCCCAGCAGGAGGGAAAGAAGGGTGCAATCTGTCATCAACAACCATGACTCCCTCCTCTTCATGTTATCCTCAGGTTTTGTAACTGAGACAGCGTACTGGTCAAATACGTGGGCTCTGAGATCATCCCTGTCCTCGTCCATTCACTACGTGTGTGACCTTTTACTTAGTATCACCTGTGCCGCATGGGCTCAGCTCTAAAATAATACCTGCAACAACACAGTAACAGGACCTATGCAACGATTACTATGAGATTATATAACCCAGGGGCTTCCCTGGCAGCGCAGTTGGTAAAGAATCCGCCTGCAATGCAGGAGGCCCTGGTTCAATTCCTGAGTCAGGAAGATCTGCTGCAGAAGGGATAGGCTACCCTCTCCAGTATTCCTGGGCTTCTTTTGTGGCTCAGCTGGTAAAGAATCCACCTGCAATGTGGGAGACCTGGGTTCGATCCCTGGGTTGTGAAGACCCCCTGGAGAAAGGAAAGCCTACCCACTCCAGTATTCTGGCCTGGAGAAATCCATGGGGTGGTAAAGAGTTGGACATGACTGAATGACTTTGACTTTTTCACTATATAACCCAATGCATGTAAGTACTAAATAGACCACAGTAAGCACATCCATGGTGATGATAATGACTTTTTCCTCCATGAAGGTTTGATTTCTCCATCAAAGCTGTTTATATGATCCTTCACTAAGACAGGATGAAGAATAGAGTCTGTAGAAACCCATCAGGGCTTTCTGTTCAGGCTGCTGTGAAACCACACCCCGCTGTCTTATTTCCCAGCACATTTTTCTCCTTCTTATTCATAACCACACCATGGAGCAAAGAGGCTTGGCTGAATGCCATAGATGCCACTGGGGTAGCCTGCAGACTAAAGAAGGCTTCTGGGCCAAATAAAGTTTAATTTTTAAACATTAATTGCCACTGCTGTACAAATTTTAAATTTTATATAATAATCCATATTTACAGTTTATCTTAAAATACCAGGCACTCTGGGCACTGGGGGTCCCCACTCCCACACTGTGACAACTGGTTAGATCATCCTAGGAAAGCCTGGCGGTCTCCAGGTCAGCTTGGCCCCTGCCGCCCACCTACCACTCATCATTTCTGCCTCCTTGGGCTCATTTTTCTTACCTGCTCAACCATGGTGTGCATTGAGCTTTCATTTCAGCCTCTGTTTTAAATCATTTCCACGATGCATGGACCAGATCAACCTTCTTGAACAATTATGACTATTTGCGCAATGAGGAGAAGCATAGAGTCTTCAAATTTGAAATATGAAAATTAGCAGATGGGCAAGGAGATACACACGCTCGATTATTTGAAATTTTCTTATTTTTGCAATTTAGTCTTTAAGGAAATTCTTTATGATTGAATAGACTTGGTTGTAGTTTGCTGTGCATTTAGGCGTATCTTGACCAAAGACACACAGCATTGTAGCAGTGATGGATGTATTTTACAGACACGTATCATAGTCCAAAGAGACTACATACAGTTGTGCTGGCTAATATCACACGTCCATCTGGCTAGGCTACGGTGCCATTAGTCCAATGCTAGTCCAGATATTTCTGCGAAGGGATTTTGTAGACATGATTAACATCTAAGCTCAGCTGACTTTAAGTAGATTACCCTCCATAATGTGGGTGGGCCTCGTCCAATCAGTTGAAGGTCTTAAGAGTAAAAACTTTCGCTTCTAGGGAAAGAAGAAATTCTGCCTCAAGATGGTAACATAGAAACCATTTCTGAGTTTTCAATCTGCTGATCTGACCTGCAGATTTCATACCTGCCAGTACCACAACTGTGTGAGCCAATGCCCTAAAATCTCTTTTTAAGAAAGAATTTCCTTTCTTGAAGATAGAACTGCAAGACTAACAAAAGTTAGATTCCTAATCTCTTTATGTGCTTTATTGACTATGCAAAAGCCTTTGATTGTGTGGATCACAATAAACTGTGGAAAATTCTGAAAGAGATGGGAATACCAAATCACCTGACCTGCCTCTTGAGAAATCTGTATGTAGGTCAAGAAGCAATAGCTAGAACTGGACATGGAACAACAGACTGGTTCCAAATAGGGAAAGAAGTACGTCAAGGCTGTATATTGTCACCCTACTTATTTAACTTATATGCAGAGTACATCATGAGAAACGCTGGGCTGGAAGAAGCATAAGTTGGAGTCAAGATTGCCGGGAGAAATATCAATAACCTCAGATATGCAGATGACATCACCCTTATGGCAGAAAGTGAAGAAGACCTAAAGAACCTCTTGATGAAAGTGAAAGAGGAGAGTGAAAAAGTTGGCTTAAAGCTCAACATTCAGAAAACTAAGATCACAGCATCCGGTCCCATTACTTCATGGCAAATAGATGGGGAAACAGTGGAAATAGCGGCTGACTTTATTTTTGGGGGCTCCAAAATCACTGCAGATGGTGATTGCAGCCATGAAATTAAAAGACGGTTACTCCTTGGAAGGAAAGTTATGACCAACCTAGACAGCATATTCAAAAGCAGAGACATTACTTTGCCAACAAAGGTCCATCTAGTCAAGGCTATGGTTTTTCCAGTGGTCATGTATGGATGTGAGAGTTGGACTGTGTTGGCCACCTGATGCAAAGAGCTGACTCATTGGAAAAGACCCTGATGCTGGGAAAGACTGAAGTGGGGAGGAGAAGGGGATGACAGAGGATGAGATGGTTGGATGGCATCACCTACTCGATGGACAGGAGTCTGAGTAAACTCTGGGAGTCGGTGATGGACAGGGAGGCCTGGTGTGCTGCAGTCCATGGGGTCGCAAAGAGTCGGACACGACTGAGCGACTGAACTGAACTGATGTGTACACACACGTGTACACAAACATAACCTTTCACTGGAATTTCTCTGGAAAACCCTGACTGATACAAGGACATAACAGAACAACAGCAAAGTCTCAAATCCCTGAGTTTAGTCCAGGTGACCAGCAGCCACTCCTCTTCCAGCTCCATCATTTCAGAGGAGGAAACTGGGAGGCTGAAAAGCCACATGGTTGCCCCAAAGATGCAGTGACATCAGCAGAGGTGGTGGTGAGATCTCTCACAGCTCACACTCTAGCCATCAGGCATCTCCTGAACAACAAGAAGCCCTGACTCATGAGCTTCAGCAAAAACACACAGCATTTTGAGAGTAAATATATCTAGAAGAGGTTAGACACTTTTTGCTTAGGAAAAAAATACAAAAAAACAAAAAAACGCCAGGAGATCCACATCTCTGCTCTGGTTCTATCTCTAACTGGCTGTGTGACCTTAGGAAATTATCCCAAACTCCTGTCTCCAGGCTCCTTATCCGTAAAGTCGCAGTGATAACACAAACCCTCATTTAATTCTTGTGGTTTTGAGGATAAAATGAAATATAGATTTGAGGGCAGGCTGGACATTTAAAGGGAGATAAAGAATGTTTTGAGAAGTGGGTGAGAGTATCAAATAAAAAAGATAATGACAGTATTTATATTTATTTTCAGTGCTCCTTCAAGAATACCTTCAGAACTAGCTCACTTCACTGCTGCAGGCTAGAGATAAATACGGCCTTTGTCTCTCTCCAACCTTGCCCGCCACGTTGTAAGATTATGGAAGAGAGCGTGAAAATTCTTCCAGGGAAAGGTTCACGAAAATAATTTTCTCCTGTATTGAGACATACTTAACTATGCAAAGATTTACAGCTTCCTATGGTAAGTCTTTCTAAACCATATCTGACTGACTTCTGTACTTGACTAGACCTTGAAAGACTGCGGGGTCTGCTAATTTTAAGCATTCGCCATAAATTGTTATAACTGAGTTCTTGTTTTCCTCTCAAGTTCTCCTGATGAAGGCCGTGATTTATCTTGCCCTAGAGATTTAGCCAAGACTTATAAACTATTAATACAATAAATCTGGAGTATAGTAAGGAATAAATATGGCTTTCAAGATGTTCCTCTCCTCACCCGACAGAATCGAGATGCCCACCGTAAGATGTACACAAAAGCCTGGTCCCCACATTTCAGTCCTTCTGAGCCTGGGCACTTCTGGAATGAAGTCAGAGGATAGCACAGTGTGTACCTGGGAAAACCAAACTGCCCTCTAGATGGGATCCTCTCAAGGAAACACATTCATTAAGCACTTTATTTGATTTCCGTATACTTGAGAGGATTAAAATATGGATTAGAATCTCAACAAGATTCACCCAGTGATACATCAACCGCCCATATTACGCGGAAACAGTTGCCCTAATTTAATGATCTATAAATGATCATATCTGTTTCACAATACAGTTGCCAGTTACTCAGGAATAGTAGCTACAAAGAAATAACACCCATGGTAGAAAATTTAGTGTCATGTTAACCGAGCATTTAATATGTTAAGCATTATGTTATTCTCAACACAAAGAACAACAGGCAGTAGGTTTTGCAATGAAGACATCTAGAGTCCACTGCGATCCACAAAAACAAATGCCCTGAAAGTACAAAACTGTTGGACTGGCGGTGAAATAAATCTAGTAAAGGTTTTTCTGGATTACGTTGTTTCCTAGAGGAAAACAGACAAGTGAGCGTTCCTTATGTTTGGTGCTAGAATGGGTACGAGGTTGTCATGCCTAAACAAACAAGACCCAGCCCAAATGTAAAATGCCTTGTGGTCAGGCTGGTCAATTACTTGTGAGTTCTCTAACTACAGTACAAGCTGAGTGATGATTACCAAGCATGGGATTTGGGCTGCTGCTGCTGCTGCTAAGTCGCTTCAGTCATGTCTGACTCTGTGCGACCCCATAGATGGCAGCCCACCAGGCTCCCCAGTCCCTGGGATTCTCCAGGCAAGAACACTGGAGTAGGTTGTCATTTCCTTCTCCAGTGCATGAAAGTGAAAAGTGAAAGCGAAGTCGCTCAGTCGTGTCTGACTCTTTGTGACCCCATGGACTGCAGCCTACCAGGCTCCTCCGTCCATGGGATTTTCCAGGCAAGAGTAGGGATTTGGGCAGAGCAAGGCAATTTCCTGCAGCCTGGGTCCCTCAGCCTAAATACAGAGGGGCGGGTGATACATCGGGGAGCCTTAGGAGAGTAGGAACATTTAGACAAAACCGCGTGGTGAATAAAGCAGCGGCTCCCGTGGGGGTTCACGCTCTCCCTCCAGTGTTCTCAGTCTCCACCCCACCCGCCAGATTCCTCTCAACGCTCTTCAACCCAGGAGCATCTCATCTTCACAGAGGAATATTTTTAGATCCTACTTGATGAAAAAAAAAGAAAAGAACTTCCTTTCCTCACCTGGTCTTATGACTAGTGTGCCGCAGCTGCAGTTAGTAGCTGGACTTACAGGTGGGGTTCTACACTCACGATCTCAGGTTTGTGTGTGTGTGTTTGTCTGTCTCCTAGTCACTCTGCAACCTAGGTCTTCGCAGGACAGCTCTGGAGATGCGCTGAGCCTCTTGCTTGGTCCTCTTAGACCTTTGGCAGTTTGGCTCTTTCCTTCCCACTTGAGTTCTCCTGTCTTCCCCTTCCTGCCGCTTCCGGCCTGTGCACCCGCTCACCCCACACACACTGGTTGTGTCCTGGGTGCACACACAGTCCGCCTTACTCTCCACCACCAGTCACACGTGTCCCTGTGGCCTCATCCCCCCACACACAGCAGGCGTGAACTGGGAATCTTGGAAGGCAGCTCCCGCACACCAGTGCAACCGCTGTACTGAATCTCTGCTTCTGCATTTAACAGCTGCATTTCCCCAATCCATCCAGGAGCACAGGAGAGCACAGGGGGCCGAGCACCCCATCCCAGGGCACCCGTCCTGCAGACAAGCTCGGCTCAGACCTACCAGCGCCTGGGGAGGGACCATCGGAACAGCAGCTGTGTCCTCAACTACTAGAAGGGCATCAGGGCCTTCATGAGTCTCAGCTGAAGATTCTGGAACACACTCAATCACATACTAGTCTGTTTGCAGCTTGAATGTCTCTAGAAATAAGACAGGATTAACTGTGAGCTTTTTAACAGTAGAGACCACACGTGCTTTCTCTTCATGCCCTAAAAGTGAATCCAAATTAACTTCTTCAGTCCCCTTTAACGGCACACCTATGTATGTATGTACACACACACCCTAGTTAATATATCCTGTTGGACAGGCTCGATTACTGCTGGAAGGAGAAGCCCCTACTCTTTCCAGGTGATAATTGTTACTGTTCTCGGGGCGGGGGGTGGGGGGGCTTGTGTGGGAGACAGAGACAGCTCTGCATTAAGAGGAAAGTCAATGAGAGCTTCCTTTAACTCACATTTCACGTTTACATTCTTTAATAAGTTTGCATATTCTAACCTTAAAAAAATCCAGTAAGGCAGAGTAGAAAATCTCTCGAGGCCACATGTATCCACCTCAATATTAATCTTCATGTTTCAAAGCCATGAAGCAAGTTATTGATCAGGCCAAGCCCAGCCCTCCCCGCCCCCACCAAGTGATTCCTGACTTACACATAACGACCACTGTAGGTTTGCTGGGCTTCTTATCCTATGTCCAAAATTCATGGCAAAAATATTCATGCATCATTATGCCCAATCCACTCTCAATGCCAAACTGGAATCCACTTTATCCATCTCTCTGTCTCTCCCCTTCTCCCCCTCTCAAACATGCTCCCACAAAGTCATGCTTCAGTTTCCAAATAAGACAAGAGGAAAGCACGTGGCTGCCCCCAGTCCTCTCCCGTGGTCGTCCCAGACCATAGAAGCGCTCCTGCTGGCGACAGAAAAGTGTAGAGCCACAGCATTGGGACAGGTCTGTTCTTTTATTAAATAGCAACTTATCTGGAAAAAGTCATATGGAATCTTTGGTCCCCCTGATTCAGATGTCGCAGTCTTAACACTCAGTACCGCTAAATGTGCCCTTATGTGGACACAGGGTCTTCATAGAGGTGGTTAACACACGTGCACACACATGAACACGCATGCACAAGCACACACGTGCATGCACGGCACACATGTGCGCATACATGCACACACAGGAGTTCACAGGCAGGAGGCAGGAGCACGTGCTCACTGCCAGGTGAAGTCCAGACAGATCAGAGCCTGGGCATTCCAGAACCACTGCCATAACCAGGGCTTCTCACACCATCTTATGTCAGGTGACAGTCGGGGGATTGTTCCACGTGCCAGGAACAGCATCCTCCCTGGACCACTTTCAGCGCACACAGCAGATGCTCATTTGCCTAAGTGGAAGCCGCTCTCTGGGGAGGGAGGGGGAGCAAGGAGGGAGTGGGAGGGGGAGTGGGGAGGGGGGCGGTGGGGTAGAAGGGAGGGAGGGGGAGGAGAGCGGGGTGGGGTGGGGAAGGGGAGAGGAGCGGGGGCAGGGGGAGAGCGAGGGGGGGAGCCGGGAGGGGGCTCAGCCTGGGCTGCACACTTTCCCATTCTCTTTCCCCAAACCTGCAGCATCTCTGGGCCAACGAGGGTCCAGAGGTCCCCACTCTTCAACGTAAACGCTCTATTACACGTTTAATAAACATGGCTGGCTTCGGGGGAAGCAAAATTGCTTTTTATAAACCCAGAAGCTGGCAGACACATTTTTCTGGCGATAATCTATGAAAACTCCTCTGGGTTCCTTGTTCATCCACCACGCGGCGGGAGCTGAATGGAGCTGGTGTGCAGCTTCCTGGGGGTGTTCGCGAAGGAGGCTGACACTAGGAAGGGGCAAAGGAAAACAGAGCATCTGAGGGCACACGGAGCTCTGAGGGTGGAGCTATAGGGAGCCTGGGGGCGGGGCGGGGCTTGGGCCTGCCCGGCCCCACCCCACAGCCTTCTTCCCCCATCTTCTGGGGCTGGAAAGGAGGGGCTGGGCACAGTCTTTCAACCCCCCAGGACGAGGGTCTGGGGTCTGAAGTACTGACTCAATCTACTATCTGAAATTGTCATGATCGGCCATGCTCTTGAACGGAGTGAATAGTGGAAGTTGCTCAGTCGTGTCTGACTCTTCGCAACCCCATGGACTATACAGTCCATGGAATTCTCCAGGCAAGAATACTGGAGTGGGTAGCCTTTCCCTTCTTTAGGGGATCTTCCCAACCCAGGAATCGAACCCAGGTCTCCTGTATTGCAGGCGGATTCTTTACCAGCTGAGCCACAGGGGAAGCCCAAATGAAAATGAAAATTGCTCAATCCTGTCCGACTCTTTGCGACCCCATGGACTGTATAGTCCAGGAGTTCTCCAGGCCAGAATACTGGAGTGTGTAGCCGGTCCCTTCTCCAGGGGATCTTCCCAACCCAGGGATCGAACCGGGGTCTCCTGCATTGCAGATGGATTCTTTACCAACTGAGCTCTCAGAGAAGCCCCCTCTTGCAGGCAGACATGTAGTTATAGAATCTCCCTGCCTGACAGGTGGAATGCCCCAGGTTGGCCGTGAGACATTCATGCGTTCAGATCTTTAGCTCTTTCGGTATTGGGGAGTTCCCTAATCAACAAAAGAACTTGCCTTGGGCCCTTTTTAGTAAAACTTTATTAGGGATATTTCATGAGGAACAAGGTTCTTACAAAATCAGGATAGTCAGAAAGGGAACTGAGCGGCAAATAGAGAGGAGAAAGTCAGGGTGCAGGAAGCCCATAGCCCCGTGCAGGCTAGTTCACCGCTGGCATCACTGGCCAGGCCTGCCTCCCAGCGGAGTCCCTGCCAGCAGTGTGGGAAGGTTGGCTCTGAGCGCAGTGGCCCTGCCAGCCAGCGCAGGGCTTGTCCATCCTGTTCTGTGCTGACTGGACACAGGGCCTAAAGGAGCAGGCGGAAGAAGATGCTTTGTGTGGGCGGGAATTGTTAGGAGAAGCACACTGACTAAACTGCCCACCCTGGCCAGGCACCACCGTAACCATTTGCATGGGTTGTTTTACGACAGGTGGTCCTGGTAAGGAACACAGAACTCATAAGCTTCCTAACTGGAAGAGTTCCGGAAATGTCAAAAGGAGATGCCCCATGTCCAACCACGTCCTAGAATCCCCCTCTCTGGCTTCCATCTTGGCAGGAAGGGCGTGCACAAGGCATGCACCACCAGGATAGCTAAAGACAACCCAGAAACTAATCCCATCACCATCAAACCCAAGACTGCAAGCCACATGGCAGAGCAGTCGTCCTGGGTTCCCCTACCCTCCTGCTCTCCACCCCAGCACCTTTTCTTAATAAAATCTCCTGCTTTGTCAGCACACGTGTCTCCTTGGACAATTCATTTCTGAGTGTTAGACAAGAGCCCAGTTTCAGGCCCTAGAAAGAGTCCCCCTTCCTGCAACAGGAGGGAAAGGCAGAGTGGTACCTGGAGCTGGGTCCCTGAGATACAGGGATGTGTAAGGATCCCTTGTCGGGTGCCCTGTTGAGAGAGGCCCCCAAGACCAGTAGGTTGTGCATCTGAGGACATCAGACCAGGGCCACCTCCTGACCCTCAGGCTACCTCCTGACACTGATGCTGGAGGCCCAGCCTCCTCCGTGCACTCTGGACTCCCCCCATCACCGCTCCCACAGCTCTTAGTAAATGATCAATACCAGCAAGAGCCCCTGGGGGTCACGAGCCCACATCCATGGGCTCCCCAGGGAACAGGCGTCTTCTGAGTCATTGCCTGGTGTTGCAAAAAGGCTTATCACCTCTTAGGAGGGTTTCAGACATCCATCGACAGGTACAGTGCACAGGTGAAGAGAGAATTCCCCTAAGTCCCAGAGACAGAACATGCAGAACCCAGCCTGGGGGGGACTGAAGTTCAAAGAGGCCAGAGTGTGGGTCCAAGCCAGCTCCTGGAAGTCAGTGAATAAAGGGGTGTGCAGGGATGGACACGGGGCAGCCACCCAGCCCTCTTTTTGGTGGAAATGTGCACCTTGCCCGCGCCAGGCTGGATGGAGACTGGGGAAAGGCCAGCCCCTCAGGCACTGCTGGACCCTGAATTGCTAACACAGCATCCCCTCTATCCAATGCCTTTCCATCGGGGCTTCAAGTTCCCACTGAGACATTCTTGAGAGGCTCCTGGTCTTCCACTCCACTCTTCTTTCCAAGCTAGACGTGAAATACTTGGCTTCAAGGCCTTGCAAGAATTGAACTTTCCTCAGTAAAGGTCAGGGCTGGGGGTTGATAGCGTAGAGAGAAAGAGAAAAAGAGATTCTTATTTAGCTCATTCTAATGTTTCATTCAGAATCTTCAGTGAAAAGCATTTATCTTCTTTGAATAGGGTTTATTTCTTAGCTGGCCCTGTTTATTTCTTAGAAGGCCCTGTGCCTTCTTTAGCTCTGTGGCCAATGACGCTTGCAGACCTTATCCTTTGAAACCATAGTTGGAGACAATTCCCGATGCCACCAGCACAGATGGCAGACACTTGGAGATGACTCAGGCGGTTGTCCATGAAGATGACACGCTAACTAGGTCCCCTTTCCTCCTCTGATGTGGAGTCCTGCCCCAAGGCCACAGATGCAAGCCCTTGTACCAAGGCCACAGGAGCAGAGCCCGGAGCCAAGGTCACCTCTGAAGCTGACCGAGCTCCTGGGTAACCACGGCCAAAAACCCTGCCCAGCTGCATCACCAGCAGGCTTCCTGACCCCATGGTAGGCAAAGCCGCCCACCACGGTGCTCACCCTATAGCACCCAAACCAGTCACCTAACACCAGCCTTCCAGCAGGAATTTTCTTTGTCTCAAGGCTGTAAAAACTGGCTCCTAACCCATGAAAAGCATCAGCTGTCCCTGGTCTGCCAGGAGGTCGGCCGGCTGCGCTCACAGGGCCCACGTTATCTCTGCTCTTTGTTCTGAATATATTCACTCCCGTCTGAAATGCTCTGTATCTGGAAATGCTTTTCCAACTTGCGTTCACATGGCCATGACATTTTACGCATGAAGTCACCCAGATGAAGGAGCTGCCGGCGGCTCTGACCTGCTCTGCCAGGGCCCATTCCACGGCTGTGACCTCGGCAATGGGGAGAGACACTCATCCACCGACCTCAGAGGGGCCTGGAATCTTGCTCCGTCACAGACGCCCCTCACTGTTCCCCGCGCCCCCCACCACCCCAAAGACACGAAGGTTGGAGAGTGGATGGGCTGATGCGCTTGCTTTAGCGAGAACGGCTCTGCCTTCCCCGTTTGCTCACTGGCAGCACGGGTCACAGGGACGGACCTGACCTGGTATCAGCAGCGGCTGGTCCTAATAACCACACGCTCTCACACGTCAGCCTGACACGCGGGCTGTTGGTGTCACAGCCCGAATACACACTAGCTCGTTTTATCTTCCCGAGAAACCTGCGCACAGGACGCAGCTGTAAGACCGCGTGAGCCGTGCCGGGGATGGAGTCAGAGCCGAGAGTTACTCTGTCCGTGGCTAACGGCCTGGTCTACACCGGACAGCTCTTGAGGCAATTTAGTCACTCATGAAAAACAGACTGTCCCCTCCACGATCTCTGGGTGTCTCTCCCAAACACAGACCTCCTGACCAACAAGGACGATGGAAGTTCCAGAATTTCTCTAGCGGGGAGATTTGGGAGCCATCATCCGGCTGAAAGAAGGGGCCAGATGACTTGCCTCGAAGCAACATATGCTTGGAAAATAAATGGCTTTTTTCTTAGAGATTCGACAAGGATTGGGGTTGCAGAAATGCTTGCACCCAGTGGCAGCAGTGGTAAAGAACCCCGCCTGCCAACGTGGGAGACGCGGCTCGATCCCTGAGTCGGGAAGACCCCTGGAGGAGAAAACGGCAACCTACCCCAGTATTCTTGCCTGGAGAAATCCCATGGACAGAGGAGCCTGGCGGGCTGCAGTCCACGGGGTCACAAAGAGTCAGATGTGACTGAGCACACACACCTTCACACCATCATTACCAGTCATCACAGCCGTTTGGAAGGTATAAGAGGAAACGGGTCCAGTTAGTAGACAAGACAGGTGGGGGACCTCGGCCCCCACCCCTCCTTAACCAACAGGTGATCAGATATGGACTAAACCGCTTCATCTTTCCGGGAGCCTGGAGTCTCCAACTTATCTAGTACAGTCCCATAAAGGCTATTTCACTGCAAAACGGCTCACAAGCAATTGGCTGCAGAGCGATGGTCTGCTAGGCCTGGATGACTGATGACATGCCAGCTTGTCTCAGTCCTGCTTAAGCCATGGCCAAGGGGTCACATACAGGAATTTCGTGTCCTCAGTCCTCTGCCAATGCTCAGGCCGACTCTCCAGTTTGGGAGCACCATGTCAGTGTCGGCTTTCCAAGAGCAAAACTGACTGGTTTTTCTCCATTTCCTTCTATGTGCTTTCTGCTTCCTACACACAGAAACTGGCTAAGTCTCTGCCCTGGAAGCAGAGGCCAAGAGGCAGGAGGCAGCCAGAGGCTATAGTTCATTGCTGGTGGAATGTTATCTGTGGGAAGGGGCCATGCCAACTCTCGGCCTGGCTACACCACCAGTGGGGTCAACAGGTACCAGCCTTCTCTGCCTTCTGAGGCTTTGATGACACTCCTTGTTCTATGACGACTGGCACTGTGTCTTCCCTTTGTAAGAGAAAACGTTATGCCGCGTGCCATCCACACGCCCTCCTAGATCCACCGGTTTACCTGGTTTTCTGTGTAGCTGTTGTTCGGTGTCTCTTCTCAGAAGGGTGCATCAGCCAATTACCTTTCAGAACACAGTGGTGTAACAGAAGTCTGTGCATGTATTAGCTTTCTCTTTTTAAATTGGGGCAGAGCTGCTTTCCAGTGTTGCACCGGCTTCTGCCGCACAACGAAGTCAGTCAGCTATATGTCTATATCCATATATCCCCGCCCTCTTGGATCTCCCAACCGCCCCCCCCCCCACAAATCCCATCTTTAAAAAACTAAAAACACAGCTACCATATGACCCAGGAATCCCACTGCTGGGCATAAACCTCGAGAAAACCATGATTAATTTAAAAAGACACACATATACACCCCAGTGTTCACTGCAGCATGTATTAGCTTCTATGTAAGCTTTTCTTACTGGGATGTGGGGCTCCCTGAGAGTGAAAATTTTGTCTTATTCATCTTTGTATCTCCCTGAATCAAGCCCAAGGCTTCTCACATGAACAGAAATGCCAAGCAAATGAATAAAGCCATTCAGGGAGGCCAGACTTCAGAAAGGACCCCTAATCACAGCCTGCGTTCAGCTCCTTCACTGTGGTCCTCGGAGTCCCCACCACAACTGTCCTTCAAGACTAATCGCAGTGATGCTCTGCTGATGTCTGTCTTCGTGCTCGACTGTGAACTCGTATCCCCTATGAGCCCCTGACCCATGTTTCTTTTGCCTGAGGCTCTGGCACTGAGCAGGCACTGAAGAAATATTTGTTGAATAAATAAGAGGCTAATTCTTGGCAGTCAGAAGAGAATGGCACACTGCTATAATGCAAGGCTTGTGCTCTGCAGACTCTGTGTAGACCTAGAACACTTAAAGCACTGAGTCTCAATACTAATACTCAATACTAATGAGTCTATATATAACGCACTCTATAGAAAGTGAGTAATAGCACCATTCCTAATTTAATGGATGATGATCTTAATGTACCCTATTCTAGGCACTGAAAAATAAAAACATTATCAAAAATGATGTCATTCTACCTCTTACTGAGTATATTTTCATTCTGAGTGTAGAGAATTACGATGACATTCCAGAGGAAAAAGAAATGCATTTCACTTAGGAAAAGAGAAAAAAAAACCTTTGTATTATAAGAGCACACCAACGAATTAAAACCCACTTTTGTGCTGGCATTGATGTATGTTTTAAAAAAGTGCTTTTGTGTCTACAGCCTAAGAATTTTTAATTAAAGGATTTGGCTGGGAAAATTGAGTGTGTCGAACCACCATCACACAGATGAGGCTCAATTAAGCATTCCACGCACTCTGCAACGTGGCAAGTCCGATGACCTCGCAAAGCCTCCTATGCTTAAGAGCAGTCTTTTTGGGGCTCATGGATTTTTCCACCGCTCTTTGTTTCGTCTCCTCAAGGAACAGGCCTTGAAGAAGAGAAAACAAAAAGGCGAAGCTGCTGGAAAGGAGAGGAGAGATGTAGCAGAGGGCGTGCCACAGGGGACAGCGGTGTCTCACGGGGACTAAGACCCTTTGGGAAGCAACGCACACGCCCACCCATGATGAATGTGTCGTCAATTCTGACTCATGCTGTTTTTCTCAACTCATCCATTAGATTTTTCTAGCATCCAGTCACTCAAACGCAGAGAATCTGTGCTTTCTTTTGCAAGATCCAATGTCATTTTCCTTGCTTTGCTCTCTTAAGACTTAGAGGCTTGGTTCTCAGCCCCAGAAACTCGTTTTTCCTAAAAGGATTTGAATGGCTGCTCTAAACTTCCACATGATGCACCTGACCTCGCCCACCAAAAGGAGGGCGACTAGATGACAGAATGCTGAACAGCAGGGGAAGTCCCCGATCCCCAGATGTGGAAAGCTCCCATTCCTCAGGGTCCACCCATGCCTCCAGCCAGAGAAATCAGAACTGGGGAAGGTCCTTCATATTAGCGAGAGAAGGGACCCTGGTTGGAACGCAGAAGCTCTTGTCCTCACATGAGAACCGGGACAGCCCCTGCAGTCCTCGGCATGCTCTCTGGAACCCACATCACCCTCTCCTGAGGATAACGGAGTTTGTTGGTGGGACATCATTGGTTTTAGCCAAAGGGTGTGCATTCTCACTCCGCTGGTTGCATTGTCTCCAAGGAGCGGCTCAAGCCCCTTTTCCAGTAGCCCCCCACTGGCTCCTCCTGCACAAGGATGAATGGAGCCAACGTGGGCATCAGTGTGGTTCAGATGGAAGAAGAAAACTCAAACAGAGCAAACTGGAGAGGGAGGTGCCCTAAGAGAACTAAGACCGCATGACTCTGATCTCAGCGATCGTCAGTTTCTTGTAAGTTTTATGTAATAAACTTCATCCTTTGGGCATCCGTTGGATCTCCCACCCCATCTCCTCTCTGTGGGGTACCCAAGAGCAAGGCACTCGTGAGCCTCTCTAGACGCCCCATCCGTCCTAGGAGAGGCTCTAGAAGTTGAGACAAAGCGCTTTTCTAAATGCAGGGGAGTCTCACCCAGGGGCTTCCCCGGTGGCTCAGACAGTAAAGAGTCTGCTTGCGGTGCGAGAGACCCGGGTTTGATGGCTGGGTCAGGAAGATCCCCTGGAGGAGGGAATGGCAACCCACACCAGGACTCTTGCCTGGAGAATTCCATGGACAGAGGAGCCTGGCAGGCTACAGTCCATGGGGCTGCAAAGAGTCGGACATGACTGAGTAACTAACACTTTCACTCTCAACGCTTTCTCACCCAGGACCCATGGCCCCAAACAGCTGCTGTCACATTCCCAGGGTGCCCCCTCTGTGGGACTCCGCACCCACCGCCCACCACACAGGGCCTGGGAGCCACCTCCGGTTCAGCCCCACTCTCAGGGCTCCTGGGGGGCCCCGCCTTGAGTTTCTCTCCCTGAGGAATCATATCACCCTCTGCTTGCTGTTTCAGCTCAGGGGCCAGAGCAAAGCAGCACAGACCAGAGAAGCTTCACTAACAGAAGGTAGTATCTCTCAGTCTGGGGTGTGCTGTACGCGCCTCACGTCTCTTCCTCCCCGCGGCAGTGGCAGAAACTCAGCCCCAGGGCTGTGTCTGGCGGCAGGAGACGGGGATGCCGTCTGGCTGTGCCCAGGAAGAGCTGGTGGCAACCAGTCACCAGCTTGTGGTCCCCACGACGGTGTCGGACCTGGGTTCTCTAACCTGAGCCAGTGTGGTCATCCAACCAACACTCCTTACTGACTTTAAGCCATAACACAGACCACCTGACCTCATTTAAAACTCTTCCCATGGCAGAGATGTGGATGGGTCTCGAGACTGTCACCCAGAGTGAAGAAAGTCAGAAAGAGAAAACCAAATATTATATATTAACACATACATGTGGAATCTAGAAAATGGTACAGAAGAACTTATTTGAAGGGCAGAAATAGAGACATAGATGTACAGAACAAATGTAAGAACACTAAGGCAGGAAGAGTGGGTGAGATGGATTAAAGAGATTTGGACTGACATATATGCATTATTGGTACTATGTATAAAATAGCTAATTAATGTGAACCTACCATATCGCATGGGGAATGCTACTCAATGTTCTGTGGTGACCTAAATGGGAAGCAAATTCAAGAAAGAGGGAATATATGATTTTCATTGCAGCACTATTTACAATAGCTAGAACATGGAAGCAACCTAGATGTCCAACGAGAGATGAATGGATAAAGAAGTTGTGGTACATTTACATAATGGAATATTACTCAGCCTTAAAAGGAACACTTCGAGTCAGTTCTAATGAGGTGGATGAACCTAGAGCCTATTATACAGAGTGAAGTAAGTCAGAAAGAGAAAGATAAACACCATACATGAATGCATATACACAGAATCTAGAAAGATGGTACTGAAGACTTTATTTGCAGGGCAGCAATGGAGAAACTGACATAGAGAAGAGGCTTATGGACCTGGGGAGAGGGGAGGAGAGGGTCAGCCGTATGGAGAGAGTAGCATGGAAACTCACATTACCATATGTAACATAGATAGCCAATGGGAATTTGCTGTCTGGCTCAGGAAACTCAAACAGGGGCTCTGTGTCAACCTAGAGCGAGTGGGATGGGGAGGGGGATGGGAGGGAGGTTCAAAAGGGAGGGGATATATGTATACCTATGGCTGATTCATATTGAAGTTTGACAGAAAGCAACAAAATTCTGTAAAGCAATTATCCTCCAATTAAAAAATAAATACATTAAAAAAAGAAAGAAGGGATATATGTACACGTATAGCTGATTCACTTGTTGTACAACAGAAACTGACTTAACACTGCAAAGCAGCTACATTCCAACAAAATAAAACAAAAGCTCTTCTTGAACTGCTAGGTGACCCTTTGCCTCACTGCCTCGTTTACAACTGTGCATTATCTCGATATCTGTACCTCGTCTCCACTGACTGATTTATAAGTCTCTGGAAAGCTGGCATCCTCTTGCACATGGCTGTGATAGCTACATATTTTCTGGGGAGAGTTAGAGCTCAGAAGCCAGTGTAGACAGGAGAGCTTTTTCCCTCAAGGGAACGGACCCAGCCCAGACTCAACGAAGAGCTTCACATGACATACAGGTCTGGGAGCCGAAAGCAAATTAAGCATCGTTTCATCCCACTGGTGGGTGGTTCATCACATGGGCCGGCGAGCAGGGGTGAAGTGCAGCACCAGGTCCCCGGGGCACGGGGAAGCCAGCCTTCCCAGCAAGGATGCCTCCTGGTTCAGCTCCCGATGCTGGGGGGCTGGTGGGGGCAGGAGGGAGCTGGTGGGCCGGGTTCCCCCTTGAGTGGAGGCCTCAGGTCAGGTGAGGTCAGGCCAGGGGCGTGGCTTGGTGGGCACCAGGGGCCTGAGCCAGAGGCACGGTGATGGCACAGGCCTGCCTGGGTCTGACCACCTGAGCCTGTTTCCTCGTTTGCGCAGTGGGGCTACCAGCGCGTATTTCCAAGGGCGCCACAGAGCACCACCCCGATGACGTCGACGAAGCCCGTGGCCATTGGTATGCACGCCCAGAGGAGGACAGAGCCTCCCTGAGGGCAGGAAAGGGGACCTGCCTGGGCAGGGGCTGCTCTGAGCTGAGCAGGAAGCAGGCCTTCATGCCCAGATGCTCAAGCTGACATGAGAGGCAGGGGTCTGCGCTGAGCTGAGGAATCATGTGACAACAGCTGCAACTCACAGCCTTGTCTGGTAATGGGGCTCCCCTCTCGGGACACGGCCCCTAGTCTCTGACTCACTCCTTCTCCCACCAAGCAAAGCCCGTATGTCCTCATGTATCCAGATCCCCATGTACAGGACTCCCAGCCCATCATGGGCTGTCCCAGCACAGGATATCCCCTGCCCTTTCACATCCGTGGAGCCTGGCAGGTGATGAGCTCAGAGGGCTGTCCCTGGTCGCGGAGTCAGTCCTTCCCAGCAGGACCAGCTCAGCATTGGTCAGGCCCTCCACCCACCATCCCAGTGCTCCTCTGATGGCCTGGCCACCTCCTCCCAGCATCCTGTACCTCAGCCAGGACAGCAGAATCTTCCAGACCTGATTTCATCTCCATCCAGACACACAGGCGCTGACACCATGCATCTACCACCTGATCCGTCGACCAGCATCCACCCTGCCTCCCTGGCTCCCGAAAGCACATGAGATGTGCCCGCTTCCTTATTAACAGAGGGGTTTGCAGCAAACCCCACACAACAAATTGTGTGTATAAAAGAGAGAGAAAATGAGAATGGGGGACAATGAAAATATCCCCACAAAAGGTAAAGAACTGGCTGGTGGAGGAAAAGACTCGTCTGCATGATCCAAGGGATGGTGTTCTCATTTCCTCTCCGCCTATTAACGTGACACTGAGCAGCTGGTTCCGTGCCAGCTGTTCAGTGAAGCATCTGAAGAAATTAACTCATGGAAGATGGGAGAAGTGTCCCCGGCGTTGATAAAGACACAGCAAATGTTCTGGCATTGCTTTCCCTTCTCGCTCGGAGGAAGGTAATTATATTTTCAACCCAGACAAAGGTTTATCTGGATAGAGCAGGGCGAGAGCTGGGTGTGCTCCCCGTTTTTGGCAGAGCCCAAGGGATGCCCCTCTGTTCCAGGCAGAAGTAGGGCCAGGAGCTGAGACCTCACAAGGCACACTCGGCAGTCCTTAGAGCTAAGTGGGGTCCTGTAGATTATCCGTGGGGGAAAAAACAGGTTTTTTCATTTCCAGTTGATGAAAGTCAAGGTTTTCACAGGTGGATAATCATCAGGGGACAAGGATGATGATGATGACCTTGGATGGAAACCAGGCTTCCAGGGTCCTGCCCAACATCCCTCAAAACATGACGATTTTAGGCTTGGGTAGACTACAGGGCAGGTCGCCTCTCTGCACGGTCTGGAGCAGGTCTAACAAGCGATGCTTCTGGACTGCAGCCAGATTCCAGCCCGTTTGTTCTGGTCCCAGGAGACCATGCAGCCCAGCGTCCTTCAGCCGCCGCCATCTCTCTCCGAGTGATGGTTGCAAAAGGCAAGAAAGTCATCTCTATCAGAAGATGTGTCCCCTCTGTGGATGCTGGCGGCCTACCCTTTAGGTAAACAAAGTGATAAATCAAAGGCAAGAAGGAAAAAAAAAAGAAAAGGAAGAAAATAGCAGGTTTGCTCTTGCCTTTTACCGCTCCCATCTTTGTCATTTGTAAGTGATCAACAGTGTGCTCCCTCTGTGGTTCTGCTCAGGGAGCACGTGAGAAGGAAGAGGCCAGCTACTCTGGAGTGCCATCAATTAACCAGAACAGGAAGGTCCTGTGGGCAGAAGACCAGCTGAGGGGTGATGCGAAGGGACGCACCACAGGCCGAGGGGCACCACACCCAGCCCACTGACATCCACCTCCCTGTGGACCCTTTCAGGAGGGTCGTTGAAATGCAACGCCGAGGCCATCTGCCGTAATACAAGTTCAAGATAAATGTATTAAAATTCAATTGTCGTCCAAGGGAAAAATCATTTGTAAAAGGAACTTGTGTGTTCAGGGTGTAACAGAAACCACGGCGGGGAGGGAAAGGCTGTTACTGACGGCCTCAGAGGACCTCCGCCGGAAGCTGAAAGAATTACGAATTTAAACAGCTTTCTTCCCACGAACTCCTTTCGTGTGTACAGCCGAGGACAGTATTTTTCTTCTGAGGACGTTTACCTGGAGAAGGAAAAGTTATCTGATCACCACGAGCCTGAAAGGAGAGCAAAACTTCTCTCGTCTGGCGTCACAGGGAGACAGTGGAAGCTTCCAGAAGGCGCTGAGCTCAGGCAGGGACACTTCTCCTGCCACAGGTTTTGGAATGTCAGACCTCTTCAAACAATGTCACATCTTTCAAGCACTTCCACTCTGATCTTTTTTTTTGCTTTCATACATTGTGTTTTTATTATTATATTTATTATTATTATATATTATAATTTTTATTTACATGGAGATTTCTTCTTTGATCAACTATGTTATTTGGAAATGTATTGTTTCATTTTCAAATAATTAGAAATGTGTCATAATTTTCTTGTTAATGTTTAACCTAATTTTACCAAGACCATAGAATATGAACTGTAAAATTAAGTCAATGTGCCAATGTGAATTATATTCTAATGTATTTCTCATGTCACATGACTTTTCCAAGTATACCTTAAAAAATGTATACTCTGTATTTTTTATTTTGTTTTGTTTTTGTTTTTAAAAAACACACAAAATATTTAATGATTAAATTTATTACGTGAGTTATATTTAGTGTTTTTTTTTGATTAATTTATTCTAATTAGAGGCTAATCACAATATTGTATCCACTCTGATCTTAAGTGGTGACCTTTACTTCCTTTGAGGAAGTGGTTAATATCTTCTTGTAGTTCACAGGGACTCTTACCCACAGGATGTTAAACACAGTTTCTGGTCTTTGTTCGGTGTTCCCAATACAACAGGGAGGCTCCAAGTAACCAAGGGTGACCTACAACCTCACAAGGCTGCTTTTCAAGGCCAAACAAGACACGTGAGAGCGTGATTTTCTTTACGAGAATCACCTCGGGTGGAACGCGAATCCTCGAAATGCTGGCCTCTGTTCACACAGTATTCTTGGAATTCGGAGAATTGCTTTCAGAACCATTATAGAAAATTAGTCACGTTCTCCTAAAGTAGCTGTGTATGTGAAGCAGGTTTGCCACTGATAGCTTAGCTGAAGCCACGTTTAGTGAATACTTCCCCACGTCAAGCTCACCAAAATGGCTAGCACTGAATGACCATCTCTTTTTTTGCAGATTCAAGATACTCAAGAGGATGTATCCTCATGTAAAATGATGCAGCCACTAGGGAAAACATTTGGAGGCTTCTCAAATAAACTAACATCACCATATGATGCGGCAATTCCATTCCTGGACATATATCTGAACAAAACTGCAATCCAAGGAGATGCATGCACCCCTGTGTTCATAGAAGCACCACTCACAATAGCTAAGACATGAAAGAAACCTCACCGCAGACGGTGACTGCAGCCATGAAATTAAAAGACGCTTACTCCTTGGAAGGAAAGTTATGACCAACCTAGATAGCATATTGAAAAGCAGAGATATTACTTTGCCAACAAAGGTCCGTCTAGTGAAGACTATGGTTTTTCCTGTGGTCATGTATGGACGTGAGAGTTGGACTGTGAAGAAAGGTGAGCACCAAAGAATTGATGCTTTTGAACTGTGGTGTTGGAGAAGATGCTTGAGAGTCCCTTGGACTGCAAGGAGATCCAACCAGTCCATTCTGAAGGAGATCAGCCCTGGGATTTCTTTGGAAGGAATGATGCTAAAGCTGAAACTCCAGTACTGTGGCCGCCTCATGCAAAGAGTTGACTCATTGGAAAAGACCCTGATGCTAGGAGGGATTGGGGGAAGGAGGAGAAGGGGACGACAGAGGATGAGATGGCTGGATGGCATCACCGACTTGATGGACATGAGTTTGAGTGAACTCTGGGAGTTGGTGATGGACAGGGAGGCCTGGCGTGCTGTGATTCATGGGGTTGCAAAGAGTCGGACACGACTGAGCGACTGAACTGAACTGAAAGCAACCTCAGTGTCCCCTGACAGATGAACAGATAAAGAATACGTGGCATATATGTGTATGTGCAATGGAATATTACTCAGCCATAAAGAAGAATGAAATGATACCATTTGCGTGGATGGACCTAGAGATCATCCTATAGAGTGAAGTAAGTCAGAAAGAGAAGGACAAACACCACACCGCATCACTCATCCGTGGACTCTAAAGCGTGACACAGATGAACTTACCTACAGAAACAGACTCAGAGGCGCAGAGAACACACTTGTGGCTGCAGCGGGAAGCGGGTGGGGGAGGGATGGGTTGGGAGTTTGGGGTTAGGCGATGCAAACTGTTACATACAGAATGGATAAAAAACAACGTCCCACGGTCTAACGCAAGGAACCATGGTCAACGTCGTATGATAAACCACAATGGAAAAGAACATAAAGAGAACGTATGTATAACCAGACCACTTTGTCTCAGAACAGAAATGGACACGGCACTGTAAATCAACCATACTTGTATAAGATACATTTTTTAAAAAGAGAGAATGTATTCCTAGAATATACCAGGCACTAAGGGCAATTGCACAAGCTGAAGGCTGCCTCCCTGAGCTGTCTAGGGAATGGCTTTTGAGCTGATTAACACTGGAGGACTGAGTGAGAGGCAGCAGGTGGGGCCCTGATGGGTCATGCTTTTGAAAAGTCTGCTGGGACCACAGGTCACTGAGACCACTGGGAGACAGCGGCTGCTGAGCCTGGAAGTCCTGCCATCTCCCCTGAAAACAGTGGCCCCCGTGGCTACTCTGACTCCATGCTATGTAAAGTGAAGACAAATGACGTGATCACTTCCTTTTGTCTTGCTGTAGGGAGGGATAGCTTCCCTGATGGCTCAGTGGTAAAGAATCTGCCTGTAATGCAAGAGACCCAGCTTTGATCCCTGGGTCAGGAAGATCCCTTGGAGAAGGGAATGGCCACCCACTCCAGTATTCTTGCCTGGAGAAGCCCATGGACAGAGGAGCCAGGTGGCTACAGGCCATGGGGTCACAGAGAGTCGGACACGATGGATGACTAATTGTGCACACAGGGACGAAAGTACTGGAACAGGAGATGGGGAGGGTAACTGGTTTCAGGAACAAGGCAAATAGAGAGAATGGGACTCTGTCTCCTGAACTGAGTGTCTTGACTTCAAAACTGACAGATGGTCCTAAATGGTTGTTCCAAGTTGGGGCCAGCAACGATTGTAGAACTTTTGCTCCGTTAACAGACTGTTAATTACTCACAGCTGACTAGTAGTTACCTAGTTTCTCCAACTTTTCAGACAGCTAACGCTCTAGATTCTGAATCACTCATCGACGAATTATAAGGAAAGACCCAGGGATAGGAATTCTCTCTTAATATCCCCAAATAGCCACCCTCGTCATGCCGTGCTCATTAAAATGTTCAATGGCTCCCACTGTGACAGAATGAAACAATCTCTTTGACTTAGAATTATGGAAGATGAACAGATAATTCACTTCAGAGTAAGTAATGGAAATGACTAATACATTTACGGAAATTCATCCTAACTGACAATCAAATAAATTACAATTTAAATAGTAATTCCACAAAAAAAAAAAACACCATTTTTTAAGCTGGTCATGATTTAAAAATTAGTAACAGAGAGACTAGATGAGAATCCAGGGGGCGGGCAATCATTCCCACCTGCTGCTGGTGAGAAAAACCTTGATTCCCTTCTCTAAAGCCATCTGCAAATGTCACCAAGAGCCTCTCAAGTCTTTCTGTTTTCTCCAAGGCTCTTCTGTTTATCCATTGTTACTCCTTCACCAGCTCATCCATCTTAAGACTAAAAGTATCATCTACTTGCTGATGGCTCCTAAGAGGGATATATGTGCTTGTTTTGGTTTGGTTTGGTTTGTTCATTCATTCTTTGTTTGGTTTTTATGTTCCTCATATGGATGAAATCATATGGTATCTGTCTTTATCTGTCTGACTTATTTTTACTTATCATGATATCCTCAAGGTCTGTTCTTGTTGTCACAATTGGCAAGATTTCATTCCTTTTTTACAGCTGAGTAGTATTCCATTCTCTCTGTGTGTGTTTGTGTGTGTGTGTGTGTGAGACATCTTCTTTATCCATTCATCTGTTGATGGGCACAGGGTTGTTCCCACATCTTAGCTATTATAAATAATTCCAGCACCAATCTTGATGCCATCCACTGCTCCTCTTCACATCTCATCCCCCATGTCTAGCTCAGTTCAGTTCAGTTGCTCATTTGTGACCCCATGGACTGCAGCATGCCAGGCTTCCCTGTCCATCACCAACTCTCGGAGCTTACCCAAACTCATATCCATTTAGTCAGTGATGCCATCCAACCATCTCATCCTCTGTCATCCCCTTCTCCTCCCACCTTCAATCTTTTTTCCGAGCATCAGGGTCTTTTCCAATAAGTCAGTTCTTCACATCAGGTGGCCAAAGTGTTGGAATTTCAGTTTCAGCATCAGTCCTTCAATGAGTATTCAGGACTGATCTCCTTTAGGATGGACTGCCTGACCCCAAATCCTACTTTCCATACCCGAGGACCACCTATCTCATCTGAGCTGCCATCAGTCGCTTCTTGGCTGAATCACACAAAGAACCTCCAGGAAGATTTCCTGCCTCCACCTTCCCCGCCTGTGGCCTCTTCCCAGCACAGCAGACAGTGTGATCTTGCAACCACCCATCAGATCACATCACTTTTCTGCCCAAAGCCCTCCCACCACCTGCCACCCTCATCTCACTAGAGGAAAAGGTGCCAGGGCCTAGAAAACCAGCCCTCCAGCCTTCCTCTGCCTCTCCTACGGGACACCTCTCCAATCTCTCTTCTCCCCCTTCTGACCTTCCTCCCAATAAGGTGCCTTGCTGCTTTGGGCCCCTGCTCGGGCTGCCCCCCTGCATGGACTCGCCCACCAGGCCGGCCTGTCTCTCAGCCATGCCCTTCGAGTCAGGCTCTTTACACAGAAACAGGAAAGGCCTGGGAACAGTTTAATATGGAATTAATGGAAGTCTTCCCTGGCTGGCGCTGTGACTTCTACTTTCTCTATTGCCCTGATTTTCTAACTCATCCACAATAAAAATGTGTAAGAACACAATAATTTTTAAGACCATGTGATGTACGTCTCTTCATGTACTCAGCAACATAACTGCCATGTTTCATGGGGACCCAAGATTCCCAGGAGATGTTATAATGAACATAATTCAAGTAGGATTCAAGGCCTCATTCGTGAAATGCAAAATTGCACACTATATACGTATATGTGTGACAGGTGAAGAAAGGGTGGCCACTGAAATATAAAGGGTGATATATATATCAGCATGACAGAATTTCGGGTAAAATTCTACTTCGGAATCTCTTACAATGAGTTACAGATATGTACACGTTATTTTGCAATAACGGTTTCAGTCAAACACATGAATTTCTCCTATAAAATAAAAACGTATACCCAGAAACATGTTTGGAATAAAACCTTTGTAGTTTTTTTAACTTTTATCCTGGAGTACAGTTGGTTGACAATGTTGTGCTAGTCTCAGGAGGACAGCAAAGCGATTCCCTTATACGTATACACATATCTACTCTGTTTCAGATTCCTTTCCCATTTAGGTTACTACAGAATATTGAGTAGAGTGCCCTGTGCTATACAGTAGGTCCTTGTTGGTTACTACTTTAAATAGAGTAGCGTGTATATCTCAATCCCAAATCCCAATTTATCCTGCCCCAACCGGGGGCGGGAGGAGAAGGGGACGACAGAGGATGAGATGGTTGGATGGCATCACCAACTCGATGGACATGAGTTTGGGTAAACTCCGGGAGTTGGTGACGGACAGGGAGGCCTGGCGTGCTGCGATTCATGGGGTCGCAGAGAGTCGGACATGACTGAGTGACTGAACTGAATTGAACCCCCTCTTCCCCTCTGGTAACCATACATTTCAAAAACCTTTTTTTTTTAATCTGCATTTTTCCAGTGGACCTGGGAAGAGCTGTCTGTTTACATGGTGGAATGCTATATAAAGAGAAATAGCAAATTCTAAATAGCAAATCACTTCTCCCGTCCCTGTCCTACAAGCAGCCCATATAATCAAGACACACTCTCAGGTTCTTTGCATCAAAGGTAAGAAAAGACAGAGGAGGAAAAATAGGTAGCTCACTTCTGACACTTCCTTTACTCTTTGATCAAGTAACAATGACCTATCGACTTCCATCAAACCTCCCCACGTCAGACATCTGAACCACCTAAAGAAAACACACCCATCCTCCAAAACCAAACCGATGGAGAAAAATCCAGGTCTTCCACGATAAAGGCAAGTAGGACGGGCATTCTCCTCCCCCTGCTGGACGCACAGACTCCTCTCCCCTTTTACTTTTTCACTCTCATTTATTTTTGGCCGTGTTGGGGCTTATTTGCCACATGCAGCTCAGCAGTGGGGGCATGTAGGCTGAGTTACTCCATGGCATATTGGATCTCAGTGCCTCAACCAGGTATCAAACCTACATCTCCTGCCCTGAAACCATGGAGCCCTTCCCACTAGGCTGCGGGGGAAGCCCCCCTCCCCTTTCTCCTTTTAATACTGACCAATTTTCTCACACAGTGATCATGTAACACATGAGCTTTACTCTCTGTCTTCTCTATTAGAATATAAATGCGATTTCAAGCAATTTGCAGTAGAATCTCACAAACGGATTCCTGCTCTGATGTGAGTTACTTGTACAGACGAGCACAACAGGCTCACTGATAGAAACATGGGCCTGATTGCCAACAGGCAGCAGAGGACATCAGGACCTAGAAGCCGGGAATCAGAACTGTGAGGCCAAACGTGCTCCAGGCACGGCTGGTGCTCCCGAGGGCCTTGATAACTTTCTGGCTGAATGAATGGATTGCTGAATTCAACTGCAGAGGTGACAAGGAGGCAGATTTGGCCATGAATGGCTATTATGGATGTTGGGCGTTTCCCCCTGAGAAATCCCAGAGCCGTCAGGAACCTGCTGTGGTCAGCATGGACTGATGAAGAAATCTATCACCAATGGACATCCCGCAGGGACACCTATGATACAACAGGAAATATACCAGACACTTACAAACTCACCAGGTAGCAAATGGGAATATTCAGTGAAGGGAAGTTATGACCAACCTAGACAGCATGTTAAAAAGCAGAGACATTACTTTGTCAACAAAGGTCCATCTAGTCAAGGCTATGGTTTTTCCTGTGGTCATGTATGGATATGAGAGTTGGACTATAAAGAAAGCTGAGTGCCGAAGAGTTGATGCTTTTGAACTGTGGTGTTGGAGAAGACTCTTGAGAGTCCCTTGGACTGCAAGGAGATCCAACCAGTCCATTCTGAAGGAGATCAGCCCTGGGTGTTCATTGGAAGGACTGATGCTGAAGCTGAAACTCCAATACTTTGGCCACCTGATGCAAAGAGCTGACTCATATGGAAAAGACTCTGATGCTGGGAGGGATTGGGGGCAGGAGGAGAAGGGGACAACAGAGGATGAGATGGCTGGATGGCATCACCGACTCAATGGACATGAGTTTGGGTGAACTCTGGGAGTTGGTGATGGACAGGGAGGCCTGATGTACTGCAGTCCATGGAGTCGCGAAGAGTCGGACACGACTGAGCGCCTGCACTGAACTGAACTGAATGAGGAGATGTTTTAGAGTTTGTCAGGAAAAAGGCTCAGAAAGACGAAGGAATCTACCTTAGGTCACACTAAGGTCCACCGGGCTGGACTACACCCTTAATCTGAACCTACAGCTTCATTCAGCAAGGGCTTGACCAGCCCTTTCAGGGAATCAGAGCCTGCCCTAAGCTCCAACTATGGCTCTTTGCCAACCCTCAGCACCACCCCAGAGGGTCTATCATCCCCCCTGGGCCACTCAGTGGGCTCTGTCATCACTGGACCCCAGAGCCCTGGAAGGACACTCTCGATGATCAGATCACGTGGAGCTAAACAGGTGACAAGGACAGTGACATCCTCAAGTTCAGAAGCTTTCTTGACCGCCCCACGGCACATTTGTGGAAACCTCCCACCAAACCCTGATGCCCAGGACCCTGACTTCTCGAAGAATCCCCGGGTGGCCCCCTAGCCTACAGAGAGCACTGGGTGCCACTGCTGCCCTGACTGCACGCAGCCTGGCTTGGGGGTGCCCACCTGCCCGGGAACACCTGCCTCTCAGCCCCAGGCTCTTTGCACCCAGCCCTGGATGACTCAGACCCACAACCAGCAGAGGGTCCATCACCCATCAGCCTCAGTGGTCCAGCAGTCACGGACCCAGTGTTTCTCCCACTTCTCGAAGCATGGATCCAGAATCTGGGCCACACGTCCAATGCTGTGATTGCTAAACAGGAAGGAAAGCCCTGGAAAGGGCCCAGAGAGCTGACAGCGGAAGAAAGATCTCCAAGAGAAGGAAGCTGGCTACAGGGAGAGAGAGATGGCTTACTAACAGCTTCAATCTGAATCAAGGAATATGTGTACATACCGCACATATATACACGTATTGTATATACGCATATGTGTGTGCCTGCCTGACATGTCCAACTCTTCACGACCTCATGGACTGTAGCCTCCCAGGCTCCTCTGTCCATGGGGATTCTCCAGGCAAGAGTACTGGAGTGGGTTGCCATGCCCTCCTCCAGGGGATCTTCCCGACCCAGGGACTGAACCCACGTCTCTTAAGCTCCTCCCTTGCAGGCGGGTTCTTTACCATTAGTGCCACCTGGGAAGCCCCTACACAGGTAGTTTTACATACATATGAGTCAAATACATGTACATTATAAATATGCAGTATTCATTTAAACCTGCTCAAGAACCTAAATGGTGATACTAGTAATGTTTCACGTTACACATGAGAAGACTGAGGCTCAGAGAAATGAAATGACCAGCCCTGGGTTATCCAGCTAGTACATAACTGTATACAGCCTTATGCACAGACTCCAAAAGTTTGCTGATCTATAAACCACGGCATGACCAACCTAGTATTTATGTTTGAAGCTCCAGTACTTTGGCCACCTGTTGCAAAGAGCCAACCCATTGAAAAAGACCCTGATGCCAGGAAAGATTGAGGGCAGGCGAAGAAGGGGAAGACAGAGGATGAGACGGTTGGATGGCATCACTGACTCGATGGACACGAGTTTGAGCAAGCTCTGGGAGTTCGTGATGGACAGGGAGGCCTGGCGTGCTGCAGTCCGTGGGGTCGCAGAGTCGGACACGACCCAGCGGCTGAACAACAACGACTCTCTCGGATCCCATCGCTCCCTCTGTGAAGATCTTAAAGAGACTCCCTGGTGACCCTCTGGGAGCTGTGAGAAGGACCCCCCACGCTCACCCCCAGTTCCCTCCCCACGGGGGTGACGCAGTCTTCTGTCCAGGAACATGTCTTCTCTAGGCTTTTGAACTTCTGAAGAGAGCATCAACCCTTAGCTTAGTGCGGTCATCTCACATGGTTTATATTCAAGATGCCACACACATAATCCGAGTGGCATTTGCCACTTTAAAGCTTTCAGATGCTGTGTTCACCTGGCCCGTTGTCTTAGGAGACAAGTCTTTCTAAACGATTTTCACCATAAAGAGATGCGGGGTTTCTAAGCATGGTCCCCTAGTCCTCTAAGTCTGGTCATCTCAAACGCCTTTATGCTCCTTTGCCACTTGGGAAGACCTTACTTCTCTGCCTGGTTGGCAGCATCTAACGTCATCCTTCATTCCTTCCATGCTTGCAGGGGAGTCAACGACCATTTGTAGCACCGGCTTCCATAAATCAGTGGCTTTGGCCACTTTGAAGGCAGCCTGCTAGTCCCAAACCATTTGGAACCACTGATGTCAGAGACTGGGGATTTCTATGCCTCACTTGTGACCTGCTAACTATAAACTTTCTGTTCCTGATTGGATCCATCCGAAGCCAGGACACCTAGAACCATGAGCATCTCATCTTGCAAAGCATTGCCCCCCGCCACCAACACACACAGACACACACACACACACACACACCCCTGCAGAATCTTCTCTGCTGCAAGGTGATATTTCTGCTCTGACAAATGTTGTTTTATCACATTTCATCAAAACTGAGAGATCATGGGCTGAATAGGAAATCTCATTTTTTGGACCATTTATAAAGAAAAAGTATTCCCAATTAAAATATGACATATCATTATTTCTGAGAGTCACCATGATATTAAAGATATAAAGCCATGTAAATCATGTGCATCTGAGACTTGAAGAAATACCGTGACATCAGTGACCATCAATGGCTGGGAGAGATGCTTTTATTTTCAAAAAAGAAAAGCAATCCCACCAGGCTCCGCAATTTGTGTGTCTGTAGTGGCGGTGGGCTACCCAGGTAGCTCAGTAGTAAAGAATCCACCTGCCAATGCAGGAGACATGGATTTGATTCCTGGATCCACGGGTTTGATTCCAGATCCCCTGGAGGAAGAAATGGCAACCCACTCCAGTATTCTTGCCTGATCATCCCACGGACAGAACAGCCTGGTGAGCTATAGTCCGTGGGGTCACAGAGTCAGACACGACTGAGAACCACACACACGCATGTAGATGGGGGCGGGACGTTTCCACCTCAGTCATTGATGACTCCTATCCCTGGGCTCCCAGTGAAGACCGGGATCTTAACTGACCCAGAGTCATGGTTTGCAGGGCTGCAGTGCCAGAAGGCAGAGCTTTCTGCTTCCCGGTGTAGGCAGAGCTGATGGCAGGTTCTGTCACAGCTCTGCTTTTTCACGTTTGCTCGCGGGGGACACAGCTGGGTGTGCAACCATGGCCACAGCCTGCTCCTCACTGCTGCTTGTCCCTCTCCCCTGGCAGGCACTTTGGGCTGCTGGAACCAAGATTGAGACGTCGGAGTTCAAAGGGAACAGAAGGACATGGGAGTCTGTCTCTAGCCAGGGCCTTACGTGCCGTGCCCGCATCCAGCACTCCGCTGCAGACGCTCTTGTGAACCTGCTCAGCTATTAATAAAGCATCTGAATTCCCACTCTGCTATTATTTGTCGTGTGCTCTGCTCACCTGCGATGAAAGCAAGGGGTCTCCTGAAGCCCGAACAACGTGTGACCTCTCTGTAACAACTTCCAGAAAGAGCCAGAACCACAGGCTGCTTGCCCGGGGCAGACGCCTCCAGGTTTCCTCCCATTTAGAAGTATCGGGCTTGCCCTGGATTTATTTTTCTGTCCTCATTTCTTTTGCTCAAATAATTTGGTGTGCAGGTTAAATAATGTGTGCATGTTAATTCCATGGAGTTGGATGGGTTTTTTAAGCTGCATTTAATCCTTCTTTTGAACAATGGAACACGACTGGAGAAGACTCTTGAGAGTCCTTTGGACAGCAAGGAGAGCAAACCAGTCAATCCCAAAGGAAATCAATCCTGATTTTTCATTGGAAGGAATGATGCTGAAGCTGAAGCTCCAACACTTTGGCCACCTGATGGGAAGAGCTGACTCACTGGAAAAGACCCTGATGCTGGGAAGGATTGAAGGCAATAGGAGAAGGGGGTGAGGATGAGATGGTTGGATGGCATCACTGAATCAGTGGACATGAGTTTAAGCAAACTCCCAGAGATCATGAAAGGACAGGGAAGCCTGGCATGCTGCTGTCCATAAGGTTACAAAGGTTCAGACATGACTTAGCGACTGAACGACAGCAACACATTTTTATATAAACATAAATCTAGGACGTCAGAAGGTCAGCACTCAAGGCCTCTGGTGTCAGGCAGTATCCGTTAGGCTGTGCTGCAGTAACAACGGCCTCCCAGAGGCTTTGCGAGAACAGGGCTTGCTTCTGGCTTTTGCTAAACGTCCATCAACACCGCGGTCAGCAGTGGCTCTACTCAGGGTCGTCTCCACCCTGGGGCCCAGGCCGACAGCACAGCCTCCACCCAGACGGTGCTGACGGCTGATCTCCAGGCAGGAGAGGAGAGACGCAGAGAAGCAGACGCAGGCTCTGAACGCCTCTGCGTAGAGGTGAAGCCATCCCTTTCTCCTGCGTTTTGGGGATTAATACCAGCTGTATGGCCGAGTCTATGGAGCCAGGAACTGAATGATTGTGAACAATCACAGATCACTTTGCTGTGTGCCCCTGAAACACTGGAAACCAAGTCTACTGCAATAGTGAAGAAAAGAACAGCTTGGTGAGCAACAAACATAATCAGTCCATAAACAAACACAACCCACCAGAGCCCCTCAGATCCTGTGGGTGAACACCACTATTTAAGCCCCCTAAAACTCAGGTTTTCAAACTGACAGGGGACTTCCTTAGTACATTTCACTTAGCAGTTGAATTGGTGACACTAATGGTACTAATAACAGCTAAGATAAAATGACCACCTAAATATGGACTGAGGTGAGGACCATCCTGGTGATCTGGGATCTGGGAGCATCCTCCACTTCAGAGAACAGAGATCCTCCCCTCCCTTTCCCTCCTCCCCCAATCTCTTTCCATATGGACAGGGAATTTGGGGTTGGTAAGTGCAAACTAGGAGAAGGCACTGGCAACCCACTCCAGTACTCTTGCCTGGAAACTCCCATGGACGGAGGAGCCTGGTGGGCTGCAGTCCATGGGGTCGCTAAGAGTTGGACACAACTGAGCAATTTCACTTTCACTTTTCACTTTCATGCATTGGAGAAGGAAATGGCAACCCACTCCAGTGTTCTTGCCTGGAGAATCCCAGGGACGAAGGAGCCTGATGGGCTGCTGTCTATGGGGTCGCACAGAGTCGGACACGACTGAAGCGACTTAGCAGCAGCAGCAAATGCAAACTATTACATTTAAAATGGATAAACAACAAGGCCCTGATGTATAGCACAGGGAACTATATCCAATCTCCTGAGACAAACTGATGGAAAACAATATGAAAAAGAATGTGTACATGTGTAACTGAGTCAGTTTGTAGAGAGAAATTAACACAGCACTGTAAGCCAACTTACTTAAATTAAAAAATCACCTCTTTTTTTGCCTTGGTAGAAATGGCCATATGATTAACTATTATCATCAGTCATTTTAAGGCAGTGAAAGATATTCAGCTGAAAGGAGTCTTTAATGATAAACTGTTTTCACAATTTTATAGTAAGGAATAATGAAGAAATCTTCAAACAAGCTATTTAAAATGATATTTCACTCCTTTAAGTGCCCGTCTCCACAACAAAGAACCCTAAGATCCTATTGTAGAGACAAATAAGACATGATAATTAACAATCGTTATTTCCAGGAAATGGTACCTGCCACAATCCCGTGGGAGATAAACTCAACGTGCTATTAACGCAACAGGTCTGTTTACGAGCCCCAAGTGTGTCAGAGGAAGTGTGTTCTCACTGGTTTCAAACTGCAACTAGTATATCAGACGCACAGCCTGCAGCCTTTCATAGCTCTTCCAAGCTGACAGAAGAAACATCACGAGTGATCAAATAAGATGTTTGTTGAAAATATGCAATTTTTCAAACTGTGCAACTAAAGGTGTTAAAATTGTGGTGTCAAAATCTTGGAAAAGTCTTTGAAATTTTTATTTTCCCGTCACTAGAAAGATAAAAGCAATTTATATGTTTGCTGAGACTTAAGCCTGGTGCAACTGGAAATGATGGAAATATGAAAGATTAAAACAAAAGCACTGTTTTTAAGTAGGAGGCTTAGCCCACTCTTAGCACATGGATGGGAACAGTCCTATATAATCCACCGAAGGTCCCCGAGTCTGCAGTAAGGTTTCATCAATCTTTTCTGAATGGAGACACTTAATTCCTATCTTCCCAGAGCCTTGATACACCTGGGGAAGCCCAAGTGTCTGGGCGGGAGAGATCTGTCAGCCACTTCCTAGCTGTTTCCACGCTCCTCGAGACCGTATACCCTCAGCACCTGGTCCAGACAGATGGGAAAGGTCAACCCCAATGACCTATTTGTAAAACAACCAGGGGTTTAAAATTTCCTCCAGGTTACATGTATGTCTTACAGTATGTACTGTCACACGCTGAATGGAGTTAAACATTGGTGGTGTTGGTATTCAGTCGCTAAGTCGTATCTGACTCTTTTTGACCCCACAGACTGCAGCAGCCAGACTCCCCTGTCTTCCACCATCTCCCAGAGTTTGCTTAAACTCATGTCCATCAAGCCGGTGACGCCATCCAACCATCTCATCCTCTGTCGTCCCCTTCTCCTCCTGCGTTCAGTCTTTCCCAGCATCAGGGTCTTATTCAATGAGTTGGCTCTTCCCATCAGGTGGCCAAACTATCTAACACTGGTAAGCCTCAGGAAAGAGGGAATCTCTGATCCAAGCAGGTCTTCCACCCCTGAATAGACGCCCCCTGATTCCCCTCTGATGGGCAGGCGCCCTAATCCCCAGGCAGTGAGGTGCAGGGGACTCTTTGGGGAAATCTGTCTGCCTCACCAAACCCTGGGCTCTGGAAGACTCACTGCTTAGAGTGCGGCTGAAAGATCTGGCAAGGGCCTCACCCTGGGGTTTGCTAGAAATGCAGAAGCCCAGGCCCCACCCCAGACCAATTTTAGCAAGACCCATTTTAGCAAGATTTTCGGATGAACCCAATGCACATTTCAGTCTGAAAACCCTGGGCTAGTTTGTCCCACTAGCCCACCTGTGATGGTAAGTCAGTGATGCCACATCCGTGGATTACATGGAGACAAAAACCACACCCAAGAATCCTGGAGTGGGTAGCCTTTCCCTTCTCCAGCAGATCTTCCCAACTCAGGGATCGAACCCAGGTCTCCCACATTGCAGACAGATTCTTAACCAGCTGAGTTACAAGGGAAGCCCAAGAATACTGGAGAGGGTAGCCTATCCCTTCTCCAGGGGATCTTCCCAACCCAGGAATTGAACCAGGGTCTCCACTTTCAATTTTCACTTTTCACTTCCATCATTGGAGAAGGAAATGGCAACCCACTCCAGTGTTCTTGCCTGGAGAATCCCAGAGACGGGGGTGGGGGGGGCGGCGCGGGCCTGGTGGGCTGCCGTCTATGGGGTCGCACAGAGTCGGACACGACTGAAGCGACACAGCAGCAGCGGCTCCTGCACTGCAGGCAGATTCTTTACCAACTGAGCTATCGGGGAAGCCATCACATGTCACAGGAGTCAGCAAAAGATACATAAGTCAGAAAAGAAATTTCATCAGAAATTTTTTCTTTAAACACACACACACAGACACACCCAGAGGCACACTCACATAGTAATAAAATGTACAAAATAGAAGGTAAATATGTTCATTCCTTTTTGGAGATTTGAAAGTAAGAGCAAGTGTGAGCTAAAGGCAGCCCCTTCACTCTGATGAATACTTGAAAGTAAAGGAGAAGATGTATAAGGGAAGAAGACACGTCAGACTGTTCAGACCCCACCGGTTCCTAGAACACGTGTCTTTGGAATCATGAATACAGGAGACAGTTATCCCAGAGTCACAGCTCCTGGTCCAGGTAAGAGGCTTACTCATGTTTACTGATTTCACTTTCTCAAATTCTGATGTATTAATCCTTTAGAAGACATGTCTAAAGGTATTATTGGCTTATAGTTTCAAACACTATGAGGTAGTGTCTTTTACCAAAACTACAGAAAGCAGCACCGGGATCTTGTACCAGGCAGTGTGGAATCAAGCAGGTGCAGGTGGCCAAAGCCAGGGGCCCCACCCAGCACCGGTGGCCGGTGCTGCCTTCCATCTGCTTCATCCCCCCACCTAAGTGCCACCCCCCGGGCCTGACCCTCCTCAAAGTGCTCCAAAAGCATCTCAAAGTGCATCTCTGCCTTCAGATCAACCCTTAACCCTCTCAGTTCCCACCTACCTAACTTTGAGTTGTTGTCGTTTAATTGCTAAGTCAACTGTTCCGTGACCCCATGGACTGCAGCCCTCCAGGCTCCTCTGTCCTTGGTATTATCCGGGCAAGAGTACTGGAGTGGGTTGCCATTCCCTCCTCCAGGGGATACTCCCAACCCAGGGACCAAACCCCAAGTCTCCTGCATTGTGGGTAGATTCTTTACCACGGAGCCACCAGGGAAGCCCTAACTTTTTGCTAGAAAGAAAAAACTTCTCTAAGAAAGACCTTGTTAAAATTATTGGCCAGTCAAAGAAGAGTGGATACGAGGTAATCAAACCGCTTCCAGGAGAGGCTGGCTGCACTGACAGCTGCAAGTGAGATGAGAGGAAGACACACCTGGCGTCAGGAAGGGCTGGGGGTCATCCAGGACACCCTGCTCTCGGACAGCCCTAAAGAGGCCAGAAAACGGTCCACCATCTTGACCTTTCGTGCAGTGGAATCACTTTGGACACGCTCGTTGTACATCTGGGTGAGTGCTAAATCACTTAAGTGCTGTCCAACTCTGCAAGCTATGGACCAGAGCCCGCCAGGCTCTTCTGTCCATGGGATTCTTGACAAGAATACTGGAGTGGGTGGCCATTTCCTCTTCCAGGGGAATCTTCCCAACCTAGGGATCGAACTCCTGTCTCTTACATCTCTGACACTGGCAGGCGGGTTCTTTACCACCAGGACCACCTGAGAAGTCCCCGTTGTATGCTTGGCCAGTTACTATAACATTTGGGAAGGGTGGGTTTCTGTGCTATACGGAACTGAAATTCTGGGCTCCCCACTTAAGCCTGAGACTGATTTCTGTGTGTTTCCCTCAACACATTGACCAGCAAGTTTATAAGAACCAATGCCCACCCTCCCTCCAAGAGAGCACATAGGTTAAAAACAGGTCTGCTGTTAGCAGCTAAATATCTTACTTATTACAACTATAAGATATATTAGCAATTTTAGCTAGACAGTATCAATGACAATTTGACATTTTCACTTATAAATAAAAGCAAGAGTTCCGAGAGAGAGGAGGGAAGAACTTCAAGCATAGACACGATGATCTAAAAAAATCCCAACATCTGATCAGTGCTTTCTAATTCACAATGCACTAGCTGAGAACCTTCTGCAGGGTCACATTTGCTGACCCTATGAACTAAGAACACAAACCTTGATATCTTTATCTGAGCAGAACAGGAACAAGTGAGTTTTCCAAGAACCACTTTGAAAGGAAGCCTGTGAAATGAGATGAGCTTCCTTTAGAGGGAGGAAAATGTAAGTTAGATTTGATGATGGTAATAGAAGTCTGTACATGTACTATTTCACTGAATCATACACTTAAAATACACTATGCAAATTATAACTCAATACAGCTGTTCAACTAGACAGTGTATTAAAAAGCAGAAACATCACTTTGCTGACAAAAGTCCAGATAGTCAAAGCTATGGTTTCTCCAGTAGTCATGTACAGATGTAAGAGTTGGACCATAAAGAAGGCTGAGTGCCAAAGAATTAACACTTTCCAACTGTGGTGTTGGAGAAGACTCTTGAGAGTCCATTGGACTGCAAGGAGATCAAAATGATCAATTCTAAGGGAAATCAACACTGAATATTCATTGGAAGGACTGATGCTAAAGCTCCAATCCTTTGGCCACCTGATGCAAAGAGCCAACTCACTGGAAAAGACCCTGATGCTGAGAAAGACTGAAGGAAGGAGGAGAAGGAAGTGACAGAGGATGAGATGTTTGGATGGTATCATTGACTCAATGGACTTGAGTTTGAGCAAACTCCGAGAGTTAGTGAAGGACAGGGAGGCCTGGGGTGCTGCAGACCGTGGGGTCGCAAAAAGTCGAACACGACTTAGCGACTGAACAATAACAAAGAGCTGTTCAAAAAAGCTTCCTGTGGTTTGAAGGCGCTCCTGAAACTTGAAAGGGTCCTCTCCTGATGACACAGTTCTAACACACACAGCTGGCAGGTATGGAGAGGGAAGCGGGGCTCCTACAGGAGTTTTCAATGAATATCAAAAGCAAGTGTCCTCTCTGGCTATTCAGAAAATAAGAGATGTGACTAGATTTTTGGCATTCTTAAGAAACTCTGTATTTCTAGTATATAACTCTCAAATGTGAAGATTTGGGTAATGCATTGCAAATAAGAACCCCCCCAGAACCAGCTGAACCCACCTCCCTTCATTACTCAGAGCTCCATATGGGATATTTGTTGTGTTCTGTAATTTGGAGCACTAACTCCCAAGTGCGCATTAATAAAGGGCTTCCCTGCAAAGCTTCCTGGAGAAGGGAATGGCACCCCACTCCAGTACTCTTGCCTGGAAACTTTCATGGACGGAGGAGCCTGGTAGGCTACAGTCTATGGGGTCGCAAAGAGTTGAACACAACTGACCTCCCTGTCCATCACCAACTCCCGAAGTTTACTCAAACACATGTCCATTTAGTCGGTGATGCCATCCAACCATCTCATCCTCTGTCGTCCCCTTCTCCTTCTGCCCTCAATCCTTCCCAGCATCAGGGTCTTTTCCAATGAGTCAGCTCTTTGCATCAGGTGGCCAAAGTATTGGAGTTTCAGCTTCAACATCAGTCCTTTGAAGGGTTACTTTGATACATTCTAGATCAAATCACAGTGGATATATTAAGAGCTGAAAAGAACCACAATGTGTAACTGAGACTCGTTCTTTTGAAGACGAGAAAAATGGAACTTGACTTAAACGCAGTTCGACACAGAAAACTGTTATAAACAGAGTTACTGCTGGAGGAGGGGCCTTCCTGCTTGGTTCCCAGCAAACAGGACAGCAGGTTTTTCTGTAGATGTCATGATACCGCAAGGCTCAACTGAAGATGTTTATACTCATCTGTTTTCAGGTTATTCCACAGGTTTACTGTTTTTCTTAAGGCAGAATAGCTGTCAAGGGCCTGATTAGAGTCTTAACGAGGATATCTTAGGGATTGCATGGAGAATGGAACTCTTCACAGTTCAATAGCACATTTCTGTAAAATGTATACATATTATATGTAAATGTACTTATATATTATATAAATGTATATTAATAGGTTACATGTAAATGTGTTTTCTATGTGCATCTAAAAATGTATGCATGCATGCTAAGTCACTTCAGTCACGTCAACTCTTTGCCATCCATAGACTGTGGCCCGCCAGGCTCCTCTGTCCGTGGGATTCTCCAGGCAAGAACACTAGAGTGGGCTATCACGTCCTGCTCTAGGAGGTCTTTCCAACCCAGAGATCGAACTGTGTCTCTTAGGTCTCCAGCATTGCAGGCAGGTTCTTACCACCAGCGCCACCTGGGAAGCCCCATTAAAAATGTATACATACGTAAAATATATACACACATACAGTATATACATTGGGGCTTCACAGGTGGCTCAGCAGTAAAGAATCTGCCTGCAACGCAGGAGACACGAGTTTGATCCCTGGGTCAGGAAGATCCTCTGGAGAAGGAAATGGCAACCTCCTCCAGTGTTCTTGCCTGGAAAATTGCGTGGATGGAGGAGTCTGGTGGTCCATGAGGTCACAAAGAGTTGGACACGACTGAGCATGCACTCGTGTGTGTGTGTGTGTGTATGTATACCACATGCATATACATACATATACACATATAATTTCAAAAGTTTAATTTGCTAGCCCTTAAGAAAAATCAAAGTAGAACTCCTCGGAGAGCACTGGTGTTGAGAATTTCAATATGAGGCAGATTGCCCTTATTTTAATCCTCACTTTTATTTCCCCTGTTCAAGTTCACCCTATTATTTTCAACAACCCACTTCTCTACCTCCATGGCTTTCTTCTCACAAATAGCTCTGCAGGAAATGCTGCAATTTTTAGTATCTCTAAATCCTTCTAAGCACCAACTTCAAAGAGCTATTTTGGCCCCAAAATGAAACAGGAAAGTGAGCTTGGGCGCAGGCTGGGCGGATGGGGCTGTGTGCAGGGGCTCTCAGGCCACAGAGCAGCTGCAGGTACAGCCCCTTCCTGAAGCCTCTGCCCCATGGATTTAAGCGATCCCCCCTCCAAGTGACCCCACGCCACTTCATAACTGCACTCCAGGCGATGACTCCTATCCATTCACTTGTGTGTGTTTATATCGTGACTTGGTCTCGATCTCCTCATACGCAACCTGTAATTTCCAACTCCACCAAGCTCTCTCAAACACACTTGGCCACAAAATCTTACGTGACCTGAACTCAGCTGGTGGCAGAATTTACCAGAATCGATATGAAGCAATCGATCATTTTATTTATCCCATCTAGTTTGGATATAATTTTTCGCAGAAACCATCCTGATTTCATTGACAGGGTGCTACCCCAGACACCACTGAGGGCGTGACCCAACATACAGCAAAAGCACAGAGTTAGTTTCTTAAACTCTGAAAAGTTCTGAATTCCTAATCGAACCCAGGGTTCTCAGGTAAGCGGTTCTGGGCAGCATCGAGTGGACACTGTCACCTTAATGAGTGCTTAGGGGAATGTCCACGGTGCTCAGTGGACTCTGAGAGGAGGTCTGAGCCAAAGTGGTGGATGAGGCAGGGAAACTGATTTAAAATAGTCATCAAAACGTAACAGCATTGAGACAAAATTGCGGACAGTCATGTAACAGTGCATGGATTTCTCCCTTTCTGAACACCGTGCATGAGAAAGAACTTTTGACCTCAGTTTATGAATCTGCATCTTACAATGCTGCCACAACAAGTGGGGATTGACACATATCATTTTGTTTATCCTGTGACCATCCGCACAGGACTTCTCAGTAACCCTGCTGTGCTTCGCTCCATTCCCTTAGTTCAAATTCATTATCAGTTTGTATATTTATGCACTGAATTACTTTCAAGTGCAAACTTTAAAAAGATCTTTGCAACCCCATGGACAGTAGCCCGCCAGGCTTCTCTGTTCATGGGATTATCCAGGCAAGAATACTGGAGTGGGTAGGCATTCCCTTCTCCAGGGGATCTTCCCGACCCAGGGACCGAACCTAGGTCTCCTGCATTGCAGGCAGATTTTTTACCAACTGAGCCACCAGGGAAGCCCAAAAAGATAAAGAGAGATATCCAAAAGCTTTTTTAAAAGATTGCGCTCTGAGCAATTCTGGCCCCACATTAATCCCTCCCATCCAGGTTCAGTAGAGCACAGAACCCAAATGAGGAAAGATCCCCTGGGGAGCTGACGTCCCAATGATGGAGACAGACTGTAGTCACTCCAACCGATACATACATTGTATGATTTAAGAAAGGTACTAGATCCGAGTTGCTTTTTGCATCGCTGCATTGATTAGTCGCTAAGTCATGTCCAACTCTTTGCGACCCCATGGACTGTAGCCCACCAGGCTCCTCTGTCCACGGAATCTTCCAGGCAAGAATCCTGGGGTGGGTTGCCATGTCCTCCTCCAGGTGATCTTCCCAATCCAGGGATCAAACCTGCGTCTCCTGCACGGACAGGTGGATTCTTTCCCACTGAGCCGCCAGTAAGTAGATACTATCAACAGTTAGTGAAGCGCTATGGAGGTGTCATGTTATTGGGCCAAGGGGAAGAGAGTAAAGAATGATTTTAGAGGAAGAGTCTAGAAGAACACTCCAGAAAGAGGGAGCCAGCATCTAAGGCAGAGAGCCCCAGGTGGAGGAAAAGCAGGTGAAAGGTTGAATAAGGCTGATGCGTTGCAGGGACCCCAGAGAGGCCAGCAGGTTAGAGCAGACTCTAGGAGGGCAGGGGACAGGTGAGGCTGCGAGGCTCTGCAGCAGGTAAGAAGGCAGCGTCAGGTAAGACATTGGGTTTTATCCCAGTACAGTGAGACGCTGTTAAGTGAATTGACCTGACCTGTGTCTAAAAAGAGCACTCCAGAGGCTATAAAGAGAAAGATCTGTGTCTGACCCAGAGTGGAGGCGGGGAGGCCAAGGACATGATTTCTGGTCCAGGTACGAGAGGATGGGGGACGTGCCTGAAGTGAAAGTCCTCAAGGAGAAGAGAAGCTGTCAGTCAAGGAGAGGCTGAAGCCCGAGCTGCTTGTTGATGGTGTGACGGGCTGTGATGTGGGGAGGGAAGTGAGAAACCCAGGATCAGCCAAGCCTTCGACCTTGACCCTCAGCATGAATGATGGTTCCATCATTCCACAGAGATTAGGGAGTCTAAGGAAAAAGAAACTTCGGAAGCGTTGCTGAACTCGGGTGTGGCTACTTGTCGCTGGAAAGCCTATATTTGAGAGGGAAGTGTTGGTAGAAAGGCAAGGCTGCTTTATTCAGGAGGTCAGCAACCAGGGAGAAGGCAGACTGAGTGCAAAAGTCAACTCCCCTCCTGATAATCAGGGGGCAAGAGCTTGTAAGGGGAGACTCAGGGGTGCGTGGGCAGAGGGAGGGCACAGTCGGCTCTGATGGCCATCTTGCAGTTGGTCACCAGTGGTCTCAGCTGCGTCATCTTGGTTGTTTTAAGTCCAGTTAATCAGGGCTCCCCTGGTGGTTCAGGTGGTAAAGAACCTGCCTGCAATGCTGGAGACCTGGGTTCGATCCCCGGGTAGGGAAGATCTCCTGGAGAAGGGAATGGCAACCCACTCCAGTATTCTTGCCTGGAGAATCCCATGGACAGAGAAGCCTGGAGGGCAGAAGTCCACGGAGTCACAAAGAGTCAGACACAACTGAGTGACTAACACTCTGACTTTGACTAATCTTCAGTTCCAGGGTCTGAACTTCCTTTGGGGCCATGAGCCCCATTTCTTTAAGGCTAGTTCTCCGAATTGTGGCAGCTTATGTCATGGCTACAGTCTGGTCATCATTAGTCAACTTCTTCTGCCTGGCAGGGGGTTTCAGTAAATATAAAACAGCTCAAAGAATATGGCTCAGAACATTATCTGTAGCCCTTGAGGAGGCACTGAAGATCCTTGACTTGGCTTAATACTCAACTGTGATTATCTGGTCTTTCTGACTGCTTTCCTTTGCTTCTACATTTTCTCACTTGTGATTGGATTTACCTTTTGGCTGGTTTTTGCACAGACAAAAGGCAGGCTGCTAACATGGGGTGGGGGAGGGTCTATTCTGGGAAGGCCCCGTAGGGTGTTGCTCCATTTCAGAAGGAGTGAGTCAGCTCTGCTTTGGCTAAGCCCATTTTGGTAAGCCCAGGAGGTACGTGAGAGGGGCTTTGGTACAGAGTCCAGAGATCTGAGGCTGAGATATCAACCTGGGAACCACCGGAACATAACTGGATGAGATCATTCAGAAAAAGGCAGAAGGAGATGCCTGAGCTTGGGGAAAAGGGGTTTGGATTCGAACATGAGCTGCCCTGACATGGAGCTATTGGTGACCCAGAAGTTCTCCTCTGCTTAAGTAGCGGACAGGGCACCGTGGGTGAGCTCCTGTGATACAGAAAGAATATAAAGCACTGGGCATAATTAATAGTAACACCAACTCTTCATTGGGGATCCCCAGTTGAACAGACAGTCAAAAGATGATGTGATGAAAGGTTTTAAGAAGATAAAATGGAAAGTAAAGGTGTTAATAGAGCCACCAAAATGAATTATTGCAGCAGCTTCCAAATGCCCTTCATGTGACCTCAGTAAATGCTGCTGCTAAGTCGATTCTGACTCTGTGCAACCCCATGGACAGCAGCCCACCAGGCTCCTCTGTCCACGGGATTCTCCAGGCAAGAACACTGGAGTGGGTTGTCATTTCCTTCTCCAGACCTCAGTAAATAGGGCATTAATATTTTACTGAGTGATTATCTATTTTATACTTAAAAATTACCTCTTTGGGAAACCTAAAGCTTGATCCCTCCTCTGAAGACCGCAGTGAGCCTTACACCTCTGAGCTGGCTGATCCTAGACTTCTCCCATCTACCTAAGTGACCAGGGGCAGTTTTCCAGCTGAACTCCTTTGAGCCTCATTTGATAAGTGGAGGTAATATTACCTCCATCCTCAGCCGCTATGGGAGTTTGGTGAGACGCTGTATGCGAAGTACCTACCTCCCCGCTCACCACATGCGAGGCACTGAAAATTAATTGCTCTTGGAAGTAGGACAGGAAGAAACACCAGCTCCTAACAGCTAGGTCTTTGGCCATCGCCTCCTCTGCCCACAGCCCCACTCGGGGCAGGACCCTCATGCTTTTGGCCCGTGGCAGCAAGCCCTGATCCAGTCATTTGGCTGTGTTTCTTGCTCGTAAATTACTGGAAGAAGGAATGGTCCCTTCAAGCACTCGGGTCCCTGGCCTGCATCACCTGAGCCTCAATTTTGCCTAAAATTCTGCTGATATCTCAAGCAGTGAGCCTTGGTCCAGTCACCACAGTGAATTTCTGTGGCTCTGCTGGCTGTTGTACATGGGAATTGTTTCAGTGTTTTGGCTTTAAAGGCAAATACAAACTAAAAATAAGAGGCTTCGGTAGGGGAGGGGTGAACAGATACACACGGCCATCTATAAAGCAGATAAGCCACAAGGACCACCTTACAGGACAGGGAAGTATATTCGATGTCTCGTAATAACCTATAAGGGAAAAGAATCCGAAAAAGAATGGCTGTGTGTAGAAATGAATCACTTTGCTGCAACCTGGAACACTGTAAATCAACTATACTTCAATTTTTAAAAAGGGAAAATAATAAGCAGCTTATTCTCCTGGTAGGAAATGGGAGGAGGGGGGTCGGGGTGGAAAATTCTCTCCTCTTCTTAGAGCATTTACCTTAGAAAACTTGTCACTGTAAGCACCTTTTCATCTCTTTTGAAATACATCTTTTTGAAGCCCAGAGTGGCCTTCTGTCAGCTTTCTAACCCAGGAATGCCTTTCCTGGGACCCTGGGAGCCACAGCTATAAAAAGGCAACATTTAGGGAGACAGCCCCGATGCCCCACCATCTCCCAGCTCCTATGGGGGCAGGAACCTAATATTAACTAATATTAACCGGTGGACACCTTGCTTCAACATGCAAAAGTCTGCCTTCCCTCTGAAAAGCCAGTAAACGGATGTCCAAGCAACCACCAGGATGAACACTGTCCCCAAACGGTGTCATCAAGGCCTCTTCCTTGAGGACTAGTTACTGTGTATCATAAAAACCCATTTGGAAGGGGCCACAGCTGCCTGGTGACACGGAGGTGAGAGTTCCTTCCTTCCTAGTGCTTATCCTGGTGGATCACCTCTCACGGGCATCGCATTCTGGTTCCCTGCAACCTCAAAGAAAAAAAGTGCTTCCTTTCTCTGCTACCTTTGTGGAGAGGGTTTCTGGGGTGGCGGGGGGCGGGAGGGGGGGACTCTGTGTTTAATTATATTTGCCCACAAGGCTCTAAAGATGCCACGTGGGGACCTGCATCAGTCACCTGAGTGGCATTCTTGCCTCAACCACCCTGTGCACGAGGCAAGCTCGCCACACCTCACCTCAATTGTGTTTAATACGAAGGAATTCAAGGAAGAAAGGAGGGGAAGACACACGGTTTGAAGGAGTGAGAACCGCGTCTAGAATAAGATGCTCTTGTGCCAAGATCCCAGGCAATCTGAGTCAACCTAAGGAGAACTACCGTAGAGTCTAAATCTTTGTTCTCCAAACACACTGCAGGGTCAGCAGAGGAACAACAGGAATCTGAAGGCATAAACCAAATGAACTGTGTCATTCCTGTGGTCATTCTGTTAGGGGAACTGCTGACCAAAACTGCCCACCCTGGCCAGGTCTGACAGTAACCCCTTGTACGAGTGATCTTACAACAGGAGGTCCTGGTAAGGAAGGCAGAACAAGCTGCCACCAATTGGAAGAATCCGGAAAGGTCAAAAGGGGAGAGAGGAGACTCCAGTCCATATGTCCTGCCAAACTCCCAGAATCCTCTCCACTGGAATCCTTCTTGGCTGAGCGAGCCACATGCCACTAGGAAGGACCCCGAGTCAGAATGACTGGTCTGAGAAAACATGGAAACTAATCCCAAAGCCAGGGACTGAGAGCCACGTGGCAGAGCAGTTCTTCTGGGTTCCTTTACCCTCCTGGCTCTCTCTGCCCAGGCGATCTTTCCCAGTAAAGTCTCTCGCTTTGTCAGTACCTGTGTCTCCTGGGACAATTCATTTCTGAATGTTAGACAAGAGCCCACTCTTGGACCCTGGTAGAGGTCCCCCTTCCTGCAACAATTCCAGTTGGTTTGGGCAGAAATGTGACATTGTTCTCAGGAAGATGGTTGTTCATTATCATCCCTGGACCTGCTTTTTTGTGTTACCCCTTTCCTCACTTTTCTCTTATTGACTAAAAAGATGTACAACATGGGAGTTACAGTTTTACGTTTCATCTGGGGCAAAATGAGGACTGCAGCCCAGGAGACAGCACCTCCGAGAGCTCTGAGAGCATGCTCCAGAGAGGTGGGGGTGGGGGAAGGTCAATATACAAGATGCTAGGGGGGCGGGAGCCAGGGGCGGGGGGAGGTGCTGGTGGGCCAGGAGTTCAGTGCAATCAAGCGCTCACTTTGCAAAAGGTTTTCTGCTGGTTATGAGGATCTGATGTCACCATGAAGGGATTTAGTTCTTTTCTAGATATGAGGACAAGCAAGGATTGGGATCATGAAATCAGTTTCCTGATAGTATCTAACTATCTAAAGACCAGTACCAACAACACAAGAGATGACTCTACACATAGATATCATCAGATGGTCAATAATGAAATCAGATTGATTATATTCTTTGCAGCCAAAGATGAAGAAGCTCTACACAGTCAGCAAAAACAAGACCGGGAGTTGACTGTGGCTCAGATCATGAACTCCTTATTGTCAAACAGACTTAAATTGAAGAAAGTAGGGAAAACCACTAGACCATTCAGGTATGACCTAAATCAAATCCCTTACGATTATAGTAGAAGTGACTAATTAGAGTCAAGGGATTAGATCTGATAGACAGAGTGCCTGATGAACGATGGACAGAGGTTCGTGACATTGTACAGGAGGCAGTGATCAAGACCATCCCCAAGAAAAGAAATGCAAAAAGGCAAAATGGTATGTCTGAGGAGGCTGTACAAGTAGCTGAAAAAGAAGAGAAGTGAAAGTCAAAGGAGAGCAGGAAAGATAGACCCATCTGAACGCAGAGTTCCAAAGAAAAGCAAGGAGAGATAAGAAGCGTTCCTCAGCAATCAATGCAAAGAAATAGAGGAAAACAACAGAATGGGACAGACTAGAAATCTCTTCAAGAAAATTAAGAGATACCAAGGAAACATTTCATGCAAAGATGGGCACAAAAAAGGACAGAAATGGTAGGGACCTAACAGAATCAGAAGGTATTAAGAAGAAGTGGCAAGAATACACAGAACTATGCAAAAAAGATCTTCATGACCCAGATAATCACGACGGTGTGATCACTCACCTAGAGCCAGACATCCTGGAATGCGAAGTCAAGTGGGCCTTAGGAAGCATCACTGGGAACAAAGTTAGTGGAGGTGATGGAATTCTAGCTGAGCTATTTCAAATCCTAAAAGATGATTCTGTTAAAGTGCTGCACTCAATATGCCAGCAAATTTGGAAAATTCAGCAGTGACCACAGGACTGGAAAAGGTCAGTTTTCATTCCAATCCCAAAGAAGGGCAATGGCAAAGAATTGCACTCAAATACCTCACAACTGCACTCATTTCACATGCCAGCAAGATAATGCTCAAAATCCTCCAAGCTAGCTTCAACAGTATGTGAACCGAGAAATTTCAAGTGTGTAAGCTGGATTTAGAAAAGACAGAGGAACTAGAGATCAAATTCCCAACATCCATTGGATCATTGAAAAAGCAAGAAAATTCCAGAAAAACATCTACTTCTGCTTCATTGACTATGCTAAAGCCTTTGACTGTGTGGATCACAACAAACTGAAAAATTCGTGGGAATACCAGGCCACCTTACCTGCCTCCTGAGAAATCTGTATGCAGGTCAAGAAACAACATTTAGAACCAGACATGGAACAACGGACTGGTTCCAAATTGGGAAAGAAGTACCTCAAGGCTATATATTGTCACTCTGCTTATTTAACTTACATACAGAGTACATGGTGGAAAATGCTGGGCTGGATGAATCACAAGCTGGAATCAAGATTTCCAGGAGAAATACCAATAACCTCAGATAAGGAAATGACCTCACCCTTATGGCAGAAAGTGAAGAGGAACTAAAGAGCCTCTTGATAAAAGTGAAAGAAGAGAGTGAAAAAGTTGGCTTTAAAATTCAACATTCAAAAAACAAAGATCATGGCATCCAGTCCTATCACTTCATAGCAAATAGATGGGGAAACAAAGGAAACAGTGACAGATTTTATTTTCTTGGGCTCCAAAGTCATTGCAGACAATGACCGCAGCCACAAAATTAAAAGACGCTTGCTCCTTGGAAGAAAAGGTATGACCAACCTAGACAGTGTATTAAAAAGCAGAGACATTACTTTGCAGGCAAAGGTCCATAGAGTCAAAGTTATGGTTTTTGCAGTAGTCATGTGTGGATGTGAGAGCTGGACCATAAAGAAGGCTAAGTGCCAAAGAATTGATGCTTTTGAACTGTGGTGTTGGAGAAGACTCTTGAGAGTCCCTTGCACTGCAAGGAGATTAAACCAATCAATTCTAAAGGAGATCAACCAGAATATTCACTGGAAGGACTGATGTTGAAGCTGAAACTCCAATACTTTGGCCACCTGATGGGAAGAGCCAACTCATTGGAAAAGACCCTGATGCTGGGAAAGATTGAAGACAGGAGGAGAAGGGGATGACAGAGGATGAGATGGTTGGATGGCATCACCGACTCAATGGACATGAGTCTGAGCAAACTCTGCGAGATGGTGGAGGACAGGGAAGCCTGGCGTGCTGCAGTCCATGGGGTCACAAAAAGTGGGACACGACTGAGCCACTGAACAACAACATCAAAGACCTGTTTCCCCGCTTCCCTGGAGCAGAGCCTGCCTCCCCCTCCACCCTGAACTCCCCTCAGGCGGTGCTGAAGGTCAGCAGCTGAGGCCGCACAGGCTTCAGCGTCCACAGAGGCAGCTGGCAGATGCCCTTGTTGCTGCTGTTCGTTGCTGGCAAAGGTTCTGGGCAAGTGTCTTTTGTAGTTAACCCTCCGGTTTGCTGTATGAGAACAATTCCCCTTCTAACCACTGCAGTGACTATTCCTTCCAAATTCAGAAGCCACTCCACCATCTGGGAGAAAAGCGTCCACAGAGACCTCTGCATTGAGCTTCCCAGAGCCTTCAGCTCTTTATATTCCCTCAGATGCACACAGCATCCATTTTTCAAGGAATTAATCTCCCTGAAAAATTCCACTGCTTCTGTATTTGCTTCCCTGGTGGCTCAGATAGCAAAGAGTTCGCCTGCAATGCAGGAGACCCGGGTTCGATCCCTGGGTTGGGAAGATCCCCTGGAGAAGGAAGTGGCACCCCACTCCAGTATTCTTGCCTGGAGAATCCCCTGGACAGAGGAGCCTGGAGGGCTCCAGCCCGTAGAGTCGCAGAGAGTGGGACAGGACTGAGTGACTAACACTTTCCACTTCATTTTCTTTTTCCTCAAACATTTCTAAGCACTTTGACTATTTTGAAGCCCAGGGAAGCTTTGGGATGCATTAGCTGTCATTAGCATTGTTAATGTCACAGGGAGTTTTAAAATTTGCATAAGAGCATTTTAACATTATCTCCTTTCTGTGTACTGCAGAGGGAAAAAAGCCTTTGTGGTAGGCTTTACAATAAAGGCTTATCTGCAGTAATTAACATTTCCTAGATGTCTGAAAAAAATGAATCATTTAAAATAATTAGAGCCAAAAATAAACTTTAGGGAAAAGTGGGAAAAGACCCAATTCTTTCTTAAAGGCAAAACTCAGAAAACGAAATTCATCCTTTTATCCTAATTCTACCCCTGTCAGTCCCCCATTTTAAAATGAAATAGTTACACTAAGAAAATAAAGTTACTTGGGATTCATAACTCACAGATCTGCTAGCTACCATAAAGCATGCTATTAAAAAGAAAAATAATAAGACATGACACCTTCAGATTTTAGGAGTATAAGTGAGTGCTAAGTCACTTCAGTTGTGTCCGACTCTCTGCGACCCTTTGAACTGTAGCCCGCCAGGCTCCTCTGTCCGCGGGATTTTCCAGGCAAGAATGGTTTGCCATTTCTTCCTCTAGGGGATCTTCCCAACCCAGGGCTAGAACCTACATCTCTTCTGTCTCCTGCGTCGGCAGGATGGTTCTTACCACCGGGAATAAGGAGCTTAACTCTCTCCGTTGAAAATAAGGAAGAGACATTCCTCCCAACCCCCAACCCCCATTTTTTTTTCCCCAGAACTTCTGTCAAATTTTGTTTGTAAATCTTTTGCACAGTTTTCTAAGCATCTGGCTAGTCTCATAACTCCAGGTTTCCTCCAGGCCCCCCAGGAGCCATTTCTAAAAAGTAATCATCAAGAAAGATAAAGGCCCACCTCCTGGTCTCCTGGGAAGAGAAGAGCCAGAGATGTCACCAGACTGCACAGGGCAAAACCACGTGACACGAGCCTTTTCGCCCCACTTAGCTGGCTGTGGGGTCGCACAGAGTCGGACACGGCCGAAGCGACTTAGCAGCAGCGGCAGCGACACAGAAGAGGGAGGTTTCAGCCTTTTCTCTGGTGCTATTTCACACTGGTGCCATGACAAAACTGGCTTCTTTCTCTCTGGACTTTGGGGCGAGATGTTCCGGGCTGGGAGATTTTTTGTTTTTAATTTTATTTCCCACCAGGCATTTGGACAGATAACAGGCAATGCTGCCCATCGGTGAGGAAGGCTTTCCAAGGTCCACCAGGGGATGGCTATTCTGAGCATGGTCTGTGAGTAAGCGCCCCTGGGCAGCCTCTTATCACAGGTTCTCTAAGAGCTAAGAACAGAAATTGAGAGCCTGCCAGTTGGAAAGATTTATGGCAATTTGACAGGGTAATTTTAGATCTCTGGATATAAAACTACAAACCCTGGGTTTGCACTTTATATATGAATCTAGAAAATTATTTCATTGTGATTGCCTCATAAAAGTACTGATCTATGACAGCATGGACATTTAAAAATAAAATAAATGGCCCTTCACCCCCACCCCTCAGAAAGAACTGGGCTTAGAACTAAATTTTAGCATCCACCAGAATCGCAGGACCTAGACTCCAAGTGCTTGTAGGACTGACCTGTGTATAAGAGTTTAAGAAAATCACGTCTCCCGTGTGTACTTGGGTAATATTCTCTTTTGCACAGTCGAATATTTGCAATTATATTCTATGTTGGGATTTCTGCTGCAAAACAATAAAATCAGGACACAGGAGAAAAAAATAGTACAGATGCCAAACCCATCCTCAGAGTTTCCATTTGGTTAGGTCTGGGTGAGCAGAAGCGCTTCCATTTTGAAAGCTCCCAGCGAAAGCTGGTCCAGGCCCCACGCTCCGAGAATCGTCTCCAGGATGACCTTCCACGCAGCGCGAACAAAGATCAAGGAGCACCCAGTTCAGCACCTAGCTCCATAGGGCTAAGTCCCAACTCCTTCCAGGGCTGACGAAAGCTCACCCAGAGAGGAACTCAGGAGGAAAACCGGCTAAGGCACTGGGGCTGAGCCAGCAGGCCCCTAGTGAAGGAACGCCTCTTTCCAGGAAGAATTCCAGTGACCCCGGTCCTGCATCTTCCCGCATACTGCATAGCACTAAAATCATTAACCTGAGATCTCTGTGACTAGCAGCCATCTCTTACCCAGATGTAAGCTTGATGGCATGTATTTCCTACCAAAAATCATGTATAACCTGCCCTCTCCTGAAGAGGGAATTCATAGGGCCTGGACCCATCTTAGGCCTGTTCATGCTGGTCACGCTCGGCCACCTTTCCAGTGGACTCTGAACTCTGTGTTTAGTGCCTACGGAAACGACAACAGAAGGATAAGACCCCCTCCGGACAGGCCATAAAATTTTCCATACCCATCGGAGTGTAACCTTGAGCTTATTGATTATTGGCCAGTAGTTTAACTGTTTGAGCACATAGCACGTGACCGAAGGGGTTATTGGGATTGTATTTTCCTTGGTTTATGTAAGTCTCAAGGAATTTGGAGTGGTGGGTTTGGACATGTACTCACGGGATATAAAAGATTTTCACAAACGTTGGTCGGGGTCCTTGGCTAAGAGGAGACTCTGCCTTGGGCCCGCCGGTGTAATAAACTGCACTCCACTATCTGCATTGTCCTTCTGAGTGAGTTTGTTTCCCAGAACGCATGGCTACAACACTCCCCTTCCTCTTCAAAACAGTTTCCCCAGACTACGGACAGCCTGTCTCCCAGCCACAGTCCTCACCAAGTACCTGAATAAAACTTAACCTCCCACCTTCTAAGCTTTTTTGTTTTTCCTCAAGTCAACAGCAGTGATGACTGGTTCCTCTTCAGAAATCAAACTGAGAGTCTACATCAGCTAATCCCTGCATGCATTTCAGATTATAATGATGGTTTTAAAGCATCATAATACGAAGGATGCAAAGCTCAGCCTCCTAAGTATTTGCATGTATGTGAGCACACGGGCCTGCCTGTGCACACACTCGCACATAAACACACGTACACACCCCCTCAGCGGAATCAGTGCGTGCTGATGACTTCAACACCCTTGGTTTTAATTACTGCTCGAGCACTTGGAGAATAACACATTTCTCGGGAGCAGAGCAGCAGCTGAGAGATCAAATTAGGTTAAACTGTTGTGTTTTGCAAAGCAGCTACTTGCAAGGTTCCTGGAGAACTTAAGCGATAGTCCAAATCCAAGACCCGAAGCAAGGTCGATTGGCGGGGGGGCGGGGGGGGGGTGGTGCGCGGGAAGCACAATCTAAAAACTGAGAATTCTGTTTTATTTGGCGTACTTTCTGAAGACTTCAAGCCCAGGATAGCTCTGAGGGGCTGCTCCTGAGAGGTAAGAAAAGATACAAGGTATATAAGGGTTGCTGCAACAAAAACCAGGTAGTCTGAACATCGAAAGAGAGCTGTTAGTTAAAGCAAACCAGAAATCTTAGGTTAATGAATTAAGCATTTTTCTTTGTATAGAAAGATTCAAGAGTGTGAGCTCACTGAAGTCTAATCCAGCTCTCTGGGGCCAGTATCCACTTTTTCCCACCCTGAGTCCCCCCAGGGTGCACAGGATGTTGGGGGCGGGGGTTGGGGGTGGGGGGTTGCAGTGGCTGAGGGCTTGGCAGTTTCTCTCCACCCTAAGACCCCTCAGGGCTCACCTTCTGGCCGGGCTGATGGCTTAACGAGCACAGCATCCTTTGTTTGCTAATCTGGCAGGCAACATTTTTCATTCACAGAGAGTCAGTTTTTCAAGTGAGTCAAAGGGGCTTCTCTGATAGCTCAGTAGGTAAAGAACCTGCCTGCAATGCAGGAGGCCTCGGTTCGATCCCTAGGTCAGGAAGGTCCCCTGGAGCAGGGATAGGCTACCCATTCCAGCCTTCTTGGGCTTCCCTGGTGGCTCAGCTGATAATGAATCCACCTGCAATGAGGGAGACCTGGGTTCGATCCCTGGGTTGGGAAGATCCCCTGGAGAAGGGAAAGGCTACCCACTCCAGTATTCTGGCCTGGAGAACTCCATGGACTGTATGGTCCACGGGGTCACAAAGAGTCAGACATGACTGAGCAACTTTCACTTTCACATTAAAAAATGGTACTTGCCAAGCTGATCAACTCAGCCTCCTCTTTTTTTTCCAGAAACCAGCAACTCTTTGGTCATTTGCCTCTTCAGTAGGCTTATGAACCCAAACTTATAGTTTCAGAGAAAAACAATTTAGGAGAAAACAAAACAAGTGAGCCAACAAACCAAAGGGAGGTAAGAGGAGACCCATTCCCTTTCTTGGTCAGCCAACACCTGACTGTCTTTAGTGTCAAAGAATTCCTTCTGCCAGGCAGAGATGGCGGTGGGCTGGCAAGGCTGGGGCAACAGTCCTATCCGAGGTGCGGGGCTCAGCGTCCTCAAGCTAGGTACGTGACTACCATGGGCAAAGCAGAGATGGCAGGTCACCATCTCGAAGGAGGATATAAATCCAGTCCAGGGGAATTGGCAGGAGAGGACACTTCTCATTTACCTCTGACCTTGTGGGTGGCTATAATTCTGAACATTCGTGGAAGCCCAGTGTCTCTCTCTCTTCCTTAATAATGAATCAGCAGCAAGATCTCATAAAGCCCACTATTCAAGATGCAGAAACCACTTTCTAGAGTGAGGATATCCTAGTGAAATGCAGGTATGACTTAGCAAAGCCCTATATACTCTATTGATACCATGCATTAAATAGATAACTAATCAGAACCTACTGTACAGCACAGGGTCTACTCAGTGGTCTGTGGTGACCGAAATGGAAAGGAAATCCAAAAAAGAGGGGATATATGTATACGTATAGCTGATTCACTTTGATGTACAGCAGAAACTAACACAACAATACTCCAATAATTTTTTTTTAATTAAAAAAAAAGCAAATCAGCAAAGCCCAAGATCTGATCATGGGGTGTCCCTGGTGGCTCAGCAGTAAAGAACTCGCCTGCAATGCAGGAGACATGGTTTCTGGGTTAGGAAGATCCCCTGGAAGGAAATGGCAACCCACTCCAGTATTCTTGCTTGGAGAATTCTGTGGACAGACATGCCTGGCAGGCTACAGTCTATGGGGTCGCAAAGAGTCAGACACGACTGAGCAACTTAACAACAATATCTGATCACACCTGCACAGATAACTTATACTTATGTAAGAAGTCAGGCGAGACATTGGGTTCTAGTAGAAGGAAGCGTGGTTCTCATCACCTGGGTTTTCTCACGGTGTCTGCCCATGGGCACTGCTCTTTTTGGAAGATGCCTCTGGTGCCCACAACTGAGGATATGCCCCCCCAAGTGTCAGTGGTCCCCAAAGGCTCTGTTGGTATTTCCCAGCCTGTCTAAGCTCTCCTGATGGATCCATTCTATTCTCTAGCACCCCTGCCTTCTTATCCTCCAGCTGTGGGCCTCCACATTCCCTCTTTCTCGTGGTTCCAGACCCACCCTGTCTCTCCACACAGCTGGATTCTGTCATTCCCTCGTGGTTCCCGCAGGGCAGCCCTGGTTGTTACCTTCACATGTGGGACTCATCTCACAGGCGAGGGAACGCTGAACATCGTGGTCCCTTGACGTCTAAGGGCTATGGTTGGTTTGCCTCCACTGGGAAAAAAAAAGGGGTCTATGCCCACCATATGTGGACCGTCCACTCACCCAGTTGATGCAAAGACGTCGGAAGACCTGCCTATACGCCTTGCAGAATGCAGCACAGGTACAGAACGTGCCCAGCCTCAGTGTGCAGACGCAGAAGGAATAACTGTGAAGCAGCCTGTGTAAACTCTGCTCAAGCAGGAGACTCACACACTTTAAAAGTCCCCCGAGATCTTCCTTGGTGGCTCAGTGGTAAAGAATCCACCTGCCAGTGCAAGGGACACAGGTTCGATCCCCCGGCAGGGAAGATCCTACATGCAGTGGAGCAACTAAGCCCAGGAGCCACAAATACTGAGCCTGCACTCCCTAGAGCCCGCGCTCCACGACAAAGAAGCCCACGCACCGCAACAGAGAGGAGTCCCGCTTGCCGCAACTAGAGAAAGCTGGTGCGTAGCAGTGAAGACCCAGCACAGCCAGCGACAATAAATAGAATTACAGAAGTCCCCCGAATGCCTCCCAGCTATAACCCTTCCCCCGCCGACCACAGGTAATGGTTCTGTGATTTGTACTGTGTGGTCAGAATTCCCTTAATTTTTCTAAAAACATTATCCCACCCACCAGGGGTTCCATGTCAGCATAGCCTCATGGGGCATTTTAGCTTCACCTACTTTGAATCTCATATAAACATAACCACACAGTATGCGTGTATTCTCTCACGTCCGGCTTCTTTCGCTCAGCCGCGTGCTTGAGAAAGTTTCTGTGCTTTCGAGTGTGTCCCTCACTTCTGCCCCGTCTGGTGCTCCACTGGACCAAATACTGAGGGAATCCCGTGTCCTGCTGGTGATGGGGATTTGAGCGGTTTCCAGTTCGAGGTTAGCACAAGCTTTCCGGCCATCAGCATCCCTGCACCTGTCCCTGGGTGCACACCTGCGGGCATTTCTACGCGCACAGGCCTGGGAGCAAGTCCGGGAGACACAGGGCGTGTGCACACACGTGTATCATCCACGTGCAGCTAATGCAAAATCACAGGCACATTTTCAGATTCTTCCCCCCACCACCACCTGTGTATCGGGTTTCCAGTGTCCCCCATTTATGCCAAAAGGTACAGTTATAAATCTTTAATAAATGTTCGCCTTTCGTTGGGTGCTTTCTCACTGTGATTTTAATCTGCCTCCCCTGGTTACATTCTTCCCTCCCTTACTAGGAGGTCCGGAGGCAGATAACCTCTCGCCAGCATCTAGTATGCTTCTCAAGGGAACAGAAAGGTTAGACTTCTACATTGTTGGAGTGTCTTCTTTGCAGATGACGGTAAACTGCTTCATATTCCTCAAGCAGCGAGCGAGAGATTTGAGGAGGTACTGCCTCCCATCAGCTAGACGGAGATAACCCTTGCTTTGCAAGAGGCTCATTATTGTCATGAAAGATCGCTTCTCTCTTTTCTGTAAGCAACCCTCCAAGCCAGTTTGTGAAGGTCACGGCTTTCTGTCCAAACGTCTGTGCCTTCTCCTCCCTGGAGATTTTTTGTAAAAGGTGATGCCTCATTCTGCGGAGAAAGTAGCACCAACATGTATGCCCTCTCAGGTGGAAGACAGACAGCTGGTTGAGAAGGTGGTCCTCCGCGACGACCTGGAGGGGTGGGGGAAGGGAAGGAGGCTCAGGAGCCAGGGGGTGTATGTATTATTGTGGTTGATTTGTGTTGTTGTATGGCAGAAGCCAACACAACACTGTAAAAATTAAATATATATGTATATTTAAATGAGGCTTGTAGCTCAGTAGGTAAAGAATCTGCCTGCAATGCAGGAGACCCAGGTTCAATTCCTGGGTCAGGAAGATCTCCTGGAGAAGGAAATGGTAACCCACTCCAGTATTCTTGCCTAGAGAATCCCGTGGACAGAGCAGCCTGGCGGGCTACAGTTCACGGGTGGCAAGAGTCAGACTTGACTTAGCAACTAAACCACCACCATATATTTAAATAAAATAGAGATGATGCTTCATTCTGAAAAGACAGCCTGTGCTGTACACACCTGAATGTAATCATAGTTCTGTAAGCTCGTTTTAAACAGGTGTAAAATCAACAGTAACAGCTAAACAGGAAGAGACTTGGGGAAGCTGAGAAACGGAAATAAGGTAGCAATGGATGGATGGAAACAAGGAGTCCCTAACGGTTAAATTTCTAGTCGCTCTGATCACATATAAATAAAAGGAAGGGCATGGAGGTGTTTTTCCTGGAAGAGACCACAAAGAAGACACGAGACAGCTGTCTGGAGAGAGGTCAGACTGTTGCTGAAAGCAAAGATTAGACCAGCTTTCCCAGTTCAGAGGCTCTGAGCTGGGACTGTGTGAACTTCCCTGAAGGTAGGTTTCCCGTGAACAGAAGAAACATCTTGCTTGAACTTGTTAGGGACAGCTGGAGCTGAGTCCCTCCACGAGTTCCAGAAAAGGCTAGAAATCCCACAGGGACAGAGCTTCAGAAGAAATCTCATTCCAGACGGTTTCTAGGTGCCCTCCCAACATGCAGGCTTTATATTAGGGAGAAAAGAGTTTCTGCAAGAATACATGAAAAGTGAAAGTGTTAGTTGCTCCACCGCGTTCAACTCTTCATGACCCCATGGGTTGCTCCTCTGTCCGTGGGATTCTCCGGGCCAGAATACTGGAGTGGGTACCCATTCCCTTCTCCAGGGGATCTTCCCAACCCAGGGATCGAACCTGGGTCTCCTGCATTACAGCCGATTCTTTAACATCTGAGCCACTGGGGAAGCCCACAAGAACGCGTGGCGGGCTACAAAGACCCTGGCCAGGGAGTGCAGAGCTGCTCAGTCATCTCTACCGATCTCAGCAGTTCCGGCCATTAAAAAAAAAAAAAAAAAAGCTATTTGTCCTGTCCACACAATGGGTGTTCTCATATAATAGACGAGTGCATGCAATTACTCTACAGCCTCTAAAGGTGCTAAGCAAACTGTAAGCTATTCGTATAATTAGGTTTGAAATGAAAAAGAGTGAGGATATGAAAAATACATGCACAATTTACCGTCACAGGAAGAAGGACGGCACAAAAATCCTCTGAGGGAAAGTTTATCAGGACTGGGTTCGGCCTGAGACACAGAAATATCTGGAAACGAGTGTTTAAGCAGAAAAGTTTGGTTTTCTTTTATAAATAATTACACTTTTTGGAAAATGTGTTAATTCTTTTTTTTTTGCCTGAGGATACAGAGTCTAGTCCCTTAATTGAACCCTTTTGTAAGAAAAAGGGAATTTTGACTTGAAGAGCATTAACTCTCATTTTCCAAAAAGGCAGACTGAGAAGGTATAGAAAACTGGCCTAAGGTACATGGAGTCAAGGACGGACCCTACTTGTCCCTTTTCAGCCTCAAGCGTGGGAATCATACGGGACTGTTAGTCTTCAGGGGTCCCCAGCCTCTGGGATCTGACGCCTGCTGATGTGAGGTGGAGCTGATGGAATAATAAGAGAAATAAAGTGCGCATTAAACGTCTGTGCTTGAATCATCCCGAAACCACCCCCTCCTCCGCGTCCCTGGAAAAGCTGTCTTCCATGAAACTGGCCCCTGGTGCCAAAAAGGCTGGGACCGCTGCGCTGACGCAAGTTCACAGCTGGGCTCCCAGTAAGAGGTTTTACTCTACATTGTCTGCATACAACCGAAATCACAGAAAGAGAAAAGTCATGCAATGGGAGACCGTACCTGCCGATGATGGGACTGACCAGGGCGTCATTTCCAAAATAAACAAACAGCCCGAGCAACAACAACAAAACCCCCAACAGCCCAAATCACAAAACAAGAACTACCTGAAGCAAAACTATTTGGTACCTACCAGGGCTGGGGGAAAAAGAGGAAAGTCTTATTTTTCAAATACCATTATCAAGGAGAAAAGCCATCAGCCCCAGTTTCTCCCCCACAGCAAGACCCAGTCACAGCTGGCACGTCGGCCACCAGGTCTCGGGGCTGGACTCGGGCCAGCAGTTCCTTTCTATTTGTCACCGATGAGTAACACCAGCCTGGAAACCAGAGCACCCTCGGCACCGTGATCACAGCGGGGTGATCACAGCGGGGTGACGCTCCCTCCACAGGGAAGAAAGGCAAGCTCCCGAGGTGACTGTGCCCACGGAGCCCGCATCCAGCAAGCCTGCACGCTGCTCAACGGCCGTGCAAGCACTTCCATCTGGGAGGTGCGCGCCTCACACGTGTGTGGGCAGAGACCTCTGCGCGCGGGCACACACACGCGGTTCTGCCTGAGTCATCAAGGCTTGGGTGATGATTGCCCTTGACTTTGTGACTTACTAAAAGGATAAATCGAGGCCATCTATTTTCTCAGCCTATAAACAGTGATGCTACGAGGCTGGCTGGTGAGCTGGAGATGCCACAGAAGTCAGTGCAGAGGGGATTATGTACCAACAAAATATTAATTCTGGCATGAAGGTTACTTTTCCGGCAGGTTCCTGAGGTTGGTACTCAAGAGACAGGCCACCCTGGCTAGGGAGGGAGCTGAAAGGGACTTCAGGCATAGTCAGCTTTTCAAGTTCCCTGATCTTACGCAGGACGAAAGACGGTCCAGTGGTCCAGAGGCCACTCAGAAGCTGATGGCAAATCCCGGAATTTCTACGTCCTCTCTTTGACCCTCCTTGCTCTGCTGGCTCCATGGGTTTAGAATAAATTTTCAGGTGGATCACAAATAACAAGACTATCTTACAGTCAAAAGGGTTGCTCACCTCTGGGCATGGAATAAAAAAAAAAAGAGAGGTCAGTGGACTTTCCCGTGGACACTCCCGTGTCCCCGTCAGCCCATCCTGAGACGCCCTGCACGCAGCTGTCCCCGCGTCCCTCTCCTCCTCTCCCTCCTTATTCTGGGCTCTCTTCCTGTCTTTCCAGACACTCTGCCTCCTCTACCGCCTAGGAAACCAGGCTGTGCCTTTCCATGAACTGTGATGGCATCTTATAAACGGGGGCATGATTTCCTTAGGCTCTTAGGACACGGCGTATTCATAAACTCACTCCGAAAGCAGTGCTCTCCGTCTGGACTGCATAGTAATGCCCAGGCTGCTACGCAGAGTGACTAGATCAGAATACTGCGTGCTCAACTGCGTGCACATTTGTGTACACGTGCTGCCTGTGTCAGGGAATGTGTGATTGGGGTGTGTGTGCATCATGTGTGTGTATGTGTACACATGTGTTGGACAGGGTGTGCTTGCGTCTGTTGGGTGTGTATGTGTGTGCTGAGGTGTGAGCTTGTGTGGGTATTGGGGAGTGTATGCACCTGTGTGTATGTGTGTGTTGAGTGTGTATACACATGATGTGTATATGTGTTGGAGGGCTTGGTGTGTGGGTATTGGTGTATGTGTATGCATGTGTGTGTATGTTGTGAGCGTGTACATAGGGTATGCATGTGTCTGTGTGTACAAGTTGTGTATGCATGTGTGTGTACATGGGTGTGTGTATGTATACAGGGTTTGTGTGTACATGTGTGTATAGGACGTGTATGTGTACATAGGGTGTGTGTGTACATGTGTGTGTATAGGATGTGTATGTCTATATAGGGTGTGTGTATGCATGTGTGTGTATAGGACACGTGTGTGTGTGCTGGGGGTGTGGCGTGACCAGCCTGGAGTGCCGTCAGCAGTTCCTCAGTTTCCTCCGGGGATGTGAACAGGCAGCAAGCCTGGGAACCTCTGCCCTCACCCCACCGTTCTCGACCTGCCTGCTCAAGGGTCACCTCCCTGCTGACGGCGTCGTCCCGTCACTGCTGAGACTCCCCGCCCCACGCGTTCCAGACCTTCCACATCTCGAATGGAACCTCTCCCCAGCCTCACCGGAGCCACAGGGACCACGGGTGTTCCGGCCCGTTCTGTCCAACCCCGACCTCTCAGCTCGCTGTCTGCGTGTGTCCCGCGGGGTCCGGGACGTGTTCTTCCTTGAGCTCTAAGCTGCGGGCCTGTTAATCCGATAGAACGGGCTCCCAGCACCAAGGGAGGTCACATAGTCTCCTTCTCGTTAAATTTGTTTTAAAGTAATGAAGGGAAAAGACAACAACAACCTGGGGTCAGTTTATTTACCTCTCCAGAAAAAAAAGAGGACAGGGGCAGTAGTTCCTGAACTGTGATGTGAGTTAGGACAAACACACGGATTTATAACTGCAGCCATCGTTCACAGCGCCCAGAGCCTTGGAACGTCCGGCCGGAGCAGAACGATGGGGCGCCTCCTGTTGCCGTATTCAGCCGTGTGTCCTCTGCACCTGAAATCACTTTGGAGCTTCAAAGGGAAACGTGTGTGTGTGCGCCAAGTCACTTCACTCGTGTCCGACTCTTTGTGACCCTGTGGGCTGTAGCCCACCAGCTCCTCTGTCCATCGGATTTTCCAGGCAAGAACACTGCAGTGGGTCACCATGCCCTCCTCCAGCGGATCTTCTAAACCCAAGGATCAAACCCAAGTCTCTTGTGTCTCCTGCACTGGCAGGCAGGTGCTTTATCACACGTGCCACCTGGGAAGCCCTAAAAGGAGATGTGCCGCGTCGTTCAGTCGTGTCCGACTCTTTGTTACCCGCCCCTGGACTGTAGCCCACCAGCTCCTCTATCCATGGGAGTCTCCAGGCAAGAATACTGAAGTGGGGTGCCATTCCCTTATCTTGTAATTCATGACACGCCCCTTTAAAGGACAGCTGAGTTCCTGTAAATGAGGCAACCCTAGGGAATCCCCTAAGGATGGGGCTGGTCTCCAGGAGGCCCCGCCTGGATTAGAGGGTGGAAGCTCGGATCTGCCATTCTCTGATCTCCAGGGAGGGGAGGGAAGCTGGAGACTGAACCAGCGGTCGATGGCTAATGGTCTCATCAACGCTGCCTGTGTGACGGAACCTCAATGTAAGCCCCGTGGGACACGGTGTGGGTGGCTTCTGGGCTGCTGAGCCAGGACCTATCTGGGGTGGCAGCACCCCAAACTCCCCAGGGACAGAAGGCCCTGTGTTTGGGACCCTTCCAGACCCAGCCCGGGGGTATCTCTTCACAGGACTCTTTGTTTGTATGTTAATAGCATTTGTCATACACTGGTCATCCGGTAAGAAAACTGATTTCCTGAGTCTGTGAGCCGTCCTACTGAATTCATGGAATCCGAGGAGGGGTCCCCCAGAACTTCTGAGCTTAGCAGATCTGGCAGAAGCCCTTCACCTGTGGGACCAGGGGTTTCTCCAGACAGATGGGGTTGCAACTGAGCTGAATTACAGGACACCCAGCTGGTGCCACAGAGCTGCCTAATGGTGCTTGGGGTTGGGGGAAAAACACATATGGTAATCACAAAGCGCGCATGAACTTCAAACTCATTGTAGTTGTTAAGTGGAAGTTACGTTACAAATGGAATTCTCTCTCCTGTTATCTGACGCATTAGAACATGAAGATGTTCTTCAAAGAAAAGAAAAGTACAGCCAAGACCACGGACCTTTCTCATAAAAGCTGTCCACGCTGGGTGCGGAAGTGAACACCTGTCTGTTCACCAAACCCCTGGGGGCTCCTGTGTCTACCACCTGCTCACGGGTGAGTGAAGATACAGTTTTGGAAACGCACCACACCTCTAGGAAATAATAGTGAAAGTGAAGTCGCTCAGTCGTGTCCGACTCTTTGTGACCCCATGGACTGTAGCCTACCAGGCTCCTCCATTCATGGGATTTTCCAGGCAAGAGCACTGGAGTGGACTGCCATTTCCTTCTCCAGGAGATCTTCCCGACCCAGGGACTGAACCCAGGTCTTCTGCATTGCAGACAGGTGCTTTACCGTCTGAGCTACCAGGGAAGCCAGGAAATAATAACGGGAATTCAAAACTCAAAAGATGAGCAAGTTTGTAGTAACAGAATTAGGGGCCAGGAGAGATCAGAGAAGGGAAGGTAATCATCCAAGCGGAGGAAAAGGCCAGCTTGGGTATCTTACACGTCCCAACGTGAAGACCCAGCAGTCCATCAGGTGAAGACAGCCCTGTGCGTGCTCCACAGCTCTACTCAAGACATTTTATGAAGCATCCAGAGCTGAACGTCCCTTTCCAGGTTTAGGAACTTTTTCCTAGAAACCTTAGCTCCTGTGTGTATCTTGTATTGGAAGTTAGTGTCTAAATCCTTTCCCAATCCTGTAAACCCTGTAAGAGGTGTGTGTGAAATGGTACCTGCCTCATATTTTCTGTTTTTTTGTGTTTTTTTTCTGCATAGATGGGATAACCAGCATTTCAAAAGGAGTCTGGTGATGGGGTTGATGACTTTGGGAACGGACCCTGAACAAGTAGTACGAAGTAGGGAAATCCCTGTGTAGATACCACACCCCTGGGATGCATAAAGATAACTCTCCAAACCCTGGGGACCTCTGAAACAGTTTTGGAACCCATTTCAAGAAGGTAAATTCCTCCCAGTATACAAGCCACCAAGCTCACCTTCGGAACCAACACCACGGCTTTTGTCGCCAGGATGCCAATAGCAGTAAGAAAGCAGCAGTGTTTCTAATCACCCTCAGATAGAGGAAAGATACTGTATCCCTAGAGGATGCGCCCCTAAAAGTCATCTCATGAGTGTGTGTCCCTGTTCCCCAGGAGGGCAGACAGCAGGGAGTCTGTGTCCCATACACGTTCCCGTAACTCATCTGTAAACCTCAAAGCCTTTCCTCTGCTCACCGTGGCTTATTATGCACAGACATCAACACTGGAAGGCCTGAATCAGTGAGGTATCCACATGGCCCAAATACAGCTCTCACTGCGGGCAATTCTACTCCAGGTTTCCGTCCAACACAGGAATGGGAAGATCGGAAAAGAGCAGAGGCCCACGACATCACAGATGCATTTGGTCAGTGACCAGAGCCCACAATCAGTGGCCACAGGAAGAACATCCGTTTCCATACATAAGAAACGAATCCCCAGGCTGCAACTTTCATTCAAAAGCAGCACGGTTCAACCACGAGATTCTCGGGCATCCCTGCGGCTTGCAGACCTCTGACCCTCCCCATCTGTCTTCTGAACCTCCCCTGACACAGCTCTGGTCACCAAGGGTGTGGCCAACCTCATCACCCCCCATCTGCAGGGCACCAACGCACACCAAGGGAGGGGCATTCTGTCACCCAGGGCATCGGGCAGTCCCTGGGACTTTGATTTTTTTTTTTTCTTTAACCAACCTTTACTCTGTCTCCAGGAAGCAACTCAATGTCTGGGAAAAGCTCACAGAGACAGAGCAGGGCAACTGAGTATGAAGTAATCTCCTCTGGCTAATCAAATTTTCCACTGACCCTAGAGCTCCTGCCAGAGGATCTGCCTTCCTCAAACAGCCCATTTAATTTAAACCATGGTTAAAGAAGTAGGATATCAACAGAGTCATACAGCAAGACTGGGTTGAAAAAAAAATGCAAGTCATCCCCCCACCCCATACAAATTTTCAAATGTAGATTATCTGAAAAGACAGTGATTTGAAAGCCTAATTTCTCTTCTGAGTGGAAAACTTTCGATCCCTTTCAAGGGTGTTAAGTTACAGATGAAACGTGGCTTCGTTCTCACAATATTAGAAATACAGTTTATGAAAAAGACTCTCCTCAAGAATGAAGCTAGAAGTTGTGAGCCATTCCACCCGTGTTCTTTCTTTTATTCATTTATTATGCCAAAACGAGACTAGAGGGCATCCAGGGAGTTTGCCTTCCCTTAATCAGCTGTCACGGCAATAAACTTCTAGAGCGACATGTAAGGAATAAAACGTTCACCAAGATTTTATGAAAATAGATTTTCAATTAAGGATTACAGCACAGCAAAGGCAAGTCAGGTGCTACTGTCACGGTTCTTGGGAGCAAGAGACCATGGGTCCAGACCACGTAGCCCTTCGCCCATCACCCTGGCAGGACCAAGTGCCTCCCTTTTACACATCACACCTCAGACGTGGGTCCAGACAGCTCTGAGTGCCCGGCCCGGCGACGCAGTCTGTGTCCCTGTCCCTGAGTGTATCTTGCTGCACAAACAGGGCACCATTCAGCTCGCTGTACCCCTTCCACAGCAGTCACGTGTGCGGCCACTCAACTGTCAGTGACGGAATAAATCATCCTGTCCTCATCGGGAATGTAAAGTATCACCTGAATCCCAATCAAGCTGCGAGCGAAGAATTTGCCAGTCATCGAATCCAGGAGAGGCTGTGATTACCCAGAGTCTTCCACAAACAACTGATGAAAAATTAGGGCTCAGGAAGTCTCAAAACAACGATTTAAGTGCGGCATGATCACTCGAGTAAAGCTGCCTGGATTTAGCTGGAATGTGACATTTCAGAAAAGGCACAAACCCAGCTGCAGAGTCATAATTATCAATTCAGGAATTGACAGAAGGTGGAAAAGTTGAGCGAGTCTCTGTCTCATTTTCCTCTTAGGCCAACAACCAGATGAGTCTGAAAATACAACCAGTGGCTGTAGGCTTATCTAGACTCAGTTCGACCTGCTCTGACGGCCCTTATGAAAAGCAGACACAGAGGAGGGTGTTCGGTAGGCACCCTGGGGAACAGCCCTGTTCACTGTGTGAGCGAAAGTGAGATCAGTGTTCTCATTCTTTATGTTTCTGAAGTAAATGCAGAGAGAGGGGAGTGGGAGGGAAGATCTTAAAAGTTTTTAATGAAGGTGCCACATATGCCATATATATGAAGATGGTGCTATGTTACAAGGTTACAATGTTACTGGAAGAAATACTGACTGGACAACAGTTATCAATCAAGCATCATCATTATTATTATCAGCAGGAGGAACCTGAATTTTCTCCCTCGCCGGGGTCCTAAATGTGCAAGTTTTACATTTACATTAAGGCATCGAATAAGAGAGGAATTGTGGGTGTGGGTGGGAACGTAACTGGGAAACAGTACTCCACACACGTTTCTGTCCTGTTTATACATGAAATTATGCAATGGCAAGACCTGGAGTGGGGAAAAGAGGGACACAGATGTATTTTCACAGACAATTACGTAAGCCTGGGGAGAAACCCAGGCTGATGAAGGTTCAGGAATGAGGGGCTTGTTGTCTGCTGTGTGTGGGGGGTGGGCGGGGGGAGAGAGGTGTCTACAAAACAGTCCCTTCAAACAGTTACTGAGCTCCTCAGGCTGGAAGTCCAGTTCAAAACGCAGGGTGATCGGTCCTCTGCCAGGCAACAGGTGTCTCCCTGTGGGTGTGGTTAAGCCGACTGGGTTCTGGTCCAATTCGAATACATTGTTCATTTCTTGTCTCTTTTTGTTGAACGCAAGACCTCGCAACGGTTCAGTGACTGGGTCCTTCCATACACAGCCCTGCTCCCGCCCCGCACCCCTGGGATCCAACCAAGGGGAACCCAGCACCCGAAGGAATTTCTGCGTTTCCAGCTGTACCTTCAAAGTCTCACAGCTACCCCCGCCTCCGGCCCCTCCCTCACCACCAAGGACCCCGCGGACTAGTCACGTGTGGAAACAGAGCCCCACCTCCGGAGCAGCCCCGGCAACCCGGAAAGGGTTAAAACATCAGCCAAATAAACATGCTCACACACAGTTTCCAGAGAACAAGATGGCAACCTACTGGTCCTCGCCAGGAGGGTCCGGCGCCCTGACCCCCGTGGCTTGCGGCCCGGGGCCGGGATGCAGACGGCAGGGGCTCCAAGGTGGCGCGGGGCCCGGAGCGGTCGGGGGTTGGCGGGGAACGCGGGACAGCGGCGAGCGGGTGTGTGTGTGTGGGGGGGTCCTCAACTTAGTAAAGTTGTCAAGGCTCAGGTGCCCCCCTGGCCGGCCGCCTTGAGGTCCCCGGCGGCGCACGGGCCTCCTCGGGGGGCGATGTGCCATCATTATGCTCGCTGGCACCGTCAGCCTTTTTTTTTTTTTTTTTTTTTTGCGGTGCGGGGGGGTTACCGTTGTCACACCCGGGAGCAGGGCCCCGCCCAGCTGGCAGCCGCGGTGGCAGCGGCCGGAGCCGAGAGACAGGCGCCGGCCCCGGGTGAGCCACAGGCTTCGCGGACCCCAACAGGTCCCGGGCTCCGGGATCGCAGCCCCGAAGCCGGCGCGGGCATCCGGGCCCGGCGGTCCTGCCCTGGCCTCGGCGATCCGGCTCTCTGTGGGTCCCCCCACTGCCACCACCACCACCCCGACACGGCCCCGGGGGTCCACCGCGAGCTGGAACTGACGCGCGGCCGGCGGGGGGCTGCTCCGCTGCCCCTTCCCCACCGCGCGCAGCCCGCCCTCGCCCTGGACCCTGAGCCACCTGTCTAAAGCACAAGGACGCAGGGCCGTGTAAAGTTGCAATTTGCAAACAAGCGGCAGATCCACCGCACCCGGGCGGCCGCCGCTGGGGGGTTCCGGTGGGATCTGGCGGTGGCGCACAGGGTCGCGGTCAGTCCCGGGGGTGCCGCGCTCGTCCCCAGCACTGGTCCCCCGGTGCCGGTCCTCCCGGCCACGCGCGCCTCGCCCACCAGCACTCACCATCACGTTCCCTTGCATTTTAGCCGTCTTAATCATCGCCTTCTCCTTCATTTTGCCCCAAGTCTGAACCCGACTTCTGGCCCGGAGAAGAGTAACTTAATCCATTGTCTCGCTGATGATTAAAGTAGAGATTGGACTGGCCGAGGACTGGGTGGAGTTGGCTTTTGAAGGAAGAAAAAAAAAAATTCTTGCAGCGCTTCGGCGTCCCCCTTCCGCCACCCTGTCCCTCTCCACTCCCGGTTGGATCACAATAGCAATCAACACTTTTCGGCCGCCGCTTGGAAAGAAAAATTAAAAAGACGGAGAAGAGGGTGTGGGGGTGTTTCTGCTTTCAACAAAAGCCGGCGGGCCCGGGGAGCGGGGGCGCGAGGAAAGAGGCTGCGAGGCGCGGGGCCAGCTCGACAGCCTGCGTGTCCGGCGGGCCGGCCGGCCGAGCTTCGCCAGCGACAGCGGCTGGCGCGACTTGCGGGGCGCACGCGGGGACCCTGGGCGGCGCGGCCCGCGGGGGGGATCCTCGGCGGGGGCCGGGCGCCGGGCGCCGCACTGGTCCCTAAGGGCGGGGACCCCGGTGAGCCGGCGGCGACCACAGTGCGGGCGGGCCCTTGTGTGTGTATATCTGTGTATGTGTGTGTGTGTGTGTGTGTGTGTTGTGTGTGTGCGCGCGCGCGCGTCCACACAAGGCTGCGCTGCTTGAACCCGGGTGGACCAGGATGCTTCAAGCCGCAGCAAGGTTAAGCGAGCCGAACCTTCTGGGTAGAACCGGAGCCTCCCGAAGCACCCCTCCCGGGTACACGCCCCCTCCCCGCGGGCCCAGTGTGCGCGGCGCACGCTCGCTGGGTTTTTACAAACAGGCACCGCCGCCTGCCGCCCGGCGTGAGCGCAAGATCGGCTGAGACCACCTCCCGGCTGCGCCCCCCAGAGGGAAGGGAGAGGCCGGGCACAGCCGGGCGCCGCCTAGCACTTCGGTGGCTCAGGCGAGGCGCGTGAAGCGGAGCGCTCATAAATATTGTTGTTTCGGGTTACCATGGGACGCACAGAGCGTCTCCATGGTTTCAGCGATGATCTGCGTCCGAATCTGCCGCCGCGGCGGGTCCAGGGCCCCGGGAACCTCGCCGGGCGGCGGCACTCGCGGCGCTGGCCGGCTCTGCGCCGGCTCACCTGGCTTCCCAGGCTCCGCTGTCTCCCCCAGCTCCGGCCTCCGCCCCTGCCGTGGCCCCTCGGGCGCCTTTGTTTCTGGATCTGATCCCGCCGGCTTCCCACGCTCCAGCCTCGCGCCAAAGGGTCTGCCTGGCCCCCTGAGCCCCCACCGCAGCTCTGATCCACCTCCCTCCACCCCCACCCCTCCAGTCTTCACCCCAAGCGGCGGGTTGCCTGCTGATCGCGCCGGGTGTTCCCTGGTCACCACCCCAGGCCGCTCCCGGGAGGCCGTAACAGTTCCCAGGCGCGGCTTAAGCTCCCTGGACCACACGGGGACGCGCGCTCCCGAGAGCACGCACGCCAAGAGGGGTCAAATTCAAATACTGCCAACCCAGGCCGCCAGGAAGAGCACCGGGGATGTTCCCAGCGCCGCGGCTTCCCTCCTCCACCGAGGAGCAGGCCACCGCAGAAACTGGACTGGAGCTGTTTCAACCGACATGAGCGCATCAGGCTTGAACTCACTGGTTGTGTGTGTGTGTGTGTGTGTACACGTCCTCGCCTGGGGGGTGAGGGGTGGGTGGGATGCGAAGCTGGGAGGGATTTGAGAAACCTTTCCATTTCTTTATATTCATAAAAAATAGCATGTAAGAATGAACAAGAGCCTGGATTTCAACGCACACTCGGAAAATTATGAGCAATTGCTACCGTAATCATATGCAAATTACTCACAATGCCTGCATATATGAAACATTATATATAAGCATTATATATATACACACACATACATATAGTAGGCATATACAAGCACATACAAGCAGTTGGTTTACAGGTTAAAAAGACTTGTAACTAATGATTTGTCGTAAAAGATAAGTGGAAGAAATAGGTGAAACAAAGCTGAATTGAAAAGCAGAGTTTAAAGGAACCTGGATTAGGATTTGCCTGAAAGTGGCAGGCATAACACTTTTTTTTAGGTTTAAGAAGCTCTCTCCTATGTTAGGATTCTTAACGACAGCTTTTCTCTAAAAATGAACGTGGGCACAGATCATCCTTGTACTCTTGACCTTTACACTAAACCCAGCTTAATGTGCACAAAATTACTGCCAGTCTAAAGTTCTGTTTGTAAGCGACATTAAGATGGTTCTTTCTCCTCTTTATTTGAAGTGGCATTAATACCTTCAGAATCTTCTTCCCTCTCTTTCCCACCAAAACTGCTCCCTCAAAACCTGGCTTTTCCCATTCCATCCCATGTTGGAGTATGGAAAGAAAATTAAGAAAACGAGACAGAAATATTTTTTAATGGAGGTATAACTGACATATCACACTATGTCAGTTTCAGGTGTGCAAGGTAGTGATTCAATATTTGTAAACACTGTGAAATGATCATCACAAGAGTTTTAGTTAGCATCCATCACCACACCTAATTAAATTTTTTTCTTGTGGTAAGGACTTTTTAAGATCTAGCCTCTTAGCAACTTTCAAATATGCAATTCAGTACTATTAACCACAGTTACCATGTATCCGTCATATTCCCATGACATTTCATAACCGGAAAAGTGAACATTGCTGTCGTGTCAGACTCTTCGAGACCCCATGGACTATACAGTCCATGGAATTCTCCAGGCCAGAATACTGGAGTAAGTAGCCTTTCCCTTCTCCAGGGGATCTTCCGAGCCCTAGGATCGAACCCAGGTCTCCTGCATTGCGGGTGGATTCTTTACCAGCTGAGCCACAGGGGAAGCCCGAAGGATACCCTGGGCTTGTCTGGTATTTGAACCCGGGACCCTCTCACACCCAAAGCAAGAATCATACCCCTAGACCAGTGAGTCGCCCCTGCGAGGGCTTTCTCAACACTTGCTCCATAACTGGAAGCTTGCCCTTTCTGACCGCCTTCACCCATTCCTCTTTGCACTTCTGCCCTTGTAACCAATTTTCTGTATCTATGAGCTATGAGAAGGAAACGGCAACCCACTCCAGTGTTCTTGCCTGGAGAAGCCCATGGGCAGAGGAGCCTGGTGGGCTACAGTCCACGGGGTCACAAAGAGTCAGGTACGACTAAGTGACGAACACTGTGAGCTTGGTCTTCATTTTGCTTTGTTTTTCAGATTCCACATATAAGTGACAACATGCAAGGCTTGTTTTTCTACGTCTGACTTATTTCAATTAGCATAATGGCCTCAAGGTCCGTCTGTGTCATTACAAATAGCAGGATTTCACTCTTTATGGTTGAGGGGAGGCTGCCCAGGTGGAGCAGTGGTAAAGAGATGCCTGCCAGTGCCAGAGACCGGGGTTTGATTCCTGGGTGGGAAAGATCCCCTGGAGAAGGAAATGGCAACCCACTCCAGTATTGTTGCCTGGAAAATTCCACAGACAAGAGGAGCCTGGTGGGCTACAGTCCACAGGGTCACAAAGAGTTGGACACGACTGGGTGACTGGGCACACCGGCATGATAGTCCATCCTGTCCATCAGTGGACACATGTTGTTCCCGTATCTTGGCTACTGGAAATAATGCTTCACTGGACATGACTGTGCATATGTCTTTTGAAGTTAGTGTTTTTGTTTCCTTGTGACAAATACCCAGAAATGAAATTTCTAGATCAGTTTTTTTAGGAAGCTCCATACTTTTTTTTTTTTTTTTCATAGTGGCTGCGCCAGTATAGGGCTTCCCTCATAGCTCAGTTGGTAAAGAATCCGCCTGCAATGCAGGAGACCCCAGTTTGATCGCTGGGTCGGGAAGATCTCCTGCAGACAGGATAGGCTACCCACTCCAGTATTCTTGGGCTTCCCTGGTGGTTCAGTTGGTAAAAATTCTGCCTGTAATGCAGGAGACCCCAGTTCAACTCCTGGGTTGGGAAGATCCTCTGGAGAAGGGACAGGCTACCCACTCCAGTATTCTTGGGCTTTTCTCACAAACATTGCACAAGGGTTCTCTTTTCTCCACATCCTGGCCAACGTGTGCTCTTTTTTCTCTTTTTATAATAACCATTCTAACGAGTATGAGGTGATGTCACTGTGGTTTTATCTGGATCTCCCTGATGAGTAGTTGGCCATTCGAATGTACTCTTTGGAAAAACATCTATTCAGGTCCTCACCATGTTGTAATCAGGTTGTTTGTTTATTTGATATCAAGGTGTATGATTTCTCGCTATATTTTGGATGTTAGTCCTTTATCAGATAGTGTGAGTTCCAAATGTTTTCTCCCGCCGGCAGTCTGCCTTTCTCTTTGCTGACCGTCGCTCTGCTGTGAAGAGGCTCTTCCGTTTGACGTAATTGCCACGTGTCTACTTTTCTTTTGTTGCCTTTGGTTTTGGGGTCAAATCCAAAAAAACCCTATTACCAAGCCCCGTGTTGTTTATGTTTTCTTCTAGGAGTTTTACGGCTTCAGGTCTCACATTCACATCTTGAATGCACGGTGAGTTAATTTTTGTGTATGGTGTAAAATACTGGCCCAGTTTCATTCTTTCGTGTATGAGCATCCGATTTTCCCAGCAAAACTTCTTAGACAGAGCTCTCCACTCTGTTTCATTGATCTATGTCTGTTTTTCTGCCAATACCATACTGTTTGGACTACTAGAGCTTTGTAATAAAGTCAGGGGTTATGATGTCTCCAGATTTGTTCTTCTTTCTTAAGATTGCTTTGGTTATTTAGGGCTGGCCTTCTTTGATTCCATACAAATGTTAGGATTGCTCAGTTTCTGTGGAAAATGCCATAGGAACTTTGACAGGGATTACATTGCATCTGTAGATTGCTTTGGGTGGTATGGACATTTTAACCACGTTAATTCTTCCAACCCATGCACACAGAACACATTCCTATTAATTTGTGTCTTCTTCAATTTCTTTCATTAATGTCTGACAGGTTTCAGGGTACAAGTCTACCACCTCCTTGGTTAAATGTATTCATAGGTATAGGACAAAATTTTTTAACCTATCATTTTCCTAGCTTCCTTTAAATTATCTCTGAAAATGGAAAGTGGGATAATATGGATTAAATGTTAAATTAATAGATAAATAATTCTGCTAGAAGACAATGTTTTTCCTAACACTCAACCAACAGTAACAGCCAAAACTACTTGCTTGGCACACCTGCGTTCTCTATTCCTGCCTAGCCTCTGGCAGAAAGGCCTACAGAAAAGACAGGGCTAAAAGCAGGCATAAAGAAGAGACATGGTATGGAATAAAAGTAAAGCAACTCTGAATGTTCAGCAGTGACGGTTCAGTCTTTGTGACTCATCTAGCCTTTGACTTAAGCAACACTGAAGAAAAAAAAAAAGAATGAAGACAGATAAAGCAGAGTCTGGGAGAAAGAAAGAAACCAAGAATATGGGGGGGAATGCTTGAAATGGAGGAGGCGCAACTGTCATAATATTTTGGGATATTAGATATTCTGAGAAAATTAGATTAGAAATATCTGAAGATGGCGCTGACATCAGAACCCCTCTCCTCACCCTCACCTTCAAAATGTTTTTTTTCTCTGCTGCATTTATGAACATGGGATGCAGTTGTGGTTCTGTATTTATCAGTAAGTGCTGGGCCATCTCTCCAGTTTTTGCAGTCATATTTCCAGGTGTTTTTTTTCCCCTAACCTGTGAGAAGAGCATATTATCTCATAGTTTGGTGAAAATACTAGGGTGATAGTATTTCTGTTAGTTTTCAGCAGACAGGATCTGCCGTGCTCCGAGGCACCCACACCCCATGGACAGTATTTTGCTATGTGTGGACCCATGGACATTATTTAACTCCAATAGGCTCTCTCCAAACCTGCTACCTCAGAGCCATTGTTTTGTCCATCCTTCTTCTCCATCCTTAATTTATGTATTGCTGGCATCAGAGACTGCTTCGACTAAAGCAGCTTTGACTTAAGTTGAGGCTTTGGGCATAATGTTCAGTTTCACATTTGACACCAGGTAATATTTACAACAGAAGAACAGATCCATCGTGTCATTTTATCAGTGTTCCTGTCTTGTGACTTATTACTAGAAGTTTAACTTTGACGAGGTGAATTTCCGCCGTAAGGAAATGCAACATGTGAAATTCCTTATGTATAAAAGTGAAAGCCAAGGTAACTTTGAGTTCTCCAGAAAAACAGAATACACGTGTGTGTGTGTGTGTGTGTGTGTGTGTGCATGACTTCTCAGGTGATACAGTGATAAAGAATCCACATGCCAATGCAGAAGGCACAAGAGATGCACATTCAGTCCCTGTCTTGGGAAGATCCCCTGGAGCAGGAAATGGCAACGTGCTCCAGAGTTCTTGCCTGGGAATCCCATGGACAGAGGGGCCTGGTGGCTACAGTTCATGCAGAGTCAAACATGACTGAGCACACACATGCATGCGTGCGCACACACACACACACACACACACACACACACACACATACTCTATGGGCTTCCCTGGTAGCTCAGCTCGTAAAGAACCCGCCTGCAATGCAGGAGACCCTGGTTCAATTCCTGGGTCGAGAAGATCCCCCGGAGAAGGCATAGGCTACCCCCTGTAGTATTCTTGGGCTTCACTGGTGTCTCAGATGGTAAAGAATCCACCTGCAATGTGGAAGACCTGGGTGGGTAAGATCCCCTGGAGGAGGGCATGGCAACCCACTCCAGTATTCTTGCCTGGAGCATCCCCATGAACAGAGGAGCCTGGTGGGCTACAGTCCATGAGGTCATAAAGAGTCAGACATGTCTGAGCAATTAAGCACATATATTCTATAATGCATACATTTATATATACATATAATTATATGTAAATACATATAGATGTATATATGCATATATTATCATATATAAATATATATATATAATTTAATGTATTATAAGAGACTGGTTCACATGGAGGCTGTCAAGTCCTGAAATCTAGAGTTGGTACACTGGAGACCCAGAAGAAACAGTTGTCTAAGTTCCACTCCAAAAGTCAACAGACTCAGGACTCAAGAAGAGTTAATGTTTCAGTGTGAGTCTGAATGCAGGAAAAAGCTGATGTCCCAGCCCAGTGCAGTCAGGGAAGGGCTCCCGCTTTCTCAGCCTTTCTGGTCTAGTCATGTCTTCGACTGACTGCATGAGGCCCACACACATTAAGGAGGGCAATCTGCTTTACCCTGTCTACTGATTCAAATGTTAAAGTCATCAAAAAAAAAAACAAAACAAAACACCCTCACAGAAACATCCAGAATCATGTCTGAACAAACATATGGATACCCCATGGCCCAGGCAAGTTGACTGGTAAACCTAACCATCACTGCATAGGAAAAGGGTGATTGTTCTCATCACAAACTAGTCCTTACCCACAGCTTAATTCATTACTGACGCTCTTTAAAATGTGAGCTTTCTTACTATATTGAAAACAGCATTCATCCTATATACTTTGATTTCCCCATAAATTTTCAGGAAGATATCTTCTGAAAAAAAATGTGGTCTGCCAATATTTATTTTAAAAATTGCACAAGAATGGTAACAATGGTTTAGAGAAAACATTTAGAAATTAAACAAATTAACTTCAAATATGTAGCAACAGCATTATGCCAAACACAGTGATTGTAATATAGAAAACATTCTTTATCCTCAAGGATTTCACAGGGTCAAGTGGGAGACATCAAAATTAATAATATTAACAACAAAATTAAGAACATAAGTAATAACTCGTGTGGAGTGTTTAGGCAAATATCAGAGAAATTAAAACAAATGGTGACATCTGAGACACACCTCAAAGGAAGACATAGATACAGCAGCTAGAGAATCATGGACGCAGGGCAAAGGAGGGCCAGCAGAGGGCTTCGTGCATCGTCCAGCAGCAGCACAGCAGAAGCAGGGGCGGGTGAGGGACACACGGTGGACAGCACTCTGAGGTCAGCAGTGGCAGCCCTGAGCCAACTCCTCCGAGAGGTGGAGTGACAAGGCCACAGCCCCCACGTGGTAAATGACGCAGAGATCCATGTCTTAGAAACGAATGTCTTCTCACAGAAACAGCCTGAATGTCCGCTGACAGAGTGGAAACAGACGAGGTGGTACATACGCACAATGGAATATTACTCAGCCGGGAAAAGGAGATAATGCCATTTGCAGCAACCTGGATGGACCTGGAGATGGTCATGCTGGGTGAGATAAGTCAGACAGAGAAGGAGAGATAGCCTATGACACCCCTTACATGTGGGATCTAAAAAGAAATGACGCAAACGAACTTATTTACAAAACAGTAAAAGACTCACCAGAGAAGGCAGTGGCACCCCACTCCAGTACTCCTGCCTGGAAAATCCCACGGACGGAGGAGCCTGCTAGGCTGCAGTCCATGGGGTCGCTAAGAGTCAGACACGACTGACCGACTTCACTTTCACTTTTCACTTTCATGCATTGGAGAAGGAAATGGCAACCCACTCCAGTGTTCTTGCCTGGAGAATCCCCAGGACAGGGGAGCCTAGTGGGCTGCCGTCTATGGGGTCGCACAGAGTCGGACACGACTGAAACGACTTAGCAGCAGCAGCAGCAAAAGACTCACAGACATAGAGAAAGAACTTTCAGTGATCAGGAAGGAAGGATGGGGGGAAGGGACAGTGAGGGAGTATGGGATGGACAGGTACACTCTGCTATATTTAAAATGATAACGAACAAGGTCCTACTGTACAGCACAGGCAGCTCTGCTCAATGTTATGCAACAGCCTGGATGGGAGGAGCTTTTGGGGGAGAATGGATACATGTATATGGATGGCTGGATCCCTTCTCTGGTCACCTGAAACTATCACAATATTGTTAATCGGCTATGCTGCTGCTAAGTCACTTCAGTCGTGTCCGACTCTGTGCAACCCCATAGACGGCAGCCCACCAGGCTCCCCCATCCCTGGGATTCTCCAGGCAAGAACACTGGAGTGGGTTGCCATTTCCTTCTCCAGTGCATGAAAATGAAAAGTGAAAGTGAAGTCGCTCAGTCGTGTCTGACTCTTAGCGACCCCATGGCCTGCAGCCCACCAGGCTCCTCCGTCCATGGGATTTTCCAGGCAAGAGTACTGGAGTGGGGTGCCATTGCCTTCTCCATAATCGGCTATAGCCCAATCCAAATTAAAAAGCTAAAATAATGAATGTCTTCTCCTTCAAGCTGGGCTCCAAGGCCAAAGAGCCCAGGCAACTGGCAGCTCGTGCATGAACTCCGAGTAAAACAATAAAGATACGGACAGTGTGCAGGGAGTCTGGACGAGTCACGTGAGCATCCCTGATGTAAACCCAGTAGGACTCATATCAGCCCTGCTTGCATCTGACATTTCTCAACTGTTCCTTCACAACCAAGCCCTGGCACATCACCAAGAGATGGAGACAAAACCTGGCATCACCTCAGTGATAAACGCAACATTACAATTGCTATGTTGGACACTGTAAGTCAACTCTACTTCAACAGAAAATGTTTAAAGTTTTTAAAAATTAAAAAAAAAATAAATTTCTCAGTGGTAAAGAATCCTCCTGCCAATGCAGGAGACTGCAGGAGACATGAGTTTGTCACTGGGTCAGGGAGATCTCCTGGAGGAGGAAATGGCAACCCACTCCAGTATTCTTGCCTGGAAAAATCTCATGGACAAAGAAGCCCGGCGGGCTATGGGGTTGCAAAGAGTCGGGCACGACTTAGTGACCAAGCTTAAGCAGTTAACCTTTCTTACCGATACAGTAGTCCTTATAACAACTTATCTTGTGTATTTATTTGCATGTCAGTTTCCCTGTTCCAAATACAGGGCATGTGCTGTCTTGGTTCTCTTTGCGTCCTCAAGCTCTCAGACTGTGATGGGACTTTGTTCAGGGACTTCCCTTGTGGTCCAGTGGTTAAGAATCTGCCTTGCAATGCAGGGGACAGGAGTTCAATACCTGGTCGGGGAGCCAGGATCCCGCGTGGATCCGGTGGATCAACTAAGCCCACACACAAACAATGAAGCCAGGCACCACAGCTAGGAAGTCCACGCGCCACAAGGAGAGATCCTGCATTGCCCCCACGAAGATCCCACAGGCCGCGTCTCACGCCCGACGCAGCCAAGCACATGAATAACCACAGAAAAGAGTGCGTGTTCAATGTACGCGTCGTGAACAAATGGGTCGATGAAGGGAAACGTGTGCTGCTTTTCTTCCCACTGCACACGCAGGCAAGAACTGACATCACACAGCATTTCAGTATCTTTCCTGAACCTAGTTACATTACTCTACTGATGAAAAAGATGTCAGAGACAACTCTAGTCTGTTTGTAAGTGAAGTGAAAGTGTTAGTCGCTCAGTCGTGTCCGACTCTTTGCAACCCCATGGACTGTAGCCCACCAGGCGCCGTGGGATTTTCCAGGCAAGAATACTGGAGTGGGTTGCCATGCCCTCCTCCAGGGGACTGTGTTTACAAATGACCTTCCAAATTTAATTAGGAGAGCTTTATCTTTGGCAATGTTGTCCCCTTCCAGAGGAGACCACAAGTCACAGGGACTGGGTATGTTCATCTTTGTCTCTGGCTTCGCTCAGTTGAACGGTGTTTTCCCTTGCCCCACTGACATCGTGTACTTCTCAGGAATGAGATGATTCTGACCCGTGTTCTCTATGAGAATATGGACTCTAGTAGTATTTTTTTAATGTTTATTTATTTGGCTGCACCAGGTCTTAGCTGAGGCACATGGGATCTTTACTTGTATGATGCTGCAGAATGTGGGACCTAGTTCCCTGAGCATGGTTCAAACGCAGGCCCCCTGCATTAGGAAGGAGTGGGAAGTCTTAGCCACTGGACCACCAGGGAAGCCCCGGTCTTCTGCTTTAGGTAACAGACTCCTATGGACCAAAACACCTACAGGTTGGGGTTTTTCTCTCCTCATACTTGCCTCTGAACATTAATGAGTATGCTCTTCTACATGGACAGAGGAGTCTGGTGAGCTGCAGTCCCTGGGGTTGCAGAGAGTTGGACACAACTTAGCGACTAAATGACAGCTACTTACAGCCAGTTCACAAGTGGAGGAAAGAACGGTAAGGAGCCTGGGTTTCCCATCCCAGTGTGCGTGCACGCTCGGTTGCTCAGTCACAACTCTTTGTGACCCCGTGGACTGCAGCCCACCAGGCTCCTCTGTCAATGGGATTCTCCAGGCAAGAATACTGGAGTGGGTTGTCATTTCCTACTCCAGGGGATCCAACTGAACCAGGGATCAAACCTCTGTCTCCTGCATATCCTGTATGGGCAGGCAGATTCTTTACCACTGGGCTACCCAGGAAACCCTAATAATGTCACAATCCAACATTTCAGGCTAAAACCACAGTTATTCTATCAGCTCACCTAACACCACCCCTTACCCCAATGAAAAAGATCTCTTGATTTGTGCAGTATTTTGCTGCTACTAAATACCTTCTTAATGACATGTAAGAAGTATTCACTATTGATAGCTCTTTTATACATTAGGGAAATGTATGAAGAGAAGCTTTGTAAATAAAATTATTGGAAAATAGGAGCAGTTAAGTATATGAAAATCCTATTATCCTTAGGCAATGTAAAATTTCTTTACATGACACCCATTAAAGAAAACCAGGAGAGCAGAGTACATATTTTAGGGTTCCTATGGAACATTTTTTTAGAAAAGAATAGCCCAACACTTACAGACTGAAAGTAATGGACACAGAACATGTCTGTAGGTAAAAAGAGGGACTTGAATTTGCTCCTGAGATTATGCATTCGCTTTAGCCACTGAGCTGGGAACACAAAGATCTCTTGACTTTTGCCAGGGTTCTTTGCTCTGAGCCCAAGATTGTAAATGGCCATAAAGGAAGAGAAAGCTGAATGATTGTCAGGAAACTGTCATCCGTCTCAGCAATCAAGAAGAATCAATCCTGAGTGTTTTGGAGTTGCAGGCTCATTGCCAATCTACAGCGGAAGCGCACATACAACACCTATTTCTTCCCTGCTGAAAATGCCACAAGCAGACTTCAAAATGACCTACAAAAATGCAAGTTTGACTCTTTCGTCTTTCAACAAAAGTAACATTAATGCAAGCCATAAGAAGTTGTGGTTTCACACCCACTAAAATTGTTACAATAAAAAAGTCAGATAATAGCAACTGTTGATGAGCATGTGGAGGAACTGGAAGCCCTGTCAACCACAAACGGGAGCTTGCCATGGGCATTTGCCATCCCCCTCTACAAGGGTTAAACCCTGGGCTGCTGCAGCTGCTGGCCTTCAACACCCCCTGAGAGGAGTCCAGGGTGAAGAGCACAGATGAGGCATCTGTGCTCCGGGAAGACCGGCAGGACTAGTCTTCGGATAGTCAGATATTTTTAAGTGCTGATTTCATGAGCCCGATTTTTGTATCTCTTCATATCTAGAAATGCACTAAAATCCTTCATGGTGACGACCATTCCTTGTGACTAGCAAAGATTCAAGAAACTAGTAGAAACTTTATGGAAAAACATGTGTTTGACTGCAGGCATCTCCCGTTCATCAAAATCACATATATACTGTCCTCCTCCTGCCTGCCTCTTTGGATCAGTTTCTCAGAGCTATTTGAGGTGCTGTCTCCTGGGCTATAGTCCTCATTTTGCCCCAAATAAACCTTAACTTGCAACTCTCACATTATGCCTTTTTTTTTAAGTCAACAAGCCCCACCTCCCCACCATCTGCAAAAGGAAGAAAAGATGGGGACTGAATTAATAATCAGTCATGGCTGCAAAACCAAGAGTTCATGAAAATCTCTACTCACGAGGGTTCAGGGTGCTTCTGTGTTGAAGAGCACATGGAGGACCAGGGAGGGTGTTGGACCCAGGGAGGGCACAGGAGCCCCAAGCCCCTTCCCCAGACTTCACTTTGTCTGTGCATCTCTTCCCGTGCCTGTCCACCCGTGTCCTTCATCATATCCTTCATAAGAAACAAGGAAATGTTGGCAATGTATTTCCCTGAATCCTGTGAGGTGTTATACCAAACTGTTGAGCCTGAGAAGTGGTTCATGGACCCCTGATTTGTAGTTAAGTTGGATAGAAGGTAGGCAAAGTGGGGACCCACTACTTGTGGCTGGCATCTGCATTGGGGACAGTCTTGTGAGTCTAAGTGTCTCACCCTGTGGGGTCTGTGTAGACAGTGTCAGAACTGAACTTAACTGTAGGGCATGCTGTTGACGCCTGGAGGTTTGGAGGGCAGACTGGTGTGGGAAAAGCCCACATGCATGCAGCATCAGAAATGTTCTGTATAGAGAAAGAAAATGCTGTCCCCTTTTAGGGCTTTTGCTGTAAAGAATTTCTCTTAATACCACCAAACTGTCCTTTGGGTTATGGCTTTTCCAGTAGTCATGTACAGGTGTGAGATGCATGGAGCATAAAGAAGGCTGAGAACCAAAGAACTGATGCTTTTGAACTGTGGTGCTGGAGAAGACTCTTGAGAGTCCCTTGGACTGCAAGGAGATCAAATAAGTCAATGCTAAAGGAAACCCATCCTGAATATTCATTGGAAGGACTGATGCTGAAGCTCTAATACTTTGGCCACCTGATGCAAAGAGACAACTCACTGGAAAAAGACCCTGATACTGGGAAAGACTGAGGGCAGGAGAAGTGAGTGACAGAGGATAAGATGGTTGGATGGCGTCACTGACTCAATGGACATGAGTTTGAGCAAGCTCTGGGAGGTGGTGAAGGACAGGGAAGCCTGGCATGCTGCAGTCCATGGGCTCACAAAGAGTTGGACATTCTTTAGTGACTGAATAACAACAAAAAAACCTGTGCACACTAAGAAATTCATTAAAAAGTAGTTTTCATTCATTAATTCATTCATTAAAAACAAGTTCAATGATGTCATGAAGAGCATTTCCTTTCCATTACCAGAATGTCCCTTTCAATGAGTAAGTTTCTCTTGGTCTTGACACTAGAACAAGGTTTGCTCTACCTGATCAGGTGGTGTGTTTTGTGGATAATATATTCCACAATATATATTGTGGAAAGGCATTCCATTGCCTTTCTCTCAGTTGTGTTGAGTCCATAGCTCATGGTAGAAATTTTAGAGAATGTAATTTATCTTCAAACCCAACTCCTGGCTTCTTAGTTTTCCAGCTTCTATTTACCCTTCAGGCTCTCTTCATGGCTCAGACAGTAAAGAATCTTCTACAATGCAGGAGATCCAGGTTTGATCCCTGGGTTGGGGGATCCCCTGGAGAAAGGCATGGCAACCGAATTCCATGGACAGAGGAGCCTGGCGGGCCACAGTCTATGGGGTTGCAAAGAGTCAGCCACCCTTCACCCTTCACCCACACTTTCTTCCTTATCTTATTTGACAGTGCAATTTTTGAATGATTTGTATCTTTCAGATATGCCAGGTGCATTAGAGAATGATGGTATTTATGGGTAATCGATTACCATTTATTTATATTAAGCCTGGGAAATCCCATGGACATAGGAAACTGGGTGGCCACAGTCCCTGGGGTTGCAGAGAGTCAGACACAACTGAGCATGCACAGGCGTGCATATTATTGGCTAGGTATGTCCTACATGGAAAGTGTTGCTATGCAGAAAGTTTTAACTATAACACTATTAAATTTAACTATAATTTAAAATATTTTTACAGCAGGGGTTCCATTTATATACACAAATTATAAATATATTGATAGTTTATGATAACTATTATTGTTAAGAGTATTAATCCCACTGTCAAATTTATACGAAGTCTTTTCTTCTAATATAGAAAATTAATTAACTAAAAGTCTCTAATCGTCCACATGATTTAAAAGGAAGCATTACCGGTGATGAGTGACTAGGAACATTTAGCAAGTGGTGAAATAGCTAGCAAGGCCATCATTTCCATTTCCGATATGGGGAAGGATAATAAAAATGCAATTCTGTTACACCTGCTACTTTACTAAGCATCTCAGTAATCTTTTTAAAATTACCATATTCTGCATAATTAAAACAGGGCTATGCAAGCAAGGAGCATTCACTCCTGCCTGCTTTGTTGGCATATTATGGGTGCCCGTGAGCATCTCTCTGCCAGCGGTTACCATGTCAGCTGTTTCGGGCGATGGGAAAAGAAGAGGATGAGGTAGAATTTTCTCTAGCTCGGAAGCCATGGAAACCATGACAAGGGCGTGGTTTCAAGGGCAACAAGAGGGTCCAGCCCAGGACGCAGAAGGTGTGCTCACACTGAGAAATGGAGAAAAGTGTTAATAAAGGGACATTTTTATTTTAAAAAATTTTTTATAAGTTTGGCGTTTTATTATTAACCTTTTTTTTTTTTTTTTTTGGTTGTGCTGCTCCACTTGTAGGATCTTTGTTCGTTGACAAGGTACAGAATCTGTGTCCCTGTGTGTAGTGGAATCACAGAGTCCTAACCGCGGGACTGCCAGGGAAGTCCCTAAAGGGACATTTTTTAAGGCCTAAGCAAGATATGGTGAAGGGACTTCCCAGGTGGCCTGGCAGGCTGGGGGAATCCAGGGGGTTGCAGAGAGTGGGGGCGGGGCGTCGATGAGAACTGCCCCAGGTGCCAGAGTATTTGAAATTTGGTCCTTTGCAAGTCTCTCCTTTAGACTGAAAGCATGGTCCACTTTAAAAAAATCTGAATGTACTAGAATAGATGGTGCAATCTTCTTTATTACTAAGTTATTAAAGTCCAGCTGATTTACAATGTTGCGTTAGTTTCCACTGGACAGCAAAGTGGGAAAGTGGACCCAGGTCTATATATATTGCTTTCCATATTCTTTTCAACTACGGTTTAATCACAGGATATGGAGTAGAGTGCCCTGTGCTATCCAGTAGGACTTGCGGTTTATCCGTTCCATATGTAACAGTGGGCACCTGTTGACCCCGGATTCCTAGTCCTGCCCTCCCACCTCCGTGCCTGTGGCAACCACAAGCCTGTCCTCTGTGCCTGTGAGTCTGGCTTCTTTTTCCTAGAGCGCGTGCAATCTTTGGTTGTCCTGGAACAGCAACAGTGATTTGTATGATGAAAATGACAACAGGAAGAACAGCCTGCATTCAGTGATGACTGAGATCACAGCCATGCCCTGGGAGCTTCATGCCCTAGCCAACTCATCCCCAGCACACTCCTACTCAGCGGGCACCAATACGTCTCCTGGTACAGAAGGTAACAGCACTGGCTGGCATATCGCTTATGAATGGTGGAGCCAGAACTCAAATCTCACACGTCTGTCTTAGGGTTGCTGTCAAGGTTCCCTGGAGGAGGACATGGCAACCCACTCCAGTATTCTTGCCTGAAAAATCCCATGGACAGAGGAGCCTGGCGGGCTAACATCCAAAGGGTCACAAAGAGTCAGACAAGACTGAGCAGACCATAGCCTGCCAAGCTCAGAACACTGACGTCAGTTATCCAGTCCCACCTATGTTTTCCTGCATGCCTGGGGCTGGATGGCCATCTCAAGGAGCTGGAGTTTCCTTGCCATTTGTCACCGACTTTGATCATCAGCCCTACTGTGTCCCCTTGGATGGGAGCCTCCTATCTCTTTGTCTGAGTCCAGCCTTGAATCAGGGGTGCAGGGTCACCCAAGGCCAAGGTGCTGGCAGATTCCAGGCCTGGTGGGGCCCTCTTCTGGGTGGCAGACCTCCCTGTGTGCTCACAAGCTCTCTGTGACTCTCATGAGGGCACCAGATCCATTCACCAGGGTGCCACCCCCATGCCCTCATTTAAACCTAATCACCTTCCCCAGGCCCCGCCTCCTAACACCAGGGCATCTCGGGGAGGGGCTCCATAGGTGAGTTTTGAGAGGTCACGGTCCAGAACAACGTCTCCATCAATCCTGGAACTGGGCCCCGGCCCCTTCTCCAATTGTGCCTGTGTTTCCCATGTAGCTCAGTCAGTAAAGAATTTGCCTGCAATGCAGGAGACCTGGGTTCGATTCCTGGGTTGGGAAGATCCCCTGGAGAAGGAAATGGCAATCCACTCCAGTATTCTTGCCTGGAGAATCCCATGGACAGAGAAGCCTGGTGGGCTACAGTCCAAGGGGTCACAAAAGCTGGACATGACTTAGCAATTACATGACCACCTCCATCTCTTCCCAGCCCTGCTCCACGGGTCAGGTCCCTCTGCCACCCCAGTCTCGGAGCCCCTACGGAGAGACTCTGACACTCCGACAACACCAAGAGATTTTGTGTATCGTCTAGCAACTTTTAATTTTCTGATCAATTCTATGCCTTTATTCTCCTTTTGTGGGCTACACTCCCAATGCAAAGATGCAGTCTACTAGGGAGATGCCGAAGACATATGCTCTGTCCATGGAAGGCAGTTATGCAGTTATGAATTTCTGAATGGCAGAGCAGTCCAGGGGGGTATCAACATCACTTCCGTGCATTGTCACACACACAATAAGCTGTCACAACACAGCCTGGTGCTGCCCTAATTGTCACAGATAATGATGATGATATACGGCTTCCATTAACTCCGCCGTGTCAAGCAGTGTTCCCCCCACACACTCCCACTCAGCAATTCCTATATATGGAAAAGGAAATCAAAGTCACATCTTCATGAAACAGTTCTGTTTAAAGCTGAAGGAAACACATCTAAGTCTCCAAGGAAGTTTGCAGAGCTTTCTTGTGAATGAGAGCAGTGACTTCAATTCCTCACACAGCAAGCTGGAAATGTGCTCGCAGATAAGGTTTGCAAAGAAGCAAATGGTTCTTGGAAATACTGATGCAGGAATTATGTGACTACTTGAAGTCTTTTGTGTGTGGGGGTGGGGGGGGTGGAGGTAGAAGGTGGCATTACAGAAGGATACAGGGAGCAAAGGAGGAGGAGAATCAGCATCCCGTCCTGGTCTGGTACGGATCTTCCCTGGAGAAAAACAGAGCTTAAGCTCCTACCAGCATCTCTGCCTTCCCTGGATACTAAGAACTGTCCCCCATTGCCCGACTGTAGAGGACCAATCCCTGGGGTGACTGTCCTAAACTCCAGACTCAGAAACAAGAACCTTGTCCCTGGGGCCAACATCCATCTGCTGTGTCTTACTCCCCAATAGTGTGACCGCACATCTACACGTCATCTGCTCACTAATTTCACCAAGTGATCACACAGAAAATTATCTTGTCATTTTTCAATCAAGAAGCATAAGAAGAAAAAACAACAAAAAGCAAAAAACCCACAACTTAAGCCAGGTTGAGGGAGGGTCTTGTACACTGCACTTAGGAGATGTTTGTTAGTGACCAGTCAGAAAGAGATGGTACTGCATATCAGTATGGAAGTGATGCTACTTAAAAGCAATCAGATCCCCACAATTTTTGAAAGTCTTTATTGAATGTGTTACGATATTGCTTCTGTTTTATGTGTTGTTTTTTTGGCCATGAGACATACGGGATCTTAACTCCCCAACTAGGGAGTGAAGCTGCACCACCCGCCTTAGAAGGCAAAGTCTTAAGCACAAAGTTTTAACCACCAGGGAAGTCCGCATCCCCAGAATTTTAGGGCCAGAGAGAACCTTGGAGTCAAACAAGAACTCAGTTTACAATAGTTTTATACAACTGACCCTCTTCGTGAACCTGCTCTTCATTCGTACCATGGACAAGCTACTGTGACCACATCTAAATGATCACACATTTCAACTGGGGGGGTATGTCTACCCTCAGTGAACTTTGAGAACTCTTCAGATCTTACCTGAGTTATACCAGGCAAGCCAAACATTAGCAAAATCTCCACAGTATACCTCGATCAGAAAGTATTCTGAATACGTGCTTACATGCTAAGCATTGTAACTAGCGATATAACACCAATTTTGCATTCTCTTTAACTGATGTCCTAATTCTGCATAACAGTGGATGCTGGCATCAAATGAAAAAAATAATCATTCCAAATGACTTAGCATTCAAAGTATATCCCCAAACAGTCTCCCGAGGAAGAATCATGGCTTTGTCCCAGCGTCATCGCCAGAAAGCTGTGAGCAAGGGCTGGCCAGAGAGGACATTTTTCAAGTGGTAGAAATAGCTCCTTTCTGATAGAATTTTAGATTTTGTGTTGAGCTTTGCACTTTAAATATTGACTGCAGCGACTAGGGCCAGAAATTTTACACACACACACACACACACACACAGGATTTCTGAGTCCTAAGGACACAAACACACACCAATAAGCATAAATAGGAAGTATGTCTGATGTTTTCTAAATAACCAAGGATTTTGCCTGATAGAAAGGAAAATGATAAAAATTTTAGATGAGAGCTTTAGTCTAGTTTGTGACCTAAAATGTTTTCTTGTAAGGAAACAAATTATTTCCATTGCTTTAAATCTTCTCCATAACAGAAAAGGAATGAATTTGGAACGTGTATTATAATTGTCATCAGTATTTTCCAGCCTTGTGAAGTAAAATCAATGGACATGAATTTGGGCAAACTCTGGAAGATAAGGAAGGACAGGGAAGCCTGGAGTGCTGCAGTCCGTGGGGTCACAAAAAGTCGGACACGACTGAGCGACTGAACAACAACAACCAAAGTAGTCAGTGAATTAGGTGATAGTCAGACATTACTTAGATATTTTAAATACAATTGTTTACATACAATTGTTTACATACAATTATGTTTTGACATTTTCAAATTCCATATATATGTGTGTGTCTATATATATGTGTGTGTGTATATATATATATATAAACATAGAAAGGAGCTCTAACCTCACATGTCACTTTGACTTTGGGGCTAATTATCTTGCTTAGAGCTACTATATGTAGCAGACTGATCCTCTTAAAGAGTCAACAATCCTCCCTTGGATTCAGACACAAAGGCCTTGGTTATCTTGAAAAATGTGATGATTAAATTAAAAGACATTATTAGTCATTAACACTTGAAGAGAAATTATTACTCTAATAAGTCAGCAAGCAGAGGTCCCTTGAGAACATGACCTGGGGCAGGTGTGTTTACATAAGGGCCCTGACGTCAGTGACGAACACACAGTATGTGGCTCCCAGGGTAGGCACAGGTAGGCTGAGATACGAATCCATAGTGAGGAATTCCTCGGAAGTCATAAGTATGCTTCGGGCTAGCTCTTCTCTTGATCATATACAAATCTCACATTTACACTAATACTTCTTAATACATAATATTAGGAGTTAACCTTGGTTGACTTGGTGAAGAATATATAATCTGATCAACTCTAGACACAGCTGGAAAAGTATGGGTGTGATGGGTGTAAGTAAGAATATTCAAATATAAATAACCCAGATCATTTAAAAAAAAGTAACAAAATAATCTCAGTATATTACAGAAAGGGCCTGGAAATGTGGTGGACAGACTTTAAGGTGGTCGCCCTGCCTCCTGTGTCCAGCGTCCGTGGGCTTGTGTGGTCCCTTCTTGAGTGGGGAAGACCTAGGATGGTCTTCTAACAGGAGAAGATGGTGGAGGCGATTGAAGAAGGGGGTTTGCGATTGTGATTGATGTACCTGAGCTTGTACATCAGTCCTCCAGGCCTTTGAAGGAGCCACCTGCCCAATTTTGAGCTGTTGCAGGGGCTTGAGGGGTGGGGGTCACATGGCAAGGTCCTGCTGGCAGCCAGCAAGAAACAGCTCCCCCCTCCCAACAGCCTGCTGGGAACTGAAGGTGGTGGGTGACCACATGAGCTGGAAAGCATGTCCTTCTCCCAGTCAGCCTTGGATGAGACCATGGCCCAGTGGACACCTGGCTGCAGGCTTGAGAGCCCAGAGTAGGGGAGCTGGAAAGCTGTGTTTGCACGCCTGACCCTCAACCAACTGAGATGGGTCACTTGGGTGCTGAAGCCACTAAGTTTGGTGATGCTTACGTCCATGGCAGGTAATGATACAAGAAAGGGAAAAAGAAAAGGCTGGAAGCCATTAAAAGAAGAAAGCGCAAAGCAAGACAGGAGGAATATGTCCAAAGATACTCATACCTCCCATGATGGCCAATGAGTCCACACGTCTCTGTTAAATAACAGGGGCGCTCTTATAAGCAGAATACTAATTCATTTTGCTTTTTGCTCAATGTAAGACACCTAAAGATAAAAGAGATTAAAAAATAAAGGTCTAGAAAGAAAATACCAAGCAGATGCTGAAAAGCTGAAGAGATGTGCTTATATGAGATAGAGCAGAAGATACAGACGGTGTGAGTGAAAGGCATAAGAGGGGTGTTTCACATCCACGATGAGAAGAATGCCCCACGGATGTAAAAAAAGGCATACGTCTTTACCTACTAAAGACCCATCCTTGCAGAAAGGTGATAGGAAAACACTTATCCCCAGAAAAATCGCTAAAGAGACCTTTGTGGTGGGGGTGGGGGAAAGTTTTTATGTTACTAAAGCTGAAGCTCCAATACTTTGGCCACCTGATGTGAACAGCCATCTCAATGGAAAAGACCGGATGCTGGGAAAGACTGAGGACAGGAGGAGAAGGGGGCGACAAAGGATGAGATGGTTGGATGGCATCACCGATTCCATGCACATGAACTCGGGCAAACTCCAGGAGATGGTGAAGGACAGGGAAGCCTGGAGTGCTGCAGTCCACGGGGTCACAAGGAGTCGGACACGACTGAGTGACTCAACAGCAACGTGGTACTCCAAACCAAACGATGGATAAAATGTTAAACTGTTCTTTCTTTTTAAAAATATGTGGTTTAATAGAAGTGAAAGTGGAAGAAAATTCAGGGTTTTTATAGAACATCAGGAAAGGAGGCAAGTTCTGGTGCCAAGCAGCCTGGAGGTGGGGTTGACAGCTGGACTCAGAGAGATGATACCAGAGATGACTGAAAAGGCGCAGCTCTGCAGGCAGCCTGAGGGAAAGTGCCTGGATCTGCCGCATTACTCATGGAACATTCAAAAAAGAAAAAAACAGTCCTGAACACCTCCAGATTCACATTAGTCATGAGGCCCCAAAAAGCATCAAGCCAAGCACCAGTTTAAGGCAATCCAATTCTGGATGTGTGCCCCATATTTTGGTTGAAGAAAATACAACAAATTTCTTCTTGAAATGTACTTAAAAGTCTACGATCGAGGAATCCCTATAAAGCTCTAAAGGGAAGAAAATCTTACAGTTAAAAAAAAGCTCAACTGGCTGGATGGCATCACCGATTCGATGGACGTGAGTCTGGGTGAACTCCGGGAGTTGGTGATGGACAGGAAGGCCTGGTGTGCTGCGACTCATGGGGTTGCAAAGAGTTGGACACGACTGAGCAACTGAACTGAACTGAACTGAACTGACTGAGACATAAAAGTAAGCTATCTTAATTTGAAATCAAAAGAGACAACTGTCCCGCCATACATCAGACCTCAAGATATGGAGGATACCAGATAAAACCAGTAGGCTTGGTGTGTTTAAAGAAATCGTTGAAAGCATGAGAAGAGACAAGAGACTGTCAAAACTGACAGGTCAAATTAGAAAATATTCAAAGAACGTATAGAAAAAAAAAACCCCAAAGATGGAATCTTAAAGGATGGGCTTAATAACATACACAACACAGCTCAGGACATCCCTGGTGGTCCGGGGTGACTCCACACTCCCAATGCAGGGACACAGGTTCAGTCCCGGGTCAGGGAACTAAGATCCTACATGCCACATGGTGAAGCCTAAAAACAGAAAAAAGAAAAACCCACAGCTCAAGAGAGAGCTCAGGAACTAAACAGTGATTTGGATAGCTCTGATTCTAGTAATAGTTAAGTAGTGTATATCAGAATAACCTTGTCAGCTCTGGGGGGAAAAAAAATTAAAGTAACACAATTTGATGCTTCTAGAGAGTTCCAAACAGTAGGGATCAGCTGAACCCTTGAAAGGAGAGAACTTCACTAAGTTAGGTTCATCTTTCCCCTGATAATACTCCCTAGTTCATAGATGCAGCTGGGTTAGAAAGAAAGCAGAAAGTCCCAGGCTTACCAGCTGTAGGTGCCAGAGCAGCTAGTTGAGCAATCTCAGACATGAAGGAGCCACAGCGGGTGGGGCCAAAGTCTGCTTAGAAAATTCCACAAACACTAACTGACTAGTGAAGTACAGATGCAGGCGGAAGACACCAAGTCTTCTGTAGAAAGCAAGAGCTGGGAGAGTAGAGTGCAAAGGAATAGTAAAGTATTATGCACACTCGGGAGAACAGCGCCCATAGACACAGACCTTGAGAGGAGCAACATCTTGGGGTTAGCAGACAAGACACCAAGCACAGCTATTATAAATACGGACAAGGGCTTAAAGGGAAAGAAATGGCTCCAAGGAGTGAAGGGATGGGTAAGCCTAGCAGAGACAGGTGCAGTATAAAATTTAAAACAAGTGGAAAAAATTTACAAAACTGAAAAATACCTGAATTTTTTTCAGAAATCACTGAATGTTCTTAATATCAGATTGGAGATGGCTGGAGAAACAGCCCTTGGACTTGAGCATGGATCAAAAGTAACTGTCCAGTCCCAAGAACAGAGAGGAAAAAATATGATTTAAAAAAGAGAACAGAGCCTTGTTGACCTCTGAGTCAATACCAAGTGATAAAATGCATGTATAATTGGTGCTCCGGAAGGAGAGGAGAGGTGGATGAGGGAAATTCGCCTACAAGTCCTTGTCTGTTGATATGAGAATAAAGAAATTGATTCAATTTTGACTTATTACATTCAGGGGGCTTTGTTTAAATGTTAAATGAGCAAAGGGCAGAAAGAGAGTGTTTCACTTTCATACTAGTGAGGAAAGAAACCAAATCGGTTTATTTAATTCAAAAGAGCAAGGCGAGAGAAGAAACACTTGGCCAAACATTACAGGTAAGTAGCAGAAGGGAAGAGAGCAGAATTCCAACACATGCATAATTATGCTGCTGCTGTTTAGCCGCTCAGTCATGTCTGACTCTCCTGTGACTCCATGGGCTGTAGCCCGCCAGGCACCTCTGTCCATGGGATTTTCCAGGAAAGAATACTAGAGTGGGTTGCCATTCCCTTCTTGGGGGATCTTCCCGACCCAGGGATCTAACCATGTCTCCCACATTGGCAGGCAGATTCTTTGCTATTGAACCACGAGGGAAACCAAAATCATGGTTAAACCCAAAATTAAAAGATAAAGACTTAAGAGTAAATATAAAGCTAAAATCTTGACTTATTCTATGTAGAAAAGGCATATCTAAAATACAAGTACCAGAAAGACTGAAGGTATAGGATAAGAAATTATATGATACAACAATCAAAAAATCTGTAGCAGTGTGTTAATAGCTGACAAAATAAGTATTATGTTAAATGGAATTCACCTGTTTATTCCTAAGACTAAAAAACATGGTCATCAAAAAAGAAATGGAGAAACCACTGTAATTATGAAAGAACAAATTTCAGCTAAAAAAAGAGATTGAGCCATAATATATCCTATTATAAAATCTCCAATACAGCATATTTTAAGAAAAAACAAGTTATATGATAAAAAATTATAGTACTTTATCTGCTGCTGCTGCTAAGCCGCTTCAGGTCATGTCCGACTCTGTGCGACCTCATAGATAGCAGCCCACCAGGTTCCTCTGTTCATGGGATTCTCCAGGCAAGAATACTGGAGTGGGTTGCCAGTCTATCACATTAATACACTTCTCCTCAAAGGATCATGTGTAACAACTAAATTCTTCAAGTTTCCCTGGTACTGAATTATCTGCCTCCTGAATAACTAACTGCCTGATGCTGGGAAGGATTGGGGGCAGGAGGAGAAGGGGATGACAAGGGATGAGATGGCTGGATGGCATCACTGACTTGATGGACATGAGTCTGGGTAGATTCCGGGAGTTGGTGATGGACAGGGAGGCCTGGCGTGCTGTGATTCATGGGGTCACAAAGAGTCGGACACAACTGAGAGACTGAACTGAACTGAATTAAAAAATAAGAACTGAGCACATCATTCTGTTGCTCTGCATGCCTTGACAGCCAAAACTTCAGAGCAAAATCTAATGACATTTTACACATAAAAACTGAAAAGAAGTGTACTGATTACAACTAGAAATTATAGAATGTTAATTACAACTACCTCTAAATACCCCGAATGCTATCACATAGAGCCGGGATCACAGACTACACCCACAGACCAATTCACAGCCACTACTGTCTTTTGAATGACCCCAGAGCTAAGTCAGTCCAGTCTAACCACTCAATCCTAAACGAAATCAACCCTGAATATTCATTGGAAGGACTGATGCTGAAGCCGAAAGCTCCAATCCTGTGGCCACCTGATGCAAAGAGCCAACTCACTGGAAAAGACCCTGATGCTGGGAAACACGGAAGGCAAAAAGAGAAGGGGGCGGCAGAGGATGAGATGGTTAGACAGCATCACCGACTCAATGGACGTGAACTTGAGCAAACTCTGGGAGATATTGGAGGGCAGGGAAACCTGGTGTGCAGGGAAGTCCATGGGTTCACAAAGAGTTGAACACGACTTAGGGACTGAATGACAACAAATGAGCTAAGAATGTTGTGTACATCTTTAAGTTGCTGGGGAAAAAAACCAGAAGAAGAAGATTTTGTCTGTTGTGAAAATTAACATTTTTGTGAGAGTTTCACATAATTCAAATTTTAGTGCCCATAAATAAAGGCTGTTTGGAGAGAATCTTCTTTTGAGTTGAGGTCTTACAACAGCAAACCTGCAGCCACAAAGCTGAGATATTTCCAGAAGTTTTTTGACCCTTGGGTAGAGGATATAGAGGGTAAGAACTGTGTTGGGGAAAGAGTTGATTTTTATTCTGTAAGGAACTTTCTATCAAAGTCTGAAAAACACTCCAACTAATGAGACCTGTGAAGAATTTTTAGAGGCGATTTAACTATTACAAAAATATCTATCCTAAAACTTATTCTAATATTTCAATCTATTTCTCCACTAAACTTTATCTGTGAGTCAGAGCCATGAATACAAATAATAATTTACCCTATGATTAAAGTGAATTTCCAATCGGGAATGAAAAAGCATGACTTCAAGAGGTCTTATGACAACTGACCATTCCTTTTGGAAAATAATGAAGGGAAATCTCTTCCTCACTCACTACTATAAAGTAAAATCCACATGGTTTGAGGATTTAAACATAAAAGATGAACCATAAAAGGACAACAAGAAAATTAAGATAAAAATTTATGTCATTTTTGAATAGGGAGGCAGTTTTAAACATGAATAAATAGGCAGAAACCGTAACGGAAAAGATGGAATGCAAAATATAATAATGACCTATCTCATAAAAGAGAAAAACTAAAAGGCCAATAATATGAATATTAACCACAAGAATACTGATTTAAAGCAGCTGATATATTCATTACGGATCAAATATCTTACTCAAAATGACGGGCAAAGAATAAGAGAAGGAAATAGAACTAAAGGATCTACATTGAAAATGTGTTGGTGTGTGCATGTGTGTGTGTGCTGAGTCATGTCTGACTCTTTGTGACCCCGTGGACTGTAGCCCACCAGGCTCCTCTTCCCAGGCAAGATTACTGTAGCAGATTGCCATTCCCTCCTCCAGGGGATCTTCCTGGCCCAGGGATCGAACCTGCATCTCTTTTGTCTCCTGCTTTGGCAGGCGGATTCTCCAGCACTGGCATCACCTGAGAAGCCCACAATGAAAATAGTGCAGATTAAATCAATAATGGGATCCTCTCCAATGCAATACGAAATTGTTTTGGTGTGGGTCAAGTTTGGGGGCTGTAAACTGGTGTAACCTTTCCAGAGGGCAAGTTTGCAGTGTTGATCAAAAGACTTAATATGTGCAGTTGACATTCCCTTACAGGAACCATTCATTTACACAAAAGTTCTTGTTTTCTTCTATTGACATGTCACAGTAACATCCCCCATTCTCAAAATCACTTGTCCTTCATTTTCATTTGGCCATCAACGAGAAGCCAAGAAGAACATGGATACATAATAAATTAGGGGGCATCTATGATTAAAGATATATAGTAACAGTCACTTTGTATCTGGAAGCTTCTTCATCAAGAAAAAATATTTTACATGGAAAGAAACAGCACTGTGTCCAGGGACTGCCAGCCTCCTCTTTTCCTGAAATGCATTAAATCAGCTCATCAGTTATTTCTCCTCATCTCAGGATCTTCCCAATTTCCCTCAGCCTGTTTTTTCCAGATCTCTTTTATTCACGGTAAACGCTTAGCACATTTCTTTTTTCAGCTGACTCTAGTTGCTTTAAGATTTATGCATTTATGTGGCATATACAAGTGAAATGTGAAAAGATTTTCAAATATGGGCAAAACCAATTTGGTTGGAGTAGTTCTTGCAAACTCATTGGACTCCAACCATTATACTGTTTAACAAGAAACAAATCTTCCTGGTAATACAGAGATCCTCTTTAATTTGTATTTAGAAAATTTAATTCAATGCCTCATTCAGCACGAGAAAAATGAGTTGGAGCAGCCGGAACTTGGCGTTTGAAATGGGGAAGAAAAAGTGCGGAGTGGGCAAGTCAACAAGACGAGATGGTTTCAGTCTTGAAGACGAGAACCTCAATCATTCACACTGCTTGTCACCCGTGAATTGAGGCTTTCACTGCGCAGCTTGCTGGAGGGTGCTCAGGGGATTAACCGATAAAGTCAGTGGTCCTCTGACTTTCAAAGTAACAGTGCACTTTTGTGTATAAACACTCGAAGAAAAAGGGCTTTGAGACTGGGAATTCATTTCTCCAAAATACTTTGCACCATGCTTAAGTGGCCTCCATTACTCTGTAATAGTCACATGACAAAGTTTGGTGTTATCAGCGATCTGATGATGAGCTCAGTGGGTATTTTGTTTCACTTTATTGGGGATCTTCAGCCTTCTCTGCAGCTCCCATGGCAGCCCAGTGAGGAATCCCTGGGTTTGGGGCTCTGCTCTCTTTTTTGCCCCCCTTTTCTTTTCTTACGGGAGGAAGAGCTTTTCCACTTGTGATCACATTGGGGATCATTTCCCTGATGGATCAGGGCTCTGTATAATGCACTGTTCTGATGTATTCTTGCCTCTGGGTTTCGCAGACTCCGCTTAAGGAGAAAAGCTCTCTTCAATTTCCCATTCCAAGAAGTGAGGACTCAGGGGCAGAGGTGGTTATTGCTGGAGGCACATACAACCCACATCTCAGGGTCCCTTGATGATGCTCCCTGGATCCTAGGCTGAAAGACCTACTGTCTTCTTCCATGAATTCTTTGGGTGAGAAGATTCGCCTCCCTTCACTGATCCCTTCTGTCCGGGATGTGTGGTGGTTTTCCCTCAAGCCCTTTTCAGTGTTCTCTTCCCCTCCAGGACTTCTACACAGGATCTCAAAGAGCCCTTCATTTCAACTCTGGTTGTTCATGTCAAAGTGACTTTCTTACACTAAGAGAGAGCGGCTAATGTTCTACTTTAGTAAGTATTAACTACCTGTTATATGTGTGAGGCCCAAGCTAAATACCCAAACATTCAGAAATATTTAAAAAATTTTATCCTGCCCTCTTGAAATTTCCCACAAAAACACCAAAATCCATGCAAGTCATACAACCACACTACAGGGTACACACACGAGTTGCTTTAAGAAAAGTGTAAGAATTTTTTACTGGAGGATTAAACAGATTTTAATTCAATACTCTCCTTTCCATGATTTAAGATTTGAAAACTAAGATTATGTGAAGATTTTTTATGTGCATCTATCTGTCCTGGACTGGGAATTCCCAGGCAGTGTGTCCCTCTTCTCAGATATTTTTATGCAATGAGTAACCGAGAGCAGTAATTGCAGTTTCCACAGTTCCACACCTCTACAATAAGTTAGGTGAAGCAAGCTGGAATGGGTGTTATCCTAGGTGGCAGAGGCAGTCTTCATTACAACCGGCATTCTTTTTGAATTTTGCCCTTGTACAAAGTCAAAGCAACACATTTATACATTTAAGAAAACTATTTCTCATACAGACTCCAGGGCAGGATGGTTATTCAAACTGGCATTGTTGGAAAGCAGCAAAGGCCCAGCTCTGTGCTGTTCTGCGTAACTGACGTCGCTTTGTCAATACAGAGAGTCTTTCCACAGATTTCTGATACAGACCCATGGTTCTCAAAGTGAAACCCTCACTTGGAAATTAGAAATGCAGAATATAGAGCGCCTGCTTCAGATCGGCTTGAATCAGAAACTCTGCGGAGGGTCCCAGGAATCTTTTTTTTTTTTTTCCTTCAAATCTGTGAAGTGTGGTTAGTTCACCACATTTGTCTTTTTAACTTTTATTTTTATTTGATTTTTATCTTATTTTTTGAATGGGAGCATAATCGCTTTCCAATGTTGTGTCAGTCTCTGCTGTAAAATAACATGAACCAAATATAAGGAAGATAGTATACAGACTTCCCTGGTGACTCAGTGGTAGAGAATATGCTTGCTCATGAAGGAGACGTGGGTTCAATCCCTGGGGCAGGAAGATTCCCTGGAGAAGGAAATGGGAACCCTCTTTAACATTCTTGCCTGGGGAACCCCATGGACAGAGGAGGCTGGTGGGGTACCGTCATGGGGCCGCAGTCAGGCATGACACACACACGCCTTTGTCTTTGTATTTTATTTCCCCTGCCAGACTAAAATCTGATTGACAGATTACTCTCTGCTTTTTCCCTAGTTGGTGGCACCAATATAAGAATCACAGCTTTTTCTCTTAATCTTCTCTAAAGACAGAAAAACCAGAAGAGTATAGAGCAAGACCCGTCTGTCGTGGCTAATGAGGCATCACGTGGATCAGTGTTGGCCAGTGTGGTCTACAACTGGAAATGCAAATTCCACCCCAGGTGCCTGAAACTTTAGGGGGGGCCAAGAGTCTGGTTGAACAGCCGTGCAGGTGATTCCACTGGCAACTGTAAGAACCAGTGGATGCTATCCGAAAGCTACAGTGCTCCTCAATTCTCAGTTTTAAAAGGGAAGAATGGCATGCATAAGCTCAAACAGAGCTAGACTATGGCATGTGTTTACACAGAAGCAAATGTCATCTTCTAGCTATACCAGCTTTGGGCAAAATCTGACCTCCAGGTCTCAGCCCAGCCATTGTCCGTCTTCCTGTTACACATGGAGGAGATGCTTCCCACTCTGGTTCCGAGGAACGGAGCTGAGACCAGGCGATCTGAGGTCCTCGACGTGAGCTCTGTGGCCCTGGTTTGGGTTCTGTCATTTTGCTCAGCGGATCCTCTCCACAACTCCCAGACCTGCTCTGTTGTTCAGAATCCTGTCCTCCCCTTAGTCTGCTTCTCTTTATCTCTATCGTGCTTCATAACAGTGACATAATACCACAATTCTCACTTCTTTGTACCTGACCCCATCAGGGTAGAGTTAACTTCCAAGTTGGTAACTGCTTGCTAATTCTCATCGACATCTGTGTCCAGAGTCATCAACATGCAGGAAAACACAGATCAAAGAGCAAGCCCCTCCACAGGGCCTGACCCTGGGACTCAGACACAGTAATTGCTCTGCTGCAGGGAGTCTGCTGTCCGGCAGAACCCCTGCTCCCGGTTCTGGCCCTGCCTGAGCACCTTCGTGTATCTCTGGGATGACCAGTGTGAGGGTTGCAGCTGGATGTGGAGACACAGATTTTTTTCTTAGGGAAATTTCATTCTGGCCTTATTGATTCCACCTTCCAAGATGGCTCTTGCTTTCTTTCCCCAAGCAGTTCCCTCCCCAAAGCCAGCTTTCTCAATACTCACACAGGACACAGCTAGGAGAATCTTATGAGAACCACAGAGAGCTATAAAATGCATGATATTTGCAGAGGTTCTCACGAGCTAGTTACATAGTCCACGAGATGGTAGAAAACCAGTTCTGTCTTGGTGCTGACATTTATTTATTCTGGAAAGATAGAGTGTTTTAAATTGTAAATGGAAAATGCAGCCTGCCCCATCAACAAAGGATGCTGAAGCCATCAAGCCATCAGCTACCACTGCTGCCTGCTAAGGTGAGCCCTGGGGGGGACTCAGGGTGAGAACGCTCAGGACACTGGCCCCAGATAGCTGAGGTGCTTATCGAAGGAACGATTACAATGAGCCTAGACTCTGGCACCATCCCATACATGCCTGCTCAGTCACTTCAATTATGTCCCAGTCTCTGGGACCCCATGGACCCACCAGGCTCTTCTGTCCAGAGGACTCTCCAGGCAAGAGCACTGCAGTGGGTTGCCATGCCCTCCCTCCAGGGGATCTTCCTGAAAAAAAAAAAAAAAAGCACTAAATTCCTTAACTGCACACACCTGGGTTTACTTAATCAATCGTAGTCTTTTGATGCTCCTGCTACCTGGTCTTTGTTGTTAAACTGCCTACAGACCCTGGCTCCTCCCTTACCTCTTAGGAGCTATCCTGGGCTTGACTCAGGAAGTCCACCGAATAAAACCCAATTCTGGACCTTTATTAGTTTGAGCAATTTTTTTTCTTCTCAGTTCACAAAATTAATAACTTTCCTGGAGAGGGAGCAGGACAGAAGTGTGAGCTTCAGCATTAGACAAACCCAAGTCCGAATCCTGCCTCTACTGTTTTTTAGCTGAGTGAATTTGGTGAAGCTATCTAAGTTGTCTGCATCTCCATTTTTAACAGGTAAACCCTTAGGTAATAGTATCTGCTTTGTAGGTTTGTAGCATTACTAAATTAGTTAATCTTTGTAATCCAAGTGACACATAGCTGACAGTCAAGTGATAGGTATCACTGTGAATACCTGGATCAAAAACAAATCTGTTTTTCTTTTTTTTTTAAAAGGATTAATTTTATTTTATTTTTAAATTTACATAATTGTATTAGTTTTGCCAAATATCAAAATGAATCCGCCACAGGTATACATGTGTTCCCCATCCCGAACCCTCCTCCCTCCTCCCTCCCCATACCATCCCTCTGGGTCGTCCCAGTGCACCAGCCCCAAGCATCCAGCATCGTGCATCGAACCTGGACTGGCAACTCGTTTCTTACATGATATTTTACATGTTTCAATGTCATTCTCCCAGATCTTCCCACCCTCTCCCTCTCCCACAGAGTCCATAAGACTGTTCTATACATCAGTGTCTCTTTTGCTGTCTCATACACCAGGTTATTGTTACCATCTTTCTAAATTCCATATATATGCGTTAGTATACTGTATTTATAGATGTAAAACTATGCCACCGACAGCTTGCAACCGACAGCTATCGTAACCGACAGCTTCTATATTTGGGGAAAGAAAACAGCTCAAAAATTCTTGAGTTTGAATCCTGTTTAATTTCCCAATGTTTAGAAATGACTGCTCTCAAAAGAAACTGTATCGATGCTTGTCTTCCGACCTCACTGATCATCAGCGGATACTCGGTGGTATGGAATTATAATGACGACGGTCACATTGGATCTCTCAGCTTCCTGAGTGTCTCCTGGTTGTGTATGAAAGCCCACTGCCATGAGCAGAAGAGGAACCGCTAGGCCTCTGCATGGACCAGAGGCCCCAGCAGCCTGTCTCAGCAGCACCAAACAGGGGGTCATCCAAGCATCTTTCATTCTCACACCATCTGAACCGCGAGGAGAATTTTAACTGAATTCAGAGTGAATTTAAGATCTGTTCCCCTGGAAGAGCCCAGTAATTTATGACCCGGTCACAAAACTCCATAATGTAATAAATATAATGTAATATATAATATGATACACGACTTCCAAGGTGGCACAGTGGTAAAGAACCCGCCTGCCTATGCAGGAGATACAAGAGATGCGGGTTCAATCCCTGCGTTGGGAAGATGCCCCGGAGGAGGGCATGGCAACCCAGGTCAATGTTCTTGCCTAGAGAATCCGATAGACAGAGGAGCTTGGTGGGCTACAGTCCCCAGGGTTGCAAACAGTCAGACACAACAGAAATGACATAGAATGCATAATATAATTTAATAATGAATAGTGCATTTATTACTAACGTGTTTATTAATAATATATTTTAAATAAGTTACATATAAAATGCATATATTAACACTTCACGTATTTGGTCGCACCGGGTCCTAGCTGTGGCACATGAGACCTTTAGTCGTGACTTGTGAACTCTTAGTTGCAACACACAGGCTGTAGTTTCCTAGCCAGAGATCGAACCCACATCCCTTGCATTGGGAGTATGGAGTCTCAGCCACTGGACCACAGGCAAGTCCCCACAACACACTAAACTTACTCTAAATACCTAAATCTAAATATGCATCCTGCCTCATCCTGAGTGTAGATATGCTACACTCAAGCAGGGATAAAGTTCTGGCAGGCACCAAAGTTTTATGAAAAGTACTGAGAGAAAAACTTGAAAATCTATACAATTTAATCCACTGACTATTTTTCTGTAAACAGGAGGAAAATGCCATCATCCTGTTTCTGCAGGACACTTTGGTCTAGGGAATAGGAGCCAGTGAGTTTCGCTATTAGAGAAAACCAGAAAAATAAGTTATATAATGTTCTGTATGGAGGCATTCGGAACTTTTAAATCCACTTTGCTCTGGCTGCTTTAAAATTGGAGCAAAGTGCTATTTTTAGATATGGCTTCCCTGGTGGTTCAGAGGTTAAAGAATCTGCCTGCAATATGGGAGACCCGGGTTCAATCCCTGGGTTGAGAAGATACTCTGGAGAAGGGCATGGCAACCCATTCCAATATTCTTGCCTAAGAATACCATGGACAGAGGAGCCTGGCGGGCTACAGTCCATGAAGTCGCAAAGAGCTGGACGTGACTGAGTGACACGGCTGCTTTAAAATCAGAGCAAACTGCTATTTTTACTAAAGTCTAAATAGCAGGGTGCATAGGACTGCAACCTGCTGCTCTCTTTCTCCCCTGGAGTTTTACTTTTCTAGCTTTGATAGATATCACTGCACCTGTTTGTCTCTTAGAAGCCATGGCCAAAGGCAGTAAAAGGTGAGAAAGACTTGAGCCAAGATCTGTGCAACGGTTTGATCTGCTGATTTTCCTTAGCCTTTGGTATGAAAAGCCTCCTGTTTTCCAGATGCTGAAGGTCTGTGCACTATGGAGCGTGCAGACAGAAACGTCCAGGTTACAGCACCGTACAGGCATCGGCTGGTGGCTGTTGGAGACGGTATGAGGAAGACGATGAAACCGTGTGTAGTTAGAAGGACAGGACAAACCACGCCTAGACTTTCCTGGGCTCCCAGGCAGCTGTCAGCACCTTCCCTTCCAGCTGAGCCACGGTTTTCACTTCTCCCTGCACCCGCACTCCAGAGTCTCCCAGCCTGCAGCCCTCACTGGCCTGGTCCAGCTGCAAACGCTGTGATCACACCGCCTCCGAGACTACAGTCCGAGGGATGCTCAGAGCCAGTGAGCTGCAAGTGTGGCTTCTTCCAAAGGCTACTGACTAAGCATCTGGCCCCTGACACCACCTGGACCCCCAGCTCCCATCCCACGTCCGCACTCACAACCACTTGACTGGTGATGCTTTAGACTCTGTGTGGCTCTATTCCTGGAGTGATACTGAACACCTAACACCAAGGCACCACAACTAGGCTTCGGTCTGCGAGGCGATCGCTCCCATTGCGCACAGAGTAAGAAAGCGGAAATCACTCGGCAGTTAGACACCTGATCGCCGGCTCCTCAAAGCTGACTTCCACAGGCACCCGAAAGTTCCACCTTGAAAGCACCTGCTTCTGTCAACTTAAAAAATATTCACAGCCTAAAAGTTGAGAGTTACGTTTTATTCGGCAGGCATTTTTAGGACTTCAACAACGGGAGACAGCATCTCAAGTAACCCCAAAGGCTAGAATTTTAAATACGTAAAGCAAAAAAGTGTAGAGATCTTTGGGTTTCCTTGGTGGCTCAGACGGTAAAGAATCTGCCTATAATGCAGGAGACCCGGGTTTGATCCCTGAGTTGAGAAGATCCTCTGGAGAAGGAAATGGTTACCCACTCCAGTGTTCTTGCCTGGAGAATCCCACGGACAGAGGAGCCTGGTGGGCTACAGTCCATGGGGTCACAAGAAGTCAGACATGACTGAGTGACTAACACTTTCTTCCTAAGCTCATCAAACTGCCAGTGGTGTGATTCTGAATTCCAGTAGAGGGCAAGCTTGTCTTCTAGTTCTCCAGTATTTGCACTACAGGGGGAAGACAGCCTCTAGATCTAAAACAATGTTTCCTATAACTGTTCACACTCTGTAAGAGCCACATCAGTGTTAACAACAGGGTCACTAAATTACTTGTCAGGCATTTTGTTACAAATTATATTACAGACAAAGGAAACTGACAAGGAGCCATAAGTTAAAAATAAATTCTGTTTTCCTCCATTAGTTTAACTCTAGATTCATTAACAACACAACTATTTACAGTCTGTTTTCTGCACACATAATAAAAATGGGGGCACCTTCAAGTCACTTTAGCCCAGAAGAGGAAGTTCTTGCTGTACCCACCTCTCTTGATCCCAAAGTTATTCTCCAACCAGGCATGGTACTGCATTGGGTAACTGAGATATAGAGCACTTACTAATTGTACTGTAGGATGAAATTACAAACATTCTTCCTTTATTTTCTAAATAATCAAAACTGAAATTTAGTGTTAAAATATAGCCACAACAAGGTTCTACTCTCTAGCACAGCAAACTGTACTCAATATCTTGTGATAAACCATAATGGAAAAGAATATGAAAAATAATGCATATATATATATGTATAACTAATCACTTTGTTTTATAGCAGAAATTAACACAACGTGGCAAATCAACTATACTTCAATAAAATTAATTTTTTTATATCTATTTGGCTGAGCCAGGTCTTAATTGCAACATGTGAAATCTTAGTTGCAGCATGAGGGATCTAGTGCCCTGACCAAGGATCAAGCCTGGGGCCCCCTGCACAGGGAGTGCAGAGTCTCCGCCACTGGACCACCAGGGAAGTCTCTAATAAGGTAAATTTAAAATATACATCTATAGTACTTAATGGAACTGGACTGATGTCTGTTTGTTTGCTACATCATCTCTCTGCGTGAAAAGACACATTATTCTTGCTTGAGGTTGTTTACTTATTCAACAATTATTCAACAGGCAAAGGTACCAAAGTACGACTACAACTCCAAAGCTCCAGTAAATATCACATGTTAACAGGTCAGTCTAAAAATCACCCTTAATATTGTTGAACTTCAGTTTAATCAACTGAAAAACTGAGGAAAAATGCCTGTTCCAGCCATCTCATAATACTGTCTGGAGAATCAGACAAGATAATATATTTGTAAAACACTACGTGAACCAAAAGGTGACGGGCAACCTAATTCCTTAGGAGAGACACGCTGCGGCTCTTTATTTTATAATTCAGTCTTAAGAATCACCAAGTAGAGTGGATATGTCCTCATTTGACATATAAAGAAACTCTGATTCAGTAAGCTTTTTCTCAGGATAGTAAACCCCAGAAGGATTAAGTATATTATTGAAGGTGTGCAGCACTGGTGATATTATCAGAGAAAGAAACCCACTGATCATCACTTCCTTCAAAATTCTTTTAATATTTCTGAGGGGATGGGATATGTCATTAAACAATAAACCAAGAGTTTGAGATACAAGGTGGAAGTCCACTAGATATCTTAAGACAGGTGTGACTTAGAAATCTTTGTGTCAGAAAAGGTCCATTGTGACATAGGGATGCAAAAACAAGAAAGGTATATGCCCTGTAATACAACTGGTGTGAAACGCACGAGCAAGGCAGGAGACGGGAACGCTGCGGGATGGTCTAACGAGAGAGGGACCTTTGGAACCGAGCAGGACCCTGTGGGGCCTTCTCAGGACAAGCCTGCCCCATCCCCTCCACTGTAGCTGCTCTCTGAAGTGCTTGCATAACAGGATCTGATGCACATTTCCTGAGTAGTTTCACAGATGTGAAAACCCCACCAAACGGAAGATGCTAACAACTTGAGGACCATGAGCACATAACTCCCAGTCTCCCAGAGCCCGAGGACTGATAAAGTCAACCCTGTGACACCGCTCTGTTCCCTCACCATCAATCAGAGACCTGTACACAAGCTGATCATGTACTTGGTGACCCTCCTCCCTCTGTTGGCTTTTAAAAATGCTTTGCCGAAACCTTTCTGGGAGCTCAAGGCTTTTTAGGGCACAAGCCACCCATCTCCTTGCCTGGCCCTGCAGTAAACCTTTCTCTGCTACAAGCTCCGACATTTCGGTAACGTTTAGCCTCACAGTGCACTGGGCACTCGGACTTGCACTTACACCTCCAGGGCACAGGGTTTCAGTCTTATTATAATCGAGCACTGTGTGTATAAGACAGATAGAATCCAAGTATGGGGCAGAGAGAGATTCCAAAGCCAGTCCAATCAAACTGACCCCCTCTCCTCCCATCAGAAACATTTCAGTTAAAATCTCAAGCATGCGCAAATTGGGCTCATGCTTGTACCAAATGAAGGCTAGACATGGGGAGAGTCAGCTGCAGAGGAGCTGAAGACTGGGCTCCAGGGAGCAGATGGTCTCCATTACCACTCTGGCCAGCTCTGGCAAATCCCTTTTGCAGGATGAGGGCACCTTTCCCTACAGTATCTGTGAGAGAGATGGATGCTTTAGGAAATCATGACATCGACTTTTAACACTGCTTTGAGAGAGCCCAACCAGAAAAACCATATGAGCCAAGTCTCTATTCAAGGGTTGAAGATGACGTCTACACTTTCCATACAGGGCAAGGGTCAATGCAACACCCTCTGGCTGGGCCATGTAGATAAGCACCTCTTTCACTTTGATGTCATCCCACATTTGCCGTGACCCTGAAGGGGCAGAAGGAGAGTTTTGGGGTTATAACAGTTCTATGGGAAAGCACCACTCCAGTTCTACTGGAGCAGCAGCTGCGTGGTGCTGAAGTGACTTTGAGGAGATACCCCACACCCAAGGGCAAAGGAGAAGCCCCAGCAAGACAGTAGGAGGGGTGAAATCACATTTAGAATCAAACTCCATACCTGCCAGAGATGCTTAGAGGGCTTAAACAAACCTTGTGTGCACCAGGAACCAGGGACCCCTCAGAGACTGAGACAGAACTGTGTTTGAGAGTCTCCTGAGGGGTGCAGGTCAGCAGTGGACTGTGCGGGGACAGGGGCTCTGGGTGTGGGTATGGCATAAGCCCCTTTGGAGGAGGTCACCATTAACCCCACCACAGAGCCACCAGAACTTACACAGGACTGGGGAAACAGGCTCTGGGAGGGCACAAACAGAACCTTGTGCACCAGGACCCAGGAGAAAGGAGCAGTGACCCCACAAGAGACTGACCCAGACTTGCCCGTGAGTGTCCAGGAGTCTCCGGTAGAGGCGTGGGTCGGTAGTGGCCTGCTGCAGGGTCAGGGGCACTGAGTGCAGCAGTGGGTGCATGGGACCTTTTGAAGGAGGTCACCATTATCTTCCTTACCTCCATCATAGTTTGGTCTCAGGTCAAACAACAGGGATGGAACACAGCCCCACCCTTCAACAGAAAATTGGATTAAAGATTTACTGAGCATGGCCAATAACCTCAGATATGCAGATGACAGCACCCTTATGGCAGAAAGTGAAGAGGAACTCAAAAGCCTCTTGATGAAAGTGAAAGAGGAGAGTGAAAAAGTTGGCTTAAAGCTCAACATTCAGAAAACAAAGATCATAGCATCCGGTCCCATTACTTCATGGGAAATAGATAGGGAAACAGTGGAAACAGTGTCAGACTTTATTTTTGGGGGCTCCAAAATCACTGCAGATGGTGACTGCAGCCATGAAATTAAAAGACGTTTACTCCTTGGAAGGAAAGTTATGACCAACCTAGATAGCATATTCAAAAGCAGAGACATTACTTTGCCAACAAAGGTTCATCTAGTCAAGGCTACGGTTTTTCCTGTGGTCATGTATGGATGTGAGAGTTGGACTGTGAAGAAGGCTGAGCACTGAAGAATTGATGCTGTTGAACTGTGGTGTTGGAGAAGACTCTTGAGAGTCCCTTGGACTGCAAGGAGATCCAACCAGTCCATTCTGAAGGAGATCAGCCCTGGGATTTCTTTGGAAGGAATGATGCTAAAGCTGAAACTCCAGTACTTTGGCCACCTCATGTGAAGAGTTGACTCATTGGAAAAGACTCTGATGCTGGGAGGGAATGGGGGCAAGAGGAGAAGGGGATGACAGAGGATGAGATGGCTGGATGGCATCACTGACTCGATAGACATGAGTCTGAGTGAACTCCGGGAGTTGGTGATGGACAGGGAGGCCTGGCGTGCTGTGATTCATGGGGTCACAAAGAGTCGGACACGACTGAGTGACTGATCTGATCTGATCTGATCTGAGCATGGCGCTGCCCAACAGAACAAGAACCAGCTTCCCCCTCAGTCAGTCTCTCCCATCAGGAAGCTTCCATAAGCCTCTTATCCTTCTCCATCAGAGGGCAGACAAACTGAAAACCACAATCACAGAAAACTAACCAATCTGATCACACGGACCACAGCCTTGTCTAATTCAATGAAACTATGAGCCATGCCGTGTAGGGCCACCCAAGACCGACGGGCCATGGTGGAGAGTTTTGATAAAATGTGGCCCACTGGAGAAGGGAATGGCAAATCACTTCAGTATTCTTGCCTGGAGAACCCCATGAACAGTATGAAAAGGCAAAAAGATAGGACACTGAAAGATGAACTCCATAGGTTGGTAGGTGCCCAATAGGCTACCGGAGATCAGTAAAGAAATAAATCCAGAAAGAATGAAGAGATGGAGCCAAAGCAAAACACACCCAGTTGTGGATGTGACTGGTGATGGAAGTAAAGTCCAATGCTGTAAAGAGCAATTTTGCATAGGAACCTGGAATGTTAGGTCTATGAACCAAGGCAAATTGGAAGCGGTCAAACAGGAGATGGCAAGAGTGAACATCGACATTTTAGAAATCAGTGAACTAAAATGGACTGGAATGGGTGAATTTAACTCAGATGACCATTATATCTACTACTGTGGGCAAGAATTCCTTAGAAGAAATGGAGTAGCCATCAGAGTCAACGAAAGACTCCAAAATGCAGTACTTGGATACAATCTCAAAAACGACAGAATGATCTCTGTTCATTTCTAAGGCAAACCATTCAATATCACAGTAATCCAAGTCTATGCCCCGACCAGTAATGCTGAAGAAGCTAAAGCTGAACAGGTCTATGAAGACCTACAAGACCTTCTAGAACTAATACCCCAGAAAGATGCCCTTTTCATTATAAGCCCTGGAATGCAAAAGTAGGAAGTCAAGAGATACCTGGAGTAACAAGGAAATTTGGCCTTGGAGTACAAAATGAAGCAGGCTAACAGAGTTTTGCCAGGAGAATGCACTGGTCATAGCAAACACCCTTTTCCAACAACAAAAGAGATGACTCTACAAATGGACATCACTGATGGTTGACACCGAAATCAGATTGATTATACTCTTTGCAGCCAAAGATGGAGAAGTTCTATAAAGTCAGCTAAAACAAGGTGGGGAGCTGACTGCAGCTCAGATCATGAACTCTTTTTTGCCAAATTCAGATTTATATTGAAGAAAGTAGGGAAAACCAGTAGACCATTCAGGTATGATCTAAATCAGATCCCTTATGATTATACAGTGGAAGTGAGAAATAGATTCAAGGGATTAGATCTGATAGACAGAGTGCCTGAAGAATTACAGATGGAGGTTCGTGACACTGTACAGGAGGCAGTGATCAAGACCATTCCCAAGAAAAAGAAATTTAAAAAGGCAAAATGGTTGTCTGAGGAGGCCTTACAAATAGCTATTAAAAGAAGAGAAGTGAAAGGCAAAGGAGAAAAGGAAAGGTATACCCATTTGAATGCAGAGTTCCAAAGAATAGCAAGGAGAGATAAGAAAGCCTTCCTCAGTGATCAATGCAATGAAATAGAGGAAAACAATAGAATGGGGAAGACTAGAGATCTCTTCAAGAAAATTAGAGATACCAAGGGAACATTTCATGCAAAGATGGGCACAATAAAGGACAGAAATGGTATGGACCTAACAGAAGCAGAAGATAATAGGAAGAGGTGGCAAGAATACACAGAAGAACTGTACAAAAAGATCTTCATGACCCAGATAATCAGGATGGTGTGATCACGCACTTAGGGCCAGACCTCTGGGAATGTGAAGTCAAGTGGGCCTTTAGGAAACATCACTATGAACAAAGCTAGTGGAAGTGACAGAATTCCAGCTGAGCTGTTTCAAATCCTAAAAGATGATGCTGTGAAAGTGCTGCACTCAATATGCCAGCAAATTTGGAAAACTCAGCAGTGGCCACAGGACTGGAAAAGGTCAGTGTTCATTTCAATCCCAAAGAAAGACAATGCCAAAGAATGCTCATATACCACACAATTGCACTTATCTCACATGCTGGCAAAGTAATGCCCAAAATTCTCAAGCCAGGCTTCAATAGTACATGAACCATGTACATGAACTTCAGATGTTCAAGGTGGATTTAGAAAAGGCAGAGGAACCAGAGATTATATTGACAACATCTGATGGATCATCAAAAAAGCAAGAGAATTTCAGAAAGCATCTATTTCTGCCTTACTGACTATGCCAAAGCCTTTGACTGTGTGGATCACAATAAACTGTGGAAAATTCTGAAAGAGATGGGAATACTAGATCACCTGACCTGCCTCCTGAGAAATCTGTATGCAGGTCAAGAATCAACAGTTAGAACTAGACATGGAACAACAGACTGGTTCCAAATCAGGAAAGGAGAACATCAAGGTTGTATATTGTCACCCTGCTTATTTAACTTATATGCAGAGTACATCATGAGAAACGCTGGACTGGATGAAATACAAGCTGAAATCAAGATTGCCAGGAGAAATATCAATAACCTCAGATATGCAGATGACAACACACTTACGGCAGAAAGCGAAGAAGAACTAAAGAGCCTCTTGATGAAAATCAAAGAGGAGAGTGAAAAAGTTGGCTTAAAACTCAACATTCAGAAAACTAAGATCATGGCATCTGTTCCCATCAGTTCAGTTTAGTCACTCAGTCATGTCCGACTCTTTGCGACCCCATGAATCGCAGCACGCCAGGCCTCCCTGGCCATCACCATCTCCCAGAGTTCACCCAAACTCACATCCATCGAGTCGGTGATGCCATCCAGCCATCTCATCCTATGACGTCCCCTTCTCCTCCTGCCCCCAATCCCTCCCAGCATCAGAGTCTTTTCCAATGAGTCAACTCTTCGCATGAGGTGGCCAAAGGACTGGAGTTTCAGCTTTAGCATCAGCACTTTCCATCACTTCATGGCAAATAGACGGGAAGACAATGGAAGCAGTGAGAAACTTTATTTTGGGGGGCCTCAAAATCACTGCAGATGGTGACTGCAGCCATGAAATTAAAAGACGGTTGCTCCTTGGAAGAAAAGTTATGACCAACGTAGATAGCATATTCAAAAGCAGAGACATTACTTTGCCAACAAAGGTCCATCTAGTCTAAGCTATGGTTTTTCCAGTAGTCATGTATGGATGTGAGAGTTGGACTATAAAGAAAGCTGAGTGCTGAAGAATTGATGCTTTTGAACTGTGGTGTTGGAGAAGACTCTTGAGAGTCCCTTGGACTGCAAGGAGATCCAACCAGTCCATCCTAAAGGAGATCAGTCCCGAATATCCATTGGAAGAACTGATGCTGATGCTGAAGCTCCATTACTTTGGCCACATGATGTGAAGAGCTTACTCACTGGAAAAGACCTTGATGTTGGGAAAGATTGAAGGCAGGAGGAGAAGGGGATGACAGAGGATGAGACAGTTAGATGGTGTCACTGACTCAATGCATGTGAGTTTGAGCACACTTCGAGAGATAGTGAAGGGCAGTGAAGGCTGGCCTGCTGAAGTTCACGGGGTTGCAAAGAGTCAGATAGGACTTAGCAACTGAACAACTTGGAAATGGAAGAGAAGTTATTCCAAAAGACTTTGAGTTGAAATAAAATCATTCATGCTTAAAAGTGTATATTACCTTTGGAATAACAATGATATACTTACTGGAAAAAATCAATCATTGTGTCAAGTACATATTGGCACTTGCCATCTATCTCTACAAGGATTAAATCCTATGCAGCTGCAGCTGCTGACTTTCAGCATCTTCTGAAAGGAATTCAGGGTGTAGAGCAGAAATGAGGCACTCTATGCTCAAGGAAATACTGGCAGAACAAGCTTTCAGATGGTTAGGAATTTTCAGGAGTTGATTTTATGAGCCTGGTTCTTGAATCTACTCATATTAAGAAAAGCACTAAAGTCCTTCATGGTGACAACTGCTCCTTGTGACTAACAAACTTTCTGGAAAAATACATGCTTGACTGATGTACTTCTCCTTCACCAAAATCACATATATACTGACTTTCCCTTTCCTGTTTGGAGCAGTTTCTCAGTGCTATTTAAGGTACTGTCTCCTGGACTATAGTCTTCATTTTGCCCCAAATAAAACTTAACTCGCAACTGTTACACTGTAAAGTTTTACAGTTGGCAATTGCTAAATAGAAAATATTGCCACATCTGTCCTATACATTTCCAAGGCATTCCACTGGTCAAATTTAATATTTCACTTTCAGCCATTCATTCATGACTTATTTCCGTTCCTCTGGAGCCCGCTCAAAGTTAATGTTTCCATGTTTAGAGGACTTTAAGTTAATTCATTCCATGAAAACCTTCTTTTTCTCTAATGGGGTCTACACAAATGTAGAAAGAATGTTCATCTAAATCAGTTATATTTATGGACACTAAGTGAATCCAATAAATGCAATACAGCTTACTTTAAAAAAGCTAATGAATTTTTTTATTTCAGGGAAGTTAAACAGTCCATATTTAATAACATAACTTATATTTTCTCTTTGGCAGAAGCTCTTTAGCCAAAAATGTGAAATGCATCCCAAGCTATTGTTCTTCCCTCCTACAAACTGTTTCTTAAATCATACAGGGCATTAAATTCAGAAAGGGATAAAATGTTAGAAGTCATGGGTGAATGTAAGAGTTGAACCATAAAGAGGGATGAGCACTGAAGAACTAGTACTTTTAAATTGTGCTGGAGAAGACTTTTGAGAGTCTCTTGAACTGCAAGGATATCAAACCAGTCAGTCTTAAAGGAAATCAGCCCTGAATGTTCATTGGAAGAACTGATGATGAAGCTGAAGCTCCAATACTTTGGCCACCTGATGCAAAGAGCTGACTCATCGGAAAAAACCCTGATGCTGGGAAAGACTGAGGTTACAAGCAGAAAGTGGTGACAGACGATGAGATGGTTGGATGCCATCACTGACTCAATGGACATGACTTTGAGCAAACTCCAGGAGATGGTGAAAGACAGGGGAGGCTGGCATGCTGCAGTCTATGAGGTTGCAAAGAGTTGGACACAACTTAGCAACTGAAAAATAACAACGACATGACGGACTCATTTAATACAACACAGTCTAGATCCCCCAAAGCATTGTCCCCAGTATACACACAGAACAACCAAATGGAGTCCAACCTGGAAGTCATCTGGAATCAACACAGAGAGAAAAGAGGTTCCCGCCAACCCTCTGTGCTCCACATCTGTCCTCATTCTTCCAACTTCTGTTGGAAGATTTATCAGGGCAAACCATCTACCAAAGGCTGACCTTCCAATTGCTCTCGGAAATTCAAGAAAACTTCCAAAATTCTCAAGAACATGTATCAAAGTCCAGCATCAGCTCATGCCAATCACTGCTTCGTTTCCTGAAAATGTTGTGTGCACAGATTAGTTTCATGAGAAAAATAATTTAACATGAGCTCCTTTTTAGCAGGTTTGGATGTGCTAAGTGAAAAAGACTGAAGCTTTAGACCCTCTCAAACCCACCTCAGAGAACAGTATGATATGTCTAAGTCATTTACTTCACTGAGGGCTATTGGTTAACAGCTGGAACTGAAAAACTTTCTGACCTCAATCCCTGACTAATGATGGTGCATTAAATTAATATCACTGAAAAGGATCTATACAATTTAATCATCTATAATGATGACATCTATTAAATTGTATAAATCCTTTCCAGTGATATTAATTGAATAAGCTGTAACCAGCAGTATCACTGAATCCAAACCCGTTTCCCCTTGTTCTGCTTCAGTTTCCTACAAATATAATGCAATGGAGCACAGGTTCCAAAACACAGTTCTGTGCCCACACTGCCCCCTCAGATGAACTGCTCCTCTTCAGTCAGTCAGTTCAGTCGCTCAGTCGTGTCCGACTCTTTGCGACCCCATGGACTGCAGCATGCCAGGCTTCCCTGTCCATCACCAACTCCCGGAGCTTGCTCAAACTCATGTCCCTCGAGTTGGTAATGCCATCCAACCATCTCATCCTCTGTCATCCCCTTCTCCTCTTGCCTTCAAACTTTCCCAGCATCAGGATCTTTTCCAATGAGTCAGTTCTTCGCATCAGGTGGCCAAAGTATTGGAGCTTCACAATCAACCCTTGCAGTGAATCCTTTCGGATCGACTGGTCGGATCTCCTTGCTTTTCTTCTGTGCATGCTAGATGGCAGAGCACAGGGTTGCTGGGTAGCGTTTGGTTACACTGAACAAGTAACACGTGCTCCTACAAGCTGTAAGAAGGGATCTCCACTGTCCATAGTGAAGGGTACACATAAAGGATGCCCAGGGCAGTCTGTGCTCCCTTCTCCACACAGAGCTGAGTCCATGAGGCACGGTGACCTGGGAGGTGGTGACCCTCAGAGCCCGTTCACAGCATTAAGTCCAGCAGTGATCCTGGCTTCCCCACAGCTGTAATCTCAGTGCCCAGAACACTGCCTGTCCTGAAGCAGATAGTTAATCAACGTTTTGTGGAATGAATATGTAGTTGAATGAGTGGGGACAGGAGCCTGGGGACATTAAACATCAAAGGAAACAAGGAGAAACGCAGGAGGAAAGGGCGGACCGGAGGAGAAGCAGCTCTATAGACTGAGGTCTCAGAACGTGGCCTTGAGCATTTGTAACGCTTCGCTTGACATTCCCAGGCCTCCCAAGTGGCAAAATGCTGTTCGTATTAGTACTCACAGTCCTGCGTTTTTGCCTACCCAATCGTGTCGTCATGGAGACAACAGATAAATGCACAATCACAACATATCCATATAACTGCACTACATGCTGGAGGTGATTGGAAGGAAATCCAAGGAACTGTAAACTCTAGAATAAATACATTTAAGCATCCCATAGACTTTGGAGTTACCCCTGAGACTCAGGGGTAAAGAATCTGCCTGCCAGTGCAGGAGACCTAGGTTAGATTCCTGGGTTGGGAAGGTCCCCTAGAGAAGGAAATGGCAACCCACTCCAATATTCTTGTCTGGAGAATCCCATGGACAGAGGAGTCTGGGGGACTACAGTCCTTTCTATGGTTTGAATTCCATTTATTTTTCATATTATTTCCAACCAGGTCTTTTAAATATGATCTGTTTACAAAATCATTTCTTCCTTTATAGCCTTTACATAATAGTTATGAAAGTGGTAAGTTCACATGGTAAAATTTGCAAACATGCCAAAACACAGAAGTGAAAAGCAAATTCCCATCCCCTCCCCAACCGTCGGCCCCACGACCCAAAGTTTCAGTGTATCCTTCTAGAAATTTCCCATGCATGCACAAACATGCATTCATATATATTTCCATTTTTTACCATGAATTTATTCTCCAATTGGACATAAAGAAAAGACTTTCCTGATTGGAAACATTTATTCTAGTCACATTTAGTGATATAAAATAATAACATGCTATCTATGGTTTTATTTCCTGTTTATTTATATATGGCATGTGCTTTTTTAAAAACCTTTTGCTTGACAATAACTAGAGTCACAGGAAATCATAATGGCAATCTAGACAGGTTTCATATACCCTTCACGCTGTTTCTCCCAATGTTATTGCTGCTTCGTTGCTCAGCTGTGTCTGACTCTGTGTGACCCTATAGACTGTAGCCCGCCAGATTCCTCTGTCCATGGGATTCTCCAGGCAAGAATACTGGAGTGGATGGCCATTCCCTTCTCCAAGAGATCTTCCTGACCTGCATATATTATATGTATATACTTAAATGTGCTAAATGCAATATTTTAAAAGGTCAACAGAGATCATAAATTGAATGCCTGTAATTAACATACTGGGTTTCTTAATCTATTTTTCTCTCATTTTATATAGCCTATGGAAGCCAAACTGATGTTTTTATATGCAGAATAGATATACTGGAGCTTTCAGATGCATCTTTAATGAAGGTCATAATAATACTTAGACCCTTTCCAGAAAGATGTGGAAAACACATTAATTCTATAGCAAGTAAAGTATATAAGCAGAAACCTTTCATGTCCGATCACCGACAGCAATGCAGTGTTTCAGAATCTGTATGCAAGAAGCTAGAAATGCCACATCTTTTGAAAACTCTAAGACCAAACTGAGCAAATGAAAGGAGCCCACAGAGAGAGACCACACTTCAGTGAGCCTAGTTTCAAATGGAATTAGGGGGTCAGGCGTAAAAGAGAGCCTCATTTTCCATTCCTAGAAAAACCCAGAGCAATGCAGGCAACTAAATCCCATCCCCAGAGCATGTCCGCCTTGGCTGGGCAGCTTGCCTTATTAACCCCGAACCTGCTGGACTCATTCCCCAAGCTGGCTTTTCTCAGGTTTTTCCTTGAAATTCCACAGATCCAGTTCCCCATCTGTTCACATCCCATGCACTTTCTGAGACCCTGCTCCTCGCTGATGATGGCCTCCTGCATTCATTTCTCCATCTTCAGTTGGCGGGTCTGATGCACACACTGGAGCATCGGACGTGATGCGTCTTCCACTGGTTCAAGGAAGACCACTGGGGCTAGTTTATGCTTTTTTCCTGGTACCAGGCGTGCAAGGCATGCACGCTTAACAACATACACATGTAGGCAAAGCTGTTCTTTTTTTAAAAATGAAGACAATTCATTCAACAAACATTGACTGGGCACCTGCCATGGTCCTGACAGTGAATGAGACAAAGGAGATAGAAAAACGAGCAGGATAAATGTGTGAGGTTCTCAGGGCACTGTCTAAGAATCAGGGGAGGGAAACTGATTTCATCAAACGTGGTGTATCCATCTGCAAACTCTGTATCAGTTATCCCATCCACTGTGCTTCCTGACAATACCTGCAAGAGTCAGAGACGACACGGCAGAGGACGCGGAGCCAGGAGGAGGAGGAGGAGAAAGTGGCAGATACATCTATGACGGAGCCTTTTGATGTAAGTCATGATCAGTAGCTGTAAAAGTGAAAGTTAGTGAAAGTTGCTCAGTCGTGTCCGACTGTTTGCAACCTCATGGACTTTGAGTGTCCATGGAATTCTCCAGGCCAGAATACTGGAGTGGGTAGCCTTTCCCTTCTCCAGGGGAATCTCTTCCCAACCCAGGGATCAAACCCACGTCTCCCGCATCGCAGACAGATTCTTTACCAGCTGAGCCAAAAGGGAAGCCCAATAAGACTGGAATGGGTAGCCTATCCATTCTCCAGTGGATCTTCCCGACCCAGGAATCAAATTGGGATCTCCTGCATTGCAGGCGGATCCTTTACCAAATGAGCTATCAGGGAAGCCCGAGCCTTAAAAGGGACCAGTCTAATACAAAACATCACATGCATTTTGTGCACCACAAAGCAGTAAGTTATCACAGATGAGTGGGGGCTTCCCAGGGGGCTCAGTGGTAAAGAATCCTCCTGCCAAGGCAGGAGATCTGGGCTCAATCCCCCTGGGTCGGGAAGACCCCCTGGAGGAGGAAATGGCAACCCCACTCCAGTATGCTTGCCTGGAAAATCCCACATACAGAGGAGCCTGGTGGGCTACAGTCCACTGGGGTATCAAAGAGTCAGACATGACTGAGCGACCGAGCGAGCATGCATGCACGGGAGGACATTCTGGAGGAGACAAGCTGTATGGGCAGAAATGACCTCAGTGGCTGCCAGCAGTGGGGGATTTTGTCATGCATAAGCTATCCTGTAGCTGCAGGACAGCCCTGCCTGATGGCAACGTTAGGCAGAGCAGTGTCGTGGTTCCCTACCCGGGACCCCCCTCCCTCAACCCCTCCCACTGGATCCCATTAGTGATTCCCACCAGCCTAATTCAACCAGAAGCCAGAGGCAATAGAGCCCCTGTGACAGGTACGGTGGTGGGGCGGGCGGTGCCCTGGGAAAGTTACAGGAAGAGAAATAGACCAACTCAGTAGTTCGGCAAGACTTCTGAAGGCCTGGCGTTTGGCTTCGAACCTCCATCAAGGATTCCACAGAGCGAAGCAGAGACTACAGAGTCTGCAAATTAAATCTGTACATGTCCACCGAAATCCGAGTTGTCATTTTTGCAAAGGTGCTAAGTAGGCTTTGAGGAAGAGGGTTGTTATATAATAGATGCAGGATAAGAAGGCTGACTCCAAAGGGAATGGATTTCAGCGTGATTGCTGAGAATTACTGAATTCAGCAGCAAAACACACAGCCCTCTTAGAATATTTCATTTTCAAAAGCCTCTGAAAAAGCATTTGGGCGAAGCTTTCCTAAAGACTAGAAAGAAATATGATGTCGAGCATATATTTTAACTCAGTTCTGCTAAGAGTGTGGTAAGCGTCTCAGAAAGCCTGATATTCTATGTTATATATATATATAAAAGGTAATTTAAAAAAAATGTTAAGAGGGGAAAAAAGTATGCAGTCCATAAAGGATTTACATTTTATTACTAGGAAATATTTCTGGCAGGGATCTCATAAACATATTTTTTGTTAGATCGGCTAAGTGCATACAAACAAGTAAATATTTGTCTATCTGTCCACTAGTGGGCTGTTTAATCATCCTCATTATAGTGAGTATTTATATACTGAATTTATTTCTGGAATGCTTTCTAAATATTATCTGATTAATAGCTGTGCCAGCCCTGGGTTGGGCAGGCAGTGTGCCACCCACTCTGATACAAAAACAGAGAACTGGAATGTGTTCTGGGATGCGGGGCAGGAGTGGTCTGGGTCCATCTGGGCTGGTGTGACTCAATATCGTACCCTGGGCGGCTCACCCACAACAGAAACCTCCTTCTCAGGTCTGGAGGCTGGGATTCCTTGGTTGGGGTGCCCACACGGTCAGCTGCTGGGGCAGGCAGAAGCTTCTTGACTTTTTACTGTGGCAGGAAAAGGGTCAGCAAGCTTTCAGGGGTTCCTTTTTAAAAATATATTTTACTGAAGTATCCTTGATGTACAGTGTGCTAATTTCTGCTGCTGTCGCTTTTCAGTCGCTCAGTCGTGTCCGACTCTTGGTGACCCGCAGCACGCAGGCCTCCCTGTCCTCCACCATCTCCCGGAATTTGCTCAACTTCCTGTTTATTGAGTCGGTGGTGCTATGCCTGCTGCACAGCCAAGTGATCCAGTTATACATACATATACATATTCCTTTTCATATTCTTTCCATTGAGGTTTATCACAGGATACTGAATACAGCTCCCTGTGCTGCACAAGGATCTTGTTTATCCATCCTAGATGTACCAGTTTGCATCTGTTAATCCCAAACTCCCAAACCATCCCGTCCCCACCCCTTCCCTCAGGGATTCCTTTCTTAAGGGCAAAACTTCCATCACCTTCATGACCTAATTATCTCTCCAAGGCTCCAGCTCCTAATATCACCACATGGGGGGTTAGGATTTCAACATATGAATCTGGGGGGAGGGACACCTGCAATCTACTACAGTCCCTACGGTGGCAAAGAATTGGACACCACTGAGCGACTGAGCACGTGTGTGCACACACACGCACACACACACAATCAGTCCTTCCCAGGGGGACTATATTACAGCTGAGATTTCTTCACAGAAAAAGAGATGATTTTTTTTTCTCATTTTCCCCTACAAACAATTCACCTAGCCAAATAACTGAGTGGAAGAAGGGGGTTGGGGAACAAATGATGTAGAATATTAGAAGAGTTGGGCTCCAAAGTCATTGCAGATGGTGACTGCAGCCATGAAATTAAAAAATGCTTGCTCCTTGGAAGAAAAGTTATGACCAACCTAGACAGCATATTGAAAAGCAGAGACATTACTTTGCCAAAAAAAGGTCCATCTAGTCAAAGCTATGGTTTTTCTAGTGGTCATGTATGAATGTGAGTTGGACTATAAAGAAAGCTGAGCGCCGAACAATTGATGCTTTTGAACTGTGGTGCTGGAGAAGACTCTTGAGAGTCCCTTGGACTGCAAGGAGATCCAACCAGTCAATCCTAAAGGAGATCAGTCCTAAATATTCATTGGAAGGACCGATGCTGAAGCTGAAACTCCAATACTTTGGCCACCTGATGTGAAGAACTGACTCCTTAGAAAAGACCCTAATGCTGGGAAAGATTGAAGGCAGGAGGAGAAGGGGGTGACAGAGGATGAGATGGTTGGATGGCATCACCGACTCGACAGACATGAGTTTGAGTAAGCTCTGGGACTTGGTGATGGACAGGGAGGCCTGGCGTGCTGCAGGCCATGGGGTCGCAAAGATTCAGACACGACTGAGCGACTGAACTGACCTGCCCTGGTCTTTGAACCAACCTGAGGAGGCAGCGGTAGAAAGGCAGAGGGAGGGTGAACCAGGACGACTTAGTTACGACAGGAGGAGGGCAGAAGCACTCCCCTGTAGACGCTGCTTTTGTAGACACTCCAGCTACATAAACACAGCCAGTGGCTACAAGCTGCAGGAAGGCGATTTCAGCTGAGTCTCAGAAAGGCTTTTCTCATCTCACAGGCACCTCGTCCCTGAAGGTGGAGAAAAAGGCCCCTTTCGTCCCAGAGGGCTCTGTGGTCTGTAATCTGCTTTATATCCACCAGCAGGGCAAGGCTGTTACAAGTCTGGTTACAAGAAAATGTTCAGGTGGTAGGTACTGAAATGAGAAACTCAGGCACGGATAAAGTGACCTACAAGGGATCCTATGTCTAATTAGCAATATATTTGGGTTAAAAACTAAAGACTTTGATTCGTAGCTCTAATAGTTATTCTGTCACTAGACAAAGACAACTACAGTTCCAAGCACCATATATATGACTTCATTTGTGAGTTATTGTGTGATTGTTCGCAGCTCATCTTTTTTTTTTTAAGAATAAAATCAATTCCAATTTTTGAGACTCAAAAGTGTAGACAATAATACAATTCATCATAAACATAAGAAATAAAGATAAAATGAGATGAAAGTAAAGATAATAAAGGAATTAATCAAAAATAAATATCCTAAAAATAACAATGGTTTCCTTCTAGGCTTTTCTATGCATATTGCTTATGTGAAAGAGATTATATTTGTCAACAGTATTGTATTCTGCATTTTCCCCCATAATGTTATGAGGATTTGTTAATGTAATAACCAAAGTAATGAAAAAATATTATCTTATTCTTTCTCTATAGTTATTATTCATGTAAATCTCCACCCTTGGCTTTAATTTTTGGCTTATATTTTACCACTATTACTATGATTAATTTATAATTATGAAAGATATCTGTGGGCATAAGGGTAAAATTTCAAAATAGCATGGAAAAGTAATAGTAAAAATGCAAATTATTCCTCTTCTCCATAATCACCACCAAGACCAGCATCACCACAACTTCAGTCGCATCCTCAAAGGAAATCACTTGGATGGTACCACTTCTGGGTCTCCTGGCAGCTCCCTCTACAGTCTGTGGAAGAAGCTTAGCAAGAAGCTTACTTCTTTTTAAAAATTTATTTTATTGAAATATAGTTGACTTACAATGTTGTGTTAGTATCTGCTGTACGGCAAAGTGACTCAGCTATACTTATATATGTGTATGTCAGCTTAGTCGCTTCCGTCGTGTCCGGCCCTTTGCAACCCCACGGACTGCAGCCTGCCAGGCTCCTCTGTCTACGGAGTTCTCCAGGCAACAGTACTGGAGTGGGTTGCCATTCCCTTCTCCAGGGAATCTTCTTGACCCAGGGATCGAACTTCATCTCTTATGTCTCCTGCATTGCAGATTGCAGGCGGGTTCTTTACCACTAGCACCAGCTGGGAAGCATACACATTACATAAATAATGAGCATATATAGACATATTAATACTTTTAAATATTTAAACATTGTTTTTTAGATATTTAAACATTACGTTTAAAATATCCTTTTCCATTACGGTTTACCACAGGACACTGAATACAGCTCCCTGTGCTGTATAGTAGGATCTCATTGTTTGTCCCGTGTGTAATAGTCCGCGTCGGCTAATCTCAATCCGTTCCTCCTTCACCCTTCCTCCCCCTTGGCAACCACAAGTCTGTTCTCCAAGTGGGAGAAGCTGGTGTCATGCTTTCCCATACAAGTAAGCCCCTGGAGAAGGGAATGGCAACCCGCTCCAGTATCCCATGGACAGAGGAGCCTGGCGGGCTACAGTCCACGGGGTCGCAATGAGCCGGACACGACTGAGCGACTGTCACTCACTCATACAAGGAAGCCGTGGGCCTGGCATCATGTAACATCACTTGCAGAATGTCCCTTCTCTCCCACGGTCCGCAGTGCCCTGGTGTCAGCCGGAGTCGACAGCCTCAGCTCTCCAGGTGGGAGACAGGAGGGTGGGCTTCACACGAATTGCCTGGCTCCCCTTCCACAAAGCAGTCACTTTGTTCATCTGCGGTTTCTCTCTGTAGCTGCTCCAGCGCCAGCATGTTAGTGACCAGAGTGCCTCCCTAGCGGATGGGTCTCCGTAGGCTGAAAGCGTCTTTTACGGATACCATGACTTTCTCTTTGAGGATATATTAGTATTTCTCCATGTGATCCCATCCTCTTTCTTAGAGGAATTTCTCAAAATTTTAATCTGCTGCTTCTCTCTTGGCTTTTCAGTCGCTTATAACCACAGTCCCTTTTGTATGTCTTTACTCTTATGTCAAGTTTTGAGGGAAGAGAGATTTAACTATATAAGCTTTGTCCACCACTGTGAAACAGAGCCTTAAATATTATTCGAATGGATAATCATTTTGGTGCTGTCATCAACATTTCTTCCTAGGAGAAATACTTATTTCTAGCTTTCCAGTGTTATAAACAACACAGCGATAATTTTTAATGAGCTCAAACATTCTCCCATATTTTAGAACATCCTGACTATGTATTTTCCACAATTTTTCTAAAGAATGTACTTGATCTGTTAGTATATTAAATGCACATGAAATTTGTTGCATCTTACCATCTTTCCTTTCCAAAAGGAAATTTGTTTTCCTTTTATTCCTGCTATAGACTTTAAACATATATTTGTACATAGTTTGTTGATTAGACAATTAAAAGCTAAAGAGTATATTTTCCTCATGCTCATTTTATTGCTTTATTCTGAGGATGTTGTTCTTTATTAAGATAATAGGCAGGGGAAGGCACCAAGATGGCGGAGGAGTAGGATGGGGAAAACACTTTCTCCCCCACAAATTCATCAAAAGAGCATTTAAACGTCGAGTAAATTCCACAAAACAACTTCTGAATGCCGGCAGAGGACATCAGGCACCCAGAGAAGCAACCCAACTCCTCGAAAGGAGATTTCGAGCCCTACGGTAACTCCTCCAGCGGAGAAGCAGCGCAGACACCTGCATCCACCATTAGCAAGCGGGGGCTGGGCAGGGAGGCGCGACGCGGGCTGCATCGCTGAGAGTAAGAATCTGGCCTGAATATCCTGAGCACTATCTGAGCGAAATAATTTGGGCTAGCAAACCAGACTGTGGGATATCTACCATGCGAAAAGCCAGCCCTAACCTAAGACACCGCCAGCCCGCGCACGGAACAAAGGACTAAACAGAGGTAGCCGGCTGCAAACCTTCCCCCTCCGGTGACAGGCAGCCAGAGCCGGAAGGGGGCAATCGCAGCCCCAGAGAGACATTATCTATAAAACTGGCTTCTTTGCTAACTAAAACTTATTGGGGGTCTGGATGGTCAACATCTGCCTGAGAAGGTGCGCCGGTTTTACACCCAGATAACCAAGTGGCGGGGAGGCGATAAGTCGCAGCATTGGCGCTCGCCAAACACCTCATCACCTGAGCTGCTCGGACCTGGGAAGAGCACAAAACGCAGCCCCAACTGAGTCTGCGCCTCTGAGGACTACCTGAGTGCCTGAACCTGAGCGGCTTGGACCTGGGAGGTGCATGCAACCCAGGGCCAGCCTCGGATTGTTCCCGGCGGAACAACCTAGAGCCTGAGCAGTGTGGGCAGGGAGGCTACACGCGCCGTGAGCGGGGGCAGACCCAGTGTGGCTGAGGCACTGCGAGCGCATGCCAGTGTCATTTGTTTGCAGCATCCCTCCCTCCCTCCCCATAGCGCGACTGAACAAAGAGAAGAAATACAGCTCCACCCACCAGAACACCGACACAAGCTTCCCTAACCAGGAAACCTTGACAAGCCACCTCTACATACCCACACACAGCGAGGAAACGCCACAATAAAGAGAACTCCACAAACTGCCAGAATACAGAAAGGACTCCCAAACTCAGCAATTTAAACAAGATGAAGAGACAGAGGAATAGCCAGCAGATAAAGGAACAGGATAAATGCCCACCAAACCAAACAAAAGAGGAAGAGATAGAGAATCTACCTGATAAAGAATTCCAAATAATGATAGTGAAATTGATCCAAAATCTTGAAATTAAAATGGAATCACAGATAAATAGCCTGGAGACAAGGATTGAGAAGATGCAAGAAAGGTTTAACAAGGACCTAGAAGAAATAAAAAAGAGTCAATATATAATGAATAATGCAATAAATGAAATTAAAAACACTCTGGAGGCAACAAATAGTAGAATAACAGAGGCAGAAGATAGGATTAGTGAATTAGAAGACAGAATGGTAGAAATAAATGAATCAGAGAGGATAAAAGAAAAACGAATTAAAAGAAATGAGGACAATCTCAGAGACCTCCAGGACAATATTAAACGCTACAACATTCGAATCATAGGGGTTCCAGAAGAAGAAGACAAAAAGAAAGACCATGAGAAAATACTTGAGGAGATAATAGTGGAAAACTTCCCTAAAATGGGGAAGGAAATAATCACCCAAGTCCAAGAAACCCAGAGAGTCCCAAACAGGATAAACCCAAGGAGAAACACCCCAAGACACATATTAATCAAATTAACAAAGATCAAACACAAAGAACAAATATTAAAAGCAGCAAGGGAAAAACAACAAATAACACACAAGGGAATTCCCATAAGGATAACAGCTGATCTTTCAATAGAAACTCTTCAAGCCAGGAGGGAATGGCAAGACATACTTAAAATGATGAAAGAAAATAATCTACAGCCCAGATTATTGTACCCAGCAAGGATCTCATTCAAGTATGAAGGAGAAATCAAAAGCTTTTCAGACAAGCAAAAGCTGAGAGAATTCTGCACCACCAAACCAGCTCTCCAACAAATACTAAAGGATATTCTCTAGACAGGAAACACAAAAATGGTGTATAAACTCGAACCCAAAACAATAAAGTAAATGGCAACGGGATCATACTTATTAGTAATTACCTTAAACGTAAATGGGTTGAATGCCCCAACCAAAAGACAAAGACTGGCTGAATGGATACAAAAACAAGACCCCTACATATGTTGTCTACAAGAGACCCACCTCAAAACAGGGGTCACATACAGACTGAAAGTGAAGGGCTGGAAAAAGATTTTCCATGCAAATTGGGACCAAAAGAAAGCAGGAGTCACAATACTCGTATCAGATAAATTAGACTTTAAAACAAAGGCTGTGAAAAGAGACAAAGAAGGTCACTACATAATGATCAAAGGATCAATCCAAGAAGAAGATATAACAATTATAAATATATATCCACCCAACATGGGAGCACCGCAGTATGTAAGACAAATCCTAACAAGTATGAAAGGAGAAATTAACAATAACACAATAATAGTGGGAGACTTTAATACCCCACTCACACTTATGGATAGATCAACTAAACAGAAAATTAACAAGGAGAAAAAAAAAAAAAACATGTATCTATAAAGTTCACTAAAGCAAAGCACAGTAAAATGAGGTATGGCAATAAAAGGCATTAAATTTATCAAATAAAAAAAATAAAAAATAAAAAAGTATTTATTATGGGTAATACTGAATATAATCAAATGTAAATAGAAGCATGAGAAGAAACCCAAGGAAACCCATGCATCCTTCATTCAGATTCCTTCTCCACTAATCATTAATGACACGACTTTGAACAAATTAACCAAACCCAATGAATTATCTTCATCTGTTGTATGGCAGTAAAATGCTCTCATGTTTTGCTTAATTTGAGACTTAGACAAAAATGAAAATATTACACTAAAAACAACTGGCACACAACCTGGTGCTTAATAAAAGTTGATGGCAAAAAAAAAAAATAGGCAATTATCCCCATTTTTCTTCATTTTTATGGTGCAATATTCTTTTTTTTTTTGTTTTTATATTTAGCTAGTTAAATATATCTGGAATTAAGTTTAGGATATGATATGTGCTGAGAAAATTGATTTATACAATAAATGACATTGAGGAAAATAGCTAGGTTCTTGAAAAAAAATGGACCATTCCTTATTCTACTAGTTGGTGATATTTGTAATGCACATTATTTCTTTCCATAAATATCTTTTGATAAAATCTGTAGAATAACAAATAAAAATTTAGAATGCTGGTTTGTGAAGATGAACTCCATTTCCATGTGAAATACAGATAATTTGCATGGAAGTGACAGATTTGCAGGTTTAAACAAGACTCCTGACAGCATCTCTGGCCTGCGTTGCATCGAGAGAGCTCTACAGGTGACCTCACATTTCCCTTGTTCTGACTGAGGGTGAACTTTGGGGACTTTACATAGTCTCTTCTGCTGAAGCACCACCAGGGTGCCTTGGGATTTTTATGTCAGAAAGGCTATTCCTGGGGGTGACAGCAATGTCGATTTTGATTTAAAAATCATCTTCATGAGGCATTTTGATTTAGGATTCTGTATTTCATATCCTTCCATGGTGCATCTTCATTAACATTTAGCAAGGCATGTGAAGATCTTTTCCCCACTTCTAAAAAAAATCTAAGTCTTTGTTTCAGTGCATTGAATAATTCCTCTTCCCTCTCTGGCCCAATCTTTGTTTTTAAAAAAATTTTTTTTAATAAAAAAATTTTTTTTGGCTGCACCTTGTGGCACATGGGAATCTTAGTTTCCTGACCAGGGACTAACCTGTGCCCTGTACACTGGAAGGTAGGATCTCAACCACTGGACCTCCAGGGAAGTGCCCTCCACCCCCCACACCCAATTTAAAAAGTGACCTCAGCCCTCAGAAGAACTGACCTGGCTGGAAAAGTCTAATCAAACTGGGATAAACCAAAGAGTCCTCTCTGGAAGACAGACAGAATCAATAAACCAAACAGTTCCCTCTGGAAGACAAACAGAATCAATACCATAGTTGCTGTTTCACGAGCGTTTTGCTGAGTAGGAGGACACGATGGATAGAAAGAGGAGAGAGTGTCAGTGGAGGGTCCAGGGGAAGAAGAGGCGGGATAGTCAAGGCTTAGTCTTGCAGATGAGGCTCTGCATTTGGGGCAGGAAAGATGCCACCAGGGCAGTGTCCCATCCACGTGTGTGCATGCTCAGTCGCTTCAGTCAGGTCTGACTCTTTGCCACCCCTTGGACTGCAGCCCGCCAGGCTCCTCTGTCCATGGGATTCCCCAGGCAAGAATACTGGAGTGGGTTGCCATGCCCTCCTCCAGGGCATCTTTCCCACCTAGGGATCGAACCTGCATTTCCTGCATTACAGACAGATTTACCACTGAGCTACTGGGAAGCCCCCCGCCCCAACCATCCACGTGGTGGTGAATCAAATCTATGACCTCAACCGCTTCTGGAGGTCATCAACTCCCTATATATAGTCGGCACACTCACTCAAACCAGTGGCACAGAATCCAGTGCCAGCAGATGCTGCAAACTGTTCTCATTCACGAAATTGAAGAATTCAAGTAGAGAATCATTGGCTGGAAACGGGAAGAGGATCAGCAGAAACACGTCAGTTACACAAGCATCAAAATGGCCTTACACATCTCAACAGAAATGTGACATTTACATCACAGGTTTGTGCCCTGAAGAGAAGAGCCCTCCTCTCCGCATCTGTGAAATGAGAGATCCAGACAGGTAACCTCAAAGGCTCCTGTGACTTTGCACATCCAGACCTCGGTGATCCATTTCCCATCATGGCTCAAAGGCAGCCTTCCCAAGAGGGTAAATGTGCCACCTTCGTCCAGCAGAGGGGCCCCAAGGAAGTTACATGGAGAACCACCCATGGGCCAGCATGGAGGAGGTGACGTGGGGACCGGCTGTGCCCTGCCCCTCTCTGCCCTTCCTCCCCTTGCTGCGTTCTCTTAGACACCTGACTCCAGGGCTGCACAGGTTTTCTGAACCAGAGAAGAATGACTTTGTCCACATGATCCATCTAAGATGCTGTACCTCTTGGACTGCAAGGAAATCCAATCAGTCCATCCTAAAGGAGACCAGTCCTGGGTGTTCACTGAAAGGACTGATGTTGAAGCTGAAACTCCAATACTTTGGCCACCTCATGCGAAGAGCTGACTCATTTGAAAAGACCCTGATTCTGGGAAAGATGGAGGGCAGGAGGATAAGTGGGCGACAGAGGATGAGATGGTTGGATGGCATCACTGACTCAATGGACAAGGGTTTGGGTGGACTCCCGGAGTTGGTGATGGACAGGGAGGCCTGGTGTGCTGCAGTTCATGGGGTCGCAAAGAGTCGGACACGACTGAGAGACTGAACTGAACTGAACGAGCACAACACTGCAAATCAACTATACTTCAATACTTTTTTTTTTAAATAAAAGAGAGGCAGATATTTGGATTATTTTGGAGAAAAAATAGGAAGGAGAAAAGAGATACTGAGAAAAAGTCAGATAATTCCATTTACATTCCTACTCTTTCTGGGATAAGCACCACAGTAGTGTCAAATGGCTTTGTTCTCCAATAGCCCAGTGTATATTTACACATATTTGTGTTTTTTTTCCTTTTTACATTTTTTTATTGGAGTATAGTTGATTTATAATTTGTGTTAGTTTCAGGTGTATAGGAGAGTGAGTCAGTCATACATATAAATAGATCCACTTTTTAACGAATCTTTTGCCATATAGGCCATCTCAGAGTATTGAGTAAAGTTCCCTCTGCTATAGAGCAGGTTCTTCTTAGCTATCTGTTTTATTTATGGTAGTATGTAACTGGAGAAGGCGATGGCACCCGACTCCAGTACTCTTCCCGGAAAATTCCATGGACGGAGGAGCCTGGTAGGCTGCAGTCCATGGGGTCACTAAGAGTCGGACACGACTAAGCGACTTCACTTTCACTTTTCAGTTTCATGCACTGGAGAAGGAAATGGCAACCCACTCCAGTGTTCTTGCCTGGAGAATCCCAGGGACAGGGGAGCCTTGGGGGGCTGCTGTCTACGGGGTCACAGAGTCGGACACGACTGAAGTGACTTAGCAGCAGTATGTAACTAAATATACTTTCAACACTTTTTCCCCTGTTACCTCTTATTCCAATGGCATTGTTTTTGCCACTTATCTTGACTGTGTATCAGAATCACTATATTAGGGCTGAAATAAAAATAAGTGTGTGTGTGCACGTGCTCAGTTGTGTCTGACTCTTTGGGACCCCATAGACTGTAGCCCACCAGGCTCCTCTGTCCATGGGATTTTCCAGGGAAGAATACTGGAGTGGGTTGTCATTTCCTTCTTCAGGGGATCTTCCCAACTCAGGGATCAAATCTACATCTCTAGCATCTCCTGCACTGGCAGGCACGCTCTTTACCACTGGTGCCACCTGGCATAGGAAAATGCATTTATTCTATCTAAATTTTTTTGGGGGGGGCACAGCTTGCAGGATCTTAGTTCCCTGACCAGGAATTGAACCTGGGCCCTCAGCAGTGAAAGAGCTGAGTTCTAACCACTGGGAAACTCAAGACTTCCCCCCATCTAGAACTGTATATCATTAAAAACTGCATGACCCATGGAGGGGCTGGTTAAGCCTGTGTCTGCTGGTCTTACCATCTCTGAGTTCTCTTCCAACTCTGAAATCCTGAGGCACCTGTCAACACCAGACATGAGCTGCCACGAACAATGATGATTTTTCAGTTGTTCACTGAAATCAAAGTGTAACGCAGACACGGCTTCGCAGCTATGAGATGACGAGCATGGGGCTTGTCTAGCTGATGTCACGCTGAACACCAAGTCAGTGAACTTTGTCTAAAGTTTCAGCTTGAGGTAGCTGTGAAGGGAACCTAGGTCCCCTTGGGATACCAAGCATTTTCCTCCTGAGTTGGGCCTGGATTTCTTTTTATCAGCCATTCCTTAAGGCCCTGGAGATTTCCACCAGAATGCAAATATGTGCCCTTGGCGAGAAGAGACTGAATAATTATAGTTACTAATCTGTGTACGGATGTGAGAGTTGGACTATAAAGAAGGCTGAGCACCAAAGAATTGATGCTTTCAAACTGTGGTGTTGGAGAAGACTCTTGAGAGTCCCTTGGATTGCAAGGAGATCAAACCAGTCCATCCTAAAAGAAATCAACCCTGACTTCAGTCCTGGAAGGACTGATGCTGAAGCTCCAACACTTTGGCCACCTGATGAGAAGAACTGACTCATTGGAAAAAACCCTGCTGCTGGGAAAGATTGAAGGCAAAAGGAGAAGGGAGTGGCAGAGGATGAGATGGTTGAATGGCATCACCGACTCAATGGACATGAGTCTGAATAAACTCCGGGAGAGAGTGGAGGACAGGGAAGCCTGGTGTGCGGCAGTTCACGGGGTCAAAAAGAGTCGAACGTGACTTAGCGACTGAACAACAAAAACAACCCATGAACAAAGCCTTTATTTGGAGGCCTGTCTTAGAAAGCTTTCACATCAATGAACTCATTTGATCCTTACAACAGCCCTGAGGAGAAGGCCAAGAGGAAGGATCACATATTAGCAAGAGATGAGAAAGTCCAGCTCAGAGAACTTACCTGGCTTGGCAAAGAGCATCCTCAGAAGGGAACAGATCCCAGTCCAGAAGGCAGGCTTCTGGGGCTGGCCCAGGCTCTCCTCACTGTATGTGAGTTTATCACTGGTCTTGGGTCCTGAAGCTGGAAAGCTCACGGCCATTGCCACATCTAGTCAGGGGCTGGAGGATCCCTCTAACTCAAATGTCCTCAGAAGGAGTTATGAGAAGAGCAGCAGAAAGGGAAGGCAGCCACTGAGAGACACAGACCATGGACTACTGGAGAATGGGAGGAGTCAGGCCACACTCACTGACCTATTCACGCATCAGCATTTTCTGAACCTCTGCTCCATGATAGGCACTTTGCTAGGTGATACACACACGCAGGACAGACAACTGTGTGTGTGTTCACTCACTCAGTTGTGTCTGACTCTTTGTGACCCCATGGACTGCAGCCCACCAGGCTCCTCTGCCCATGGGATTCTCCAGGCAAGAATTCTGGAGTGGGTTGCCATGCCCTCCTCCAGGGGATCCTCCCAACCCAGGGATCAAACCCGTCTCCTGCACTGGCAGGCAGATTCTTTACCAGTAGCACAGGGGGAGGTTCTGAGCCCCTAGAGAGCAGAGTTAACCAAAGGGAAAAGGAGGGATGGAGATGCTGTTTAGAATACCGTCTGCTTCCTGCCTGGAGTTGCCTGTTGAAACTCCTCTCCCTAAGGTGGGGGGTGGCATTAATATTTCTCTCATTTCAGGCCACCTTACTGCTGTCCAGGGCAACAGATTTTTCTCTCACACTTCATCCTGCCCCCACAGCTTTCAGGGAGAAGCTGCCTTCAAGCCAGAGCATCGATCTGCACCTACAGAGGAATCAATGTGGGCGTCTGGAAATGAAGCACAGCCTGGAGTGGAGGTGTTCGGCTTTGGCACACAGCCATCTCCCCTGAGCTGGGGGCATCCAAATTAAAACACATGCTCTGTCTCAGAGCGTTTAAGGAATAATTCATCACCTGCATTCCACCTAAACACGGCTAAAACCTCAAATAAGCAATATTTCCTCGTTATTTATAAACTTTCAGAAGAAAAAGGCAGATCTCCAGAAAGGAAGCTGGTTTAAAGACTTGGCCACTTTTTTTTCACACTATGCCTGCATCAGTATGTATTCCTAAAACGGACATCAAATCTCCTACACATGTAAACTCTCCCTCCATTATCTTTTAAGGTAAGTTTCCAAAAGAATTTTCAGTTTTCTAAATGCTACCTGGGTCATGTCAATTCCTGCTTAAAGAGACAGGAGGGGAAGTCTGCAATTTTATACAGATTTCTAACAAAAACGATGGAACTAAAAAGGCTGTGTAGGGGTCATCAGTTAAATCACATTTAATAATCATAAGTCTAATTTCTAACACATTTTGATAAATCAAATTTCCACCAGAGTATTTATTTATATTCAAAGAAAACTTTCTCTCATTTTTATTTAATCTTTTTCCTGTTTCTCCCATCTTCACTCTGAAACCAGGTCAATTTCCTGCCCCAGCACCGCCACTAGAACAAAGAGGAATGATCATTCTTAAAGGACCATAAGAGTAAAACCCACTGCAGTACAACAAAGACACTTGCTCCCCAATGTCCACCGCACACTATCCACAACAGCCAGGACACGGAAGCAACCTAGACGGCCATCAACACATGAACGGATAAAGTAGCTGTGGTACGTACATACAACGGAATATTACTCAGCCATAAGAAGGGGAAATTTGAGTCAATTGAACTGAGGCGGACAAATCTAGAGCCTGTTACACAGAGTGAAGTAAGTCAGAAAGAGAAAAACAAATATTGCATATTAATGCATGCACATGGGATTGAGAAAAATGGTGCTGATGAACCTACTTGCAGGGAAGGAATAGAGACGCAGATGTAGAGGATGGACTTGTTGACACGGGAGGGGAAGGAGAGGGTAGGATGAATTGAGAGAGTAGCTTTGAAATACATATACTACCATGGGTGACACAGATAGCTAATGGGAAATTGCTGTACAGCATAGGGAGCTCAGCTTCATGCTCTGTGATGACCTAGAGCAGTGGGATGGGGTGAGGGAGGGAGGTTGGAGGCTGGCTCAAGAGAGACAGGACACACGTGTACATACAGCTAATTCATGTCGTCGTACAGCAGAAACCATCACAGCACTGTCAAGCAACTATCCTCCAGTTAAAAGTACAGACCAGGAGTAGAAAGCATATATTTTATAAGGAAATGAATATTTAAAAGAACAGATTGGTGGCTGCCACCAGAGGTGAGGGCAGGGAGGGGTGGGGGTGGTCCAAATGGGTGGAAGGGGTCAAAAGTTACAAACCTCCAGTTATAAGATACATAAGCCCTGGGGACGTGATGTACGGCTTGGTGACCACTATTAACAACACTGGACGGCTGTACTTGAAAATACGTGAAAGTTTCTAAAAGAGTAGATCTTTAAAAAATCCTCATCACAAGGAAAAAGGTGTGTAACTATGTGTGGTGATTCAGTGCAGCTCAGTTCAGTCGCTCAGTCGTGTCCGACTCTTTGTGACCCCAAGAACCGCACGCAGCACGCCAGGCCTCCCTGTCCATCACCAACTCTCAGAGTCCACCCAAACCCATGTCCATTGAGTCAGTGATGCCATCCAACCAACTCATCCTCTGTCATCCCCTTCTCCTTCTGCCCTCAATCTTTCCCAGAATCAGGGTCTCTTCAAATGAGTCAGCTCTTCACATCAAGTGGCCAAAGTATTGGAGTTTCAGCTTCAACATCAGTCCTTCCAATGAATACCCAGGACTGATCTCCTTTAGGATGGATTGGTTGGATCTCCTTGCAGCCTAAGGGACTGTCAAGAGTCTTTTCCAACACCACAGTTCAAAAGCATACATTCTTTGGCACTAAGCTTTCTTTACAGTCCAACTCTCATATCCATACATGACCACTGGAAAAACCACAGCCTTGACTAGACGTACCTTCGTTGACAAAGTAATGTCTTTGCTTTTCAATATGCTGTCTAGGTTGGTCATAACTTTCCTTCCAAGGAGAAAGCGTCTTTTAATTTCATGGCTGCAGTCACCATCTGCAGTGATTTTGGAGCCCAGAAAAATAAAGTCTGACACTGTTTCCACTGTTTTGCCATCTATCTGCTGTGGAGTGATGGGACCAGATGCCATGATCTTTGTTTTCTGAATGTTGAGCTTTAAGCCAACTTTTTCACTCTCCTCTTTCACTTTCATCAAGAGGCTTTTGAGTTCCTCTTCACTTTCTGCCATAAGGGTGGTGTCATCTGCATATCTGAGGTTATTGATATTTCTCCCGGCAATTTTGATTCCAGCTTGTGCTTCTTCCAGTCCAGCGTTTCTCATGATGTACTCTGCATATAAGTTAAATAAGCAGGGTGACAATATACAACCTTGACATACTCCTTTTCCTATTTGGAACCAGTCTGTTGTTCTATGTCCAGTTCTAACTGCTGCTTGGTGATGGGTGTTAATTAAACTTATTGTGGTGATCATTTTGAAATATATACAAACACTGAATCATTATGTTACACACCCAGATCCAACATCATGTTATATGTTTATAATGTTATATGTTATAATGTTATATGTTATATGTCTACATCTCTATACTAAAAATACAGAGTAGTACCAAAGACTCCAAAAGTAAAATTAATCTAAAACCAAATTAAGTTGATAGACAATAAAAATATGCAAATTATATATTTTATCAAGTCTAAAATGTCCTCAGTTGTAAGACAAACCATTACTTTATGTATAACTAAGAAAGAAACAGCATTTTGAGATGTAAAATCTGAAATACTTATTTTCACTTGTGTTTATTAAAATAATACTTTAGATTTATTTGTACATAATTATTTATCATATGGCCTTCCCTGATGGCTCAGGCAGTAAACAATTCACTTGCAATGTATCATTCTCGTCAATAATTAATAACCTATTTCGTTAATAATGAAATAACCCAAATTGATATTTCTCTAAAAAAGACATCCACATGGCCAACAGGCAGATATAACAATGCTTGTCATCGCTAATTATTAGAAGAAAGCAAATCAAAGCTACAAAGAGGTATCACTTCACACTGGTCAGAATGGTCCTCATTAAAAAGACACACTGGAGAACGCGGAAACCTCCTACACTGTTGCTGGGAATGTAAACTGGTGCAGCTATTGTGAAGAAGAGTACAGAGGTTCCTTAAAAACCAACAGTAGAGGCACCAGATAAGCCAGCGATCACACCCCTGGGTGTATACCCAGAGAAAACTCTAGTTAGACAAGATCCATGCACCCTATGTTCACAGCAGCACTGTTTACAACAGCAAGACAAGGAAGCGACCTAAGTGTCCGTCCACAACTGAACGGACAAAGAATGTATGGTGTGTGTGCATATATAGTGCAATACTACCCAGCCATGAAAAAAGAATGGAATAATGCCCCTTGCAGCAAGAGGGAAGGACCTGGAGACTGTCATACTGAATGAAGTCAGTCAGAGAAAGACAGCTATCACAAGATATATCACTCATGTAGTCAAATCTAAAAATGACATAAATGAACTTATTTACAAAACAAACACTCACAAACCTATAAAAACAAACTTATGGTTACCAAAGGGGAAATAAGGGGATAAATTAGGATCTTGGGATTAACAGACACATACTATTATATATAAGATAGATAAGCAAGGACTTACTGTATACCACAGGAAACTATATTCAATATCTTATAATAATCTAGAATAGAAAAAAAAATTGAAAAAGCACATATGTACTTTATACACACGCTACTGGGTACACCTGAAAATAACACAGCAGACTAAATCAACTATATCTCAATAAAAACAGAATGAATCAAGCTGGTTAATCCCATGGACAGAGAAGCCTGGTAGACTACAGTCCATGGGATCGCAAAGAGTCGGACACGACTGAGCGACATCACTTTCACTTTCAAGCTGGTTAAGACATTCCCAAAATGTCTTCATATTCAGGACTGACTCTTCTGAATCACTTTCCAAAGCAAATCACATCAATTTTTTTTTTCCCTGCACAACACCACCCTCAGTGCCCCAAAGCCCGTCTCACTGCTGTTACTGGGCTCTCCTTGAAGCTTCTGAACCTGTGCTGCAACTTCTGATGTAAGTGGATCCATAACGGCCACAACCTCAGCACCTTCCCCTGACCCCAGAGCCACTGAAGATGTATCCCAGTGTAACTTAGAGATTCCAACAGGTGGGACATAATCTCTGGCTTAGAAGTGATGAATGATCACATTTTGGAAAACAGAACACGTAGAACCAGGTTAGAAAGCTCAAGAATGCTAGAGAGCATGGTACACTTTGCAATTGAGTGGACGGCAAGGCCTCCCTAGAACAGTAACCTTTGATCAGAGACTTGGACTTGCCCAGAAGGGAGAAAGTCACACTGATATCCGAATGAAGCATTTGCCTCCAGTGGGAACAAGCAGAAGAACATCCCAGATTGAGGAGTGCCGGGTGGGAGAACACCCCGGGGCTGACGTCTCTGGAATGAGCAGGCCAGCAGGGAGAGGTGAGAGATCAAGGCCACAGTGGCCAGAAACGCTCCGAGGCTGCACTTGGGTCTGGGTCACTCTGAGTGAAACCTTGTCATCCCCTGTCCTTACAGCTTTCTGAGCGCACCCATGAGACGACCCAACCTCTGTCTTTACAGGACCACTCTGCCCGCCCTGCTGGGCATGACAGAGGACAGGGAGGGAAGCAGACTGGTCTCAAGGTCCTGCAGTGATGGGCAAGAGACGGTGGCTCAGACGATGTACGTCTGATGTATATATGTCTGGATGTATTTTGAATGGAGAGCCAGCAGGGCTTCCTCTCCTGTTGAAATACTTCCTTCCAATTAGTTAGAAGAAACACGGGGGAGCAGGGCTTCTTATTCAGTTTTAGAAGCTTTGTTGTTGTTCCGTCACTCAGTCGTGTCTGACTCTTTGTGACCCCGTGGACTGCACGTCAGGCTTTCCTGTCCTTCACCATCTCCCAGAACTTGCTCAAACTCGTATCTATCGAGTCAGTGATGCCATCTAACCATCTCGTCCTCTGTCATCCCTTCTCCTGCCTTCAATCTTTCCCAGCGTCGGGGTCTTTTCTAAGAAGTCGGTTCATAGCACCAGGTAGCCAAAGTACTGGAGCTTCAGCTTCAGCATCAGTTCTTCCAATTAATATTCAGGACTGATTTTCTTTAGGATTGAGTGGTTTAATCTCCTTGCCATCCAAGGGATTCTCGAGAATCTTTTCCAACACCACAATTGAAAAGCATCAATTCTTTGGTGCTCAGCTTTCCTTATGGTCCAACCATAAAGTTTTAAAAGTTTATAAAACTTCTTATAAAGTTTTCAAGCATTAAAACCAATTTCATCTTCAGCAATGAGATTTACAATTTCCTTTCCCTACGCATTTTTCTGAGCAGGCAGGGAATGGCAGGTAGCACCATCAGAGGGAGAAAATTCCAGTGCATTTTAAAGCATCAATAATTGGGTCAAGGAGTGTAATAACTTGTGCAGAAGGAATGATGATCAGATGTCATGCTTTGGGCCAGCGTAGGCGCTGATTTCAGAAATCAGCCAGAAGTCACTATTTTTGCTTGTTTGTCCTTTCTTTCTTAGCGTCTGTCAAATTTCTGGAGAACAGACAGAATTCTTATGTGGAAGCATTAACCATATCAGCACCTCAATACCATGTTGGCATCTCAGCAATGAACCCCCTAAATAAAGCAAAAGATGACTCATTCCAAGAAGAATTCCCCACCGTGTTCACTGGAGGTTTTGACCTTGGGCCTGGAGTTCCCATGATGACTTGCACGTCACTGGACCTTTGCTGGGGCCTCTGTGCTGGGGGTTCCCCCCTGGTCCCGGGTGAGGTGCTGGTGGATCAGGTATACGCAGGCCAGTCCCTGATGGAAAAGACCCTGATTTTGGAAAGATTGAAGGAAGGAGGAGAAGGCAATGACAGAGGATAAGATGGTTGGATGGCATCACTGACTCAATGGAATGAGTTTGAGCAAGCTCCAGGAGATGGTGAAAGACTGGGAAACCTGGGGTGTTGCAGTCCATGGGGTCGCAAAGTGTTGGGCACGATTGAGCGACTGAACCACAACAACAAGGCCAGTCCTATTTGAATCCTGTATCCCCCAAGTTGCCTCCTGCAGATCAGAGTGTCCCCAGCTCAGTGAATTCAACATCTCTTCATCAATGTTATGAAGCAGGTCAAAAAAAACCTGACCTTAGGCAGGTCACTTAGATTACCCCTGCACTGCTCCTTCTAGGGATGTGAAAATCAATACCTGACCTTTCTTCCTACCAGAGTTTTTGTTTTGTTTTGTTTTTTTTTCAGCTCATGTTATTTATTTATTTATTTTTTATTTTTTTAATTTAATTTTATTTTTTTTAATTTTTTTTAATTTTTTAATTTTTTTTTTAAATTTCAGGTATACACGTGCTCCCCATCCTGAACCCTCCTCCCTCCCCCTCCCCATACCATCCCCCTGGGCCGTCCCAGCGCACCAGCCCCAAGCATCCAGCATCGTGCACTGAACCTGGACTGGCATCTCGTTTCATACATGACATTTCACATGTTTCAATGCCATTCTCCCAAATCTTCCCACCCTCTCCCTCTCCCACAGAGTCCATAAGACTGTTCTATACATCAGTGTCTCTTTTGCTGTCTCGTATATAGGGTTATCGTTACCATCTTTCTAAATTCCATATATATGCGTTAGTATACTGTATTTATGTTTTTCCTTCTGGCTTACTTCACTCTGTATAATAGGCTCCAGTTTCATCCACCTCATTAGAACTGATTCAAATGTATTCTTTTTAATGGCTGAGTAATACTCCATTGTGTATATGTACCACTGCTTTCTTATCCATTCATCTGCTGATGGACATCTAGGTTGCTTCCATGTCCTGGCTATTATAAACAGTGCTGCGATGAACATTGGGGTACACGTGTCTCTTTCTCTTCTGGTTTCCTCAGTGTGTATGCCCAGCAGTGGGATTGCTGGATCATAAGGCAGTTCTATTTCCAGTTTTTTAAGGAATCTCCACACTGTTCTCCATAGTGGCTGTACTAGTTTGCATTCCCACCAACAGTGTAAGAGGGTTCCCTTTTCTCCACACCCTCTCCAGCATTTATTATTTGTAGACTTTTGGATCGCAGCCATTCTGACTGGTGTGAAATGGTACCTCATAGTGGTTTTGATTTGCATTTCTCTGATAATGAGTGATGTTGAGCATCTTTTCATGTGTTTGTTAGCCATCTTTATGTCTTCTTTGGAGAAATGTCTATTTAGATCTTTGGCCCATTTTTTGATTGGGTCATTTATTTTTCTGGAGTTGAGCTGTAGGAGTTGCTTGTATATTTTTGAGATTAGTTGTTTGTCGGTTGCTTCATTTGCTATTATTTTCTCCCATTCTGAAGGCTGTCTTTTCACCTTGCTAATAGTTTCCTTTGATGTGCAGAAGCTTTTAAGTTTAATTAGGTCCCATTTGTTTATTTTTGCTTTTATTTCCAATATTCTGGGAGGTGGGTCATAGAGGATCCTGCTGTGATGTATGTCAGAGAGTGTTTTGCCTATGTTCTCCTCTAGGAGTTTTATAGTTTCTGGTCTTACGTTGAGATCTTTAATCCATTTTGAGTTTATTTTTGTATATGGTGTTAGAAAGTGTTCTAGTTTCATTCTTTTACAAGTGGTTGACCAGATTTCCCAGCACCACTTGTTAAAGAGATTGTCTTTAATCCACTGTATATTCTTGCCTCCTTTGTCAAAGATAAGGTGTCCATATGTGAGTGGATTTATCTCTGGGCTTTCTATTTTGTTCCATTGATCTATATTTCTGTCTTTGTGCCAGTACCATACTGTCTTGATAACTGTGGCTTTGTAGTACAGCCTGAAGTCAGGTAGGTTGATTCCTCCAGTTCCATTCTTCTTTCTCAAGATCGCTTTGGCTATTCGAGGTTTTTTGTATTTCCATACAAATTGTGAAATTATTTGTTCTAGCTCTGTGAAGAATACTGTTGGTAGCTTGATAGGGATTGCATTGAATCTATAAATTGCTTTGGGTAGTATACTCATTTTCACTATATTGATTCTTCCAATCCATGAACATGGTATATTTCTCCATCTATTAGTGTCCTCTTTGATTTCTTTCACCAGTGACTTATAGTTTTCTATATATAGGTCTTTAGTTTCTTTAGGTAGATATATTCCTAAGTATTTTATTCTTTTCGTTGCAATGGTGAATGGAATTGTTTCCTTAATTTCTCTTTCTGTTTTCTCATTATTAGTGTATAGGAATGCAAGGGATTTCTGTGTGTTGATTTTATATCCTGCAACTTTACTATAATCATTGATTGTTTTTGAAAATAAATTGACATGCTAGATGTGTGAAAATCTTAGAAAGTAAGAAAAAAAAAGGATTGGGGTAAAAAATGTCTGATAACCTTCCTGCCCAGCCCAAGGACAGAAGCTGACTCAAAGGTTCCAAGAATGCAATGCACATTTTTGTTTCTTTCTATACCTGCCTTTTATAAAAACTTATGCAACAGATAATGTTTTCAATCTTTTTGTTCAATTACTGTGCACTCTTCTGAGTTTCTCTCATTGTTTCATGTATATCTTATCTCCCAAGATTATAATCTGGAGGAAGAAATGGCAACCCACAACAGTATCCTTGCCTGGAAAATTCCATGTATAGAGAAGTCTGGTCAGCTACAGTCCATGGGGCTGCAAAGAGTTGGACACAACTGAGCATGCACACAAGTTTGTAAGCTTGAAATATCTCACCACAGAAAAAGTAAACAGTGGGCATTCAACACTGGTTGCCCAGTGGTCAACTGAAGCATGTTTGTGTACATGAACTTGAGAGTGTTTATGAAGAAACACCCATCTAATATCCTTCATGCTTCATTTTCTGGGTAACCTGAGAACATTGATTTAGATGACAAATCTCAAATCTGGAAGAAATAATGAATTGAATATAGTGTGACAGAATTCTACACAGTCCAGTTCTAACAGATTACAGGTATTTCCCAATCTGACAACAATAAGGGTCATTTTCCAAAAGTTGTGATAAATGAAAAGATTATAATTTGATGGTCATCATAACTCTTCACTTCAAGGAGAACACAAGAATATGTGAAAATCTGAAGAAAAGGAAAGATATAAACATCTGAATGCAGAGTTCCAAAGAATAGCAAGAACAGATAAGAAAACCTTCTTCAGCGATCAATGCAAAGAAATAGAGGAAAACAACAGAATGGGAAAGACTAGGGATCTCTTCAAGAAACTCAGAGATACCAAAGGAACATTTCATGCAAAGATGAGCTCGATAAAGGACATAAATGGTATGGACCTAACAGAAGCAGAAGATATTAAGAAGAGATGGCAAGAATACACAGAAGAACTGTACAAAAAGATCTTCACAGCCCAGATAATCACGATGGTGTGATCACTGACCTAGAGCCAGACATCCTGGAATGTGAAGTCAAGTGGGCCTTAGAAAGCATCACTACGAACAAAGCTAGTGGAGGTGATGGAATTCCACTTGAGCTATTCCAAATCCTGAAAGATGATGCTGTGAAAGTGCTGCACTCAATATGCCAACAAATTTGGAAAACTCAGCAGTGGCCACAGGACTGGAAAAGGTCAGTTTTCATTCCAATCCCAAAGAAAGGCAATGCCAAAGAATGCTCAAACTACCACACAATTGCATTCATCTCATATGCTAGTAAAGTAATGCTCAAAATTCTCCAAGCCAGGCTTCAGCAATATGTAAACTGTGAACTTCCTGATGTTCAAGCTGGTTTTAGAAAAGGCAGAGGAACCAGAGATCAAATTGCCAACATCCACTGGATCATGGAAAAAGCAAGAGAGTTCCAGAAAAACATCTATTTCTGCTTTATTGACTATGCCAAAGCCTTTGACTGTGTGGATCACAATAAACTGTGGAAAATTCTGAAAGAGATGGGAATATCGGAACACCTGATCTGCCTCTTGAGAAATTTGTATGCAGGTCAGGAAGCAACAGTTAGAACTGGACATGGAACAACAGACTGGTTCCAAATAGGAAAAGGAGTTCGTCAAGGCTGTATATTGTCATCCTGTTTATTTAACTTATATGCAGAGTACATCATGAGAAACGCTGGACTGGAAGAAACACAAGCTGGAATCAAGATTGCCAGGAGAAATATCAATAACCTCAGATATGCAGATGACACCACCCTTATGGCAGAAAGTGAAGAGGAACTCAAAAGCCTCTTGATGAAAGTGAAAGTGGAGAGTGAAATAGTTGGCTTAAAGCTCAACATTCAGAAAATGAAGATGATGGCATCTGGTCCCACCACTTCATGGGAAATAGATGGGGAAACAGTGGAAATAGTGTCAGACTTTATTTTTCTGGGCTCCAAAATCACTGCAGATGGTGACTGCAGCCATGAAATTAAAAGACGCTTACTCCTTGCAAGGAAAGTTATGACCAACCTAGATAGCATATTCAAAAGCAGAGACATTACTTTGCCAACAAAGGTTCATCTAGTCAAGGCTACGGTTTTTCTTGTGGTCATGTATGGATGTGAGAGTTGGACTGTGAAGAAGGCTGAGCGCCGAAGAATTGCTGCTTTTGAACTGTGGTGTTGGAGAAGACTCTTGAGAGTCCCATGGACTGCAAGGAGATCCAACCAGTGCATTCTAAAGGAGATCAGCCCTGGGATTTCTTTGGAAGGAATGATGCTGAAGCTGAAACTCCAGTACTTTGGCCACCTCATGCGAAGAGTTGACTTATTGGAAAAGACTCTGATGCTGGGAGGGATTGGGGGCAGGAGGAGAAGGGAACGACAGAGGATGAGATGGCTGGATGGCATCACGGACTCAATGGACGTGAGTCTGGGTGAACTCTGGGAGTTGGTGATGGACAGGGAGGCCTGGCGTGCTGCGATTCACGGGGTCGCAAAGAGTCAGACACGACTGAGTGACTGATCTGATCTGATCTGATATATAGTATATACTTATACACTAATATAAGATCTCAAATGAGATTAAGCACCAATTTTGCCAAGTACATCAAATAAGGATTAGAAATACATAGATAATCATAAATACTTCTGAGCTTTTATTATGCTCTTATCACTATGAATAGATACATGCAGAGGAAAAAGTCATTGTAGGGATATTTAAGAACGAAGGGATTTCCAGAGTCTTTGCAGAGTATTTTCCAGTGATCTTGCTAATTCTAGAACTTTCTACAGGAAACTGTCACCCACTGACTTAGGTGCTGATGTCACCATGTGTCTTTGCAGCCTCAAGAAGAATGAAGACGGACCTGGAGAAGACGATTATTTGCAAATTTGTCACACATATGTGATATATATACTACATATATCACAATATACAAAATTTCAATCTTCCTTTGTCCACTTAATATACATTCATTGAAGATTTCACCACATATATCTATATATATATAACACATATATGTTACATATGTGTTCTCAGTGTGTGGGTGTATACTCAATACATATATGTATTATATATGGATACACAATGCTGCTCAATGCTGCTTATCATTTCAATGGTTTCTGTTAAGCTGGCATCAATTAAAACTTCACTTCTTTAGTTACTAGTTTGATGAAATTTCTGTTGTATTTGTTCTAAATGTTCTTCATACTTTGTCTTCTGTTCTCATAGATTAAAAGAATTACAACTTCAAAGCTTGCAGGTTCTTTGAGACATTTTTCTTTACTCTCAAGCTTAGGATATATCTCCCATCCACTGTTTCCATTAATTTTGTATGGCTTTTTTTTCTTAATATAGCTGGAATTTAATATTATGTATATATGTGACACAGCTTTTAAATTGATTTTCTTGCAGAAAGCTGTTCCAGCATCACTTGCTGAACAATGCTTGCTCTCTTTGCTTAAAGCAAATGAAACATTCATAAATATAACAATAGCTAAATTAGATAAATGCAAATGTGTATATTGTTTTATACTTTTTTATCCTAATTAATTCTAATTTAAGAAAGTTCAGTTCAGTTCAGTCACTCAGTCGTGTCCAACTCCTTGCAACCCTATGAATCACAGCATGCCAGGCTTCCCTGTCCAGCACCAACTCCTGGAGTTCACCCAAACCCACGTCCATCGAGTTGGTGATGCCATCCAGCCATCTCATCCTCTGTCGTCCCCTTCTCCTCCTGCCCCCAATGCCTCCCAGCATCAGAGTCTTTTCCAATGAGTCAACTCTTCGCATGAGGTGGCCAAAGTACTGGAGTTTCAGCCTTAGCATCATTCCTTCCAAAGAACACCCAGGACTGATCTCCTTTAGAATGGACTGGTTGGATCTCCTTGCAGTCCAAGGGACTCTCAAGAGTCTTCTCCAACAGTTATTTCCATTTTAAAAAGGAGCTATAACACAGTGTTCTTGGTTTGACTTTAGCAATGAATCATTTTTGTATTAGTCCTGATAAGACTAATAAAAAGTGACCTAAAAGTGAGCCTTCTAGAACCTTTCCTACATATATCTGTTTCCCACATTTTTCATTTTCATTTTTTGCAGTGCCTCAAGGCATGTGGGATCTTACTTCCCTGATCAGGGATCAAACTTGTGCCCCCTGCAGTGGAAGTGCTGAGTGTTAACCGTTAGACCACCAGGGAAGTCCCTCCCACACAATTCTAATTTGACTTATATTCTTCCTGGTCAGACTGAAGCAGACACTTACGGCACTGTGCTCATTTCGTGTGCCTCTGTGTGCTTCTCTGAATCCTTCTTCTTACACCTAAGGAGTCACCAGCTATGCCTTGGATCCCTGCCTCAATGATTACCTCGTGGAATTAGCAGGTACTGGGCTGTGCTGAGGTCCAAAAGAAAGAAGAGAAACTTTCGTGTGCAGTCTGGGCTGAATCGAAATGCTGAAGTTCCAAAGTAATGACATGCTACTTTCACTTGCCAGTCCCCAGGGACACTCCTCACGCTGAGGGAGAAGGCTTCAGGCTACATCCCATCATTTTTTGGTCCAGATTTCCCCAGAAGAACGGCACACCATTTGGGATGGTTCGAGTCTCTGACTAAAATGCAGGTCCTCGTTTATAGTGAGGTCCTAAGCGTCACTACTTAATTAACTGAAGGGTCCAACCTGGATCACAATCTCCTCCCCACTGAAATATGCCCAAAAAACATGCAGTAAAACAGTCCTGCAGTCAGCACCCATGCAGACTTGGGGATGGAGTTCGACTTCCTGCTCACCTTCCACTCTTTGCTCCCCAGGTTAGTGACCACAGTGGCTCTTCACGGGGGCAACACAACCCTGAACTGGGATGTTTGGAAAATCTGCACTGGTATCTTTAATTAGGGATCCTACTGGGTTTTAATAAGTTGGTTCAAATTATGCTATTTTTTTAATACACAGACCAATCCTAGAAAACAAAATTGTCCCACGACACTTGCGAATTTCAGATGCCCCAGCAGATGACATCAACTGTGGATAATACATTTTCAATACTTTATATCACTGTGGGCTGAACGTTCAAGTCCTCACAATACTCATAGGTTGAAACCTCATCCCCATTGTGATGGTATTGCAGGCAGGGCCTTTGGGGAGATTAGGTCATGAGGCTGGGGCCCTCATGAATGGGATTGGTGCCCTTATAAAAGAGAGACTGGAGAGCCCCCCTCTCCTGTCACATGTGGATACAGTGACAAGACAGCCTCCAGTGAGATAGGACATGGGGCCTCAGCAGACACCAAGTCTGCCACTGCCTTCATCTTGGACTTCCCAGCTTCTAGCTGTGAACAATAAATTTCTGTCATTTAAAAGTCACCCCAGCCTATGGTATTTTTGACATAGCAGCCTGAATAGACTGAGATAGAAATGTTTAACAAAAAGTGAAATAAAAGTACAGACATTTGAGAAAATATTGTGGAGAGGGAGGATTCAATGGATTAAAGGATGGTCTTGAGTAATGGAATGCTTTATTCACTCCATACAACTGCTTCGTGTATTGTAAAATTTTCAGTGTCATAGTTAGTAGAAAATGTAATGAAAGTGAAAAGTTAGTCACTCAGTTGTGTCTGACTCTCTGTGACTCCATGGACTGTAGCCCGCCAGGCTCCTTTGTCCATGGGATTCTCCAGGCAAGAATATCGGAGTGGCTTGCCATTCCCTTCTTCAGGGGATCTTCCTGACTCAGGGATTGACAGGTCTCTCATATTGTGGGCAGATCCTTTGCCATAAGAGCCACCAAGGAAGCCCAGACAAGTGTAATAGCAAGTGCTTAACAAAAGCATATGGACCCAGTTGCAATGATGTAAGAGATGAGATTTGAGACTCCTTCTGGGAGACTTTAAATCAACTACAGTTACATGGATGAAATCACATAAAAGGCAAAAGGCAAGGATCTCACTGAATTTCATTAGTAAAGGTGATTTTAAAAATAATATTATTGCCAACTTATACATCTTAAAAATTACAACGCACAATGACATAAACTTATTTTATGAAAACTAGCTACTGGGATATTTATTCATTATGAAATTAGCTGTTATTTTCCCCAACCCCCTCAGATAATACCCCTAGAGGTTTACACAAAAATTCTCTATAGACATCTGTGTAATCATTTCTTTCCAGTTGATCTTTGAAGAACATTGCATATCATCTCCCAAGATCTTTTTAAGTTCTAGAGACCTGATTCACACCTGGACTTTGAGAAGAATTTCCTAAGAGTGGATATTTTCAATGACAGTTGTCACTGACTCATCTCGCATCATCACAAAGGCAATGATGTTGACATTACACTTGTAAACAAATCCCAGCTCTTCTGTGAAAACACTTTCTCATTATTTCCATTTCAGCACCTTATAATTTCCCGAGGTGTGTTATTTCCATCTCAATTAAGGTTATTTTCTTCTTTGTCTCATCAGCACAAATAATTCTCACTTGTTATTGTTTATTGTAGCATGACTTTCTACTCTAGCATCCACCTGTACCTGTGAATCTTATTTTCACATGCTTGCTGTAAAGCATAGCTTCTGATTCTCTCATTTCTCTTAAATTCATTGTTATTCACCATGCATGAGTGTGCGTCACCAGATGCCCAGTCGTGTCTGAGCCTTTTGCAACCCCATGGACTAGCCCACCAGGCTCCTCTGTCCATGGGTATTCTCCAGGCAAGAATACTGGAGTGGGTCCCATGCCCTTCTCCAGGGCATTGTCCCGATCTGGGAATTGAACCCACATCTCCTGCATTGCAGGTAGATTCTTGACCCGCTGAGCCATAGGGAGACACAGTATCTGACTCCTCCACCACGTGTTTGGAGTGTATCCCCGGTGACTCAGCAGTAAAGAGCCCACTTGCAATGCAGGAGCTGCAGGAGATGCAGGTTCGCTCCCTGGGTGGGGAAGATCCCCTGGCAGAGGGCATGGCAACCCACTCCAGTATTCTTGCCTGGAGAATCCTACAGAGAGAGGAGCCCAGAGGGCTACAGTCCATAGAGTCACAAAGAGTCAGACACGACTAAAGTGACTTAGCAGGAAAGACACAATTGATTGTAAGACATATTACTTTATGTTAAGACATTTACCATGACATAGAGAACAGACCATTGGAGAAGGAAATGGCAACCCACTCCAGTGTTCTTGCCTGGAGAATCCCAGGGATGGGGGAGCCTGGTGGGCTGCCGTCTATGGGGTCGCACAGAGTCAGGCATGACTGAAGCGACTTAGCAGCAGCAGCAGAGAACAGACCTGTGGTTGCCAAGGCAAAGGGGAGGGAAGGATTGGGAGTTTTGGATTAGTGGGTGCAAACTATTATATATAGAATGGATAAACAAGGTCCTACTGTACAGCACAGGGACCTATATTCAACATTCTGTGATAAACCATAATGGAAAAGAATATGAAAAAGAATATATATGTATATAAATGAATCATCTTACTGTACAGCAGAAATTAACACAACATTATAAATCAACTGTACTTCAAAAAAAATTTAAGAGATATTGACAAAAATAGGCAATTACATTCTGACACAATGTCTTGTCATAACTCGAAATTTTAGGCAGTGTCATTTTCTAGACCACCGCATCATTCAGTTCAGTTCAGTTCAGTCACTCAGTCGTGTCCGACTCTTTGCGACCCCATGAACTGCAGCACGCCAGGCCTCCCTGTCCATCACCAACTCCTGGAGTTCACTCAGACTCACGTCCATCGAGTCAGTGATGCCATCCAGCCATCTCATCCTCTGTCGTCCCCTTCTCCTCCTGCCCCCAATCCCTCCCAGCATCAGAGTCTTTTCCAATGAGTCAACTCTTCGCATGAGGTGGCCAAAGTACTGGAGTTTCAGCTTCAGCATCATTCCTTCCAAAGAAATCCCAGGGCTGATCTCCTTTAGAATGCACTGGTTGGATCTCCTTGCAGTCCATGGGACTCTCAAGAGTCTTCTCCAACACCACAGTTCAAAAGCATCAATTCTTCGGCACTCAGCTTTCTTCACAGTCCAACTTTCACATCCATACACGACCACTGGAAAAACAATAGCCTTGACTAGATGGACCTTTGTTGGCAAAGTAATGTCTCTGCTTTTGAATATGCTATCTAGGTTGGACATAACTTTCCTTGCAAGGAGTAAGCGTCTTTTAATTTCATGGCTGCAGTCACCATCTGCAGTGATTTTGGAGCCCAGAAAAATAAAGTCTGACACTGTTTCCACTGTTTCCCCATCTATTTCCCATGAAGTGATGGGACTGGATGCCATGATCTTAGTTTTCTGAATGTTGAGCTTTAAGCCAACTATTTCACTCTCCTCTTTCACTTTCATCAAGAGGCTTTTTAGTTCCTCTTCACTTTCTGCCATAAGGGTGGTGTCATCTGCATATCTGAGGTTATTGATATTTCTCCCGGCAATCTTGATTCCAGCTTGTGCTTCTTCCAGCCCAGCGTTTCTCATGATGTACTCTGCATATAAGTTAAATAAGCAGGGTGACAATATACAGCCTTGACGTACTCCTTTTCCTATTTGGAACCAGTCTGTTGTTCCATGTCCAGTTCTAACTGTTGCTTCCTGACCTGCACATAGGTTTCTCAAGAGGCAAGTCAGGTGGTCTGGTATTCCCATCTCTTTCAGAATTTTCCACATAGTGATGCAGTATTTCTTAAAAAGTTTCTCCACTATTGACAGCTAGATTCTCTTCTAAATACCAATAATCTCACTGGCACTTTCTTACCCAAGATGTCAAATGAAGGTTTTCAGGTCACAATAGGAAGGACTTTTTTAAAGCTGCATTTATTAACACCTGTGTTGGCTGTGCTGGGTCCGCTGCTGCATGGGCTTTCCTCTAGCTGCGGCGAGCGGCGGCCCCTCTCTAGTTGTGGCTGCAGGTTTCTCACTGTGGTGGCTTCTCTTGTTGCCGAGCACGGGCTCAGGGCACGCGGGCTTCAGTAGTTGCGATACATGGGCTCAAGAGTTGTGGTGCATGGGTCTAGGTGGTCTGTGGCATGTGAGATCTTCTCAGATCAGGGATTGAACCCATGTCTCCTAATGCACTGACAGGTGGATTCTCCACCAGTGCGCCACCAGGGAAGCCCAAGAAGGAATTTTTGATGGGAAATGAACCCAACACAAGTTGCTACAATAATCCACAGAATTCAAGTTATCAGCTCCCGTGACCAGGAGTGCAAGTGTCCAGGCAAGGATGCCTGTGTCCCAGGGACCAGCAGTGATGGTGACATGCCATGAGCACAGAGCACCTGTGATCGCAGAGATACTGTCAGTCAGTGGGACAGGGTATCAAGTGGGGGCGGAAACTGGAAGTTTCAGAATCACTGGGCTAATGGGATTGTTCACACCTGGGTCTTTTTCCAGCTAAACTTTTGCATTTATAAGTTGGTCACCACCATGATGCATGAAAAGTCTATACTCGCCTCATTTTGAACAGGTCATTCAACCGGTAGCTACAGAATACCGTTCACTACATGCTACCAATAGGCCAAGGGATCCATGCTCCAACAGAAAAACTCCCAAACCACATCAACAAGCTTTAATGGAGAAATACAGCTTTGGGGTTTTCAGATTCAGTGTCTGCAACATAGATATTATGAAATTATTCCTCGAGTCTTAGAGAATTCAGAATTTCTGTTTCTGTCATAAAAGAAAACAGGATAAGTAGACATGAGTTGGCTCCTTGAATCTAGGCAGCCTGAGAAAGACCAGGAGTGAGCCACAAACATGTCGATAATATTTTTCTTTCTCTCCTGTTCTAGCTCCAATGGTGGACACTATAGGCTCCTGGAAGGAATCCCTTGTCAATTCAGATCACCATTATAGACAGTTAGACAAAACAGATAAGCTCACAGGAAAACAAAAAGCGCAAACCACTCCTCACCTCAGCATCTAAATACAACTGCGGTACACAAACTTTCTGATGGGATTTTTAGAAAATGTGTATTTGTTTATTTTTGGCTGTGCCACACAACTTGTGGGACCTTAGTTCTCCAACGAGACACTGACCCTGGGCCCACGGCATCGAGGCACCACTGGACACTAGGGAAGTCCTGTTGTGTAACTTTCTTAAAACAAAATGGAACACTTTTCTCAACTGACTATGTTGCATGTATAAAGGACATAATCTCTGAAGAACGACGATTTAGCTTTTCCACGTTATATTGCTTGTTTTTTGTTTTTTTCTACTGTCGTTCAGTTGCTAAGTTGTGTCTGACGCTTTGCAACCCCATGGACTGCTGCACGCCAGGCTTCCCTGTCCTTCACTGTCTCCCGGAGCTTGCTCAAACTCACGTCCATTGAGTCGGTGATGCCATCCAACCATCTCATCCTCTGTCGTCCCCTTCTCCTCCTGCCCCCAATCCCTCCCAGCATCAGAGTCTTTTCCAATGAGTTGTCTCTTTGCATCAGGTGGCCAAGGTATCGGAGCTTCACCAATGAACTTATTTGTATATTTATCCAATTGCTTTTTCAAGACACATTTTGAAAGAATAAATATTCTCCCTCAGAGTTTTTTTTAATATATATTTCTGAATTCCTTTCTAAAGCGTTTGTACACTTTTTTATTTCTTTAAGCAGTGGAGAGACTTCATTCCTTTGCTAAAAATAACACTGGTGTAAATTAAAAAGAAAGATCTCCCCAGCTTATAGACCAAATTAGTAGCCCCATTTTAATTTCTGTATTTAATTTATTTATCCATATATCTCTATACAGATTTTGTCATCTGAAATGTCATTTTGTGGGTTGGTTAGCATTATTTACACATTTTCACTGTGTTCCTATCTCCATTGATATGCAATTGTAAAGGTACTTTGATGAATGTTTTTACTACCATTGCTAGTCATATACCAATAATACAACTAAAGAGTTAATATAAAAATATTTTAGTATGAATTTTGCAAAAGAGACATAAAAATGAAAAATGTTTGGCAAGAACACTCAAACAAGTCAACTGAAAACCTGAGCCATGATCCAATAGATGGTCAACTACAAAATAAACGTGCAAAAGTCAATATGGCTGTAGCAAATACGTTCTGTTAGAATACGAAATGGGTACAAGTTTACATAACAAATAATAGCAAATATCTAAATACTTCAGCCTACATATATGTTTTTTATTCCCACATGAATAAGACAATCAAGTGCTACTAAAGATTAAAAAAAAAAAACACTTTTAAAAATGAAGAGATACAGCATGCATTTCTGAATGAGAAAAGTCAATTTTAGAAAAGCATTAGAATTATAGATCGATTTGAAAAGCACACCTATCATAACATTGAAAATAAAGCTTTTTCAAAATTAAAACAAATGTGTCTTAATAAATTTGAGGAAATTGAAAACACAGGAAGACACACAGTAACTGATTGGAAAAAATTAATAAATAGAAACAAATGAGAAATAAAGAATGAAATTGCCCCTACAAAATACCAAAATTTGTATAATTAATTCAACCAACAGATATATATTGAATACCCATATCCCAGACCCTGTTCAAGGCAACTGTAATGGTTCAGTGAACACAGTCCTGCCCTCAGAGAGCTGTCAGTCTAGCAACTGACCAAAGAGTGTGTTAACTGTGTTAGAACAGACATACAAAGAGACCTGCAGAGAGGTACAGACTAACCCAAACCCAGCGATGTGTGTGTGATAATTCCTGATAACCACCTTCTTCCTCCTTACCAACCTCCCTCCTACCCTCTTGGGGATCTAAAGGCTTTCCAGTTCCCAGCTGCTCATTTTCCAGATTAACAAACAAAACAACAGCAGCAATGACCAGAAAGCCCTAAAGGCTATTTCAGATGATTGTGGATTTATTATTTAGATTTCTTGATTTCCTGTGGATTAGGCTTCCCAGGTGGCTCAGACTGTAAAGAATCTGCCTGCAAGGCAGGAGACCCAGGTTCGAACCCTGGGTGGGGAAGATACCCTGGAGAAAGGAATGGCTACCCAATCAGGTATTCTTGCCTGGACAATCCCATGGACAAAGGAGCCTGATGGACTAGAGTCCATGGGGTCTTAAAGAGTTGGACACAACTTTGCTGTTCAGTCACTAAGTCGTGCCGGACTCTTTCTGACCCCATGGACTGCAGCATGCCAGGCTTCCTTGTCCTTCACTATGACTGAGGAACACTTTTACTTTCTTTCAGAACTCCATTCTCATCCCAGTTTACCAGGTGATTGAGAATTACCTATATGACCCAAAGGTTTTATCTTTCAATAATTAAAGACGCTTATTCAGTCTTCAATGTTGGTCTGGCAGTTTAGGAGCTAATTTTATTCCAATCCAGTAAGTACAAATGAAATTTAACTTTCCATCATTCTCTACCTGCTTTTTCCTGGTGAAATTCAGCATTTCAGGGGGAAAAAAAAAAAACCACAACTTTTTGGGTGGCCTATTAATAATGGGCCACTGGATCTTTTCAGACTCCTAATGCTATCATTAGAAGTCCAATGTGCCATCATTTATAGTCAGTGGTTTTTATGAGCTTCTCTGCAATTTAACTCTGTGGGTGTTTAAGATTTAAAATGGAAGTCATAAGGCATAACTTCACCTTAAATTAAGCCATTCTTATCACAATATATCACCCAAAACTAATTCTCTTCAAAAACAAGAAAAGCTAAAATATTGAGGATTATCAAATATCTCCCTTACAAACAATTTGATTCTTCTCAGTGACATAAAAGATTATGGGATGAGTGCCAGCTAAATATTAATGAACAAGGTAGAATCAATTCTAGGAACTCAAGGGTAACATTCTTTATCATTTGTACTATCATGTAATTCCAAATTCAAAACCTCCACCTTCTACAATTCATGCTAAATACAAAAGTACATATTTTTGTTTTCAGATTGATGAGTTAAGATATGCAACACAGGCTAGATTATATGATGGCAAAGTTCTTTGCAAAATGCTGATTATACATTTATTGTATTTGTTGATACACTTCAATTATACATGCCATACCAGAGGTACAGAGAAAACTAGGAAAACCCATTTAATTTACTCACTGAGCACTAACTATAATTTCTCATATTTAACAGGAATGACAAAGCAACATTTATAAAGTAATGAATGTGTTCCAGGTATGGCAGTACATGTTTACACATACATCATGGATTCTCTTCCTTAAAAAAATATGATCATGTGAGTCATTCAAGCTGCTGCATGTAATTTGGTTTATTCTTTTGCATTATTTTAAATGCTGGGCTGGAGGAAGCACAAGCTGGAATCAAGATTGCTGGGAGAAATACCAATAACCTCAGATATGCAGATGACACCACACTTATGGCAGAAAGTGAAGAGGAACTCAAAAGCCTCTTGATGAAAGTGAAAGAGGAGAGTGAAAAAGTTGGCTTAAAGCTCAACATTCAGAAAATGAAGATCATGGCATCTGGTCCCATTACTTCATGGGAAATACATGGGGAAACAGTGGAAACAGTTGGCTGACTTTCTTTTTCTGGGCTCCAAAATCATTGCAGATGGTGATTGCAGCCATGAAATTAAAAGACACTTATTCCTTGGGAGGAAAGTTATGACCAACCTAGACAGAATATTAAAAAGCAGAGACACTACTTTGTCAACAAAGGTCCATCTAGTCAAGGCTATGGTTTTTCCAGTAGTCCTGTATGGATGTGAGTTGAACTATAAAGCAAGCTGAGCGCCAAAGAATTGATGCTTTTGAACTGTGGTGTTGGAGAAGACTCTTGAGAGTCCCTTGGACTGCAAGAAGATCCAACCAGTCCATCCTAACAGAGATCAGTCCTGGGTGTTCATTGGTAGGACTGATTTTGAAGCTGAAACTCCAATTCTTTGGCCACCTGATGCGAAGAGCTGACTCATTTGAAAAGATCCTGATGCTGGGAGGGATTGGGGGCAGGAGGAGAAGGGGATGACAGAAGATGAGATGGCTGGATGGCATCACTGACTCAGTGGACATGGGTTTGGGTGGACTCCAGGAGTTGGTGATGGACAGGGAGGTCTGGCGTGCTGCGGTTCATGGGGTCACAAAGAGTCGGACACGACTGAGTGACTGAACTGATAGCAGTCCAGTGTCCAAAAGTACCACAATGCATTTACATGGTCTACATTGATGTCCACCAAAGTTGTTTCCAACTGAGGGCTCTGATAATAATCTTGCTCTGAATGTGTTTGTACACATCTTTTGGTGTGTATGTGTGTGTTTAGGAATGAAATTCCTGGGGGACAGGACCAGGTCACAGTCAGCTTTAGTATATAACAGCAGTTTCCCCAAATGGCTGTACTAATGTACATTCCTATCATCAGAGTATGCAAGTTCATACTGCCGTTTTAACTTCCTAACAGTGTTTGGGGAGTGACACTTATGGTTACCAAAGGGAAGGAGGGGGGCAGTGATAAAGTAGGAGTCTGAAAGCGATATGTACACACTGCTATATAGAAAACAGATAATCTACAAGACTTACTTATAGGACAGGGAGCTATACTCAGTATTCTGTAAGAACCTATAAGGGAAAAGAATCTGAAAAAGGATATACATATATATGACTGAATCACTTTGCTGTATGCCTGAAACTAACACATTGCAAATCAACTATCCTTCAATAAAAGTTTAATTAATTAATTCAAAAAAGGAAAATCAAGTACAGAGAATAATAAGAGCTTTCATAAGGGAAAATAATGTACACGAGAAGACACTGTTGAGACAGGAGGGGGTCCAGGCACAATCTTTAAAAGAATGACAAAGCCTGAGGACACGACATAAAAGGATTAGAACCAGCTAGTTCCAAGCTGGCAGACAAGTCATCTTTCACTAGACCTTGAGCCTGAGTTCTTGTTGTTCAGTCGCTCAGTCGTGTCTGACTTATTGCGACCCCATGGACCACAGCATACCAGGCTTCCCTGTTCTTCACCAACTCCCGGAGTTCACTCAAACTCACGTCCATCGAGTCGGTGATGCCATCCAACCATCTCATCCCCTGTTGTCCCCTTCTTCTCCTGCCTTCAATCTCTCCCAGCATCAGAGTCTTTTCCAATGAGTTGGTGCTCTGATCAGGTGGCCAAAGTATTGGAGTTTCAGCATTAGTCCTTCCAGTGAATATTCAGAGCTGATTTCCTTTAGGACTAACTGGTTTGCTATGCTTGCAGTCCAAGGGACTCTCATGAGTCTTCTCCAACACCACAGTTCAAAAGCATCAATTCTTCAGCACTCAGCTTTCTTTATGGTCCAACTCTCACATCCACACACAACTACTGGAAAAACCATAGCTTTGACTACATGGACCTTTGACTATACTGAGCTTCAGTATATGTTCATTATAACACAGCATCTAAATAACACATCACAGGCATCATGACAGTTACAAAGCCAACCAAAAAGGTCAAAAAGTGAAAAGCAGCCCAATTTATGGAAATCTCCGCCCCTACCCCCAAAGAACTCAAATACTCCTCCCACTCATTAGCCTATGAAATTATCTACTCTATAAAAACTGACAGCCCCATGTGCTGGGGCCTCTCTCACTGTCCAAGATGACCCACACTCTGTCTACTGAGTACCTTTCCTCCCTGAATAAACCTTTCACTTTACTATAGCTTGCTCTTGAATTCTTTCTAGGATGAAGCCAAGAGCCCCTCCTTGGTGGCTATCCCAGGGACTCAGACATGACCTGGGATGTGAGCATCCTCTCGCACCCCACTCCCTTTCCTGCAGCATTGTCATTAGCAGAGGATGGAGTAATGCTCTTAAAGTTGTAAGTAAAATAACTTTCAACCTAGAACACTTAGACCAGCCAAATTAGTAATCATGTTGCTGTTGTTCAGTTGCTCGGTCATGTCCAACTCTTTGCAACCCCATGGACTGTAGCACGCCAGACTTCCCTGTCCTTCACCATCTCTTGGAGCTTGCTCAAAGCCATGTCCATTGAGTCAGTGATGCCATCCAACCATCTCATCCTCTGTTGTCCCCTTCTCCTCCTGCCTTCAATCTTTCCCAGCAACAGAGTCTTTTCTAATGAGTCAGCTCTTTGCATCAGGTGGCCAAAGGATTGGAGCTTCAGTTTCAGCATCAGTCCTTCCAATGAATATTCGGGACTGATTTCCTTTAGGATTGACTGGTTTGATACCCTTGCAGTCCAAGGGACTCTCAAGAGTCTTCTCCAAACCACAGTTCAAAAGCATCAATTCTTTGACACCCAGCCCTCTTTATGGTCCAACTCTCACATCCATACATGATGGATACCATACCAGAATGAAAACCACAATCACAGAAAACTAAACTGATTACATGGATCACAGCCTTGTCCAACTCAGTGCAACTATATTGTGCAGGACCACCCAAGACAGACAGGTCATGATGGAGAGTTCTGACAAAACATGGTCCACTGGAGAAGAGAATGGCAACCCACTTCAGTATTCTTGCCTGGAGAATCCCATGAACAGTATTAATCATTAGTGAATGCAAAATTAAAGATGTTCATACCTGAAAGGACTCAGAAAATTTACCCCATCCCCCAAACACACACATACTCTTCCTCAGGTTTTGAGTTTTAATAAAATGAGAGAAGACTCTCCAAATGAGAAAGTTGTGAGCTAAGGTAAACAGTGGATCAACCACACAGAGCAACAGAAGGAAGCCTTAGGCTGGCAGCTATGCACCTAGGAACCCAGCCTGAAGCTGAGGGTGGAGGCCTGGGGTCAAAGATGTGATGTTTTTAATTATGATGGAGCTTAAAAAAAAAACAAACACACAAGTTTATCCATCACAAACACGTGACTGTATGTCTGCACCATGCCTCACTTTGTGTGGCTGACATGTCTTGAATGTACCTTGCATACTAAGCTCTGCCGGCTCCATAAAAGGTCTTGTGGGTGACCCAGCCTCATCTCAGTGAGGTTCAGTTGATCAGATAAAGAGAGACAAGCACGTCATGAACTTGCAGGTGGCACGGAAACCCAGCAGGACCCTGTGGGGCTCCTGGGCACAAAAGCTTTTCTGGGTCCCCCATTTCCTGACTACAGGAAATGGGCTTCATTCAGCCTCCAGGACCTTCCCTGCGTTCCAAAAGGCAGGTACAAACAATTAGAGAAGGGAGGGGGTGCAGAGACAAGGCAAGAACAATCAAGAAACAGTGCAGCCTTAGGGCAGAGTCCTGGCTTCCCCTCAAGGGACACACGTAACAGTATCTTTGAGCTGTTTTGCATGCATTGGAGAAGGAAATAGCAACCCACTCCAGCATTCTTGCCTGGAGAATCCCAGGACGGGAGAGCCTGGTGGGATGCCGTCTATGGGGTCGCACAGAATCGGACACAACTGAAGTGACTTAGCAGCAGCAGCAGCAGCAGCAGGTACCGAAACCCCATCAGGTGGGAGAAGTTAACTGTATGCTGCCCACAAGCCCAGAGGCCCCAGAAGGAACCAGAAGGTTGATGATACAGACTCCCAATGACCTCATCACCAACCAATCAGGTCCACCAGCTGACCATGCTCTCCTCTTTGAACCATTACAAAAACTCCTCACTATCCTTTCAAGGTTGGGACATATAGTTTTGAGGGCACTACACAGTTTTTCCATGGCCTGGCAGAGGCAGTTTCTGAAGCAGATCACAGGGGTGGGGAGACTCCTGTGCCCTCAAAGCACCTCCCACCTCCAGGACTTGGGGAGCAGCTCTGCCTTCTTCCCTGAGAGATGCCCATGGCAACCGAGGAGCTCTCAACAGGGCAAGTGAGTTGGCAAGACCTGACTCCCCCTCCTGGATGGAGGGGACTGTGCTGGGAATCGCCCTGTCCCCACAGGGTCACACACCCATCCGTCTCCACTGGTCAGCCTGCTGGCCGGCCCAAGAGCAGAACACCACAAGGGACCAACCACTCCGTGCCCACATCTGCCGCTGCTACCTGAACAACTTTCCCTGAAGCCCTGGGGAATCTGGATCCAATATTAATGAGGGATTCAAGCAAGCTGCTGGGCTATTTCTCATCTTGGGCTAGAACTTCAGGGCTCTAAAGTGATGGGTGACCAGTCCAGAGCCCGCAGAAGGCTTGAGTCTGCACAAGCAAGATGAGAAATGGACTCAGAAGTAGCCAGAAGGCTTCATGATCCTGGCTGGCACGGATAATTCATCCATCTGCACTAGAAACTCTCTCTTCCGAAACAATTCAGAGAGGACGCCTAAGTACGTAAATTGGTCCAGGCCTCGGCAATGCCTCTCGCAAATGTCTTAGGAAAGGATTGTAATAAATATGGGAAATTTATCATGGCCATCACGGCTCATTATCGTCTCTTGAATTCCTACTCCAGCATTAGGAACTGTATTTATCTCCTTTCCTCTGAATCCAAGATTATGAGGCGACTTCACGTGATGACCCATCCCATGGGGAAACATCTTTATGTCAACCCAGCTCTCTGCATCAAACTCCAAATGGAACCCTAGAGGTCAAGTGTGTAGAATGAATCAACCTAAGAATCCTATTCTGTCCACGATGACACATCCCTCTGGACTGAGCCCCAATCTGGATGCTCACTTCATCTTCCTCATCTGCAGGCTTGGGAGAGAACTGGTCCTCACTTTTTATGCCCAGATTCTCGGGGTTGGTTGGTCATTCATATTTGCCCCTCGGCTACCACCTCTGGTTATTCTCATGTCTGTTGAAGCTTCACCCAAGCATTGGGCAAAGGTCTAAGGGAATCTAGGTGTGTGTGCAATAAATACTTGATTAATGAATAAATACCTATAATGTGCTGCAAACTGTATTTCTTTTTAAAATTTTGTTTTTTTTTTTATTTATGGCTGGCTGGGTCTTTGTTGCTACACACAGGCTTTCTCTGGTTGCAGCAAGCAGGGGCTACTCTTTATTTTCCGGGCTCTGTCTCCTCATTACGGTGGCTTCTCTTGTTGCAGAGCAACGGCTCCAGGGTGTGCAGGCTCAAGCATCTGGTGCATACGGGCTCAGTAGTTGTGGCTCTTGGCCTCTAGAGCACAGGCTCAATAGCTGTTGCTCACGGGCTGAGTCACCCCGAAGCATGTAGACTCCTCCCAGACCAGGACTGAACCTGTGTCCCTGCATCGGCAGGTGGATTCTTAACCACTGACCACGAAGGAAGCCCACAAATGGTACTGTTTTCAAGTAACTCCAACTAGACCTCATTCCTGATTTCATTGATTTCAAAAGGCTATTGGAAAATTAAAAGGCACAGCTAAAGAATTTGGGGCACATAAGTTTTTTTTTTTTTTAAGAGTTCTGTGGTGAAGCCCTTCTCAAACCCATTATTGTGTTCATATAAACTGTTAATTTCAAGAAGATCGACCACCCCACAAACTTATGTCATCTTGGCATCATTTCTTTGTTTGGAGGTATGTTCATGGGTGTGCTCTATAGGGGTGCAATTCCAGCACGGCCATTTCCTTGGTTTGTAAGACACGATTTTCTTTGGATTCACTGCTTTTCTTCTGTAAACCTTCACACTCAGTTCCCATGAATGTTCCTTTCTCTATTTGCACTTTTTTTAAAAAACAATAACCAGTTTCACACATTTCTTCACATGCTTATCTCTGTAATCCTTAAGCTCTTGTTTAAAAGCTCTTTATTTTGAAATAGTTTTAGTCTTACAAAAAAGCTGCAAACATAGGAGAGCATTCCTCTGTCCCCTAATGTTAGCATCTGTACAGCAACAGTACAAGCAGCAAAGTCAGGAACATTGCTCCAGTACGCTTAACTGAAGAATGTGCTGGATTTCTGCAGGTTTCTCACAAAGGTCCTTTTTCTGTTCCAGGATCCAATCCTGGATCCCAAGTTGTGTGAGCGACCATTAACGTTTGATAAGTTCTCCTTCAGGAGAGCGTGAACCTTCCCCCTCCCCCCAAGAAGCAGCCCCCACGGGCTTCAGGTTCCCACCTGCCAGCACTTAACCTCCACCCATCCACCAACTCTTCAGGCTGAATTCTTCCTACGGGGATCTGAAGCATCAGAATCAAGTAAGCAATTGTTTAAACCCTGTCCTGCCAGCGGCCTCTGTCTCTCCCTAGAATTGAGTCAGTTGACTGTCCTGAAACCTCATATCTATCAGAGATTTAAAAAAAAAGTCATGAACTTGCATGTCAACTGACGTTTTCTTCGTTGTAAGGGTGGCTGTGACACTCTTTTTTTATTGACGTATAGTTGATTTACAATGTGTCAATTTCATATTTATTTCTTTTGGACGTTCTTTTCCACTATGGCTTATCACAGGGGATTGAGTATAGTTCCCTGTGCTGTACAGTAGGATCTTGTGGTTTATCCATTTTTCCAGCTGTTAACATCCCTGAGCAGAAACTGGAAATTCACCTCACATTTTAATACCCATAAGCTGATGATGCTCAAGCTGAAACCTCCGGAAGTGACCGTTTTCCAAAGCAACAGACGTTTATGTAGATGTGGACCCATCACACGGATGGCTCTATTTGCCTCCCAAGCACTCCTCTCTCATTTTTCTCTCTCTCAGTAAATGGCACCAGTACATATCTTAATCATGCTAAAATAGTGAGCAATCCTCACCAGAAATACTGCTGTGTAATGGTACCTGAGGTCCTGACAGAGTCAAAGGAAAGATAAATACACAGAAAAATCTGTGTGGGAAGTAAGAGATATACTTGTCATTAACTCAGACTTAAATTGAAGAAAGTAGGGAAAATCACTAGACCATTCAGGTATGACCTAAATCAAATACCTTATAGTTATACAGTGGAAGTGAGAAATAGATTTAAGGGCCTAGATCTGACAGAGTGCCTGATGAACTATGGAATGAGGTTCTTGACATTGTACAGGAGACAGGGATCAAGACCATTCCCATAAAAAAGAAATGCAAAAAAGCAAAATGGCTGTCTGGGGAGGCCTTACAAATAGCTGTGAAAAGAAGAGAAGTGAAAAGCAAAGGAGAAAAAGGAAAATATAAGCATCTGAATGCAGAGTTCCAAAGAATAGCAAGAAGAGATAAGAAAGCCTTCTTCAGTGATTAATGCAAAGAAGTAGAGGAAAACAACAGAATGGGAAAGACTAGAGATCTCTTCAAGAAAATTGGAGATACCAAGGGAACATTTCATACAAAGATGGGCTCAGTAAAGGACAGAAATGGTATGGACCTAACAAAAGCAGAAGATATTAAGAAGAGGTGGCAAGAATACAAAGAAGAACTGTACAAAAAAGATCTTCACGACCCAGATAATCACAATGGTGTGATCACTGACCTAGAGCCAGACATCCTGGAATGTGAAGTCAAGTGGGCCTTAGAAAGCATCAATATGAACAAAGCTAGTGGAGGTGATGGAATTCTACTTGAGCTATTCCAAATCCTGAAAGACGATGCTGTGAAAGGGCTGCACTCAATATGCCAACAAATTTGGAAAACTCAGCAGTGGCCACAGGACTGGAAAAGGTCAGTTTTCATTCCAATCCCAAAGAAAGGCAATGTCAAAGAATGCTCAAACTACCGCACAATTGCACTCATCTCACATGCTAGTAAAGTAATGCTCAAAATTCTCCAAGCCAGGCTTCAGCAATACGTGAACCGTGAACTTCCTGATGTTCAAGCTGGTTTTAGAAAAGGCAGAGGAACCAGAGATCAAATTGCCAACATCCGCTGGATCATGGAAAAGGCAAGAGAGTTCCAGAAAAACATCTATTTCTGCTTTATTGAGTATGCCAAAGCCTTTGACTGTGTGGATCACAATAAACTGTGGAAAATTCTGAAAGAAACGGGAATACCAGAACACCTGACCTGCCTCTTGAGAAATCTGTATGCAGGTCAGGAAGCAACAGTTAGAACTGGACATGGAACAACAGGCTGGTTCCAAATAGGAAAAGGAGTATGTCAAGGCTGTATATTGTCACCCTGTTTATTTAACTTATATGCAGAGTACATCATGAGAAACGCTGGACTGGAAGAAACACAAGCTGGAATCAAGATTGCCGGGAGAAATATCAATATCCGTACTCTTACCTGGGAAGTCCCATGGACAGAGAAGCCTGGTAGGCTGCAGTCCATAGGGTCGCTAAGAGTCAGGCACAACTGAGCGACTTCATTTTCACTTTTCACTTTCACGCATTGGAGAAGGAAATGGCAACCCACTCCAGTATTCTTGCCTGGAGAATCCCAGGGATGGGGGAGCCTGGTGGGCTGCCATCTGTGGTGTCATACAGAGTCTGACACAACTGAAGCGATGCAGCAGCAGCAGCAGATATGCAGATGACACCACCCTTATGGCAGAAAGTGAAGAGGAACTAAAAAGCCTCTTGATGAAAGTGAAAGTGGAGAGTGAAAAAGTTGGCTTAAAGCTCAACATTCAGAAAAAGAAGATCATGGCATCTGGTCCCATCACTTCATGGGAAATAGATGGGGAAACAGTGTCAGACTTTATTTTTGGGGCTCCAAAATCACTGCAGATGGTGACTGCAGCCATGAAATTAAAAGACGCTTACTCCTTGGAAGGGAAGTTATGACCAACCTAGATAGCATATTCAAAAGCAGGGACATTACTTTGCCATCAAAGGTTTGTCTAGTCAAGGCTATGGTTTTTCCTGTGGTCATGTATGGATGTAGAGTTGGACTGTGAAGAAGGCTGAGCACCGAAGAATTGCTGCTTTTGAACTGTGGTGTTGGAGAAGACTCTTGAGAGTCCCTTGGACTGCAAGGAGATACAACCAGTCCATTCTGAAGGAGATCAGCCCTGGGATTTCTTTGGAGGGAATGATGCTGAAGCTGAAACTCCAGTACTTTGGCCACCTCATGCGAAGAGTTGACTCATTGGAAAAGACTCTGATGCTGGGAGGGATTGGGGGCAGGAGGAGAAGGGGACACCAAAGGATGAGATGGCTGGATGGCGTCACTAACTCAATGGACTTGGGTATGAGTGAACTCCGGGAGTTTGTGATGGACAGGGAGGCCTGGCATGCTGCAATTCATGGGGTCGCAAAGAGTCGGACACAACTGAGTGACTGAACTGAACTGAACTGATCTGTGGATAGAATGATCAAATACACAGGATTAACCCAAACTTGCCATTAGAACTAATGAGAGAGTGGTGAGATTAATGGATACAAGGTCAATTTGTTAAAATAAATGACCTTTCGACAAATGAATCAAAGCCACAGCCTCTACAACAGCAGGACACTGCTACTGTACAATAAGGTTCTTCTAATGCAGAAGAACTTTATTTATTCGATAGTCAAGTCAACTAATGCCCAAATTGCTAAATGACAATTTCGATTAACTGACTTCCTTTCCACCACTTACTACCCAGAATGGTGTTAGCAGGGGATTCCCAGGTGGCGCTAGTGGTAAAGAATCCACCTGCCAATGCAAGAGGTACAGGAGACGCCAGTGAGATGGCTGGGTCAGGAAGATCCCCTGGAGGAGGAAATGGCAACCCCCTCCAGTATTCTTGCCTGGACAATTTCATGTCCATGGGGTCACAGAGAGTTGGACACCACTGTGCACACACGCAACGCAACCAGCACGGTCTAAGCATGAAGCGTGAGATTTCGAGTCTAGGATCTGGAGCCCAGGTCTGCACCTTCATGGACAAGTGACCACGGGCAGGTTAGTTAACATGCCTGAGTCCCACAGGAGCACTTGGAGGCCCACTGTGAGGGTTGAGGGAAAGACATACACTCCTGGCACAGAGTTCTCCATCTTCTAATCCACAGAGAAACCATCTGCCTCTTCCTCTCTGAGCATTGCCCGTTCACAGGGAATATGTCCTCCTTTTTCAAATTGCTGCACTTTACCAAGTTAAAAATTTCTGGGCCACATAAATGTATATTATAGATTCCTAACTGCATTTCTGCTGCTGCCCAGATACTGCTTTATTGATCCTGGATTAACTTTCTAGTTTACTTCCCATAACACCACACCCAGACCCAAATAATTGTTTCTCTTCTGCAACTCTGATTCCATTACCAATTTTCTAAGTTTGAATCTTCTACTTCAGAAATTGATATCCATTTAGACCAGGGGTCCCCAGCCTCGGGGATCTAATGCCTGATGATCTGAGGTGGAGCTGATGCAATGATGAAAGAAGCAAAGTGCATAGTAAATGTAAGGAGCTCGAATCATCCCCAACCATCCCCCACACACTGCGGTCCGTGAAAAAACTGTCTTCCAAGAAATCGATTCCTGGAACCAAAAAGGTCAGGGGCTACTCATTTCAGTGAGAAAAGAGCTCATGCTGCTTCATACCCACTCACTCGGCACTCTTGACACTAGGGGCTGCCTTCACACCTGCTGTGAGACATCAGTCCCAATGTCCTCTTCACAAGACACACAACAAAAACGGATGCGCGTGGAGCCATCGACACAAAGAGCTGCAAAGGGAACGTGGAGTGGTGTAGATTTTAACATTCGTATTGAAAAACCCAAATGGAACTTTTTGGCCAGCCCAATAGTCTCTGGAAGATTTATCCGGAATAAGATTTCAAAGTCTCCCAGAATATCCAATCCATATACACAGAGCTTTTCCCACTTTCGTGACATACACTTGACCCTTGAATGTTCTATTTTCAAAGTTGCCCTCAGGGCAGCAATTTACTCAATCTATCCCTTAAAAATGAGGCTTCCTTGGTGGCTCAGATGGTAAAGAATCTGCCTGCAAAGCAGGACATCTTGGGTCGGGAAGATCCCCTGGAGAAGGGAATGACAACGCACTCCAGTATTCTTGCCTGGAAAAATCCATGGACAGAGGAGCCTGGGGGGCTACAGTCCATGGGGTCGCAAAGAGCACGACATGACAGAGTGACCAACACTTTCACTTTCAGCCCTTAAATGCCATCATTCAGCGGGGAGATGAACAATGGGTATTTTCTGCTCTCCTGGATAAAGGGAAACACTTGACTCAGTACGGCAAGAGGAGGTACCAAGCAAGAATCTCTAGACTTCACAAGCCTATTTACGACTTCTGCTCAACCCCTCCTCACTCCTCTTTTCCAGCTACTAAATGTCATGGTGACATTTCCTTGTTTGTAATAATATGCAATTTACAGACTGTGACTGGGTCATTTTGCCTTTTGCATCAGTCATTTTCTTGACTCTCCTCAACTTACGGCTCTACAGCCCAGGAGACTCTGAGACGGGACAGCTCAGAGCTCCACGAAGCACTCTGCAAATTATCAAGTGGATTCTGATGTGGCTAGAACTCAAATAGCTATTTTAAAATATATAGCAACTATTTAGAAAGATGAAGTGATTTTGATAATGTCCTGGTGAACTATAACTTAAAGAGAACACATTTTTATTGATGTAGAATCACCAAAACATGTGAGCAAGGAAACACAGGTTTTCTTTGCCTGTATTTCCTGGCCTGTTTCTTAAAAAAAAAAGAAAAGAAAAATTCATTGTTTTATAACAATAAAGTTTATAACTCTTCTCCTCTACTGATCTGATTGGATTTTGGAAGTGTTACCTCTCTTAGCTCTACTCAAAGTCAGAGATGAGAAACAGCATATATGAATACAATGGGATTTACTATTTTCACTTAGAAAGTCAACATCATTCAGCAATAAAGATTTGTTAAAAAAAAAAAAAAAAGATGTGCTAAATACATTTTCAAAAAGCCAGTGGATCCCTCAGTATTTGGATCCACTCTCCTATCACCAAAGTTCTTCAGCATCGTCACAAACATTTCCTGACCATGAACTAAGGGCAAAATTCTAGCTCCTGTTCCACAAATAAAAATATATGCAAAAATACAGAGATGGTTCCCAAGTTTTTCAGTAATAAAGTTGAATTGTTGTTGTTCTTTAGTTGCTAAGTCATGTCTGACTCTCTGCAACCCTATGAACTGTAGCCCACCACGCTCCTCCGTCCATGGGATTTCCCAGGCAAGAATACTGGAGTGGGTTGTCATTTCCTCCTCCAGGGGATCTTCCCCACCCAGAGATTGAACCCAAGTCTCCTGCATGGCAGGTGGATTCTACACCGCTGACCCACATGGGAATCCCAGTACAGTTGAGTAGATAAGCATAAAATTGGGGCTTCCGTGGTGGCTCAGATGGTAAAGTGTCTGCCTGCAATGTGGGAGACCCAGGGTCGATCCCTGGGTTGGGAAGATCCCCTGGAGAAGGGCATGGCAACCCACTCCAGTACTCTTGCCTGGAAAATTCCATGGATGGAGGAGCCTGGTTGGCTACAGTCCATGGGTTTGCAAAGAGTCGGACATGACTGAGCAACTTCACTTTTTCACACTTAAAATATTACTATTTCCGAGGCCATTGGAGCCCATCTGAATAATAAAGTCTAATAAAGGTGGTTAAGCTCTGGAAATGCTGACCCCTTGGTGATGGCCACAAAGCTGCTGAGAGCACAGTTGACGATAAGAAGCCCACTCTCTTTTTGTCTATTTCAATCCTCCTTTCCAAATGAATGGCACCAAATAGTCTAACCATGGACTGAAGAAATTAGGTACCATTAAATGCAAACTACGACCAAGCCTTTCCCAAGCAGGAAGGCTTCCAGTGATTTGTCACAACTACATAACCAAAGGCATCCTGTAATATGGGATGTATCAGTGTTACCCTGATACACCTGAAAGCAGTGGAGCCTTGCTACTCAGAGTGTGCTCTGGGAGAGAGAATACCAGAGCAAGAGGCAAAGAAGATGGCATCTGACAGCTGACCCAAGTGGACAGCTGACCCAAGATGCTGGACCAGTTATTCTTGTTCTGTCGCTAAGTCCTGTCCGACTCTTTGTGACCCCATGAACTGCAGCACACCAGGCTTCCCTGTCTTTCCCTATCTCCTGGAGTTTACTCAAATCCATTCCCATTGAGTTGGTGATACTATCTAACCATCTCATCCCCTGTTGTCCCCTTCTCCTCCTGCCTTCAATCTTTCCCAGCATCAGGGTCTTTTCCAATGAGTAGGCTCTTTGCATCAGGTGGCCAAAGTATTGGAGCTTCAGCTTCAGCATCAGTCCTTTCAATGACTATTCAGGGTTGATTTCCCTTAGAATTCATTGGTCGATCTTGCAGTCCAAGGACCCTATAGAAGACCGGCCTGGGCATTTCAAGGGCTTCCTGGTGGCTCAGACAAAAGGAATCTGCCTGCCAATGCAGAAGACATGGGTTCGATCCCTGGGTCGGGAAGATCCCCTGGAAAAGGGAATGGCAACCCACTCCAGGATTCTTGCCTGGAGAATCCCAGGGACAGAGGAGCCTGGTGGGCTACAGTCCACGGGGTCACAAAGAGTCAGACACAACTGAGCGACTAACACACTCACACTCATCTGTAATACAAAAGGACACAGAAAAAGCTAAATAGCTTCACAAATCTGGGTACCAACCAGTCAAAATACTTGTTTCAAAGACACATTGGAAAAAACCAAGAAGTTTGTCTCCTGATGATTCCAAGAGTCGTCGGATGCAGTCAATAGAACACTGAGCATTCACTGAAGAAAGAGATCAGGTCTCATGTTTACTGAACCCCACCCCACCACCCCACTCCATGCTTTACACATTCCACACCATTTCTGTTACAGCTCATTGGATTGAGAAAAACATAGAAACCCCTGAAAGTAGCTCAAATTAAAAAACAAAATGAAAACAATAACAAATATATTGTGGAGGTAATCTGGATTTTCTGGGCGCCCCCTGTGCACTTGAGACCTTGTCCTGCCCTCATCTTGAACCTATATTCAAAGTTACATCAAAAGACCCAACTCCAGTTGCTGCAGAAAGCCCATGTCTAGCCAGGCAGCACATCAGTGAGCCCAGAGATTTTTCTTGCCATGTCTCTGAAAAGGGAGATACCACCCCCAACATTTCTATTCCACTCCCCAGTGTACAGCTCCTGGCCGCCAGCAACATCATCTTTTTCTGTCTTGTTCCTTTTATCTCTTGCCACAAAGCCGCACAGATACCCTCTATTTTTCTGATAAATTCAGCTCTTGGCAAGCTCTATCCAATAATAACCTGGAACGTAGCCATCACTCCCACTCCTGCTTAGAAAGCAATTCGGTGACTTCTTTTCCCTCACTTGTGTCTCTTGAGATATCAAGCGAGAATGCAAAGAAGTTTAACAAAAAGTTTGTTCCACCAAAACAGTTCTATTTGGTAGGAGTGGGGAGACGGAATGAACATGGGAAGTCTTGCTAGAAATTTCAGGTTTTCTTTATTTTCTGTCAATTTTACATAGTAGTACATCTCAGAAAGCACAAGGAGCTTAAAGGACATATAGGGGCATAGAGACAGGCTCAAACTGTGGTGCTGGAGAACTCTTGAGAGTCCCCTGGACTAAAAGGAGATCCAACCAGTCCATCCTAAAGGAGATCAACCTGAATGTTCATTGGAAGGACTGAAGCTGAAGCTGAAGCTCCAAAACCTTGGCCCCCTGATGCGAAGAGCTGACTCACTGGAAAAGACCCTGATGCTGGAAAAGATTGAGGGCAGGAGGAGAAGGGGATGACAGAGGACGAGATGGTTGGATGGTATCACCGACTCGATGGATATGAATTTGAGCAAGCTCTGGGAGACAGTGAAGGACAAGGAAGCCTGGCGTGCTGCAGTCCACGGGGTTGCAAAGAGTCAGATATGACTTAGCAACTGAACGGCAAAGACAACAACAGAGACAGGCTTCCTGTGAACTGTAACTCGGCGGCCTGAAGGCGAGGCCAGGTCCTCTGGGCCTCACCACTCCTGTCACCTCTGCTGCCCCCTTCTTCCTCCCAGCAGGCATCCTTAGCACCTCAGGACTGTACACGGCTGTCAGAGCCTACGTGCTCTTACACAGGCGACCTCTGCCCTCCGATGGGCATCTCTGTGTCTCTCACTTCAAAATTGCCAAGAGAGGGTTTGATTGGCTCAGTTCACCCTGCCGATTTCCTCTGTGGGAGGACGTGGTCAGACCCAGTCTAAACAGCTGTGTTCAGGAGAAGGCTGAGTCCTCTGTTTTAAACAGGAAAGCAGAAGCTGTGGGCAGGTATCTACTCTCACTGACCATAAACGGCCCAGGAAGCAATGAATAGCATCTCTGTTACACACATGTCCAGCTGGCAGCTGACAAGTGAATTAAGAAAGAAATGTTGTGGCACCCCCAAAAGTGTGGATGCGGCGTGGGAGATTTTACCCACTGCGTATTGTTTTTATATATATATATATTTTCATATCAGGTCCCTTTTGATGATTTCTCAGGCTCCTGACTATTACACAGAGGAAATTAAGCACAATTCCTCTACTGGAAAGAACCGGAATCTATTCTCACAGGTCACATACAAAAAGCACCAGGAGCCAATACAGACAATGTTCCATAATAACTCTACAGGTCCCTGAGTTGCCAAAGATTACAGTTATCTATCTGGAAAGCGGGCAAGCCTGTTGCATGGAGCCTCAAGCCTGTGTGCTCCTTCTAAGACTGCAGGCCGCATGGAAAGGACAGTCAGCAATGTCTCTGCCTCGCCCCGTAAACTCCACTGACCACTCTCTGCTCTGACCAACTGCAATCCCACAGGGCAGCCTTACTCGTTTTTAACACCCCCTGGTATTGTACTCTGTTGTTTCCTGTCTCACCTGTGAAGATCCTATCTCATTAATAAAAGTAGCAGCAGTTTTTTCTTCTTCTTCTAAGTATCATAGGTAAGGAATCCAATGCCCACAATATATATAAATAAAGGAACAGGGAGACTTAAGGGTGAAAGAAACAGAGGTTGAAGCTACCAAGTAAACAAATCCAGTACTAGTTATTATTTATGTGTTTTCAGTTTGAATACATTTTTGAATACATTTTCTTCATTTTACCACCCCTGGGGCCACAAATGATTTGCATATAATCATGGAACTCCATTTCCTCAGTTAAAAAAAAAAGGAAGAAATAAAAATTCATGTATCTACCTTAGTGGCTGTTATGAAGGTGAAATAAGCTAACATTCAGGAAAAAAATTGGAAAAGCGGAAGGAGGGAGGAAGGCAACTCAAATTGTTGGTTGTGTCTTCGATTCATTTAGTACCTTCCCATTCTGGCCTCAGTTTTATGTCAGATATTCACAGTATGTGTTTGCTTTTACACTAAACTGTGAAGGACTCCTGTTGGTTTAGAGTTTCCACTGAATATACTTTATTACAGAATTGCCTTTGACTTCTGCAGCTGGGAATGCCTTAATAACAGCAAACCACCTCGCTGCTGGCTCTTTCTGGGGATGGGATATTCGCAGTGAAGAGCTTGGTGGGGCTCAGAGACCTAGTGTATGTCCTGTTTTTACATTAAAAAAAGAGGCCCAGGGAGCTTCAGTCACTTCCCTGTGACTCAGTCCACACAGAAGGCACAGCTCAACCAACTGTGAGGTCCAGGCTTCCTCCTTTCCCCTTATTTCCACGCTTTTGCAGTAAGTAATCCTTCACCAAAGGAGTTTTTCCATATCTGAGCTCTTACGTTTGAGATGACTTTAAGAAAGGTCCCTTGCATCTTCATTTTCTATCACAAAATGATATCACATTCAGATATCATTTTAATCATCTGCTGCTGCTGCTAAGTCGCTTCAGTCGTGTCCAACTCTGTGCGACCCCATAGATGGCAGCCCAGCAGGCTCCCCGTCCCTGGGATTCTCCAGGCAAGAACACTGGAGTGGGTTGCCATTTCCTTCTCCAATGCATGAAAGTGAAGCATCTAGTAATCTCTAAATATCTAATGCCCTCTTAGTATTGCATTTGAATATTTTGTTTTAAAAAAAGAAGTTTGGGATTCAGAGTACACACTTTATATATTTTATATATCTACATATACACAGTTTATATATATATATATATATATATGTATATATACACACTATGGTTTTTCCAGTGGTCATGTATGGATGTGAGAGTTGGACTATAAAGAAAGCTGAGCACCAAAGAATTGATGTTTTTGAACTGTGGTGTTGGAGAAGACTCTTGAGAGTCCCTTGGACTGCAAGGAGATCCAACCAGTCCATCCTAAAGGAAATCAGTCCTGGGTGTTCATTGGAAGGACTGATGTTGAAGCCGAAACTCCAATACTTTGGCCACCTGATGTGAAGAGCTGACTCATTTGAAAAGACCCTGATGCTGGGAAAGATTGAGGGCAGGAGGAGAAGGGGACAACAGAGGATGAGATGGTTGGATGGACATGGGTTTGGGTGGACTCTGGGAGTTGGTGATGGACAGGGAGGCCTGGCGTGCTGTGATTCATGGGGTCGCAGAGAGTTGGACTCAACTGAGCGACTGAACTGAACTGACACACTACAACTCATAAAATAGATAGGCAACAGGACCTACTGAACAGCACAGGGAACTACATCTAATCTCTGGTAAAAACCTGTAATGAAAGAGTCTGTGTAACTAAATCACTTTCTGTGCACCTGAAATTAACAACATTGTAAATCAACAAGACTTCAGTTAAAGTTGTTTTAATTAAATTTTTTAAAAATTTAAAAAGGACAGTGCAGATACTGAGACAGCATTATAACCGTGTGTCATGAAGGTAATGCAGACTTTCTAAGGCCCTAAGAATATGGGGAGGGAATGAGCAACGTGTTAGATAACTTTCCTCCATCTCTGTTGACTGAACACAGATTTCTAGGCCCTTAGTCAAAAACAACATCAGATTTGGGGTCTACAAGATACAAGATGTGAGATTATTGAAACACTGCACTCGAGGTCCAGCTTTTGACTTAAATAATTTGAACAATGCAACATGCTAGATTTAGACCAGAAAAACAATTACTTCTCATTTATGGCCCTCTATTCCTGGAAATTTAACTTATGCATGAGCTTATATTTGTTTTATGCATTTTACTGAGAAAACGAGGACAATTAAAATTTTAAAAATCAATAAAATGTATAACCAAAATAACATAAATAGATTTTCACTAATATCCTGGAAGTCATTACAGCAATTTATGTTTTATGCATCCCATTAAACTTTCTAAAATTCTCCAGCATGATTTAGATTCTGGGTAGTAAAAGGAATTTACATTTTCTTTTTATTTATATGGGTTTTCTTTCCTATTTCTTTCAGTAATTACCAACCAAAAAAGGAAGCCACTTGTTTAGCATGCAGAACTATGGTTGGTGGGACTTCTCTGGGTCCTGTGGCTAACACTTAGCGATCTCAATGCAGGGGACCCAAGTTTGAACCCTGGTCAGGGAGCTAGGTCCCACTTGCTGAAACTAAGACCCAGTGCAATCAAATAAATAAAAATAAATATTAAAGAACTATGATTGGCAAGTCAAACTCAGAAAGAAGACAAATACCCTAGGACATCACTTACATGTGGAATCTAAAATGTGAAGCAAATGAACTTACCTGTGAAACAGACTCGCAGATGTAGAGAGGAGACTAATAGCTGCCAAAGGGGAGGAGGGTCGGGGGGGATGGATTGGGAGTCCGGGTTTAGCAGATGCAAACTAGTTCATACAGAATGGATAAACAACGAGGTCCTACCGTAGAGCACAGCGAACTCTATTAGACACCCTGTGATAAACCATAGTGGAACAGAATATGGAAAAGAATGTGCACACGTATGTATAACTGAATCACTGTGTTGTAGTCTAAAAATTAACACTACACATTAAATCAACTATGCTTCAATAGAAAAATAAATGCATAAATAAAACAAAGTTCAGAGGATTCCCTCTGATGGGAAGAACCAGGCACTCCCACAGAGGATGATGGATATTGTCAGCCGTCAGCATCAGGGAAGCTGGGAACTCAGTCAAAGCTGTCTGCTGAGGTCCTGGGAGGCCCAGGGATCAGAACAGGTAGAAAGCCCTGAAATTCAAGCCACAAGACAAGCTGGAGTGATCCGAGAAGCAGGAGTCATGAAGGACACCGTCTCAGCTGAATTCTAGCTCTGGGATATGCTCGGTCCCAGCACAGGGATGGTGGTCACGAAGTAGAATGTGTGAGGGAGGAGAAAAGACAGGATGTGAACCAAGTTATGACAGCGATAAATCACAATTCACAAGCTTCGCGTGTGTCTGTGATGCCCAGAGCAGCTTGTGAGTCATGGCTGATGTAACCATTAGGGGGGCCGCACACAGGGAGGAAGCCGGGGATTCAGCTGCGTCCTCAAATCCAGGCGGGGAACCCTCTCACCCGCGAAAAGGAGGCGGAGGTCCTTAACCCCAGAGTGTAGACTGAGGAAAAGCTTGGAGAGTGGGTGAAATGCCTCGTGAAGGGAAGCTCCCAGATCTAAGCAGGAAGGGGCAGGAAAGAGGGGGAAGAACTAGGTGTTATACCTTGGAGAGGGGAGATCATTAAATTGGGCTTTGTTTTGTATGTATGTGTGTGAAAGGGGGAAAAAAAGGACCAAATAGGAACCTTTAGATGTAACAGGATATGATTGGTCAAAATGTGAATTTTGGAGAGCATACATTGGGAAAAGTAAAGCAAGAAGAAGAGGAAAAGGTGACAGAAGAGGAAATTAAAAAAAAAAAAAAAACACACAGAAAACAAGACTCAACAAGAAGAGAAGTTCACAAAGATTTAACCAGTCTTGGGGAGGAGGAGATTAGGAGGGAACAGCAACATTGGCTGGAATGGCATTGACCCTTGTTTCCTGGATGTGGTCCCAAAATGCAGAGGAACATTAAGTTGTGTACTAAAAATTTATAAAAAATAAAGTTAGGAGTACGTCTAGTGAGTCGTTATTATACAAACTTGATTCCACTGATTCTAGGGCTTCCAGTAGGTGAGGTCCCCCAAACCACTGATTTGGAAATCAGGGCACTGAATTTATTGATGGGAAAGACATGGGGAGTCCCAGTCCCAACAATAGGTGAGTTAAGGTCCTGACAAACCAGCTTCATACATACAGCTGTCAAAATGCAAAGCAAGCACAATCTGAAGGCACTGGAGAACAACCCAAAGTGAGCAGATTTTGCAGGGAACAAATTCTGCGGCAACTGCTTCAGGTAGAAAGTGGCGGGAGTGGGGGGTGGGGGTGGGGCAGGGATTCTAGAATTAGCAAAACCAGTGGGAGAGTCTCAAATTCTGTGCGAAACTGCTGCCCAAATGGCTGGCTGCCCCCCACCCAGCCATGTGAATATAGGGGGATTCAAGTTGAACTAGATAATAGAGCACAATACAGGTAAGTTGCCGTTCACATAAGTGTCCACTTCAGGGAGAATCCACCATCTCCATCCAACATTCACAAGGTCAAGCTACAATTGAAAGTGACTCAATATAAAAAGAAACACGAAAACGTGGCCCATCCTCAGCAAAGAAGCACAAGCAACACCAGTCGGTCCCCAGACAACCCAGATGTTAGAGAGCAAGGATTTTAAAGCTGAGATTACAATGAGGCTCATTGATTAAAGGAAAATGGGACTCGCACAACAAATGAAAAGACACCAGAACGAAGTGGGGGTTCTAGAGTCGAGACTCCAGCATCTGGAGTAAACCACTGGAAATGCAGACAGTGAAATGGAGAACAGCGCACAGAGAGTGAAGCCTGAGCCAAAGAAGCGATGGTATCTGAAGAAGAGAGGAAAGAGGAGCATCTGCGGAATGAGATAAAGCGTCTAACCTACGTGTAATTGCCATCCCAACAAATTAAGAATAGGACAGAAAAAAAAAAAAAAAAAAAAAACCCTGAGAAACAATGGCTGCAATATTCCCAAATGTGGTGAATTTAAATATTCAAGATGACCTATGACCCCGTGGCAGGACACCCAGGAGGAGAATCATGCCCAGGCACGTGACACCCAAACATTGAAAACCCAAGAGAAAGAGAAAATCCTGACGGCAGACGTAAAAACGGCACCTTACACGCAGACAGCAGTGAATCAAATGACGAGCCACGTCTCAGTAGAAAAAAAAATGGGACCAGAATTCAGCTAACGCCACCTTTAAAGTGCTGAAGAGAAACCAAAATCTTACCCACTCAGAACTCTATAACCAGCAGAAAATATTTTTAAGACTAAAGACAAAGTAAAAGTTCAGGTTGGCTCTAGCTAGCATTATTGAGCAAAATGCATTCTTATTGAACTAAAATACTTTCAGCTGAGTCTTTTTTTTTTTTTTTAACGCCCTAAAGGGAAGGTGACAAAGACCCAAGCCGAACTGAGCCCACAGGCCGCATCTTTGCCATCCATGTCTTGCCATGAAGGAAGCACCAGGAGTAGATGGTAGACATGGGTGGGGAGGAAGAAGCTAAGTTCATCAAAAAGAAACTTTTCATGCTTGGATTACTATTGGTTCAGATTCTCAGCAGCTTTAGGGGGTGTAACCTAAAATCTGCTCCCACACATGGAGGGCAGGGAGAGACCTCAGAAAGAGGCAGGTCACTTCAGATCAGCAGGGGGCACTTTTAATAAGGAAGGGGACTTAGAGCTTGGGTGACCAGAAGACCAGCAGTATCTCTACACACTCACCAGCATCTTCAAACTTACAGAGAGGCCTTACTGGGTCCAGGCATTCAGGCCAGGTGGTCTCGAAACCACCTCACTCTCTCAAGCCTGCATCTTTGGAATGGCTCCCACTATGGGAATTGGGGGGGCGGGCGGGCCAGGCTGGGGGTTCCACTGCAGTGGAACCAGAAGTCACATCCTCTTGATAACCTCCCTCAACAATTATAGCAATGCCCAGCATAAAGCAATCAAGATTAGAGCTTTAGATACAGTAGTGTGTCTAGTTCATGTCAATAAAATGTTTTCAATATAAAATTTATTTTCCTTTAAATATGCATGACATTGGAAATGTAATACTCCAGAGAGAAGGTCAGAAAACAGAATGTGAGGCTGCCCTGCAGGTCTGAAGATCCTCACCCAGCATCGAGCAGTCACATCTAGGTACCACTGCTCCTATGTTTCAAAGAGCAGTGACGAAAAGGATCAGTAATTAGTGCTGTGAGAAGTTAAAACAAGGGGAAAAATGTAAAACAACAAATTGCAGAATAATTTTGGAATACAGTTGAGTGACTGCATGTTAAAGTTTAAGTTGTCCGTTCTGCAATACTAAGACTTATCAGTAACCTCCCCTTTTACCACAGAAGACTTTAGCATCCTTTAGACAATGAAAAAGAAATGCAAACATCTTGTGTAAATAATAAAGCTGCAGCTCTTCCTTCCATAAAGGTTATACTGGAGTTTGATAAGTCCCTTGTACAGTGGTACAGTCATCTCTAATCTCTGGGAGCTAATGCCTGAAGATGTGATGCGGTGCTGATGTGATAATAATAGAGATACAGTGCACAATAAATGCAATGCATGAGAATCAGGCTGAAACCATCACCCACCCCCATACATGGAAAAACTGTCTTCCAATAAGCCAGTCCCTACTGCCAGAAAGGCTGCTGCAGTGGTATATACGTTTTCAAAACCAACATTTTACATGTTCACATAATTTTGTAATACTACTGCAAAATATATTCATTAAGCACTCAAAAAAAAAAAAGCACAATACATTATGAGTATTGAGTAAGAATCACTTTATCTCCTGGTTTTGAGCTGATCACAGTTACCAGTTAGGTAGAGTTCCTTACTGTCTTTTCTCTTCATGTATATTTCTAGGTAATTAGTATCATAAAGTGTATACCATTTTTATCTTAAAAAAATAAAAAAACAAACGAGTCTGGCACTTACTGACTTTCCAGAAAGTATCCAAATAGAGCCGGCGGAAGTCACCAAACCCCGCCCCACGGATGCAGAGCCCCGCCCCCGTGGATGCGGAGCCCCGCCCCTGCAGGACCACCCCAAGTAGGCTGCTCTATGGGTCTGTGGGCTGCACCCAAATGTCAGCCCTCCCACAAATATTTAGAACAACCCTAGCTGTTGACTGGTGCTTGACGGGTGCTTGATGGATATGCTTATGGTGCCCAGCACCAGACCAGCATGGGGTGGGTAAGACAGTGCCATCCCATGGGGACATTTTCCTTGCCCCATCCCAGATGACTGGTACTCCTAGAGCTCCCTCCTCAAGACCACTGGCTCCTGCCCAGACCAGGGATGGCAGTCGGATCGGCACCCTCTGTGGCCCTTAGCAGCTATTAGCACATGTTGATGACCGCCCCCCCTCAGTCAGGAGCAAGGAAGCTACAAAAAGGACCTTTATTTTCCCAGTTCTGGGGGCTCAGTATTTGAGAAGGAACCTGGAGGTAAATAACACATCTCAGTCTGGCTAAACTCAACCGCTGAGTAGCCACCCCTTAAAAGAGGAAGACAGGAACAAACTGCCAAGCAGAAATGACTGTGACAGTAATCAGTAAATGGATAACACACAGGCGAGTCCAGAAAAGCCTTCCTGAGAGCTTGAGGCGCTTCCTCCCAAGAGGTCGACGGGATGAACCCTCCCAACAGCACAGAAAACAGAAACAAACTTACTGCAAACCTACAACTAAATACACTGATGTTAATGTTTGATGTTTCACTATAACTATTGAGTCTCATGTAGTCTGTCCAGTACTTTCCAGTGTCGACTGTCACCCCTGCTCTGTACGTGCCCCTCATTCTCTCCAGAACATTCACCAATACTCCATCCCAGCCCTGCCTTTCACTGCTGCAACCTTCAAGACGAGCCACCGATTATACAATCTAAAAATGACAGAGGCAAACTACAGTCTAACTGGATTCTTCTTGGAGGAAGAGGACTGGAATTTTTTTCTTTTCCCCAGCAGATGGAGAATCATAATGTCATGTTAGGCAGTGGGGACCATCAAAGACTCTAAAGCATGAAAAGTGGTTATGACTAGAGCTGTGTTCTAGACAGTGAAGATCTCTAAACTCATATTCGGGTTCATGGAACTTAGCTGGAGTCTGCCACTGTACAAATGACTGATGATAACTGTTTATTGAATTAATATGGACAAAGCATTTGTTAGACACCTGCTGGAGGCACAGGGAGATGCCTAACTCATGACTAAAGGTTTTCTAGTACCTTCTAAACTGTTGCTGTGTGCTTGAACACTTCCCGCAAAGTTTTGTTGGTGTCAATAGCTCGCAGTATTGCCAAGAAGCCACTTTACCATTGGAACCGAAGGCATGTTTTCAAAAAGAAATTACTGAATGATTTTCTGAGTGTCTCTACTACATAGTCACTGATGAGTGAAACTTCCTTATTTTTAATAAATGTCTTATAATACCAGCTATCCCATATTAAAAAGGCATTTCCTAAGGATATTAAATAAATTGCAAAGTGTAACTACCTGAATCATAGTTAATGAGGACAGAGATCAAGATATGACTTGCTGATTCATATGTTTTACCCAGGCCCAAATGGGGTAGAAAATGCTGGTTATCCCTTAACTGAAACAAAAGTGTTCAGTCCTAAATCCTTATCTTATGTAACTCAACAGACCAGGAGTCCCCTTATCCACCAGATGAATCTAATATCATTACTCCCACCAACTTCGCATAGGGCCAGGCCACAACAAACAGATGTTAGTGGGAATCATCTCTTAACACGCTCATAAACACACATGCTGCTCTCTGCATAGAACAATTTAGAAGCAAAAACAGGTGGAGCAAACACAAGACAAAAGCTCAGCGCACAGATTCCGGGTACACATCAAATCCAAGATCTAAAGTCCTTGCCTTCTTTCCATTAAAAAAAAAAAAATTTAGCAACACTCCAAAATATTTTTAAAGTACATTTGATTCATAGACGCCGGCACAGCTTCCCTGTGGAACCCGAGTAAGGAATTTCCCTGCAAACCGACACAACCCGAGAGGACAGACATGCAAGGCAGCGAAGAGGAGGACCACTGACCATGGCCAGGTAAGGCTGCGCGGTGCACCTGACCGCGGCGGAACCCAGACCTCCGCGGGTATCCGCTCCTGTGGGCGCAGAAAGGGATGCTTCCCGGGGCATGTCCCTCTGGCTCTGGGTTACTCGAGGGGTTCTGATGGCTCCTCGGGTCCGGACCCGCCCTCTTTTCTCCGAACATCAGTCATTTCCTGGAAATCATCCCAGGCACGCAGCGGCCCATTCAAGTTAATTAAGCACGTGTCTCTGACACCGACCAGAGCGTGCGCCCCGGCCAAGCCCTGAAGGGGAAGCTCGGGCCGAGGGGTCACGGGCCCTGCCTCCCCGCCCCTGCCGACCTCTCCCGCTCCTCGAAAACCCGGTAATCCCGGGAAACGGCGGCTTCTGCCAGCGAGCTGGCTGGCTGAGCCCCGGGCAGCCCGGAGCAAGGGAACCAACAGAGCCTGGCGTCGGCCCGGGGTCGACTGAACACCGTCCATCCTCCCAACACCCGACTCTGCGTCCACCGACTGGACTCAAGGACCCCCTCCCCGACGGAGGAGGGGTAGGCGGCTAGGAATCCGCAAACCGGCGCGCGTCCACTCGCCCGCCAACTGCAGCCACCACCTGCTCTCTAGGTCCCGCGCCAGCCCCGCCGTCGTGGGTCCCTTACCTTGTGGCTTTTCCCCCCCGGGGGACACCTGACGTTGTTGGAGGCTCCCGCTGTCTGATTCATGTCCGGAGGAACTTGGGAACCGATGCTCTAGAACCTCTCCAAGTTCCTCGGCGCCTGGAGGGTGGCGAGGGGCGCGTCTCCCGGAGGCGAGGTGGGTCCTGGCAGTCCAGCCGTGTCCGGGCGGCGTCCCCTACGCGGCAGGTTTCCGAGGGACCCCTCGCCCAGGGAGGCTGAGCACTGCAAGACCCGGAGCCGAAGAAGGAGAAGCAGCTGCTGGGATCCCAGAGGGAGCCGGGCCGGCGCCGGCGGCTCCGAGGGCGCTGTGCCCGGGGCTGCCTTCTCCGGGAAGCAGTCCAGGACTGTCCGGACCTGAGCACCAGCAGATCCTAAAGGAGCTCCTGGGAGAGGCGAGGAGGTATGTGCGTGGGGAAGGGTGGGGCGGGGGGGGAGGCAGGCAGGACTGGCCCTGGCCGGAGAGACTGGCAGCGGAGAGCCGCCGAAGCTCTAGAACCACGCGCCCCCACGCGCCCCCAGAGCCGAGCCGCCACTGCGAGGCGCGTGGCGCACGTGTCCGCGCGCGGCTCCTGCGCCGACCTTAGCACACACCTCCCCGCCCTCCTACGCCCGGGCTGGAGCCGCAATCCGTGCGCACCCGCACACGCCCGGCCGGCGCGGGGGCTACTGAGACGGGCCACTCGCAGGGCGGGCGCCCGCTCTCGCCTGCCGCTCCTGCCCCGGGTGCAGTCGCCAAAGCTTCCCGGGGTGGTCGGGAGGTGGCACGCGAGGCTCTGCCAGGCGCCTCTGCCCGGGGGAGGCGAGGAAGCGGAGGGGGAGCTGGGACGGGACCGGGCTCCCTGGCAGAGTCTGCCACAGCCACGGCTCCGGACACGCGCTGCGCGGGGCGGGGGTCTGCGGTGACCCGCGCGGGCTTGGGGGAAGGGCGGCAGAGTGCATCCACTTCTCAATGCAGCGCAAGTATTTGCAGGTCCCCAAGGCTTTTCTTTGTATTTTCTTCTCTTCTTGTTCTTTTTTTTTCTTTTTTGACTCCCGGGAAGTCGCGATCTAATTAGGCAGCATTCGAGTAGAGGTGGAAAAATCCACCCTTGAGAAATAAAAAAAATAGATATATATCAGGAAAGAGCAACTGCTCTATGAAGACTGCATTGCAACATTTTAGAATCCCAAGTCTGAACGGTGGACCTTTAGGATACAGCCATATTATTTAGCCAAATGTGAAGTTTCGTCTAGGTGTATCCAGGCGGGGGTGGAATATTCTAGTGGAAAATCCAGCCACATAATTCGGTTTCCTGAATCTTGCAACCTCACAGCCTTAGTGTTCTCCAGAAAGCGAAGGAATTGGTTTCACCTGTGGGAAGCAGCCTGTACAGGGAGTTGCTTCCAGAAGCCCATCTCCACATGGTACCCTTGACTAGAAAGGAGATTTCTGTCTCAGGCGTTGGGTGATGTTCACTGCGTGCCTGCTATGTCGCTTCAGTCCTATCGGACTGTTTCTGACGAGATGGACTCCACTTCACCAGGTTCCTCTGTCCATGGGATTCTCCAGGCAAGAATCCTGGAGAGGGTTGTCATTCCCTTCTCCAGGGGATCTTCTCGACCCAGGGATGGAACCTGGGTCTCCAGCATGGCAGGCGGGTTCTTTCCTGTCTGCGCCACCGGGGAAGCCTGATGATGTTCGCTGTCCTTTCTTTAATAGCCCCAAGTCCAAACAGGAATCATCTCCATTTTGTGAAGTAAGTCATCACTTACCGATAAGTGATAAGCTGCTACTGCTAAGTCACTTAAGTCGTGTCCAACTCTGTGCGACCCCATAGACGGCAGCCCATCAGGCTCCCCCGTTCCTGGGATTCTCCAGGCAAGAACACTGGAGTTGCCATTTCCTTCTCCAGTGCATGAAAGTGAAAACTGAAAGTGAAGTCGCTCAGTCGTGTCTGACTCTTCGCGACCCCATGGACTGCAGCCCACCAGGCTCCTCCGTCCATGGGATTTTCCAGGCAAGAGTACTGGAGTGGGGTGCCATTGCCTTCTCTGAGTGATAAGCTATCACTTATCAAAGTCCTGTCGCTTTTCCCATTGACAAAGTTCAAAAAGTGACTCGTGACGTCATTTCTGCTCTACAAACGTGAAGGTGCACTTGGGGCGTCTGAGTACCTCATGGATGCGGTTTGGTTGTGGAGGGTAATGTCGGTCTGGAATCTTGGCATTGCTTCCCCTGGTGCATGTCTTTGGACAAATTATTTCTCCCACTGATTCCACAGCTCTGAGGTAGGTGGTGGCGTGTTATTTTCCAAGTAAAGAAACTGGTTCCAAAATATCAATGTGTAGAAGGAGCTTGTTGTTTTTCAGTTGCTCAGTCGTGTCTGACTCTGCGACCCCCTGGGCTGCAGCACTCCAGGCTCCTCCATCCTCCTCTATCTCCCGGAGCTTGCTCAGACTCTTGTCCATTGAGTAGGTGATGCCATCCAACCATCTCATCCTCTGTCATCCCCTTCTCCTCCCGCCTTCAATCTTTCCCAGCATCAGGGTCTTTTCCAGTGAGTCGGCTCTTCCCATCAGGTGGCCAAAGTATTGCAGCTTCAGCTTCAGAAGAGGCTTAGCAAGGCAGTAGATGGTCATCAGGGGGCAGGTGTCATTGTCACCACTGCCTGGAGCAACTGGGAGCACGTCACACAACTTACAGACACTGATGCTCTTTTCTGGAGGTAAAATCCACAAGTGGGCGGCGCCCTGAGGCCACTTGGAGTTTCCTGGCCCCACACTGCTCCTCTCTCAGCCTCTAGAAATTCACCCAGATTTGCTCTGAGTGTCCCCTGGGTTTGTGTCTCCAGCGCTTCTGCTCTCGGGATGCAGATCTCAGCCCCACCTCCCTGGATTTCCTCATCTCTGCAGAGTCCCGGGAAGCCCTGTGCCCTAGCACCGCCGTTATCTTCTGGGTCCAAGAAGCATCATCACTTTTCAGTGTATCCAGGTTTCTCTTGTGAGGATGGACACAGTGACTTCTAAGCTCTTTCCATGTTGGGGCTAAAGCCAGAAGTCTGACTATATCTTTTTAGTCTCAGGGGTCTCCTGCTTTCTTTTGGTTTACTAATTCTTGCTTCAGTTTCTCTCTCCTTCTCACATATTATACTCTGAGCAGCAAGAAAAACCCAGGTGGTAACTTTTACAGCTCAGAAATCCCTTTGGTTAAGTAACCAAGTTTATTAGGTGACATTAGAAAACCTCTTCTGTTTTTGGTATAACTTCAGATTATGATCTGCCCTCTCCATTGGAAGCATAGACATGATGCTTCCAATGGGATCCCTGGGAGGCATTTCCGAAGCAGTCTTCTTTAACTCACATCGCTTTTTTTAAAAAAAGTTTTATTGACGTATAGTTAGTTGATTTACAGTGTTCTGTTAATGTGTACTGTGCAGTAATGTTGTATCCTTTTGTATTCTTTTCCATTAGAGTTTATTACAGGCTAGTGGATCCAGCTCCCTGTCTTGTTCAGCAGGACCTTGTTGTCTGTCTGCTCTCTGTATGTTAGTTTGCATCTGCTGATCTCAAACTCCCAATCCTTCCCTTTCACACCCCTCTCTCCCTCTGTTCTCTATGTCTGTGAGACTATTTCTGTTTCATCGGTAGGTTCCTATCTGTCATGTTTTAGATCCCACGTATGAGTGCACATCATTATTTTTTAATGATTAATACGAAGGCTAGAAAATTCACTGCAGTGTGACCAGCCATACTAATGAATCATACTTGTTGGATAGTAAAATTTGGAGCTTACAGATCTGGCTGTATTCTTCATCATTTTTCAGTCTTGAATAAGCAATATGACACAGCAGATCATACTATGTCAGGCTTTAAGATCTCTGGAGAAGGGATAGGCTACCCACTCCAGTATTCTTGGGCTTCCCTTGTGGCTCATCTGGTAAAGAATCTGCCTGCAATGCAGGAGACCTGGGTTCGATCCCTGGGTTGGGAAGATCCCCTGGAGAAGGGAAAGGCTACTCACTCTAGTATTCGGGCCTGGAGAATTCCATGGACTGTATAATAGTCCATGGGGTCGCAAAGAGTCGACACAACTGAGCGACTTTCACTTTTCGTGTTTCATGTGGTAGCCTTGAGGAAACTGGCTGACTCCAGCTACAGAAGAGAAGCAGCTGCTGTGCTCCAGAATTCATCATGGAATTCGAGCAACAGCAAGCCTCCCTCTTCCCAGCTAGGAACAGAGTGTGCTGGGGATGGTAACATCTCTTGGAAGAGTGGGGAACCTCACTTATGGCCACCTGTCATTCAAAGATGCCCTGAAAAACATCTTTGGACTCTAAATGCACCGAGCTTCTCACCCTCACTCTTGCATTGTGGTCTATAGCTTCCAGGCCACCCTCTGTTTTCCTTCCCAGGGAAGGGGGTGTTTTCCCTCATCAAATTGTTCATGTTTAACAGTAACGTGGAGTTTGTTTCTTGAGGAGTGGGACCAATGCACCGCCATTCCCCACCCTCCTGGTGTGTTTCGGGAATCATCTTCCAACTTACATGCTTGTGCTCAATAAGCCTTGATTTAGAGTCTACTTCTGGGGGCCCCGGACTAAGACATGGGCTTCCCAGGTGGCTCAGAGGTAATGAATCTGCCTCCAAGAGATGCAGAAGACATTCGATTCCTAGGTCGAGAAGATCCCCTGGAGGAGGAAATGGCAACCCACTCCAGTATTCTTGCCTGGAAAATTCCATGGACAGAGGAGCCTGGTGGGCTGCAGACCACAGAGTTGCAAAAGAGTCGGACACAACTGAGCAACTGAACACAAGCTAAGACATATTAGGAAGTACCACCTAATAGCCCTAGCCTTTGTTTAGATTTTATCATCATAAAACCACAGGATAGTTAGAGCTAGAAGAACTCTCAGAGGAGATGTAGCTCAGCACACCCATGCTTCACAGCAGGGAGAAAAATCGGTTCACCTCTCAGGAAAGGCAGAGAGGCAGGAGTGGAAGATGACTTCAGATAGCGATTGCAAACTTAAGTGTTACAGACTGATGCTCCGTGTTATGAAAGGAGCCACCGCGCCTGAACAGTGCAAATAAGTGGAATTGGCAGCTGCCTTCCACCAGCGCAGACACTGGCAGAGCAAGCTGGAAATCCCAGGGCACAGAGCTGGGGATTTGTAGATCCCATGCCATGTGAGCAACGTCTGGAGTCTGGATAAAGAGAGCAGTTCCCCCACCTGTGCACAGCTGTACTCGAGCTGTCCTAGAGGCGGCATGAACAGCACTGTTGGAGGAATTGCTACGTGCCTCTTAGCCACCACATGCCACCTGTTCATCTATTACCCAGTAAGCTTATGTGAATGGTTTTGACGTTGGCAGAGGTTGCACCATATTAGGAAATCCATGATCTCTTCCATGTCTTTGCCCCAGTAAACCACATGGTCAGTCACACTGTCATGACTGTCTCTTCACCACCCATGGACTGCAGCACACCAGATTCCTTTGTCCATAGAATTCTCCCAGCAAGAAATCTAGAGTGGGTTGCCATTCCCTTCTCCAGGGCATCTTCCCAACCCACGAATTGAACCAGGGTCTCCTGCATTGCAGGTGGATTCTTTACTGTCTAAGCCACTAGAGAAGCCCCAATAAACCATGCACCTGTGACTGAGTGAATCCTTTCCCACAGCTTTTTTCCTTGAAGGATGAAATCCCAAATCATTGTTCATTTGTGTCCGTCTGATTATTCGGCGCTCCTGAAAATGTACAGGTGCCTTTTGAACTGATTGTGTAAAGTCACTCAAGGTACCAAATTATTATTTCTGAGACTTTACAAAGCGCTTGTATCACCGAGTCCCTTCCCTGGGTCTTATTATTTTAATTAGCTATTGTCATCCTGCCAGGTGAACACAGCAGAGTGACAGAGCATATTCGCGCCTTGTTTTTCTTTACAAAGGGCTTTTCATCGTCTGCTGTCCTTCTGTGCCCCCTAACTAGGTCTGCCAGCTTTCATTTTCTTTTTGTGGTCCCTGCATGTGTGGGATCTTAGTCTCCTGACCAGGGATTGAATCCACAGCCCCTGCACTGGGAGCACAGTCTTAACCACTGGACCGCCAGGGAAGGCCTTCATGTTCTTCCTGGCAGCCCCCTACACCTTCCTTTCCCAAGTCTGCATCTCGGGGTGCTGCATCCCACATCTGGACCAGCTTCACTCGTCCCTTCTGGCCATCACTCTGCATCCTCTTCTTTAAAACCCTGACACGTGCTCTGTCTCTGCACACGTGGAGCAGCCCCCCTAAGGTTTTGACTCCAGTACATTAATTCCCCAGGAATTTTTTGTGACATTGTGGTATAATGGTGTGTGTGTATATATAGTATCAGATCAGATCAGTCACTCAGTCGTGTCTGACTCTTTGCGACCCCATGAATCGCAGCACGCCAGGCCTCCCTGTCCATCACCAACTCCCGGAGTTCACTCAGACTCACGTCCATCGAGTCAGTGATGCCATCCAGCCATCTCATCATCTGTCGTCCCCTTCTCCTCCTGCCCCCAATCCCTCCCAGCATCAGGGTCTTTTCCAATGAGTCAACTCTTCGCATGAGGTGGCCAAAGTACTGGAGTTTCAGCGTTAGCATCATTTCTTCCAAAGAAATCCCAGGGCTGATCTCCTTTAGAATGGACTGGTTGGATCTCCTTGCAGTCCAAGGGACTCTCAAGAGTCTTCCCCAACACCACAGTTCAAAAGCATCAATTCTTTGGCGCTCAGCCTTCTTCACAGTCCAACTCTCACATCCATACACGATAGACATAGGTATGTAGACGTATGTGTATGATTTACTATAATCTTAGAATTAGAGAATCTGCATCTCTTAAAGTCATTGTCACTATCCCTACCAGAGAAGCTGAAAGATTTCAGTGCAGAGACGTAGAAACTGCTGTCCATGATATATACTTTTTAGGGAAATAAATGAATTGTTCCATTTTGGAAAAAAAAAGTCATTGAGACTCTCTCTTGATATTGGTGGATCTGGCTGGACTTCTAGTTTGGTTAGTGATTTTTTAATTATAGTCAAAGGCCTCATTAGATGGAATGTTACTAATTTGGCAGAAATCTGAGCTGTTTTACTTTTGTGTCTTCCGTGATGAAGAGGTTGACTAAGCAAATCAATAGTGCAAGTGAAACCGAACTCCTTAAGAGATATAACAAATGTTTCAGCCAGTGTAGCACATCAGTCACCTTTCTTATCCTGGTGAAATACGCATGCCATGAAATTTACCACCTTAACCATTTTAAGAATAAAATTCAGCATCTATGCATTAATATACAATATTTGTTTTTCTCCTTCTGATTTACTTCACTCTGTATGACAGACTCTAGGACCATCCACACCTCTGCCAATGACCTTATTTCATCCCTTTTAGTAGCTGAGTGATATTCCACTTTATGTGTGTGCCACCTCCTCTTTATCCATTCATCTGTCACTGCCATTTAGGCTGTTTCCATGTCCTGGCAGGTAGCTCAGCTCAGTGCTCTGTAATGACCTGCAGGGGTGGGGTGGGTTGGGGTGGGAGGGAGGCTTAAGAGGGAGGGGGTATATGTAAGCATATAGCTGATTCGCTTCATCATACAGCAGAAATTAACACAGTATTGTAAAGCAATTATATTCAATTAAAAAATGAAACTGGTAGCCTTAAGTGCATTCATTGATGCTTTTGAACTGTGGTGCTGTAGAAGGCTCTTGAAAGTCCCTTGGACAGCAAGAGGATCCAACCAGTCCATCCTAAAGAAAATCAGTCCTGAATATTCATTGGGAGGACTGATGCTAAAGCCGAAACTCCAATCCTTTGGCCACCTCATGCGAAGAGCCGACTCATTTGAAAAGACCCTGAAGCTGGGGAAGATTGAAGGCAGGAGGAGAAGGGGACGACAGAGGATGAGATGGTTGGATGACATCACTGACTCAATGGACATGAGTTTGAGCAAGCTCTGGGAGTTGGTGATGGACAGGGAGGCCTGGCGTGCTGCAGTCCACGGGGTCGTGATTGGTGATGGATGGGAGGCCTGGCGTGCTGCAGTCCATGGGGTCGTGAAGAGTCGGCCACGACTGAGCGACTGAATGGAGTGAAATGCCTTCCCAGTGTTGTGCAAACATGGCTACCATCTAGTTCCAGAACTTTTTCATCACGCCTCATGGAAACCCTGTCCTGGTTGTAAAGACCCTTTCTTGGAAACCCAAGCGTATTCACTGCAGCATTATTTGTGATGGCGTGGAGCTGTGGTCTTTACTAAGGAGAGTAAATCCGGAAAACGTGTGGACTCGCTGGGTAAACCAACACGTTGATTGTCAGACAAACTCCTTCTCCTGCAGAGACTGTGGACACCACTTGTCCACATTCCTTCCTAATGGCTGGTGCTGGATGAAAACCCAGAGTTTTGCTATGCTTATAGACTATTGCCAAAAGAGTGGTTTAGCCCAGCCAAGGTTTTTGTTTTGATTTCCACAAAGTCTCCTGTGGGCAGCACGATGACTCAGAGATTAAGCTGTTTTCACTGTGCTGCTCTGCTCCTCCGTGTCGGGCTTGCAGGCCCCACAGCTGGAAGCAGAGGGCTGCACGCAGCTGCCTGCTTCCTTGGAGAGGGGCGTTCCATCTCTGCTCAGAGTCCACAGGCCAGAGTTAGGCCTGCGGTCCCAACTGCCTGCACACCTGCCCAAGAGTTGGGAATCATATTCTTTTGTGTGCTCAGAAAGGAAACAAAGCAGACAGTGGGGGCGGGGGTGAGCAAAGGCTCCCACAGCAGAAATCTTGACTCCAGGTTCTTCCTCCATAATAAGGCCACGTGTGGGTCACCTGTCATCACATATGTTCACTGTCATATTTGTGGTGCAGGCTTTCGGAGCCATCCATGCAGGAATCTGGGGGGCGGGGCTGCTGTGGGTCCTGGGCAGGTCAAGATCGCAGGCAGGAGGAACATGTGCCCTTTGTCTTGAGGACTCAGGAGGATTTCAAGAGGTAAGAAAACAGTTCAGGTGATTCCCAGGTGGCTCAGACAGTAAAGAACCTGCCTGCAATGCAGGAGACACAGGTTCCGTCCCTGGGTCCAGAAGATTCCCTGGAGAAGGGAATGGCAACCCGTTCCAGTATTCTTGCCTGGTAAATCCCATGGACAGAGGAGCCTGGTGGGCTACAATCCATGGGGTCACAAAGAGTCGAACTTGACTGAGCGGCTAACACTTTGAGTCCTCCGCTTCTTTCACTTCAGGTTATTCCAAGCCATGGGCATCATTGAAGGGAAGGTGGGAGGGGAGGAAAACCTTGGCTTGGTAAACCCGGCAGGTCTGTCTAATCCTTGCAAAATGGTTCTGTAGCAAAAAAGCTGCTTGGATCTTTGAATGCTTGACTATAGAGCTTGGGCTAGATCTCACAGTTGGTAGGTTTGCTAGCCACTCATTCTGAGCAGGAAGGAGGAATGTGCTATTGGAATTCTCTAGAACCAATTTCACCCTCCATTTGTACTTGCAGATTCAGCTTCAATCCTGTTTTCTTACGTCTTAAAGTTCAACAGCAAGCACTCAGGACGTAGTGGCTGAGCATTTGTGCCTGGGGTTTTCTAAGACTAACCACCCGGTGAATTCCCTCAATATCTGTTCAGGGATGTTCTTATCTGTGGAGGACCCGGGAAAACCAGAGACACAGTCACGGTCTCAGTGAGCCATGGTGGAGCCATGGATGCTAGAATTATTAATGGGATGGGGTTGGGCGATGCTTGTCATCTTGAGGTGCCCAGGATGATCTCTGTGTGGCTTGGAGGACTTGTAGCCCTTACTTTGGTGTGTACAGTTACACTGTCCATGACAATATGTTAAAAAAAAAAAGTTAGGTATTCACTGAATACAGTATTTTTGAAATAACTTCATCTTTCATAATAAAATGCAAGTTCTTTTTTAATTTTTTGAAGTATTGTCGATTTACAATGTTGTGTTAATTTCTGCTGTGTATCAGAGTGACTCAGTCACACACATATACATTATTTTTTGTATTCTTTTCCACAATGCTTTATGTGTTCAGTGTGTGTGTGCTCAGTCATGTCCTACTCTTTGCAAATCCATGAACTGCAGCCTGCCAGGCTCCTCTTGTCCATGGAATTTTTCAGGCAAGAATACTGGAGTGAGTTGCCATTTCCTATGCCAGTGGATCTTCCAGACCCAGGGATCGAACCTGAGTCTCTTGTATCTCCTGTGTTGGCAGGCAGATTCTTTACCGCTAGGCGTCACCTGGGAGGCCCCATTTTTAAAAATTATTTTTAAAAAATGTATTGAAGTATAGTTGAGTCACAATGTTGTGTTAAGTTCTGCTGAACAGCAAATGACTGTTATATACACACACATCCTTTTTCATGATGGTTATCCCAGGATACTGAGTACTGTTCCTTGTGCTCTGCAGTAGGACCTTGCTGTTTCCAAAACTCATGCTTTTGAAAGACAAGTAAATGAATAGAACACCAGCCCATCATTGTTGAATTATCCTGTGTTTACTTGGGGTGGAAGTTGTAAGGGGTTCACTGAAAGCACTTTACTTGGATGAGAACCCCGAACGTTTTTGCCCTCTTCCATGGCATTGTTAATGACCTAATAGGGTCATCATTAGGTTCTCAAAGGGCAGGCAACTTTTTATTATCGCCCCCCCCGGCTAGTTCTAAAGGAAACAGTAAAATCACGAGCTTTTAGGTGACGTCCAAGCTCCTTTCTCTCTGTGAAATGTTTACGTTCTTCAAGATTCTGTGTATAAAGAGTCAAGGTCCAAAGCCGAGGACCAGATAGGCGCCGTCCTGAGGATGGGCAGCTGTGAGAGGAGGCGGCAGGAGGGGAGGAGATGGGACGCAGGTGAGTCTGTACAATAGCGTCTCCTTAAAGAACCGAAGCAAGCATGACGAAATGTTAAGGTTGGATTAATAGCCCGTAGGATGCCTATTAGCACCCGAACACTTCCTTTTGTTTGGAATAATTTATAATTAAGTAGAGAGTTGTAAAATAAAGCCGCGGTGAAATCACAGTCTCAGAGACCATTATGAGTAGTTTTGATTCATTTAAATACAGTTGAATGAACAAGGTAATAATATGGATTCAGGTGTAGTATGTAGTCTTTATTGAGACATTATATATTTAAGCGATCACACAGGAAAATGGAAGCTCAAGCAACATTCTGTTCACAATGGTATTACTCAAAAGTCTTCCCACTCCGTCCCAAGGAAGGTTGTTCTTAAGTGTAGGGACAGTTCAAAATTCATGTTTTGTTATTTAATTAACTTAGTTGCTGGAGGTAATCACACTCCAGCTTCAGACGGACCAGCGGGATGGGACCCGTGTAGCGAAAACTAGGATCGCCTAGTCAGCTCACTGAGAGGAGATTGAATCTAGCCCTGCCTTATCTACATGTCTAGTGGCTACTTCAGATTTTTGGGGAGCGTGAAAAATGGTACAGGAATCTAAAGATCGGTGCACTCAAATCGGTCCCCCTTTCTGATTTCCTGGCTTTGCCAGCTGCTTATCACTCTTCTCTACTATTATACACACAAGGCAAAACTTCTACGGTCAGTTCCTATCATTTGCAGTGGTGTGTTCTGTAAAGTCTTGTCAACACCAAATTAGCAAACATTCAACCACGGCTCCTGGAAGACACCCAGCTTTGGTTCCCTGCGAGCCTCTGGTCACCACCTTTTCGTTACCCGATCAACGCGGGCCTTCTGTTGTGTGTGCCCTGGGGAAGGACACCGTATGGAATACATACCGTTGATTTATCAACACTGAACACAAGCCCCAAGCAGCAGAGGTCATGTTCATCTCACACAGGGGTTACTCCGTGAGGCCCTCATATTTAGGGCCACGGGGTGACACTTCTGCACTGCACTTAAGGGCCCTTTTTCAGCAGCAAAATCATGAAGGGAAACGCCACAAAAATGTGAAAACCATGGCAGGAGATCACCATGAAAGGGCCCTGGTTTCCAGTCTGAGCTGTTGACCACCTCCGGGAATATACTGACAGCCTAGGATCCTCACCCCTTGGTGCAGGTTTGTGAGTGACTTCAGAGGTGACGCAAGTATTGATCTTGGGTTTGCAGGTGGATGTCAGCCAGTCGGTGAATTTGCAGATACGAAATCTATAAACCATGAAGTACAGGGCGACTGTCCTTGGCAAACGAGCTCCTCCCTAGTGACCTCTGCAAGCAGCCCTTGTGCGTGTCTGTCTAGATGTAGGTGCAAGCGTCGGTGTAGACGAGGATGTAGATGCAAGGGTGGACATGTCCAACTTGAAAAGCAGAAGCGTCTGGTGCACACCAGGAATAATGCATCTCGCAGCCTTTTTTAATGTTTAGTAGCGACGATCCTTCTCTGGTCAAAAGACAAAACCGAGTCGTCTCCAAGCCCAGGGACTAGCTCTCAGTCCCTCGCCTGTCTGAGACAGGCTGCTGCTGTGAGGACTTGGGCTCCACGTTGCTGTCCATCCGGAGTCCTCCTCCCTCCTCCTATGGCTGGCCCCTTCCTCGTCTCAGCATCTCAGATTCAGCCTTGCTTCCTCAGGGCTCCTTCTCTGGCCAACCTTGGCAATCTGGTTAACCCCTCCCGCTAAGCCCCAGCACACCCACGCGCTGTCTCCCTGGCGGCACTGTCCACAGTCAGCTTCTCTGGGGTCTGTTTTGCACCCACCCTCTGCCTTCGAGCACCCCTGATGCTCTGACAACGGTCAGGGCGTGCTTGTTGAATGAGTGATGGGATGAAGGATGCTGAAGATGGCCAGGTCGGTCCAAGGTCGCACAGATGGGGCATCTCCTGGTTCCCGGCTTGAGAGGGAGTTCAGGCATAGCCAACTGTTGCCCCATGGTATTAACTAGGTTTCTTGCTGAGGTGGATGCATGTAAATTACACACAGGAAGGGAAACCCCAGTGATCCGTGGCTATGGTCTTCAGGGGTCTGAAGAGTCTCCATTTCCACGAGGACCTGCAAACCATGGAAGCCAAGCGAGGGGAGGTGAGCAGTCCACATACCTGGGTCATACAGAATAGCCAATCATGTAACTGCTTTAGACATCGAGGCCTCAAATTTTAGATAGCTGCATGGCTGCTTCCACTTTTTATTTTTTTAGGTTTCTTTTTTAAAACGTGAACCATTTTTAATTTGTTACAGTGCCACTGCTGCTTTATGTCTTGGTCCTTTGGCTGTGGACAGAGGTGCCTGGAGGGCTACAGTCCACGGGGTCGCAGAGAGTCGGACACGACTGAGCGACTAAGCACAACACAGCGCCTGTGGGATCTTAGCCCCCTGACCGGCGGCTGAACGTGCACCCCTGCTGAAAGCCGAAGTCTTAACTGCTGGACCACCTGCGAAGCCTCTCTTGTTTTGTTTTGTTTGACAAGAGGCTTTCCTGGCTTGTTCAGGTGATGTGAATTGGCCACTAGTTCACAATAACTGAGTCTGGTTTAAAAGTCTTCCACGATGTAGGCGCCAGTCACGTGACCACTTGTCCTCTCTGTTTCCCTGCAAGAAGCTTCTTTCCTGGCAGGGTGACTGGCTCTGTGTCTGGAGAACACGTGGCCTGTGGTTCAGACCCTGCACCTTTGGTTACGCTGGTCCTCCTGCCTACAGGCTTCATGCACATCTCTGATCAGCGTCCTTGCTTCCAAAGGAGGTGAATTCTCACCTGCATGAAGCCATGGAGGATACACTAGGCCACACTCATCTCACACTCTTCTTAGATGCTATAAGTGTTCAATTTTCTCTTCTGTTCGATTATTAGCTGTTTCTATCAGCAGAGCATCTAAAATTTTCTAGTACAAAGCATGTATTCAGTAATGCATGTTGACTGTTTAGAGGTTAAATCACATGAAGTCTGAGGCCTCCTCTCTTTCTTTGCCTTGTACACACACACGGAATATGTGAAGATAACATACAATTAACACCGATTGTTTTCCAACGCATTTTTTTTGTCACCTGCTAATTCAATAAATAATTATTGAATGTTTATGATGTGTCAGGCCTTGGAGATACAGCAGTGAAAAAAATAGGAAAAAAAAGCCTCTGTTCTCATTTAGTTTTGTCTGTTAGTAGGGAGAGAGAGAATAAAAAATAAGCTTGATATTTTATATGTCAGATCATGATAAATGCCATGAAATAGTGCAGGGAAGGGCTGTGGGGTGTGCAGGGGGTTGGGTGGAGAGAGCCTTACTGAGAAAATGCTGGTTGAGCCAAGACATGAAAGAGGAGAGAGAGTGGGTCCGTGGCCATCCGTGGGCAGAGCCCTGGACGTGGTAGCAGCAGGTGCAAAGGCCCCGAGGCAGCGCTGCACCCGGAGTGCCCAAGAGGTGAGGGGGCCGGTGCAGGGAGTGAGGAGAGTCATAGGGTAGGCAGGTGACTGGGTGGGTTCTGTACAGGCATTGGGCTCTCTGTAAAGTTGGTGTAGCTGTTCTCTGAACCAGATGCTATTTCGTTGGAGTCATTGAGCAGTGGGTGACTCAGTCTAACTGTTTTAAAAAGTCACTTGGCTACTGTGTTGAGATTTAGGTGTAGAGGTTTAAGAGCATTTGCCTTATAAGTTATTAGAAAACTGTTGTAGGAATCCAGGCAAAGCCTTTGGGGGTCACGGTGGTGGGTTGGGAGAAATCAGCAGATTCTGAGGGCACAGCACTTTTTGGGGGGGACAGGGCTGCACCATAAGATTTGTGATCTAAGAATCTTAGATCCCCAGGCAGGGATTGAACCCAGGCTCCCAGTGGAAGCACAGAGTCCTAATCACTGTACCACCAGGGAATTCCCATGAGGGCCCAGCAGTTATAGCACAGAACTTAAAGATTTTTCTACCAGAAATTCTGGGGTTGGGGGTGGGGAGAGGAATCAAGGCTGACCTCCAGAGTTCGTGGGAGGAGCAGGTTGGGCATGGCTGATCAAAAGTCTGGTTGGGTTTGAGATGTCTATGAAACATCCAAGCAGTGGGATATTCCAAATCCACACCTCAGTGGAGAGGGACCCACCTGGAGACACCAGATTGGAAGCAGTTGCTATGTGGATGCTTCTCGATGCTATGAGGCTGGACCACATCACTGTGGGAGTGAGCCTCAGTCCTGTTCATGTACCCACAGACATGGACTCCAGGAGGAGTAGCTGGAACACAAGCCCTGGTTACCCCCAATTCTTCATAATTCCCTCAGCACATAGTAGCTGCTCAATAAAATTTATTGCCCGAGGGGTGATTGACAGGACTTGTCCAATACGACCTGGCCATAGTTCAGGCATTGAAATATCCTAATTTCTAGTCCAAGGGTCTCCTGCTGTCCTTTACTCTCCACTCAAATTTAATTCTCATTATTTTACTCACAATAAGCACATCGGTGCGTTACACTTCTATTCTAGTTTCTTTATTAAATTGCAGTTTAGCCAAGTAGCTATGTTTAAATAAAATTTTCTTAATCTTATGATGCCTATAAAACTAGTTAGCTGCATTTTTTTTCTTCTATTTTAAGGACAAATGAAGACATGAAATAATTTTCTCAATGAATCCAATTTTTAAAAGGGAGAGTAAGAATTTTTTTTAATTCAATAACAATGCTTTTTACCCATTCCGTTGAATTACAACAGTACTCAACCCTTTAAAAATCTGATTGTTATAGATTTTTCTCTGTCGTTAGAAATGACATGCTCTATTAGACACTTAAAAGCCTGAGAAAACATAAAGTTCCATCATGATTTGTGTCAAATAAATTCTATAATAAAAGGAATAATAGGTATACGGAATGGATTCTTAATATAATGTACATGTTAAAAAATATAAGTTAAATTAGATTTAGGGTTGCATTAAATCCAACCGAATCTTGCTGTCAGCACTAACATAGAGGACCAGTTTCCCTTGAATGTACAGGTGAGTTACTGTGCATACACAATGCTTGTTGTTGTTGAGTTGCTAAATCATGTCCAGTTCTTTTGCAACCCCATAGACTGTAGCCCTCCAGGCTCCTCTGTCCATGGGATCTCCTGGGCAAGAACACTGGAGTGGGTTGCCATTCCCTTCTTCAGAGGATCTCCCCAACCCAGGGATTGAGCCTGCATCTCCTGCATTGGCAGGCGGATCCTTTAACACTGAGTCACCAGGGAAGCCCCACGTTACTAAATTATAAAAGCCCTGGCTCTGGCTTCTTGTCCTGACTCTGGCTTTTCTCCATCTGAGTGAAAACCATCCTTCGCACGTCTTTACCCCTCTGTCCCCTAGTGACTCTGGAATTTTCACTGTTTTCTATTCTCTTTTTCTTTAGGGCAGAACCTATAAAGACGGGAGATTTTTTTTTCCCGAAAACGGCCCTGAGGTGCCACTGACACTTGCCTTGGAGAATGTAGACCCCCCCTGAGCACTGCTGGTGTGGACATCAGTTCTTCTCTGACAGAAGACACCAGGACGGTGGGTTTTGTTGGGGAAACGTGCCCCCTGGGCCCCGCACTGGGATGGAGCAAGTGCCCTGGGACCCAGTGGCTACTTGAGCCTTAGCAGCAGACAGAGCTAGAACTTTCTGTGAAGGGTCGGATGTGAAGGGCTGAGGCTCTCTGCCCACGAGTGTCTCCCTCTCTGGTCTGACGTTTCTGCAGTCGAGATGTACAGTAAGTCCCCTACATAGAACTTTCAGAGCTGTGACCTGCGTGCCCGCGTCTAATCGCGCGACTTCTCGCGTCTGGCATCCCCTACGCGTGTTGTGCTCTTGTGTCATTTGTGTACAGTCCCGGGTGGCGCTAGCGGTGACGCATCCGCCTGCCAACGCGGAGATGCAAGAGACCCAGCTTCGATCCCTGGGTGGGGAAGATTCCCTGGGGAAGGAAATGGCAACCCACTCCCAGTATTCCTGCCTGGAAAATTCCACAGAGAGACGAGCCTGGCGGGCTACAGTCCATGGGGTCACAAAAAATTGGACACAACTAAGCTTGCACGCATGCACACGCACACACACACACACACACACACACAGAGTACAGTAGTGCAGGATCTTTATTTCACATCCAGGATGTCTCAGTTCAGTTCAGTTCAGTCGCTCAGTTGTGTCTGACTCTTTTCGACCCCATGGACTGCAGCACGCCAGGCCTCCCTGTCCATCACCAACTCTTGGAGCTTGGTTGTACTGTATTACTGTACTTTTCAAGGTGTTGCCCTGTAAGATCAAAAAGGTTTTATTTTTGTGTCTGTTTGTTTTTATGTGTTATTTATATGAAAAGTGTTATAAACCTATTGCAGTACAGTACTACATAGCTGATGCTGTTAGGTGGGTACCTGAGCTAACTTTGTTGGGATTAATGAACAAAACTAACGCCTGTGCTCTTGGAATGGAACTCAGGCATGTGTAGGGACGTACTGTGTTCCTTGGCAATCCCTAAAACGACAAACCTAACGGGAAGGGTTCTGGGAAGGCTGTCACCTTACAGTGATGTGTCTACATCTCGTGACACCATTGGTTCCTCTTCTCAAAGAGAAAATATATAGACGAATGAAGAGTCAGGGAAAGATGTGGGGAGCCAGTTTCCTGACAGGGGATAGAAGGAGGCGCTCATAAAGTTGCTTCCAGGAAAGCAGATTATCCTGGAGACGTCATCCATCACACCGTGTTTATGGAGGATGACTTCCGGGGCATTGCAGACGAGCTGCCCAAACTGAAAAGTACACGTGTCAAGTATTCACGGGGGAATCCGAATGAGAGCCCCTGGCAGACGTCCTGGCGCATCTCTCAGAGTACGGATAATTGCGGTCCAGCCCATCGCCTGCCCTGGAACCGGGCTGGGAAGGATGAAGGGACCCACCTGCCACCAGGGAGGGCTGGGCAGGAGCCCTGGTCTGGGGGCTGCCCCGGGAGCCTTTCACATCACTGACCACACAGAGCCTGGCTTCTATCATGGAGGCAGGAGGGAAATCTGAGAGGGTCAGAGGTGCCCACTGCTCTGTGTCCTCATCTGCATTTTCAGCAGCACCAAACCCCGTCAGAGCGTGGCTCTCTCATCTTCATCACACCGTGATGTCACCCCTGATGGTGCTTCCATCCCAACTGGGGGCTTCAAGGAGTGTTTCCTGATTTCCTCCTGTGGTGATGACTGTCCTGGTCTTCAGTGGCATCCAGTGATTTGTGAGGGTCGTTCTGTGGCCACATAGTAAGCAACTGTTTTAAGCAAACAGTGTTTGGATGTGGGAGCAAGCAGCTCAAGGACTGCAGTTTAATGGGGATGGGGCAGATCACTTTTAACTTTAAAAAAAAAGGGCTAATTTGGGACTTCCCTGGTGGTCCAGTGGATAAGACTCTGTGCTTCCAATTCAAAGGATGCAGGTTTGACCCCTGGTTGAGGAGCTAGGATCCACACGCCACACAATGAGCAATAGATAGAGAGACAGAGAAATAGATAGAGAGAGAGATAGAGAAATAGATAGATAGGTGTAGATGGGCTTTAGGGAAACAGTGCGAAAGGAGAAGCCACACCCATTTCTGAGAGTTCTGTGGGTGATTCTGGGGCCCCTGCATGCTCCCTCCAACAGGGAGAGTCGTACAGAGTTGATTTTCCTTGTTGGCTGACTCCATATTCAGGAAATCACCCACTTGCTAAAAGGTATTTGTCACCCTCACATCAGTGCACCCCGCACCTTTGCAGCTGTTCACAGATGAACGAAGAACCTCGGAACCCGCAGTTGCTGGAGGCATCATTCCTCACCGAGCTCGGGCAAAGTGTGCTGACTTTGGGTGTCAGCTCACATGCCATAAACAAGTGTCCTTCTTGGGGTCTTCTCAGTGACATGGTTTCTGCATTTTTGAGCTTTTGGTGGGTGATTCTGTTGTTTAAAAGGCGGCCCCGTTGGAACGCCAAGGTGCTTTCTCATGTTCTAAGCACAAGAGGTTGTGAACCACCTCATGGAGAAAATAGCTCCGCGTGTCAGTGAGCTTTGTTCAGGGGGAGTGATGGTGCTGTTGGCCATGAGTTCAATGGTGATCGATCTCAAAATATGTTAGATAAGGCTCCTTTTAGCAGAAATACACATAAAACAAGGTCGCATATTGATTGGTCAGTGAGAAATGGGACCAGAGTCTCCCAGGTACCAAGCCTATATTTTCTGTAGGAAGCATGGTTCAGTATTTCTAATTCAGGACTCATGGAAGTTCTACAAAATATAGCAATTAGAAATATTGAAAACTGGACTGTCCCTCTTTGAGTGCTTTAATGCCTGCATTTCGGTTGGGTGTAAATATTTAATTCCTTTGGTGTGCGTACACACGGGTATGAGTGTTTACGATAACAAATAACTATAGTCATTCTCCCAGATCCTCTTGGGCTATTTAATCAACACATTTCTAAAGCTCTTCCTTTGCATCAGCATTTTCTTAAGTTCTTTGGAGAATATGAATATGTGAAGTATTCATCACCTTGGCTTAAAAATGCATTTTAATGAAGCAGGCTGCTGCTGCTGCTCAGTCGCTCAGTCGTGTCTGACTGTGCGACCCCACGGACTGCAGCCCACCAGGCTCCTCTGTCCATGGGATTCTCTAGGTGAGAATTCTGGAGTGGGTGGCCATACACTCCTGCAGGGGATCTTCCCGACCCAGAGATCAAACCCATGTCTCCTGCATTGCAGGCAGATTCTTTACTGTCTGAGCCACCAGGGAAGCCCAAGAATACTGGAGTGGGTAGCCTATCCCTTTTCCAGGGGAACTTCCCAACCCAGGAATCGAACTCAGGTCTCCTGGATTGCAGGTGGAATTCTTTACCAGCTGAGCTACCAATGAAGCGCACACACACACACACACACACACACACACACACACACAAATAAATCTAAGGAATATGATATTTTTAAAATTGGAGTATAATTGCTTTACAGTGTTGCATTAGTTTTATTGTACAGCAAAGTGAATCAGCCATTTGTTGTTGTTTAGTCTCTCAGATGTGTCTGACTCTTTGCGATCCCATGGGCTGTAGCCCACCCAGATCCTCTGTCCATGGGATTTCCCAGGCAAGAATACTGGAGTGGGTTGCCATTCCCTCCTCCAGGGGACCTTCCCAACCCAGGGATCGAACCCATGTCTCCTGCATTGGCAGGTGAATTCTTTCCCTCTGAGCCACCAGGGAAGCCCTGAATCAGCTATACATATACCTATAAGCTCTCCTTTTTGGATTTCTTTCCCATTAGATCACCACAGAGCATCAGGTAGAGTTCCCTGTGCTAAGCAGAAGGTTCTCATTCAGTTGCTCAGGTCATTTCAGTGGCTCAGTCATGTCCGATTCTTTGTGAGCTCTTGGACTGCTGCACGCCAGACCTCCCTGTCCATCACCAACTCCCGGAGCTTGCTCAAACTCATGTCCATCGAGTCAGTGATGCCATCCAACCATCCTGTCCTCTGTCGTCCCCTTCTCCTCCTGCCCTCAGTCTTTCCCACCATCAGGGTCTTTTCTAAGGATCAGTTCTTCGCATCAAGTGGCCAAAGTATTGGAGCTTCAGCTTCAGCATCAGTCCTTCCAATGAACATTCAGAACTGATTTCCATTAGCATGGACTGGTGTGATCTTCAAAGTTCTCATTAGTTATCTATTTTACATATTATCAACAGACAGAACCTTGTGCTCAGTCATGTCCGACTCTGTGACCCCATGGACTGTAGCCTGCTAGGCTCCTCTGTCCATGGGATTTACCCAGACAAGAATACTGGAGTGGTTGCTGTTTCCTTCTCCAGGGGATCTTCATGACCCAGGGATTAAACCCATGTCTCCTGCATTGCAGGCAGATTCTTTACCAACTGAGCCACCGGTATCAATAGTGCATACATATCAATGCATATATATATACCAATCTCCCGATTCATCCACCCCAGCTTTCCCCTCTTGGTAGTCAAACGTTTGTTCTCTGTGTCTCTATTTATGCTTTGCAAACAAGATCATCTGTACCAGTTTTCTAGATTAGAAGTCCAGTGCACTATCCATTTCCCCACAGAGCCACCTGGAATTTCATACTGAAACAGAGCTAAGAAGGGCCTTGGAGATTTACTGTCCTGTTCCTGCCTTGAAGACCAGTGTGGTCAAACAGGGGCTGCTGGAAGGATGAATAGGCTGACGGTGGCCGGGATGTGGGCAGATGCTTGAGAAGGTGGTTTATTTCAGGAAAAACCCATGACAGCAGGTGCATCAGAAACTCTACGGAAAGGAAACAGAGAACTTGCACCGTAAGGAATATTTTAAGAGTGATACAATGCGATTCAAAGCTGATGGGAAAAGACTCCTGAGTTATTGCCATTTCATAACATTTTATTGTGATTTAAAAGCTTTGCATAAGACAATATCTGACATTTTCAGGGCTATAGTTAAGTTGAAATGCCTTTGTATTAAAACGGCTATGGACATTGAATAGTACCTTGTTTTCAAAATAAAAATGTGTCCCCCCCACCCCAACACACACACACAGGAGGGGCAAGGCAGGCCAGAGACCCTTCTCCATCTAGTTCGGAGATGTATAAATACTGCACGCTTGCAAGGATGGAGCAAGCTATTTTCTACTTCTTTGAACTCTAAAATTTAATTTCACATTACCTTCCTGAGTTTGCCAAGTTTTTTAGACTCAGAGGTGAGGCCGGCCTCCCGGTCTCCTGGTTCCCGGTGGAGCATTTTCCATGCTTGACACCAATATTTTTCTGTGGTCCAAGCAGAGCTCTGGGCCTCCGCCCTCTTTTCCTGCCTTAATATCTTTAATCCAATTGGAGTCGAGCCTTGCTCCCACCTGAGTTCTCTTTTCTTCCCACAGTGACTTTGCATAATGCATTTTTTGGTCCTTTATAGATTGATTTTACAGTTTAACTCTCAGAGGATATTCTTTATAATAATTGTGTTTGTCAGCTCAGGCTGCCAGAACAAAATACCATACACTGGGGTGGCTTCCGCTGGAGAAAAATAAACTTCTCACAGTCCCAGAGGCTGGAAGCCCAAGATCGAGGGGCCAGCTGATTCATTTTCCTGGTGCGGGCTCTCTTCCTGGCGTTCAGATGGTTGCCTTTTTGCTCTGTCCTCACATGGCAGGGAGGGGAGGAGGTAGACTTTCTGGTGTCTCTTCTTATAAGGGCACTAATCCCATCATAAAGGATTTTTCCTTATTAACTCATCTAGCTTTCATTGCAAGAAGATCAAACCAGTCCACCCTAAAGGGAATTAACCCTGAATATTCTTTGGGAGGACTGATGCTGAAGCCCCATACTTTGGCCAGCTGATGCAAAGAGCCGACTTATTGGAAAAGACCATGATGCTGGGAAAGATTGAGGGCAGGAGGAGAAGGGGGCAACAGAGGATGAGATGGTCAGATGGTCAGATGGTATCACCGACTCAAGGACATGAATTTGAGCAAACTCCAGCAGATAGTGAAGGACAGGGAAGCCTGGCATGCTGCAGTCCATGGGGTCACAAAGAGTTGGAAACAACTTAGTGACTAAACAACAACAACCTTCATTACATTCCTATTTTCAGATACCATTGTGCCAGGTTTAGGGCTTCAAAAATGATGGGGGTGTGGGGAATGCTCGTCCATGGCATCAAGTAACTTGCAGGTACCAGACATCAGCTATAATATCCAGAAGTGGAAATCACTCACTTGGGGACAGTAATTACTAGTAGAAAGTCTTTCTTAAAATCTATGCTATTTTTCTAAATTACATGTTGATACTTTCTAGAGACAGACTTCCCATTAGTATCAGCGATTAATCATAATTGAAACAATACGCCGAGCAATTACCTGGCACTCTCCAGGTATGATGAAGCACAAATCTGCCAGATGGAAGTTACAGGGTGATGTACCTGGCCCGCCATCCCAGCGTCTCCAGGCAGGGTTTCTCTCTCAGCGTTTTCACAGGCATATTTGTCTCTAGATTCAGAGTCAGTAGGGATTATAGATGTCTGAGCTTGGGAACTTGAAAATTCATTCCAATGCCTGCTTGAATATTCCCCACTCGTGTCCCTGCTCTCCTGTTTACACCTGATGATAACTTCCACCATCAATTATAAGGTACTCATCATGACATTTGCCATCCTTCGAGACAGAGAGTATTTGCCAGAGGACATAGATTTCTTCATTTATCTTTCTTGTCTTTTCATAACAGAGCATCAAGCTGAAAAGCAACTCTCCAGCTTTACTGACTTGACTTAAATGATATTGGAGGCCGTGTTTTAAGCCAAATTGCCCTCTGGAGTCTCTACACAGAAATCTCATAACTGTGGAATCTGTGGGGTTTCACTTCCTGGGTACTACTTCATCATCTTTCAGGAAGATTTTGAACAACTAGAAAAAATCCAAATCCTGCAGAAGTCGTCACACAAGAATATGCTCGAACTCCCTGTGATTGTGTGTTAAAGGAAGAGGATAGTCCTTGTGAGGGTGGAGTGGTTGCCTAGGGCAGTTGGGAATCTGTCCAGAGCTTTGTGGGAATTCCTTGCTTTTGCAATTTTTTCCCCCTAAGCTTGGAAGATAGCATAAAGGAATCAGCCTGTTGAACAAAGCAGGCAGTTGTCTGCTTATATCAGATTTATACCATTTCTTGAGACTGAGTTGCACTCGGACCTGAATGCAACTAAGCTCCCATATTCCTTCCTCGAACTAAGGACTCTACAGGGGCTGTTGTGAACACCTGGGCTCAAGACACCCACCAAAGCTGAACAGAGACTCGGCCTCATCACACACCTGCTTCCAGGCAGAATGGAGGACCCAAGGGGGACCCATTCCCCCCCTCAAAAAATGTGGACGTGAAGAGACTCCTGCTTGGGTGGGAAAGCGAAAGTGTTCTTTGCAACCCCGGGGACTGCAGCCTGCCAGGCTCCTCTGTCCATGGGATGCTCTAGGTGAGTATAGTAGAGTGGGTAGCCATTCCCTTCTCGGGGGATCTTCCTGACTCAGGATTGAACCGGGGTCCCCTGCACTGCAGGCAGATTATTTACTGTCTGAGCCACCAGGGAAGCATGCATAGGAGGTTCAGAGCAAGGAAGAGGAACTGTCTGCAGTGGTGTGAGGCCACTTGCCAACCAGGAGAGCAGCAAACTCATCTCTGTGGTGTGACTTATCGAAGACCAGCTCCCTCCATCTTTACCCAGGGCTCGGGTAGGTGTGAGCATGTCTGTCTGAAGTTGTGCTTGTGTGTTTGTGCTCAGTTGTGTCTGACTCTTTTGTGACCCCATGGATGGTAGCCCCCCCAGGATCCGCTGTTCATGGGACGTCCAAGGCAAGAATACTCAAGCAGGTTGCCATTTCTTCCTCCAGGGGATCTTCCTGACCCAGGGGTGGAACCCGAGTCTCCTGTATCTCCTGCATTGGCAGGCGGATTCTTTACCGCTGAGCCACCTGGCAAGGCTGTTAGTCTGAAGTTACTGACTACAATATTTGTAGGTTCTCTAACATGTGAGTTATCTCAGAATTTTAGGAAGTTTATTTAACCAGGAAAAGAATATTGTAGAAACTCACTCCACAAAGGGATCACATACTTTGAAATAAAGTCAGTGGTTTCTTCCTGGACCCACAGTCACTGCTCGTAGGCTCCGATTTCTAGAGAGCAGGCAACAGGGTGAGCTTGGTCTTCCTTCTGTTGGCTGAGTCTCCCCAATCACGCCCCCGCCCCCAGCCCCTCCAGGCCCTCTCTGATGGGAGCTCTTCTCCTCTGCGTCACTCTGATGCCCCTGGCACCTCCCACCCATCGTCCTCCTCTTGTGAGAGACTGCTTTTGCTTCCCTGTCAGCTTCACCTAGACCCCACCTCATCACTGTCGGGAAAAGGTTTTGGAAGCAGGCGTCTGCTCTTCTTCATGTGATACTGAGGTCAAAGTTTCATTGATCTAGTTTTCTGCATCTTTGTTTCTGTTTTGGTGTGAGTGGAGGTAGGAATGAGTTAAAAAAAATTTTTTTTTCCCCTTGAGACTCCTGTGAGAGGAAAAAAGAGAGTACATCAAAATCAACCAGAGCAAATATAGTTTTGCTACATGTGGTCCTACTCCAGGTGGGAATATGGTGCAGAGGTCTGCTCCTTTGGAAGTAGGGTCGTCTTTTCATACATCAGAAGTAACATGTTGAGAGCATAGATCTCATGTTAGGACTCCTACCAGAAAGCACACAGGCACACAAGAACACAAGGAAATTTTGGAAGATAATAGAGATATTTAGTACCTTGCTTATCGTGATCATACCATGGATATATGGGTATGTCCAGAGTCATCAAGTTGTGTGCATTAAATGTGTGCCATTTCTGTATATCGATTACACCTCAATAAAGTTTGAAAAAGAAATGGTCATTCTCCTGGGGCAAATGAGTACAGAAAGCATATAGAGTCAGCAACGACAGAGCGGGAAACAGACTCTCTTCGTTCACTCCGACGAAACAGCAAGGCGACAGGAAGGATCACTGCTCAGGAGCAGAACTCAATTCGAAAGAACAGCCAAGGTGCAGGGATGCAGCTGAAGTTACCCAGCACATCAGGTCTCCAGCTCAGATGCAGGGCAACCCCGGGGCATCCTGATGCGTGGGGAGGGCGGGCTAAGGACGATTGAGGTAGCGGGAAAGCCCGCCGTGAGGGTCTCTGGCTGAGGACCCTGTTTTCTGGGGTGGCCCCCATTGGCAAGCAGGTCAGAGAAGCTGAGACAAGCCCATTTGTGGAGACCTGGTACTCTTGCCTGGAAAATCCCATGGACGGAGGAGCCTGGAAGGCTGCAGTCCATGGGGTCACTGAGGGTCGACACAACTGAGCGACTTCACTTTCGCTTTTCACTTTCATGCACTGGAGAAGGAAATGGCAACCCACTGCAGTGTTCTTGCCTGGAGAATCCCAGGGATGGGGGAGCCTGGTGGGCTGCCTTCTATGGGGTCGCACAGAGTTGGACACGACTGAAGCGACTTAGCAGCAGCAGCAGGGAGTCCCATGGCTTGCTCCTATGTTTCAAATTTTTGCTCAAATATTTCCTTCTTAAGGAGGCCTTCCCTGCCCACTAGTTCATTGCACTCTCCCCTCATGACATCCCTCACCTGTACCAAGTAGGCTTCCCAGTGTGGCACCTCTGTCCTTAACGAGAAGTGTAGAAGGAATGTGTTCCCTCAGCTCACCGTGCTCACGTTAGGTGCCCTCTAACCTCCATGCAATGGGGACTTTGTGGCCCTCGTCCAGGAGAACAGATGTCAGCAAAACACAGCCTGTGGGCTCAACACAGCCCCACGCCTGCTTCTGTGAATCAGCTTTTGGGGCACACAGTCACCCGTGTGCTTACATGTTATCTGTGCTTGCTTTCGTGCTGCACTAAGCGCTACAGAGACCGTCCAAGGACCTGCAAAGCCTAAAATATTTAATACTGGCCCTTTAGGGGAAAAGTTTGCTGCCCTTGGGATAGAAAGTGTTAGTCGCTCAGTCATGCCTGACTCTGTGACCCCATGAACTGTGTAGCCTCCAGGCTCCTCTGTCCATGGATTTCTCCAGGCAAGAATACTGGAGTGTGTAGCCAGTGCCTTCTCCAGGCCATCTTCCTGACCTAGGGATTGAACCCAGGTCTCCCATATTGCAGGCAGATTCTTTACCATCTGAACCACCAGGGAAGCCTTGGAATAGGAAGCACCTGACAGATAGTATGTGCTCAATAAAAAGTCACTTGTCTCTTCAACATTGTGTCTAGCACAAAATTGGTGCTCAAAATGCTAATATTTGCATTTCAGTTCTGTTCAGTTGCTCAGTCGGGTCTGACTCTTTGTGACTCCATGGACTGCAGCACGCCAGGCTTCCCTGTCCATCACCAACTCCCAGAGGTTGCTCAAACTCACGTCCATTGAGTCAGTGGAGCCATCCAACCATCTAATCCTCTGTCATCCCCTTCTCCTCCTGCCTTCAATCTTTCCCAGGATCAAGGTCTTTTCCAATGAGTCAGTTCTTCGCATCAGGTGGCCAAAGAAAGTATTGCAGTTTCAACTTCAGCATCAGTCCTTCCAATGAATATTCAAGACTGATTTCCTTTAGGATTGACTGGTGTAACCTCCTTGCAATCCAAGGGATTCTCAAGAGTCTTCCTCAACACCACAATTCAAAAGTATCAGTTCTTCAGTGCTCAGCTTTCTTTATAGTCCAACTCTCACATCCATACATGACTACTGGAAAAGCCATAGCTTTGACTAGATGGACCTTTGTTGGCAGAGTTTTGTTTTTGGGGGGTGAATAATAGTGAGTGTGGCCAGATCAGAGCATCAAATCCCTGGTAATTTATAGGGTGAAACATTCTCCCACTTGAACTGAGAGATTTGCTAAGATTGTGAGTAGAAAAGAGTACTGCTTTTCTTATCACTTTTCTTGCAGAGGAAAGGGGAGTGATTGGGAAGAGGGAGGTTTCATTACCCCCTTTTGTTGCCCTTATAATTTTTGTGTTTGTTTTCAAGCCTCAATTAATAACAGTCAAAGGCTAGGACACAGAAGCAGCCTAGATGTCCATCATAAGATGAATAGATAAAGAAGCTGTGGTCCATATATACAATGGAATATTACTCAGCCATAAAAAAGGAATGCATTTGAGTCAGTGCTAATGAGGAGGATGAACCTAGAGACATTGTTATACAGAGTGAAGTCAGAAAGAGAAAAACAAATATCGTGTTTTAATGCACACATAACGAATCTAGAAGGATGGTCCTGATGGACCTGTGTGCAGGCAGCCATGGAGACGCAGACACACCGAACAGACGTGTGGACACAGTCGGGGGGAGAGGGCGGGGCGGATGGGGAGAGGGCGGGGCGGATGGGGAGAGGGCGGGGCGGATGGGGAGAGGGCGGGGCGGATGGGGAGAGGGCGGGGCGGATGAGAGGGGAGCGAGGAAACATACGCATCACCATATGTGAAACAGACAGTAGGAATCTGCTGTGTGACTCGGGGAGCTCAAACTGGGGCTCTGTAGCAACCTAGAGCGGTGGGATGGGGTGGGAGAGGGGAGGGGACTCTGAAGGGAGGGGACATGTGTGTACCTGAGGGAATCTGCTGTGTGACTCGGGGAGCTCAAACTGGGGCTCTGTAGCAACCTAGAGCGGTGGGATGGGGTGGGAGAGGGGAGGGGACTCTGAAGGGAGGGGACATGTGTGTACCTGCGGCTGATTCATGTTGATGTATGGCAGGAACCAGCACAGTGTTGTAAAGCGATCATCCTTCAACTAAAAATAAATGAATTTAAATAAAAGAAAAGAATTTTCCCATTTAGGAAACGGGGCTCTTGTATTGCTCTGTGAAAGCTAAATCTCCCTGCATGGGAGTTCAGGCTTCTGACCCCCCGTAAGGTATGGGGTCTGGATGACCTTTGGCGGCAATTTAGAAGTTGTGTCTGGAATTTGCTCATCATCATTACCCTGAGATCGATTTTTACATTGTGCATTAGTGTATTCATGAGGGAACATCCGCTTTTTCTGCCAAGAGTAAAATTGTGAAGTTGGAGAACTTTATCAACAGACTACCTGGCTTTTCCTTTCTTCTTGGGCTTTAAAGGTAGGGTTCTGAGCCTTTGTTGAGACATGGACCCTTTGGCCATCTGGTGAAGTCTATAGACCCTTCTCAGGATGGACTGTAAAATAGAAGAAGAAAAGAAAGCCATCGGATTACAAAGAAAATGAATGCTACGTTGAAATTGCAGTTATCAAAACTTAAAGAAATTTTGATACAGGAACATGATTTTCAAATTAAAAAGTTGCAGGTAAGAATTCTTTGCTGCTGCTGCTACTAAGTCGTGTCTGACTCTGTGCGACCCCATAGATGGCAGCCCACTAGGCCCCCCTGTCCCTGGGATTCTCCAGGCAAGAATACTGGAATGGGTTGCCATTTCCTTCTCCAATGCATGAAAGTGAAAAGTGAAAGTGAAGTCGCTCAGTCATGTCTGACCCTTTGCGACCCCATGGACTGCAGCCTACCAGGCTCCTCCACCCATGGGATTTTCCAGGCAAGAGGACTGGAGTGGGGTGCCATTGCCTTCTCTGAAGAATTCCTTGCTAAGAGTAAGTAATGTTTTGAGATATTTGCCACAACCATAATATGATAGTAAAACATCACTGATTTCTAATGGTAATGAAGTCAGAGGTTTGGCTGCTGCAGCTTCGGATGTTGCTGTCATTCATAACAAGGAGGTGCTGGATATGCGCTAGTGAAGGAAATAAATAGGTGACTTTACCTCCATATTCTTCCATGTGCCCCCCTTTCTACCCCAGTGATATTTTCTGGGCACTCTTCAGTCTTGGAAAGTACCCTTCAGTTTAACCTTGGGGTGAATTTAAGCTCATGCATTGTATCACCCAAAGAGAAGTACCTTTTATTCATTTATGTGCGAATCAGCTCTATGAATACACGTGTCCCCTCCCTGCTGAGCTTCCCTCCCACGCCGCCACCCCAGCCCTCTGGTTCATCACACCAAACTGAGCTCCTTGTGCTGTCCAGCAGCTTCCTCCTGGCTGCCTGCTGTTCATATGGCAGTGCATGTGTTAATGCCTCCCTCTCAGGTCAGCCCATCCTCTCCGGCCCACCTGTGTCAGCAAGTCTGCACTCTGTGTCTTCGTCTCTCTTCCTGACCTGACCTTAGCACATACACACACCTGCACACATGGATGGACATCTGTGTGTGCAGATGTGTGTGTACTAAGTCACTTCAGTCGTGCCCGATGCTTTGTGACCCTTTAGGTCTATCCATGTCACTACAAATGACCCAGTTTTGTTCCTTTTAATGGCTGAGTAATATCCCATTGTGTGTGTGTACCATATCCTCCTTATCCATTCATCTGCTGATGGGCATTTAGGGTGCTTCCATGTCTGGGCTATTATAAGTAGTGCTGCAATGAACGTTGGGGTAGATGAGTCTTTTTGAATTATGGTTTTCTCAGGGTATATTCCCGGGAGAGCTACCTTTTAAGCTGCATCTCTCAATCACGAAGGAAGACTTAATTTCTTTTCAATGGCGTCTCCATGCCACCCCCTGAAGTCTTGGTGCCGGTGCCCTGGGGACTCTGTTTGTGTCTGCAATTTGCCTGCATTTGAATTAGTCAGTTTGCCCATAGCTGGCACACGTGCTGAAAGCAGGTGAGACGGACACAGAACCGTGCAGTTTGCAATGAACCTGTAGGCAGTGTAGGCGAGGGTTGGCCCTCTGCAAAATAACTCCTGTCGCGTTATGGGAATTTGTCTTCTGCCTTGCCTCACTGTCTTGCTTTTAAGGGCACTTATTCCTAAGAAGTTGTTCTAATGGCGTATTGGATTATTAGTGTTGATAAAATAATAATGATCTTTTGTGGTTACTGAGCGTCCCTGTCCCCTGACTTTGTTTGCACGGGAAAATTAAAGGAACAAATTGCCATTGAGTGCTTTTCCACCTCTGCAGGAAAAATCAGCAGGAGAGAGAGCACAAGCTCAGAATTACCAATGAGCAGATGCTAACAGGTTACGAAACAATGCAAATCACAGGACCCTGGAATAAATGAGCTACAGTTGCTGCTCTGTCAACGTTAGACATCGTTCATAGAACTCAGTAAGGGATGTTAAGGAAAATAGAATGAAATGTCAGTAACATTGTCTTCTCCAGACTGAGCCATTTATAGGAAAGCAGGATTACTAATAAATTTATAAACCTTGTCTTTCACTCGCCCAGTGGCCATGGTCCTCCCTTTTCTTTGCTGCCAGCAGATATTCACCTTTCTTTCCTCCCAAGAAATGAGACTATAGGCACGTAAGCCTGTGCAGGTCCGTGATTTCAAGAGGCAGGGCTAAGAGTAACCTGACAGATCGTCAGCCCTTAAAGCTGAAACCGAGGGACCACTACATACGACACACTTATGGAACACAGCATAGGTGTCCTTCTGCGGCTCACATTTATGATTCTAATACAGTCTTGCAAGATAACAAAGTTAGAACATTGGGTCCCGTGATTATCTGGTGAGAACAGGAGAAACCCTGGGAATTACTCTGTGCCAGAGCCTCCTGATGAGGGTGAAAGAAGAGAGTGAAAAAGCTGGCTTAAAACTCAGCATTCCAAAAACAGATCATGGCATCCAGTCCCACCACTTCATGGCAAATAGATGAGGATAAAGTGGAAACAGTGACAGATTTTATTTCCTCAGGCTCCCAAACCACTGCTGATGGTGACTGCAACCATGAAATTAAAGGACGCTTGCTCCTTGGAGGGAAAGCTATGACAAACCTAGTTCAGTTCAGTTCAGTCGCTCAGTCGTGTCCCACTCTTTGCGACCCCATGAACCACAGTGTTGGAGAAGACAAACTAGACACTATATTAAAAAGCAGGGACACCACTTTGCCGACAAAGGTCCATGTAGTCAAAGCAATGATTTTTCCAGTAGTCATATACGAATGTGAGAGTTGGACCATAAAGAAGGCTGAGCACCAAAGAATTGCTGCTTTCAAATTCTGGTCCTGGAGAAGACTCTTGACAGTCCCTTGGACAGCAAGGAGATCAAACCAGTCAATCCTAAAGGAAATCAAGCCTAAATATTCATTGGAAGGACTGATGCTGAAGCTCCAGTACTTTGGCCACCTGATGCAAAGAGTTGATTCATTGGAAAAGACCCTGATGCTGGGCAAGATTGAAGGCAGGAGGAGAAAGGGATGACAGGGGATGAGATGGTTGGATGGTATTGCTGACTCAGTGGACCTGAGTTTGAGCAAGCTCTGGGAGTTGGTGATGGACAGGGAAGCCTGGCGTGCTGCAGTCCATGGGGTCCCAAAGAGTCTGACACGACTGAGCAACTGAACTGAACCGATTGACCTGCGAGCCAGATCTACATAAAGCCCTATGTTGCTCTGTTGAGAACTGTATCGAAATATGTCTGAGCAAGAGTTGAAAAGGATTAATTAAGAAAGTCTAAACTCCATCCCATCAAAGTATCAGAAAGGCAATGAGGAATATGGAAAAGAGATAGTATTTGGAGAGATCATGGAAGGGAGTGGAATTCTTTGTGATTGTTGAAGGCCAATCTTCAGGAACAGGAAGCCAAAATCTTGAGCAGGAGGAATAAGAAGGAATGGACACCTGGACATGCCATGGTGAGCATGCAGAATAAAGAAGACTAAAATTCCACCACTAAAAGACAGAAAAGACAGACTACCTACAATGGGAAGATAAGCAGGCAGGGAGCTGGTCTCTCAGCAGCATAATCAGCAAATACAGAAAGTTTCTCAACTGATAACTTTTTATGCAGTGAATTATTTTTCCAGAATGAGGACAAAATAAAAATCACTTAGTACCAACCAAAAAAAAAAAAAAGTTTACAGAAACTAAGAAAGAAATCCAGAAAGCACAGGTTTGTCCAGGACAAGATAAGGAAATTTGCTCCAGGATGTAAATCAACAGAGTGCCTCTTTTATCGAGAGCCTTGCTGGAAACACAGGCTGGCTGCACTACGTGGAGTCCTTAATGATGTGGCTGATTTACATTCTGGGTGAAGCTCCTTATGAGGTTATGAACAAGCTGAGAGCTTGCAGGCCAGGGCTGGCGTGTGTGCTACGCACTGCATGACGGTGTTCAAAGGATGTACTCTAGGAGAAAAGAAAACCATCCAAGGAAGGGTTCAACATGTGAAAATGATGACAAGGAAAGAAAATGACAGCAACCAGATCAAAGAAGAGTAGTAAGTGTATTTTGAAGACAAATGATCTTTGAAGTTAGGAACTTAACTAGTACAATAGTCAGGAATGGGCAGTCAGACTTAAAACATTCTAATTGGCTTAATTTGTAAATATGTTGATTGCCTTTTAAAGTTTTTCAAAGTCAAAATGCATGTTAAAATTAGAACTTCCAAAAGATATAGAAGAATAACAGCCAAAGTAGTAGAGGAGAAAACAAAGACAAACAACAAAAATGGACCTCAACTGCTCCCAGTGAAGAAAAACAGGAGAAAATGAGGAAAGGCAGAAAAAGTAAGACACACAGAAAAGAAAAAAAATTGGGGAAAAAAGAAATGAATTCAGACATTTCAGTAATCTCAGTATGGATCCAACCTATCTAGCTAAAAGTCATAAAAAAGAAGGATGCAGAAAATCTGTGAAGTCAAAGTATGGAAAAAGGTATAAACAACGTTAATTTATTTTTATTTAGGAAAAGCTAGTAAAATAATAATATATACAAGTGGTGAAATTCCATTAATATCAGAAAGACAGACTCTGGGGAAAAACATTTAAAAAATAAAGATATTAATTATATGTTGATGGTTGGCTTGTCTAAGAAGATTAAGCAGTTTTATTCATTTTTTTTTTAGATTTTTGGGTTGGAGGATAATTGCTCTACAATGTGCTGGTTTCTGCCATACAATAATAGGAATGAGTCACAATTATAAATATATGTATATACACGTCCCCTCACTTGTGAACCTCCCTCCCCTTCCCCTCCCACCCCACCAGGCCTTCACAAGGCAGAACCTGGGCTCCCTGGGCTCAGCTCCCAGTGTCACATAGCAGCTTCCTACTAGTTATCAGTTTTACAGGTTAGGTAGAGTGTATATGTCAATTGAGAAAGTAAATTCAGATCAGATCAGATCAGTCAGTCATGTCCGACTCTTTGCAACGCCATGAATTGCAGCACGCCAGGCCTCCCTGTCCACCACCAACTCCCGGAGTTCACTGAGACTCACGTCCATCGAGTCAGTGATGCCATCCAGCCATCTCATCCTCTGTCATCCCCTTCTCCTCCTGACCCCAATCCCTCCCAGCATCAGAGTCTTTTCCAATGAGTCAACTCTTCGCATGAGGTGGCCAAAGTACTGGAGTTTCAGCTTCAGCATCATTCCTTCCAAAGAAATCCCAGGGCTGATCTCCTTCAGAATGGACTGGTTGGATCTCCTTGCAGTCCAAGGGACTCTCAAGAGTCTTCTCCAACACACCACCCAATTCTATAACTTCAAAATATATAAAAAATATATACAGATATAAAATGTCAAAACTTAATGACATAAATAAATGAGATAGTTTAGGAGTTTGGGATTAATATATACACAGTATGCCCAGGTACTCAGTCACGTCTGACTCTTTGTGACCCCATAGACTTTAGCCCGCCAGTCTCCTTCATGGAATTTTCCAGGCAAGAATACTGGAGTGGTTGTCATTTTCTTCTCCAGGGAATCTTTCTGACTCAGGGATTGAACCCGAGTGTCTTGCATCTCCTGCATTGGCAGGAGGATTCTTTACCACTGAGTCACCCGGGAAGCCCCCAAACACACACCACCACAGATAAAATAGATAACCAACAAGGACCAGTTGTGGAGCCCAGGAAACTGTCCTCGATACCTTGTAATAACCTGTAATGGAAAAGAATCTGAATGACTTTGCTGTACAGTTGAAACTAACAACACTGTATATCAACTATACCTCCATTAAAAACGCAGAGTTATTTAATGACAAACCCTTCATAAGACCAGGGTAGCCTATGACTGCTAATGAACCAAGGATACCAGCCTCATGTGCTCGGGTGTCAGCCATGCATCCAAAGTCATCTTGGGAAAGGACACACAAGGAAGATGACAGAAACAGTGGAGGAAAATGAGGTAGCTTCTCTTTCTCGTTCAGATAAAAAAAAATGGATGCAGAGTTTCAGGTGCAGAAAGGAAAGCTTATTCCCGTCATCCTAGGGCTTTGTTTCTGAGAGTGGTCATCTCATGCACATGCATGGGAGACCCTGCAGGGAGATTTCAAGCCTTCAGACTTCCCAACCTGCACCGCTGTGCTCCTATCTGAATTTCTGGGTGCTATTCCAGACCGAATTTCAGCAACAACTGGGAATGGCTATGTGTCAAGAAATTACTAGCCATCAGCAGATTGGCATGAATCCGTGAACGTGTTGAGGGAGGGACCCCAGGGTATGCAGCTTCAGCCGTCAGGATGGAAGGATGGAACAGCAAGCATCTTGATTAGAGTCAGTTTCTAAAGCAGGAGACTACTCATGGCTACTGGGGGGTCCTTCATGTTTCATCAGTAATTTATGGAGGTGTTTCTCCCTCTCTTAGATTCTGTCTTAATCAACCGCTTTGGCAACACTTGGCTATTTAGTAATATTTATTATGATCATGTGGGGTTCCCATGTGGTCCAGTGGTAAAGAATCTGCCTGCCAATGCAGGAGACTCGGGTTCGATCCCTGGGTCAGGAAGATCCCCTGGAGAAGGAGATGTTAACCCACTCCGATATTCTTGCCTAGGAAATCTCGTGGACAGAGGAGCCTGGTGGGCTGCAGTCCATGGGGTCACAAAGAGTCGGACACGACTGAGTGACTAAAACACCAAGAGCGTTCTAATCACGTACCAGACGTCTGAGGGCAAGAGTGAGCACCATTGTCCGTGTGCCCACCATGCGTTTGCCCCTGGCTATTAACTACACCGACTCTGCTCTCTGGCTCACTCAGGCAGAGCTCAGTGTCTTAAATCCTCACCCACGTTCTTCCTGTCTCTTCAAATGCAATTTTGAAAGTCAAAGTCAAATTCTACCTCTTCCAGGCAGTCCCCTGGATCAAACAAGTTTTGCCCTTTGCTGAACTGCCAAGCCATCCCCAGTCCTCAGCATGTGTGTGCACACTGCATGGTCGCCCCTCCTCCTTTCCAAAGCTTTAGTCCTGGGTCCAAGTTCCAGGAAAGGTTCATGTTTCACATTTCCATGACATCAGATGCAGGGAGAGATGCTGAGTGATGGATTCACTGTTATATTGATGGAGACACCAGAATGAAGGAGATCATTTCTCTTGGGTTCTTGTAGCTTGGAAATGCAATGATTTTATGACAAAAGATCTGAATTTCAAAAAGGTGAATTTTGAAAGTGATTTGGTTATAATTTCATTTTCTAGCTCTTTCTTAAACTCCAATATATCTGCTGAGTTATCCAGTGTTTCAGTCTTTGTGAAAGTGGTGCAGTAATTCACCTCTGCCAGGTAAGATCCATTACTAACTTCATGAGAATAGATTTGTTCCAGCTCCTCCAGCTTCTTATTTGGCTTTGTAAATCATCATTACAATCAACCCTGAAGTCCCTGCTGTCAAGCGATCCAGGCAATAGTGAACTAAAGGCAGATTTGGAAACACTCGGGCAACTTTTTCTCCTCTCATAAAAGATCATTATCTTTGTCTTCGGCTCAGAAGAAACACCTTGGGGTAAGCTGAATGAGAAATGTGGACATTTTGCCATAAAGCGCTGAAAGAAAATGCAGGAAAAATACAGTGTGTCATTTAGATGAACGGAAGAGACAAACAAGAAAAGCTGTGTTTCTCAGCTGCAGCCTAATGGAATGAACTGCAACGAGATGTAAATGAACTTGTTGACACGGTCTGAGCTCACGATCTGACCTGGGATCTGTTGACGTGAGGAGTAGCAGCCCCAGCCTCCCACCTTGAAGTCTTGTTTGAGAGGAAAGTGCCCAGAGCAAAAGGGCCCTGGGAATGGTTCAGCCTCTCCAAGGGCACAGGGGAGGCTGTGTACACAACGATGAATCCGTTTCAGCGTCTGCCTACCTTCTCTCAGCTGCTCCCAGGTTGCCCTCGGCTCAGATGACCAATGCCTTGTTAGTCAACTATGCAAACCTCTGCTGTGGTCTTTGGGTTAGCTGCACACAGCTGGCCCAGGATGCTGCCTGCCACAGCACCAGCTGAATCCCCCCATCATCTTCCTTGGTATCATCTATCTATCCATCCATCCGTCGATCTTCCTATCTTTTTTCTTTCTACCTATCCATGTATTTTTCCATCACCCATCCATCCACTCACCCACATTTCTTTCTTTATATATTCTATCTTTCTATCGACACATGTGTCTACTTCTCTGTCCATCATCCATCCATCCATCTTCTACTTTTCTGTCATCTATATTTCTGCATCATGTATCTCTTACCTATGTTTCTGTCACCCATCTATCTAAGTGTCTCTCATCTATCTATCTTTATCTGTCTGCCTATCAATCTGTCTAATAATCTAAGTGATGAAAGCACCCGGGTGTGTGTACTCATCCACAGAGGCATGCATACCACATTATTGTCACTTATTATGTCTTTCATTTGGGAAAGGAAGACGAAGATAAAAGAGCGTTTTGTGCTTCTGTTCTCCCCTGTCTCAGATCTAGAAAGCGGTGACTGGCGAGGGTGGCCTGGGGAGTGTGCCTGACCACTACACCCACTGCTCCTCTTCAGACTTGATGTGACACTCCTACTTGATGGAGGTGTCACTGGGTGGGTGATGGCATCTTCCCTCTGCCTCTTCCCCGTTATATCCCAGAGATGACCCTTGAGCCTTTCTGTGACTGAGCCTCACGCCCTTGGACGCAGGACAGCCCTGCTGGGGGGCTGGGGAAAGTCCCAGGACAGATGCCCCAGTCTCAGTGCTCGAGTCTTGACTGCAAACCTCCTCAAGTAAAGGCATCACTCTTATCTTTCCTGACTCTTAGTTTTCTCGTCTATCAGATGGGCTGGCAGTCACTACTCCAACTCACAGGACCATAGTGTCACATTAAGTCCCACATGAGACGAAGCCTTGCGCCTGCCAAGTACAATACCAGGGAGGAACCAGGGCAGAGCCAGGCAGGCTGGTTTCTGGGACAAAGGACTCCAGCTTCCGGTAGCACACGCACATATTCTCTTTCTCTCACATACACACTCACACACACACTCCTGCATCTGGTTATTCCTGACAACATGACTCCAGATCCTGTATCCCCCTCATTCAACTTGTCTCTCTGTTGGCACGGCATCTCCTCTCCCGCCCCTGGTGTTTGCCTCAGCAATCCACCCCCTCCAAAGAGCCCCCTCCCCTCCTGAACTGCTCACTGACACACAGCAGTGTGTGCTGCTCTTCACACACTGACCACCTACCTATGGTTTAGGGACCGTCATTACCTGCCCTGCAGGCTAGGACCCTGTCACCACCAACAGTATGGTGATGCTGTTCATGTCACTCACCAGAAACAATCTGAATTGCTTACTGACCATGCAGGAAAAACACATCTAGCAGTCTCAAAACTGCCTCTGCCAATTGGGATGTATTTGGTGATTAGAATGCAGTCTAGATCACTGGCAGTTCTCCAGTGATGCAGGCGTACCAAACAGAATCAGCTCAGACATAAAAACCACATCGTTACCACTGAGCTCATTTGAAGAAAAAAAGAAAATGAGTTTTTAAATTTGTTTTTATTGCAGATCATTTCGTAGGATTAAAAAAAATAACATTTGCTTACTGTAGCCACCACGATGATTAAAAATGGATACTGTTGAAATGCTAATGAAATAGATAATCACGTGCTGGGAAAACAGTTTCCGATGGAAGAGTTAAATAGCAATTTGGTCCGGCAGTTATTACCAGGCTTTATCCCTGGATCTTTGAGGGTCTCTTCATTTAAAGATAATCCAGAAATAATGAATTTAGAGCTTACATACACTTTATGAACATTCCCACGACTATTTGACAAAGCTTTTTAATGCTAATTACATGTAATTTATTTGTAGGTTTACTTACTGGAGGATTTGTACTTCAGTATTATGTTGATTTTTAGTATAATCAGGATTTACTATTCCAATATGTGTCTCAGGTTATTAAGTACCTGAATTCTCTTTCCTTCCTTCCTTTCTTGCTGTGGCCTGTTCATTTACTCAGTTAGGTGTTACTGAGTGCAGCTACGCAGTTGTTTTTCAGTTGCTAAGTTGTGTCCAACTCTTTGTGACTCCATGGGCTGCAGCCTGCCAGGCTTCCCTGTCTTCACCGTTTCCCACAGTTTGCTCAAATTCATGTCCATTGAGTAAGTGATGCTAGCTAACCATCTCATCCTCTGCCACTCCCAAGTCCTTTTGCCTTCAATCTTGTCCAGCATCAGGATCTTTTCCAATGATTCGGCTATTCACATCAGGTGGCCAAAGTATTGGAGCTGCAACTTCAGCATCAGTCCTTCCGATGAATATTGGAAGGGTTGATTTCCTTTAGGATTGGCTGGTTCAATCTCCTTGGGACTCTCAAGGGTCTTCTCCAGCACCACAGTTCAAAAGCATCAGTTCTCCAGCACTCAGTCTTCTTTATGACTCTCACATCCATACATGGATACTGGCAAAACCATAGCTTTGAATTTGCAGACCTTTGTTGGCAAAGTGATGTCTCTGCTTTTTAATACCCCGTCTGGGTTTGTCATAGCTTTCCTTCAAGGAGCAATCGTCTTTTAATTTCATGCTACGTACCTACCATAAGCTATGGGCACGTAGGACGGTGTTCTTACAGGTGTGAGGAGAATTATAAACCTTTGTAAACACTTAGAGGTGGAAAAGGAGGCTTGGGACCCAACTCTGGGAGATCAGAGCCATAGGAGAGACCTGATTCGTGTGTGGGATTTTTTCCAAAGAACAATGGATTCTTTTTCCATTGTTCCCAAAGAACAATGGGTGAGGTGTTACATCTGTGTTTTCAATACCAAAGCGTGTAATTGGATCTGTTGACATAGTGGGGGGTAACTGTAGGAAAAACCTCAGGAAGGACCCTGGGAAGAACTAAAATAAACAAGCCTAAGTATCCAGGATAATGAAGGGCAGCAGAGTTAAAAATTATTTAGAGAAACATGAAGTTGGCAGAATCATCAAGACTTAGTGATGGGAAGTGGAGAGTGAAGGAGAAAGGGAATCTAGGATGATGCAGGGTTTGTACAAACCTCAGGACTGGTCCCTGAGTCAGAAAAAGCAGCAATAAAGTGAGGAGTGTAAGTGTGGGTGCGGCAGCTCTGAGCTGCCTTTAGGATCTCCAAGGGGAAATGCCACGAGGCCATTCGAGAGTCCTGACAGCGACCACTGATGCTGTGTGAGTGGGTTTGTTGCCAAGGGTGAGAGAGTGAGAACACCGAAGTGTCATCTTTCAGGTACTGGGCCGTGATGAAGAACCTCCAAAAGAGTGGCCGGAGCAGAGGGAGGGAACCCACGAGCATCCGGGGCCTGCAAGTCTGAGAGCAGAGAGCAGTTCAGGAGAGAGGGGAGGTCAGCAGGGCACTGAGGTCCAGGTACACAAGGACTGTAAGGGATGCTGGTGGGGCTGCTGCTCCCGGACACCTGGGTTGTGCTCTTCCTCCCGGGCTCCAGGCACTGCCTTTCCCAGCCTGATGGATTTAGGTGGGAGCCATGTGACTGTGTGGGTGAAGTGCAGCACGCTAAGGGGATCCATTCCTCTTAGACACCTGACCCCACGTCATTTGCCCAGATGTCACCCTCTACCCTCTGTGTCCCAAGCAGGGAAGATGCAATGTCATGAGATGAAGGCACCTGGGTCCCTGATGACATGAAGCAGAGCCCCTCCCTGACCGTGCTCTAAAAAGATCTAAAGGATGTTCAGTTGCCTAAAGCCACTAAACTCTGAGGACTGTCTGTGTGGAACTGGGCACATTCTAATACAGCACATGCTGGACTGGGAAATAAGCAGTATCAACCCTGGTGATATTTGCTGGTAGTGATTTCACGATGAGGACAGAACTGGGTGTCCATAAACTGGAAAAACTAACTCAAGAAGTGTAACTGTAGGAGTAGGGCAGTATTTATTATTTATAGACTTTTTGATGATGGCCGTTCTGACTGGCTGGAGGGGATAGCCTGTGTTAAAGTGACTGTGGAGAATAGAAAGGAGGCTCCTTAGAAAACTGAGACTAGAGCCACCGCATGCCCTGTTGTCCTGCTCCTGAGCAGATATCCAGAGAAAAACATAATTTAAAAAGGTGCATGCTCTTCTGTGTTCATAGCAGCACTAGTTACAATAGCCAAGACATGGAGGCAAACCACCTAAAATGTCCACTGAAGGATAAATGCATAAAAGGTGTGTGTATATGCAAAACATACGATGGAATTCTATTAGCCATGAAAAGAATGAAATAATGCCACTTGCAGTAACATGGATGGGCCTAAAGGTTATTCTGTTAATACTAGGTGAAGTAAGACAGAGAGTGATGAATGTATATCATTACTCGTGGAACGTAAAAAAGTGATACAAATGTACTTGTTTACAAAACTGAAATAGACTCACAGACATAGAAAACCAACTTATTGTTACCAAAGGGGAAAGGGGGGCATCAATTTGGAGTTGGGGATTAACATGCTAAGTTGCTTCAGTTGTGTCCGACTTTTTGCAACCTTATGGACTGTAGCCTGCCAGGCTCCTCTGCCCATGGAATTTTCCAGGCGAGAACACTGGAGTAGGGTGCCATTTCCTACTCCAGTGGCTCTTCCTGATCCAGGGATGAGCCTGAGTCTCTCACCTCTCCTGAGTTGGCAGATTCTTGCATTTCCTTGTTTGTAAGCCTCCTCTGTTGGGGCAGAGGAATCTATTTGCCTCACAGAAATTTAGGATTATTCCACTCATGATGAGAAAGAAAAATTAATAGTGTTCAGCTTTGGACATTCAGAATGGGATCTTTTAGGGTCTCCAAGCTGACTTGTTTTGCACATAGTGAGAAAATAGTTTCGAAAGCCAGATTCTGTGGAGAGAGAAAAGATAATTAGAAGTTACCAAGCTCCATTTTTTCACATCGAGGGCCCCTGTCTGACACCCTAAACCAGAGGCAGCCTTGGCCACCTGGAGAACGTGCCCCAGAGAGGCGATTCCTAACTAGGACACTTCAAGTACCAGGAACCTCTTCTAGGTATCGATCAAAACTAATGTTCTAATGTGTGAATATGTACCCACACCTAGTCACACTGATACTGAAATGTTTTAAAATAAATTACAACACAGAAATGTAAAATTAGAAGCTTCCCTGATGGCTTAGATGATAAAGAATATACCTGCAATGTAGGAGACCTGGATTTGATCCCTGGATTGAGAAGATCCCCTGGAGAAGGGCATGGCAACCCATTCCAGTATTCTTGCTTGGGAAATCCCATGGAGAGAGGAGCTTTCACTTCAGTTCAGTTGAGTTCAGTTCAGTCACTCAGTTGTGTCCAACTCTTTGTCACCCCATGGACTGAAACAGGCCAGGTCTCCCTGTCCATCACCAACTCCCAGAGTTTACTCAAACTCATGTCCATTGAGTCTGTGATGCCATCCAACCATCTTATCCTCTGTTGTCCCCTTCTCCTCCTGCCTTCAATCTTTCCCAGCATCAGAGTCTTTTCCAATGAGTCAGTTCTTCGAATCAGGGGGCCAAAGTACTGGAGTTTCAGCTTCAGCATCAGTCCTCCCAATGAACCCTCAGGACTGATCTTTAAGATGGACTGGTTGGATCTCCTTGTAGTCCAAGGGACTCTCAAGAGTCTTCTCCAACACCACAGTTCAAAAGTATCAATTCTTTGGCACTCAGCTTTCTTTATAGTCCAACTCTCACATCCATACGATTCATGGACCTGACATTCCAGGTTCCTATGCAATATTGCTCTTTACAGCATCAGACCTTGCTTCCATCACCAGTCACATCCACAGCTGGGTGTTGTTTTTGCTTTGGCTCCAACCCTTCATTCTTTCTGGAGTTATTTCTCCACTGATCTCCAGTAGCATGTTGGGCACCTACTGACCTGGGGAGCTTGGCAGGCTATAGTCCATGGGTCGCAAAGAGTCAGACATGGCTGAGTGACTAACACTTAATGTAAAACCACATCTTTACTCTCTAGGGATCATATTACACACCTATTCATAAACGACCAAACAGAAGAAAAGCAGGCTGCATCAGAGACCCACTTCTGAGAATTATTTCTGCAAATGCCAATACTTAAGCCCTCTATCTTTTTCCTTCTCTTTTATGCCCTCTATGTTGACTCTCTGTAGTTGTTCAAACACATTGTGATTCTACACTCTCCACCCAGACATCACTGGGTGGTTCTCCTCCCATGCAGGACTCCCCAGGACTCTGATGTGGACATTTTCCAGAACTGTCACTCGTCTTCAGAGATGAGCCAGTAATATTGCTGCATGCAGATGTGTCTCTTGTGTGCACCTGGTCATCAGTAAGAATGAGAATATAAAGCTTAATGCTCCTTGCTTGGGTCCCAGAGATTCTGAAATTTCGTTATTTCTTTACCTTGAGTTCCATATCACCCTCTTCGGGCATTCTTAACAGTTTTAAGTTGGGGGCGGATGTAAGAGGAGACCCTTCATCAGCAGGCACTGGTCCAGGCTGGAACTGGTCCAGCCCCCCAGGCGGAGCTGTGAGGACCACCTGTCCCCAGAGCAGGAATCTCCAGCCATTGGACCTCAGTCCTGGTTCTGCCCAGGGCAACTTCTGTGTTGTTCTCCGCACTCTTTCTGGAAAGACCCTCTGGATAGTTCTTTCTCTTCCTTTATCCATCTGGGTCACACCTAAAGTCTTGCGGGAGGAGTACAGTCTGACAGGTTGCTGATTTGCTCACTCACCCAGCCTCCTGCTCCTGCAAAGTTGGGGAAGCAGCTGTGTGTCCTGTGGCTTCACTGTCAAAATCCTCCATTGGCCTGTTTCTTTGGCACTATGGTTCAATCACACGAGTTAGATTCCAGATTGATTTGGTCTAGTCAGTTCTTCGAACCAGCAACTTTACCAGAAATTATTATTATTATTATTTATATTTCCAGTAGTCACATATGGGTGTGAGAGTTGGACCATAAAGAAGGCTGAGGGCCAAAGAATTGATGCTTTCAAATTGTGTTGCTGAAGAAAACTCCTGGGAGTCCCTTGGATTGCAAGGAGATCACACCAGCCAATCCTAGAGAAAATCTACCCTGAATATTCACTGGAAGGACTGGTGCTGAAACTGAAGCTCCAATACTTTGAGCACCTGATGCAAAGAGCTGACTCATTAGGAATGGGCCTGATGCTGGGAAAGATTGAAGGCAGGAGGAGAAGGGGGTGACAGAGGATGAGATGGTCGGATGGCATCACTGACTCAGTGGACATGAGTTTGAGCAAGCTCCAGGAGATAGTGAAGGACAGGGGAACCTGGTGTGCTGCGGTCCAAGGGCTTACAAAGAGTCAGACACAACTGAGCGACTGAACAACAACAAAACAAGACATCATGTGGGATCTTAGTTCCCTCACCAAGGATGGAACCTGTACCCCTGTGGTGGAAGAACAGAGTCTCAACCACTGGGCCACCAGGGAAGTCCCTGTACCAGAAATTATTGCCTAGACCTCGTTTTCAAGCTTTCTGTGACTCTTTCCACCACTCTCATTCCTTTGTCCTCGTAGTTTGGCCGCTGCTACCTGCGGTGACCAGGTGCGGGGAGAGAGCCGTGTCTTTGTCTGTTCTTTGCGGGGAGGCTGGGGCTTGTCTGCCCGTGTCACTGTAAGATCTTCTCAGCTCCCTTGCCCACTGGGTTTAGAAGCAGTACAGCCCTCCCAAGCCTCTGTGTACTGGACTCTTGCTACTCTTATTTTCTTTTGAACCAAACCTTGCTGATAACACCTTGACAAATGCACCCAATATGAGCCCTACACATCAGGGCTCTATTCCTCCCAACCACTTACCCCACTGTGATAACATCCCCTGATACCGCAGGCAACAGTTTCCATAAAATGCTTGTTCAGTGCAATATATCCTACACCAGCTTTTTCCCCCCTTCATACAGCCCATCATGAAGTTATTGTCTCATATTTTAGATGTTCACATGGTCCCTTCTTCTCTTCCTTTCTTTCTGGGAAACTCCACTCCTGGTTCAAATTTGTGCATCAGTCAGGTCAGGATAGGATAATTTCTATAACAGCCATCCTAAAGGCTCAATAGCTCAGGACTGTAAAATGTGTCTCTGATTCTTGAAAATTCCAGTGCAGACCTTCCTCCTTAGGACAGCTCAACATGAAGTCCAAGATGCCCTTTCACCCTTGTGTGGCTCTAACTCCAAGTCCTCAAGGTCTGGTATTGAATGCGATGCTGTCAACTGTCCAACAAGCAAAAGGAGACAACCCTGCGTGAGCCCTGTGCACTTGTTCTGAGCAATAAGCCCAGTGTTTGTGGACTGATATATTCTTCTGAAATGCAGGAGATTATTGAGAGAGGTAACATATTTTTAATCAACGAGAAAAAGGATGGAGCCAAATGGCTTCTGGGAGCCTTGGAAGAGCATATGTGTTGGGCCAGGGAGGGGAATGAAAATAAATTTAAGAGGTTAAAAAAAGTTAACCTGTCTTTGAAGTTAAAGACAAAAGTGACTTATTTAAATTTTCTTTCAGAAGAGTAGTGATGACTGCAGAAGAACAGAGGAGGATAGACAGGAGTTGATATAAACAGTATGGAAAAGTAAATTCTTCAGGAGTTTACTGTTAGCATTAAATGAGCTTTAAGGAAATTGAATGAATGTATAGAAATACTTAAGTATGTCTGCACAACTACAGACATGCTTAAGAGGTAGCATAAGTGTAATATGATAATTACATATTTAGTATTGAAAATTTCCATTGTCAGCTGAGCTCATTAGAAATCAGTTTAGATTTTCTCCAGTAACTAAACTGAGAACAGTCTGTCTATTCAAAAACACGTCACGTGGTCACAGCAGTAATGGTTATGCAAACTGCAGCACAAGCAATTTCACAATAATATTGGTCATCATTACAGAGTACATTCAATTTAATCTCCTCCTTTCTCTATTTTATGTGAAAATCATGTCTGCAGCTCTACAAGGAGAAGTGTATCTAAACACAGCCAGGATATCTTAGGTTCTCTTGCAGGTGGGCTCACATGGAATTGCCTGGGGAATGACCCCAGTGGAAACAGGAAGACTAACAGAGGTCTAGTCAAGCCTATGGTTTTTCCAGTGGTCATGTATGGATGTGAGAGTTGGACTATAAAGAAAGCTGAGCGCAGAAAAATTGATGCTTTTGAACTGTGGTGTTGGAGAAGACTCTTGAGAGTCCCTTGGACTGCAAGGAGATCCAACCAGTCTATCCTAAAGGAAATCAGTCCTGGGTGTTCATTGGAAGGACTCATGTTGAAGCTGAAACTCCAATACTTTGGCCATCTGATGCGAAGAGCTGACTCATTGGAAAAGACCCTGGTGCTGGGAAAGATTGAGGGCAGGAGGAGAAAGGGACGACAGAGGATGAGATGGTTGGATAGCATCACCGACTCAATGGACATGGGCTTGGGTGGACTCCGGGAGGAGTTGGTGGTGGACAGAGAGGCCTGGCATGCTGCGGTTCATGGGGTCACAAAGGTTGGACACGACTGAACGACTGAACTGAACTGAACAGATGTGAAGTGGGGTTCATTCCTTAAAGTTATTCGTTTCTTGTATGATCTGGAGAGAACACTTTTCCCTTTGTTGTTACCACTCTTGTCATTGTTTTGCAACTCAAATGTGGTGTAGACTTCCCAAAGATCATGTGTTTATGAGGTTCTCCCCCCAGTGGTGTGTAGACATCTGTGTCCTGCTGATTAATTGGGTTCAAGGACATGAAGCTGGGAAAATGGAGTTCAAGGATCGGACAGGACATGATCTCAAGGGCTCCTAAGTCTTTCTGTTTGATGACTCTTCTCAACAATGGCTTCAAAGTAACCCTAAGACATCCCAGGTTTAGAGGTATCAGGGCAGTTGGAACTTTACATAAGATTGAGGACAAGTACAAATTAAATGTTGTTACATAACACTGTATGCTGGTTTGGCCTTCAATAATCCCTGAGGATGACTGCTTTTATAGGCCCCAAACAAATACATCTTCTCCCTCAAAGGTGGTTAGGAAATAAAAGTGAAATTGACTCCATAATATAAATTATTCTTATATTTCTGTAGGAGTGGCAGGATTATGAATATTTTGAATGTTTTCTCCAGGTTTGATGTTTTAGTGTCTAATGCTTATGAGCAGTATTATCATAATAATATCTTAGATCATTTTGTAATCTTTGTAAATGTCCCAGAAAGTACAAACAAATAAATTTATGCAGCCTGGAATCCATTATGTAATTGCTTACCAGACTAAGGTCTCTCGAGTTCTAAGTGAATATTTACTTATTGTTTACATAAACCCAACATACTTTCTGACAAATCCATTTCTTCTCATTACCCTAGCTGCACAATTTTTTATTGATCAGATAATTACAAGGAACAATCTCAGCCAAGAGTTATCTAAATACATTTCCCCCTTCCATAACAATAAACTCTATCTCATTCTTCTGTATATTTAGATAATACCCATCTCCACAGGGTCACGAGGAGTCAGACAGGACTGAGCACAGCACAGCAGCATCTGCATAAGCGCTTCCCTGGTGGCTCGGAAGTGAAGAATCCGCCTGCCACGCTAGGAGATGTGCATTCAATCCCTGGGTCAGAAAGAACCCCTGGCAGAGGAAATAGTGAGCCACTCCTGTATTCTTGCCTGGGAAGCTCCATGGACGGAGGAGCCTGGTGGGGCTGAAGTTCACGGGGTCACAAAAGAGGCAGAACAACTGAGCAACGAAACAACAACAATATCTCCATAAATAAGTGAGAAAATATTCATCTCCCTTACTTATCTCAGTAACAGATTTAATTAATAAGAAAGTACAGGACAAAAGCCAACAGTGCAAAAATATTATTCCTAACTTTCTTTTTGATCTTCTTTTACAGCTAGGATTTCCTCAGACATACACCAACAAACATCAGTTTGAAAGTTATTTTCTCTTCTACTTTAAAGTTGTTTTTTTTTTTTAATGTCTTTCCAGGACTTCCCTGGTGGCCCAGTAGTTAAAACTCCACATTCCCACTGCAGCAGGCATGGGTTCCACCCCTGGTCATGGAACCAAGATCCCGCATGATCTGTGGCATGGCTAACGAAGATGTCTTCCATTGTAGAAAGTGCAGAACCCCATCATGGTCAGCATTTCCTAGTTCCACTCAAGTTTTATCTACTTCTATGTAAGGAATTCCTCTTCAGGCATGTATTACAGGAGGTATGCTGATGTAACGCCATCCTCATGGAGTTAACTGTGTTCATGGGGAGGGGATACCGCCGTAGAATACAGCATGTCCTTTGGTGGGGAGCATAACAAGGGATGGTACAGGTTCTCACCTATCTCGGCCCACCCTGTGCTCCAAACCACACTTGCTGCACCCATTCCCAGCCAGTTATGGAGCTCACTGGGGATACAAAGGCAGGCCCATCTTGGCAAAAGATGGATTCTTCTTGGCTTAAGGATTCCTCATCAGCCTAGCCTAACTGTCCTTGGAGCTGTGCTGCAGGCTCTTAGTGTCCAAACATCCCCCTGTCCCCTTTCACAGGTGTCAGACCAGCTTTCTCCCTCCTCAAGTACGCCCCCCCACTAAGCTCTTACAAGCCTGACATCGTTTCAGAATCTGCTTCTCAGCTCCTGGAACTAATGCAGGAGGTGTGATCCCCTTTCACAACCATCAGGCAAATGGACAGGCATGATGGCTAACATGGTGTGGCAACTCGGCTGGCTGTGCTGCCCAGTTGTTTGGTCCGAGACCAGTCCAGATATTGCTGTGAAGGGTATTTTTCAAGATGCGATGAACATTTCAATTGGTAAACGTGGAGGAAAGATAGACATTTACATCAGTGGACTTTGAGTAAGCAGATTATATTCCATCATGTGTGTGGGCCTCCTCCAACATCTTAAGAGTAAAGACGGGTTTCTGAAGAAAGAATTCTCAAGATCTCAACAGAGAAAAGAGGCAGGCATTAAGGAATTAAATACCCTAACATGGGATGTGAGAGTTGGACCGCAAAGAAGGCTGAGCACTGAAGAACAGGTGCTTTCAAGTTATGGTGCTGCAGAAGACTCTTGAGAGACCCATGGACTGCAAGGAGATCAAACCAGTCCATTCTGAAGGAGATCAGCCCTGGGATTTCTTTGGAGGGAATGATGCTGAAGCTGAAACTCCAGTACTTTGGCCACCTCATGCGAAGAGTTGACTCATTGGAAAAGACTCTGATGCTGGGAAAGACTGAGGGCAGGAGGAGAAGGGAGCAACAGAGGATGAGATGGTTGAATGGCATCACCGACTGGATGGTCATGAATTTGAGCAAACTCTGGGGAATAGTGAAGGATGGGGAAGCCTGGCGTGCTGCAGTCCATGGGTCACAAAGAGGTGGACGCACTGAGCAACTGAACAACAACAACGTGGGATCAGGGGACATGACAGCGTGTGGTCAAAAGAGCCCTGAGGAATTTTATAAGGAAAGGGTTACACAGGGAGGAGGGGTCTCCATTTTTGAAAGGAATGCTACCGAAATCTCTGCAAGAATAATTTGTCGGAATCTTCAGGAACTCTTCTACAAGGTAGTTGAATGTCTGATACTGTATTTTTGTTATTGGTAAGAATTCATTATGGAGCGGAAAGTGGTCTTAAATTTCAGAGTTAAGGAACCATAATTTCTTTCTCTGAATTAATCATAATATTTGTGATTCAATAAACATTGAATTCATGCCCTGACTTTTTAGGGTAAAGTGATCTCAAGCATAAAAATGAAACAGAAGCAGCAAGTGACTTTGCATAGGATAAGAACCAGAGGGAAGAAAATGTATTGTTAGTAACAATTTTTTTGTTGTTATTATAGAATTCATAGGTGCTTCCGGTCTTCACTCTTTTCCTGAATTTCCAAGGATCACTACAGTCAGCAAGTATTGATTTTAGCATATAAAACTCTTTACTAAAGATACTATGGCATGTGTGAATTCTCCCTGCAAAAGTCCTGGGCTCCTATAGGCCAGGATCCCCCAGCTTTTTGGTTTTCATGCCACAGCTCAGTTTTCTCAATCATCTCTGTGAAGTAGAAATTCCTGGCTTAAAACTTAGAGCCACAAAATCGCCACAATCTGCAGAGGGACCTTTCAGTCGAGTGAAGAGAAGGTTCCATCCAGGGGGAGACACAGGGCACGCCCTCCGGCTTCCTCCAGAAGCTGCATCATGCTGTTAGGGTTCCTCTCTATCACCCGTGCCCACGCGGCTGGGCACCTTCCCCCTCTGCTCTTCCTACTGAGTGCCCTCCTCTTTCACAGCTTCTTTCCATCCCTTCCCAGGAGTCTCTTCTATACTTGGCATTAAAATTTCCTTCATCCCTCCATGTAGCCATAACTACAGTCTGGGATTTCCCTGGCACATTGACAGAGAGGGATGAGTGGTAGAGTGGCCATGGACCGCTATCTCCCCTGTGGGAAGTCGGCCAGGAAACTTCATGACTCATCACACTCTGCCACCATGTAAGGTTGCCCTAAGCCAGTGGTACCCAGGCAGCCCATGAGTGAGGGCTGGTCCTGGCACCTGCTGTGACTTGCGAGACTTAAAAGTGTCATTGTTTATCTGACCCATCCTAGAGATGACTTGGTATTTTTTTAACTGAGCCACTGTGTCAGTAAGAGAGGGAATGGACGACCTGGAACCAGAGATCCCTGCTGCTGCTGCTAAGTCACTTCAGTTGTGTCCGACTCTGTGCGACCCTGTAGACGGCAGCCCACCAGGCTCCTCCATCCCTGGATTCTCCAGGCAAGAACACTGGAGTGGGTTGCCATATTCTTCTCCAATGCATGAAAGTGAAAAGTGAAAGTGAAGTCGCTCAGTCGCATCTGACTTTATGCGGCCCCATGGACTGCAGCCCACCAGGCTCCTCCATCCATGGGATTTTCCAGGCAAGAGTACTGGAGTGGGGTGCCATTGCCTTCTCCAAGAGATCCCTGAAATCTCCACAAAGGAGGCAATTGCATCTCAGGAGGGATGGATGCCCCGAGGGACATCTGGAGGTCTAGTCACTGCAGGTCCATTTAAGAGTCTCAGCCGGATGCAAATGTCACCATTGGAAGAGGCCTCGGATGATATGTCCCAAAATGGCAGTGGTGGTGTGTGTGTCTGTGGTTTGTGATGTGTGCATCTGTTTCTAAGTGGCAAGTATGTGTGTGTGTGTGAGCGTGTTCAGTCACTCAGTCATGTCCGACTCTTTGTGACCCCATGGACCATAGCCCACCAGGCTCCTCTGTCCATGGGAGTTTTACCAGCAAGAATACTGGAGTGGGTTGCCATTTCCTCCTCCAGGGAATCTTCCTGACCCAAGGATCAAACTTGTGTCTCCTGCATATCCTGAATTGACAGGCAGGTTCTTTACTACCACACCACCTAAGAAGCCCATGTATGTGTGTACATGGTATGTATGGTGTGGTGTGTGTGCGATGGGGTAATTGGTGTCATTAGGTCAGCGATTTATTAATTCCTACAGGCTTGGCCATTAGAAACCACAGATTGTCTTTTGCGTGGGTAAGGTGGCAACTCACAGTGCAAGCTAGTGTTAATGATTTATCTCAGTGCTGGTGAGGATTCTAGGATTCAGATAGACACGGCCTCTCCCACTGTGGGTGGGGATGATGTGCATCGTTGCTCCATTGCGTCCTACAGAGTGGCCTGCATGTCCACACATGGGGAGACCTGTACCGACACGTATCTTCCCTGCCCAGTAACCCCAGGGCCCCCTTCCCCCTGAGTCCCTCTGTGCAGGGCACAGCTTTCCCCTCCATTCAGCTGCGCCTGTCTTTCCCACATCCATCATGTTCTGAACTCTGATGCTGGTTTAAGCTCTTCTTTTCCTGAAAGACAAGTCAGATATTCCAGAGAAGAGTAGTTCTCATCAAAGGATCACCTCGACTGACACACCAGCCATGCAACCTCTTCTGACAATTCATGGAGCCAACTGTCCCACCTCCAATGGATGAGTTTGATCTGGAGATGAGTTTGATCTAGAGATGAAAAAAATGATAATAAAATAAGCTAGGTGATCTGCTTTTGAATATTACCATGGACCAGCAATTTTTTAATGATAAAAATACTTTTCATGATAAAATACTTTTCCCTGAAACAAGCTCTTGTGGTCTAGATTGCATATAGCTTTTGTGGTCATGTTGAATTGTAATAATACATATATATATATATAGAGAGAGAGAGAGAGAGAGAGAGAGAGAGAGAGATGAGTTTGATCTGGAGATGTGTTTGATCTGGAGATAAGTTTGACCTGGAGATGAGTTTGATCCCTCCCTCACATCAGGGCTCAGTCCAACTCTTCATGGTAATCAACACCTTACCTGGATCATAGGGACTTTGCCTTCAAGAATGGACACATTGTCTAATTTAAAACAGTGACAGTTAGGTCCAGAATATACATATGTATGTGTATATATATGTGTGTGTGTGTATATGTTTAAGAATATTTATATATTTTGGCTGTGCTGGGTCTTGGTTGCTGTGTGGGCTTTTCTGTAGTTGCAGTGGACAGTTACTCTCTAGTTTCCATGTGTGGGCTTCTCATCACAGTGACTTCTCTGGTTATTGAGCACGGGCTCTGGAGCACTTGGACTTCAGTAGCTGTGGTTGGACTCAGTAGCTGTGCCTCCTGGGCTCTAGGGCACGGGCTTAGTTGCTCCACAGCATGTGGGATCTTCCTGGACCAAGGATCAAGCCTGTGTCCCCTGCATTGGCAGGCAGATTCTTAACCACTGGACCAGGGATGTCCCTACATATATTTTTAATATCGAGGGAGAACGTATGCTTTTTCCCTGGTGGATGTGAAGCCAAGTGAGGGAGCAGAGCTGAAGCCATGTTAGCACCTTGGCGAGGGCCAGTATGAATCAGGGAGGGGAAGTCTGGCCAAGAATGAGACCAGTGCCTGGAGAAGAACAACATGGAATTGATGGGTGGGATGAAGTAGTCATGGTGACATTGTTTGAGGTCATGCAGTATTGTGGCATGGTTGATTCTAACCCTAGAATTGAAATTTTCAGTGACCTTGGTCAAAACTTTTTAAAACTTGAGTTGGTTGTCATTTCAGTTTATGGTTCCCTTTGCTGTGCAAAAGCTTTAAACTTTAATTAGGTCCCATTTGTGTATTTTTGTCTTTATTTCCATTACTCTAAGAAACAGATCCAAAAAACATTGCTGTAATTTATGTTAAGTGTTCTCTTCTAGAAGTTTTATGGTTTCAGGTCTTACATTTATATCTTTAATCTACTTTGAGTTTATTTTTACATATGGTGTTAGAGAATATTCTGATTTCATTCTTTTCCATGTAGCCATTCTGTTTTTCCAGCATCACTATTGAAAAGACTCTTTTTTCCCCATTGTATATTCTTGCCTCCTTTGTGGTAGATTAATTATCTATAAATTCTTGGGTTTATTTCTGGTCTTTCTATCCTATTCCATTGATCTATATTTGTTTTTGTGCCAGTACCATACTGTTTTGATTACTATAGGTTTGTAGTATAGTCTGAAGCCAGAGAGACTGATTCTTCCAGCTCTGTTCCTCTTTCTCAAGATTGCTTTGTCGATCCTGGGTCTATGAGTTTCCATACAGATTTTTTTTTTAAATTTGTTTTAGTTCTGTGAAAAATGCCATTGTTAATTTAATAGGGATTACTTTGAATCTGTAGATTGCCTTGGGTAGTATGGTCATTTTAACAATATTGTTGATTCTTCCAATCCAAGAACATGGTTTATCTTTCCGTCTGTTTATGTCTTCTTCAATTTCTTTCATCAGCATCCTATAGTTTTCGGAGTACAGGTCTTTTACCTCCTTAGGTAGGTTTATTCCTAGGTATTTTATTCTTTGTGATACAATGGTAAATGAGATTATTTCCTTAACTTCTTTCTGATATTTTGCTGTTAGTCTATAGAAATGCAACAGATTTCTGTATATTAATTTTGTATCCTGCAACTTTACCAAATTAATTGATGAGCTCTAGTATTTTTCTGGCACCCCACTCCAGCAATCTTGCCTGGAAAATCCCATGGATGGAGGAGCCTGGTGGGCTGCAGTCCATGGGGTTGCAAAGAGTCAGACACGACTGAGTGACTTCCCTTTCATTTTTCACTTTCCTGCATTGGAGAAGGAAATGGCAACCCACTCCAGTGTTCTTGCCTGGAGAATCCCAGGGATAGGGGAGCCTGGTGGGCTGCCGTCTATGGGGTCGCACAGAGTCGGACACGACTGAAGCGACTTAGCAGCAGCAGCAGTATTTTTCTGGTAGCACCTTAGTATTTTCTTATTTATTTATTTTTTTTTTAACTTTACAATATTGTATTGGTTTTGCCATACATCAACATGCATCCACCACGGGTGTACACGTGTTCCCCATCCTGAACCCTCCTCCCACCTCCCTCCCCATACCATCCCTCTGGGTCATCCCAGTGCACCAGCCCCAAGCTTCCTGTATCCTGCATCGAACCTGGACTGGTGATTCATTTCTTATATGATATTAAACATGTTTTAATGCCATTCTCCCAAATCATCCCCACCCCCCCCCCAGAGTCCAAAAGACTGTTCTATACATCTGTGTCTCTTTTGATGTCTCACATACAGGGTTGTCGTTACCATCTTTCTAAATTCCATATATGCAGGGAGCGAGCTCCGCCCCTGGCAAAGGTCATGAGGAAGGAGGCTTGGCATACGCAAAGGCGGGATCAAGCCTCAGGAGTCTCCCTGGAAATTCTCGAGCAATCTACCCCCAAAACCAGAGTCTGCCTACTTTCTGCTTTGTGCTTTCACCTACACCTCTGACTTTACGGGGGGCTGTCCCCCACTACCTCTCTCTGAAAAAGAGTTAGCTTACAGCTCCAGTTAATAATTCCTGGGTGTGACCGTGTTTCAACCTACAAACTCCCTTGGAAGTCCTCTAGCCTGCCTGAATAGGTTTTTCCAGCCACATGTGATTGCTCAGAGCCTCCAAAGTGTGAGAGGCATGAGATGTTCTAAACTGTCTAAATACAGATTCCTTTGAGCAGTTAAAAGATTGATTAGAAAATTGTATTGGTGAAGGGATTTTCACTTGTTGGGCCAATGTTTGCTGCTAAGTTTCTATATCCCTTACCTGCTGTGTCCCTGGAAGTGTATTGATTAATACAATTGGTGTAAGTAGTAGCTTTAATGTTTGTAACCTGGGACCCTTGAGTTAATTCTTTTTCTTGTTATAGCCCACCACACCTTTGCTCTGTAGGAATGCAACTTTATCTAGTGCTTTTGGAGGGTGGCTCCTGACCAATCACCTTTAGAGAAAAATAAGTTTTCTGAAGAAAGGGTCTTAAAATGTTAACAGGCCTCCAGGCCAGAAGATGATGCAAATCACCTAAGCTTTTGCATATGATAAGTTGGCAGGAAGAAAGCCTGGCTTGCTGCATGACTCTACCCCTTCCCCCATTATCCTCTATGCATAACTTAAGGTATAAAAACTACTTTGGAAAATAAAGTGCGGACCTTGTTCACCGAAACTTGGTCTCACCATGTCATTCTTTCTCTTACCTTCTGGCTGAATTATTCGTCTCTTTTCTCCACTGAATTTCCTCACTGAGCTATCCTCATTCTATTACTCTTTATATCCTTAATTAACGTTTAATTAAGCAATTGTTTCCTGATCTTCGCCTACGCCGTCCCCACTTCGAATTCCCTGGATCCACCAGGGCTGGACCCCGGCACATATATATGTGTTAGTATACTGTATTGGTGTTTTTCTTTCTGGCTTACTTCACTCTGTATAATAGGCTCCAGTTTCATCCATCTCATTAGAACTGATTCAAATGTATTTTTTTTAATGGCTGAGTAATACTCCATTGTGTATATGTACCACAGCTTTCTTATCCATTCATCTGCTGATGGACATCTAGGTTGCTTCCATGTCCTGGCTATTATAAACAGTGCTGCGATGAACATTGGGGTACACGTGTCTCTTTCCCTTCTGGTTTCTTCAGTGTGTATGCCCAGCAGTGGGATTGCTGGGTCATATGGCAGTTCTATTTCCATTTTTTTAAGGTATGTCCACACTGTTCTCTATAGTGGCTGTACTAGTTTGCATTCCCACCAACAGTGTAAGAGGGTTCCCTTTTCTCCACACCTTCTCCAGCATTTATTGCTTATAGACTTTTGGATCACAGCCATTCTGACTGGTGTGAAATGGTACCTCATAGTGGTTTTGATTTGCATTTCTCTGATAATGAGTGATGTTGAGCATCTTTTCATGTGTTTGTTAGCCATCTGTATGTCTTCTTTGGAGAAATGTCTATTTAGTTCTTTGGCCCATTTTTTGATTGAGTCGTTTGTTTTTCTGGAATTGAGCTGCAGGAGTTGCTTGTATATTTTTGAGATCAGTTGTTTTTCAGTTGCTTCATTTGCTATTATTTTCTCCCATTCTGAAGGCTGTCTTTTCACCTTGCTTATAGTTTCCTTTGTTGTGCAGAAGCTTTTAAGTTTAATTAGGTCCCATTTGTTTATTTTTGCTGTTATTTCCAATATTCTGGGAGGTGGGTCATAGAGGATCCTGCTGTGATGTATGTCGGAGAGTTTTGCCTATGTTCTCCTCTAAGAGTTTTATAGTTTCTGGTCTTACGTTTAGATCTTTAATCCATTTTGAGTTTATTTTTGTGTATGGTGTTGGAAAGTGTTCTAGTTTCATTCTTTTACAAGTGGTTGACCAGTTTTCCCAGCACCACTTGTTAAAGAGATTGTCTTTTCTCCACTGTATATTCTTGCCTCCTTTGTCAAAGATAAGGTGTCCATAGGTGTGTGGGTTTATCTCTGGGGTTTCTATTTTGTTCCATTGATCTATATTTCTGTCTTTGTACCAGTACCATACTGTCTTGATGACTGTGGCTTTGTAGTAGAGCCTGAAGTCAGGCAGGTTGATTCCTCCAGTTCCATTCTTCTTTCTCAAGATTGCTTTGGCTATTTGAGGTTTTTTGTATTTCCATACAAATTGTGAAATTATTTGTTCTAGCTCTGTGAAAAACACCATTGGTAGCTTGAAAGGGATTGCATTGAATCTATAGATTGCTTTGGGTAGTATACTCATTTTCACTATATTGATTCTTCCGATCCATGAACATGGTATATTTCTCTATTAGTGTCCTCTTTGATTTCTTTCATCAGTGTTTCATAGTTTTCTATATATAGGTCTTTAGTTTCTTTAGGTAGATATATTCCTAAGTATTTTATTCTTTTCGTTGCAATGGTGAATGGAATTGTTTCCTTAATTTCTCTTTCTGTTTTCTCATTATTAGTGTATAGGAATGCAAGGGATTTCTGTGTGTTGATTTTATATCCTGCAACTTTACTATATTCATTGATTAGCTCTAGTAATTTTCTGGTGGAGTCTTTAGTATTTGCTATGTAGAGGATCATGTCATCTGCAAACAGTGAGAGTTTTACTTCTTCTTTTCCAATTTGGATTCCTTTTATTTCTTTTTCTGCTCTGATTGCTGTGGCCAAAACTTCCAAAACTATGTTGAATAGTAATGGTGAAAGTGGGCACCCTTGTCTTGTTCCTGACTTTAGAGGAAATGCTTTCAATTTTTCACCATTGAGGATAATGTTTGCTGTGGGTTTGTCATATATAGCTTTTATTATGTTGAGGTATGTTCCTTCTAGTCCTGCTTTCTGGAGAGTTTTTATCATAAATGGATGTTGAATTTTGTCAAAGGCTTTCTCTGCATCTATTGAGATAATCATATGGCTTTTATTTTTCAATTTGTTACTGTGGTGTATTACATTGATTGATTTGCGGATATTGAAGAATCCTTGCATCCCTGGGATAAAGCCCACTTGGCCATGGTGTATGATCTTTTTAATGTGTTGTTGGATTCTGATTGCTAGAATTTTGTTAAGGATTTTTGCATCTGTGTTCATCAGTGATATTGGCCTGTAGTTTTCTTTTTTTGTGGCATCTTTGTCAGGTTTTGGTATTAGGGTAATGGCGGCCTTGTAGAATGAGTTTGGAAGTTTACCTTCCTCTGCAATTTTCTGGAAGAGTTTGAGTAGGATAGGTGTTAGCTCTTCTCTAAATTTTTGGTAGAATTCAGCTGTGAAGCCGTCTGGACCTGGGCTTTTATTTGCTGGAAGATTTCTGATTACAGTTTCAATTTCTGTGCTTGTGATGGGTCTGTTAATATTTTCTATTTCTTCCTGGTCCAGTTTTGGAAAGTTGTACTTTTCTAAGAATTTGTCCATTTCTTCCACGTTGTCCATTTTATTGGCATATAATTGCTGATAGTAGTGTCTTATGACCCTTTGTATTTCTGTGTTGTCTGTTGTGATCTCTCCATTTTCATTTCTAATTTTATTGATTTGATTTTTCTCCCTTTGTTTCTTGATGAGTCTGGCTAATGGTTTGTCAATTTTATTTATCCTTTCAAAGAACCAGCTTTTGGCTTTGTTGGTTTTTGCTATGGTCTCCTTTGTTTTTTTGTATAGCATCACGTCATCTGAAAATAGTGACAGTGTTAGTTCTTCTTTCCCAATTTGGATTATTTTTATTTATCTTTCTTCTTTGATTGTTGTGGCTAGGACTTCCAAAACCATATTGAATAGAAGTGGCAAGAGTGGGTGTAAAATATTTGCAAATGATGCTACCAACAAGGGATTAATTTCCAAAATTTACAAATAGCTCATACAGCTTAATATCTGAAAAACATACAACCCAATTTTTAAAAATGGGCAGAGGACTTAAATAGACATTTCTCCAAAGAAGACATCCACATGAACAAAAGGCACATGGAAAGATCCTCAGCATCACATTTGCATTAGAGAAATGGAAATCAAAAGTACAATGAGGTACCACCTTCACAGTCAGAATGGCCATCATTAAAAAGCCTGCAAATAATAAGTACTGGAGAGGGTATGGGAAAAAAGGAACCCTCCTCCATTGTTGGTACAACCACTATGGAATACAGTATGGAGATTCCTTAAAAAGCTAAAAATCCATTTTTAGATTTACAATATGATCCTACAGTGCCACTCCTGGGCATATATCTGGAGCAAACTATAATTTGAAAATATACATGCACCCCTGTGTTCATATTGGTGCTATTTGCAATGGCCAAGACATGGAAGCAACCTAAGTGTGTGTTAACAGATGAGTTGATGAACTCCTGGAAAATCTTAATATCATTACCCAGTTTTCACATGCGAGGATCGTATATACAATGGTACATATATACGATGGAATATAGCTCAGTGATAAAAAGAATGGAATAATGTCATTTGCAGCAACATGAATAGACCTAGAGATTATTACGTCAGACAAAGACAAATATGATGTGATATCACTTATATGTGGAGTCTGAAAAAATGATGCAAATGAATGTACAAAACAGAAATAGACTCACAAACATAGAAAACAAGCTTGTGATTACCTAAGGGGAAAGAGGGTGGTAGGGATAAATTGGGAGTTTGGAATTTACTGATACACACTAGTAGTAGGTGTATTGGTACACTGCCACTAATAAATACTACAGATATACACATACACATACATACACACCACAAATAAAATAGACAAACAACAGGAGTTTACTATACAGCACAGGGAGGAGTTTTCAGTATCTTATAACAGCCTATGATGGAGAGGAATCCGAAACAGAATATACATATATACACACACACCTGTATAACTGAATCATTTTGCTGTACACATGAAATGGACGGCTTGTGATGAACGGTGTCAGACTCATGATCTCCGAAGATGTAGCTTCAGGATCAGGGACCAGACTTGATCACTCAGAGCTTTTGTGTGGCAGAAGTTTTATTACCGTGAAAAGAGACAGAGAAAGCTTCTGATATGGACGTCAGAGGGGGACAGAGAGTGGCCTCCTCACTAGTCTTCAGTTATTCAGTTCAGTCGCTCAGTCGTGTCCGACTCTTTGCAACCCCATGAACCACAGCATGCCAGGCCTCCCTGTCCATCTCCCGGAGTCCACCCAAACCCATGTGCATCAAGTCGGTGACGCCATCCAGCCATCTCATCCTCTGTCATCCCCATCTCCTCCTGCTCTCAATCTTACCCAGCATCAGGATCTTTTCCAATGAGTCAGCTCTTCCCATTATGTGGCCAAAGTACTGGAGTTTCGGCTTCAACATCAGTGCTTCCAATGAACACCCAGGACTGGTCTCCTTTAGGATGGACTGGTTGGATCTCCTTGCAGTCCAGGGGACTCTCAAGAGCCTTCTCCAACACCACAGTTCAAAAGCATCAATTCTTTGGTGCTCAGCTTTCTTTTAGTCCAACTCTCACATCCATACATGACCACTGGAAAAACCATAGCCTTGACTAGCCGGACCTTTGTTGGCAAAGTAATGTCTCTGCTTTTCAATATGCTGTCTAGGTTGGTCACAACTTTCCTTCCAAGGAGTGTCTTTTATTAATTTCCTGGCTGCAGTCACCATCTGATAGTCTCATCAAGGCCTTATATACTTTTGCCAGATCCACTCCCACAACATTCCTCTTAAGATAACAAGATTAGTCAGAAGGTTCTTGTTAAGAAGGAGAAACATGTCCTCCAGCAAGATACATTGTTTTTATATAATCATTAGTACAGAGCTTAAGGAAAAGCATACCCTTGAGCAAGATGGTGTTTTGCTGTTTTTTCATTAGCTCTAGGCTTAGGCAATGGCACCCCACTCCAGTACTTTTGCCTGGAAAATCCCATGGATGGAGGAGCCTGGTAGGCTGCAGTCCATGGGATCGATAGAGTCGGACACGACTGAGCCACTTCACTTTCACTTTTCACTTTCCTGCATTGGAGAAGGAAATGGCAACCCACTCCAGTGTTCTTGCCTGGAGAATCCCAGGGACGGGGAAGCCTGGTGGGCTGCTGTCTATGGGGTTGCACAGAGTCAGACACGACTGAAGCGACTTAGCAGCAGCAGCAGCAGGCTTAAAGAAAGTCAGTCATAAAGATTGTTGTCATAACAACTCAGAGTTTAAGAAAAAACATCTTATGTGACTAAGACAAAGCAATGTAGAAAAAAGTGTTTGTCTCTTTCTCCTCAAGAGCCCTGGACCCCTTTCTCCTCCTTGAGGACCCTGGGACCCTTCCTCCTCGAGGGCCCCAGACTTGTTATCAACCTGCCTAAGCATTGCTAAGTCTGCTAAGTCCCTTCTGTTGTGTCTGACTCTGTGTGACCCCATAGACAGCAGCCCACCAGGCTTCCCCGTCCCTGGGATTGTCCAGGCAAGAACACTGGAGTGGTTTGCCATTTCCTTCTCCAATGCATAAAAGTGAAAAGTTGAAGTCACTCAGTCGTGTCCTACTCTTTGTGACCCCATGGACTGCAGCCCACCAGGCTCCTCCGTCCATGGGATTTTCCAGGCAAGAGTACTGGAGTGGGGTGCCATCGCCTTCTCCAATGCCTAAGCATTAGCTCTCTCAAAACTAACACAACATTGCAGATCAACTATACTTAATTTTTTTTAATGGTTAAAAATAAAATTAAAAAAAAAAACCTTTGGATTGGAAATCACGCAAAGTGAGTGGAGGGCTGGGTGTCTGGACTGCAGTTCACTTCTGTCCTTGCTTCTTTTGAGAGCAGGGGTATGGGACAGACATTTACAAGACAGGCTGTTGTGGGGACCCTCTAGATGTCTTTCTCCTCTGTTCTGTGTCTCCTGAAGCCCACTGGGCTCCTGTTCCCTTTGAGGCCGAGAAGGAAGGCACCATTAATGGTGATGGTTTCTGCTTCTGACTCATTCTTTCATCAAGATATGTCCCATCTTGATCATCATACAAGTGAAACTGTAGGTGCTCAGTCATGTCTGACCCTTTGTGACCCTGTGGACTGTAGCCTGCCAGGCTTCTCCATCCATGGGATTTTCCAGGATACTGGAGTGGGTTGCCATTTCCTTCTCTAGGGGATCTTCCAGACTCAGGGGTTGAACCCAGGTCTCCTGCATTGCAGGCAGACTCTTTACCATCTGAGCCACCAGGGAATCCATCTTGATCCACATATGTGAAAACTGTTTGGGTAAGGATATCATGAAGATTTTCCAGAGATCTACACTGTATATAAAGTACTAACTTTCTTTCAAAGCAAACTGATCTTGTCTTCCATGATGAAGACTCAGGAACTAAGCAGATATAGGAACAGTAGCCTCACCGTGCAGAGCTGAGAAGCACGCTAGGTTTCAGTGGACCTCTGTACCATGTAGTGGTTCATCCTCTTCCCCAGATTTCTCTTCAGATAGAAATGAAGAAGCAGTTTGGAGAGAGAGAGAGAACCTCACTTCATCCACAGTGTCAGTGTCCCACTGAGGGCAAAGCTAATGCTGCCAGTGAGCAAAACAAGGCACTGTGTCTACTTTTCTCTGACAAAATCGTAGAGACTAGGTTTTCTCTTGATTTACAGGGAACTGATTGAGGGAGGAAGTGCTCAATTCTGAGAATCAGAACCCTTGATTTCTCTCTACCTGAAGTCCCATATCTCATTCTTCCTCCCTTTGCCTTGAGTTATTCATCTGTCTACTTGGCCAGAGCTGAAAATAAACTTCTTCCAAATGAGTGGCGTTTTAACTCCAGCCATAGAGCATGTCATGTGGAGGAGGGCTGCTCCTTTCTATGTAGTCTATGTAGCTACACACACAGGCAACAGCTTGCACACCTGCCCATTGCAAGGAGTGCACACACACACACACACACACACACACACACACACAGAGCTGTGACAACACAAACATGTTAGAAATCTAGGGCTGCTGGCTGCTTTCACATGGCCAAATACCTCCTAACGAGACCAGCTGCATCTCTGATTTAGTGTCAGGTGGGGTCCCCTGGGACGTTGAGAGAGTGATGGAGAGGGACATGGATACAAGGGAGTTCCTCGGTTGCGGGATACCTGTGAAAAATACAAACGATGGAACCAGATAACAGGAGCCTCAGACTATGACAACGATCTGAAATGTCTCAGGTGACCCAAGTCAGGCTCAGAGCACAGAGTGTACATCAGAGGATGTACATCAGAGGAGCGGGCAGGAGTGGCCTGGCCCGTCTCAGGCGGCGTGTGGGCCACCCCAGCAGCAAGGCTGTGGTGATATGTGATGGGAGGTGCTGGTGCTCCACCACTATGGGAGACTGACCACACTTCTCCAAGCTGAAAGGCAGGCTCTCACTGGTGGAGAGATCTGAGCTGGGCACCTGCCTGACTGCCCAGCACAGGAGTAACTATGACTCAGGGCTAGAAGGGAGAGCAGCAGGGGACCCTTAGAATTGTTCTCGATTGAATAGACATGTTGGTTTGGGGTCACGATACAGCTTGTACATCTTGGGGGCACTTTCCTGTTTACTGCCCTTGTAGAGATTGGGGAAGCACCTTGTATAAAGTGCAAACCCGGTAATTTGTTGTCTTTAGTTGACAGCTTAATAGACCAGTGCAGTTTACTTTCAAAATCAGGGTTACTGTGTTGAAATTGGATATGAAACTCACCAATTATAAGGGTATAACTTGATGAATATTGATAAATGTATACAGTCAGGTAACTGTCATCACAATAATCATAAAGAGCATTTTCATCCATCACTCCAAAAAGTTTTCTCTTCATTCTCCGGAAATCATTGATGTGCTATTTCACTAGAGTTTTGCCTTTTCTATTATTTTATTATTTCATATAAATGGGATCACACAGCATATTTATATCTCTATCTATCTATATATGTCTGACTGACTCTTTGTGATCCCCATGGACTTTAGCCCACCAGGATCCTCTGTCCATGGGATTTCCCAGGCAAGAATACTGGAGTGGGTTGCCATTTCCTTCTCCAGGGGATCTTCCTGACCCAAAATCAAAGCCATGTCTCCTGAATTGGCAGGCAGATTCTTTACCACTGAGCCACCTGGGAAATCTCTTCATCTGTCTATCTATATGTGTGTGTATGTGTGTGTATTTCTTTCTGGCTTCTTAATAGAATGCTTTAGACATTCAGTCATGTTGTTGTAAGTATCAGTTTGATAAGGGGTATTATATTTTATGCAAATGCCACAATTTATCCACTTGCCAATTAATGGGTTTGTATTCAGTTTGGAGTTAGGATGAGTAAAGCTGCTATGGACATATGAGTACAAATAGTTGTGTGATGTATTTTCATTTCTTTGGGGGTAAATACCTAAGAGTGGGATTGCTGGGTTGTGTGATGTGTACGTTCAACTTTATAAGAAACCATCACACTGCCTTTCCAAGTAGGTTTAGCATTTTATGCTTGAGCTCTAATTGCTCCACATCTATACCAGAACTTGTTCATCTTCTTAATTTTAGTCTTTCTACTGATTAGGTAATAGTGTGTCATTGGAGTTTTAAAATTTCCTTTATGACTAAAGCTATTAAGCACCTTGTAATTTTGGCAATCATATATTTTTGGTGAAGTGTCTATTCAAAATTTTTGCCTGGTTAAAATATTAAATTCTTAATTTTCTTGTTATTGGGTTGCAAATGTGTGTATATGCTGTGGATACAAGTCTTTTATCAGCTATATGTTTTGCAAATAATTCTTAGTCTGTGGATTGTCTCTTCATTTTATTTACATTGTCTTTTGATGAACAAAAGTGTTAAATTTTGATGAAGTCTTATTTATCCCTTTTTGTTTTATTTGAAGACCTTTTTGCCCAAGTTCAGTAAGGCACTGCTCATGCTTTTTTGTTAAAGGTTTATGTTTTAGTTCCTATATTTAGATCTGTGATCTATTTCAAGGGTAGTTTTGTGAACGATGTGAAGTAAATGTTGAGGTTTTTTTTCATTCATATGTTTATACTTTTGTTGCTGCTGTTGCAGGGTTGTTGAAAAGACAGTCCTTTTCCTTTTGAATTACTTTGGTACCATGGCCAAGAAAAATCAGTGGATTATATGAGTGTAAGACATTTATGAACTAGCTAGCCTGTTGCATTGTACATACGGCTCCTCCTTATGCAAACACCACGTTGTCCTGTTTCCTGTAGGTTAAAGTAAATCTTAAGGTTGTTGTGCTGTGTGTGCTCAGGCATGTCCAACTCTTTGTGACCCCATGGACTGTGGCCCACCAGGCTCCTCTGTCCATGGAATTTTTCAGGCAAGAATACTGGAGTGAGTTGCCATTTCCTTCTCCAGGAGAATCTTCCTGACCCAGGGATGGAACCAGAGTCTCTTGCGTCTCCTGCGGAGCAGGCAGATTCTTTACCACTAGCACCACTTGGGAAGCCCAATATTAAGATTAGCAAATGTTAAGTTCTCCAACTCTGTTCCTTTTTTCAAAATCATATTGATTTTTCTGATTCCTTTGCAACTTCATTTGTACTTTGTAATTAGTTTATTTCTATCTTTTAAAAAAACCTACATGGTTCTGATTGCAATTATCTTATATTTATATACCAATTTGTTAGTCACTCAGTCGTGTCTGATTCTTTGCGACCCCCATGAACTGTAGCCCCCCAGGTTCCTCTGTCCATGGAATTCTCCAGGCAAAAATACTGGAGTGAGTTGCCATTTCCTTTTTCAGGGGATCTTCCTGACCCAGGGATCAAACCTAGGTCTCCCGCATCGCAGGCAGATTCTTTACCATCTGAGTCATCAGGGAAGCCTGTTTATCAGTTTGGGTAGAATTAATCTCTTAACAAAACCATGCCCTTTAATCCATACAGGTGGCAGATCTAATTTGTTTAAGTGTTCTATAATTTCTCTCAGAAATGTCTTCTCAGATCAGATCAGATCAGATCAGTCCCTCAGTCGTGTCCGACTCTTTGCGACCCCATGAACTGCAGCACGCCAGGCCTCCCTGTCCAACACCAACTCCCGGAGTTCACGAGACTCACATCCATCGAGTCAGTAATGCCATCCAGCCATCTCATCCTCTGTCGTCCCCTTCTCCTCCTGCCCCCAATCCCTCCCAGCATCAGAGTCTTTTCCAATGAGTCAACTCTTCGCGTGAGGTGGCCAGAGTACTGGAGTTTCAGCTTCAGCATCATTCCCTCCAAAGAAATCCCAGGGCTGATCTCCTTCAGAATGGACTGGTTGGATCTCCTTGCAGTCCAAGGGACTCTCAAGAGTCTTCTCCAACACCACAGTTCAAAAGCATCAATTCTTCAGCGCTCAGCCTTCTTCACAGTCCAACTCTCACATCCATACATGACCACAGGAAAAACCATAGTCTTGACTAGACGGACCTTGGTGGGCAAAGTAATGTCTCTGCTTTTGAATATGCTATCTAGGTTGGTCATAACTTTCCTCCCAAGGAGTAAGCGTCTTTTAATTTCATGGCTGCAGTCACCATCTGCAGTGATTTTTGGAGCCCAGAAAAATAAAGTCTGACACTGTTTCCACTGTTTCCCCATCTATTTCCCATGAAGTGATGGGACCAGATGCCATGATCTTCGTTTTCTGAATGTTGAGCTTTAAGCCAACTTTTTCACTCTCCACTTTCACTTTCATCAAGAGGCTTTTTAGTTCCTCTTCACTTTCTGCCATAAGGGTGGTGTCATCTGCATATCTGAGGTTACTGATATTTCTCCCAGCAATCTTGATTCCGGCTTGTGTTTCTTCCAGTCCAGTGTTTCTCATGATGTTCTCTGCATATAAGTTAAATAAACAGGGTGACAATATACAGCCTTGACGAACTCCTTTTCCTATTTGGAACCAGTCTCTTGTTCCATGTCCAGTTCTAACTGTTGCTTCCTGACCTGCATACAGATTTCTCAAGAGGCAGGTCAGGTGGTCTGGTATTCCCATCTCTTTCAGAATTTTCCACAGTTTATTGTGATGCACACAATCAAAGGCTTTAGCATAGTCAATAAAGCAGAAATAGATGTTTTTCTGGAACTCTCTTGCATTTTCTATGATCCAGCATATGTTGGCAATTTGATCTCTGGTTCCTCTGCCTTTTCTAAAACCAGCTTGAACATCAGGAAGTTCACGGTTCACATATTGCTGAAGCCTGGCTTGGAGAATTTTGAGCATGACTTTACTAGCGTGTGAGATGAGTGCAATTGTGCGGTAGTTTGAGCATTCTTTGGCGTTGCCTTCCTTTTCCAGTCCTGTGGAAATGTCTTCTAATGCATACTAAATATACAGAATATGTACATATTTTGATCATTTTAATTTTGAGTACTATTATTGTTATATTTCAACTTCCAACTTCTCATTGCAAATATATGGAGATACAGTTGATCTCTGTACATTGCGTTGTATCCTACAACTTTGCTGAACTCACCTATTATCGACAGTTGACAATTTGTGGATTCCTTGGAGTTCTTTCTCTTTCTCTTCTCTCTCCCTCATTCTTTCTGTCACTTTGCTTGGGCCTTCAGTAAATAAAGAATAAAGAATAAAGTATTTAATTCATCCTTGCCTTGTTCCCAGTCTTGGAAAGCATTCCATCTTTCATCGTTAAGAATGATGTGAGCTGGATCTTCTCATGAGAAAGAGATCTTTACTTTTGTGAAATTCACACCAAAGGGTCTTAACATGTGAGCCCTTGGGCCAGTAGCAGTAGTATCATCTGGGAACTTGTTAAGAATCCAAATTCTTGACCTCATTCCAGACTGAACCAGGAGCTCTAAGGATACGGCTTAGCAGTATTTATTGTACAAGCCCTCCAGGAGCTTTTCATACATTCTGATGTGTGAAGACATTACTTCCAAGTCTTCCTTCCTTTCTCTTCTTTTCTTCCTTCTTTCCTTCCTTTCTTTTGCTCAACAATTTTTGTTGTTGCTGTTCAGTTGTTGAGTCATGTCCAGCTCTTTGTGACCCCATGGACTGCAGCACGCCAGGCTTCCCTGTCCTTCACTGTCTCCCAGAGCTTGCTCAAACTCATATCCATTGAGTCAGTGATGCCGTCCAACCATCTCATCCTCTGCCATCCCCTTCTCCTCCTGCCTTCAATCTTTCCCAGCATCAGGGTATTTTCTAATGAGTCAGCTCTTCACATCAGATGGCCAAAGGATTGGAGCTTCAGCTTCAGCATCTGTCCTTCCAATGAATACTCAGGGTTGATTTCCTTTAGGATTGACTGGTTGTATCTCTTTAATAGTTGCTTCCTCTGTGTTCTCAGTCGTGTCCAACTCTTTGCAACCCTATGGACTGTAGCCTGCCAGGCTTCTCTGTCCATGGAATTTCCAGGAAAGAATACTGGAGCAGGTTGCCATTTCCTACTCCAGGGATCCTCCCAACCCAGGGATTGAACCCACATCTCCTACATATCCTGCATTTGCAGGAGGATTTGTTTTACCACTGAGCTACCTGGGAAGCCCGTTTAATAATGATTTGGCCATTCATCTGATGTGACTCCCCAAAAGGAGAGTCCCCTGCTGCTTTGAGTAATGGTTTGCCAACCCAATGGTGGGCAGACACTACAATGTGAGTTTCTACCTATGTGCTTTCACTAACCTTTAATAAAGCCCACTGCTTTCAATATGGCAACTCACTGTCAAACTTTTATGAAGCAACATCATCACAGGTAATTTGCTGATAGTTTCATACTTTTTCTCACAAAACCCCACACTCTTAGGAAAACAGAGTAGCTTGAGGAAAGTTACAAAGACAAATTACTGGTCAGCTTTTGGCTGATTGAGATTTGACCCCACATAGAGGATCTCTTCTGCAGAACTGGTGCGACTGAAGAGTGAGGTATAATAATGCAGGAGAGTGCATGTGAATATCCCCCAATTGGTCTTCATTTCTGTTCTTCTTTTTTCCTATATTGAATTAGCCTAAATTTGCACCAAAGAGAAGCAAATCAAATAAAAAATCACTTACTGTGTTTTGACACATTAAAACAAGGAGTACAACATGTACTCACATATCAGACTCTTCAAGAGAAAATTCAGAGAGAAGATGTGAAAGACAATTTATCTGAGTTTAATCTCAGAGAGCTGGAAATCAGAAAATTTAACTGTGCCACTGGAAGCAATGCTTTTTGGAAAATAGGGTTAGAATTAGGGTTAGTTCTGAAATAGTTCTGAAAGGGTGATTTTTAAAAATTCTTTTCATTCCCTGTTAGCCTAATTGTGGTGAGTCCACTTGATAGGCTAAATCCCAGGCTCTCCTCTTACAAGCTAGAAGAACTATTTTTGCCTCCATGAAACTCTGGCTTGGAAACATCTACATAAGGATATGTGAGTGCTGTAGTATATAGCTTCTAAAAGTATTCAAATATCGCCCTAACCCCACTTTCTAGTTTCATCTCCTTCTTATTTACTTATACAGATAAAAAAAAATTTGGCCACATCATTCAACATGTAGGATCTTGGGTCCACAACCAGGGATCAAACCCACACCTGCTACAGTGGAAGTGCAGAATCTTAACCACTGGACTGCCAGTAAAGTTCCATTTCCTCTCCCTTTCATTCCATAAACATTATTGACCTGCAGTGGTCCATAAGAAGGGTATATGGAATTGTTTTATCAAGAAATTGCCTATTCTATAGCCCAGGGTGGAAACTACAAAGATCTAAAGGAAGATGCTCTTCTGGTGGATGGACCTTTGGACATCACTGTGTAGGACCTCAACCCAGCACCTCCATGCTCCATTCATTAGACTGGCCCTGGGAAAAAATCTATCCCTGGGCATCCACTGTGGCCAAATCAGAGCCAAGAATATTCTCCAAAGCAAATTATTCAAAGGACACACACAATATAATAATTTCTAGAAGCTGGGCAAATACAGATGAACAGAAGGATTGCATGAGCAAAATAATGAAGGTTTTTTCTTATGTTACTCTAATATAGAAGCCCACAAATCTATTCATTTCAAAAGAAACTGAGAATTCTTTGCCTCTGTTAAAAATAAGAAACTGCATAAATATTTAAGCAGGTTTCTTAATGATGTTCTTAGGCCTAAAACTCCCTTGGCAGTGGACTTTGTGTACCTACTTGCAACTTTTATCCCCATTAGTATCTAAATCCTTTCCAAGGAATTGGAAGAGAATAGAATTGTCTTTATTGTTATAGCATGGACATAAAGTTGGCATTATAAGAATTTAGGCTAAAAATAATACCAAGTACAGCCAAAGAGTAATATGTGATATCATTATCCACAGTTTTCTGGAAAACAAGAGCAGCCCTACCTTCTGCCAGTTTTCAGCAATTGAATTTCTGTGTTTTGGGTAAACCATAGTGTTCACCTTGGATACAGTAGATATGCCCTGCCACCCTGGGACATCATATAGCAATTATTTTAAAATAGAGACCTATTATCTGTGAGTCTTCCTATAGCCAGTGTTTTAAAATTTATTTATTTATTCAACAAATATTTCTTAAAGAGAATTCTAGGCTTTCCCATTGTGTTGTTTTCCTCTATTTCTTTGCATTGATCACTGAAGAAGGCTCTTGACAATCTCTTTAAAAAATTAGAGATAGCGAAGGAATATTTCATGCAAAGATGGGCACAATAAAGGACAGAAATGGTATGGACCTAACAGAAGCAGAAGATATTAAGAAGAGTTGGCAAGAATACACAGAAGAACTGTACAAAAAGATCTTCACGACCCAGATTATCATGATGGTTGATCACTCACCTAGAGCCAGACATCCTGGAATGATAAGTCAAGTGGGCCTTAGGAAGCATCACTACAAATAGAGCTAGTGGAGGTGATGGAATTCCAGCTGAGCTATTTCAAGTCCTAAAGGATGAAGCTGTGAAAGTGCTGCACTCAATATGCCAGCAAATTTGGAAAACTAGCAGTGGCCACAGGACTGGAAAAGGTCAGTTTTCATTCCAATCCCAAAGAAAGGCAATGCCAAAGAATGCTCAAGCTTTTGCACAATTGCACCCATCTCACACGCTAGTAAAGCAAAGCTCAATATTCTCCAAGCTAGGTTTCAACAGTACATGAATCGAGAACTTCCAGATGTTCAATCTGGATTTAGAAAAGTCAGAGGAACCAGAGATCAAATTGTCAACATCCATTGGATCATCAAAAAAGCAAGAGAGTTCCAGAAAAACATCTATTTCTGCTTTATTGATTATGCCAAAGCCTTTGACTATGTAGATCACAGCAAACTGTGGAAAATTCTTAAAGAGATGGGAATATCAGACCACCTGATCTGCCTCCTGAGAAATCTATATGCAGGTCAGGAAGCAACAGTTGGAACTGGACATGGAAAAACAGACTGGGTCCAAATTGGGAAAGGGGTATGTCAAGACTGTATTGTCACCCTGCTTATTTAACTTATATTCAAAGTACAAATTGTGTAATGCTGGGCTGGATGAAAGCACAAGCTGGAATCAAGATTGCCATGGAAAATATCAATAACCTCAGATATGCAGATGATACCACCCTTATGGCAGAAAGCGAAGAAGAACTAAAGAGCCTTTTAATGAAAGTGAAAGAGGAAAATGAAAAAGCTGGCTTAAAACTCAGCATTCAGAAAACTAAGATCAGGGCATCTGGTCCCATCACTGCATGACCAATAGATGAGGAAACAATGGAAACAGTGACAGACTTTCTTTTCTTGTGCTCCAAAATCACTGCAGATGGTGAGTGCAGCCATGAAATTAAAAGATGCTTGCTCCTTGAGAGAAAGTTAGAATCAACCTAAACAGCATATTAAAAAACAGAGACATTACTTTGCCAACAAACGTCCATCTAGTCAAAGCTTTGGTTTTCCAGTAGTCATATATGGATGTGAGAGTTGGACTGTATAAAAAAAGCTGAGTACCAAAGAATTGATGCCTTTGAACTGTGGTGTTGGAGAAGACTCTTGAGAGTCCCTTGGACTACAAGCAGATCCAACCAGTCCATCCTACAGGAAATCAGTCCTGAATATTCATTGGAAGGACCGATGGTGAAGCTGAAGCTCCAGTACTTTGGCCACGTGATGCAAAGAACTGACTCATTGGGAAAGACCCTGATGCTTTGAAAGACTGAGGGTAGGAGGAGAAGGGGATGATGAAGAATGAGATGGTTGGATGGCATCACCAGTCCTTGGGGTTGCAAAGAGTCAGGCATGACTGAGTGACTGAACTGAATGACAACAAATATTTACTGAGTACCTAACATGCTGAAGGTGTGAAAGATGGAACAGACAGCATTATAATAATAGTGCCTAAGAGGAACTAAAAAGCCTCTTGATGAAGGTGAAAGAGGAGAGTGAAAAAGTTGGCTTAAAGCTCAACATTCAGAAAACAAAGATCATGGCATCTGGTCCCATCACTTCATGGGAAATAGATGGGGAAACAGTGGAAACAGTGTCAGACTTTATTTTTGGGGCTCCAAAATCATGGCAGATGGTGACTGCAGCCATGAAATTAAAAGATGCTTACTCCTTGGAAGAAAAGTTATGACCGACTTAGATAGCATATAGAAAAGCAGAGACGTTACTTTGCCAACAAAGGTCCTTCTAGTCAAGGCTATGGTTTTTCCAGTGGTCATGTATGGATGTGAGAGTTGGACTGTGAAGAAAGCTGAGCACCGAAGAATTGATGCTTTTGAACTGTGGTGTTGGAGAAGATTCTTGAGAGTCCCTTGGACTGCAAGGAGATCCAACCAGTCGATTCTGAAGGATATCAGCCTGGGATTTCTTTGGAAGGAATGATGCTAAAGCTGAAACTCCAATACTTTGGCCACCTCATGCGAAGAGTTGACTCATTGGAAAAGACTCTGATGCTGGGAAGGATTGGGGCCAGGAGGAGAAGGGGAGGACAGAGGATGCAATGGCTGGATGGCATCACTGACTCAACGGACGTGAGTCTGAGTGAACTCCGGGAGTTGGTGATGGACAGGGAGGCCTGGCATGCTGCGACTCATGGGGTCGCAAAGAGTCAGACACGACTGAGCGACTGAACTGAACTGAACTGACCTGAAAGCTAGAGAGAAGGCAAAGGTGGAAAGAGACAGTTGGCTAAGACATAGTAACTTAAGGTTATTACATGCTGTGTGCAATGTGGGTGATGGCCTTCCCTGGTGGCTCAGATGGTAACGAATCTGCCTGCAGTGGAGGAGACCTGGGTTTGATCCCTGGGTTGGGAAGATCTCCTGGAGAAGAGAATTGCTACCCACTCCAGTATTCTTGTTTGGAGAATTCCATGGATGGAGGAACCTGGAAGGCTACAGTCCAAGAGGTCACAAAGAGTTGGACACAGCTGAGTGACTAACACTTTCACACTTTCATCTGGGAGATGGGATGAGGGATGAGTGAGTGAAGGAGACGAGTGATGGAGGAGATGACATTGAAGATGGACCTGAGGGCTGAGAAGGAATCATCCTTGTAGAACTGGAGATTATGAGATAAGAGTTATTTTCCTTCAATGTATGCATGTCCCTCAACACATGTCATGGCCAGGAATTTTGAAATCCGTAATTCTTATTCAGAAATCAGGAAACATAACATTGAATGTACAATACTGTGACCTATTTTCAGTTTACACAGAAAAATAATGGGTGGATTTTGACATAAACCATAATCTTGCTCAACCCTCTAGAAATCCATTCTTTCTGTTCTCTGGTATAATCTCATACCCATCAAAAATTGGAAGATCCCATAATCTTGTTCTCCAGACTCACATGCATCACCATTGTTTTGTTTTTTTTAATTATTATTATTATTAGTTACTTTTGGCTGTGCCACATGGCACATAAGATCTTAATTCTCTCACCAGGGATCAAACCCAGACCTCCTGCAATGGAAGCTCAGAGTTTTAACAGCTGAATGGCCAGGGAAGTCTCCTGGATCACCACTGTGAGAAAACTGCATCTCTCCTTTCTACTTGCATTCTGGCCTCAAATAGTAGTGTATGTGTCTTGGCTGATGAGATTCTATGTGTCCAGGATAATCTTCTGCTATTTACTGTCTGTTTCAGAGGGAAAGTGCATTTCTCCCTGAAACACTTCCCCTGCTTGTCTCTTCCTGAGATGCAAAGACCCTGCCGGCTGCTCTGGGTCTCCATGCAGGGCTCACTCTGCTCAGATGGGCTGAAGGGGCTCCTCCCTCCCAGGAGAAGCCGCTGCTAATGCAATGGAAGGAGATACCTGAGAGGGGGCTGTCCCTGCCTTCTCCTTGTCATTCAGTCACTCAGGCGTGTCTGACTATTTGTGACCCCATGGACTGCAGCACGCCAGGCTTCTCTGTCCATCACCATCTCCTGGAGTTTGTTCAAACCCATGTCCATCGAGTCGGTGATGACATCCATCCAACCATCTCATCCTCAGTCGTCCCCTTCTCCTCCTGCCCTCAAGGTTTCCCAGCATCAGGGTCTTTTCCAATGAGTTGTCTCTCCGCATCAGGTGGCCAATGGCATCACCTCAATAATTCCCTATTTCGACACCTCTGAAGAGAGGGTACTGCCTGTCATTGCAGACGGGCCTTTTAACTTGTGTCTGCAATGCTTTGTGCTGTGTGTTCCTAGTCTTTCGTGTGGTTTCCCACATGAACAGTGAGACCTAGGAGACTGTTCTTGGCAGAAGAGGGAAAAATTGAGCTTCTCTCTTGAGCAGTGAGATTCTTGGTTATTACCCTAGGAAGACTCCGTCGTTGTCCAGGAGAACATGGGCTGTGATGGCAACATCAATACATACACACACACAAACCCCTAAAATGGAAATGTTCAGATGTCCATCACAGTAAAATAGATAGCATATAGGAGGGAGGATCAAGAGGGAGGTGATATGTGTATAATTGTGGCTGATCTGCATTGTTGTACGGCAGAAGAAACACAACATTGTTAAACTATTTTCCCCCAACTAAAAATTAAAAAAATAAAGTTGAGAGTAATGGAGAAAAAAGAGGATAATACAAAGTGGTGAAAACAAATACATTTGAGTTATACATTTTAATACATGTGATTCCCTTACATAAAAATTCTTTTGTAGAATAAAAGCAAGTAACACAATTTCATCATATAGTATGAAATCATTTTGAAAGCTCCAAACCAAAGATAATTGATGTATTTTGGGGATACATATATATTTAGCAAAGCTGAAAAGAAAAATGAGGAAAAAATAACCATAAAATTTACAATAATAGTTCATTTTGAAGGAGGAAGAGAAGCAGCTGAGGATGGGGCTCAATTGGTTGCTCAGTGGTTTGGGTAGTCATCATCCATTTCCTGGGCTCTGTGATCTATGCGTGCCCTTTTATCTTTTGTATCTCATATTCTTTATATTATAAAAGTTCAAAAGTGATTCATAAAAGTAAACGGTTCTCTGCCTTATTAGCAATTTGTTCATTCCAATTAATCGAGCTGTGCAATTACATCCACACTGGAGTTTGGAGTCCACAGAGAAAGTAACTTCCAAAACCACATTCCTGTGAAAACTGGAAAATCCAGGTGTTTCCCCAGGAGAGTGGCTCTTCTCTGATTCAGCTCAATACTGGAAGAGAGAAGCATGGCAGACAGAGCTGGGCTTAGGCTCTGGCCCAGGAACTCTTGTGAATTTCTGCTGTGTTCTTAGATTAGCTGTGACGTGCCTGCTCGCTTCATCCAGAATCATTTTCTTCCCAAGGGAACCTGTGGTCCCTGGTCCGTGGAGACCCTGAGTGTGCCAGAAGTAACTGTTCATAAATGCCTGCCTGGGAAGTGCTGTGATGGGCAGAGAGAGAACCAGGAGTGATGCTATGTGCTGTCTAAAAGGGAGACTGGCCGTGACCACAGCCCTTCTAGAATGTTCTTTCCAGCTCCAGAACCCTCCCCACCTCCAGTCCTTATCTGCAAGGCTCTCCATCACCCACAGTCCATGCCTGGCGGGCTCATCTTCCCACCGTCTGCAGATACCTCCCATTTCCACCAAAGACTTTGCTCAAGTGGGCATGCTTTCTCTCCACTGAACACATCTAACTTCTGGCAAGGTCCAGTCCAAGCCAGTCAACCAATCATCTATCCAGCAACCAAACAGCTTGTTTGTAAATGCACTGCTAAGTCTCTTCAGTGGTGTCTGAGCCTATGGAGCCTGCCAGGCTTCTCTGTCCATGGGATTCTCCAGACAAGAACACTGGAGTGGGTGGCCATGCCCTCCTCCAGGGGATCTTCCAAACCCAGGGATCGAACCCATATCTCTTTTTTCTCCTGCATTGGCAGGCATGTTCTTTACTACGAGCATGCCACCTGGGAAGCCCCTATAAATGTAAAGTAAAATTCAAATTTGATTGCATCAAGGAAACTCTCTCAGCCAGTTCAGTCACTCGGTCGTGTCTGACTCTCTGTGACCCCATGGACTGCAGCACACCAGGTTTCCCTGTCCATCACCAACCCTTGGAATTTTCTCAAATTCATGTCCATCGAGTCGGTGATGCCATCCGGCCATCTCATCCTCTGTCGTCCCCTTTTCCTCTTGCCTTCGATCTTTCCCAGCACCAGGAAACTATCTCAGATGAATCTAATCTCCATTGATCTCACCACCATGTAGACATTTAGTTTAACACGTAATAGGCATAGGGCTTTCCTGGTGGCTCAGGCAGTAAATAAAGCACCTGCAGTGCTGGAGACCCAGGTTCGATCCCTGGGTTGGGAAGATTGCCTGGAGAAGGAAATGGAAACCCACTCCAGGATTCTTGCCTGGAGAATCCCATGGACAGAGGAGCCTGGTGGGCTACAGTCCATGGAGTTGCAAAGAGTCAGACACGATTGAGCAACTAATAGTTTGACTTTGACTTTGTATTAGACATGTATGCATTATCTTATGTTTTTGAGTGCCATAGTTATCAAATACTTTTCACTTAATGTCCGATTACAGGGCAATGAGTCAAGGATGAACTTACAGTTGACCAACCAGTCCAGATCCAAGTTTATATGGGAAAACTATGAAGATAATGGTCAGCCACTGTACCTGAATATTTCAGTGGACTGTTTATTTGTGGCAATATGGGGATGGTGATTAATGCACGGGTTATAATGTAGACCCCGTGAAGGTCTATTTGTGCTATAGTCCCAGCCACAAATATTGCTTATGCATCTATATTCATTTCTACTCATTTTGTGTTAATCCAACAGTACTAAAAAACTGAACTGATCATAAATATAAGCTAAGAAATAGACACGCAGATGTACAGAGCAAATATATGGACACCAAGGCAGGAGGTGGGGTTGGGATGAATTGTCTAAGTTTTTAGTCATTACGTAAAAATGAAAGTGTATGGAGTTGCATGTGTCTTATAGGTAATCCAGGGTAACACATTGTTCTGAAAATTCTCAAGGTGTATCTAGAAGTCAGAGATCACAATCTGTAAACCACTGCTTTAACTATTCTAGAGCCCACATGCTGTATTTGGTTATACTGTGTTGGTTTGGCTTGTGTGAACAGCTCTTCAGTCTCTAAGAGCTGCAGAGCACACTTGCAGGTTGATTAGAAGGACCTCCACGGGAGGGCAGCTTCATAATTTACCAGTCAGGTGACCTTGGACAAGCCACTTAAGCTTCTCAGGCCTCAGTTTATTGACCTGTAAAAGAGGGATGATACCTCATGAGATTGTTCTAAGAACTATCAGCGTTCAGGGCACAGAACCAACTGTGGTTTTAAGGACTTGGAGACAACGGCTTTTGCCCTCAGTGAATTTGAAGGTGAGTAGGAAAGACGGTAGAAAGGGAAGAGACACTGTGGTCCCAATAGCCCAGATCTGATAGCCTGAGACCATCTGCCATGACACCATGTCACCTGGACAACAAAAACCAATCTGGGGCCGACCATAGCTTGCATGGTTCCCAACCCAAGGGCTGAACCCAGGTCTCCCGCATTGCAGGTGGATGCTTTACCAGCTGAGTCACGAGGGAAGCCCAAGAATCCTGGAGTGGGTAGCCTACCCCTTCTCCAGAGGATCTTCCCAACCCAGGAATCAAACCAGGTCTCCTGCATTGCAGGCAGATTCTTTACCAGCTGAGCTATCAGGGAAGCCCAACCATAGGTTGGGGTCACAAAAAGTCGGACACAGCTGAGCGACTGAACTGACTGATTGACTGATAGGTTGCATCCCCTTTCCTATTACCTATTCTTCCTCAAAGGCCTTTTTCTCCCACAAAAGTGACTCTCCCTCTGTAAGAATTCAAGCAATATCTGGCTTGCTAATCTCTAATAAAGTCTGTTGCATATTACCCATTGCAGGGGTGGCATTGTGAAAGCTTGTTCCTAGAGACAGCAAAAGCTTCATCCAAGGGAAAATAACCCCATCACAAGGAGATGGGGCACCACGTAGGCTGCAGACTCCTGGAATTGTACGCAGAGCCCTGTGCTGGTCTGACTCTAGCATCATATGTGTGTATAGTCTGTAACTTTCGCTAGATTGCTAAGGGGATCCATCACCCAGAAAGTGTTAAAAGCCAACTCTTTCCATGATTACACTGCAGAGAGTGCAGCAGGCAGACGCTTGCATGGGGCACAGACACTGTCCCCCACTGTCATGGTATAATTCATGCCCTGCAGCATGAACACTCGAGCTGCCTTAGGAGGTTCAGCCTAAATCTTTTCCCAGTTACTTTGCAGCCTACAAGGATAAGCACAGACGCTTGCACAATTTTCTACAAGGAGAGCTCCAGAATCCTTTAAGCAGTGGTACAGGGCCTTATAAACCATCCTCAAAGAAGCATGAACTTTTATTTCCCAGGAAATTGGTCATCCTTCTTTGAGACATCTTTATGGACTAGTCTCTCTAGTAAGCCCTTACTGCTAGGTCCTGTGGGAAGCCGGCTTTATTACTTCATCTATGTCTCAGATCCTTTGTAAAGTGTTCCTGGGGTCTCCTGCCAGGCAGAGGATGTCTAGAAGTGACTCAGTCCTCAGTGGCTAACTAAAAGAAAGACGAAAAGCCAAAAGAAAAGAGAGAAAACGCCTAAACGCTAAAAAACCTGCTCTGTAACAAAATCGGAATCAATTTTGGATTAGTCTCTTTTAATATGGAAACCACATACAAGGTCTGGGAATACGTGATGGCAACTATAAATACCTCCTGTGAAGCTGGAAACCGCTCCGGGGAGCCAAACTAGAAAATCAATTTACCATCAATTAGAAAAATGCAATGTTACCTTAAAAGGCTTCTAGGCCCAGATTTGAACTATAGTCTGATTGATACAATGTGAGGGTGCAAAAAGGCTCTGGAGATGCAATTCCTGAGTATCCACCCTAGCTCCTGTGCGAGCATGGGGAAGGATATTTCTTGGTTCATCAGTTTTCTCAAGTCACGATGAAAATTCCATGAGTTAGTATATGTAAAGCACTCAGAGCAATATCAGACATCCTAAGTGTTACAAGCACCATCTCTTATTTACTACCATTATTATTTCAGCTGACACATTTTTTAGGTTAATAACTGTATCCATGTAGGAATCATCCACACACATATGAAATGTCCTGGGAGAACCACGCAAGGGGTCTGTCTAAACACTGCCCAAGGCGGATGGTGCCCCAGCTCATACTCACAGGTCAGAGGGGCAGGTGCCTTCTATGCTGGGACCTTCAGGAGATGGCATTTCTCTCTACTCTCCCCGGATGTGTTACATGGTGGTCCTCCATGTAAGTTTGCCAATAGGATGCAATGCCCTGATCTGCCCAGGTGGAAATCCAAGCCTGCTGGACACGTTATAATCTAACAAGTTATTATGCTGAGTTTCTGACATCTATCTTTTGTGAGTTTGCTTAACATTGGCCGGTCACCTGCCATTCCGCCATCTCTGAGTATTTCATCAGACTTAATTTGGGGCCATAGAATCCTCTGTGTTCCCATCACTGTCCTATCTCTTTGCGTCTCAGCCTGCTGTGGTGGAGGCCGCCCACACAATGGGTGCCTGCCCCTCTTCATGAAGTCTGAAATGAAGCCATTAGGATAGTCATTATGCTTTGGTTTCGTTCCCCTGACATTGTCTTTCAATGTGCAAAACCTTGTGGGGAGTAAACAATTCGTGTGTCGTGAAAGCTTTAGTTGCTCAGTCATGTCTGACTCTTTGCGACCCCAGGGACTGTAGCCCACCAGGCTCCTCTGGTCATGAAATTCTCCAGGCCAGAATACTGGGAGTGGGTTGCCATTCCCTTCTCCAGGGGATCTTCCCAACCCAGGGATCAAACCCAGGTCTCCCCCATTGCAAGCGGATTCTTTACTGTCTGAGCCACCAGAGAGGCCCAGATAATTATCAGATAGCCAACTACCATGGGCTGGTTGACAGTGGTGGAGGAAACTTAGGTCTTGTCGGGAGGGAGCTGAAGAGTGGAACTTTAACACAAGGTATAGGAGATGGAGAGCTGGGCGTCTCGAAGACGACCTCTTGCTGTCCTGTGTCCCCTTCTTCACACTCTGCTCACCATCAGCTGTGTCAAAACACATGACTGCTCTCTGAGAAGTGTCTGTGGAGTGAACAGAGACAGTCTGTGTAGCAGGGAAGTGGAGGCCCGCTCAGCCTAGAAGTGCCATGTGATAGAAAGAGGTTGGGGTGAGGAGAGAGGAAGCGTTGTCAAACAACTGCTAGGCGATAATGTGGTCTCATTCTAAAATCCATTTAGTAAGTAGAGTAGAGGAAGAGAATAGGCCTAGAGCAACTTCTTTTTGCATTTTTAACGTTTGGCCAGGAGGGACCAACAGAGCAAGAGTGAACGTTTGTTTTCTTTTTTCCTGCTGGGACTAATCAGAGATAGAAGCCTGGACATCTCGGTGTCTACATTCAGTGTGTTCAGAGGCCGATCTCTGAGGGTAGTTGAGAAGTTAACTACGTTTGGATAATCAATTGTAAAATGTAAGAAAGAGCCTTGTTTTGTAAGGAATCTCCATAGTGGATGTATCAACTTGCATTCCCACTAGGAATAAAGCTACCATATACTCAACGATCCCAATATTGGGCATATACCCTGAGGAAACCATAATTGAAAATGACACATGCACCCCAGTGTTCATCACAGCACTATTTACAACAGCTAGGACATGGAAGCCACCTAGATGTCTATCAACAGTTGAATGGATAAAGAAGTTGTGGTATACATGCACAATAGAATATTACTCAGCCATAAAAAAGGAACCCATTTGACTCAGCTCTAATAAGAAGGATGACTCTAGAGCCTATTATACAGAGTGAGGTAAGTCAGAAAGAGAAAAATAAATATGGTATATTAACACATATATGAAATCTAGAAAGATGGTCCTGATGAACCTATTTGCAGGGCAGCTGTAGAGACACAGACTTGTGGACACATTGGGGAAAGAGAAGGTGGGGTGAATTGAGAGAGTAGCGTTAGAACATACACATGACCATATGTAAGATTAGATAGCCCGTGGAAACTTACTGTGTGATGCAGGGAGCTCAAACCAGTGCTCTGTAACAACCAAGTGGGGTGGGATGGGGCAGGGTGTGGGAGGGAGGTTCAGGAGCGGGGGACATGTGTATACCTGTGGCTGATTCACGCTGATGTATGGCAGAAACCAACACAGCATTGTAAAACAGTCACACTCCAATGAAAAATGCATTAACTTCTTTTTAAAAAAAGAAAGAGCCTTGACCCTTATTGGTCATGATTAAGGTAGTTTACAGAAATTCTGGTTTTGCTCTTTCTGGATGTTGTAGAAGGACTATACTTCACAACTCTCCTTGAAGTTGATCAGACCATTTTGTTTGGCCAATACTGTCTTGGTGGAGGTGACATGCCACTCCTAGGTGTAAACTCTCGGTTCACTACTCAGATGACCATGCTCTTTGCTCTGATTGTGGAAGCATATGTCAAGATGCAGCCTCCTCTGTGATCAGAACCATCCTCCCGGTCCATCCTCACTAAACATGTGGTGTGAGTGATAAATATTTGATGTATAAAGCCATTTAGATTTTTAGACTTTTTTTTTTTCAGAGTAAACCTACCCTATCATGATTGAGGCAAAAACTGCTGAGACAAGTATATTATGCTGGAAGTTGAGATATTTGTATTTTAGACTGATCATTTTCTCTGCAACCCTGAGAAAATAATTCCTTTAGGCCACTAAGAGCACTTCTCTCCCAAGTTGGAATTATCCCTGTGGTAATGGATCAGAGTTGGAAACATCAGGATGATTTCATGTGAAGCTTAGTATAAAACAGATGCTACTTATAGCAATATTTATAGACATGTGCATATACCCAGCTTATAGATTCACACATATCTCCTTGTTCTGTAAGCTGAGAGGACCTAGAAGCAGTAGACACCCCATCCTCACACCCCCAGTAGCAATAAAAACAGCCAGATTTTGGTTTCTAATGTCGTTCTCCAATATTGGAAAGCAAACCCCTTGGGAAAATGGGATAGTAAAGAGACAAGACGAAACCGAAGCTTTTCTTTTTGTGCCAGGAAGTGAGAAAAAAGACAACAACAGTTCCACAATGCTGGGAGTTTGTCAAAAGATGCAGGCACAAACATAAATAATTCCCAGTGGCCAAAACTGGAGCATTTTGAGTGAAAAAAGCATAAAATAATATTGGATGTTTTGCTTCCCCGATGGCACAGCAGGAAAAGAATCTGCCTGCACTGCAGGAGACACAGGAGATGTGGGAGACATGGGCTCAATTCCTGGGTCAGGAAGATCCCCTGGAGGAGGAAATGGCAACTTGCTCCAGTATTCCTGCCTGGGAGATTCCGTGGACAGAGGAGCATGGCAGGCTACAGTCCAAACAATCACAATAAGTCAGACACGACTGAGTGATAAATACACAATATTGAATTTTAATCCAAAGTACAAAATAAATGGACTAATCAATGGTTGCCTGCAAATGGAGCAAAATAGGGCAGTGGGATTACAAAGGACCCCAAGGAATATTTGAGGGAATGGGCATGTTCATTGTTTTGATTGTGGTGATGATGGTTTCTTTTGTTCCAAATCGATCTAATTATATACCTTGAACACTGCATTTTATTATATGTCCATTGTTTTTCAGTAAAGCTATTAAAAGTATATGTCCTCACATACCATTTGTTTAAAAATGCATATAACGGGTTTTAGTCAAAAGAGCCCAAAACAAAGATAACTCAAATCTCTTAACAGGAAAATGAGTTTTAAAATGTTGAATCTTTGTACAGTAAAGTTTATCACAGCAGGTAAAAGGAATGGACTCGATATAGGCAGCACTAGAGATGAATCTCAGAAACATTATATAGCAAGGCAAGAAGGCCAGACACAAAAGTGCATGATTTGATTCATATTGAATCTAAAAAACAAGTAAACTATTTATAATGACAGAAATCAGAAAGTGATTTTTTTCCCCCTAGGAGTCGAGGCAAAGGTAATGGAGAAACTCCCTGGGGTTTGGAAATGTTTTACATGTTGTATGGCTTCCAAATCGGGAAAGGAGTATGTCAAGGCTGTATATTGTCACCCTGCTTATTTAACTTCTATGCAGAGCACTTGATGAGAAATGGCGGGCTGGATGAAGCACAAGCTGAAATCAAGACTACTGGGGGAAATATAAATAACCTCAGATACACAGATGACACCACCGTTATGGCAGAAAGCGAAGAGGAGCTGAAGAGCCTCTTGATGAAAGTGAAAGAGGAGAGTGAAAAAGCTGGCTTAAAACTCAGCATTCAGAAAATGAAGATCATGGCAGCTGGTCCCATCACTTCATGACAAATAGATGGGGAAACAATTGGAACAGTGACAGACTTCATTTTCTTGGGCTCCAAAATCACTGCAGATGGTGACTGTAGTCATGAAATTGCTCCTTGGAAGAAAAGCTATGACCAACATAGACAGCATATTAAAAAGCAGAGACATTACTTTGCCAACAAAGGTCCATATAGTCAAACTATGGTTTTTCTAGTAGTCATGTATGGATGTGAGAGTTGAACTGTAAAGAAAGCTGAGCACCGAAGAATTGATGCTATTGTGATGTTGGAGAAGATTCTTAACAGTCCCTTAGACTGCAAGGAGATCCAACGAGTCAATCCTAAAGGAAATCAGTCCTGAATATTCATTGGAAGGACTGATGCTGAAGCTGAAACTGTGATTCTTTGGGCACCTGCTGTGAAGAACTGACTCATTGGAAAAGACCCTGATGCTGGGAAAGATTGAAGGCAGGAGGAGAAGGGGACAACAGAAGATGAGATGGTTGGATGGCATCACCGACTCAATGGACATGAGTTTGAGCAAGCCTTGGAAGTTGGTGATGGCCAGAAAAGCCTGGAGAGCTGCAGTCTGTGGGATCACAAAGAGTCAGACACAACTGAGTGACTGAACTGAACTGATGGCTTCTCTGGTGGCTCAGCAGTAAAGAATGTGCCTGCAGTGCAGGAGACACAGGTTCAGTCCCTGAGCAGGAAGATACAAATGGCAACCCACTCCAGTATCCTTGCCTGGGAAATCCCACGGACAGAGGAGCCTGGTGGGCTACAGTCCACGGGGCCGCCAGAGCTGGACACAACTTAGTGACGAAGCCGCCGCTGCTTGACGCTTAAAGGCTGGATCCAAAGCACGTGGAACTCTTGAACTTATAGTCATACCATAATAAAAATAACAAGAAACAGCTATTCTTAGACATGATGAGAGGACATAGGTGGATAGATAAATGGATAGATAGAGGACGAACAGCTTCCTTTTTAGAGCGGTGTGATGGAGGATCGCATAACAGAAAAGGCTGCTGTGCACAGTCATGCTCCAGACACCAAGGAAGTGCTGTTAAAAGCAAATGTGTTTGTCCCCATCTCCCACGTACAATTAAAATCAAAGAATACATATTTAAGTAGCGGTGCAAGTCAACAGTGTGCATCACAGACTGTCTGGCCTTCCTGGGTTCTGCAGCTGTGGCAGACACACTCTCTACTTCCACCTCTGGGAGTATCTGACTCCTTCCCAGCTGTTGAGAAAATGCCCAGGATAGCATGTCATCCCTGGTCGTCAGTGGTGTGGGGGAAGGCTGTGGGATAGTGATGGAGATAAAGCTTCTCTTCACCCACTTCATTTCTTTTTAAAAAAAATTTTTTTGAACTATAGTTGGTTTACAGCATTGTGTTAGTTTCAGGTGTATACCAAAGTGATCCAGATATGTGTAATATAAATATAGAACTAAGCTTTCGCATGCATATTTATTCTTTTTCAGATTCTCTTCCACTATAGTTTATTATAAGGTCTTGAGTATAGTTTCCTGTGCTATACAATAGGTTGTTGTTGGTTATCTACTTTATATACAGTAGTGTGTATATTTTAACCCCCATTTCTTAATTTATCCCTCCTCCCCTTTCCCCTGTGGCAACCGTAAGTTTGTTTTCTATGTTTCTGAATCTATTTCTGTTTTGTAAATAAGTTCATTTTTGCATATTTTAGATTCTGCATGCAAATGATATTTGCCTTTCTCTGTCTGACTTGACTTCACTTAGTATGATCTCTAGGTCCATTCACGTTGCTCAAATGGTACTGCTTCATTCTTTTTATGACTGAGTAATAGCCCATTGTATATAGGTACCACATCTTCTTTAGCTATTGACCTATTGACGGACACAGGTTGCTTCCATGTCGTATAAATAACACTGCTATGAACATTGCCAGTGCAATGGATCTTGTGAATTCGAGTTTTCTCTGAATATATACCCAGAAGTGGGATCGCTGGGTCATATGAATATCTCACAAAGCTTTCATGTTTTGAAAGTTCAGAGATTGTGCAAGAGATAGACCTGAATATTCACAGTACAGTTCTGCCACCCACTCGGTCCTTGACCTTTGTAAGTTAGTTCACGTTTTCATGACTGTGATGGATAAATAGTAAAAATGTCTGCCTAGGATTTGAATTGTTATCGTAATTAACAATAACAGACTAAAAACAGCTGCTATAGTGCTTTGCACCTGATGTACACTCTAATGGATACGTTTCATTGTTATCATCTCAGAAAGTAGTCTATCCCTTTCCTGACGGGACGCAAATGACTAGGGCATAAATATGTCCTCACGCATAGGTGTTACTCATCAGATTCTCTTGTATGACATGAGGAACCAGGAAACTAATGGGAAAAAATAATAAACTCTGTGACTAAATAGTTGAATGAGGAGAAAGAGATTTCCTAAAACAATTCATCATTTTTAAAAGCTGGTGAGTGTGTATGTTATAAAGGAATAGAAACAATTATATGCATACACAGCCATCTTGCATTGAATTTCCATGTTGTCTGCAATTTGTGAATAAGGAGTTCTTACAGTGGTCTGGGAGAATCCCTGTTTGAGACACAAAAAACAAATCAGAGAGTTAAAAAGAAATTAAGTAACAAATTCTATTCAGAGCAACAAGACACTGTCAACTGTACTTTCCCATCAGCTGAAACTAGGTGCATGTGAGCTCTGTGTGTGTGTGTGTGTGTGTGTGTGTGTGTGTTAATTTGCATACAAGTTTGGCTGTAGCCACACACTGACTTCTGAGAATTTTTCAGAAATATCAGGTACATGATACCCCCTTCTTGGAGCGGGGTGGCAGAGGGGAGTTTTACATCTACTTCTCTCTTTTTGAAATGCGATTTCCTTGTTGCTTTCATGTCTTGCCCAAATGTTACTTTTTTAGAGATCCCTTTAAACATCTTTGATAAACATCTTTGATAAACAGAGCCCAGGGTCATTCTCTATTTCCTTACCTAGTTTTACTTTTATTCACAGTCCTTATCATGATCTCATGATACAGTGATATTTATTTATTCATCCATTATCCCCTCCATACACATACGCACACTGGAATGTTAGTTCCATTAGGTCTGTAATCTCTGTAACCCTAGAGTCTAGGACCATGCCTGCACACAGCTAAGACTTGATAAACATCCTTTGTATAAAACATGAGACCACGAGAGGATACATTTTTACTGTGCTCATTTAAAAAAAAAAAAAAAAACTCCAGGATTTTTGGAGGTAAGTTGTTAAAGAAGTAAAATAATCAATGGATAGACTTTCACTCTAAAAGCATCTGTATATTGAGCTTTGTACATGTGAATGCCTGCTAGGCACAATCCAATCCCTGTTAAAATAATTAACTTTGTGTTTGCTGAGTACTTTCCATCTTAAGAGTTCTTAGCCTTTAGGACAAACTGCAGAGTTGGGAGTCGGGGCTGAGTGATGTGGTGAGACAGGGGCAGCGCTGTCAGGACCCTGGACAGAGGCAGCAGGAGCGGGTCTACCCAGAGCGTCAAAAGGAGGGAAATCAGGGCCCCCAGCGTGCTTGCCTCCCCCGGGGGTCCAGCCTCCCGCGGTGATGAGGTGGAACCATGCTCCGACTACCATCACTCCTCTAATCTGGCTAAGTGAAGTGGGTGTAGATTACACAAACACTGCACAGGCAGCTTTCTTGCTGTAGAAAAAAATCACAGACTCACTGACCTGGTGGAAAACTAGACGAGTTAGACACACAATACATTTGCCCTCCTTGTTTCTTTTTCTATTAATATATTTCAAGTCAAATGGCACTTTCTTGGAAACACAGGATTTGGGCTGTTGAAAGGAACCTCTTTATTTTCCAAATGGCTTGGCGGCCTGTAACTTTAGATGTAGCAATTTGTTTCAACCTAAGAATGGGGGAGGAGAAGATTCCAGTCTAAGGGAAAATATTTGTGGTTTTTGAGAGTTTCTTTTGAGCCAATCAGATAATTAGATAAAAGCTCTAAAGGTATTTTTCAGCCTTTTTAGAAAACTAATCCCCCTCAGGGAGCCTTTGTAGGCAGCCCCACCCCCACCCCCGCCCCGCAATTGCCCCTCTCCAACTTCATGGTGTTGCTAAGTAATCACATTCTGTTAGGTGGGATTAAGTTTCAGAGGAATAAAAACCATTGTAATATCTGAGATTTTTGTTGTCCTTACGGGAACTGATTTTCTTGGAGACAATGTCATTTCCATTGAGAACATGCACTCTAAGTACATATTGTTACTTAATCCACACGGCCGCTTCACAGGACTTTAAATCTCACAGTGAGGGGGAAAAAAACATGGTAGTGACATAAGGTGCCAGAGCTACTGAGTTGGTAATAGCCGAACTTGAATGTGAACCAAGTCTTGTTTGACTTAAAAAAAAAAAATTGTCCTTAAACTCTATGCAATGCAGCCTTGAGCATGAGAAGCAAATTGCAAATGACAAATCACAAAGCAAATGCTAAATGAGCATTGTCAGTTGCTTTGCAAGAATCTGTCTGGGGTATTCAGTCAGGTTTTGGTCTGCAAATTCTCTCAGAGGTTTTATATTTTTAAATATTAGCTTTATTTAGATACAATTAACATAAGATAAAACTTATTCTTTTAACAAGTAGAATTCCGTGTTTTTTGGTGCATTCACTGAGTGGTACAGCCATCACCCCTCCCTAGTTTCAGAACATTTTCATCAGCCCCCAAAGAAATTCCATGCTCATTAACCCCTGTGCTGCCTTCTCAATACCTGGCAATCACTGCCATACTTTCTCTTTCAGAGGCTTTGTCTATTTTGAACAATTTATATGCATGGGATTATATAATAGGGGACCTTCTGTGACTGACTCCTCTCATTTAGGATAATGTTTTCAAGATATATTCATCCTGTAGAACATTAAGCACACAATTCCTTTCTGTATCTGGATAATATCCACATTTTGTTTATCTGTTCATTAGTTGATGGACATTTGGGGTGTTTCCAGTTTCTGGCTGTCGTGATTAATTCCACTATGAATGTTCTTGTGCAGATCTTAGTATGACTCTCTGGTTCCCATGCTCTCGGGTACTATGGAAGGCAGAGTAATGTACCCCGCATCCATGGGGTGCACCCATGGTCTAGTCTCTGGAACCTAGGACTATGTTTTACTACATGGCGAAGGGGAATGAAGGTTACCAGTCAGCTGATCCTAAGGCAGGGAGTTCTCCTGGGTTATCTGCGCAGGTGCAGCGGAATCACGAGAGCCTCTGGAAGTGGAAGAGGGTGGGAGAACAGGAGGTCAGAGTGGTATGAAGTGAGGACGCACCTGCCGTGTCTGGCTTTGGAAAAGGCGAGGAAATGGACTCTCCACTTGAGCCTCCGGAGGAGCAGAGCTCCGGGTGAGCCCCGGACTTCAGCCCACTGAGATCTGAGTTGGGCTGCTAGCTTACAGTACTGGTGGATAATACTTCTGTATTGTTTTTTGTCGTTAAGTGTGCCGCAACTTGTTATGGCAGGCAAAACAAGTGTATACCCAGCACTGGAGTTGCTGAGTCATATGATTACAGCATATTTAGCATTTTGAGGAACTGCTAGACTGTTTTCAAAAGTAACTGCAGCGTTTTCTGTTGCTGCCAGCAGTGTATCCTGTTAAGCCCCTGGAGCGACTTTCTCATCGTGGTTATTGTGCTAGAGTTTCTATTTGGAAATGTATCACTGTGTATCTACCTGTGCTTGTTTGATGAGCTGTTATTGTCCTACTTTTCTTTAGTTCTTTAGATATATGCTTTCCTTTAGTTCTTCAAGCATATTTAAAATAAGTCACTAAAAAGATTTTTTGCTCAGGAAGCCCAGTGTCTGGGCTTCCTCCTCGGCAGTCTGCATTGACTGTTTCCTTTCTTGTGTATGGCCTGCACTTCCTTGTGTTTCCCCTTCTTTCTCTTAAGTCCCTGTGGGCTGCCGGCCAACTGAAGTATTGTGATGGGGTCTCTCTGGAAGTCATATTTCCTTCATCCCAGGATGTCTGGTCCTTGATTATTGCTGCTGCTGCTGCCGCCATTTGTTTCTTCAGTGACTTTTTTGAACCAATTCTATCAAGTCTACATCCTTGTCCTACATGGCTTCTGAAGCCTCTGCTGTTCATCTGTGTGTGTCCTTAGTCACAGGCTCCCCTGTCCATGGGATTCTCCAGGCGAGAATGCTGGAGTGGGTGGCCATGCCCTCAGGGTATCTTCCCAACCCAAGGATCGAACCCAGGTGGCTCAGACAGGCATTCATTGTCTGAGCCAACAGGTTGAGCTAATAATTGGCAGAGGTTTCCTAAAATACCAAATGTCCTTAAACTCCTTGAACCCACATGTCTTCCCCACTTTGCCTCAAGACCCTCAACACCCAGACCTGTGCGATTCTCCCTTAGCCTTCCCTTTCTGCTCGCACATAGCCTCCAGGTCAGTCAGTAGTGAGAGATCAGAGTCTCTCAGACCTTTCCTGGGCATGCATATGGCCTTCAAGATCCTCAGAGCATGTTGGAAAGTCTCCACTGGGTCCAGGGTTCACTGACATCACTGCAAGGAGCCAGTGTCTCCCTGTATCTGCAGTTTTACACTGTGGGTATTTGTCATATCTATACATCTATGTGTCTGTATCTAGCTCTGAGTTAACAGTCACCCTTTGATGTCTGGGGATTATCCATTTCATGGATCTTGGATGAGGAAGAAGACCACCTCCCCTATGGAGGGAGAAGGGTTTATACCCGCCTTCCAGCCCTCTCTTGAAGCTGGAGCCCAGGCGTACTCTTTGGGCTCCACCAATCACGGTGGCAGCATACATCAGGATAAAGAAGGAGCAGTTACTAACAGCACAGCAGAAAGATACAAAGATTCGGAGACACCAGTACCACTGTTGAAGCACTTCAGTCCACACCCTAGGCTGTTGAACAGTGAGCGTGCCTGCTCAGTCATGTCCTATTTGCTGTGACCCCGTGGATTTTAGCCTACCAGGCTCCTCAGCCCATGGAATTTTCCAGGTGAGAATACTGGATTGGGTTGCCATTTCCTCCTCCAGGAGATCTTCAGGGCCCCAGGACTGAACCCAAGTCTCTTGTGGTTCTTGCATTGGTAGGTGGGTTCTTTACCACTGCATCACCTGGAAAGCCTGTATTGAAAAGTAGATGTTTTTAATGTGAAAAATATCAAACCTGATTATTTGAGGCCATGCTATAGCTGGTGTTCTGTTTTCTGATACATTCTCTCTCCACCTCCCAAACAGCTCTCCAGGGTGTTTCATGTTCAGCTTGTTATTAGAAAGCAAGCTTTCTTCCATTTTTTTCTTCTTCTTTTTTCCCTTAGATCCTTTCCCTTAGGTCACAGAACATGGTCACTGAAAGGATTGTTCTACTACATATTTTAATTTGCCATCTGATTATTAGAGAGGCTTCAGAAATCACACTGAGGAGGCCTTACTGTATGAATCAAAAGCTCGGATACACGGTCATCAGATGAGAGGGGCTCATGTGTGTACACTGTTCCCATGTGTGTGCAGGCGTATACAGGGTTTCAGCATCCTTATATCTTTCAAACCGTAACAAAGGCTTGGCACGACCCATAGAAAGTAAGGGCAAAAGAAACATTTATCCATCGTGTGTTATGTGCTGGAGATTGCTCTTAGGGTTTTCATTCATTATCCAACTGTCCCCACTATTTCCGTTTTCAGACCACAAGGTGAGACTGTGAAGCTACAAATGTCTGGAAATCATACAGGTCACCGTCGGTACAGCCAGAAGGGAAAGCCAATTCTGCCTGACTCCAGAGTGCCTGCTTTGCCACTTGGAAAAGGTGTCTGTGCAGAAAGTTCGCATCTGCTGCCTCGTGATGGGGAAGAGCATCTGGGTGCCGCTCCATGGGATTCCTCTTACTTCTATATCCTTTTCACAAGCCTCTTGGAAGAGAAAAAATTGTCTAGCTATTGTGCCTGATGCCTGGAGTCTGGCAAGAGAACCAGGAGAGCTGCTACTGTCTGCAATAACTGGTTAGCCCAGTATAGAAACACTTAGCCCTGGCTTTCCTGGAGCGAATCAATGGAAAGAAGGACCCCTCTTCTGCACCATCATCCTTACCACTGTGTAAAAGGGAAAGTCACTGCTTATGCAGCTTAATGCAAATGAACGGTTGGGTCAATGAAAGCTGGACCCGTTTACTTCTGTACCTCTACTCAGGAGCCCCCCAGTCCTGTAACGTGGGACCCGTGAAGTAAGATATGCTGGGGTTCAGGTGTTAAAAGTGCAGGAACCCTTGTGAGCCAATTTGGGGCTTTCCATTTTCAATAGTATCCTTTTAATGAAGACGTTGTTTTGCTAAAGTGTTTGAAACTAGTTTTGCTCCTATGTGAGGAAACAAAGCCAGCTCCTGAGAAATCCGGAGGAACCAATTTTCAGGGCAGAGCTGGGATGAAATAATTTTGCATTTATCATTTAAGTTAATTGCAATGAGCCTTCATCTAATGAGCCTTACCTCAAAACCCCATTGAAAACAATAGTTAATTGCTTCATTTTAATAAATGTTGTCAGGATAGTGAATATAACAGTGACTAAACACTCAATTAAGACTGGTGTTGGAAATGAAGATGTACAGAGCTTAATGAGATGCAGCATTGGAAAAGAAAATTAGCATCCAGAGGTGGAATAGGACATCCTTCGAAAAGCAACATAAAGCGAAGGAGTTTGTTTGAAGTAAACACAGAGACTCAGACTGTTGTCACGGCTGAGTGTCTGCTATGTGACTGTGGGTGTGTTGGGCAGTCAGTGTGTTCCCACACTCATTTTGTTTGGTTCTTATTTTATCTGATGAGGAACTTGAGGCTCAGAAGGTTTTGCAAGTCAGGCAGTAATCAGTTCAGTTCAGTCGCTCAGTCATATCCAACTGTTTGCGACCCCATGGACTGCAGCACACCAGGCTTCCCTGTCCATCACCAACTCCCAGAGCTTACTCAAACTCATGTCCATTGAGTCAGTGATGCCATCCAACCATTTCATCCTCTGTCGTCCCCTTCTCCTCCTGCCTTCAATCTTTCCCTGCATCAGAGTCTTTTCTGAGTCAGTTCTTCACATCAGGTAGCCAAAGTATTGGAGTTTCTGCTTCAGCATCAGTCCTTCCAATGAATATTCAGACTGATTTCCTTTAGGATGGACTGGTTGGATCTCCTTGCAGTCCAAGGGACTCTCAAGAGTCTTCTCCAACACCACAGTTCAAAAGCATCAATTCTTTGGCGCTCACCTGTCTTTACAGTCCCACTCTCACATCCATACATGACCACTGGAAAAACCATAGCCTTGACTAGATGAACCTTTGTTGGCAAAATAATGTCTCTGCTTTTGAATATACTGTCTAGATTGGTCATAGCTTTTTTTCAAAGAGCAAGCATCTTTTAATTTCATGGCTGCAGTCACCATCTGCAGTGATTTTTCAGCCTAAAAAAATAGTCTGTCACTGTTTCCATTGTTTCCCCATCTATTTGCCATGAAGTGATGGGGCCAGATGCCAAGATCTTACTTTTTTGAATGTTGGGTTTTAAGCCAGCTTTTTCACTCTTCTCTTTCACTTTCATCAAGAAACTTTTCAGTTCCTCTTCACTTTCTGCCATAAGGGTGGTGTCATCTGCTTATCTGAGGTTATTGGTATTTCTCCTGGCAATCTGGATTCCAGCTGCTGCTTCATCCAGCCTGGCATTTTTCATGATGTACCCTGCAGAGAAGTTAAATAAGCAGGGTGACAATATACAGTCTTGATGTACTTCTTTCCCAATTTGGAACCAGTCCGTTGTTCCATATGAGGTTCTGACTGTTGCTTTTTGACCTGCACACAGATTTCTCAGGAGGCAGGTAAGGTGATCTGGTATTCCTGTCTCTTAAAGAATTTTCCACAGTTTGTTGTGATCCATACAGTCAAAGGCTTTAGCGTAATCAATAAAGCAGAAATAGATGTTTTTCTGGAACTCTCTTGGTTTTTTGATGATCCAATGGATGTTGACAATTTGATCTCTGGTTCCTCTGCCTTATCTAAATCCAGCTTGTATATGTGGAAGTTCTCGGTTCATGTATTGTTGAAGTCTTGCTTGGAGAATTTTGAGCTTTACTTTGCTAGTGTGTGAGATAAGTGCAATTTTGCAGGAGTTTGAACATTCTTTGGCATTGCCTTTCTTTGGGATTGGAATGAAAACCGGCCTTTTCCAGTCCTGTGGCCACTGCTGAGTTTTCCAAGTTTGCTGACATATTGGGTGCAGCACTTTCACAGCATCATCTTTTAGGCTTTGAAATAGCTTAGCTGGAATTCCATCACCTCCCCTAGCTTCATTCATAGTGATGCTTCCTAAGACTCACTTTACTTTGCCTTCCAGGATGTCTGAGTCTAGGTGAGTGATCACACCATCATGGTTATCAGGGTCATTAAGATCTTTTTTGTATAGTTCTTCCATGTATTCTTGCCACATTTTCTTAATATCTTCTGCTTCTGTTAGGTCCATACCATTTCTGTCCTTTATTGTGCCCATTTTTGCATGTAATGTTCTCTTGGTATCTCTAATTTTCATGAAGAGATCTCTAGTCTTTCCCATCCTATTGTTTTCCTCTATTTCTTTGCATTGGTCACTGAGGAAGGCTTTCTTATCTTTTCTTGCTATTCTTTGAAACTCAGCATTCAGATCAGTATAGCTTTCCTTTTCTCCTTTGTCTTTAGCTTCTCTTCTTTTCACAGCTATTTGTAAGGCCTCATCAGACAACCATTTTGCCTTTCTGCATTCCTTTTTCTTGGGGATGGTCTTGATCCCTGCCTCCTGTACAATGTTGTGAACCTCTTTCCCTAGTTCTTCATGCACTCTGTCTGTCAGATCTAATCCCTTGAATCTATTTGTCACTTCTACTGTATAATTGTAAGGGATTTGATTTAGGTTATATCTGAATGGTCTAGTGATTTTCCCTACTTTCTTCAATTTAAGTCTGAATTTAGCAATAAGGAGTTCAAGATCTGAGCCACAGTCAGCTCCCAGTAGCTACTCAAAGGCAACTTCATGATTCAGAGCCTTTCTGTTTTTTTGTTTTTTTTTTAATTGAAGTATAGTTGATTTACAATATCATGCTAGTTTCAGATATGAAAGTAAAAGTGTTAGTTGCTCAGTCATGTCCAACTCTTTGCAACTCCATGGACTGTAGCCTTCCAGGCTCCTCTGTCCATGGGAATCTCCAGGCAAGAATACTGGAGTGAATCAGCATGCCCTCCTCCAGTTATACACAGTAGCATATATATATTAATCCCAAACTCTAATTTATCTCCCTCCTCGTTCCCCTTTGGTAACCACAGGTTTGTTTTCTCTGCCTACGAGTCTCTTTCTGTTTCGTAAATAAGCTCATTTGTATCGTATTTTTAGATTCCACGTATCAGTGATACCATAAGTACTTGTCTTTCTTTGACTTCCTTCACTTAGTATAATCTCTAGATCCATCCATGCTGCTGCACATGGTTCAGGGCCTTTCTTCTGGAGCCATTTGTTAATTTATTGTCTTGTCACTTTGTTTCTAACTTTTCCATGAATGAAGTAGAAATCCAGAAAGTCTGTGCATCAGCAAAGGGTCTAAGTAAGAGAAACAAATTCTACCCTCTGAGGGAACACAGTGCTTGAATTTTTACACACTGGTATGTTCCTGAAGCTTAAAATTTTAGGTGCGGGGATGGGGAAGGAGGTGGGAGGGAGGTTTAAGAGGGAGGGGGCATATGTAAACTACAGCTGATTCATGTTGAGATTTGGCAGAAACCAACACAATACTGTAAAGCAATTATCCTTTAACTAAAAATAAATAATTGTTAAAAGTGTAGGTGTGTATAAATGGAACGGTTTCCTTATGCTCCCAGAGAAGGGAGGAGCTCTGTCTACATAAATGGGTTGAAACAATTCTTGGCAGGTAAATGTACCTCACTGGTTTGATCAGGCATTTGCCACTTGTATCTGGAGCAATGCAATTGTTTTGACTCCCTTCCCTCCTGTGGGATGGTTCAGGTTGTCTGAACCTTGCTTCCTCAGAAGTCAGAGCTGTAGGAAAGAAAAAATAGCTGAAACAGGTTTGTTAGGAAGGAGCAAGGGAAGAGAGAGAAAGTGGGGAGGGAAAGGTGGGTGCCTGGGGGCTGGATTGGAACAGAGAGAAAGAGCCCATGACCATGTGATGTATACCAAATATAAAGATGCCTTTGGAAGGAGTCATCTGACATCTGACCCCACTCTCCAGACACAGGAGGGTGAATGGCCATCATTAGAGAGCACCCAGCCCTGACCCAGCTCAACACCTCATTAGCTGGAAGCAAGCAGAGGCTTCCGTAGGGAAGAATATTCTCCACTTCAGTTTCTACAGTTCCTTTTTGCACAATATCCAACATGCAGTAAAAAATAATTATGTGACAAGAAGCAGGAAAATGTAACCATAATCAAAAGAATAAAGTTGACAATAGAAGCAGAGTCAAAAGTGACCCAGATTTTGGAATTAGCTGGGAAGGCTTGTGGTGGTGCTGTAGTCACTGCGTCGTGTCTGACTCTTGCGACATCATGGACTGTAGCCCACCAGACTCCTCTGTTCATGAGATTTCCCAGGCAAGAATTCTGGAGTGGCTTGCCATTTCCTTCTCCAATAATTGAATTGACAGTTATCTGAAATGATGAATTATTGGATCAGTTTACTAGCAAAAGATCAACAAATCAAAGGCATGTCAATAAAAAAAATGTATAAGCTCTCAAATCTGTCAATTTCTAGTAACTCAGATTTTTATTATGTCACTTTTTCTTATTATCATATCCATTCAGTTTTTTCCTGTCAGCTGGAGATTTTGGATGGTATATTTTAGTGTCTGTATGAAGTTATCCGAAGAAGGCAGTGGCACCCCACTCCAGTACTCTTGCCTGGAAAATCCCATGGATGGAGGAGCCTAGTAGGCTGCAGTCCATGGGGTCGCTAAGAGTCGGAGACGACTGAGCGACTTCACTTTCACTTTTCACTTTCCTGCATTGGAGAAGGAAATGGCAACCCACGCCAGTGTTCTTGCCTGGAGAATCCCAGGGACGGGGGAGCCTGGTGGGACGGGGTCGCACAGAGTCGGACACGACTGAAGCGACTTAGCAGCAGCAGCAGCATGAAGTTATCTTCCTCCAAAGAGTGTTGAAATTGACTTTGGCAAGCAGTTAAATTACTGAAAAGTAGCTCACTTTTCTCTTGTGAAGCCTGGGTTTGGGGCTCAGTTAAGGTGTGCTTAATTCAGTTTTTCCCTTTTCACTCAGGAGTGGCCTTTCGAGGGTCACACTGCCTAGTTCACCAAGGTCTGACCTTTCTTTCGGTTCTGGGTAGGTGTGGGCTTAGTCATGTGCAACTCTTTGCAACCTTTGGCCTCACCAGGCTCCTCTGTCCATGGGATTTTTCAGGCGAGAATACTGGACTGGGTTGCCATTTTCCTCCTCCAGGGAATCTTCCCAACCCAGGGATCCAACCAGCACCCCCTGTGTCTTCTGCATTGCAGGTGGATTCTTGACCAGCTGAGCCACAAGTGCCAGCATCGCCCTGCATCTTCTGACGTTAGTTTCTGCTCAGCCCTTAGGCTCCAGGTAAGTGTTCTGTTCTGTGCTGTTCTTTCTGCGGATTACCCTGTGCGTAGCTGGGGAGTCACCTAGACTCTCAGGGCATATGCTTGAAGTTGTCTGAGGTCACCTTCCTGGAATATCCCCCCTCGCCAGTGCCCTGCCTGCTGAGACCACCCCTCTTGGCAGCCGCAAGCACTGATGCTTCCTCTGGCCAGTGAAACTCTGCCTCCCTCTCAGGAAGCCGCGGTGAATATGGGCTCAGTGTTGCGCTCCGTCTCTCTCCAGCGTTGTGGCTCAGTGTTGGGCTGGGCCTGGGTCCTGAAAGAGCGGTTTTACCTGTTTCATCCAATCAGAGGCTGGCTTCCGGATCATGGCCCACACCCCGCGTTCTCCTGCTGCCTTCCTCCCTGCAGATCAGGTGAAGCGGCACGTCCATTTTCCTTTCTTCTCCCCGAATGCAGAAGGGGTGCCCTGAGCGTCTGGGTTGCACTCTGTGTCACTTCCCACTGTATACCTGTGCGCCTGGAGGTCTGTCACGGTACATACAGCTCTCTAGGTGCTCTTCCGGACTGTGAGCTCCCTGAGGGTAGCGGTCGGGCCAAACCGCTCTTTTACTGATGTATTTTTTATTGAAGTATAGTTGATATACAATGTTGTGCTGATTTCTGCTATACAACAAAGTGATTCAATTATACACTTGTGTATATATATACATGCATGCATGCTTAGTCGTGTCCAGCTCTTTTCAACCTGACCGACTCTAGCCTGCCAAGCTCCTCTGTCCATGGAATTTTCCAGGCAATGATACTGGAGTTGTTGCCATTTCCTTCTCTGGAAGATCTTCCCAACTCAGGGAGCAAACCCTCATCTCTTGTGTGTCCTGCATTGGCAGGTGAATTCTTTACCACTGAGCCACCTGGGAATATATATGCCTTATTAAAAATATTCTTTTTCATTTTTTTTTAAACTTATTTATTTTCTAATTGGTGGATAATTGCTTTCCAATATTGTGTTGGTTCCTCCCATACATCAACATGAATTGGCCATAGGTATACACTTGTCCTCTCCCTCTTGAGCCTCCCTCCCACCTCCCACCCCATCCCACCCCTCTACATTGTCACAGAGCACTGAATTTGAGCTCCCTACATCATAACAACAAATATTTATTTATTTTTTGAAGACAGCAATTTATTTTAAAAATATTTATTTATTTGGCTGTGCAGGGTCTCAGTTGCAGCATGTGGGATCTTAGTTCCCTGATCAGGGATCGAACCTGGGCCCCCTGCACTGGGAGCAGAGTCTTAGACACTGGACCACCTGGGAAGTCCCCACTGCTCTTCCAATTTCCACACTCAGCTCAGTCCTACCGCCATTGATGTAAGCTGAGTGGTCCTCAGCTGAAATGGACAGAGTAATTGGGCAGGCGCCTGGCACTGTGGGGAGAATCCGACTATGCAGGGAAACTTCTAGCTAGAAAAGACATGAGGCTCCATCACCTCTCTGATGTCACTCAGGCAGACTTGAACACATTTCTTTTTTTAAAAAAATTGAAATATAGTTGATTTGGGCTTCCCTGGTAGCTTGGGTGGTAAAGAATTCCCCTGCAATGAGGGAGACCTGGGTTCAATCCCTGGGTTGAAGGACATGGCGACCCATGCCAGTATTCTTGCTTAGAGAGTCCCCATGGACACAGGCCTGGCGGGCTACAGTCCACGGGGTCGCAGAGAGCCAGACGCGCCTGAGCAGCTGAGCAAGCACAGCACGTAGTTGATTTACAACGCCGTGTTAGTTTCTGCTGTACAGAAAAATGATTCTGTTACACACATACGTGCATTCTTTTTCGTATGCTTTTCCATTGTGGTTTATCTCAGGATACTGAATATCATTCCCTGTGCTATACGGTAGGACCTTGTTGTTTATTCATCCTGTATGTAATAGATTGCATCTGCTAACCCCAAACTCCCAATCCAATCCTCCCTCGACCTCCCACCCCTTTGGCAACCACAAGACTGTTGAACACATTTCTTAAAAGAGCAACTGTTCGACGTGCTGCGGATTTGCACAAGGCTGCCTTTAACAGACTGCCTGGACCCTTCTCTGTGCTGCCCTCTTGAGGTGGTACTTCCAGAACAGATCAAATTTTCAAGGCACAGGGCTTCTAAGGAATAACATAAAGCTGGTCAACCAGCTGGTAAACAGAATAGCTTCAAATCACAAGGATACATGGAGACCAAGCAGTTCTGCACAGCTGGAACCAGACATGGGTGATGCAATCAGCCACCAGAAGGGTGTGGCAGTGCTACAGGTTGAGCTGTATTTTTTCCCAAGATGTGTTGAGGCATTGACCTCCAAGACTTCAGCGTGTGACTTTATTTGGAGATAGGCACTGCAGCCATAAAATTAAAAGACGCTTACTCCTTGGAAGGAAAATTATCACCAACCTAGACATAATATTAAAAAGTGTAGACATTACTTTGCCAACAAAGTTCTGTCTAGTTAAGGCTATGGTTTTTCCAGTTGTCATGTATGGATGTGAGAGTTGGACCATAAAGAAAGCTGAGCACTGAAGAATTGATGCTTTTAAACTGTGGTGTTAGAGAAGACTCTTGAGAGTCCCTTGGACTGCAATGAGATCCAACCAGTCCATCCTAAAGGAGATCAGTCCTGAGTGTTAATTGGAAGGACTGATGTTGAAGCTGAAACTCCAATACTTTGGCCACCTGATGTGAAGAGCTGACTCATTTTGGACATTAGTTTGAGTAAGCTCCTCAGTTGGTGATGAACAGGAAGGCCTGGCGTGCTCCAGGCTCACACGACTGAGTGACTAAACTGAACTGAACTGAGAGTCTTAAAGCTGTAATTGACTGGGTTAAGACGGGATCATATTGGAGTAGTGAAGTTGCTCAGTCATGTCCAACTCTTTGCAACCTCATATTCTTGCCTTAGGAACCCCATGAACAGTATGAAAAGGCAAATGATAGGATGCTGAAAGAGGAACTCCCCAGGTCAGTAGGTGCCCAATATGCTACTGGAGATCAGTGGAGAAATAACTCCAGAAAGAATGAAGGGATGGAGTCAAAGCAAAAAGACTACCCAGCTGTGGATGTGACTGGTGATAGAAGCAAGGTCCTATGCTGTAAAGAGCAAGATTGCATAGGAACCTGGAATGTCAGGTCCATGAATCAAGGCAAATTGGAAGTGGTCAAACAAGAGATGGCAAGAGTGAATGTCGACATTCTAGGAATCAGCGAATTGAAATGGACTGGAATGGGTGAATTTAACTCAGATGACCATTATATCTACTACTGCAGGCAGGAATCCCTCAGAAGAAATGGAGTAGCCATCATGGTCAACAAAAGAGTCTGAAATGCAGTACTTGGATTCAATCTCAAAAATGACAGAATGATCTCTGTTCGTTTCCAAGGCAAACCATTCAATATCACAGTAATCCAAGTCTATGCTCCTACCAGTAATGCTGAAGAAGCTGAAGTTGAATGGTTCTATGAAGACCTACAAGACCTTTTAGAACTAACACCCAAAAAAGATGTCCTTTTCATTATAGGGGACGGGAACAGTCTTATGGACTCTGTGGGAGAGGAAGAGGGTGGGAAGATTTGGGAGAATGGCATTGAAACATGTAAAATATCATGTATGAAACGAGATGCCAGCCCAGGTTCGATGTATGATACCGGATGCTTGGGGCTAGTGCACTGGGATGACCCAGAGGGATGGTATGGGGAGGGAGGAGGGAGGAGGGTTCAGGATGGGGAACACATGTATACCTGTGGTGGATTCATTTTGATATTTGGCAAGACTAATACAATTATGTAAAGTTTAAAAATAAAACAAAATAAAAAAATTAAAAATAATAAAAATAAAAAAAGTTGAAAAAAAAAGGTGAAATATGGAATGTTAAATTAAAAAAAAAAAGTAGGAAGTCAAGAAACACCTGGAGTAACAGGCAAATTTGGCCTGGGAATACAGAATGAAGCAGGGCAAAGACTAATAGAGTTTTGCCAAGAAAATGCACTGGTCATAGTAAACACCCTCTTCCAACAACACAAGAGAAGACTCTATACATGGAGATCACCAGATGGTCAACACCAAAATTAGATTGATTATATTCTTTGCAGCCAAAGATGGAGAAGCTCTATACAGTCAACAAAATCAAGACCAGGAGCTGACTGTAGTTCAGACCATGAACTCCTTATTGCCAAATTCAGATGAAATTTAAGAAAGTAGGGAAAACCACTAGGCCATTCAGGTATCAGATCATATCAGATCAGATCAGTCACTCAGTCGTGTCCAACTCTTTGCGACCCCATGAATTGCAGCACGCCAGGCCTCCCTGTCCATCACCAACTCCCAGAGTTCACTCAGACTCACGTCCATCGAGTCAGTGATGCCATCCAGCTATCTCATCCTCTGTCGTCCCCTTCTCCTCCTGCCCCCAATCCCTCCCAGCATCAGAGTCTTTTCCAGTGAGTCAACTCTTTGCATGAGGTGGCCAAAGTACTGGAGTTTCAGCTTTAGCATCATTCCCTCCAAAGAAATCCCAGGGCTGATCTTCTTCAGAATGAACTGGTTGGATCTCCTTGCAGTCCATGGGACTCTCAAGAGTCTTCTCCAACACCACAGTTCAAAAGCAGCAATTCTTCGGCGCTCAGCCTTCTTCACAGTCCAACTCTCACATCCATACATGACCACAGGAAAAACCATAGCCTTGACTAGACAAACCTTTGTTGGCAAAGTAATGTCTCTGCTTTTGAATATGCTATCTAGGTTGGTCATAACTTTCCTTCCAAGGAGTAAGCGTCTTTTAATTTCATGGCTGCAGTCACCATCTGTAGTGATTTTGGAGCCCAGAAAAATAAAGTCTGACACTGTTTCCACTGTTTCCCCATCTATTTCCCATGAAGTGGTGGGACTGGATGCCATGATCTTCGTTTTCTGAATGTTGAGCTTTAAGCCAACTTTTTCACTCTCCACTTTCACTTTCATCAGGAGGCTTTTGAGTTCCTCTTCACTTTCTGCCATAAGGGTGGTGTCATCTGCATATCTGAGGTTATTGATATTTCTCCTGGCAATCTTGATTCCAGCTTGTGTTTCTTCCACCCCAGCATTTCTCATGATGTACTCTGCATATAAGTTAAATAAACAGGGTGACAATATACAGCCTTGACGAACTCCTTTTCCTATTTGGAACCAGTCTGTTGTTCCATGTTCAGTTCTAACTGTTGCTTCCTGACCTGCATACAGATTTCTCAAGAGGCAGGTCAGGTGGTCTGGTATTCCCATCTCTTTCAGAATTTTCCACAGTTTATTGTGATCCACACAGTCAAAGGCTTTGGCATAGTCAATGATCCAGCGGATATTGGCAATTTGATCTCTGGTTCCTCTGCCTTTTCTGCAACCAGCTTGAACATCAGGAAGTTCATGGTTCACATATTGCTGAAGCCTGGCTTGGAGAATTTTGAGCATTACTTTACTAGCATGTGAGATGAGAGCAATTGTGCGGTACTTTGAGCATTCTTTGGCATTGCCTTTCTTTGAGATTGAAATGAAAACTGACCTTTTCAGTCCTGTGGCCCCTGCTGAGTTTTCCAAATTTGCTGGCATATTGAGTGCAGCACTTTCACAGCATCATCTTTCAGGATTTGGAATAGCTCAACTGGAATTCCATCATCTCCACCAGCTTTGTTCGTAGTGATGCTTTCTAAGGCCCACTTGACTTCACATTCCAGGATGTCTGGCTCTAGGTCAGTGATCACACCGTCATGATTATCTGGGTCGTGAAGATCTTTTTTGTACAGTTCTTCTGTGTATTCTTGCCATCTCTTCTTAATATCTGCTTCTGTTAGGTCCATACCATTTCTGTCCTTTATCGAGCTCATCTTTGCATGAAATGTTCCTTTGGTATCTCTGATTTTCTTGAAGAGATCTCTAGTCTTTCCCATTCTGTTGTTTTCCTCTATTTCTTTGCATTGATCACTAAGGAAGGCTTTCTTATCTCTTCTTGCTATTCTTTGGAACTCTGCATTCAGATGTTTATATCTTTCCTTTTCTCCTTTGCTTTTCGCTTCTCTTCTTTTCACAGCTATTTGTAAGGCCTCCCCAGACAGCCATTTTGCTTTTTTGTATTTCTTTTCTATGGGGATGGTCTTGATCCCTGTCTCCTGTACAATGTCACGAACCTCTTTCCATAGTTAATCAGGCACTCTATCTATCAGACCTAGGCCCTTAAATCTATTTCTCACTTCCACTGTATAATCATAAGGCATTTGATTTAGGTCATACCCGAATGGTCTAGTGGTTTTCCCTACTTTCTTCAATTTCAGTCTGAATTTGGCAATAAGGAGTTCATGGTCTGAGCCACAGTCAGATCCTGGTCTTGTTTTTGCTGACTGTATAGAGCTTCTCCATCTTTGGCTGCAAAGAATATAATCAATCTGATTTCGGTGTTGACCATCTGGTTATGTCCATGTATAGTCTTCTCTTGTGTTGTTGGAAGAGGGTGTTTGTTATGACCAGTGCATTTTCTTGGCAAAACTCTATTAGTCTTTGCCCTGCTTCATTCTGTATTCCCAGGCCATCTAGAATTTGGAGTCAGTAGTTCCTTGGTTCTGCATTCTGTATTCCCAGGCCAAATTTGCGTGCTGTGAGTCCAGTCATTTCAGTTCGCTGATTCCCAGGCCACGTGCTGTGATTCATGGAGCTGACATTCCAGGTGTTGTCACATTGTATGGATTATACATTTGCCTTCTGATAGATAGAGTGCCTGATGTGTATATAAACATCTGAATAGTTCCAAAGAATAGCAGCCTTCCTTAGTGATCAATGCCCTAGAGATCTCTTCTGTATTCCCAGGCCAAATTTGCGTGCTTGATTCATGTGAGCTATCCAGAGTCGAACACTCTCCTGAGCTGATGCTGCTGATCCTTCTGTCAGAATATGCCTGGCACTCCATCACATAGGTAATGGCCAGGGCCCGTGCTGATGTTCAAGCCCCAGAGTTTCCCATTTATCTTTGAGCCATCCTGACCTGCCTCCCAGGTCAGAAACATACCGTCTGTGGCAGAGTTTCCATGAGAGATGATGCCCTTCCGTTAGATGGGTTCCAGTTGTCAGAGTGAACTATGTGCCAGGGGGGGGAGGCTGGTCAAGGCTACCAGAAACAAAGTGGCCGGGCACGGCGACTCAGAAGAATAAGAAGGGATGGAGTCGCAGAGTCGAACACTACTGAGCGACTGATCTGATCTGATCTGATCTGGAATATAGTCTACCAGGCTCCTCCATCCATGGAATTTTCCAGGCAAGAGTACTGGAGTAGGTTGCCATTTCCTTCTCCAGGGAATCCTTCCCGACCCAGGGATCAAACCCAGGTCTCCCACATTGCAGGCAGACACTTTACCATCCGAGCTACTAGGGAAGCCCACATATCTGAGTAGAGATGGTTCTTAATCCAATATAACTCATGTGCTTGTCAGATGGAGTAGAGACACATGAGATGGGAGGGTGGGGGTGGACATGAGAATGAAGCAGCTGTAAACCAGGGGACCCGGGGGCGCTGGCAACCCCAGAGGTAGAAGAGGTGCGAAAGCTCTGGGGGAGTGTGGTCCTGACAACGCCTCGGCTTCAGACTTCCGGCCTTCAGACCCATGAGACTGCACATCCTTCTGGTTGAAACCACCAGTGTGTGACTGGCTGTCATGACAGGCCTGGGGAAAGAAGACAGGCATTAGGAGGTCTTGAGTATAAGGGAACATGTCGTGGCAGGAAGAGCACTGGGCTGGGTTTCAGGGGAAATAATGTCCATCGACAGAGGAATGGGTAAAGAAGATGTGGCACATACATACAATGGAATATTACTCAGCTATAAAAAGGGATGAAGTGGTGTCGTTTGCAGAAACATTTGCAGGACCTAGAATCTGTCATGCAGAATGAAGTAAGTCAGAAAGAGAAAAGCAAACGTCGTATATGCATGCCTATGTATAGAATCTAGAAAAATGTTATAGACGAACCCATCTGTAAAGCAGAGATGGAGACGCAAAGATGGAGAACAAATGTGTGGACCCCTGGAGGGGGAGTGGGAGTGAGGTGAATTGGGAGATTGGGATTGACATGCATACACTATTGGTACTGTGTATAAACTGGGTAACTAGTAGGCGCCTGCTGTACAGCTCAGGGAACTCTACTCCGTGACCTAAATGGGAAGGAAATCCAAAAAAGAGAGGTGGTATGTATATGTGTATTTGATCCACTTTTTGGTACAGCAGAAAAAATAATGCAACATTGTAAAGCAACTAGCTCCAATAATTTTTTTTTTTAAGAAATACTATCCCACCCCTATTTCTAGGGGAGGGTCTGGTCTGGCATGACAACAAGAGTGACTCTGATGATGCTCATTGTTTAAACAATCCGGAGGCCCTTGCTGGGGGATTGAGGCTGAATAAGGACTGGTCAGCTGGAGCGTGAAATGATCACTCCCAGGAGACGACAGCTGGAATGTAAGCTCGTGATGGAAGCCTGCCCCAGAGAAGCAAGTGGTCTTTAGGAATGTCGATGCCTATGTATCCATGTCCTTGCCAAATCTGTCACCTGCTCGGCCATGCTGGTAATATCCATGAGACCCTGAGTGAGTCACCATCTGCTGAGGCATCAGGTGTCATCTGTAAAACAATGGACTTTAATCACCTAGTCTTTACCATGATTTGCAATTGAAAGATAATATGGTTGAAAATTTGAGGTAGAAAGGATTTGAAATGACCTCTCAATGGAAGCTTGGCTAACGGAAGAGAAGCCCCAGTGAAAATAACATTCATTACTTTGTTGATACGTGTGTGTGTGTGTGTGTGTATACATGTATATGGAATATATGAATCCTATTAAGTGCCAGAATTATCCATTTTCAACAGCTCCATGCTGCAGTAAGAACAAATCAGGTTTTGAAAACAAACTTACAGTTGCCAAAAGGGAAAAGTGGAGAGGGGAGAGAAAAATTAGGCGTTTGAAATGAACATATATACACTACTATCTACAAAATAGATCATCAACAAAGACCCACTGTGTACTGTAGGGAACTCTACTCAGTGCTGTGTAATAACCTATGTGGGGAAAGAACCTGAAAAGAAAAGAAATATGCGTATGTATAACTGAATCACTCTGCTGTACACCTGAAGCTAACACAGCATTGTCAATCAAGTACGCTCCAAAATAAAATAAGCGGGAAATAACAGATTACACATGTGATAGCTCTCACGTCCATATTTTTCCTGGATATTCTGCAAGTCAACTTGTGTTTTAAATTTTACTTTTGTCCTTTATTTGGTAGCAAACCGTTCATTTCATCATTGTACGTCATCACTCCTACAATCTTGAAGTTACTGGAGGTCCATTCCACTCTTGTTATTTGCTGAGGTTACGCTACTGAGCACGACAACCTGAACGGTCCTGCTTGTGGGATCATCACTCAGCTTATTAACAGAAACAACGGGCTGTGTCATCCTGTCCCAAGACTGACGGAGCCTGTGGGGAGGCTGTTCTTGTTTACAATGAGGACAGCACGCTGGTGGCAGTAGCAAAAGTCCTTGGAGTTCAGCGTTTTGCTTCTAGTCCTGGCTGTGTGTCCTAAGAATAAGAATAAACATTGATGGATTTTTTTTTTTTTGTATTTTACTGTGAAGTGTGTTCCCTGTGGATACAATTCTCAAGATCTTTCCCAGATTTGGAAAGCTCTTCCAGTTTCTAAGATTCCATGCTGTTTGCAGCATCATTCAAATTTCTCGCTCTTGGCAAATATTGCCTGCTTCTGTCCTTTGACTGAAGTTTAGTTTGACACAGAGAAACTTAGGTACAAAGCAGCCCGGATGCCCCGCTACTGTGTTATATGCACTTTCATTACCGTTGCTTTCATTAACTGACAGTAAAATTCAAAAAATTCTTAACAAGCCGGTAAAGCGTAACTCTTTCTTCATGAAATCACTCTGGTTATCGAAATGAGGCTTCTAGAATTCATTGTCTTTTCTCTAAAGACTGCTAAGTGAATGGTACCAAAACTTCTCTATTTTAATGTTGGGCTTCCCTGGTTGGCTCCGTCAGTCAAAGATCTGCCTGCAATGCAAGAGTCCCAGTTTCTGTCCTGGGGTCGGGAAGATCCCCTGGAGAAAGGAATGGCAACCCACTCCAGTATTCTTGCCTGGAAATCCCATGAAGACAGGAGCTTGGCAGGCTGCAGTCCATGGGGTCGCAAAGAGTTGGATGACTTAGTGACTAAACCACCACCATTTTAATGTAAAGGCTAAGAAAATGGCTAGCCGAACACCACCACCTTCATGTCTATACCATCTCCAAGTCAAAGAAAGGGTTTTCCAAACAAACAAACAAAAAAAATGATCTGAGTAAAGGGCAAATTAGTCTGTCCCCTAATTGACTTAATGTCAGTTAGAAGATACGGGCAAAATGAGCTTTACTAATTTGTTGGAATCATTGTGGAGGAAGAAACAGAATAGAAGTCTTATGTTTTCATATTGGTACTTTCTTTCCTCTCCCAGTTAGAGTGAGATCGCACCCAGGAGGTGTGAGTTTGGGTAATATTTACAAGTAGTTGCTCCTGTAACTGTCCATGTGACATACTTGTCATTGCCAGATCCTGCTGGTGTGCTTTGTGCATGGGGGCTGGTCACCAGGTTAATGAGGATCTGTTTCTGGTGTAGCCAATTGTAAACGGTGACTGGAAGGCTTCTCTAACCAAGAGTATGCCTTCACAGACTGGCCACACTGTCTGAGGTTCCTACCAGGAGAAGGATGCGGGCTTTATAGTTCCTGGAAGGGATAACAAAGGAACTTGCCAATGGTTTTTTCTGGAATCTGAATCCAAGTCGAGTTGTAGTATTACCATATTCAATTTTATTTTAGCATGAAGAGAGGATTGGGGAGAAGGATATGAAGGGTGTCATAGTTTTGCCAAAGGAAAGATAGGCAGTGTTATTTGATATAAACTGTGCTGCTGTGCTGCTAAGCTGCTAAGTGGCTTCAGTCGTGTCCGACTCTGTGTGACCCCATAGACGGCAGCCCACCAGGTTCCACCGTCCCTGGGATTCTGCAGGCAAGAACACTGGAGTGGGTTGCCATTTCCTTCTCCAATGCATGAAAGTGAAAAGTGAAAGTGAAGTCGTTTAGTTGTGTCCGACTCTAAGTGACCCCATGGACTGCAGTCTACCAGGCTCCTCCATCCATAAGATTTTCCAGGTGAGAGTACTGGAGTGGGGTACCATTGCCTTCTCCAATGAACTATGCTAGACTGGATGAACTTCAGGATATTAGTGTTTGAGTTAAGCTTCCTAAAAGTTAATTGCCTACATTTGGGTGAGTCAATCTTGTTTTACTGATGTATAAATATAGAGAACTTGACAAAACCATCTAAAATCTCTCCCAGTTCTGAAAATCCATAATTACCTGCTATGTGTTCCTGTCTTGCTTACCTGGCTGGGAAGAAGATAGCAACCAGGGGACACCATGGGTCACAATCACTACCAGACATGGTCAATGATAACTGTTCTGTAGGCAAGGAATAAAAATGAACCTGTGAGGTGTGCCCATGTTGATCTAGGGTCATAGATTCTAATACTAGAAAAGGTGGCTGAAGCCCAGGATAGTCAGCCCTGGGGGAGCGGCAGAGCACAGCTGGTTGGGAGGTCACTTCCTGGGAAGCTCCGAGGGGCTGCAGACCGGCAGCAATGGCACTCTACAGATGCAGGAGGTGAAAGAGACAGGGAAGGACCACCCCTGCAGATGTGGAGTGAAACACTGGTTAGGTGGATGTGGGAAAGCCAGCCTAGTGGGTGGGACAGAAGAAATAGGCAAACAAGTCAGAAGACAAAGGTCAACGGCAGGGGAGCAGAGACCACAGGAAAAGGGAGAAAAGTCACTAGACACCCAACACATCTCATGTATACAGATCAACACATCTCACATATACAGTCCGAACAGGGGGTCGCTCATGACGGTACCAGCCCATGTCATCACGATTCTAGTCATCCTCAATGGGTTGAGCCCTACTTAAACTGATATGCAAATCTTCCAGTGGCTGGTTGGACAGGATGAGCTATACAGGTTCAGGACTCGAGGGATTAGAGCTGAATTTCTCTTTAAAAAAATTGTGGACCATTCTTTAAAGTCTTTATTGAATTTGTTACAATATTGCCTCCCCCCATCCACCCTCGGCATCAGAAGGCAAAGTCTCAGCCACTGGACCACCAGGGAAGTCCCCTAGAGCTGAATTTCTGAAGGCTCATCACACAGAAACTGTAGGAACCTGTAAAAGCAAAGAAAAAAAGAGCGGGGAGGGAACTACTGAAAATAATTTGATATTTCAAGGAAATGAATGACAGATCAGACCTTTATTGGTCTCGCTATATTTTGGTAGCTTTTTCTTTTTAATTAATATGGGTGGGAGCTGGTTTATCATAATCGTTTCAGAGGTTAGGGTCTCTAAACTCAGAGAAAGTCCTCTAAGGAATTGTTGCAACTGAAGCAAATTAAAGCCATTGAGCTCACCTAGGGTTCAGTTTCTAATCCTGGCTCTGTGATTTAGAAGTATTGTGAGTTTGAAACAATGGCTTAATCTCTTTAAAAGCCCATTTCCTAATTGGTAAAGTTGGAACTGCAATTATCAGATTTAAATCAGATAGTAGGTCCTGTAAGTCATCATTTTCTTGCCATAGTCAGGCGTTGAGCTCAGCACTTGACATAAAGGGTACGGTGAAGAAAGGAGGAGAACACCTCTCACATCTCACCACCATGCCTTCACTCCCACACCACAGATAATGGCTTTCCTTTGCCTGCCTACCTTCTGCCTTCTTGTTCTGTTTTTTCCTCCTCTCTCCGAATTGAAGATTTAATAAGACAGCTTTGAGGCATAATGATGAAAATTGCCGCTCTGCCCTTTACCAACCATGTAACCTTGGAGAAATCACTTAATATCCTAAACCTCAATTTCCTCATCAGGAAATCAAGGATGGAAACATGGTCTTTGAAATATTATCAGGCAGACAGAAAATAATGAATGTCTGGCAGACACTTGGCAATTAATGAATTGTAAATACAGTTTTCCATGGGAAGTGAAATGGAATTTTGTTGGTTAATATTTGTCAAAGGACATCTGTGTTGTTTTTTACTTTGCCTCGAGAATATAAGAGTGTATTATTGGAAGGGGAACAATTTGCCTACTTAATGTTCATAGCACATGCATTAACCAGAAACTACAAAGTAAATAAACTTGGTGTTTCTCCTCAGTTGTGTTTGAAATGGAGGTTTAGGGAGAGGAGATGTAATGACTTGAAAGGCCCCCAGAGCCTATGGTTCAAAAACCATCACTCTGTCATAAAGAACATTGTCATTTAAGATGTCCTCAGACCAAACTGGACAACTCCTAGGTAGCCAGGCACAGAGAATTACAGACGTCGTCATAAGGATACAGAATGATATAGCCCACAGCTTTATTGCCGTGGTTGCTTACATCTTTGGAAATAGACATTGCTTCCAGCCCCAAGGGTGGAATGGTGAGGGAAAAGCAAGAGAGCAAACACGGACGCCATGCACAGCGTGCCCGAGCCTGTCTTGATGGCACAGAAGGAGGAAGAGCTGGTTTCTGAAGCCAGATGAAATGCAATCCTTTTTTTCTGATAGAATACACAAAAGTCAGGCTGCCATATTTGAATATGTGCACACCTCAGGTATCCCACTGTTGATCATGCCCCTTGCTGTGCAGAAACATTTTTGCTTGATGTAGTCCCATTTGTTTAATTTGTTTTTCTGGCCTGAGCTTTAGGGAGTCATATGAAAAAAAAAAAAATTCATTGCCAATGTCAAGGAGCATCTCCCCTTTGTTTTCTTCCAAGAGTTTTACAGTTTCAGGTTTTACATTTAAGTCTTTATTTGAGTTGATTTTTGCATATGATACATTACAGATAAAGGTCCAATTATATTCCCCTGCATGTGCATATCCAGTCTGCCCAACAGCATTTACTGAAGACACCATCTTCTCCTCCATTGTGTATTCTCGGTAACTTTGTTGGAAACGATCTGACCATATATGCTTGGATTTATTTTTGGGCTGTCTGTTCTGTCCCCCTGGTTTATGAGGAAGCAAACATTATTTAGAAAAAGTGTAGTTAATCTTAGGTTTGGAAAGGTCTGTAAAAGTCTCTATGTCAAGCTTCAAGTGTATAACAGAATCCCTCCAAAGTCATTCATGGCGATACTACCCCACCCTCTGCTTAAATAATTTCAGTGCCTGGAAGTTCCGTAAAAGACAGCTGCCATTGCTGGAACGTCTTGTTCTGGATGACCACACCCTAATTATTTCCTCTAGACAGAAATGGGAAAACCATGACCCTTGGGCCAAACCAGGCTCAGAAACTGTTTCTATAAATAAGATTTCACTGCCACATGCATAAGCCCATTCATTTACCAATTGCATATGGCTGTTTTGATGCCACGAAGGCAGATTTAAGTAAGGCTTATGAAAGACTATAAGGCCTGTGAAACCTAAAATACTACCATCTGACCCTTTCTAGAAAACTTTTGCCGGTCCCTGATTTAGAGAAGTGATCTCCAGACCAGATTCAGTTCAGTTCAGTTTGGTTCAGTCGCTCAGTCATGTCCGACCCTTTGTGACCCCATGAATCACAGCACGCCAGGCCTACTCCCAGAGTTCACTCAAACTCACATCCATCGAGTTGGTGATGCCATCCAGCCATCTCATCCTCTGTCGTCCCCTTCTCCTCCTGCCCTCAATCCCTCCCAGCATCAGAGTCTTTTCCAGTGAGTGAACTCCTCATGAGGTGGCCAAAGTACTGGAGTTTCAGCTTTAGCATCATTCCTTCCAAAGAAATCCCAGGGCTGATATCCTTCAGAATGGACTGGTTGGGCCAGGAGGACCTACCCCATGCCCGAGGCCAGGGGCTGCGGCCGGGAGAAGCAACCCCACCTCCAAGGAGCGGTGGCTGCATGGGCACAGGAGGGCCTAGAGCAGCTATTCCACCTTCAAGGTCAGAAGGGGAGGCGGTGAGGAGATATCCCTCCTCCAAGGTAAGGAGCAGCTGCTGCGCTTTGCTGGAGCAGCCGTGAAGAGATACCCCACGTCCAAGGTAAGAGAAACCCAAGTAAGATGGTAGGTGTTGCAAGAGGGCATCAGAGGGCAGACACACTGAAACCATACTCAAAGAAAACTAGTCAATCTAATCACACTAGGACCACAGCCTTGTCTAACTCAATGAAACTAAGCCATGCCCGTGAGGCCACCCAAGACCGGCGGGTCATGGTGGAGAGGTCTGACAGAATGTGGTCCACTGGAGAAGGGAATGGCAAACCACTTCAGTATTCTTGCCTTGAGAACCCCATGAACAGTATGAAAAGGCAAAATGATAGGATACTGAAAGAGGAACTCCCCAGGTCAGTAGGTGCCCAATATGCTACTGGAGATCAGTGGAGAAATAACTCCAGAAAGAATGAAGGGATGGAGTCAAAGCAAAAAGACTACCCAGCTGTGGATGTGACTGGTGAGAGAAGCAAGGTCCGATGCTGTAAAGAGCAATATTGCATAGGAACCTGGAATGTCAGGTCCATGAATCAAGGCAAATTGGAAGTGGTCAAACAAGAGATGGCAAGAGTGAATGTCGACATTCTAGGAATCAGCGAACTGAAATGGACTGGAATGGGTGAATTTAACTCAGATGACCATTATATCTACTACTGCAGGCAGGAATCCCTCAGAAGAAATGGAGTGGTCACCATGGTCAACAAAAGATTCCGAAATGCAGTACTTGGATGCAATCTCAAAATCGACAGAATGATCTCTGTTCATTTCCAAGGCAAACCATTCAATATCACAGTAATCCAAGTCTATGCCCCAACCAGTAATGCTGAAGAAGCTGAAGTTGAATGGTTCTATGAAGACCTACAAGACCTTTTAGAACTAACACCCAAAAAAGATGTCCTTTTCATTATAGGGGACTGGAATGCAAAAGTAGGAAGTCAAGAAACACCTGGAGTAACAGGCAAATTTGGCCTGGGAATACAGAATGAAGCAGGGCAAAGACTAATAGAGTTTTGCCAAGAAAATGCACTGGTCATAGCAAACACCCTCTTCCAACAACACAAGAGAAGACTTACACATGGACATCACCAGATGGTCAACACTGAAATCAGATTGATTATATTCTTTGCAGCCAAAGATGGAGAAGCTCTATACAGTCAGCAAAAACAAGACCAGAAGCTGACTGTGGCTCAGATCATGAACTCCTTATTGCCAAATTCAGACTTAAATTGAAGAAAGTAGGGAAAACCATTAGACCATTCAGGTATGACCTAAATCAAATGCCTTATGATTATACAGTGGAAGTGAGAAATAGATTTAAGGGCCTAGACCTGATAGATAGAGTGCCTGATGAACTATGGAAAGAGGTTCGTGACATTGTACAGGAGACAGGGATCAAGACCATCCCCATGGAAAAGAAATGCAAAAAGGCAAAATGGCTGTCTGAGGAGGCCTTACAAATAGCTGTGAAAAGAAGAGAAGCGAAAAGCAAAGGAGAAAAGAAAAGATATAAGCATCTGAATGCAGAGTTCCAAAGAATAGCAAGAAGAGATAAGAAAGCCTTCCTCAGCAATCAATGCAAAGAAATAGAGGAAAACAACAGAATGGGAAAGACTAGAGATCTCTTCAAGAAAATTAGAGATACCAAGGGAACATTTCATGCAAAGATGAGCTCGACAAAGGACAGAAATGGTATGGACCTAACAGAAGCAGAAGATATTAAGAAGAGATGGCAAGAATACACAGAAGAACTGTACAAAAAAGATCTTCACGACCCAGATAATCACGATGGTGTGATCACTGACCTAGAGCCAGACATCCTGGAATGTGAAGTCAAGTGGGCCTTAGGAAGCATCACTACGAACAAAGCTAGTGGAGGTGATGGAATTCCAGTTGAGCTATTTCAAAGCCTAAAAGATGATGCTGTGAAAGTGCTGCACTCAATATGCCAGCAAATTTGGAAAACTCAGCAGTGGCCACAGGACTGGAAAAGGTCAGTTTTCATTCCATCCCAAAGAAAGGCAATGCCAAAGAATGCTCAAACTGCCACACAATTGCACTCATCTCACACGCTAGTAAAGTAATGCTCAAAATTCTCCAAGCCAGGCTTCCACAATACATGAAGCGTGAAATTCCAGACCAGATTGGACACTTGCTAATGAACATACAGGTGATTGGTCAGGAGCTAGAAGAAAACAACAAAAATTATATTTCTATTTAGGTTTAATTCATACTTTAAAAATCTCCGCTTTCATGTGTACTTATATATACAAATAAATATATTAAAATATCTAAATATTTATTTAAATATGATATTTTATATATTCAAATATTATATTTCGTTAGCAGTACCTAGCACAGAATTTTAACAATTATTTTAACTGTATTGCTACATAGTATATTAATATATTATCACTCATTATACATACTGCAATTATTGGAACTATATTATAAACACACTCAAGTGCAACTGTATATCAAATGTAATATTGTATTGATCAAATGTAATAAGGTGACAGTAATTGCTCAAATGCTATAGAACTCACTCTGAGCCAGGCACTGCTCAAAGTCATTTGCATCTATCTGCTAATTTAATTCTTGTATTAACTGTTAGTGTCGTTATTCTTACAAGTCTCATTTTCTAGATGGTGAAGCTAAAGCAGTTAGGTTAATAAAGTGCCAAGGTCTACAACGAGTAAGTGGCAGAACCAGGATTCAAACCTAGATGGTCTTGCTCCATCTGTGTTGTAAACTCCTTTACGTACAGGAACACGTGTATACGGTCTTCTTCAGTAAATGCACAGATGTGAGATTGCGGACTCAAGCATTTCTTCCTGAGGGGGTGCACCGTTAATAATGTTTATAGCCTTTTGCTCTATACAAAACAGTGCTTATGGCCTTTTGCTGTATAAAAACGGAAACGAAGTGGGCATGTTCAGTACCTGCCATAGATTTGCAGACAGCTACTGAATTCCTACTGACTCTTACGTAGATCTGCTGGCAACTGCAGAGCCACACTGGCATTTATTACTTTCTTGTCATCTCATTTAATCATGTTTAAATTAGGCAAATTACATGATTGATACTATCTGAAGGAGCTGACTAGTCCTCAGACCTCCCTCTCTGGAGCCAGAGTCTCCTTCCAAGACCTCCTTAAGGTTATATTGTTATTTCGAAACCAAAATTATGCCTCTGCGTTAGACAGGCTGCGTGCCTTTGCAGTCTGGGCTTCCTTTTCTCAATTCTAATGAAAGGAGAGAGGCATATCATTCCAGCAGGAATTTCTCAAAAGCTCCCTTCCGTTTGCTGAGTGGGTGGGTGAGAGAGGGAGTGAGATTCAAGTGTTGGCTTTCAAAAGGAAACCCAATTTTGTGTTTCAACCCGCTCTGAGTTCGGTGGCTTTCAAAACTGTTGTGTGTGGGCAGGAAGTTTGGGGTTTGGTTCCAAAAGGTATGGAAATTCTTAAAAACAAGGTCTGTCCAAGGCCTGAAATTCACACCAAGAGTTAAATATTGAACTAGCAATTTGTGGTTTCTATTTTAAAGCTTGTTTTCCCAGATAACCACTGCACTTGAATTTTACATGATCTGCTGCAATCTTGCTGTGACTTGCTTCAACAAGCCAGTGTCAGCTCTCTATCCGGGGACTCCGGTTGGGGCAAGAAGGAGGATTTCCTTTCTAGGAAGAGGCATCTCTTTCATCAGCCAATTTCATTTAACTCTCACCTTCAGGTCTCTTTAATGAGGAGCTATTATCCTGGTGAGATGTGTTTGAAGTGCGTAATTGGGAATGTCCACTTCAGTGTTTAATTTGTCTCAGTTGCTTCATGTGTGACACAAACAAAAATGGTACCCACATCAAGCAGACGTTCTTAAATGTTAAATCATAGGATATATGAAAAGTGGTTAGTAAATGGTTTATGATAAGCCGTCTATGGGGTCGCACAGAGTCGGACACGACTGAAGCGACTTAGCAGTAGCAGCAAGCCAGCTATTGCTGTTGTATTTCAGTGTTCTAATTCCCAAAGATTATAGTAACATACTTAGTACCACTCAGGACTTAATCTGATGGAATTCCTTATTTTGGCATCTAGACAATGGTGTTCTTTGGGCTTCTCAGCAATGCAGTGTATCAGGGGGCTGGAAGAAAGGAAGATATCTAAAAAATGGAATCTTGCTAAAGACAGATGAATTGGGGTACCAACATGCAAAAGGGACCCAAGGAGCCTGAGAAGCAGAGCTAAGGTGGGATGGAGCCAAGAGTCTCCCTAAGCCTGGCAACTTGGTGCTGAAAGTTCTCTTCATAAATGTCTAGACACAAGGAATATGGTTGCCTCTTTCGTCGTGAATTCCTAGTCCTCTGGTCCAAGACAATACCAGGGGTCTGGTCTTGGGGGGTGGGCTCACTATGGCACTTTATCATCTTCTATGATATTCTTTTTTTTTTTTTAATGAAACCTTAGACCACATTTTATTTTTAAATTTTATATATACATATAATTCTTCCTGATTGGGAAAATAATATGAGCTCCTTGTCAGAAGTTTGGAAAACATTAAAAAAATGATTTTTAAAAATCATATTTTATTTAAATTATCCATAATCTCATTACCCAGAAACAACCCTGTATACCATTTTTATGTATTTTTTCATCATTTAATTTTTACTTTTTTCCATATATAATGAGCCTCCACACAGTTGTCACTTAGTATATCCCCTCTTTTTTTCACTTAATATTACATTGGGAGCAGTTTTCTCTTGTTACCAAAACATCATTTTTATTGTTTCATCATTTGAAACATTCATCTGTTAACCATCCCTCCCCTTGTGAAACATTCAGTTCGGTCACTCAGTCATTTCAGACTCTTTGCGACCCCATGGACTGCAGCACGCCAGGCTTCCCTGTCCATCACCAACTCCTGGAGTTTACCCAAACTCATGTGCATTGAGTCGGTAATGCCATCCAGCCATCTCAACCTCTGTCATCCCCTTCTCCTCCTGCCTTCAATCTTTCCTAGCATCAGGGTCTTTTCCAATGAGTCAGTTCTTCCCATCAGGTGGCCAAAGTATTGGAGCTTCAGCTTCAACATCAGTCCTTCCAATGAACACCCAGGACTGATTTCCTTTAGAATGGACTGGTTGGATTTCCTTGCAGTCCAAGGGACTCTCAAGAGTCTACTCCAACGCCACAGTTCAAAAGCATGAATTCTTCAGTGCTCAGCTTTCTTTATAGTCCACCTCTCACATCCATACAAGACTACTGGAAAAACCTTAGCTTTGACTAGACGGACCTTTGCTGGCAAAGTAATGAAAGGTTGTTGCTGAGTAAGACCAGTACGAACATAGAACCAAGATGTTCCTTCTGAGCATCACCACACCACTATAAGCGATAGCAAAAGAGATGGTGAAGGGCTGGCCAGTGAGAAAAAAGTGATTTTCATCCTCAAGTTATTAGAGCCAGTCCTTCCAGTTCATTCCTACCAATTCCACAGAAAGAATATTTAAGGAGTTGGGGCAAAAGCCACTGGAGAGCCTTCTCTGGTCCATTAACAGCTAGCATTACCAAAGGAAGAAGCCCATCGTACTTCCTATCTGAGTAACCTTTAACCTGAGAGATGCTCTTGGAACTAGAGCTCCATCTGTCTTCTGAACCTTTGACTCCTAGTGAGACTAGATGCTTCCTGACTACCCCGCCAAGTTTGGGACCTAAGTAACAGTACAGAGTAACAGCATAGATCACAAGTCCCTTGAAAGTCTATTATCCAACAGATTAGGTTAGTAGTTCTAATCCCCAAGAAGTTATGAAATGGGGTCTAATTTTGGAAGTTGTACGAGGCAGTCGCTGCAATTTAGAAATCCAAGACATGTTATAGCTTTAAAAAAGAAAATAACAGCTTTATTGAGATATAATTCACATGCCATACAATTCACCCACTTAAAGTGTACAGTCTAGTAGCTTCTGGTATATTCAAAGAGCTGTTCATCCACCACTGCAATCAATTTTAGAAAAAAAATCATTGCTTCAAAAACAAACCCTGCGTCTGTTAACCATTCCTCCCTAATCCCCCACCTGTCTTCCCCAACCATAGGAAACCACTGATCTATCCTCTGTCTCCAGATCTGCTTGTTCTGGACTTTTCATATAAAACCAGTCATGCTTGTGTGGTCCTCTGGGCCTGGCCTCTTTCCGCTAGCATGTCTTCAAGGTTCATCCTCGTGGTGTGTAATTGTCCTTCACTGTCTTTTTTTTTTTCTGGCTGTGCTAGGTCTTCCCGGCAGCCCACAGCCTTCTCTAGTTGCAGGTCTCAGTCTTAGTGGGACCTTAATCCCCTGACCAGGGATTGAACCCATGTTCCCTGCATTGGAAGGTGGATTCTGAGCCACTGGACCACCAGGGAAGTCCCAACCTCAGTGCTTTTTATGGCTGAATAACACTCCATTGTGTGGAAATACCACAGTTTGTTTCTCCATTCATCAGTTGATAAACATTGGACTTTTTCCCACTTTTTGGCTGTTATGAATAATGCTGCTATGGACGTTCATGTACAAGTTTCTGTGTAGACGTTTATTTTCCTTTCTCTTGGTTGCTGTAGCTTTTATTTAAAGTGTGTTTGTTTATTAGTTTTTGGCTGTGCTGGGTCTTTGCTGCGGTACCTGAGCTCTGTGGCTGTACGTGGGCCTTTCTCTACTTGCAGATGTGGGGGCTGCTCCCTATTGCAGCGCACGGACTTCTCGCTGTGGTGGCTTCTGCTGTGGAGTACGGGCTCCAGGTGCCCTGGCTCAGTCGTTGAGGTGCACAGCCTCAGTTGCCCAGCGGCATGTGGGATCTTCCCAGACTAGGGATCGAACCCATGTCTCCTGCATTCGCAGGCGATTCTTAACCACTGGGCAACCAGGAAAGTCCCTCTTGTAGTTTTATGAGGAGACTCCTCGCCCCTCTTTTTTCTGCTTCTCCCACCTACCTCTTCTGCTTCACCAGGGTAATCCCCTCTCCACTTTCCTTGTAACCACAAAATCCAACCATCCTGTTCAGGCTGTGACCAGGACATAATGAACTGGTTTCCATTTCTTTTCTGAAGGACTCTTACCTTAAAGCCATCAGTAGGTAATAACTTCTCTCTGGCTGCTAACAAGGGGCTGTCAACTTCCCCATTTCCCAAAAGAGCATAAATGAAGATGTCAAGACCAGCCAGTAAGTCCAGAGCTGGGAACCAGTTCCTCTCTGGGACATTCCATATCAGTGCTGCCCATTAAAACACTCCCTACAGAAAACCATTTTAACTGAAATCATGTCCCAGAGAATGCCCTCTCATCATCCAGACAGCCGTTTCTCTTTTAAGGGTCACGTGGCTACAGCCCATGTCTTCCAAAACCCCTAAAGCATTTATCCGAATGATTTATTAGATGAAGGGTTAGAAGAAATGCATGTGTATCTCTGTGTCTGTATATGTCTGTCCATGTGCATCTCTGTGCATCCGTGTACGTGTGTGCCCGTGTGCATTTCTGCGTGTCTATACCTCTGTCTCTGCGTGTGAGTCTCTGTATATGTCGTGTTTGTGTCTCCGTGTCTATATGCGGTGTCTATATGCGTCTGTTTGCATGTGTGTCTGTGTGTGTCTCTGTGAATGTCTATGTGTGTCTGTGTATCTCTGTGCCTCTGTGTTTGTGTGTGTCCTGCTGAACTAGATTTTAAATTTTCCTGATCAAAAATTTTATGCATTCGTATGTCCTCAGTAGTACCCAGAATAGTGGAAAGTACATAGCAGATTTCAAATGCATAGCTATTGATCATTCAATTGGTGATCATTAGCAATATATTTCCATCTAGCTGATGTTGATGAAACTTGCCCATATCTTAATTTAAATACATTATGTTTACATACATGTATTTAAATTAAGAGATTTACTCTAGTGTGTAGTATAATTCACTCAGTCATGTCTGACTCTCTGCAACATCATAGACAGTAGCCCGCCAGGCTCCTCTGCCCATGGGGTTCTCCAGGCAAGAATTCTGGAGTGGGTTGCCATTCCCTTCTCCAGGGGACCTTCCCCACCCAGGGATCAAACCTGGGTCTCCTGCATTGCAGGCAGGTTCTTTACCATCTCAGCCACCAGGGAAGGCCCAAAAGATTCATTTATTCTTGTTAAAAGATATAGGAAAGGACATTAACTCCCTCCATCCGGAATTTACATCTTAAACATATAAAATAAGAACACTGGTTTGTGACACTAGTTTTGTAACTTTTTAACACAGTTCATTCTGTCAGAGTCAGAAATTATCTGAATTTTCCAGGGAGCTCACAGCCGTAGGCCCAGTCAAGGGTTCAATTAATAGCTAATGACATTTGAACTTACACAGAGCGAGCATGTGGTGGAATTCCCTTTAAATAGCCACTGAGTACTGTTTTTGAAAATTGAATTTACCATTGAGGAATATAATGCTTCCCATTTCAACTTTTAACTGTAGTCACTGGAGGCTGGAAGACTTACGACCCGGTTGCCTTTGGAACCCTCCGAGCTGTGCTGTTTCATTTCCTCCTAATGGCCAGTCCTCGTGACAAGGCACCATCATGTTAGCAGGCGCTGAGCGCCCAGGCAGGGAGCTGGCACCTGAGCTGGTTTCCTCGCTGTCTTGGGAAAATCTGCTTCAGCTCCGCCTCAGCCAGGTTTCCCTGCCTTGGTTATGGTACCACCCTGCTACTTACACTCCAGGGATGGAAAGTTTCTCAGGGGAGGCAGCTCAACCCCAAACATGGAACAAATGGATGAAATGCTGTGACGTGTGCCAGACTTCTTGAAACATCGGCTAATCTTGCTACAAACACTTAATACTTTAGCTGGTGTTTGTGATTTAATACCTGAAGCCCACAAAGTTTTTGCAGGCATGGAGGATGGAAGCAAGGGTGATGGCCGCCATTTATAACCTTGAAGTTGATGGCACAGAAACTGGGAGAGTGTGGACAAGGAATCCGCCAGCATCAGAGGATGTCCCGAAAGGGGTCTGTCCTGTCCGTCACCTCGAGTCTCCTTAAGTGGCCTTTTCACAAGGAGCTGCTCCTTAATCCAAGACCTAGAACAATTTCTCTACTCCAGAGACGTTGAGCAGCTCCTTTCTCTGTGGCTCACAGAAGCTGACCTAGAGGATACGACCCTCATCTTTTCCTGGATTCTCATGAATCACAAAACCCTGGCAGGCCATGAAGGTGTGAAACATTGAGTCTATTCTGTCTTGACATAATAACAATATATTGTAAAGTTTTTAAAAATTAATTTATCCTATATATTAAAAAAAATTAATTTGGTTAGTATTTACAAAAACCCAATGACAAACCTGGTGGCTCAGACAGTAAAGAATCTGCCAGCCATGCATGAGATCCAAGTTCAATCCCTGAGTCAGGAAGATCCCCTGGAGAAGGGAATGGCAACCCACCCCAGTATTCTTGCCTGGAGAATCTCACGGACAGAGGAGCCTGGTGGGCCCCAGTTCTTGGAGTTGAAAAGAGTCGGACGCGACTGAGCGACTAACACTTCCACTTTCAATGGCAAACAAGTCAACTTATGTTATAGTCAGAATTATGCCTTCTCACACACAAATTCAGAGGATGGGGTGGTTGGATGGCATCACTGACTCAATGGACATGAGTCTGAGCAAACTCTGGGAGATAGTGAAGGACAGGGAAGCCTAGTGTGCTGTAGTGCATGGGGTCGCAAAGAGTCCAACATAATTTAGTGACTGAACAACAACACACACAAGTTTGTATGTTGGAATCCTGATCCCCGAGGACCCCAGAATGTGACTCCTTGGAGCTGGGGTCTTTAGTATGGGCCCTGGTCCAACCTGACGGTTGTCCTTAGAAGAGGGACAGGTGTGTGAGGACAGGGGGAGAGGATGACCATCAGCAGGGCAGGGAGTGAGGTCTCACAAGGGACCACATGCTGATTTATACCTATTAAAATTTGCATTGCCTAAGTGTATAGTCTTTTTCTTTCATCAGACGAAGAACTGAGTTCTCCTGAGATTTAACCTGGTTGTTCCTCTGCAGCCTAGTGAAGAGGTGGGTGGGATTCCTCTTGAGGTGTATGCTCGTGTCTGGCCCAGGACACGTGTACAATGCTCCCAGATGCTCAAAGTGCATTCACATCCAAAGCATAAAAGGCTAAACTCATGTTTCCACGTGTTTATCTCTTTTTAATTTTATTAGAGTGTGGTTGCTTGACAATGCTGTTCATATCTGACGCACAACATAGTGACTCAGCCGTATGTTTACAAAACCACAAGCAGCTTTCCATCTGGCTCAGAGCAAAAGCCCGCGTCCTCAGGACTTTCTATAAGACACCGTGTCCTCTGCCGACACCACGTTCTCCCTTCACCATTAACCAGTTTCATTTGCTACCATCCTCCTTGTCAAGCTGTGCTCTGGTCACACTGGGCTTCTGTTTCTCAAACTGACCCATCACTTTCCTATCTCAGGGTCCCGCTCTGCTGTTCCCTCTGCCTACAGTGCTGTGTGCCCTTACTTTGAAGTGTTAGTCGCTCAGGCATGTCCAACTCTTTGCGACCCCATGGACTGTAGCCCGCCAAATTCTTTTGTCCTTGGGATTCTCCAGGCAAGAATACTGGAGTGGGTTGCCATTTCCTTCTCCAGAGGCTCTTCCCCACCCGGGGATCAAACCCAGGTCTCCCACATTGCAGGCGGATTCTTTACTGCCTGAGCCACCAGGGAAGACCTTGCACGCATGTGTGCTAAGTTGCTTCAACCGTGTCCCACTCTGTATGACCCTATGGACTAGCCTGCCAGACTCCTCTGTCCATGGGATTCTCCAGGCAAGAATACTGCAGTGGGTTGCTGTGCCTTCCTCCAGGAGATCTTCCTGACCCAGGATGGAGCCCACATCTCTTATGACTCCTGCATTGGCAGGTGGGTTCTTTACCACTAGCACCACCTGGGAATCCCCAGGGAAGCTCTTAAATATTAAGAGCTTAATATATAAGTGGGTCACTTAAATATTCTCTTATTGACGAGGTCTTCCCCTAATCACTATACCTAAACATCAACTCCAAGAACACTCCCGCATCACCCAGCACTTTACCCAACTTTGTTGATTTTAAAGATTTTTTTGTAGACCATTTTAAAGTCTTTATTAATTTGTTAAAATATTGCTCTGTTTTATATTTGGTTTTTTGTCTGCAAGGCATGTGGGATCCTTGCTCCTTGACCAGGGATTGAATGCTCACCCTCTGCCTTGGAAGACACAGTCTTAACCACTGGACCACCAGGGAAGGCCCCCAACTTTGTTTTTCTCGACAGTATTTACCCTACCTGATCTATTCCTCTCTGTAGTCTGTCTCTCCCCACTAGAATGTTGTGTCCACTCAGAGAGTTTTACATGTTAGGTTGATGCTGGCATTAGCACACCCATTGAATCACACTGAATGAATGAATGAGTTAAAAGACAGGCTAATTCCAAGGGGTGTGGAAATTTTGCAAAAAATTAAAGAGAGACGGATGGACAAGCAAGAGTATGAACCGTATACTTAAAGGAAGAAAAGCTAAATATATGAGACACATTCCCCCTCAACAAATTCTATTAGGATAAAAGAATTGCACAATGTTTCCATCTGTGGCATAGTTACAAATGTATGCTTTTGCATGATCTCTTAAAATTCAACTCTTTTTTTTTTTTTTTTTGCATTTTTGTTTTGAGTAATGGAAGGGATACTTTGTCCATGGAATTCTCCAGCCAAGTATACTGGAATGGGGAGCCATTCCTTTCTTCAGGGGATCTTTCCAACCCAGGGATCAAATCTGGGTCTCCTGAATTGCAGGAAGTTTCCTTATTGTCTGAGCTACTTGGGAAGCCCCTGAAAATCAATGAATACAGCAAAACCAGCTCATTGAGCTATGAAATATGGATTCTCACAAAGGTAGGATTGTCAGATTTAGCAAATAGAAGTACAGGATGCCCAGTTAAAATTGAGCTTCAGAAAAACAACAGAGCATGTCTTTGTATAAGTATGGCTCATGCAATATTAAACCATGCAACAAACAAGATGTTTGCTGTTTTTTGAAATTCAAATTTATCTGGGGTACTGTATTTGATCAGGATGCCCTCCAAATCGCCAATGCCATCATGAGACCTAAAGGCTGAGACACCCCATCTGTGCTGAGCTTCCTGCCCTCATTCCCCCCAGCAATCATTGGAAAGACGCCATTTTGACACCTCTCCATCTTGCTATGGGCTTCCCAGGTGGCACTAGTGGTAAACAGCTCACCTGCCAATGCAGGAGACACAAGAGATGCAGGTTTGATCCCTGGGTCAGGAAGATCCCCAGGTGGAGGGCATGGCCACCCACTCCAGTGTTCTTGCCTGGTGAATCCTATAGACAGAGGAGCCTGGTGGGGTTGCAAAGTCCATGGGGTTGCAAAGAGTCAGACACAACTGAAGCGACTTAGCACACATGCACACACCTTGCTATAAAGAAGAGCTAGAGGGTAGTTCTCATTTAAGAATGAGTTTTCCAAACTGAGGTGAAAAAAAGCAAAAAAAAAAAAAAGAAGGACGATGATTCAAGTGTGGATTTTAACAAGTCATTCTAATCTCAGTGAGGCCCCCAGTGACCCAAGAATGTTGGTTCACAGCAACAGGTCCATGTGAAAGATAAATAGGCGGGAACTCTCCCCAAGCACCCCAAACCCCATAACACACTGGGTAGCTCCTATTCTCCTCACAGCCCAGATGTTTAAACTACAGATGAGAACAGGGTGAAGAGGCACCACCCTGTTCCCTGACAGCCGCATTTAGTCCTGCGCTTTGGTCCTGCGTGTCACGGTCTCTATTGTAATTTGCACAGGCATGCCCCATCGGGGGACTTTCTCTCAGGACGATGAGAGCAATGACAGTGTTGTTACCTCCTAACTTGCTTTGATCCTTAGCTGTCACCGCTGTCTAAAGGGGAAAGTCTCCACTGGTTCTGCGTATGAGCCCTGACCCTTGTGGGGAGGCGAGTGTTGGGGTGCTGCCGCAGAAGCCAGACCCGCAGGGGGCAGGGGCAAGCCCCTGCAAAGTTTTCTCTCAGCCAGTGGAGAGCAGGGACCTCTGCTTTCTGTTTGGATGTTCTTTATGAGAGCCAGACATTGCTTCTGGTCCACTGCCCAGCACGCGGTATGAAAACAGCAGTTAAGCCCCAGCAGCGAGTGAGTGCTGTGCTGTCTTATTGCCTGGTCGTATCCATTCTCAAATCTGCCTGTCTCCCCTTCAAATAACCACACACTGTGTTCTCCAGCATGTATGACTCTGAAGACTTAGACCAGTGTTTTTAAAAAGTGAGGCACCCAGACCCACAGCATGAGCATAAATTGTATGCAAATTTTTGCACTTGTTAGAAACAGGCACATTTTTGGACTTCATTCCAGAATCAGAAATTCTGGAGATGGAACCAGGAAATCCAAGGGAAAGGAGCCTTCCAGGTGATTCTGATACAGCCAGTGTTTGACAGCCACTGACCTAAACCGCTGAAACCACTGGATTAAGATTAAAAATAAAAAAAGGAGAGCAGGCTGGCAGGAAAGATAAACACAGCAGGCCAGGATCCCTCGGGGACTGTCAGTTCAGTTCAGTTTAGTCACTCAGTAGCATCTGACTCCATGACTCCATGGACTGCAGCATGCCAGGCCTCCCTGTCCATCACCAACTCCGGGAGCTTACTCAAACCCATGTCCATTGAGTCAATGATGCTATCCAACCATCTCATCTTCTGTAGTCCCCTTCTCCTCCCGCCTTCAATCTTTCCCAGCGTCAGGGTCTTTTCCAGTGACTCAGTTCTTCCCATCAGGTGGCCAGAGTATTGGAGTTTCAGCTTCAACATCAGTCTTTCCAGTGAATGTTCAGGACTGATTTCCTTTAGGATGGACTGGTTGGATCTTCTTGCCATCCAAGGGACTCTCAAGAGTCTTCTCCAACACCTCAGTTCAAAAGCATCAATTCTTCGGCGCTCAGCTTTCTTTATGGTCCAACTCTCACATCCATACATGACTCCTGGAAAAACCATAGCTTTGACTAGATGGACCTTTGTTGGCAAGCTAATGTCTCTGCTTTTTAATATGCTGTCTAGGTTGGTCATAGCTTTTCTTCCAAGGAGCAAGGGTCTTTTAATTTCATGGCTGCAGTCACCATCTGCAGG